>NW_026947523.1:4950000-7512277 GCF_034190915.1 Cavia porcellus
CACCATCGGCCATGGTCATGGCCCCAGATGTGTGAGGAGTTCACCTGGAGCACACGCTGACCTATACTCCATGTGTGGAACTTTGAGCCCTCACTGTGTCCCTCAGGCTCTTGCCCACTCTGACCCCCTAAGCTGGCCTTTGTTCTGGTTCTTGGAGGGACTCAGCCAGCTCCTACCCCAGGGCCTTGGCACCTGCCAGCTCCTTGCCAGCCCCTGCTCTCTCCCTGCCCTCAGCAGGGAGCATTACTGATGCTCTCTTACTCACCCGGAGTCCTTCTCACAGTGTCCCTTCAGCTGCCCCTGTGGTCACAGAGCAGTGTGCCTATTGCTTGGTGCAGCTATCCTTAGTACCCGCACTGGTCACCTCGCTAGGAAGCCCACACTCGACAGGCAGAGACCTGTCACCCTGCTGTCACCCTGCTCACGATGTCGCTGCCCCTAGCAGAGAGCCTGACCCAGGCAGACCAGACACTGCACCTCCTCAGCTCTTGCCAAGGACGAGGAGTTCAGCATTTGGCGACACACCTGGTCTCCGGCTTCCTGTCTCCGCTAATCCATGTCCCCTTAGCTAAGTAGGCACAAAGGAAATGCTGTGTCCCATTGTGACTGTTACCGAGGGGCCGCCCAGGAAGGTGTTTCCACGGCAGCTGTGACTCACACGGGAGCCGTGCCCGAGCATCGGTATGGAGCACAAGCTGGCCGGGCCTCTGCTGGGGCAGGAACCACCCACCCGGCTCTGTGCTCAGAATTCTTCACTCCGCCTTTGAATTCTGCCTTGTGAGTGAGACAGTGACCCCATCCGAGCTGGGGGTTCTGGAACCTCCTGGACCACCCACTTCCTGCCCTGGCTATGGGGGGCTGAGCACATGGCCCAGGGGTGAGCACTCACCCAGGGCTGGGCTCCATCCCCAGCACCGCAACATGATGACAAGGACACTTCCACACCCAGCGCCCTAAGGCGGCACCTGCAAAGTGACAGCGACCCCAGCGGCAGCCTCAGAGGGGTCCTGCTCTGTGCGGGAGCCCTGCAGACTCACGCTGACCCCAAGACTGATAGGAGCTCTAGGCCCCAGGCAGCTGGCTGTGGGCACCCCTGAGGCCCTGGTGGCGGCCAGTGTGGGCACAGGAGAGCGTCATGGAGGGGCTGGCACCTCGTGTCTCCACGGCTAGGCCTGCTGCCGCTACACACCTCCCTGGGCGGCCTCCAGGGACTCCTCCTCCAGGCCATTTGCCCACCAGGCCACTGGACATTTCCCTCTGTGAGTGGGTGGGTGGGTGGGTAGACGGATGGATTGCTCATTAGATGGGTGGGAAGGTGGGTGGGTAGATGGGTGGGTGGATGGCTTGTTAAACAGGTGGGTAAGTGGATGGGTGGTGGATGGATGGATAATTTGATGGGTGGGTAGGTGGATGGGTGGACAGCCTGGCAGGTGGGCAGGCAAATGGGCGGATGGGTGAATGGAGAGATGGGGGGACAAACAGATGGGATTACAGAAGAATGGATCAATGAATAGATGAGTGAACAAATGTCTGGCTGGATGGACAGACAGACAGATGGATATACATGGCAGACATCTTGTAGCTTGGGGGGCTTTTAGACTGAAGTCATTGCCCACCGGTGCACTTCTCAGGCAGTGCCTGGCCCTTTGGACTTCCCATGGCTGTGTTGGACACGTCACCTCTAGGGACAGTCCAGAGCTAAGGCCATCTCGGGTCATCCGCTTTGGGAAATCAGACAGTCAAGGTCTCTGGACACAGCAGGGCACACCCCTGCCTGTGCCACCAGCCCTGTCACCCCTCCACCCACAGACAGGTGCTGCAGGCACGGGGTGACATCGTGGACACAGCTCTGCCCGGGACCCAGGGCTGCTCCACCTCAGCACACCCGGGACAGGCAAGGACGCCCAGAGGAAGACGCGCCAGGCCGACTTCACTCCCTTTGTACAAAGACTTTATTGTCTGACATGCTTGACAAAAAAAAATTACAGCCACAATCAAGTTATGCCAAAATGATTGAGGGGCATTCCCGCCATCTTTCATAGCTCAAGGACTTTTAATGAATTTTCTCTTAAAGTAACAGCTGCCTTCATAACTTTCTTTTCCACATAAAAATACACCATATTCTGAAGATACCTTAGGAAAAACATTTTATTCTTTAAAGTTTATAGTTCTCGGTCCGCATAGAAATTGAGCAGAGGCAAGTCGAACAGTCCTGTGTTTTCTCTTCTCTCCCCATTACTCAGGGCAGGTCCTAATCCCCTTAGGGACTCTGTCAAGTCCCCTGGCTAACCCAAGTGACTTCAGCCACAGGGGGCCCGCCCAAGGCCACAGGGGACTCCGCCCAACACGGTGCTCCTGAACGCCTGACCCAGCTCTCTGTCAAGCTGGGAAGAAATTCCAGCCCTAGGATGCTGGGCTCAGAGTTCAGGATTTTCTGGCGTTTGAGGAACCACGGCTGCTTTTGAACAGCATCCTCCAAAAATAAAACCAAAAGAGCCCTGGATCCATGCGTGTCCTGCTCTGCGGGTAGCGAACTCTGGGTAGTGGCAAAATGAGGGCTCCTCTGAAGCCGGAGACTGAAGTTCAAATCCTGCCTCCGCCCCTTCCGGGCCGCTGCCTCCAGACAAGTTACCACGCCTCTCTGGCCTTCCTGGCCTCATCTGTAAAATGGGGACAACACTCCCAGCCTCGCAGGACTGTCTCAGCATGAAAGGAGATGATAAAGGACCCACGGAAGGCTGCTTCCCGGGGCAGCAAAGCGCTCCTCCTTAGCCAGGTGGGGGTGGGGGTGGAAAACACAGACAGAAGACAATTGCAACATATTGTTAAAATCAAAACGAATGTAAAAATAATTCATGACAAGCAAAATATCAACATCTTAAATAAAGACAGGCTCTGCCCCTGCTCAGCCTGCCCTCGCCTGGCCCGGATGGTTCCTGCTCCCTGGAGATCCGACCCCCAGCGCAGCCCCTGAAAGGGAGCCGGCCAGGGTGCTGCTGCAGGAGCTCAGGACCCACCTGTGCCGGCAGCCGCGAGAGGGTCAGCAGTGGGGGACACATGTGGACTCGTTTGGGGGGGTGTGCACGCAGCTGACCCACAAACCCTCTGGGCTGCTGTGATTTGCAGAGCTGAGCAGTCCCGTTGGACCAAGCCCTGTTCCACCATGACTCGGAGCCCTCCAGCAGACTCTCGACATGAAGACAGCTCTCACCCTGTGGAACCAACTCCCCCCACATCCAGGCTCTGAGCACAGCCCGGGACGCTCAGGCCACTGTCACATCAGCAAGGGTACCCACAGGAAGATAAAGGGGAACTGCAAGGCCACCTCTGTGGGGCCTCCCAGGTGCAGCCCCAATTCCTGAGATGTCCCCAACACTCCCTCAGAGGCCTAGGCCACAGCCACGTCGGCCTCCTCCGGCCTGGCAGGAGAGGAAAGGCTGCCCGGCCCCGGCTCCAAAACTCCCAGCATCCCCGATCCTGGGGCTCGCAGCCACACACCTCTGGGACAGAGGGACATTTGTGCAACCATCTCCAGAGCTCGTCCAAGTGCTGCAGCTTCCCCAAACGAGGGTGCCCAGCAGAGCGGGGTGACCAGTCAGGTGATCCCCAAGCAAGATGGGCCATGAGCCCGAGTGAGGTCCTCCTGGAGGTCCAGGCAAAAACAGTAAAGAGCACACGCCCGACTGGGGCCACGCAGGGTCCCGATGACAGGTGACAGAGGCTGAAGTCAAAGGGGGTTGACTTCCTTCATTCCCAGGCCGTGACCCGTCCAGGGGCTGGTCTCCACGGCCGGCCAGCAGGGGTGTCTAGGTCATTCTGCGTGGACAGGAGCGTGGCAGGGGATCAGTGCTCGGCCAGGTGACACGGCTGATGCAGGTAGGCGGGGCTGGGCAGCAGGGGACAGTCAGGAGTTCCGGGGTGTGGGCAAGTCGATGACTATGGGCGGGTTCACGGGCTGGTAGTTCACAGTGCACACCGACGCGTTCACGTACGTGGTCGTCCCATCCGCCATGACACCGTAGCCTGGAAAATGAACAGACGCCAGTCAGGCCATGATCAAGCAGCTCGGCCGTGGCGGCTGTAGAAGCCCGAGGACGCTGGGTCTCACGGGGCTGACACATCTGTGCCATGGAACTGGTCAGGACAGCGCTCCCAAGCCTGCTGCAGCAGACAGGGGGTCGTCACCCAGCAAGTCCTCCGGCCAGTGCCCGGCACGTGGGACACACTCAGCACCCCATCACCTCTGCCATCGTTTCTGTCACCATGACCATCACCGTCTCCACAGCACCACGACTGCTCACCTCACACCTCCTCATCGCCATCCCTCCACATCAGCACAACCAGCATTACATCACTCTGTGTCACCACCAGCCCACCCCCATGGTCACCTCCATCACCGCTGCCGCCACCTGACCGTCACAGCCAGCATCTCCATCACCACCACCAGCATCTCCTTCCTCCGTACACCATCTGCACCATGACCATCACCATCATGACCATCATGACCACGCCCATCTCCATAATCCCCATCACTTTCTATAACGTCACGATGGCCGTCACCACTGTCCCATCATCGTCTCGTTGTCATAATCACCATCACTGCCACTGTCCCAGCCTTCTCTTCCCCGTCACACCCGCCTCCTACCGCCTCGACTTCCCGAGTCCTTGTCCTTCAGCTCAGATCTCTTCCAAGCAGGAAAGGACACTGTCCCCAGTGTTTGGAGCCCACCACGCCCGCTCAGTTGTGCCGGATGTGGTTTGGGTCACCGAGCCTCAGAGCTGAGGGCCTCTGGAAACACCGGCCCCACTGCTAGCCCACACCGAAGGCCTGGCCCTTCAGTTCTCGGATTCGGCCTTAGATTGCCTGCCTGCTGCCCAGGGGCAGGTGTGGCCTGCTCCCCGCTGCCCGCCGAGAACTTGCTGCAGAGACCCTGGGGCCGTCTGAGGCCCGTCTGCTTCTGCACTGGGAAACCACATGGTGTGTGGGGACCAGGCACACGCAGAGGCCCAGCAGCCCTGGTCCATCTTCAGACAGTGTCAGCGGGTCCAGAAATAGCCCTGGGAGAACCACAGTGGCCCTCACACCCCGGAGGCCCCCGAGGCTTCCTGGTGGGAGGCCCTGGACAGGCAGGGAAAATGCCCAAAGGGGGCAAAAGAAAGCCCATGAGCCCCTGGCGCGCTCAGCTCTGGGGAGGAGGCCGGAGCTCTGACAGCAGAGGCCATGTTCCGCAGCAGGCAGGGCAGGGCCGGGCAGGACCAGGGCGGGAGTCGCCTCCGGGCCTCTCACTGCAGCGCCCCTGCTGACCAGGACGATGACCCTCGCCACGCCCGAGTCGTGGCGCCAGCCCCCAGGACGGAGGCCTCTCAGGCAGGCTGGCAGGTCCCGTGCACTTACTGAGCACCTGCTACCCGCCAGGCCGGGGATGAAAGGGATGGGTCGGGGCCACCAGCCTGGAGGAAGTCACAGTGTGCCCCCTCCACCCGACGACCTAAACACCCCTCCTCTGAAAACCCCCGGCATCTCCCAAAGGCTTCCCAGACTAGCAGCAAGGCAGAGCTGCAGGGCTCGGGGGAGCGACATCCCCAGTCCACAGGACTTTGTGTCCACCCTCCTGTCGCATTCAGGCTGGACATGGTCCACTGACAGCGTGTGTGGGTGACAGTCACAAGGCCAACAGCGCAAGTGGGCTCTTCCGCTTCCGGCGGAAGAACTCGGGGGAGAAGCCCGGGGATGACGGGAGGCCGGCACCCCTGCAAGCCCAGCCAGGAGCCCCCAGCACAGGATGTCCCCTCTGCTCCCCTCCACTACTGACCTTCGTGGATGTGGCCGAAGACGTGCAGCCGTGGCTGCACACGTCTCTGCACCGTGTTGAGCAGCTCCACGCAGCCCACCCGCTGCATCTTCTTGGGGACCCAGTCCAGGAAGCCTGCGTAGGAAGACAGGGGGGCAGTGATGGGCAGGGAGGGCCAGGAGAGGTGCTGGACGCCCGCCAGTGCCCCCGACCACTGCCGCCCAGGGAGCTCGAGGGCAGCAGCTGCCCACTGCAGAGATGAGCAGACTGAGCCCCGAGGGCACCACAGTGGCCGGCCAGCCGGGGCACGGCCTCCGCCTTCCCAGAGACTCCTAACGGCACGGGGGGACCAGGACAGCGCACGCCCGGTCCCCACAGCACAGCACGCCCAGCTCACGTGGCCGCGCTGTCTGCTCGGCAGCCAGCCTCCCCCGGCCGCCCAGATGGCGGCTGCTTATTATCCTCACATGGCTACACAAACGGGGAAAACTGATTACTCGGAGCGGACAGTGAGGGTGCTGGGCCCCGCTCTGTTTGGGTGGGCGACACGGGTTTCTACAACTGCGGGAAGGGGGCAGGGAGCTTTGGCTCACAGAGCCAGGCTGCTGGAGCCAGGGATGAAAGATGTGTGAGGGACATAGCCAGAGCGGGGAAGGAGCGAGGCAGAGGGACAGGGGACCATGGGAGAAGGAAGGCAGGCGGAGGAGAGACTCGGGAAACAGGCAGGAGCAGGCGTGGGGCGAACACGGGTTCAAATCCCAGACTCTGCTGCCTGCCAGCTGTGTGACCCTGAACAAGTGAATTAACCTCTCTGAGCCCCACCTGCGTCCAGCAATTAGCTTTGCTGCCCAGGCACTGGGACCCACGTATATAAGGCTGGGCATCCTCAATCCGCGGTGTGTGCCAGGGCTGGAGGGTGGGGCTCCAGGGCCTCAGCCCGCTGTCACTCACAGCACCCAGGCAGAGCTCTCCTGGAACGCCTGGCACACACAGGCATCCCCAACACGGGCTGTGGGGTCTGTGTGATGGGTGGGGGTGGACAGATGAATAGACAGATGGACGGGTGGGGGTGAGTGGACCGATGCATGGGCCGGCAGCTGGATGGGAGGTGCGGAAGTGGATGGGCGGATGGAGGGACGGGGGTGGACGGGGAGACGGGGAGACAGATGAGGTGGTAAGTGGGAGGTGGAAATGAGGGGGGCAAGAAGGCCAAGGAAAGAAGGGGGAGGGAGGCGGAAGTGGACAGCGAGCGGCAGGACGGAGGTGAAGCCCGCTGCCCGCAGAGCCTCACTGTGAGCTGCTGGCTCAGGGCACTCGGGCACGCAGCCTGGGGCAGCGGGCTTACCCAGCGGCGGTCCGTGGGTGATCAGGACGTCCACGCCCTCGGGAATGAGGTTCCACTTCTCCAGCAGGGCCTGGCCTCGCGGCAGGTTGAAGCCCCAGCCGTAGAACCAGGGCTGCCTAGGGAGGAAGAGCGTGAGCTTCAGCGAGAGCCCGAAGCGTGGGCTGGGCACGGGAAGGGGACAGGCCACGGCAGGAGCGCCGGGACCAGCTCAGCACCGGAAACAGCCGCGGCAGGGGCGGAGACACGCCAGGACACCGGCCAGCCAGAAGGAAGCAGAGCCTGCACTGAGGAGGACGAACTCCGGAGGAGGACGCTCACTGCTGTCCCGAGAGCCCCGGCCAGGCAGCCCAGACAGGCTGGCGCCACTCCAGCCTCCGGCCCCCAGCCCCACTGACCCAGCCTCTCCCCTCCGTGAGGTCCTGGAGAGCAGGGGACCTAGATTCATCCCGTTAGAGGGAACCCGGAAAGAAGACACCATCATCCCTGTGTATACATCAGCTGGGAGCTGTCACGGGTACTAAGCTGTCCCGGGGCAGACAGCTGGATCAAACCACACCAGACGCCCGCCAGGGGCTGGGGCAGGGCTTGGCGGTAGAGCACATGCCTGGCATGTGTGAGGCCCTGGACTCAACCTCTAGCATGAAAGGGAGACAGACAGACAGACAGACAGACACAGAGAGAGAGGATAAGGGAAGAGGAGGGAGGGGGGAGTAAAGCACGCCACCCGGACGTGGTTTTCAGTCACTTGCAACGAAAGCGTGCTGGTGAGGGCCTGAGATGCACCCTTCGGGCTAAATGACTGTGAGCGTCCACATGGACTCTAGGGTCAGGGCCCTTGCCATCACTGTCTCCACCTCCTTGACCTCCTCACCACCAACACAGAAGCCCTCCCGTGGGAGCAGCAAGCAGACACCTCTGCAGACCAAGACGCCAAGTGCCAGCGCGTCTCCAGCCTCCGCGCCGCGAGAACTCAGTTTTCTTAGCGCAGCCAAATCACCACCACCACCGCTGTTACGTGACCATCACCACCATCATGGGCCCAACCGCGCCCCTGAAAAGGCACTTGGCCAAACTCTGGTCCTGTGAATGTGGCTTCGTTAGAAATGGGGCCCCCACCACCCCACCACAGACACAGTAAGCCAAAGTAGGTCAGGCTGGGGGATGGTGGGCCCTACATCCAGTGGTCAGTGTCCTTCCTAGAACCATGTGGAAACGGAGACCCGGGCTGTAGAGGTTCAGCATGCGCAAGGCAGGGAGGGACAGAGAGACTGGATGAAGCTTCTAGAAGCCAAGGCATGCTGGGGAGGACTCCAGGCAGCCTCTGGGAGCCAGGAGAGGCCTGGAGAGATTCTCCTTCAGACTGCTGGGCTGCAGAACCACGGTGAACACATTTCCCTTGGTGGTGATGGCTGTTACGCAGCCCTGCACACTGATACAATCACCATCAGGGTCAGTGCCACCTCAGGACTCCACCCCCGCAGCCAGGCAGGCCGGGCAGGTCTCCTTTGTTCTATGGATGAGGCAGCTGAGGACCCAGGACACTGTCTCCAGCAGGCCCCACACAGCTCCTTCTGTGCCAGGCCCTGTCCTAGTACATGAGGGGGGGTCACAAGCACCCCATGAATTAAAGGCTTGAGTTTTCAGATGAGGAGCCCGAGACTCTCAGAGATGAGCCGGTGCTGGGATTTGGCCACCTTGTGACTGCTTCCTGCCTGTGCACACACTATGCCTGAGGGTGTGGTCAGGCCCCTCCTGTGCCCAGAGCTGCCCCCTAAGTCCCACGGCCCACTCTGCTAACCCAAATGTCTCTGCCACCCAACCCGCCTGTGGGGAACCCCCCGGGGGTTCCATGGAACACCCTTTGAGAACCATGAGGGAATCAGAGGAGCCCAGGGTGACGTGAAGGGTCCACGGAGACATCATCAAACCCAGACGATGCTCTCTGCCCTCACCATCGGGCCGGTGGTTCATCTCCTGGGATTGGGGCTCACAGAGCAGCACAAGCAAGGCACACTGGTCACTGCTCGGGGGCAGAAGTCCCTGTGCTGTCTTAGCCACCGGCCAGGGAAGGGCAGACAAACGCTGGACGAGGGGTGGGGACAGGCCCTGGACTCCCGGACGGCCCGGTGTGAGGCCACATGACTCAGGCTTTAATGCTGAAGCAGTCCCCACCGTCTGAAGACCCCGAAGCCCCCAAGAATGGACGGCAGGCGGCACAGCACTGAGCACCGTCCCCCAAGCCCGACACCCAAGTGCTCGGCCACCGTCACCATCACCACAGTCTCCAGGCTGACGCTGGGTGACAAAGCCTTGGCCCAGGGCAGGGGTTTCACCCTGCATTTTGATGGGGAGCGGCACCATCTCTCGGGCAGCTCGGCTCTGGACCCCAGAAGCTGTCTGTCCCGTCACACACCATGGAGACTGAGCACCCCAAAGCCCCCCGGGGCCCTCTCGGGAGCTCCGGCCCAGGCAGCCTACCGGGAAGGAGCAGCACATTTCTGGCGCTGGCTTCCAAACACAGGCTCCGGTTTTCAAAATTCTAATCAAATATTTACCAGACGGGACACCACCTCCCCAGTGCGGGGAGAAGGTGGGGGTTAGTGCTCCCGAGGCTCCGCAGGGCTGGTATTTGGGGAGACTCAGAAACACGTCAGAGGTCCCGTGTACCCCCAGAAGCCAACCCCAGGGAACCCCTGACTGTCCCGGCTTCATATTGCCCACAGCTCCATGGAGCCGTGCCCTGGGGTGACAATGTCCTGCCCGCTTCTTGGAAACACAGGACCTGGAATCCTGGGCGGCTGGACTCAAGCCACCGCTGGGGAGGCCCAGAGAGGTCGTTCTGCCTCCCAGGATTGCACAGCAGTGGACGGCAGAGTGGGTGGAGACACAGAGCGGTCCCCACTGTCCCTCCCACATCCCCATGTCCACCCTACCCATCGATGGGGCCATGAGAACACCCCAAAGGTACAGGCACACTGGTCACATTGTCTGCAGGTCCTGTCTGGTGGCCTCACCTCCTGGAGGGCCAGGGACCACTGTGCCCCCATCTGATGGGCAGAGAGGACGCTACAGCTGACATCAGACGGCCTGGTCCTTCCCTTCCCAGCCTCATCAGACGGGAAGAGGAGGGCACTGTCTGCAGACCATGCCGCTCAGGGCAGGGAGGACCTGGCTTGCTGGCCGCTGTACCCCACGGCTGGACACAGGGGAGGTGGGGACAGCCAGAGAGCCTGAGGCTGGACCCCTCTCTGTGACCACGATCTGAACACTGAACCCCTCGCTGCAAGGGGTGCTCAGCAGGAAGAGGCGACTCCCGCAGCGGGGCTCCCAGAAAGCAGCCCTGAGCCAGCCCCAGGCGAGTGCTCTGCAGAGGGCGGGCAGGAGTGGGAGGTGGCCTGCAGGCAGGGTTCTCTCCAGGGCCACCTCACTCCCCACGCCTCTGAGCAGCCCCCTGGGGCTGGACAATCTCTGTCTGGTGCTCAAGGGCCAGGAGACAGGGGTGACACTGGGGCTGCGTCCTCTCAGCCACTGCTGGACGATGAAATGTCCCCTCCATGTCCCACGAGGCCCGGGATCATCTCTGGGACAGGACACAGGGGCTCCCAGGGGCCTGCCAGCCAAGCGGCCACCACCTGTGGTCTGAGAACTCTGCACCTCTGCGCCTTGAAGCTGGGTGCCCGGGAGCATTGTCACCGCACCCCAGGGCCGGGCTGCCAGGCCACGCCTCCTCTGTCCACCCACCTCCCCCGCCACCATGGCGCTGGGCACCTCTCGCCCCAAGGAGGATGACTCAGAATTCCGCCTGAGCACGGGACGCGGCTTTATGTCCTGAATCTCTGTCTTTCTGTTCTAAAGTAACCATTGGAATAATTTTCTTACAGAATGATAGTTGCCATGACAACCGGAGCAAATTTTCCTTTTCTGAAACAGATGTCTCATTTAGTTGAAAATTAGAATGTGAACAAACCCATGGGAAAAATTAATTCAAACTTTAACAGAGCGCTGAACACAACGTGAGTGCTCAGAGGTTAACCCCTTAACAGCCTCTCTGTGCGCGGTGGAAGCCTTCCCGAGCCAGCTCATTAAGCCCGCTTAGCCAATATCAATGACCTCCTCACCGCCAGTCATTTGGGGCTCCCCCGCAGCGTGGATCCCGGCTTCTCTCACCGCAGCGGGGTGGGGGACGCTCACAGACAGCAAATGGCGAAAGCAGGGCTGGCCGGCCTGGGGCGCCGTCTCCACAGGATGGCGTGTGGCCCCTTGTTTAAGGAGCCTGGGCCCAGCCACCCTGCCTGTCTGCTCATTTACCTGCCATCTTGGGGTCTAGGGCCGTGGTGGGGTCAGCCCGGTGGGGACTTGGGGCCAGGCAGGGTGCAAGCCCTTAGAGGGGACCCTACATGGGAGACCGAGGGGACTCGGGAGGGGCCCCACACGAACACAGCTCCGAAGACCTCTCCAAGAGCAGCCGGGCTCGACCCTCACGCCCATCCCTGCCCAGCCGTCCCCGCTGGACAGCTGCAGATGAGGCCAGGAGAGCAACCAAGAGACACGGCCAAGGCTCGGACCCAGAATGCTGGTTCCAGGGCCGGCACCCTTCACTGCCCTCCCAGATTACAAAAATCCGAGCAGGAGATGGAGCTCTGTGCTTCTCAGCAGAGCCCCGCAGGCAGCTGTGGCCATGTGCAGCCGCTCAGGAGGCCCCGCCTCGGACCCGGGCTCCAGGCTCCTGCATCCGGGGCCGACCCAGTGGTGGATGGGGGAGGACCCTGGGGCGGACAGCACAGGTGCCCGTCTCAGTGGTGGCCTCCGGCCGGTCCTAGGCAGCCCACCTTGCAGACCATCCTGCTCCGACTCCCTGCTAAGTTCGCCAGAGGGCTGCACAGTGACCTTCCGTCTCCTGGGCATGGCCAGCCCTGTCCTCCCCTGAGTGCTTCCCCTGGCCTCTCCCCGTGGTCCATGACCCTTTATTCACTAAGGCCTGCCCTCTTCCTGCAACGTCCCCTGATCATGTCTCTCCCACAAGCACAGGCAGCCACTCCCCACCCCGAGTGCCCTGTGATGACCCCTCCAGGACAGACCCGGGGCGGATCTGCCCGTGAGTCCCTCAGGCCCCAGAGACAGGAGGCTTGGGCCCATGTGGGTTTCAGGAAGGGTTTGCTCAAGGTGTGAGTGAATGAAGGATGAACAGGCAGGCGCTCTCCCTGCCAGGTGGTGGGGGGAGCTGCAAGTTGGCAGCCCCCCACACACACCCTCCAGGTCACAGCCCCGCCCAGAAACTGGCAGTCAGGACCCAGGACCAAGAACCGAACACATGAGGAGTCCTCCCAGCTGCTGGGCATCCCCTCCTCAGGAGGGCTCTGAGCCCATTTCACTGATGAGGCCCCCGAGGCAAAGCCAGGCCCAGGGTGTCACACCCCCTGCAGCAGCCTGATCCCGAGAGCCCTGCTGCCACCTCAGGCTGCCCTTTCCCCCTCGGTGGGGAAGCCGGTCAGGGAGGGAGGAAGAAGGGGCCTCTTACGGTGGACAGCTGCGCTGTTTCCCCTCTGGACAACCTCTGCCACCCGCATCCCACACAGTGGTACAGTGACACAGTAACGGGCCTGCCCACATGGCTGGCACAGCATCCCCAGCTCTCAAAAGAGCCAGGTCCTCCACATGCTGTCCCCCAACGTGTGCTCGGCCTGCCCCCCCCACACACACACACAAAGACGGGCTCCCTGGCCATTTCCAGGTGAGGATGGCACCTGTCACTGCCCCGCGCCCCTCCTCGGAGCCCGCAGCATCCAGGGAGGCTGCACTCCGTTCTGTAGCTCGGGGAATGGGCCGGGGTCAGGCCCGGGTCCCCATGGGAGCGCACACCTGCACCAGCCCCTCTCCTGGGACACCCCGCTGTCACCTGCCCAGCTCCGATGAGAGGTCAGCCTTGTGGCCCCTCTCTGTGCCCCTCGGGCTGAGGAGCGGAGGGAGGTAATGGCCAGGGTGCCACGGGCCTGAGGTGCTGACAGGGCCCAGGCCACGTGGAGCTGGGCAGTGTCCAGTGTCACCCCTAGCCAGGCACACGGCCACGGTGACACGACGAGGGGACCAGGGTGCGCGTGTGCGCAGGGCACGTGTGCGCAGGGCACGTGTGTGCAGCGGCAGGGGCTCTGGGCAGTGCGAGGGGCTGGGGGGACACAAGAGCCGGAAGGGAGGGCTGTGCAAGTGTGTGTGAATACGAATGTGAGTGAGAACGTGTGTGAGCGTGTGTGCCTACAATGCGTTGGGTATGTGTGAACAGTATGAGTGTACACGTGTGAGCAGGAGTGTGTGCGTGAATGTGAGAATGCGTGCCCATGTGTGGCCATGAGTGTGAATACTGCCTGAGTGTGCACACACACATACAAAGATGAAGGTGTGAGTGTGCATGTGTGTGAGCAGATGTGTGAATGCACATGAGTATGTGTGAGTGTGCTGTGAGTGTGAGCGTGCACAAGTGTGTGCATGCAGGGCAGCACAGCGAGGGCCGGCACCAAGCACTTCTGTCCCTGGCCGAGTGCGGGCTCCTGTCCTGAGGCCCCGTGGGGATCGGAGGGCAGAGCTGCAGTGGGACCTCTGATGGGGCCACCCCGTCACTGGGGCTGCCAACCCTACACCCCGGCTCCTGCGTGGCTGTCCCGTCAGTCCCATGGACAGGCCCCACGCTGACACACGTGGGCTCTGGAGAGGAGAGCAGGGAGCCCCGGGAGGCCGCGGCAGCCCCAGCCCCCAGCTCCCTGAGCCCCGCCTGTCTCCCCCACCTACACCCCGGGCAGGCTCCTGAGGTACCCAGCAGCAGCAGGAACCCCAAGCCCGAGTTCCAGCCCGGCCCTTCCTGGGCCGAGCCGAGCTGTCCACACCCGCAGTGACCAGGCGCTGCCTCTTCCGGGCCGAGATCCTGGGCCATCCCTGGCAGCCTGGGCCCGCTCTCCACCTCTGTGGAATGCGCTGGACCCCGCCTGGCCCCGCCACCCTGTAGATTAAATGGGGAGCTGTGGGGGAGCAGCTCCCAGGCAGTGACAGGGCAGTCTCGGAGTCACCCCCTGAATGAAGAGGGGGTCGTGGCCCTGGCTAAGATGCCCGGAAACACAGACAACATGTCACAAACGGTGCTTCCGAAGAGGGGGGACTGCAGTCTCTGGGCGGGGAAATGGGGGGCCAGTGACCGAGAGGCAACAGAGGCAGCTTAGGCCATTAAAGGGGGCACTTCTCAGAAAAGTGGCGGGCAGGGGAGCCTGAAGCCTCTGGCCAGGTGGACGGGGCGGGCCTCACTGTTACCCATCAGCAAGTGACCGGTGACAGAGGGCCGTGGGGGCTGTCTCAGGACGGGCAGCCTGCACCGTGGCCAGGACCTCAGTCATACCCTGTGAGAGGGGCCGACAACATACTCTGTAACCTCCAATAACATGCCGGGGCACCTCGCAGGGCACAGTCCTTGGGGACCCCGTCCCTCCATCCCCAGCCCAGCCTGGCCTCGATTTCTCTGTGACATCTCATGTAAGCAAGCACTTTGCTTCTCGGAGCTCAGTCACCCCATCTTGTAAACGGGCACGAGGGTTGGGGCCTCCCCGGCATCTGGCAGACTTGGGCAGCTGACGCTCAGAGCCTCTGGGACAGTGGCAGAATGGCTCCTCCTACCGCATGTCCCATGGGCAGGCAGCCCCATGCAGCATCAGGGCGCAGACCTGCAGCTCCCCAGCTGCTCCGTCCCTGCCCTGGTCCACGCATCAGGCCTGGTCAGTGCCCGAAGCAGAGGAGGGAAAGGAGGCACACTAGTGCCCACCCCAGCCTCCTCCCAGGGCCACCAGCCCTACAGGATGTCTGTCCCCTCCAAAGCCTCATGGGTACACAGCTGGTCTTTTAGAAGAGCACTGCGTGACAGGGTGTCGCGCTCACCCCTGGATTAGTCCTCTGATGGGTTCAGAGCTGAATGCAAAGCAGGCAGCGGAAGCCTGGTGGGGGGAGGTGGTCAGTGGGGCGTGGCCTGGAGGGTCTGTCCCCTCCTCCTCCCTTGATCCCTCTCTGCTTCCCGCCTGCCTGCCGTGGACTGTTTCTCCTCCACAACACCACCCTGCCTGGGACTCACCTCTACAAACTGTGAGCCAAAATAAACCTCTCCTCCTTTGATTTGTGGGTGTCAGGTCTTGCGCCCCAGCAACGAGACAGTCACTGACCTCCCTGAATCGGGAGGACCAGGGACCGCTGCTGCCATTTCCCAGAAGCTCCGTCCTCAGGGTGGCTTCCTCGGGGAGCAGTCCTGGGCCTCTGGCTCTGGAGACGGGTGCAGGGACCGGGCCTGGCCTGAGGTCCAGGCCTGCTGGGAGCACCTGGCTTCCAGGCCCAGAATCCAGCTCGGAGCCCCGACTCCCAGCAATGGGCCCAGAAGTCACTTCTCAAAGTTTAATGTCTCAGCAGGTTTAGATTTCTTCTTTCAAAATACCAGAAGTAATTAGACCAGATGGACCCGCGGCGTGCCAATTCCACTCCTCCCTTTTTTTTTTTTAAATCAAGGCCGTTTTCAGTTAAATGAGAACAAAAATGCATCCAAAAACCATAAATGAATACGGAATGTATACGGGATTTTTTTTTTTAACACTTAGGGTTTTGTAACAGTCGAGTTCTTCCTCTTCTCCTGCAGTTGGTTCTGGCCCCTTTCCCTAAGATGCTACCCACAAGGAAAGGCTTGGTGCTGAAGGTGCCCAGAGATCAGGGAGAGAAATGGCTTCCCTGAGTCCTGCAGGGTCGTGGCACGCTGCATCAGGCCTAGTTTGTGTGCAGCCGGGAGGAGAGGAAGACCCAGGGACAGCAGTCTGGGAGGAGGCAACAGACAGGAGTAGACACAGGAGAAACAGGCCTGCGTCAACCCAGTTCCTGCGTCGTGGCATCATCCACCAACATTCATTTATTCATTCGACAAATGTTTATTATGGTAAGCCAGGTACTGTACTAGGCACGGGAGTCAGGTCCAGAGAGATTAGGCCACCTAGGGAAGGCTCGGGTCCTCAGCCTTGTGGAGCTTCAAACATTCTAATGGGCAAACGAGGTATGAAAGAAATCAACTCTGAAAGTAATACAGTGCGGTCCTGCTGCTGCACAGATGGAAAGTGTGACAAAGGTGTGCACACCCACCCAGTGTAGACAAAGATGGCAGCGGAGCCTCCACAGAGGAGACAGCAGCCTTTCTCAGCAATACGACCGGCCACCTGACGCCCACGTGGAGGCGTCCTGAACGAGACCCCACCTCACGCCATCACACTGCCATTCATTCCGGGGGCCCCACACCTAAGCGTGGAAGGCAAATTGATACGGTTCTGGGAAACACAACAGGCTTCAGGAGAAGGAAGACTTCCTCAGCAGGACACGGAAAGCACGTCCCATGAAGAAAAGCAGCAAGACATTTGTGGCACCAAAATCAAGAACTTCTGCTTATCCAACAGCTCGGCTAAAAGAGGGAAAACGCAGCTCACAGCAGAGGGCAAAGTTTTTGGTAAACTTGCAGCTGACCAAGGGCTCCTATCACATTCGGAAGCCCTACAGAAGCTGAACCAAGAAGAACAAGATGCACACTCGAAATCATTTTTTTAAATGGTCAAAAGACGGCTTCACAAAAGAGGAAATCAGGTAGTCCGTAAATGCATAAAAAGACTCTCAGCCTCCCTGGTCGTCAGGGAAGGCACTTCGAACCTATAGAGACAACTACACACGCTCACCAGAATGAAATGGGGAAGCCCTCCAATACCAAGTGCTGGCGAAGATGCAGGGAAAGACCATGCAGGCAGGGAAAGGCCGACGTAAGTACTCTGAAAAACAGGTAGCAGCTCCACTGAGACTGAAGGGCTGCGTGGTCAAATACCTGGCGCCACACATTCATACCTGTGTGTACAAGTGCGTGTGTGACAACTAGGCATGTACATTTCTGTGTACTAGGACACATGTACAAGAGTGTTTACAGCAACAGCACTTTCAATAGCCAAGCCGATGGTACTTAGATTTGGGAGAAAGAACAAAGAAATGACTATAATCAACTCAATGAAATTCTATAAAGCAGTGGAAAAAACCCAACACAATATGAAAAAATCTTTAAAGATAATATAATCAATAAAATGAGGCCCCAACTGTCTAATAAGCCATAGTGCACTGTGTCCATCTTTATACAGTTCACGGAACAGGCAGCTGGAGGGTGATGTGGGAGGTCTTTGCGCCTTCCATTCAAGTTTTCGATGAACTTGAAGCTTTCTAAAGCATAAAATCCCATTAAATTAAGGAAGAAATAAGCAGAACTAAAAATTTCAGAACGAAAGGATGCCAGGTGAAAAACAGCGTGCCCAGTTACATTTGAATTTCAGATAAAGAATAAATTTTTGATGTAATTATGTCCCAAATGTTGCATGAGATACACTGTATTTTACAAACGATTCCCCCCAGGCCCGGTGGTACACCTGACAGCCTCAGGAGGCTGAGGCAAGAGGGTTGCGGTTTAGAAGCCAGCTGAGCAGCATAGAGCCTCCGCATCAAAAGAATAAATAAGTAAAATTAAAAATTAGAGATGCTGGGATGCACCTCTGGGGTTCAGCCCCCAAATCACACAGCCCAGAAAAGGGGAGGCCAAGATTTAGGCTCAAGCAGTTTGGTTACAGACCCACAAGCGGGGCGGCAGGAGGGCTGAACACCACTGGGCAGAGAGATCTGACCCAGAGCCACTGGCCTGGTCCTCCGAGCCTAGCCGGCACCTCTCCGCCTGCTGATAGCCCTCTTCCCCACCCCGCTCAAAGCTCTCGCCCTTCCCTGCGCACCTCTGGGTCTCCGCCCACGGGGGCCCCTCCTCCTGAGTTTCTGCCCAACCAGACCTCGGGCTGGGTTCCCGGCCCTGGCAGGCAGCCTCAGCTGCCTCCTCTGCCGTGCTGGTCTTTAGTACCAAGCTCACTGCACCCCAGGTGCCCCACGGGCCCTGTCCGGGTCCTCACAGGTTGGGGGGGGAACGACTCACTGAGACCCTGAGTACAGGAGAGGATGGCAGCCAGTTCTGGGGCCCCCGGGAAGCCTGCAGGCCCCAGGTGTCACCCTGTGGAATCTCCCAGGGCACCCCATGAGTGTCCGGGTACGCTGTGTGGAGCCTTCGCCCCCGGAGCCCCTCCAGCCATACTGGCCTGTGTGCCCCCCAAACACTCTCCTCTTCCCTGCTCACGAGCTCCCTTTTTGTTTTCCAGGCTCAAGTCAGAGCACGTCCTCTGGGGACCCCCATCACCCCACACCCTGAAGCGTACGTGGTCTCTCCCTCCTGTGTGTGCTGCCTGCCGTCCCCTGCCAGCACTGGACAGACACCCTGTGGCCTTTGCAGCTGGGACTCCAAGGACAACTGATGCGTCCACTTGGGGATGGTGTTGTGGCTTCTATCCGGATGTCCCCTGCAAGCCTCCTGCACTCAGACAGGGCTGTGGAAGGTGCTTACGGCCGACTTGGCCTTAGGCAGGTTTGCGTAGGGTCTGCTCGGAAGAGGCCGCTGCCGGGGTGTGACTGGAGAGTGCTCCTCCCTCCCAGCTCCTCCCTCCCTGCTCCTCCCTCTGTCTGCTTCCAGGCACCCTAAAATGAGCACCTTCTCCTCCACCAAGCCCCTGGCCACGCTGTTCCTTCCTTGGAGCAGCCAACGGTGGACTGAAGCCTGAGCCGACATGAACCTCTGCTCCTTTAAGTCGCAGGTGTGGTTTTAAGCAACTAGGAAGCGACTGTGACAAGTGGGACTAATAACTCAGTCCCCGTGGGCTGAGCGTGGGTTGGAGAAAGTGGCCTGGAACCTTTAGGCCAGGGCTCAGCTTACTGTGACTGCTCAGAAACGGCCGGCTGCCACCACTGGCCCCACCGTCACCACTGCCTCAGTCATCACTGTGATTCAGCCACCGTCACCACCTCTGCCATCACCATCACCATCCCCATCCCTATCCCCTTGGCCTTTGTCCTTGGCACCACCATCACCACCGTCACCAAGGCTCCTGTGGACACACTGACCACCCCCGGCCAGGTGGGCTGAAGCAGGGACCTGCCAGCTCCCCGCTGTCGGCCAGGTCCTGGCATCCCTGACAATTCCAACCGCATGAGCCCGTCAGGCTGAGCCGTCCCCACCCCACATATCTTTTCACGTAAGGTTAGAACACAGGCAGCAGAGAAGGACCCAGAGCTACAGGGTAGTGGCTCAAAGCATGAGCTCTGGAGCCAGCCTGCTTGCTTTAAGCCCAGCTCTGCTCCTTTCCGGCTGTGTGACCTTCGGCAAGGTCCTCACCCCCTCTGTGCCCGCCGGGAGGGGCTCCCCGCACTCACCATGGCGAGCCGTAGATCCGGAAGCCCCGCACGGTGACCTCGGAGTCCTGCAGGTAGATGCAGTTGGTCAGCAGGGACTGCACGTTCTCGTAGTTCTCGGGCTTCAGCTTGGACACGGACGGGAAATAGTAGAAGTCCTGCTTGATGAGGTCGGCCATGAACTCCTGGTCGAAGGTCAGCTCGTGGTTGCCGGCGATCACGATCTTGTACTCGTAGGGCAGGCTGCCTGTGGGGCGGACACGACAGACACAGCGCCCGTGGTCAGCCCTGCTGGGAGCCACAGGGCTGCAGAGCCAAGGCGGGCAGGGGTGGCTTGGGTCCAAGGAGGCAGAAACCAATCGCTGAGGACCCTGCTAACTTAGGAGAAACCCCAGAGCCCGTGTGTGGTCTAAGTGGAATCAAAACACACAGGGCTTCCTGGAGCCTCTCCGCTCTGCAGCGTGCACACCCTGGCCAGCTCCTGCGGGCTGCACTCCCCGCTCCCGGGGCCCACTCTGCAGACAAGCTGCCCTCAGCGGGAACGTGCATGGCCGGGATGATCTGGTCAGAACTGGGAGCTCCCAAGCCTCAGGCCACCGCAGCCCCAGACTCAGCACCCTGCTGCATGCCAGAGCCAGGGAGACCCCTGGACTCCCCAGCCTCTGCCCGTAGCTCCTGTGGGCTCGGAAAGAGCCGTGGGGGTCCCGAGGCCCCAGTGTGGATTAAAGTGAACTCAAAGTCCTCCTCCCCGCTCCTCCTTGGTAGAGAAGGCCCCCGTGAGGTGCAGGAAGGAGGCGTGGGAGGAGATGGCGTCCAGCCAAAGGCTACAAAATCTGATTTTTGACAGAGCAGTGCCAGGGATGCTAAACTTGACAGGTCCATGTGCTTCAGCAAGAGCAGGACTCCGTCCTGAGGTCATCAGCAGCTGTCAGCGACTACTGAAACCCATCCCGGGGCCTCCTGGAGCGCACAAATACAACCATGCCAGGCTCTCCTATCCTCCCATTATATGGAAGGGGAAACTGAGGCACACAGAGGGGAAGAGCCGTTGCTAACAGCCCCTGAGCTTCCAGGGAGCCACAGCTCACCCCGTATCCCTGTTCCTGTGTGGTTCTGAGCACCACAAAGTCACACGGAGGACACGGCCCTGGATTTGGAGTCAGCTGAGCTGAGTTCAAATCCTGGCTGTTTCTCTCAACCAGGAAGTCATCATTTAACTTCTGGGAACCCATTTCCCTGCCAACCAAGGTGGGTGTCCAGGGGCTGAGGACCCTTTCTGTAGCTTCATTGCAAGGCCGCTCCCTGCTCCCCTCCTCCTGGTCCTCACAGGGTGTCACAGTGCCCCTGTCTGTCCAGAGCGTCCAGAGCCCAAAAGCCTTCCCCACGCTCCACGGTGAAGTGAAAGTCTGTTTCTTTGGCTGTGGGTCCATCCGCCCAGGAGCCAAATTCCAGAAACAACTCAGCTCCCCGGCCAAGGATTGTCTGACCTCTGGGAAACTGATGAGACCGGACTGGGAGGACACAGGATGAGACTCCGCTGCTCCTGGGGCTCCAGGCAGAAGCCCTCTGCCCAGCCTTTAGGGCGCCCCAAGAAGGGCAGGGTGCTACTTGAGACATGGGACCCAATGCAATTCCATGTGCCGGAACCACGACCACCGTTACATTCTAACTGCAGTGGGACAGAAGAGTCTGGAAGCCAGGGGCACTCTTCACACCTGCCCAGCTGGAGCGGGCACTGCCAGCCAGCCCCGGGCCCCACAGCCACAGCAGACGACCACAGATGCTGGATGACCACCGATTGATCCCCAGCTGGCCACTGAGGGTGGGCCAGACACACTCTGCCCTCGCTGGCTCAGACCCCGGGAACCAGCTCTGGGAGGCCACGAGGACGTGGCGGGCCACGGGCTCCCGGCTGCCGTCGCCTGGGTCCCCCCAGCTCACCACTAGGTCCCCGTGAGTCAGTTTCCTCACCTGTAAAACGGGAGCCGCAACCTCACAGAAGACACGGAAAGGAAATGTACAAAAACTTTTGGGAAAAAGAGTCAGCTTCTCATAATTTGCAAACGAGCAGCCGGCCGGCCAGACCCACCCACAGACGTATTTTGTTTGGCACAAGAGTTTTTCTAAAAAATTGAATTTGTTGCCAGCATTAAAAATTTGAGAGATTCCCAGGAAAACTTCATTTTTTCTGTTTTCTAAAATGAGGTAAATAAAATGTAAGTCTGGGCCGTGCAGGACCAGTCAGGAAACGCTGGGTGCCCGCGTCCCCCTTAGACAGCGTGACCCAGACATGCAGTCCCCCAGTCACCCCTGCCCCATCCTCCTCGCCCCAGCTCTGCTTTGCCTGCAGTATAGCTCCGGCTGCTTCTAGCCCTTGCCGCGGTCTCTGGAGACGAGGAGGGGACAGACCGAGCCTGGACCTGCAGGGGGGCCTCCAATCAGGAGAGCCCCAAAACCGAGGATGCTTGCTTCACCCAGCTCCATGCTCGGCAGTCCCAGCACAAGTCTGGCAAAGGAGGACACCAAAGGCACCACGGAGAAGCCCTCTGCAGTGAGGCTCAGGCGGCCAGAGCAGCGGGCAGAGGCCCACGTGGACCCTGCAGCTGGGCAAGGTCATGGGGGACACTCCCCAGAGCCCTGGTGGAGCCCCGAGATCAGGACTCCCGGCAAACGTCCAGGGAGGGTCCGCTTATGTCCACTCCACAGCCGAGGACAATGATCCACCCAGGTCCCACTGGGGGTGGGGGCTCAATGGACACTGGGCCAGCTCCTCCCACACCTCTGAGTCAGCACCTCAGACACCTGCAAGGTCACCAGACCACAGAGGCATCCCAGGACCCTGTCAGGCCCTCCACCCCAGTGCCACCGGGAGAGTAGAGGGGGTGGCCCTGTCCCTACCTCAGACGCCAACTCCCCTGCATGTTCCCTGCCCCACACCCAGCAGCCCACTCCCTCTGCCACCAGGGCCGGAGCCCGAGCTAATGTATTTCTGTCATGGCTCTGACTGCGGGCGTTACTTAATCAAATTAGCAAATTACTCCAACTGCACGGTCCCGTTTATTCCTGCGGCTCCCGACTCCCGCGGCTGGGTGTGCAGGAAGCTGTCAGCTCTGCCCCTCCCTCCTCGCAGAGGAGGAAGACTGGGGCGTCTTCCCTCCCAGGGACGGGTGGCTGAGTGGCAGGGTGACCAGCAGGGATGGCAGGGCAGACTTCAGTCCGGTCTCTCCAACAAGCCGGGCCCCACACAGCCCAAGGCAGCGGCTGTGCCCATCTGCAAACCCAGAGACCACCTAGCGCTGTAACCCTGAGCTGCAGGGCGAGCCACCAGGACATCTGTCAGGATACCCACAGGCACTGGCGATTCGTCAGCTGTGTGACCGCCACAGATGCTTACGTGTCACAAGCCCACTGTCACCTCTGGGGAGGCGACACAAATCAGTAACAAAGAGACCGACAATCACTAAGGTCCATGGACCTGTGGGAGACCCTATGGCAGCACCCCAAGGTGCAACCCGAATCATCATGCTACATCGTCTCTACATGGATGGGCACCTGGATGATGCGTGGGTGGGTGGATGGGTGGATGGATAGATATGCATGGATGAACAGACAAACAGATGACTGACGGGGTGGGTGGGTGGATGGATGGATGGATGGATGGATATACAGATAGATGAACAAATGGATGGAGGATGAATGGACAGATGGATGGATGGACAAAAGGATGATGGATGGACAGATGGACAAATGGATGGATGGGCAGACAGATGGTGGATGACGGATGAAGGTCTGCAATCTTGGATACCCACATGGATTATGGGTGGGTGTGTGCATGCGCATGTGATATGCATGTCTACATGGATGGTGGATGCATGGACAGATGGACCAATCCATCCTGAGACAACTCTCACCGGCTCCTTTACATCAACTCCTGTCTCCCTGGATCCTTCCGTTTCTTCCAAAAATTTCCTCCCATTTCAGGTTCACCCCTCTGTCCATAATCCTGATTCCCTACCTGTGTCTCCTCCAGCTGAACCTTCTCTCTTGTAGGTGGGTGAGGGGAGCAGAACTCAGGCTCTGGAATGACCAGACCTTTGTGGACCTGGACAAAGCCTCCCCGCTGTGTTCCAGAGCTGCGACCTCTGCATTTGCCTAAGGCCACGCTGATCTCCCAACACCCTGACGCTGTCAGCACACCAATGGCCAAGCGGCCCCGGGACCGCCCGTGACAGACATTCTTGCTTAGTGTCATCCTCCCTACCGTGGGGCAAAGGTGCCTGCACTGCTGACACACAGCGGAAATTAATGTAGCTCCCTCTGTCCTTGGCTGCCGCGTCCCCTCTGCCACAGCAGGTAGGAGGGCTGGCACCTGAGGGCACCTCCTAGGGCAGCTGCCCAGAGGAGATGAGAGGCGCCCAAGCCCCAGGACAGGGAGTGTCCACCGTCTCAGTGTCCCAGCACCTCACGGGCACATCGAGGCCTCTATCCACCGAGGCTGGCCAGCTCGGAAGCCGCAGAGGCAGCCAGAAGGCTAGACCTGGTGGGCAGACAAGTGGCTCCAAATGCCCTTCTTTCCCCCTGCCTTCACCAACCCAAAGGAAGCTCAGTCCCCAGCCAGCCTGGCCCAAATGCCCACCCTGCTGGGCACTCACTGTCTCTCTGCTGCAAGGGCCCCAGCCCTCACCAGCTCCCCACAAGGACTCAGTGGACGCAGGATGCAGTGGAGAGAGCCTCCGATCCATGCACCTCTTTGCGCACAGGAGGAACCTGAAGGTCACAGGGGCCTAGAAGGTTGCCAAGGCACACAGTGCAACTCAAACCCTGGCCACTGTCTTGGCGTCAGCCTCTGGCTGAACAGACCCAATGGACGGAGGGTTTGGGGGGCCCAGAAGGACATGAGGACATTCAGGAAGAAATGGCAGTGACTGGAGGGACATGTTGACCCTGAAATGGGAGATGTGGTCACTCGGCCTTTGCCGGTGGCCTCCCAGCCTTCAACCTTGACCTCCCAGCACTGGGTCCTTGATCTCAAAACCACCCCACGGCCCCTCACTTTTTGGAACTGGTGGACATGGCCAGGTACCTGTATTCTGCATGATAATGCTCAGGTCGTGTCTGAAAGATAGATTATTTCCTCCTTTTTGGCTGGATTATTTGAGACCTGGCGTTCCGTAGCTACGGATTCCCCGATAATGAAGAGACTTTGAACCGTTAATGAGCAGAGCCTAGAGGAGGTCAGCCCTGCCGCCCTGAATTCACTTGCCCCAAAAGATGGGCCTCCTCACGTGGGCCCCACAGTGACCAGCGGAGACGGTGGCAGGGCCTGAAGAGGGACCCTGCTGGGAATCCCTGCCATCAGTGCCCACGATGACTCTCCTGCCGAAGGGTTACCGTTGCTTATCACCACGCTTCCCCGTGCCATTCAGAGGCAGCGCAGCCCCCAAGTGTGTGATCTGTTACATCCAACGAGACACACGCAAGCTCCTGCACCGGGCTGCCATTCCGAAGCCTCACAGCGAGCAGGCAGAGTTTCAGCGTGCTCTAAATGCAGCAGCAATCAGGAAAATGCCCACTGATGGCCGCTTCCCCCCATTCCCATCTCGCAGCACACAGCACAGGCGGCGGAATAAAGAGACGGCATAATGATCTCTGATTGCATTTTTAGCACGTCTCTGACGTCCTGTGTTTAAACACTTGCCAATGTCTGGGAGACGCATCGAGCAGCCTTCCCGCCATGGCGCTTGGTGCAGCAGGCTGGGGGGTGGAGAGAGCTGGGAGCCACCCTGAGGTTTCAGCTCAGGCACATGAGATGCAAGGAGAAAAAGAAATCAGTGTGCACCCCAAATAAGTGGGGGCGCCCAGGACCGGGCAGTGGTTAGGGCTGGGAGAGGTCCACCTGCCCTGCATCCAGGTCTCCTTGTACCAGGCAATGCACTGAGCGATTTATTCTCAGCGCTTCTGGACTCGTTGCAGGCAAAGCCACGGTCCCCATAGCACAGCGAGAGGCCGGGTACACGGGCCTGGGGCCAGGTCATCTGCATAGCACTGCCAGGCTCTGGGGCGGGGCCACCCCACCCTGGGGTACCTGGGGGCAGGTACAGAGTGACCTCACTGAGAGCTCCCTCAAGGGTGCTGGGTGCAGGCTGAGCAGAGGTTGGCGCACATGCAGAGGGTACCCCAAGGTGAGTACTGTTATCTCTGAGAACTGCTTCCCTGGCAGGGTCAGTCCCTCCAAGATCAGCGAGTTCCCCTGGTGTCAAAGCACGGGAATGCAGGGAACAGAATGGCCCGCAGAATACATCCTGATGCTCGCCATGGTCAATGTGCTATCCGCCCTCAGGGGATTTAAATGCTGTGTCTGCCATATGGCCCAGCAGTGGGGGTGGGAAGCCAGAGGGAGACAGGCCCCCAAAGGTGAGGACCCTGCCCAGGACATGCAGAGGTCACCCGCCAACATCTGGTGCCATGGCACTCCCATGGGACAGCCACCCAATGGGACAGCCACCCCTGCACTGAGCCCATGAACAGGCTCTGCCACCCGCCTCACCAGCCCCCGCAGGTCCCGCGTGGGAGCCTCCTGGATCCCCGAATCCACATCGGTGCCCATATTTAAAAGGCAAATGTGATTTTTCTTCTGTTCTCTCTTAATAGCCAAAATGTTTAACTTTCAAACATTTGTTTTTCCTGGGAAATGTTTTAAAAACAGGAACATTCAGTCCTCATCCGCTTCTAGTGCCCGCTTCCATTGCTCCTGCCGAGCACAGATGACTCAGGCTACAAGGGACGGTGGGACGTTTCCTGGCTCCCCACGCTCCCCAAACAGAGCTGCCTGCAGCCAGAGGGCTCCGTGAGACCCTCCCAGAAGTCCCAGCCTTCATGCCCAGGGACATTCACAGCCCACCCACCACCTCGACCCTGCTGCAAAGGTTACCTAAGCAATGACCACAGCCACCATATGTGGAATTCAGAGTTGTGGCGCCCCCTGTTGGTACCATGCCTTTATCTCACCCCTACACACACCCCTCACCCCCTCACCTCTCCTGGGGACCCTTCCACCCCTCTCTCTGAGTCCAATTCTACTCAACTTGGGTCCAGGAACCGTATCCTCCAAGGTGTGTCCAAGAGCACCCTGTTTTCAGTGGGCCCCCACAAACACCCCAGCTGTGTCTGTCACCACTGGGTCAGGCTGAACCACCTCCCTGGCCCATCTGCTGGCCTCCTCCAGCCTCAGCCTTCCGAGCCACCCCCGCCCGGACTCGCCTCTCTAAGCCACGGTACAGACACAGCACCCCACAAGTCCCCAGTCCATGCTGCCTGATGCATGACTCACACCTTGGAACAGATGACAGATGACCCAGTGGCTCAGCGAGGGTCCCCTAGGCAATGACAGGGAGCCCTGAGAGGCCAGGTAAGTGGCCCGAGGAAAGCACTGTCCAGGTTCTGGCCTGTCGGGGGCAGCCTGCAAACCACAGTGGTTTCTACTCACTGGAGGGACATGAACAGCCCAGTGCTACCAGTGCCCTGGCCCCTGAGAGCCCCCATACAGGTGGATACATGGTGCCAGAGTAGGGAGCCCGTGAGGGTGTTCATGGGGCCAGACAGAGGGACGCAAGGGGCACCCCGCAGGCCAGGGCACGGGAATGCCCACATCTGCCTCCAATTGCTGCTAATACCCTTGAAATGGACAGTGAGGGGAGAAGGCCTGGCCCCCTGGGGCAGAATCTGAAGACCAGGAGAGAGAGACCAACGTCCTGGGGGGAGCAGAGGGCCATGGCCGGAGCCACCAGGAGCAGGGTGAGGCCTCAAAGCTGATGCGGGGTGGTCAGGATCCGGGCCCCCTGTGTCCCCACGTGAGACAGAGGGACACTCTCAGGGACAGGCAAGACGTCCAAGCAGGTGGGCAGCGAGGTGAGGGCCTGGCCGCTGGGAGAGGACCCCGAGAACACAGAGTGACCAGGGACAGCCCGCCCCACCCCCACGCAGCCCCCACAGCCGGAGCCAGGCTTGGAGACGGGGGGGGGGGCCAGGAGGAAAAGCCTACAGATGCTGGCATCAGGGGTCCACGGGCCTGTGTGTCCCTGCACACCACAGTGCACCAGCAGCTTTCCAAAGCCTCACACACACCTGTCACTCACACACACCTGTGCCCAGAGTCCTCGGGGGGCACCTGGCTGAAAGCAGGCAGAGGCTGAACCCAACAAGAGGCAGGAAACTGGAGGAGACGAGGCTGACGCAGGGCGGGGGAGGTTTTTAATAAAAACTCAACACCCTCACAAGGCAAGAGATGATACCGCACCCATGAAACGTCAGCGGGACCCTCCGAGGGGAGAAATGAAAACACAGCAAGAAGGCCTTTAAAAAGATGAACTGGAGGAAATCTTTCCAAAACTAAAAGAAATTTTTAAAAAAGAAGAAAAATAAAAATTAAAAAAAATAAAATAAAATGGCCGGGGCTATAGCTCAGCAGCACAGGCATCTGCCCGGCAAGCACAAAGCCCTGAGTCCAATTCCCGGCACCAAAAATAACTATATAAATAAAACATGTGGACAAGAAGGTAACAGGTAAGGAAATCAGAGGGCAACGCTGGGGTCCCGCGTGCTGCAGCGGTGACGGCTCCTGTGATGGGAGATGAGCTCAGGGCCTCTGCTGAGCCTCCAAGGGTCCAGGTGCTGGGGTCACACGGGCAACAGTCCAAGGGCAGGTGATCGGGCTAAGCCGCCCCTCACTGGGCAGGGGAGGCATCCCAGCTGCCGCTGGATGAGAACGGGCACCGTCCCACTCCCGTCCCAGTAGACTACAGTATGATGCAGCAGGAGTCACAGGCAGGCAGGCAGAGCAGGGGCATCTGAGCCCGACCCCGCCTGAGCCTGGACTTCCCTACCTGTCTCAACCTCCGACACACGAAACAGTCTCCACTTCTTGACAAACCCTCCCTCCAAGAGGCCAAGAGCGCTGCCCTGTCCTGAGCCCTCCCGGTGCATCTCCTGTACAAACAGCAGTCGAGGACAGAGGAGCGGCCACCGTTGGGACCTCCTCCTCTCTAGTCAACAGTGACCTGGCAAAAGTTGTCAAAATCTGCTTTTCTGAGTTCTGAAAATTAACCAAACTTGCCAACCACCCAGGGGGCACCCAGTCCAGGAGGGGACAGAGCTCTGCGCCCCACCCTGTTCCCATCCTCCAGCAGCCCCAGAGCCACGCAGGCTGTGGAATCATGTACCCTGGCAGCCACTGGGGACGAGGTGGGCTTGGGGCACCCCCTAAAGCCCTGTCCCTAAAGACTTCCATACGGCACTGCTGTTTAACATCACAGTACCCCAAGGGGCCAACAATAGGCTAGACAAAAGGCCTTTATTAAAAAACTGGGCTCATGAGGGGTCCACGGGGCTGCTAGACCATCGTGCCTCTGTGCAGGCCCAGTAGAGCTCTGTAAAGGCCCAGTACTGACCCCTGGCTGACCTGTGAGCTCTGTGACTGCAGGGCAGGTTCTGCTATGTGTTAGAGTGAGGAAGCTGCACCCCAACATGAAACTGGGGCCCTGTGGGAGATGCAGGGAGACTCCCCAGTTCTGTGCATATCAGGAAATTCCTGTCCAGGTCTTAGCTGACCACTAAGCTAGCCAAGCAGAGACTTGAGCGGCCACAGGAGATACAGGACAGAGTTTACAGACTCAGTCCAGGAAGGGTTCACACAAGCAAGGGTGACAGTAAGCCTCGGTGGGGAATCTGGTTTCCATATTGGTACTTGTACCGTGGTAAATAACCTGGTTTTCTTTTTAAATGATTCTGCAATGAAACAGAAGGCTGCAGTCCACAGACAGGAAACAAACAGCCCACAGACACTGTCCCTGAGGAAACCCAGAAGCTGGAGTCACCTCAGGATGCTTTAAAATCGGCTTTCAGAGGCACGTTCCAAGGACTTAATGAAAATATATGCAAAGAGTCACAAGAAATTAGAGTCACTGATACTTTAGCAATTAGAGGTTTTGATTCAAGAGTTATGACTGTAAAAAAAGCAAATTCTGGAGCTGAAAAGTAGACTTCCTGCGATGAGCATTCACTAGAGGGTCTCACGGGCAGTTTCATGCCGGAAGAACAATAAACAGACTTCAAGATAGACCAAGACGCAGGCTGCAGAGGCCGAAGGAGAAAGGATGGAGAGCAACGAAGCCTTGGCTGCCAGAGAGACACCGTCACCAGGAACACACCCGTGACACGGGCCACAGAGGGGCGGCAGGAGGACAGACGGGAGACCAGAAGAAACGATGGCCAGACATCGCCCAGGTTAATGGACAACATTCATCTACGCCTCTAAGCTCACACAGCTCCGGCAAGAGAAACTCAGAGACCCACACTTCCCACATCATCACCGAAGTCAGCAAAGAGGAAGAGAAAAATTCACATACACAAATAATCTGCCAGGAGACCAACAGCTCACTTCTCCTCGGAAACCACCCAAACCAGAAGACGGCGGAATAGCACGTAAGAAATGCTGGGGGGCGGGGAGGAATTCAGGTAATCAACAGACATAGTTAGTGTCTACAGTTTTAAAATATATTTCCATAGACGACACCTCGCCATTTAATTCCCTCTGCAAAGCCTCGCCTGGCTTCAGATGCCCTCCTCCCACCGCCTCGACACTTAAAGTCCGCAGCACCTCTGGGGTCCTCTTCCAGGAGTGTCCTCGTGGTGCTGTCCAGCTGCTTGGCCTTCTCACTCAGGGAAAGTGTTTACCTCCAGGGTCACCGTGACCCTGGAGAAGGGTCGGAAGCCGCACAGTACTAGATCAAGAGAATAAGGTGGGGGGGGGCCCAGGGTCACGTTTTTTGGGAGCCTGGCTTTCCACTGGCTGGCACTCAGCTGTGTCACTGACTGTGTTCATTTTTTTAATCTCACCACAGAAAGACACTCACGAAAGAGCACCGCCAGAATTGCATCAGAAAGCATTAAGAACAAGGGGAGGAACATGTTCAAACAAAGGGGTCTTTTGAGGTCATGTATCTTTTATAGAACTAAGATTCTACTTAGGGGCTGGGGATTTAGCTCAGCGGTATAAGCACCTGCCTTGCAAGCAGGTGGTTGTGAGTTTGATCCCCGGTAGTGATTTTAAAAAAAGATTCTACTTAAAAACTCACTGTGTATTTTGATTACAATTCGTATGTCCAACAAAACATCTTTAAAATGGAGATGTGTTTCATTTATACTCCTGGTATATCTTAGTTTGTTGAAAGTGTTGTGTTATCTGTGCATGAGGTTTTTTTACAAAAATCTTTAATGCCATACACCCTGTAACTACTGTGAAAATAACAATACACAGGCTATTAACTATGGTCATTCATTTATAATTTTGGTATAGAATTTTATCTTATTTCAGAAAATAAAAATGTCCAACGTAGAAGAGAAATGGAGTCATCCCCAGAGAAACCAAACGTGACAGCAGCTGTCCCTAACAGACACTCTCGACAGGAAACACCAAAAGGAGCCTCTCGAGCTGGACAAGGCCCTGGATGGAAACCCGAATGCACAGGAGGAAATACAGCAGCCCCACGGCAGCCCCACGGGCAAACATAGGGCTCAGTTCCAGGGCGTCTTCATCCACAAGTGTTTTGTTATCTGGCTTAAAAGACAGTCACAAACAGAAACAGTTATAACCCTGTGTGGACAAGCTTCGAATGCACAAAAATGCAGATTGCAGGGTGTTAATAGCACAGAGGAGATGGAAAGGGACAGCTTCCGTGTATTAATGAAATTAAGCTGCTATTAATTCAGACAAGATTGTAACAAGATTGTAAGAAGATTAATTGCACTCCCCAGAGTAACCATGAAGCAATGTTTTCAAATATAGTTTTTTAAAAATCACAGTGTATTTCCTGCCTTCTCTGTAGAGGATACTTTGCAAGACCCCCAGTGAGTACCTAAAGCCAGCAGCAGTACCCAGCTCTATGGCAATTACATTTTTCTTTGGATATATACCTACAATAAAGCTTAGTTTAGAAATCGGGCATAGCAGTATATTAAAAATAGTACCTAAAACTGGGCGTGGTGGTGCACACCTGTAATCTCAGCAGACAGGAGGCTGAAGCAGAAGGATCGTTGCGAGTTCGAGACCAGCCTGGGCTACAAAGTGAGCTCAAGGCCAGCCTGAACTGCATAGTGAGACCCTGTCTCAAAAACACACACATATACACACGAAATAGTACCTAATCATAAAATAGATCGATTATAGCAGTCCACTACAATAAATGACATGTAAATATAGTCTCTCCCTGTTTGTCCCTCAAAGGGACAAAAAAGACACACTATACATAGAAAATAAGGAGCAAAATGCAGACACAGACTGCACCCTATCAGTAATATCTTTTTTTGGTATCCAGGATCAAACTCATGACCTTGTGCTTGCCAGGCAGGGGCTTGTGCCGCTGAGCTCAACCTCCAACCCCAGTAATTATATTTAACATAAAAGGCTTCAACACTCAGACCAAAAGGCAGAGATCAGAAGAATGGAGATTTTCCAATCCAGTGGTACACCGCTTAGAGGAGGCACACTTCAGCTCTAAAGGGACAAGCAGCTAAAAGTAGACGGCTAAGAAGGGTCGGAACAGCCAGCCGGTATCCGGCGATGCAGAACGGAAGTGTTACCGAGGAAAGGAAGGGCATCTTATAAAGATGGAAATCCACACCAGACAGCTTCACTGGTAATTTGAACCAAACAGTTCAAGAAAAATTAGCAGAAGTCTTGGCAAATTCTTCCAAGATCTAAAAGAAGAGGAAACCCTCTCTGGGTCGCCCTCTGGGCGGTCATAACCACACCAGAAACCTCCAAGAAAACCACTGGCCTGTGCTCCTGCCAATTACAGGCACAAAATCCTCCGTAACACAGCAGCCCGTCAGATCCAGCCGCGCAAGCGAAGGGTTATATAGTGGGATTTATTCCGGGGACACACATCGTGGTGTGCCACAAAATAACAGGGAAAACCCACGAGATGATCTGATAGACACCGAGAGGGGTGTGGCAAAATCCAAATGGATTTTCATGGGGAAAAAAATGCTTAACAAATGGAGTAAAGACCAGAACTGAGTAAAGAGGTTCTCCGCCTGGTAAAGAGCATCTAGAAAATTCCAGCTAAAGGAGAAGACAGACGGTTTCCCCCGAGATCAGGACCGGGAGCAGGGTGCCGGCTCCCCACTGCCCTTCAGCACTGCCCTTGAGGCTCCAGCAGTCCAGCAGGAAAGGGAAAGGACACTGCCGGCTGGGGAGGAGGAAGGACAGAATACGGTGGCCTCCGAGATGGAATGTGCAAAGGCGCTCAAGCTGCATCAGTGGAACAGCGCTGTGTCCCACCCCCGGCACCATCCGGAAGAGGCATGGCAGTGACCGGTGGCGATGGGCGCACGAGAATTCGAGTGGACTGGAGGCACCGCACTGGGCACTTTACAGAGGCTAAGGCCACACAAGTTCCATATATGCATCGTTACTGACGTTAAAGGAGCATCTGAGAAGCCTGGATCCCAGGCCACCAGAGCTGCGAGCAGGTAAAGAGTCATCGCCAGAGCTCCCTGCAGCCCCCTGGAACCCGAGCGGGCCATCACTGTCCTCCTGGGAACAAACAGAGGTGGAGCCAAGAAGCCGATGGAGTTCAGGGTGGAAAAACCCCAGGAGGACACTTAGGTCGCGGCTTGCCCAGCACCGCCATCAACAAGGTCTCACAAGAGGCCTCAGACCCGAAGCCCAAACGTGACCCCACCTCGCTGCCAAGAACCCCAAGAGGGTCTCGGACAACCCATTAAAGAGGGGAACAAAGTCTGACCCGAAGCAAAGTTCTCTGCAGCTGTAACTTGAATGAATATGTGAAAGCAACAGACAAAAAGGCTTTTTAATATAATATATTTCTCGGGAAAGCCAGGCTTCGGAAGGCCGATAAACATGCTGGATGTTAGAATTCTCTAAAACGAATCTCCTCGCCACTGTTTATTCATGCCTTTGTTCCACAGTCCTCTCCTGACCCTCATAGGTGCCCCCTGTAAGCTGGGGACAGCTGGGGAGGGACACAGGTCCCACCTCTCGGGTGCTTCTCGGGTGTGATGGTGAACGGGTGGCATGGGGGTCCCACAGACGCCCTGGCCAGGAGTGAGGGAGGGGTTTGTGAGGCAGATAAGAAGAGAGGACTACAGCGACAGGGATGGGGGGCAACCGAGCAGCTTCACCCCGAGAGGAGAGGACACCCTGGACCAGTCCCAGGGAGCAGCCAGAGGAAGGGACTCAGGCAGAGTATTTGATAACAGGCCACACCCAGGGGCTCTGACCACCAGGCTACATCTGGATTCACGGGGGTCACAGCAGGGAACCTTGAGGCCCGTCACAGGGGGAGACCCACGGTTGGATAATGGACCTGAAACACCTCAACCCCAACCTGACAAATACTAGTTTGCAAAGTGACTATTTTGAGAGTTGGATGCTACGGAAGACAGCCCCACTCCGTCAGCCCGATGAGTCCCCTCCCGCGTGGGGGCTGTCAAGCCAGCCCAGAATTAGCTCCGCTAGTCCTGCATGTGCTCCAGCCTTCATCCACCGCAGCCTGGCTCCAAAAGGTGTGAAATTCTTCTTAAGAGAAATCAGAGAAACAAACGTATACATGTAAAGTCATCGCTTTCCTTGGAAAACATCTTTAAAGGCCTGAATCCTAACTTGTAAATGACTGATTCCCTGGGATGAGAGCATTTAGTCATTAAAGCGACCCTCTGCAGAGCACCGGGTGGGTGCGTAAAATACACACCCCAGCAATCACTGCATTGATCAGACGTCCGCCCACCGAACCACTGAGCCTTCCTGATATCAGCCCCTTAACAGCAGGAGAAACTGAGGCTCGGAGAGGCGCAGAAGACCCGCAGGTCAGATGGCCAGGCAGAATGGGGAGGGGATCCGGGACCCATCGCTCAAACAGGACCCCAGGAGCCCTGTCTCAGGCAGCGTGACACAGCAGGTGACTACCTCATCTCGTGGGTGAAGACCCTGTGACACAGCGGGGCTGCCGGGAAGGCTGGTGGCCAGGTGCCTGCGAGGTCCTTCCCCCGTTTCTGCCCTCTCCTTGCAGGAAGGAAACCAGCCCAGGCCCAGGCACCCGGCCAGGTCTCAAGTCCCTTTGAAACCAAGTCTCATCCTGCCATTTAGGGAGATTCCTAAGGACATCGAGCCACAGTAGGCGGGAGAGCCAGTGTGCCAGGGCTATTCTCAGAGAGATTCCAACAAGGCCTTCCCAGCAACTGACGGCCTTCTCCTGACCGGCCCCACTGAGACCTGCAGCCGTTCACCTCTCCCCTCAGCAATGGCTGGCACCTCCAGCTCTGCTAACCTACTGGGCCTTCCTGACCCAACCCCGTGTGCTTACCTTTTGAGGCTTCAGTGCTCCCCGCCCTGCCTCCCTCCCACCATCCCCACAATCCCCCCGTAGCTCCGGCATGTGTCACACCTGGAGGAGACGGAAACATGGAGGGTTTACCTTGCATCCACCTGCACAGCCTTGCTCAGCCTGGAGAAATGTTTCATTGTTCCCCCTTTTGCAAATGAAAAACCTGAGGTCCAGGAAGGTGAGGTTCGCTGCCCAAGCTCAGGACACAGGAGGCAGTGTGACCCAGCTCTCATTTCATTGCGAAGTTTGGGCTGTTTCTACTGCATGTTTGTGACACTCAGAGGCAGATGCTCGCTGGTGGGGGAGGGGGTGAGGAGGTCCACGGCACAGAGGGGACGCTGAGCCAGGGAAAAAGGCACACAGGTCCATGCCTGCGGGGACACACGGCCCACACTGGGACCCGGGCTTTGGGAGTCGATGAACGGGTGCCTCACTTAAACTGAAACAACACGGAATGCCTGTCGCTGTCCGTGGTGCTGAAGGTGCAACCCGGAGACCTGGGTGACCTGCAGGAAAGCGCCCTCCATCTGTAAAGTAGGGTCTAGGATCCGGGTTGTTTGTGGCAAAGAAGTGAGAAGAAAAAAATACATACAAGCCTGGAAACTGCGATGTGCTGTCCCGAGAAGGTCACTGAGAGAGGCGGTTTTGTATCAAAATGTGCGTTTTGAATAAGAAATGCGGGGGTGTGATCCCAGCACCCAGGAGGCTGAGGCAGGAGAATTACTGTGGGTTTGAGACCAGCCTGAGCTGGTGAGCTCAAGGCCAGCCCGAACTGCATGGTGAGACCCGTCTCAAAAAGACAAGAGAGACAGAAAGAGAGAGAGAGAGAGAGAGAACGAAAAACCTATTACTGTTCTGAAAACAACACAGGCCTCAGTTAGAATCCTGACTCTGTTTTCACTGCTGTGTGGTCTCAGGCAAGCTCTCTCCTCTCCAAACGCCATTCCTGCATCTGTAAAGACAGAAACCTCCAGGAGAGGCCTACCTGGGCTGTCCAACCGCAGAGCCGTAAGCTCCCCGAGGCCATGTCAAACGCCAAAGTCAGTTTCTCGGGCACCCTGGTCACATTTCAAGCATTCACTGCCCCGTGAGGCCAGGGACCATCCTATCAGCTCCGGCACAAAGATCTCTACCACCTCAGAAAGCAAAGTGCCAATTAAGGCCTTGCGTCGTGCCTGAAGGAGCCCTTGACAGGACAACAGTGGCACTTTCCAGGAGCTGTTAGGAATGCACAATCCCAGGCCCGCCAGGCACCTGCCTGCCCGCTTGGGGTTTAACAGTGTCTCCCACTCTGGGGTCTTTGCACATCGAAGTCTGAGAAGGGGACGTGGGAGGGTTCAACAAGAGACCAGCGGGGAGAGGACCCTGGATTGAGGACAGCGCTGTGCTCTTTGTGACAGTAACAGCCGGCAGCTGCCCCCTCTCCTGGCAGCCGTGGAATTCTCCACACCGAAGTGGCCACACACACACCTGCCAGAGCTTGTGCTGCGTCCAGGGCAGGAGGCAGGTGTGGGAAGGAGAGAGGCAGGGAAATGCAGGCTCCCTCAGACATCTCCCAACTCTCCAGGCACTCAGGGACAGAAGATTTTCATTCTGTCCTGGCCAGGATTTTCTGGCTTGTGGATCATTCCTGTTCTGGAATAAAATCCAATGTGAGGATGACATTTAAAAAAAAAAACCCACAGGCTTATTTGGTATCCAAACACATCTCTCCATGTATGTGAAAAAAAAAAAGCGTACCAGAGAGAAAGCGTGGCTTCCCCAGTTCTTGGGTCCATAGACAGCCAGCCCGCCATGTCCCCCAAGAGAGAACAGGGTTCACCTACGAAGCTGCACGTCTGGAGCACGACACATCCCAGCCACAGGACCGCAGCCTGGGAGGAAGGGGTCAGCGTCACCAGCCCTCTGCCTGGCACCTGCGAAGTGGCTGAGCTGTGAGTTAAACCTGGAAGAAATGGGGCCACTGGAAGCAAAGGGACAGATAAGAGGGTGTAAGGGGGACCGGTTTGAGCGTTCCGGGTCCTTCAGGGAAGAGTGGGGGTGACAACTGGCTTTAGACTGTAAGTCAGAGGTGCAGAGTAAAAGTTTATGAGTTAACTACCCAGTGAATCGGAGATGAACGCAGAATTTCCAACCCAGTAGAGGGGGAAAAAAGAAACTTCAATCAACCCACAAGAAAGCAAGAGGTGCAGGGCACAGAAAGCACCAAATGGATGACAGAAATGGACGTGTTTTATATACCGGGAGGCTCTAGACAAATTCGTCCTGATTATTCAAATATGAAACCCTTGCAGGGTTCTCCTGCAGAGAAAGGACCGAAAGCCAGTTCCTGAGGTTACAGCTGAATGAGGAGAACACTGGACGTATACCAGGGACAGACCAGTCGGAGGAGCCACCCATCTCCAGCCATAGCAGCGGGCCCAGAGTGTTTCCCTTTTCACTTTGGCCCTTAGGATACTCAGGCCGTTTCCCACAGACAGAGCCCACGCAGCCCTGGGTGTTGATATTCCGGGCTCTCCCTCCAAATGGCTCTAATTTATTTTTTTAATCTATCATATATATACTACCATTTTACTATCTTGTTTTTATAAATCATAAAGCATGAAAAAAAATAACACTATACTCAAAGTAAAACCAGGCCAAAAAGAAAACGTCTAGAGATCTCAGGGTCTTTCAGAGAAATGCAACCCTGCCTTGTTTAAACATTCTTTTTTGAAATTTTCTTTTAAATTTAAGGCAGATATATTTTGGATGATAGTCTTTTTTAAAAAGGAAAAGGAAAAATCACCACTATAGAACATGTTCAACACACACACACGCACACACACACACACACACACACACGCACACACACGCACGCACGCACGCACACACACACACACACACACACACACACACACACAGTCCCCAGTAAGTCTCATTTCATTTCCTGAGCCGTTCTGTCGTAAATAGCTAATTAGCACCTCAGCACACCTTTCCAGGTTTCGGCATTAACACAAAACCACTGCAGTTAGACCTGGCCAAAATCGCTTGACTTCAACTTAGAATTCCAGATTTTGTCACCTTGATGAGAAGTTTAGCCCCCACCCTTGTAGCCCCTACAACATGCTTTGGCTTTGCAAAGACTTTTAAAAAAAATACAGGATATGAAAAATTGAATTTTTTTAAACAAATACCAAGCCTCTGTTTTACCCTGCATTTTCCGGCTGAGTGTGGCGCTGGCCCCTGTGTGTGTCCTACGCACGGGCCACTGTCACTACGCAGGACCAGACTCACCATGCCAGCCAGCTTTTAAGGGAAGATGCCAACGACAGGAGGCCCAGCGTTACCAAAATAAAAAATTAAATGTTCAATCTCAAGGCTTTGAAAGCATAGCAATGCATTTCTGAAAACGTCTGAATCGGGGCCCTGAGCCCAGCCCGAGCTGGGCCAGGAAGGGGCTGAGCTCACACAGCATCTCCTTTGAATGGCACAGACACTTGGGAGAAGAGAGACGACCTGGCCAGGGGGGCCGGAGGCAAGAGCACCCTCAGAGTCCCGACTCCAAGCGCTCCACGCGTGGACCTGGCTCAGCAGAGTCCTCACCTGCCCAGCTGAGCCGCTGACCCCTGGGAGCTGCGGCCACTCCAGGGAACGGCCCATCCTCTCCCGCCCCACTCAACACAGGCCAGGACTGCAGCGCCCCACCACCCCCAGGGCCAGCTGGTCTTGCTGAGGGCACCCCTCTCATGTGCCCCCCAGGTAGGGCTTCAGGAGAATGACTGGACTCACCCATCTATGGGTCAGTGGCTGCATACGCTGCTGGGAGGCAGGCTCAGGTCCAGGGGACAGGTCCCGGGGCATGACCTGGAAGGTGCATTCCTCTCCTGGCTCCTCGTCCCTCGTCTCCCTCACTTCCTGCCTTCCGTGGGTGAGTGGCTGCCCCCTTCCCATCCTTCCACCATGCTTCCTGCCTTGGACCAGATACCAGGAACTGGACGCTCCAGAGCCGTGAGCCAGAACAAAGCCACCCACATGACAGTACAAGGCGCTGTAATTTGAGGACCGCTGTCCTGTCCAGGTGGGGAGGTGAGAAAGATGCTAACAACAAGGGAGAGACACACAGCAGGGCGTCGTCCATAGCTGGGGACAGAGGGACGTCCAGGGAGACCAGCCCGGGCCTCCCCTCCCCGGAGAAGAGCACGGGGCAGCCGGGGTGGGGGACGTGGACCCGTGGGGTGGGGAGGAGAGGCCGCGGGGGTGGGCAAGCCCTAGCTGCTGCACCGAGAAGTTCCCCACCCCACCGCCATCATGTCTGCACCCCTGAGCTGCACGGAACCCTCACCCCACTTGGAAAGAAGCAAAACGCAGCCTTGGCCCCGAGATGGCGCAGAGGCCGAGGCCGCAGGAACCAGGGCAGCCGCCGGAAGAATTCCGCGTCTCCCTCCTTTCCCCTCCTCCCTCGCAGATTTTAATTAAGGGTGTACTTGCAGAAGACACAGCTCTCCTTAAATCCTTGGACCCCGTTTATACTGTCATGTATACATATATACTGCTCTATGCCGGGGCGCCAGGAAAAAGTTAATTATAACTTCTAATACTCATTAAGGGCTGGCCCCTTCCTCCCTGCCTGACTGCGCGGGCAGTGCTGCTTAATTAACTGCATGGACGTGCACCTCGAAGGCCTGGCCCTGCTGCAGGCTCCGCACGGGGCCAGCGTCCCCTGGGCTCCGAGATGATCAGAGCTTTGCTGCCCTCAGGGCTATGTAGGACCCTGCAGGAGACAGCGAAGCCCTGCAGGCCAGCTCGGACCAGAAGCGGGAGCAACCTGGCAGAGGGGACAGCCTGGCACCGCCAGTCACAGACACGGAGCTTCCTGGCATCCCAGCTCTGGCTCGGGCCCACAGCTCGCGGGCCTGGCTGTCACTCAGGTGCAGCAGACTCCAGCCTGGTGTCCCTGTCTCAGAGAGGAGGACAGGCCACTGCATCCCGGCTGAGGAGGAGCCGGGACCAGGACCACCAGCGGGTTCTCAAAGCCGGCCCGGCTTTCCAGCTCGTTACCACCGAAAACTCGCCCACGGCCGTCTTCAAGCTGCTCACCGGGCCAGTTATAAACTGAGTCCAGCACCGTGAGTCTATTCGGGAGATCAACGGCCAACCTGAGCCCTAGAGGGGCGCTGTCACCCTCACCCAGCCCCCTCCAGGGACCCAGACGGGCAAAGTGCAGGCACCGCTCAGCCACGCCCAGGGCAGCTGCACCCCCCGGCCAGGTGCCCAGCCTGTTCTCCTGCTGCCCAGCTCTCTTTCATGTCCTGCAGCCCCTCCCGTCCGCCAGAGGTGGCCCTGGACAGTGCTCTTAAATGCTTTCCTCGAGACCCGCACAGGGGTGGGGCGCAGTGACCGAGTTTCCAATGTGGGTCCTTCTCAGGGCAGGCCCCAGGCACAGAGAGGGCTCTCAGAGAGCTTCAGAGCAGCGGCCGATGACCCAGGACCAGCCCGAGGCCTGGCGCTGTCCCCCACCCAGGGGAGGCCAAGGAGTCCTCAGGCCGGGCCCACAGTGCTAAGAGAAATCAATCAGACCCTGAAAATAAAGAGCGTGTGGTTTCCCTGACCTGAGAACCCCAAAACCTAAATGAGGACTATAATGAAGGCCAGAGGGTGGGAAACAGAGTTAGACCCGTGGGGGATGGACAGGGGGACCGGGAAGGCAGGGGCTGGGGGGGACTGAAGATCATCGAGGTACAGACAAGCCCCAGTCCCCGGACTGAACGGAAGCATTGCACGTCACAAATACCAGTAAAAAGGAACAAGGGGTTTGCCTTTTTGGTTTTTTGTTTGTTTTTGTTCTTTTTTTTTTTTTTGATTTTTGACAAACCAGAACAATACACACTCCCTTTAGGAAATCAGGGAACAATGGGGAAAAATCATAAAGCAGAAAATAATTTCCCACGCTCCCCCAACCCAGACAGCAATTCCAGAACACTCTGCCTCCTCCGCCCTGGCCGCCTTCACCTCCTGCAGTCCAGGGCAGTTTTAGAAAACTCTGCCAAGTCTGGCCCCTGCTGCCCTCCCCAAAGCCACCCCAAGTCCCACACCTGGTCCTCAGGGCTGGCCACCCAGCTCCCCCCTATCCGGCCGGCCTCCTCCATCACACCCCGTGTCCCCCCTCTGCAGATACCTGTCACTCCCTCGAAGGGCTCTTACTATTTTTTTTTCCCAATACTGAGCACTGAACACTGAGCTACAGTCCAGCCCTCTTTCAGTTTTTTGTTTTGCTTTGTTTTGTCTTGTTTCATGGCAAGATCTCACCAGCTACCTCAGCTTCCCGAGTAAGATGAAGCCTGCAAGCCTCCTGCCTCAGCCTACCCCCACCAAGGGGAGCCCTCGCCCTCGGCTTGAAAATGCCAATTCCAGGAGCAGTAATAACACTTGCACAGCGCTCCACAGTTTACAAAATTTGATTTTCCTTTCCATTCCCTGAGGAAATAATCTGTTAGCAACACAAGAGAAATCTAACCACTTGGGGCTTTTCGTTTTTGTTTTTTGGTTTTGGGGGTTTTTTGGTACCAGTAATCAAACTCAGGACCTTATACTTGCCAGACAGGGTTAGATATGCCCCCAACCCCTGACCACTTGTGTTTAAAATGAGGCCACACACGTCCAGAGAAGTCATGTGCTGCCATGGTCACCCAGGCAGGAAACAGACTGGGGGTGTCAGGTCCCAGGGGCACAGTCCACACCCTCACCCTCAGCACAAAAGTGGAGGCGCAGGGAGAAGACGGCGAGAGCACGTAAGTCCTGCAGCCCGGCCCGAGCGCCAGCTCTGCCCCTAAGGAACGAGCCGTGTCCTTCAGCTAGCTTGTCCACTCCTCTGGTGAACAAGAGGGTCTTCTACCCACAAAGCGGAGCAGTGATGGCTCCTACCTCATCCAGCATCAGAGAAACCACACACAGGGGTCCAGAACAGGGCCTGGCACGTACTAAGCACTCAGTAAACACTAGCACAGCACACAAGGCAGATTCCCTGACCACCACAGCCACATCTCAGCTGTGACTGCTGAGCCGGGAGCGCAGAGTCGCTGGCCCGGAAGGTGTCTCTAGTCTGCACAGATCTCCTCAAAATCAGCCACCAGGGCACTTCTACCAAGCACTGCTGTTTCTGCTCTTTCTCAAGAGCAGATTCCTCCTCATCAACCCAGAGAAGGGTGGCCCCCTTGGTCCCCTCGTCCCCTCAAGGGACAGCCCTGACCTCTGCAAACCTTCAAGGCAGCAGACACAGAACCTGAGAGAGGCCAGGGGAGGCGCTGTACCACCCTGCAGGGTCACTTCTGCACCATAACGACAGAGCGGAACAGGACACAACCTGACCACTGCGCAGGAGGCAGGAGGAAGGGCCTCCTCCCCGAGGCGGAGCTGCTGCTGAGAGGCGGGAAGAGACCTCCCTAAGGCTAACTTCCTAACTGCTGGGTCTGCCAGGCTGCAGCCCCCTGGTTCCGTCACCAGAGTCACAGTCAGGCCACTGCCACCATGCGCCCCTAAGCCCCCTTTTGTTCCAAGCAGGGCATGTAATTGCTCCATTCCAGGTGAAAACTGCCACCTCTGCCATCACCTTCCCGAGAACTCTTGGTCTCACGCCCACAGCCCAGGACTCCAGTCATGTAGGTTCATTCATTTGCTCCATTTTGACGGGAGCCCACTGTGGCCAATTTTCCTCCACTCGAAGGGGAATGCAAACATGAACCACTGCAACCAGCTGCCGCCAACCTGGACAAGGCAGAGGCGGGCGGGTTTCCGTCCTGTAAAGACTGCCGACCCAGCCACACAGGCGCTCTACACATTCTGAGACCCACAGCAGGCAGATAAGGAGCCGGACTAGGCCAAGGGTCCCTGCGAGGGGACAGCAGAGTGCAGAGCCAGAGACAGCAGAGCCGGGTGAGTCCCGCAGGAGCCCTCGCCCACCCCAGCCTCGCACACTGCCCCGTGCACCACAGTCCCGTAAGGCCCTGGGTTAGCATTTCCCACTTCAAAAATCAATATTCAAAGCACAGAAACCAGCCAAGGATAAGGCCTTGCTTGTAAATATTTGTTTCCGCTGGCAAAGCCCGGCCTCGGCTGCTCAGGCTGCCCCCCAACCCCGGGCTCTGGGGCCTCTCCACAGCAGCAGGACAGGGAGTGAGGCGGCTACAGACAGCAGGGAGGACGGTCAGCCCTGCCCGCCGTCTCCACCCTAGCAGGCCTGGTCACTGGGCCGCCCAGGGGCCATTCACCTGTCCCCCCAGACATGCACAAAGACACCTCTCCCGAGGGACGTGCTTGGAAATCATTGCCCACTGTCAGCCACCTAGCAGGACAGTGTTCTGCTGCCCACGCCAACAGCTGCCCATGGGAGGAGCCACACCAGTCCCCAGGGGTACAGAGGCCAGGTGTCCCCTTAAGGGGTGACTCAGCTGGTACCAGTACGTACAGCCAGGTCCTGGCCCTGGAGTGATCCACACCCTGGTCCATCCATCCATCATCAGCTCCTGGCCCTCCCTGAGCAGGGCAGGCACGGTAACAGCTGGGCAGGGGCGGGCAGGGCAGCTGGAGAGGCCACCGGCCGGGACCTACCCAGCCACTCGTTGAATTTCTTCACCTCGCTTGGGAGCCCCAGCTCCGTGAAGTCCCCAGCATGGATCAGCACGTCGCCGTAGGGCATCTGGATGGGGTCTGTCCTCGAGTGGGTATCGGACACACAGACGAAGCGCGTGTAGCCGGGTGGTTTGGGGGCGTCGTGCGGCACCGGATCCACCCTGTGGAGAGAGGAGACAGGAGGGCTCGCGGGGTGCTGCAGGGCCCAGAGCTTTCGGGGTGAGCAGTTCCCAGCCCCATCAACCCAGCTCTGGTCCAATCAGACATGGACCCAGCCCCCAGCCTGCCAGAGCACCCACGAGGTCTGGAACAGACTCTCAGTCACAAGCCAGGAAGAAGGTTTTTGTCCCTGAGCCTCAGGTCACTCCTGTGCAGCATGGGAGCCTCTGAGGACTTTGGTGAAGGTCAAAGGTCGTGAGTGACTCCCCGGTTCCCGGGCCCATGTGCAGCTGGCTTCACTGTGACCTGCTCCAGACCAAAGCTATATCTCCCAACTTTCTGGTGATCACCATCTAATCCTGTGCAATTTTAACACCACCGAGAGGCTGTACATCCGTCCACAAACTGTCTGTCTATCCTTCAGACAGAAAGGACAGATTTTTTCAGCCATTTTTGCCGCTGGGGGGCGCTATTGCACCCACTGAGGATGCAGTGACCATCTTCTGAGGATGCATCCACTGCATCCATTGAGGATGCAGAGAAGTCCCAGGTCAGTAAAGAGCTGTCCGCAGTACAGAGCAGAGCCGACCGCAGGACAGCTGTGTGGGAAAGGAGGGATTCTCAGGAAGCCACATAAGGCGGGCACTCAAAGCCCCAAGGCGATTTTTCTAAGCTTCGAGGTGGTGTGATCATCCTCCCACCAGGAGCCTTCCAGGCTGGGGAAGACAGAGCCCCGGGCCTCCTCTCCCAGCTCTGCCACCCATCGCTCAGGCCAGACCTTAAGCAACACTTTACAGGTTTGCTCGGCTGTAAAACAGAGCTCCCTCCCCAGGCCAAAACACTCAGAAATACCAAGAGCAGCCAGAATGGAAGTCTCCGTGCCTGGGAGCCCGTGGTGGCCTCCTAGATTACAGACGAGAACTCTGGGGGTCCCTGGGCCTGAGCATGGACGGGCTGAGGACCCAGCCCCCCTCCCTGGCCAGGGCTATTCCCACCCCACCCCCCGCACCCCGCCTCCCCAGCGGAACAACTCTGCCAGGCTCCCAACGCTTGAAAACAACCGATGACATTTCCACAAGCAGGCTCTCCTCTCTGAAGGAGCCTGCCACTCAGGAGTTGTGCTTAAATCTAATTATGCGCCAAACCAAAAGCAGCTCCATATCACTTACATAAATACTTTTAAAGACATCTTTCTAATTATCCTTTTTTTTCAGACAATATATTTCGAAGAAATTTAATTAACACCTTAGGAGAGATGTGGGTCCCGCATGCTAATGTGCAGGGCTGCGTCCTCCTGCAGGATGGAGGCATGCGGAGGTGCCCTGCAGGCCTCGCCCGGGCCGAGGTCACAGAGGGAGGATGCGTCCAAGGCCCCCTAGAGTCCCAGCGAGGCAGACTGGGGGCCTCCTGCTGCCCAGCGTACCTGTGATGACAGCCAGGAAGGCAAGAGGGCTCTTCCTTATCTGTCTCCCCCCTCCCTTCCTTCCTTCCGGATTGCTGCTGTGCCAAGCCAGCGAGGCCACAGGGATGCACTGGGTTTCGTCACCACCTGCCAGATGCTCTCGGTGAATGGCAGAGACACACTCGGTCAGCCAGTGACCACAGAGTCACCAGCTGTGACAGCATCAGAAGGGCCGGTGGCCTAAGCTGGTCAGGGTCCTCCCGGCAGCTTCCAGCAGGAGGGCAGTCCCTTCCCTGTGCTTTGCTGCCTCCCCTCTGTCCTCTAGGACCCCAGCACCAGCTCTCCAGGACAAACAGCTTGCAGGTAGCTGACCACGACACCTGTGCACCCTTCCTGTCCAGTTAGCCAATTGGACCAAGCAGCCAATCGCTACTAGGCTATCAGCCTGGCCAGGAACTGGAGTGAGCCAATCAAATCCACCCATTCATATCCACCCCCCCCAACCTTCTGGAGATCCTCAAAGTGCAACGACCAAGTCAAAAACACCAGGACATGAATAATGTCACCCCAGGCCACCTCGCTCCGGTCTGGCAGCCTCCAAAATGCCCGCGGAACACAGGACCCTGTGCGCCCAGCTCAGCCCACCGCCAGGCAGCCTGGGCTCTCCAAGCAGGGCCTGCTGCAGCAGAGAAGCTCTTTAATTAACTCTCCTTATTTCCCTGTACCCCGAGGCTTCCGCACAGAGAAGACAGGAGCCCAGCAATCCCTAGAGGAAAACATAAAGACTCATTTCCTGCTCGATCCTCCGGCTATTTGGATTGTACAACCGCTCAACTGCCATAATAACAGCGGGTGGGAGGGGCTCTGCACATCACTTAGGATTCCACGCTCAGCACTTCACCTGGACTGGTTCTTTTTGCCTCCCTGGGGACCCCTAAGCAGCATGACCCCTAAATGACATCCCCATTTTACAGAGGAGAAAAACTGAGGCTTGGAAAAGTTTGATGTACCCACCGTCTCAGGCATTGAAGTTAGGCAAGCTAAAATTGAAATCTTAAGCTCGTTTTGGTTCCAGAATTCTCAGCAGGATGGGGCATTTCTGGGACCTACTTCATTTCTTTCCATCAGTCTACAGCCAGATGCTTAGACAGGGCCCCTAAATGTCAGGCACCTGCTAGTCTGAAGGATGCAAGAGGGGGTCACCCACAGAGGCCTCCGGCCAGGAGCTCCCAGCGCCCATGCCTGTGTTTAGAAATGGGGAAGAAGTTAGGAAAATAAACAATATGCAAAAAAAATCTAGGAGAAGGCACGGCTGCACTCCTAGATCCAGCTGTACCTGAGGCCAGACCCAAACCTGAACTCCTCAGCCACACACATCAGCTGAATAACCTCCTTTTCTCCCGAAAGCAACTGAAACTGTGTTCCGACACCTGAAGTAGCACAACCCCAGCTAACAGCTGACTCCAGACAGCCCTGAGGACTCAGCAACTGAGACCTGGGAAAGTCAGTCCCATGCCCCAGGTCCGGGATCCTAAGCTAAAGGATTTGAACCCAGGTCTGCACAACTGGGCATCTAACCTCAACCCCTTCCTGTGACAGTGGAAAAACTGGTTCTTGCCCAGTGACATCCTACCAGGTACGACACCAGAGCACAGAAACAAAGGTTTTCTCTTTCTTGGAGCCAAACCAGAGTGCCCAAGGCTCCTGCCTCCTGGGGTGACTCCGAGACCCTAAAGCCAGTGCCAGCTGTGTCCAACCGAGCGTGATCCTCCCCCAGGCATGGGGGGGAGGCAGGGGGGTGCAGAATAGAGGACCTGGCCCCCGTGCCCAGCGTCACCATGGGTTGGTGACCTCTTTGCTGTGCCCCGGACCTTCCCGGGCACTGACGCGGCTCTGCAGGGTGGGATAAGCCATTCACTGTCCAGGGCTTGGTGACAGTCTAACTGTCCGTCCCAGCTCAGAGCGCTGATGCCGACACCCGCAGAGTGCCCCTCCCTACCACAGCTCTCTGTTCCCCTAAGTCACCGGCTCCCTGGCAGCACGGTCCTGGTACCAAACACCCCCTTGGGCCCCGGAAGCAGAAACTGTTGGTCCCCGAGACCCCCACACTCTTCCCCGACTGCTCCTCTCCTTCCCTGTTCTCTGCTGGGCTCAGGGCAGAGGTGCCTGGGAAATGGGACCGATTCTCACACCACTCGGGGGGCTCTGAGCCCCTCCAGCTGGGGTGGGAGTGGAGGGGGGGAGCACTGCTCCCGCAGTGGGGCCTTAGGAGTGTGGAGGTGGAAAGGCAGAGGGACCAGCATGGGAGGATGTGGGGACCCAGGCGTGCCCGGGCTGGCATCAGTGCCCAGCAAGACCTAGCAGCAGGGCCGGGACGCAGCTCCGAGGTGAGCTCACCTAGCATGTTCCAGGCCCTGAGTCTCATGCTCAGTGCTAAGACCATCACAGCCCAAAGGGCCCAGAGGGTCTGAAAGGGGTGGCCGGGGTCTCCCCGTCGCTCCTCCTGAGGTCCGCAGGGAGGAGATGCACACCGCCAGGGAGACCCTGTCCCTCTACACTCTCGCCTTGTTGGTGACCACCAGGCCTTCCCTGAGCAGCCCGGGCACCCGGAGGTCTCCAGCCTCAGGCCCCCAACCCAGAAGCCTGTTGTGCAGGCTCTCGGGCAACTACAGAATCCACACGGCTCAGTCTGAAGCCACATTTGTACTCTCACTGCTGCTTTATTAAATGTAAATCGTGAATTCATTCAATAAGGCCCCCTCACCCTTGGGGACAAAGCCCGGGGCGGCAGTAAACCCCACATCAGGAAGTGGCATCGTCCTCCTGCCTTCCCCCACCAACAGAGGCTCGCCATGGAAACCCACGCTGCCACCTCCAGCAGCCCGCACGTGTCCCCTGATGAAGGGAAAGGCATCTGCATGGAGGGGTGAGAGGCAACAGCCCCCCAAGGCCCTCTGTGCAAAGCTGGGGTTCAAAGCCAGAATCTGGAGCACGCTGCCTTCCTGCCAAGAGAAGTGGGGGCCCTCACTCCCTGGGGACCTTGTCACACAGAGAGCAGGGGGAGAGGTCAGGACCAGGGGGACGAGAGCCACTAAGTTTTTTCTCCGCCACACTGATCACTACTAGGGCCGTGGGCCTGCAGGACACCTCTGCCACCTGTCTGCCATCGGCCTGGAACGCAAACCCTGCGTGGGAAGATGTCTGTCCTCCACCCTGCAGGGTCCCGAGCACCGAGCCCGGTCTGTGAGCCGCTCACAAATGTCCCGAATGAATGAATGATGCATGTATGCATGCATGACCTCCAGTGCTCTTTGGTCAGGTGAGGGAGGTCACCTTCCCCCTCGGTCACTGCCTCGCTGCCCTTCGTCGGGACACAGCCTGACCCTCCGGCCCTGTGCTGTCTCCTGCAGGTTCCCACACGCCCTTCTCCCTGGGCTCCCCCGCTGCCCCTTCTGCCTGGCCCCGTCCTCCTCACCCCCGTCGGCTGCTCCTCCTCCACCTCGGGGTCTCAAGCCTGGCTTCTCCAGAAGGGCTCTTCTACATAGTGCTTCTTATCTCTGGGTTGAGGGGACCCCCAGAGATGCTGGCGACCTCAAGCCGGCTTGGCTAGAGAACTAAGTCACCCCCAAAGGGGAGAACCCAGCCCCAGCGAGGCTCCCCACTGCAGCCACCCTGCTAGGCTCACTATCCCAGGACTAAGGAGTAGCATGGCTGAGACCCAGGCCTCCGTTCCACCCTCAGCCACTAACCTGGTCCCCAAAAGAAAATCAAAGGCAGCTGCTCCAATGGAAGCTTTCCCCAAGAATGCAGCAGGCAGCTTCAGCCACAGGGGCCCTGCAGCCACGCTGCTGGGGCGCGGGGAGTGATCCGGGGTGCTAACAGCCACCTCAGGCCCTGATGAGTAGCCCCCCAGCACCCACCTTTAGCAGAAGCTAGGCCTGGGACAAGCCCTACAGAGTTGGGGATCCCCCCAGCTCCCTCTCTAAGTAGCAGCTTACCTAGTGTCACAGGACAGCAGTCTGCACCCCTATGGGTCATGGTCAGCACTGGACATCCCATCCTGTCACAGCTCTGACCTCCCCTGGAGAGTCATGGGTCTCTCCCCTACCCTGGGGTTCACCTGTGACTTCCACCTAGCACTGGCCAGGTACTCATGCAAACCCACAAAACTAAGCAAAGGACAGAACTCTTGGGAAGACATTCCCAGCACGGGACTCTGGGGGTGCTGAGTGTGGATGGAGCCCTGGACTCGGGCTGGGCCACCTGGGCTCCAGGGCAGCTCTGGCCAGCTGTAAGGGGTGACAGGAGGGGGCAAAAGGGTGGCCAGGGGCTCACCTACCTCCCCCTGTGCCGCCTGCCCTCCTGGGACCTCCGAGTCCTCCATGAAGGGCCTCAGGCCGGGGAACAAGCTAAACCTGTGCTGTCCCAATCGCCCCAAAGCCTCACGGCCAGGCACCCTGGTGTCTCCATCAGAGCTCCAGGGAGCAGCGGGGCTCCCTAGACCTTCAGGCAGAGCCTCTCCAATTCCCCAGAACACAGGAGGCAGGACTGAGGGGGGCAGGGGTCAGCTGTGCCAAGACAAGTCCCTTCGCCATCTGAGACTCAGTCTCCCCTTCTAGATAAACCGGACCAGGCGACAGGAACCACAAAGGGCAGGAGGGGTGGCACGCCAGACACCCCGAGGATGTGCAAACAGGCATACAGCAGGGCCGCGTCACCACCACGGCCCCCCCAGCCATCAATCAGCAACTTCCCGCCCGTCCTGGACCGCGGAACCTCCAGCCCACAAGCCCAGAGGACCCGCTGACGTGGCACGGGAGTGCCCAAGCCACCGGTGTCTGTCACCGCCCACCCCAGCCCGGGCCCTGTCACTTACATCTGCACGTGCGGCGGCTGGAAGCGGCCCTGGTTGATGTTGTAGAAGGTGAAGGCCTGCGTGGGGTTGGAGCTGTACTCGTCCACCTCGATCAGCAGCCGGCTGTGCTGGTGCCGCCGCGCGGCCATCACGTGGGACTGCGAGAAGGCCATGCCCAGGCCGCAGGGCAGCAGGGCCAGGGCCTCGGCCTTCAGGACGCCGGCATCCCACCTAGAGCGCCACATGGACCTCGGCGGGCCGCCCGGGCATCTCCTGCCGCCGCCGCCGCCGCCACCGCCGCCCGGCCCCCGCCAGACCTGCAAACAGACTGCGGAGATGGAGCAGAACCGGGCGACAGTTAATCTGTTTGGGATTTGCTTTATTTAATGTCAGATGAAGATTTAGGAAGAGGGAGGGGGAGAGAGAAAAAAACACAGTCGTACAGCTCAAAAACTCATTACACATCTTTCCAACTCAGCAGTTTGATGAATATACTTTGGTAAAAGGAGAAAAGAAGGAAGGGCGGGGACAAGGAAAAGGGGAAAAAGAAAGAAAGAAAGAGAGAAAAAGCCAGTCCGCAGCGCAGGACCGAGGCTTGCAGGGCGGAACATGTTCAAATACTTGGCATGTTTGTGTTTTCCTCCGACAAAATCCCTTCCATCTCCAGGCTGACCCTGAGCGGACCAGACAATGGCTGGTATTTTGTAAACAGGGAAGTTAAATTAGACTTTTCAGGATGGGGAGACAGGAAGGAGCCCCTCTGCAGCCCCGGGGTTCCCACCGCCCTCAGGCCCCCCACGGCCCTGCGCCGGCAAGCCCGGGCAGGTGAAATTCCTTCTCGGCATCGGTGCTGCCTAAAGACATCTCGGGGCACCGGGAAGGGGTTTCCCCAGAGCCAGCGCCACCCTGTCCTGGGCTCAGGGGACCGTGGTGGCCGAGGGACGCGGGATGGACCGTAAAAACTGTCCCGCATGCAAGGTCCCCTCTCCCATCAGGATCTGGGGAATTCTGATGTTCCCGGTCCATCCCAACGCCACACTGTTACAGTGCAGCTTGAGGGTCATTTTGAAACAATTTTTTTCTTCCACTGGAAACTGCAGTTTGTATTTCCTGGACCACAGTCCCGGCAGATCCTAGCCCAGCCACGGAGCATCTTGGACACACAGGCCCGGCGAGACCGGATGCTGTGTGTAACCAACACTATTGATTTTTCTCCTTCATTTTCATATTTTTTTTAACCGTGTTAGTAAGAAATGCTTGAAGATTTCTTTTTTTAGTTGTTGTGTTCAATGTTTGGTTATTAAGGATCCGCCCCCCACAACGGATTCCACTTGCACTGTATTTAACCAAGGAGAAAATAATGTAATTTGAATTATTCCTGGACAGTTGTACCCCCGTCACGTTATGGGAAGGAAAATTCTCTGTGCTCTGTTCGTGGAAGAAGAACTGACACACTCAGAAAACAAATTAGATTAGGAAAATGACAAAAATTAGGGACTGGAGAATGTTTTAATTATGTGCAAAGGAGAAATGGGTTATTAATTTTTTAAAACCTCGATCATCCCCACACAAGTAAAGCTAAAACAGAGACATCTTCCTCCTCCACCCTGTGTCCCCCCCAAAATGCATCCATGTACTCCCCCAGGTGCACCTGTCCATGCCCTCGCTCTCCGGGTTTCTAAGTGGATCTGCCCTCCTGACCTGGCCTGTCTGTGCCTGCTGAGGGCACCAAAAAGCCCAGGAAGGGCCCACAGGGACACCCAGGTCCAGGGCTCCGCCCGCTCAGAGCCGGCCTGCCTGGACCAGAGCCCTAACATCGCATTGACCTGCTGTGTGACATAAGCCCAACATCCTAACCTCTCTGAGCCTCCGCTTCCTCATCTGGAAAATGGGTCTCATGACAGTAATGCCACCTCCTCAGTGTGGGGGACGAGGTGAGGAAAGGGGAATCCAGAGTTATAGGCAGACACTGAGTACCAGGCTAACATACTCCCTGGGGCCACCATGACCATTCGCACTGAGTTCAGGGCGCCCCTACTGGTGCTGCCAGATACCGGGGAGCTGGGACAGGATGTGTCCAGGGGAGTGGAACTGCCTGGCAGGGCCTGAGAACTCGTCTCCCTCCCTGTGACACCCAGGCCCCTGGATCCCAGCCCTGCCGCCCTGCACTCCATTGGGCGGCCCCGTCCTCCTCTCCCACTGACCCGGGGACACGTTCCATGGTCCCATGAAAAGCCAGGGTGTCCCCAGGGATTGGGCCCGGGTCGCCCTTAGCTTGGTGACCCTGGGCAATTCGCATGACCCCTGGGCACTGCTATCTTCACAGCTGCAGCAAATCGTGGTCCCACACTCACAGAGTCAAGACGAACAGAGGCAGCCACCGTGCACGGCTGGCCACAAAGCCCAGCACACGGGAGGCCCTCAGGAAACCGCACTCACCAGCCCCCCATCGGCCTCGCCCCAACCCCACGGATGGAGGGATGAAGACAGAGGACGGATGGACGGAGGGAGGGCGGACAGACGGACGGGCGCAGGATGCTGGCCAGACTCTCCCTAGCACCCAGCACGAAGCTGGCAGCCGCTGAGTGCCCAGCGGGCTCAGCTCAAGCCTGAGGAGCCCTCAGCCCTCCCTCGATACCCATCGCCGCCTGGGGCTGGCCAGGCAGGGCACAGCCTGGTAAGAGCGAGGCACAGGGGCTCCGCCAGCCCGCCCCCCACACCCCCAGCGGAAGAGGCAGGTGGCACCTCGAGGCGCTGCTTCTGCAGTGGCACAATGCTGCGTTTCACATAAAGGGGGTTCGCAACGGGCCCTGCTTGGAGAAACCGGGAGCCTGGGAGCGCAGAGCTTTCTTTTAATGCCCATTTAATATTTATGGAGCTGCCGCAGCCCGGCAGCCATGGAACGCAGCACAGCGCGAGCCTCCTCCGCCTCGAGGCGGTCCACGGCGGGAGCCGCGTTCCCAGCGAGCCGCTGCAGCCGGGAGGCGTCCACACCTGCAGCACAAAACTGCACTGCAGGCCACACTGGGGCCCGCCGTGGGGACACTGCCTGGCTCCCGGCCCGGCAGAGTGACCTTGAGTGCATGGCACTGTCCGTGGGCACGGCCAGCGCCTCCTCTGTGTACCCGGGAGGAGGAAGGAAGGAGGTGTCACAAGCCACACGCGGGTGCTGCCCTCCATGCCCGAAACGGTGGCAGAGCCAAGCGGTCCCTTGGGGAAAGGAGTAACTCCCCAGAGACAGAGAGGGACTGGGGTAGTGACCAGCACCTGGAAAAAGTCAGAGCTGGGTGGTGGGGTATGCAGTGACGGGGGTGCTCAAACTGCCGGATCAGAGAGGCCCAGCTGCACAGGTGACAGCCACACAGGTGGGAAAGATGACAGGAAGCAGGCGGGGGACAGAACTGAGGCAGAGGGAACGGCAAGTGCAAAGGCCCGGTGGCAGCCACAGCACTGACAGCAGCCTCGCCTTTGCTGCTATGTTATCAAGGTCTGCCCTGTGCTTCCGGGAAGAGAGCCCGGACTCTGATGTCACAGGAGCCGGGGTTCAAATCAGGCTCAGCGGCTGCTGTGCTGAGCTTCAGGGCGGGTCACATAAGCTCTCCTCATTCGTGTTCTCACGGGCCTCTTCGTGGGCTAACAGGGCTGGAAGGAGTCTGCTCCGGGCTCTCCCAGCCCAGCAGGAATTGAAAACCCTCTCCCCTCGTGCAGGCCCTGTCCACCCCCGGGTCCCTCGTCCTTCTCTCAGAGCTGGGGTTGGACCCAGCACTGTGGCACTGAGCTACAGCCTCAGCCCTGCTTATTCTCGAGCAGTGTCTCACTGAGTCTTATTTATCCAGGCTGGGCTCAAACCTGTGATCCTCCTGCCTCAGCCTCCCAGAGTGCCGGCATTACAGGCCTGCCCTGCCGACCCAGCAGCTTACCCTTTACCCCAGTGGCCTCTGCCCTCCCTCCACCGCATCTCTGGGTTGGCCCTCTGGTGCCAGGTGTCCACTCAGGCCCAGGCACCCAAGAGGGCACCAGAGTGTACCCAAGACAGGGGTATATGCAACATGGATGTCTAGGAAAGAGGCCCAACTCCAGGCCCCACCCTCCTGTCTGGGTGCTGCTGGCTTGGCTTGGTCACCAGGGCCACATCCCATCAACCCCAGGAGAAGTGTCCTAAATTCCCTACGTCCATCTAGTGCCTCGGACACCGGCCTCCTCAGGGCACCCCCTCACTCCCAGGCCAAGGAGCCCTGTGCGGGGACCCCACGAGGGCTGAGCCCCTGGCCTGGAAGGCCCCTCGCAGCACCCAGCCCCATGGTCGCCCTCCATTTCCCAGCTCACACCCATCTGGACCCAAGACAGCTCGGGGTCTTGGGGACACCATCCCCAGCCTGCCCGGCTGAGTCAGGCATCTTCACCCCCACACAGAGGGCTCCCCAAGCACGCTCTCAGTGCAGGCTCGAGTCTGCAGCTGAGCTGAGAAGCCAAAGATCGAAATGATGAATGAATAAATGAATTAGGAATGAGTGAAAAACATGGATGAAGCTGTCCAGGCCTCTGATGCTGACAGCCCGGATGTAAAGGTGCCTCTCGGGGAGTATGCACAGCACACAGCTGAGGGCCGAGCACACAGTAGGTGCTCATTAAATGTCTCTTCCACCGCGGCTGGAAGGTTCTGTGGAACCCAGAAGTTCGGTATCAACTTCCAAGGCTCTATTAGAGATTTTCCAGCAGCCCCTGAGGCTCCCTGCCAGCCCGGGGGACCCCAAGTCCCTCTCCCCCCTCCCATTCCTGCTGAGTCGTGGTGGGCTTGCTCACCAGGGCACTGTGACTTTTCTAGGCACTGCAGGGCACCGGACAGCCACTGCTGACCTGACTATGCGATGTCCCTCCGTGGGGCCATGTGACCCGGATGTGAAACCAGCCCTCCGAGGTATTAGCAGACCTCCTGGAGTCCCTGTGAGGACGCTGGTGGGGGAGTGTGGCCCCCACTGTGAGCCTGGGCTCAGGAGGGGGGTGACCAAGAGGCACCCAGGCTCACAGAGAACACTCCAACAGCAGGCGGGGAAATGCACCGGAGACGTCCAGGTGGCTCCAGCGACCGGACCCGGCGTGAAAGCTCTGCGCTCACAGCACCGGCTGCAGAATCTCAGACAGGGGCAGCTGGCTCTGCTGCCTGGCGCTGGTCTCTGGCAGCCAGCGTGGGCCAGGCATGACCCGGTGCCTGGTTATCACATCCCCTCAGGCTCTCAGAAGTGCTGTGGCTCAGAAGGCGAAGGTCACTCTGACCAAAGCCAAAGCGAGGTGCTCACGGTCATCACCCCCAAAAGCCATCAGTGTTTCTCTCCTGCATGAGCTGGCGAGGTTTTAGCAATCCCTGGAGGGCGAGGACAGTCTCATGGTATCCTGAGTCCAGAGCTCAGGGGGAAACAATGACCACACGGGGGTGGCTGTCTGATTAAACACGGGAAGTCACAGAGCCTTCTGGGCTGCAGCTTTCCGAGAGCCCAGCACTTGGGAAGCTGCTGCCAGGAGGCCGGCCCCCCTCCGATCCGCCTCCTCTGCAGCCCGAACGGCAGGCAGGGTCAGCCCGGTGTCCACCTGGTTACCTTCGGGCTAGGGCTCAGAGCAAAGCCAAGCAGCACCAGCTCAGAGAGCCACTGCTTACAGAGAGGGACTTGTCACCATGTGGCAAAATGTCACAGAAAGGCCAGGCTGATCCCCGCTGCCTGGCGTCCCCCCACCACACACACACACACACACACACACCCCACCCCGGCAAAAATGCAGGGGATTACATTTCATAGAAAAGCACCAAGGGCTCGGGGTTTGGGGAAACAATTCCTTTATGAGCCTTGTTCCCTGCACAAGCTCCAAAATCACTTTTAAATTATGTTTTCTTTGCTCGATTTGCCTGGGCCAAAAATTATGCGACTGATGAGCTGAAAGTCTCATAAAGGGTAAAAAAAGAATTTCAAAGTAAAATAAACAGAAGAACTCAAAGGAAAAGAAAAGAAGCAAACAGCTCAAAGGAGGAATAAAATCTAATCCAGTCCCCCAATGTCCTAAGGTCCTGGAGTCTGGCGACTGACCTCCCTCCCGAAGCCACCAGGGGGCTTCCACGGAGACAACTGTGGCCGGCCACTGGCAGGAGTGGTTCCGTGGAACGAGCGGATGAGACAGAGCAGCAGAAGGGGTTCCACAAGTTCAGGGAGAACCAGCCCCTCTTCCTTGAGAAACGCTCAACCGCAAGTCACTTTAAAGCATTTACCACTTAAAAGCCTTTTAGCCGGCCCATTTTGAATTATGACTCTGTGATTTTAAATTACGCTAATCCCTCCACACCGCCCCGTCCCCCGCAGTGCCAAGGTTTCATTTTCCAATTCCGTACTGTGATTTCAGGTGATGGAGGGTGCTACCCTGGATCATGTCCCGCCTGCCACAAACAGCCGCTCACTTATTCCCTTATTTTAGAGGCCAAGGCAGTCGGTTCACCGGCTCGGCTTCAGATTCCAAACGTGCTCGCTTGCCACTGCAGAGCCGCAGGCAGGAGGCGCCCAGAAGCCCAGAAGCTCGGGCGAAGCAGTGAGCCTGCACCCCGAGCCCCGCTCCACACGCAGTAATAATTCTCGGTGTTGCTGGCTCCATCCAACAGGCCGGCAATCACATAAATAACAGCGGGTGGACTGATTTTCTCCTGCAAAGTGCTATGTCCCAGTTTTCAAAATAACGCCGGGGGCGGAGACTCTCAGCATCCACCGGGTTAGTCTTGGATGGGGCGCAGGCTTGCCCCGCAGACTGCCCCACTCGAGGGGAAGTGAGGGGGAACTGGGTCCCAGCCAGTGCTCCACACCCCCCTACCCGCTCACCCCGTCAGCCCACACTCAGCAGCCACGGGGTGGGGACAGAGGTGGCTGGAGACCGGGAGAGCAGGACGGGCTCCGGGGCTCTAAGTGCAAATTCAATTTGCAAAGAAAGCCAACCTGGATTCCCAGCTCCTGTGGAAATCTATGAAACAGATATCACAGGAGCCCGGTCAGCTCAGCACTAGGATAATTCTCCCCTTCGGGCTGCCTTTGGGCTCTGGCCACGTTTATAATCAGCTCAAGTATATTGTTTTTGGTGGACACAAGGAATTCGCAATTAAAGATTAAACCTCCAAAGGATGCTTAATTAACTAATATGCCTGAATGACAAACTTACAAAAGCAGAACTTTTCCAGTCCCTGCCCTCACTGTCCGTGCACAATGCAAGGGGAGGCGACGGGAGCCTTTTCCGCACGCACGGAAACCCCAGCCAGAGCTTCCCTAGGAGGGGAGCAGGACGAGGGGCAGGGCTCTGAGGTTCTCAGGTAGTCGGCTGCTCGGTGCCATCTATTTTGCAGCCCTGCAGGCTGCAATGCTGCGTGGAAAATGCACAACGGTGAAATGGAACCGACAAGCGTGCAGGACCAAAGGCAGGCATGGCCTTCTCCCTAAAGTGCTGGGATTAGCCCGGGCAAGGCCAAAGGGACAGGGCACACGCCAGGAATAAACTTCCAGGTGCAGACGCAGGTGGTGGAGGGGAAACGGACGCACACCTGGCTCTGAACCCGACGTTCCAATCCACCAGAGGGGAGACTGTTTTTCTGTTTCTTTTTCTCTCTCTCTCTCTTTCTCTCTCTTTTTTTAACGCAGTCGATTCGGTTCCTAACGAATGATTGGGTTCTGACACCACGCTGCCTGAGCTCACAGCCAAGAAAACTCTCCGAACAGCAATTCACAGAAAGGCACAGAAAGACCCAGGGACACGGCCAGCCACTCTGAGTCCAAAATGAATACACACGGTCTCCACGCATTCAAGGTCGCTTTATGAGACTGGGCCTCCACGTCAGCCATTAGTATTTTAGTGGAAATTAGAACACTACTAAATCTTTTCTCATTATCGGGGAAGCAAGTCAAAAGTAAGTAAAGTATTTGTGTTGGCTGAAGATTGGTGGGGTCACCAGGGAGAGCGCAGTGAATTAAACTAATGGGGAGCCCTAACTTTCATCTGATGCCTCCCCCAATGAGGAGCTTATTTATTTCCCCTCCTCCTTTTCCCTGGTTGTTTTTTTATACTTAGCTCACCTCTGCAGACACACACAATTCTAGCAGCAGTCTGGAGAGGACACTGGGTGACGGTTACACGGCGTGGGCCAGTCACACACAGGAACCACAGTTACAGAGAATGGTCTTCTGGCCATGATGGCTGGCAAAAGATGCGTCTGCCCTTAGAGGATGAGGACCAGAAGGAAGACGCCACCAGGGGCCAGTGTCTCATCCGTGGGGGCACAGCATACCTGGGAACCCACTTCCAAGTCACTGCAGCTGGGGAGCCCTGTCCCCCAGGTCTTCTGCTCCTAGATACAGACAGACAAAAGTACCCGCTGTCACATGGAAAGCTCTCCGGGGAGCAAAGAATGGAAAAGGGGGGGATGCCTGCAGAGACCCTTTTTTTTTGTTCCCGGCGAGGGTGGGGCGATGGGCGAGACATGCCACATTGTCACTAAAGATTCTGACAGACAACCCAGGGATTACGCGGAAATTCCACCCTTCACTACAGCTCCTGCCACTTGAAAGGCATCAACTAACCTCCACTAATTGCGTTTTTCTTCCCTGAGCCTGATATTTAGTTGTTAAAGTCTCTGCCTGGCCGATTCATCTCTTCTGCCCGGCCATTCACGCTCCGTTCACAGGACCAAGATCGGAGAAGGGGAGCCATCCTGATAAATTAAAAGATGACTGCATTTTGGGCTAGATTCTCTGTTTCTTCCCCAAGTCCAGAACTTGTATCCAAAATGCTGATTTTTCTCCACGGATACTCCCCTTCCATGAAATCCAGCACCCACCCTTCATTCCTCCAAGGAGTAAAGAGAGATGTTCCCTATATGGGGGGGGGTACATGAAGGACCCCCGCTGCCTGGCAGGGCAGGCGCCAAGTTCAGGAGAGCATAAAGAGCCTTAGTCACTCTGGTCTCGTGTGTCTGATCTACTTGGGGCACCAGGGAAAATACCTCAAAATTCCCACCTTTCACCTAAACCCAGTTCTGATTTTATTGGTCCACAAACGCAGCCCAAAGGGCATCAGCCACAGTGGGCAGGACGGGTCCTAAATGCACACACAGTGTGACACCCAAGGGCCTCATCTCCGTGCAGGTGACACATCAGCACTACAGGGGCCTAATTCCATCCAGGTCTTCCAAAATTCCTGGGACGGCAGAGGAAGCGGAAGCAGCCCCAGACCAAACCACTTGGGAGCACTGGACGAAGCCCTGGTGCCCGGCTCGCCGCTGTCCGTGTCGGCCAACAAATGCAGCTCCACCGAGGCAACACTCGAAGAGCTGTAACCATTCCACCGAAATCCATCTTGAGAAAAAAGATTTTACAAGTGTTGAGGGGCTGCCACTCGGAAAGCCAATTTGCAGGGAGCTGGGCGTCGGGAAGCGGTTTATTATGCGTGGCTCCCACACAGCCGTCCCCTGTAGACTGCGTCTCGCTCCAGACTGTTCCAAAGCTCTGGTGTGTTCTCCCCTACCTCAGCCCAGCCAAACGCACAAGCACCCTGTCCAAACGGCCTCCTGTGGACCAAGGCCTGACCTCCAGCTGGGATGGTGAGCTCAGCCACTGGGCTCTTCGGGAGGGAGCAGCCAAGCAGCAGCGTGAGAGGTCACTTGGGAAGTTGGTTGGATTTCTCCGCCCTTCAGCAGAGGCCAATCAGGTGCCCAGGGCGTTAGAGTCCAGCTGCCCGCCACACACATCCACACACTGCAGCAGATCCCTGATAAGGAGTCCCTGGCACCATTCTGCTGTCCAGCCAGCTCCCCCATTCACTTTTGCTCCCCGGTTTAATTTCCTAATTGTCTTCCACTTAACAAGCCCTCCACCCGGCCATTCAGCAGAACCAGGGAGGCAGAGATAGCCAAGCTCTCCCATGGGTGCTGGGAGAGAGGCCAGCCCAGCTCCAGGGAAGAAACACCCCAAAAGGTCAGCTGCAAGAGGTGGGGAGGGACGGGGTGCTCCTCTCCCCACTGGATCACCCAGACAGTAGATCCTGAACCCCAAGGCTGACCTGCCTCTTGGGCACAGCAGTGTCCCCTCCGTTCCTATCCAGACCCAGGGAGAAGCCACTGTGCGTGAATCTCTCTGCCATGAAGTCCCAGAATCAATACACAAGAGACCCAGCGGCTCCTTAGCACGGGCAGTCCGTGAAATGCTGCCTCTGAGGCCTGGGACTTGTCTGGTTAGTCACTGAATCCCCAGCTGGGGACACGGCAGACAGCAGTAAATACGTGTTGAATGAATGAGCGGGTGGGCGGGTGGATGGATGGATGGATGGATGGACGGAGGGAAATGGACGAAGTTTCCAGCAATGGCCAGCAATAGCAAAAGTAGCCACTAGCCCAGCATTCCCCCCATCCCGCCTAGTGCTTGCAGAGGCTTTGGGGGTGCCCAGCGGGCTCCCCGCCGCCCGCGGCTGCTATTGTTACCACGGGCATCACCACTCGCACCCCACCGGCCCACATCTCCACCGGCCACTCCGCCAGCAGCCAGCAGCGCCCGGCGAGCGGGCGAAAAGTTTCGCTGACCTCGCGGCCCCAGCCCGAGTCCGGTGCCCCGGCTGAGCCCCCTCCCGGCCGGTACCCGCTCGGCAGGCAGCCCGGCGCGGGGGTGCTCGGCCCGGCCGCCCGCACCCCGCAAAGGCGGCCGAAGTAACTTTGCGGACGCCCTGCGCAGCGCCCGGGCGTCACCCCGCGCCCGGAGAGGGTCCGGGCCGCGCCCCCCCGCCCGCGCCCGCGCCCGCGCCCCGGCCCGGCCCGGCCCGGCCCGCCCTACCTGGCCCGGCTCCTCTCCGCGGCCGCGAGCAGCCGCGCGCACCGAGGCGGGCAGGGGCCGGCTCCGCCAGGCAGGCGCACAGGGCGGGGGCTCCTCCGAGGCGGCTGCAAGTGGGAGCCAGACTCCTCCTCCGGGGGGCGGGGGGCCCGCGCCCCCTCCCCGCCCCCGCCCGCCCGCCGCGGCTGCGCCTCCCGCCCCGCCTCCCCGCCGCCCGCCCGCGAGCTCCAGCCGCGCAGGGCCGGAGGCAGCCGGCCAGGGCCGGGCCGGGCCGGGCCGGGGAGGGCGCGCGGCGGCGGGCGCGGGGGAGGAGCGCGGCCCGCGCTGCGGAAGGAGGCGGCCGCCCGCCCCGGCTCGCCCTCGCCGCCCGCCCGGCCCGGCCCCGCGGCTGGATCCCGGCTCGGCGGGGCGCGCTCACCTCGCGATCGGCCGCCGCCGCCCGGGCTCCGCGTGCAGGGCGCGCGCGGCTCCTTCCGGGGCGCCGCGTCCCCTCCCAGAGCCACCCGGGCACCCTGGCCCGCCCCTGCCGCCCGGCGGGCGCCGGGACCAGCCCCGCAGCCTCGCAGGTCCCCGCTGAAGCACCCGGGGTGCCCCTCCTGACGCCCAGGTCTGCCCCGAGGGCCCCATCCCGTGCGCAGTACGTGGCCGGCAGCTGCCTGAGAGTGGGCCAGGTAAGCAAGGCAGGGCGCGGGGACCCAGCCCCTGCTTGGCCGGAGGCCCTGCCCCGGGGGAGAACGGAGCACCCTGAGCCCAGAGTGTCACCCCGGAGTCTGGGAGGCTCTGCGGCCCTCCACCCCTGGTGCGGATGGGGAGGGCCACCTCCAGGGCCTCGGGTCGCAGGTCGCCTTGGCCTGCACCCCCAGGATTGAGAGAGAGGTCGGAAGGGACAGTCGCCAGCAGAGGCCCAGCTAAGGCCTCTGCTCCCAACCCACTCAGGCATCCCAGCGGGGCTCCGTCAGGACGTCAGACGTGGTCAGAGGTGGTCCCCAAGACGCCCCCGAGAGCACACTTCAGAGAGGCCAATACGCTGAGGGAGGCAGAGGAGGCCGCAGGTGCAGAAGGGGAGGGGAGCAGGGTCTGATGTGACCCCCTGGAGGAGGAGACCCCGCTGCAGGAGAAGGGGTGCTCTAGGAGGAGGGAACCCCACGCCTTTAGGATAGGGAGTTCTGTGCCCTCAGAGAGGAGGGAGAAGTGAGGAGCCCTGGGAGGTTTGAGCTGGAGTGGGACTCAGTCAGGTCATCCTTTGAGAGCTTGCTCTGGCGTCCTGGGGAAGGGAGCCGTCCGGGCTGGGAAGGGGGCAGACACTTCTGCCTCCTTGTCTTTGTACTCCATTTTTCTGGTCCCATGCTCTGCAGAGCACCCCAAATTCTCCCTAGGAGCACCTTTCTCTCCCAAGGCTGCAGGCTGCATGAGCATCACAACCTTGAAGGAGTTGATGGGGGAAAGGCTGGCCTTGGTGTTCCTGGGTGCCTGTCAAGGACAAAGCTGGACCCTGGACCCTGGCCTTTGACATCCCAAAAGACATGATTATTCTTCTGGTCCCTGGGATGACAGCAGAGAATTTCCTGTGACTCTAATCCTCCAAGGCTGGCTTCATCTCCACCTTGGTTCTAAGCAGAACTCCCCTCAGCTCCCAGGCGCCATCTCTTGCCACCCCCTGGATATGCATTTATTAAGCACCTCCTGTATGCCTGGCGCTCCACGACCGTTGGACCAGAGCATGAGTCCCCCCACCTGCTGTTACTTATACTTTCCAGTTCCAGGCAATGAATGCAGAGCCTTAGGGTCCCCAAACTTCCCCTGGTCCAGGCTGCACCCCAGAGGTCAGACTCCTGGGAGTCCACTGCTGTATCCACAGGCTCGGGAGATACCCAGTGGCTGGCTCCGAAAGACTAGGGAATGAGTGTGCAGGACAGACCCGCTCCTAAAAGAGCAACCGATCTGGCAACCACAGCAGACATGCTGCTTTGGGGAAAATTTAATAACAGTGGCACTCGTTGGTGGAGGCGAACAGAAACATTGCACGGTCCCACACTGCTCAGCCAGCCGGGTGGCTCGCCCGGCTGGGAAGCGTTTCCCAGGCGCCCACTGTGTGCCGCAGGCCAGGGTTAGAGCCAGCGTCACAGCCCAGGGTGGCTCCGAGGCACGGTGTGTGGGACTTTACAGCAAGGGTAAGCAAGAGAGGGGAGCCCAGCCGGTGCCAAGGCCTTCTAAAATCACAGGTGCCCAGGTAGCCCGTCACGTGGCCCAGATGCGATGGCTGGGAAAATGATGTCCGCTCTCTGACCATGTCTAAGGCGCGTGAGAGGCTTACGCCAGAGGTCGGGCATAAAAACTAGAGAGGGAAGAAAGGAGGGAATGCCAGGAAGGAAGCACAGATGAACATCAGACTCGCTGATGATGATGGGTGTGGTTGTGTTTGGGGTTTTTTTAATTTGTTTTTGCTTTTTGAGACAGGGTCTCTACGAAGTTCAGGCTGGCCTTGAGCTCACTTTGGAGCCCAGGCTGGTTTCAAACTTGCAACGATCCTCCTGCCTTAGCCTCCTGAGTGCTGGGATGACAGGTGTGCGCCACCACACCTGGCTTCAGTTTTTTTTTATGGGACTACTTTTCTCCAATTTTACTGTGATGATCAGAAACAGAGTGAAGAATGGAGAGTGGGGGCTTTCTGGAAGGGTTAGGAGCAGGATACGTGGCCCATATCGGGCAGGGGCTGGAGGCGCAAGCAAGGCCTAGGCCGGAGGGCTTCTGTTGCCACGCCCACAGTGGGCCGGCCCACATGGCCTTGAGTCCTCTTGGGTGACCGGTCTGCAGATGGCATGCCACGTGCGCTGTGCCAGGCCCCGACAATCACCCTAGCAGAGGCATTCAGGGGAGGCACAAATCAGCGGAGGAGGGGGGATGGGAGGGGCTCCCAGGAGGAGGGCACCCAAGATGGGGTTTTGGGGACTGAGCCTGGTTTCCGGTCCCCAGCTCTGCCCCTTAGATCTTTCCAAAGCCTCCGTCTAGAGATCCTGACATAGTCCAAAGGCTGGGGGTCTCCATTGCGGGTCCTGGACCCTTCTATAAGCCCAATCCAAATGGTCCCAGGCCTGGCCACCGGGTGCTGCCTCTGTCACATGTGGCTGTGACTCTGAACGTCGGCCTCTCCTTCTGTACAGTTGATGTATGGAGTGACCTCTGGCTCGAGGTCACTGTTGGCATCCAGTGAATCATCAACTGTCAATAGCAAATTCAGGACCCAGATTCCAGCCCAGTTCTATCCCTGACTTACTTAGGATTTCGGGACCCAGGCCTGTTTCTCTGGGCCTCGGTTTCCCCATCTTGAAAGGTGACGTAGCAACTCACTCCCGGACTCGCTCACAGATGGCCGATGGTGGGGAGAGGCCTCAGGAGCCCCCTCCTCCTGCTCCTCCCCGGGCTGCAGTTCCAGCCCGGCTGGTGTCCAGGCACACTTCCCCGTATAACGCCAGGCCAGTCACCCAGGAGAGGCTGAAGGGAGGCCCAGCCAGACAGGGCAGCCCCCTACACCTCCCAGCCCCAGACAACTGTACCTGCCCTCCCTGCCTCGGGTCCCACTCCGGCTCCAGCTGCCCTGGGCTGCCAGGACTGGGCCTCGGCTTGTTGCATACTGCCTGCGAGCACTTTATAGTGTCAGGGAATCTTTCCGGGTGCTTTATATCTGAGACCTCACACAGGCGACCTTCCCTGCAAAGGGAGACCACACAGAGGGAAAAAAATGATTGGTGGGGGAGGGGAGACAAGAAGCCTCAGTTTACAAATCGCAAACCTCAAGGAGCCAGAGGTTTTAGGACCTGCCCAGCTGGTGTACAGGAAAGGTGGGGCCGGAGGGCCAGGTTCAGAGCCAGGACATGCGCCGTGCCCTCCCCCAGCTCCAGGGCAGTGCCTCCCAGCTGGCAAAGGCTCCCAGTGCATCTCAAATCCCGGGGTGCCTGATACCCAGCTGGCCAGGCTCCCAGCGGCCCAGTGAGCTGTCCAGGGTCCTGGCCAGGCCCAGTGCCGCCCCACAGCCTTCTGGGATCTTTCCTGGCTCCCAAGGCCTGGTGCAGCCCGGAGGGTCCGTGGTCAAGTTTATAGGTGTCTCTCTGAGCCCATTCTGCTGGGCCAGGCTCAGCCAGGGCCCTGGGGCACTGTGAGCTGGGCCTGCTCTAGAGCAAGGACAGTGCAGGACGTGGGAACAAACTAACAGTGACCCTGCACCGCACAGCAGTGAGAGATCCAGGCTGGACACAGACCTCCCGTCTTGCCTGAGGGCAGAAGAGGGGGCCCCAGGGGATCCCATGACAAGAATGAAAAAAGGTGTGGGCTGGAGTCAGAGATGTGGGGATGATGCAGGGTCCGGGCCAGGCAGGGACAGAAGGAGGGCAAGAGACCCCAGAGACGCCCTATGGCCTCCAAGACCATAGCTAGGACAACAGGTGCTGACCCTAGCCGAGCACTGTCTGGCCCCAGACTGCCCTGTGCCTGTGAACTGTATCTCCCACTCCCCACTCTTGTCCCTACTGCTGCTCGGTGTGGGACCAAGGACACGAGAGTGACGCAGTCACAGGAGCTGCCTGGTCCAGGACCGGCCACCATGGTGCCACCTCTGAAAGGCCAGCTGCCCGCAGCAGGTGCTGACGGGGTCATGTGACTGGGGTCCAGGGTGACGCTGGAGACCCCTGTGGGCAAGGAGGCCTCGGAAAAGGCTCCTGGGCCGGGGCTGGGACAGGAGAGAGGATGCCCAGCACTGGACACCCGGGGCCCCAGACTGATGCCCTGCCCCATACAGAGAGGCCTCTTTGGGGCTGGACACAGGCCTGGGCCTGGAGTCGGAGCATGAAGGCAGCAGACAGCAGTTCTGGGGTGGGCACAGCCCCCTCCCGGGCACTGGCTCCAAGAACAGTGATAATCTCCACGCCTGCCTCCCACTCTCACCCCTGTGTCCCACAGCACCCCAAGTCCTGTCCACCAGCCCAGTCCCTCCGCCCGGCCTCCACTTCTGATGGCCCCGCCCAGCGGTGGGGCTGCCCCTCCCCTGCCTGGGGCCCTTACTGGCTTCCCACTGCTCTGCAGCTTATGTCCTGTTGAAGGATACACCACCTGCCCAGGCCACCAACCCCTCCTGCTGTGCCGGGGACAGCTGCTGCTCAGCCCATGGCCAGCAGTGGGGTCTAGTCTGCACCAGGGGCAGCCAGGCAGGCCTAGATAGTGCAGCCCGGGCCTCCTGCAGCAGAGACACCATCCAGAGCCCTGTTCACCCACTCCCCCCACACACACACCCTTCCCCTGGGAGAGGTGTGCACAGCCTGCGGAGTCACAGGCCCTGGCCTGCCACGTGTCCCATGCGAGGTGCAGGAGCTCTTGCCTCACCTGCAAAATGAGAGCAAAGACACCTACCTTGCATGATTGTGCTGGCAGACAGGACAAGGACTCTGTGACTGCCAGCCAGCACCGTGCACAGAGGACCCAGGTGTACACTGAGCAAGAAAGAACCCACTGTCGTGTGTCCTGCTGGGTATGGCAGCCATTGACACCCTCGTCAGAATCATCAGCCAGAGCTGGGAGGGACCTCAGGGTTCTTATGCTCCATGACACCTTATTCCCCCCTGCACAAAGAGGGAAACTGAGGCCTAGATTGAGGAAGAAACGGAGAGAGAATACTCAGTCCCCAAGCCAGGGGGAAGAATAAATGACTCCTGAGATCAGAGCACGGGGCACAGAGCTGAAAGGGAGACAGCCGTGTTCTCTCGCCCAGATTATCAGTGGCCCACCAGTAGCAGCCCAGAGGCCCCAGGTACGCCGAACCAGCTCGTTTGTGTGTGTGTGTGTTTGTTTCTTGTCTTTTTGACATAGGATCTCGATACCCACAGTTCAGGCAGGCCTTGTGCTCACTTGAGAGCCCAGGCTGCTGTTGAACATGGAACGATCCTCCTGCCTCGGCCTCCTGCCTCGGCCTCCGAGTGCTGGGATTACAGGAATGTGCCACTGTGCCCTGTTGTTGTTGTTGTTTAGGTTTTTTTTAGTGTTTTCAGCAATGCCACACCTCTCAGATGAGAGCCGGGGTCAGAGTCATGGAGAGCGTGCACAAAGCACACACTGCACCCCGCCAAACCCCCATAATCCGACCTCCCCACACAGCGAGGGGGAGAAGTGCACGCACGGCCCAGTGCCCGGCCTTCACCCCATGGGACATACACCACGCACTCAGCCTCCCCTACCCTGCCCCATTCTGCATACACCCCTGCCTGGGTCCCTTGAGCTGGCACTGCCCGCAGATCACGGCTTTGCCCCTCCTCACCCCACGAAAGGTAGCACAACCATCCCCAGGGTGCTAGTGACGGACACACTGGGCCTGGAGGGAGGACGTGCCCCAGGCAGCTCCTGAGGTCCAGGGCAGGGCTGGAGTGGCACCCTCTATGACACTGCTCTGTCCCCTGGCTCTAGGGCTGCTGCTGCCTGGACCAGAAGGCAGAACCCAGGCAAGGGCCACAGGGAAACTGCCCAGGCTGGGCTGTGCGAGTGTAGCTCAGTGGTAGAGCACTTGCCAAGGAAGTTCGAGGTGCTGAGTTCCAGTCTCCAGCACTGCCAGGAATAATAGTAATGAAACCAAGAAACCACAGGCACCATTGCCTGTGGGCGCATGGCAGACAGCACCAGTGGATCCCAGTGCTCTCTTGTGCTCTCCTGGGATACAGCGTGAGAATCTGCACAGGCTCCCGGCAGCCACTTGAGGGGCCTTGGGAAGGGTGCCCATGGGTCACTCCTGGCTAAATCTGGGTTCTCTGGGAGCTTTTGTTCCTTTCTTTCTTGCAATGCTGGGGCTCAAATTCAGAGCCTCGTGCATGCTGGGCAAATGCCCCACCCCCAGCCCCCAGCCCTCTTCCCTCTGGTATTATTCAGCAGGAGCAAACCCACGAGCTGGGCTATCCTCTCAGAGCCAGAGGACCTTTGAGAACCTCAGCATAGAGCTGTGTAGCAAGCCACACCCAGGCCAGGCCTGAGGTTAAGAGTCTGGAGCCCTAAAAACTCACTGCCAAGCCAGTGTCTCCCCTGAATGACCCGCTGAGCTCAACCCACCACAGAAACTCGCCCAAGCCCAAGCCCCAAGCTGCAGCCCTTCTGAAAGCTTCCTGCCCCTCTGCCCACACAGGGCTCCACTCTACATCCTCAGGGGCTCCTGCGACACCTGCATTTACAAGGTGTGGCCAGAAGTACAGTGAAGGTCACACCATGTTTAAATGTACTACAATGAGACACACTGCCCTGAATCCCACTCGTCCCGCGGTGCTGGCCGCTTCCGAAGCAGTTCGGGAGGTGCTCTTCCGTGAGTGTCTCTAGTTGCACTGTCGTGGCCGCCTGAGGTTCTCACCTGATTCACAACTTGGACCTTTCGTGGTCATTTTGACTTTGGGGAGGAACCAGGCGTCCCCGGTTTTGGATCTGGTGAATAGGCCAGGCAAGGACACTTGGGGCCCAGCTGCGGCTGCTCTGTGTGGTTTTTTTTTTTTTTTTTTGTTCACATGCTCAGGATGCTTGGGAACAAGGACCTCAGAGTTGCTTCAAATGCCGAGCTGGCTGGCCTGAGCGCCTCGGAAGCGAGAGGGAGGAACCTGAGGGGTATTCACGACGACGCCTGTTACCGAATCAATATTTTTAAATGTCCACATTCACCGTCTATTTGATCACACTGCAGAAACCTGCCTCTGTCCCACCCACATCACCAGCAGTTTCTCTTCCACCTTCCCAGCCACGTCTCCTAAAGCAGGGGTCCCAGGCCCCCAGAACCTGGCCCCTGACCCGTCAGGAACCAGGTCGCACAGCGGGATCAGGGCTTCCCGTGTTCAGGGCCGCTGAGCTCGGCCTGCGGGCAGGGGAGCAGCCGCGCATGCGCGCTCCTGTGAGTCCGGAAAACATCCCCAGGCCCTGTCCCAGCCTGGAAAGACCGTCTTCCGTGAAATCAGTCCCTGGTGCCAAAGGTTGGAGACTGCTGTCCTGTGGCAGCCGTGTACTCCCTCCCTAGTGCTTCCCAGCCTCCTTGGGCCACAGCTGGGTCACCCATAGCACCCTGGTTCCAGGACAGTTGACATGGCCCTCATTCTGCTCCTCTCTGGCCACACAGGCTGCGCCCTTGCACTCAGGACACAATCCAGGCTCCTAGCTGTGGCCCTCGGATCTCCTGTTCTGGTCCCCGAGCCCCAGCCCAGCCCCATGCCTTGCTCCTCCACCCTAAGGTCAGGTACACTGACCACCGTCCCCACCAGCTCTGGCCATTGCTTATCTGGATGATGCACTGGACATTGTGCCAGCCTCCAGCAACCACCTGTCCTGCCTCTAAAACTGTCTATTGAACACTCACTGTGTTCAATATCTGCTTTGCTGTCACTGGAACAGAATATTTGACACCCACAATGGAAAGGAGCGAGGTCTAATTTGGCTCACAGTTTGGGGAGTTCAGTCCATGGTTGGCCAGCTCCAAGGCAGAAACAGCATGGTGCAAGAGTGGGGAAGGGAAAAAACTACTCATGTCATGGCCGCCAGGAAGGAGAGAGAAAAGGGAGAAGCTGGGGACAAGAACACCTCCTTCCTGGTCATGTCCTCAGTGGCCACCTCCAAGCAGGCCCCCTCCTTCACAGCACAGTCAGCCACGAGCCCAGCCATGGATGAATCCACGATGACAGCAGCAGGCTCTTGATGCAGTCACCTCCCAAAGCCCCACATCTGAGACTTCTGAGGGATGTTTTACACCTACTGTGTGTCACACACTGCTCAGAGCGCTGGGGACCCAGCACTGAATGGTGGCAAAGCTACTACTGTCCCGGGATGTGGCTTGGCTGGATGTGACTCAGAGAGGCCACATGACCTCACGGGTGCACACAGGCAGGACACAGCCTCCCCCTCCTGCTCACTATCCCCAGGGCCTCCCCCGTGATTCACCTACCAAGAACCCCGCCCACCCCACCCCCCACCCTTGGGGCTTCCTGCTCTTCCCTGGCAGCACCCCCATCCCCCAGCACCCAGCTACCAGCCTGGCTGCTGCCTCTCTGGAACAGTGCCCTCTGCGGGAAAGCTCCTCAGGCTAGGGCCAGGGTGCTTGCAGGGCACCCACCGATGCCCAGCCCATGGCCTGGGTGAGCCTTTAACAGCCATGGAGCTGGGGGCAGAGCATGGGATTTCCTCTGACTCACTCTCATCTACTTGCCTGAGCTGCCATGTGGCATGGGCACCGGCTGGCTCTTCATATGCTGCACGTGGCCCCTGATGGCTCCAATTCTGATTCTGAGTCCCCAGGGACAGCTGAGGGCTGGGTGGACAAACGTCAGCCACAGAGATGCAGTGGTTCACGGTACTCTGCCCGTGGCCTGGGCAGGGAGGAAGGATGAGGCGAGGGGTCACCAGGCCAGGGTTGCCACCGGCCAAGCCCCCTTTCTGCCTCTGAGCCTTCACTTCCTCTCTGCTAGGACCAATTCTGGTTCTTCATGTTTGGACCCGAGCCCACAGGCCCTTCCCACCGCCCCCCACCAAGGGCTGTCGGGGTAGGGGCCCTCACTGTCTGCCACTTAGGGCTTCGATGGGGAAACGCAGGCAGCCCCAGAACAGACAGTGCCAAGTGGGGCAGCTGGGCGGTGACCCCTGGAGGGGAACCTGTACGCCATGGCCTCAGCCCGCAGCAAGGGGAAAGAGCTGCGGGGCTGGAACCACAGCAGAAGAGCCGGACGATGAACTCCAAGAAAAGAAGAGGACGTAAGAAGGGGAGCCAGGTAGGGCAGTGCACGCCTGGAATCGCCCCAGCACTGTGGGAGGCTGAGTCAGGAGCATGGAAGGTTCAAGAAAGCCTGGGCAAGCCAACCTAATGGGTTAGCAAGACCCTATCTCAAAAAAGAAAAATAAAAACAGGTCTGGAGATGAGGCTCAGTGCAAAGGTGCTGGGTAACACGGCCCGGGTAACACAGGCACGCGCCTACAGAAGAGATGACTGAGGTGATCTCTCCAGACTCCTGGATCTGTCTTGCTGCTGTGGAATCACAAGCAAGAATCTCATTGGGTGGAACTTGGGTCACGTGTCCAGGCTGGACCAATCATCTCATGCAGGGGCGGAAGTAACACACGATAAATAAAACTCCCGCCCTTCCCAGTGTCCCCTAGTGGAGCTCCTGTTCCCCCGGAATCAGACTGAACTCAGAGGACGGGAAGTGAGGAGCCCGAGTCTTACTGGGGGAGAGACGGCCCCTGTCCCTAACAGGAGGGGACCCAGAAAGCAGGCTGCCAGGACCCCACTCTCAGGGGAAGCTTTGTAGAGCAAAATGATGAGGCAGGTACAGCGTGGGACAGAACCACATCAACCAATCAGATCAGGAGCTCAGCCGCCCGCGTGACGCCGATTGGGTGGGGTACGGGGGTGGGGCGTGCTTGGGGGAGGTGACATCGGCCTGGAATACCGATCCTCAGTGGAGGTGTGATCCTTGCAGCTTCATCCTGAGGCCTCGGGCAGAGGCACCCCCAGCCACAGCCACGCGGAGTCCTGGGCCTCTGCCCTGATTCCTCCTGGCCCCGCGTGGCTGCCTAGAATATTCCTACCGGTAGAATCACATAAGGCACTGCTAGCCCGGCCAGCGGGCACGGGGCGGCAGTATACACTAGGAGCTTAATTAATGTCCACGTGGCTAAAGCCTCACTGATCGAACTCACGCATGGTAGGAAAGATGCCGGTTCCCACTCACGAGCCTTCTGCCTCTGTCCTGCGCACTCCTTTCCAAAGCCCCGGCCACAGTGTTTGCCGATTGCCATGATGTAGACACCTGCCCTGCAGCAGGCTCATACCACCGAGCTGTGGGCACAGCAGCAAGAGCCGTGTTCATGCAACGTCATCAGCTAATCGCCACCGAAGGTCCCTAGACCCCGTTTCCTTTCCCACCGCCCACCCCTGCTCCCTCTCCTCAGCCACCAGACACCCTCCCATCACTCCAGCCACAAGTCTCGGCCTCACCACCACACCAGCAGTGTGCATGCCTCAGGGCCTTTGCACTTGCTGTGTGTGCTCTTCAGAAAACCACTCTGGCCACCTTCAGATCGCCACCCTCTACCCTCCCCTGCCTCTCCTGGTTTTCAGGGGACTCAAAGGTGTGACACACACACTTGTGCATCTGTGCACAGATTTGTGGTCACCATGCCTCCCCAGAGGTTCCTATACTGATGGTGACCTCGTCCACTAAGTGCTGCCATGTCCCCCAGCACATAGTGGGTGCCCGTCCCACCTGACAGCCCCACTGGGCACCCAGCCCCACCCCTGCTGGCTTGCCCTCAGCAGCGCTCCCTGGCAGAGCCCCCCTGGCACGGCCCCTCCGCCCGGCCTCCTCTCCTCCTCCTCTGGGAGGAAAGGCGCCGGCCCATTGTGCGGCCCTGTTGACACGGGGATGACCTCACCGGGCCCCAAGGGTGGGGGCGCCGGGCCAGGTTGGGAACGGCTGCGAGGCTGAGGCCCAGGACAAAGGCCGGAGGCCAGTGTGAGGCGGAGACAAGGGCGCTTTTCATGAGGGGAATAATTGCAGGAGGGTTAATCCCTAGGAGAGGTCCCCAGGACGCCAGGGGACAGGGGCCGCCCGGTGCTGGAGGGGATTTGGGGGGCCGGGGCCTGCGGCTCCCTAGCCCTGCATTTGCATCTTTGTTCTTGTCCATGAAATGGGCAGAGTCAGCACCGGGCAGAGCTTGGGACCCTGGCGGGGGCTGAGCCAGGCATCGGGCAGGGAGCGCTCAGCAGGGCTCCGTGTGAGCATCTCCCTGCCCTGCCGGCTTCCGGCTGCCACCAACCAGGGCTCAGCAGGGCCCTGGCTGAGCCTGGCACTGCTTCTGCCGCCTGCTCAGGCTGGTGGGCCTGGGAGTCCCAAGCTGTCACACATCAGCCCAGGGGCCACGGTGCCTGAATGGGTCTGTGTGCCCCCACCCCCGTCCAACCCAAGGAGAAGAGAGCCGGGTCTGCTCTTCCCTGGGCAGGGGACAATCACTGGAACAGGGCAGCTTCCGATGGAGGCGACAGCCCCTGCAAACCTGGAGAAGCCCAGGCTGAAGGGGACAGAGCAGGGTCACACCACACAGGACCATGGGTGACAGCCAGGCCTTCCAGTGCCTGTGCACCAATCGCTGGTTTTCCACCCAAAATTCTGTCAGTGCTGTGTCGTCTTCAGGGCCAGCAGTCCCCGGATGCAAGCGCCTCTGCTACCCCCGCCCCTCGGCCTGGCTCCTACCAAGTGTGACCTCTAGTTGGGGTGCAGCACGGGTAGAGAATTTCTAGCATGCTGGGTTCCACTCCCAGCTCCTCAAGGAAAAAATTGAATACTGGCATTGCTATTTCCTTCCCCAAAGAGGAGAATGGGGATCCCTCCTGAGCTTCCTGGGGGACATTTGCACTGAGGATTTTGTCCCCTGCCAGTGTCCAGCCAGGCCTCAGCGCATCATGCCTCCAGACCTGGGGGCTTCCCCTTGGCCGTGGGTCTCAGCCCCCAGCAATTTCCCAGAGGCAGGCACCCAAGCCAGGTAGCAAGGTTCGCTTCTCTCACCAACCCAAGTGAAGAGTTTCCGGGGCAGGTCCAAAGGGAAGAGGACAGGGGCCGGGCTGACTCCTGCTGGGCGAGAACCCTCCTACCCCGAGGATGGGGTGCAGGGCAGGGCCCAGTGGCCCGGAGGCCAGAGTGCACCCTCGTCTGAAGTGGGCCTGGTCCGGGGTGAGCAAAGATCCTCAGCAGCTACGAGGGCAAGTCCAGGCAAGACCTGGGGACACGGGCTGGGACACCCCACCAGCACAGAGCCGAAGCTCCTGGGGTGGTGTCTCCTCTGCCTGGCCTTCGTCACCCCTGCGGTGGGCATGGGACAGGGACACAAGGGGCCAGGACCTCACTGCAAGAGCCAGGAGTCCTATCCGGCCAGGGAACTCACTCCCTTCCAGAGGGACAGCCACCCGTGTGGCAGACACAGGCAAGGGGGCGAATCCGACCCGCACCTGCTTGGCTGAAAGCGCTCTGTCCCCGGGGGGCTTCTGGTGACAGTGCAGACCCTCTTCCACACCTCTTGGCTAGGTGACCTCAGCCAAGACCCTTAAACCGAGACCCGGCACAGCCAGGCTTCGGACTGTGGGCTAATCCGAGTATCTAAACCTCTCCACAGTCAGACGAGTAACAATCTACAGGCTCTAATACCAGCAGTCGGGGAGGCTGGGGCAGGAGGATCACAAGTGTGACCCCAACCTGGGTCACATAGTAATGTAGCAAGGTCACATTTTAGAATTTAAAAACCAAAAGAAGGGCTGGGGATGTGGCTCCGTCAGAAGGGCCTGGATTCAATTCCCAGTGCCACAAAAATAAAAATACAAATGCATAAAGCTATGTGTCTATAGCAGGCAGTAGTTTAAGTGCTTCCTATGTACTGTGTTATTCCTTATTTTGCGGACGGAAAACTGAGGCCCAAACCTCGGGTTCGCACCGGAGCCCTCTGCAGCTGCGCACGGCCAAGTCCTCCCCCCCCCCAACCCCACCTGCACCGTCCCGAGCTGTCACTGCCTCCCGCCCCGCGGTCCATCCGCAGGGGAGCTCAGCTTCCAGATCGTTCTGCACTTCACCCGCCGCACGCCAAACAGACTCAATTAGAAAAAAAAATCTATCGCTAATTTGAAAGCTCTGATTCTATAATTTCCTGCAGGGAAGACATGTAAATTGCGTGTTATTTAACACCCTTCCACGGCAGGTGAGTTCTGCGGGGGGCAATTATACCCCGCTCCACTCTGCGCACAGATTCTGACGAGGGAGGGGGAGGAGTAGGAGGGGGCCATTGTTCCCCGGCTGGTCCCCCCAGGACTGGTCCCCGAGGGCTGGCGGGACCCCCGAGTCTGCAGGGCCAAGGAGGGCGCTGGCTTGGGGTTCACACCTCTGGCTCCTCAACCACCAGAAAACCACCCAGTGCCTCTGGTACCCCCAAACTCTTGGTACCGAGCTGTCCCCAGGTACCTCTGCCATGGTCCTCGCCTGGGAGATGGGGGCGCTTGCAGCCCCTAACCCAAGCTGCTAGGGGGACGGAACCCTGTATCAAGTCTGAAACGAACAGAGGAAGGAAGGGACAAGAGCCCTGAGGTCCCGGCGCCGGGCCCTCTGTGAGGGGGACCCCACTTCTGCACTGTCTAGCTGCCCCAGCTGGGCCCTGAGCCCCAAAACCCAGCAAGAGCAGGGCGGGAGGGCGCCACCTGCTGGCCGCGTCGGGAAGCGCGCGCTCCTGGCTGAGTCCTTTGGGGAAACCTGCTGAGACCCCCAGGCCTGGGGCTGTCCGGGCTCCCCGCTGACCTCCCCCTTCCGCAGGATGGACGCGGCTGTTGTTGTCAGAGGGTGCCCCGGGAGGCCGGGGGGAGCAGGGTCCCCGGCAGACCCACTACCCCGACTGTCTTCCTGGGGTCGCACACCACTGGGGTCCGCGAGGCCCAGCAGGCTGCAGCCCGGGTGTCAGGGAAGCTCGTCTTCTGCTCACCAGGGAGCCCGGTGAAAAATTCCCCCCTGAACCGGTCACAGCCGCACTCCGGCCTCGGCCACAGGAGGGCAGCAGCGTCCGTTCCATCGCGGCCCTGCAGCGGGGCCTGGCTCCCACCCGCCTCTGCCTGGGAAGGGGACCAGGGACCTGGGCAGAATCTGGGGGGCTCCGGTCCCCTCACCCCGGAGTCCAGCCTGGCTCCTGTCACCTCCATTGCCTGGGTGGAGGCCAAAGCCTGCGACGTGCTGGGGGCACAGGAGAGGGCTGGGCTATTGTCCAGCTGGGCTGTGTGGCCTGAGCACATCCCTGCCTCTCCCTGGGCCTCAGTTTCCCTGTAAAATGTGGGTGTCGGTTCCGGTCGGAGTGACACACGGGCAGTCCACACTTTAGTTAAGTCTACGCGGATTTTTTCAAAAGCCTTTGCACACCGGCTACTGCTCCCTGCCCACCCCGCCACGCTGACCACCTGGTGTCAGCTCGAGTTCCAGAAGGGACAAGGCGTGTTGGAACCCAGCACTTCCGAAGGAAGAGGGCGCTGGGCCCTGGATCCCTGATCACCACACCCCCAGGCAGAGGACGCACCCGGGGACCTGCAGAAGTCCCAGAGGACAGGGACTCCCCTCCCTTCTCTTTGATTTTCTTCCTGAAAGAAATTAGGCTGTGTGTTTACTGGTTTTCAATAGCTGAAAATATGTCTGTGTCATACCACCAGAGACTGTACAGAACGCATCTGTTAAAAAATTAATGAGCTGAGCGCCGTGATGCCCAGCTGTGATCCCAGCTACTTGGGAGACTGAGGCAGGAGGATCGCAAGCATGGGCACCTTAGCAAGACCCTGTCTTATTATTATTATTATTAATAGTAGTATATGTTAGTGATCCACAGAAAGACCCTCTCTTTAAAAAAAACTAAGAAGTGTTGGAGGCAGAAGTAGAGGTAATTGCTGAGGTCCTGGGTTCAATCTCCAGCACTCCACACACAGGATAATATGAAGCTTACCACCAAGATCCAAAGATAGAGCATTGCTCTTCCCTGAGTTTTTGTTTGGTTTTGGTTTTGATTTGGGGACTTTGTTTTTGTTTTGTGAGGGGTCGTTTGTTTTCTGTTTTTGGTACTAGGGATCGAACTCATGACCTGGCGCTTGCCAGACAGGCACAGTACCACTGAGCTACATCCTTGGCTTCCCTGAATTTTGCGGTGAACATTGTGAAAAGTACCAGCTGCGGCCAACAGCATCCACTGGGTTCTGATCTCAAGCAGAAAATTTCCCATAAGCCTCTGTAGCTATATTAACACCAAGTTTAAAAAAAAAAGACTTCCATGAAAAAGCAGGTGTTGGGTATGGCATTGTCACCAGATGATGGCAGAAGGTTCGCTTTTACCAGGGAACTGTAGCACACCCACTCTCTGCACTGCCACCTCTGGGTACCCACTGTGGTTGGCACTGTTGCACTTGGTCCTCAGATCACAGGAGTACAGTGTCGTGGGTTCGCACAGATCCGAGACACAGTTCCCAGGCACCTCGGTCTCTCTGGTCACTTGTAGTTCCCGGTAAAGCAAATGCCAGCCAGCCCTGGACACTCACGCCCAGAATCCAAGCTACTTGGGAGGTGCAGCTCGGAGGCAGAACATTTGCCTGGCTGTGCAGGAGGCGCTGGCTTCCCTCCCTGGCTACACACACGCATGCACACACATGCATGCACATGCATACATGCACACGTGCACAGACACACTTGCACACATAGCGAAGGCCGTGCAGATCGCTCCTGTACTGCACTGCTAGAGGAAGTGTAGCCGAACATTTCCCCTCCACCCTCATTTTGACCTGGGCAGGAGCCTGCAGCCAACTGGAGACCCAGGGACAGAAGCCGTGCGGACGCTTCTGTTGCATTTGCCGGAAGCCACGCATGGCTGGAATCCATTCAGGACATCAAGGCAGCCACAGAAAGACTCTCACGAAAGAGAACATCCAGAGCTGCTTCAGAAAGGGGCAAGAGGGACCGGCCATGTGTGTAGGGAGAGAGAAGCCAGCCTGCCGACGGGGAACGTTGGGGACGAATGGCCACGCGGCTTCCGTGGCACCGATTTTATACACTCACCGTGTTTGCTGGTCACACACGTACTTGGGCTTCCAGTAGTTCTGAGTGTGTCTCTTAAAAATGGAGCAAAGTCTACATTTAGAACGTGACCCAGTTTTTAAAATTCAGCCTGACAGTGCCTCTGAAGCAGCGTGTGGTCCTTCCCTAGCTCCCTCATCTCGCCAGGTTAACTCAGACGACCTTGTATTTTCCATTCATTCAATGGTCCTGCTCACGGGCTCTTCCTCGCCATCACTGAGATAATTCCTCATCTTAATTTTGTTTTCTAATTTCTAGTTTTGAGCATTTATCCTCGGGATTTTGAGACCGAACACTTAACTAACAGTCCAAACTTAGCCAATATATTTACCTTCTTTCCAAATAACTGAAAGAATTTTCAGGCTTTAATTTTGAACATCCTCTCCCAAATTATATGGTAGAGTCCAATATTTCAGTACCGGTCTGTTTATCCCGCCATAAATTAAACCTTACTATTGTGGAGTTAAATAGTCCAGGCTTATTTTGCTGTCTTCCAAATATTTACCAGTGCCCCTTGTATATCTGGCATTTCTCTCCAGAATAATGTTTGTCCTACCGGAAATTTAGTACATTTAGAGATTTCCGGAGTGCGGGTATTTTGATGGTAAAAGCCTCACACCTGTGATTCCCCTGAGTGTGTCTGGGCTTCAGCATCACCCTGAAAGGATACACCGAGTTCCCATTGCCTGGCACGGTAAACTGACGGTTCTCCTGCGGCTTCCATTGGAGACCATGAGAGGTCAGCTGTCCACTTAATCGCTGACCCTTTCCATCACCTTTCCCTGATGTTTTAACATCTTCTCTTTTTCTCTGATGGTCCACAGTTTTATTCCATGAGTCTTGACGTAAATTCCTTTCCATTGACCTTCCTTGGGATTCGCTGGGGTCTTAGTGACTTTCTCAGAGCTGAGATAAAATTCCTGCCATCCAAAATGAAAAGGGAAAGGTTGATTTAGCTCCGTTTTTAGAGGTTTCAGCGTGTGGCCAGCCGGTTCCGAGGCAGAGGGCCTGCCCAAGGACTCCACAGCGAGAAACCGTCCTCGGCGGGGCAGGCAGGGGCCAGCAGCACAGCAGCGATGCGCCCTGCTCTCTGCCCCTGGATTCGCTCCAGTTTACAAGTCTAGCAATGGGTGTCACCACACGCAGGCTGGGGCTTCCCTCATCCAAACCTTTATCCTAGTGTCCGGCCTTCAGTGCTCAGCTCACACTCTGATCCAGCCCGTGAGGCCCTGGGGGTCAGCTAGACCCAGACCGCAGCCACGGGACCTCCAGGCTCTGAAGCTGACCTCTACGACAGCTGCACAGAACGACCGGCCTTTGTGTCTTCTCCTCCTGGACCCCGTCGTCTCCTGGAGCTCCGACCAGCTGCGGGGCCACTCACCTCCCCGCCACGTCCTCTCTGCCGCCCAGCCTTCCCCCGGAGCTTCAAATCCCGAGCACCACATTTTCACTCCAAAACAGTTCTGTTCCTAACTGCCGAGTCTCTGCAGAAACTTACTCCCTACCCGTGTTCCAAAGTGTTAAAATTTCTTTAAAAACACAGTAACAGTTCTTTTCAATTGATTTGAGGTCTGCAGATGACAATTTCAGATCAGAAGGCTTCCAGGATCCCTCTCCACTGGCTCTTGTTTCTGTTGGCTCTTTCTGTCTGTCTTTGCAAAGTTTTCTTTCCACTTGAGCGCCTCGCTCATGTTCTTTGGAGCTTATGACATTCTAGAGACGGATGCTGAGGGTAAATTTCCCTGAGGATTTACCGTGGCCGGACTTAGGGTCTGTTTCTGCCAGTGGACGGGGCGTACCATGGCAAGGCACTAGGAGGTCAACTCTTGAGTTCCTGCCTAACCACACAGGTGATATCAATTCGAACCGAAACCCTGGTGAGGGCCGACCTGCAACATCTTCTCAAGGGAGATTTGGTTGGTTGGTTGATTGGCTGGTTGGTGGTTGATATTGGGAACTGAAACAAGGGGTGTTCTACCAATGAACTACACACACACACACACACACACACACACCGCCATCCAGCCTATTTTATTTATTTTGCAATGAGATCTCACTAAATCACTAAGCTACCCAGGCTGAGCTCAAACTTGTGGTCCTCCTGCCTCAGCCTCCCAGAGAGCTGGGATTAAAGGTGTGTGCCTCCCTCCCTGACCCAGATATATTTTCTTTTAACTCAGTGTCAAAGCCAGGGCAAGTAGGTTTCCTTTCCTTTCCTCTTCTGCAAGGTGAGTTACTTGACATCATCCTGACACTCTGGTCTCGTGGACCCTGGCTTTGAGGGGTCTCCTGCGACATCCCGCTAAGCTCCGTCTGCTCCTGCACCCCACGCAGGAACCCCAGCTCCCGGTCTCTGTGGCCTCCTGCCTTGGCTTTGTTTTCAAGATGGTTGTATGCGAATTCCACAAGGCAGAGACCAAAAAAAAGATTAAGAAGGAACACATCCAGCGGGGGATTTACGAAAGGCATCGAACTTCTAACCTGGTGGAGAGCCAGACACAGACATCTCCCTGAGAACCTTCCAGAATGTGCTTTGGCCTGTTCTTCCCTCTGAGTCCCCAGAGGGACAGAGGAGCCCCCGTCCTAGCACCTCACCTGCTTGGTCTGCACCACCTAACAACTTCAAGCACCCGGTGCCCGGTGCCTGTCGGACGGGCTCCTGAGGGTCAGGACAGGCTTTTGCTGGACACTAACAGGACACCGCCGTGAACCGTGGCTTCCACCAGCACACAGCCGCAGCAAACTGGCCTGCTTTTGCAGAGTCCCAGCGCCGCAGAACAAAAGCGTGTCTTGCCAGCTGGACTCGCCCCAGCCCGATCCGGGCCGGGCTCTGCGGAGCCCTTACGTCAGGAGTCTGGCAGAGAGAACCCGGGCTGTCTGGCGAGGCGCAGAGCCCCAGCCCTCGTCTTTCTTAAAATGGAACTGATCCCGGTCCCCAGATATCCCCAGGTCTCGCAGGCCCCACTCAGCCTCCCATCCACCCTCACACCTCTGACTCAGAGGGAAAAATAAGCCACCCAACTCCTCCTCCTCTCCTCTCCGCAAGCAGCCGAGAGGTGTAAGCTTTGTTCACAGCTGAGTTATTTCTGATCTTGGTTCTGGCTAAAAGAAACTCGGAGGGACGGTGGCTGGGAGACGTGTGGAAGCCGTGCCAAGCCAAACTGTCTAAGCGCCTGCCTCTGAGCAGCCGGCTGGGGAGAGTGTGTTCCACTAAGAAAGAGCACCTAAGAGCACCTAGAGTGGGGGGCAGGGCTGGGGCGGGCGGGAGCGAGAGGGGTCCAGGGGTGATGCATGTATACCCCGCCCCCCCCCGCCCCAAACGCATTCACTACGCGTGGCAAACACACACACAGCGGGCAGGGATTCAGCTCAGCGGCTCAAGCATCTGCCTGGGAAGTGTGAGGTCGTGAGTTCGATCCCCAGCACCAAAGGAAAGAAAGTACACACACAAAGCAGGGGAAATCCACTTCAGCAGACAGGCAGCGAGGAAGGCCTCAGGGTGACCATTTCGGGCAGCTTCTCAGAATGTGGCCCCTCACACACCTTGGAGAACCAGGAAGGGCCACCCCGAAACACAGGGCCCCCGGGGTCAGTGAGGCTCAGAGCCAGAAGGTGAGCGTGAGGTCTGAGAAAAGGATGTCAGGCCCTGCTGCCTCTGCTGGGGCCTGTGACCCCGGGAAGTCGCTGGACCTGGTGTCCACCCGCTGGAGGGACCAGAAGCCCCCCACGAGGGGCGCAGGCAAGCAGGTGGAGCTGTGAGTGTACTTCCACAAATCACGGTGCTCGGTGAGCTCCCAGGGCCTCTGTGGGGGCCCCGGTGACCAGTGCCACGGCGTCCCTGTGTCAGCACTGGGGAGAAGAGGGGAGCAGGGAGCAGTGGAGAGGGAACCCAAGGGACAGACAGATGAGGACGGGCCTGCAGTGCCCACAGCACAGCGCCTTGCCTTCTCCCCAAAAGTCAAGAGCAGAACTGGGATTCGAACTCAGCTCCCGGGGCTGAACACTGCCTGCCTTCTTTGACGCTCAAACAGCAAACACTTGTTGGCATGGAGCCAATCCTGTGCGTGTGCGTGTGCGGGCACCTGGATGGGAATCGGAAAGGCCCTCGAGCTGGGGATCCTCCCAGGCTACCACGCAAGACGGACAGTGAGGAAATAAGGGCCCCGGGTTTCCAGCACGGGCGTCGGGGTGGACAGTGGGGCTACTTTTCTCCGTAAACTCTGCTGCCAGGACAGAGGGAGGGGCAGGGGGGACCTCTTCAGAAGCCACACGGCATGGAGGGAGCGGGCAACAGGCACTCTGAGCTGGAGGCGGGAAGCCGGCCATCAGCAGAGGGGGAGGACAGCGCACTGGGACACCGCTGGACCCCGTCCCCAGTCCCAGGAGTCAGGGGGCTGCACTGTGCCAAAGGTGGGTGGGGCTGATGGGCCACTTCTGGAGCTGAGCCGGGAGATGAGTGTGCGTAACACCAGCACCCTGGGAGGCCGAGGCAGGAGGGTTGCAAGTTTGGGTAGCACCTGGGCAATACAGTGACTTAGTGAGAGGACTAAAATAAAAAGCACAAACAGGCTGGGGATGGAGCGGAGCGCGGCCCTGGGATCGATCCTGCAAGATGGAAAAGGAGGAGGAACAGGAGGAGACGTCACCGCATCTGCTCACCGCCTCTGAGCAATCCCCCCAGTGACTCCGCGACCCTCCCACCACTCCAGACAGGGCTGTGGGACCAAGGAGCCCTGCCCAGGGGACACTGAGAACCTTTGCACCCACACCCACCCAGGTCCTGCGCTGTCCCCGGGAGCCTGGCCAGCCCAGGACCCAGGTCTTCGCACACAGGCATGCGCTGCCCAACAAAGCCTCTGGCTACCGGGCCCGACTCAAGCCAGGAGACCCTGGGCTCTTGCACCATAGGGACAGACACCCAGCACTATTAGGATGGGAGGGGAGTCATGCGTGTGGCCCCAGAGCCGGAAGAAATGCCATGTGGACCGCACTGACTATTTCGGGTGGAATCAAGAAAAAGCACAATGTTTCAAAATGCTGAAGAAAAAGCATTTCCAGCCAGATCTCTCCGTCTGGCCAAGCCATCCATCACACTCGAGGATAAAGTGAATATTTTTAGACAGAAAAAGGCTTCGAGCGCCGTCTCTCGCCCTTCTCTGTTCCCCACGCAGGAACCCGCTTCCCTGCTGACCGTGACGTGGGTCAGCCCCGGCTCTCACCTGTAAGCTCCTGTCCACTCCGTGGTCCTCTCCATGCCCCATTTCCACCTTTTGGGGCATCATGCTGGCCACCTTGCTGGTTTGAGTGACCGCAAGTGCAAGATAAGGGCTGTCACTCCTCCTGGGCGAAGGTGTGGGAACACAGAGCGGGAGTCACACCAAGTGTCACTTGGGCTGGACTCACGGCAGCCAAGACCACGAGTTCAGGTCAGCGAGGCGACAGCGTACATCAGGGTGACTTTCAAGACAGACACACAGCATGGGCTGCACTTTCCCTGGGCCCTCCACTCCCAGGAGATGAGAAGAGGACACTGCCCCTCAGGATGACGGAGGAGATGCCCAGAGGGGAGGCCCAGGCGGGGCACTTGCCTGCCACACACAAAGCCTTTGGTGCCATCCCCAGCACAAGGGAGAGAGAAGACAGGAAGATGGAGCCACAGGGAACAGAAGAGAAACCCAGGGGCCCTAGGACAGCAGCCACCCCCGCCTGGGGCCTGGCATAGGAAGACCTGGTCACCCCAAGTCCTCCCCGGAAAGTTCAGGGCAGAGTGAGCCTCTGCTCTCCAGGGAACCCAGCAGGGGAGAAAGGGGAGCGTTAGCTGGGAGTGGGCAGCACCGGGCTGGGCAGTGGCCGCTGGCACAGGTGACGAGGACCTTTCCCTGGCTGTAGGCAGGTGGGTGGGCCAAACAAGACCAGGCAGTGCCTCCTCCAGGGGCCACAGTCAGACCACGAGGGCAGGACAGTCCCCATGTGGCTCTCAGCACAGAAACCAAAGTCATTAAAGGTGAGAGGCCACGGGGAGGGAGCCGGGAACCAGTATTTTTCTTAACAAATTTTGGAGAACTGTCTGGCTGTATGAGTTGGATTAAGCTAAAACTGAAGAAACTAAATAACCAAACTTCCCTGATCCTGAGCTCAGCCTGCCAGTTAGGGGCCGAGAAGCCCGGCGAGGAGACAGGCACTGCGGTCTCCCTCACCCGGAGCCTCTGCCTTTGACCAGGAGGCAGCCCTCACCCTCAGCCGCCTGGGGAGGTTGTGGCCCAGATTGGCTGAAGGTGCCGGCAGGGGCTGCCTGTCCGAGACCCCATCTGCAGCAACCCTCCTGCTCCCAGGTTGGGGGGGCCACTGGGACTGACGTTCGCTGTCAGTTTGCAAATGAGGGGACCCTCCCAGGGCCACTCTGCCACCCTCCTCCTCCTGCTCCTCGCACAGGATGATGATAGGGCACTGAGGCCTTGGGTTCTCAGGAGATCCAGCACCTGAGGTCACAGAGACAAAGCAGAACCCTTGGGACAGGATGGGATGGGGGAGCAGGGGGTGCGGGCCCATCTCAACCCCACACCGTTGTTCCCACCCCAGGCCAGATGCGACTCCCGGCATCTCACCCCTGGCTTCCCCCACCTGCTGACTGCTGTGGGTGGCAGTTTATACCGAAGACTCCCCATGACGGACCCCTGAACAGGCCATCTGCGACTACCCGTTGGACACCCCTGCCTACAAAGCACCCCTCCCCTCCCCTCTCCTGCACAGCGGCAGACTCGGCCACCAAAGTGCAGCTGACAGGAGACGACCCTGACCCTAAGAGGCACACACGTCCCCCTCCCATCCCACACCCCAAATCCTCCAGCCCAAGCAGATGCCCCCCATTGGAACTCAGCTCCTCGCCTTCCTCATGGGGCTCTCTGGGGGCCAGATGCATCATGCATATTTTGGGGAACAAAAGGATGAGAAATCCAAGGAGTATTTTGAGAAACACAAGCAATCAGATGTTAAAAAATAGCTGATTACGTGCCTGGCAAAACAGATCAGCAGACAGGAACCGGCCGGCGTGGGGGCAGAGAGCTGTTCGGGGAGAGAACCTCATCTGGGTCCCCGTGTGGCACAGGGAAGCAGGAGGAGCAGCAGGAAAGAAATGGGTTTGGACTCGATCTTTGCATCTTTCAAATGGACTGAAAAAGACATTATTCATAATGCAAAGTAAATCCTAGAAAGATGGGCCAAACATATAAGTGAACAGAGACCAGCTCGCTGGAGGAGCGGAATATTTTCCAGCTTTAAAATCACCGAGGCTGTTTATTTATTTTAGGGGAAAGGAGAACGGCTTTGACTACATAAAAACTGAAAATCTTCGGTACCACAGACAAAATTAACCAGACTGGCGGCAGGAGAAAGGGTTAACATCCATAACCCAGGAACCCTGATAGAAAAGCCTTAAACCAACAAGGTTTTTATTTTCTTTTACTTTTTTTGGAACTTGACAAAAATGATACCAAATTTCATCTGGAAAAATAAACTTCTGAGAGCAGCCAGGGAAATTATAAGGAAAAACAAAAAGTCCTGAAAGAGAGCTGGTCTGGCCAGATGTCAGGACGTCGCAGGGAAGTCCAGCAGTTTTTAGGCCTGGCGGTGTCGGCTGAGTGGGAGCCCCTGCAAGCAGGCCGGGGTGCAGAGATGGAGGGAACGGAAGTGGAAATTCAGCACATAACTGAGAAGAGGCACGTCCTACTGCGGGAGAAACCCGCATTGTTCAGAGCGCGCGGTGAGATAACCGAAGTCAGCCACCTGGAAAGCATAAAGTGGGATTCCTGCCTCACCCTCACACCCAAATTCACTCCAGATGGGCCTGACATTTAAACCAAAAACATGAGCTTAAAAATTATTTTAAAAGGTGAATTTATAAGCCTGGCAAAGAAAGCTCTTTCTAAGCGGGACACAGGGTCCAGAAGCCAAGGTAAAAGTTCCCTGGGAGAAGAAAATGGGTTAGAGACAGAAACAGCTTGAAAAAGATGAGACTCGAGTCCCCTGTGGTCTATGACAGTCCTTCTTCACCCAAAATAATCCAGAGCTGTTACCTCGAGGCTCAGGCAGGTCCACCCCCGGCCCCAGTGTGCATGGAGAACGGACCGAACCCCATGCTGGTGCCCAGCGGCCAGCAGCTCACCGGGAGTGCGCCCAGAAAGTCCGTGTCCACCAGAGACTTGCTCCAGGTGGCCAGGAGCGAAAGCGCTGCAGATAAACCAGGTTTCTGGACTTTGAGGACTCTGCGCCCAACCCAGGGGTCCCCCAGTTTCTGAGGGTGACAGACAGGAGTCATTGACAGGGTGTTGGGGCCTCTCGGGGGCTCTCAACACGCGTGCAAGTCCCAGAATCCTCTCCCATCTTAATCAGATGCGGCCACATCATGCATATTCATGAACCTTAACGAGGCAGGAGTGGAGTCAGGGCGTTAAAAGGTCAGGCAAGGGGGTCCCAGAGCATGAGATCTCCCCTCGGACCTCGCAAGGGGCAGGGCCCTCAGGTGCTGTTTAAATTACAGATAGGGCCAGGGATACGGCTCAGTAGCACAAGCGCCTGCCTGGCGGGTGCAAGGTCCTGAGTTCGACTCCCGGTACCAAAACAAAAATTAACCGGGCAGAAGAGTGTGGTTTTCTCGCTCTATTTTTCTAGCTGTTTTATTAAGTCAGTGGTGATGGGACAGAGTCCTAGGAGAAATGTAAGTTTAGATCCAACTTATACTGAACAGTAATGATGTCACAAGCAAATAAAGTCCTCGAAGGGCTGGCTAATCTGTAAAGAAATACTGACCGGATCGCTGCAGAGATGAAACTCTTCTAAGCTGAAAACAGAGAAAATCAAAAGTTGGAAATGAGAGGGATTTAACTGTTTAAAACATATCTTCCACATTTTTAAAAAATAAAATTCGACCTTAAAAATTTTGACCACATAAAATCCTTAAAGTACTAAGTGGAAAAATACAATATAAAAAAGCCAAAGCAAAACCTGGAGAGGGACCAACATGCTGTAAGATTAATTGTTTTAATTTAGAAAATGTTCATAGGAGTAAGAAAAAAAGATTTCAAATCTAACAAGTTGACAATTTTTTTTACTGTATGTGAAAAGGAGATTGTCCAGAAAGTTAAAAAGGAAACACACAGAAACAATTCAATCTGGCTCATATTTAAGAAATGTAAGCTGCTGGGTACCTTTTTTAACCTGTCAATTTGCCAAGATTCACAAAGCTTTCCCTAAACCAGCAAAATCACAGAGAAACACAAAAACTGCTCAAAATCTTTAGGCTTGAAAACACTACAAGTGTGTGGAGAAACAGCTGTTCTCAGACATTGTTGGTGGGCGTGTCATTTTGCTTACTCTGCGATTTTTTTGTTTGTTTGTTTTTATCTGACCAGGGATCAAACTCAGGACTGCCTGCTTGCAAGGCAGGCACTTATGCTGCTGAGCTAAATCCCCAGCCCCCTACTCTGTGATTTTTGATGACTGTATAATGCTCCATGTTCATGGGTGGCAACATACACTGAATCAGTCCCGTTCATAGACATTTAGGGTTTCTTTTTAAAAACTTGTCTTCATTTGAAAAGCGGTACTCCCAGGACATACCTGGACACGCTTTTGCATGCGTGTAGAACTTTGTAACTCCCGCACGTCTTGCCACTTCTATTTTGAGACAGTCTCACTAAGTTGCCCAGGCTGGCCGAGTGCTCACAATCCCCCTGCCTCAGCCTCCTCAGCGCTGGGGTGACAGGTGAGAGCTACCACAGCCGGCTTTGAAACACAGTTTTCAAAGAGGACGGCAAGTGGGGAATAAGATGCAGGAACAGCAATGGGGTGGAACTGCAGGTTGTGCTGTAGATAGAACTGAGGCCTTTGCCACCAACCTGCCGAGAGACTCTAGCACCACCTCAGCCCTCTTAGTAGGCCTCAGTTTCCCCAAAGGAAAAAAAAGGAAGGAAAGTTCTTGTTCTTAAAGCCATTGACTGAATGACACAGCAGAAAGAATCGGCCTCACCCCGTGTCCTGGGGCACAGATGGGTGTTGGTGCTGCCGACGCTTCCCTCCCACGCCGCCACATCAGAAGCCCAGCTGCCCAGCCCAAGCAGCCGGAGCTCCCGGCTCAGCCCAGGCGGAGGCCAAGGAGGCCAGGAAGCCAATATCTGCTCTGTGCAGAGCGCGCTGTCCCTCTGCCAGGAGGCAGCTTGGACCCAGGCCTGCCTTTCCTGATGTCTTACACATGGGACATTCAGCATTGACCTGCTCGGAGCCCCCCAGTGCCTGGGGAAAGCAGGGGGAACCCCCTTGACTGATTCCACCCTCGGGGCTCCAGGCTCCGCGCCCACCTCCTGCCGCAGTCTGGCCAGACACACAGTCTCCGCTCCCGCAAGCCGAGCTTTGAATATCGTCTTTTCTGGGGTTCCCCTCTGCCCGGCCTCCGCTCACCTGCGGTCCTGGAGCCCATTTCTAATGACTTCCTGTGCCGAGAGCGTGTGAGCCCTCGGCCACGCTCCAGAATGTGTGAGTGAGCGGGAATCAAAGGGCACGGGGTCCCGACGGGACGTGCAGGAGCCTGCATCAAAGCGTTGCAGCTGGGAGACTCGGAGAGAAGCGGACAGGAAGTGAACACGCACACCTAAAGCTATGCAGAGGGTGAGTATAGTGCAGGGTGATGCGTGTGCGTGCGTGTGTGCGTGCGTGCGTGCATATGTGTGTACATGCGTGTGTGCGAGCGTTTGAAGGGCCGGAAGGAATACAGAGCATCCAAAGGCTCTCAGCACTGAAGATCTTTAAGATAAGAGAGACACCAATGAGGTAGCAGACAGCTCCTGTGTGTGCTGAGCAGCGCACCCAGCATTTTCTATGTGCTCTTTATGCACTTTTTATGTCTTTCAAGCTCTTTGCCATTCATTGCATGACTCCTGTAATCAGAAAAATGTGTTGCTTTTTTTTTTTTTTAGCATAAATCATGATCCCTGAATAACAACTTCCATGCCAGACTAAGACACCTTTGGCCAGGGACCCGTCCACCTTTCAGGAGAGGCTCCTCCCTAAAAGCTGGGTCCAGCAGCTGCCACCAGGCCCACAACGCAGAGGAATGAACTTAATTAAACCCCTGAATCCCAGGAGCCCCTGCCTGGTCTGTCCTCAGCAGCTACTTGGTGGCCAGCAGGGTAGAGTCCAAGACGCCAGGCTCTCGACTGTCAGCCAAGGCCTGACCCCTGGATGGTTCAGCATGAACTTGGCCAAGTGTCCCCCTCACTCCCTCTGTGCCTCAGTTTCCCCTTCTGTAAAATGGCCAAGATATCAGTCCCCACCTCCTGTGCAGATCAGGAAGAGAAAGAAATAGGGGAGTCAACAAACCAACACTCCCCCCAGCCCCGTGCGCACAGTAGGCACTCAGCACATTGGGGTTCCTTCGTCCTACCTACCGGGTATAACTCACTGCTTGCTAGATGGGGTGTGCTTCATTAGCGCTGCAGACGGGTGGCCCCCTGAAAAGAGCTCTTATGAGTAAGTCCTCTGGGCTCGGCCCCCAAAGCGGCACGGGAAAAGAATAAAGAAAGAATCCGGGGAAGGGACAAAGTCCCGCAGGTCAGAGGGGGAAGGGGAGTCGTGGCCCAAAGGGCTTAAGCTGGGGACAATGAGCCGGCTGAGCTGCCCAGGCCGCCGCTCTGAGCCTAGAAGAGCTCTTTTCTTGTTTAAAGCCTTAAAGAGCTATTAAGTGGGGCAAATCGCTGGTAAAACAGCTGGAAAGCTACAGCAATTTAACCAGCCCATTGCCCCCATCCCGACGCTGCATGCGGGCGGGACAGGCCCACGCTGCCCGCCGCTGTCCGGGCGGGCCGAGAGGACTGAGCAGGACCCTTCCTGGCCCCTGCAGCAGCCGGCTTTATCCAGCAAAGCTGCATTTCCACCCGCCCGCCCCTCCCCCTCCTCTGTCTCTCTTTTAAGTGAGCAGACCGAACTCTAATTTCCCCTCTTTTCTCTCCCCAGCCCCCCTGAATCAGCCCATTCTTTCATTATGTGAAACTGATGAAGGCCTCGCAGAGCCCCTGCTCAGGAACAGGGCCCTTAAATAAAACATGTTTCATTGATCAACTTCAAAAAGTCTTTGCCGGGGTTGGAGGGGGAGAGGGAGGAGGTGGCGGGGTTCGGGGGAGCGGGGAGGGAGGGTCTCCCAGGCCGCCCCCAGGGGGAGGGGGCTGCGGCAGTCGGGTGACAGCCGGGAAGGAGGGGGCCTGCGCGATGTGTGCTTCTGTCCCCGGCATCCATTTGTTTGCTTAGCGGGCCAGCAAGTCTGCAGGCGCTGGAGCCCGCGGCCTCAAGCCCCTCCGTTCACCACAGAGAACCGGAAAAGACGGCTGGATTGCTTTAAGATTTTTATTTTATTTTTTTCTTAATCTCCCCCACAAATAAAAATTTTGGCCAACCCAGTGGAGCTCACGCTGCAGCGCAGTCCCCGGGAGCCATGCGGCTGCAAGCTTCCAGCATCGCTGACGTCCACTCTGGAAGTGTCGTGCAATCCTGAGAGCTGAGGGCAGAGGTTAGGGCAGCTCAGCCCAAGGAAAGCAGAACCCTCGTCAACAAATCCTTGGTCAGCACCTCCCAGTGCCAGGGGCCTGTATAGCTTCCTTTCCTTGGCTTTAAAAATCATGTAGCTTGCAAGAGCCGTGAATGTCAGTTGTAAAACCATCTCATTACACACTGTGGGGACAGCACAAAGTCGGGACCCAGGGGGACCTCTCAGTGCCAGCCAGGAAGAAACTGCCACTAGCATTCAGATGCACCGCCCTTTGAGATTTCTTCACACACACACACACACACACACACGCGTGCACACACACGCGTGCACACACACACACAAGCAGAGAGGCTTCTCCAGTTTGCCACAAACATGAGATCACAAACAAACCATCCCAGACAGAGGGCCAGAGTCACAGTCACAGACCGACAGACCCACACAGTCTGGCACACAATACCTGCCACAGACCCTGTTTTCAAAGTTGGCTTTGTCATGGCGGAGCAGGGACACCTCCTGACGCTTGGATGGCTCCATGTTTGTATTCTCTTGTGTTTGTGCCTTAATTTACCCAGCCACCTCCTCCCAGAAGATGCCAAGGTCGTCCTCTGAGCAGATGTTGGTATCATAGACCACACTCCTATAACGATCCCAGGAATGCTACACGCACCTCTGTGTGTGTGTGTGTGTGTGTGTGTGTGTGTGTGTATGTGTGTGTGTGCACGGGTATGTATGTGAGTATGTATTTTGCAAATCTGGAACTCAAACCCAGTTCCTAGCACATGCTGGGCCCTAAAGCAGGCATTTTACTTTTTTTTTTGTCTTTTTCATTTTTATCGGTACCAGGGATCGAACTCACGACCGCCTGCTTGCAAGGCAGGTGCTTATGCCGCTGAGCTAAATCCCCAGCCCCATAGAGCAGGCATTTTAAATGTTGATAGTTAAGCATTCCATAAAGGCTGCTCCCAAATGCTTCCCACAGTGGTGCCCACTCCCGCCGTGGCCCTGGATGCTCTGATTCTTGTCACCTGTGCCAGCCCCTCGGGGAAACTCATCGTGTGTGTCATGATTTAGATTCAGATGTCTCCCTGAAACATGGATCAAAGCCAGGACCTTTGGAAGATGATTGGATTATGGGGCTGCCTGGCTGTTGGGAGGTTAGGGTCAGGGTTTGGAAGACGGGTCCTGGGAGGGGAGACCGGAAGGTTCTCCTTCCTCCCCCAGCTCCCCCCTCTTCTCTTGCTGCTTCCTGTCTGCTGTGCTACGGACTGTTTCTATGAGCCTGAATAAACCTGTTCTCTAATTCATGGGTGTCGGGTATTGTGTCCGTTACAAGAACGGTAACTAAGACGGTGTCTCATCGTAGACTTGGCCGAGACCTCGGGTGAGAGTAAAACCTTCTCATCCTCCCCTGGAGTCGCCTGTCCAGCCCTTTACCCACTCACCACAGCCCCCTGAGACTCATCACCTTGCCCTGAGGGTTGGGAGTGGCGGGAGCTGCTTCCCCCCTGCACTCGGCCTCCTTCCCCACCCCACCCCACCCCTGCACCTCCATACTCCTCGCTGGCCTTGTTAGTGAAAGGGTTGGCTTCTCCCTGGTGTCACTGCCCTGGAACACCACAGACAAGTCATCGACCCTCTCTGATCCTCAGTCTCTGCATCTGTAAAATGGAGTCATCGGGCTTTCGGGCAAGGATGTTTGAAGAATAAAGGGAGACAATAAACAGACTGTCCACAGGAAGAACTTATCTCCCCAGCTTCTGCTGGGTTACAAACTGGGAAGCTTCTGGACTTGGAGCCTCGATGCTGAGAGGCCAGAGAAGACTGGAGATTCAGGGCTCCGGGCCCACAGGGTGAGACCTCCCTCCCAAAGCCTCATGCACTTGGAAGTGGAGCTTTGGGGAGCTGATTGGGTCATGGGCTACTGTACACATTAATGGGTTAGTCCACTAACAAATGGGGTACGTTGGAAGAGGCAGCCTGGGGGCCCGTGGCCTGGAAGTGTGGATTTCCCTCCTTTCTCTTCTTCCTGCCCACACCGAGGTGGGCAGCCGTGTCCTTCCGACATGCTGCTCCTACCTTGGAGCATGTGGTCATGGACACCCCTCGAAATGCAGGACAGCCTGAGCTTCAGGCTCCAGGAGGAACAGGCCCCAGATGCACAGGGACTGGGCAGCCAGCACGAGGCAGCCGCACGGTCCAGGGGTGAGGAGTCAGGACCAGCTCCCAGGAGTGACGCTGCCCGGTTCACGGGCGCCCGGAGCAGCACAGGGGAACGGCGCAGAGAGGAGGGGACGGCAACCTATGCTGCACGCAAGGTCCGGCCTCCACCCCTCATGGGGCACACCCATGAGTGCATTTTAGGGCTCTGCGAAGTGTTTCTCAGTCTACTGAAGCTGGGGTAACACGACGCACAGCCACAGCCTCCTTCCAATGACCGTGGCCGCTTCAGGGTGCCCAGGTCTCCAAGTCACATGCCTGATCCACCCAGGCTGGCCTCCCTGTGCTGGCCCTTAGCCTGCCCTGCCTCAAATTTATATGGAGTGCCAGCTGCAGGACCAGCTCACCTGGAACTTCAGAGGAGTATTTTCCTTTCAAACGGAAGGAAGCAGAGGCTCAGAGAGGTTAAGTAACTTCCTTGAGGATGCACAGCTGGTGAAGTAGCTCCACTGGCCACTCCAGTACAGCATGGCTTTTGTGGTCAGCTGTAGGAGGTCAGCAGTACAGCCATGAGGAGCGCAGCTGGACCCAGGGGCAGGCCCTCAGCTGGCATCCATGCCACTCCGTGGGATACACGGGCCCAGTGGCTCCCGCTCCCTCTGGGATTATCACGGGCAGAGCTGGTCGCTTCCTGTGTCCCTAGCAGCGGCAGGGGTTCAGTGCTCAGTCAGTCTCTTTGCAGATGGAATGAACTCTCTCCTCTCTGCCTGCTGGGTGCTGTCACACAACTGAAGTTTTTCTTTCTTTCAATACTTAGCGGGGACCAGCACAGCCTGGGGTGGGGACACCTAATATTTCTCAGTCCCAACTTCCCCATCTTCAAAGCAGGGGACTCGAGAGTCCCAGCAGGTCTGGAACACTCCATCCTGCAGGTGTCCGCGGTCACGCTCACCGTGACCTGCCCCGGCTCCATCACATTCACAGGGCTAGACGTGGAAGGGCACAGCTGGCCAGGGTCCACTCCCGCAGCATTCCTCAGAGATATGGATGTCAAGACGAGAGGCCACAGCAGCTCATGTGTACGGGGAACCATTGCACGGTGACACTCAAACCTCCTCCGTGCCGGGGACAGTCTAGAGCTGCAGCAGACTAGGCCCCGAGAGGACCGGCATCGTCCGTTCAGAGTGGCACTCTGGGGCAGGCCCCTGAGCATGGAAAAGCTGAGGGTCCCTGGGCAGAGAGCCCTTGACTTCTTTCTGGATCCCAGGGACCCCACCCTGATGCTGCCGGCCAGCACCCCGGTTTCCCATCTAGATACCACCAGAAGTGACGATACTAAGGAGTCCTGAGGAATCTCTCAGGGAATCCAGACCAGCATCTCCTGCCACGTCTCTTCTCAGTGTCCTCCGTGTGAGTCTTGGGTACCAAGAACCACTTGCAGCCAGCTAGGTGGGGTCCAGGGAACAGGTCATGACCCCAAGGGGCAGGGGAGCCAAGGTGGGGAGGACACCACGGATCCGAGAGGGACTCAGAAAGTCAGATCCACAGGACTTGGTAACATCTTTCAGAAAAGCAGTGTAGAGACAAAAACTTGATTCCCTTCTGCCTGATGATTCCTCCACTCTGAGTTCATTTTAACAAAATAACCAGACATTCCCAGACAAGCGTCCTTTATAACAGAAAAAAAAAATCAGAAGCCGTCCCGACTAGCCAGGGAACGATGATACGTTCCTGTCTCAGAACAGCGTTTGAAAACCAATTTTCAAAAATGTTAAAAATCACATTTTAAGGGTACCAGGAGAGGGAGGGCGGGGAGAGGGAAGAAACGGAAAAAGAATAAAACCTGTTACATCCCGTCATGAATGTAATCGTTGTGTGCTGCAAACCTGCACTCACACAAATAAAAACTTTAAAAACTGTTTTTAAAGACTTCACACTTATGTTCTGGAATAAAATGAGAGGAATGGACGGCACGAATGCACGTGTTGACTCAAACTCCAAAACATGTCAAATGAAAGGACTCGGGCAGGAAAAGAAGCCGGATCGGTGGTTTCCTGGGTTGTGGAATTGGGGAAATTGTCTGGCAGGGCCAAGGGGAAATTCTGGGCGGGTAAAAAGTGCTCTCTCTCTCTCTCTCTCTCTCTCTCTCTCGACGGCAGTGGGGATGGTGCAGGTGTACGTGCTTCAAAAGCCCACTGAATGCCGCGGTGACTCAGAAAAGGGGCATTTTCTCCCCCTAAAAATTAACCGTAGAGTTACCATGGTCCAGCAAAGTGTATCCTCCATGGAACTGAAGGGGCCTCGAACCAGGACATCCTCACCAATGTCCCCAGCAGCCTTGTCCACCAGACGCAAAAGTGACGTGTGTCCGACCATGGGCGAATAGGTAAAGAAATTAATGGCATAAAAATACAACAGAGCATGATCCAGACTGAAAAGGAAATCAAATTTTGATGCACACGCCACATGACTGGACCCCAAAAATACTATGTTCTGCTAAGTGAGGCAAATCAAATGCAAAAGGACCAAGGCCCTATGTGTCCACTACGGCCGTGCCAAACTCCCAGGAGCAGGAGGTCCAGCCAGGCGCTGGGCAGGCGGGCGATGGGAAGTCGTGCTCACTAGGGACCGAGTTCCGTGTGGGAAGACACAACACGGGGAGGTGGTGGCCGAGATGGTTCCACACCAGTGTCGGGGGTCTTAATGCCACTGAGCTGTTTATTAAAAAATGGCACATTTTACATCATGTATATTTTGTCATAATAAATAAAAGGAAGTTAACTCATTGAATTACGTACTCAGGGCAGTGCATCGTATTGACGTGTAACAGGTTCTTAATGTAATTTTTTTTACATTTAAATAATGTAATTTCTAAAATGTATAAGCTCATGGGGAAATGATCGGAAGGAAGCAGATCAGAATGTTAACGGATGCCCCCTCAAGGCCTTTTTAAAACTGAATAGATGTGACTTTTTCAATAGGGAAAAGTGTGAATTTCTGTGAACAAGGGGTCCTTGCATGATTAGCAGCGGCAGGCCCGGCAGGTGAGTTCTGCACACTGGTCCGTTGTGCAAGCGCACCCCTGCCCTCCTCCGACCACACGGCAGCCCAGACACCCCGAGAGGAGCCCGGGCACAGCTCCCTGAAAAGACAGGGCAACACAGGCTGACACAGAGCCCTAAGGAACAAAGGGAGGAGGAGGGAACTCCACTTCTCCTCAGAGTCATGTGAGGCGTCACCAGGGGGAGCCAAAGGGCCCCAGGGCCCTTGTCACCTGCTTTGGCGCCCAAGGCCGTGGGTCCTGCTGACCCCCATTCCTTCCCACGGGGCAAAGAGTCGGGGTGGTCAGGGCAGGATGGGCCCCGCCGGATGGCCACAGGACCATTTCTCTGGAGCAGTAAGCATCCTCGGTTACCTGATATCTGTCCGCCTGTTTGTTTGTCCGGGGCACCGGCTTGTTCATGGGATGCTAATCTCTCCAGCCCTGACTAGGGTGCCGGCCCTGGGAGTCCCCCGTGTGGACAGAGACAGGGGAAGCACGAGGTGGGTAGGGTCCGAGGCAGGAGGCCAGGGGTTTAGAGATTCCCAAGGAAGCCCTGAATCCAGCTTGAGAGCAGGGATTGGGGTGTGGACAGAGAGAAGGGGTGAGCCTTGCAAAGAAGGGAGCGATGGAGGCTGAGGGGATACTCAGGCAGAGGGCAAAAGACTCAGGGCATCTTTGGTGCCAGGCCTACTAAGGGCACGATGCTGAGTTTGCCAAGCAAGGAGCGCGCAGGCCTTGGGAAGGTGACATCTCCTCCCTCAAGCTCAGGGGACACCGAGACCCCCTTGCTGGTTGCTGGCATTTAGATTCCCTCCCATCTACCCATCCCAGCCTGGTATAGCACACCAGGCTCTGTGGGTGGCCCTCCATCACGTCTCTGTCACACGCAGTGTGGCCTCACTGGACAGCCTGCGAGGGCCTTGTGGGAGGTGGACCTTGTCAAGGGTGTGCTCCTGGCCGTCTCTATGGCCTTGGCACATTCTCTTCGCCCATTCAATCTGTCCGCCAGGAAATTCCCTTCCTCCTGCTCCATGCCCAGAGGAAATTTTCATACATGTGTCTGCAGTCGCTACCACTCTGTTCCCTGGCTCTGCTCTACCGACCGCACTTGATTCTCTTCTGACAGGAGCCACTCTTTGTCTGTCTGTACATCCGGAAAGGGGAGTGGTTCACAGTGACCTTGACCGGAGCAATTACTTAAGGACAGGCCATGGACCAAACTTCCATAGAGGTAAACTCCCTGGGCCGTGGCAGGAGTCACAGTGTAACAGGCCACAGCTTGTCTCCACCCCCACTTTGGCTGTGGGGGCAAAGCCTGGAAAGCTTCCTGGTTGCTCAAGTTGAGAGGGTACCTGGCCAGGGTTGGGGGCACAGTAAGGGATGCTGGTTTTGGTAAGTCAGATCCCCCCAAACACAGGTGTTGTCCTGTTGCCCCATGCACAAGATAAATGTAGTTCTGGGGGAGAAACTGGAAAGCCACATGACTAAGAAAGGCATGGTATCTATCCTAACACCTCCTTGGGGCAGAGGGCACCCTAAATAAAACACCGCCAGGAGCAACCTTGAGGAAACTGTGGGTGCAGAGGCAGGGTAGGAGCAGGAGACTTAGCAGAAGCCAGACCAGCCCTTTCTGCCTCTCTGGCCTCTTTGGGTTACGCTGTGTGAGGGATCTTTGCCTCAGCCACCAGGCCAAGGCCACAGCTAGCATGCAGTGAGAGTGGACACGGGGAGGGGGCGGCACCGATTCCTCTCTGGGCGCAGGAGATGCAGAGGGAAAGGTTGGGCCCGCACTGGCGAGCAGAGGACAAAAAGAAAAAGTCCTGCCTTTGAGCCGGGCCTGGAGAGCAGGAGAAGAAAAAAGGAGCTCTTATTGGTGGTTGTCAAGGAGATGGGCCTTGGGGTTTGCTGAACTTTCTTCCCTGAGAGCGTCCAGCCTGGAGCTGAGAAGGGCCATTTATTCCCAGGCCCGCCGCCTGGCCTCGTGGGCTGGGTGGGCGGGGTCGCCGACTCCAAGGCCGAGGGCGTCAGGTGGAGACCCCGGGCAGCCAGAGCAGGGTGGCTGCGATGCTCCCTCCCGTTGTCCCCTCCACCACCCTCAAGTGCCCACCGATGGATTGGGAAGCCCAGGCCTCACCCTCACGGGCTGCACTAATCACTGGCCAGGCAGACGGCGGCGGGAGCTCCCGGATTGTCATCTGCCACCCACCACTCTGTCGCGGACGCAGGTCCAGACCCACGAAAGCCCACTGCACAGACACTGTCCCGGGGAGTGGCCAAAAGTTCTCTAAATGCACGCGCAGTCTTCGAGAGTTTGCCCCGCTGGACTTAGTGGCTGCCGGGGCAGTGCTGGGCAGCATCAGGAGCTCAGGCAACGTGGACAGATGACCGCGTGGACGGGTGGCCGCGTGGACAAGGCGTCGTCTTCACTGCTCGCCGCACTCCGGGGCTTCTGTCCATCCCCAACCTCAGTCTGCGGTCCCTTCCTTTGCATTGCGAGGGTCCCAGCTGGAGGTAGAGGGTGCTGACCCCCACCCTCGATGCCCGGGCTCAGAACTGCAGGGTTCCGGGGCACGAGCACAGCCCGGCCCCCCGCCGAGCCCCGCACCCGCGGGCCCCACCCCCCACCTGCCGTCCGCCCCGGGGGAGGGAGTAGCCCCGAGGCCCCCGCCCATCCCCCCACCAGCCGGCCGACCGTCTGCGCCCATTGGTCGGCCTCACTCGTAGCCCCGCCCACTGAGGCCGCGGGCCAATCAGCGTGCGGCTGTCAGCCCGTCCTCCGCGCCGGCTCTGTGGCTCGGAGCGCGGCGCCCGCGGAGCGGTCAGCAGCGCGGAGCGCTCGGAGCGGCGGTGATCAGAGCGTCCCGCGCCCGGCACGCCGGCCCGGCCCGGCCCGGCCCGGAGCGAGCATGGGCGCGGCGGCCGTGCGCTGGCATTTGTGCGTGCTGCTCGCCCTGGGCGCGCGCGGGCGGCTGGCTGGGGGGAGCGGGCTCCCAGGTAAGCCGCCGGGTGGGGTGGGGTGGGGTGGGGTGAGGTGGGGAGACCGTGGTGTCCGGGTGCGGCGGAGGCGCACTCCCAGGGGTCCCCCTGACCCCGCGCCCTTGGAAACGGCTGCAACCTCCGATCTCCCCGCGCCCTCCCCGCCTCTTTGCAAAGTAACTTCTGGGGCTGGCCCGGGGCCCCCTCTCCAGCCCCCCGGCGGGGCGCAGCAGGGGCGGGGTGGGCCGAGGCCTGGGAGGGGAAGCGGGGCGGGGGGAGAAAAGGAAGCGCCACGGCTGTGGCCGAGGGGGCCTGGGTGGGGAGGGGACCAGAGCCTCGAGGGGCGCTGCCCGGGGCAGAGGGGCGCGGGCAGGAGGAGGCCAGAGCCAGCCGAGCGGCGGAGGCCAGCACGGAGGAAAGGACAGGACGAGAGAAGGAGGGAGGGGATGGGGGGACCGACGGACAGAAAAGGAGGCGCAGGGGAGCAGACAAAAGGACGCAGGAAGACGGCGGAGAAAGACCGACGCGGAGGGAAGGGAGGAGAGCAGAGGGCCAGGCGCTGGACAGCAGGGAGGGGGAGGACAGGGGGAAGCGGGGGCCGGGGTCTTCGATGCTGCCCGTGGAGAGCTGGGGACGCTGGGGACGCGGGGCCCCGGGTGGACACGGAGGACCAGGACCGGAGCGACGGTGTAGGATGCGGGGGGCAGGGAGGGGAGAAGGGCGAAGGAGCGGTCGCCAGACAGAGTGAGACGGGAGCCGGGAGAGAAGACAGACTGACGGCCACAGGAGGACAGCAGAGGGGAACAGAAGGAACCGGACCAGACATGGACCTTAGAGCGGGCAAGGGGTGGGGTGTGGGGAGACCAGGCAGAGGTGAGGATGGGGAGCACCCCGTGGATTTCACAGGGACTCCTTGCCCTCCTGCTCTGTCCCCTCCACTCCCTGGTTGTCTGGAAGTGGCTTCTAGGCAAAGGCAGCCTCACAGCCTGTCTGTGTTCGGAGGTGGCCGGGTTTCTCCTTAGCCCGACCCGAGAGTCCTGCCAGTCCCGAGCTGGGTCCCTGAGGCTGTGATGGAAATCCTAGGAGTCACCCTCGGTGTGAAGGTGTCAGGCCATTTTTCCTGCTCTAGAGTTGGGGTTGAGCTTTTGTCCCGGCCCCATCTTCCAGATGCTGAGTTTTGTGGCACGTGCCCTCCCCCACAGCCAGGTTTGTGGGTGTCTCTTCCAGGCTTTGGGGGTTTTTGCTTCCATGTGTGCCCGCGTGCACCTCTGTCTCCTGACCCCTTCTCCCTTCTATGAAAGCCCAGGAGGGTAGGTGGAAGCCTAGCAGCTGGTCCCCAGTACCAGCAAACTAAAGTCCAAGGGAACCTGTGACAGGGATCAGGCTGCCCTCCCAGGGGTCTGCAGCTCAGGCCAGGCAGCAGTGTGACCGCGGATCGTGTGTCCACCAATCCCCCCACCCAGTGAAGAATGTCTGTAAGGGGGCGCCAGACAGCCCCCCCACCCCTCACCAGCACCCCCCTTTCCTGATGTGGAGGGGAAGATTAGAAGGCTCCTGTCCCCCATTTCCATGCGCTGACCCCAGGAAGGGGTGGGAGCCATGTCTAAGATCGGATGCCCCTAGGTCGTCTCCCAGAAGCAGCCCCACCCTTGCCCTGAAGCATGTACATCAGCAGGGCACTGACCACTGGCCTTGAGTCAGTCTCATACCTGCACAAGGGCCCATGGGTGCTCCAGGAGGCCCTTGTCCATGTTCCTGCCGGTACCGCCCTGTTGTGTTTGTTGACTGCCTTGCAGCCTCTTTCCCTCATGGTTTGGCTTCTGCCCAGCACATGCAGCCACCCTGACCAGTGTATGTGTGTGCGCGTGTGTGTGTGCGTGTGTACACGTGTGAGTGTTTGCACACATGTGTGGGAATGTCGGGTCCGCTGTGTTTCTTTTACTATCTTTCTTCCTCCGGGTGTGGACTGGAGCCTTGGGCTGGGTTGGGAGCTGGGGAGAGGCACCCCCACAGGTTTAGCAGCTAGATCCCTGGCAGGGAGAGAACCCACAGTGGACATTCTTGGGGTCCCAGCGGTCTTGCATGTAGCCAGAGGGATGAGGGGTGAAGATACTCCAAGCTCTCCCTGGGGACTCGCTGGCACCACTTACCGGGGTGCTTCTGTTTATTCCTTGTATGTGATCCGTGGCCGGGCGAAGCAGCACGGCTTCCAGAGCAGCTGGCTCTGTGGTGGGCACCAGCCTCTGCCCCCAGGAGCTGCCCACCTATATCACATGCCCCTGGGCCCCATCCTTAGCAGAACCCTGAGGGGAGAGAGCTTGACTGCTGCCAAGGTCCTCCTGGCCCAGCCGTCCCTAGAAGCTGGAGGGTGAGGGCAGGTCCACACCTTGATTCCAGAGTTGGGGAAGGCAGGATGCACGTCTGTGCTCGGAAGCACAGCTGACCTGGGTTCCCTGGTTGGAGGCCTCTGCGGGCTGGGGTGCGGAAGCCAGGAAAGACTCGCATGGCCACCATCTCTGGGCTAGACTGGATCCCTAATCAGGTCAGCAGCGTCCCCCAGCCTCAGTGTCCCCATCTGTAACCCAAAGGGGCTGGATCAGAGTTCCTCCGAGGATGCTGTGGCTCTGAACTCTTGAAGCAGGAGACTAGAGGCATGTTGGAGCGCTGTTCATGGGGAGGCCAGAGCACAGGGAGGATTTCCTGCAGTTCATTTTCCCGTCTCTGTAGTGGGAAGCACAGCCACCCTCAGCAGGATTGTTGTAGAAATGGATAAGTCCAAAGGCATTGGTCCAAGGTGGCTGCCCCGAGGGTGCCACCAGTCGCCACTTTGGGACAGTTGTCGCTGATCACCCCAGTGATCAACGGAAGGGATGATGGCGAAAGCTGCCCCGTCCACGCCACTCTGGCTTCTTCCTGACCACACTTCACCTCCATCTCCGTGCCCTGCAGGAGCAGTTGACGTGGACGAGTGCTCAGAGGGCACAGACGACTGCCACATCGATGCCATCTGCCAGAACACGCCCAAGTCCTACAAATGCCTCTGCAAGCCAGGCTACAAGGGGGAAGGCAGGCAGTGTGAAGGTGAGTGTCCACCCAGGCCCGCAGCTGCCCGGAGGTGGCCAGTGCCACCATGAGTGGTGACGGCACAGGCTGCTCTAGGTCCCCCCCTGCTGCCCCCAGGAGGCTGCGGGCTGTCCCAGGATGTGGGCTGCTTCCCCGAGGGTGGATGTTGGAGACGAGACTCTCACCCAGGTTTCAGAGAGTTCTGGTTTTTAGAGAAGCTGAGCTCGAATACCGTATGTATGTACCTGTCCCTAACTGGATATGGGGGTTGGTGGAAGCCCAGGGTGATCCACTCCCCCTGGAACCCTGACTTCAAATCAAAGCCTGTAGCTTCCTCCAGGAGCCCTGGCTCAGGTCCTCTGACTCGAGTGCCAGATACTGGGTTTGTCTGTCTGTCTATCCAGCCTCTCCTTTCTGCACCTGGGGTGCTGATTTGACCACCTGGCATTAGAAACTGGCAGGGAGAAGTCAGAGAAATGAGCACTCACATGCCTGTAATCCCAGCGTTCTGGGAGGCTGAGGCAGGAGGATTACAAGTTTGAGCCCACTCTGGGCTCCTTAGTGACTTAGTGAGACCTGTCTCAAATTAAATAGTGGAGGGAGGTGCTGGGGGTGTAGCTCAGTGCAGGTCCCAATAATACCCCCCACACACAGCAGCCATAGTGCTTTTGGGACCCAGGCCCTTCCAGATGGAGCCTACGGGGATCCGTATGGTCATCCAACCCTGGGCATGTGGGACAGAGGTTTGGCCTTGGAGATGCATGTGGCCCTGGTGAAGTCACTCATCCGAGTCTTCCCTGAGAGCACCCACTATACAGACGAGGAAGCTGAGGCTCAGAAAGAAGCATTCCGTGCGGGGTCCCCAGGTTTTACAGCAACATGGCGAGGACTGGACTCCAGGCCTTCTGTCCTCCCTCGGCCATGCTCTAGCAGCTCCTTCCCTTTGTCCTGCCCCCGCCAGCTCAGGTCTTCCAAGTGCGAGTTCATGTGAGCTCAGGAGTCGGGGTGACACTGTTCAGCTGTCTCCTTCATGGAGCCTCTGCCTGCGGCTGAGCGCTGGCATGTGACACCTCCTGGGTCGCACCTGCTGTGGGCATGTGCCCTGCTCAATCGCTCAGGGCCCAGAAGGTGGTGCCCACCCAGGAGGAGGCCAGGCTGCAGGCCAGGAGAGCAGGGAGTGAGTGAGGGGCCGGGTGGGTGGGTGGCCTGGCCCCTGGCAGCGCCTGGAGTCGGCCAGGGGAGGCTGCAGGTGAGCACTGTCTGACCCTCTGCTGGCCCCCAAACCCAGCCCCCCTGCACGGGAAGGCCAGGAAAGCCAAGGCTGACCTTCTGGCTCTGCCAGTGTAGGGTGCCAAGCTGACCCCTACATCCCCGATCCCAGCCTCTCAGGCCCATGCCTGCCTCTCCTGGCCCCTCCAGAGTCCAGCAGGAAATGTTACCTTTGCCCATCGTGGAGTTTGCATGAGATGAGCCCTTGTGAGATGCCCAGGGAGGGGTGCTGTGGGGAGCATGCAGTCCTGGGCCAGGGAGGCCCCTTCTTGCATGGTGTACTTGTGACCCATGTCAAGCCTTGAGTGGCAGCCCACTTCTGCCGTGAACGCCTGGCAGGTTGCCCTCACTGAGCCTCAGTTTCTCCTTTGGCTTTGTGAGCCCACGCTGCTCCCCACCGCAGCTCAGCCTGAAGACTAAGACACAGCACTGTGTCCTGGGGACCCGCCAGTCCCAGTGCGTGGCTCGAGGTGCTGTGTGTGGGACCATGTGCAGCTGTTCATGTTGTTACAATCCCTGCAGTCCCTGCCACCCCACCCTCACTGGTCCTCGCTGCCTCTCAGCGGCTGCAGCCCCAAGGGGGTGATGAAGGCTGAAGCTGTGTGACATCCCGCAGGGCTGGGCACCTGGGAGGTGACCGTCGTGGTACGACCCAGTCCCTGCCCCGCAGGAGCTTGCCGGCTGGTGTCACTGCGGACTGAGATTATGTGTCAGCAGCAAGTCTTCGTGCATACGTTTAGGACGTTGGTACCAAGAGCAGCCTGCGCGTGCCCTCAGCTGTCTGTTTATCGGCCGTGGGACAGATGCTTAGTGCCTGGTTCCTGGAGCATAAGGGTGACTTGAGTGAGGGTAATCAAAGCCTTTGAACACAGCCTGCCGGGGTGCTGTCACCGTGCTGATGAAACGGCAGGTGAAGGGGACTTCGGTGCTGAGGTTGTGTTGCTCGTGGCGACGGTGATATCTGTGAGGAGGAGGGCGACGGTGCTGATGGGGATGTGGGTGATGGCGGTGGTGACCGTGAGTGAATCCTGATGAGTTGGTCATCATAAGACTGTTCAGTGTGTGGAAAAAAACAAAAGGTGAGCTGTGTCTTCCCGAGGATCCCCTGGGCCTAACCTGGCAGGAAGTGGGGCACTCCGTAATGAACCCTGTGCATGCATCCGTATCCCCGTGGAGACAGACATCTGTGCCTCTTGCATGTAGCCACCTACTAAGAAGACCCAATTAAAAATTCATGGGCGGGAGGCTTCCCTTTGTGCTCCCGCAGCAGACATCAGTAATCGATCGTCACACCATCCAGGCACTTCATTTGGAGGTACAGGAAACCCGTTTTCTTCCTCTGGACTCCTGCATCTGCAGCCCTTGAGCTGGTGTGGGGCTCTGCAGGGGCTGGAGTTTTAGGGGGACTAAGTCCCCTGTCCTGTAGAGCTCAGAGACTGCTGAAGACTGCAGTGAATCCAGAGGGGTCACGGCAAAGCGTTCCTTGAGAGCCGGTGGCCCTCACCCCAGTCCTTCACAGGAAGTGAGGTTGGGTTAGGGGCCCTTAACTGTGTCGCCTTGGAGTTTCTGCTCGTCCTGAAACCCCCGTAGCAAATCCAGCACCCAGGGCAACCCGCCTCCATCCTGGGGGTGGATTTTAGTGCAGCTTCCATGGGACAGGTGACCTTGGTGTGCACAGCTTTGTGGAGGTGCAGCCTAGCACCCGTGGGGGGCTGGCTGTGGCAGGCAGAGCAGCTCGGAACTCGGGTAAGGCTGTGACTGAGGTGGGGGATACGTCCAGGTGTCCTCGGTGATTCACTTCTTAGCCGAACTGGAAGTCACTTGGGGTAAGCACATGCGTATGCAGACTTGAAAGAAACTTCACCATGTTTGGCAGGGAACCGTCTTAGTCTTCCTCTCTAGGTCTGTCCCCACCTCCATGGTAGCCCGTCACGCTGCATTGAGCTTTTCCTGGGCTCCCTCCTGGAATGCGGGTTCCTCTGGGGCACAGCCCATGACCTGATCCGCTCCCAGGCACCCAGCCGGGAGTGGAGGGCTTCCGCCCAGGGAAAGGATGGGGTGTATCCTGAAGGTCATCACCTCCGGGAAGCCCTCCCTGTGCACGTCCCTCCTCAGAGCCCCTGTGCCTAGGTTTTGTGATGACCTGTGTGGCTGCTGGAGGGCAGGCGGGGTGTCAGATTTGCCAGAGAAAACTGGGTCCAGGAAGTCAGCCTGCTGCCAGGTGTCCCAGCTGACAGGTGCAGGGCTGGATTCCAACCCCACACTGTGACGGCAAACCCCCAGCAGCCTGTCTGAAGGCATGAGGAAGGGTTCCCATCACTACACAGTGATGGAGCAGGCTGTAATGACCCTTTCATATCTTCCCAGCTGGCCCCACCTCCTTTGAGACAACTCCTGTGAATATGGGCTAGAATTGTGTCACTCGTCCCCGAGCTCAGCAGTGATGTCCCTCCGGCTCATCCGTGCACTCATCTCTCCCACACTGAGCTGTTTCTTTATCCTTCCCTCCCTAATCTCACCCCAGAAGCACTGTCTTGTCTTAGTCCCTCAGATTTGCCAGATCCTTCCTACCCCAGGGCCTTTGCACATGCCCTTCTTCTGTCTCTCTTCCTTTGGCTAAACCTGTGCATCCCTAGCTCACCCAGCCCCTTGAGAAAGGGCCTTTGGAAGCCATGAAGGCCAGCTTGCACTGGCCTCCTGGTCTGCATTAGGCAGGCCTGTTTGTGCTTATTCTGTTAGAGGGGCAGCCTGGGGTGAGGACGGAGCATTTCATTCTCTTTAAATACTTCAACTCATTTAACCTTAATTGCCTTGTTTTCATAGACATTTGCTAAGGAAAAGGACCAAATTATAGCTTGAATTGGGTCTTGCTAATCTTAATTAAAAGCTCTCATTTATAATCAAGACCAGGCCTCAAACGAGGAGCAAACCACCCTCCAATGGCTTGTTTAAACCACGGAGACCCTCTTGCTAATAACTGTTTAGTCTGAACCGGCAGCTCTCATCACCCCTTCTATGTGGACTTAATTTTTTTGACCATTTATTCAAGTGGATATTCCACTTGCAAATTCAACTCGGGCCTCTTCCAAAATGCTATAATTAAAACTCTTAGGGGAAATAAGTTTTTGTTTTGGCCACCGTATATTAAATGTATTACTATTTTCCTTTCTGTGTATGTGTTTGTGTGTGTGTGTGTGTGAGAAGAGGAAAAATGACAACCTTCTGGGCATCAGAGATCACAAAATGAGCATGTATGAGATGAATGTAAACAGTCACTTCCTGAATGTTATGTCCCCGGGGCCTACTTGTCAATCACTGAAGGCAGGCAGATTACAGACTGTGTCATTAAAGTGTTTTCACAAAACTCCTAATAACCTACCGGCCAGCCATTTAGTTTAACATCAGAAAAAAGAAGAAAAAAACCCCTGTAAACCCATCAGCCTTCCTCGGGAATAATGTCCGTGACCTTATTAAATCATTTGCATCACCATTACCGCGTGCTTTATTGAAGTCCAGATAAACTTCTGCTTCGGGGGAGGCCAGGACAGGCAGTGGGAGGTAGGCTGGGGGTGGCCCCAGGAGGAAATTCCCCTTCAAGTCTTAAAACATGCAATTAGCCACGCTAACCTGTGCTCTGCCCAAGATGAAAGCGCGCAAGTCCAGCATGCTGGTGGACCGGAAGCGAGTGGACGTCACTTAAAAACTCAAAGATGCTGTCCGCTGGCAACTAGCTGGTGTGGCTCGGAACCGGCGTCCGCTCCTCGGAGAGTCCTGGGAAAGCTGTGCGTTTGTAGAGGGGAGGATTAACGCACCCGCCGATGCTGCGAGCAGTCAAGCCCGAGAAGCAGGTCCACCCTCCGAGCCTCTGTTGGTGGGCATGTGGAAGGCCCACAGCGCGCCCGCCCTGCCAGGCTCGGGGCTGGGCCCAGGTTCTATTTCCTGCCCTTGACCTCCCGGGTAGTGGGAGAGACGGATGGGGCAAGACAGGATGACAGCGAGCAGGCCATTCAAAAATGCAAACCTGTGAAAATTGAAAATGAAAGAAATGCAGTGGGGGGAAGAAGAGGGAGGAGGGACGATGCCAGGGCGGAGGCCAGAGGGCGCGTGGAGGCTGTGGCCTCGGTGCCGGGCCAGGAGGCGGCTGGAGCCGGTCTCTGGTGTGCCTTCCAGCTCTGACGGCCCGTCCAGGCGGGCAGCACGGGGTCCGAGGCCATCTCGAGCCCGGTTTCCTCATCTGCTGAAGGCAGCCTGGTGCGTGCATGGTGTTTTTTGTCTCTAAACCCCTCTGAGGTTAGGGGCCTCTGTCCCCACCTCCCTCCCACCCCTGAGTCCCCAGCTCTGCAGGCTGCAGCCCCTCGGCCTCCCTCCCTGTCCTCCAGGCCCTCTCGCCCCCTCTTACCACTTCTTATTACAGTGGCTGTATTTGTTTTTCCATCTGAGGAATGCTAACCAGAAAAAACCATTATTTCTAAGAAAATAAACTGTGGGCTCGCTGGCCTTTGAATGCTACTGAAATGGATGTCGGCCTTCCCCAAAGACCTTGAGACAAAGAGGACCAGGGGCTTGTGTATACGAGACCAGGTCAGGGGGTCTCGAAGATGGATCTGAGGGGGTCCAGCAGATGGGCCGGGGCTGCGGCCCTGGGAGACAGCTCACAACTCCAGCTGGCTGCCGCAACTTCTGGCCCGGAGTCCTGACAGTTGCTGGGATTGACCGTGTCCCCTCCCTCTGGGTCCCCCAGACACACCCCGTCCCTATCCCTGGAAGACGTGAATGCCAGCCCCGGCCTCAGGTGTAAGTGTGTTGACTGCTAAGTTTAGGGAGGTTGGGAAGTCCAGGCACCTTGGGTGTCCGTCACGAGCTTTAATGGCACCTGACCCTGCCTCAGGTGGGGTAGTTGGAAGGGTGGCCGGCCCCACAGAGGACTTGCGCCTGGCCCGTCCACAGGTGGCCCAGACTCTGCTCACAGGAGGCTGACGAGCCCGGTGTGGCCAGGGGCCTGGCCCAGGGAAGCACAGGCGTGTAAGGAAAGAAGGTGGCAGGGACTCGGTCCCCCACAGTGCGGCCACTGTCCCCACATCCCTGGTCTGCCGACATGTGGGGCTGCTCTGGGCCATCGCCGCCCACCGGGGAAGGCAGAATCGGGAGCCGGCTTGCATTTTGCTCTTGGCTTTGCCACTTATGTGATGGGTGGTCGCTCTGGTTGTTTTCTATGAGTAGGAGGAAGTCACGACCTTCCCGCCTGGACCGTCCCGAGGGGGAGACCAGTTGCCCATCGGAGGGTCTTGGGGGGCCGTGGCTGTTATTATTATTGCTGTTCAGGGGAGAGTCCAGCAGGAGGCTGGGGGTGGGGAAGAGTGAAATCGGCAGCCCCGGCGGCTCGGGAGCTGTGCCGGGGTGGAGGGCGGGCTCGGGCAGGCGTGGAGGCCCGAGTGGGCAGCTCTCGTTTCCTCCGGAGGTCAGGCTTCCAGCTGTTCTATTTGGGGCCTCAGTTTCCTCTTTACGCAGCCTGAGGCAGCGAGTCGGAAGAGCTTTGGGGCTCCAGCTCTGCAGCTCCAGGTGGCTCGGCCTTGTGGCAACTGCACGTTCCCGACTGTCCTGCTGCGAAGTGCAGAGTGGCCCTCGGGCCTGCAGGTCTTCCCTGCCTTTCCCAAAGGAGACCAGGGCGACTTGCCCGTGCTTGGAAGGAGGGAGCAACGGGAGCCCCTGCTCCCAGCTGTCACCTCAGACCCTACTGAGGGTCAGTTTCCCTGGCCAGATTGCTAAAGTGTCCAATTAGGCCGGCGCTGGAGCCCCAGAGTGGCTGCCATCAAGGGTCCGGGACAGGCCAAGGGAGAAAGGCGTGATTACGCGGCCCTTCTCCTGTTGTAGTGGTCAGGGCGTCCCCCGGGTGCCGGGAGCCACACCCCCACTGTCATCCCAGCAGGTGGCATTGAGGGCCCTTCAGTGTGAGTGTCCTGTGCTTTCCCTGCATCCCGCCAGAGCCCTGCAGACCCCGCCAGCAGCTAAGAGCCACGGCAGCAATGTTAATTTGGCTTTCTACATTTTTTAAAGCCACTTCATTGAGATAGGACTCACCCCTCCTGTGACTGACCCGTGTCCAGCACACCAGGCAGTGTCTTTTCATAAATTCAGAATTCTCATCGTCGGGCCAGTGTTGGACTCTTCCCACCACTCCCCAGCCCTGCAGCTGTCCCTCCCCCCTCCCCCCTGCAGGCCTCCAGCCCTGTGGCCCAGGAAGCCACCAGTGGCTTTCTGTCTCAGTGGACTTGGCCCAAGCTACGCTGTGTGGCCCTCAGTGACCGAGACAGCTTTCAACCCGAAGCAGCCCACCCAGCTCAGTTCCAGGATCCCCACGTATTCGCCGTGTGGTCCTGCACAGGGCGGGCACATCTCTGACTCTTGGTGTTGCTACACATATTGCCCCGTGTATCCGGAGGTCGGCCAGCGGGCTTCAGGTTTCCACAGACGCTGGCGGAACACCCTGTGGGTTCTAAGGCTTAAGTAGAAGCGGGTGCCATTCAACATTCTTGTCCCCATGGGACCACAGCGTCAGGGTGGGCATCAGGAGAGCCTCTGCTGGGGTGCAGGGGACCTAGAGCCGGGTGACAGCTGTGTCTGTCTGCCAGGAGGTGGCAGAAGCTTCAGGGACTGGGAAGGAGCTTTAGGCACGGGGAGTACCCCAAAGCCACAGTAGTGGGGGGGCTGGGAGAGGGCACCCAGGAGCCGGAACCCCACGGTTATCTTGGACCACAAAGTGGGGTGGGGGAACCTTCCCACCCGCTGGCTTGAGCCCCAGTCATTGTGTGGGGTTAGGAATGGCAAAGCCAGGAGATGGGTGTTGGTTTTGCGTGACCTTTGACCTTTCCCGTAATTAACTGCTGGGCCCACTTCTGGCATGGTCCCCGCCTGCCGCCAAAGGGAAACGTGATCAATGGATGCCAGGGGTCCTCAGAGAACGGGGCTCATTACTCAGTCATTACAAACCCGGAGTTTAACCCCGCACCACCGGAGACTGGGGACTTAATCCTTCCTGCCGGGCAGCCAGAGACTATCTTCCCGAGAGCAGAGTGCAATTAGCCAGCAAACCGGATTAAGATTTATTCAGCAATAAAGGCTCAGCTCCCTAAGCCGAATTCTCCCCCAGAATGGGTGTCTGATCTGAGGAGTGCGTGGTTCCCCTAAAGCCCCAGACAAAGGAGAGGCCGAGCTAGCCCCGGGCTGGGCGGGAGGAGCTTTACCAGGGCCCGGGCTTTGCCCTCCTAGAGGAATGTCTAAGTGCCAATTTTAGGGCAGTGTGAGGAATGAGAAGACATTTTCAGCAATGATCTCCAAGAGCGGAGGGGGCAGCGCTTCAAAAACCCTCATCCTGAGATTTGGGGGGCAGTCCTGATTTTCAAGAAAATATCCCCCAAGCAGTGTTAAAATATCACGAGAAGGTGTTCTGGTTCCTTCAAAGAACCCTTTAGAACCCAGGCAGCATGCAATTCATAGGCATTTTATAGGGCAGCTGGGATCAATTTCGAATTAATTGGGGGGCATCCTATTTGGGGTGCACCACCACGGCTGCGGGATTGCGTGTGCATGCTACAACTTTAATATACAGCAAGTGGGACCTGGTGACCTTTTAAAATCCCACAATGAGCCATCAATGTGCCTGCTGTTTTTCTCTCCTCTGTCGGATGTTGGGAGCTGGCTTCTCTTTGGAAATGGAGTTTCTGTTAAAAAAGAAAAAAAAATCTCTAAGCTGGAAGGAGCAAGGATGGCCCTCGTCCTCAGGGGAGTCCCCTGTGGGGTGGACTGGCAGGCCGGTCACATCTTTTGCCTGCCCACTCCCTGCTCCCGTTAACTCTGGCTGTCCCCACGGATCTGCCTTCCCACCACCCCTCCAGGGGGTTCAGAGGTGACATCTGTCCCTGCTTTCCTCCTTGATGAACTGGAGGAACACGGGAACTTTGAAACCCCATGCACCCCAAGGATGCGGCTGGCAGCTTCTGGGGGCGCACAGCTGTCTCCTCCCGGGTGCCTGTGTGTGTCCTCCCACGTGCTGTCGGCAGGGCCCCTGCATCCGATTTCCGCCTCCTCAGAAGGACTCCAGCCGTTGCACAGGGCTCGCCTTTGGCCGGGTGACCTCCTCTGCGCGTGACCCAGGCCACAGGCACGAGATACAGGAGGTGAGGGTTCAGCTGACCTGCCGGATGAGCAGAGTTCACCCCCTGCTGTCCCTGGAGAATAAGTGTCCAGAGCTCTGCTCTGTCCCTCTTTCTCTAGCAGTTGTGGTTCTTTAGAGCTAAGAGCCTCATGGTTGTCCTGGAGGTCATCTTCCAAGGGTCGGTGACCTCTGGGTCATCATAAGTGCACTCTGGCTTTGCCAGAGATTTTTAAAAATTAGTTTGTGCACTTCTGTCTTCTATGTTAAGGCAAGAGGTTCGCGTGGTTTTAAAAACAAAAGTTCAATACACAGGCAGGAGGAAGGGGGCAGTTCCGCTTTGAGAGCCGGTGTCCTCCATTCTGGGTGCTGGGGAGGTCAAGCTGGCTGTCACAGATGCCTGCAGGAACACGTCACACCTGTCTCCCGGGTGTGATCAGAGAACTGATCCTTTAAGAGTTGCTTGGGTCTTGGGGAGCTCTTTGGGTAGCACTGAGGCAAGAGATGTGAGGAGCAAACCCTCCCGTGCTCTAGACCGTTTCCATCTTCTGTGGCCCACCCTGTGCAGCGGTCCGAGGAAGGAACAGTCTAGACGTTTCACTGCCTTTTCAGAAGCAGTCAATTGATGATGCCTTTGGTACGGTGGTCAAAGCACTGATCACCCTAATAGTGAAAAAAACTCACCAGAAATAATTTCACCCAGACAGTAGGCATAGACTGGAACGTCTCCTGGGCAAATTGAGATAGATGCATGATTCTCCTATCAGAGGATGCGACTGCCCGTCATTAGGCGGCCTGAGGGAATCTCAGACGTCACCCCCTTAAATGACTGCTTCAATTGCATTTTATAGGTACACTGACTCTGCAATAGATTGTCTTTCTTTGCTTCGGTTTATGGTTCATCTTCGTAAAACTGTGTGGGAATTACCAGATGTATCTCTGATCCTGTCACTAGCTCAACTTACGCATTTCTCTTTTCTCTGTGCTAGCAGCTTGTTCTTTTTAAAATCTTTCTTTGTGCGTTTCTGGATCGTGTTCGAAGGAATGAGTGAGCAGACGTTCGGGTAGGGGAGTGGACGGGTGTTTGAACGGTGGGTACGTGAGTAAGTGGGCTGGTTTCGGATGTGTGTGGGGACAGGGTGAGGGGCAGGCAGGTGTTGGGTGTGTTTGATGGGAGGGTGGGGGTTTGGATGCATGCATGGGGGGTTAGGCATTTGGATGGATGAAAGGGTGAGCAGATGTGAGGATGAGTAAGCAGATCTTCAGGGCAGTGGAAGAATGGACATACCGGGCTGAGTGTTTAGACAGATGCATGCATAAACATCTGGATAGGCGGTGGATTTCTGCAGAATCAATGGGCAGGCGCATATGTGACCGAATACAGGAAAGAGCGGCCAGCTCAGTGGACTTCGGTGGGTTATTTTAATATAAATAAATAATAAAAGAATGCTTGGGTGGGTATTTGAAAGGATAGGTTATGGAGTAAACAGATGAATGGGCAGTTGTGGGTGGATGGGTGGCTGTTTGGATAAATGGATGCCTGATGGGCCAACTAGTTAGCTGTGTGGGTAGACAGACAAACATGGCTGCGTGTGTGTGTGTGTGTGTGTGTGTGTGTGTGTGTGTGTAAGAATGGATAGATGGGGAGCCAGTGGGGCGCGTGTTTGGGAATAAGTAGGATGGAGGTCTCTCGGCACTCTTTATAAATGTCCTAAGGGTAAAATAAAGTGTATAAAGCAGCTTTGCCCGTGGCTGCTGTGCGACGGACATCCTGGCTCAGGAGAAAGGATTCGGGTTCTGCAGACTGAAAGGCCTTGGTTCCGGTCCCTGCCTAGCTGCTTACCTTGTGGCCGTGAGCCATGACCCATCCCTTCTGCACCTCGGTTTGTTCACCCATAAAAGGGGAGTCCGAGAACCTGTCCCAGAGGGCTGCCGTGAGAGTCACAAGGGCTGGCGTTGCTTTCAGGAGCGGATACTGGATCACTTTCTTCTGAGGTACAACGTGAGAGAAAATCCTTTTCCGGAGTATGAAATAAAAGTCCTTCTGCCCCGTCTAACTAATCCCACGTGAGTCACACACGCACCGTGGGGCAAGAGCCGCAGCCTGAATCAGACTGGAAAGCCTCCACTCCCAGCCAGGGGAGACATTGCTGGGCAAAATCATCCCAGGTGGTGCCTGTGCCAACAGTAATGGAAATGGGTGCCCAGTGGGCACCCGTGTCCGTGTCAGGGGTACAGGAATTCACACGGGTAGCCGATTCGATCAGACAGAGTGTGGAGGGAAAACCATATTCACTGCAGTGAGGAGCCTCCAGGAATTGAAGTTGGGTTATTTTGCCTTTGCAGTGTTACGTAGATGGGGGGCAGGAAGTGGGTGATTGTGGAGCCTGGACTGTGAAGAAAGGTCGGGGCTGAGGAGGGGAGCTGGGGAGCAGTCGGCGCCCCTCGGTTTTTATAAATCTCTGCCTCCTTCCAGTACACATGGTCCTACCCTCCTCCCTCTCACAGTCACTAAGGGAACTCAGTCTCGGGATTCAGAGCAAGGCACATGAGTTGCAGAACGGGGTCCTGATGCACCTGGCCGTCCCGGCAGGGCCTCCTGCTCCTGGACCTTCAGAGACCTAGGCTATCTGTGTGTCCCTCACTGTGGCTGGCAAGGTCCACTCCGGGAGTCGGTCAGTAGCCCAGATCTTGTGTCCGCTGTCACTTCTGCCCTTTTCCATGAAGTCATCCGGTCCACTCTGGGTGTCCTTGGCAGGCAGGAGTCGGGGCAGTGCTTGGTCACCTCTAGGGCAGTCAGGGAGCTTCCTGGCTCCTAAGCCAGCATCTGGCTCCAGGCCGACCCCTGCTGTGAAAGTTAATTGGCCCCCATGGCTTCCCCCATGGCTAGCAGCTCTGCCTTCTGGACCAGCTGGGAGCTCAGGTCTCCCAGGGCAGCTCCTCGGGCCATTGGGGAGCAGCCAGAGCTCCTCTTCAGGCTCTCCCCTCTCCACCGGCTGGTACCTCCCTGCTGCTGAGCTGGAGCTCCACCTTAGACTCCTCACAGCGGATGAGGGAAGGACTGCTTCTTCCTGCAAGACTGCCCCACAGTTCTGTGTCTGCTTAGTGCGGAACTCCCGCTTCTGGTTCTGCAGCGGGCCCTTCCGGAGCCTGTGGCAATCGTGCTAAGGTGTAGGTTGAGTTGCATCAACCAGGGAGTATTTGGCCCCAGAAGAGCCGGTGCCCCCAGGCCGTGGCTAACAGCGGTTCTCTGTGCCTGGACGCCTTCCCTAAGAGTCCTGTCCTGGGTTTAGGATCCCGGGGCCCGGAGCCAGGCTGCACTTGGGAATCCCTGTGCTCCGCTGCCTAGGTGTGCGCTTTGGCCAGGTTTAGCCTCCCTGTGCCTGCGTTTCTTCCCTGCCCTTGTAAGGCTGGACGAATGATTCTGGCGTCCACATCCAGAGTCAGTGTGGGGATAGAGGAGACAGTGACACATAGTCTTGTGACCGGGGCCTGAGTTCCGAAAGGCAGCTCCCTGAATGTTAGCTGGGCGAGTCCCTGTTCCTCCCGCTGGAACTCCAGAACTGATAGCCCTTTGACCTCCGATGGAAAATGCTGAAAAAGACTTATGACAGCAAAAAGGGTGACCTTTCCAGAGGCTCTTGGCCATTGTGTATGAAACAGAAGCTTTTGTTATACCAAGGAAGCCAGAGCGGTTGAAATGCCCACAGGGAAGGAAATTATCTGGGGGAGTTGGTGGACTTTCCTTTCATTCGAGAAGTCACGCTTTGTAAGTGCTGTGTAAGTCCCTTCCCTCCCTTTCCGGGCTGCAGGAGAGCCAGTGTGCAGGGTTGCAGACAGGGCCCTGCACGCCGTTGGTGCCAACAGGCTTCCGAGGAGCCAGGGCCAGGTTCCTGCCTGTTTCACCGAGGTAGGAGATGGCAGTCACCAGGAGCCCAGCACACGGCCCAGCCAGGGTTTCATGTTTGCGGCCTCTAGGATTCTGCAGAGTCCCCGGGTCTCACTCACATCCCGACAGCTGGGGGGCGGGGGCCCCAGGCTCTTCCTCTGACGCCTCTCTGTCCCCTGCAGACATCGATGAGTGTGAAAATGACTCCTACAACGGAGGCTGCGTCCACGAATGCATCAACATCCCCGGGAACTACCGGTGCACCTGCTTCGACGGCTTCATGCTGGCGCACGACGGGCACAACTGTCTGGGTGAGTGACGCCCCGTCCGCCCTCGGGCTCACCTGGCTGCCCTCAGCTCCGGCTCTCAGCACACCGGGAGCCGTGGGGAGTCTGGCTCCAGATTGTGCTCTGCTTGCCGTAGCAAAATGCTGCAGGCTGGATGCTTGAACAGCAGATTGACGCTGGGCCTGCAGCTCCGGAGAGCGGAAGTCCAAGATGTGGGGACCAGCGCGTGCGGTCTTTCTGTGGCCTCTCTCTGGCTCGAAGGGGGATGCCCCCTTTGCTCCGTCGTTCTGCTGTGCACAGCTGTGTCCCATGTCTCCCTATGTCTCAAGCGGATACCTGTTCCTTGAATAGGGCCCATCTAACAGCTCATTTTTATTTAGCTACCTCGTTAAAGGTCCCATCTTAAGTGTAATCATATTTAGAAATACAAGGGATCGGATTCCTTCAGTGTAAGAATTTCGAGGGGACACAGCCCCATAGTCTTGGATACCTCCATATTCCCTGGTTTCAATGTTGTGAGCAAGTTTGTAAGATGTGTAAGTGTGAACTTGAGAAACGGAAGGATGGAGTGGAAGGCGTCTCAGGTCTGCTGATGTATTTGTGCACCGCTGTCTCCCCGCCGCAGTGCTGGACAAGCCAGACAGCACGCTTTGCCCTTTTGTTTTCTTTTTGACATCGCGGGCACTCTGAGCGTCTTCACGTAGCCCCGTCACTGTTTTCCTCCTTGGGTCATCGTCTGATGAATAATTGCATGAGTTTCCTGGGACTGCCGTACGAATTTAAAAACTGCTTATGCATAAAGAGTTATGATCTCACATTTCTGGAGGCTCGGAGTCCAAAATCGAGCTATAGCAGTGTGCTTCCACCTGAGGGCTGGGGCTCCTCTGCCTCAGGCCCCGCTGTTAACACGCGCTGGTGACCTCAAGCATGCTTTGGCTTGGAGCTTGTGATGCTCTCTGTACGTTCCCACTGTCTCTTTGCCCAGATTCCTCCACCAGAAGCACCCCATCTTCACTGATCGCACCCAAGGCCGTATTTCCGTAAAAGGTCATACCAGTGCTGAAGGGGTGGTGGTGCACCCCTGTAATCTCAGCACTAGGGAGGCTGAGGCAGAAGGATTCCCACGCATTCAAAGCCACCCCAGGCAACATAGTCAGCTGAAGCCCAGCCTAACTACGTAGGGAGACCCTGTCTCAAAAAAAACAAAAACCCAAGCACCGTGGCCCAGAACTTCAGCCTCTGCTGGGCTCAGCACATAACTCCTCTGGTCCCCAGCCTGCCCCGCGGAGAAAGTGATTGGCTGTCAGAGTCCATCTGCCTGTCCCCACGGGTGATGAGGGGCCCAGCGGCAGGGAGGTAGAGGGCCGGAGCGTGGGTCTGGCAGCACTGTGGCTGTGGGTACATCGTTGGCTCTTGGTCCCTTGCTGGTGGAGGGAGGCTGTCAGGGCAGCTGTTTCCAGGGCCGCTGTGAGCAGGAGCCCAGAGAGTGTCCCAGCCGCTGAGCTCAGGCCTGGTGCAGGACGCTCAGCCGCGTGGTCCTGTGGTCCTGTGGTCCTGTGACCTCAGAGCTGCATCACCACTGTGGATAGAATCACGAGGCTGCCCACGTCGCCAGGTTGTGTGGAGGACGTAACAATGACATAAAGCCACATGAACGGTGCATAGTAGGTGCTAAGTAGCCAGCACACAGGTGCTGTCCTCACTCCGGATGGTGAGGCCACCTGGAGCGGGGGTTCTGATTTGTGCCATCAGAAGCCAGAGGGGATTCTGAGCAAACACTGCTTCTTTCGAGCTCCTAAAGGTTCCTGCAGGAACACTTCCCACAGTGGGACCAAAGGGTTTAAAGATCGTTAGGACTTTGTATGGGCCTCTGTGGTCTGTGCTTCTCAAGGGGCTCGCAGACCCCTGTCACGCCTGCTGGCTCGCTCCTGGATGCTGCGTGGGGTGGGCGGCCCGACACCCGCCTGCTGGGCACTTGGCCTCTTCCTGGCGTGGCGGCCTCCGAGTTCCCTGCCTGTTTCTGTTTAACGCAGATTGGGCCTCAGACCATCTCGTTATGGGAAACAGATCTGTGAACATGTAATTATGCTCCCAACAAGTACCAGACAGAGGTCTGCACAGCAAGCCACCGAAGCCCAGCAGGGCCTGCGCAAAGAGTTAAACCAACACGGGGTGCAAGGGGGTGAAAGCTGGGGCTTTGGAGAGGCAGCGACACTCAGCGGGGTGTCCAGGCTGGGGGATCCTCCAGGATAAGGGCCCGGTGTATGGAGGGCGGTGGCTTCTCCAGGCCGGTCTCAGGTGTGCTGCAGGGTGGCACTTCCAGGGGCAGCAGAGCCCGGTAGGACCCCTGAGCAGGGGCAGTGTGACTTGTGCTGGGCCACACAGCAAGTGAAGTCATTTCCGAGCATTTTCTGACGCAGCCCTCCCAGAGCCAAGGGCTGAGCTTCTCCAGTGTGTGCAACCTTTCAGGTATTAAAGGGCGGTTGGGGAATTGAGAAGCAGGTGGGAGCCCCCTGTGGCCTAGAGGACAGACCGTGGGGACTGGCATCCTGGGGTCTCACCATTTCCCCACTGCTCCGTGCCTCGGTTTCCCCACCTGGAAAATGGAGTGCCTCATCCCTGCCCTGTGAGGACTCGGGGAGATCACAGATGTAGAGCAGAGAGCAGTGAACAGGCACCGACCAGCCAGAATGCTGCAAGTGACCATCTGGCACCAGCTTCTGGGAGAGATGGGCTGGTTGGCTGCCTCCAGGACCTTGCGGGGTTCTGTAGGCTGCACTCTCTGTCTGCCACTTGGGGCGCCCTGTGGCTCCAGCATGCTCCTCTGTTGGCCTCAGCAGCGCCCAAGCCCGCCAGCCTGAAGACTGGTGGCAAGGTCCACGCAGATGTTTGCTCCGACAGCGACATGTCCACGTGAATTCTGGTCACTCTGAGCTGGCCGGACACCCTCCCTCACACCCCACCCGATACCTCTGAGAGCGGCCTGCAACTGGCTCTCCAGCTCCAGCACGCACGGAGAGCCACCAAGAACAGGACCTTTCTGGGCCCTCCACTCACGGCTGCGGGCAGACCTTTTCCAACACAGTTCTTTTTGTTTGTTCTTTTTCCTCCTCAAGTCTAAACTCCGGCTCAGAGCAATGAGACCTCAATTCCAGGCAGCTCCAACCCAGCCTGACCTTGGGAGCCCCAGCCCCTTCACCCATGAACCACCCTAAGAATTAAATGCCTGGTGTGGTGTCAGACAAGGGAGCCCCATACACTCTGGCCAAGACCAATCATGCTCCAAGGGCGAGCTGGGCTTGGAGGAACATGACAGCTCAAATTCTGGTGGCCCTGTGATGCACACTGTGGACTTTTGGACCAGCTCCTCAGACCCTGTCAACCTGAGTCCCCTGCCGGCTGAGGAATGGGTCAGTCAGTCTGGCTGCAGAAGAGCGGGGATTAAACAGGAGGCAGGGGTGGCTGTAAAGTTCTGTCCTGGGCTGTGAGTTCTGTCATCACTGTATCTCGGCACAGGTCCAAGCCAGCAGCACTGCCTTCACCTGACCCACCAGCACGTCTGTGTGTCCCACCGCGGTGGCGTTTGTTAGGTTTGTGATGGTTATCTCCATGTAACTTGTCTGCTGGGGTGTAAAAAGTGGTGTCTCCAGCATCGATCCCACGAGGCCACAGCCAGCCAGCCCCCGACAGCCGTGGGACTCGGGACAGAAGTGCAGACAGGCCTGCATCCGGCACAGCTCCTGACGGTTCCAGACAACACCGCCTCGATGCCTGCCGCTGCCACCTTGGCACATTCCTTCCTAGTGAGCAGGAAGCCGTGTTTGGAGTCAGGGTTCTGGGATTTCTGTGCCGGGATCTGTACTCTGTCCTGCCCTGCAGTGAGCCTGGGGGCTCCCTAACCTAAGTGTCGGCGCTCTGGCCTTTTATCCCCAAAGCAGCTGACCCTTTGCAGGGCTCAGACTTCAGTGACATTTGTGTGTCTAAGAACTGGAGACTTGGGACCCCTTGGGGGAGGAATCTGAGGGTCTCAGGTACCCAAGCTATGTGCTCCGGATATCCACGGTCCCTCCCCGCTCCGGATGTGAGACCTTGTGGGGTGCGTTGCACTACAGGCGGGCAGAGCAAGGATAAAGTGTGAGCTCGAGGACAGGGGTGCCCTGATTGAGCCCGTCCCTACCAGGGGTCCAGCCAGCCGCCTTGGTCACTTAACCACCTGCCTGGAATTTGGAATCGTCTGTGTGCTGCCCGGCAGAGCATCCAGGACAAGCCTGCCAGGGACCGAGCAGGGGCTTTGAGGGGCTGGCTGAGCCATTGGCTTGTCATTGTCTCCTGGGGTCCTGAGCCCCTCTGGTCATCATGACCCTCAGCCTGCGGCCATCACAAGTAGGAGAGAGACCCAGCCTGGTGCTGTTCTGTCTCCAGAATTTGGGCCAGGATTTTGTCCAGCTGTAACAATCCTCTGGGAGCCGCCCCCTAAATTCCTCAGGGGTGGTGAGCGGGACAGAACCCGGAGCACCCCAGAAATAAGTACCGAAAGCATTCGAGTTGCTTAGCAGACGTGCGTGAGGTGCATGGTGGATCGTTTTTTCTGGCCTGCGTTTTTGCAGTTAAACCTTCTGTTTTCTTTTCAATAAAGGAGGTTTTTTTCCTTGTGGAGATGGCTTGCCTGGGGCTGTGTCCTGGAGTGGGGCCAGGTCTGTCCTCCGGGAAGTGCAGCCCTCTCTCTATTTGACATCTTTATTGAGGAATTTCTCAAATATAACAGAAAATGACACCAGAGGGAATTGGAACCATGATGAGACCTTGCCCAAGCCCAAATGGCTGCTTTTAGCGGCATAATTACTTGAAATAGCAGTAGTTCTGTTTGAAAAATATTATTCCAAACTCCACGCAATTGGACAGCAGAGCAATATTTAGGCTAATAGAATAAGATATTTTTTCATCTTAAATTAAAACCAGCAGTGGATAATTTTTTTCCCGTCTCCACAAAGCGAGGCTCCTTTTTCTCCAGAGCCATTAGTTCACTTAGCCAGATGTTTTCTTCGACCTCGAGCTTTACCTTGACTCACTGAAAAATATGTTCTTTGAGTTCCTCACAGTTGGAGCCGGGCTTGTCTCTCCTCACTTTTTCTCCCTGTCGGACAGAAGTCATCCGTGGCCAGGGCTCAGCAGAATCAGCGATTTTTGCAGTATCGCTGGAGTCCCATGGGCACTTAAGGGGCACCTACTGTGTGCACAGCCTCAAGCTTGGACCCCTCTGCTGAGGTGAGGTGCAGGCCCTTTGGTCAGGGCTCCGCAAGCTGGAGCTGCCCACGAGCCTGTGTTCGTGTCCTCTCTTGGGTCTTCGGAATACCCTGACCAGCAGCCAGGAGTATTCTCTTTGTACAAACAAGGAAACTGAGGCTCAGACAGGGAAAGTGACCTTTGCGAGGTCACAAGGACCAGCCAGTGGACTGGGCCCAGAGTCCAGCCTGTGACTCTGAGCCTACCTACCCTGCCCTGTCAGGCAATGCTGCGCCCCACTCCTCATCCAAACCCCCCTGCATCCTCGGGAGCACCCGCTCACCAGCTGATGGCTTCCGGGGCCCCGCAGCCTCTTTCATCCCCCCAGCCCCGCTGCACTCTGAGCCCCTCGAGCCCTCTGCACATCTCTGCTGTTGAAAGCTGCTCCCTACAGCCCCCCTCAGCACTCAAGACCCTGCTCGAACCCCCACTGCCCGGAGTCTGTGGCCCTGCCATGCTGTCCCCCCCTCCCTCCCACTGTGCTGTCCCTACTTCCTGGGTCTCCCTTTGTCTGTCTCCCAGAATCCAGTGCGGTACCAGGTGCATCATGGGTATCTAAATACATATCCATAGCACAAGGGAAGGGAAGGTTTGTAAACATGGCCCATCACCGCAAACGCTTCACCCTGATAGGGGAAGAAGGCAGTGACCTTCCCAGCTGTAATGGGAAGAAGAGGCCCGGGCTTAGTGGTGGTACCAGCCCCCTCCACTTGCCTTTAGCTGATCATTTAAGCAAAAGAATCCATCTGAGCACCTGCCGTGTGCCGGGGAGCTGGGTGCTGAAGGTCCATACTGGGGGGTCTGGAACTGAAGCCGTTCCGGTACTTCAGAGCTCACAGAGCGAGGAGCAGAGAGTAAACACTTGTAAGGGAGCCGGGGCAAATCGGAAAAAAGTACCAGAGGCAGGTGGCAACTTCAGATGGATGGGATTCCAGCATACAACCATCTTGGTAAGTGGTAAAAACACTCTCTAAGGTTGGGCATGGTGGTGCACGCCTGTCATCCCAGCACTTGGGAGGCTGAGGCAGGAAGATCATAGTGCAAGTCCAGCCTACTAAGTGAGCTCAAGGCCAGCCTGAACTGCAGAATGAAACCCTGTCTCAAAAAGACAAAAAAAAAAAAAAAAACCCACCATCTATTCTCAGTGTGTATCTGTGGGTCCGAAACTCAGACAGACCCCAGCAGGAACAGCTGGACTCTGCACCTCAGTGTCTGGGGCCTCGGCTGGAAGACGTGGTAGCCAAGGGCTGGAATCGTCCTGCCTCCTGCCCAGTGGTTGATGTTGGCTGGTGGCCAGAACCCTCCGGGGTCACCTTGGAGTTGGTCTTTCTGCGTGGCCCAGTGTGAGCGCCTCCACGGCATAGTGGTGGGGTCAGCGGCACAGAACGTTTCCCATCCGGCCTCAGGAGTCCCTTCTTGGAAGTCACCCGTGAAGGCAGTCATGAAGGTCCGCCCGGATGTAGAGGAGGAGACAGAGCCAGGAGCCATGGAGGAGGAGAAAGTGGTGCCTGAAGATTGAGGGACAGCCCGGGGTCCAGGCAGAGGCAGGGCATGCATGTGGCCCTGAGGTGGGACGGGCTAGGTGCACTTGGGGACTGGCCATGGTGCTGGGAGTGAGGCAGAAGGCAGAAGTGAGTCCAGAGGGGCCCGGTCACCGAGGGCCTAGCGGACGCTGGGAAGGGTTGTGATTACACTTAGTTCACTGGGAAGCTGCACGACATTCTGACCCGGGGTTCGCACATTCTCATGGACAACTGGATTAAAAACAAAAAAGAAAAAATCCTGCTGACTGCCGCGAAGAGAATACACTTCGAGGAATATGTAGAGTCACGTGAGCAGGGACCAACGCAGTGGCCTGGGTCAGAGAGGGGGCTTGGCCAGTGTGCTAAGAGGAGGCCATGGCTGACTGCAGAGCGTGTTTTGGAAACAGCCAACAAGAGCTCCTGGTGGATGGGACATCGGGAGGAAAGAGGCCGAGGACCACATTCAACCACGGGGGGTTCACCTGGCCTTCTACATGGCTGTGCGCCGTGGCCGGGGTGGAGACGCAGCACCCAGGGGTCAGTCTGACTTTATCCTGTTTGTGAGGGTCAGTGGCCGTCCAGAGGGAACTGGCATCAGGTCCAGGTGCCTTCAGTGTAGTCAGACCTGGGGAAAACCATGAGAGCCATCAGCTTTGAGACGCCTTTGAAACCTAGAGGGGAGACGTGGATATTCATTCATTCTGCCCATTTCCCAGGCGCCTGGCCCGTGCCACACCCTGGCTGGGAGCTGGCAATATGCAGATGGTGCCACACTGCCTGCCACCCGTCTGCTCTGAGTTCCAAACCCATCACTTAGAGTGTGGGCTGGGGCAAGCAATTAGCTTCTCTGGGCCTCTGTAACCCCTTCTGTAAGGTGGGGCTGGCGGATGAGCCTGCTCGGTGCCAGGGACAGGGCAGGAGCCAAGTGAGATGAGCCCACCAAGGCCTCCACAGGTGGGAATTAGCTCCTCGTCCTGAATGTGATCAACGCCCCTCCCCCCCTTTTTAATTTTGAGATGGGGTCTCACTAAGTTGCCCAAGATACACTCAAATTTGTGATCCTCCTGCCTCAGCTTCCCAGACTGGGATTACAGTCATGTGCCGCCACACCATGCACCCAGCTATGTGTTTTTTGAGCTGACAAAGAGGCCGGGCCTCAGGCCAAGTGAACACAACACAAGATACACACATGTATGAAAAATCAGGAGGTCAGCTTACGACGGTGAGCCGATGGTCAGCCACAGAGGCGGGTGAGGAAGCGGGCGAGGTGTCTGCAAGCCAGAGGCCGAAGGATTCAATCCCAGGTCTGGAATTGAGTGCAGTGTTCCGTGCACATCTGCACCAGGAGGCCAGTGGGTCTGCGAGGGAAGGCTGAAGAGTGTCTGCCGGAAGTTTGGAGGATCCAAGGCAGAAGCCAGGAGACCACGTCTAAGCCACAGGTGGAGCCTGGAGCTCCTCAGAACAGAGCTGATGACCTCTCCTTCCTCCCTGCTTTTATACCATGCAGGCGCCGAGCCACCCTGGGGCGGGTCTTCTGCACCCTAGGCTGTAGAATTGCTAAGCTTCCACACGGCTCAAGTTGACACAATCAACCACTACAGTGGTCCTCGTGTCCTTCCTCCCGTGGCCGGGACTGCGTGGGCTCAGGGCTTCCACTCCCAGGCAATGACCGGGGTCCTGTCGCCTCATCCTGCAGTCTCAGTTTCAGTCGACACACATTGGGGACGCCTCCCTCTCTGTTAGGATCAGGTGAGGAGACGGCTGTGCAGATGCTTCCTGGGTCTGCCAGACAGAAGGCAGTAAGGAGGAGCTGCAGGGTGCCGGGGGCTCCTGGCCAGACCCAGAGCCCAGCTGCAGGGAGGATGTGGCTCAGGTGCCCAGGGGCTTGCGTCGGGGAGCAGCAGTGGCCACCCTGATGAAAGGGCCCGCCGGCCGGGGCCACAGCAGCAGACGGCGTACTGCTGCTCCCTGGCAGCCCAGCCCCGACTCCAGGCGCCTCTGTTTATTTGTCTTCATACTTCATCAGCCCCAGTGCATTTCTGACCAGGAAAAAAAAATGCAGACCATTTTAACGAGAAACTAAACAGCTCCGGACAGTCAGCCCCCTGCGCGTAAACACCAGTGTTTTCGAAGCGGAGCCAAGCAAGAGTCTCTTCCTGCGCTCTTCAAGCCCACCCCAGCCCCCACGGCTCTTGAGTTCTTGGCCTGAGTTCAAGTGATCCAGACACGCCTGGCTGCAAGGATTTGCTGTCACAGAGCAAGTGAGACTTGGGCCTTAATTCTCCTCTGGCTTTGCATGGCCGCTCACGGGCTGGAAATTCCTTGAGCTGAGAAGAAAGAAGCTCAGGGCAGTGTTACACATCCTTACAGATGGGCGTCCGTCTCCCCAGGTCACTGCGAAGTCCGGGTGTGCTGACGAGGGCCAGCTCAGAATGGTGGGGGGACGGTGGGGCTGTCTGAGTGCAGGGAGCCCAGGGGAGGTGCCAGGGTGAAGGGGCGGTGGGTGGAGCCAGGCTTTTTGGGCTGTTGACTTGCTGGGGGACCCTGGGAAATGGCTCCATCCTTTGTGCCTCGGTTTCCACTTCCCCTGGGCGCCAAGCAGCCGTTTTAGGATTTGGTGTGGTGTATTGACACCAGGTCTCATTTTCCGTAAGAATCCCGCACCCTGACGTGCCTGAGCCGAAAGGGATGCAGGTTTGGCGGGGATGGGAGCCCTGCTCACCATGGAACCCGTCCCTATCCCTGCAAGCCCTGGACACCCCAGGAGCATGGAGGGAACCCCCTAGCTAGGGGCTCCTCCTCCCAGCATCTTGGGATGTTGTCTTTTGTTGTCAGGGATTGCAAGGACAGCAAATACATTCAGGACACATAATTTATAGTATTATTTATACTGGTCACCCAAGGAGTCAAATACAAAGTGCAGGAAATCTGTCCCAACACTACAGACCTAGAAAACCCAGCCGCGGGCCTGGATCCCATGGCAAAAACCTATATGAGTTCAGGTGAAAGCCGAGAGCCCACGACAATAACTCATGCAAGTCTACTTCATGGATCTGCACTGGGAAGGCCCAAAGGTCAGCGGTGGAAGCTAGAAAGTCTGCACCAGTGGAGTGAAGGCTCTGTGCCAGCAGGCAGAGGGATCTGCACTGGAGCCAAGAAACAATGCTCAAAGTAAGGACCAGGGCTCCCCTGAAAAGTACCACAGCCATCCTCAGGACATCTTGAGCTCCTCTCCTCCAGTGATGATAACAGTCAAGCATGTGTCAGAAAGCCAGCATGACAAGCTTCTGGAGATTGAACAGCACACATCTTCCCCTCCAGAGCCAGGAAGTGATGCTCAAAGTGAGGACCAGAGCTCCCCCAAAGTCAACTGCAACCATTCTCAGTGACAAGGTCCTGAGCTCCTCCAATGATAACAGCCGAGTTCATACCAGGGGAGCCAGCATGAGGAGCTCCTCCAGGAGAACCAACAGCTCCAAACAACAGCAACCCTTAGGAGAACACAACGCCACACCCTTCCTGTCCACGTCTCCTTTTATGCTGACAGCGGTCCTCACGTGGGCCATCCACACTCAGCACCATGCAGTTCACCTGGTGTTAAGTTGACCACCAGCTTTGAATCCATAACAATGTCCATGTGAGTTGGCCTCAGGGGCCATGGCCAGTCTTTTTCTGCATCTTCATCACAGTAAAACAGGGTCCCTGTCATATCTCTTGCCTCATTTCTCAGGGCAGAGACCTGCAGCGAGCAAACGGCTCTCCTTTCCCTGACCACACGCCCTCCTGCGCTCACACCTGCCCAGAAGGCTGCTGGAATCAACTTCACAGCCCGAGTTGACAGTTCTGCTCACCCCCATGGGTCTTTGCCAGGTGTCAGCTCTGGAGGAACCCCCTGAATGGCACACCCTCACCTGGGAACCCCGAGACTCGGATGGGAAGATCTGCTGGTGCAGATTCCCCCAGGCCTTGACTCTGTGCCAGGTCCTTCTGGTCCCTGTTCCTAGGCAGTAAGGATGGGAATCGGGATCAGCCACGCCGGCCTCACTCCCAACTCCCTTCCGAGCCGGTGGTTGGGGCCAGCTCTCTGTCATCCCTTTGCTTCCAGAAAGGAGCTGTGCTGATGGTGGTGGTCCCTGGGGGTGCGCAGTGGCTACAGTGCGCTCCCCCGTCCTCCCCTCACCCCCAGAAGTGAGCCCAGGTCAGGGGCTGCGTCACCCACCAAGGTGGAGTGTTTGCTCAAGGTCTCCTTGTCTCTCCCTTGGGCTTAACCCTGTCGTCCCTACAGCCCTTGCCAGCCCCACCTTTGCATGGGCCTTGAGTTGGTGGCTCAGGAAAGAAGCCCTGCTCTGTCCTGGGCAGAGAATGTGAGTCCATAAACAGCAAAGAAAAACACCTTGCTGTGGACGAGGGCCGGCCAGGCAGGCAGACGCTTGCCGTGGTCATCTGTTCCCGTTCGAGGTCCCCGTGCCAAGGGCTGGGTCAGAACTCTAAGGGATAAACAAGAAGTGTCTTGGGAAGCCTCTTTAAAAATACCCTGCTACCAAAACATTGCCCGGGCTAGACACGGCAGCGGAGCCCAAAAAGGGGCATTCGTAACACGTGTGGGTGTCTCGGGCTCCAGCCCAGCGCCCTCTGCCAACATTCTTGTTTGTCTTGGAGCGGCTGGGCCCTGGGCAGCATTAGGGGTCACTGTGGACACACGCAGGACAGGCCCCTGTGGTTTCTAGTGGCCGTTAGCCAGCCCTGGGTATCGGCCTGCCCCAGCGTCCCTCCCCGTCACCCACCTCATCCTGGCCACATGCAGCTAGAAATAGCTGGCAGGGACACTGTGTGCCCAGCTGGTACCGCTCAGCTGTGGGAAGTGGGCAGCTGCATGGCTGCCCGGTCTGGGGTCTTATGTAACCAACCCACTGCTGCCTTAGTGACAAGGACAGGAGCCCACAGGCCAGCTTGCTGCTGCCACCACCCCCAGCTCCTCTGCCAGCCACCAAGGGGTCAGATACCAGGGCACAGCCCTGGTGGAGGCCCCTCTGAGTGTCCTCTCCTAGGGTCCCTGTGGCCAGGGGGAGTCTGACTTCTGCCCTCTGACCACCCTGTCATCTGGCTCCTGCCTGCCACTCCAGCTTGTCCTTGGGCCCCTGCTGCCCCTGGGCCCCTGTACATCCTGCTCCTCTGCCTGGGGACCCCTTGCGGGCCCTGGCACCGCACATAGACGCATGCGCATGCGCACACCCTCGCCCTCCTCCCCTGCGCTAGAATCGAACCGGGTTTCAGGTGTGTTTCCTCCTCCATCTTCCACACATAGAATAATCACAAAAAGCACTTGGAGCCAAGACAGGAGACGAGCCCCCACTGCCCGCCCACCCCTGCAGACGAACAGTTGTGCATCCCTGTGTTGGGGTCCCGTGGGGTCTGGGCGCAGAGGCAGCTCCGCGTGATCCTGGTCATCACATCCATGCATGCGCGCCGCCCCTCCCCCAAAAAGTGACATTTGTCCTGTGGCCCATGCCTTGCTGTGAGCGCAGGTCTGAGTGCTGGCCCCAGGAGCCTGGGAGACAGTGCAGCCATGGAGCCCTTTGGGTGATGCCAGGCGCTTGTGCGGAGGGTGGGGGTGGGGGTGGGCAGGCTGTGCACCTAGCTCAGGGTAGAGGGTCAGGTGGAGTCGGGCTGGGGCAGACAGGACACTTCAGGGAGTGGGGACAAAGCCACGAGGCGGGTGAGCTTGACCAGTTAGCAGCATGGGCACCGTGGTGGACGTTGGTGCTTTGCGAGGTGGTCGCCCTCAGTCAGCAGAGCCAGCCTTGTACTTTGCTTGTGGGTCCCAGGCCTGGAGCTTGATGCCCACAAGCGTGTGGATGCCAGAGGCTCCCCGATGCTCAGCTTGGCCCCCCACCCTTCCTTTGCACCCCAGGGCCTTGCTGCTTCAGTTGCCTCTGCAGACAGACAGACAGACAGACAGACACATGTGCGTGCGTGCACACACACGTGACCCACCTTCTGCTCCAGCGTGCCAATCCCTCCCTGGTCCCTAGCTGCTGGGTCAGTGTCCTCGCTGCCTCCTTATCCCTACAAAGAGCTGCTCCCTGAGCTTAGGCTTAGGGATCCCCTTCACGGGCTCCCTCCGCATGGAGGCCCAGGGTCCCAGTGGAGTGGCAGATGGGCTGGGAATGGTCACCCCAGCAGGGGCCCTGCATGTGTGACACAGCGGGGAGAGGATGCCAGTCAGGAGCAGGGAGGGCTCAGGTGCTACCCCCAGGGCCCCCCTCCTGGGAATCTGCCTGCAGACGGTGATCCCCGAAACAGACGGGGCTGTGGCTGCTCCGGACGCCCTTCTCGGAGGTCATCCAAGGGAGGGCGTGGAACAACCACAGGCCCAGGCTGGGATCCGTTCACCGAGTGGACAGGCGGAGGCCAGGAGGTTACTCAGGCTCGAGGCACAGCCTGGGGACCCTTCTGTTCAACCTTTCCAAAAGCGAACTGGACTTGAGGGCCACATACAGAGCGACATACACAAGTAGAAAACCAGCACGTGTCTGATGTGGGATTATTGACCCATTTTTCTCTGCTGTTTTTCAAAAGTCCCTCTAAGTTCAGAATCTTAATAGAACAATTTTGTAGAAATGTTACGGAGACCTGTGGTAGTTAGAGTTTGTTTCTGAGATGGAGTCTCGCTGTGTAATTCAGCCTGGCCTCAAACTCACAGCGATCCTCCTGCCTCAGCCTCTTGGATGCTGGGATTGTAGGCCTGTGCCACTGTACCCGCTAGTGACCAGGTTCTTGAGGGAGGAATACCAGGGACAGGAAGGGGCTGGCTGCTGGTGATGGGGCTGCTGGCGATGGAGCAGCTGGCCAGGGCAGGCGTGTCCTTCCCCTCCCATTCGTCAGCCAAACTCTGGAGCTGGGAAGGAAGCAGCTTCTGCACGACAGTGCCCGCAGCAGCCTGCCAGGGGAGAGGCTGGGGTCTTCCGCTCGCCAGCTTAGGAAGGAGGAGGTGCCGGGCACCAGCAGGAGAAACCAGCTCTGAACTCTGGGCTGTGGGAGGCCGAGGTCAGTCAGCACCTGGGGCTGACGCCAGGCAGGAGCGTCTGCACGAGGACCTACGTGGGTGTCTGGGGAGCCCCAGGCCCCCTCAGGGAGGGCAGTGTTTCCAGGAGGAGCAGGGCGCTGGCCCCGTCAGTACCACACCTGATGTCCAGGCAGCGTCCCTTTCTGGGCACGACTGTGCCCCCTCAGCTTGTTTGCCTGCTTCTCTCCTTCCCCCGCTCCAGTCCCCCCTCTTCCTCCCCACGGAAAGACATTTTTCAAGAGCCCAAGGCATCCCACAGACGTCCATGCCGCGCACGGTTCCACATGTGGCATCAGGGACCCACAGGGAAGGAGGTGGGCTGGCCACTCCCATCCAGTTCCGTCACCCGGCTGGGGACCCGGCTGGCTGCTGCCTCCCGAGGGCCCTTCCTGTCTACCCTTAGAGACCAGTGAGAAAGCAGGGGCGTGGTGGGCAGGGCCTGGCAGTAACACAGGTCTCTCCCATGGCTGGGGCCTCCGTCTCCACCCAGGATGTACAAGGATGCTGGGGGCCCAGTAGGGCCGGAGACAGGCCCAGCCCAGCCCCTGTCTGGGGAGGGAAGGCACCAGGTGGCGGGAGGGAGGGAGCTCTGGAGGAAGCAGGCCAGGTGACCCGAGAGGTGGCTTCTCTGCTCCTGGGGGTTGGTGGCCTACGAGCTGAGGCCCAGAGGAGGAACCAGCTCCACCACAGTGGGAGGGGGTGTCTCAGGCAGGGACTCAGGCATAGGGCCCTGCAGAGGGGACAGGACAGGCGTGGTCAGGGGGAACTGCAGTCACAGCAAGGGAGGCCACCGGGGGTGAGGCTGGGGAAGGGCATGCTTGTCCTTAGGGACTTGCGGGCAGCACGCGGCACAGCTGGCTGACACTTGGAGGTCGCACCTGGGTGCCAGGGACCAGGCAGAAGCCCAGAGGGCGGGCAGAGGCGAGGGCAGGAAACAGGCAGAGAGGGTGAGCAGGTGGCCTTGCACCTGGGTTTCAGTGGCAGGCGGAGCCCACATGTTTGATGTGAGGAAGGCAACACCACGCCAACGTCACTGCCAAGCGGCTGGCCCCGAGAGACTGGCAGGAGCAGCCATGTGCCAAGACAGGCATTGTCCTGTGCTCCTGGAAGCCGGGCAGGATTCGGCTCAGGCACTGGTAGCTCGGCGGTGTCTGCTGCACAGCCACCGAGTCAGCCTCTGTCCACAGTCAGGGGCCGTGGAGTGGACAGCTGGCTGATCAGTGTGGGTCTGCCAGGGGACAGGGATCTCCTGGGAGCAGCATGTGGCCAGGGAAGGGTGGAGCCTGCTTGAGCTCCTGCAGGAGGCAGTGTGCACAGAATGAGAGCAGTACTGAGCTCCTGCTCAGATGTCGGATGATGGATCCAGGTTCCAGGAAGCAGAACTCATGCAACTCAAGGGAGCCTGATTTCAAAATGGGCAAAGGGCCAGGCTTGGTGGCTCACGCCTATAATCCCAGCACTTGGGAGGCTGAGGGAGAAGGATCATTGCGAGTTCAAGACCAGCCTGAGCTAAAGTGGGCTCAAGCCCAGCCTGGACTGCATGTGGAGACCCTGTCTCCAAAAAAAGTGGGCAAAGGATTTGAGCAGACTTCTCTCTCCAATGTGATATGCAGATGACCAGGAAGTACAGAAGGAGCTGCCCACGTCACAGCCACGCGAGACACGCTGTCCCCCATGCTAGGATGGATGACTGTGGAAACAAAACAGGAAAGAGCAGACAGTAAGCTAGGGTGGGGAATCAGAAACCTCATTCTTTGCTAGTGGAAAGGTAAAATGCTGTGGCCTGTGGAGAAAGCCAGACAGTTCCTCAAACAGTTGGACACGGCATTTTCATATTGCCTAACCACAGCGCTCCTCGGTTTAGATCCAAGAGAATTAAAAACACCTGCAGAAAAACACGTACATAGCATATTGCATAGCACGTTCTTAGCATCATCATTATAACAAAAAAAAGAAGAATCATACTAATGTCCATGGACTAGAGAACAGCTAAACAAAATAGTATCTGTTGTGGAATATTACACAGTCATGAAAAGAACAGAGTTCTGACACCTGCCACAACACGGACTAGGCCTGCAAAAATTATGCCCCAAGAAAGAAGCTGGACACTAGGACACATATTGCATACTTCTGTTTATCTGCAAGCTCCAGAGTAGGCAGATCTGCAGAGACAGAAATTAGCTCGGTGGTTGCCAGGGGCTGGGGGAATTGGAGTTAATTGAAAATAGACGAGGCTGCTCTTGAGCCAGAGGCACATGTTCCAGAACTTCTGATTATGGTGGTGCAACACAGTCGATCACTACAGGTGCTGAGTGTGCCGTGTGAATTAAATGTCAATGACAACCAAGACGTGACGAGAGCCAGGGGGTGGTGTGTGGGGCGCAGGAGGAAGCCGTGCCACTCCTCTGAGTGGACCACACACAGTTGTGTCCAGCTCTTGGCCTTGTCCGGTACCTCAGGAAGCTGGGGTCCCCAGAGAGAGGAGGTGAGCGGCAGAGGCTGAGTTAAAAAGAGGCCGCTGGGGGATCCCAGGCAGCTTTGCAGGGAGCCCGGTGACCGAGGCAGGCGGAGTGCGCTCCTCCGGATGAGGTGCTGTCACATTCCCAGGCTCAGGGGTTGTGCCTGCTGCCCTTCATCCGGCAGCTGCTCTGCTGTCAGTGGTTCGGGGCCAGGCATGGTGCTAAGCACCCCGATTACTTCAACCGTCTCCCCCAAGGCCAGGATGGAGGAGGAGCCTGGGCCTCAGGTGGTGACGCGGCTGTGGAGCGGTTTCTTGCTGAGCCTTGGTGGAAAAGGGGCCAGGTCCCCTAGGCCGTGGTCCCAGGGCCATACCACAGGGCCTGTCCTGATGCTGGCCCGAGCCTGTGCTTAGCAACGTCCAGCAGTGGGGGGCTGTGGGGTGGCAGCTGGGGCCAAAGGCCGGCTCGGATGAGCGGGTGGGGCGGCTCCCGCAGGACCCTGTGTCCCCTCTTCCCCAGGCTGCTCGGATCTGGAATGCTGACCCCACTTGTACACCACCCTTGCACCCAGGCCTGGCCCGGCCCTGCCCCAGGGGCTGCGCACAGCTGACCTGCCAGGACATCAGGAGTCCTCACGGATGCTCATGAAGGTGGCAGGTCCTCAGGACTCGGCCGTACCCCTGCCTGCCCATGCAGAGCCCTGGAGCTCAGGGAATGTTCTGGTTGAGGCAGAACCCAGGCCCCAAGGCTGTAAGACCTATGTGTATTTTACCCGAAATCGAATCCATCTGGTTCTCATTTATTTACACTTAAATCATCAAATGCAATTTTGCCAGAGCCACTCACGCCTCACTCGATGGCCAAGAGGCTTTTCTGCCTAAGCCGCCTCTCGAGGGGAGCCAGGGAGGACTGGGCGCAGCCTGGGGCCAGATGGGATCGACCCGAGCTGCAGTCCAGCTGGCTCTGAGGATGCGCCTCTGCCCGCATCCCGAGCCTGGGCGGCAGCTGGGACACGATCACCCAATACCCACCCAGTAGGCTGCTGGGGGCCGTGCAGAGGATGGTGGGGTCCGAGCAGGACACCGAGTCTCTGTTTGGAATCGTGAAGCCTGCATAGAAACAAAGCAACCAGCACTGGACCCGGAAGCCATTGGGAGCTATAAATAACCTCCGACCTGAATTTTTGGTCCAAAGCAGGGTAAACAGGCAGCTATTAATAAAAACAAACACCAGCAGCTGGGCCAAAACGCAGCCCCCGTGGGCACCGCACGCCACAGGCTTCCCGGAAGCAGATCCAGCCGCGGCCTGCTGAGAAGCAGCTGTGCCAGCCGCAGCGGGGCTCACGACCCCAAGGGGACCTTCAGTGGCCGGCAGGGCCGGGTGGGAACCTGTGCCAGACCAGTGCACCACAGAGCAAGGTAAGGGTGGCCTGAGCCGAGGGACCGCTGCCAAGTTGTGTCCCAGCGAGAGTCCTCTGCAGCCACTGTCCCCAGGAAAGGGATCGGGACATGGGATGGAGGCCAGGAGACCAGTGCACAACCTGGTGACAACCTGGGTACAACCTGGTGACAACCTGGGCTGCGCCCTCCCAGAGCTGGGCCTTTGCAGTCCTCCCGCACTGTGCCTTCCTCGCTGACTGTAAATAAAGATGATGGCCCTGGAGGTGGGCAGCACACGGAGGTGGGGCCTGGCTCTCCCCACTCGGAGCCTGCTCAGGGGACCCCAGACTGGAAACAGCCCAGTGCAGCCCAAGCCTGGGGTGTGGGGGTGCTGTGCTGATCAGCTGCACGGTTGTCTGTGTCCGCCCTCCTCCCAGCAGCCTTTGCTCTGAGCACCTGTCCTCCTCCTCCTGACTCAGGTCACACACCTCCATGCTCAGGGCTTGGACGTCACAGCCAAGGGCACTTCAGTGGAAGCTGGGGCCACGGTGGACGTCCACAGCAAGTGCCAGAGCCCTGAGTCGGGGCAGGGAGGGCTGGTGGCAACGAACGCTGTCACGTGTGTGGTGACAAGGTAGCCAGCCTCACCGGCCCTCTGCGCACAGGACAGTGGCAGGGGACACAGGGCCGTGGACTCCCTGCAGGGCAAGCTCAGCCCCAGACAAATGACCCAACCTGCAGACCAGGCCCCCGTGCCACAAGGCAGGGCAGGGCAGAACCCTGAGAGCCCGACTCCCCGTCCTGGGCTCTGCCTGGAGGCCCGAGGTACAGGATGTCTGTCCTCCAGGGGTGGGAGTCAGGCCTGTGTCAGACACCTTGGGGAACACAGAGGGTAGCCCCCTCTTTGGCTTCACCCCGGGTTAATCGCTTCTTGTGAGGAAAAGGCAGTGTTTACAGGCCCTTGCATTTGTTTCGGATTATTCATCAGCGTTGGCGGGTCGTGGTTCCCCACTGGTGTAAACAGCCCTGTCACAGCAGCCCAGCCACGCTGCCAGGTCACTGAGGCCTTGTGGATGTGTGACATCGACTGCCCTGGGGTTTCCAGCCTGGGGCGAGGTGCAGTAGGCCCGGCCAGATGGCTGCAGATGGGTGGCACCCAGGGCTACCCCTTGGGGCTCCCATGTGTCCTGTGTACCTCATTTTGGGGCTCTCAACATGGGCAGCCAAGGACCAAGAGAACAGGGACAGCCACTGGCTATCCCCCGGGACTGGCTGCCAGGCCGATCAGCCGGACCTCAGGTTGGAGCCCCGCTCCCCGAGTGGCTGTGTGGCTGTGCTCCGGCCACTCCCGCTTTCTGAGCTCAGCGTCCTCTGTGTCACGTCTGCTGGGGACACAGCCGTCACCCGGGCTGCAGACAGTCTCCTGCTAAACTCTCAGGCTTCACTACTGAGAGGGTGGGTGAGGAAGACCCAGTGCCAGCCCTGAACCTTTCACAGCCCAATGCCAGCTGGTGACACTGGCCTGGAGCCTGCCGGGAGCCATCAGCAAGACTTCAAGGGGAAAGACACTCAGAGCCAGGGTCCCGGCCCTTCCTTCCGGCTCCCTGGGTCAGACCCTCGGCCTCCAGACTGCTCACAGCGAGAACCACCTTTCCCTAGGAGCGGTGGCCTTGGGGGCTTTTGGAGTTCGGAGCTGCACCCCCCTCCTCCGGCTGCTGCACATCCCCAGAGAATAAAGTCACCTCGCTGCGGGCCTCAGAGGCAGCCGTGGGCCCCGGGGTGGGAAAGGGGGCTGCAGTCCCGAGTCCACACAGGGCCCAGCGGATGTGACTGCACGGTGGAGCTGTCACCTGATTCTGCGTGGGTCACTCTACCTGCTCCTAATCTGCCCGTACCCTTCAGATGCCCGGGGTGAAAGGAACTGCCCGACACCCTCATGCAGAAGTACCTTCGTGTGCGTGGTGCGTGCATGCTGGGGTCAGCTGGAAGCAGCCGGTAGCTCACGTTGTCTCTGTGGTTTTATATATTTGCCTGTTAAAATGACAGTGCAGCCATGGGACATTAAGGTTTAAGAAGCCCTTCTTTCATTAAACAAACTGACAGAGTAGGGGTTCCAGCTGGGTAATTGAAACACGCTGTTCTGTCCGGGACCAGAGCCCCGCGAAGGCTCTGCACAGCCAGCGGACCCTTTGTGCCAGCGGCCAGAAACGAGCGGGCCGGCGTCCAGCTCTCCCTCCCGGGGAGCGGGGAACACTCTTGGCGGCCTTCCTGGCCGGCCCAGCAGCCAGAGGTCAGGGCTGCTCAAACCCTCTCCGCCCGCCAGGCTTTTGAAATCCATCGCAGGGCCCCGGCCTCGAGTGGCACAGGCCGCCCTGGCCTCGGCTCCCCGTGGCTCTGGTCCCAGGAGGGTGGCGGCTGTGGCTGGCGAGGCTCCTGTGCTGGGGGAGGCGGCGTGGGCTGCTCTGTCTTCCCAGAGATAGGGGGGGCTGACGACGTCGGGGAGCCCGGGTTTGGAAGTCTGTCCACCGGGCTTGAATCCTGCCTCTGCCACTTAGCACTAGAGACCTCGGACAAGTGACTGTCCCTCTGTGCCTTGGTTTCTGCGTGTGTGAATGGACAAATCAGGGTCTGACTGGGTGCTGTGGAGCTTCGGGGGCTTAACTTCAAGGGAAGGCTTTAGGACTGACCCAGCACACAAGAGGCAGCCAAGGTCAGCCAGCACTGCTGCTGCTGCTGGGACTGGCTATTTCTGTGGAGTCACTGTGAGGAGTACGGTTGATGAGTACTGCTGTGGAGTACTTCTGTGGAGAACCACCATGGAGTTCTGTGGAGAACCATCATGGAGTACTGTGGAGTAATTCTGTGGAGTACCACTGTGGAGAATCACCATGGAGTACTGTGGAGTACCACCATGAGGTACCACCATGGAGTGCTGTGGAGTACTTCAGGGGAGTACCATCATGGAGTACTGTGGAATACTTCTGGGGAGTACCCCCGTGGAGTACCGTGGAGTACTTCTGTGTGGTCCCCCTGTGGAGTACCTTAGAGTACCACGCAGTGTTTCTAAGCTGTACGTGGATAACATGGAGTACTTTCTGTGGTATAGCACCGTGGAGTACCATGAGGTGCCATGGAGTACATTCTGTGAAGTGTCACGGAGGGTTCTGTGGTCTCACACCATGGAGTGAGTGCCACCGTGGGTATAGCGTGGGATGCCACTGCAGAGTTCCAGGGTCATCCAGCACCACGCCTGGCCCTCCGAGGGCCAGTCTGGAGAAATGCCACCGTGTCCCGCCCACCGTGGCCCACCAGCTCCAGGCGTAACCTCTGTTCTCCTCGTCTTCCCTCAGATGTGGACGAGTGTCAGGACAACAATGGCGGCTGCCAGCAGATCTGTGTCAACGCCATGGGCAGCTACGAGTGCCAGTGCCACAGTGGCTTTTTCCTCAGCGACAACCAGCACACGTGCATCCACCGCTCCAATGGTGAGTGGGCCCCTCCAACTGGCGAGCACCCCGAGACCCGTGCCCGCCACGTGCCCAGCCCTGGGGACCTGGCCTGGCTTTGGGGCTGGCCTGGGTGGCACTCTGCGCTGCTGTCGGCTCTGTGTGAGTCCTCCCGGCTCCTGCTGTGCCCGCTGCACCCAGCCACTGGCGTTTCTCGAGTTTCTTGCATTTCTTTGAGGACACAGGAGGGGCTGCAGGTAGAGGACGTGACCGGGGGCTGCTGGCCTTTCTGGGGTGGGCCCACTGTGCCGGGAGGAGCCCCATCCCACATCTCTGTCTCTAAGGGAGCCCGAGGTCTCCCCGGGCCGAATGCCAGCCTCCCCCTGTGCTGCCGCTGTGTGCTCGAGAATCACCAGCCAGCCAAGTCCTGCAGCTCTGCAGCCATGCACCCTGGCTGGCCTGCCTGGGGACATCCTGGGGACAGAGCTTGCTGCAGCTGGGTCCTGCAGGCAAAGGCGCTCAGGGTCGGCACCGTGGTCAGGTCCTGGGGTTTGGGCTGCAGGCAGCAGGCGGAGTGTCAGGCCAAGGGCTGGCGCTCACAAAGGCACCGGGCGTCACTTGCCCCTGGACCCGGCTGATGCGGGTGGCCAAAGCCCTGTGCCCCTCCCCCACCACTGACCATGGCTGAGGAGGCCGCAGGCGCCGGCCAGGCAGAGGCCTCCTCTAGCTGACAAGTGGGGAGCAGAGAGGCGCCCTGGGCTGGGCTGCTCCTCGGGCAGCCGCCTTGTCCACCAACCGGGGCCAGGGGGTTGACTGAGCAGAGCGTGGGGTAGGAAGGAGCCCTGGGTCCAGCACGCTGGTGCCCGGTGCAGCCCAGGGGGCCGTGCGTGAGACTGAGGCTCGGCCTGGTTTCTATTAGAGAACAGTTCCCGAGAAAGGAAGGACGAAAACACTTAGAGTACAGAGCTCAGGGGAGCTCAAAGACAAAGCAGCCGCAGGATGGGCAGCGGAATTCACATCACGGGTTCCAGCAGCTTCTTCACAGGCAAATCCGGCCTGCTGAGCCGCGGCCCCCAGCGTCCACCAGAGGACACAAAGGCCGAGCTCCAGGGCTCTGGGGTGCTTGCTGAGGTCACAGCATGCAGTGGCTCGGGCAGGCAGGGGAGTGTGCTCTGCTCCCCTTAAACCTCCCACCAGGAGGCAGGGAAGGCCCTGGGCCCCAGCGGGGCTCCCGTCCATCTGTCTGCGGGGAGAACCAGCACTGTGGCATCCCCAAGGCCTGGCCACCCACCCCGGGTGCCAGAGAGGAGCTCCTTTCCCTGGGGGAGCTCTGGGGACGCCATCGTGAGACTCCAGGTTGGAAGGGTCAGCAGGATGCAAGAGGACAGCGGTGGCCTGTTTATCACCGCATCCCAGTGTGGCTTGTCAGCAACTGCCGGGCTGAGGAGGTGACAAACCTTAGTGTCGGCCACAGGCCTGGGCCTGGGGGAGAGGACGGCGCGCTGGCAGCCCAGGGGTGCTGCCTGCAGGGTTCTGCTCAGGAGGGAACGAGCTCAGGAGGACCGCAACGGGGTGGTGGGGCACAGCAACCAGGGCGAGGCCCTGCAGAGGCACAGCGTGTGATGTGGGGGTGTGGAGCTGAGAGACGTGCAGTTCGGGGTACAGTACACCAGGCCGGGCCCTGAGGGGAGAGGGACCAGGAGGGCAGGACGGAGGAGCCCCGGGTGAGGGGCACTGAGGGACCCGGCTGTGGTGGGGTTTGAGGTTCACGCAGAGGGCAGCAGTGAGAAGCTGGGGAGCGGAGGTCAGAGCCGATGCTCTCGAATTCCTCAGGGAAGCTGGGAACTTCCGGGGGTAGGAGTGCTCCCCCCACCCAAAGGCTCCAGGGGCCGCATCTTGGCCTGTGTGTGTGTGTGCGTGTGTTTTACTAGGCACGGAAGCCAGGCGTGCTCTGCCACCAAACTGTAGACCTGAGGGTTTCACTGAGGTGCCTCGGGACTTGGACTTGCGATTTTCATGCCTCAGCCTCCCAAAATGCTGGGTTATAGGTGTGTGCCCCGTACCCAGCTAGGTCTGATTTTTAAGTGAAATCAAAAATCCGCACTTGCCCAGAATGCAGACGTGGGGGTCTCGACGTGGGACGGCATTGATAGCCATGTTGGTAAAGAACTCTATTCTCTCAGTAGTTATTTTTGGGTGGAATCTCCCAGTTTTTAAAATCTCAGCAACAAAGCCCACCTGAACAGCAGCACAGGAGGACTCAGCCCCTTCCCAAAGCCAAAGCAGCAGCGTTCCCAGGGTCATAGGGGCTGTGTGGGGGACCCGGGGGACCAGGTGGACGCCCAGGACGAGGGCTAGCTGCTCACTGATTCAGCAGGAACAGGGACCTGGGGCCCGAGCGGGTCGTCCAGCCTCGGCCTCTAGTGACATCCAAGCTGCCCAGGACAGAGTTCTTTTCACCCACGTGACATCTGACTCCGATGGACCCAAAGCCCTTTGGCTAGTTAAATTCCTGCTGTCCCCTAACTTCCAGTACCTGCCCAGCTGTCTGGGGCCTCACAGAGCTGGGGGGAAACGCAGACAGTTTCTGATTAGGGGAAACCGGATGTGTGACAGGAGTCATCCAGGGTCACCCTAGGCTCCTGGCCAAGAAACCTGGCCCAGTCTGGGTGAGGGTATTGGGTCCCCAACTCTAGCTTGACCATGGCCGGGGCCATAGTCCCTCCTCTCCGGGTCTGCAGCTATGCAGGGGTCCAGTTCTCCCTCCCAGTAGGTGAGGGGCTCGTGGTTGAAAGCAGTCGGGTGCAGGACCTGCGCTCGGGGAAGGGACAGAGCCAGGCGGCTGCAGCTTGAGGTCTGGATCTGGTGACAGCCAGGCAGCTTGCTAACCCGTAGCACCGGTTCCGGCTCTGGAGCAGCTCACTCTCACCCCGTCCTCAGCCTTAGCCCAAAAGGACTGGCAGTGCCCTTTCCCGCCACAGCCCTGACCCCACTGCCTTGCCCGGCCGTGTTGCCTGTCTGCCCGTGGCCAGTGCCTTCTCACTCTGTCCCTCCTGTTCTTCTGTCTTTAACCTGTGCACCCCAGGAAGGCACTGCCCCCCAATGAGCTTTGCTCTTTTCTCCCGACGAAGACCCCTTTCCTTCCGCCGGTCTGACCAACGCTGAGCGGGGTTGGCAGGGGCCTGAAAGGTTCCCAGCTGCCTTCCTGTGCCGGGCCGAGGCAGCTCCTTGGTCCCAGGCACATGCAATCCCCGTGCACTGAGACGGGGGAGCAGGGGGACTCAGGCATGGTCGTGGGTGGCCTGGGGGGCAGCAGTGTGGCCCCCCAGACTGCTCTGGGTCTGCAGTCCAGCCGCTGAGCCCGAGCCCCGACCGCCTGCTGGTGCAGAGGGCACACGGAGTACAAGGCCCCGGACCCGTCTCCGCAGTGGCCCAGGTGCGGTGACAGATCCTTCCTGGTAGTCACTACCGCAGTTCCGGCACTTCGTCAAGCACCAGGAGCCCCAAAGCCATTTTCCAGAAATGTCCCTCAGAGCAGCCCCAGTCGGCTCGGCTCCCTTTTGTGGCGGTTTGGAATTTTGTTATGAACTCGGTTACAGAGACGCCATCTCTCTTAGAGGGAGAAAACCTTTGTTAGTGTTTCTCCCCTCCCCAGATGAAGCGGACGCTGCTCCTCTGACACTGCCACTGCCAGCTGCCCCGTGCCGCCGTCTTGGGGTGGGTCCTGCTCCGGAGGGCAGAGCCCTGGTCTCCAGGCACATCCTGCTCGCGCTCTGAGGGGCTCTGGGCTTGGGGCAGCTGTGGGCCTCTGGAAGGCCATTTTCACTGACCTGGAGCTTGCTCCGGACAGTGGGGATGTTGGACGATGGTTTCTAGTTCAACTGGACTTAGTTGTTGTGCTTAGTAAGCCCACGGATGAGCCAAACAGGTCATCCCGCACTCTGGGGGACTGAGGCGGGAGGGGCCCAACCTCCATGCCGGGCCAGGCAACTTAGCAAGGCCCTCCTAAAATTTTTAAAAAATAATAATTTTAAAGAAAGCCTGGGGGATGTGAAAATCCTAGATTCAGGAGAGGGGAAAAACCTGCATGTGAAGTATTTTAAGGATCCATGCGTTTTACCTGTGAGTTTATTAGAGGAAATATTCCAAGTGTAGCCTAGATAAAACAATAGGAAATAAAATTTTGCTTTCCGTTTTGCAATAACTGCAGGTTTATAAGGAGCTGCAGAGGTGATAGAGAAGTCCACGCGCCCTTTGCCTTTTCCTTGGTAGCCTGATGGCTGTGCCATAGCGGCTGTCTGCAGTCACTGAAAGCTCTAAAGGTCCTCCCTCACTGGCCTAAGTGACCTTCCATTTGTTGAGTGCAGTGTCATGGTGGGGAGGTTGGCACCGGTGCTGTGTGCATTTGGTTCTGTGCCCTTTTATTATTCCACGTCGAGTCCCATGGCCACCATCAAGAGTGTGCATTTTAAGAGCAAATGACCGAGTCGGGCATGGTGGCTCACCCCTGTCATCCCAGCACTCGGGAGGCTGAGGCAGGAGGATCGTTGCAAGTTTGAGACCAGCCTGGGCTACAAAATGAGCTCAAGGCCAGCCTGAACTGCTTAGCAAGACCCTGTCTCAAAAAGATGAAAACCAGGGGTTTAGCTCAGCAGTGTAAGTGCCCGCTTGGCAAACACGAAGTCCTGAGATCAATCCCTGGTACCAAAAAAAAGACAAGAAAAAAAAAAGAGCAAATGACCAAGCACTCTCTCCGGCACTGTCATGGGCCCTTTACCTGTCCAAAGGGGACTACATCATTTAGCGTCCAGCCAGCACACCTTCGAGAGTGACAGGAGGCTCTACCAGTAACCATGCCAGGGTAGCAGGTGTGAATCGGGGTGCCTCACGGGAAGCACGACCTTGGCTGGCTCAGTCCCTTGAACCCCAAGGTGGTGGGCTTTCGCTTCTTTTTCCAAGAGAGTTCTGACAAGAAGCTTTCGTCCCCAGGTCCTTGTGATGGGCAGGATTGGGGTGCTGGTGCCCAGACACCTTCTGTCACCTCCGCCTCAGAGTGCCCTTCATTTAGGCCGCCCAGCTCTCCCTGGTGAGGGCCCTTTGTCACCTAAGAGTGAAGCAGCTGCCAGGCCAGCAGGGCAGCATCCCCGTGGGTTTCGCTGTCCATTGGAGCAGGTAGTCCCTGGCCCCTGGCCCCTGGCCCCTGAGGCCTAAAGCCACCCCACGGCCGGAGGACCGAAAAAGACCAAAACCGTGCTCCCCGGAAATGTGGGCTGATGTGAAAGAGGAGGGTGCCCTGTCGGTTAGGAGCATTATCCTCACCACTGGGTTAGCTCTGGGTCACTGTGACAGATGCCTGAGAGAAACCCAAAGGAGGAGGTCTCGCTCTGTGGTGCGCCCGCCCCGAGGCAGGAGCATCATGGTGGAAGGGCCTGGTGAAGGAAGGCCGCCCTCCTCACGGTAGCAGGGAGCAAAAGGAAGGGGCTGGGGACGAGCAGTAGTCCCCAGGGTCACACTCCTGTCAGCCAGCCCACATCCTTCACCTCCCAATAATGCCAGCAAATTCTGGTGTCATCAGAGGACTGCCCACCGGTCACGTACGATCCATCCAATGGTTGCCCAAAAGCCCATTGGCAGCCAGGCCTTCCCCACAGCGTACCCAGGCCACGTGTGTGACTCGGGTGGACAGCAAGGTGGAGCAGGAGTCGGGCGGCCTGGAGGGTGGGAACTCACAGGGCAGCGTGACTTCAGAGCAGGGCGGCCCAGGGAAGGGTCACAGGGATGACCCAGAGGAAGATGGCGGCCGTGGAAGGTGAAAAGATGTGGAGGGAGAGTGGACAGGGGAATGACTGAGAAGTGACGGGTGTCTCACGGTGTGGCAGGACATCTGAGGGAAGAGTGACGGGGAGACGCTGTTGGGTCATTTCGCGTGCCTGTATCTTGTCATCTGAGCAACTACCTTGAAGGTAATAATACGCAATATATTAACTGTTGTTAATTTCCTATTATCCTGTTTTTGAAATTCTGTATCATTGTTTCTATTGGTTGTTTTCCCCCCTCTTTTAAATAATCAAAAAAAAAAAAAACAGCAAAAAAAGTGATAGAGCGATGTCTAGATGTCTGATGGGCAGGTAGTGGACCGTCTGAGAGAAAGTTGACCAGAAAGTGGTTGGGGGAAAGGTGGCAGGATGACTCGGGGGACTGTGACCAGGGGTGTCCTGTGGAGGTGAGAGGAAGCTGAAGGGAGGGGACAAGATGGCGGGAAGGTGACAGGACGGCTAAGGAAGAGCTGACAAGGGATGGCCGAAGGCAAGGCGACAGCATGGCTGAAGTCTGAGGAGACGATGGCAGGGTGGCCGTCCCTGGCAGAGCCGTCTCCCCAAGTTTGCACTCAAGAGTTCTTGAGGCTTGGGGGCGACGGGACCCTGCCTGCCCCAGCCAGGCCCTTCAGTGACCTGGTGCCTGAGTCCTCAGGGCACCTCCTAGCACAGCACCAGAGGCGCCACCTTCCCTTGTCCCGGGGCCCAGCATACAGAGAGCAGCCCAGAGCGGGGTCCCCGGGGCACGCAGAGGGCTCTGGCAGATGCCCCAACCCTGTGAGGAGTGGGGGAACCCCGGATGCACTCCCCTGCTTGGCCGCACGTCAGCCTTTAGGGTTTAAACCTAGTTCTGAGGCTGGGCTGAGGAGTCTGCTCTTTATAGTTGTGGAGCCCGAGAGGCCCAAGGGCTCGGTGCCAGCGGATGTGTGGGTGACGAGGGCTGTTCTGCTTCGCACGTGGCAGAAGGTACAAGGTCAAAAGGACCTTGCTCGTCCCCTCTAGCCTGTGGAGTCTCACCCAGGAAGGCAGGGCAGGGTCTCACGGCCCGGTCACCCCTGAAGTCTCCCCCTCTTAGCACCACAGCTCTGGGGACTCAGACCTTCACAGGACCTGTGCTCGCATGTTATGGTCCCAGGACAAATGTTCACTTCCAGCCAGCTCAGGCTGCTGAGGGCATGGGGGTGACACCCTGTGTGGGGACCTGCAGGGTCAGCCCAGCTCAGAGCTGCAGGGAAGCCCAGAACATGCTGCCTCCAGGACCCAGCCACTGCCCCCAAGCCTGTGGCAGTGCCCTACGGGCTCCTTGACCAAGGCCACGTGAGAGTCCTCAGGTGCCCGTTCTGTAGGCTTGGGTCAAGGCCAAGTAGCAGCCTTGGGGCCCGGACCGTGTCTAAAATCAGTGTCCAGGGCGTCTTGCCCACCTTCTCGGGCTGCTCCTTGAGCTCCTCTGGCCTTGTCACCTTCTGCCTGTCCTGCTTCATTTGGCCCGGCCTGCAGGACAATGGGCCGCTGCTGCCGCCCCTCACCCCCAGCCCAGCTCAGCCCTGACCCCTGGGTCAGGCCCGTGCTCAGGGCCCCGTCATGGCTCCTGCAGGCCCGGGCCTTCTGTCTTGGGCTGTGGGGACGGAGGCTGGCTCCCCTCGCCCCCTGCCTGGTGCAGACCAGGTGGGCGGGAGAACAAACGGCCCTGCACTCAGCAGGGAGATTTATGTTGCTACTGGAAGCAGCCTGGCCCGGCCCTCTGCAGTCCGGAATGGCCCTCAAGGCGGAGACAATAAATCCAGCCCATTATTTTTTACGAGCCTCCCACCCCATAAACAACTCTTTCTGCCTGGTGAGCCGGCTTCACACGCTTCTGGCCCGGCCTCAACTTGGCGCCAGGGGCAGGCACCCTGTGGCCGACATCCCCAGGTTAGCAGTGGCAGCTGCCCCACGCTGCAGGGCCTTTGAGCAGCCCAGAGTGGACAGCGCGGGGTAAAGGAAGCTGCAGCTCAGAGGACACCGGGGCAGAGCCACCTGGCCGGGCCCGACTCCTCATCCCCAGGCCTGCAGCCTTGATGTCTTCTCTGTAAGACGTGGTGGGCACGGACGTCTCTCACCACACAGCTGGCCGTGAGGGTCAGGACGGGACACACACGCGCACTGTGTCCCCTGATAGTGCCCGCCCCAGCATTGACAGCGCTGCTGCGTGGCCACCCCTGCATCAGTCAGGACACTCATTCCGCTCAGCTGAGCGTGACTGTGGTCCCGGTGCAGTGCCTCGACGTGGTGGAGAGTCCTGGGGTGCAGAGTGTAACCCGAGTGGCGGAGCTGCCGTGACCCCATTTCGAGGGGAGGAAAATGGACGCAGAGATACGGAGGCATTTGTCCTCGGGGAGGAAGTAGCAGGGGAAGGCTGCGAACCCAGCGCTGACTGGGCTAAGAGCGGGTGGGGCAGGGGCAGGACCGGGGTTCCTACACACCTGGGAGGAAGGGAGCCCCCTGCGGACCCCGCCCTCCAGCCGGTCGCAGCCTGATTGATGTCCCAGTGCCCCCAGGGTTGGGGCTCTGGTCAGACTGCGCCTCTCAGCCAGCTGCTTGTTGCTCTGCACCCCACACACACTGTCCCTCTGTCAGGAGGCCCTTCTGTCCTAGCCACGCTGTCACTGCTCCCAAGGGATCTGCCCCTGGACCCCAGCCTCTGCTTCGTGGGGCCTCAGAGGGAACAGTTGATCAAGAACACTGAGGAGGGACCCCAGAGCCAAGGCACCCCAAAACCCAAGGGCCCCTCACCCCAGGTCACAAGCTGGTCCAATGCTCGTTCTAAGAGATGGTGGCAGAGGCCCATGTGTGGTCACCTAGCGTGTTGGTTGCAAAGCCGGGACTCCCCCCAGACCTCCGGGTCCCAGGCTGGAGCCCATTGCATTCTGCAGCCCAGGCCTGGCTTTGGCCTGGGGTTTGTGAGCAGAGGCCATGGGCGAGAAGCCATGCACACCTTGGGCGCTGGTGCAGAGACCCCAGGGCAGCTGCCTGCTGGGCAGCGTGGAGGCCACCATGGTTTCCCACCAGGGCCGCACACCCATCGTGAGTAAAGCTCACCCCTGGGCCTTTCTTCAGATACCTTGGTGACCCGCCGGTGACCCACTGTCCGCCTGTCCTCTCCTCCTGCTCACCTCAGCCCCAGTGCTGTCACTCCAAATGAGCCCAGTGTGTCCTGTCACCTGTACCTGGCCTGCCATTCCCGCCCCCCTCTCATGGAAAGCTCATCTGCACCCTTCAAAATCCAGCCCTCTTTCCCCTCCTCCATGCAATTGGCGTGGACTCCCTGGCCAGCTGTAGTGAGCCATTCCGGCCCTGGGAAGGGCTGCAGGCTGCTGAGCAGGCAGGGCCGTGTGTGAGGGACTTGTGTGTCCTGCGTCTAACACAAGGCTGGCTGCAGAGGAAACACACTGCACAGAAGTGGAAAGAGCTCATCTCTCAAGGGAGATAAACATGTGATCCGTGTGCCACCAGGTCCCCAGGCAGGTGGGGCAGGTCCCAGCCTGGTCCCTGGGGCTTTGACTTGACTGTGGTGACACCTAGTGACCAGCGTGGGGAAATTCAGGCGCCAAGGAGCAGGAGGGAGGAGTTGGCCCCACGGGCTGAGGCTGGAGCTGCAGGCTGGCGTCGGCCACGCTGTGGGGCGCTGAGCAGAGCCTGCACCCCTTTCCCATCCCTTTACCCCTTCCAGCAGGGTCTGTCTGTCTGTCTCTCCTTGAGGGACAGGAAGCCTACAGCCTGGAGCCTCACCGAGGCAGAGCAAGGGTGTGAACTCGGGTGTTGAAATCACACTGCCCACCTCAGTGCCACTGCGGCCCACATGGGCCCCCCAGAACTGGCAGACGCCTGTCCACATGTGTGCAGACTGCCTTCTGTCCCCTCATTGGAGACAGAACCATCCCAAGGCAAGGGGGCCACTCCAGGGCATCCCCACACCTGCGCTGGCCAGGGCACCAGGTCGGGGCCAGTGCTGGAGGTCCAAGGCTGGGGTCCATCCCTGCTTCCCAGAAAGTAGTGTCCCTCCCTCCACTTTCACCTGGGAAGGAGGGAGGGAGGAGAGGAGAGGAGCTGTCACCAGGGCTGACCGCACCCCGGCCTCCGGGAGCTGGGCCTGCTCCGTCCACAAGGCAGGAGACCCCGGGCACACACCTCTGTCTCTCCGAGCGGCCGTGTCCTCACTGTGGGACGGAGCCTCCGATGGACCCTCGTTCTTGGCCATGGAGCAGCCCCGAGAGGAACACTGAGCAGGTGACGCCCACAGTCCGCAGTCATGGTGAGCTGAGGGGTCCGGTGAAGGGCAGCTGCTACTGGTGGCAGGCAGAGCCCCACATGTCTGCCAAAGCCCAGGCCGTGCACCCCCAAGCTCTGGACGCGCCCTGCAGTGCCAGTGCTGTTAACACACTAGCGTGGGGAGCGGGTCCGGACAGCCCAGCCAGCGAGTGGATGGGGGCTCCCTGTGTCGAGCAGCCCTCAGACTTAAGGGGAGAGGGAGACAAGTGGGAGAGGGAGGGGGTTGGGGCGACCTTGAATGCCCTACTGAGCTCTGGGCAGCAGACACCGGGTCTTACGTGGTGGGGAGACACAGTCAGCTTCATGCTCTACGAAGTGTCCTCCAAAGCTGCAGAGGTGCAGTCCTGGGGTGTGAGGTGAAAGGGCAGGCTCCCCTCCTCCTGCAGCTCTCAGGGTTTCTGAGGATGAGGCAGGGTCAGAACTGGGGCACCCTGGAGACGCGGCCTTGGAGATGGCCTTGGAGAGCAGCTGGGAAGAGTGCTCATGGCTCCGGGTGATGGCCAGCTGGTCCTCCAGAGGGAAATGGGAATTGAAGGGCTAGCGGGGAGAGCCCAGGCTGGCCGCCCTCCCTTTGTTCAGGGACTCTAGGGCAGGTGCAGGGCAGGTGCTGGGCAGGCGTGGAGACCAGCCCGACCCTCCTCGCAGGCCCCTGGCAAGTCACTGGGCCTGCTGTGCTCACTCGGGGAGGTACAGCATCCACTCCAGAAAGCATCCTGAGGCCTCCAGGGCGTTCATGGAAGCACTCGGGGCAGTGGGTGCCCGTGGGTGGAAGAGTTCTGTGTCCTGCCCGTCACCATGGGCCTGTCCTGCAGCCCAGTGCTGCCCCGTCTGAGAGCAGCCTGCGTGTATCCTAGCGTGCGCCTTTGTGACCTCAAGATCGTCCCGGAGGGCTGCGCACGGCAGTCTCTACCTCTGTCTGGTCCCTGAGTCTTTACCGTCGTCCACCCTTCCGGATGGACACTGTGTTCCGCTCCCTTGGAAGTTTGTGGCAACTGTTTGCTTTCCCCGCCTGCCGGCCTGGGCCAGGGAGGCAGTGGCTCCTCCACCCCGCCCCCACCAGAGCTCGGCCTCTTCCTTGGCACCGTGAATTTCTATTGAGAAGGGAAAGAAAATCCCGTCCAGCCAGAGTCAAGGCGAGAGGATTGTTCTCTTCCCGCCCTGCCTTCCCGCCTTCCCACGTGGTGGAGGGACAGGGATGCAGAAAGGGATGTTATTGATGAGGTTGCTGTGGCAACGACCCCCAGGAGGCACACATCCGAGCTCTGTTATCTCTGCCAGCCCACCCCAACTTCTGGGCTGCACCAGGCTTCAAGGCCGGCTGCTCTCTCTCTCCGGCCTCTGTGTGGGCCCTGCGGCAGCAGCCTAGAAGGCAGCTTCAGAAAACAGCTGGGAGAAGGCCTTGGGGAGCAGAGGGGACCCCGCCGGCCGCCCTCTGTGTAATCAAGCACCCCCTCCGGTCCCCCATGCCAACTGCCCTGGGTGGTCATCTTTGAAGGCCGCGTCCACTCGCCAGGCTTGTGAGAGTTTGAAGAGAAAGTGGGCTCAAGACCACGTGGGTGCATCGCGTCTTCCGGGGACCACAGTGCCCCCATCGGCCTCCCTCCCTGCCCCAAGCCTGGCCCTGCCACTACTCCTTGGTCCCGGCTGAGCTGGTACAACAGCTTCCCCTGGGTCTGGCCTACAGCCCTGTCCCTCCCACAGCCAGAGACGGTCCTGACTCAGCCACATCTCTGCCTGCTGCCAGCCCTCACCCCGAGGGCCTGGAACTCCTGATTTGCACAGAATAAAGTAATCATTCTGGAATCAGTGGACCTGGCCCCGGGGCAGCAAGCCCTCCTTCCTTGCCCTTCCTCCCACCCTGGCACCAAGGAGACACTAGGTTGGGGTTTGCAGAGTGTAATTGGATTTGCATGGGTTGGAGCCGATTAGTAGTAACCTGCCTGGCACCAGCTCTGTGAGGAAGACAGAAGCAGGGAGCTCCGGGGTGGGCCATTTCCCTGCTGTGAGCTCCCTGCCCTGGGGTGGCCTCGGGAGAACCAGGGAGGGGAGCCGGACCCCTGCCTGCCTCTCTCGGTGGGACGGCTGCGTTCGGCTCTCCCTTCCTTGGGCAGCTGGCAGTCACAGGCACCATGGCCTTGTCCAGCTCTGCCCTGGGTCCCTAATTCTGTTCACCCCAGAAATTGTTGGCTGCCTATCAGGATCTGGGGGGACCCCATAGCCTGAGTCCCAGTCCCTCTGCACCTCAGGGGATCTTTTCTATCTCATGCAGAGGGGCAGAGGGCATGGCCAGTGGGGACTGTCCAGCCCTGACCTCCCAGGTCCCCCAAGGGAGGTGGGTACAGTTTCTTTGGAGTAGTTCCCAGAGCTGGTGGCCTTTGATGCCCTTTATCTCCAGGAGCCCCCAGGAGCACTTGGCAGAGTCCCAGGGATACTTTTCTCGGACCCAACCACCTGAGGGTCCAAAAAGATCATTTTGGATAAAAATACCTTTGTGTTTCCCTGTGTTAAGTTTCTAGTTGTTTCTTTTTCTCTAGCTTGCTTTCCAGGAGGGTAGATAACAGTAGATATAACACACAAGCACAGAGCACAGACCCCCGAGCTCTCTGGGCACCTCTGTAACTATTTTTTTTTTCTTTTTGTCTTTTTGAGACAGGGTCTCACTGTGTAGCCCAGGCTGGCCTTGAGCTCATTTGTAACCCAGGCTGGTCTCGAACTTGCAGTGATCCTCCTGCCTCAGCCTCCCTAGTACTGGGATTACAGGAGCGTGCCACCATGGCTGGTCCTCTGTAACTGCAAAGAGGGTAAAGCCATCCCCACTGGTGGGCCTCGGCCCTCATTCTGAGAGAGAGGGGGCTCCTGTTCCTGGGTGGAGGAGAGCAGGGGCTGAGGGGCTCGAGGCCTCCCCGCAACTGTCTGAGAACGCAGCTGAGGCCTTCAGAGGGAGGCTGGGGCCCCATCTCTCTGTGTCTCATCTCTCTGTGTGCAGTGATGCTGGCTTCCTCTCCCAGATTCACTTCTGCCGGTAAGCAGCAGCTCGGCGTCCTGGGGTATCCTGAAAGCGCAGAAGCTCTAAGCAAGACCATTAGAGGCCGTGTCCTCTGAGAGGCAGGCAGGGGCAGGTTTCTGAGGCCTAATGCTCCGTGGTCTGAGGTTCCAGGGCCATACCAGCTCCCCGGGGGCAAATTTCCGGCCAGTGATGGTGAGCAGGGCTTCTCGTAAATTGTGATGCTTTGCCTGGAACTGGAAATTCAGTCTCCTCCTCCTCCCCAAGTGTGAGCCTGAGCCAAGCGGGGCCTTGGGCTGCTCCCCGCTCAGGAAGGAGCTCGGGTCTCCTCGGCAGGCCATGGGACGGAAGGGCGACACAAGCCGAGTCCACCCCTAAGTAACTGCTAACGCTACTCATGCTGTCCAGGGGCCAAGTCCTGGCCGGGGCAAGAAGTTCCCTGAGGACCCAGCAAGAGGCTGGGTGTGTCTCGGTGGCCTAAGGAAGTCCCTCTCCTGAAAGCCACCTCGCAAGGCGGGCTGCTGGGCCTGGCCAGGGCCTCGCAGGGAGCTCCCTTTCCCAGGTCTGCAAGGGGGTGGCACCAAGCATCAGAAGCCACCTTGTCTGTCCCCAAACACCTGCCTTTTCCGCCTCGGTGACCTCCGTGGAGTCACACAGCTGCTCCAGGAGGCTGTTGGCCCAGCCAGGCAGCTGCAGGGAGGCCTGGCCTTAGTGACTTTGCGCCATGCTGCTTCCTGGAACAGGCTCAGGGCTCCGGGCAGCAGGAAGCAGCCAAGGCAGGAGGCGCTGGTGCAGACGAGCCCTCCGCCCACCTGCGGGTGTGAGACGCAGCGCCCTGGCTGTGTGACCCAGGCCTCGGGCTCTTGGCAAAACTGACTCGAAGCCTCCTGTGAGGAGCAGGAAGTTTGCCTATTTAGCCTCGGGTTGCTTGGTTTACACCTTGGTCGTACCTTGCACCGTGCAGCAGTTTGATTTGATGTTTTGGGAAAATCGAGGTGAGGGAATAATACGAGCAGTAAAATCCAGTGAAGCCGGGGTCGCGGTGCCAGGCAGGACGCAGACACTTGTGTCGTTCACTTCCATTCAGGGCGTTTACTGTAACGTGAGCTTTAGAGGGTGCTAGGGACGGGACCCGTGGCCTCCTGCAGGCTACACCCCCATCCGTAGACCTTTATCTATGTCAGGCTGATTGTTGTTTGTTTTGCTTTTGGGGGGAAGAATCTCCCTATGTACTGTAGGATAGCCTCGAATTCATGGTGATCCTCCTGCCTCAGCCTCCCCAGTGCCAGGATTACAGGCTTGTGCCACCTCGCTCAGCCCCTGCATCTTTCAGTGCATCCTGCATCCGGCCTGGCTGTGTTTACAGTGCATAGGGCCACGATTTACCTAGTTGTGCCCCGGAGCAAGAAGCCAGCGTGTTCCTCAGGACAGAGGCCACCCTGTGAGCTCACCCACCTACAGGGTCCTCTCCCCTCTGTGCCATCCTGGAGGGTAGAGATGGAAGGCAGGTCACAGAGCCGGTGAGCGGCCAGGCCACGGCCCGACCCTTTCATCTGCCGGTGGCCTCTTGATGGACTTGTGACCCGCAACCTCTCACTTGACCCCTGACCTCATAACTTCTAAAAACTCCTCACAAATCATCAGGAAGATAAACATCAACTGGGGTCAACGGAAAGCAGCCGCTCTGGACAGACCAGGCGGATGGGCAGGAGACTGAGCTGCGGTCCCTCTAGATCCCGCCACCTCCCCGGGGGATCTCCAGGAACACCCCCGGCACAGGCCTGCATGGGTGCAGGGCTTGGGTGTTTCTGTGCCCACCATGTGTGCAGCGCAGTGCCTTTGAAGTGACACTTTTTGTTAGCGGCACCTTTTCAGCCTGAAATTACCTCTCCCACTCTGTCCCGGCCCCCAACCCCTCTCTTGTCTGTCTTTCTCCCAGAGGGCATGAACTGCATGAACAAAGACCACGGCTGTGCCCACATCTGCCGGGAGACGCCCAAAGGTGGGGTGGCCTGCGACTGCAGGCCCGGCTTTGACCTTGCCCAGAACCAGAAGGACTGCGCACGTAGGTAGATGGAGGCAGATGGGCCACGGCCCCACGCGTCTCCTGCCGCGGCTTTATCAGGGTCCAAGCAGGGTGGGGTGGGGGAGGGCAGGGTCCCTGCAGGGGCTGGGAGGGGGCTGGGCTGGTGCGAACCTGGGCCTGGTCCCACTGTCCTGAATGAAGGCTGGGGCGGGCAGGGGCTCCTGAATCCCAGTCTGCAGTGGGAATGGGAGGCTGGGCCCAGAGACCTGAAAGCCCAGGTGCCTTGGTGGCCTGGGGAGCCCAGAAGACAGAAGACAGGAGAGTATGAAAAGGCGGGGAGGGCGGCTCCAGGGTCCTGTGCAGCCCGCACCGACCTCACTGCCAGCGATCCCCACCGACGAGGCAGGGAACACGATCCCGGCTCATCTCGGGCAGAGAACCCACTGGCACCATGCCACCACGCGTTCCAAGACTGAAGCGGGCAGCAGGAACTGTGTCCCCCTCTGCTGGGACAAGAGCTTCGTCAGGCCAGCTGGGACTGTCCCTAGAGAACGTGTTCCTCGGCCCTCGGCCCTCGCCATCGGAGTAGGAGTAGCGATGGGGGTGACAACAGGCCGTGAAAGAAGTGGCAATTCCCCTCCCTAATTCTGTTTTTTTTTTTTTGTTTTTTTTTTTTTAAAGAGGAAAAAGAGAAAAACACAAAACAAACCAAAGCGGCGTAAGGGTACACGCAATACAGAACTACAAAACAAAACAAAACAAAACAAAACAAAACAAAACAAAACAAAACAAAAAAACATAACAGTAAGAAATTACCTGCTAGTATCCCTCCCTAATTCTGTTCGGAAGACGGCAGGCCCGTGTTGTCCCCCACCCTGAGTCACAGGGACCCTCCATCGTCACCTGCCCTCCAGGCTGGGGCAGCTCAGCCTCCGGCTGTCACCAGGGCCCAGGACCACAAGCTCCCTCTCTGGGAAGTGGGCGCCAGCCTCCAAGGGCAACCTCTGTGTCCCGCCTCGTGCTCCGGGTCTGGCCCTGGAGTGCACTTCTCATCGCTGCAGCTGGACAGCAAGCCCAGGTGTGGAAAGGCAGGACAAACAGACAGCCCAGATGGATTCCTGTAACCCCCAAGACACCGCCTGCCACCTAGCCACTTCGAGGATGGAAAACACCAGCTCCAGCTGTCCCAACCCTCCTTGTTTGGGGGCCACAGGGGAAAGGTACAAGACAAGAACACATAGGCAGCAGGAAATGGGTTCCTCCAGCACAGCTCAGGCCCTGTGTGGGCCCTGGAGAGACAGCTGCCAGCCAACAGGCCAGGCACCAGCATGTCCCTGGTTCTGAGATCCATCGGGAACAAGGGCTGTGTTAGAAAGCATCTCAGGAGGGGATTGCTTGGTCAGAGCAGCTAAGGCCTCACCCCGTCCCAGCCACCATGTGATCAGAGGAGGCCTAAGCACCCGCCTGAGATGCTTGCCCGTTTAAGGTCCAGCAGTGCGCCCCCTGCTGGAGTGGGTGAGTGTTGCCCCGCTGCCTCACCAGAGCCCACTGCCCAGCTAGTCTGGTTTTGAGCCCTCTATGGTGTTCACCAGGCAGAGTTAAAGGTGGCGCTGAGACCTTAAAGTCACGGTGCCACGGGCTGAGGCCCGGCTTAGCCAGCCTCTCTGGGTCAGGGGCACTGTGGAACTCTCCTGCCGACTCTCGGTGCCCTGAGAGCCAGCCCGATGCCCAAGCCAGAGTGCTCTGCTCCTTCTCTCCGGCTCCCAAGTAGGGGGCAGGCACTGCACATTCAGAGACAGCCTCACGAGAGACCTAGGAGGCCCAGCCTCGTCACTCTTGGACACAGCTGCCCCAGAGCGATGCTCAGAAGAACAGTGGACGCATTCGTGCTGCCCTGGAGCCTGCTGTGAAACGGGGACTCCGCCGGGGCCCGTGCTGTCCAGCAAACCTGGGCTCCAGCCTCCCTGGGATCTGTGGCTCTTGACCCTCAGCTTCCTGGAGGCTCCAGCCGCTCAGAAATAAGCCGTTTCAGAGAGACCAGGCTGCACCGAGCCCAGGTGAGAGACACTTCTGCCCAGAAGGGCCCAGGCCATGTCCCGAAGGTCATGCAGGTCCCTGAAATGTCACCTGGGAAGATGCATCACAAGTCACATTAACTGGACCATGTGACAGCCTGTGGGACCCTGGGGAGATGTCAGGCCCTGTCGGCCATTCTTTCCTGCTGTGGAGACCGCAGTACCCAAGGCCGAGGGGCCACCGCCACACAGGAAGGTCCAGGATGGTGAGATGTCAGTTCTGAAACATGGGTGCCCCCCGGACCAGTGACCAGTGACTTCCCTCTGCTGCTAGCCCTGCCGGTCATCCCTTAAGAGGACGAGATCATTTCATCCTCTCAGGCTGGGAATGTGAGACCCTTCTGACACCAGTTGGCCTGAGACCATTTTGTGGATTTAACCGTCATTGGTGCTCTACAGGTAAAGTAAGAGGCTAACGCAATGGGGGACAACAGGCGAGGTCTCCACGAAGACATGCTGTCCTCGAAGCCCGGGACCATCCCCCAGAGACCCTGGACCCCCTTGTTCCCCTTCAGCCATCTGTCTCCACCTTGCAAATGATAGCAGAGTTTCTTTCTAATAAACTTGGATTTACAGTTTTTCCCTGTCAGCTGCCTTCTTTTTGTTGGGTCACCCCAGGGTCACTGATGTTGGGGACCGTCTTGAGGTCATGGGCTGAAAGGCACCAGATCCTCCAGGCTGCAGCGGGTTGGGGGGCTCCAGATGGGTCACACGTTGAGGTCATGGTCAGCACTGCCCCTCGCCTGAGTTCTTGTGTGTGGGCCCTGCTGGACTCTGGGAGGGTGAGCTGTGAGGGGCTGGGGCTCGAGGTGGCTGGCTGCTGGGACCCAGGGAGCTGGCGGTCTGTGGGGACATCCCTCCACCCAGGGCTCTGACAGAACTGTGCAAATGAGCGTCACTTGGAGCCATGGCTCCAAGGTTGTCAGTCGTGTTAACAGACACTTGTCCCATTGAGCCAGCAGCGTTAAAGTGCCTTGCAACCTGGGAAGCATAAAGCTGTCCGCCTTCCCTTTCCCCATCTAGGGCCACCTGGGCGCTGACCCAGAGCCCATTGGGCCCCAATCCGTGTCCCTGTCATGTAGAGCACTCCATCTGAGGCCTGCAGGGACCTGGTGACCGCAGACCTCCCGTATCCGTCCCTGGCCATTGGGCCTTCCCATCCCTACCCACCCCGGAGAGAAGCAACGGCCACCAGCACACTAACCACTCTTGTTGTTCTGTTTATACGCACGTACGTACCCTTGCGACTAACTAGTAACCTGTAACTATGGAAACGGGGGCTGCCAGCACAGCTGCGAGGACACAGACACGGGCCCCATGTGCGGGTGCCACCAGAAGTACGCCCTCCACTCGGACGGCCGGACGTGCATCGGTGAGTAGGCGCTGGGCGGCCTGCGGCTGCAGCTGCCCGCCCACCCGGTTTCCCCAGTAGGGGGCTGCAGGGAACCCAGGAAGGCCCTGCAGGGGAGATGGCCTTAGCAGCTGTCCCCACCGGCAGCACCTGTGGAGCTCTCTCCTGGTCCCGGGGGGCCAGCTTCCTCCTGGGTCCTGCTGTCCCCAGCCTCCATGCGGGTAGGTGGCCCGGGGGAGGAGGAAGGCGGGGGCCTCGGAAGCAGTGGTCTGCAAAGCTCCAGTGTTTCCCGGCATGGAAAACACTGGACCAGATTCATGTAATCTGCATCCCCTGAGTTCCGTGGGTGCCCTGGCAGCCTGGCACACCCAGGGCCCCTCAGAACATGCTGCGAGCGGCAGGTGGCACTTCCTGGGTGCGGTGTGGTGCTTTGAGCTGCTTCGTGCGGAGCTGAAGGACTTCTTGGCCACCTGAAGTCCCTTCTGAGCGACCCTCTCCCTCCTCACCTCACCTGCTACATGGAGTCCTCCTCCGGGCTCAGATTTCCAAGGGGAGGCGGGAAGCATTGTGGTTCTTTCATGCTATAATCACTAGTAGATTTTTTTCCTCTCCCATTCCAAAATAACAGCAATTTTCTTTTTTTCACTGAAAAAAAGAGCAATTTCAGAGCTAGTGCCCAGTCTGCCCTCTTGTTTCTCTTCCACACTGCCATGTTAGGCATCCCGGGAGTCAGGGATCACGGCCGTTTCTTCTTCAAGGCCCCAGTTCACCTGGGATGTAGCTCAGTGGCACAACCGTTGCCTGCCTGGAGGGCACAAGGTCCTGAGTTCAATTCCCAGTGCCCAAAAATAAAAAGGCCCTGTTTCTTTTGCCAACCAGGAGGCATCTCCTGAGGGTCTTTGATGTGACAGAGAGGGGTTGGTGAGCAGGCGCGGGCACACGAGGCCCAGAGTTGCTGTCACGTTCCGCCCCCTGGGGCTGCGCCCTCGTGGCTGGGGAGCGGGGTGCCAGGGCTGTGCCCCTCCACCACCAGCACCCCCGCGGTCCGGGGCTGTCCTCACGGGGTGCTGCTGCCTGCGGTGGCTGGTGGCTGTCCCCTTCCTCTGTGTGGTCTCTTCTCTCAGACAGCCTTTTTTTAAATTTCGTTTTATCTCATGCCTCCTGCTTTTCTGGTGACGGTCCCTGATTGCCTGTCTCGTCTGAAAACTGACACTCATTCATTATTTTCAGAGCCAAAAGCCAAAACCAAACCAACAGATCAAAAAAAACAAAGCAGTTAAAAGTCAAACGGGGCCTCAGACCAGTGCCTCCATTGCAGCCTGATCCCATCTCGAACCCCTCGTCCCTGGCCTCTGTCCCTCCGCTGGCCTGTCCGCCTCTCCCAGCCACCCCGGCCTGCCTGTCTTCGTCTGCTCTGGGCCTCCGGGGTTTGCGGTGCAAACCTCCCAGCCTGTGTCTAACCCCCCGTGTCTGTGTCCTCCGACTCACCCTGCCTCAGTTTTTTTGTTTTTATTATTTATTTTTCAACATTTGCTGCATGTGACAGTCCCCGCTCGGATCTGCTTCCAGATCCCAGGCCGCTTTCTCTCCTCTCCGTAGAAACCATTTTCCTCCCAGCCCCGCTTTCTTCTGACTCCGCTCACCTCCACCAGCGTCCCCAGGGGAGCAGGGTCCCTCTGCACTGGCCGCCCAGCAGATGCCCCACCCGCTGACCTCACAGGCCCACTCCCCCGCACGCTCCTGGAAGCCCCGTGCCCCTGGCAGCACCTGAATGTGTGCTCCAGTGCCCGAGACAAGCAGGCAAACAGTGCTGCCCTAACCGACCCCGGGTCTCCTGTCTGTTCCGTGGGCCCACTGTCGTGTGCACGTGTGTCTTCCTGTGTGAGCCGCGTTCTTAATTTTGCATGAACAACACACTGTCCGTCTGTCCTTGCATCCCTGGGATGGGGCACCTGCCGTCCCAGGCGCGTCCATCCCCGGACCTTGTGGCTCTGCTCCCTTGTCCTGTGCCTCATCCCGTGCCTACCTCTGCAGCCCAAGCCACGGAGTCTGTGACTGCTGTGCCCGTCTGTGACAAGGCCGAGCTGCCTGCTTGTGTGGCCTCCCACTGCCCTCCCCCTCCTCCATCTGTCTGCACAGGGGCGCTGCGTCCCTCCGTGCCCCGGGTCGTGTGTGTGTGTGGTCACCCCGCTGTCCCGCACGCCCGCCCCGCCCGCGCTGCCTCTGCTTTGCCCTGGAGGTTCCTGGGAGCAGCCCCGGGCGAGGACGCCGTGCTGGCCTGCATGGCTCCCTGCCCGCCTCGCCGGGAGAGGCTGGCTGCTGGGCCGCGGGGAGCGGGCTCTCATTAACCACCGGCTCCGTGTTTGTCCCTTACTTGTGTTTTAGAGAAGGATGAGGCTGCAATTGAGCGCCCTCAGTTCAATGCCACGTCAGTAGCTGATGTGGACACGCGGGTGAAACGGCGTCTCCTCATGGGTAACGCTTCTCTTCCACTTCCTTTGTCCTGCTTGCCCGTGTGTGTGTGTGTGTGTGTGTGTGTGTGTGTGTGTGTGTGAGTATGTGTGTGTGTGATTGCACGCATGCTGGTGTGAGCGTGTGGCTGGCCTGAGCAGGTGGCCGTGTGTCGGCATGGTGTGTGTCTGCGTGTGTGCCCTGTCACACTTGTGTGTGTGAGTGCGGGGGGCTCCGCTGCCAGTGGGAACTCACTTTTTACTTTTTGAAGTTTTAACCTCCGTCCAACGCGTGTGGGCCTTTGTTTGTGTGTTTGTAGCACAGATGCCAGCGCCTCTGTCTCGTGGCCTGGGCCTCGGTGGGAAGGGGCTCTGGGGGGCATCCTTCTGTCTCCTCCCACAGCAGGGACCCCTCACTGGGACCTCCAGACAGGGCTGCCCCTGGGCCGGCGGGGAGAAACACTGCTCTCAGACGGGTGCGAGTGTAGACCAGAAAGCCTCCTCTGCGCCTTCCTCTGCCCCTCAGTGCTTCCACAGCAGTGGGGTCACCGGCTGCAGGGCCCCCAGAGCACAGCGGCAGCCTCCGGGCATCACCGTGTGGCCTGCTCGGTGGCGCTCTGATGGCTCGTGGGGGTCCAGCGGCTGTGGGCTTGGTTTGACCCCTTCTCAGAGGGAGGGATGGGTGCTCCCTGGTGCCCTGGCTGCCCAGGACCACAAGGCCGCTCCACAGTGCTGAGCTCAGCCCCAAGAGCCCGGCCATGTGGGTCATCATCAGTGTCAGGTCGCAGGTCCCTGAGAGGTCACCTGGTTTCCTGGTTCCCATGTGGCCTCCCAGGGCCCAGGCATCATAGCAGAGGCAGGAAAAGGGCCAAAGGGCCGCAGCGGGGGATGCAGCCCTGTGCTGGCGAGGAGGCTAATGCCTGGCCTGGGGCTTGGTAAACCCTCGAGCACGTGCTGAGAGGACAGGTGCCACCCGCTTCTCAGAGGGCAGCACTGGGCCAGCATTCCGGATGCACGTACCTGGGCACATGCCTAGGTGGGCAAAGCCTGCTGCTCACACCCTGGATGGTACTAATGGAAGTGGCGGGCGGGAGGGGAGGGACTTTGAGGCTCATCCCAGGCCCCAGCCCTGACTGGAGCTAGGAGCCAGCACAATAGACACCCTAGGAAGGTGGCCGGAGGGGGAGGTGGGCGGCTCCTCCCCTAGAGAACTCAGCTCACAGCCTCCCTTAGTAGGACTGATGGTCGGGGGACAGGGGCTTCCTGTCCCAGGCAGGGACTGAGCGCTAAGTGACCCCATAACCGCCCGATTCCTCTCCCATTGGGCCTCCCTGCAGCTCTTGGGACCAGCAGCCTAGGTCTCTCCCCGGGCCAGGGACATGGCCTCAGGGCCACCAGGGAAGCGGGCCTTCGGGTCCTTGTGGTAAAGTAGACTTTGGCTTTACCTGGTAGCCCCAGGAAGGCTCGGTGGCCCCCGGCTGTGTTAGCAGAGATGAGAAGGTGACCTCCCTATCCTACCCTGCGCTGCTCAGAGCAGAGCAGGCACCGGGCTGAGGTCCAGGCCTGCAGGGAGAGCTGTGGAGACGGCAAAGGGAATGGGCTGGGGACAGGGAGCCCAGCAGGTTTCTCTGGGACACCTGGGGCCTGCAGGGAGCCAGCACCCCGTTTGGGTCCTGTGGTGAGAGAGAGGTGGGACAGACAGACAGGGAGGCAGACACACTGAGGGCAGATCCTGGGCCACCTGGCCCCACAGGTCACACCCACAACCTCCCCCATGAGGACCATCTCTCCCCTGCGTCGAGGGGGCAGTTTGTAGCCTTGGCAGGAAGTCAGCAGAGGAGAGAGCTCAGGCCGAGGGCAGATTGAGACCTCTGGGCGCCCACCCCGCCCTGCCTTGCACACTGCACAGGCCACTTGTCCTGTGGGCCCAGCATGAAACCTCTCCCCACAATGTCCAGGGCCACATGCTGCTGCCTGCCCTGTCTCACCAGGACACTGAGGCGTCAGGGCTACCGGGGCTGTGGCTCTGAGACACTGTCCTTGCCATCCACAGGGGCCAGAAAGAGAAACCCTCCAGGAGTCGAGGGGCGCTGGCCCTCAACCAGGTGGCCGTGCCCCTGCGGGGTCCTCGATGGCACCCACCTCAGGGTGCAGGTCAGGTGTCCTCCAGCAGGACTGGGGAGTGGCGGAGTCACTCGCCAGCCCTGGGACCTCATCAGGTCCCTCCCCCAGGAGCATCCTCAGGGTGCACTGTCCCCTGTGGCTGCCATAAACGTTTATGCCACCTCCATGCCTCAGAGCCACACAGCTTGCTGTAGGTGGCAGCTCACAATGTGACACAGGGTCCCCCGCTGACATCCTGGTGCCAGCGGGCTCTGTCCCCACTCAGGCTGTAGGGGACAGGCCCTTCCTCGCCTTGCTGCTTCCTGCTCTGGAGGCCGCCACCCGGCTTGGCCTGCAGCCCTTTCCTTCAGAGCCAGCAGCCTGGCCACTCGGAGCCTCCCCCAAGGTCACAGCCCTTTCCCCACCCCTGCCTCCCTCTTTCACTCTTAAGGACCCTCATGAGCCTTCACTGGGCAGACCTCAGCCCACGGCCCTCGGCTCACCCACCACAGTCTTGCCATGCAGGGCCCGGGCTCCGCGATTAGCACAGGGGCACTTTAAGGAGTCACAGTAATCGAGGGTTCTGCCCAGGTGAGGAGAGACCACGTGTCCACTGACCCTCCCAGGGACCCGGATGGGCCATGCTGGCCAGGGTGGGTGTCCCTCTTTCCTGGGCACCCAAATTCTGCAGCCCCCTCTGCCTAGCTCTGCCCGGGTAGGGGCTCAGGACATCATCAAGAGCCTCCTCTCCCCCAGCCTCGAGAGGCAGTCATGCCCCTTTGCAGAGGCCACATAGTCAGCCAGCCGCAGCCTGGACCGAGGGCAGGCCCTGGAATTCCGTACCCCACCCCACCCCCAGGGCTAGCGGATGGCACCTGGGATGGGTGTACAGTGTGGGCTGCAGCACGGAGGAAGCACGCGGGGCCAGCTGTCGGCCAGCTGTGGGACCTTGCTGTATCTCTCCTGAGCCTCTGGAGCACGGGCATGAAGATCGCACCCCAGCCCCTGCCAAGGGTCGGCTCAAGGGGGGCTACTTGTCAGCCCCTGTCTGCCACAACACCTTTGTGCCCAGAGTAGGGACCAGACTCAGGGGCAGGGAAGTTGTGCCCCTGCTGGCCCTGCTCCTGCCCCCTGCTCTAATGTAAAACCTCCGCTGTCCTTCAGAGACCTGCAAGCCCAGCCTCTCCTGAGGTTGGTCTCTGCTGTCACCCCCACCCCTCAGGCCGCCTTCTACCCCTCTGGCCACCGACATGCCAAGAGTGGTCCCCAGGTCCGGGCATCTCTCCAGGCAGCAGTCTGAGCTCTCACAGGCACGTGACTGACATTTAGCATGCAGAGAACTCTGAGCAGGGCGGTCCTGGGGTGACAGAGGCCCGCAGGTACAGTGCCTGGGCTGCATGCAGCCAAGCAGAGTCCAGGAAGCACCCGGGGACCCTTGAACCCCATCCTCCACAGCCTCCCACCTCTGGAAGTTGGCGGTCAGTGTGGGCATTGGCCCAGCTGGGGACACAGCCCAGTGGCAGCATGGGTAGGGCCAGGGAGTGGGCACTTGGCAGATGGATCAGGTCCCCGTCTCTGCTCCCTGCTGAGGGACAGCCTAGGGGGACTGTCCATGTGTCCTGCACTCAATACTAATGGCAGGGCTGGAGTTCAGGAAAGAGGAGACCAGGGCCACCGTGTAAGGACCATGGCAGGCAGAGTGGCCTTTGTCCCAATACTGGGAGCCAGGGAAGGGTCAGCAGCCAGCAGGTGAGCAGAGTCAGCAGTCAGGCTTCACAGCTGGCCGCACTGGCTCAAGGGTGAGCAACAGATGCCAGCCTCAAGCTGGGCCTTGGAGTCCAGCACACAGGGACAGAGCACGCAGGACCCACCACTTCTGGTGAGCCCAGGGAGGCCCAGGCACGCTGCATGCAGGTGGGAAGCCCAAGGCCAGCCTGGACAGTTGTTTCCCCATTGTCCCCTGGTGCCTTGGAGCAAAACCTGGCTCACTGGCCCTGGCCCATGGCCCACTCTCACCTAGAGTGACCGCAGAGCCCCCAGCAGGGCCACACAGGAAGGGTGTGCTGCACACTGTCACCCCCACGTGACCCATCAGGACCCCAAGACCCCAGGAAGGGAGGCGCTTGTCCAGACACACACAGCTGGTGCCCAGAGCCTGGTTATCTGACTCGGAGTTCGTGCTCCATCTCTGCAGGGACTGAGCCCCCTCCAGGGCCCGAGGGAGCCCAGGCAGTGCCTGCAGGCAGCGTCCTGTCCCCACCCTAGCCCCGGGACATGAGGCACAGTGGAGCATCCTGCCACGGGCTTCCTGGCCTGGGACTTTCCCCTTCCCCCTTAGAGCCCGGCCAGCCCCAGGCCAGCCTTCAGCCTGTCACCCAAGTGTACTCCTTGGGCCACCCTGGCTCAAGCCCCAAGTCTCCAGCCTGGTCCGGCTCACTCATCAGCTTGGAGAGTCAGCCGCAAGCCAGCCCTCCCTGTAGCAGAGTGACCCAGACACAGGCCACTTCTCCAGTGCTGGCCCTGGACAGTCACCAAATTCCTCACCCATCAGGCCATCAGTGCTGCCTGGCCGTGTCACTCTGTTTCTCTGAGCCCCAGGTCCCCCCTGCAGAAGTGTCCCCTCTGAGGTTAGCAGGTGAGGTGGGGCTGTGCCAGCAGGCAGGCCATGCTGCAGGGGGAGAGGAAACCTTTTAGGAGGAGCCCTGGGAGCGCTTACCCGGAGATGGGGTACAAAGAGAGAGCTGAGACTCTCAAAGTATAAAAGGATCCTCGGGTTCAGCTCTGCCCAATTCCCCTTTCCAGCTCTGGGGCCGCAGTTCTGGTAGCTGGATCCACGCATGGATGGGCTTGGCCGTCCTGGCAATCGCAGGGGACCTCATGCTTTGGGAGGAACCTTGGTCTCCCAGCCCCAGCCCATTCTTGGGCCCTGTGATGGACTGGGGCTGGGACCCAGCGAAGGCCACAGTGTGAGGAGGCAGGACCGGCCCCCTCTGCTCCTTGCAGGTGACCTGGGACTGAAGCACCACCGCACAGGAGCCCGGGAATGTTTTTTGAGTCTCTCTGAGACTGGTGATCTGACCGTCAGTGTGTGGCCACTGGTCTTGGGGGACAGGATAGTGAGGCTGCTTTCTCAAGCTTTCCGAGATGGAAGCCAGGCAGTGCCCTGTGCTAATGGCCCCCTGGGCGGCACCTAGGACCCCACCCTGGCCACCTGTCCTGTGCATGCATTGCTCTGTGTGTCTAGGCCACTTGTCTGCCACCTGGGGACCAACACAGCTTGGGTGGGTCTGACGGGAAGCACCCTCCCTCCTGGCATGGTAGAGAAGGTGCTGGAACCTGGGCAAGGCACAGCCTGCCACGGTCCAGCAGGAGGGCTGAGCACAGGCCAGGTGCCCACTGCCCCCTCCACCCACACCTCCCTGCCCAGCACCAGCCCCGGAATGAGAAGCCCAAAGACATTCAGAGATGATCAGGAGGCTGAGGCAGGGAGCAGCAATGAATGAGAGCAGGATCTGAAGTCAGGCCACGTTAAGGAAGACACAGACCAGTCCCTGCAGAGGTGGCGGAGGGGCCCTGGGATTCGGGGGTGCAGGTGCAGTGGGACCTGTGTGGGGCTGCATGGAGTCCTGGAGCTGGGGCTGGCTGGAGACGGAGGTTAAAGGCTGTCAGGGGCTCCTGACCTCAGGGAGCTGGGGAATTAGGCACAAACCTATCAGGTCCGTCCAGCACTGCTGCCACCTGTTCCTTCAGGCTCCTTGTCAAGCAGCTGAGGTGCTGTCAAGCCCAGGTGCTGTGAGGGCAGACGCATGAGGCGTGGGAGGGACATAGGTGACCACTGCAGTGTGTTGACTGTAGGGCAGGGCTCAGCAGTCAGAAACAGCCCACAGGGCCCTGCCTGCGTTCTGCAGGGTTCACGGCTCCTGGCCCCAGGCTGGAAGCTTAAGCATTGACCCCTGTCTGGGGTGGCACAGGGAGGCTTAAAGCTACAGGACGGACGGAGTGTCCAACATGGAGCTCAGAAAGGGGGTGACCACCCATGCCGATCCATAGTCCCTTCTCCTGGCCTCAGTCAGCTGAGATTCCCCAGGCCCCCTTAATGCTCTGGAGGGTCAGGTCCCAAGGCCACAGATGGCCATGAGCTGCGGGCTGCCAGGCCAATTCTCTGACACCAAGGAGAGGCCCAGGCACCCCTCTTCCCCAGCACCCCACCCTGCCTTTGAGCAGAATCACCCACACTTGGACACTACAGTCTCTGCTCTCTCCCAGAAAAGAGGCCGAAAGGGCTCCTGGGAAGCTAGTTCGTTGCCCCTGCTTGGGGTGCAAGGCAGAATCTCCCCATCTGGGAGCAGAAGCCGCCATTTGGAACCCAGCACCAGGCCTGGTGCTGTGGTGCTGTCATGTGGGGTTGTGTGACATTTGCCTTGGCCCAGGAAGAAAAGCGCATCCTGGCTTCCCAGGTGCAGAGGGGGAGGCAGCCCCAAGGGAGGTGCTGGAGGGGGACCGGAGGGTGAGAGCAGGGCAGAGCGGCCCAGCTGCAGAGCCCGGGGAAGCGCAGGCACCTCCAGGAGGATGGGAAGGCGGGAGGCTGAGAGCCAGACTAGGGAGGGTCAGGGAGAAGGAGTCACCTTTTAGGGCGACCCCAGCTCTGCCCTTCTTGGCATCCGTCAGAAAGGGAGGCTGCGTTTCCTCTCCCCCACCCACCCCGTACCCCTTCTCCAAGGTGAAGTTCACAGGAAAGGCATGGATTTGATCTGACTGCCAGCCCTTGCAAACCCCCATTTCTGAGCTCTTCACAGAGGGAGCCCGGAGTGGGCAGCCAGGGGGAAGCAGCAGGGAATTCGGGGTGTGGGAAACAGGCTCTGGCGCCGTTCTGCCCCCAGCAGTGAAGGCAGGGGAGGCCCGGCCAGCAGCCTTTGCCCACCAGGTGCTCAGGCAGAAACCCAGGTGTCGGGGACTGGGGGAGGGGGGACAGCGGCTTCCCCTGGGCCAGGCCGGCCTGCAAGCCAGCCAGGCAACCCACTGCAGGCCTGCAGAGCATCACCGGCACCATGCGACGGCCACGGTGACCTCGCTTGTGCCCCCAGCCTCTCGGCTCCTTTGAATTCTGCAGAAGGGAAAAGGCACTAGACAGCCTCCCAACAGACAGAAACCAGATGCCGCTGGCGCACAGGTCAGCGAGAACAGATGTGAGGCCGAGGGCCTGGCGAGGTGACGGACGGGGAGCAGCTCCAGAGACCCCCTGCTCCGCAGGCTGCCAGGGCCCAGAGCCGCTCCATGGCGGGATGAGGCGGGAGCCCCGGCTGCTGCCTGCAACCAGCCATTGCTCTTGGAGCCAGAGTCCAGGCAGGGCGATCGGGGCCTGAGCAGTCAGATCCTAGGGCAGACCCTCTCACAGGCCCCGAATGGTGATCCTGAGCCCAGGGGCATGACCTCAGCCCAGGCGTTGGCCTCTACCGCTTGCACACGGCTGCTCAGCACACTGAGCCTCCCTGCAATTCAGGGGTGCTGCGCCACGCTGCCCTGTGTCCAGGGCAGACCCTGGGCTCAGAGAAGCTGCGTAGTGGCCCTGGAGTCCCGCAGCAAGATGGTCAGAGCCAGAACGGGCACAGGATCTCTGTGTCCTAGGCCGTCTCCCGCGGATGGGGAAAGATGTGGCCTCTGCCCTGAGAGACTGAGCCCTGTCTCTTTCCCTCCCCAGAGACATGCGCAGTAAATAACGGAGGCTGTGACCGGACGTGCAAGGACACGGCCACTGGCGTGCGATGCAGCTGCCCCATCGGATTCACGCTGCAGCCAGATGGGAAGACGTGCAAAGGTCAGCACAGGGGCCACGCTGCTGCGTCCCGGCCTGGCCCCAGCCGGTCCCCACCCTACCCACACCATCCGCCTCCGAGGCCACACAGCTGGGCCCAGCTGCTGGGTTGGGTGGGGGACGGCACTCGGAGGTCAGGAGCGGGGAGGGTCCCTCGCAGGGCTCCAGGAAATGCTGGTTCTAAGGCACAGCATTCAGTTCCTGGGCCTAAAAGATTCTGATGTCTAAGAGTTTGGCTGCCCAACAGGTGAACAGTTAGGCATCTCCGTGGGCCGGATTTCCTGGGCTGTCAGCTCCCCAGGGGCGCTGGGCTGGTGAGAGGTGCATGTGTCACTGAATGCCATTATGCCCCGAAGTTTCAAGAGAGTCTCGGCAGAAGGAGTAAAGGGGCGGGAGAACCCCCATCTACCATAGAAAATAAGGGATCCCCGGAGGGAAAGAAGGGAGCGGGCGACGGAGGGAAGGGGCCAGGAGGGAGGGGCCCAGGGAGAGGAAGTGGGGGCTGCTTCCCACTGGAGTTTCTGGGTGCTCCTGGGATGATGGGCTGAGGGAGGCAGGGAACGAGCGCTGGCCGCAGAGCTGGCCGCGTGCAGGGCAGCGCTGGAGCTGGCCCGGGCCTCTGCCTAACCTTGGCCAGGCTAGAGCCTGGAAGGAACAAGGACCGGACCTGCCGAAGCCCAGTCAATGAATATATTGAAAACCAAGGTTTGGGGTGATTTAAAAATAGTTCGCCGCAGGCTGTGTTTAAGCCTGTAAAAGTACACAGCCACGGTCTCTCCTTCCTTGCCAGCTTGCTGGGGAAGAAGCCATGGGTGTTGACAAAAATACCGTCCTTCCAAAGCCTGTTTATTTGAAAATAAAACCCTCCAAGGCCACCGCTCTGCCCAAGAATAGCCCGATGTGTTCCTGGCAGGCACGTGGGCAGTCAGGAGCCCTGGCAAGGGGGCCTCACAGCCCCGTGATGTCACCCAGGGCCAGCCACTCACCACTGGGGGACCCAGGCCTCACCATAGCTCTGAGGGGGGCTGCCCCAGGCACAAGGGCAGTGCGGGGCTGAGGCCAGGGCAGTTTGGAGCCCAGAGCTCCCCACTTGGGCAGGAAAGGGCCTGGGTGTCCTGTGGACAGGCAGACGGGAAAGGGGCCCCTGCTGCTGCCTCTGCCCCCACCCCAAGTATCCGATGGGCACCCATTCCCCAGCTCGTTTCTGAGGTCTAAGAGACCCCTGGCCTGAGCCCCGGGTTGCTTCTTGAAACAACCAGGCCCTTCCACCAGGCCAGCCCTGCCCAGCCTCCAGCCAGCCCTCATCTGTGAACCTGGAGCCCAGCCAGGGGCTGAGCCACCCCAGGGGCTCTCACGCCCTCCTGTAAAGGGGCTTTGGTGCCTCCTCTGTGACTCAGATGACACTGTAGAGGCCAGGTAGAAGGTGAGAAAATGGAGTGGAGATCTCTGTCTCTCCACGGGTGCGAGAACCAGAGGTTCTCGGGCCACTGAGGGCTGCTTACTACCCTCCAGAACCGGGTCCCCAGCTCTGGCTGGAGAGGCACCCCCAGGGCTGGGGCCTTGGCCAGGGCAAGCCCGGCCGGGGATTTCCAGTGACCCAGAGCCCCAGCCCAGGAGTTGGTCTCCAGCAACGGCCCACGCTTCAAGCCTGCTGAGGCTCCAGACAGGATCAAAGGAGCCATTTCAAAGGTTTGGGGTTCTCTAGAAGCCAGAAAGTCACTGGCAGCAAAACGGGTGGCCAGAGGGGTAGGGGTAACAGAGTTTGGAAAACCCAGAGCCGGAAGCCCTGGGCAGCAGGACCGCAGGTGGGGGGTAGGCAGGAGAGACAGGTGGGTGTCTTTGCTAATTGCAGAGACTGGAGGGGTTCCGGAGTGTGGACTGGTGGGGTGTGGCCTCAGCTTCCTGTCTGGGGCTGCATCCTGTTTGCTGTGGGCAGGTGGACATCTTTCAGCAGGAGAGAGGTTTCCCAGGCTGGAGTCTGGATTTCCCTTAGGGACAGCACCCCATCCTGAAACACCCGGAAGAGGCCCCTGGGAGAGCCCCCACCCTGCCTCTGCCCAGGACCCCATTGTGGGCAGCCCACAAAGAGTCTTATCTGCATGGCGTGAAGGTGCCCTCACCTGTCCTCCACCTGGCCAGCCCCAGCCCTTTCCCCCTGCTGATGTCACAGAGTGGCCCCATACATACCATGCTCCTGGCCCTCCCTGGGCTCCTGCCCCGTACCCTCACCCACAGGGCACGGGGCTGCCACACTGTGCCCTGGCGGGGTGGCAGAGGAAGAGGCACAGTTGTTCTGTGTGTGCCGACAGCTCGCCCCATTCCCCAGCACCTGCACACACCTCCCCAGGGTAACGTTCAAGCATCGCCTCCGTGGCTTCCTCCTCTCGGCCCTGGGGTCCCTTTCATGGACTGGGGTCACCCGTCTTGTCTTTCTGTCTGTTACTCCTGCACACTCTTGCTGGGTCCTGGGGTACCTCTGTGGTCCCCGAGGCCCTCTGAGACTAGTCAAAAAGGGTTCCCAGAGGGGAGCCCCCCACAGTGGCAGGGTGGCCGCTGCTAGAGGCTGAGCAGGGGAGGGTGGGATGGCAGAGCCCAGGCTGCGAGCTTTGATCCTGGGAGCCACCTGCCGGCAGGTGGGGGTCACCGTGGATTTGCTGTGGCCGGTGATGCTGGCTGCCCGTGGAGGGTGGGTGGGACATGATGGAGAGGGTACACAAGCAGAGCAGAAGTGGCACCCAAGGGGCTCACGGGAGGTGGAAGGGCCATGTGTCCCTGGTTGCTATCAGGTGGGGGAAGGAGACCTCAGCATTCCTGGGGCTGAGGACACCTCGGGGCGGCCCCTGCCTGCTTAGTGCCTCTCTAGCCTCCCTAGGGAAGACGCTGGCTGGCAGCTCAGTGTGCAGGAGCTCTGGGCCTCAAAGTCCTCAGGGTCCCGGGCCCTGCCTGAGGTCACCCAGGCGGTGAGGCTGTAGGATGGCACCCCCTCTCCCACTTGCAGCTTCTAGCTAGAAACATCCCAGGGCTGGGGCGGGAGGAACCTGGCCATGCCGAGCTCTCCCTGGACCTGGCCGCAGTGGCCTTTGTGCTTCCCTGATGGCCTCAGGGCCAGTGTAGGGTGCTGGGCAGATACTATCTGAAGTCTGCTCTTACGCTTGGCCCTGTGACTCAGTCTGTGACACAGAGCTCCCGAGAGACCCTGAGGGAGGCCTTGACACCACAACCTAAAAACCCCCGGAGGCCAGGGAGGTAGGTCGCTCACCCTGGGTGTCACACGGTCCCCTGACCAACGCAGCTAGCATCTAGATGTGCCTAGGTTGGGTGGGAAGACACTGCACAGGACAGTGCTTCAGCACATTGGGGCCACCATCACGCCTCCTGTTGGGCCTGGGACAAAGCAGTGAGTGGCTGGCAGAGGTCAGAGTCACCAGCGTAGGGCCAGTGGCTCAGCTTCCGACCAACGGGGAAGCAGGCTGGGGAGCCAGCTCGGGCCAGATCTGCGCGCAGAGCAGCAGGGAGGAGGCCTCTGGTCTCCCCTCACTTCCTGTTCACGCCTCCCAAGCAGGCCTGGCCCATCCTGAATGTCACCTCTCAGTTGCATGGGGTCCTGCAGGGTTTTATCTGCAGAGGCTGCCAGGTCCCAAGAGAGCTTCCCATCCCTGGGAACAGGGCCTCAGATGCCACAAGTGCCAGGCTGGCCTGGGGGCCAGAGGAGCAGGAAGAGGGAGTCACAGGGTCCCGCTGTGAGAGAGGAACCTCCCGGCCATCACTGTGGGTGATCAGGAATTGGGCCAAGGGAGTGTCAGGGTCCAGCTGCCCCTTGTTCCTTGCTGATTGTAGAAACAGCCAGGGCAGGAGGGACTGGGGGCAAGGCGGTGGCCAGTTGGTTGGGCTGAGACTTCCTGAACCAGGTCCTTTACCTCTCTGGGCCTCAGTTTCCTTATCTAACAGGCAATGAGAGCTGCTTTCTAATAGGTGGACTGAGGGCTGACCAAGCACCAGCACCCCAGTAACCCAGGTGATGCCCTGCATGACGAGGACGCTTCTCACTCATTTTGGGAGTGGACAGTAGTTGATCCCCAGTGGCCCCTGCTCCAGCCTCTCTGCCTGGAGGCTGCCTCCTGGGGGAGGCCACTGTCCCCCACTGTCCAGCCTGATATACGGGGTATCAGTGCCCCAGCCCTCCAACCCCTCGAGCCAGGCCCCAGCCCTGTGCTCAGCTGAGGACCCCGGGCCCTGAGTGACAGGGGAGTCAGGCAGAGCAGGAGGGGAGGACGGTGGCGGCGCCCCACCCAGTACCGAGCTCACGCCGTCGCCCCGCCCCCACCCCACCCCTGCAGACATCAACGAGTGCCAGGTGAACACCGGAGGCTGCGACCACTTCTGCCGGAACACCGTGGGCAGCTTCGAGTGCAGCTGCCGCAAGGGCTACAAGCTGCTGACGGATGAGCGCACGTGTCAAGGTGAGCCCCGCGGGCCTGGGGTCCCTGCAGGGTCCAGGGCCCTTCCGGTAGGAGAGGAGGTGAGCAGGTGGGTGCAACGGGCCCTGCAGGAATGTGCTTCTCCCACGTACCATGCGCTCCTGCCTTCTTGTCCTGTATCTGCACTAGGAGCTGCCTAGCGCAACCTGACCGCTAGTAGGTAGGAAACAGCCCCAGGGAACCATCCACCGGCCCCGCCCCTCTTCCCCGGCCTGCAGTGCCCAGACGGCTCCGGCCCCGAGGAGCGTGCTGCCACCTGGCGGATGGCTTTGCACACCACAAGCGCCTCTGACAGTCCCTTAGGGTCCCCGGCAGCCTGCTGGAAGCCAGGATGGTGGGAGCAGGGGGCTGGGCACAGGCCGGGAATCCCAGCCCAGGAGAAGCCCAGCAGCTGGCGTGAGGCCGCAGAGGCCTCGAGGATGGCCTGTGGGGAGGGGTTAAGAGGCGGCGGCACCGTCCCTCAGGACGAGGGCCCGGGGAGGGGCTCCATTTCCCCACAGACTACCGGGGTGCCCTCTGCTGGTTCTGTTCCATGGGGTTCCCGTAATTACAGCCGCGCCTGACGGCGGGACCCGCAGCTCAGAGGCCCCTTGTGTCCCCACTCCGTGGCTCCCTTTGGGCCCCCGGGGGAGTCCCAGTTGCCCTGCATGCGCAGTGTTACAGTGACAGGGCGGAGTCTGCTCTGCGCTAAGCTCTGCACCCTGCTCGTCTCCGGGAAAGGCGTGAGGTGGCTTCTGGTCCGGGTGCAGAGTTAGTGGGGAACGCAAATACGGGGGGCGTGACGTCTGCTGTGCGTTGGCTCTGTCCCGAGCCTCAGGCCCCGAGTCTGTCCACCCCGAGGGTGCCTGGGAGCGAGTGACAGGCTGTGCCAGCCGCTGCGCCCTGGAACCCCTCTCGGACTCTGTCCCCTGCGGCCCCGCAGACATCGATGAGTGCTCCTTCGAGCGGACCTGCGACCACGTCTGCATCAACTCCCCCGGGAGCTTCCAGTGCCTGTGTCACCGCGGCTACACGCTCTACGGGACGACCCACTGCGGAGGTCTGCAGCCCGCCCGCCAGGGCCACCTCCCCCTCGAGGCACGCGCCCGGCCGCACGGCCACCTGCACTGCACCCCACACCCCAATCCTGACCTCCACAGGCTGGGGGGCTGGGAGGGACCTCAGCAAGGCGGAAGGCGGAGCCAGAACAGAGTAGACTGAGCAGGACCGGGAGGAGGGGGCTCAAGCTGCGCCCCGGCTTGGGGACACCAGAAGCTCCAGGCGGTGGTGGCTGGGAAGGGGAGGGCAGGGCCGCAGGTTGCTGGAGAAGGGCCCACGGGTCACAGTGGGGAAGGGCTCCAGGGGAACCTTCTGAGCACAGCTTGGGGTAAGGACGGGGGGGGGGGAGGAGGGGGGACAGATGGAGGCCACTATATTGCTGGAGCATGGGGGCCAGGGGATGCGGCAGAGATGCAGGCAGGACTGTCTCGGGGCTCCTGACCCCAGGAAGACTTGAGGTCTGTTCCGGCTCACTGAGGACCCTGTGGCAGCACCTGGGGATCCAGGGCAGTCATGGGGAGCCTTGGGAAGGGAGCTGCACCCTGGGGGGGGGGGGGAACAGAGCCCAGCTCAAGGGCTTGGTACTGTCCTCAATGTGCCCAGCTTAGGTGGGAACTGGCCCACCTCCTATCACCTCTACCACCCAGCCTGGCCACACACTGGCTCTGGGTGGGAGGTGGGCAGCGGTACTGGGGGCTCCTGCTCGTCGCTGCACTCTTCTGGGGAGACCCTCAGTCTGCCCACTTTCTGGCCAGTCTGGATGGTTCATGGCGCCCCAAGTGTCTGATGTCCATCCAGAGATCGGTGGGGCTCCTGGCCAGAAGGACTCAGAGGTGGCTCTGTTCACACTAGCAGCTACGTACAGGAGGGGACAATGAGGCTGGGAAGGGCTTGTGTGGAGTCTGCAGTCAGGCCCAGGGGCCCAGGCCTGGGCCACCTCCCCTGGGCTGGGGCTCCTGCTCCACGTCGGACAGAAAACTGCCTGGGTTCCTTGGAGAAGGGGTGCATTTGGAGTCTGAGGCGCTTTGCACCCCATGGTGTCAGGCTGGAGTCCCCCGCGCTCCCCAGCCCTGCCAAGCCCTGGGTGTGGGTCCAGCCTCCCTCCCGCCCTCACTCGAGCCTCTGCTTCCAGACGTGGACGAATGCAGCATAAGCAATGGGCACTGTGACCAGGGCTGCGTCAACACCAAGGGCAGCTACGAGTGCGTGTGCCCGCCGGGCAGGCGGCTGCACTGGAACCGGAAGGACTGCGTGGGTGAGTGGGGGCGGGGCTGGTGGGGGGGGCACGGGGCTGGCACCGCCCCTTCCAGGACAGGTGGGGCGGTGACTTCTCAAGTGTAGGCCATGGTCCACGGGCAGTACCAAAATACCCTGCTCTGTCTTTCTGGAACCGAGGCTTGGAGGGAGCAAATGGAGGTCCTGTCTCCCCCAGAGCTCCTCCTGCGGCAGGGGGCGCTGCGAGAAACAGGAGTGGGAGCACAGGGTACAACGGCTGCAGCATCTGAGCCCCAAAGGGAGCGGGATGTCCGCCCCACAGTGAGGGCCCCAGTGTCTGAGAGATCGAGGAGGAGGAGGAGGAGGGCTTGAGCGCCTTCCAGGCCACGCCCCCAGGACTCCCCCTCCCCCCACACTTCACCTCCCGCCCTCCCGCCCTCCCCGTTAGCTCTGGGCTCATCTGTGGCTAACCCAATCCACAGGATCCCATGACCCAGTCACCGCCCAACACCCCACCTCTGAGCGCACAAGGCTTGGGGGGGCATCCGGATATAAACCAGAGCAGAAGTTCTCTAAAAGGTTCAGACTTCAATGATGATTTCCTTCCCAGTTCCAGAAAGTTCATAGCTGGTCTTCCAAAAGCACGGGCAGTGAGGGCTGTGGCCCTGCCGAGTGCGGTGTGAATCACTCTGCTATAAACCGTGTCTGCATATCCTGCAAGGACGATGCTGGGGCACCCCAAGTGAGGAACGTAAAATCTAACAGCCTCTGAGAGTAGTTATTTTTTCCAGGAGGAGCTGTTTCAGTCTTTCCAGAAAATAAACAACTATTAACGATGCTTATCTATAGCTCAGAGTCCATTTGGAGAGCTCGGTGCTGCCTGGGCATCTGGTTACCGACGTCTTCCCAGCTTGCCCGGGACCGTGTGGGTGACAGGCCAGTCAGGAACCAGGCATTTCCCTGCTGCCCGGGGAAGAGCCCGTCGCCAGCCCTGGGTGGCGGCACAGCCCGTGGGTCCCACTGGATGCTGGGATGTCTTCGGGGTGACGTTAGCAGGTGTCTGTGTGAAGAGGTCGAATGTGGCCTGGCCTCGCCAGATGGCATCCTTCTGGGTCTCCTAGTGGTTTGTAGTACCCCTTTCCAGAACAGAAACCAGGTTACAGTGAGCCCAGAAGGGCCTGACCCTTTCTAGTGATGTCCCGCTGTGCCATGTAAGGTCCTCGCCAAGGGATTGAAGGATCGAGCACCCGAGGCTCACAGCATGACCGGGAGACCGGTTCCTCTGACCTCGGGCTCCTCCGAGACGAGCAGTAAAGCTGTGTTCCCAGCATTGCACAGTGTCGCACTTCTGCAGGAGCCTCTCAGCTCTGTGGAATATTTACCCTTTTATTTTTTGGCAATATCGCATGCCCTAGAGAGGGTCACAGGTGGGCAGAGGGTCCATTTCATCCTTTTTTATTGAATTCGCTTCCCTCTGGGTGTACCATGTCTGGTCTATCCACTCATCAGCTGATGGACGGTGGTGGTGTTCGCACTTCTCGGCCACTGTGGCCTTGCTGCCGTTTTGGTGTGGACGTGGGCGGGTAGCTAGGGGTGGACGTGCTGTGTGTCACTTGGAAGGAATTTTCCTGAGCGGCTGCACTGTGTTACATGCCAGCACTGTGGGACCCTTGTTTTTGACTTTTCTTCCTGCTTTCCTGGGATTAAACCCAGGGTCTTATCATTGAACTACACCCCCAGGTCTTTTCTTAAACTTTTTTTAAAATCTAATTTTAAAGAGAATGAAACGAAACAAAATAAAACAGAAGAAGCCAATCAAAACAGTGAAAGTGATACAGACATCAAAACAGGGCCATAGCAAATCAACAATGGCCACCACAGTGTCTCTTGTTATCTTCAAAACTGCTCTCCATACCATCAGACCTAATACAATCAACAAAACAGAACAGAATAAAACCAATCAAAACAGAACCTTGAAGAAAACAATAAAACCGAACAAAACAAAACAGCAAGGAAGCCCCTATTTGCTACACTGGATCCTGTTATTCTCTAAACAGATGTTCAGACTGCTGGCCTTAGGCCTGCAAAGTCAGTCAAACAATACAATAATTAAGTTGTCTTTGTGCCTCAGTTACTCTCACCCCAGCCTGTGACCCTCCAAATCAGCTGGCTGTAGGGTCGGGGCACCCTTCTTGTCTCCCAGCCCAAGTGCCAGCTGGCTCACGGGAGGGCAAACTGGTTTCTTGTTCCTCTTCCCGCCCCACATGGGGGCTGCTGGCTCACAGGGTCTCTTCTTTTTAATTTTGAGGCAAGGTCTCACTGAGTCACCAAGTTAGGTTGAACTCAAACATGCAGTATCCCACCTCAGCCGCCCAGTGTGCTGAGTAACAGTGTGTGCCCCAAATCTAACCTCTGACTTTTTCCTGATAGCCGTCCTAGTGGATGTGAAGTGGTGTCTTGTGTTTCTATTCATATTTCCCCAACGCTGAGTACCTTTCATGTGTTTGTTGTCCACCTTTCTGTGTTATATGGAGAAATGTATCCTCTGTCCTTTTGTAATTAGGTCGTCTGCATTGTTAATTGTAAGTTTTCTCTGTTTTCTCTCTGTCTTCTCTCCATCAGTCAGCCTTCTGTCACTGTAACAAAATACCGGAGGTGAACAAAGTGGGAAGAATTTATTTTGGCTCCTGGTTTCCGAGGTCTCAGTCCGTGGTCAGCTAGCTTCATTGTATGGGGCCTGGAGCCAGGCAGAGTATCCAGCAGGGAGCATGCAGTGGAGCATGCTGGGAAACAGGAAGTGGGGTCCCAGTATCTCCTGCCAGGCCAACCCCCAATATGGCCTCATGGCCTCCCATGAGGCCCAGCCACCTCCCAATACTGCCACCTGCTGGAGAGCAAGCCTTCAACACCTGGGCACTGGGGAGATATTTAAGATCCAAACACAGCAGGCTTGAGGTAATTTTCTGTATGGCGTGAGATCGAATCCAGCTTTTTTTTTAACGTGGCTGGCCAGTTGTCTTAGCATGTCTGTCGGAAGGACCTTTGTTTCCCCTGTTGAATTGCCTTGGTGTCCTCACCCAATTCCATCCTGTTGGTGTCTTCGCCTGCTCTTACAGTGATATCCACAGACTTCATTGTGTAGCATTTTACTGAGTCTTTTAAATCAGAAATGTGAGTCCTCCAGCTTCGTAGTGCATGTTCAAGGCTGTTGTTGCTGAACTTTCCTTGATTTTCCGTACGAATCCTAGGATCCATTGGTTCCTGTGACAAGTCATGAATGATACTAAGCTGGATCTGTCATGGAGCATCCAAATGCTGGTTCAGGCACGCGCTCTGCTGAAGTGCCAGGACCTGGGCAGAGCTGTGCCTTCCAGAAGGGGAAGGAGAGCTGCCCCAAGTGAAGATGAGAAGATCACCAGACACCGTGATTAGTCACTGACAGGCAGAAAACAAAACGGAGCATTGTGGCTTCGGTGTTGGTCTTTGCAGTCCTGGGGATTGAACCCAACACCTCACACATGCTGGCTAAGTGAGTGCCAGGGTCTTACTGAGTTGTCCAGGCTGGCCTCAGACTTGTGATCCTCCTGCCTCAGCCTCCCAAGTAGCTGGGATCACAGATATACACCACCACGCCTGGCTTAGTATTAGATGTTTTGAGCTCACGGGCAGGTCGTGCTGTGAGTGGCAGCCTGAGACTGAAGGGTCGTTCTCACTCAAGGTCCACAGATGGTTCCGCTGGCTGAGCAGGCCCGGGCAGAGGCAGGAGAACTCACACTGGCAGCTGGGACCAGAGGGCCTGTGGGCTGCTGGTGTCTCTGTGATGGCATTCAGACCCCAAGAGCCAAGCCTGCCCTGGGCGTGTGTTCACTCAAAAGAGCTCGTGGTAACCCAGGGACACTCAACTTGGACCCTTCCTGGGCTCTTTGCCAGTCGCTGGTGGTGTGGAAGCCTTTGGCCCGGGGACCCGGTTTCTGAATCTTGTGCAGTGCGGCCGTGTGGGGGTCCCCCAGCCATCATTCAAATCATGTGCAGGAGAATCTCCTGGGACTTCTAAACTTCAGCCCTCGTGTGCGTAATGCACCTGCCGTCCTGGTGGCAGAGCCTGCCCAGCCACAGGGCCTCTGTGCCAGACCAAGGAATGGTGCTGGGCAGGACCAGGAGCACTGAGCCAGTTAGAAAAGACCCACCAGCCAGGCATGGTGGTCACACCTGTAATCCCAGCACTCGGGAGGCTGAGGCAGGAGGATCCTTGTAAGTTCAAGACCAGCCTGCGCTACTAAGTGAGCTCAAGGCCAGCCTGAACTGCATAGCAAGACCCTGTCTCAAAAAAGACATTTAAAAAAATGAAAGAAAATGCAAGATCCAACCACGAGGGCTCCCCAGTCACCCCAAGCTCCCTGCAGCCTCATGTTGGCTTCACCCATGCTCATGCCCATCCCCTCACATATGCTCACACAAGTGGGCGTCCTGCTCTGGGGCTGCCACCCTTCCCCCCTTCCCTCTCGCCTGGGTTCTCTCAGGAAGAATGCCTGTGGCAGGGCAGGGGGCTCAGGGGACAGTGCTGGCCGATCCTGGGTCTCAGGCTGCCCCCTGCCTCCCTCTTTCAGGATGGGCGGAAGCCACAGGCCTCCTGGGTAAGGGACCAAGGGCTTCACCACGCGTGCACCATTCAGGAAAACCACAGTGAGGCCTTTGCGGCCGTTGGCTTGGCTGTGGCCAGGCTTCTGCTCAGCGTGGCCACGTCTCCTGGGCAGTGGCGGTGGAATTGTGCGTGGTGTGGGGTCCCCGTCCTGAGTTCAGCCCTGAGGCCAGGGGTGCCTGCTAGCGGTGCAGGAGCAGCGGCAGGTCCTCCCCGACCCCCGAGTGCCATCGCAGGACCCCAGCCCATGCTGCGCAGGCAGGGACTCATCTCCCAAGCCAAGGGCGACGTTGCTCTTGTGAACAGAAGCCAGCCGGCCGCTTGTCTAGGGACGTGACATCACCCCCGACTTTCTTGCTGCACACGCGTGCTGAGAAGGCCCCAGGAAAGACGTCAGAACCCCAGGGGACATGCTGGGACTCTGGAGACAGAACCCCCGGCAGGGCCTTCACAAGAACCTCAGGGCCACACAGGGGACTCAGTTCCCCGGGGAGCTTGCTTTTCCCTAGGGCCCTTGCCCCAGGCTCGGGAGTCCTGGGGAACAGAGGAGTTGGGGTTCTGTCTTTACTCGGCTGCAGGTGTTACTCTGAGCACCACGAGGGGGTTTGTCTGTTTCCGCCGAATCACTCGCTTTCTCAGACTCCTTGAAAACATCCGGGCACGTTGTCACGGCTGTCTCTCCTCTGCCTCTGCTTAAAGTAACCGAGTGAATTGTATTTACTTGGTTCACCATTTGGAACGCTTTTACTTTGTCTTTTTGAGACAGGGTCTCACTATGTGGTTCAGGCTGGCCTTGAGCTCACTCTGTAGCCCAGGCTGGTTGCAGACTCCCAAGGATCCTCCTGCCTCAGCCTCCCGAGTGCGGGGATTACAGGTGTGCATCACTGTGCCTGCTACAGTTGGAACCTTTCCCAATTGTTTTTCTCAGGAAATGCCTCTGAGCCGGCCTTAGCTACTATAGTTCCAATTTTCCTTGTTTGCTTAAGCCTGTCTTCCTAAATTATGCTGGGGGGGTGGGGGGGGTCCAGACCTTCTGGTCCTTTCTAGCTGCTGCTTTTCATCTCCTTCAACCCCAAGATCCTCACAGGTGAGCTCCTCAGTGCAGACCCAGTCACCCAGGACAGTAATTATCCGGGAACTCCCGAAACCTGGAGCAGCTCCTCGCCAGCTCCTGCACTCTGGGGAATTTGAGTTTAGCCCCTTGTAGCTCTCGCCTTGCTCCAGACCAGGCTCTAAAGTCATCGAGATCTGTCTCTCGGGCGAGAGCTCCAGGATGGTGGGTTCAGAAGGCTTGGCAAGCAGGAGACCGAGGCCAAGCACACCGGTGACTGAGGCCGACTGTAGAGTAGCCAGCACGCTGTCTCCTCACCTTCGAGTTAGCAGCGCTCATAAACTTTGGCCTGTCCTGAGCGCCATAGTGACCGATGTTATTCTAAGTGGTTGCTGCTGGTGGTGGTTTAGGTTTGGTGGCAGGGAGGAGGAGGCAGTTTGCCCTGCACCAGCGAAGCCCGAGAGTCGGGGGTCATAGCCTGAATCCATGAGGACCCAGGAGCTCTGCCAGGACCTCTCGGCTTTGGCATAAAAAACCCTCAGTGGTCCCGTAGCCAGTCAAAAGCACGCACTTAGACTGCGGTCCCAGGTTCCCCAGCCAAACAGAGGCAGGAAAGCCATGTGACCCGTGGCTGCCTGCTGTCTTGTGCTCCCAACCACGGACAAAGCAAATAGATCACTCTAGTGGCATCTTGGCAGAACAAGACTGTCCTCACGAGGGCTTCCTCGGGGGCCGGGGGACGGTCCCTTCGTCCTCAGCAGAGAATCCTTCAGCCACCGTGCAGCCTCAGGGCCATGGTAGGGTGGGAAGCATGCAAGTCTGGGGTCTCCACCCAACAGGCCAACCCCGAGCACTGGGGGTAAAACTGCACATGCATCAGACGAGAGCCAAAGAAAAGCAGCGTGGGGGTTCAGTCCCGGGTACGGAGTGGGGTCTGTTATCCACACCAGCGGGCAGGGAGCCCAGTAAGGCAGAGCAGGGATGGGGTTCATTCTCTGGGGAGCCACACCCCACACCTCTCTTAGGGCCACGCACAGGACACAGGGAAGTGAGGGTGGCAGCTTCCGAGGGACCTGAGCTCTCTCCGAGGTGTCCTAACAGTGCCTGAGCCAGCCGCAGGGGGGCTGGTGGAGCCTGGTGCCCCCTTACTTGAGGGCACCCCTCCTGCGGTGAGGGACACTGATGAGCTGGCTCCCCCAGGGGCATCAAATCAGGGTCTGGGGACATTTTCTGTCCTCTAGTGACAAATCCACGCAGCGTCCTGAGTGCAGTCTCTGGCCCATGCCTCAAGGTTGTGTCCCCACTTGGTGCTGCCCCTCTCCTCCAGATGGGCAGGGATACTGGCTCAGGGGACCCAGCCCTGTCCCCTAGGAGACTCCCCCTGGGGACAACCTGAGCCTCCTCAACAAGGCAAGAGTCTGAAGGGAGAGGGAGCGGGCCTGATGCCTGTGTCCCCCATAGCCAAATGGACCTGGCCCCAGCATCCTCTCCACGTGCATCAGGCCCCGGCAGGGAGGGCGTTGGGGTCCTTGGTGCCCCTGCGTAGTGGCCTGCAGCCCGGCCACACACTCTGCCTTCCTTCTCCTCAGAGACCGGCGAGTGCCTTTCTCGGGCCCAGGGCTCCCCACAGGCCCAGCTGTCCTGCAGCAAGGCAGGCGGTGTGGAGAGCTGCTTCCTGTCCTGCCTGGCCCACACCCTCTTTGTGCCAGGTAACTCCAGGCTCTCCGGGGGTGGCCGGTGTTGGGGAAGGGGCTGCTTCCCTGGAGTCCCTGCTCCCTGCTGCTCTCGAGGAAGACCCTGACCTAGTCCTCCTGGGCATGGGGCCACCTGTCCGTTGGGCTCTTTAGGGTCTGGGCTCCTCCCTGTCGAGCCACTTACTGTGGGCATGTGGCAGGAGCAGGCTTGCAGAGGGGTCCATCCTGATCTTGGTCTCATTCAGCAAACCCCTCAGAGGCCTTGAGGATCTGGGGTCCTGGAAGGGAGTTGTGCCCAGGCCCCCCTCACCCACTGGCCTCTCCTCAGACTCGGAAAACAGCTACATCCTGAGCTGCGGAGTTCCAGGTCTCCAGGGCAGGACACAACCCAAGCACAATGGCACCAGTGCCGGCTCCGGGCCCGGTTGCTCAGGTAGGCCCCGGCTGTCTAGGCCACGCACCCTGGGGTGACCCCTCGGCTTTGTGTCCGGCACCATGCTGTAGGGATGGAGGGGCAAAGCCCAGGGAAGGCTCAGGTCAGGACCCAGTTTGGCCCAGGATCCCAAAGGCAGGGCAGAGCCAGGCCGTGGAAGCCTGGATGCTGGAGCCCAAGTCTCAGCCCAGCACAGTGGGCCACAGAAGGCCGTTCTGGCCCTGGACTCCGGGAGACCATTCGGAGAGGTTCTGAGCGCTCTGAGGCAGATCTCCCTGGGAATCCCTGCCCTGCAGGTTTCCAGGCACAGCATGTGCCAGCCCTCAGCCCTGCCAGGCCTCCTGCCACTCGGGGCAGGGTGTGTCCTCGCTGCTGAGATCACTGGCTGTGATGCTAAGACCAGGGATCACAGGACTCTGTAGGAACCCAGGATTCTGAGCGCCTGGGTATTTCAGACCCCAGCCCCTGCCCCTCCTTCTCTTCCTAAAAAGCCTGAGCCGTGCCTGTGGCTTTGGCAGGGAAGCAGGAGGTAACGGTATTCCTCTCCTGCTCCACAGAGGGCCTCTTGGCTGGACGGCCCTGGGCTTGAGCCTGACCTCCACAGCCCATGTGGTCATCTTCTGCAGCCTTGTCCAGAGGCACAGTTCCCCAGCCGAGAGGGCTTTTAGGGGAGAGTGGCCCACACCAAGCCCCAGCCCCAGCCCCACCTCGGGGTGGGGGTGACTCTCCCCGGGGAGCTCCCATCCCCTACCACCTCCTTGCCCACAGGAGAGGCCACCCCCTGGGGGAATTTTGGCTTTTCCTAGATTCTCCCACTGCCCCCATCAAGCAGAAGGCCCGCTTCAAGACCAGGGATGCCAAGTGCCACCTCCGGCCCCGCAGTCGGGAGCGAGCAAAGGGGACCCAGAGGCTGCCACTGCTGGGTGAGTGTGCCACCCTCACTGCCTATGAAGGGGGAGCAGGGGAGTCCCCAGGCCTGCAGCTGGGCCCCTGGGCAGGTGGGGCTGGATGTTCAGGGGCAGGGGTCACAGCCCAAGGGTTCAGGGTTAGGGCCCTGCAGAGGCTGGCCCTGTCTCATGAGAAGGAAGCCAGCTCTTGAGCCAGAAATTCGGGTTCCGCAGGGTCTCAGTCACTTCACTCATCACCAAGACACAATACTAAGCACCCACCACGCAAAGTGAAGGTTTGTCTCGGCTCACACCTTGCGGAAGTTCCAGTCCTTGCATGGTCAGTTGGGTCCAAGGCAGGAGAGCACAGCAGAGGGGCCTGGCGGAGGAGAGCTGCCCACGGCATGGAGGACAGGAAGCAGAGAGCAAAGGGGGTGGGGGAGAGAGAGAGCCGAGACTGAATATTGTAATCCCTTTTCCAATCCTCACAATCTAAAAAGTTATATTTACAATCCCACTGACACATTACTGGAATCCCAGAAAGTTAATGCCATCTCCAGTGCAACCCACGGCGAGAAGAAAGATACCAAGGCATATTCAAAGTTAAAGGCAGCCAAGGGGTTCCAAGGCCGATCCCCGTGAGGATGTGCAGACGAAGGCCCTGATCCTGGCCTCTCCCCCAATTTATTATCTCGAGGAGGAGGAGGCAGCTCGAGGATGAGTTAGGATGGGAGGACTGAGGTTAGTGGAGCTGGCTGGCCAGGTAGGGAGAAAAGCGGGCAGAAAGATCAATCTGCGTAATTCAATTTAGGTAACATTGGAATGGTTTCAGGAGGCTGTTGCTTCAGTCGCTGAGATGTAAACTTTTGTGGCCTGGGGCCTCACAGCCTCTTACTTTGAGGCTGGAGCTGACTGGCTCTGCCATCCCACCGTGCTCATCTTTTACAGAAATCACTATGCAAAGAAACAGGAGACTGTCAGACTGGCCTTAGGGATTCCGTGTCAGTACCTGAGCCGGCCTTATCTGCAATGCTTAGAGCCGAGTGAAGAGGAGGAGATAGCACAGCCAGCTCTGTACACGTCAGTCTATGGAAGGAGGCCTTGATTTAACCACTGTTGTGGCAGTTGTTCTGCATTCAAGGGGAGGTGCTCCTACACCGTGGTGACCAGGAAGCAGAGAGCAGAGAGGAGTGGGAGGGAGAGAAACCCAGGCCCCAGGGACCACCTCTTCCAGCCAGACACCACCTCCATCAGCAGAGCAGCCATGACCCAGCCATGACCCTCCCAATCCAACCGCCTCCCGGAAGCCCTGCCTGTGCACACATGAGGCTTTGGGGGGACATCTAGACCCAAACCATAACACCCAGCTTCCATGGGGGCGCTTGTCCTTGCCCCCCTGAAGTTAAATGACCACACAGCAAGGGCTTTCCACGTGGCCTGGCTGGGCCCCGTGGATGGAATTAGGGTGCTCACTTGGTGACCATTCTTGAGCTGCAGGCTTAGCTGTGGGGGAGAAAGGATGGCGTCTCCACTGGGCAGAGCCTCTGGAGGCCCCGTGCTGGGTTCATGGTCTCCTTCGTGAATATACATGAGGTGCCTGCATGAGCAGTGCAGGACCTGGCTCAGCCACCAGGTCCCCGTGAGGCCCCCAGCCAGCCCTGACCTTCTCTAGCCTCAGTTTCCCCATCTGCTCCATGGACTCTGGGCCCAGAGGGACCCTGTTCCCTGCCCTGGCCACCTTTACCACAGCGCCACCCTCCGTTATCCAGACAACTGCCACGTGGCTTCCATGACCCTCAAGTGTGATTCCTCCAAGAAGCGGCGCCGAGGCCGCAAGTCCCCGTCCAAGGAGGTGTCGCACATCACCGCGGAGTTCGAGCTGGAGCTGAAGATGGAGGAGGCTTCAGGTGGGTGAGGGTCACCCGTGAGCTGCCAGGGACCTGGGGGAGCTGTGGGGGGTGTGCGCCGGTGAAGCCAGGCTCCCACCAGAGCCATGGCAACAGGAGGTGGAGGTCAGCCAGCCAAGCAGGGGACACTGCACAGCCAGGGACAGTGACGGCAGAAGAGCTCCGTGCCCAGGGGCAGCTGTGGCCTGTCCCCACCTCCACACGTCACGGGTGCCAAGGGCCACCTTTCCTGCCAGCAGAAGGGCAGCGACCCTGCCATGCACTTCACAGCAGCGCGTTCCTCTAGGCTGCGAGTGCTCGGCAAGTGTGTGTGGTGTGTACCTGGCTTTGGGCGTGGGCACCGTGGCCCCTTCTGGGATAGCGCTGCAGCCACGCAGAGGCAGGTGTGCACACAGGCTACCCAGAACTGGGTGACGCCAGGGGTGGCCAGGCGTGAAGACCAGAGGCCGAGATCTAAGGCCGAGAACCCCAGGACAGGGTGCAGGAAGCCTTCCCAGGACAGCAGCCTCTGAGTCAGAGCTTAAAGGGGAAGCTCACTGGATGAAAGCAGTGGCAAGGGGCCGGGAATAGAGCTCAGTGGTGTAGGCACCTGCCTGCCAAGCCTAAGGTCCTGAGTTCGATTCCCGGTACCAAAAAAAAGAGGTGGCACAGAATGGCATGTAGGCAGGAGAGTGGATGGGCCCAGCCACAGGGGTCACATAGACTAGGGTGTTTCAGGAAGTAGGGGGAGATGGGCAGGTGGCTAGAAAGTGGGGTTCACAGTGTCTGGGTGCCAGTGGCTAAGGCAGGTGGGGGCCAGACCTCAAGGTGCTTAGGTTAGAGACAAGGCCAGAGAGCTGGACCTGATCTGGGGACAGTGGCAGTCCTCAGTGCGTTTGAGTCTCACACATACACACATGCACCCCATGAGCTGTGTCCTGGAGGTGACCTGCTGCTATGGACGGAGGCCTCGATTGTCCTTGAGTCACACCTCTCGGATCCCTGGGCCTCTGGTCCTTGAGCTGGACGCTGGCCCAGGCTGCTGCAAGGATGTGCTAGGGGTCAGGGGGGCACGCAGCCCTCCACACCCAGCAGGGCCTGGCGCAGAGTGGGCAGCTGCCAGCAGAGGTGAGTGCTGCTCCCGCTGTCACCCGCAGAGGCCTGCGACGAGACCTGCATCCGGAAGCAGGCGGAGCAGAGCTTGCAGGCGGCCATCAAGACCCTGCGGAAGGCCATCAGCCGGCAGCAGTTCTATGTCCAGATCTCAGGCATGGAGTACGAGGTGGCCCAGCGGCCAGCCAAGGCTCCAGAGGGACCAGGGACCTGTGGCACGGGCCAGGTGCTCCAGGACGGCAAATGCGGTGAGTGTCCACTCAGTGGCCCTCGTATGTGCAAGCCCCAAGGAGCAGGTGGAAAGGTCAGGCTTGTGGCAGGGACCAGCAGGGGGTGCTCTGGGGCCTACTACAGGTAGAGTTGGCATCATCCACCCGACAGTGTGTAGCTGGCAGCCACAGCCACACCTTGGAGCTCAGCTCAAAGCTGAGACTGTGGCCTGGGCACAGTGAAGGGACCAAGGGCCTCTTTCCGTTATTTTGATTTATTTGGGGTATTCCTAGCTTGCAGGAACATTGTCAAATGGAACAAAAAAACACACAAGTTTTCCTCACCTACATTTCCCTGTTGCATTTGCTGGGTTTGCTCCGGGAGGCTTTCTCTCCCAGGTATGTGTACGTGTGTAAGTGTACATGAGCATCTGTGTGCAATCCATACACCCCATGACATCTTTTTTTTACCTTCAGACTGGGGATTGAACCCACAACCTTCACTCTGAGCTACGTCCCTGGTCCTTTTTGAATTTTTAAGTTTGAGATGGCCACTAAATTGCCCAGGCTGGGCTTGAACTCCTGACCCTCCTGCCTCAGCCTCCCAGAAAGCTGGGATTACAGGCGTGTGCCACCAAGCCAGCGACTCCAGTACACTCAGCAGCTCTCCCGACCCTGTCCCTGGGCCCGGCTCGTATCCAGGGATGCAGGTCACACCTCTGCGGTCCCCGGGGTCCAGGCAGCCCTCTCCTGGTGTGGCACGCCTGTCTCTGTAGGCTGACCCTTGGCGCTGTCCACCATGGTCTCCTGGTGACAGCTGGGGCCTGGCATGTCGCAGGGCAGACAGACCTCGGCCACCATGCCTGGTCTTCTGCCCAGGGAAAGTGCTGAGGGTCACCGGCTCCTCCTCCTCCGCTGCTTGCCCGTTGCCCCTGTGATGGAGGAGGCTTTGCTGAGGACGGATCCTGGGTTTCCACCAGGATCCTGCTCCTTGGGGCTCCCACCCGCCACCCCCAGCTTGCCTTACCGTTTCCCACCCGGTCAGGACATCTCCGTTCTGTCAGCTCCACTGCTTAGCAGTCACCCATGAGAAAGAGTTCCCGCTGCATGCCTGTGTGTGTGTGTGTGTGTGCGTGCATATGTGTGTGCACGTGTGTGCGAGCATTGTATATGGGTGCATGCACGTGTGCACCTGTGTGTAAGGAGGAAGACTGAGGGCTTTGCCGCTCACACTGGATTCCCCAGGGCCTCCCCTCAAGGTTCCCTCTGGCCTCCCCAAGCCCTGTCCACAGACGCCTCCTCCAGCAGAGGAACGCGATCCCTTCCTTAATCTGCCGACTTCCTGTTTCCGCCTCTCCTCATGGATCTCCTCGTTGGCCCGACTAGCCCATCCCCTGGCCCTCTGTCCCACCCACAGCTCCCCATTATTCCCCCAGCAGCCTCTGTCCAGCTCTAGGCCACCTATCAGTGTCCTCATGAAACCCCCAGGCGCCATTCCGCCTGGCATCCTTGGGTACCAGCTCTGACACAGGAAGGGGACGGGGTGGGGGAGTCTGGAGAAGTGGCTGTGGCACGTCCAGGTGGAGATTTCCAGAGACAGCGTGGTACACGGCCAGCACATCTGTCCGGGGGGCAGGATGTGGGGCAGAGGGACCATGGGCAGGGCTGGAGGGGCCCAGAGGACCCGGGGTCCTCGTGGATGATGGCAGCCACCAGGGCTGCCTGGCTCTCCCAGGATGGACTGGGCCCTTGGGTGCGGTATCCACAGGGGCGTGGCTGGGTGGGCACCTGGCAGGCAGTGCAGCCCACTGCCCGCCATCGCCCCAGCCGTCCCTCCTCTCTGCCTCCTCAGTGGCCTGCGGACCTGGCACCTACTTCAGTGGAGAGCAGGGCCAGTGCGTGCCATGCGTGTCGGGGACCTACCAGGATCTGGAGGGCCAGCTCAGCTGCACCCCATGCCCCAGCAGCGATGGGGTGGGGCTGGCCGGTGCCCACAATGTGTCACAGTGTGGAGGTGAGTGTGGGTGTGGGCCCAGCTGGGAAGAGGCGAGCCGGGCCCCTTGCAGAGGCCCCCAAAGCACAGGCGGAAGCCGTGCATGGCCACGGAGTGTGATGCTGTCTACAGCACAAATCTCCTCAGTTACCACGCAGGCACCACTCAGACGGGGCACGTATGGTGGCTCCCAGGGCACCCCGTGCCTCAGAGAACCCCAAGTTCCCCGAGTGCTAGGCGTCAGGCAGCTTGCTAGACATTTCCCAGTGTGCACGTAGCCCGTGCCTTCCGGACCCAGCAGGGCTGTGGTGGGGCCATCGAGGGCACCATGGCTAGACCACTCTATCTTCCTCAGAACCCGTCTCCGGGCAAAAGCCACAGGTGTGCTGGGTCAGGAACTTTGCTCTACAAAAGAACTTCACAATTTTGGATCAGGCATGGTGGTGTTGACCTGTAAATCCCAGCTACTGGAGAGGCTGAGGCTGGAAGATCACAGGTTCAAAGTCAACCTGGGCAACTTAGCGAGACGCTGCCACCGAACACAAAGTAGAGTGTAGGGGCCGAGGATTTAGCTCAGCGGCGTAAGTGCCTACCTGGCAAGCACTAGGTCGTGAGTTCAATCCCCGGAACCCAAAAAATAAATAAATAAAAAGGGCTAGGCCAGTGCTGCCTGGGTTCAATCCCCAGTGTCACCAACCACTACACACACATGCACACACGCACACACACATGCACACAAACAAAATAGTTTTCCCCATAGCTGGTTGAAGCAGGGCCTTCTTTCGGTTTACCAAGCGCAGTTTGGTTTTCACAGGGCTTTAACCACTTAGTGCCCCCCCAGGCCCCTGTGAGGGTCACAGTATCCCAGCAGCCTTTTCTCCTCAGCCCTGGGAAGGGGGTTCCTGGGGGGAGCGGAGACCTCTCCAAGTGTGGCTGCCCCTGGAGTGGGAACTGTCAGAGCTTGGGGTGACCATGGGGGGAAGAGTCCCCAAGTCTGGGCTGAGAGGACCCAGAACCCACTTCCCTCCTGTGCGGGAACTCCTGCACACTGCCCCCTGCTGGACTACAGAACATTCTTTATGTTGAGCTGCAATCAGCTCTCACAGGGTACCCTGCCTTGGTCCCACAGGGGTGCCAGGCTTTGCCAGGCCACCCCACCCCACCCAGAGCCTGTCCCAGGGTCCAGACCACCAGCACCTGGTCTGAGCCACAACCTCTGACCTGCAGGCCAGTGTTCCCCAGGCTCCTTCTCAGCAGACGGCTTCAGGCCATGCCAGGCCTGTGCCCTGGGCACGTACCAGCCTGAGCCTGGGCGCACCAGCTGTTTCCCCTGTGGCGGGGGGCTGCTCACCAAGCACGAAGGCGCCACCTCCTTCCAGGACTGCGAGGCCAAAGGTAAGGGGGCCCACTGCCAGCCCGTGCACCTCCGGTCCCCTACAGGGACCCTCAGACTGCCGGGCCTTGGGTCTGACCCCTCCACACTTTCTCCCCAGCTGGTAACCCAGTGTCCCTGGGATGCCAGGAGCCACACAGTCCTCTATGTGCCTCTGTCTTGGGCCCCTCCTCATGCCATGTCCAGTACACAGCTCTCGCACTGTCCTTGTGTCCGAGCTAGGGCGGCCACTCAGTCTCCTGACTGTCCTGATCTCATGGAGGGGAAGGCTTTTGGGTGGGGGAGGTCACAGGGGAGGGCAGGGTGGTTCCCCCCACCGTGCCATGGCCTGGTGCACCAGACCCTCATCGTGTGTCCCCATCTACAGTGCACTGCTCCCCTGGCCACCACTACAACACTACCACACACCGCTGCATTCGCTGCCCTGTGGGCAGCTACCAGCCCGAGTTCGGGCAGAACCACTGTATCACCTGCCCGGGCAACACCAGCACTGACTTCGATGGCTCCACCAGTGTCACCCACTGCAAAAGTAGGTGTGGCAGGAGACAAGGCAGGCGGGGACAGGGGAGGTCGCATCTCGCCCTCTGAGAGGAGGCTCTGTGGGATGCCTTTGGGAAGCCTGTGTCCATCCTGAGCCCTAGCCCAGAGGGGCAGTGCCCACCTGGCTCGCTGTCAGGATCGCACCATGGCATTGCTTCCCTTGCTCACTAGATGTGGCCTGCGCCCAGGAGTCCAGGCCTAATGGACCGAATGCTATGTGCTGTGCAGTCTTTCTGCATTTTACCTTTTGCTAGCCCATTCCCTGTGGCCACGGGTCGTGTCTGGACTACCTAACAGCCTGGGAAAGGGCACAGTGTCGCCCCTGCAGCGGGGCACACGACCCTCAGAACAGGACAGCAGAGGAGTCCACAGATAGAGGGTTTCAACTCCTGATGGGTAAAAGCTTCTAAACGCTGGGGGTGGGAGGGAAACATCTCCCAGAAAGCTTGACCCGGAAGGTCCTGAAGCAAGAATTATAAGAGCTGAATATATATTTCATACTTAGCATTCAATTCATTTTGCAGAACTGACTTCCTTAGACCTTTAAGGCTGGGAACCATTCAGCTCATAAAAACGCCACCTCTGGCCTCTCCATGCTCTTAGTAAAGAAAGGAGAGCGTTTATCTGTCCCCTGGCTGCACTGACCGCCTGTGAGCGCTTGTCCCTGGCGGGGAGGGTGCCCAGGCCGCAGCCGGGGGGCTCTGCAAAGGTGTCTGCCGCAGCAGATGGGAAACCAGGGGAGGGCGGGAAGAGCTTCATCCCTGGGACTCGTGAGCCAGGCAGGGCCTGGGCCAGGGCTGGTGGGCATGGCAGGGCCAGGCGGAGGCAAGGCCAAGGACTCAGCTGGCCCTGCCTGTCCAGCCCAGCCTGACCGGATCCCCGGTCCCGGTGCCAACAGACCAGCACTGCGGTGGTGAGCTTGGTGACTACACGGGCTACATCGAGTCCCCCAACTACCCCGGCGACTACCCAGCCAACGCGGAGTGTGTGTGGCACATTGCGCCACCCCCCAAGCGCAGGATACTCATTGTGGTCCCTGAGATCTTCCTGCCTATCGAGGACGAGTGCGGTGATGTCCTGGTCATGAGGAAGAGCGGTGCGTGCTGGCCTCGGGGCTGGGGCTGGGGACAGACTGGTCTCAGCCACACACCAACACCCTTGCTCGGTCAGGTGCCCGGGGTCAGGGCAGGGAGGAGGTGGCACAGGGCATGAGCTTGGGCGTGGCTGTTGGAGCAGTGTGAGGAGGTTCCAGGAAGCTTAGAGGTGGCCTAAACAGGACCTAGCCAGGCCCAGGTGTCCTCCTGGCTGGGCCATCCTGCCAACTGCAGTGCCTCCCTCCCCCTGCTTCCTGTCACATACCCCTGTGATACCCCAGAAGTGCCTTCCTCCTCCCCTGGAGGCTTGGGTGAGCCAAGGGCCACCCAGGCGCACTGTGGAAGCTGAAGAGTTGAGCAGGGGCACCTTCCACAGGGCCATGGGCAAGCGTGTGCCCGAGTCCTGCCTGTGGGAAAGGAGAAGCAGCTGGGCGCCCCCACAGGGAGCTAGCAGAGGCCTCCAGCTGTGTGGAGGCTTTATTCACACCTGCTTAGTGAGGCTGCTGAACCAGAAAGGGTGAGGGAGCCGCCTGGGGTGCCTCATGGACCCGAGCCTGGACCAGAGCCACGGCCCCACCCAGCCCTGTCGCTGTGTCCTCCACCCACAAGGGCTGCTGCCCAGAGCTCACTTACTTCCTGGGGCGCCCAGGAAGGCTCCCTGGGGAACAATGGGGCTGGCTCCTGGCTCAGAGCAGGTGGGGACTCCCAAACCTGACCCCAGGTCGCCATTGAGACCCACGCAGCCCCCTTAGCTTAGAAGGACCAGGAGACCTGGAGCAGATGCTAGGGAGGAGCTGAGTGTGTGGGGGACCAGGCAGTGCCAACTGGGGGCCACCTGGGTGGGAAGTTGAGGCCCTGCAGGTCTGGGGCGCCTCTGGAATGGTGCGGCTCCCTGCAGCCTCCCCCACCTCCATCACCACCTACGAGACCTGCCAGACCTACGAGAGGCCCATCGCCTTCACCTCCCGCTCCCGGAAGCTCTGGATCCAGTTCAAATCCAACGAGGGCAACAGTGGAAAAGGCTTCCAGGTTCCCTACGTCACCTATGACGGTAAGGCGGGACCCTCACAGAGCCACCAGTGAGGCTGTCCTTGTCCCCGCAGGGCTTGGAGGGTCCACAGGGCAGCTGTCCCTGGAGGAGGGACACCACAGGGGGGAGCCTCGGGTGCCACAGCCCCGGGCAGAGCTGCGCCAGAACCAGGGAGGGCAGGCCGCAAGGAGAGGGTTTTAAGCCCTGGCCTTCCCCTGTGCCCCCGCTGCCCAGAGGACTACCAGCAACTGATCGAAGACATCGTGCGGGACGGGCGCCTGTACGCCTCGGAGAATCACCAGGAGATCCTGAAAGTGAGTGACTGAAGGGGACTCCTGGTACAGGGTCGGGGCTGGCACATCTGCCACCCCAAACCAGGAGGCCTGGCCCTGGGACCTGGCCGCAGGCAGGTTCTCAGCCGTGCTCTCCTGCCTGTGGAAGGAGGGCCTTCTCAGGGCGGGGTCTTGCAGGCGGCAGACCCCATCCACTGTCATTGCACTTAGAGCCCCTCTGCACTGGGCCTGGGCTCCCTCTGCAGCCGCTGCAGCCTGGAGCTGCAGAGCCACTGTCCGTACAGGGAGGCTGTGGACATCACTTAGCAGCGCCGGTCAGAGGCCTGGGGATTGGCTCTGAGCATTTGCAGCCCCCCCCACCCCTCACCCCTCACCCCATGTCTTGCAGGACAAGAAGCTGATCAAGGCGCTGTTCGATGTGCTGGCGCACCCCCAGAACTACTTCAAGTACACTGCCCAGGAGTCCAAGGAGATGTTCCCGCGCTCCTTCATCAAACTGCTGCGCTCCAAAGTGTCCCGGTTCCTGCGGCCCTACAAGTAACGCTCAGTGCTGTCCTGCGGGGACGGCGACCGGGAGGGAAGACTCCTTTCCCTCCGAGGAGGAGCGGAAGGCGGCCCCCTAGGCTCTGTGTCACCTCGGGAGAGCCACGATGTGTGTGGGAGAGCCATGGAGGACTGGGACGGAACCCAGGCCTCCCCAGATGACCTGCCGTCCCAAGGGGGGGCACTCCCTCCTTTCACCTCTTCATTTCCAAGACACCCAGAACGGGGCCTCCTGAGCCGCTCTGGCGGGATGCTGACTGGTCGTGACATGCCACGCCCACCTCACGGTGGCCAGCGAGCGCGCACCCTACAGGCGACATCTCAGGAGAGAAGGACTCAGCCGATGCTCTCCCCGGGACACCGGAGGCAGGACGCTGGTGCTCCCCACACCGGAAGGAAGGCCAGGGAAGGAGGGGCTTGGGAGCCTGCGGCGATGCCCACGGGGCTGCCGCGTCCTGCAGGCTCCTCTGGTCACAGGCACAGCATGTGGTGCCCAGTTGCTGGGCTCTAAGGACACCCTGATGGATGGAGCAGAGCTGCGAGGGGAGACACAGGTTTTGCTTTCCCTTGCTAGGACATCTAATTACTATATATATATGGATATAAATACAAGATTTTATATATATATTATATACTTCTATTTGTGGGTACGTTAGGAAGATGCTCCTTAGTGAATGTCAGTATGGGTTGCTGCTGCCAGCCTGCCCGGAGGGTTAAACCGCTCCTCCTGCGACTGGGGTGCCAGGAGAACCAGGCTGGCCCCAGATGCGCTTAGGAACCAGACTTGGGGGCTGCTGGAACATCAGCCCCACCCCATGCCCCTCATCACTGCCTTCGGTGGGACCCCAAGGACGGCAGCCTGCCCCCAGCCACAGACTTCGCAAGGGGCCTGAAGTCCAGCCCTGTGGCGACCCTCCCCGGGTGCTGTGTGGTGCCCACAGATCCCCAGGAAGCAAGGTTTTTCTCAAGGGGGTGCAGGCTGTGCTGGCCAGGGAGCCTGGAACAGCCACCCGCTCCTCGCCTGTCCCGGAGGAGGACAAGGCGGGGCGTGGTCTCCTTTCTGCCACTCGGTGCCGCCTGTCTGAGTCTCCCCTGGACACGAGAAGTCTGAGTGCAACCAGGAAGCCAGTGCCTGCCTGGGACACAGCCACCTGAGACCCATGGCGTGCGGGGCCTACATATCCTCACTGCTCGTCGTACTGAGCTGTAAGGTGTGCATCACAAATAGTCCGTCTTTTTCAGGTTAACAAATACTAAAAATTGCAAGAGACACAGGAAGAATCTTCAAGTGAATTCCAGCCACTGATTCTAAGTGGCCGTTGGGGCTCCTGCTCCCAGCCCTGCCTGACGGATGGGAGGTCTGAGAAATGCACATGACCCACTGAGACAGTGTCGAGACTGGCAGGTGACCGAGGTCATGAGGCTACGGCCTGATGCAGGGTCTCACACATCCTACAGTCCAGAAAAGGGGCCAGAACTCAGGAATGAGCACCGTTACATGCATCTACCAAGGCTGAGCCCCCGCTGCCACCAGCCGCCTTCTCCGCTGAGTCCCAAGCAGAGGATGATGGTGGCTGGGGTCTCTGCACTTGCTGATAGCCCTGCCAGGGGCCACACTGCTCCTCTACTGGTCACTGTCCCTGCTGGCCTGCCTCAGTTTCCAGCAGATATCCCTCCCTTTATCGGGTCCCAGAAACAAGAGCAGATGGTGAGTGCCCCACAGAGGACCCTGTGAGGGGCTCCGCCTCTTTATTAAGGCTCCCCCTGGAAATGGGGCCCACAGGATGTTCAGAGAAAGATCAGAGGGGACTTCTCATGAGAACCACCCCACAGACCATGAGGCGAAGCTGTTCTGCGAGGCTCCCTGTGCAAGCTGGGAAAACAGGAAGCTGGCAGCGTGGTTCAGGCTAAATCAACTGGAGAAGCCAGGCACTGGTGCCACCCTGGAGTCCAGAGGCCGGAGGACCAGGAGCAGAAGGGGGATGTTCCGGCTCCAGGGAACGTTCCCTTCCTCCACCTTTTTTGTTTAATCAGCCAATCAAGGGACCTCACTGTCGGTAGGGACAGACACCAGGGTCCAGATACTGCTGGCCACAGGGGCCAGGTTTGAAAGCCTTGAGAGCAACCTCTGACCTCTGACAAATGTGCCGTCAGCGTCGGGGCTGTCTCGGGTCCTCGACTGAATCCAGGAGCTGGTGGTCTTTGGTGCGGCTACCAGCCCCGGCAGGAAATCAGCTGGGTCCTCCAGCAGCGCTTGTGACGCATCACTCCAAGGAAGACGGGGAACAGGGCAGACACAGAGCCGACAACCTGCCCAGGACAGCGGCCACCTCCCTACAAACATCGGCCTGGTACAGTCAGTGCCCCAGAAGGCGGGGACCCCAACTGTCTCCCTCCCCCTGTACCTCATAGCAAGGTCCCATTGCTTCACCAAAGATACACATGGTGGCAGGCAGCCCTTCTAAGGGGGCAGCACCCAGCGGATGCCACTCAGGCCTAGGCTGAAGGACCAGGAAATGCCCACAGAACACACGGAGACGGGCAGAGAGCCCCTCTGCTCCCCGCTGCCTTGGCCTCCCTGGCACAGTCCTCCAGGAATGAGCTGGAAGCGGGGCATGCCGGAGTGTGCGCTGAGCCCCTGTCCTGCCTGGAAAGGCACAGTGGAAGAAGTCACCTCAGGGCCCAGGCGACAAGGCACGGCATGTGCTGCCTCCCAGCGCCCTCCTCTCAGGGCCCCCACAGAGCAGGCCCGGGGTCCCTGAGGCCTCACAGCCGCTGCTGGGCCATGCCAGCCTGGAGCCCACCGCGTAGACCCTTCGAAACTGTCCACCACGAAGTGAGGACTCTTCCAGTGTCTCCTACGTGCCAGGCACCCAGCGCTACCCTTTCTGTCCACACAGGTGGTCCTCTCGGCCCAGCAAGGTCACGTGAGGTCACTATCCTCACGTGTGGGCACCAGGACTCAGGGAGACCAAGTAACATGGCCAAGGTGAAGCGCTAGAGGTGGTGGGGCTGGGAATCCCAGTGGAGCCTTCCTGGTTGCCGGTAGGAGCTGTCACTGTGAATGCTGATTCACTGAATTTATAGGCTGGAGCCTCAGCCAGGCCAGCCTGGGATGAGGAGGGTGCAGGAAGGGTGCAGGAGGGTCCAGGAAGGGTGCACAGAGGCTTGGGGAGGGCGACCCCAGCAATGCTTCCTCCCTTAACAAGCATTAAACGTTCAGAGAAAGGTGGGCTTGCAGTCTCTCGGGGCAGGGGACAGGGTGCCACCTGCACCTGCTCCTGGTGTCCTGTCCTGCTGCTCCCAGGGATGCCCCGCAGCATGGCCCGCCAGGGACTCTGGTGCCCGTGGGCAGACGTGGGGAAAGGTAGAGGGCGGGCGGCAGCCTTGCAGCTCCAAGGGTTTGGTTTCCAGTCCGGAGGCGCTGGGAAGCTGCGGATTCTGCCGGCCCAGAACCCTAAACACCGGAGCAGACCGATCCACAGGGCTCCGGGGAGCCGCACCCCACCCGCAGCCCTCTCCTCCGCGGGTCCAGCCCGTCCCTGTGCTCACCGTCCATCTGCTGCAAGGGTGACGAGCAACACAGCCGCATTTTCCTTAGTTGCCTTGAACATTCAAAGCTTTGTTTTGCCACCATGGCCCCTCACATGCATGTAATGGGACATTTGTGAAAATCACTTTAATAATAAACAAGAAATGAACCTAAATACTGTTCTGCTGTCTCACTCATTAGGGGTCATGATTGGGGCTGAAGAAAGGCAAGTTGAATCCAGAAAAGAAAAATAAAAGTAAGGAATTTCCTGACTGCTGAAGGCTGAAACGGGCTGCCCTAGCCCTCTGGAAAGCAGGGCGGGGAGCTAGAAACCGACCTGCAGGGGGAGAAGCAGGAGTCCCGAGCTTCTGCCTGAAGTACCTGTCCATGCCACCAATGCCCTCTCCCCGCAGGACTCACAGGTGTGGCTCCGGGGAAGAACACTTGCCCAGCATGTGTGCGGTCCTGGGTTCCATCCCCAGCACTCCAGAGAGAAGAGAACCAGAGTTCAATGCTCAGTGTCCTGTTTTTTCTGAGAATACAGCCCGTGGCTTTCACAGCTTCTAAAAGAAATCTAGACCTCAGAAAGGCTAATAATCACCTCTCTCCTCAATCACGTGCTCTGTACATACCATATACTCAACAGGAAAGAAAACAGGTTATGTGACACCAGTTGACAATCTGAGTGGCCCATTTCTAGATTTAGCACAGTGGTTTTGATGTCCAACGAGGTGGGCACAGGGGTGGCTTAGTGGTAAAGCACATGGGGTTCCATCCCAGGACCTCAAAAATAAGTTTAAAGTGACTTCTCCATGTTTACCCAAGAGAATTAAAAGTAGGATTTGAAAGAGTATTAATACACCGTGTTTGATCACATGATGGAAATTCCCAGTTGCCACAGTGAGGCAGGCGATGAGGGCACAGGCAGCTGGCTGGAAATCCAGCAGCCAGAAGCGCTGTCGTGAGCTCTTGCCGCTGCGCGCCCTTCCCCAGTGGGCCCTCTAGCCCTGCAGAGCGAGCTTCTTTGCCAGCTTTCAGTTGGCCCACACACACTTCACAGGCTCATTTCTTACCTTTCATAATTGTAAAATCTCTCTGCCCTTTGTGCTTGTCTTAACCAACTCTTTGGTTAGCACACAAAGAATCTAGAAAAAATATCTACAGTCTGTACCATCCCAGAGCCCGGTAACGAAAGGGTTCAGAGAGCTCAAGTAAGCACTGGCAAATGATGGATAACACCTAGGTGGTACTCACCCTCCGAAAAGGTGCTCAGCCTCGCAAGTGCGGGCAAGCGCCCTGACCTCTCTCCTTGAAGGAGCAGCTGTCTCCATTTTGGATGACCTTGGCCCCGTCTCCCTGTACTGATACCTATGGAGCTGGCTGGGCCATTTCTTCCTCCCTTCAATTGGCTTTAAGCAGTGTAAGTTGGGCTGAGGAGCTGAGAGGCTGACGAGTCATCTTGACAGTAGCCGTTTCCCGCCCAGTGATTCCCAGAATACATGGTTGAGCTGGTGGAATGAAGAACCATCGTCCTGTTCCATGTTATCTGTCAACTGAGACTGAACCTCAGGATAAAAGGCTGTGACTTCCCAGGGCAAAAGGGCTTGCACACCAGAGCTGAGCACTGGCCCAGGGTATTAGATGCTACCTCAGCTGGGCTATGCAAATTGCTCTCTCTGCATTTCTGTTCCTCTGCTTATGTCAGAGGTCACCTCCGGCCTCCGACCCAGCTCAGCTCATGGTACTCACGGATTCCCACCACTGTCACTCATGCCTGAGCCTCTTCCCTCATGGAGGATTACTCAGAACTGGGTTGGACCCTGGCTCGAGGCCTTGTTCCGGCAAACACCGTCTTGGCTGGACTTAGGAGCCCCGGGCTCCCCATAACTGTGTATATGTTTTCGTGTCTTTTTTCTCACCTTGGGTTGCACTGGAAGCAGTCGATTGGAATTAACTCACTGGAATTCCAATAATTTTTCCATGTGATTACAAATGTAGACTTCCTGGACCAAGCTGAGGTCCAAGAAGGGCTCCCTCTATATAATAAAGTGAGAAATACAATCACACCAACAAAGGGATACCAAGTGGACCAGGTCGGCAAATACTAAGTGATCTACGGGTGGAGAGGCTATGAATCAGGTTAGTAGAAAATCTCTCTTTTAAAACATATGCATCAGGAAACATTAACAGTATCCGTGGCCTCACCTCAAGAAGAGCCAGTCTTCAGGTAAGCTGTGTGCCCAAAGGGTCCAGGGAAGATCACAGCGAAGTAACACAATTCAGTGTCACAGCAGCAAACACTGACCAACCGCGACCTGGTGCAACAGCAGGGCTCAATCTCCAAAGCGTAGTGCGGGAACAGCACCAGGGTGTCTGCTTGCCTCACCGAGCTAGAGACTGCAGTCAAGACAGCTGAGCAAGAAAAGGAAATAAACTTCACCTACTAGAGACGCTGAGGCAGGAAGACCACTAGAGTTTGAGTCGAGTCTGGGCAACGCAATGAGACCCTGTTTCTCAGTCAGTCAACAAGCAAGTCATCTAGATTTGAAACGAAATAAAACAATTTATAGATGGCCTAATCTTATAGATAGAAACTGCTAAGGAGGCCGGCAAAAAAGCTGTTCGAATGAAACTGATACTGGGAAATGAAACTCCCAACCTACTATACGTCCAGTACGAGTTTATGTTCTCTAAAATCAAAAAATGAATTTTAGGAACAACAGAGGTTAAGAGCAGAAAATATGTATTGAGAGAAAGAAAGCTTCTGTCCGAGAGAGACAGAAGAGGTCCCTGGTAGGTTGCCAAGGACTCTGTCTTTTCCAGGGACTTATATAAAGTAAAACCACGAGGGGAGATGGGTCCAAGATGGGGAAAACTGGGAACTCAAAAGGCAGGCGGGCCTGAGGTGGGACCGAGCTGTGGTCAACCAATAAGATTAATAAGATTAATTGATCAGGTAAAACTGACCAATGAGGAAGTCAGACACGTAGCTAGTGGGCATGTTCATGGAGCAGTGACTTCCTGGAGGGGCTGGGGAGCTCCTGGCTTCCTCACGGTGGCCCTATTTAGAATATCAACACTTGGGTGAGGTTGCATTCCTTTTGCCTTTTGTCTTGGGCTCCCCCACAGCGGGAGGTGTCTTTCTCCTCCAAGGTCACAAGGTGTCTGGGCCTTTGAGGGCCTAGCCCTGTCTGACTGCCAGTAATATTTCTGCCTGGCTCAGCTCACTGTAACAAATATTGTTCAACCGTCACTTGTGTCCGACCTCCATGTGATCACACACCTGTAATCCCAGCATTCAGGAGCCTGAGACAGAAAGATTACCGTGAGTTCCAGGCCGACCTGGACTACTACATAGTGAGTTCAAGGCCAGCCTGAATTATATAGCAAGACCGTGTCTCAAAAAACAAAAAATCAATCGTGTTTGGAGGAGGTTGAGGCAGGAGGATTCCACACTGAGCCCACCTCAGCAATTTAACCAGACCCTGCCTCAAAAGATAGAAAAGCACTGGGGATTGAGCTAAGCAACAGAGCGTCCCGAAATTTGTTTGTTTGTTTTATTCTTATTTTCAAAAAGAGTAAAACTAAACAGGACAAAACAGGGCAAAGCAGATCAGATGCAACACAATGTGACACAGATTTCAAAGCAAGACAACAGGAGATGTACGGTGGCTACCATAACGTCTCCTGTTTCCTTTAAATACTTGTCTGTATCTTCAGACACAATGAATTCATGCAAAACAGAATAGTATAAACCTGATCAGAACAGTGATGAAGGCATTACATGTTGTAACCTAGTTTTCACCACTGCGCCTCACTTTCTGTTCTGTATGCGTCTTACTGCCTACCCCTCCCCTTCCCTTCCTGTCTTTCCTGAGAAAGCTGTAAAAGCCTTAGGTAGCAGTTCCTATAACCCCTTCCTCTACCCCTCATCCGGCTATCTGTAATAAAATGTGCTGTTCTTTAAGAAATGCTTAACTTCAAAGAAATTACAGGAAGTTCTGTAAAGCCCAGATGCTACCTAATGGTGTCAGCGATTACAACATTCCTGTGGTTTTCGGCTTTAAAACCCAACTTTCTAGCTGTAAGGCGTGCAGTCTCCAAATTGGCTCCTGGAGACTGTGACGCCAGGCCTGGCCTAAAATAAAGCCTTTGCTCCCCAGATTTTAATTTCTTGCTTCCTTGGGTTTTGTTCCGGGATCCGAGCTATCACATTACAGGCCTTCAAAACCAGACAATAGAAAAATCAACAATGCCTGCCATAGTGTCTCTTGTTCTCATTCAAATTAGCTGTTCACACCTTCATGTATGTTGAAATTAAACAATATAAAACAGTCTAAAACCACTCTGAACAAAGAATAAAAGCATTACTGGATTTCACAACGTGATGATATGGAACCAGCAGTGGATACCATAATGTCTGTTTTTCTTCAAAGTAGCTGTTCATTTCATCACGTATAATATAATCGATTCTCATAAACTGTTTAGGAGAAGTTCTAGGTGTGTATAAGCCTTTACATGTACACCTATGCTTTCTATATTAGAGGGAAAAATAAAACAAAACAGATTACTAGAAAAACAAGAAACAAAAAAGACAAATAAATAACAATAACAAAGAGCCCAAAACAATAATGATACAGGCCTTCAAAACACGGTGGTAGGAACAGAACTGAGGTTGATATTTGACATAGTGATCTTCAAGAGCTCCTCAGGTCACCAGACACAAACATGCAATGATGTTGCAATCCTATGAATGTTAACTGCTTTGTTCTAGGAACTTACAGAATTTATAGCACAATCATCTTACTATCCTAAGTGTGTTTATACAAATTTAGCTATTTTTTCTTTTCCCTTCCTTTTTCTTTTTCCTCCTTTTCCCTGAGATATTATTTTTTCCCCTTGACCAGATTCTTATCCTCTCACTGTATTTATTGAGGATTCTATATCTTATGTACTCTTACCATTTCGTACACTAGGGAAACTATTCAGTATTTATACATACATGTGAGTTTGATTTATTTCGCTTATGAGTATGGTCTCAAGCTGTGCCCACTTATTTATAAATATCTCAATGTGATCATTCTTTATAGCTGAGTAGTACTCCATTGTAGAAATATACCACATCTTTTTTTATCCATTCCTCAGTTGATGGACACTTAGGTTGTTTCCAAGATCTGGCTATTACAAATTGTGCTACTATAAACATGGGTACACATATATCACTGTGGTATGATGTTTTCAGTTCTTCTGGGAATATGCCCAGAAATGGAATAGCAGGGTTAAATGGCACTTCCAATCCCAGCTTTTTGAGGAATCTCCAGACTGACCTCCACAGTGGTTGCACCAGTCTACACTCCCACCAACAGTGCAGTAGAGTTCCTTTTACCTACAGCCTCTCCAGCATTTGCTGTTGGTAGTTTTCTTGATCCTGGCCATTCTTTCTGGAATGAGATGAAATCTCAGTGTGGTTTTAATTTGCATTTCTCTAGTGGCCAATGATGTTGAACAATTTTTCATGTATTTATTTGCCATGTATATTTCTTTATCTGAGAACTGTGTATCCATCTCAGATGCCCATTTTTGGATTGGGTCTTTGAATTTCGGGGGTCTGATTTTTTTAAATTCTTTACATGTTTTAGACAGAAGTCCTCAGAAAAGAGGGACAGTTCACTAAGAATTTTTCAAAATTCATGGGTTTCCTTTTTACTCTGTTGGAGATTTCTTTCAGCATGCAAAAACTTTGTTTTGTCCTTTTGAGACAGGGTCTGTCTGTTTCTTTGTCTTTTTGAGACAGTTCAGGTTGACCTTGAGCTCACTTTGTAGCCCAGGATGGTCTCAAATTCACAATAAGCCTCCTGCTTCAGTCTCCCAAGTGCTGGGCTTATAGGCGTGAGCCACCATGCCCGGCTCAAAATTTTTTAATAAAATGAGATCCCAATTATTGATTCTGGGAAGTATTTTCCATGCTGTTTGATTTTTGTTCATGAATTCTCTACCTACTCCTATGTCTTCAAGATTTCTACCTACTTTGTCTTCCAGCAGATTTAGTGTTTCTGTTTTAATATTTAAATTTTGATCCACTTTGACTTTAGCCTAGTACATGGGGATAGGCATGGGTCTAGTTTTAGTTTCAGCATATGGAGAGCCAGTTTTTCCAGCACCATTTATTAAAGAGACTGTTTTTCTTCCAGTAAATGTGTTTGACCCCTTTATCAAAGATAAGGTGGTTGAGTGTGTCTGTAGTTGTGGTTGTATCTTCTAGTCTATTCCATTGATCTTCAGGTCTGTTTTTATTCCAGTACCATGCTGATTTTATTACAGTAGCTTTGTAGTAGGCTAGGGGCTTACCAATTCTATTTATTCTCTCAAAGAACCAACACTTTGATTCACTGGTTGAGGGGCCAGGGGTTTAGCTCAGTGGTGTAAGTGTCTGCTTGGTAAACATGAGGTTGTGAGTTTGATCCCCAGCACCATAAAAAAATAAATTGATGACTCACTGATTCTTTGTATTGTTTTTTAGTCTCTATTGCATTGATTTCTGCTCTGATCTTTATAATTTCCTCCCTTCTTTTGGCTTTTGATTTGACTTGCTCTTCTTTTTCTAGATATTTGAGGTGTAGCATCAGGTTGTTTATTTGTGTTGTTCTGTTTTCCTGATGTGGGAGTTCACCGCAATAAATTTTCCTCTGAGGACAGCTTTCATTGCATCCCAAAGGTTCTGGTAAGTTGTATTTGTATTTTGATTTGCTCATTGATATTGTTTTGCGCCGCGCGGCCTCTGAACCCCCGACCGGCAGGGGAACTGACTCACACGACACACCAGAATGCAGAGACAGAGGTCGCGTTTATTGACTCTCCACACAGGTCGTCCCCGGAACGTTCCTCCCTGATCGGACTCTCCAGTGGGGCTCTCTCTGTTGAGTAACCCCGCGTAGTCCTCCACTCTCTATGGTCTGCGTGTCTTCTCTTCCTCTCTACCTCCTGCTCTGTCCTTATATCTATAGTCCTGTCCTATAGGGTAACAAGGCGTGGCAAAGTCTGATTGGGGGACATCAGCTGTAGCTAGGCAGAAGCTGAGGGTAAGAATACGGAAGTAGGAAACGGGCGCCATCTTGGCATCATTCGATGGGAGGGGTAATCTACTGAAGGCTTCGCTCTTTCCTACAGGCCTCATCTGCTTAGGCAGGTCCTCTGGCTCGGCTCCCGACATCTCCCCCTTTTTTCTTTATTAAAGGCGGTGGATCTAAGGGTCCCTCCAAGGTATGATGTTGTTAGATACCTGGGAGTGGGCCTACTTTGTAGGCCACGGCATGAGAGAATGTAGAGGTCTATACCCCGCTGTGCATCACCTCATTTCGATGCATATCCTCGCGCTAGGACCATGCTTGAGGTGAGTGGTTCATTTTTTCGCAGGGCCAGGCTTTTGTGAACCGAACCTGGATGCATATAGACATTCATTCCTGCCTTCCCCCCAGCTTTGGGGCGGGTGGCACTGCAGTACCCTTGGTCTCGCATCTCAATGCCAACAACTTAGCTCCATGAGAGGACCCTAATAGAGTGGGGTCTGTCTTAGGTTGGTCGGGAGAGCCCCTCCCGCCTTACCCGTCATTGACTCCATCACTCATCTCCTCGGGGAAGAAGGATGCCATCCAGAGGCACCTGTCTTTCTCGGTCCCCAACTGATGCTTTCCTCAGTAAACATGATCCAGTTGGGCAGCGAGGAAGCATTTGGGGGCTTAAAGGTGGAGAAAACCACCATATCATTAGAGAGGGGCACAGTGATATTGAACTCATGGGAAGTAATCGGGGCATCAGGAAGGCATGGCAATCTAGCTGTACAGTTGTGGGCATAGGTTCGCGGGAGGGTTGGAGATGTAACTGAAACAATGGACAGGGCTGGGGGATGTAGCCCCCCATACTATTTCAGCATAAGCACCGTTAATCAGCAGTAGTACCGCCAGGCATATTTTATGCCAGTTGACAGGGCGCGGTGCATGAGCAAACAAGAAGGCGCTCCGTCCCAGGCAGACCCCAAAGAGGAATACCAGAGTATACATTACCACACCCAGCAGTAGGTGGTTCGGTGCCTCGGCTAGGGTGTCATTGTTCTCCTTCTGCGTTGTCAAGTTGGTCCTTAGCATTATGGTCCCCTTCTCCTTTTTCTTCCTTTGTGGGGCTTGGAGTCTTTCTTATCAATCGCTCCGGTACCCACAGTGGTTCCTTTTCCTGTGGGGACACACAAACCGCGCCTCGGTTCCAGCTGACCACTGGATCCGGGCCCATCCACTGTCCCGTTAGGACATCCTTCCACTTTACCCATCCTTTGTTGGCGGGAGAAGGGCTACAATGCTCCATCGCCGGGGAGCGATCATTGCAGTTTTGATTCAAAAAATTATATGTAAACAGTGCCATGGATAGTCTTGCTTTTGGGGTCAGGCTGTGGCCTATTCCCCCTTTTTGTTTTGTTAAGATGTTTTTGAGGGTTTTATGGGCTCTCTCAATGATGCCCTGTCCTTGTGGGTTATAGGGGATTCCATGTTTTAACTGGACTTGCATGGTTTCACAAAATTTTGCAAAAGATTTCCCAGTGTATGCTGGGCCATTGTCTGTTTTGAGATGTCTGGGTTTTCCCCAGGCTGCCCATGCTGCCAGGCAGTGGTTAATCACATTAGACACCTTTTCCCCTGTTTCCGCTGACGCAAAGATTATATGAGAGCAGGTGTCTATGGAGACATGAACATACTTTAGAGAACCAAACTCTGCCACATGAGTGACATCCATCTGCCAAATGTCGCCGGGGGTCAACCCCCTAGGGTTAACTCCGACTGACACTACAGGCGAATGGGTGTCACATGAGCCACAGAGTCGCACAATGTCGCGTGCATCTGCTCTGGGGATATGGAATGTATTGGCAAGAGTCCTGGCATTAACATGAAATTTGTCATGAAATTGACGGGCTTGTTCCAGTGGGGACAGTATATTGAGAATCCATAGCGGGCGAGTAGCCGCATCCGCGGCCGCATTGCTCTGCACCATGGGCCCTGGTAGGTGCGTATGTGCTCTTATATGAGTGATAAACACTTTATGGTGTCTACTCGTGAGCAATGCCTGGATAGATAAGAACAAGTTTGTTACTTTAGAGGTTGGCTTGATTGGGCCCGCAGTTTCCAGGACCTGTAGGGCATTAACAACGTATTTCGAATCAGAAACAATATTGAGGGCCTCTGAAAATTTTTGGAGAACTGTTTGTACAATCAACAACTCTACCACCTGTGGTTGATCTGGTTCAAACTGTATGGTAACCGGAGACTTACCTGAGACTACATAGGCCCCTATCCCGGTTTTCGACCCATCAGTATAGATAGTTGTTGCATGAGCAAGAGGTGCGGAGGCGGTGATCTTTGGGAATATCACCGGATGTTGAGTAACAAACTGTAGTATGGGGTCCTTAGGAAATTGATTATCTATATCCCCGGGGAACACGCATCTCAAGATGGTCCAAGTATCCAGGCAGGCGGTCAGGGTCTTTATCTGAGAAGCAGTATAGGGCACCCGAATGGCATAAGGCGGGGAACCAAGATGTTGGATCGCTCTACTGTGCGCCTCCAATGCCAGAGAAGCAACTGATTCCGGGTAGTGTTCAATGACCTTGGCAGGTGAGACCTTAGGGTGCACCCACAGGAGTGGTCCCTTTTGCCAAATCACCGCCGTGGGCTGACATCTGGTCTGCAGCAAGCAGATTTCGAAAGGCTGTCCTGGGTCAATCCTCTGTAAAGTAGCTCTACTTATGGCCTTTTCAACCCTCTCTAAGGCAACCCTGGCCTCTGGGGTGAACTCTCTGGGGGAGGCAATGTCCGGGTCCCCCTTCAAGAGATCAAACAGAGGCTTTAAGTCAGAATTGGAGACATGTAAGTAAGGTCTGACCCAGTTTATATCTCCTAATAACTTCTGCATGTCATTTAAAGTGGTGAGATTATCCGTTCTGATGGTTACCTTCTGCGGAGAAACCAGAGTAGAGGAGAGTTTGGCACCCAAGTAGGTCACCACTTCTCCCCCTTGAATCTTGTCAGGGGCAATGTTCAAGTTAGCCTTTCTCAGGGCCTTGACCAGTTGGCCTAACATATCTTCTAACATTTTTGTTTCCTTTGCACTGATAAGCAGGTCATCCATATAATGAACGCATCTAATCTTGGGGAAGGCTTTTCGTATAGGGGTCAGCAAGGAATCCAAATAGATTTGACACATAGAGGGACTGTTGGCCATACCCTGAGGTAGGACCACCCATTCGTATCTGAGATCAGGGCTCTCCTAGTTAACCGTGGGCAGGGTGAAGGCAAATCGATGGGTGTCTTCCGGATGCAGGGGAATAGAGAAAAAACAATCCTTAAGGTCTATGACATAGACTGGCCAATGTCTTGGGATCGCTGAGAGTGCCGGAAGCCCCCTTTGAACTGCCCCTAAGGGTTGCATCTGCGCATTGATCGCTCTCAAATCATGGAGCAGCCTCCATCTGCCTGATTTCTTCCTGATGACAAAAATGGGGGTATTCCATGGGGAAGTCGACGGCTTTAAGTGTCCAGCTTGAAGCTGGGTTTTTATTATTTCCGTTAGTGCTGAGAGCTTCTCCTTGGGCAGGGGCCACTGAGGTACCCAAACTGGACTTGGGGACTTCCAAGTGATTTTAATCGGGGTGGGTAGGAGAACTTCTTCAGTGGCCCCTAGAAAAAACCCAGGCCATGTCTGCCTTCCTTCTTCTCCATAGGTACAGGGGAAGTCTGGCCCTGTAGGGCAGAGCCCAAGCCCTTGCCGGGGATATACCCTTGATTCTTAAGCATGCCCTTGGCCTGAGGAGAACAATTGGATGTAAGGGTGACGTCCATCTGGGTAAGGATGTCTCTCCCCCACAGAGACACTGGCAGTTGTAGGACAAAAGGCTGGAAATGACCCTGGTGGCCTTCCTCATCACACCAAGGCAGGGTTATGGCGCTAACCTGAGGAGCTGTCACCATCCCTAACCCTTGAAGTGTGTTGTCTGCTGTATTTGTGGGCCAACTAGAGGGCCAGTCCTTCTTAGAGATGATAGACCGATCGGCCCCAGTGTCCAAAAGCCCTGTAATTTTTCTCCCATTTATTCTCAATGATAACATGGGTCTTTTGTCAAGTGTCAAATGCAGCCCTTCGAAAATCCCCGACCCCGCGCCTGGTCCCCTACCGCCCCTGATCCTCTGCTGAGAGGGGAATTTTCCGTGAAGGCTGGGGAGCAACAAAAGCTGCGCTATCTTATCTCCCTCGTTAATGACCAGAGTTCCGTTAGGGGATCGGACCAGAATTTTTATGCGGCCTGTGTAGTCAGAATCAATGACTCCGGGGACAACAATGAGACCTTGCAGGGCAGCTGAAGCTCTACCCAACACCAGTCCAACTGTCCCCTCAGGCAGCGGTCCACAACACGGGGTTTCTACGATTTGGGTACCCAATTCAGGCGTTAGTATGAGTCTGGTGGTGGCACAGAGGTCCAGTCCTCCCGAGCCGAGCGTGGCTCTTGTGAGGTTTGGCTGTCTCGAGGGGACATTCTCAGGGTCCGGGGGCCCACTCCTTGGAGGGGCCCCCTCTGGCCGTTTTTTGTCTCTGATAGCTGTCTGCCACTCAAGCGGTTTCCGTCACTATCAAAGATGGAACGACAGTCCTCAGCACGGTGAGCTCCTTTCCGGCAGCGCCTGCAAATCTCCCCTCCCCCTTGGACGGATCCGCCGGAGCGATTCCTTTGGGGGCACTCACGCTTCAGATGCCCTAGCTTTCCGCAAGTGAAGCAGGCGCCTCCTTGGGGCCTCTCTCTGGCCTTTATTTTGTTATTGGTAGCCGCTGCGAGCAGGGCGGCCACACCTGCGTTGGAAAGGGGGCCCCCTATCTCCCTGCAAATTCTTATCCAGGTGTTTAAGTCCTTGTTCTTATGTGGTGCGATTGCTGCCCTGCATTCTTTAGTACATTGTTCGAAAATCAGTTGCTTGACCAGTGGTAGAGCTGTCTCCTTACTAGGGAAAATCTTTTCTGCTGCATCTTGCATTCTAGCCACAAAATCTACAAATGGTTCTGCGGTGCCTTGAACTACCTTAGAGAGGCATGCGGATGCGGTCCCAGAGCCGCTTACCTGTTTCCAGGCTCGCATTCCAATAGTATTGATCTGCTCGTAGACTGCACTGGGGTACTGCGTTTGATCTTCAGCATATTGCCCCTCCCCCGTTAACATGTCTCTGCTCCATCCCCTATGACCCCCGGCAGCATTCCTCTCTGCCTGTTCTGCTGTGTACTCAGCATACCAAGCCCTCCAATCCAGATAGCTGCCAGCTGGAAGGCAGGCCTTAGCCAATTGGGCCCAATCCCCAGGCGTAAGGGGAATAGAGCAGAGATTTTCTAGTATTGCCACCGTGTATGGAGCTTCGGGGCCAAAAGTCGTGACCGCGCTTTTCAACTCTTTTATCTGCTTAAGGTCAAAAGGCTCCCACACATTCCTACCCTGGCCTGGGGCAACTTGTATGGGGTACACTCCATAGGGGCCCACGTCTATCCCTGGTTCCGGCATCCTTGGTCCCGCCCACCATTTAGAACGCCAGAGCGAGCCATGGAAGTATCTTGAACCCCGAGGCGGCTCAGCATAGGACGGTGGCGATGGGCGGGGACCGATAGTAGCCGCCAGTCTCCTAACCTCACTCTGCGCCCCCTGGTGGCACAGTTCCTCACGGCGCACCGCCTCCGGAAATAGGTCCCAAGGTGGGGCCGAAGGTAATTTCTCCTGTCGCCAGCAGGGGTCAGCAGAGGGTTTCTCTTTTTCTCCCTCCGCGTCCCCCATTGAGATGGCGCGGAGCTCGCGTCGGAGACCCCCGTAGATGCTTTTCCTGGACTGTGCTTCTTCATAATAGGAATCAGACGAGTCCGATTCCTCCCCCCTGGGGTCTTCCTCCCGAAGGGAACCTTCCCTAGAGTTTTCAGCTTTCGCCCGTTCGAAGGCTTCTCTCACCTCTTCGATACCTGCACCATGGACAGCGGGCGGGAAACCCTCGTTTTCCTTCTCTAAGCAGGTATGTATCATCTCCCACAAGGGGCGAACGGAAGGGGATAAGTCCCCGCCGAGCTCGGCAGAGGCCAGATCCCCCCCCAACCTCTCCCATGAAGGCAAAGTCAAACGTCCCGTGGGTAGGAACCACGGGGCTATCCGGTCAATCTCGGCAATAAACAGCTCGAGAGTGGCACGACTTACCCCAAGATCTTTTGTTTTTAACAGTCTCTTAAGGGCCTTGGCTAAATCCCCAGCCTCTTTGCTCGGTAATTGGCCCATATTCTATCAAAAGATACCCTCGGGTGGCTAAGATCTGCTCACCTCGATACCTGGCGTATGTACACCAGGGGAGTTAAGAAACTTGCCCTGTAGGTGCGCGCCACCCAGGGCCCAGGCGTACTCCCAACTTACCTGGCCGACGACCTCTGCCGTGTGGTAAGCCAAAAGCGGTCTGTCTCTGCAGTACGGGGGTGATCAGTTCCCCGTACGGGCCACCAAAATGCGCCGCGCGGCCTCTGAACCCCCGACCGGCAGGGGAACTGACTCACACGACACACCAGAATGCAGAGACAGAGGTCGCGTTTATTGACTCTCCACACAGGTCGTCCCCGGAACGTTCCTCCCTGATCGGACTCTCCAGTGGGGCTCTCTCTGTTGAGTAACCCCGCGTAGTCCTCCACTCTCTATGGTCTGCGTGTCTTCTCTTCCTCTCTACCTCCTGCTCTGTCCTTATATCTATAGTCCTGTCCTATAGGGTAACAAGGCGTGGCAAAGTCTGATTGGGGGACATCAGCTGTAGCTAGGCAGAAGCTGAGGGTAAGAATACGGAAGTAGGAAACGGGCGCCATCTTGGCATCATTCGATGGGAGGGGTAATCTACTGAAGGCTTCGCTCTTTCCTACAGGCCTCATCTGCTTAGGCAGGTCCTCTGGCTCGGCTCCCGACATCGTTTAATTTCTTCTTTAATTTCCTCTGTGACCCACTGATTGCTCAGGAGTATATTACTCAATTTCCAAGTGTTTGTGGGGTTTTTGCAGTTTCTTTTGTCATTAATTTCTATTTTCATGGTGCTATGATCTGATAACATGCATGGGATAATTTCAATTCTTTTGCATTTATTTAAATATGTTCTGTGAGCTAGTACATGGTCTATTTTAGAGAATGTCCCATGTGCTGCTGAGAAGAATGTATATTCTGGTGTTGTTGGATGGAACACTCTGTATATGTCTATCAAGTCCATTTGTTCACAGGTGTGATTCAGTTCTGTTATTTCTTTGTTGATTTTCTGTCTGGTTGATCTGCCCCTTGGTGTCAATGGTGTGCTAAGGACTCCTGTTATAATTGTGTTATTGCTTATTTGATTTTTCATTTCTATTAATACTTGCTTTGTATAACTGGGTGCTCTGAAATTTGGTGCATATATATTTAAGATTGTTATTTCTTCCTCTTGAAGTTTTCTCCTTTCTAGTATATAGTGACCTTCTTTATCTCTTCAGATCATTCTTGGTTTGAAGTTCACATTGTCTGCAAACAGAACAGCTACCGCTACTTTTGGGGGGTTTCCTGTTGCATGGAGTATTATTTTCCATCCTTTGACTTTCCGTCTATGAGTTTCCTTTTGCATTAGATGTGTTTCTTGTATATGGTTGGATGTTGTTTCTTGATCCATTCTGCCAGTCTGTTTCCTTTTAATTGGTGAATTGAGGCCGTTTACATTAATGGTTATAATATATTGGCTTACTTTTGTCATGTTATCTTTCTGCTGTTGATTCTTTACCTTTCTACTCTGTTTGTCTGCCTTGATTAGTGGTTTTTTCCTATGTGTATCTAAAATATCTCTCAGTATTCTTTGCAGGGTTGGTTTGGTGGTCATGAAGTTCTTCAGCTGTTCTTTGTTGTGAAAGTATCTTATTTTTCCATCAATTTTGAAGGACAGTCATGCAGGATACATCAATCTGGGCTGGAAGTCGTTTTCTTTTAGGATCTGAAATCCATGTTCTTCTTGACTTTATTGTTTATGCTGAGAAGTCTGCTGTGATTCTGATAGGTTTTCATTTATAAGTGATCTGTCTCTTCTCTCTAGTAGCTTTTAATATTGTGTTCTTATGTTGAATTTCTGGGATGGTGATTATTATATGTCTGGATGTAGTTTTATTTTGGTTATGGAGTTCTTTACGCTTCACTGATATTTATGTCAGTATCCATTCTCATATTTGGGAAATTCTCAGCTATTACTTCTTCTTCTTCTTCTTCTTCTTCTTCTTCTTCTTCTTCTTCTTCTTCTTCTTCTTCTTTTTTTTTTGTTGTTGTTGTTGTTGTTGTCTTTTTCCTTTTTATTGGTACCGGGGATCAAAATCACGACCGCCTGCTTGCAAGGCAAGCGCTTATGCCACTGAGCTAAATCCTCAGCCCCAGCTATTACTTCTGTAAACAGCCTCTTGACATTCTTTATGTTGTCCCCTTCTTTTTCATTTATCCCTAGCAATCTTATGTTGTTTTTCTTTGCATCATCTTGCAGGTGTTGAATTGTTATTTCCTGATTCCTTGTTATTTTTAAAGATCTTTCCTTTCCTGTTCACTAGCTGAAATCTTGTCTTTGAGGTCTGAAAGTCTATCTTCACTTTCATTGAGGTGAGGTGGTTTTGACAACTTTCAAGAGAATTTTTTATTTCCTGTGTATCTCTTTGACTCTGTTTCATGCATTGTTTCCTACATTCTTCATTCAGAATTTCCGTATTTTTGCAGTCTTCCTCTAATTTTTAACTGTGTCTCCTTTAGATGTGGTCAGCATTTCCTTCATTACATTTATCATTTCTTCTTTCACCCAGGAGATTATTTCTGATCTGGGTTCTTTTATAGTTTCCCAGAGTTGTTTCTTTACTTCAGCTGCTATCATATCAGGGGTTTCAGGTGTGTGGCTTACATTCCTTCTGTGTCCTCGTCCCCTAGGCTTGCTTGGGACGGGCTGGAGGTTTGAGGTCAAATTTGCTCTTTCGTTTGTCATTTTCCTGTATTCCCTTAGGGAAGCCAAGGCAAGGTCTCAGTTGTGTCTTGGGTTGAGAATATCTATCCTACTGCAGGGAGTTTCCCCAGTTGAGTGGAGTCCTTGGATAGACCTTGCCAGATGGCTACAGCCACTTGTGGTCATCGGGCGGGGACTTACCAGTCTCGGAGGGAGGTGCCAAAGCTTCTGTGGGCTGAAAATCACTGCACAAACTTTTGGCTCACCAAGCAGAACACAGGCATCTGTGGGCCACTCGGGAGTTGCTTAGCGGGGCCCCTAAGTGTGAGCCCTTGAACTCATTTCAAGAAAATGAGTTGCATTTGAAATTATTTTAAGTTCCATTTATAGTTGGGTATTGGTGGTATACACCTGTAATCTCAGTAATCTGGGAGACTGAGGCAGAGGGGTCACAAGGTGAAGCCCCACCCGGGCAAACTAGCAAGACTCTGTGTCAAAATAAAAAATAAATAATAAATAAAAAGGTCTAGAGATGTAGCTCTGTGCAAAGGCTGTAGTTTCAGTTCTCAGTGTAATAGCATCAGAAAGGATAAAACATGTATAGATAAATGTAACAAAAGAAGTACAAAACCTGTGCATGAAAACTACATAACATCCCTGAAGTAAATTAAAGAATGTCTGTATTCTTTGAGTGGCAGACAATATTGTTAAGATGGCAATATTCGCCGGGGATTTAGCTCAGTGGCACAATCACCTGCTGGGCAAACGTGAGGTTGTGAGTTTGATCCCTGGTACCAAAAAACAAATTAAAAAAAGATGGCAATATTTTTACAGAGTGACCCACAGACTCGGTAGAGATTCTTATCAAAATTCTTTTTTTTTTTTTTTTTCTGGTACCGGAGATCGAACTCATGACCTCGAGCTTGCCAGGCAGGCGCTCATGCTGCTGAGCTAAATCCCCAGCTCTTATCAAAATTCTGACCACCTTTTATGCAGAGATTGATATACAGAACCTAAAATTCATGTGGAAATACCAGGCAGCCATAGTAGCCCAAACAACCCTGAAAACAGAACAGACGTAGAAGACTCACGTTTCTCATTTTCCAAATAGACTACAGAGCCACGTTAACCAAGAGCCCGCGGTACACCATTACATAGAGATGGATACAGAGATAAATAGGAGATGATTCAACATCCAAAAATGAATGCTTAAATTTATCAGCAGTTGATTTCAACAAAGATATCAGGACAACTCAACAGTGGGAAAAGAGTCTTTTAAAAAAAATAGTGGTAGGGAAACTGTGGTATCCACATGCAAAAAAGTGAAGTTGGATCCCTTCCTCAGATTATCTCAGCGTGACCAAGGACTTAAGTGGAAGAGTTAAAACCATAAAACTTGTAAAAGAGAGAAGTGAATCTTTATGTTCTTGAATTAGGCAATAGCTTCTAGATATGGCACTTGACTAACCAGCTAGCAGCAGCAACCACGGAAAGATAAATTAGGCTTCGTCAAAGTTAAAAATCTGTGCTTCAGAGGACTGTCAGAGTGAACAGACAGGGGCTGTGGATTTAGCGCGCGGCACAAGTTCCTGCCTGACAAGTGTGGGGTTGTGAGTTTGATCCCTGGTACCAAAAAAAAAAAAAAGAAAGAAAGAAAGAAAGAAAAGAAAGTGAAAAGATAACTCACAAAGCCGGAGGAAATCTTTTGAAATCATATATCTGATAAGCATCTGGTGTCCCGCACATATAACTTACAGCTCAACAATAAGAAAACCTGTCTGGGAACAGTGACAGACACCTGTAATCCAAGTTACTGAGGGGGTTGAGGCTGGAAGATTGCAGATTCATAGCCAGCGGCATGACTTAGCAAGACCCTGTCTCAAAAAGTGGAGGGGCTGGGAATGTGGCTCAGTACAAAGCTCCTGGGTTCAGACTCCAGTGCTACAAAATATAAAATAAATGTAAATATAAAATGAAAATAAAACCAGGCATAATAATGAATGCCTACAGGAGACCAGCCTGGGCAACTCAGTGCGATCTTGTCTCAAAATTTAAAAAAAAAAAAAAGGAAAAGGGCCTGAGATTTAGGATTTAGCTCATCAGCATAAGAACCTGCCTTGCAAGCTCACAGTCGTGAGTTCGATCCCTGGTGAAAAAAAAAAAAAAAAAAAATTAAAAGGCTGGTAATGTAGTTCAGTTCAAAGGCCCTGCAAATAAATGAATGGAGGGACAGACAGATGGTCAGATGGACAGACAAAAAGGGCTGGAAGGTAATTCAGTAGGAGAGAGCTTGCTTCTCCTATGTGAGGCCCTGGGCTCAATCCCCAGTACTACCCAAAGAAAGGAAGGGAAAGGAAAGGAAGACAGGCAGCCTAATTTGAAAATGGACAAAAAATATAAATAGACATTTCTCCCCTCAAAAGTTACGCAGTTGGCTTATGAGCACAAGGCCATTCAAGATCATTAGTCATCAAGGAAATGCAACTCAAAATCACAGGAAGACAGAATCTTACAACCACTAAGATGGCTAAAAAAATTTTTTCAAAAGTCATTGAATAGCAAATGCCGGCAAGAAGGAGCCTCTGTACCCGGCTGGCGGGGCTATAAAATAGCGCCACCGCTCTGGACAGCCATGTAACAGTCCGTCTACAAATTCAGCACAGGCTCAGCATGACTCAGCACTCTGAGTACACACCCTGGAAAACTGGAGACGTGTTGCACAAAAACTACATTCCTGTTCAGAGCATCATGGTTCATAATAACCAAAGAGTAAAAATCCAAATGTCTGAGCTGGGTGTGGTGGCAAACCTTGTAATCCCAGCACTCAGAGGCTGAGGCAGGAAGATTGTTGCCTTTATTTTAAAGAGAATAAAATCAAGCAGAATAAAGCCAATCAAAACAAAACAGTGAAGGTAACTGTGACAGGTCTTCAAAACAAGGTAAAGGGAGATCCACAATGACTACCATAATGTGTCTTGTTGTCTTTGAAACAGCTGCCAGGGCCATCACATATAATAAAACCTTTCAGCAGAGAGCTGCAGTGAGTGGGAAAGTCAAGGCGGCACACAAGGGCTCTGGGGCAGAAGGAGAGCTGAAGGCTGGTGAGGGCTGCAGTGAAGGACAGAGTGTGGGGAGGTCGGCAGGGCAGATGCTGCACACAGCCCTGAAGCTAGGCTTCTATTCCTGGGCACTACAGTTTGGATCTAGAATATTCTAGAATGTTCTCCAAAGGCCCACCTGTTGAAGGCAATAGAGATTGGGAGGAGAAAGCTGGGTCACTAGGAGCTGCCATGGAAGGGGATAGGACCCCAATCCCTTCCCACCTCTCTTTCTGCTTCCCAACCACCCCCAAGGTGACCAGGTCTCTCCATCACCCTGGAAGGGCCTGGCAGAGAAGAGGTGCTCACTCCCGAGGGGCTGGAAACCAGGTGGGGTCCCCCAGGTTACACCCATCATCCACTCCCCGTCAACAAACCCTGTTTTCAGCACCACCTAATAGTCATCAAATTAAGATCTCATCAGTGGATTAACCCATGAATAAAGTTAGAGCCTTCAGAATTCAATCACTGCTCAAAGTCCATCAGCCACCGAGCATTCATCATGCTGGCCATTTGAAGGACTGGTTGTACCAACGCGTAATGGGCACGGGAAACACGTCAGGAAACAGGCTGAGAGGGTCCGCTCCAGGTCACATAGAGAAAGCTGAACGCACTGGTGCATGGTTTTATCCCTTTTTCTTTGGTTTAAATGAAGCTTATATGCCACTGGGGGAGGGGTATTGTTGCTCTGTATTTAGTTTTCATTTTTGGTGGTCCTGGGGATTAAACCATCACGTTAAACTACATCCCCAGCCCTTTTTTATTTTGAGAGTCTCGCTAAGTCTCTAAATTGCTCAGGCTGAGCTTAAATTTATGAACTTCAACAACTGAAGCACCACACTTCAAGGTTTTGAGCTTTTTAGTAAACAAGTATTAAAAAGGTGCAAACAGAAGGACAATGAAACACATCCCAAGGCGAGAACAGTGAGCGGGTTCAAAAACAAATGATTAAGTTCTTTAATGCACGTTTTTAGCACCTGTGTTGTAAGAAAAAGAAAAACAAACCAAAAACACCTTCTGATGGTACATCTAGCTTTAATGGGATTGATTTATATTCTGAGTGCAAATATAAGGACAATGAGACAGGCCACGATTTTGCAAGCCCCTTAAGTTTATTCACGCATTCAAGGGTCATAGAATCCCTCCCACCGCAGGGTGTCGCAAGCCGTCAAGGCGTGATCGCTGCAGGGCCAGCACAGCTCGTGAGAACCTCACTTGCCACCGGCTGGTCGGCTCTTAGACTTCGTCTCTTCCGGCCCGACTTCGTAGGAAGCGGTACCCCGCCCTCCCGGCGTCCCCCGGGCCAGCTCTGGAAGCGTGAAAAAACACACGCCTCCCGGGCACCTGTAAGCCTCTGACGGGGGCACGCACGCTGACGCACGCGCACGCACACGCACGGCCCGGCTGGCGCGCGCAGCCTCACTGGACCGGTGCCTGGCGCTGCGCAGGGCGATGGGCGGAGCCAAGGAGGAGGCGGGGCGGCGGCGCTGGCGGCCGAGCGGGGAACCTCCGAGGGTCCTGCCCTGCGGGCGGCGGCGACATGGAAGCCGAGCCGGGGCGCGAGTTCGTGCTTCCGAGCCGAGTGCAGGACGAGGGCGCGGCGGCCCTGACCGAGTTCGCGGCGATGCACGGCCCGGCGCTGCGCTCGTCGGGAGTCCCCGAGCGGTACTGGGGCAGCCTTCTGCACAAGCTGGAGCACGAGGTGCGGGGACCCGGGGTGCGGGCCGTGGGGGCACGCTCTGCGGGAAGGCGCGGCAGAAGGGATGGCCGGGGTGAGCTGGAGACGCGACGAGCGGGCGGCTCGGACCCTGCTTCCTCGGCAGCTCAGCAGCAGGCTGGAGTTTGGGGCGAAAGAGTGACAGCAAGAGCTCTATCGCAGCGTCTCGATCCTCCAGGGTCCGGGTTGGGGACTGAAAGTGAAATGAATGAACTTCTGCTCGTGTCCGGGGCCCACTACAGTTAAGAAAGTAAAATGCGTTAACCCCATCTACAGATGAGAAAACTGAGGCGTCAGAAGGGGCAGGAGCTCGCCCGACGTCTCCCAGGTCCAATCCCAGACACTTTCAACCACAGACTGCCTAGGACAAACAGGAGCCCTTGATGTGTCGCTTGGACTAGTTGGTTCTTAGATCTTTCTTCATCGGATTTGAGCAGCAGGTCACCTTCATTATGCAAATTAAGGAGACCTGAGGCCCTGGGAGATGGAGAGGAAGCAAAAAGAAAATGAAAAGCGTTTAGAGACCTGGAGAGCACTCTCTCCCTGGAGTACAGATCTGCTCACCTGCCTGCTCTAACCTGGCCCTGCACAGGGTCCCCTTTCGTCCTGACTCAGGGACCGGGCCTGGCTTGTCCAGCTCTGGAGTCAGAGCAGCGTCAGGCCCTGCGAGTGAGGCAAGGTGGTGCCGGGGGCCAGGTGGAGCCCCAGAGCCTAGAGGAGGCGTCCGCCAGGAACTAGGCAGCCTCCAGGGCCCAGCCGCTGGCCACGCCCCACCCAGCATCCCCGAACCAGCTTCCCTTTGGGAGTTCCTGTTTGGACCAGATAACTTGGTGCACAAACACAGAACAGATGAGCACTTACTGATAGTACACGAGCTGCACTTTGAATTGTGTTTTTTTTCTTCAGAGAGTGATCAGTAGTGGGAACCTTCTGAAATGCCGGGGGAGATAGATGTGTTGTTGTGGGGTTTTTTTTTTGTTGTTGTTGTTGTTTTTTTGCAATCCTGGGATTGAGCCCAGGGTCTTTGCACTGAGTTACATCCCCACCAACCCCCTTTTTTCCCCCTTTTATTGTGAGACAGGATCTTGCTAAGTTACCCGTTCTGGGCTTGAGCTCCTCCTCCATCAACCTCCCATGGTGCTAGAATATAGGCGAGTGTGCACCACGCCTGGCTGGTTCAGAGCCTTCTCCACAGAGTGTTTTCAGCCCACAGTGTGGCTTGTCAGTCATAACATCATAATTTGAGGATCTGTACTGGGTTTCAAAAAAGATGCCTGGACTGTGGCACCTCCTTCCAGCGCAGTGTGTTGGGTTACCAGCATTTCCTGTGTGCTCGCTCTGGTGTCCCCGCCCTGTGCCGGGTAGAAGAGGACACAGTTAAAAAGAGTCCCCATTTGCTCGATGGAAGGGGGACAGTGTGGAGGACAGGCTGCTGCTGGGTGGTGGACCCGCACCCAGGCAGGTCACTTGCCCATCACTACGTGAGCAGGAAGGATGGTGGGTCAGGCATGTGGCTTCCTTGGGACTGGGGCCTGGATGGTGCCTCCTGTCCTAGCCACCATGTGTGCTGTGCCCTGTCCAGGGCCAGCTGCTGTTTTTCCATTGTGGGCAAGGCTGTGTCCCTATGGTGCCAGACACGAACCCGAAACCATTGTTGCAGGCTGAGGCCTGCCGCAGAGACAGGTTTGGGTAGGAGCTCCATGGCAGAGAGGGGGCCAGGCCCATGCCTCTGGTGTCACTTCCTAGAATAGGATGGGCAGGACTTTTAGGAAACAGCTGCCAGGGCTGGGTGTGGTAGTGCACGCTTATAATCCCAGCACTCGGGAGGCTGAGGCAAGAGGATCACTTCATGTTCAAGGACAGACTGGACTACACAGTAAATCCAAGGCGGCCTGGACCATAGCAAAACCCTGTCTCAAAGAAACATTTATTTATTTAAATAAATAAAATAACTCCCATTCCCCTGTGTGGGCTGCCAGCTGCCACTATGTCCTTGTTAATCTCCCCGGCAGCCTTTCCAACCCCAATGGGTGAGGTTGTGGACTCCCCATGTCTGCAGTGTCCCCCACTGTCCCTGAGAAAGTTTGGGGTGGAAGGCAGGCTCTGGAGTACTGTGGGCAAGGCTTGGGATGGGAGTCGCCCTTCTCCAAGGAGGCCCCAAGCCAAGCCTTGGGTTCTCCCCTCTGATTGTGTGTGCCCATCGAGAAAGCCTTGCCAGGCCGCTGAGCACAGGATTTCACCAGCGCCGTGCTCACAAAGTCCAGCCCACCCTCACTGTCATCCTCAACTCAGGCCTGTGCGATTCATCCTCGGTACCCACCATGATGCCAGGTCCTGCCTGGCACACAGCACTGCCTCAGTGGGTAACTGCAGGGTGCAGAAAGGTTTAGGGAGGAACTAGCTTTGGTGAGTCCCCAGGGATCCCAGGGACCTCATGTGCACCGTTTAGCTCCCTTCTCCCGGTGGTGACACCCTGCTTGCCCCAAAGTGTGATGGGGAGACCAGCTGCTCCCGGAGCGCTTACAGGTCCACGCCCTGTCCTAACCCTTTGTACACTGGCCGTTCCTCAGAGCCCTCTGAGGGGGGCCTTGTGCTTCCCCCGACAGATGAGGAAACTGAGTGATTTATTAAACACTCACACGTAGAAAGTGGCAGAGCCCAGAGCCACATCATGGCCACAGCACCAGCCTTGGTTGCATGGTGGCACCAAGAATTTGAATTCAGGTTTCCTGGCCAGCGACATCCAAGCGCCAGTGCTCTTCCCACCCCAGCTTCCTCCTAAGAATAGCCTCAGGCCCCCCCAGGGTTGTCTCCCAGACTGGTGAAGTAGCAGGAGGAGACCCCACACACACTAGGGGCTCTGCTAGTGTGGGGGACAGGCTGCTGCTGGGTGGTGGACCTGCACCCAGGCAGGTCACTTGCCCATCACTACGTGAGCAGGAAGGATGGTGGGTCAGGCATGTGGCTTCCTTGGGACTGGGGCCTGGATGGTGCCTCCTGTCCTAGCCACCATGTGTGCTGTGCCCTGTCCAGAGCCAGCTGCTGTTTTTCCATTGTGGGCAAGGCTGTGTCCCTATGGTGCCAGACACGAACCCGAAACCATTGTTGCAGGCTGAGGCCTGCCGCAGAGACAATTAGATCTGGCCAGAGGGGGAGTCACCAAGATCCTGAGTCCCACTCAGCTCCAGAGGGAGCAGAGCCACCCTTGGCCTTTGGGACCTTCTTGTCCCTGTAGGGCAAGAGATCTAGCTAGGGACACATGAGCCAGGACTTTGGATGACTGCACAGAAGTGGCATCCCTAGGAGACTCGGTTTCCCCACCTGTCAAATTTTGCGCATAAGTTGGCTGGTAAACAGGTCCTGCTTCTCAGCAGAGCACGTCCTGGGGCCCGGCTGCCAGGGAGAGGTGAGGGGTGGGGTCCCCTGTCCATGCTCCCTGCTGACCTGCGCTCTGGCCCCCAGATTTTCGACGCTGGGGAGAAGTTCGGGATAATGCAGGTGGAGGAGGCGGAGGACGAGGAGGAGGAGACCGCCAGGGAAGCACCGAGGAAACGGCCCAACCCGGGGGGTGAGCTGTGCTACAAGGTCATCGTGACCAGCGAAAGTGGGCTCCAGGCTGACGACCCTAACAGGTAGGATGCGAGGCTGAGCAGTGGTTGTCTACACTGTGACATTCAGGGCCTGGCTTCTTGTTGGAGTTGTCACCAACAGGAAGAGCAGCAGTCATTGTGATCCCTTGGGGCAGCTGTGTGTCATCTCCACCTGGGCTCTGGTCCTGAGGGCGTATTCCTGTGACCCTCCTGTCATGGTGGGCCCACTGCAGGCTGCTTAATGTACTGGCTTGCTGACGAAGAAGCAGACACTCAGGTGGGGTCCTGGGCCCCCCACCCCCGCTGGCCCTGCTGAATCAGATTCTCTGGGAGGGGTTCTGGGAAGTGGGACCTGAGCCTAAAGCGAGGCTGTGGGCTCCCCCGCCACAGGAACCATAAGGCTGGTCTCTGAGGGCCCCTGGAGTATGTCTCTGTCACCCTGTGCTCTTCCTCAGGTGCAGTGCAGTGAGCCTCATGTTCGCTTGGGCGGCACCGTAGGGGACACAGGAGCCATCTGCATGCCAGGTGTGGTGGCGCACACCTGTAATCCCAGCACTCAGGAGGCTGAGGCAGGAGGATCGTCAAGAGTTCTAGTCCAGCCTGGGCTACAAAGTGAGCTCAAGGCCAGCCTCAAGTGTATAGAGAGACCCTGTCTCAAAAAGACAAAATGAAAAAGAGGAAAGTAGCCGTCCTTAGTAGTTCAGGTCTGCAGCATACATAGCGCCCTGGCCAGGCCTGGGTTCAGAGCCTGAGGTGTTAACCCCTGTTCCACTGCTCCTATGAGCTTCTGGGATGGCCAGACCCCAGCAGGCTCTCTCCCAGCCTCCCTCCCAGCCCCTGCCTGGGGGCAGCACCCTCCCCACAGCTGCCCATGGTCCTCCTTGCCCAGGCATGCATCCTGGAGGTTCTGGCTCTGGGCCTTGCAGCATCCTCAACTCTAAGCATAGAGCAGGAGCAAATCTTCATTTGTCTCAGGATATGCAAACCAGGAAAGGAATAGGAATGCAGTGAAAGAAACTCTGAACTTGACCTCAGCCTGGGAACTGGGACATTTGTCATTTCTTGTATTTTCTCTTTTTAAGACAGGGTCTCACTGTGCAGTTTGGGCTGGCCTGGAGCTCACTTTGTAGCCCAGGCTGGTCTTGAACTCACAGAAATCCTCCTGCCTCAGCCTCTCGAGTGGTGGGATTGCAGGCATGTGCCATCAGCCCGCTCAATTCCTTGCATTTTAAAGGGAAGCACAGCACGGGCCAAGCAAGGTGCGACTTTCAGTGTCAGCATCCTGGGTGCCGGAGCCTCTGGCCCCACAGGGCTGTGGCTGGAGCGTGGCAGCCTCCATCAGCAACAGAGCACCGCCCTGTAGCCTGGTCCGGGGGAGCCGTGTGCTATCTCGGTCCCCTCCTCCTTGCTGAGATGCAGTACCCGACACACGAGTTAAGGTTTTCTTTTGGCTTATTTTGTAGATGGCTCAGTCCATGGTTGGCGGGCTGCAAGGGAGGGCAGCAAAGCAGAGATCAAGGGAGGAGGAGAGAGCTGAAGGCTTCAGGCCACACCCCCTGCACTCCCCCACCCCTCCAGGCTTCACCTCCCACATCGAGCTATAAACTCATCTGCTAATGAGTATCGCATCCCATGATCGATCACCTCCTAAGGAGGCTTCAGGGGAACGTCTGAGTATAAAGCATAATAGTGCCGGGTCCAGAAGCAGAAGCACGTGTGTGTGCGCGCACGCGAGCCCACACATGCCTGCATGTTCGAGGCTGTGCCACCCCCCGTGTGGGTGGAGTCTGAGGAGCTCGGCCTCTTGGTCACAGCGCTCAGCGTGGTTGCAGCCCAGATCCTTGGAGACATGTGATCGATGCTCGTGGTGATGGGCAGTGGGGACCCGTTTCCACATTTCAGAGATTAGAGGAGGGTGTGTTCAGGGACACGCACTGAGCAAGTGAGCTGCAGAACAAGGGTCCTGGCCCTGTCCCAGATTCCAGGATTGAGTACGACTGTGATGCTAGGGAAATGGGCTTCAAAGGATAGGGTGTGAAGTCCCAGTCACGCCCTGGTGTCTTCCTCTCCCCTCTGGCCCTCGTCTCCCTCCCCCTTTCCCTTTGCGCCATGCCTGCCCGGCAGCTCACATGTAGCCTGTGCCTACAGCATCTTCCTGATTGACCACGCCTGGACCTGTCGCGTGGAGCACGCGCGCCAGCAGCTGCTGCAGGTGCCGGGGCTGCTGCACCGCATGGCCAACCTGATGGGCATCGAGTTCCATGGCGAGCTGCCCAGCGAGGAGGTCGTGGCGCTGGTGCTGGAGGAGATGTGGAAGTTCAACCAGACCTACCAGCTGGCCCACGGGGTGAGCCATTGTAGCATCGGGGAGCAACTCATGTTCCCCATCAAGCGTGGGGATCCAGGTGCCCGCCCAGCCTTCGGGGTCCATTGCCGGTGGGTTCTTACCAGCCCCGAGGCCTGCCCAGCCACCTGCCATCCTGCACATTGGCTTCTTATGATTCAGTTCGGGGCCGCCTCCTCCCAGCAGCCTTCCTGGGCTCACCTCATCCGCAAGCCGACCACATCCACATAGTTGCTGCCAGCGGCCTGGCGGCCACGCGCCTTTGCACACCTGCCCTCAGGCTGCTCACGCTGCCCTGCCCAGCAGTCCCTGGACAGGGCCGGGTTATGAGTTGGTGGAAGGGAACAGCCTAAGTAATCTCAATCTGTGTGCATCCCCTGTGCCGAGCTAGACTGGGGCTGGGTTTGGGGCACAGGGAAAGGAGTTCAGCACCGGCAGGGCAGGGGATGCGTGGACGAGGGCTGCTGCTGTGTCCACCCCAGACCGCCGAGGAGAAGGTGCCGGTGTGGTACATCATGGATGAGTTCGGCTCGCGGATCCAGCACGCAGATGAGCCCAGCTTCGCCACGGCACCCTTCTTCTACGCGCCCCAGGGGGTGGCCTACACGCTGCTGTGGCCCCTGAGGGGCCTGGACACAGGCGGTAAGTCCAGTGCCACCCGCCTGCCCGCCCCAAGCGTGGGCCTTGGCCTCTCGACACCCCCGCTGACAGGCACGCGTGTCTTGGTGCAGAGGAGGTGACCCGGGACTTTGCCTACGGAGAGGCAGACCCGCTGATCCGGAAATGCATGCTGCTGCCCTGGGCCCCCGCCGACATGCAGGACCTCAGTGCCTCCACGCCCGAGCCGCCCGCTGAGTACTACCAGGTGTGGCCCGCCTCGGCCTCCACGCAGCCTGTTCGCTTAGTGGCTTCTCGAATGTTCTCTGGTCACTAAATGAGAGTGGACGCCAGTCAGTGACCAAGCCCTGAGCTGGTTGGTTACTTGGGGAGGTGGCAGCAACCGAGAGCTCAGGGTGCAGGCAGGAGCCACCTGGGCCCCCCTAGCCTGGACCATATCCTGATGTGGGTCCCGAGGCACCACAGGCTGAGACTCGGTCTTGCCTTGGCCGGCCTGAATGGTGGTGCTCTTGTCCCCGTAGAAGACCCCGCAGTGTCCTCAGTATCTGAGGGAACTCAATCCCAGGACCCTCAGGGATACCAAATTCTTCAGGTGCTGAGTCCCCCCGTGTGACACAGCGCAGTGTCCACAAATGGTCTGCACACAGCTGCCTGAAGACTAAGCCATCCTGGGCGGTGTACAGTCTGACACAGAGCTAAGATACTGTGTGAAAGGCCAGGGTTTTTAGTTCAGTGGCATAGGCGCCTGCCTGGCACCAGGACGTCGTGAGTTCAATCCCCGGTACAAAAAAAAAAGTACCGTGGGAATTATTTGCGGCATCACATAAATGACAGCAGCATACAGGAGTCTGCAAAGAGGCACAGAGAGGTTAAGTGACATGGGAGGTCACACAGCTGGTAGGAGAGCTGGAGTCCAAACCCAAGGCACAGAGTAGCGCATGGCCGAGGCCACAGCCCTGCACGGCTGTGTGTCAGGCTGCATGGCCGCAACAGGCAGCTTCCGGTGCTGTCTGAGGGACCAGGAAGGTGCAGAGGGACCAGGGTGAGGGAGCTCACATTGGAGCCCCTGCTGGGCGGGCGCTTTGGGATCCTTGGGCTGCAAGGGGTGGGCGCAGTCCAGCTGGATGGGTGGCTTAGGCCCAGTAACATCTGGGGCTTGAGTCTGTCCCTGGAACCCTGGCAGCCCTGCACTACAACAGCAGAGAATCAGACACTTAGACCGCAGCATCGTGTCCTCTCCGCCCCCGCACAGCCTATGGAATTCAGTCTGTACTCGGGGCCCCAGCCTTGTACCCCCTGTGCTGCTTAGCTGTGGCCTTGGCAGACAGCTCCAGGTCCGGTGGCTTCAGGAGCCAGCACAGCTCACCTCACCGAGTCCAGGGTAGCAGGGGCCACACTCACAGGCCCAAAGGGTCTGATGCTGGGGCTCTGCTCGCATGCAGTGCTGCTGTGCCCCGGCAGGTCTGTGCTGGCCTCGGGCAGGAGTGAGGCTCCCCATGGGCCATGCATGCCTCCAGCACTGCAGCCGCCTGCCCCCAGGAGTGACCCAAGAGAAAGCAGAGAGGAGCCGCAGGCCTCTGTGACTGCCCTAAAGCCGAGCGCTGTCACTGCCCCATGTCTGTCCGTCTGTGGGCCCAGCCTGCCCACAGCTGAGGCTGGCAGCAGCTCCCCCTACTTCCCTGTGGCTTGGCGGTGGCACTGGAAGAGAGCAGTGTGAACCTCAGTCTTACGATGTCAGTGGAGAGCCATTTCACGCCTGACAGGCCTCAGGCCCAGGGCCCCAGGGGCCTCGGGGTGTCCCGAGTGGCAGCTGCTGAGGCTTCCCCAGCGGATGGAGCTGGCAGCCGGGCTGGGAGGTGCATGTCCTTGAGCCCCTTCTCCCTTGGTGTGTTTCCTTCTAGGCCATTCTGGAGGAGAACAGGGAGAAGCTGCCTCTTGCCATCAGCCCAGCGCCCTACCCCCAGGATCACGTCTTCAGGTACAAAGTCCACAGCTGGCTAGCCCTCCACAGCTGCCATGTCCCACGCTCACTGTGCTCCTGGCACTCACTGGGCACCACGGTGGGTCAGTGGGAGGTGCTGATGAGCTGGGCCCCCCAGAGGAGGAAGGTGTTAAATGTACCCAAAAAGTCAGAAACAGGAGCAGGCCGACCTGCTGGTGGTGGGTGGAGGACCCGGGGCGGAAATATTAGCTGCTACCCCAGCCCCTGGCTGTGGGAATAAAAACAGGGCTGCTCCCGACAGCAGGGCCCATGCTGGCTGTGGTCTTGCTGGCACCTCCTGAGGGCCCCTCCCAGAGTCCAGGCCACAGACTGCAGTCCTCCATTTACAGGTGAGAAGGTAGAGGTTCTGACTGCTGCGCCCACCCAGTGCTGAGCCCGGCCCTTCCACTGGGACCGGGTAGGGTCTCTGTCTTCAGGGGAACCCGTGGGAACCCCCAAACACCCTGCTAGGGCCTCCAAGCCTAGTCCAGTCCAAGCAACCTCCAGACTCTTTCCTGAGATGCAGGACTGGCTGGGACTCAGGCTCTGTCCCCCCGCCTGGGGTTGAGGCCACCCCCAGTCAGGCTTCACAGTCACTGGGAACCAGCTGACTGCTTGGAGCAGGTCCACCGAGGCGGCAGTGCCCGGCCTGCCCAGCCCCTGCCCCCTCTGCCCTTCCTGCCTTCACATTCGCCTGTCCGCCCCTGCCAGACCCCAGCGAGCTTGCCTGCCAGGGCCTCCGGAGCATGTCCCCAGCACCGGCTCCTACGTGGGAGGGCAGAGCTCCTGGTGTGTCCGCAGGAGGAGGGAACCGGTGCACAGTTAACACCCGAGCTGTCCTGCGTCGTCCTGGCACAAAATCGAGGTGGGGGCGGAGGCACAAGGCCCCTGTTTCACGGCAGAGAGCAGGGGATGTGCGTCCAGGTCCAGCTGCCAGCGCAGGCAGGAGCTTGCCCAGGGTGATGTGGTTACCGCGGCGCTCAGCCTGGGGCTTCCCTCCCCGCAGGGTCCACACGGACGTGCAGCAGGTGCTGGACCACCTCTCGCACCCGCGCTTCACCTTCGTCGAGAGCGAGACGGATGCCGACATCCTCTACCACTTCTCCCACTTCAAGGACTACAGGTGGGCGCCACGGGCCTGCAGGGGAGCCCACGCCCGCCCGAGCTGGGCCTCCCTCTGAGTGTGCCCCCACCCCCCGTGCCTGCCTCCGCCACAGGAAGCTCAGCCAGGAGCGGCCGGGCGTGCTGCTGAACCAGTTCCCCTGCGAGAACCTGCTCACGGTGAAGGACTGTCTGGCCTCCATCGCACGCAGGGCTGCGGGGCCCGAGGGCCCTGCCTGGCTGCCACGCACCTTTAACCTGCGCACTGAGCTGCCGCAGTTCGTCAGCTACTTCCAGGGGCGCGAGAGGCGGTGAGGCCCCAGCACAGCCAGGCCGGGGACCCAGGCGTCCTTTACCTCCTGCTGCACCACCTCACCCCCACCCAGCCTGCGCTGAGCTCAGTGCTGTTGCTGCGGTGCTGACCATGTGTATCAGCAGCAGCTCTGGTGGGGCCACCAGGCCCTTCTCCCCCAAGCAAGCACAGTCCCAGCCACAGCCTTAAGCGGTCACCTCCCTGTCCCCAAGGCCCAGCCCCCTTTGCAACTCTTCAGTCCCTGGGAGACAATGGCTGCCCCTCTGCCGCTGGGGTCCTGGCCCCCAGTGCTGGAGGGCTGGCCCTAGGAGCAGCCTGGTGACAGCCCTGGCCCCCAGGGGTGAGGACAACCACTGGATCTGCAAGCCCTGGAACCTGGCCCGCAGCCTGGACACCCATGTCACCAGGAGCCTGCACAGCATCATCCGGCACCGGGAGAGTACCCCCAAGGTGGGCCTCGGCACTGCATGCAGAGGGGCTCAGGGTGGGGACCCAGGAGATACAGAGAGCCCTTCACAGTCCTCCCCACAGTCAGGGAGGTTTGTATCTGTTATCTCTTAAAAAAGTTAGTGGAACTCCAGAGAGTTAACTCCAATCTACCCCCTCCAGCACGACGCATGGCGTGGATAAAGACACTAAAGCATATTTGTAGTTGTGGGGAGCCCAGGGGCCCTAAGTTCAGCTAGGATAAGAAGCAGGTGAGTGCTGTGAGCTGGGCTAGGTAGGAGGCCTGAAATCACCCTGCAGAGTGCAGAGAGAAGGGTACGAAAAAGAGTAATCTGCGTAACAGTTGGGGTGATAGTTAATGTTTTGGGGTGCTTCAGCTGCCTGGCCAGTCCTGGCCTTATCTCCAGGCTCCATCCCAGTTGACAGCGTGGACTGTGGCTCTCCCTCCCTTGGCAGGGTAACACTGATCTGTCCACCTTGCTTAAAGACCACATCAGCACCTCAGCTACACCTGATTTGCGTTGCTTAAATCCAATGCAGGGGATAGGAGACATCCTAAGCCAAGTGCACAGCAGTACAGGGAGACAGGGCCAGGGTTAGCCAGAGTGGAGGTCACGCTCTTCTTCCAAAGAGGGCTGCCCAGGTGGTCGGGGTCAGGACTGGAGCAGAGCCCAGCCTGCCTGTGCCGTTGCAGGGGGTGATTGTGACAGTCAGATAAGAATCTTCTGGGTGTGTCTACCCTCAGAGTCCCAGCATGTGCTGGACCAGGTGACATGGCACCCAGAGAGGGCAAGGCCGGACAGGCCCAGGGTCCAAGATGCTGGTCCCCCAGCGGCAGGACACCTAGAATCATCTGGGGGATCAGAAGGCACAAAACACCCCTGACCATGGCTCCCGCAGGGGACATGCTGGCAACAGATACTGGGAGGACAGGGACCACCAAGACCTCGCTGTGGGCGGGGAAATGGGGCTGGACAGGGTCAGGGCCGAGTCGATGTTCTGTTTTTAAAAACCTGAAGTCCAGAGGGCTTTTTCAGTCAGTGGAAAGATGTGGAAGGCGTTCGCAGCCCACTAGACAGGGTGGTGTCAGGTCCAGGGTCCCTCTGGGGGTGCCGGGGAGGGGGCAGCTGGTGACCCCGCTCTGCCCTCCAGGTCGTGTCCAAGTACATCGAGAGGCCCGTCTTGTTCCTGCGCGAGGACGTGGGCAGCGTCAAGTTTGATGTCCGCTACATCGTGCTGCTGCGCTCCGTGAAGCCGCTCGGGCTCTTTGCCTACGACGTGTTCTGGCTGCGCTTCTCCAACAGGTACCCGGGCGGCGCAGGGTCCGGGCCGGGGCTGGGTGAGCTGGGGCCTCCTTGCTCCTGGGGTCAGGCAGCCTGCACCGGAGTCTCTGCCCTGTGAGCCCTGGGCCTCAGCAGCGGGGACTCAGTGTCCCCATCCCCTCCTAGAGCTGGTGCCTGCGCTGCAGGGTGCTGACATCTGTGACGGGCATCACGATGCCCAGGGACACTGCATGGGCCATGGGGAATCTTCCCAGTTAGCGCCTAGCTCAGCTGACCCCAGCCCGAGGGGCTGAGGGGTGGAGGCAGCTGTGGCGCATAGAGCCCCGGAGCCCATGGCCACCTCTGTCTCCCTGTCACGCTGCAGACCCTTCGAGCTCAATGACCTGGATGACTACGAGAAGCATTTCACCGTCATGAACTATGACCCGGATGTGGTGCTAAAGCAGGTGGGCCCTGGTGAGGCCCGGGAGGAGGGTTCTGAGTCCTGGCCGGCAAAGGCGATTTTTAAAGGGAACGTGACGCACCAGGCCCAGGTCTTGTGCCCTCAGAGTCCTCCCTGCGGTGCTTAAGAGCATGTGCTCTGGTGGCAATCATGGGCACAGTCCCCAGGTGTGAGAAGGGGTTCAGAGGTCAGAGCAGAGGGGTCCCCTAAAGAAGGGCTCCTGTCCCTGCAGCTCCTGTGAGCATAGGGACAGGTGAGGAGCCACCCAGACCCGGAATCTCCTGTGTGCCCATTGCTTCCTGGCACACAGTACCCATTGGTGCCCACAGCAGGCCTCGCTGAGGGCCGAACTGCCACCTGCATGGCAGAGCTGAGTAAGGCGTCAGGCAGAGTCTGTGCCCAGCTGAGGGCAAGGCCACAGCAGCACCCTGGGGCCCTGCACAAGGGCCAGGGCCAGCTCCCCAGTCTCTAAGGAGAGAAGCAGCCGGCCACCTCGCTCACCCCAAAGTCCTGTGTGTCCTGATCACAGTGTTCCAGGCAGATGCTGCCGAGCAGGCCCTCTTCTGTGCACGGGGTGGGCGTCTGGCGCCGCTGGGTTCCCCCTGGCATGAGGCTGTGCCAGGATGGTCCCGAGGGCTGCGTCCAGGCGGCACTGACACTGGTCTGTGGGACTGAGCATCGTGTGTTCACTGTTACCCCGGAGGAGTCCCACACAGGGAGTGACCGGGCAGACACACACCCAGCGGGGTCTGTGTCCCCTTCGCCCATGGCTGTGCCGAGGGGCAGGACCCAGAGTGCCTGTCTTCCTTCCTGCAGGACGTTGCTGGAAGTCACCCCTGGGGGTGCTGACCCCCTTCCCTCTGCATCGTGAGCTATGGGGCAGCTGTGAGCAGGGACACAGGCCCCGGCCTGCAGGGCCTCCAGGAAAGACCCGGGCCAGCTTCCCCCGTGTCGGGGTGAGGTCTTGGTGTCCTTTCGCCATTTCTAGGCCGGTGCAGCGCAGTGACGTAGGCAGGGTGCTGCAGGCCTCTGGGGTCCCGTTCCTGCCTGGGCACACAGTTCCTGGCCTGGCAGTCTCCAGAGTCTGCTCTCAGTGCCTGCCGGAGCCTGTGGTCACAGTGCTGGGCAGGAAGGTGCCAGAGGTTTCTCAGAAAAAGAAACAGGTTGCTCTGCTGGTCCGGAGTCGTACAGTAGATCAGTGGTTAGCGCGGCCCCCTGCCCCTGTGTGCACCCTGAAGGCCAGGCTGGACACCAACTGCAGCACAGTGTCCACGGCCTGTGCTCCTCAATAGCGGGGCCCCAGCAAAGCGCGCACCCCCGTCTTTCAGATGCACTATGACGAGTTCATCCCCAAATTCGAGAAGCAGTACCCGGAGTTCCCCTGGAGCAGTGTGCAGGTGAGTCATGAGGTCCTGAGGTGGGGACCATGCCGGGGCCCCTCCCACAGCTACCGCTGCCCGCCCAGCTGGCAGTGCTCTTTGCCTCTCTGGATGGCCCTCCCCCTCCAATCGGGCCCTGGGTAGGGCGTTGCAGGGCTCCTCAGCAGGAGGGGCACTTGGGGCACCCCTGGGACAGCCATCAGACAAAAGTCTCCGCCAGCCCTGGGAATCCAAGCCCCCTGGAGAGCAGCTGGGCATCTGGGTGCTGGGGCAGGTTCTCAGAAGTGGCCCCAGGACCAGGGCGTGGCACAAGCAGCACAGTTGCCAGGCCTGAGGGGTCAGGTGTCAGAGGGGCAGTCACAGACAGGTGCAGAAACCCCAGGGCCGTGGTGGGCAGGGCTCAGGCACAACCACAAGACCTGGTCTTCAGCGGCTGCTCCAGGGCCAGGTGTCAGGGTCAGGGCCGAGTAGGCCACTGACCCAGTCTCCCGTCCCCAGGCCAAGATCTTCCGCGCCTTCACCGAGCTGTTCCAGGTGGCATGCGCCAAGCCGCCACCCCTGGGCCTCTGCGACTACCCCTCGTCCCGGGCCGTGTATGCCGTGGACCTCATGCTGAAGTGGGACACCCGCCCGGATGGTGAGGGACTCCCCTGCCTGGCCGAGCAGCCGTCCCAGCCCCAGCCCCGCCACCTCTGCCCAGACGCTCCCCTGCCCAGCCCCCACCACTGCCTGCTCTGCTCTGCCAGGGTCTCAAGCCATGCAGCCGCAGATCCTGGAGGTGAACTTCAACCCCGACTGCGAGCGCGCCTGCCGGTACCACCCCTCCTTCTTCAACGACGTCTTCAGCACCTTGTTCCTGGACCAGCCTGGCGACTGCCACGTCACCCGCCTCGTCTAGGCCGCGTGGCCCCTGCCACCTGTGCCGGAGAGGCCCTTCCAGTGCCCCTGCGCAGCTTCTGCAGAGCCCCTCCCCGGCCCTCTGGGACCACTGTCCCCACCACGGTCAGGGCCCTGCGCACTGAGACGTGTCCCTGTCCTTGAGAGCTCACCCCTGCCTCATTGCAGAGGTCTTAGTGGGGAGACGGGCTCCTTGGAAACCCTGGCACATCTGTCTGCACCCGAGGGGCTGCGTGATGGCCCCAGAACCGAACTGCCTGGGGGAACGGCCTGTCACCCTTAGACCCCAGCCACTCATGGCAGACCGGTCACCGGCAACACCGCAGCTTGGGCGGGCACTGAGCCAGGGTGGGCCTGGCCTCCGGGAAGCTGCCCGTTGTCCTGGGGCCTCCCTGTCTGCTGGGGACCAGACCAGGGGCCTCGGCCAAGCCTGGGTGCTGATGTGACCCCAGGAGAGCTTTGTCCGCCTCCTGCAGAGATCTAGAATCAAAATGTTGGGTTGATCTTCTTTTTAACTTATGCAATTAAAAATGCAGAATTTTAGCTCTTTCCTAATTTCATGTTTTATGAAGCCACAGTGCACCTCAGGTGGCTGACCCTGACCCCCACAGTGGCCAGAGCTGTTTCCAAAGCGGCTGTTCATTTTTGAAGCTAAAACCAGCCCTTCCCGAGGCAGAGCCGGACTCCGCTGTCTGGGCTCCTCTGGGTTCCCTGCCTTGCTGGATTGTACCGCAATAAAGTCAAACTTTCAACTCTGCCTCTTCCTCCGTGCCCCAGAGCAGAGCTGGCAGGTGGGCAGCCGCGTCCACCTACTGTACAGACACACAAGCTATCACAAGGGGGTTGAGACCTCCGAGCCCCAACGCATTTCCCGGCTCTGGGCCCGGTTCCATGGGATTGCGGGGCAGACACAGAGCAGGGTCCGTCCCTCTGCACTGAGGCCTGGTGCCGGGGTGGGGGTGGACTGGTCAAAGAGGGATCACGTGGGGGTTGGGACCAGCCTGGAGAGAGAAGCTGGTACCCAGAGGGTCAGCTGACATCCCCAGCTCTCACCTGGGCAAGACCAGCAGAGGGCCCCCACCCAGGGACAGCCAGACAGCCCTGCCTGGAAGCAGCGGTGAGCAGGTGACAGCACCATGCCAGCCTGTGTCCCTTGGTCCCAGCACCCTCCGCAGCAGGGTCTCAGGTCCACGGAGGCTGTGGCCGGGTCCAGCCACATGCATGATCTGGCCCAGGGCATCCCGCAGGGCCACAGCCCCCACCCAGCCACAGAGCACACACAGGAGGTTGGCATTTTATTCAGCTGTAAATTGCTGTGCCCAGAAGCTCCGAGCAGCATAGAAGCATAGGACACTGCTCCCCACGGGGCTCAGCCTAGGCCACCTCTGCACCACTGCTGAGTCCAGGCCACATCCCCGACAGGCCTGGTGACCAACAGCACCTGCTGGCCCTGGTCCCAGTCCCTGGCACACCCTCACTCTGCGGTGTGCCGGTCCCCACGGCGGCCACGGTTATCCTGCCACACTCGGTAGTTGAGCAGGGTCGCGAAGGCCAGCCAGGCCAGGTATGGGTAGAGCAGGCGGGCGGCCGGCGGGCTCACGTGGTACCAGGCCACAGTCGTGATCACCGCTCCCCCGCTGACAAGCAGGAGGTCCACCAGGGCCTGTGGAGACACAGGGACAGGGAGGCTGAAGCTGCACCGCCACCCACAGCTCCAGCCACCTCCACCCTTGAGCACATCCTCAGCCTCAGTTTCCTTGGCTGTAAAATGGGAGTGTCACTCCTGCCGCACCTGTGCCAGGTGCAGGCTGTGCTAAGGGAGACCTAGGAGCTGAGCCCTGACTTCCCTGCACCCCTGAGAGCCCCAACAGCCTGGCTGTAAACTGCCAAGTGCTCCTGGGCACGGTGGCGCATCAGTAATCCCAGCAGTCTGGGAGGCTGAGGCAGGAGAATCACCAAGTTCTAGCCCAGCCTGGATGATTTAGTAACAGCCACTGCCCCCACCTGCATAGGCTGCCTACATCTGAGATCCTGCAGGGATTCCCTGGAGGCCAGAGGAGCGCAAGGCCACACTTACCCAACCCATCTGCCGAGCACCAAAGAAGATGGGGGGCCACGCCCAGTTCAGGGCCAGCTGCCCAGCATATAGGCCCAGAGGACCCACGGCCTCCTCCGTGAATCCACCCAGCTCCTTCCAGATCAGGTAGGATCCGTACCTGGAACAGAGGCCGCTGGTCAGGACCGCGCTGGGGGCAGAAGCTGGGAACCTCACCTACTGCAACCCTCCCAGAAAGTGCGGTGTGGCCTTGGGAGAACGGCTACGCCTCTCTGGGCCTTTGCTTCTCCTAGGATTGCTGTGGTCACTGGAGCTGACACATGGGCAGAGATCAGTGCAGCACCTGGCATGCAGGACACCCAGTAAATCTTTGCCAGTGTCACCATCTGTACTATCCGAGGGAAACACACAGGCCATGTGGGTAAAGCCAGGGCCTCTGCACACAGGAGGGGGCATTTGGCTTGGCCTCAGAGGCTATGTAGGAGTTTTCCAAGGAGAGAAAACAGGATACACAAAGGCTTGAGGCAGCTGTGAGACCCTGCATCAGGGCTCAGGGCCACCAGGCCTTCAGGGGCAGCGGAAGAGCTGGGCCAGGTGTGACCTGCTGGACCTGCGCTGGAGGTCGGGCTCCAGGATGGGGACGACATGGGGCCCGGGAAGTGCGCAGAGCCACAGGCCCGGCCCAGTGACACCCTCAGATCTGGCCTGGCCTGTGCCACCTACCCAGGGCGCCTGGTACCTACAGACCCACCCTGGAAGCAAGTGGGGGGCGCTGACCACCACACACTCCTGGGTGTGGGCCCCACTGCACCCAGCAGGGGTCGCCCTCCCCACACTCCCAGAGCTAGTTGTCACAGGGCATTCTGAGGCCAGATTTGGGGAGGCCTTGGGGGTCCTCACTTGCTAGCTTGTATCCTTGCAAGGTGCCTTGTCAAACAGGGGACTCAAAAGTCAGGTATGGTAAGTCTGGCAATTGCCCTGGCCTGGGCTCATCTCAGAGGGGGACCTCCCAGGGTGCGACCTTTACCCTGCTCAGCTGGCACCCCCGGCTGCTCCCGAGAGGCCCAGGAGGAGAAAGTTCGGTTGTGCAACCCCAGGCCTCCTCCTGGGCTGGGAACAGTGCCACCCTTGCCCCAGCCGCCCTCTGCCATGGGCACCGTGCCTGCCTGGGAAGGGAACCTACCCCATGGCCGAGTACAGCGTACCCCAGATGGGGGCCAGAGCCCAGCGCGGCGGGTGCCACGAGGGCTTCTGCAGGGTGGCATACCAGCGAAGTCCCTCACCACGGACGAAGTAGGCGCCCACGAAGCCCCCCAGACTGGGCACAAGCGTGAGGCCCACGGCGGGCACCCAGGATGTAGCCATGGCTGTTGTCCTGGAAACTGGAAGAGAACAGAGGGCCGGGAGGAGGGCCTTTCCCAAGGACCTGGGGTCAGCCTGCGGTCACCATCAGCGTCCCAGATCCTGCTGCCTAGGGACAGATCAACAGTGGGGACCCTGCGCCAGGCTGCTTCTAGCTCAGCCTCCCCATGCCAAGTGCTAGGCTCTAGAACCCTCCAAGCTACACTCCCAGCCCTTTTTAATTTTATTCTGAGGCAGGGTCTCACTAAACTGCCCAGGTTGGCCTAGAACCCACCATCCTCCTGCCTCAACCTCCCGAGTACTGGGAATACAGGTGTGTCTGCTGCGCCCAGCAAAGCCTGTGGTCTGTGTTATAGCCCTTGAGGTTTTCATTCATGCCTACATTCATTCATTCAGACTTTGGCTCCCTCAAATCCCTGTTCCCTGCCGAACTACTGTGACCTCAAGCACTGTGACCTCTCTGGGCCTCAGTGTCCCCCTCTGCAGAATGGGATCTCGAAGCTTCCTATCTCAGACCCAGCCCAGGGCACAGCATCAGGAGCCATCTCTATACCCAGGTGTCCCACCTCCATCCCAAAGTGGCATCCTAAAGCCACCACCCCTTCCTGGGCACCAAGGAGGGGCAGTGGCCCCCATCCAACACGCAGGGCAAGGAGCTGAGGCTGGGGAGTTGCCTCCACCCACCATCTCTCAGGGGCGGTCACAGGCCCGATAGCAGAGACTCTGCAAGATGGGGCGAGTACTTTCAGGTCTGTATTTTTTATGTATTTTGTGGCATTAGGGATGGAACCCAGGGCCTTGCGCATGCTGGGCAAATGCACCACAAGGTCACACCACAGTCCTGGAGGAGTTTCTGCTGTTGTTTTGAGCCAAAGTCTCACCAAGTAGCCCAGGCTGACCTCAAACTCGTGGTGACCATCCTGCCTCAGCTCCGGAATGCTGGGATTACAGTCTGGACAAGCAAGAGACCAGCATATCCTACCCACAGGGAAACTGAGACCAGAGAGCTCAGGTCTCCTTGCTCTGGGTGACTATGTGCCCTTCCCAAGGATGAACCCAGGATGTCCACAGGACGGCCTTTCTCACTCACAGCATGGTCCATTCCCAGTTGGACAGGCTGATGTCACTGAGACACTGCCGTCACTACCCTCTGGTGGGACCACAGATGGGGACACTAGGTTCCTGCCCCAATGTAGCCCCAGCCCAAGCCACAAGCCAGGCAGCTTGTTAGGAATTTTTTTGATACCGGCAATCAAATTCAGGACCTTGCACTTGCCAGGCAGGCACTTACACCTTTGAGCTAAATCCCAGCCCTAACTTGGGCAGCTTGAAAAGGAGCACTGGCCTGGAGGGCGGCGAGGGGTACTCGTTTCCAGGGTCCTCCAAATGCCACAGTAACCAAAAGCAAAGGAGGGTGAGGTGCCTTGAGACCCAGGAGAAATAAAAACAAATCATAGCTAGTGGGGGGCAGAATGGAAAAACTGGGTGCCACACCCAGGAGTGAAGGGAATCAGGGCATCCCAGACACACGGGAATTATTGGTTGTCACTATCACTTGGGGTACTGGCGATAGGACCCAGCGGCTCACACACGCTGGGGATGCACTCGACCCCTCGCTACACCCGCAGCCCTCACTTTTCATTGGAGACACTCTCGTCAGGTTGCACAGGCGGTGCTAGAGCCTGTGACCCTCCTGCCTCAGCTTCCCGAGGAGCGGGGGTTACAGGCATACACCCCCACACCTTGCCTAGGCGCTACTTTTGCAACTTCTGTAAGTCTAAAGCTCACTCTAAATACAGCGTTAAGCACGAAGCACTCTGGGCACAGTGGGAGGGGAGCAGCCCCGGGCTCCCGCCCCTGCCCTCCACTGTCCCCGCAGGAGCCCGGCTGTTGCCATCGCTGGCGCGAGGTCTCCGGCGGACAGAGGCGGACCAGACCCTTCCTGGGCCTCCTGGGCACTGCCAGCTTCTGAATCACTCGCCTGGGGCGGCGGGAGGCAAAGGGTGGGACCCAAAACTGAGTCACCCAGGCATGGCCCGCTGGACCCGGGAGCCAGGAGGGCCAGGAACTGGGCCGGAGACTCGGGCTCAGCCCGCAGCCTCTCCCTCCCCGAAGGTAAATAGGAAGCTTGGCCCCGCCCCAGCCTGCTGGTGACCCCAACCACAGCCCCCACCCCCGGGTCAGGTGGGCGTGTCCTCCCTGCCCCCGGGAGGAAGGGGCGGGGCAGCAAGAGCTCCCGAAAACTCCGTGGCCTTCTATGCTGGAGACCGCTCCCCACATTTCCTCCGGGGGAACAGATGAAGAGGCAGGGGCTACGCACAGAACGTTTTAGGTCACCTGTGTCACCTCCCTAGGTGGGTACAGCTGCCACCACCCACCTCTCCCAGCGTTAGGAGGTTCCCTGGAGCCCCCAGCATCACCCGGCCACCTGCAGTGCAATGACCTTCCTAGGCACCCAGTTAGAGAAAGGACCCGGAATCTGCCCCCTAGACCCGGGACTCATCTGGGCCTCCTTGTTCCCATCCGTAAAATGGAGCTGGGTGTCTGGGCCCCTCACCCTACCCCAAGAGCCAGGGGCCCCGAAGCAGGCCTGAGCTGTGTCCTCTCTGGTCCGCTCCCTTTGCTGCACCCAGCTCCCCCAGGCCTGGCCTCAGCCCCCAGCCTCAGCGTCCCAGGGATGATTATATTTTTGGTGACTCCACGTTACAATGTTCGTGCGCCTCTTCAGTTAGCGGCCACTCGCCAGCGGGTGGCGCGGGAAGCTGCTTCAGGAAGAGCGGTCGCTTTTTAAAAAGAGAAAGCGGCCGGGCGTGGTGGCGCCTGTCATCCCGGCACTCGGGAGGCTGAGGCAGGAGGATCTTTGCGAGTTCGAGACCAGCCTGGGCTACAAAGTGAGCTCAAGGCCAGCCTGAATCGCATAGGGCGACCCTATCTCAAAAAATAGCAAAAGAGAGGGAGACAGAGAGAAAGCGCCCCGCGCCTGGGATCCCCGCCCTCCTGGGGCTCGCTAGCTCTGCGCGCCTGGCTTCTCGATCGGTCCCTGCAGCGGAGAGCCAACCCAGGCGCCCTCGGCGTCTACACCCGCGGGGTCTCGCGCAGCCGCCCAGCCCGCAAGCGCCGCCAGGGCCCGCGCAAGGGTTAGGGTTAGGGTTGGAGCCAGCCTCAGTTTGCCCTCTGGCGCTGCGCCGCCCGGGGCCCCAGCGCCACTCACCGCTCTCCGGAAGACACTGAGCCTGGTGGCCCAGTCCGCGCGGCACCCGCCCTGCGCCCGCCCCGCCCCGCCTGGGAGCTGGAGGCGGTGGCTGGCTGGCGGCCTGGCCTCTCTGCCCCACCTCGCCGCCCGCAGAGCCCTGCGCTTCCTGCAGGGGGCTCTGACCTCCCCTGCTGGGCCTAGTGGCTTCCAGCTCCTCCTGAGTAGAAGGGGCGCGACCTATGGGATCCACGAGGGTGCCACCCACAATGTGGGCACAGTGCCCACAGACACGGGGTGCTGTGTGAGCAGAGGTGGCCCCTGCTTAGCCAGGGTCACTCTCAACACCGCCCCCCCCACGTGTGGCTCTGTTTGCTGTCCCTGACCCCTTGATGGCTCGCCCAGCAGTGCCTCTCACCCTGCGCCAGCTGAGGGTTTACACAATGGCACCATGACCTGGCCTCTCCTTGGGGACCAGCCAGGGTTGCCCTGTGACTACTTTTCAAGAATTTGACATATATAAATTCTTTAATGTGACACATTTTTAAACCAGGCATGGTGGCTCACGCCTGTAATCCCCACACTCGGGAGACTGAGGCAAGAGGATCGTTGTGAGTTCAAGACCAGCCTGGGCTACAAAAGGAGCATCTGCCTGTGTAAGACAGGAGGCAGAAAGGTTTACTGGGGGCTGGGAGTGGAGGTTTGGGGGGGTCGTGGAGCACTGGGATTGGAGAGGGCTCAGTGCGTGCGCAGGAAGGGAGCGGGGGTTCATCTCCGGAATGAGAAGGAGAAGGTAGAGGTCACTCTGGGACAGATGAGCTATTTCTCTGGGTCTGGTACCAAGTTGGTTTAGCTAAACCCCAGGCTGGCAGAACCTGCCACCCACCCTTCCACCCTTGGGGCTGTACACATGCTGCCCCCTACCTGGCACCCCGTGCCCACCTTGGGCGTCTCCATGTGTCCCAACCTGGCAGTTCCCAGCATCCCCCCAGGACCTCTTCCAGAACCCACCTCTGATCCCGACCTCAGGGGCAATGACCTCCACCCCCCTGAGCTGCATCACGCTGCAGGGAGCCTCTCCTGGGCAGCTGGCCAGTGCCAACTCTTCCGGACCCCAGAGACTGAGTCCAGCTCCCACGCGCAGAGAGGGGAGCCCACCCAGGAAGTCCAGCTCGCTCCCCACCACTGCATGGGGCAGCTTCCCCGCTCTTTCCTGGTGGTGTATGTTTGCTTTGTGATGTGAGTAGCCTGTGCTTATTATAAAAGAAGCAGGAGTTTGGTGGAGACAGATATCTATCATCCCGGCACTGAGGAGGCTGAGGCAGGAGGAGTTCAAAATCTGCCTGGCTACATAGTGAGAACCTGTGTCAAACAGCCATTCAGCCGGAACCACCTTCTTCCAATAATCAACACGAAGGGAAAGAGGAGGGGAGCCTGGCGTGTGTTCTCTAGACCATTTAGAAAACACAAGGTTGTTCCTTTGGCCACATACATGCGAATCTACAAAAAGGGCGCTATTGTAGACATCGAGGGATGGGTGCTGTGCAAAAATGAGCGCCACACAAATGTCACCTGGCAGAACAGGAAAGGTCTCCAGTGTTACCCAGCATGCTGCTGGCTTTGTTGTAAACAAGCAAGTTAAGGGCAAGATACTGGCAGAGAGGATAAACGTGCATATTAAACACTCAGAGAGCTGAGACAGCTCCCTGAGACATCAAGGAGAAGGATCAGAAAAAGAAGGAAGCCAAAAACAAAGAGACCTGGGTTCAACTGGAGAGCCAGCCCGGCCTGCCTGGGAAGCGCACTTTGTGAAACCCAGCGGAAGGAGCCTGGGTTGCTGGACCGAGTTCTCTCTGAATTCAGGGCACGGGCCGGGGGTGCAACTCAGCCATTCAGCACTTAATGGGTGGCCAAGTGTTCTGGGCCCCACTGAAAAATAAAAAGAAATCACCCTGTGTTGTAAGGATGGTTTTCCCAACTGAGCAGGTGTGTGGTGTCTTTACCTCAGAAACAAATGTTTGGAGCAGAGTTACAGTCTACCTAGGTAACTCTGTCAGGTCTTTGCTCTTAAGTGTTTTTCTTGCAGAAAGATGCTGGTAGGTATTGTGTAGGCGTGGACCCAAATGGCCCACTATTTATGAAATATTTATAGTGGCTTGAAGAGCCTGTAAATCACCAGGGGGAACAGATGTATCAAGATAAAATGAGAGTCACTTCAGTTAAATAAATAGACGTCCATTTCAGTTAAATAAATCGTTTAAAGCAAAAAAATAAATAAATATTTATGTACGTATGCAAATGTACACACGCATGCGCATGTGCATACATAGCAGATAGCCAGAAAGAAGAAAAACATGCAACCACCCTCCCGCCCCTAGAGAGGAAGCTTTCGGCATCTTTGCTCTTTCAAAGCCAGGACTCAGGTTCCTTTTCCTTTACCAGAACTCTCAGGCAATAAGCGGTTGTGTAACCCGTTTTCTTCCCCCAGCAGGAGTAAATCAGAAGCCTCCTGCCTGTCTCCCTGTAGCTCCTCCCTCCTCCCCACCGAAGAAGTCACCGCTACCTCAGCTTTGGGGCCCAACACCCCCTGGCTTTTCTTTAGGGTTTTATTTGTTCATGTATTTATTTTTTGCAACAGAGTTCCTGTATGTAGTTCAGGCTGACCTCGAATTCACTACGGAGTCCAGCCTGGCCTTAAACTTGCAGTGATCCTCCTGCCTCAGTCTCCTTAATTCTGGGATGCCGAGGACCAGCTTGACGCAATGCAGAACAGGCAGTGATTGATAGTAAGCTGATATAAAAATAAACTATCGGCGCTGGGGATTTAGCTCAGTGGCATAAGCACCTGCCTTGCAAGCAGGCGGTCATGAGTTCAATCCCCGGTACCGATAAAAATGAAAAAGACAAAAAAAAAATAAATAAATAAATAAATAAATAAAAATAAACTATCTGCCCTAGGCCTGATACCTGTGTTTCTGGACAGGTGAATCCTTAGGCCCAGGACCAGCACTAAAGCCAGCAAACCGTCTGTGAAGTCCCAGTGCCTCAAAGCAAGAAAAAGAGCCAGCTTTGGACTTCAGCTCACCCAAATTCCTTCCAGCCCAGCAGTCACGGTCAGCAGACAGGCTACAATGAGTCCAGGAATTGAACTCACATCCTTGAGTTTACCAGGCGAGGGCTTGAGCTGCCAAGCTAATTCCCCGGCCCTCCTGCGTACACTTTTCCAAAACTGTGTTGTTCCTCAGTTCTTGAACCTTGACTGCATCAGCGGTTCACTCCCAGAGCTTCCTGCAGCCCTCGGGGCTCCCCTCACCTGTGCTCTGTGCCTCCTAAAGGCCAAGAACACCGAGCCTTGGGTTCTTAGCCCGTCACTGGCCTCTGACCAGCCGGTGCCTCTAAGATAAGCATCTCCTGTCTGCTCCATTCTGTTGTCACACCTCTGGCCCGGAGATCAGTGGTGACCCTTGGCCAGGACCCAGTACTGTGATGTTTATTTATTTTTGCAGTACTGAGACTTGAACCCAGAACAAGCACAAACCCTGCACGCACTCTATGGCCGAACTATTTCCCCAAGTCGTTTTTATTTTTAATTTGTATTTTGAGACAGGGTTTCACTAAGTCACCCAGGCTGGCCCATAAGCAACGTCGTGGCAGGGGTGGGCTCTGGTCTGGTGACACCAGGGCTGTGACCAAGACGCTGAGCGTGACCCACACAGGGGCCAGGGCTCGTGTGGTGTCCCCTTGCTTCCAAGCTGTCTGGGTCCCTCATTCAGACGCCAGAGTGGGGCAACGGCGGTTACCAGGTGGATCGAGCATCCTCAGCAGGCTGGGCAGGAAAGGGCCTGGCCTTGCCTGGCCACCTGGGATCCAAACCAGCCCTGCGTGCGGACAGGCACTGTTGAGAACTCTGGGAGCAATGGTGACAGCAGGCTGGAGAGGGGACAGCGCTCGGACACCCCACAGGGCGCTTGTCCAGCAGCACAGCCTGGCGCACATGCGTGCACCTGAGGCCTTGCCCCATGCCTGGATGGACCCTTGTTGGAGCCACTGAAGCTGAATCCATGTGCGGGGCTGTGGCATGGCCTAGGCATGGTTGGACTGAGCATGAGGAGACACCTTAAGGGGCAAGACAGGCCATAGCTGAGGCCACCTGGAGGCTTTCTGGATGGTTTTCCTTAGTTAGCATCCTCTGTTGCTCTGAGGGGCCTCGAACCCCTCCCAAGATCCTGCTCAGGTTTCCTGCATTTTCCATCAACTCCTTGCTTGTTCTGATTAAGTACGGGCTGCCTGGGGTCAGGTGGCCAGTGGGCTAGCAGAGTTTTAAACTCAGTAAAGGATTTTAGTCCTCCTGGAGCCCTAAAGACCATGCTGCTTGTCTCATTCCTTTGAGCTTTCGCCATGCACCAGTTTGAGGGATTGAGGATCTAGGCACAGACTCCAATAAGAGGTGCTTGGGTCTCCAGGGCTGTGCTGTCCGGAAGAACCCATCCATGGAGTAACACGGCACTAACGGGTCCTCTCAAGTCTGCGATAAAAGCCAGTGTGGCTTCCCTCTCTTAGATGCAACAGCTGGTATCTGGTTCTCTGAGCTGCCCCGGGGCTCTGTGAAGCATCCATACCAGTGAGAAGCCCTCATCCAGTGCAGCCTCGACCTCCCCAGGCCTGCCCAGCCTGCAGGAGCACAGCAGAGTGACCCGCCCTTCCTCACAAGTCCCCAGTGCATGCGTCCAGCCACAGCAGTGGAAAACCCCTTTCATTCCCCTGCTCCGGCGCAGAGCCCGCACTGCAGGAGGTCTTGCCAGGGCGCCCAGGAGGAGGTGGGCGCTGTGGAATCTCCAGTTCTCCCAAGGGTGGCTGGGGGTGGCTGCGTAAGTCCAGGTTATGGCTGCACCTTGGGACGGAACCAAGTTGGCTCGCTCTGGAAGAGTTAAGTTTTGGATCCTTCTCTTGTTTGTTTTGTTACTGGGGATCAAACTCATGACTGCACACTTGCAAAGCAGGTGCTTATGCCACTGAGTTAAATCCCCAGCCCCAGATTTTGGAATTTGACCCTAAAAATCCTCCATGGGGGTTCTGATTCCATCCACTGTGCCAGTGCTTGAGCACTTTCAGTTTGGAGAGGCTTTATGTGTCAGCATTGATGATTTTGGACAACTTTTTCAAACTTTTCCACAACTTTTTCTTTGGGCCTTCTATTGCAATTTTTAATTCTTTCCTATTTTTAATATTCAAGAAGTTTTCTGAATTTTTTTGAGACAGCCTCGCTGTGTAGCCCATGTGAGGGCATCCGCATCACTATGTAGTCCTCAAGTTCTTGATGGTCCTCCTGCCTCAGCCTCCTGAGTACTGGGATTACAGGTGTAGGTCTCCACATCTGGCTTTTGTTACCTTTTGAAGACATTAATGATCATTTCCTTAAGACAATTGTTTTCTTCTCTCTTCATAGTTTCTAAACTGGGTATGTTTTTTGTTCTCGCTCTGTGATAAGAGGCTTTCCTCAAATGCTTGGGACCTTGAGCTGCTTGCTGGTGATTAAAAAGACAAAATAAGCCTGTGGATGCCACTTCAGCTGAGCTTGCTGGGCCTTTGTTAGGAAACTTCCTGCTGTCAGTAGCTAGCATTTTCCTTTGTACTGGTGGTTCCTTGGGTCCTCCAGTCCTGGGGTCAGGATATGGCTCCAGAGGAGGGTTCGGGGCCGCTGTGTCAGAGGCAGGTCCACATCTGCTGCTGTCCTTGCCATGCCCAGCTGCAGGGTGACCATTTCCTAGGAAAAGCCCAGATATTTGCCAGAGGAGGTCAGGAAGAGGGCGGTAATCTAAGTCTCTTTTCAAATAGTGCCCTGGGTTTCAGCCTTCCTTCATCCTCAGCTCTAGAGGCAGCTGGTCCTGCCAGTTCCAAAGCTTTGGGGCTCCTGCTGTATGAATAAGCACCGGTTCTCAGCCTCCCCCTCTGCTGAGCGAGATTTCTCGGTCCAGCTCAGCCAAGTCAGGTGTTCCCTCCTGCCTCTGCACAGCTTGCCCTCTGTCCGTGTGGGACTTACATCTTCAAAAGGCTTCTTTGCTGTGGATTTATGAGTTTCCAGAGGGAGCTCTCCTCTGTGCACTCCTGAAGATCCTCTCTGTACCGTGTGTGTGTGTGTGTGTGTGTGTGTGTGTGTGTACATGTGTGTGTGTATCTTTTTGAGACAAGGTCTCACTATGCAGTTCAGGCTGGACTTGAGGTCACTACGTAGCCCAGGCTGCTCTTAAACTCGCAACAAACCTCCTGCCTCAGCCTCCCAAGTGCCAGGATTATAGGCATGCACCACAGTGCCCCGTCCCTCTGTATCTTTTATGGCTGCCATATTTCATCTAACAAACCTCTGTATAGTTGGACATGTAGTTTTCTCCACTTTTTCCTGTTAAAAGCAAGACGGTCATGGTCATCCTGAGAGCTCATCTTTGTTTTCTGGATTCTCCAGCTGAACTCAGCGAAGCAGGCTTGCTGACGTGGTTTGCGATGGACTGAATGATACACATCCCAAAAGTCCATCTGCAGGAGCCTTGCCTCCAGGGTGATGGTATTTAGAGAGGAGGCCTTTGGGAGTAGTTGAGTCATGAGAGTCCAGCCCTTGTGAATGGAACCAATGACCTTGTCAGAGAAGGAGAGGGCATGGGGACCTCTTTTTCTGCTTTCCCTCATGTGAGGTCATCTGCAAGCCAGAAGAAGACCCTCATCGGACACAGGAACTGCAAGCACCTTGATCTCTCACTTCCCGGCCTCAGGAACTGTAAGGTTTTCCTGTCACTGAGGCTCCCTGGTCTGTGGCATCCTTACAGCAGCCAGGAAACAAAGACATGGCCTGCCTTGTCATTGTGTGCCTGTGTGTCCTAGACTCCTTAGAGGAAGCTGACAGGAAATGAGGGCACGTGGCAGGGAAAGGGGACTGTTGGGGTGACAAGGTGAAGGTGAGACTCTCCCTCTAACCCAGCCCTCTAACAGCAGCTCTCAGAAGCTGGACAGCCCCACCTTCCAGTCACTCAATAATGGAAGTCTGTGTCTATAAACTAAAGATAATAATTGCACCTAGCCTTCTCAGTTTGCCCTGAGAAGTTAAATAAACTAATGCAAAAAAAAAAAAAAAAAAAAAAAGGGATATACAAGGCTTTGTTCAGTGGCACAAAGATTTATTGGGTGCTTATTTTGTGCCAGGCACTGTGTCTGGTTTGTAGGAAGCACAAAAGAGAGCTGTTATTTTGCCTCCTGTTGTTGGCAAGAAAGAACATGCAAGAGTTTCAAGTACCATGCGTAGTCTAGGGAGAAAATAAACATTTCACTTAACAGTACTGCTCAAGTTTCATCTATTTTCCTGCAAATTGACTTCATTCTTCTTTAAGGCTACATAAGCTAATACGAAAGCAACTACTGTGTATTGCAAATACCCACGTCAATTTTTACAAAGACGATTACATTGCAATTCATTGGTTAGTCCACGAATAAAGCGTCGCATCCGGTTCTTGCCCGGGAACTTTAAAGCGGTGCACAGGTCACGAGCCTCCAAAGCGCAGCCGCAGAAGTCTTGAAGCCCAGACGGAACCAATTACTGCGGAACCTTTCCTCTGGCTCCCACAAGTGCTCTGGGAAGCCCGGTAGGAAATACGTCAGGGGCTACGCTGCGTTGCGCCGCCGCGCCATCCCAGTCTGAAATCGGTCACCACGGTGACGCGCGCAGGAAGGTGTGTCACCATGAGCGCCCGGGTCACGCGTGTCGCGTGGGCCCGGAGCTGGGGTCCCCGCTGCTGTCGCGGCGCCTCGAGCTTCTCCGTGCCCCCGCCGGGCACCGTGGATGTGGCGGAGCTGCTGCGGGACGCGACCGCGGCGGAGGAGAGACCCTCGGCGGCGCCTGCGCGGCGGACGCCCGGCCAGTGCTCGGTGCTGCTGTTCCCCGGCCAGGGCAGCCAGGTGGTGGGCATGGGCCGCGGGCTGCTGCGCTTTCCGCGCGTGCGCGAGCTCTACGCCGCTGCGCACCGCGTGCTGGGCTACGACCTGCTGGAGCTGAGCCTGCAGGGGCCGCAGGAGGACCTGGACCGCACCGTCCACTGCCAGCCCGCCGTCTTCGTGGCTTCGCTGGCCGCTGTGGAGAAACTCCATCACCTGCAGCCGGCGGTGAGGCCGAGGCCCTGGGACGGCAGGGAACGTGGGCTCGGCCCGGGGACCCCGAGCCCGACGCACCGGGCAGCGTCAGACTGAGGTGTCAGGCGCTGCCGTAGGCGCCAGAGCAGAATCCAGATCCCCGCCTCTGGGGAGCTTGTGCCTATGGCAGGCAGAAAACAAACCCAGGGTGAAAATTATGTACATATTGAAGATGATAAGTCAGAGAAAGAAAGATGGGAACGGCATTGTGATTTTTAATTATCTGTATTACCTGATTTAAACAAGTCTAAACTCAATCCTAATTTAAACCCAATGCTTCTTACTGAGCCACATCCTCCAGCCCTTTGTTTATATTTATATTTTGAGGTAGGGTCTTGCTAAATTACTCAAGATGGCTTTAAAGTTTGATACCTCTGCCTCAGCTTCAGATGTTTGAGAGTGTGATTTTACTTGAAAGTGGTGAATCAGATGCTTTTAGTATCAAACAGCATCAAGGCAGTAAATGTTAGTGGGGCATGGTGGCACAGGCCTGTAATCCCAGCACCCAGGAGGCTGAGGCAGGAGGATTGCTGTGGGTTTCCCAGGCTACAAAATGAGTCGAAGACCAAACTGAACTACATAGCAAGACATTGTCTCAGAAAGACTAAAAAATAAAATGTAACTGGTTAGCTAATCCTTGAGCTCCCTCCTGTCACCTCACAGCCTCTGGGAGGTGACTGCTGCTGTGCTGTGGATAAAGAGTGCTCAGGGATAGTGTTTAACCTGGCCAGGCCTGTCCTGAGCAATTTTTAGACGCTGTTTTCATAAAATTCCCTCAGCAGGGGTGTGACCTGCTGTCCCCTCCCTTCCCAGAGGAGGGAGCAGAGGCACTCAGTGGCGCCAGGGTCACCTCGGGGTCCTCTTTCAGCCAGAGCACCAGGCCAGGGCCCCCAGCTCACAGTGACAGGTGAGTGCTCTGGCACTGAGCTCCCCCACAGCCCCTCCCTGACTCAGGTCTGTCACTGCAGGCCATTGAGAACTGTGTCGCTGCTGCTGGATTCAGCGTGGGAGAATTCGCAGCCCTCGTCTTTGCTGGAGCCATGGAGTTTTCTGAAGGTGCGAGGGGGAGATGGGCTTGTTCAGGGTGCAGCCTCTCCAGCCCTCCTGGGGTTTCTCCCCAAGGTGCTGCACACTTTGGCACCAGCCAGTTCTCTGGGGTGGAGCTGTCCTATGCACGGTAGGATGCTCTTTTGAGGAGCGTCCCATCTCTCCGTCACACACCAGACTTTCCGTGTGTCAGTCTTCAGTCCCTGCGCTGGGGCAGAATCACTCCTGAGAACGCCCTGCTCTGCACGCCTGTGTTGCACTCACCTGGCTTTTGGGCAGGAAGTGACATGATGGGGGTGACTGTGGCCCTGACAGCCTTGGGGACCTGAGTCAGTCTCGGCTGCCCTCCACAGGGCTATACGCCGTGAAGGTCCGCGCTGAGGCCATGCAGGAGGCGTCGGAAGCCGTCCCGAGCGGAATGCTGTCTGTGCTCGGCCAGCCTCAGTCCAAGTTCACTGCTGCCTGTGTGGATGCCCAGGAGCACTGCAGGTCCTTGGGCATTGAGGATCCGGTGTGCGAGGTGTCCAACTACCTCTTTCCACACTGCAGAGTCATCTCTGGACACTTGGAGGTGGGTGTGGTGGGCGAACCCCTCTCAGACCCCAACCCAGCAGGAAGGTGGGGGCAGCGCTATGCACCTCCAGAGCCCTGCAGTGCAGTTAGTGTCACCAGCAGTAGGGACACACAGGCCACCCAGTCATTCTGCTGTCAGAGGGAGGCCCATGTGCAGTGGGCACTTGGCAGGGCTGTAGCAGGGACAGCCCAACACTGGGAGCCTCTAGAGTGGGCTCCTAAAGGGTGAGTAGGAGTTTTCTAGGAGGCAGCATCATGAGCAGAGAAGTATTAGGCCCATGGGGTCCAGGTGCATGGCTCAAGACACTGAGTACAGAGGGACCGTGGAGAGGGTGAGGCGTTTGCAGGGTGTGTGCTAGCAGTACTGGAGATTGAACTCGAGGCCTGTGCTGAGTGATACCTATGTCCCCAACTCTTTTTAAATTTTGAGACAGGGTCACCAAGTTGCCCAGGCTAGGCTCAAATTTGTGATTTCCTGCCTCAGCTTCCCAAAGTGCTAGGATTGTGGGTGTGCATTGCCACAACTGGCCTGGAGGTGATTCTTTTATTTGTTTTTTGTCCTTTGAGACAGACTCTGAAGGTCAGACTGGTCCCGGTCTCCCAGCGTAGCCCAGGCTGGCTTGCAACTGAAGCAATCCTCCTGCCTCAGCCTCCTGAGGGGTAGGTGTGCACCAGCACACCCCGCCTTGAAGGCAGTTCTTATTACTGTGTCAACCCAAGGCAGCTGAGGCACGCCGGGTGCAGATCCTTGAGATGGTTGAGGCAGAATTCTTTCTTGGGGGATTAAACCTGATGGAAAGGCACAGGATGAGGTCCACACTGCTGTCCCCTGACCCCTGCTGGCGCGACCCCTCCCCCAGGCCCTGCGGTTCCTCCGGCAGAACTCCTCCAGGTACCACTTCCGGCGCACCAAAATGCTGCCAGTGAGTGGCGGCTTCCACACCCGCCTCATGCAGCCGGCCGTGGAGCCCCTGGCGCAGGCTCTGAAGACCATCGACATCAAGCAGCCGCTGGTCTCCGTGCACGCCAACGTGAGTGGGCACAGGTACGCAAACCCGCAGCACATCCGGAAGCTGCTGGGGCAGCAGCTGGTGTCCCCGGTGCGGTGGGAGCAGACCATGCACACCATCTACACGCGCAGGCGCGGCGCCGCCTTCCCCAGGACGTGGGAGGTCGGTCCTGGGCAGCAGCTGGGCAGCATCCTCCGGAGCTGTAACCTGCAGGCCTGGAAAGCCTATGACCATGTGGACGTGCTGCAGGCCAGCGAAGACCCAAGCCCTGAGGAGTCTCTGCGGTGACCCCGTGGGCCGGGGTGGGGACCTGGGCTGTGGCTCCTGCGAGGACAGAGGGAGGACTGCTTGCCCGGAACTCTGGAAACTGAGGGTCTCTGTGGTGACCCAGCCTGTCCCCTCCCCTGGGACATGGTCAGATGTGAGGGGACAAGGCCAGCTTGCTGGTCCTGGAGAGCTAGATGCACTTCGGATGGTGGACCCAGCCCCAGCCTAGCCAGGAACCCAGCTCAGAGCCCTGTCGATCCCCAAGAGGCATAAGAACCCTGTTGGGCCCTCAGCGAAGCAGGAAGATGAGTCTGGTGTCCCTAGTGCATCAGGAAGCATGTCACAGCTGGGTGCCTGTTGGGTGCACAGTCCTGGCACGGAGGCCCTGGAGTTCAGTGCAGTGTGCAGTGTGGCCAAGTTCTAGGGCAGCCCGGCCCGCCACCAGCACCAGTGCTGGACATGTGCCTCTCGGGGCTGCCTGACCTCTGCATCCGCCTCAGTGTGCTGGGAGTGTGGGAAGGGGCTCTGGCAGCTGGCAGCATTCCTGGGGCCCGGGGGCGGTCACATCCTAGGGCACCGCTCACAGGGCCCCGCCAGCCGCTAGGTCGGGGTGTTCCCCTCCACAGTAGCTGTCCCCACTGCTGGCTGCCTCACGCCTGCAGCATCCCCAGGCTCTGCGGCCCTGGCTGAGCACCAGTGCGGGTTCTAACGATGGACTTTAGCCCGGCCCCGTGAGGACTGGCTGGAGCACAGGAATTCCTTGGAAAGAACTTGTTCTGTTTCTTGAGTCTGGGTCTTATTTGTTGCCCATGCTGGTCCCGAACTCAAGGGACACACCTGCCACAGCCTCCCTGGGTAGCTTCGATTCGTGGGAGAAACTGCTGCGCACAAAGAGCTTCATGTTTTCAGTACCAGGCACTGAACCAGCATTCACCGCGCTCTAGCCCAGGCCTGTCTCACTTAGACGAGGGTCTCACTGCACCCTCCAGCTGCCCCATGCCTGCCTCCCGGAGTGCTGGCCCCGGGTGTGCACCACTGCGCCAGGCTGCAGGGAGCGTTCTCTCCATAGCCGGGATTGAACCCAGGGCTTCACCCTGCCGTACCTGCTCAGCCCCCTGTCCCCATTTTTCTGTGTTTACTGCGAGATCTCACTTAGTTGCCCAGGTTGTGCTGAAACCTGGGATCCTCCGGCCTCAGCCTCCCAGTCCGGGTCCTTTGGCTGTGCCACCCAGAATGGGGTCTCAGAGCTCCACTCAACCTTAAGGACAGAATCCCCAATAGGGGAACCATGGGGCAGTGTGGTTGGGCCTGTGTGAGGGCCCCCGTCCCTTCAGGGGACAGGGTGTCTTCTGGGGGAGGAAGCAGGAGACCCCACTTGCTGAGAGCTGCTCTGTAGTACCCCCTGCACCCTCCAGTTGCTGTCCCACCCACAGGGACAGCTTCCCTGGGTGCTTGCTTGCAGAGAAGCTGTCCCGCCTCAGCCTTGGGAATGCCACTGGCAGGGACCTGGTTCAGACGCCTTCGAGCCGAGACCGCTGTTCTGTCCACTGCCCCTCCCCGCCCGCAGAGAACCGTGGGCATCACCTCCTGTGGGCATCACCCCACTGGCCCCATGTGCCCCTGCCCCATAGACCCCAGGCTGCTGTGGTGGGCAGCGCCTGCTTCTTGGGGATTCCCTGGAGCAGTGTCCCACGTGTGACCTCAGTGGCCAAGCAGGTGCGGTGTCAGCCTGAGGGGAAAGGGGCCAAGAGGCTGCGGTGTCCTGACACTGGGAGGCCGTGGGCTGGTGGTGGGCGACACTGTGTGTGAGTCTCAGGTGGCAGCTGCCCTGTTCCTTCAGGTCAGGCCCAGTGTCTGCCCTCCCAGCGCCCACCTCAGGGGGAAGCCCAGTCCTGTCCAGGAAGACCTGGGTCCCAGAGGTCTCGGCAGGCGCCACCCCAGAGGGCCCGGCTCATCGCTCCATCCCGGAGCTGGGAGGAGCACCCTGGGCCAGCCTGGGAGGTCCTGGCAGTCCAGAGTGGTGTCCCCAAGGAAGGGGAGACAGCTGGTGAAGGGCTGAGCCTCCTCGGGCAGGGTTCAAGGGCTCGGAGGGGGGAGCCTGGGCCCTAGCTTTGGGGTTCTGGGCCCAGAGGGCTGTGAGGACCCCAGCCATGTGGGCATTTTTGGTGCCAGTGGGAAGCCAACCTGGAGCCCCAGTTCTGGGGTCCGTGATGGGGCCTCAAAAGCAACACAAGTCAGGCAGATACTGAACCCAAAGGATGGGAGCCTGGCACTCCTCCCCAGCTCCCTTTGCCCAGAGCCCTCCCCAGCTGGCCTCCAGGGCAAGTGGACACCGGGCAAGCAAGGGACACACGTGCCCATGAGGCACTACAGGGCTGAAGGAAATAGGCCCTCACTGTGGATTTGAGAGGCCAGGGAGGGGGCACACGTTGCCAGGTGCAGAGCCCCCCCCCCAGGGGCGCTGCAGCCCCACAGAGGACACGGGCCCAGTTGGAAACCAATATTTTATTGAACTCTCCACCTCCTGGGGATCTAGACCAGCAGATCCCATGTGCCGCCTCGGACATGGCTGGCACAGGGTGTGGCCAGCACGCCCCCACCACCCGCTCAACCAGCCTATGAGATGGAGGCTCCTTCCGGGACAGCCGTCCCGGAGGGCCCGGGTCAGGACAGAGCGGCCCAGCCGGCCGAGGACAGGACAGGCGGTCACCCAGTAACGGCACCGAGGTACAAAGAATTCATCCCGTAGAAAAACAGCACAAACTGTATGAAATCTCAGCAGTGTCCCAGCACTGCCCTGAGCTTAAATATAAAAAGGGCCTTCAAAAAACACTACCGTTAAAAAGGGCAGAGCTGGCCAGGCAGCGGCCACCTGGGGAAGACGGGGGTCAGGGACCAGCCCCGCCCACCCGGCCACCCTCACTGCAGCAGCAGGCGCAGGGTCCCCAGCAGCAGCAGCAGCAACAGCACAGGCAGCAGCCACCTGCAGGTCCAGCGGGGGGACACCTAGAGGGGACAGGAGGGGACAGTGAGGGCCAGAGAGGTGGGAGGACAGGGAGATGGCACGTGGGGGGGTGACAGTCGAGGCCTCGGGCTCTTACCCAGGCACGGGAGGCTGGGCGTCCACAGGCCCACACATTGTCCCTGAGGCTGGCGAGACTGAGGGTCAGCCTTCCGAGCACACCCCAGAGCCCCATCTGGCTGTAAGTGATGGCCAGGCTGTAAGGCAACCAGAGGGGTGCGCCAGTGAGCGGGATGCCAGTGCTGTGGGGGGCACAGGGCCTGTCCCCTCGGACCTCCTACTCCCACCCCACCTGCCGGGCTGACCCCAGGGTGCTGGGCCAGCTTAAGCCGGCCCATGGGACACTCAGGGGCCCGCTGTGTCTGAGGCTGTGGCTGGGGAGGCAAAGCATTGGGGGTGCCGCCTCCTGGGCCTCCCACCCACGCAGGGCCCTGAGGCTACCTGTGCACTGCCCTCCCTGGCAGCTGGGCCAGGCGGGGGCTCCGTAGGCGCAGGTCCATCTCGTCACCGATGCAGGCCAGCCGCAGGGCCACCAGGCTGCTGTGGGGAGGGGCAGGATGGCTGCTGTGCTGTGCAGGGGAATCCCAGGGTCCCCTACACAGCTGGGCTCTGAGGGGTGCTAGAGGGTGCCTGAGAGCCAGACAGAGTCCTGTCCAGGTCCTGGGCCCTCACAGCAGGGCAGGGCACCTGTCCTGGAGGGACTGCATGAACACACCCAGGCACCCACTGGTCACTAACCCCCAGGAAAGCTTGGGCGCTCTGGGTTTCCTGGGAGCCCCCTCTCCCTCACAGACTCAGCAGGGTGGGTGGACAGACAGGTTTGAGGCTGGCTCCCCACAGGGGTCACAGCTGATCCTCTCTTGTGACACCAGCTCCTACCAGGTCCCCAATCCTGAAATCACCCATCATCACTGCCCTGGAGTGGAGGCGGTCACAGGTGCACGTTGGCGTCCACTTCTAACCCAGCTGGGGGGTTGGGCACCCACCCACTGCAACGCATGGGTACAAACACAGGCCATACAAGCACTCCAGATGGCCCAGGCCTCTGTGTCCACCCTGCCAGCTGGGCACCACCCACATTCCCAGCAGGTGATGCAGCCGGGAAGTCCCAGGCTCCTGGAACTGGGGCTCAGGTGCCCTCCCAGCTCTGCCCTGCGTCCTTTCGAGGGCTCCTCATCCTGTGGCCGTGGGGCCGGGAGGGACCTGGCCCCGAGTGAGGCCCTGTGGCGGCCAGCAGAGGTGGGAAGGGCCACTTTCTGGCTCCTAAGGCCAGGCAGGAGTCTTCCCATAGCAGGTATCCAGGACCCTGGTAGCCACCACTAGAGCACAAGGGTCAGGGTACAGAGTGAGGCTGCCCACTCAGGGACCATCCCCTCCCAGGCCGCCCTGCTGCAGGAGCACCCCCCAGACCAGCATGCTGAGACCTACCTGCCTTCCACGCATTCCATGAGGTTAGTGTCCCCAGGGGGACTGAGGTCCTCTGCCCACAGTGGCTGCGTCACACCCAAAGCCCCTTCAGCCAGCAGAGGCCCAGGGGGTGGCTCAAACAGCGGGGTCTCCATCAGTGGGTCCCTGGCGACAGGTTTTGCTTCCGACATATCTCTAGAAGACAGAGATAGGGAGGGCCTCAGTGTCACCTAACCCCAGGGGACAGCTGCAACTCGGGACAGGACACTTCTGGGCAAGTGCTGTACCACTCAGCCACACCCAGCCCTCCCTGAGCCTGAGGTCTTCCCATTCATAGGCCCCTAGGTCACGTGAAACACTGATTAAATAAATGTTACAGGCTGGGCATGGTGGTGCCTGCCTATATGCCAGCAGCACTTAGGAGGCTGAGGCAGGACAACTGCTTTAGGTTCAAGGCCAGCCTGGGCTACACAGTGCAAGACCCACCTAGACTATGTATTGAGACCTTACCTCAAACAAAAATTATAGCAAGGCATGGTGGCACAGGCCTGTAATCTCAGAGGCTGTACAGACTGAGGCAGGAGGATCACAGGTTTCAAGTGCTACATGGGCAACTGAGAGAAACCTTGTCTCAGGAGGGCCTCAGTGAGCACCTGCCTGGCAAGCTCAGATCAAGATCATGAGTTTGATCCCTGTTAACTAAATGAGTAACTTTTTTGTGGGTTTTGTTTTTTGCTGGTCCTGGGGATTTAACCCAGGGCCTTCACATCAAGCACCATTTCCAGCACCACCCCCTGCTGTGTCGTTTTTTTGTCTTTCTGAGACAGGGTCTCGATATGCAGATCAGGCTGGCCCCAAGCTCACTTTGTAGCCCAGGCTGGCTTTGAACGCTCAGAGATCCTCCTGCCTCAGCCTCCCTCGTGCTGGAATTTCAGGCAGACACACCACCACGTCCAGCACCCCAGCTCTTTTTTTTTGTTTGTTTTGTTTTGCAGCAGGCTCTCATTAACATCATTAAATGATGCAAGCTAGGTTTGAACTTGTGATCTGCCTGCCTCAGTCCCCACAGGTCTGCGCCAGCATGCCCGCTTTTCTTCACAGGAGAGTGGGCTTCAGTCCTCCTTGTGGTAAGGACTGCAGTCAGGTCTTTCTGCCCCTGCAGGGCTCCCTCCCCGACACCCTGTCCTCCCCTCTAATCGGCCTGCACCACCCTCCAGGCTGTGTGTCTCAGGGCCAGTAACCAAGCCTCTCTGTTCTCTCTCTGAGGTGGGCACCTGAGCCTCAGGGCCCTCAAAGTTTCTCTTTTTGGGAGACAGCAGCCACACCAGAAAGCCCAGGTGTCTGCTGTCAGCAGGGGCACGGAGGCCACCACAGAAGTCGACAGCCAGGTTTCCATGCCTGCTATTTCTGGGGAGCAAGAAAAGCGGCTGGGCCACGTGGGGACAGCGGTGCACACTCCCAGTCCCACAGGGCTCCCTGAACACATCACACCCCCTCTCCCGAATCTGCCTCCCTGGCCCCTGCAGCACCACCCGTGTTGTTCCTCTGAGCCAGTTACGTCCCTCCTGCCCCACATTTCCCAAGAACCCCTGCAGCTCTCTGCTGGCCACGTGACCCCACCTGGAGCACAACAGCCAGGCCAGCTCATCCTCCTTGCTGCCATGAACAGAGGAGTGAGGGCTGGAGCTGCAACAGCCAGCTAAGGGCGGAGAGGTAGAGAAAGCCTGGGCTCCACCACACCGTTCAGCAGGAAGTCACTAAATTGTCCCAGCTGCCCTGAAAACCTGGGATCCTCCTGCCTCAGCCTCTTAGAGTTCTGGGACCACAATGGATTTCTCAATCCAGGAAGGTCTTACAGTTACATCTGGGTCTTTTTGTGAATTTCTCCTGTCCACCTGCATCAGAGAACTGAAAGAGCACTCTCCCCACGACGTCCCTGGACTCTTTTGTTGTTGTTTTTGATCACAGAGTCCCTGGGGCTCGAAGCCCACCACCGAGCCAACAGGGACAAAGGCTCATGTGCCCCCAGCCCAGACCACAGTGGCCCTCTGTCCACCCCTGACGGGCCACAGAAGCAGGGCCCAGGAAAAGCGAGCCAGGCTGCCGCCCTCCAAGTGACCTGGGGCTGACCCCGAGCAGGTGACTCATAACTGTACCCCCAGCTCACAGCCAGGCGACAGGCAGGTACACAGTGACATCATCCGCCACCAGGCCAAGCCTGGGTGTGGCATGGCCTGGGCTTCGAGAGGGAAACCATGGAAGGACAGCGTGGTCCTTCCTTCTAGAACTGGAGAAGGAACCCACAGGGCTCCCTCCGGTCACAGCAGAGAGACCGCTGCCTCAGCCTCCAGCAGGAAGATGGGAAGGAGGGCGGCTGTCTGGGACAGAGGCCCAACAGGGCAGGCAGGCAGAAAGCCAGACACAGACACGGACGCAGCCACCACTAAGGGCCAGGCTGGGCCCAGGTGGCCACACCTATCCGGCAACACCGCCCCCGCGGGCCCAGCTGTGGAGAGGCGGCCCCTGGGACCACCGCAGGCAGCACTGGCAGCCGCCGACCTTTAGCTCTAGCGCGGCAAGTGCGAGGTTGAGTTCGATCCCTGGTACCAAAAAAAAAAAAAAGGGGAAGCGCGAGGTGGCGCTGCACTGCGAGGACGTCCAGCCGCCCGGACAGCTCTGCCACCGACGGGCCAGACGCAGCCCGCACCCGGCTTTGGAGGCTGATGGTCCATCCCTCTCCGCACAAACTCGGCCTCCGGGGAGCCCCTGAACCAGGCAGCGGCGGCCCCTGGCCCTTGGGGCCGGTGGCTTGTTAGAAGGGAGGGGGAAGAGGAAGGGCCGCAAGAGCCACTGCGCACGGTGTCCGGCCTGTCCGCCGCCCAGCGGCCGAGGAGAGCCCTCCACACCAGGGCGGAGAGCGCAAACCAGCGCCGCCTCCCGGAATCCCAGCGACTGGGGCGCGCGGGGAGGAGGCCGCGCCAGGCCAGCCTGGGTCCCGCGGAGCAAGAGCCTGGCCCCAACCCAGCACCACAAAACCTCGCAGCGCACCTCAGCTCGGACCGCGTGCTGACCCTCCTCGAGGCTTTGCTCTGTAAGATCTCTAGAACAGATGGAGTCCCTGGCAACCCACTCGGGACCCCTCTGTCTCTCTTAGACAGGGAAGCCTGCTTTCTCTCAATACATATATTCTGCTCTTAAAAAAATATATCACAGAGAAAGAAACAGCAATCCGCAGACATCTGTTTGCAGAAGGAGGGCGTTTCGGGCCGCCAGACTCAAGATCAATAACAGAAAGCAGACTGCGATAAACGGCTCCTGGTCTGAGAGCCACCTGGCAACGGATGCATCGATCCTCGTGCAGGCAAAGCTAAGAGGCCATTAAAGGGTATCAATACCCCGATACGCAGAGCCCGGGACAGATTTCCACACCCGAGGAGCGCTACGCCGTACAGATGAGCCGCCAGCGGGAGATGTCCGTGTGTGCGCATGCGCCGAGTGGGTCCTGGTCCAGAACCGGCCAGCCCGCGGCCCGGGGCGGAGGCGTGCCTCTGCAAAGGGCCTTTTCTCTGGGAAAGCAGACTACACACCCTCAGCACTGGGCCTGTGTCCCCTGGGATGGCCCCCTTCCTGTGACCCCAAGCCTAGCCCCCTGGCCCTGTTGCAAGGGCCCCTTGGGACTTCAGCCCTGATGCTGGACACAGGGCCACAGGAGGGTGGCTGTCAGGGTCTGCAAAGGACTGGTCGCCCCGGAGTCAGTCACCCTCCTGCTGCCCTTCAGGACCCTTTTGGACCCCACAGATCCCCACCTGAGTGCCCACCCAGGACAGACACCAGCCTCACACCCTCCCCTTCCCATCTGTCCCCAGGCCTCAGTTTCCCTACCTGTGAAGTAGAGATAAACATTCCAAACTGATGAGAGCCCCATCTGGGCCCGAACCAGCACTAAATGACTGATAGAACTGGGCTGCAAGCCGAGCCGAGTGGCACACACCTGAAAGCCCCGCACTCAGAAGGCTGAGGCAGGAGGCTCCACGCAAACTAAGGCCAGTCTGGGCTACACAGCGAGTCTCTGCACTATGAAGACACTGCCTCAAACAAAACAAAGACAGAACCGGGCCGCTGCTGCGAGCACCATCACTACTGGGCAAGGATTTGGCTGCAGGTCCGGGGAACCCTGCGACCCTGTTATGACAGTAACTGCAGGCACCAGGACCAGGAGCCGCTCTGCCCAGCCTTCCCTCCTGGCCCAGCTGCAGGCCCACAGTTCAGACCTCGGGAGGGCTCCCCAGGCACCCTGCTGTCAGGTAGGGGCCGGTCCTGGCCACCCGCTGTCTGCCCCACCTCCCCCGGTCGCTAGGCGTGTTGGTTGTGACTCCCCATGCTGGCCAGGCCACCCAATCTGGGGCCCTTTTGGGCTCACACTCAAGAAGAGACGCAGACAGGGCTGGTGGCGCAGACCTGGAATCCCAGACTTCCAGGAGGCTGAGGCAGAAGGATCCCAGGTTGAAGCCTAGCACAGGCCTGCTGTACCCTGAGCTTCTTACCCTCAGCAGGCAGCCGCAGTGCTCCTGGTCCTCACCACCTTCCCAGCCCCTGAGAGTCCAGGGAGGCCTCCTGGGACAGTCACTTAACCTCTCTGTGCTTCAGGGGACCCAGTACCACCTGACTCTGTGGGAAGGAAACGATACACTAGCACTAACAGGTTTGGGTCAGAGGGCGTGGCTCCGGCTCAGGAGCTGCCGGTTATTAATAGTAGTAGTGTTTTTTCTTTGAGACATGGTCTATGTAGTCCAGGCTGGCCTCGAACAAACTACAGTCCACGCTGGTCTCAAATTTGCATTGTTCTTCCTGCCTCAGCCTCTTGAGTGCTAGGACTGCAGCTGTGCGCCATCACACCCCGCTAAGTTCTGTTATTATGAAATTTTGGCTCATAGTAAAGGGCCTGGCAGAGAGCAGAGATGTGTTTGTTGAGTGAATAAAAGAAGGCAAAGTACTGTATTCCCAGAGGACAGTGTGAGCTCATGGCAGCTACAGATCCAGGAAACTGGACTGGTTTTTAGCATCTGGGTTTGTTGTTCCCCTGAAAATTTGCAAATCAATACTTGAAAACCATTCTTCGAGGTGAGCTGACACACCTAGCCAGGTCCCACCCAGATGGCGCCCACACAAACCCTCCTACAAACTCACGGTGGAAAAACCCTCGCAGTCAGGAGTCCCATTTTATACCCAGAAAGGTCAGGATGCAAATCCAACATGGGCAGGAGCGCGCCCCACCCACGGCCCACAGGGCGCCAGGGCCAAGGTCGGCCCAGGAGGCAGGCTCAGCCCAGCCACTGCGGTGACCAGCTCGGCCCCTTGGCCATCCCAGAAGTGGACATGACCTCTGCCCCCAGAAACGAGGCAGATCTGCCCAGCACGGCCTCCAGCAGACGCGCCAGGGGCTCAGGCTCCTGGCCGAGACCCTCCTGCCTCACCCCACCCAGTCCCGCCAACTGCGAGCTGGACAGGCCACGCCAGGTTCACCGAGGTCCGCTGGAGACCCCATCACGTCCCCTCCCCACCTCTGTCACCAGCCAGGCCTGGACCTGGAGCTCACCCAACTCAAGCTCGACCTGGCAAGCAAAGCCAGACAGACAGACCCGGGCAGTCACCAGGACTGGCGGCACCTCGCTGCCGCTTTTCCCCACCCAGCAGGGTCGATGGACAGGCCAGGGACCTTGGGCAGGCAGGGTCCCCGGGCCCCACGGGGACAGGCGATGTCCCAGGAGCTACCTAAGTCACACACACTTCCCTCTGCTTTCTAGGAATGTACCCCACATGCACCCCACACATGGCTGGCTTCCTGAGGGAGGGCCAGCCATCTGCCAGGCCAGGTGGGCACCCTGTAATCCCAGCGCTTGGGAGGCTGTGGCAGGAGCTTGAGTTGGAGCCTCAACTACATAGCGAGACGTCTCAAAAGCAAATGAAAGAAATCTAGGTGGCAAATACTGTTAGGACCTCAGGGACAGAACAAGACGAGCAGTCTCAGTGTGTAACATGCTCCCCCGTGCAAATCAGGGGCGGGTGCAGATGCCTTTCCATACCTGACCAGCCTTGCAGGGACCTTGGGGGGGTGGCCCTGGGAGGGGGTCACGCCTCTCTGGTCTTGACATTTCACGCCCACAAGGCACTAAGTCAAAAATAAAGCCAAAATACTCTCAATGGCTTGAATTTGGGCAAACAGAAATGTTTGTCTTAAAAGTGTCTGTTAGGAAACTCGAGCACCGAGTGCTTGGCCTTGCTCTCCACCCCCACCCTCACGCCCCCTGCCCTCTCCCCATCCCCACCCCCCTCCCAGCCTGGGGAAATCCTGGCTCCAACCCCAGGTGTCCCGGATCCGATCCTGCTGGGGAGGGTGGGGCTCACTTCCCACCCGTGACCCTGAAATAACTGGAAAGGAAGGAAGGAAGGGAGGAGGGGAAGAGAGAGGAAGGGATTTCTCCATCAAGAAGGCAGGAATTCATCTGTGCCTGTGGGGGCCCTATTCAGTCCTTGGGGGCGCAGCAGCATGGGGTACCCCCAGGGCACCACTGCTTGGGCCTGCCACCTGCCAGCCTCGAGTCCTCCACCTTCACACCTGGTGCAGACCCAGGTCGGGCAGCTGGAGCCCAGGTGCGGGCCAGGTGCCCTCGCCGGAGTGCAGGAGTTGGGCGGGCAGTGCAGCCTCCTGCCCGAGGAAGGAGGCCTGATGCAAGCTGGGAGGGTGGTTCCAGGTTGAACCTAGTGAGGCCGGGTATGTCAGCCCCATCTACAGAGTGGGAGACTGAGCCTTTGACCCAAGAGGGCACCCCTGCAGTGAGGCTTATCTGTTAAATCCAGCTACTAGGAGGCTGAGGCAGGAGGATCCCAAGCCAGAGTCAAACTTAGCAGGGTTCAGAGAAACATTGTCTCAAAAAGGGCTGCGGTGTATTCAAAGGGAAACAACATGAAAGAGAATCAGGAGTGGCTTGTCTGAGGTCACAAGTGCTGTGCAGCTGGCGGGGGAAGGTCGCCCTGCCCTGGCCCTGCCACCTCTCAGTTTCCTTGGGTACCTCCGTAGCCCCAGCCGCTTGGTGTGTGAGGCCCCCAGGCTCCCCAACTGTGGCCCCCAAGTGCTCACCACAGCCCCAGCACATACAGATCCCTCTCAAGAGGGCGGCCAGCAGTGGTGGCTTCAGGGCTGCTGGCCGCCTGGCTCCCAAGGTGCCCGCTGCCACCACAACCCCTGACACGGGAGCCCCAGAGCCTCAGTGCTGGGGAAGTCAGCTGACCCCTCCATGGCCACGTCCTCCTGATGGCGTCCTCCTGGCGCCATCAGCTGGGCCACTCCAGACATGGAGCAGGAGGGTGTCTGACAGCCACCCCTCAGTGACCCCGGGGACATAGGCCATTCCATTCCGTGGTCTTCAACATCACATGCCAACAGAAACACATGGGGTACATCCAGAAGGGGACCAAGAGTGGTCACCTCCGAGAAGGGACGGGAATGTGGGGTGGCTGGGAGGGAGAAAGAAACCATCCTTAGCTTTTACAGGTAACTTCAAAAGGCTGGCAAACAGCTCAGCGTGGTAGCACACATCTGTAATCCCGGCACTTGGGAGGCTGAGGCAGGAGGATCAGTGTGAGTTTGAGAGCAGCCTGGCTACAAAGTGCGTTCAAGGCCAGCCTGAGTTGCATAGAGAGACCCTGTCTCGAAAAGACCAAAAATGAGACAAAAATAAAAAGGCGGGTACAATGACTTCTGTAAGGCAAGTGTCCCCCGTCACCAGCCATCAGCATGCATGACCCAGAGACCTGTGCTGTGGGGTCCTGGTCTTGGTGCGATGCCGTGACCCCCTCGGCCAGGGAGGGGAGGACAAGGGACAGGACCCCCAAAACTGAAACCCTCCGGAACCTGGAAGCCCGCAGTGCGGGCACTTGGGGACGCAGCTCACCGACCCACCCTTGCCCACACAGTGACCTGAGGAGCCCACAGAGGTGCAGATGGGCTGGGGGCGGGGACAGCACCCACTCGGTGACAAGCAGGTGGCTGTACCCTGCTTGCCAGGCACATGAAGTGAGAGGTCCCAAGGAAGCCTGGGCCTGCACCCCAGCTGCACCCCAGTCCTTTCATACTTTTCATTTGGAGACTGGGTCTCACGCCTCAGCCTCTTAGAAAGCTGAGATTACAGCATGAGCTACCAGGCTCTCACCTCCTTTTTAAACCAAAGTCTTTTTTTTCCCTAGTGCTAAAATTACATTTATTTTAAATCATAATGTTTTTTTTCTGGTGCTGATATTATATTTATTTTAACTCAGGATCTTTTTGGTGGGATTTTTTTTTTTATCGGTACCGGGGATCAAACTCATGACTGCGTGCTTGCAAGGCAGGCGCAAACTCAGGGTCTTTTTAAGAATTATTTTTTCACTTCATAATACTGGGGACTGAACCAGTCTTTGCACTGAGGTATAAGATCCCAGCCTTACTTTCTGCTGTAGGACAAAGCCTCACTAAACTGCTGCATTGCCCGGCTGACCCTGACCCTTCCTGCATCCTCCTGCCTCAGCCTCCTGGAGCCTCCTCAGCATTCAGGTGTGCGCCACCACCGCGCTTTCAACTTCTGCCACGCTTATCAGAGAAACTCCTAGGTCGACATCTGCAAAGCAGAGCCGGGAGGCTTTTCCCCAGCTCCTTTCCTCTACTAAACTACACCACATAGGGCCAGGGTGTGGCCCAGTGGTCAGCGCCAGCCTAGGCCCTGAGTCCGGCCTTCAGTACCTGGGGTGGGGTAAGGGGAGAAAAAAGTCTAAAAACACTGCCCTGTTCGTGGGTCGTGGAGAACACGGACTGTGCCCCAGGTGGCCGCAGACTCCTCCTTCCTTTCCATCTGGGGACTCGCCAGGTACCTCCCAGACCCCACAACCGCCCGGGAGGCTGCTGGCTCCTTTGCCGGCCACAGGTCTCTTCCTCCGTCCTCCGGGGGCAGCAACCTGGCTGTCCAGGCCTTGGGTCAACACACCTGGGCTGGCCACTCAGCCTCTCACGGGCTCCGGAAATGTTTACCTGTCTGTCTGCCCCACCGGCCAGGAGCCAGGGCCACCTGCAGGGTAAGGACCCTGCCATCAGGTGACTGCCAGGGGACCAACCAGACATGATGCTGGAGGAGGTCAAACGGGCTCCCCCAGTTCCTGCCTGGGGATCCAGAACTGGACACGCATTTGTGCTGGGCCTCAGGGTCACCTTCTGCTAAAGGGCAGGGGGATAGCTGCAGGCAGGGGTGGCCCCTTGAAAGGGACAGAGGGGCTGCACATACAGGACGCAGCCAGCTCGGCCACAGGGCTCAGAGGACAGGTGCACACCTGCTGGCCCCGGGTCGCAGTCTCTGCAGGGCAGCACTGCTTGTCCCCGAGCTAGGAGGCCGGTGGCTCCGTTTGCTGGCCTCGGGGCAGAGCCTCGTAGCTCCTGGCTCTGGATGCCAACATCAATGTCATCCTTGATGGCCAAAGCAGTGTCCCCGCCCCAACACCAGGCACACACACTTGTCTGCGCAGCCGGTGCCAAGTCTTCCCCCACCCACCGCCAGAAAAACAGGTTTGCTCTGGGTGCCCGCTGGGTGTTTTGTATTGTCACATCCTAATATTGACAGTAGGCAAATCAGCTGCCCTCCGTGTGCCCGGCCAGCTCGCAGGGCCCTCCCCTCCCTGCCTGGGGCCACCTAGGCCCTCACAAGCTGTATCCCTCAGGGACCCAGTGACAGGCCAGCAGCCGGCCGGGGGAGGGGAGGAAGCAGCCCCACATGTCCAGCCCAGACTCACGGCTGGCTTCCTGGTGGCCGCCAACCACAAAAGCAGAGCAGTCCCAGAGGACTTCCTCCACGCTGCTTGGAACTGTTGTGGGCAGAGAGAAAAACAGCTGGCCTCTCTCGGGAGCCGGGAGCCACTGGGCCCGCCGGGGGCAAGAGGCCACTCGCTGTCTAGAAACTTCACAGTCTCACTGGGCAGGTCGATTGCCAAGAGGCCACCGGCAGCAGGGTCACTGCGGCCTCCAGCGCCTGCCTCACCGTGATGCAGGAGGGGACGGCCAGGAGGGGCGCTGGCTTCTGCATGTCCCCTTCCCGTGTCCAGGCCCACACTCACAGGCTCCTGGCTCCAGCCTCCCACCGCTCCTCACCAGGCAGCTAAGCTGTCACTGGTGCCCCTTCCATGTCACCTGGTGTTTTCTCAGGGGGCTGGGAGGTCAGTGTGAGTCGGCAGCATACAATCGCAGGCGATCAGCTCAGTCTCAGCAGCCAAAGGCCACAGGAGGAAATCTTGGGACAGAATGGTGGACAGGGCGGTCGGGGAGATCTTCTCAGAGGAGGCGGCAGCCAGGCAGGGGCCCAGGAGGGTGCTAACTCAGACCCCCAGAGTTGGGCTAAGTGTGTCTCGCTCCAGTGATCGGTTTTAAGCCTCGTATTATCCCTCGAGGGACTTCATAGGAGCTCTGGTGCTTACAGAACTGTCCCTGCTGAGGTCATCTTTAGAAAAAAAGATGAAAAAGTAGAAAACAGCTCTGGCGGGGGCATGGCTCAGTGGCCCAACTCACCTAACATGTGGAGGCCCCAGGTTCAATCCCTGCCACAACCAAAAAGAGAGAGACGGAGACAGAGAGAAAGAGAGAGAGAGGGAGAGGGAGAAATTCAACTAGGAGACATCTTAGGGGATCCAGTGAGCCTGCTGTGGTGCACACTGCTGTAACCACTACACTTCAGGAGGCTGAAGCAGGAGGACTGAAAGTTTGAGACCAGCTTGGCCAACTCAAAAAATAAAAGGGGCCAGGGATGGAGAGCTGGGTTCAGTCCCCAGCACTGCAGAAAAGAAAAGGACTGATCCAATGAATTTCTCACTAAGAGAAAGGGACATTCTGAATGTTCAGCCCTGGGCTGTGTCCCCACGCCCTGGAAGCCAGCAGCCTCCCTGGAGCACCAGACACATTAAGTCACAAAGCAAAAATAAAAAACATTGGCTAATCTAATGTCGAGATGACGGTGCTGGGGTTTCACCAGGACTTGAGGGGCCCCGTACCCCAACTTCGGTGTTTGAATTTGTCCACTGTGAAACTGAGGAGGCAGCAGAAAGGTATTCCTGGGGGTGCTCAGAGCCAGGGGTGCCTGGGATTAGAAAAGGTCACGGGGCAGAGCCCGGGGCTTGGATCCTCATGGCCACTTGGGAGGGCCAGTGACCAAAGGGGACCACGTGCCCTGGCCAGCTCCTGCTTCCTGAGGCCTCCCTGACTCTGCCTGCAGGCCGGGGCCAGTGGACGGGACCCTCAGCCCCACTGTGCCGTGCCCAGGCTGGCAAGAACCTCTGTCTTTATCTCTTATCTGACCAGATCTGACGGGCTGTGTCCTTAGTAATAGGGAAAAGTCACAAGGTCCAGCGGGAAATCCCCAAATCCCAGGCTGAGTCTCACAGGCAGGGGAAGGAGGAGGAAGAGGGGGGCCCAGGGGCAGGAGGGAGCCCAGGGTGTGCACAGCTGCTCCCCGACTCCGGGGCCTTCCCTCCACCGGGGTCCACTGCTGTGTCTGATGACCCACCCTGTAGCTGACACTGGCAAACAGCACCAGTGACACCAGGACTGTGGGCTCCTAACCCCCACGGCAGGCCCTGAGTAACATTTTCAGGGTGGTTTCTGAGACAGGGTCTCACTGCGCACACAGGCTAGTTTTCGACTTGCAGTCCTCCTGCCTCAGTTTCCCAGTGCTGAGATTACAGGTAGGTATGCACCGAAACAAGACCAATTAAATATAGTTAGGTCGGCGCCAACAGCTGTAAAGCTGGGCAGTGTAGCATGGCTTTCTTCACATCCAGCCAGGAGCCTTGGCCAGAGCCTGTTTTTACACAACCAACCGCGGGCTCAGAGAGGCAGCGAAGCCTGCCCGGCCACCACGGCTGGAGTGGCCGCTGGAGAGGTTGGCCTGGCATCCAACTAAGGGCTCCGGGCTCTGGACCTGACAACCCGAGCATCCACCTTCCAGAGATCTGAGCCTCATTCTCTCCACCAGGGCTAAGTGCGGTCCCATCTCCCTAGAAACAACGTTACAGCTGCAGCAGAACAACAGCCTCCCGCAGCGGGGCTCAATCGGGCAAATTAGAGCCGCAATGAATGGTTTACAAAGAGTCACAACCAGGGCTCATAGCCAAGGGCCACAGAGAGACCAGCCTGGGGCCCGTTACGTGGGATCGCCGGAGGGGGCGCCCCCGCAGTCACCCCAACACCCCAGCGGCCTGCCATGCCCCAGCCCGTGAGCTCGCCCCCGCCGGCCCGCGCGGGGTCACGGCCGCGCGAACCCCTGAACGGGACCCTCCCTTCCCCGGGTCCCCGCGAAGGCCTCTCCCGCCGCCCCCCGACAGGTGTGTGGCCCCACCCGAGCGGGGACAGGTGCCCGGCGCCATCTTCCCTCCTCCGGGGACACCGGGCAGTGCCGATGCCAACTCCAGCCCCGAGGTCGAGCCCGCGTCCGTCCGAGGCGCGCCCCAGGGTGGCCCGGGACACCGAGGCGCGGACGGCACGATGGTGGGGTGAGGCCCCCACAGTCCAGGCAAGCGCGGGCGTAGCCCCTCGAGTGACCCCCATCTCTGCGGGGGGGTCTGGGTCGGGGTCCCCTCCCAGCGCCGGGCCGGACAGGCGGGAGTCCGGGATGGGGCGCGGGGCGGGGGCGCGGACTCACCTCGCGGCGGCGGCGGGCCGAGTGTGGGGCGCCGGCGGGACGCGCGCTGTCGCGGGGGCGGGGCGGCCGCGCGATCCGATGGGGCCCCGCCCGCGAGCCCCGCCCCGGGCCGGGAACCCGAGCCCCGCGCGGCCGTGGCCGCCAGTGCGCACGCCTTCGCGCCCTCGGTTTCCTGATCGCGGCTGGACGAGCCGGGCGCTGCAGTGCGCCCCTCCAGGCGCGTTCGGGTTGGACCCGGCGCCCCATCCGGGAGAACAAACCTAGCACTCGCGACCAGGCGGCCTCGCCCCATCCTCGGGGTGCTCCTAGGGGCTCGCTGCTTGCTTCCTGCCCATTTTACCCATGAGGAAACTAGAGGCTGCGGAAGGACCACGTGGCGTGCTCAGATCGGCGGCAACGAGGACCGGGGGAGCAGCGCTGGTGGAGCGTTTGCCTGGCAGGCCCGGGACTGGGTTCCATTCCCAGCACGGAAAAGAAAAAGAAATGGGTGTCTTACAGAAGACGTAGGTTATAGGAAGCAAGGGGATCGATGTTTTGGGAAACGGACATAAAAAAGGTGTGCTCTACAGGGCTGGGGACATAGCTCAGTGACACAAGTGCCTCCCTGGCAAGCATAAGGTCCTGAGGTCAATTTCTGGTACCCAAAAAAGGAAAAAAAAAAGATGCGCCGTATGCCCAGCCCCCCAGGGCGGTGACTCCTCGTACTGAGCACTGCGGACAGGTGCTATAGAAGCAAGTGAGGAGGATGCGTGCTTTTCCGAGCCGCGGTCTGGAAGTTTGGAGTCCAGGTTTCTCCGTCACAAAGCGAGAGCCGGGCTTTCCGCTTCTCGCTTCTGGGCAGCTGCACCAGCAGACCCGCCCTGCAGCCGGGCTCCCCGCACCCCACTAGCGGCAGCGCGGGCCACGCCCTCTCCACTGTAGGGGCGTGGCAGCCCCGCCCCTGCGCTAGGCCTGGGGGCCTGGGGTGGGGGGAGGGATCGCTGCCCGCGTGGAGACCCCTAGAAGACCCCGAAGCAGAAGAAATCCCGCGTTCCAGGCAGGGTGGGAGGCCACGGTCTCAGGTACCCAAACCTGGAGCCTGGGGTGCGCTGTGGATGGAGGGGGCCTGGCCGGCCGGCGGAGTAACAAAGTAACAGTCAGGATCACAACAACAGAGCTTGTTTATCTCAGTCTGGCTCCTGCAGGGCGCAGGGGGCAGGGTCCTCTCCCCCGGCCAGGTCAGCGAGCGGGTCCGTCCTGCCTGATGCGCGCCGCGCTGTGTGCCGTCTCTACCCTCTCGGGTTCTCATCTGCGAAGCAGCCCTGCCTGCAGCGGAGGCCAAGAGAAGGCTCCGGGGTCAGCCCTGCGCCCGGTCCCTGCCCCTCTGGCCTCTTCCATCTCACGGTCCCTTTCCAGCGCCTCCAAATTCCACGCCCTCAGAATCCTGCGCCTGGCTCTCCCTGACACCTGCTGGTAGCCTCGGGATGTCCCCGATCAGGAGTGGTAAGCCCCAAACCGGGGCCTTCCTGCCAACGTCCGAGACTCAGAGAGAAGGTGACTCTGGTCTCACGGTCTGGAAAGACCCGCTGAGGATGAGGAGGGTCGCCCTGGGTCTGGAGGCAGCCACGCAGAACCGGGCACATAGTACCTGTGAGGTAAAAAACCAGCAGAGCCTCTGCAGGAGGAGCCCAGGCCCAGGGGGAGGGTGAGGCAAGGCCTGGTGCTGGTCACACGGGGGAGGAGCCAGGGCCTGGGACAGGCTCTGCGGCAGGGGGACACTGCGAAGCCAGGGTTCAGGGCCTTGCCTCCTAGACAGAAGGAAGGACAGAAAAGAAAGGAAGAGGAAAGGACAGGTGGAGGAAGGAGAAGGAAAAACCCGTTTTAACAAGGTCTTGGCTTCAGCTGGCAACGACAGGGATGTCACAGCAGCCCTGGGGACAGCCAGCACCCTCCAGCTCTCTTTCCCGTCTTATAACAGGAGCCTCAGGAGGCCCGCACAGGTGGGACAGGATGCCGGACCCCATTTTACAGGTGAGGAAACAGAGGCTCTGCAAAGAGAAACCACTCACCAGAGGCCATTCAGCCCCGGGCTTCTTCCTTCCCCAGCAGGGCCCTTTGCACCCTGCCAGAACTGCCCCCAAACCTGCTGGGCCTCAGTGTCTGTCTGTCTGTCTGTCTGCCTCTTTCCCTCCCTCCCTCGCTGTCTCCCTTCCTCCTCCTCTTTCTCATGGTGCCACCGTGCTAGGCCAGCCCTCCAACACCAAACTACACCCCCAGCCCTTTGTGTTTTACTCTGAGACAAGCTCTCGCTCCATGGCACAGGCCACCACAACTACTCTGGAGGCTGAGGCAGGAATGCGTGAGAGGGTCTGGGTTCAGTGCACAGAGCAAGAAAAGAAAGAGAAAGGAAGAAAGAAAGGCAGACGGAAGACCCGCTGGGCCGTGTGGGACACCGTGTGGCGGGGTGGCTCTCCAGAGCAGCTGCCCCGTGGCCGTGGTCCTTCCTGCCCAGGCCCCTTCCGTGGCTGGGACCTCACCTGCAGTGTGGGATGCGGCCTGGCCCTCACCCTGGCCGGTGTTTTCTCCTTCCCCTGATGGAGGTGGCCGTGAGGTCTCCTCGAGGGTGCCCTTGAGCAGCCCCAGGGACCTGGGGACACGGTGCACACAGAAGCCAGCCTGTCCCTGGCTGTCCCCAGTTTTAGTCCCCGGGACTTAGGGGGTCACCTAACCTGGGTGAGTCTCCCCCCCCATCTGGAACTGTCAGACATGCTGTCAGCCTCGGGTGGTGGCAGTGTCACCTACCCCAGCTGCCTGGACACCCCTGGGGCCTTCGCAGAAAAAGTCTGGGTGGCTTTGGGGACCCCTCAAAGAAAATCTGTGAACCCCTTGAAGGCAGCAGGAGTAGAAGCCTTTACTGGGGCGGGACCTTGCCCCTGTCTGGCCTGGGTCAGGACAGTGCGGTCACTTGGCTCCAAGTGTAAATCCTGACTGCCGCCTGGAACTTGCAGGATTGTGCCAGAAGCTTGTTCAGGCCTCTCTGAGCCTCAGTTTCCTCCTCCAGGGAGAAACTCTGTCTCCCCCAGGGCTGTGGTCAGGACAGAGGCTTTGCAGGTCCCAGTGTGGCAGCTGGTAAGCACAGAGTGGGCACCGGGAGCGGTAGGTTAGGAATGGTTCATCACAGCCCTTGGGCAGGCCGAGGCAGGAGGGTCACAGGTTCAAGCCCAGCCTGGACAGTTTAGCGACTTAGCGAGACCCTGTAAAAGGGTGGGCCCGGGCTGGGGATGTGGCTCCCTGCTGAACTTGGGAGGGCAGGGAAGGGCTGTGTGGCCTGTGGCATCCAGGCTGCGTGACAGCTGCTGACAATGCCTAGTCCCCAGAGTGACCAAAACGGGGTGAAGTGAGGCCAGTGGCCCAGGCTCAGTGTCCTGTACACTGTGGGATACAGCAGAGTTCTGGGTCCCCAGTGGTTGGCATCAGCCACTTTTCTCAGCCTCAGGGATCCCTTTGGGGACAGGACTCTGTGGTGCTGATTTTCATTTGTGGAGACAGTACTGTGCTAAGTTGCCCAGACTGGCTTCAAACCTGGGACTCCTTGCCTATGCGCCCAGGCTCCTGCCCAGAGCCTGACACCCTGAGGCTCTGACCCCACCCCCTGCACTGACTAGCCACAGATCCCGCCCAGCCCACACTGGGCCACCCGCCTCCCCCAGCCTGGCCCTCTCCACTGAGGGGATTCCTACTCCCTGCTCAGACCAGAGCTCTGGGAGCTGCCTCCTGGGGGATGGTGTGGTGTCTCCCCAGCCCTTTGTTAAGTTTCCTGTTGAGGTTCCTTGGAATCCTCCTGCCTCAGCCTCTCAGAGTTCTGGGACCACAGCCCCGAACCCATCCTTGAGTCACATGCACTAGAAAAGATGCCGGGGCGGGGGGGGGGGGGGGGGGAGCACGGCTTCTGGCCCAGATTCGAGAGCACAGCTCCTGCCTGGAGCACTCCCAGGGTAGACAGCCAGCGGTAGCATCCTGAGCACAGCAGGACCCTGCAGGGCCCAGACAAGAACCGAGGCCTCCTGCCAGCATCCAGCCTCCTGTGAGGAGCCCCCTGGAACTGAGGTCCTCCGTCCATTCCACGCAGCTCTGCCGACTGCATTTAGTTCACGATCTGCAGTAAAAATGCTCCGCCCGGCCTCCCGACACTCCTGACCCTGAGAAACTGAAAGGTGACCCATGTGAGTCTGCAGCCATTTCTTTCATCGTGAAATAAAACAAACATTGCTGGCGGGTATGGTGATGGCACATGCTCATAATCCCAGCACGCTGGAGGCTGAAGCAGGAGGATCGCCACAAGCTCAAGGCCAGCCTGAGCTCCATAGTGAGACCTGGGCTCAAAAACTGACGAGTACTGCAGCCCGTGGGTCAGGATAGGGTCGCATCCTGATGAAGCCCTTGTAAGCCGGAAGCCACGAGGGGAACCTGCATGCACCGCACACCCCCGCCCTGTACATGGTACAGCCCAGCCTGGCCGCCTTGACCACACTTCGACACTCGCCCAGCAGGCCGAAGGGCAGGGGGTGTCCGCATGGGGCTCTCTGTCTTGCAGGAAAAGCTGCAGCCCGCAGAGCCTGGCCCTAGGGCGGCTCAGCTTCACATCCACGGCCTCCTTCCCTAGCTGTCTCCCTGCCCAGCCCACTCCAGCCATGCTGGCCTCCCTGCCGCCACTCAAGCACCCGGAAAAAAAAAATCGTCGTTTGCAACCCAACTGGTGAGGATGCAGGCTGCAGCACCTGGCCCTCTGGTACTTGTGGGGTTGGGGGTCACACAGCCAAACTAGAAGAACCCTGCTTCCAGCCCGAACCCTTGAAAGGAAACTCGGCAGGTAGTGCCTAAGAACCTTGGACGGAACCACACCCAAGTCTGAGGCCCTAGGGGCAGAGACTGCAGTGGGCCCTAAATGTATCTCACAGCTAATTTGGCAATTTATTGCCTGCTCCCCTGGCATGATGGTGCACACCTGTAATTCTAGGACTTGGGAGGCTGAGGCAGGGGGATCTCTGCAAATCCAAGGCCAGCCTGGTCTGCTTTGTGAGTTTAAGGTCAGCCTGGACTACATAGCAAGATACTGTTTGTGTAGGGGCCTTTGCACTGAGCTACATCTCCAGCCCTTCCTTTCTTTTATTTTTGGGACAGTCTCGCTAAGGTGCCAGGCTGGGCTCCAACTTGCAATCTTCCTGACTCAGCCTCCCAGAATGCTGGGATAACAGATACGCACCACTATGCCCCGCTATAACCCCCCCCCTTTTTTTTTTCTTTAACATAGACATTATATTGAGGAAAGGAGCTAGGTACAAAGGGAACATACTGTGATTCCATTTGTGTGAAGTTCACATGCAGGCAAAACTTGCCCGTGGGGGCAGAGGTGAAACTAGCCTGGATGGGTACGAGGGCCGGGAGAGAGAGGCACAAGACCACTTTCTGGGGTGACACGCATACTGGTCACGAGGGTGCACGGGTGTTTCATGCACTAAGCTGAGTGCTTAAAGTGTGTGCTGTTTTTAGACTGCAAAATAAAACTCCACACCCAAAAATTAAATCAGCCCAGTTTCTGAGGAGGCTGAGGCAGGATTGGGGGTCTGAGGGTGGCTTGGGCGACTTACAAGATCCTGTCTCCACATGAAGAGCTGAAGGCCAGGGATTTAGCTCAGTGGCACAAATGATGCTTGGCAAGTGTGAGTTTAAGCCCCAGTACAAAAAAAAAAAAAAAAGCCGAGGGGTTATAGCTTAAAAAAATAAATTAACAATAATAAAACCCAAAAAAGTAAAAGAGCTCAACCGATCAGGCTAGAAGCAGCCAAGAGAGGATTTTAAGCTCCCACTCAGCCGCCAGGGCATGTGGGGCAGAGTCCACAGAGCGATGAAAGAAGCCAGATTCGCTGGGGACAGGGATGATAGTGCAACTGGACACAAGCTGGTGCTGTAGAGCAAAGAGGGGGTGCCCTCCCCTGACAGCCCACTCCACTGCGCCTCAGCATGCCCCAAGCCAAATGGTCCCCGTGACCAAAATGATCTAATCTCCTGTGGCTGTCAGGGGACAGAGACCAGGCCTCCATTGTGCCACATAATTCCAGGAATCCAGGTCAGGCGATAGTGACTCCTGGAGTACGTGGTGGCCTTGGGCAGATGGCCAAGCATGTCCCACCAGGAGGCCACTGCCGTCCCCTGCCAGGAGCAGGCCCGCACGGTGGGGTGGGAAGAGCCCAGTTCTGGGGAATCCCCTCTTGGGCAGAATTAATATCATCCCTGCCAGCGAGCCTGTCCAACAGCTGTCAGGGGTCCCCAAAAAGAGAACAGCCCCAGAAGCTTGCGTGGCTCCTGGTGCGCCTTCAGTGGTGTGGCAGCCAGGCCACCCATGTCGTGCCTCTCAAGCACTGGAGCTGGCAGCCTGGCCTGAGTTCTCACCCTGCCAGCAAGCTCTGTGCTCACCCGATTCTTGTGCACCCCGAATAGCAGCCCCTCCACAGAGATCTGTTTCCCAGAGGCCTGAGGGACCTCTCCCCTTCCCATCCTCACGGCTGCCTTAGGAGCCATGTGGAGCCCCCACCTCTGGGAGGAGATGACTGACGTTACAATCTGGAGGAGGAGAGGTGCACGGGGCTCTCAGTTTCAGGGGATTCGGTCCCAGCTGTGGTGGCCGGGAAGCACAGCAGGGTTAGGGCGCCGGAGTGGAAGAGGCAGGGGCCAGGGACCAGGTCATGCCCCATCATGTCCCCCAGACACTTGCAGAAATGTGCTCCCTGGTCCCTGGGCAGCTCCCAAGCAGGCTGGCACAGTTAAACCCAGCCCTGCCATTCCTGCTTTAGGGGGTGGGACACTGAGGCCAGAGGGACCAAGTGGCACCCATGCAGTGCCATGAACTGTGGAAGGTGGGACCCCGATTCTCAACCCACACCTCAGATTGTTGTCAACCTCTCCCCGTTTCCTCCTGCCTCCAGGAACAAGGGGACCAAGGCAGAGACCACGGCAGTTTGGGTTTTTCTTCTCACCAGAAATAACTGCTTTGTCTCTAAAGTTCTGGAGTTAAGGGCTTTTCTCCAAAGAAGTTTAGAGGTTATGATGTCCCAGAAAGTCGTGGACGAAATGTAAATTAAAGCAGTGACAAGGCTGGGGTGCGGCTGGGTGGTAGAGCGCTTGCCTAGCATGAGGAGGCCCTGGGTTCCATCCCAGGGCTGCGAGAAGCAAAGCCCAGCAAGGACACCGTCTTGTGACACGGGGTGGCCAGCTACACAGGATCAGCTTCTGCGCTCGGGGCTCACAGATGCGACCATTCAGAAGATCTCTGATGAGCCTGTCAACTCTGAGAAGTGAATGCTGTTGGTATTTCAATAAGGACATTCGGGGTGCAAACAGTCCTAGCAGAGAAGCTGGAAAGCCCACGTGCTGACCTTTGACAAAGCTCAGGTCAGGCGCAGTGACGCACAGCTACTTGGGAGGCTGAGACAGGAGGGTCACAAGTTTGAGACCAGCTTTGGCAAGGTGGTGAAACTGTCTCAAAAACAAATGGCCGGTCTAGTGCTTTTCCTGGGAAGGGGAAGGGAGCTGTGGGCCAAACTGGGCTGCACAATTCTACACCCATCCTGTCCAGGACGGGCTGGAGCCTGGGGCTGCTGGGACCTGCGGGTGGAAGCTGCCTGTCCAGCCGCCTGGGTCTGAGTGCTGCCCACAGCCCGGGAAGTGCTCCGTGTCCTGGGGAAGGCCACATCACGAGTCCATGTCACAGAGGAGCAAGCCGGCCTCAGAGAGGGTCGACTCTCTGTACGGTGCCAATCAGAGCTCAGGTGCGGATCTCAGGGGGCTGCTCTGGTGTTTCTGGAGGTCCTGGCCTCCCACGCCTTTCCTAGGAAGCAAGAGACTGGAGGTTCATTTTTTTTCTTTTACTGTTCTTTTTTTTTCCCCCCAGATCCATTTTATTTCAAAGGGAAAAAAGAAAACTTCTAAGCACATCAATCAGAGCAACAATGCCACCTCTCTTGTGCACTGTCATCCCCAGAACAGTCACCCAGAGTGCAAGACATCTGCATTCAACTGTCCGAACAACACCAGCACAAATCTTTCTCCTCAGTGAGCTCAGAGAAGTCAGTAGTGTCACTACCTTAACTTTTTTTTTTTGTCTTTTTGAGACAGGGTCCCGCTGTGCAGGTCAGGCTGGCCTTGAGCTCACTTTGTAGCCCAGGCTGGTCTCAAATTTGCAACGATCCTCCTGCCTCAGCCTCCCGAGTGCTGGGATTACAGGCCTGCACCGCCACACCCAGCTCTGTTTTAACCATTTTAGAGGTTCATCTTCTGCAGCAGGTGAGGAAGGCTCAGGGCTATTTTCAAAGCAATGGGGATTCTGTTCGGAGAACTCAGGCACATTCACCCGGGAGTGTATTTTAGGGGGAGCACATTCTTGGGCAATGTAGGATGAGTCTGAGGTCACAGTTTAGGGAAGAAAGGTGGCGGCCACATTTCTGGGCGTGCTCAGTTCAGGGTCCTGAAGTGGCAGCTCAGAGGGCTTCTGCGCATGTTCTGCGCATGTCACCATGAGCCGAGTTTCTTCCAAGTCATCCAAAGGAGTGGGCAGAGTGGCTCAGGCGGCAGTGTGGGGAGTGACCCCATCTCCTTCGTAACTGACACCAAGACCCAGGTTGGCAGCAGACGACTCAGGAGCAGTAAAGAGGATCTGGGATTCTGCACCCCAGGAGGCCCCAGGGCTGGGGCAGCCAGCTGTGACAGTGGCGTTCCCCTTACAGGAGCTGTTCTGCTCTCCACCCACGCTGGGCCGTGTAGGTCTCTGTGTGACAGACAGGAGCAGCCGAGGCAGGAGAGGGGACAGACGGGACTGACCAGCCCCAAAGACGGACTTGGGGGCCTTAACGCTGAGCGTTCCTTCCCTGCCCCTCAGACCCCTCTCCCTGCACCCGGAGGAGAGGCCAGGGCACCTGCCCTCTCCTGCCAGCCCTTGCTCCCATCCCCCGACGTGAAGCCAGCCTGGGGCTGCCGTGGGGTGTGCGTGTGCCGACCAGGTGGTCCCCGCCTGAGGCTCCTCTTGCATTAATGATGAGCATGGCTCCCACCGCCCCTCGTCCCACCCTCCGCCTGCGGCTCCATCCAGCTCAAGCCCGGGCCGGCAGGTGCAGCATTCAGAGCCACAGCTGCGGCCGCTAAAAGGTACCCACCGGGCCTTTACTGCACGAAGTGCTTTCCCCTGCCATGGACCGAGCTCCTACTCAGCTTCCCCCGGTGAAGGCTCCGGATGCTCGGGACCCCAGGGCCACGGGTCAGGGTGCTAGGCCCAGCGCGAGGACCAAGCAGGCAGCTCATGAGACACAGCCTGCCACTGGCCTTGGTGGCCCGCCAGGCAAGCCCTGCCCTGCCTGTTCCCAGCTCTGGGGACCAGTACATGTGGGCTGTGCGGTGACGAGGACAAGCATGTCCATGTCTGTCTGCCATGTCCTCTTGGCCCTGGGACTCCTCCATCTCCAGGAGGGTTCCTGTGGAGAGGAGATGGGAGTGCTCCGGGGGGAGGGGAAGCAGGTGGCAGGGTTATGCAGCATGACCACAACGTAGGACAAACTGTTACTTTTTAAAAATGGATTGCAGGGGCTGGGGATTTGGCTCAGCGGCATAAGCGCCTACCTTGCAAGCAGGCAGTTGCGAGTTCGATCCCCGGTACCGATAAAAAAAAAAAAAAAATGGATTGCAAGGGACTGGGGATTTAGCTCGGTGGCATAAGTGCCTGCCTGGCAAGCATGAGGTCATGAGTTCGATCCCCAGTACCACCAAAAAAAAAAAAAAAAAGGATTGCAGCTGTGTGTGGTGGCTCACGCCTATAATCCCAGCCTGTGATCGGGAGCTGAGGCAGGAGGATCATTGCAAGTTCGAGACCAGCCTGGACTACAAAGTGAACTCAAAGCCAGCCTGAACTGCATAGCAAGACCCTGTCTCACAAAGACCGTCTCCCCAAAAATAGATCACAGTCAAAATATTTTGCCATGAGGTCCGCTCAAAATCTCCCCCTTGTTTGGAACACGCTCACCCAGCGTCCCTGTCTGCTCCAGAGTCCTCATTCCAGACTGTCTGTATTAGCCTCATCTTGACCGCAACCACAGCAACTCAAAATGTGGACCTTCCCCGGCCCCTCGGACGCTGAGGGAGACCAGCAGGTGCGCAGTCCAGTGCCGTGAATGCGGCAGATGAAGAGGTGCCATGAGGTTTTGGTTTAACCTGATCGCCAGCAATGCTCTAACCAGTGCTGGGCTCCCAGGCTGTCAGGATGGTGTGACCCGCAACAGGACAGAAGGTTCCAGGAGGGCTCCAGGCAAGGATAGCGGGGGTGAGGGGGACAGCAGGGTCAGAGCGGGGAGGACTTGCAGGGGCTCATGGTGACACACTACTGTGACACATTTTCAAGCTTAAATGTTTACCATACATCTTGGTGCCGGGAATCGAACTCAGGACCTCACGCTGCCAGGCAGGCGCTGTGCCACTGAGCTAAGTCCCAGCCTTACCATCCATCTGGTTGGAGCATGTCACCTATGCTCGGCCTCTGCTGACGGGAGGAAGAGCAGGTGACAGGACCTGTGTGACGGTAGGGGCAGCGACAGTTACAAAATCCATTATGTTTTGCTCTTTGTTGTCTCTGTCTCTTGGGGAATTCGAGACCAGGGCCAGCAAATTTGTGCCCTCCCACCCAGGAGCCCGGCATAGGATCCCGCCAAGCCAGGCAGGGGTGGCCACTCAGCCTTGCCAACAGAGCCTGGGGGACAGAGTAAGGGACAGGGCAGCAGCAAAGATGCACACGCCTGTAGTCCCAGCAACCTGAGAGGCTGAGGCAGGAGGATCCTAAATATGAACCAGCCTAGGACACTTAGTAATTTAACCAGACCCTACCTCAAGATAAGAAAACAACAACAAAAGTTAAACCACCAGTACTGAAGGGAAAAAATGATGCTAGGTCCAGGGTTTCTCTCCGCTCATCTGTTTGGGGACCATGGGGCTCCACCTGTTTTCATGGGCCAGACCATCTGCCCACGCTGGCCTCATCCCTGAGGACTGGAGATGGACCTGAAGAAGCCCCAGAGGGGCCTCCAGTGAGCAGTCCCTCCCTCTCCAGGGGCTCAGGGAGTGAGAGGTGCTGGTCACCCACAAGCAAGGCCTCCACCTGCACAGCCCACTGAGGCCCCACGCTGCGTCACCACCATACACTCTGGGAACTTGGGGAGCGCACTTTCGCTTTGCACCAGGCCCACAAACAAGGCAGCTGTCCTGGTGCTCGGGCTGCTGGCTCTGGTCACCACCTTTGAGGTCAAAGGACGGGGAAGGGTGTCATAAGCGTAGCTCTAGCCTTGGGGCCCCCTGGGCCATGTGTCTCATACCCCACAGGTGGCAGAGGCTGGAGAGGGGCTGGGGCAGGGCCAGGCACCCCACCCGGCTCCTCTGCCTCCTGGGGGTGCAGGACGGATGGGCGGCAGGGCGGCAGGGCGGCAGGGCGTGAGTAGAGGCAAGCTTGGCGCTGGTTCCCCAAGAGGAAGGCGAGGGAGGCACAGGGAGCGCCTGGGTATGAGCGGGGTGTGGGGGTTTTAGGAAAGCAGGGCTCAGAGCAGGACCGGAAGCCGAGCTCCACTTTCCAGGAGGCTGCAGTGTGAGTGGCAGCTTCCTGGGTTCGAACCCAGTCTTGCCACCCACAAGCCGCAGTGACGAAACTGCAGATGTGACAGTAACCGGGCACAAAAGCTCGGGCTAATACAGATGTCGCTGGAGATCAGCGTAGTTTTTGGTGCTGGGGTGGAGCCAGGGCCTCCCTCGTTCATGGCAGGCAGGTGCTCTTCCCTGTGCTCCCCCGAGCTTGGCTGGGCTGGAAGTAACTGTGCCCGACAGCGACAGCGAGTGGAGCGCAAATGCAAAAACCACTCTTGGCTTTGAGGCTGCGTACAAAACGGCAGGGACGGACTTGCTGGGGTCTGGGGCTCCTATGTGCTGTGTTAGCTGTGTGAATATTTCCTTGGTTCACAGCTCTCCTCACACTGTTCTTTTTAGTTTTTGGTCTCTTTCAGACAGGGTCTCACTATGCAGTTCAGGCTGGCTTTGAGCTCACTTTACAGCCCAGGCTGGTCTCAAGCTTGCAAGGATCCTCCTGCCTCAGCCTCCTGAATGCTGGGATTACAGGCGTGAGCCACTACACCGGGCTTGTAAGTCATATTCCTTTTTTGTTTGTTTGTTTCTTTTTCCTTTTCTTTTTCTTTCTTTCTTTCTTTCTTTTCTTTTCTTTTTCTTTTTTTCTTTTTTTTTTTTTTTTTTTTTTTTTTTTTTTTTTTTTTTTTGTACCAGGGATTGAACTCAGGACCTTGCACTTGCCAGGTGGATGCTTTATTGTGAGCTAAATCCTTAGCCCCTCAAGCCAAATTCTTGAAAAGAATTTTTTAAAAAAGTTCTGAATAAAAATTTAGTTCACTTTTAAAAAACTCAAATGCTTTTCTCCGAACACATTATTATTGTCATTTGAAAGTCTTCATGTGTTGCCCAGTCTGGTTTAAATTTCTGAATTCAGACCCAGGGTCATAGATCAGCAGCACAGCACCTGCCTGCCAAGCACAAGGTTGTGAGTACAACCACTGGTGAAAAAAAAATTTTTTTCTGAGCTCAAAAGAGCCGCCTGGGGCTGGGGGTTTAGCTCAGCAGCATAAGCACCTGCCTTGCAAGTGCTTGGTCATGAGTTCGATCCCCGGTAACCATAAAAAAAAAAAAAAAAAGAGCCACCTGCCTCAGCCTCCTGAGTGCTGGGATTAAAGGCACACAGCACAACACCTGGATCTCACTGTTGTCTGCAGTGTTGGGACTTGAACCCAGAGCTTCACACATACTAAGCAAGCACTCTACTATGGAGCTACAGCCTTAGCCTGTTATATTATCTTATAGAAAGAAATGGAGGCTGGGCATGGTGGTGCATTCTGTAATCAGTACTCAGACCAAAGGACTGAGAGTCTGAAGCCAGTCTGGGCTACATAGTGAGACCCTGTCTCAAGAAAACCCTGGATAAATGAAACAGAAAGATGATAACTTCAGAGAAGTCACTACAGTTTTAGCTTAAGTAGTAGAGGCTGGAATTAATCTTTTTTTTTTTTTTTTAAAGCAGGATCTTGCTGTGTAATTAGATTGGCCTTGAATTAACCACATAGTGCAGGCTGGCCTCAAACTCACAGTGATCCTCCTACCTCAGCCTCCTGAGTGCTGGGTTTATAGGAGTGCGTCACCACGCCTTACATTCTCGGCCCCACCACCTCCCTTCTGGCTCTGCTTCCTGACCGCCATGATGTGAGCAGTGTCCTCCGCCAGGCCCTTCCACTCCTGCTGCTTCTGCTTGGAGCGGGTTGCCATGGACTGGGCACACTGAAACCGTGAGTCAGGTTGGACTTCTCCCTTCTAAGCTGCGGGTATCAATATTAGTCCCAGCGACTGGAACATGATTAAGAAGTCACCTTCACATCCACGGCGGGTGGCACCACCCTGGCTGCGGGAGGAAGATGGGACCCCTCCAGGTGAGCAGTCACCCCTGCCCTGCCCAGTGGAACCCACACCACTGCTGATGCGCCCTCAAAACCACAAGGGTGGGCTGAAAGCAGATGAGCTTCAGCGTGGTGGCGCACATCTGTCACCCCTGCACCCCGGAGGGCAGGAGGGTTGCTGAGCTCAAGGCCGGCCTGGGTTGCATGCCCTGAGTTATAGAACAAGACTGTCTCCAAAAGCAAAAAGCCAAAAAAAGATGGACTTCAAACAAAACTGTTTAGGCAGATCCTTTATTTGGGTATTTTGGTAGCTAGAATCCTTGATAAGTAAACATATGGGTTTTTTGTTTGTTTTTTGGATCTTTTTGGGACTGGGGTTTGAACTCACAACCTTGCACTTGCCAGGCAGGCGCTTAAGCCACTGAGCTAAACTGCCAGCCCATCTGTTGTTTTTTAACTGTTTCTCCTACCTTTCCACGAGTTTTTCTCCCTTGGTACCAAGGATCAAATCCCAGAGTGCTCTATCCCTGAGCTACACCCCAGCCCTTTTTATTTTTTATTTCAAGACAGAGTTTTACTGTGTGGCCCAGCCTGGCCTCGAATTGAAAATCCTCCTTTCTCAGCTTCCTGTGTACCTGTGGTTACAGGTATGTGCCACCAGGCCCCCTTCCATGAGATTTTGAGGTTTACAAAATAAATCTGTATTTTTAGTCTGCTACTTTGATTTTGTTCGTTGTTTTTTTTTTTTTTTTTTTTTTTTGAGACAGGATCTTGCTGTGTAGCTCAGACTGGATTTGAACTCACTATGTAGCCCAGGATTCTGTGGAACTCTCAGAAATCCTCCTGCCTCAGCCTCCCTGGTTCTGGGAGTAAGGCATGCACCATTGTGCCCAGTTGTCTGCTACTTTGAAGTTCAAAAAGAGTCTGTTTCTCTAACTTAATTTTATTGAAGCTTTAAAAAATTATAAAATAATACTACCATGCTACTAAAAATTCAGGCAATAAAAATATAGGCTACAAAAAAGAAAGTATAAAAAATACATTCTGACATTTCCACTTCCAAAGAAAAAGACTCTTAACAATATTGGGTATTTTTTTTCACATTTTCATCTCCCAAATTATATGTAGTGCATATAAATACACTTTTAAAATGAGACCACAATGTGCAAAGCTAATGTCACTCATACTTTTGCTTAATCTTTCTTTTTATTTCTTTCTTCCTTATTTACTTATTTTGGTGGTACTGAGGATCGAATCTATGTCCTTCACATGGAGCTACATGGACCTTTTAAAACTTTTGTAGATTTTGAGACAGAGTCTTACTATGTTGCCCAGAGCTGGCTTGAACTTGCGACCCTCCTGTTTCAGCCTCCCTGGGAGCCAGACCGCAGGGCTGAGACACTGGTCCCACTTTGTTTCACATTTTTCCTGTTCAGCACACACAGACGCACTTTTTTCTTCTTTCTTTCTTTACTTTTGAGCTGGAGATTGAAGCAAGGACCTGAAACACACCTTTCCCTTTGAAAAATTCCATACTATTTCATCAGACATGAGCCTTAATCAACTGGGCGTCTGCTAATGACTATTTATATTTTTTCCAGTTTTTCATCATTGGGCATAATCCTGCCTTCAATGCTCCTGTACATTTATCTCTGTTTACCTAGGTGACAACTCTGTACAATAAATTGCTAACCATGGAGTTTCTCATCATCAGAGCACATCACTTAAACTCTGATGAATACTGCCAAGCTCACAGCTTTCCAAAACTGTGCGTGAGTATCAGTGGTGGACAGGAACTGCTTTTCTCACATTGGTAGTAGCTGTCTTTAAGGTTATTTCTTTATTTAGTGCTTGCACTAGGCAAGTACGCTACACTGAGCTATGTGCTCAGCTCTTTTTAAAAGTTTTTAATTTTGGGGTGAGTTCTCCCTAAATTGCTTAGAATGGGCTCAAACCTGCAATTCTCATGCCTCAGCCTTCTGAGTAGCTGAGGTTGTGCACCCTACTCTGACTGGCTTTTACTTACTTTTTCCAGGAAAATATCTTGACTATTAGCTCCATCCAACGGCAGCTCTGAGTTGCTGGCTGCCTTTTCTGCATGGTATGATCTATTGATTTTTTTTTTGTCTTTTTCATTTTTATCGGTACCAGGGATCGAACTCACAACTGCCTGCTTGCAAGGCAGGCGCTTATGCCGCTGAGCTAAATCCCCAGACCCTGCATGGTATGATCTAAATTGGGGGGCAGTAGTCAGCACTTCGCCACAGTGGGGTGCAGGAAGCCCAGGCCAGGTCTTGGGGCAGGAGCGTGACAACAGCCAACCTCAGGGATGCAGGAGGTGACAGCGGTGGGCTCTTTACAGAGGGTCTTGTGGTGGCTCAGAGGCAGGGAGGTCCAGTGTCCAGGGTGCCCACGAGCCTGCACTACCTCACAGAAGCTGGCAGCGGCAGCCAGCGCTGCTCAGCTGGTTCCTTCTCCAGTTGCTTGAACAGCTTAACAGTGGCTTTTAAATCTGTCTTTCTATTGCATTTTTTTTTCTTACTGACTTGTGAAAATTCTTTGTATATTATTCTTTCTATCTTCAAGAACCCAGGGTCTTGGTAGCCTTAAATTTTTTTTTTTAAGTTTTTAAAAAAATTGCCAGGAGTGGTAGCACACATAGTGTAATTCCAACACTTGGGAGGCTGAGGCAGGAGGATCACCAAAAGTTCAGAACTAACCTGGGCTACATAGTGAATTCAAGGTCATCCTGGACTACATGAGGAGTCGGTGTCTCAAAAATAAAAAAAGAAAATTAGATTTACAGTCAGTTCCAATGGCACATGCTTGTAATCCTAGCACTCAAGGAAGCTGAGGCAGAAAGACTGTCGGCCTTGAAGAATACTGTACCAAGGAGGTGACCTTTGTGTGGGCCACCTATTGATTAGCACACGCTCAGCGGGACACTCCTGTTATCCTACAGTAATTTAGAGGTAGGTGGATTTACAGCCCCAATTTTCCGTCTGGAAGCCGAGCCACAGTGCAGGTAAGCAGCGGAGTAATCATTATCCCGCTCGCCTTCCCGTTTTTAGGCTGAATCCCGCGTCCTAGAGCCTGCTGTCTCTTTTCTGGGTCCTGGAAGTTGCGAGGGGAGAAGACCTTGGGTTTCTTGACGCCTTGGCACCCTGCAGCCAGCCACAGGGACCCGGAGTTAGAGAAAAGCCAGGAAGCCCTGACCCCGGAACTAGTCGGCCTTAGCGTCCACGGTTGCCAGGGCAGCGCCCCGGAAGTAGAGCGCCAGTGACGGGCCAGTCGGCCAGGCTGTGGGCGGTGTCTTCCCGCGAGCATCTTGAGTGGGGCTGGAGGCGGGCCTGGGACGCGGTGCGGAGCTGCCTTCCACGGAGGCCACAGGTGAGGCCCAGTCACCGCGGTCGCCGTCTCCTGGGCGCCGAGGGTGTGGCCGCGCATACCTGCGCGCGTTCGCGTGCGCATGCGCGAGCCGGTGTGTGCTGCTGGTCTAAGCTGTTGCCTCCGGTGCAGTTTACATGCTGCTCTCCGGATCCGCGTTCTCCGCGGCCACTGTTATCTGTTTCCTCTGGGATTCTGCTCGCGTCGTCCGATTATTGTAATTGCATGATTAGTTACCCCTGGCTTCGTTCCTAGACTTTCACAACCCTCCGCAGCCCGTGCTGTTTCTGTTGGCTTTTTCTGCAGGGAACGCTGTACCGGTAGGGAGGACTCCGGTAGGAGAGCGGAGCCGTGGATTCCCTCCCTGTTCATTTTTCTCTGGGTGACTGGACCAGGGGCGGGCTGGATTTGTCATGCACTGCCCAGGAGCCAGATCAGCAGGGACAAATCCTAAAGCCAAAGTTTCTGGGCATTGTGAGACGGTTTGCAGTTTGCAAAGCAGGTTCTTTGTTCAGGAAACACTTGGTGGGTGCATCATGAGGCTGGCTTGAGGTGCCTGCTCAGTACCCCAGGAATGACAGACGCGGGCAAACAGTCACTGTGCGGCAGGGCGCTGTCTTGCAGAGAGGGTGTGAGAGGGACAGGGATAGTAGGGCTGTGAGTGAACGGGCTTCACCCTTGGGGAGCCTCCAGGCACACTGTTATTTACTGTTTTCCTAAAGATCGCTGGGTTTGTCCTTTTTAGAGAAAGCTAGTTGGGAACAATCCAGAGGTCAGGGAATCCTGGCCTAGTTGGGACTTCATTGAGAGTGACAGTGATCAGTGATAGCGGTGGTGCACGGCTGTGAACCCAGCACTGTGGGAGGCTGAGGCAGGAGGATGGCAAGTTCATACCCAGCCTGGGCAACTTAGCAAACTGGGGTGTGTGTTGGCTTTGTTTTGTTGTGTTGTGTCGTGAGACAGGGTCTCGCTGTGTAGTTCAGGCTGGTCTTGAGACTCATGGGGGTCCTCCTGCCCAGCCTCTGGAGGACTGGAAATTACAGGTGTGGCCATCACTCCCAGCTAGGGCTCCTATTTTCTTAGGCCAGACCCAGGGGAGGGTGGGTCTCAGGAGTGTGCATCCTCTTTTCCTTCTTGCTGTCTCTGGGAAGTCACCATCTTGGCTGGGGACGGTGATTCCTGCAGGACATGACTGTCCTCCTTTTTATCCTGGAGGCCTGGACCTTGCCCACTCATTGGTTATCACAGTTGTACTTGTTGGCTCCTATGCAGGGAGAATTCACTTATTTATTTTTAAAAAGTCATCAAATATTTATCAAGCACCTGCCGCTGCTGCCAGCCGTAGCTCTGGGTTCTGGGATTCAGCTGGAGGGAGGACAGAGCCAAGTCCCTTTTCTCATGGAGCCCGTGTGTCTAGCATGAGGACACGGAGCCAGGTCAGGTCTCTTCCGCTTCAGTTTTGTTTTGAGACAGGGTCTTGCTGTGTAGCTCAGGCTGGCCTTTAGCTCACTATGTAGCCTGGGCTGCCTTCTAATACTCAGCAATCCTCCTGCCTCCACTCACCCTCCTGGGTGCTGGATTACAGACATGCTTCGTCCTCTCTTATAAGGTCAGCAGTGCATTATGGGACCTCACCCTCCTGACATCACCTAATCCTCATCCCCTCGCAAACATGCCACCTCCAGATGCCATCAATGTGTGGATTTGGGGATGAGAGCTTTTGGGGGCCACACTGAACCATCGTAGAGCCCCGCACTCCCCCTGGAAAGCAGCGTCATGTGGGGCTGGAGCCCGGGAATGTGGTCAATCAGAATCATTTGTCTCAGCCAGGATGGGTGCAGAGACAGTGCACTGCCTGGCATGGGTGAGCGAGGCCCTGGGTGTCACCCCAGTGCTGGTGGGGAGACCCATGTTGCAGCAAAGGAAGATGAGAAAATGGTCCCCGTGCAGCCTGTCACAGAAGATGCTGCCCCTCAGCATCCTGGCCACGTCTGTGGCACTGTCAGGTCCCTCAGGGCCTGTGCCGCTCATCCCTGTTCCTTCTGTGTCAGGCGAGACCCCGAGCTGGCGTCGGTGAAATCGAAGGCGACGTGGGCGGCCTGGTGCTCAGGAGGACCTATGGTGAGTGTGGCCTGGGCGCTCTGCCAGTGACTGTGCTGTGGGGCGGTGGGGACTCAGGGAGGGCACCCCACATTTGACAGAGAGACTGCTCTTCTCGGGCTCCCCTTCCCACTGGGCAAACTGAGGATGAGGCTATTTGTCCCACAATGATCAGGACCGTACCAGGGACTTTCCTTTGGCTGGGACAAAATACCCCACAGCCACAGTGTAGGAGAGGAGGTTTAATTGGCTCACGGTTTCAGAGAACCCAGTCCATGGTGGCTGCTCCCAGACAGGAGCAGCAGGCGGAGGAGTCAGGGGGAGCAGAGCAGCTCTATTCGTGACAGCAAGAAACAGAACAGTGACAGAAAGAGACGCCCTCTGGTGGCTGCTCCTGGGACCAGCACCGCCAGCTGGGGGTGAACCCACTGTACCTGGTGACCCAGTCACCCCCTAGGAGTCTCAAGCTTGTGGCAATCCTCCTGCCTCGGCCTCCTAGGTGCTGGGATTACGGGCAGTCACCGCCATGCCCAGCTTCCAGGACTCTCCTAATCCAAATGGAATTTTAAGCCCCTGGGGTGCCGTCTCATCCAACTGTGCTGCCCTTACCTGGGGTCACTGCTCTGCCTCCCGCTGCTGCCCTAGGGTGAGACAGTGGCCAGCATAGGTCCCCCCATGAGTTAGTGCGAGGTTTGCCCTGCAGTGATCACATGGGTGTCACCCGGCAGGGGTAGGGGTTTCCCTGCAATCCTGGCTTTGCGGTTGGTCTGGGGTGGAGGTGGGGGGACAAGGGCTGTGGTCCAGGGCTGTGAGGCTAGTAAAATTAAATGGCAAAAATGTAAAGTCCCAGGTGGGTGTGGTGGCGCACCCTTGCAATCTCAGGCCTCTGGGAGGCTGCAGCAGGAGGGTTATGAGTTTGAGCACAATTTGGGGAACTTTGAGAACCTGTCTCAAAACTTAATTACCAAAATGGTTTGGCAAGGTGGCCCAGTGTGAGGCCCCAGCTTTATTCCCAGAACTGGCAAAAACACACACACACAAAGCACACTGCCCCACAGGCCTGAGGCGCAGAGAGCTTGCTTGGGTGTAGGATGTGAACCCATACCTGCTGGTGGCTGCTGGTGTAGTGATGACACTGTTCCCCATGAGATCGACTTGGATTATCCCTTCTGTTGACCCTGTGAGTGGACATCACTATCCTGCTCACGGCCACCTTCACAGAGGGAGGTGACAGGCTGAGGGGAGAGGGTGGCCCCTCACAGCAGGGTGGCTCTGGGTCCAGTGGGCTGCCGTGACTCTCACATGGGCTGTCGGCCACCGACCTCAGCCTCCCGGTCCGTGGAAGGAGAAGGTGCGGCCTGGCAGTAAGGGATGTCACCTCCCCTCCCCTTCCCTGGGATTGAACAAGAGCTGCTGCCCAGAGCTATACTCCAACCCTTTTGATTTTGAGACAGGGGCTCACTAGGTCATTAAATGCCCAGGTTGAGCTTAAACCTGCAATCCTCCTGCCTCAGCCTTCTGGATGCTGGGGTCACAGGCGTGGCCACCATGCCCGGCTCTGCAGGTATTGAGGAGGCCGCAGGTCTGAGAGCCTCGCGACTGTGTCTCGCAGGGTCATGGCGGGGAAGGTGAAGTGGGTGACCGACATCGAGAAGTCAGTGCTGATCAATAATTTCGAGAAGCGAGGATGGGTCCAAGTGACAGAGAGCGAGGACTGGAATTTTTACTGGTGAGTGCAGGAGCCTGATCTTGTGCTTGGGCAGAGCTTCCTGGTGAGCACTGCTGTCTGCTGTGTCCCTGGGGACGAGCCTGGCCGCCCTGGCTGTCGTGCTGATCTGGGGCACGTGCATGGTGTGCGCATGCGCGGTGGCCCCCCTAACTGGATGATTGACAGCCAGGATGGACTCAGTCCAGCCGTGGAAGAGCAGCTTGGGCACCCTTGTGACCTTTGTCTTTTTCCTTTTTTTTTTTATTGGTACTGGGGATCAAACTCACGACTGCCTGCTTGCAAGGCAGGCGCTTATGCCGCTGAACTAAACCTCCAGCCCCGTGACTTTTGTCTTAAGGCGTCCCCGGCCTGGCGTCCCAGTCCCCATCCCCCGCATTTAGTGCAGTCGTGGCGATGAAGCTCGGTTCTGCGATGATCCCGTTGTGTTCCGGTGGGGCTCGGCGGCGTATGAACGCAGCTGGCTCCTGGCTGTCTGGGAAGCGGGTTGGAAGTGAAGGGTATTTTCCCGTCAGACATCGTGGAAAGATCCTTCCATAGCACCCCTTAACTAACCTTTCCATAGTAAAAAAGGGGGGGCATCATTATGCACATAGCGTGCATCATCAATGTGCAGTCATTTTCCGAGGTTGGTCACCAAAAAGTTCCCAAATGTGCCAAGTTTACCAGAACAGCAGTGTCACACCGCACTCCCCTTCCAGGGGGCATGGTGGGCTCACAGGCAGGGAGGGAGGCAGGGCAAGGGGGAAGGAGGGGCCCCTTCCAGAGGAACTGGGGGGGGGGGCTCCCGGGGTCCACCCCCTACCACCCCCACCCCGCTGGCACCCGCTGCTGCCTCGCTGGGTCTCAGCCCTTTCGGAACTACACACTGGCCTAAGCCTGGCTGCTGTTCCTGGCTTTTCTTTAACGTTGTTCTTTTCTACCACGATGGTTTTTTTTACATTCCCTTCTAGCTTTGTGGGACCATTGATAGCAGAAATCATAACAATTATATAAAGCGCTGATCGAGATTACACCCACAGGGCTGGGGATTTAGCTCAGCGGCATAAGCGCCTGCCTTGCAAGCAGGCAGTCGTGACTTCGATCCCTGGTACCCGTAAAAAGGAAAAAGAAAAAAAAAAAAAAATTACACCCTCAGACACGGCATCTAGGCTCAGCCTGACGCTTATGGAGCTTAGGCTCGCTTTTATGTCAGGTTTGTCGACTGTATCAGTGATCACTGGGACCCAAGTCATTGAAGCATGACAGCGTCAGGACAGACTGCAGGCCACTGCGGTCCTCAGTCCCCACAGCCCCACAGCCTGTCTCACTGTGGCTGGCAGCCCCTGGCTCCTCTGGGGGTGCGAGGGTGCCAGGCCGGGCCCTGTAGGGTGCTGGACTCAGGTGCAGCCGGGCTTCCATTTCAGGATGAGTGTGCAGACCATCCGGAATGTGTTCAGTGTGGAAACTGGGTACCGGCTCTCAGACGATCAAATAGTCAATCATTTCCCCAACCACTACGAGCTCACCCGGAAGGACCTGATGGTAAAGAACATAAAGAGATACCGGAAGGAGCTGGAGAAGGAGGGGAGCCCCCTGGCCGAAAAGGACGAGAATGGAAAATACCTCTATCTGGGTCTGTGCCTTCGCCAGCCACGGTCTGGGCTGGGGCCATGGGTGGTCGCTGGCTCTTCAGGGGTCGGGTCAGTGGTGGCTGGAGTCCCCAGCTGCTGAGTAGGCAGGGGCTGAATTATATCAGCAGCCTCTCCGGCCTCAGTTTCTTCTTCTGCTAGGTGGGAGTGATAGCTCACAGCTTGCAGGGGGCAAAGAATGCATTCCCTGAGTTTTGCACATAGAGCGTGACAGAGCTTGTCACTTGTCAGCGTGTGCGAGACTCTAGCAGCACAAGTCCTTGTCACATTCAATGCTGAATTGAAGCTGAGGGGCTGGGCGTGGTGGTACACGCCTGTAATCCCAGCACTTGGGAGGCTGAGACGGGATAGCCATAAAGTTTGCAGCCAGCTTAGGCTATATAGTGAGACCCTGTGTCCAAAGAAAAATAAGGAGGGGCCAACGGGATGACACCAGAACCTAACGGGTAGTGGCGGTCGCAGCCTCCTGTCCTTGACTTCTGCTGGGCTTGCTCCTGGCCAGCACGGTGTGTCTCTGACCTCTCAGACTTTGTGCCGGTCACCTACATGCTGCCCGCTGACTACAACCTGTTTGTGGAGGAGTTCCGGAAGAACCCGTCCAGCACCTGGATCATGAAGCCGTGCGGCAAAGCCCAGGGCAAGGGCATCTTCCTCATCAACAGGCTCTCGCAGATCAAGAAGTGGTCCCGAGACAGCAAGACGTCCTCGTAAGTGCGGGGCTGCTGCAGGTGTGCGCTGGTGGTTCCCACCATCCCGGGAGGGCTCTGCAGACGTGGTTGCCCCTGGGGCCTGGGGGGGCACCCGAGCCACCAGGGGTCACAGGCACAGTGGTCGGGCGGCGAGGCCCATGCTGCCTGGGACCCAGGGCCCTGGGCTCCTGGCTGCAAATCCCAGCCCGACTCCCACTGCTTGAACCCTGTTTTCTGTTTTTAGCCCTTTGTGAGCTACATCCCCAGCCCCTTTTTTAAAGAAACTCTTAAAATTTGAGACCGGGTTTGGCTAAGCTGCTGTGCTATCCAGGCTGGGTTTGAACATTTGACCCTCCTGCCTCAGCCTCCCGAGGGCTGGGATTACAGGTGTGAGCCGCCACACCCGGCAGGGTAGTACTTTTGATATCGTGCCTTCTACCATCTAATCGCGACTGTGTGTGTGTGCAGGTTTGTGTCTCAGTCGACGAAAGAAGCCTACGTGATCTCGCTGTATATCAACAACCCGCTGCTCATCGGCGGCAGGAAGTTTGACCTGCGCCTCTACGTCCTGGTGTCCACCTACCGCCCGCTACGCTGCTACATGTGAGCGATCAGCTGGCAGGTCTCTTCTGGGGAGCTCCCAGGCGCCCCCGTGAGGCCTCATGATGTAATGCACCCACTCAGGCTCGGGTCAGGGCCTGGGGTGGACCCAGAGCCAGTGTCAGTCTGCCAAATAAGAGCGCAGCCTGGTGAGCGGGGGTTTTGGCTCCATGGCTCAGCAGCACAGCGCCTGCCTGGCAAGCGCAAGGTCGGGAGTTAGATCCGGTATCAAAGAAAAAAAAAAAAGGATGCATTGATTTCTAGAGCGGGAAGTGGTCTGGTTTCTTCCGAATCTTCTGAGCCTGACTGCCCCTCCGCCTAGGTATAAGCTTGGGTTCTGCCGGTTCTGCACCGTGAAGTACACGCCCAGCACCAGTGAGCTGGACAACATGTTCGTTCATCTCACCAACGTGGCCATCCAGAAGCATGGGGTGAGCATCGTCACTCGAGTGGGGACAAGTGGATGGCGCTGTGGGTTTCCTTTCTGTTCTTTTCAAGAAAGCACAGGGCAGCCGGGTGTGGTGTCTCACACCTGTAATCCCAGCACCCAGGAGGCTGAGGCAGGAGGTTTGCTTCAAGTTTGAGGCCAGTCTGGGCTCAAGAAAGAAAGAAAGGAAGGAAGGAAGGAAGGAAGGAGGGAGGAAGGAAGAGGAAAAAGGTAGCAGGGGATTTAGCTCAGTGAAAAAAGTGCCTGCCTGGCAATCACGAGTTCCTGAGTTCTATCTTTGGTACCAAAAAAAATTAAAAAGAGAGAGTGCATGGGGTAGGTACAGGCTTGATATCAACGGAGGTCCTCACCAAGGCCCTGCCCCAGAAGGGAGCGGGGCCCCCCGAGTGGCAGGTCTGGCTTCCCCAGGCCTGGGGTGAGCGAGGCATGGGCCCTGGGAGAAAGAAGTCTGCAGGTTGAGGCCCTGCCCAAGGGTTCTGGGGCCTTAGCTGGGTCTGCCCAGCTTGTGGGCCTCCGTTTCTCCACGGTGAAAGGAGTTCATAGTGTTACAGACGCCCCGCGACCTGAGGGGGGGCTGCGTCCCGACAAACACTCCTTGAGCTGAAGTACCGTAGGCGGAGGAGGGTTGGGTCCACCTGACTCGCCGGACACCGTAGCTGGGCTGTGTGCCCGCTGGCCTTTCCATTTGAGTTTCGTAGTGTTGAGGCTGGAAGATGCCCTGGACACATCCGCTGCCCCTGAGCCTCGCCCCCACCTGATACTGCATGTCCACTGTGCGCGTGTGGTGCCGGGACTGAACCCAGGGACTTCACCCCGAGCTGCACCCTCTGCCCTGTTTATGTTGAGACCAGGCCTCGCTAAGTCGCCCAAGGCTGGGCTCCGACTCAGGCTTCTCCTGCTTCAGCCTCCAGAGTGCTGGGATTCCAGATGTGCACCACCCCCCACCCCCACCCCCGTTTAGTGAAGTCTTTAATACAAACTGATGTTTTTTAGAAGGAATTCATTGCCTCTTTCCTTGTAGAGATATTTGCTTAAGATATAGTCTGTATTCCGAGCGGACTGGATTGTAGTTAGACTGTCTTGTTTGGGTTTGAGGCTCTCAAACAGAAGCAGTGAAAATGAGGCCCGACCCCCAAACCTCTTAGGTGTTTTCTAGCCCCGGCCTTCAAAGACGGGCCGTGTGATTTGTGGGATGGAGGAGGAGGGGAAGGCATCAGAGATCCTGGGCTGGGGCTTCTGCACCCCAGCTCAGGCGGCAGCCTGGGCCGGGGCAGCCCCAGAGCGGCTTCTCTCCCGCAGGTGGGATGGCTGGCTGTGGGGGGCTGTCGGAGGTGGCAAGTGCTGGTTTCACAGCCTGGCCCACGGCCTAGCTATCTCAGGCTGGTGCTCCAGGTGGCGGAGGAGAGATCAGCAAGCTTTCTGGGGCCACAGCGGGCGTTGGAGAAAGTGGCCAGCAGGGCTTGGGCCCCTAGGCCAGCTGTGCTGCACCCGCTATGAGGGCCATGGCGGGCACCAGGGGGCGCTGTGGAGCCAGGCGCCCTGCAGAGCTGTCCTGCCGGAGGCTGAACCAGGCAGCTCTGCAGAGGACTGGGTGTGGGCAGCAGGGGCCAGGGAGCTCCCTGGAGGGTCTCGGCCTAGAGTCCGTGGTCTTGCCGGGGCCACACTCCACAGCAGAGGCTAAAGGTTCAGTCACTTGTGAGAATATCCAGAGTTGACTGTTTGATTTATTTTTGCTGTCCTGGGGACCGACCCCAGGCCTCTGCATCAAGCTACATCTCCAACCTTTTCAAAATCTTTTGTTGATAATCCCAGCACTTGGGAGGCTGAGGCGGGAGGATCATTGCACGTTGGAGACCAACCTGGACTAAAATGAGCACAAGGCCAGCCTGAACTGCATAGCAAGACCCTGTCTCTAAAAAAAAGAAAAAAAATTTTTGTTGAGTCTCACAGCCACTAAGTTGCCCAGGCTGGCCCTGAGATCCTCCTGTCTCAGCCTCCCAGAGTGCTGGGATTGCCACTAGGATTGCCGCAGCCAGCCTCCCCAGGTGCCCAGCACCCTGGAGGCCCTCGGGGAGTGTCCCCCTGGGTGGCACCGCCCATTCTATTCCAGGAGGACTACAACCACATCCACGGCGGCAAGTGGACTGTGAGCAACCTGCGCCTCTACCTGGAGAGCACCCGCGGCAGGGAGGTGACCAGCAAGCTGTTCGACGAGATCCACTGGATCATCGTGCAGTCCCTGAAGGCCGTGGCGGTGAGTGGCTGCCGCGCTGACCGGAAGTGGCTGGATACCTACTTCCTGTCGTACCTTGTGGGAGTCTTCTGGGGGCTGAGGGAGTTTAAGAAGGAGCAGCCACAGGCCCTGGGTCTTCGGAGGTGCAGGGTCCCCCAGCACCATTATCCCAGCCCTTGGGAGGCTGAGGCAGGAAAATTGATGCAAATTTGAGACCAGCCTAGGCTACAAAAATAGCCCAAGGCCAGGACAACCAAAAATAATAAAAAAGTGGAGAGCAGGCTGTGTGGAGATGAGGTGTTAGAGGCCTCCTCACTTCTAGACATCTTAACTTTGCTGTTTCTTGGATATTTAGGGGTGAAAATACCCTTCCCCTGCTTCTCCAAGCTCAGACCTTACATCTGCTCGCTGGCCTGCGCTCTGCAGATGCCACAGGGAAAGTGGCCATGTGCCGGGCTGCTCCCAGGGTACACAGCGGGGGTCCCCAGGGCTCTCATCACCCCGTGACTTGTGAGGAAATAAACCCATGAAGGCGGGAACCCCAGAGCCATTGGAGGAAGGGGTTTCTGTCCCAGGCTGGGGGTGTCTTGTCTTCCCCCTGGATCTGTGGTCTCCCCAGGAGCCGAGTCCCTAACTTGTTCTCTTCCATGACAGTCACACTGCTGGGGACGCCTGTGCTGATGACCAGGGCTCTACTGAGCCTAATGGGGGACCCCAGCCCCCCCTCACTCGCCCCTTGCTGGTGGAGGAGCAGTTCAGGCTCTGAGCCCCGGGCTGAAGGGGAGGCGGGGGCACAGGAGACCGTGGTTGTGGGCACCCAAGTCGCTGACACTCGGGTCCCTCTCCCACAGCCGGTGATGAACAATGATAAGCACTGTTTCGAGTGCTATGGCTATGACATCATCATCGACGACAAGCTGAAGCCCTGGCTCATCGAGGTGACTTTGTGGGCCCCGCTGCATGGGGACGAGCAGGAGCTCGGAGGCGGTGTCCAGCTCTGTCGCTCTGCTGGCCGCTGAGCTGACCGCCAGCCCCGGCCCCAGGGAAGGCCATGTGTCCCTCTTCCCAGAGCTAGGCAGCTGGGACAGTGTGGTTTCAGAGTTTCCCAGCCAGTCCCTGATTCAGTCCTGCCCCGTCCTCCGGGGACATCATCCCCTGAGGGAGAGGAGCTCATGGACCCTGAGGCCTTGCCTGGCCACAGTGCACTGTCCAGGGACAGGGTGGCCTGTTCTTACTCCTCGGCCTCCAGGGTCATTTGGTTGTTCTGTTTTTATTTTTTTGTTTTTATTTGTACTGGGAATTGAATCCAGGGCACTGAACTACGTCCCCAGCCCCATCTATTTTTTCTTTCGAGATAGTCTTGAGAAATTGCCCAGGCTAAGTTCCAATTTGTGACCCTCCTGCCTCAGCCTCCCAGGGTGCTGGGTTACAGGCGTGCGTCACTACGCCCAGCTTTTCTTTTTTCTTGTTGAAACCATCATACTAAATTGCTGAGCTGCTAGAGGTTGGCTCAAACTTGCAGTCCTCCTGCCTCAACCTCCCAGAGCGCTGGAGTAGCAGGCATCCGCCACCACACCTGTCTATTTCTTCTTAACGCAGCAGCAAGTCTGTCTTTCAAGTTAGCTGTATGAGTGTCATTGCATTCACCGCGGGGAGCTGGTAGAGGCACTGACGCACCCTTGTTCACCTTACTTCCCTGTCCCGGCCTGCGGGCTGCGGTTCATCTTGACCTATTTAGGATGAGAATCACAGCGAGGCGCCCAGGGCAGCAGGGTGCTGAGATTGTTGGGCATCAGCTCCGCCCCCAGCAGCTCTGCCGCTGGAGCACCTCTCCTCCACCCGGGCCTGGGGCGTCAGGTGCCAGCCTGCCGTGGGAGCCCCAGGCCGCAGACCTATCCCGCACACATCACCTCTGAGCTGTGGGCACTGTGGCAGAGGCTTCCGGGGCCAGCTTCCCGCGTGCTGGACCAGCCCTCGCTGGACCTAAGTGCAGTTTTGCACTTAGCTAACAAGGACGCCATCTAGCATCCTTAAACCAGCCGGGCTGCAGAGCCAGGGCCCTCGGTCATCACGGCCTGGGACTCTGCGCCCAGCTCCTGGTTCTTAGCACAGAGCTGGTCACACAGCGTGGCGGTGCTCACCCATTAATCCCAGCCCGCAGGAGGCTGAAGCTGGAGGATCGCTGCGAGTTCGAAGCCAGCCGGGGCCACACTAATAGTGAGCTCAAGGCCAGCCTGAACTCCAGAGAGAGACCCTGTCTCAAAAGAAAAAAAAACTTCACGTGAAAGATGATAGCTTCATGGACGCGTGCGGCAGCCCGTGTTTCCCTCCCGCAGGTGAATGCGTCCCCGTCGCTCACCTCCAGCACGGCCAACGACCGCATCCTCAAGTACAACCTAATCAACGACACGCTCAACATCGCGGTCCCCAACGGCGAGATCCCGGACTGCAAGTGGAACAAGTCGCCCCCGAGGGAGGTGCTCGGCCATTACGAAATCCTGTAAGCTCGGGCGCCTGGCCGCCCTCTGGATCCCTGGCCTGCGGTGGCACTGCGTGGGCAGAGGCCTGAGCCACGGGTAGTCATGGCGCTCGCCAGCGCCCTCGCCCGGCGGCCGTGGGAACAGCAGAGGGGGCGGGGAGGCGCGTGGAGGACCCGCATCGGCTCCCCCTGCAGCAGCCGCAAGCCTCGGCTGCCCACCTGGCACCTTGTCAAGTGGGCACCGTGGTGCGGAGCCTAAAGGGGGAAATGGTTCCCAGCCGCCAAGGCCTCTGCTTCCTGAGCTTCGTTTCCAGAGGACGGCTCAGGGCCGGAGTGCACCAGCGGGGGGCTGGCCTGGGCAGCTAGGAGCTTGTGGGGTGTGGGGGGCCTCTGCTGCAAAACCAGAAAATCACCCCCATACTGCAGAGAGGAAGGGAAAAGGGAAGAAAAGAAGCCAGGTGGTGCCTGCCTGTAGTCTCAGCCCTGGAGAAGCTGAGGCAGGAGGATCGCTGTGAGTTCAAGGCCAGCCTGAACTACACAGGGGGAGGCTGTCTCAAAAACAAAACAAAACTAAATAAAGCACGGTGGTTAGAAGCCGCAGTGGTGTTGGCTGGACAGGAAGACAGGCCCCAGCCCTGCCTGTGTCCGTCGAGCCGTCCTCCCCTGCTCCTGCAGGTCACTGCGGACTCCTCACCCCACAGTGAGGGACCCTGGCCCCAGCAGTAGAGGTGCCTCTGACCAGAGGGGAGGAGCTGGAACCTGCATAGGGGACGCAGGACCACACGGGGCCTCTTGGGGCTCCCTGTGCCCGGCAGCCACGCTGCCCTTCCACAGCCTCAAAGCTAACCGGACCTGGGCAGCCGGCAGGCAGCTGGCCTGGTGGGCAGCCTGGCCCTCAGGGCCTGTGTGACTCGGTCAGAGCTGTCAGGGCCCTCCCTCTTCTGGCCGGCTCTCTGGGGTGGACTCTGGGGACATTTTTCCTTTTCCTTTTGGTGTTTTGGCGACCCTCCTGCCTCAGCCTCCGCAGTACTGGGATTATAGGAATGTGTCGCCACACCTGGTGGGAAGAGCATTGTTAGTGGTGTGAAACCGAAACCCCAAGTTTAGAACGGGCAGGTACCAGGTGCGACGTGCTGGCTTTGTGGGAGGCGACGACCTGTGGCAGCCGTGCCAGTGTGGTCCGGGGTACACTGCTGAGCTCCCACTCGGCCCCGTTCCCCTGGTCCCCCTGGAATGTGTGGCACCAGCTTCCTGTTCCTGTGAGCCCTGGGGAGCAGGCAGTGCCCCAAGGCTGCTGCATCCCAGCTGCACATTGGAGGTGTGCACCTCATTCCCAGAGCTGCACCTCATACCCTGGTGCAGGTGACGCCCCGCCAAGCTCGGGGACCTCAGGACAGGCACAGTGCAGCAGAAGGGCAGGGAAGGGTGCGACCTGCAGTGCCGTGACTGCCAGTCTGGGCCACCAGGCAGGGAGAGGGGTGCAGAGCTGTGTGCCTGGCCCTGGCCCCTCCCGGCAGGTCGCTGCTGGCCAGCTTGGGTGCTATGTGTGAAACTTCAGGAGACAGAGTCCCCACGCCCACCCACCCGAGGCTGCAGGGACTCTCACAGTTCCTCTGCATCCCTGCGGTGGCCTGTGACCCTGTCACCTGGGGAGGGGTCCACAGTAGCATCTTTGAGGGATCACTGAGTCTTGGCGGCCTCGGGGGTCCCGTGGGCTGTGGAAGCTGCCTGAGCTGGGCTGTAGCTGGGATGGGCAGAGACAGGACCCCAGGCCGGCCCAGGCCGCTTCCTGCTGACATCTTTGCCACCAGCTCTCAGCATGAGGCACCTGCTGGTGACCCTGGAGATCTTTGTTTGCAGGTACGACGAGGAGCTGGCCCAGGGGGACGGCGCCGAGCGGGAGCTCAGGAGTCGCCCCGGCCAGACACCAGGGCCCAAAGGGGGCCGCTCACGAGACACGGGGAGGACTGTCCTCACCACCTGGAAGTGACCACCCTGAAGTCTCTGACTGGAGCAACGCCGGAGCCAGCCCCGCTCCCTGTCGAATGCCTGCTGAGGCCATTTGGGAGATTCCTTTTGTCTAGTGCTTCTGCATTCCTGGGCTGTGTAAATAATAAAGACACTCATGTTTGGAAGGCTGAAGAGTCTTACTTTATCAGGGCCAAAAAGACAGACTGAAATGTATAAACTCAGTGTGATGGCACATGCCGGTAATCCCAGTGTTAGGGAGGCTGAGGCAGGAGGGTTGCTGTGAGTTCAAGGCCAGCCTGGGTTACATAGTGAGACCTTTTCTAAAAAAACCCAAAAAAAACGTGCTCCTGTGGAAGCCCATCCACTGGGGAAAAAAAGGACAGAAAAATTGTATAAAGTGAGCTCTTTTGCTGGAAGGTGACAACTGAGCCAGTGAGCCTGCTTTTTTATCAGATATTTGCACTTTTAAAAGTTTGCACTAAATTAAAAATAAGATAAGAAACAAGGCCGCTAGAAGTTAACAAGAAGCCAAGATGGCCCCAGGGCCAGGAGGAAAGTCAGCCACACCCGGGGGAGGCAGGGCAGGCAGCGCAGCGGCCCCTTTATTCCTGGGCCCTGCGGCATAACACAGTCACCCCCTCATCCACCCATCCACCCACCCTTTCATTCATTCACTGACATGGGGCGTTGCTATGGCGCCCAGGCCTGGCTCCATCTCCAGGAATCCAGCAGCAGTGCAGAGGGACAGGGGACAGTGTAGGTCACAGCAGCACAGGGTCTGGCCTTGCACTCACTAGGTAGCCCAGGCTGGCGTCAAATGCGTAGCGATCCTCCTGTCTCAGCCTTGAGTGCTGAGGCGCTTTCCCGCCCTGCTCCTCCGTGAGGTCCTTTGTCCCCTCTGGAGGGCAGGAAGAGGGTGGCGCCCACGCGGGGCTGCACTGTCAGCTTGCTGAAGTGGATGCTAGGCGCTCTGTCCCTGCTGAGAGGTCCTGGGTGACATCACGCTGCAGGCAGGTGTTTCCTCCGGACACTTCTGGGACACATGGAGAAGTGCAGGGCTGGTCACCTCGGGAATGTGGGCTGGGGACAGCGCTGCTCATCGCCCAGCTCAGGACCCCACGGCCCCCCTCTTTGTCAGCTTGTGACCCTTACCGCTGGATGCTTCTCGGGACAAACTTCATCACCGCCTGCTTCTTCTGTGCCACAGCCCCCGTGCCCTGACGGTCTCCTACATCCTCCTCTGCCGGGCCACTGCTGGCCTTGGCCTGAGCCCCCCATCGCAGGGAGCTACCCTCTCTTGGGGGGCTCTTTCCTTCCCATAACTGTCACTGAGCTATGTCCCCTGCCCTTACTCATTTTAAGGAGACGAGACACCTTAAATTGCCCGGCCTGGCTCAAACTAGAGATCCTCCTGCCTCAGCCTCTCAGAGCGCTGGGATTATAGACATGCCCCATTGTGCCTGGCTGCAGCAGGCTCTTTCTAATGTGACCATCCTGCCTCTGCATACTGTTGTCCTCCACTCACCCTGCTCTGTACCCTGTGCCCCACAGGAGACGCAGACGCCCATGTGGGCCATACCAGGCATCCGGGGACCCTCTCGGAGCAGCTTCGGCCCATTGATTTGCTTCCCGTTTCTCTCTTAGGAGCTGGCCTCACACAGGGAGGTGCTTTTATGGCTTTTCTGCTTTCTTCTGACTCAGTCATGATGCATCTCAAATGCTGTAAAGTGAAATACGGTGTCCTCTGGGAACACATTCTATTTTGGAAAATGAATTACTGCCTGACTCCAGAAGATAAAGACAAATAAAATTTTAAAAACAAAATGGGACGTGGTGTAATGGCACAATCCACTGTCTCAGCATTCTGGGAAGTGGAGCCAGGAGGATCATAAGTTTTCAACCTGGCCTGGACAACTTGGTAAAATTCTGTATCTTGAAATAAAAAAATAAAAAATGGGCTGGAAGTGTAGCTCAGTGCAGAGACCTCGGGTTCAATCCTTGTATTAAAAAAAAATTGCACTGAGAGTGGTGTGCATGCCTGTAATCCCAACATTCAGGAGGCTGAGGCAGGAGGGTCGCTGAGAGTTCAAGGTTGGCCTGGACTACACTATGTAGTGAGACCCAGTCCAAACAAAACAAAAACAAAAATCACAACAGAACCCTAGGTTCCATCCCCACTGAGGTGGGAGCCTGGCCTTCTTCCCTGCCTTCCCAAAGGGGCGTTCAGAGGAGAGCTGAGGGCTCCAGGGACAGTCACTGAGCAGGTGGCCACTCGGTGACAGCCAATGTGATGCACCTGTCACCCCCACAGCCTAGGCTCAGCCCCACCTGCTGGCCTTGTTGTGGGAAGATTCCCAAGCCAGCCTGATACAGGGGAAAGAAACTCCCAAGCCCCTAGATAAATGTCTGGTCCAAGTCCCTGTTCTCCAAAATCAAAGAATGAATTTTAGTAACAACGGAGGAGGTTGAGGAGCAGGAAATATGTATTGAGGCAAAGAAAGCTTCTGTCCGAGAGAGAGACAGAAGGTGTCCCGAGTGGGTTGCGGAGGTCCCTGCTTTTTCTAGGGACTTTTGTAGAGCAAAACCACAAGGTCAGGCGGGTCCAAGGTGGGAAAAATGGGAATTTGCAAGACAAACAGGCATGAGGTGGGACAGAACTATGGTCAACCAATAAGATTACGAGTGTAACCACGCAGGTAAGATTGATTAAATTGGGCTCCAATGGGGAGGCGAGTCTCTTAGCAAGCGGGCATAAATACAGAACAGGGCCTGTGGTGGGAGGGGTTAGGGTCCCGGGCTTCCTCAGCTCTCTATCACTTCAGGGTGATAGAGACCTGTTTAGAGTATCAGTCTTTAAGTTGTGGGCATATTTGTTTGATTTTTCTGTCTTGAGGTTTGGTCCACAGCAGGAGGCATCTGTCTCCTTCAAGGTCACAAGATATCTGGTCTCTGTCCTGGCTCCTAGGAGGGCCCTGTCTAACTGCCTGGAATATCTCTAAGTACCCAGCTGCCTAGAGCAGTACCAAAGCAAAAGGAAGACTTTGCCCTGAGGTGATAATAGGGCACCTTTAATCTTCCCACCTGCGGAGTGTAATTTCACAAAGCCAACAGCAGGGAGTTTACGAGAGCTCAGTTTATAGAGGATCTAGAACTGGGAGGTGCAAAGCCAGTTGGTTACACACTGAGTCCTATATTGCCGAGCAGGCTGGTGTGGGACAGATCTGTTGGGACAAAGGAATTGTTTGTCATGATCTAGAAACTCCGGGAACAAGGGGAGGGACCTCAGTGAGCACAGTTAGGGCACCACCGTGACACAGCAGCCTTCCGGGGAGGGGCCTGAATCAGCCCAGGGCGCCTTCAGGTGCAGCCGTCGCCTGCTGGGTGCTCACCAGAGCTTTGCAGCCGGGCTGCAGCCACCGTGGAGGTCAGCTGGACTTGGCGGCAGCATGGAGAGAGGCCTCTGACTGACCGTGAAATCCCTGTGTGTTTGCTGATTCATGAGTGAGCTCTTACACTGTGACTGCGCCCTTTTTCGGGCCTTCTCCACGCCTCTCCTCACCTCCTAATCCGTTCGGGACACAGGGCAGCTCGCTTCTGCCCCTGCACACTGCCCTCTGCCACCCGCCACCCCCACCTGTCTGGCCGCCTCCCCAGGGGCACACAGCCTGGCATCCCCCAGCCCTCCTGGAGCAGGGCCCCTGGGGAGGCGGCAGTACCCACTGGCCTGGCCGGCCCTGAACTCCAGCTGCAGGGTGGACCTAGTGGCTTCTTCCCAGTCCTGGGGAACACACCGTGGCCTTCACAGTGAGCGCCCCAGGCCTTGGTAAAGGATTCTCTCCTACATTTGGGACCTGCCTCCCCGCCCAGGGCTCACAGGGTGCAGCCAGATACCCGAGCTGAGGTAGCTGGGGACTCCGGGCATCACCCGCCCACCTGGTGCTGCCAGAGGAGTCACTGACTTACAGGTAACACCACCCGAAAGGCTCCCAGTGCTAGATTAAAACACAAAACAGAGACTCACCTGCTCCTGACTCAAGAGCTCAGGGGAGGGGAGAACCTTGGCACACACAGATCTGTCCTTCCTGGCGGGCCTGATGGTGCTCGCCTGTCATCCCAGCACTCAGGGAGGTTGAGGCAGGAGGATCACAAGTTCAGATCCACTCTAGTCAACATAGCAATAGCTAAGCCTCTCTGAACCTGGCCTCCTCCTCTGCCCCATAGAGATGTTGGCTGGCCTGCTGACCTCCCACAGCCACAGGAGGAAGGGAAGGGGTGGCCACAAAACAGCCACACCAGCTAGGTGCAGTGGCACAGGCCTGTAACCCCAGCACTCAGGAGGCTGAGGCAGGAGCGTACTGAGTTGAAAACCAGCCAGAAAAAACAAAGCACAAAAAATCCAGCCAGAGCTACATGGCAGGTTCAAGGCCAGCCTGGACTACATAACGAGACTGTCTCAAAACAAAAATTTTTAAAAGGCTGTAGAAATAAGCAGACAATGACATTTTCACATTATTGCTTCTGATAGATTTTTATGGCTTGTGCTGGGGTTTGACTCTCGTAACCATTCTTTATCTGGAGCAGTTTACACGGGTGTCTATACTCTTGACTGTTAGTGTTTGATTTAGAAGGCCTGAGAGACTGCAGATCCTCCAATGATACGCACTTTCCTGGCTCTTTACACATTTTTGTTTTTAGTAACTGGGGATTGAACTCATAACCTCTCGCTTACCATGCAAGTGCTTGGGCACTGAGCTAAATCCCCAGCCCTAGACCTTTTTCTGACCGAATCTATTTATCTACAGCGTGGAAATCCCACCCAGCTGCCTCCCATGGGCCAGGTTCTCATTGCTGTCCCCTTCTGGCAGCTGGGAGACACCCTGAGAGACGGTGTCAGCTGGCAAAGCCTGAGGACGCTCCTCTGCGGAACCTTCCTCCGCACCCATGGGTCCTTCTCCACGGGAGGCCACTGGGGGCTTTTTTTGCACCCGGCTTCCTGTGCTGTGGCTTTGTAGAAGACCTGCTCACTCTGCAGGGTAGGAAATGAATGCAAACACATAGAGCAGGGTTTGTTTTGGAAAAGTGGAATCCTTGAGATTCTTTAGGTTCTCCCCTCATTCTTGGGGGGTGTGTGGCGGGGGGTAACCAGGAATCAAACTCAGGCCTTTGCCTTGCCAGGCAGACACTGTGTCATTGAGCTATGTCCCTGGATTTTGTTTTCTTTCTTTGAAACAAGGTCTCACTAGGTAGTCCAGGCTAGCCTTGGCCATGAAGCAATGCTCCTGCCTTAGCCTCCCAAGTGCTGGGCTTACCGGCGTGTACCACCATGCCTGGCCCTTGCCTCATTCTGCATCCACTGTCTGTAATGGGGATAATCCTCAGGGCTAGGCAGATAAGAACCCTGCTAGTTAAGCCTGAGGTTCCCGGCGTGCGTGGAGCCAGGGAGGATGGATGAATGTATCTCTGGTTTAAGGAAATATCTTGCATTTCTTGCATTCCTTTTTTTTTTTTTTTTTAACTGGGGATCGAACTCCCGACCTTGGTCGTGCTTGCCAGGCAGGTGTTTATGCCATTGAGCTAAATCCCTGGCCCTCTTGCATTCCTTTTATAGAAAGGAAAGAAGGAAAGTCAGCATTTCTCTGGAGACATGTAGTAGAGAACTCAAACGTTTTTTGTGTTTTTTTTTGTCTTTTTCATTTTTATCGGTACCAAGGATCGAACTCACGACCGCCTGCTTGCAAGGCAGGTGCTTATGCCGCTGAGCTAAATCCCCAGCCCCGAGAACTCAAACGTTTGTACCCTTGAAATTTTTCTCTAGATTTTTCAGAAATTATTTCTTCCTCTTTTTTTTTTTTTTTTTTAATTTTCTTGACAGGTTCTCACTGTGTAGTGCACGTTGGCCTTGAGTGCACTGTGTAACCCCGGCTGGCCTGGAACTCGTGGTGATCCTCCTGCCTCATCTCCAGAGTCCTGGGATAATAGACACGAGCTGCCACTGCTGGCAGGGTCTTGCTTTTTAATCCACCCTGCAAGTCTGTGTCTTTTAGTTGGAGAGTTAAAACCATTTACATTTAGAATTGTCCTGTAAAAGGCTGTACTAATCTCTGTTATTCTGTTGGTTTTCTGTCTCATTCTTCCCTGCTTCTCCTTTGTTTATCCAGCCTTTCTTTTCTGTACATGAGATTCCTCTAAGTATCTCCTGCAATGCTGTTTTGATGGTCATGGATTGTTTTGGTTGAAGCCTGTCTTCCAATGCCTTTAGTTCGCCTTTGATTCTGAAGGTTAGTTTTGCTGGATACTACGAGCTAAGCATGGAGCTATTTTCTTTCAGGGCTTAAATACATTGTTTCAAGCCCTCCCACACTTACAGATTGTGCAGATAAACCTGCACTTATCCTATGGGTTTGCCCCTGTGGGTGACTTCTTTCTTCCTTGGAATTTTCAATGTTCTGTCCTTTTTTCCCTGAACTCTTGGCATTGAGCTGCCATAGGATGCCGAAGTTTCTTTTCTGGCCATGTCTGTTTGGACTCCTAAATCGTTCCTGTACCTGAATGTCCATGGCTTTCCTAAGACTTGGGAAGTTTTCTGCTACTGTTTTACTGAACAGATTTTCTACACCTTAGTCTGTACCTTGGTATCCTACTCTACACAAAAAATGTATGACCTTAATCTTATAACTGTGTCCCAGAAAAAAAATTTTTCTTTCTTTTCTTTTTTCTTTTTCATTTTGGGGGGCAGAGGAGAGCTTTTCAGACAAGGTTTCACTGTGCAGTTCAGGCAGGCTTTGAACTCACAGCAATCCTCCTGTCTCAGCCTCCCAAGCACTGGGATTACACCTGTGCACCACCACACCTGGCTTCTTTTCTCTATTAATGTCTGAATATTTAAAGTTTTAAGAAACTGCTAAATTTCCAAAGTGGCTGCACTATTCCACATTCCCAGCAGTGTGGAGGGTTCCAAATTCTCTACCTCCTCCTGACGTTTGTCCCTGTCTTTCCCTACCTGGCCACGCCAGTGGGGGCGGTGTGCTGTGGTGTCACCTCCTGGTTTAGATCTGTACTTCCCCGCTGGCTGATGAGGTGAACATCTGCCCGGGGGTCAGTCAGGTGCCCTCTTAGTAGAAACTTTGTCTTTTATTTAGTTATTTTTAATTTCATGAATTAACTTTTAAAAATGTATTTATTTTAGCCAGACACACCTGTAATCCCAGCACTTGGGAGGTTGAGGCAGGAAGACTGCCATGAGTTTGAAGCCAACCTGAACAAAATAGCAAGAGCCTGTCACCAAAATATATGCATACATATATATATTTTTTTGTCTTTTTCCTTTTTATCGGTACCAGGGATCGAACTCACGACTGCCTGCTTACAAGGCAGGCTCTTATGCCACTGAGCTAAATCCCCAGCCCACATACATATATTCTTTCAGTTTATCAGGACATAGTGGTCCCAGTCCTCATCTGGGGTCGGGCAGGCACACACAGCATAATTTCTTTCCCACCAAACCCTGTCCCTGGTCCTTTTCCCATGTAAGGAAGATCTATCTCCCTATTTCCTGTCTTTTACTCTGCTGTTTATAATTTGTGGTTTGTTTGTTGCTGTTGTTTTGTTCATTTGGGGTTTTTCGGTTTTTTTTCCTTAATTTTTCCTCCAATCAGATTTTTGCGTACATTTTAGGTATACACAACGATCACATTCATTATAGAGAATTTGTACCCTGACACGACATAACTTGATATTTCCCCACTCCCCTACCCTCCTCCAGGCCTTCCTCCCTGCCCATTTACAAAAGTTTCCTTTCCATTTTTTCCTTCTTTCCTCAGTTTTTAAAAACTTTTCTTCCCTATCTACACATGTATCCAATTCACTTAAGGGAGGCCTCAAGGCATCCATCCACCTAGAAATGTCTCCGGCTTATCCTTCTTTATGGCAGAGTAGTACTCCCATTGTATAAAAATCCCCACATCTTCTCTATCCATTCTTTGGTTGATAGGTGTTTGGTTGTTTCCAAGACTGAGCTGCTACAAAGGTGCGGCTGTAAACATGGCTGTGTATCAGTGTGCTGTGATGCTTTTCATTCTCTTGGGAAGATGCTCAAAAGGGGAACTGCTGGGTCAAATGGACCCTCAGTCCTAGTTTGTGAGGACTCTCCACTCTGGTCTCCACAGTGGCTGCACCAGCCTGCACTCCCAGCACAGTGGAGGAGGGTTCCTCTTCTCCACAGCCCCGCCAGTGTTTGTCTGACCTCTTGATCCTGGCCATTCTTTCCGGGGTGAGGTGGAACCTCAGTGCTGTTTTAATCCACATTTCGCGAGTGACCAGTGATGGTGAGCATTTTCTCTCATACTTATTTGCAATTTGTACTTCATAATCTGAGGAGCATGCGTTCATCTCAGATACCCATCTTTGAACTGGGTTTATAAGTTTGGGGGCTCTAATTTATTTTTTGAGTTCTTTATATATTCAGAATCCTTTATCTGAGGAATGGCTGGCAAATACTTTTTTGCACACTGTGACAAGTCCCTTCACTCTGTTGGTGGCCTCTTTCTGTGCAAAAACTGTTTATTTATTTATTATTTATATTTTAGTGCTTTGAGACAGGGTCTCACTGAAAAAATAAAATTATAGCCCCAAAGTGCACACACTTTCCTGCACATCTCTCAAGTTCGTCTTTCTCCCCATGTGTATACACACATTTTCTGTACCCGTCCTTCTGTTCCTGAATTTACAGGCCACTCCCAAGACTTAGCCCTGCTGAGTCGCCCTGCTGCAAGCATGCTGTGCTCCTTCCGCCGGAATATGACACCCACTGTTTGGGGGCCACACGGAGGAAGGAAAGAGAAGCTGTTTCTGTTGTTGTTTGTTTTTTGAGTCAGGTCTCACTGTCCAGATTGGCCTTGAGCTCATTGTGTGGCCCATGCTGGCCTCAAACTCCTGGCAATCTGCCTGCCTTAGCTTCCCCCACGCTGGGATCACAAGCCTGCTTCCCCATGCCTTGTGGGAAAAACATTGTCTTGGTTACTTTTCTCTCCTTACTGAGGACAAAACACCCAAAATGTGGGAAGGAAAGGTTTATTTAGTTCACTGTTTGTGGAGGTTTCAGTCCATACTCAGCTGGCTCCAAGGCAGGGCGGCCTGGCACTGGGGCAGCACTTCAAGGAGCAGCCAGAGCAAAAGCGGGCAGAGTGAGCCTCTTTTCCTCTTTTTTATATTGTACACAGGCCACCACCACCCCCTCTCCAGGGCCAGTGCAGCACTCACAAAATCTCCTTGTTGTCCTCTGGCACAGCTAAGGATATTTACAAAGTAGAGATCCTGGCTCCCTGCTGAGTCTCCTAAATTTCTCAAATCGACACAATGTATCAACCTTAGCAGAGATTTATTTATTTAGACTCCGCCTTGCTGTGTAGTTCAGACTGGACTTAGCAACTTACTGTGTGGCTCATGCAGATCCCCCTGCCTCGGCCTCCCAAGCCCTGGGATTACAGGGATGTGTCACTGCACCCATGACGCCAAGAGAAGCCATATGTGAAGATCTGCTTTTCACAGCCGTGAGACCTTGTCTGACCGTCACCGTGCCTGACTGGGTCTCCTTCCCCTTCTCGGCAGCGCACACAGTCTCTTCCCAGAGCCTTTCCCGATGACCCTGGTGCCTCCTTTCTCTAAGATCCTGGAGCATAAATCAGGCCTCCCTGGGCCTCGCTGGAGCATAGGTGGACGAGCCCCCAGCCCTGCCCCCAGGGGTCCCGTCACAGCGCCCATCCTGTCGGGGACACCTGCACTCAGCACCTGTGACCTCTGGTCCCTCTTCCTGGGGTGTCGGCAGGCTCACCGCTCTCTCTTCCTTGCTGGTGCTGCCCGGTGTCACCAGGTCAGTCTTTCCTGGTCCTCCTGTCCCCTTCCGTTTTCTGTGAAGCCCAGGTGTTTTCCAGCAGCTCCAGCAGGTGGTCACTCAGCTTCTTAATTTCTTCTGCTCCTCGGGGGCTGCCTTGTCCCTGCACACTTGGCCTTGTACCAGACGGAAGGGCTGTAGGGACCTGAGGCATCTACTCCTTGGGATGCTCCTCGTCCCCTGACCAGTGTCACCTACAGTGACAGGTGGCTTTCCGCTTGCCTGGGACTTTGCCATCCCCCCCGGGACTGAGACGCGGGAGAACTTGAAGACCCAATGGCACCCATCACCCATACCCACGGGACACTCAGGCACCATTTGGCAAAACATCTCCCAATGTTGAAGCAGCAGACCCCGGGGACATGGAGAAGCCGCAGCAAGGCCAGCGGCTGGCAAGGAGTGGCCAGGAAACCTGGCCTCAGCAAGAGGAGGCTCAGGGTGACACAGTGTTGCATGGGCTGTTACGGTTGTGCCTGGGGGTCCCAGCTACTTGGGAGGCTGAGGCAGGAGGATCACCTCAGCCCAGGAGTTTGGGGACAGCTTAGGGAACATCGCAAGAGAGTCAAACAAACCCAGCCAGGCAAACCATAAAGGGCTGTGTGGGGCAGGGAACGGTGACGAGACACATTCCAAAGGGAGGGCAGAAGGATGGCTCGGAAGGGCGCTGGATTCTCCTAAACAAGATGCAATGGTTTTACTTTGTTTGAGACACAGTTTTGCCGAGTAGCCCAGGCCAGCCCTACTCTCTGTCAATGTGAAGGGAGGAGGAAGGCCCTGTGGGGTCTCTCCAGGTTGCTGCACCATGCAGAGACCCAGGACAGGAAGGGCTGGGAAAGCCAGAGGCCCTGACCGTTGAGTTGGGGGATCGATGGCCTGGAAGGCTTTGGCTCGGGTTCAGTGGGGGACACGAGGAGGAAACACAGAAGCGAACTCAGGGCAGGGACCAGGCCCTGGTGCTGGAGCACCAGGTTGCCAGGGCAGTGGTGCTCTGCCTGTCTGTGGGGTGCCAAGGCTCCAGGAGAATGTGAAGTCACAGAAGTTTACAATCCGGTTGCAGGCGGTGGCACAGGCCTGTCATCCCAGCTCCTTGGGAAGCTGAGGCTGGAGGGTCCCTGGAGCCCAGAATTTCAAGGCACGCACAGGATGGCTGGGCTTGGCCTACGGTCCCAGCTTCCCCAGGAGACCTGGAATCTGGATCTGAGCTTCCCGAGTGTGGGGAGGCTCAGGTGCCAGCGGGAGCCTTGACCAGGCAGGAGACAAGCCAGGCTCTGTGACCCAGAAAGTCAATTTCTATTTACTTACTGATTCCTTCAGCTCATTTCTCCCCTGTGACAGCAGGCACTGGTCTCATTCACCAGGGATTGAGCACTCAGCAGTGCTCAGATGAGTGTGTGGCACATAGTAGGTGCTCAACAAACCACTGACTTCAGCCATTTGTGACAATTCATGCCTGGGAGTTCAATACTCAGGAGGCTGAGGCAGGAGGATTGCCATAAGTTCAACGTCAGCCTGGGTACCTAGTGAGACTCTGTCTCAAAAGAACAAAGCAAAAGTTGAAAAAGAAATAAACTTCTGACTTCAAAGCTTGGGCATTAGAATTGGAGTCCCTGGGGGCAACCCTTGTCCATCTGCTGGCTGTGAACTCAGGTCGGTTCCTTCCCTTTCCAAGTCTGTTTCTTTGGGGAGGGTGAGGCCTTTGAGGATTCTGTCCCTTTCCCCCTACCAGGTGGCCAGAGCCAATGGCTTAGTTTGCACACCTGGCCCTGGCCCATCCCTGGCCACCTCCCTGCTGTTCTTAGCAGTGATGATGATGATGGCACACCTGGCGTTGGAGCTGTCCCCTTCCTTCCTGTCCCCTGGGCAGGCGGTTTCCAGGCCCCACCCACCTCCCAGGGCTGGGAGAGAGAAGCAGCCCAGTTAGTGGAGCCAAGGGGGGAAGGGGCAGCTCCCAGGCCAGCCCAAGGCTGAGTCACCCTCACCAAGGCGGGGGTGTGTCTCCGTGACACTGCACACCCCCTTCCGGCTGGAGGGGGCAGTGTCTCTTGCCTGCCAGGCAGAGGAGCCCAAACAGAAAGGCTTTGAGAAATGCAAGAAGCAGGAGGCCAGGGGAAATGTTTGCTGCCAGCTGCCCAGTCTTGGGCGCTCCCTGTGTCTTGAGGACATCCTCAGAGCTGCAGCCCCACCCTGCTGCTGGCCCGACGTGTCATTGTCACTCGGCCTGGAACAGCCTCCCAAGTCACAGAGAAGGCTGATATCGGGCATCCCCTGCCCAGCCCCCTGAACCCTGAGATGCAGTGAAAGACATTCCCTGGGGCTCCCGCAGCACCTGCCTGTGACATTTTGGGCCTGGGACTGAGCTTTCCACTGTGACCCTGGTCTCCGCTTTCTCTCCCGCGGCTGGGTAAGTTGTACACCGCACCATCCCAGACACTCGACCTCATCCTGCCCTGGAGCTGCTCAGGGGTTCACCCACTCGGGTCCCCCCTGATATCTGTCCCACACTGTGCTTTCTGTCCCACGTGACACGAGAGTCTGCCCTCAGATAAAACAGACCTTGCTGTTTTCCAGGAGCGGAGAACTCAGCATGCACAAACCCACACCCTGATGTGCTTAGCAAGAGGCCTGAGCCATCGCCACCAAAACGCAGAAGCATGGAGCGGCCCCTCCGTAAGGGGACGGGTGAACCTGCGGCGGCGCTGCATCCACGGCATTGCGGATCCTTCACGGATAAAAGGGGAAAGAACTATCACAGGGTGGAAGGATGTGGTGGGGCTGGCGTGTAGCTCTTTGGCACAGTGATCACCTGGCACAGGTGAGGGGCTGGGTTCAAGTCCCAGTACCACTAAATACACAAACAAACAAGAGACGTGGAGAAATCCTGAGTGGGTTTTGTTGTTTTTTATTTTTTGTTTTTGTTGGTACTAGGAGATTTAACTGAGCTACACCCAGTCCTTTTTTTTTTTTTTTTTTACTTTATTTGGAGAATAGTCTCAGTCAGTTGTCCAAGCTGAGTTTGAACTTGTGATCCTCCTGCCTCAGCTTCCAGGAATCCTGAGCTTAGAGACGTGTGCTGTCACACTTAAATGCACATCTCTGAATAAACAAAACCAACTGAAAAGGCAACACCTTGCGGCCAGCGACCTCGCTCAGCAGCACAGCGCCTGCCTGGCAAGTACAAGGTCATGAGTTTGATTCCCGGCATAAAAACAAAACACTACAGGCAATACTCGTGGCCCCGCTCTGTGACATCCTGGAAAAGACACAGCTCTGGAGACTGCGCAGGTCAGAGGTTGCCAGGGGCCTGGGGCCGGGGAGGAAGGGTGGGTAGGACAGAGTGCAAGTCCTCGAGGCAGTGAAAAGACTCCACAGGGCGTAGCAGGTACAGACCCACACGCTGATCAAAAGTCACATATTGTGCAATAGAAAGAATGAACCCCGGGCCGGGCGTGGTGCATGCCTGTCATCCCAGCACTCAGGAGGCTGAGGCAGGAGGCTCCTCGGGAGTTGAAAGGCAGGCTGGGCTCCACAGTGAGACCTGGCCTCGGAACAAACAAACAGAGAGTGCAATTTGCTCTAGGTTCTGGAGATTGAGAAGCCTGAGGGGTCGGGGTGCACCTGGGGAGGGCCTTCCTCCTGCATGCGATGGGGGTGTCACAAGTCAGCATACAAGAGAGGGCAGGAGAGGACCCAGTCTGCTCCATAACAAAGCCACACGTGTGAGTGGGACACCAAGGACCTCAACCCCCTCCCAACACCGCTGCAACAGGGACTTGTCTCCAGCATGGAATTCGGGGGTCACATTCATACCACGGAGTCCGAATTGTTAGGCACAGGTGTGGGCCCTGTCCTTGGGTTTCTGTCCTGTCATCAGGTGGAGAAGAGAAGTTTAGGAGGAAATATTATCTATTTATTTATGTCATGACTTAGGGGTTTGGTTTTTTTTTTTATTTTTGTCTTTTTTGAGACAGGGTCTTGCTATACAGTTCAGGCTGGCCTTGAGCTCACTTTGTAGCCCAGGCTGGTCTTGAACTCACAAGGATCCTCCTGCCTCAGCCTCCTCAGTGCTGGGATTACAGGCCTGTACCACCACACCTGGCTCTGATTTTTTTTTTTTTTAATTGATACCGGGGATTGAGCTCACAACTGCATGCTTGCAAGGCAGGCCCTTATGCTGCTGAGCTAAATCCCCAGCCCCCTGAATTTGGGTTTTTGAAACCAGGTCTTACTACTGAGTTCAGGCTGGATTTCAGCTCACTCTGTAGTTTAGGCTGGCCTCCAAGTTATGATGACCTTCCTGCCTCAGTCTCCCAAGCCCTGGGAATACAGGCTTACACCACTGCACTAGACTCAGGTGCTTAAAAATTGTAAACTTCTGTAGCCCAGGAGGACAGGAAGTGACTCTTGCTCTATCCAAAAGCTCTCCTCACTTGGGGCTCTTCCAGGGGTGCTCTGGGAAGGTTGAGGGGAGATGCATTGTTGGGGGGCCACATTGACAGGAGGGTGCAGGGCACAGGGGCTGAAGCCAGGACGCAGGAGGAGGTGGGGGCTGGGTATGTGGGGGTGGCGGGCAGTGGAGCAAGGTCATGCCCAGCCACAGAGACTGGCTGGTGACACGGCCTCTGCTGTCCTCATCCCCCTCTCTGTTGGGACACCCAGTGCAGTATGAAAGGTATCACTTTGGGGCCATCATGGGAGAGCCATTTGGCTCTTACATCTCTGAGCCTCAGTTTCCCCAGGTGCAAGGTGGGCTCAGAGACCTCAACACGTAGGAAGTCCTGGACACCTGGCTTGTCATCACGAGGGGTCCTCCCCAGTCCCCCGAGGCAGGGTCTGTCCCAGCAGGTGACTGCTGGATTCGCCAGCCACATGCGCATGGGCCTGGGCCTGGCACTGGTGTCCACCACGGGGGCCCCCAGCAGGGACACGTTGCCCTGTCATTAGTCCAGGCCGGGCGTGGTGCAGGCGGGTGCTTTCCGGGGCCCACACGATCCTCCCAGGGCCTGAATGAGTGCACACACTGCAATGTGAAACCTGAGCGCAGCTGGAACCGGTTGTCAGGACAGGAAGAGCCAGTCCGGAGGGACAGCCGGAGTGGACCTGGCCACCCAGGAGCTGCCAGGACCCAGGAGCTGCCAGCTCCCAGGGGCCTAATGACAGCCACTGTGTGTGTGCCCTTGGCCGGATGCTGAGCTCAGGCCCTTCCAGCCCTGGCCGTGGTCCCAGGCTGCAGCAGGGGTGTGAGCCTGCGCCCAGCTCTTTGTCCTCCCTGTGCCCCTCGGACGCCTTCCACGCCCGGCTTATCCCTGTGGGTCTCCTCTAACTCCTCCTTCCAGGCCCCCACACCACTGTGGGCCTTCTCAAGCCTTGGCCACCCCTCTCCTTGGGTCCTTACCCTGCAGGACCCTGGAGAGGGGCTGTGGATTTTCACGCGGGCCTAGGCGGGGGCCCATCTCCCAGGGAGAGAGGCCCAGCTGGTGTGGGGAGGGACACCAGGGAAACCAGGGGACTGCCTTTGAGAGGGGTCCCTGACTCTACTGCCGGGGACCTTTGGTGGCTCCTCTGACTTCCCTGGGCCTCTCCCCCTTGAAAGGAGAGGAGGATGTACCTAGTCAGCTCTGGGGTCTTCTGGTCTTGCTGTTCTTTGATGTTGTGAATGCCTGGCACCATGGGCTCCTGCCACCCTGTCCCCTCTGCTCCTCGGGTGTGAATGGTCATGCTGAGCCTGTGTGTCTTTTTGCCACACTCAGCATTGTCCATGCGCTGCTGGGCAGCTATCACGTGGGGCCAGAGGGAGGGGGACGGGGGTGCCTGGGCAGTCACGTGGGCTGCATGAGCCGATGGGGAGCCTCCCTCCCCCGCCCCTGGGCCAGGCAGCCCAGAGCAGCCGGGTGGAATGGTGGTTCCTGCAAAGGGAGCAGGGACAGGAACAGAGCCCAGGTGGGGAGGGGAGATCAGGGATCTGGCACATTCCTCCCTGGGTGATAACCAGGAGCTGGAGGCTCCTGCCAAGTTAATCTACTCCTAGGAAAGGCCAGATCCCCTTGGCCAAGCTCCCGGTGGGTGAGGATGGTGAGCTGGGACCTGGAAGGCATCTTGGCAGCTCGCTCTGTCCCTTGTACTCACCTGGAGGTGCCTGGCACCATTGCCCCAAATCCTTTCCACATGTGATGGTCCTGGGAAGTGGAGGTTGGCCCTTATCCCTGTCCATAGGAGAACACTGAGGCTGGGGGCTGAGTGACTCCCCCAGCTTTCTAGCTTATAAGGGATGTGAGCCACCATGGAGGTGTACCCTTGTGATCCCAGCATTTGGGAGGCTGAGGCAGGAGGATCACTCTGCTGATGATGGGCTTGCTGCTGCAGAGATTGTAACTGGTCATTTAAAATCGTGCCCTGTCCCAGCTGAGCAGTGCCCAGAGAGGCTAGTGCCAGCAAATCACCAGGCCAGAGAGTCCTCGTGAGGAGCACAGCCTGCCCCACAGTGCCTCTGAGGGCCGCACTGCGCAGTCCTGGTAAGCTCTGCTGACCACAACATAACTTCGTGTGCAGAAACACACAGTTTAAAATATGAAAACGGTGGTGGCACATGCCTGTAATCCCAGCACTCAGGAGGCTGAGGCAGGAGGATTATTGCGAGTTTGAGACCAGCCTGGGCTACAAAGTGAGCTCAAGGCCAGCCTGAACTGCACAGCAGGACCTTGTCTCAAAAAGACACAAAAAAAAAAAAAAAAAAAAAAAAAGACAAAATACTATTTTTCTAACAATCTGTTTTGTTTTATTTTTCCTTCTAATAAAGAAAGGATAAGTGTACATGTAGAGGCTTATACATGTCTAGAACTTTTCCTAAGCAGTTTATGAGAATCGCTTATACTATGTGTAATGAAATGAACAGCTACTTTGAAGAAAAACAGACATTATGGTATCCACTGCTGGTTCCGTATCATCGCGCTGTGAAATCCAGTAAAGCTTCTATTCTTTGTTCAGAGTGGTTCTAGTCTATTTTATATTATTTAATTTCAATATAAATGAAGGCGTGAACAGCTGTTTTGAAGAGAACAAGACACTATGGCGGCCATTGTTAATTTTCCTATTGTCTGGTTTTGAAGGCCTGTAATGCCTTCATCATTCTGTCTGATCAGTTTTATATTACTTTGTTTTGTATGAATTTGTTGTGTGTGAAGATATGGACAAGTATTTAGAAGAAACAAGAGACATTATGGTAGCCTTTGTAGATTTTCTGTTGTCTTACTTTGAAATCTGTATCACTTACATTGTTTTGCTTCTGATCTGCTTCATTCTGTTTTGTTATGTTTAGTTTTGCCATTTTTAAAATAAAAAAACACAAAATAAATAAATGAAATATGAAAATGCTGCAGTTTGAGCATCACTTTATAGTAATAAAATTTCACTGACTTCAACAGGAAAGTCCTAAACACTCACTGCAGAGGACCCCATTCACAGAAGGCCCTGACGGAGGCCAGGCAGAGCCCCGGAACCAGCTCCCTGCGAGCCCAGCCTTGGGCGCAGACAGACCTTGGGCCCTGCACAGAAAGGTCCATCTCATGGAGAAGGGAGCAAAGGGACAGTGGGGAGGTGCATGGTGACCCAAAGCAGGGTTTCACTATGCAGTTCAGGCGGGTCTTGGACTCACAGCAATCTTCCTGCCTCAGCTTCCTAAGGGCTGGGATCAGAAGGGTGCACCACCACACTGGCTTCCTTTTCTCTTGTTCTCACAGTATTTTTAATAATTCGGTTCACTAGTCCCCCACTGTAGAATGTACCCGTGCTTATTGCAGAATATTTGGGATATCCTGGAAGTTGATAGGAGAGGGGAAAGGTCACACGTGAGCGTCACCTACTGTGGTACTGGGTGCTGTTAGCTACCTGGGGCTGCCAGGACACAATGCCATGAACCGGTGGTTTCAAACAAAAGTGTAGTGTCTGACAGTTCTGGAGGCTGCAGGTCCAAAGTCAAGGTGCAGGGGGAGCATTTACAAGGAGCTATTCAGGAGAATGAGGGGGTTGTGGAAGCCAAAGTGAATTCTATTAAGAATCCAAAGGGTCCTCTGGCTGGTGTGGTGGTGAACACCTACAATGCTGTACTCTGGGAGGCTGAGGCAGGAGGATCAGAAGCTCAAACCTGCCCTGGGCAACTTAGTGACTTAGTGAATCCTGACTCAAAACTTAAAAACGTAAAACACACATACACTCATACACATTCACACACACTCAGATACACACTGACAGACACACACACACACACACACACACACAAAACAAACAAAAAACCAAAAAGCAGACCAGGAATGCGGCTCAGTACTAAGGCCTCAAGTTTATTTATTATTATTATTTTGGTTTTTAGAGACAGGGTCTCACAATGTAGTTCAGGCTGGCCTCGAACTGACTTTGTAGCCAGGCTGGTCATGCACTCCAGAACCAGCCATTTCTGAAAAAGCCCCACCTGTGACTGCGTGAGGCCTTGAGGGGTTATCTAGACACAGGCCATAACAGACACTTGGTCCACTTTGGCACAAACAGCAACACTGTATCCCAAACTGTCCCAGTGGGCTTTTCTTCCTAGTAAGAGAGCAGCCATCCTGCTGATGCCCTCCGACAGGACAGCATGAGGGCTAAGACTGCAGGCATGACAAACCGGATGACCCTGGTTCAGAGTGTCCTGGCAGTGTCCCATAGTGGAACCTGGCCATCAGGTGCTGCCAGCTTCTCCTCCAGAGCATGGTATGTGTGCTCGTGTGCTGTAGCTGCCAGTACTTTTGGTACTAGCAGATGGCACAGGCCAAAAAACAAAACCACACAAGAAAGCTGGGCCATCGCTGGCTCCTAAATGACCCATTTACAAGGAATCTAGATCTTTACATCCCCTGGCAGGGGACTGCCCTTGCCTGGGGGTCTCCAGAAATACCTTCCCACGCCGCACGGTGAATGCTTTGGCTTCTCCAGGACACTAACAGAGCAGGGGTCATGGACTTGGGTCTCAGTTTTCTTCCTGGCCTTTCTTGCTTGGCTTCTTCCTTCCTTTTTTTCCTTCTTTCTTCCCTCCTTTCCATCACTTTTATCTATTCATTAGCCCTGGGGCTGGCACCTAGGGCTTCGTATGTGCTAGGCAAGTGCCGGGGGGTGCCGGAGACTGCGGCCCTGCTGGACCCTGTCCTGAGGCACTGGAGCTCTGAACTCGGGATGTCCAGCTTTCCCTAAGCACTAGGTCCATGATCAGCCCCATTGTGTGGCTGAGAGACCTGGGGTCCATGGTCGCTCAGGAAGTAAGTGACTCACCGGAGTTCAGGGTGGTGCTGCTCGGCTGCCTTCCCCACCACGTCTCCCGGCTTCTCCTCGGGCCTGTGATGCTCTGGCCAAGCAGAACCTTCTCTCTCCATTACTCTCTGTCTTTCTGTCTTGGCCCAGTTGAATCTTCCTGTCCCTCGCCCCAGTGCCCCCATTCTGCCGCAGTCTCTGTCTTCCCTGCGTTTACCCAGGTCCCTGAGTGGAGCCCTGGTCCCCCGCTTCCTGAACCCCGCCCTGCACATTCTGAATATCAGCATTAATTCCCAGGGTGGGGGTCTGCAGCAAATTTTAACTTCTTTTTTCTTGCAAAAGATACACAACACCATGTAAGAAAGACTGTTATTTGCCATACAGCTGTATCTGTGTGCTTTGTTTCCTTGGGGGGGGGGGTTTCATTCCCTGCAGAAGCGTGTGTCAGCCAGGCTGTCTGTCTACCCAGGCTGTGTGATGCAAGATAACTAATAAAGGATGACCCGGTCAGCCTTGGTCCCCTCCTGCAGTGGGCACCCAGCATGGGGATGATGGTGCAGCATGGCACGTGGCAAAGCATGGAACAGCTCTCCAAGCCTCTCCTCTCCTCCCTGAGGGCTGCTCCATCACCAGCCCTGCTCAGAGATGGGGTGCAGAGGAGCACAGAGCTGCAGAAACATGCCTGGGGGGCCCCTGGCTAGAGTGGGGTGGAGACAGCACTGGACTCCAGGCTGCTCCAAAAGGACGGGAGAGGAAGGCTGGTACAGGACATCACGGCTGCTCTGGGAAAAAAGACGTGGATGAGAAGGCCCCAGACCCAGAGGATGCAGGAAGCAGTGTCAAACTGCTAGGCACAAGGAAAAGAAAGTGCTGTTTGCCTTAGAAGGAGCAGGGAGATAAGAAGAGTGAAGGTGACAAAAGCATGTGACAGAGGCAGCAAGTGACTTCACCAGGCGGTGACCCCTAGGCCAAGGCAGCCAGGAGGGCTCCGGAGGCATCCTACCGCATCGGTGTTGCGCTGTAGTTCTCTGCCAGGGCTCGCTGTGAAGCAGGGTTTGTGTTGAGTGTTTAAGGAGCATAGAGGCCTCGGGGGTGGCAGGGAAGTGTACAAGGCCAGATGGGAATGTAAGACCTTGGGAGAGACTCTGGATTTCCCGGGCACCAGTCTGTGGCACAAGCTCCGTCAGGTCTCAAGGCAGCGAGCCAGTGGACACCCGGGTTCCACACACTTGGTCCAGACAGGCCCCTTGGGCTGAGTCCCAGAAGTGGGCAGTGGCTTGTCATCACATGTCCGTTCTTCTTTTCCCCTCTCCTTCCTTCCTTCTTTGCACTATTCCAAGAAGAAGAAGATTAAACCCAGGCCCTTCACACTGAGCTACATCCCCATCCCTTTTTTTGAGTTTTAATTTTGAGATGGGGCCTTCCTGAGTTACCCAAGTTGCACTTGAAATTGTGAGAGCCTCCTGCCTCAGCTTCCCAGAGTGCTGCGATTACAGGTGTGTATTACCACACCCAGCTTCCTTTCTTTTCTTTTCTTTTTTTTTTGGTCTTTTTTGTTTTTATCGGTACCAGGGATCGAACTCACGACCGCCTGCTTGCAAAGCAGGTACTTATGCCGCTGAGCTAAATCCCCAGCCCCCCAGCTTTGTTTCTTAATGCCCATTTTTTTGGTTGTTTTGCTGGGGACTCCATCTGGGCCTCACACATGCTTCCTCAATTCTTACCCCCCCCCCCCAATTCTTATGGTTGTTTGCCTTTAACATTTTAATTTAAGCAGTCCTCATGATCATTCCCACTTGAGTGGTAGCCATCTGGGGTTGGGATGACCTCGGTCTCCTGTATCCTATGCCACCACCTCCTAGCAAGATCCCTGGCGTCAAGATTCCCAAACCCTCACACGGGCACACTTTTATCACTCTCTGCACCAAGGGTGTACGACGTTGTGCCTGGAAAGTTTTTGGAACAGTGCTCACAATTTGACTTTTTTTTTTTTTTCCTGTAGAATGTGGCTAACAGCCTGTTAAGTAAAGTAACTGAGAGTTAGGAAAGATGCTTGTAGATTGCCACGTGCCTTGCATACTCGCACTTACACACACACACACACACACACTTGTTCAAATTAAATGAACTCAAGTGGAATATATTCTGAGTCCCCAAGAGGAGAAACTTCCTGAAAGTCTACTTTTCCTAGTCGGGCATGGTGCTGCTCAGCCCACACCCTTCCTTCACCCTTCAGCGCTAGCAAAGTCGCAAAACTCTGGTCCCGGAGAGCTAGCCCCAAGGACACCAGACTCTGGGCAGCCGCATGAAGATAACCCCCCCCCCCGGGGCGGGCCTCTCAGCCGATTAAATAGGCACTTCCTCCTTGATTGACAAGGGCAATGGCCAGTGCTTGCCCAGGGGAGGCCCTTTGCGCGCGCTAGGAGGCGTGTCCCCTGGTCCAATCCGGAGCACCGAAAGGGTTTTGGGGCGGGGCTCTGAGCCCAGCAGCCAATCGGACGAGCCCACCGGGCGAGGCGGGGGCGGTGCGGTGGCAGCTGGCGGCAGAAGCGGCCTCGGCGGGTCTGGGCAGGGCTTGGGCAGCGCGGCCCGAGCGAGCGAGGCGGGAGTCGGAGCCGAGGTTGGAGGGCGCTGTCACTGCAGGAGCTGGGCGCGCGGCAGTGGAGGTGAGGGGCGCGCGGGCTAGGCGGCGGGGCGGGACGCGGGGCAGCGGGTCGGCGGCGGCGCCCGCGTCCTGTCAGGCCGCCCTCGCGCCCGTGGCGAAGTCTGTCAGGCCGCGCGGCGCGGAACTTCCTGTCTCCGTGGGAGGGGGCGCGGGGTCGGACCCGGGGCGCTGGGAGCGGCGGGCCGCGCGGGGTGCACTCAGCGGGGGGCGGGCGACATGGCTGGAGCCACGCGGCTGCGCGGGGGGCCGGGACCGAAGTGGAGGGCGGGTGACTTCGGGGCGCCCGCGGGGCCGCGAGAGGCGTGGCCGGGAAGCGCGGCCCGGGACCGGGCGGGACAGACGCGGATGCGCCCCCGTGGGCGCTTTGAAGCGCGTCCTCCATTTCCTTCCTTGCCTCTCTCCCGCCCTCCCGTCCCGCGTCCGCGAAGGGTGGGGAGCCAGCCCTTCCTCGGGAGCAGCACCTGGGGCTGGGACCGAGCGAGCGCGGTCGCCCTCTGATCCCCGCGTCTCCTTGGACTTCCCCAAATCTGGGAGGAGAGCTCCCTCCTTCTCGGGGATTGCGGGCCACAGTCACCCCGAAAGGTGAGACAGCTCCGAATTTCAGTGATTCATTGCGTTTCCGCGCCCTCGCTCGTCGGTTTCGCTTCCAGGAGGAGCTGGCCCCGGGGAGTCGGACGGTCGGGGAAGCCTGGGAGGTGGACGCGCCCCGGGGATGCCAGTGCAGCGCCGGGCGTGGGGGTTGGCGGGGGCGCGCGCCGTTCTGGGTCTTGCCCTGTCTCTTTTGCTCCGTTGGCCTGGGGTTTTGTGGTGGAGGGAAGTAGGCTGTTGAGAGTCACCAGGGCTACTCATTCTGCTGTTTACCAAACACTCCCAGTCTGCGCTAATGAAAGATCCTGAGACCCGGCTCAGAGAACTTTAACCTGAGTTGCAGAGGCAAGCTTCCCTGTCTGGGTTCCTCTCAGTGGCTCCCCTCTGCGTAGTGCTGTGTAGTCCTGGCTGTAATCTCTGCAGAGTTGCTAACTGGGATCTCTTTGGCAGTGTTGACTGGCGGTTTCCCTGTTCTGTCCCCATCCATACTCTGCTCAATTTATAAGCCGCTTGCCGCCTCCCCGTAGGGGCACTGAGTGGGCTCTATGCAACTTGGATTTCTCTTGATTCACCTGGAAGCTTTGGTCTGTGTGCTTTTAAACTTAATTCTAGAGTTAAACTTCAGTGTCCTTCTTTTAGCAGTAGCCTTGAAGCTTTAAAGACAGGACCATTAGGCTGATGATATTTGTTACTTGGGAAAGTAATATAACACAGGGAGTAGATGAATGATTAGGTAGGTCTGCTTTCTCTATTCAGGTTTTCAGAGAATAACAGCGTGCTCCCGCTTTCTCTCTCTCTCTCTCTCTCTCTCTCTCTCTCTCTCTCTCTCCCCCTCTCCCTCTCCTCTCTCTCTCCCTGTCTCTCTCCAAATCCATTTTATTTCAAAGAGAAAAAAAAGAAACTTAAAATTTCAAAACACATCAATCAAGGGTCAGCAATGGTACATACATTGCTCATTGTCATCCCCAAATCATTCACTCAAAGCACAGGACATCTGCATTCAATTATCTGGACAGTGCCAGCACAAATCTTTCTCTTCAGTGAACTCAGAGAGATTGGTAGTGGAACTACCTTAACTATACACACACACACACACACACACATTGCTTTAGCTTCTCATACTGATGAGACAATATGATGTTTACACATGTGTGTCTTATTTCACTAATACCAGCACTCTTGAATAGAAATAGTGTTCTTAGCTCATGCTGTTTTGGAGCTGAAACTTGGTTACTTTTTCTGTCTAATATTAAGAGGTGGTGATATTGGGGCTGGGGATTTAGCTCAGCGCATAAGCTCCTGCCTTGCAGGCAGGCAGTTGTGAGTTCGATCCCCAGTACCAATAAAAAGGAAAAAGACAAAAAAAAAAAAAAAAAAAAAAAAAAAAGAGGTGGTGATATTTAACTAATCTAAAGGGAAGGATAGGGCCAGGGATACAGCTCAGGAGCATAAATAGCATAAATGCCTCCCTGGCAAGGGTGAGGTCGTGAGTTTGATCCCTGGTACATAAGTAAATAAATAAAAAAAAAAAAAACATCTGTGGTTCCAGGATAGCCTGCTGCAGTGAGCTAAGGGCTGTTTTGCCCCAGTCCCAGGCACCCAGTCCAGTCAGAGATCTGTGTGTGTGTGTGTGTGTGTGTGTGTGTAGTTAAGGTAGTTACATTATTTTTTTTTTTTTTTTGTCTTTTTCCTTTTTATCAGTACCAGGGATCGAACTCACGACTGCCTGCTTGCAAGGCAGGCGCTTATGCCGCTGAGCTAAATCCCCAGCCCCCGGTAGTTACATTATTGATCTCTCTGAGTTCACTGAAGAGAAAGATTTGTGCTGGCACTGTTCAGATAATTGAATGCAGATCTCTGACTGCTCTGGCATGTCTGGGGTGGGAACAGAGGTGTTTGTCTTTAACCTTACATTTCTTTGTGTGTGTGTGTCTTTTGAGACAGGTTTGCTCTGCAGTTCAGGCTGGCCTTGGGCTTGCTGTGTAGCTCCGGCTGGTCTCAAATTTGCAGTGATCCTCCTGCCTCAGCCTCCCAAGTGCTGAGATTACAGGTGTGTGCCATCACGCCCAGTTTAACTTTGTATTTCTTGAAGGTTTGTGCTGACTAAGGCGTGATATGCAAGCTTCTCTTTCTGCAGAGGTCATCGGTTAATCATTGTAAGGTACTATGGAATAGCATTGTGTTAATGTTGCTGCGTATATTGGCACCTGTTTTGAGAGAGTGTAGTGGCCATCTTCCTCTGAACCTCCCAGTTGACTCTGGCCTGCCTTATCTGCCATCTGATTGTGTTTCAGCTTACTGGCTGCAGCCCCATAGATTAGGCTGGTAATGACTGTGCTCACGTGATCGGTAGTGCTGCCAGTGTTTTTCCAGTTGTTTGGAACTGCAGCTGCATACCTGTAGGCAGCAGAGCCATGGTTTAGTTATGAAGTCAGTTTGCATTCCACAGGTAAAGCCCTTTCTTTGTGGTCTCCAAAGTAATCCTTCGCATACCTGGAAGTGTTGTCTGCCTGTGCCTGAAACTGGCCATGGGTAGATCTCAGTGGGGTCCTGATGGTTGTCTAGGAACTGGGGCTGACCTTGTGTGCTCAGATGGTTACACCCTCTGCCTGCCTGTGGAGGTCATCTTAAAAGAAGGGTATAGTTCCAAAGTAACTTCTTGGGGCAACAGTCATCGAGAGCCCTAGTTTTGGTTATTTCAATTAAAATCACACTTCAACAAAGAAGATTCCCTCCACCCCTGCCCTGGGTCTTTCTGTGTAGTACTGGCAGGCCTGGAACTTAACTTGTGTAGCCATAGTTGGTCTAGGACTTACAGCAATCCTCATGCCTCAGCCTCCTGAGTGCTATTTCTTTCTTAATTTACGTACTGACCTGTGTTAGTGTACATGATTGCATACTTAGCTTTTTGCATAATAAAAGAGTACCAGACAGTTTTATTTTCTGTTTCCTAGCATAGTCTTTTTATTTTTCTTCGTTTTCTTCTTGCAGTACTCTAGATCAGACCTTTGTACACTCTAGGCAAATGTTTACCATTTAGCTATATCCTGGGCTCATTTTTTTCCCTTTTCAGCCCCCCCCCCCCCGCCAAAAAAAGTAGTGTTTCTTGATGTAGGCATTGAATTAATTGAATTAGAGATGGGACTATAGCAATAAATGTAATGTTTCTTCAACTTATTAGAGGCCTTGACAATGAGCCTTAGGATGAATAAGGTTAGAAACTTTGCTATAGCTTTAGAAATCATGCAGGTATGGCTTGTGTAAAACTCTCTGTAGCTATATGAAATTTATGTGATTTTTTTTCTCTCCCTAGAATATGGCACAGCAGAATGAGAGATATCCTGAGCTCTGTCCAGCCGCTGTTGGACTAATCCTGGAGTTTAGGGCAATCAGCACAGATCTTGGGGCCTCAGCTTTCATATTTGTAAGATGAGGAGCTTAGAGGGTCTCTGCTTTGAGATTCTGATAACAGCAGTGAAGCCCCCCTCCCCAGGCCCCAGAAAACACACATGTGGATAGCATGGGGGGTGGAGCCCTGGTTAAGAACTGGATCCCCTCACTCTGAGCTGCCTCTCCTGTGCTGTGCTGGTCCAGTGGTGAGCAGAGCACCGCTGTAAGCTGCCTCTTACCCAGGTGTTGCTAATCCTATTTTCCCGGTCATCTTGAGCTAATAATAACAGTGACTTGCACTGATAGAGGACATGCTTTCTAAAGTATTTTCACCTCTTTTTCTTTTTTCTTTCTTTTCTTTTTTTGTGTGTGCTTAAAACATTTCTGAGTGGTATTTGGTGGCTGTAATATGTCTTTTTTTTTGCGGTACTGGGGATCAAACTCATGACGTTGTGCAGGCACTTATGCCACGGAGCTAAATCCCTGGCCCATGTCTTTTTAATGAAAAAGGAGATACTAAGCTCAACCACTAGTGTTTTATTTTATTTTAAAGAGAAATAAAATATGATAATTAGGGGTAACAGTGTCACATACATTGTGCATTGTTAATCTTCAAGTCAGTTGCTCAGCACAGAACACCTGCATTCAGTTGTCTGAACAGTACCAGCACAAACCTTCCTCTTCAGTGAGGTCAGAGCTCAGAGGAATCAGTAATGTAACCATCTTGACTATATTTTGTTCACAGGTAGTGTCTCTTATCAGTCATTACTTTCCTAGGATCCGGCACCCCCGGCTGGGGCTCCCAGTTGCCAGCAGGGGGTTTTCCATTGGGCTTTGCTTCCTTGGTGGCCGTCATCATCCTGAGTTATGTTTGGTGGTGTAAATATTCCAGAATGTGTCACTTGCAGGGGAAACTATTTGCTCATCTGCGGGGCTGTTTTTCTGTTGGAATTTGGATCCTTAAACACCTTCCTGTCTGACGATGAAAAGCTTACTTGTTTTATTTTTATTTTCTTGCTACATTTTTCACAGGAGCAAATTTACAGAACTTGGGTATTTTAAGCAGTATCGATTGAAGAGTACACCAAAATGACTTTTCCAATTACTTAGCCCTTGAAAAGGTTGTGAAATAAATGTTGGTGAGAATTCTGAAGTTAAAGGGCTGTCCAGCTGTCCTCGGAGGTGACACATGCCCTTCACCCTGAGGTCCCTCCCCAGGGCCCGGAGCCTCTGGGTGGGTTTGAAAGTTGGGTGTGGACGGTGTCAGTGACCATGAGTATACAATTAGTGGCTTCTGTGGTCCTCTGCCAAGGTTCCTAACATTTTGTAGACTTTTTCCAGTTTATTGAGAGCAGCATCTCAGCTGAATAAAGAGCTCATTTATATGAAAGAACATGAAACTTTGAGGCCATGCAGACGTTAGAGGGTTTATTTCTGGTGAGAATAGTCGTCTGAGTCAGGTGTCTTGATTGCTCAGGGGAAGTTCATATCCTGCACACAGTAGGGGTCGCTCACATGGGGCCTGCGTGGGGGAAAGCCCTGCCCTCCTGTCACTTCATGCCAGTGCCTGTCAGGAGGGGGCTGACCAGTGTTCACTGCCAAGGCGTGGAAAAAAAGATTTGTCCGTTTCTCGGTACATTCATTAAGGATGCCCAAGAGGGTAAGGCAGACACACAGGCTTATTGACATCAAGCAAGAAGCCTGGCTGGGCGTGGTGATGCATACCTTAATCCCAGCACCCAGGAGGGTGAGGCAGGAGGATTGCTGAGAGTTTGAGGCCAGGATGGGCTACCTAGTAAGTTCATAGCAAGACCCTGCCTCTTAAAAAAATAAAAAAGAAGAAGCCTGACGCTCCACTCCTTTCGAGGTACAGAAGTGGTGGAAGCTAAGAGTAAGCAGTGAGTTCGGGACCGGAAGCAGCAGAGATTCCCTGACAGCAGAAGCCAGGGGTGGGGAAGAGGCAGGGCCCTCTGGGGTGAGAGCACCAGGTTGCTGCCACCCGCATGTCTCGTTACCCATGGAGAGGCGGATGCAGATCTACCAAGTGTGCTTTGTTGCTTCTGCTGTTGCTAGGGACACTCACTGACCAGCACCTGTGGGTTGACATGGGCTTCCTCACTGTGAGGAGACAGAGTGTCCGCAGGGTGCTGGAGGCCTCTGTTAAACTACCCAAGCAGTGCTGGGGTTGTGTCTGAGTGTCACTTCCTGGACTGAGCAGTTAGAGGCTACTCAGCTGCTGGTGTGTAGGGGGCCGATGTGTTTGGAGTGAGGAGGGATGAGCAGGTTGGGCTTGAGAGGTCGTCCTGGCCATGTGCACGGTACCTCTGGTACCTGTGTCCACTGAGGCTCTGACATCCTGTGATTAAGGGCTCTTGTGTTGTGCAGAGGCAGCTCAGTGTCGAGGTGGCCTAGAAGTACAGCTTCCTCTGGGACAGTACCAGGTCGGAGCAGGTATGCCGTAGAGGGGGACTGAGCGAAGTGGCTGATGGGAGGTCTGACCCACCCCGGTGGAAAGAAGGACTGTGTGCAGTGATAATGGATGATAATGACCGCTCATTCTGAGGCGGTGGAAACCATGAAGGAGGCAGCAGTGCACGCAGGTGTGAGATAATTGGGACTACAGAGAGCCTCTGCAGGAAGGTGTGGTGGTGTGACGAGGAGGAGAGTCCCAGGCAGAACTGCATGGGCGTCAGGAGCCAGGCCGTCATGTGTGTGAGGGCTGCCAAGTGTGGAGGGGAGCTGAGTGGCACGTGTCAGGGTGCGGCTGCCTCCTGTGCCGCTGTCAAGGCTGTGGGCCTTCTATGCGATGGGGAGCTTGTTCAGTGCTGCTGATACACAGTGGGGAGACGACACAGACGCAAGAGGTCAGGGAGGACAGGGGCTTAATCGGGCAAAGGTGATTTAGGTGGTTCTTTCTCAAAGGTCACTTGTCTCCTTAGAGGCACAAAGCAGTTTCTCAGAAGCAGTAGCTCAGCTGTGTGTGACGGGCTTCCTGGGTGGCGTGGCCTTGGTCTGGGACTCAGCCCTTGCCTGTGTTTATGATTCTGGTGGGTAGCATAGCAGCTGTCTGGGCCCCACTTGTCTTTCCTTGTGGTTTATTCTCACAAGCCGGTGAGGTTAGGGTGTAACTCTGACTGTGTTTCTATGGAAACAGTGAGGAATCAGGTACAGCCCTGGCTTTGGGCTCCGGTTCCATTAGTGGCTGACCCTGAGCCTTCCTTGGCTGAAAATGCCAACTGTCCTGAGACTGAGTGTCTCCATGTGGGCCGCTGTAACAGAGTACCATAGACACGTGAACTATAAACAGCAGAGAGTTACCATCACAGTTCTGGAGACTCTAAGTCTGGCATCAGGTGCCAGCATGGTTGGGTTCTCTTTTGAGTTGTACACAGCTACACGGAGAAAAGAGTGAGTGCTCTGACGTCCCCTTTTTAAGGCTTTTAATCTATTCACGAGGGCTCTCCTATTCTGACCTGTTCAGTTCCCAAAGGCCCCACCTGCTAATACACTGTATTTAGGGCTTGGATTGTTTTTTGGTGGAGACAGTCTCACTTTGTAGTTCAGGCTGGTTTTGGATTCACTGTGTGGTCCAGGTTGACCTTGAACTCTCAGTGATCCTCCTGTCTCAGCCTCCTGAATGCTGAGATCACAGGCGTGGGCCACCACATCCAGGAGGGCTTGGCTTTGGGTGTGTGGTGCAGACATTCAGTCCAGTGTATGCTAATGCCCCTTCCTCCTGGATTTGTGGTAGGGCCAGAGTAGCAGACCCCTGGAGCTCAGAGTTGTGGGTCATCAATGGTTCTTGCTTAGTAATTTTGGAATCACTAAAATAGCAAATGTCTACTTTAACTCTGTAAACTATGCAAAATATACCTTTAAAATATCCATATTGATTTTTATTTTATCCAATTCTATTAAAAATCTTTTCAAAATTTTACTCTTTTTTCAGCCAGAGTATATTTAATGTGCTGGGACTTTTCTTGATGACTTGGGGTTGCCTACGTGGGTGTACCCTCGGCCCTGTGTGGAATGCACTTGCCCTGGTACTCAGCGGCCCTCACCCTCTCCCCCACCAGTGCTGAGCTCTGCCCTGCCTCGGTGGAGCCCAGGCTGGGCGCTGGGCGTGCCTCCTCTTGGTTTGGAGGGCAGCCCTGCTGAGCGAAGTGGCTGATGGGAGATCTGACCCACCCGGGTGGAAAGAAGGACTGTGTGCGGTGATAATGGATGATAATGACCGCTCATTCTGAGGCGGTGGAAACCATGAAGGAGGCAGCAGTGCACGCAGGCGTGAGATAATTGTTCAGATTAGGTGCGGCCTGCTGCCCTGGTACTCTAGGCTGGGGAGTATGGGAAGTTTCTCCTTGTTTTCCAAATTGTGTCATTGCCCTTTAACTTGGGAATTCATATTTAAACTTTAACTTGACTTGAGCATGTATAGAAACGATAGCTAGTGGTACAGACACTTCAGGTCACCATGCACCTCACTGTTGGTTTGCTCCCTTCTCCACTAGGCGGACCCGTTCTTTGCAGGGCCCAAGGTCTCTGCGCCCAAGGCTGGGCCCACAGGGAGCTGGTTCCGGGGCTGTGCCTTCTGTGAGTGGGGTCCTCTGCAGTACGTGTTTGGGACATTCCTGTTAAAGTCAGTGAAATTTTATTACTATAAACTAGTGACGCTTGAACTGCAGCTTATGAACATTTTCATATTTCATTTATTATTTAGCCTTTTTTTTTTTTTTTTTTTTTTTTTGAGACAGGGTCTTGCTATGTAGTTCAGGCTGCCCTTGAACTCACTTTGTAGCCCAGGCTGGTTTCGAACTCACAATGATCCTCCTGCCTCAGCCTCCTGAGTGCTGGGATTACAGGCATGTGCCACCACTATTTTCATGTTTTAAACTGTGTGTTTCTTCACTGTGAATTATGTTGTGGTCAGCAGAGCTTACCAGGACTGCACAGTGCGGCCTTCAGAGGCACTGTGGGGCAGGCTGTGCTCCTCACGAGGACTGCCCAGCTTGGTGATTTGCTCACGCTGGCCTTCCTGGACATTGCCCAGTTGGGCCAGGACGGTGGTGTTTTAATTGATAGTTGTAGTCTCTGCAGCAGTGAGCGCATCATCAGACAAGGAGGCTGACATGGGTGCGGTTGGGATCAGTGGTGGGGCGCGGTTGGGATCAGTGGTGGGGCACAGGTGGTCAGGGACAGCCCCCCCCCCCCCCCCCCGTATTCTCAGATTTTGTAAGAGGCTTGACAAGAAACTTCCATTCCTCTTCCCTGAATGCATGAATAGGATAGCGGAGACACTGCCCATGGAAAAGCAAAGCTCAGGGAAAGCAAGTGGCCTTCACGGGGTCGCCATCAGGGTCGGCGCTGAGGCCCTGGCCCATCTCACTGCCTTGTCCTCTGGAATGACTTGGAAACACTTGCTGTTGAATGTGAAAATGCTCCTTAAGCTACAGCTGCAACCCCCACCCCCACCCCCATAGAAGTGCGGTGACTGCTTGGAGGTGGGATCTGTACCTGTAGGTAACTTGATTAAGGTGACCTGAAAGTCAGTGGGGAATAAGGACAGAAAAGGAAGAGCTGCTGTGTGTGGTCACAGTGATTTGGGGACCTGTGTGCTCTTCTACTTGGGGCAGGGCGTGGGGTGGAGTTGTCCATCCAGAATTCCGGCGGCCCCGGCTAGGGGGTTGTTTCTTCAGCGGCCACAGTAGCTTTGGAAATGTGCCCTGTGCCCTGTGCCCTGTGCCCTGTGCCCTGCGCCCTGCGTTAGGAGAGGGGAAGCAGCGGGCTGCGGGGTCCGCTTTGCCCTGTGCATTGTGACCGAAAGGCCTTCCCGCCTTGCTGACGCTGTGGGGTCAGGTGAAGGACGTTTGCTCAGGTGATTAGAGCAGGTGTGTGTTTCTGTGCTTGTGACCATCATTTTTGTGCCAGATGACTTTCTTTAAGATCTTGTATTATTTTTTTAAAGACCTTTTGAAAGGGCAGCATAAAAGAAGATTTTTCTAGATTCAGAACTCTCTTTGTAGTTTACCTTCCACATGTGTAGTGTTTGTTCTGACTCTTCAGGTGGGTGACATGAGCAGTGGTGCCATCCAGTGACAGTTACGCTGGTACCAGAGCTGGCTTTTTTTTTTGAGACAAGGTCCCAAACTCACAGTGATCTTCCTGCCTCAGCCTCCTGGGTGCCAGGATGACAGGCGTGCCTCAGCAGCGCTTTAAGGGTATCGGCTTATACAACTGCTGGTCAGGAGGGTATATGCTTGGTCCCAGTGTCATCCAGGGGGGTAGACTGGGGAGAGGATCTGAAGACTTCGTTGGCCTCAGCTGGTGCTCTTCCTTTTATTAATCAGCACTGCCACATTTGTAGTCTTCAGATTCACTTAAATAGTTTGTCTTCTCTTTTCCATGCTGTTCCCTGCCCCTTTTCGTGATAGCAGGTAGTAGCAGGCAGGTGTACCCCACTTCCTTTTGTGTACAGCTAGTGTAACAGCAGGACCCTTGCTGGGTGCCAGAAGGTTTCCCCCCTACTAACGTCATCTTTTTTTTTTTTTGTCTTTTTCCTTTTTATCAGTACTGGGGATCGAACTCACGACTGCCTGCTTGCAAGGCAGGTGCTTATGCCACTGAGCTAAATCCCCAGCCCCTGCTAACGTCATCTTTAAAGAGCTTTTTGGTCTGGTTTGTAGTGCTGAGCATCAAACCCAGTGCCTTGTGGATGCTGGGCCAGCCTTTTCCCATTGAGCTATACCCCCAACCCCCAAGAGGTTTTTAGGGGCTGTGCTATACTATTGTAATGAGATTAAAACATTCCCTTGTGGTGGATATTTTAGGTTATTTCCACGCTTTTGCTAATACAGATGAATTTGCAGTTTATAATTTCATTTCTCTTTTTCACGAGCGTCATTAGTTCCTGAGAATAAATTCCCAGGGATAGATATCTTGGATTAAAGCGTTTTCACATCTTAAGGGTGTTTTGAAAGTCTGCTTTTGTGAGTCTGTTTCTCTGGTGTGTTTTGGAAAAGGGGGGATTCTTTGTCTTTAAGGGGCCTTGGCCTTTGAACTGGTAAGTATGTTAGATAAGAAACTTTTGTAAGGGTTTCTTAAATGAGTCACATTTCCTTCCTAAGTTCCTGAGTATCATTTCACTTGAATTGGAGACTTTGATGAAAGTCCTCAGCAGAGCTGGGGTGCAGCTCCTTGGTAGTGTCTGTGCCTGCGGTGTGCAAGGTCCTGAGTCCAGTCCCCAGCAGAGGAAAGAGGAGCGGAGTCCCTGCTGCTTCTTAGTGATTACCAGGCTCCTGCTCTGCAGTCCCAGGCCGTGAGTATTTCCAGGGGGAGTCTTTCATCAGGCCTTTCCTGCTGAGCCACGGCAGGTCACGGAGCTCCTTCCAGGCTGCGCTGCCGCAGTTCCAGCGTGCGCACTGGGAAGACGTCCCAGGCTGTTCCCACTGTACCATTTGGAAGTCCGGACTTAACCTTTTGGGCTTTGCCTCTGTACCTTCTGGAAGCTGCTGTCGTGGATGTTTGTCGGTTTCCCGCTCCCTTGTATTTAACTTTTTTTTTTATATACTGGGATTGAACTCAGGGCATTTACACTGAGCTGTGTCTCCATCCCTTTTTATTTTTTAGACAGGGCCTTGCTCAGTTGCCCAGGCTGGGCATACATTTCTGACCCTCCTGCCTCAGCCTGTGAGATTGCTGAGAGGCCCAGTGTCTTTCCCTGCTCGAGATGAACGTCTCAGAGGGCCCCTGCCCGAGGTGGACAGCGCTGGTGCTTATTCTTGCTTGCTTGCTTTTTCCGCTCTGGAGCCTACTGTGGGATGCCCCCTTTCCACCTGCTCCTGTCCCTTAGGTACCCACCGCCAGAACGGGCAGAGCCCGGTTTCCTGCTTGCTTATCCTCCATGCCTGCAGAGGACCAGGTGCTTAGTGAAGATGTGAGGCGCTCCAGGTGGGGAGCTGTGGTCAGACCAGCCCCCTCGCTCTCCTCCTCCTCATGTTCCCTCCTGGGGCTCCCGCCCTGTCTCCCCTACATCTCCCCATCCTCATCAGGGTTTTCTGCTTTAGTTATCTGGCCTCACTGTGGGTGAAGATTTGCTTTTCTTGGCTTTTCCTCCTATCCCAGCTAATAGCAGCTGAGGCTCACAGCAGAGCAGAGCTTCGCCGAACACTGAGGTATAGGGGTGAGGGGGAACAGTCCAGCAGTGATGTTCACAGTGCAAGCTTGCTTTTGGCCTGACTCCAGGGCCAGGCTGACTGGCTCGGCTCTGCGGCACACTGAGCTTCCTGCTTCTCTTCCCTACCTGTTTATCCTAGCAATAAGAGCACATCTTACGATTTTATTTTATTTCATTTTCTGAGACAGGGTCTTGATATGCACTTCAAGCTGGCCTTGAACTCACTTTGTAGCCCAGGCTGGTCTTCAACTCCCAATGATCCTCCTGTCTCAGCCTCCTGAGTGCTGGGATGACCACATTTTAGGGTAATGCTTGGCTTTGTGCTTGGCAGCCTGCTTTTTTTTTAAAAATCAGAAGTATGGAAATTGTACTTTGCCCTGGTTTTTACAGATGCCTAAACATGGCTAGGTTGGTGTTGCCTGGGCAACTGGCCAGCTTTGCTGTGTGTGGTGGACTCTGGTAGGGCCGAGTGGGAGCCTGAGTCCTCCTGGCTTCTTGGCCATGGGCTTTTTGTTTTTCTGTGTCCTCTCCAACTGTCCAGCTTAGTTTTCCTGCTCAGCAGCCAGAACTGGGCTGGATGACGCTGCAGCCGGTGGAGCTGACCCTAGGGCCCTTGCTTGACCCAGGCTATGTTCCGGGCTGGTGCAGGAGCTCCTTGTACTGTTCCTTCTAGTTTCTTTTGCGACCTAGAATTGGTCCCTGGGCCCAGACTCCTGCAGACACTGGGCCTTGCAGTGGGCAAGAGGGGTGGTCTGATCACCTGAAGTTGTGGGAAATGGGGTCCTGGGTCCTTGGAGCCCTGTATATGCCATCTCTTGCGAAGATAAGGAGATGACTAGTATGATGAATCCCAGATTTAGCCTATGTTACTTTATCTTGCTTTGACTTTTGTTTCCTTTGGGTTTCTTTCCTCCTTGCTCTTAAGCCTGCCTCTGAAGTGGCTGATTGGGGTGGAGGAGACGGAGAGATGGCTATCTTGTCATGTCCCATCCTTGAAAGCTCCCACCAGCCACCTTCCTTGAAGTTTCTGTGTTGGTGCTCATTTCCAGAATTGCTATTTGGGACTTATGCTTCTCAGTTTGCTGCTTCTGTAGGGAATTTGCAGGTTTAAGGCACTTAGAAATAGTTTAAAAGAGCGTGTGTTTTTACTGTAAGGGGGTGCTCATCACCTCCCTGCCTCCCAAAAACTTTATGTTCACTGTGCGGTTGGCAGGAGCCTGCTAGGAATTCCGGGCAGTGCTGGGGGGCCATGCCCCTGGAAGGGCAGAGCTGCCAGTGCTGCCAGGCTCCACAGAGACTGCCAAAATACAAAAGGCCCCCATTGGGGGGGGGGAGGGTGCACTTTTGGGGCCCTGGGACTGGCAGCTTTTGCCACAGAAGGAGCCCTCTTTCCAGCAGTGGGGAGGGGACATGGCTCTGCTGAGCCTGGGCTTGGCACCCGTGGCAAGGAGCCCTGCAGGTAGCTTCCCCAGGTTCCACCCAGCTGTGCAGTTCTGTGGGACCCACCTCCCCTGTGGAGCAGGGGTGATGGTCACTCTCCTGTGCGCACTGGATGGTGTGTGTCCGCCCGGCTCCCGGCCGGCTGCCTGACTCATGGGTGCAGCACACTGCTTCTTGCTCTGTGCGTTGGCATCCCTCAGTGGCCCTGGCTCCCCAGGAGGTCAGCAGTGACTGCAAAGACACCAGCTGCTCTGGCAGGCGTAGTTGGTAGAGACTTTGTAATGCGCCTACACAGCCCTCCACAGACACACGCGGTGATTATATGTTGCTGCCTTGAGTGATGGGAGTATGATTAACTGAATACCAGTTCATTTTAAAATTCGAATTAGTGGCAGCCTTTTGTCACCTTGATTTCCTAAGTCATCAAATGAGAAAGTAATACCATCTAGGGACCTTGTGAATCCTAAAATAAAGGATCCATTTCTGTGCGGGCTGTGTGCGGGAGGGCCAGGAGAAGTGTACTGCTGCCCTTTTCCTGCCTGGCTTTGGTGCATGCCCTCTGGCTGCCACACGCCTCTCAGGTCAGGGCATGTTGGGGAGACACAGGCCCTGGCATAGCCGGGCTATGGTGTGCCCTGGGAGCAAACTGTGCTCAACCAGGAGGGCACCTCTAGGACCAACCACAGTCCCTCCACAGAGGGCCCCTCAAGCAGTTCTGCTAAATATCTCCCCAGAATTGATTCAAGTATTTTTGCATGCAATTCTGATGAGTTTGTAAATCTTTATTCAACTAATATTTAACTGTGTGCCACGTATATATTTGAGTATGTGTCACATGTAAGGTGTGGTTCATAGCACTGGAATTACAGAAGGAAAAGAAAGAATAGCCTGGGACCTCAGGTGTGAGTTGGGGCAGGCAGAGTGTGATTACCTTGGAGGAGGGGGAGCCGTGCTCAGTGGACTGCAAGGGGCCAGGCAAGAGTGTCGACCTCCCAGTTTCTCTGCAGCCTTTACCTTCCTGCCCTGGATTTTCACTTCACTAGTGCCGTCATAAAGCTCTTTAAATTTAGTATTTGTTGAAGCTATTTGTACCGGGTGGCCTCCTTTCTGTGCCTGATCACGCTCATCCTCAATGCAGTTTTGTTTTGCAGTTAAGAAAGCCAGGCTTAGGGAGGGAGGTGCCAGCCTCATTGCTAGGAAATGTGACGCCTTCTTGTGACCAGGGTGCAGCATGAGTGACTCTCTATTTTGTCCTGGCCCATCTGCATACTTCTTTGCAGTCAGAAATTTAATTTTTTTAAATCTTTTTGAGACAGGGTCTTGCTGTGCAGTTCAGGCTGGTCTTGAGCTCACTTTGTAGCCCCTGGTGGTCTCGAACTTGCAACGATCCTCCTGCCTTGGTCTCCTGGCTAGAAGTTTGATCTTTTATATGACTGTCACATGAAGTTGCTTTGCTCACAAAGTGAACAAAGGACAAGCTTCAAGGTGACCATTATTAACACCTACAGTTACCAAGTGTGCCTCTTTACTGTTTGCAAAATTGCATGACCCATCTTCAGTCCCAAGTAATGGCCTCGTGAAATAGCATGTGAAATGCAGTATTATTTGGTTCTAGGCTGAAGATTCTGTATGCACACTGTTTTTTTTTTTTTTAATCGGTACTGGGGATTGAACTCACAACTACCTGCTTGCAAGGCAGGTGCTTATGCTGCTGAGCTAAATCCCCAGCCCCCTGTTTTTTGTTGTTGTTGTTGTGATTTTTAAGGCACTACTCACTGGACACAAACTTTCTGAAAAGTCCTTTCTTCACTGGAGGGTGGAATGAAACAGCATTTGGGGTCTTGGTTTAGCCGGGATGTAGGAGTCATGGTTCTGACTGGAAGTTTGCAAGCTGCTGTCCTCCTGGCATGGCAGCTGTAAGTTCTTTAAATATTTACATTTTATCACTGCAGCTTGGCCTCCTTCTAAGGTTTGTGACTGCATGTCAGGCAGGACTGGGCTTTGCAGTTGCTTTGGAAAGCACCTCAAGGGTTACATTTCTTTACCGCCCACTCAGTAGAGGGCTGCTGGGCTCAGCACTAATTAACTGTTGCAGGTCTGCCATTCTCCCCCTGCTGAGGCCCAGCAGCTGGTTGGGAAAGGGAACAGGGCCCCTTTGTCTGTGGGATGGCTGCAAGTGGAGTGCTAGGGGAGAGTCGGCAGGGGCAGTCAAGGAGACTGGAGTCTTGGTCTCAAGTCCAGGCAGTTGGATACTCCGGGTGGGCTGGGCTGGGGCACTCTGAGCCGAGGGGGTACACCTGCTGTGGTGTGGATGAGCAGGGGCATGGGGGGGGGCTGCTCGGGAGCACCCCACTCTGACCTTTCATGTGTCATATGTCAGGGTTGCCCGGCCATCCTTACTGCTAAGCCTGTGTACTTTCTTTGTTGGTGGAGCAAAATACCTGACGCTTATAAGGAAAAGGTAGGAAAGGTTTGTTTTGCTTCAGTTTGTAGAGGTTTCAGTTTGTTGTTGCCTGGCTCCAAGACAGGGAGGCAGGGCGTGGTAGGGGAGAGATGTGCACAGGTGGCAGACAGAAGTTAGCAGGAGGAAGGGAACAGCAGGGAAGAGAAAACCTTTGCAAGCCAGGCTGACAGCACCCGCCCCTCCCCAGGTTCCGCCTCCTACCCTCTCCCTTAGCACTGGATTCATCTGTGGCTAATCTGATCCATAAGTGAGTGTCACCTCCCAACCCCCCCCCCCAAGTGCATGAGGCTTTGGGACGCATCCGGATATAAACCAGAGTGCCAGTGATAACATGAGGGTTTCCACTGGCATTGGCCATTTCCCCATTTTCCCTCTAGCGTCTGCCTGCTGGTGTTCTTAGGATTTTGTCTGCTGTCTGGCAGAATATCAAAGGTCCAGCCTGCGCTCTCGGTCTTCTTTAGAGCTCTTGTTTTATTTCTGCTTCGGTGCAGTGGACTTTAGCCTGATTGAGTGCCAGCAAGGAGCCGGTGTGGCATCTGGAGCTTTGCCCTAGTGCACACCAGAGGTGAGCTGGCACGGCGTGAGTGGCATTCCCATGAGTGTTTGTCCCCTCCAACAAGGAGTCTCAGTCCCGCAGTGGGCAGGATTCCGCCTGGGCACCCTGAAAGGGTTTTGCCTTCTGCTGCTGCCCTCCTGCCTGAGGTCGTAGAGAATGGCGAGTCTGTTCTGAGCCTCGAGGGATGAGGCCTCGAGTCTTTGGGGGTGCCTTGGAAAGGGCTGCCTTGCAGAATCAGATTGTGATCATCGTATATGTTTTGGAGTAGCTTTGTAGTGTTGCTGGTAGTTTGTCTCCTTTTTTCCCTTCTCCTTTTCCCCTCCTTTCTTCCTCTTTCCTTCTCTTCCTCCCTTTTTTTTCTCCTATCTTTTTTTTTTTGGTGGATCAAACTCAAGACCTTGCACTTGCCAGGCAGGCAGTTACACTGCTGAGCTAAATCCCTGGCCCTCATAGTGATTTTAATTTGCATTTCCCATTATTGCTGTTGGCATTGGTACCCTTTGGGAGGTGCTGAGATAGAACAAAGGCTTCATGTAACCCAGCCTGTGCAGTCTTTATTGAAATCATTTGCCCATTTAAAAATTGTTTCATTACCTAGTCGAAGGTTTCTTTGTATATTTTGGATGTAAGTCCTTTATTAACTACGAAATTTGCAAATATTCTCTCTCATCTTTGTCTTTTCATTCTACTTAATTGTGTGTTTTGAAGACCAGAAGTTTTAAACACCTGTCAAAGTCCGTGTTCTTCTGTGGTTTGTGCTTTTTTGGGTGGTATTACAGCCTAACATCTTTGTCTAATCCAAGGTCCCAGATAATCTCTGTGTCTCTTCTAGAAGTCCTGTGGTTTTAGGCTTTACATTTAGGTCTATGATCCACTCTAAGATTACTTTTTTTGTACTGGAGATTGAAACCAGAGCTTTCACACTGAGCTGCATTCCCCCAGCACCACCCGCTCTGCCTTTAAATTTTAATTTTAAGACAAGCTGTAAAAAAAAAGACAAGCTCTCACTAGGTTCCTCAGGCTGGGCTCAAATTTGTGATCCTCCTGCCTCAGCTTCCAGAGTGCTAGATTACAGGTGTGTGTACTGTGCCAGTTTGTTACTTCTGTGTGGAATGAAGTTTATTTTTTTCCCTGTGGATATCCAGCTATCAGCACCATTTGCTGAAAAGTCTGCCACTTTTTGGAGGAAATGTTCTAATCAGTGGACTCCAACAATCTGGGAATTGTGGTTTTTGGCACATGGATCTCTTCCCTTTTGTGAATGCTTATTGTTCCCTGGTGCTTCGTGCAGCCTGGTGTTCTGTTTATTTCCATGTGTGTCCTTGCCCCGAGGGCAGGGTCGCTGTCACTGGATGGCAGGTGGATGGCCTGGTGCTGTCCCCTTGGATGCCTGAACTCTCCCCCTGGGCATGCAGGCTCTGTGGGTTCCTGATGTGGGTTCTGGGCAGTGCCACATTTCCAGAGTGACGGTGGAGGCCTGCCAGAACTAGGAGATGAGGGACAATGAGCCCTCTGTGCCCAGGTGGGTGAGGTGGCACCTGGGCAGGGGACGTGGCTGTGGCCGCAGGAGGTGGGAGAGGCCGTTTCTCATTCCTGGCAATGGGGTCAGACCAGGAATGTGGCCCTGGCCTTTTTTCCAGTCTGTCCCCGGTGGCTGTGCACTGTCTCCTTGTCTGTGCCTTGCAGGCAGGCAGCCGTCCAGAAGTGGGCCATGGCAGCTGGTGCTGCCGCACTGCTGTCTCCCGAGCACTTATGTGTGTCACCAGAGTGCGCCTGTGAAGAGGTGACAGACAGTCTACTGCACAGAAGAGGGGACAACCTGAGTCCAAAAAGCTTTTGGACTGTGCTTTTCATTATTGAAAGTTGACCAATAGTTTCGGTTTAATGTTTATTACCTTTCTACCTTTTGGAACGTGGTTTACATGGCTGTCCCATGAGCGTTCATTTCTTCATTTCCTTATTAGCAGTGGGGAGAGGTTGGCCGGATTGATTGGATTAAAATTCTTCAGTAGTTCCTGATGGCCATCACAGTGAAATCCAAAACTTTGGTTTGGCTTCTGTTTCTTGAACTTGGTGCATTTTCCCCTCCTAATGTGCTTCTCATAAATCTTGTTGCCTCTGCTGTGACCACTCTTTTTTTTTTCCTATTGTGGCCTGCTGAACTCCTACTCATTCTTTAAAACCCAACTATGGTTTCACTTTCCCTTCCCACCAAGTGCACTGCCCTCCCATCTGCAGAGTTCGAGGTCTGCGCCTGCCCTGTGCTTCTCATGAGCTGTGACTGACCAGCCCTGTGTGCTCTCCTGGAGGCTGGGAGCCAGGAGAAGCAGAGGACAGAGGGCTGCCTTCCCTTATGTATTTATTTGTAGTGGAGACTGGATTTAGGGCCTTCCTGTTCTAAGCAGGTGCTCTACCACTGAGGAAAACCCAAGCCGCTTCAAGACTCAAACAGATTGCTACTCACCAAAAAGGATGACTTACTTATTTTTGTCATTATTTTTACAGTACCTGGGATTGAGTCCACACTGAGCTGTATCTTCAGCTCTTTAAAAATATTTTTATTCTGAGACACAGTGAGACTGAGTCTCTAAGTTGTTCAGCCTGGGCTGAAACTCGTACTCTCCCTACCTCAACCTCCCAGAGTGCCGGGATCCCAGGACTGAGCCAGCATACCCGATCCCCTTTTGTTTTTGTGACATGGTCTTGCTAAGTTGCCCAGGCTGGCCTTGAACTTGTGGTCTTCCTGCTTCATCCTCCCAAATAGCTAGGCGTACAGGCGTGTATTGGTGACCCTCTTTGTACTGGAACCCAGGTTTTAGCTCTGCACTGGCATATTGCAGGCGGCAGACACTCGTAGGGTGAATAATGCTGTAGATACTGTGAAGACCTTCTAGTCTGAAGCTGAACTATATTTTTGAGTAGGGATCTGTTTGATTCTTGAACTGGCTTCTTAGGGGCTTACAGAGTTTTGCTGTTTTTATCATCTTTGAGAAGAGTTCTGTTTCTTTATGGATGTATGTGTCCATCCTGCCTGTGTCTGTCATTATGGTTTTTATGGTAGGCTCAGTCAGTACCAAGGCTTTGGAGTGTCCTCTGGAGCGTGGAGGCTGTCCCCGTAGGTTGGGCAGATCAAGCGTCTGCTCCCAGAGGTGCATTCGGCTCGGGGCTGTCTGGAAACGTTTTGCTGCTTTTCTCGCTGGAGCCTGCATCCTGCCTGCCGTGTGTTTGATGCCTGTGCTGCTGGGCTCCAGGAACTGGTAGGCTGAGATGGGAACCTTTGGGCAGATTTTCAGTCCCTGGCCTAGTGTGTTTCTCTGATTCCTGGGAGGCAGGATTAACAAGTCTCATTTGTTGTTTTAGGCTGAGTGTCTCTCTGGTGAGTGCCCTTGTCCTAGTGAGGTTTTGACCATGAAGGGACTTGGCAGCTGCATGCAGGGACTGTCTTCTCCCTGGGCCACACTTAGATTTCCTGAACTTAGATTTTCTTCCAGTGCTTTGGACAGAGCGTGTACTGTGCATGTGCATAGTGGTTGTTCCTGGGCTCCACGTGGGCTGTCTCAGGCTGCTGTGGTGGGTGATCAGTGGGGTCCCTCGGGAAGAGCCAGTTTTAGGAGTATGGTCTGGGGGCTTGAGAAGTGTCCTCTGGGGGAAGTTCAGCCCCTGTGTGACCACAGTGGTGACTGTGTGTGAGCACCGTCCTGTGGCAGGCTGTACATCCTGTTGTTGCTGCAGCTCTGCAAGGTCGGTGGTGGTGTCGCATATGCAGTGAATGGAGGCGCTGAGAAGCAGTCGGTATTCAGAGCGACATGGACCAGCAGGCTGCAGAGTCAGGATTCCATGCAGACGGGGTGCAGTGTGCTGTGCACAGATCAGACCCACCCGCCCTCCTGGCGTGGAAATGCTTGCTTGGTAACTGAGTGGCAGGGTGCAGCGACTTCTGCAGGCCGGCGGGCAGTGTGAGGGAGCTGTTAGAGAGGCTCCTAAAGTGGGGTGCTTGTGTCTGTGTGTAAGTTTTGGGTTTTGGGGTCTTTATTATAAAGGCAGTGGGCAGCAGCAAAGGTTTTCAAGCAGAAGAGTGGGGTGAGCTCAGCCCTGGCTTGTGGGAGGGTTTCCTAGGGTGCATGGAGGAGGGCAGGCCTTGGTGACGGCCGATGCAGTAGCTTCTGCGCGCTGGAGGTCTTGCCCAGGTGGTTCCCATTTCCTGGTGGGCTCCTCGCATCCTTCAGCCCCTCCTCGGTGGACACTCCTCCACACTGTCACCTGTGCAGGGCGGTGGAGTCTTTGGGCCTGCCTGGGACTGTCGTCTGCTCCCGGAAGGTCCACCCTAAGTGTGTGATGTGAGGAGTGGCCAGGTGCGGGTGCTGTGGACTCTGCTGGTCTGGCCGTAGCAGGGCTGGAAAGGGTAGAAGCCTGGAAAGGGGAGCCCAGGTCATTTTTGAGGTGTTCAGTTTCATCTGACCAGATTGATGCTGCTCTTGACTGCTGCTTGTGCTGCTTCTTTGGGTGGCCGGCGCGGCGCGTCCCCAGCGAGCTGGCGTGTTCGCCAGCCTCCCTGGCCCCTGCTGCCGAGCCGTGTGGCACGGGGCCCCGCGTGGCTTTGCTGCCTGTCGGTTGCTTTTTCCTTTGTGTTGGGCGAGGTCTGTTTGGTTGCTGTCATTTCCCACTTTTAGTCTCCTTTCCATGTTTCTCCCTTTTCTGTGTTAGTTCCAGGGAAGGTGGGGTTGTGGTTGTTTGAGAGTTCAGGACTGGGGGTTATCGATGTTGGGACTAAGTGCCAGCCTCCTCTGACTCAGACGCGTGTGGATGGGGCCCTGAGGCCTGGTCACCGTGACTGTGGTGTGTCCTCTGTGCTGAGGGTGTGGGCCTGCGGCGAGGCTGCCGGCGGCTCTGTATGTAGTAGCAGTCAGTGCTGCCAGCAGTGAGGGGGCGCAGGCCGGGAGGAGTCCGTGCCGGTAGGTGCTCTGCCAGGAAGGTGGAGTCCTGCGTGCGAACCTGGGTTTGCGCACTGATTCCTGGGTGAGGCACGACTGGGGGTGAGCGAGGCACGACTGGGGGTGAGCGGTTTTCTCATCTCTGTTGCTGTTTTGAACCTTTATGGCATAGAGACAGACAGGTTAAAACCAGTTGAGCTAGAGGACCCCATGTGGGTGTGTGCAGCGGAGGGGCTGGTGGCTGTGTTTTTGTTCACAAGTGTTTTACACCAGGTGGGCTTCTTGGGAGCTGGCCGAGGGCTGGGCCAGTGGACTGTGTTATCTGGGATGCTGGTTAGGAAATGGTCACTTTGCTGGTCTGGACCCAAGTCTGGGTGTGGAGAGAAGTGAAGCAGGTGGGGACCTGGGGGGCTGGGACCTTGGCAGAGCCTCCAAGTACGTCCACATGCTGCCTGCTGGTGGGCTGTGGAGCCCGTTGGGGTGACCCCAGAAGCCAGCCTGCCTCTTCAGGCAAGTGCCCTGTCCTGAGAGGTGTGCAGCCCAAAGAGGAGAGGGCCACTTTGGTTACATAGTTTCCTCACGCTTCCTGATTTCACTTTGTATCAGAAGCAGCCAGCTCTCCTGGCTTTACCGCAAAGAACAGAGTAAAACCTTATATGTATGCATCTCTGTGATTTCCTTTAGCATAAGAAAACTAAATTTAGGCTGTACTTTTGTTTTCCTTGCCCACTGCCTGACTTTTTGGGGGACAAGTAGTTGTGCTTTCAGAGAAGTCCAGCGTGACTGCTTGGCTTTAGGGTCTCATCCTAACGAAGCAGTGTGGTGTTGATGTCACGAGGTGGTTTCACCTTCCCAGGGCTCAGTTAACCTGTGACAGTCACATGGGCTGCAGTTCACAGCCTTTTGGCTCAGTTGAGGTAAGAGAAATTTCTCTCTCTCTCTCTCTCTCTCTTTTTTTTTTTTTTTTTTTTTTGGTATATTTTGCTCCTCACTCTCAAATGCCCCATGCACCAGCTAAAAGGAGCTCTGTTTGTTTCTTGTTAAAAGTTGAGTTCAGGTCAGGTGTAACCAACTTTCCATCCAGGGCCAGGCAAAGCAGAGGTCGTGGTTGCTATGGTTTTCTCCCTGGTGGGTGGGTGACCTCCTCATTTGCAGGTTCAGTTTATGGAGATGAGGTGCAGGTGGGGTGCATGTAGTAATCTGTAAGGGTAATGTCTCCGCCTTGCCTGGGAGCCTCCGGGAAGGTGGAGGCCTAGACATTGAGAATTCCGAATTCTGTACTCCTCTTGATTTATCTAGGTTTTTTACACAAGTTATGGGGTTGTGCTTGACATGGTATCTGACAGTAGTCTCCCATGGTTTGTTTTTGCAAACTAGGTCAGCCAGCTAACTGGGGAAGTAAGGAGAAGTCAGGAATTACAAAAACAAATACATAGGTTAGGTTCTTTATTTTGTTTTATTTCATTCATTTATATTTTTGGTGCCAGGATTGAACTTAGGACTTAACGCTAGCCAGATAGGTGCTTGTGCACTGAGCTGTATCCCTGGCCAGTATTTTATTTTTTAACTAAATTTATTTTTATATATTATTTATTTAGATGGACTCTTGCTGTCTTGTTCAGGCTGGTCTTGAACTTGTGGGCTTAAGACCCTTCATCCTCCTGAGTAGCTGGGACAGCAGCTGTGTACTACAGTACCAGGGTGCCTTTTTTTTTTGTGAAAAAATGAAACAAAATTTCACAACAGACTAATAAGAAGGTAACAATAGGGGGCTGGAGATTTAGCTCAGCGGCATAAGAGCCTGCCTTGCAAGCAGGCAGTTGTGAGTTCGATCCCGGTACCGATAAAAAAGGAAAAAAGACCAAAAAAAAAAAAAAAAGAAGGTAACAATAGTTAATACACTGTGCATCATTATCTTCAAAATAGTTACTCAGAGTGCATTGACAAAAAAGATTATTACAAAGAAGAAACAGATATTAGCATAAAACTTTTTCAGTGACCTGAGAGGAACTAAACGTATAAATGAAATAAATTAGCATATATATTAAAATATTTTTGAAACAACAGAATAGCTAATTTGGGGAACCATGGCATTTTATTTTTAATTTAAAAAATACTGATGTACTTTTATGTGCCAGTCTTTCCTTGGGCTTTTCTTTTCTTTTGCAGAGCTGGGAGTTGAACCCAGGGCCTCACACATGCCAGGCAAGTGGTCTCCCACTCAGCCACATGCCCAGTGCTTGCTTTTTACTTCCACTATGCTGCTAGAACTGCCAGCTGTTTTCTTCTGTCTTTTTCTTTTGTTTTTTTTTTTTTGGTAAGGGGAACCAAACTCAGCCTCGAGCTTGCCAGGCAGGCACTGTGCTGCTGAGCTATGTCCCCGTCCAGATATTTTCTTGCATAAACCGCACTCGTAATTTGTTTCCTCAGTACCTGAGTTTTGTTTAAGGTGACAAAGCGCAGCCAGAGGACCCTCAGGTTAGCACTACTGCTCAGAGTAAGCCCCAAGCTTTGTGGGTGGTGTCCATATTGAAATGCCTTCTCCCCAAGTTTGGTAGCTGTGGTACCTCGAGAGAGGGCATGTACTTCCAGCAGAAGGAGCTTAGCGAGTGTGAGATAAAGCAGACGTTTGAACCAGGCCTTTAGTTTCTTTTGTGCTTGATTGAATATTTATGTTTTCCTAAGAGTCCAGATGTACAGGGATAGAGCTACCCTTTGGGCACTGATAAGAAGAGCTGAAATGCTGTGGAAGTTTCTGTTTAGGTCCTTGGTAGAGGAATAGATTGGTTCTCCTGAATGACAAAGCTCCCTTAGCCTGTAGTCTGCTCTACTGCAGGAGGGCGGCCAAGAGGGACGCATTCCTTTCTGTCAGGGTTCTCGGACCTGAGCGTGAAAGCGGGTCTCTGGAAGGCACTGGTGGGCTGGCTTCACAGACACAGAGGAAACCTGAAAAGGAGGGGCCCAGGCCCACCTGGAATGCCGCTGTGCTGTCAGAGGAGGAGGAGGAGGAGGAGGAGGAATGGTGCTGCACAGGGAATAATAGCCCACTTGGGGCTGCTTTGTGGAGCACCCCAGGGAAGGGGAAATCCAGCAGCCAAGGGTCAGGCTGCTCCCTGAATGCAAATACTGTAAAATTTGCATGGTGTCTTAGTGAGGCATTTGAATTTCTGTAGTGCAAAGAGCATAGCACGTAGAAACTCCAGAAAGGTTGCCAGCTTTGTCAGTGCACATATGGAGCCTTTCTGGAGCTCTGCCCCACGACGGTGGGAGTGCTTGGTGCTGGGAGCACCGTCTGTGGCGCAAGGCTGGACTCTTGGCTCTGCTAACAACTGGCTTGGGCCTTATGTTCTTCTTCTGTTGTGAGTAAACAAAGGCTGTTTGCGGTACTTCTTATTAGATTTCTCAGTCACCGATTATCACATTTGTTGCTGTATGCTCCAGCCAAGCGAAACAGAAAGATGTATAAACAATAAGATGGCAGGAAGTCTTCGGTCGCAACACTGAGGCAGCCAACCTCGAGTATTTTGGGATAGCAGAACTCTGCACATCTTTATCCTGGCTCTCTCCAACATAAACACATGTTTTTAAAAAGAGGAAGCTGGGGCTGGGGATTTAGCTCAGTGGCATAAGCGCCTGCCTTGCAAGCAGGTAGTCGTGATTTCGATCCCTGGTACCGATAAAAACGAAAAAGCCAAAAAACCCAAAACAAAACAAAAATAAAAAGAGGAAGCTACCGTAGGCATCACTCAGCAGCTTACTGATTCCACTTCCTTTGAGCTTACCACATGCATGAATTCAGGGCTCCTGAGAACACAGGGAAAAAATGCTAGGCATGTTGCCGGTGTGCATTGCTGGGGGAGTGAGTGGAGTGGGTGAGCGAACACGTGCCATCCGTGCTCTGGATCTGGCTCTGGTTTGGTAGCTTTCGTAGCCAATGCCATGTCAGATTGCTTCTGCCTGTTTGTGGGCTTGTCCCAGCAATATATGAATGCACCCTTTTCTGGGCATTTCCACCAGCACCAGCTGTATGGTTTGGGGCTGATCTGTTGAGTGAAACTATTTCGTTAGGATTTTAATTAATGTTTTCCTGAGTACTGTTGAAGTTAAGGATCGTTTTACATGTTTATTGATCATTTGCACTTTTTCTCCATTCCTTATTCATCTTCTTTGTACTTTTTTCCCTCATTGGATTGTTTTTCTTTTCAATTTTTAGGAATTCTTTTTATGATAGAGTTCTAACATAAAAATTGTATGTATTGCAAAATGTCTTCCAGCTATCATTTTTTTTGTCGTCTAGCTATCTATTAGCATAAAATGTTAAGACTTTTATGTAGTCAAATCTCACCCTGTGAGTGTTTGCATTTCTGTTTCTATCCATCATCTGGAGAAAACAGTATCAGGTAGTTTCCTATGGATGTGTGTGTATTTATGCACATATATGTGTACATATATTTGCAATATTTTAAATGCATTTCTAAGTAGAAGATGAGTACAGTAGTATATTATAAGATTAATTCTCTACAACCAAGCAGGGCTTATTCTAGAGGCACAAGGACCACCTAACCCAAGGAATTGTGTCTGCTTGAGGAAGTTCTGGCTCAGAATATCAGGATATAAAGCTTTGTGTTCCCTGTCCCTGCCATCTAGTAACTCTCTGATTTTCGTGAATTTGTGTAGTTTCCCCCAAAATTAATCTCCTCATCCGTAAAATTGGCAGGACAAGAATAGTCCCACTGTACAGGATTGAAGTAAGGGCTGAATGAGATGCTTCCTGTGAAGTGGTTAGGACAGGGCAAGATGCATAGTAAGTGCCTAATTACTGTCACACGACAATGCACTACATCAAATTAGAAAGTAGGCCTGTATGACCATGTTAACAGATGTCTGGCAGGCATATAATAAAATCCTGCAGCTAATGCTAATGAACATCTAAGTAAAATAGTTACAGAAGAGATCTACATCAGGGGCCAGGGATTTAGTTCAGCAGCAGAAACACCTGCCTAGCAAGCGCAGGGTTGTAAGTTCAGTCCTTTGGTACCAAAAAAAAGAAAGAAAGAAAAACAAATCTCTATCAGTGTAGAAATATTTACCAAACCTGGCAGCAGGCATATGAGGTGATCATTCCATTTTACTCACAGTGTGACAGCGAGTCCTGCCTGTGGGTTCTGTGAGACCTGTTTCCCCATTGGCTTTCCATGGGTGTGGCCACTGGCTTCACCCTGTGGACAGGGCAGGGCAGGGCAGGGCAGGGCAGGAGACTATTAAAGTGAGGAGTCACCTCAGGAGCCAGAGCGCCTTTGTCGTAAGGGAGCCCTGAAAACCAATACTAGCCTGACATCTAGAGCCTTGAGAGGCTTAGGATCAGCAGCAGGTCCGTGTGGCAGTTGCCCTCTGTTCTGTATTCCATGCGGGTGAGGAATTCACAGGGGCGTGTTCTCAGAACGCCTTTCCTTTTCCTCATGCAAAGTAAGTGCACAGATGTTTTCAGAGTGCGAGAGAAAAGAAAGTCCGGAAAGCTCTCAGCCCTGCAGGGCTTCAGATCAGACCGACCGTCTGGGCATCTGGGAAACCATGGGGACATGGTGCGTGCGAGCTGGGCACCGGCCTGCTTCTGCCTCTGCATTTGCTGCCCACCTATGGTTCTTCCTATGTCTAGTCAACCTCTAATCTAGAATATTTTACTATTACAATTCATATAAAAAGTAAAAGTGGAAAAAAAAAGTGGATTGTTTTGCAATGCCTTTGCACTGAGCCCTTATTTAATTCCTAAATGCCCCAGCCCTTATTTATTTCCTATTTATTTTCTCTTTTTGAGACAGGATTTCCTATGCAGTTCAGGCTGGCCTTGAGCTCACTTTGTAGCCCAAGCTGGCCTCGAACTTGCAGTGATGCTCTTGCCTCAGCCTCCCAAGTATTGGAATTGCAGGCATGTGCTGCCTGCCTCTCTCTGTCTCTCTCCTTCCGTCCTTCCTTTGAGACAGGATCTTACTAAGTTGCTTGGTTGCTAAGTTGGTTAAGAATACTTGTATATGTAAATAATATATTTCATCTTTGACTTTTTTGGGGGTCCTCTGCCTCCTGAGTGCTAGGATGCACTACTGTGTCCAACCTTGTTTATGAACTTTATAAAGCAGGAATCATAATCTCCAAATTGCTTTTTTTCATTGTTTTGTTTATTGCTGAATAATTTTTTGCTATATGCATTATATTAGGGTTTTCCAGAAAAATAGAACACAGGATGTGTGTATGAATAGAAAGAGGTTTATTACAAGGAATTCAGTCTAGGGTATATGGAGATGGGCAAACTCAAACATGCAGTTACAGCTGGGCTGGCAGGCTTAAAACCCAGAGAGTGATGTTATAGTTTGAGCCAGAAGGCTGGCGGATGGATTCCCTTGTGAGATTCTTCCTGTTGAGGCCTTCAACTGATTGGATGAGGCCTTCCCTCTCTGGGGAGTTGGTAAGCATTCTGCAGCCTATTGATTAAAATGTTAATCTCATTTTAAAAACCCTTGCAGAAACTCCAGAATGTTTGACCAACTATCTAGGCATCCCACACTCAAGCCAAGTTGACCCAAAAGTTGACACAAGTACAAACCACAGTTTACCGATCTCCTGTCATCAGATTCTGGGTTTCTTCATGTTTTATTGTGAGTACCCTGGTTGTGAGCATTCTTTCTGTAGTCTCCTGGTGCTGGGTTGCTCCGGTTTTGTCTCAGGTTTGTACTGAGAGCTGTTGAATGGTTGGTATATATGCCACATGCTGGGAGTCTGGTGGAATATGGTCCATTGCAGTGCTAGCAAGTGGGCTTGCTGGCTCCCTGACAGCGCAGCCTACTCTAAGACCTGCCGGGTCTGCAGGGCAGACTCCCTTGCTCCCATGGCTGCCTGTCCTGGTTTGTGGTGGAGAGGGGAAGAAACATGTCCAATTCTCATTGCTTGTAATTGTTGCGTGGTCACCCAGACAGGGAGCCTGTACTTGGTGATTGCTTCTGGCCCCTACCAGAAGAGGACACTTTCCTGATGTCCTGTGGGAAGGAATTAGGTAGGGCTTAGACAGGGGCATGGAGAGAAATCTCTCCTCATGGAAAGCGTGGGAGATCAGCAGGCACCTTCCCTGCTGTCCAGAAGTGGGTGGGATGCGAGTAAATCAGGTAACAGGTGGGTGTGTCAGACACCCTGCCTGCCTGCCCTCGTAGCTCTAGGCCAGCTCTGTGGTAAAGGTGCTGGCTCCTGGCTGGAGCTGGCCTCTCCTGACTCACTGTGCCTCATCACTGGTGGGTAACTGGAAGTGGAGTGGATGTAGGGTTTGGAGAGATGGAGAGCGAGGTTTTGGAACCTGACCTAGAGCATTAACCCTTTCATAATCTGTGAGGTCAGAAGTGCTGGTCTCTGTGGCAGCTGAAGAAGCTGAGGCCAAGAGGTAAATGGCCTTGGAGCTCCATAGCTAGTCGCTGCGTGCTGGAGTTGGTATGAGGCTCCGAATCGAGGCCGTGCTTCCTCTTGACACTTGTCTGCACCTGAGCCCTGGCTGCCATGTCTGTCACGGGCTTTCTCTTTCTCCTCTTAGTGTGTGCTACACCTGGAGGTGCTAAAACCCTGTTGGGGTTGCCCGGGAAATGAGCAGTGAGGCCTGATGAAGAGGGGCCTGGAGACAGGCCCAGGCCCAAGACTTGAGAGGTAGCTTAGGAGGGAGCGATCCGGGCCTGGCCCCTGTCAGTGCTTGCCCAGGCTGAGTGGAGAACTGGCACCTTGCCCCGAGAGGTTGCCCACAAGCTTTACCGCTGTCCAGTGTGCAAATTTTGGAGTATATTTGGAGTTTCCAGTGAGATCATTTTAAAAATGAATGGAACAAGGGGCTGGGGATTTAGCTCAGCGGCATAAGCGCCTGCCTTGCAAGCAGGCAGTCGTGAGTTCGATCCCTGGTACCGGTAAAAACGAAAAAGACAAAAAAAAAAAAAAAAAAAAAAAAAAGAATGGAACAAGCATTTGTAACTTTTCTCATGTGAAGTTGAAGGATAAAGCTTTAGCAGAGGGCCGTTGAGCAATGACTATTGTGCAGATTCTTGGTTGCATAATTCAGAGCATGAGGGAAGTTCCGACCTGCGTTTTGCAAGACACTCACGGATTCCTGGTAATGAAGTTGCTCAGGAGAGCGTGCCTCACTGTAGAAATAATGAAGTTGCTCAGGAGAGTGTGCCTCGCTGAGGAGGAAACATGTCAGTGGGAAACTTGTTCTGGAGAACAAACATCAACTGATTTGGGTTGCTTCTGTCTCTTTTTGTTGTTAAAGATTGTTTCAAAAACATCACTACTGGCTTTACCTTTCAGTAGTTCTGTTGCAGGGCACTTGGACCAGCATGCCTCAGATCGCTCCAGTTTGGGCTGGTGGCTTCCAGGCGGGTCTGCCGCAGCAGGCGGCAGGCCGCAGCTGCTCTGTCTCAGGTCCTGCCTCCCTCTTCACCCCAGCTACAGAAGCCTTCTGAAGTCCAGTTCAGGATGAATTTGTTCCACACATGCTGTTCATCATTTGAAAATCCAGGAGTGTGTCTGTGTTTTAGAATATTGTCCTGCTTCACGGGTAGGAAGGTGCTGTTCAGAAGAAGCTTGTGGAAAGCTGTGTGAAGGCGTGCCTGAACTCTTTACCACGGCAAGGCAGCCCATGGGCTCGGTAGGTCCAGCTGGCTAGGAGTGTGCTGCTCCCCCAGCTTGGCCCTGGTGCAGAGCTGTGATTTCAGGTTTCTTAGGACGTAGTTCTGAGAGTTCATCTTTTCTCTTAGATATAATTTTGCTGGACACCACCTGGTACTGTGGTGCTTCCTTCTTTCATTATTGTAAGCTTGGCACTACTAACCTGCAGAACCTGGGAAGCTACTGTGTGAGTGAAGAGGGATGCTTGGGGTGGGCTGGAGCGGAGAGGGGTGTGGGGAGGCGAGAGGTCGCGCAGGTCAGGGTGGGCAGGGAGCTGGGGCTGGAGCAGGCGGCCACTGCCTGGCAGCCTCGGGTTTGGAAGTCAGTCAGTTCTCACGCTGCTGTTGCAGCTGGACTGCAGTGCTGATCACCTTGTGTGCCCTTCAGCTTGCAGAGGGCCCAGCTTCCTTTCCAGACTGTTACTTTCTTCAAGGTTTTTAATAGATTGTTTTCTTTCTTTGTGCTTCCCCTTTCCTAGCTGTGTTTTAAAGCAAAGACTAGTCACTCCTTTTTAAATGACATAATGGATATTATTGATTTAAAAGTCTGTATTATTTCTGTAGTAAGCTTTTATTTTGAAAAATGCTTACACAGTGGTTGCAAAAACAATATAGAAGTTTCCCATACTCACCCCGTTTCCCCATCATTAACAGTTTGCATAGCCATAATATATTTGTCAAAATTAATAAATTAGTGTGATTTCAACTCATTAACTAGAGCACTGGCTGCACCCAGATTTAATCAGTGCCAGCATCCCAGTCTGGTGTCCATGTCACACATGTTAGTCATGTTCCTGAGTCCTTTCTCATCAGTGATAGTATCACAGCTTGCTCTGGTTTTCAGGACTCTGGCAGTTTTGAGGCATGCAGCTGGGGGTGGTGTACGCGTCTCTCAGCTGGAGTCTGCCAGCTGTTTCCTTGTTAGACTGGGCTTGTGGTTTGGTGAGAGAAACCTTGGCGGGACAGAGGGGAGATAGCGCATGATGTCAAGGGCGTGTGGTATCACCTCGACAGCGTCACTGCTGACCTTGCAGGGTTTTGTTGCCATGCCTGGGTTGCACACATGTTTTAAGTGACTCGGCTCCCCACAAGATGTGGGTGCCTTCAGCGCTCGCTTTGGGCTAAGGGTCTGCTGGGTGCTAGTGCAAGGAGCCCTGCCAGAGCGTAGAGATGCACTGGGCTCATCCTTCTGTGGGCATTTACGTTCTCAGAGCACGGGAAGGAAGATGGACCTTGTCGGTAACTGTTGAAATGGGGGACATTGTTCTGTCTCTACTCTTTATGTTTGATGTTGTCCACTAAGTAAAGAAAAAAATTATTTTCCATCTGACACAAACATCAGTCCTGAACTATTGACAGCGTAGCTGTGGTGTTGACTGTTGCCAGCGCCACTCGGAATGCTGCTCATCTTAAATGTTTTGGGCTCTTTGTAGCCTTGTTTCCTTGGCTTCACAGTTTCGTGATCCTACAGCTGCCCACCACTGCCTCAAGTTACTTCATCGCAGTGCCCAGCCACCTGTGCAGTGCTCGGGAGGGTCTGCAGTGGGTCCACCTCCCATTGGCCACCTGGTCCACATCCTCATGTGGCCATGTCTCATATCTGTGCAGAAATACCTCTGGGAAGATGATGCAAAAGATCATTAAACACAGCGGACTCCAGTTTTTTTTTTTTTTTTTTACTGGTACCAGGGATCAAACTCATGACCACATGCTTGCAAGGCAGGCACTTATGCTGCTGAGCTAAATCCCCAGCCCCTAGCGGACTCGAATTTTAAGTGATGAGTAGAGATCTAAGACAGGAAGTTTGTAAAATGAGACACATCTTAAACTTGTTTTGTTTATGATTATATGCCTATTTTAGAGAGTAAGGAAAGCTCTTAGAAATTAGTGACCATGTGTGTTTGTTTATTGAGACAGGTTCTTACTGGGTAGTTCAGGCTGGCCTTGAACTTGCTGTGTAGCCCAGGCTGGCCTCATGGCATGCTGGGATTACAGGGATTCACCACATGCTCAGCTCAGACCATGTCTTTTACATCTAATGTGTGTGACATCAGTGCATAGAGGCTTCAGGTGTGTACTGTTTACATCTGGGTTGAAGTATAATTTCGAAAATCTTGACTGAGTGTTCATGTGTTTCCCATTTCTTGGCTTTTGAGAATCCTTGGTCTTTTCTCATTTTCCCCTCTTTATTTTTGTTTTTGTCTTTTTGAGACAAGGTTTTGCTGCGTGGGCCTTGAACACGCAATGATCCTCCTGCCTCAGCCTGAGTGTTGGCGTTACAGGTGTGTGCCACCACACTCAGCTCCTCTTTTTCTTTAGTACTGGTCCAAAATTGCGAAGAGAAAGAAGATATGAGAGGGTCCTGGAATGCCTTGGGTCATGATTTCATTTGTTGTAATATTTATATCCCTCCTGATTTTACAAAGAATTTGAGTTAGTTATTTGGAACTGTAGGAAATTAGCAACAGCAATAAAATAGACACTTTGTTTTACTGAGGACTCCTGGTCCCCTTAAGTTGCGCTGCAGTACCCTGCTGTGTTGGCAGAGGGTCTCAGAGGAGCTAGTGCTGCCCACTGCCTGTGGGTGACCATGGTGTTTGCCCTCAAACTCATTTTCCATCCAAGACCCAGGGATGACAGTCCTGCATGACAAGGTGACTGTGACTATAAAGTCATTGTATACAGAGGTCCTAGCAGATGTGTGTGAAACATCAGAGGATGAGCGCTCAGTATCGGGCCTGATTTTACTGTCTAGTACACAGGATTTCCAAAAGCCAGTCTGTGGTGATCATTCATGTCTTGTGGTCCAGACATCAGCAGTACAGTTATTCTGTTACAAAACTGAAGATTTCAGCTTAGAGACTTTTATTTATTCTGAAATTGGGATATTTGAAAATCCAAATACCAGAATGTTCCAAAATCAGAAATTTTTAGAGCAACAATGTTATACCACAAACAGGAAATGCCATACAATGAAACTTTTGTTTTTTAGACCAAATCATTAAAATATTGCATAAAATTACCATTAAACTATGTGTAGTGGTGTGTTGAAAGTAGATGGATTCTGTGTTTTGACTTAGGTCCCACCCCCATATCTTGCTGTATAGGTACAGATACTTTAAATCCAAGAAATTCTGGAATCTGAAGTATTTCTGGTCCCAAGCATGTCGTATAAGAAATACTCATTGTGTACCTGTCTGTGTGTGAGCGTATGTGAAAGGGTCGTTTTTATTAGTAGAATGGCTTTGAAATAAAATAGTGGGAGATGAGAGATTTTTTCTTTTTTTAAATACCCTTAGTGGACAAAATAAAGTTGGCAGCCTTGTGTTGGCAGCTTTTCTTGTCATCAGTAAAAGGGGATCAGGGAGCTTCTGTCTGGTGCCCTGTTTGCCTTCGGAGGAAGCGAAGCCAGAGTGAATGAGGAAGTGGAAGCCCCTAGTGCGACTTGGCTTGGGGCTCACCTTCCTGGGCAGCTGCCCACATCGCCTCCTCACTTCCAGCCCAACTTGGCTTCCTGGTGAGGTCTATTATACAGCACCTGTCACTGGTGGTCGTGGGCCACTCATCTGTCAGCATCCTGGAGTCTAAGCCACTTAGGGACTTGGATGCTGAATTATGGAGTGAACTATAACTTCCAACGTGGAGAAGGTGCTGAATAAATGCTTGTCACATGGTTTGTTAGCATTGCCTCATCATAATGGGTGGGGTTGGGGCCTGGGTATGTAGCTCAACAAACAGCACAAGAGCCTGCCTGGCAAGCACTAAGTCATGAGTTTCATCCCCAGTACCAAAAAAAAAAAAAAAAAAAAAGCACCAAGGCCTTGAGTTCAATTCCTGGTACCAAAAAAAAATATTTCTGTATAACAGGGTATAACAGGTATGTGGGATGACCAACTTACAAAGACAAGAGAGTCACTTAAGCTCACTGTTGTGGCGATTTCTGGCCGTGGCTGGTTGGCCCAGTTGCTTGTGGGCCTGTGGTGAAGCAGAGCATCGCAGCAGGAGCGTGTCTGGAGGCGGCAGAGACCCTGTGAGGCTGTGGCCTGAAGCTGTCTGTCGCCTAGGCCAGGTCTTGAGGTTTCCCCACCCCCTGCAGTGACACTGCTCTGTGGACCTTTGGAAGATGCTTAAGATCCAAATGATAGCTGAGGGCTGAGAGGAAATATAAATAAATGAGGGAGAAAAATCGGCCCCTAAAACACTGATGCAGCAAGGCCCCGGCTCTAACCCTGAACACACTCCCAAACCCATCGTGGACCTTGCTCAGCGTTCTCTTGAACCTCAGATCATTTTCCACCTTCAGTGTGTTGTCCAAGGAAGGCTTGGGCTGCTCTAGGGCTCGGGTGGTGTGCTAGCTTCCTCACTGAGAAGTGTGGAAATCCAGGTGTTGCTTCTCCTGCTAGCATTTGGGGACTTACAACTGCATAAGAAAAAAAAACTTTAGCATGTTCCCTGTATTATGCTTTTGCTTGGAAGGTTTTCCTCAGTTATTCTTTCCTCCTCCTCTTCTTTTTCCTTCTCCTACACTTTGAACAACTGCCAGAGAAGTAAATAAGCTTATATAAGAGGTTTTAACTTTTTATTTTTTAAACTTTGCCCAAGTTGGAGCTGGTACACACCTCAGCTTTGTGTTGGCGTCTTCTTAGAGAGTGCTTGAAATTTATTTTGCCTTACTCATTTTTATGGATGAATGGGTGGAGGGTAAAGGCAAGATGGCTCTATTTCCGTCTTAGTTTATGAAAACTTAATGGCTGAAAGTGGGACTTGAATTAACCACTTTGTTCTCCTCCAACAAGAAAAATATTGACCTGTCCCAGTGCTTTCACATGCATTTATTTATGAATGCAGGAGGTTCCCGCAAGTTAGTGTTTTCGATTTGAAGGCAGAACATATTCTATGAACACTGTATTAGCATATTGCATTTTACTCATTTACTTAAAACCATTGAAATCTGTCACTGAAACTTGCCATTGAAGTCACCTCACTGGCATCATCTTTATTGCAATGAGAGAAGCTGCGTTAAACTGGTTAGAAAGAAAGAAACATTGGTTTCATCAGAGCTGTTGGTGTGTTGGTAGCCCAGGCGTGGCTCGGTGAGTGCACTAGGGGGACCTGTCACGGATAGGGCGCTGTGTGTCGTGTCATGCCCTCCTGCTGCAAGAGTGAGGCTGGTGGGAGAGAGGTCTCCCTGCAGTCCTCCAGACGCCTGTTTCCTCTCCTCTCTTTTTTTCTTCTCTCCTGTCTCCTTCCCCTTTCTCTTTACTGAGATTTGATTTACAGACAGCCAGTGCATCCTTAAGGCCATCGCTAGCTGCGCACACCTGGGAAGCTTCTGCCCCAATCAAGACCACATTCTGCAGCACCCAGAGGTTCCTGGTGCCCTTTGCAGTCACTCCCCCACCCCACCCCGGGGCCGGGCGAACTCTGCTCTAGCACTGTGGAAGAGATTTACCTGGCTTTGAGTTTCATACTCAGCAGCTGTGTTATGTTTGCATCTGGCTGCTTTTCTCAGCAATGTTTTGTGATTCACCAATGTCACATCTGTTATAGCTCATTCCTTTATTTTAAAATGGGGTAAGATCTCACTAAATTGCGTAGGCTAGCCTTGAACTTGTGATCCTCCTGCCTCAGCCACCCATTCTTTCTTCTTATTAAGTTGCATTGATGCTATCCACAGATGGAGTATTTTTGTTTATTTGTTTTGTCTCACTACAAGGGATTGAGCCAGAGCCTTGCTTGTTCTGAGCGAACCACAGAACTACTTCCCACCAACCGCCCTGTTAAAAACATTTTGTTTTTGAGACAGGTCTTGGTTGCCGAGGCTGGCTTGAACCTGCGATTCTCCTGAGTAGCTGGGACTCCGAGTGCACCACTGTGCCTGGCCACAGTCAGGGTTCAATGTGCTGTGGAGAAGTGTGAGAAGCTGCAGGACTTTATGTGGATGATGTCTTTGCAGTCTTCCATTTACCCCCAGCCTTGGGCAGCATTGAGGAGGGCAGAGCAGATAAAATCAGATAAATCCGATTTTAGCGGAATCCTCATTAAGAGCCTGAATCTTGTGTCCGTGGTAGTTTTTCTTTTTACTGCTTCATTTCGATTCCTCCTGGCTGTGGCAGCTAGTACAGTCTTGACGTTGGCCTCTCTGCACATGGGGAGATGGGAATTACTAATAGTGTGAAGCCTGTAACCCAGCTCACGTGGATCACCTACTTCTGTGTTTTGAGCTTGCTAAGTTGAGAGCCCAGAGACATAGGAGCTGTGCACCCCCAGGCTGAGCTGCCAGGTACCCCTACTTCCCTGTATCTGCTGCCGCCCAGACACCTGCTTTGTCCTTGTCTTGTTCTGCTCAGCCAACCCAGTACTGTGTGTAGCCTCTCTGTAAATCTCAGTGCAGGGGACCGGGCCACCTGAGGCTGGGGGCTGAATTGGGGGAGGGAGTTTGCTAAGGGGACAGGGTTTCTGTTTGAAGTGATGAGATGTCCTACAATTGAGGGAGTGACGGTGGCATACATCTGTGAATATATCAAGTATATTGAACTGTACATGTTAAATGGTGAATTGTTTAGTATTCAAACTATATCTCAAAAGCACTTTGTTTTGTTTTAAACATAATAGTATTAGAAGGATAGACCAGTATTAGAAGTATTAGAAGGATAGAGCGGGAAAATCATATTCAGTCAGCTTGTTCCTTCCAGCGAAGATGATCTGTTGCCAAGTATCTACATTTTCAGCCTGAGTAAGACAGAAAGAGGCTTGGCTTTGAATGAGTCAGGTGAACCTGGTTTAAGCCCATCCTACTGGGTGACCTTGGGCAGTTGCTTGCCCTCCGTGGTGTTTGGCCTTTCCTGTAAAGCAAGACTGGTAGCACTGATCTTATGGAGTCCCTTAAGAGCTTAGTGACTCTCAAACATTTCCCCTCTGACCATGGTAATGACAGGTGTCAGACAGAGACAGCTGTGTTGGGTCCTTGTCTTGGTGTCTTTGAGTCAGGCTGGGTTCATCCTTCTGTTAGCTCCTGTTGCCTCCGGGAGAATTCCCATGCCGTGAGCTGGTGTGCACCGGGCGAGCCTGGGTGATGGAAGGCGCTGGTCTCCCGCTGACTGGGAGCAGGACGCTTTCTGAAGGTTTCCATGGCTGACTGGACTGGTGGTAAGTTCTCAGAGAACCAGCCCTGCCCTCACTGTCCATAGCTGCTCCCCGCCTTCACAGTGTCCCTCTGTGCTTGGGACATGCTTGGTTCCACCTTCATCTGCATGCACCATTTGGTTTATTTATACTTCTGCTCAGCCCATGTACTGCAGGCCAGTTCAGGACAGGCTTGTGTACCTGTGGGTGCTAAGCCCCTAAGCACTCTGCCTGGCACTGCTTCTTGAGTCTCAGGCGTCCACTGGTTTCAGGTCTTTGGTGAGAGAAATCAAATAGGAACTGGAAATACCAGCTGAGGCACCTGCCAGAGCTTAGCAGGTGGGTTTTGGAGCAGTGTTTCTGTTTCAGTGCTGCCCACTGCCTGGGGACTGCACCATATCCTACCCCAGAGCAGGAGCAAGTCCTGTCCTTAGCATGGTCCCCCTTACAATATGTTGTGTCCATTTCATGTTTTCCCTTCCCCATGCTTCTCCTCAGGTCCAGTTGCAAGGGGGCGGGGGCCTGTGTTGAGGTGGCCCTGTCCCAGCCACTGTCACTTAAATGTAACGTCTGGGCTGCTGTGGGAATAGGGGTGTGGAGTTTATCCTCTGGGTGGACACCTTGGGGAAACAGCCCTTGAAATACTTATTACGGTGTTTGTAATGGTTGATCTGTATGTTGTGAAACTTTGGATTGAAGAATAGCGTGAATACACACATGTGCGAATCAGTGAACTGTGCTCGTACAGCACATGTGCAGTCGGTTCCAGGGCCGAGAATGCCCCTCCCGCTTCCCGCAGGCCTGGAGACAGCCTGGCTGGGCCATGCAGCCCAGCCCTGTGCTCTCGTGCTTCACCTGAAGGGAAGGGTTCCTGTGCCATGCAGTCTCGCAGGCACCTGGATTATGGAGTTAGGAAAGAGTATCTTCTCCTTCCTGCCTAAAGTCATGCTGTTTTCTTTCCCTTTCAATTCTGTGTCAGATCAAAGAATAGGGTTCTTTGTGTTTATTTGTTTAGTTTTTTCAATAATGGCTAGGTGTGGTGCTGAAAGCCTGTAATCCCAGTTGAGACTAAGGCAGAAAGAGCACCATGATTTTGAGGCCAGCCTGGGCTATATAGTAAGTTTCAAGGCCAGCCTGAACTACATGACACAACCCTGTTAAAAAAAAAAAAAAAGCAAAAACAAATGCGCCCCAGTCACATTTGCCTATTTGAGTGCTCTGCTGTGCTCTTAGGAGACAGTCTGGGGTCCTGTGTCTGTGGTCCTCTCTCTGCTGACGGGCTGCCTTGCCTTGTGTGGGATGACGTGAGATTAGCCTGCACGAGCAAGTCCCTGTCACGCTGGCTGTAGTCACACCTGACTAACTTGACCCAAAGCTGGTCTTTTTTTCTCTCCTAAGCAGGGAGATCCCAAATACAAGCAAAGAGTCTTAAGAGTATCACACAGGGTGCAAGTTAGTTCACATACAGGTTGGTAGGCTAGTATTGTAAACTAAGTGTATATTGTAATCCAAGCACTGTAATCCCTTCTCTCCTCCTCTGGAGAAATCTGTGTGATCCCACTGATACAGTTATTGGAATCCCTGCGAGGGATTAATGCCAGTCTGTCACCTCCAGGGCAACCCACAGTGAGAATAAAGACCCTGAGACATACTCAGAGCTACGGGCAGCCAAGAGTCCTGAGTTCCGTCCAAGTGAGGATGCACGGAACAAAGGCCTGACCCCAGCCTCTCCAGAATTTATTATCCCGTGAGGAAGGGGTGGCTGGAGGACGAGGGCCGTGAGGATGGCGGGGGGTATGTGAGCTGTGTGAGCCGGGCTGCCCGGGGGAGAGCAGGCCCCTCTGCAGCCTGCAGGGAGAGGGGCGTGCGGAAAGGCGGGTCTGCGTGCCCCAGCTGAGGTGGCACTGGAATGGCTTGGGAGGCTGCCGCTTCGGTTTCTGGTGTGTAATTTTTGTGACCTGGGAAGTCGTAGCCTCTTCTGTAACTCTAACCCTAGCCCAGGTGACAGTCCTGGAGCTCTGTGGCTCCGCCGTCCGCTGTGCTCAGCCATCTGTAGGGAACACAGTGTGAGGACAGGGGAAGCTCAGCGGGCCTCCAGGAGTCCACAGTCCCTCAGCGGCCCTGTGTGCATCGCTTAGAGCCGCAGCACAGCCGGCTCTGTACTTAGCAGAGTTCGGGATACCCAGCGCTGAAGCGGTGGTTCTGCGTTCAGGGGGACTGCCCAGGTGGTCTCTTCTCCTTGACCATTGGTGGAAATTGCTAGAGTTCTGTGGCTACTTTGTGAAAAGAATTCTTCTGTGATTGGAATGGCAGCCAGGGAGCCTGCACTGGGACTGTACCGGGTCTGCACCGGGAATGCAGCTGTAGGAATGCCCTTATCTCAGCAGCCAACAGGAAGTGATGAAATGTGCTGGGGGAGCTCTGCTGGAGGCGGAGGTCAGCGGCCAGCAGGGTCGGAAGGAGGCAGGTACAGCCAGGTCTGACCGCACGGCGAGTGTGCTGTCTGGGTGCGTTCCTTCAAGGCAGCCTTCTGTGAAGGGAGGGTTTTCACTGGTCATCTTCGGAGTGTGTGGCTTAACAGCAGTCTCTCCTAGTTTAGAGCTTCTTGACGGAAGTGCTCAGCCAGCTCCCTGTTAACCAGGCTGGAATGTTTTGTCCCGGACCTTGGGAGAGCGTCAGTGAGTGCGGGGTTTTCTTGGTGAGTAGATTTTGGCCTAAGCAAGGGAAGGTGGGCACCTTATCATTTTTACCTGGTTTTAGAGCATCTCTGTAAGCTTTCTTCCAAAATAGAATGACTCTGAAACTTCGTCTTGGTATTTTTTAGGTCAATTTTGGGTACCTCTAGCTGTATTTTTTTCTTTCCAGTCAGCTAAACGAGTTAATTGTTAATAGAGGGTTTTTTTCTCCTGCCTTAAGACATGTTTATTACTTGCTGCTCTTTCCTTTCTTAACAACCAGATTTAACCTGCTGACAGGTAAATGGGACTTGGAGAGAAAAGGAACAATGACCTTGCCAGCTGACCGTGACCACTGGTTCCCGGCGGGTCTCGGGCTCCCCGAATTAGCGTGCAGCAGCGCCAGGCCCCTTCCTGCGCCCCTGCCCTGTCAGCTGGTCTTCCGCGGAGCGCTGCTGCAGGCCCTCTGCTTACACCCTGTGGGAGAGTAGAGTGAACACTTTCATTGTTGAGTAACTGACTAGGCTGACGTAGGTTTTTAATTGTTTCTTTTTGCAAGTCATATTCTGGGATTGAAAAATCATAGCTCCTCCTTTTATTTGTGTAGTGCTATACTTTTAATTAGAAGCTTGCTTTTAATTCTGATCCTTAAGTGGCCTGTCACTGTCTTACTGGATTAGCTATTGCTGTGAACACAGCAGTGTCCTCTCGGAAGATGCCATGCTGATGTGGTCTGTGCCACACTGGGACACATGCTTCTAGTTTGGTTACCCACCGTGGTTTGTGTGTGTCTGATACTTAGGGTCACGTGACATTTCTAGGAACCTCTAAGGACCTTAGTTGTGTCTGTCAGGTTTGTCTTTGTTCATTTAACTCTGTTCTCAGATCTCTTCCTGATAATGTAATCTAACTGAATTCTAGATGGACTTTATTTTTTTTTTTAATTTTATTTAAGGAGAAAAGAAAAAAAAAAAGCAGGGAAAGGGTACAAGTTATACAGATTTACAGAAAAAAAATGAACAGTAGGAAATCACTAGTTAATGGATTACATATTGTCATCTTAGAAATAATTGTTCAAGTCACAAAATTAAAGCTTGTAAAGTGGACATTCCATCTAGATGGACTTTAAATGCTGCATTCTTATTTCTTCAAAGCATGTCTCACAGATGGAAGAGTATATCAGTGTTGTAGTCAGGGGTTTTGGGGAGAACAGTTTGAATCAGGACACAGAATTTATAATACTATTCATGAGTCACCCAGAGTTTTAACACAAGAAAGTGCAGGAAATCTGTCCAAAGCACTAAAGACCTGTGATACTCAACCACGGGCTTGGATCCCACAGCAGTGTCACACATGAGTCCAGCTGAAAACCTGGAGCCCACGATAGTGCCTCCCGGAGTCTAGTGGTCTAGAACCCACGAGAAGGACTCATGCCAGTCTATTTTATGGCTCCGTGCTGGGTGAAGGAGCTGTGCTTGGTAGGTTGAGGCTTCTATGCTGGAGCCAAGAAGTCATACTCAAAATAAGAACCAGGGCTACCCTGAAAAGTACCACAGCCACTCTCAGTGACATGGAGGTCCCAAGCTCCTCCAACAGCAAGCACAGTCGAGTACATGCCAGAAAGCCAGCATGGCGGTTCATCTTGGAGATGAAACAGCACAGGTCTTGCCCTCAGGAACCAGGACGTGATGCTCGATGTAAGACCAGAGCTCCCCCAAAGTGAACCACAGCCACTCTCACCAGCAAGATCCCGAGCTCCTCTGATGACAATGAGCGAACTCACACTGGGGAAGCTGGTCATGACAAGCTCCTTCAGGAGAACCAGCGGCTCAAACAGCAACACTTAGAGAACCCCGCAGCGCCCCACTTGTCTCCATGTCTCTGCTTACGCTGGCAGCTTTCCTCAGGTGGCCGTCTATGCTTAGCACCATGCTGATGTCATTCAGTGGCATGAAGGTGACCACCAGTTTTTAATCCATAACAACCAATAAGTTAAAAATATGCCTCCATTTTGTTATTTTTCTTTTCTTTTTATTTAGTGTCCTTCAACTATTTTGCCCACCCACGTAAGTCTGTTACATATTTGGTGGCATAAATGAAAAAGGTGGGAGCACGGTACTTAGTTGCAGTGGCTCTTGGCGTAAACATGCCTACTCTTCCACATTTTAACAAAGGAATTGAGCCTGAGAAGCTCAGTGACTGATTCAGGGTCACACAGCTTGTTAGCAGAGGGAGTCTAGGACCCAAGTGTCCTGTCTTCTGGGTCATTACCCTTCCATGACTGTGATTTGCTTTCTCTGCATTATTCTCTCACGACTAGTAGCTGAGAGTGGCTTCTTTTTTCTGATGAGTGTCTTCTTCAGACACTGAGCTTTTATTCAGTAATAAGTTCCCCGTAAGTACTGCGTGCTATAAGGTATGTAGGAAGTACTAATATATAATTATGTATAATGGCACACATTGTAAGTGCAAAGAGCATTGACATTTCCATACCGAAGAGATGGTTTTTCTTAAAAATAATGTTCTATTTTATGGTTTTTCCTACTTCTCTCCTAAATGGGGTTCACAGTGCAGTGCCCCTCATTCTGTAATTATAATAAGATCCTAGCTTGTAGAAGGCAGGTACTAGGTTTTTATTTAATGTAAAAGGAAGACTCAGAAGGGAACGTCAGCCTCCGCTTCTCGGCATTCCGCGTCCCACTTCTTACGAGGGAAGAGGGTGTCTCTTAACATCTTGAGGTGGACTGATGCGGTTTTATAATGTGAGGGGTTTAAAATAATGCACTGTAATGTAAATGAAGAAGGAAGTGACATTTCACAAAAGGGAATTTACTCATAACTTTCCAGAACCTTTACAAATCATCTCTGTTGGGATATAGCTTAATGGTAGGGTATTTATTTGGCTTGTGTGTGGGGTTCAGTTCCTAGTACCAGCAAAAAGGAAGTCTTTGCTAAAAATCGAATTTAAATCCTTCTGAAATTCAAATATAAATAGAGCTGTTCTGGAGCAGTGGGCCACTCCTCTTAGAACCCTGTGCAGCTCCCAAGTCTGTTCAGAGCCACCCCTGTGCCCTCAGAGGGTCCCAGCACTTACTCATGTTTTCTGAAGTTGCTTTTTTTTTTTTTTGTATCCTTTAGAGCACTTTTTCCTCCCTCTATTTATTGCAACAAAATTTACACATTTTGGATTTTATTTTATTTTATTTGTCTTTTTTCATTTTTATCGGTACCAGGGATCGAACTCACGACCGCCTGCTTGCAAGGCAGGTGCTTATGCCGCTGAGCTAAATCCCCAGCCCCTCATTTTGGGTTTTATTACTCCTTAGTTCTTATTACTTTTTTTTTTTTTTGGAAGAGAATAAAATCAAATATGACAAAACAAAGCTGTCAGTCAAAACCAAGGATAGACATAGCACATGATGTAAAAACAGAGTATAAGATTATCAACAATGGTTACCATAATGCTTCTTGCTTCCTTAAGTTTTCTGAAGTATTTAGACTGTGTTCCTTGAAGAATTGTGAACACGCTCCAGGAATACAGGCATTTTCATAAATGGCCATGAGGGGTAAAGGGCAGCCCTGGGGCTGCTGTTGGCTCAGAAATCTCTGAGAACTGATGCTGTGGTGTTTGAAGCTCTTCTCACTCCATCCCTGCCTGGGGCCCTTCTGGGCTCACCCCAGATGAGGGTCTAGTGGTGGTCTCAGAAAGCCCTCCGTGACCCTGGTACCCTAGGCCTTAGGGCCAGGTCGAGAGGAGAGTGCGTGGGAGTGGGAGGTAACAGGGCAAGACAAGGCCACTGATTTGAATGAATGAACAAATGAATTCAGTGTTCTCCTTTCTGTGGGGAATTTCCCCCCAGTGCTAAAGCTGGAACCCAGAACCTAACACACACTGGAAAGTTTGCTGCTGAGCAGTGCCCCTGGCTCAAGGTTACTTTTGAAGGACAGTAGTCATGTGTCACTAAACACCTTTGTACATGTATCACAGTTCTGTCTTGATGGCAGCTGATCAAGTAGGTATCTGATGTCTCGTCCAGCCCTGGGAATCTGGTGCATTTTTCTGGTCATATAGGAATCTTTATGTGGGCTTGTGAAGCATATTTCTCCATTTGAGAGAACTGAAAGACTGTAACAATGCGTGTTCTGAATTTGAAATATGTGCCAGTGGTCACCACAGTGGTGCAGGGTTTAAGTGGGTGGTGAAGTTGGGGTTGTGAGTTTCATGCTCAGGCTTGTTCCTTATCATGATTTGCTTTAGTGGAATCCTTCAGGGAGATCAGAGAGGAGTAATTTTCTGAGAAATATTTACTTGACAAGATGGTGTTGATGTAATTAATATTGCTAGTTCGAAATTTGAACATCGATCTTCTCAATTTGGAAATCTCTCGTTGATTCTTAAAGGTCCTAACATGTCGGTATGTTAGTTTAAGAAAATAAATGAAGCACACAGCAACTTGGGGATGGTAGTGATTTTTTTTTTATTGTTCTTTTCTAATTTGCAGTGATAAAAAGGACAGTGCAGGAAGCACACCAGTCTCTGCTGGCGTCGCAGGCCGAAACGGTTGGTTGTTTCCCACCTGTGGTCCCTGAGATCCACTGAGATCCTGGTAAGGCCACAGGCTCTGCGGGAAAGTAGCAGGATGCCGTCAGAGAGAAAGCTTTGTGTCTGTCAGTGCTGCGCTATGAACTGCCGGGGTGGAAAGTGTGAACGCGGGTGCAGACGTTATCATGATGAAGGTTCACAAACCACAATTATCCAAGCACCTCACTGCTTTCACCAATATGTGCAGACCCCGAGTGCACTGTGTTTCTTTCCAGGCCTCCTTTAGGTCAGTTGTAGAGGGACAGTGTCCCTCGCCGCTGCTTGGTGGGGTTGATCCGCTCGTATTCATATGCATGTATATGTCACTCATATCAGGCACTGAGCTGGACCCTGGGACCTGTAGATAGTGGCGTTTGAGTTCCTGCTCTTGAAACGTCACAGACCAGTGGAGTAGAGACTTGTATACAGGAGGATCTTATTCTGCTGAGAAGACTGGGGGAGCTCAGGGATCAGGGAAGAAGCCACAGTGTGCTGCAGAGCTAGAGAGAGGCCCGAAAGAGAGGATTTGGCGTGGGTGGGTTCTGAGTGTCTGTTTTGGGTAGCCAGGTCGAGGGGGTTCAAGGCTGTGTTCCCTGCACTTGGTTCCAAGGGAGCTGACCCTGGGCTTTGGTCTTGGCCCTCCCGTGGACCCTGGATAAGGCCCAACCTCCTTATTCGGTCTGGAAGTCAAGGCCCTCCGACCCAGTGGTTCCTCTTTCACCTCCGCTTATTCAGCGGGCTTTGACCCTCCCATTCCTGTCTAGTGCTTACTGCTCTCTGAGGGTGCCCCCATCTGTAGAGTTTCCTTCTGTCAGCACAGCCTTCAGAATTCCCATTTTTGTAGAGGTTCTTTGGGTGATGGATTGTGTTAGTGTCTCGAAGGCCTAGCCCTTAGTTCTTACAAGTCGGCCTTGCTGGGCCTCGAGTTCTCGGTGGGCAGTCACCGCGCGGCATGTGGGATGTGTTGCACTGGTCTCTTCTGGCCATCACTGTTGTGGCTCTTGCACTGTGATGCTTGGAAGCCGGTTCCTTTTCCTGCCTGGTTTGCTTTCGTTGTCTTTTGGTCCTTGAGGTTCTGTACAGTAAAACTTGGTACAGTTTTTTCTTTTCAAAATACCATTTAGGCTCCTTGGGATTACAGGCACACACCACCACGCCTGATCACGCTTGGCGCTAATGCAGTGCCTTGGCATCCCAAAGGCCTTTGTTTGAGTTTGTTGAAAGAAAGAGACAAGATTTTGATATAGAGCCTTCTAGAGGTTGGTTAGTCACTCACTATAAACACTTAAATGAGCAGCTTGAGCTGTCCTACAAACCCTGTTTGCACAGGTGGCCAGTGGGCTGGTGGTGTTTCCAGCAGTGGTAGCTAAGCCTTTCCCAGCAGTTTCCCAGCCACCTTGGTGCAGGCTGCAGTGTACTGCGCTCTTGAACCATTTCCTCATCCAGACTCCTCTTGAATTTGTCCCTGCCCACCAGACCTGATCTTAACTTTCCTCGCACCCTCCACCTCCAGCTCTTCCATGCAGGGCTTGTCTCACTCCTAGCCCCAGCACTTGGCAAGGTGTCTGGCATTCAGAAAGTATGTTTCTAGGCCAGGTGTGGTGGTGTGTGCCTGTAATTCCAGTGCTTGGGAGGCTAAGGCCGGAGGACTGCAGTGAGTTTGAGGCCAGCGTGGGCTACAAAGTGAATTCAAGGCCAGCCTGAGCTGCATAGTGAGACCTTGTCTCAAAAAGACCAAAACACAAAACAAAATAAACTAATATGTGTGTGTGTGTGTGTGTGTGTGTGTTAGAACATTGGGAATGTTTATGTATGTGTGTGTATGGTACATTTAATGATAGAACCTGTTTTTTGCCTAGCATCATTTTCCTCAGCTTTTCAGAATTTTATTGAAAATATTTGAACATTTGGGACACTGGCTATTCTTGAATAAAACCGACAAGTACTTTATTAAGAGTAGGGAAAGAGAAAAAGAAAGAGTATAAATGAAGTTAAGACAGAATATCTTTTTGGTAAAATTTGGTTTGCTGGGTATGGTGCTGCACTCCTATAATCCCAGTGCTTGGGAGGTTGAGGTAGGAGGATTGTTGCGAGTTCAAGACCAGCCTGGGCTACAAAATGGGCCCAAGGCCAGCCTGAACTACATAGCGAGATCCTGTCTCAAAAAGACAAAAACAAAAACAAAATTTTGGTTAGGTGTGTGGTAATTAGGTATTTTGTCATAAACGGAAATGTTGTCACCTTTTCTCTTATAAAAAATGGTTGTTAGATATGCCTATTGGGCAGGGAACTCCTGAAAACCATATGAGACCTCCTAATAAGGGTTTGTTTTGTGCTCCTGGAATTTCCAGGGCGTGGCAGTCGTGCTCAGATGACATCCTCCCCTGGGGCTGCAGGGCCAGGTGGCTGCTGGAGGTACCTTGAGGACCCAGGGGTCCAGAGGAACAGCCTGACGGGTGTTTGCTGTGCACCCCTGCGTTCCTCCTCACTGCTCCCTGCTGTGGTCAGCCGCATTTACCCGTCTTCAGATGAGAAAGGCACCACTAAAAGCATGCCTTGAGTTGGTAAAATTGTCTTACACATTTTGTGTGTTTTTTAGCTGTTAGTCTGGCTGCTAATCTGTATGGATGATAATTAACTTTATTTGGACTCACAGATGAACTGATGCTGGAATAAATAAATGTGCGGGGAAGAGGGAAGGGTTGGTAAGGGTTAGGAACCCATGTTAGTGCCCCACAGTGAATGAAATCATTATGTACTGAAACACATACTAATGAAACTGTAAAAGGCGTGAGGCGTAGAGGGGATATGTGTACCTGTCACAGCCCTCATAGGGAGTTCAGACTCTTCTATTTTGCTTACTTGGGAGAAATTTTGCTATTTTAGGCTTTTTTTTTTTTTTTTTTAGCTCATTTGTTTCAGATGGTTTCTGAACAAGTACCTTCCCTTTCCTTTTTTCCAAATTACTAGATACTTCCTGTTACTCGTAAAGTCAAGTCACTGTCCAGTTAGAGCACAGCTTTCAGCCGGTCACGCAGGTCAGAGCTGGCCCCGCACACGAAAGTAGAGTGCTTGGACTGTGCTGGTATAGGATGGAGTGGTTTCCCGAACAGCCGGTACCTCTGGAGTGCAGACATGCCTACAGAGTCCTGCCAGCTAAATCCTCCTGTGGCCTGCATGAGTTTTTAAACTTCAGAGGTCCATACTCATGAGGTGGTACTGCTGGAGCAAGATTTCAGCATTTCCTTCCCAGAAGCCTCTGCCGCGCGGGGCATCACACTGGTCTTCCTAGCATTCTCCAGCTTCCTCCTCTAGGCTCTGGACTGGGTGTGCTACTTTTTTATTGCTGGGACCTGGGTGGGACAGAGGCCTCCCGTGATGGCTTGAGTAACTCAGGCTGTGTCTGACTTGTATTCTGCCATGAGTGCATTCTCTGTCCACCTCTAATAAAAGTCACAGCAGCTGCCTGCAGCTGGATCTCTAGGACTGGCCTGCCCCAGTGCTGTACAGGTTTGTGCTACCCACACTTCTTTAGCTGATGAATTCCCGGGGACTTGTCAGCACCAGTTCAGATCCTCTGGGTCCCCAGAGTGCTGTGTTGGAGGGAGTTGCTCAAGGCCCTGTTTACCTTTGCTGAGGGACTGTCTCAGACAAGGGCACCTGGCTGCTTCGGCTCAGGAGCTGGCCACAGGGGGCCTCACCTGTCCCCAGCTGCTTAGGGAGGACCCCTGACCCAGGTGCCCTGCTAGGTCCCAGCTGGTTGCCATTTGACCTGCGCAGCCTCTAAGGAGATTGGATTCCTTTTTGTAGTTAAACTGCCTTAGCTGTACCCTTTTAAGGATTTTGCCAGAGGCAGCTGAACCATGGAAGGTCTTATCTCCAGAAGAAGCGAAGTGCAATTTCAGAGACCTGCTAGATTTGTGTGCCCCTGGCCATGTTTTGTAAGGTGCTCTCCTGCTGTCTTATTTGCAGTGAGCAGCTTTCACCCCACAGGTAGGGCTGCAGCCGCCTAGAGGATTCTGCTCCTTCAGACACTGGGGTAGACAAACTGCTGTCCATCCGTCCCATACAGAGGACCACAGAGGCTAGCAATGCCCTTTTGTCCAGCCCAGAGAACTGCTGCCCCGACCAGCACTTCTCTGGCGCTCTCCTTTCTGCCTCATGCCTACCCCCATTGTCTAGCTGGGACAAAGGACAACCTCCTGAACCATTTTAAATGTATTTTTTTCCTTCGGCTTTTTTTTGCCAGAAGGACTTCTCTCACTCATCCGGACCTGCATGACTTTTCTTAGGGGAGAGGAAAAGAGCATCTCTTGAATGGTAAAGCTTGCAGTTTAAGGGCGAGATACGCCCCACTGCACAGGTGCTTCTGGCAGGGAAGAACTCTTCTGGTCATGACTGATTTCTTAGAACTGTCTCTGGCAGTGCCCTCAGAGACTGGCACAGAGGGGAGCGGGGCCACATGAGGAATGCAGGGACGGAGGTGCAACATGGGCACCCACACCGACGGCCCTGTCACAGTCCTCTCTTGGTTGGTGGCCTCTGCTGCTTGTCGTACACTGCAGTTAGGATGTGAGATACCCTGGTGTGCACAGGATGCCACTTCAGTCTTTGGTGAGCAGCTTTGTAGGTCGGGGTGCGGCAGGGCTCCGGGGTGTGTTTGGGTGTTGGTAAATCAGTGAGCCGGCTCTTCAGCCCTCGTGCGGGCAGGAGCCAGTGTCAGACCTTACATTTGTAGTAGACAGAAGAAGCACAGCGGTCAGATGAGCTTCATCGAGGTAGAGAGGCTTCCCTGAGATTTTGGTGACCACATCATGATGCTTTTTCATATTCAGAACAGTGGAAAATAAAATCCAGACCCTTTGCCGACTTGTCCAGCCCCAAACTGTGGAGAAGGGAGGCAGGGTGAGCGGACACTGTGAAGGCAGCGCTTTCCCCACCTGGACACAGGAACGGGAGCAGGTGTGCGTGCATCAGCTTCTTCCTGCCGCCCCTTCTCTTCCTCCTCCACTGGCGCACTGGTGCCTTCGTCCAGAGGAAGCAGTGAGCAGAAGGCCGTGGCTGCTGTGTGGCCAGAGCACGCTCGGGGTGCCAGGAGCACAAGGAGTAGCCCAGCTGAAGGGACAGTGATTCAGCCAGGAGGCCCCGCTGGCCTCAGGAAGAGCACTGTGGGGTTTGGAATAGAAGCATTACAAGGTTGGTCTATCGGTCGGTCTGTCTGTCTGTCTGTCTGTCCGTCCGTCTGTCTTTTCTTGTAGTACTGGGGATTGAACTCAGGACCTTGCACATGCTAGGCAAGTGCTCTACCACTGAGCTGTGTCCCAGCCCCATGTGGTCTTTCTTAAAGAGACACCAGCCACTGTGATAGCACTGGGGAGAATGGAAGGAAGGAGGGCTTCATACTGGTGGCCTGTAGGAGCCGTAATGATCTAGGCAGAGGCTCTAAGTGGCCTTGAGAGCATCGCCACTATTGAGGAATTGAGGTGCTGTAGAAGGATTTGAGGGATCTGAGGAGCTGGTGTCGTCAGGTCTTGGGAACTAGCTAAATGTGGTAGATTATTGGGAATTTTTGGCCTGAGCAGCACGTGACGTTGGCAGTGGCCTGGAGGAGAGGGTCAGAGAGGCCTGTGTGGAGTCTAGAAGACAGCTAGGTGGCGGGGCTGCAGACATGGGAACAGTCTGCGCGTTCAGTTAAAGGTGTTACTGTGTGGGAACAGAGGAGCTTGCTTAAGCAGTGTTCAAGGACAGGTCTGGGGTAGCATGGGGGACACCACCATCCTGATGGCCGAGGGGGAGGGGAGGCCTCTGGGCTCCGGACTGCCACCTGTACCCCCCGTGAGTGAAGGTCTGTGGATACTGCTGGGAGAGAGACAGTGGGCGGGGTGGGAGCCTGGGGGACGGGCCAGGGGCAGGGTTGGCTTTAAACAGGAGATAGGAGAAAGAGCTGCTTGTTTTGTGGGCCCCTGAGACAGAGGGATAAAGATGGGGTCACGGCCAGCTCAGGAGTCAGGGAGGAAGTATGATGTGGCTCGGTGACTCAGGCTGAGACACGAGGAGGCTGTGTCCCGGGAGAGGCCACTCGGCATGACTGCTCTTGGCATTTCTGGTGCATTCCCCCATAAATCTGACTCTGAGTTCTGAGGAGGAAAACCTTTTCTGTAGTTAGCATTAGGAGGCTCTGCGATAAGCAGCAGAGTGCACCAAAGTAAATTCGGAGGCCTTCAGAAAGTGTTCGCAGGGTCTGAGGATGAGACTGTTATTGTGCTGTCTACCATGCCCTGCGGCGCCGTGGGGCCCACAAAACAAGGGAACCTTTAAAAGGCTTTCCCGAGGCCCTGCCCCGCCTCTCCCACCTCACCCTGCCAGGCGCCTGCTGGACTCCAGCCCCACCTCTGAAGGTTCCTTCCAGGGGCTGGAGAGCTCCTGCCCACAGCATTTTCCTTCTTGTAAAGTCATCTGCATTTTGTGCAAGCACCAATCCGGCTTTGTTACCCAAGGAGGGCAGCACCTGTCTTTCTGCAGTTCAGATGCCCACCTTAAAATGCACTCGCTGAGGCCACTTTCAGAGCTGAGGCTGCCAGCCCTAACTTCCTCCCTGTGTCTCCTGCAGCCGCAGTCACTCGCTGACGCTGACGTGGCCACCCCTGTTCAGACATTCAGTCACTTGGCAGGTGCTAAGCGATGAGAACACGAGGGTGGCTGTGCCCAACTCTTGGCCCTGAACTGTGCATGATGAACGTTGATGGGCTGTGCTGCTTGAGTCCAGTGTCAAATACGGCACTCCCTGCTTGTCCTTTATGGTGACCTCGTGGTGATCACTCTGTCCTTTCATTTCAGCCTTGTTTTCTAAGCTTTTGAGCCCTTGACTTGCCTCCAGTTTTGCTATTCTAAATATTGCTGTGATGAACATTTTGTCCAAGCTATTTTTTCCTTTGAGTTTATTTGCCTGGGACATATTCCCTAGGGTGGGACTGTGAGGTCAGAGGTTGGGAACTGTTATCTGCCTTGTTCTGTGTTTCCAGATTTTTCCATGAAACCATTTCAACAAAATTAGACTACATTCCTGTTTTCCTGTATCCCCCACCCTAAGCGGGGTTGTCATTTGTCCTATTTTTATGAGTTATTTTCGTTTTTTGAGAAGCCATTGCCCCTCCCCCAGTAATTCATTGTGCCATATTTGGCTGGATTATACTGCAGTAACAGGTGAACCCCATGCTTCAGAGATTAGACCTAAGCAAAACACCTGTCTTTTCCACTTGCTGTCTGTGTTCCTTGTGTGGCAGCTGGGGATGTGGTTCCCATGGGTAGTCGGGCCAGCTTGAGCCAGCAGCCCCTTCTCCTGTACCTGCTGTCGAGACCTCCCCTAGTGATGACTGAGAGGCAGAAGCCACCCACCCTCTGTGTGGCCAGATGGCCCACCCAGCCTGGCTCAGCAGAGGGGACTTCCAGAGCCTTCCACCCTGCTGCACTCCCCACCAGCCTTGAGAAATTGTAGGTAGTGGGATTAGGTGGTAATAGGACCACCAGTGGAGTCCTTTTTTTTTTTTTTTTTTGATATTGCATAAAAGTTTAATAATATTTGAGGCACATCTGTGTCTCTGATATCTTTTATTTCTTTTCCTTTTTTTTTTTTTTTTTTTTTTTTTTTGTGTCGGGGATCAAACTCATAACCTCGAGTTTGCCAAGCAGGCACTTATGCTGCTGAGCTAAACCCTCCGACCCCAACCCTTTTTTATTTCTTTTCTTTTTTTTTTTTTTTTTGTCTTTTTCGTTTTTATCGGTACCGGGGATCGAACTCCCGACTGCCTGCTTGCAAGGCAGGCGCTTATGCCGCTGAGCTAAATCCCCAGCCCCCCTTTTTTATTTCTTTAACATTACAAATTTATGCTTTTCTCAGAGCCAGAGAATGAACCTTTTTCAAAAAGTTTCTTAAAATGGGTTTTATTTTGGCTCCTGTAACATTCCACATTTCCTGAAGTATGTGCTATCTGGTCATTTTAGCCTAAGTTGACTTGGGTCTCTGGAATGCCTGTTTGTCCAGCAATATTAAAATCTTCTGAGCATAATAATGCCGTGCCTGTTCATAAAAGTGTCCAACCAGCAGAGTGTAGACGGGCACGTCCTGGACTGCACCAGGGGCATTAGGGAAACCTCCCAGGGCTGGTGGGCAGTGGTGGCCCTGTCTGCCGAAGGCCCAGATGAGGGCGCCTGTCTGTGTTCTTATTCTTTCTACTCAGCGTTGTGCTGGAGGCTGTAGCTGGGGAAGTTAAGGCAAGAGAGAGAAATAAAAGGGACGCAGCTTGATAAAGAAGTAGCAGGACGGCCTCTGTGTACAGATGACATCATCTCGCACGGTGCTGGAGGCCAGGAGTCACCTGGAGCTGCAGTGCTTGGGACCAGAGTGTGTGTTTCTTTCAACTGCTTAGACCCTTCTGGTGTATTTTTCTTGTCCTGCCATTTATGTTCTGACATTACTATTGAATTTGAGAATGTGTGATTTTTGTCCTTTTAAAAGAAACTTTCTGTTTTAAACCTGTGGAACACTGATTCAGTATTTAGGTTGTGGAAATCTTCATCCCGGGTCTCCATGTTCCCAGGGTGCTTGCCAATAAGTCTAAAATAAATATTGTTGTAAAATCAGTTTAGGACATGAATCTGTCAGCTGACATGTTTCCATGACCTAAGAAAAATGCATTTTGGGGACAAGTCTGACAGCATCCTGCAGGTGAGCTGACAGCCTCAGCACTACTGAGACCCCGTGACTCTGGGTCTCCCCCTCTGGCACAGGTTCTCTGAGACCTGAGGACAGTCCCTCCCCTAGGGTGGCCAGGAGCTTGTGCTCTTGGCATGGTGGGGTACAGAAGACACCAGGGCAAGGCAGTTACAGACTGTTGTGTGAATTCATCCCCTGAACTTCTCCTCCCCTTCTTCCTCCTCCTCCTTTTTCCCTACTTCTGGAGAGTGAATCTAGGACCTCTCACCTGCCAACCAGGTGCTGCAGCCCCAGCCCTATTGTTTTTCTTAATACTGATTGCTTCCGAACAACAGCTGTTCCCTTCCACCTTCGCTGCCTCCAGGACCCAGGTGGGACAGCCGGTTCTTGAGGGCCTGGTGGAGCTGCAGGAAGAGTAGCAGGGAGACAGGCTGCTGGAAGGTGGCAGGGCTCGCCTCCAGGTGGTGCTGCTGAGAGGGAGCAGCAGAGCCTGCCTGGAAGGGCTCCACGGGACCGGGGGCTGGCCGGTGCTGCGGTGCTGCTCGTGTTGATGTGCCCTCTCTGCTTGGCGTGGGCCGTGGCACACAGCAGAGCACCTATCTGACTTGAAAAAGCTCCTGGCACCTGCCTTCCCCGGGAGATGAGCAGAGGGGAGACGGCTGGGCCAGGCCTTCCCAAGCACTTTCTGTCTCCAGAACCTTTCTTCCTTCTTCAAGGCCGGTTTAAGAGCCCGGTCCTGTGCTGTCACTCTCATTTTTGGGGTAGATTCTGACTTCTTAGCAGAAGATGGAAGTGGAGTTTTCTAGGGTCATGGGGCTGGTGAGACTCCGTGGCTGCCGTCCATGCCTAGCCCTGCTCCAGGGGTGCCAGGAGCCTTCCCAGAGGTCTCCGTGTGTGCTCAGGGCTGGGGTTCTTTGCTGCCTGCTGAGCCCGTGTCTCCTGTGGCCAGGGACAGTGTTCCTGTAGATGGCATGTTCTTGCCACAGAAACACGTTTCTCTTCGTGGAGCTTATGTGTGTTTGGGTAGTTTTCCTGGGATATTGGTGGTACTGTGGGACTTGATGAAAAGTTTCTGTTGCAAAAGATTGAAAAAACAGGCCCTGCAGGTCAGTTCAGGCCTCATTACTTAACATTGCCAATGCACAGTAGCTGCAGAGCTTGCTCAGTGTCATCTTGAGGCTCTGCCCTGTGAGTCCCTAGGCTGTCGCGAGGAGAGACACCGGCAGGGGAAGGGTGCAGAGGTAGGTCCTGGATACAGCGGGAGGAAGCTGTCACTGGCTGATCGTCACATTCTGGCTTCATGGAGACACCAACAGTACAGTGGGGGTACGGAGGGTCCCTGAGGGAGGAGGAGGAGGAGGAAGTGACACTCTGACCTGGCTTTCGGTTGCCTAGGAGTGGACCAGGCAGGGCAGTCTGGGGCAGCACAGTGCCTCACATAGAGTTGTTGAATGGGAGGTCCCAAGGGGATCTGTGTGCAGTTGAGTGGCTTAGTGAGACCTTGTCTCAGAAAAATAAAGGGGAGGGCTGAGGATCCAGCTTAGTAGGAAGGCCTTGGATTCAGTCCCCAGTTACACACACGGCAGTGTACATACCAAGTGCCCTGAAGGAGTTTTCTTTAAACTCTGCTTAGCCTTTTATTATAAAGAGATAATTGTGTTAAATTATTTATAAGAGATACATGTTTGTTTGTTTTTAATACATGTTAAAGTTTTTAAACAGAAATATTTGTAGAATTAGATCATTTATTGATAAGCTATTGAAAATATTGTAAGCAGAGGTCCTCTATGATCCTGTGGCTATGTTCACTAGGAAGGGCACCTTGGTATTTGCTAGTTCGGTGTTCATTGAAACCTTCTAAGACAGCTACCACAGATTAAGAGACTGTTTCTAAGTGGTCGTGACGCTGCTGTCCTTGGTGAGACCGCTGTCCAAGCCTCCAGCCAGCTGGAGGCTGAGCGGTGAATAGTGCTGTAGTGTCGGTCAGCTTTCCCTTGCTGCTCTGAAAGTTTCACATTCTGCACAGAATCTTTGCCTCTGTTCTTTATCAGATTACTGGCATTTGAGCACTAAGTTTAGCACTCTGGGGCCTCAGTTGTGTTTTTGTATTTAGTTTGGTTTTATTAAAATCCTCCATGATCTCTGCATAAATGTACATTTCTGTACTCCAAATTCTAAAACATGTAAGATCTTATTCACGGGATAAAAAGAGAAATTTTCAAAGCTACTTTTTTACCCTTTGTCTCACGTTTCTCCAGTATGGAAAAAACCTAGAAGACAAGTGTGTTAAAGAACTGGCTGTCCCTTAAGTGCTGAGGAGAACAGTGTGAGCCATTGTAGCTTTTGACTGGTATTTTAGTATCCGGTTTATTTTTAAACAGTTCTGTGCAGTTGGAGTTTCTTCCGTAGTTCCTGTTACCATGGCAGCACAATATTTCTTCAGAGCGGCTTGTTCATGCTTTTACATACTTCAGCACCAACTTTACAGTCCCTCGGGCTTGGAACCTCTCGTTTGCAACGTCCGAGAGTGTTTCTGCGCTGCAGTAGCAGTTTTCTCCGAAGGGGAAGAGGTCATTGTTGCAGTTGAGTTCAGATACTGGGGAGAGAGCTTGGTTTTGTGAGGATTGTGCTGCAGGTCGGGGGGCTGTTGGGGCTCCCATCGGGTTCCGCAGGCAGGCCTGTGCCCTCTGGGCAGCACCTCTCCCCCTCAGCTCCAAGAGTTCAGTGCACAAGGCCAGGTCCTTGGGGCTCCCCAGGCAGGCATGGGGTTCATTCTCTCCCTCTTGATTGTTTCGCCATTTACTTCTAGATTTGAGGCTCCCCTTCAGCCAGGTCCACACGCCAAACAAGAATCATGGTGGTACTGGCAGTCTCCAGCCTTCTTTGAGAGGCCTTCAAGACCTTTTAAAGAGATTTCATTCTGTATTTCACTGCTTTGAGAAATGTGTGTGTCCTTGAAAAAAGAAAAGAAAAAGGTTGTTGAGGGTTCAAAGCAAGTCCCAGAAGTACGTGCAACCGTAGAGGGGGTTTGTATCCAGTCTGTCAAGCTCTTAGTTCCTCCCCTATCAGGAGGAACCACATCTGTCCCCAGTCCGTAAGGGCAGCACCAGACCAGGTTCAGGTGTGTTCTTGAGGGTGAGTGTAGGGACCTTGTCTTTGCCAGATGTTTCCAGATTCCATTATGAGCACACCTGCTGATTCAGCATGAGGGATCCCGACCGCGGACGCGTGTGCAGAGTAACTGACTTCAGTTAGCACAGCGGCTCCGTGACGCAGAGGGCAGGGTGTAAAGCCTGGCTTCCTAGTGGCACTGTCCTGGGGTGCTCTGGAGCTGGCCAGGAGGCTCCGGGTGGGGTGTTCTTTTCACTTAGTGGCCGTGCCAGTTGACCATTGAAAAACTGGCTTTTTGCCTTCCCCCACTGCCCGTACCTTCGTAGGACTGAGTCTTTAGGGGGATCACCAACAATTTTAAGTTTTGTTCTCAGCTCAGGAAACATTTATGATTAATAATCTGAGCAGCTACTGGTCTGTTTCTCTTTTCTGTGTAATGTTAAGATGTCCCATATAATACGGCCTTCGTGAATGAATTTGGTAATTTAAGATCTTGTTTGAAGTTCTTTTATATAGAGTCAGCACTTTATTCTCTCTGCCACCACACATGTTATCTCCACCAGTGTCCGAGGAGTTGGGGGACCTGCTGTTATTGGGGAGCCTGTGGAAGGAACCCCCCTCCTGGAGGGCACCACAGACTGCTCTGGAGGAGCCTAAGGAAGGTCAGGGCAGAAAGGCACGGGCTGGAGGCCTGGTGTGGGAGGCGCCAGTTAGGGAGGCTTCTCTGAGGAGCAAGTAACAGTGAGAGGGAGCAGACGGAGCCCGAGTCCCGGAACGGCCTCACAAGAGCTCGGAGGCGGGCTGAGCTCGCTGTGCTGGGCTGGAGAGAAGAGGGCATGGACGGGAGGGTGGGAGGGCAGGGGGGCAGATTGTGACAGGACTTCAGCCAGGGGAGGAACTAGAGCTGAACGGCGCTGCCAGGGGGAGCAGCAGGGCAGAGCTGGGGTCTGAGTGTTTACAAAGGTTGCCCTGAGGAGGCCTAAAATTGGTAACCAGGGTGGATTTTTCTGTTCTGTTTAACACCGAGATTCCTATTAAGCTCTTGCCTTCATTCAGCTTTGAAAATGCAGTTACTAATATAGCCCGCATCTGTTATGATCTGGGATTCTCTTTGGGGAGAGGTGGTGTGTGAGTAAACACACCCAGCTGTGGCAGTTATAACACAGTGTTATAACTGATGACTCACGGAACAGTGATAGTGACAGTGATAGTGTTAGAACGGTTCTCAGCCTAGCTGGCAGCTGGCAGGTGACAATATGAGAAGATGGGCGCGTTCAAGCCACAGGGGGTTTGGTGTAGAAACATCAGTTCCTCCGCCCTCTCCCAGCACACAGCCAGCCTTGTCGGGGAGCCCCTGCGTCCTGAGGTGCCACGTCCCTTTTCTGCATCCCACCCCACCCTTCCCTAGAGTCCCTTCCACCTGAGACGCCATGTCCAGGTTCATGTTCAGCCCCTGCTTCCCTGCACCTCCATCTTGCACTTGGTGACCTGGCAGGGAGGTGGCTTCCTGCACACTCCACGTCCTGGCTGTGTGAGCTGGCAGTGGTAAACACTGGCGTGCCAGCACTGCTTCATCTGTGGGTGAGGGTGGCACTGGAGCTGCCCCTCGGGGCTGCTGGAGGCTGAGTTATGCTCCGTAACTGGAGGTGTGGCTGTTTCTGCCATCAGGACAGGAAGTGTGTTCCACCCGGTCTGGGAGCACTTCCCAGTCTCTGCCTGCACCTTTGGCGTGGTGTCTGGTGCAGGATCAGTGCCTGGAAAGTGTTGACTGAAAGAAGGAACTAGTTCTCAGCAGGAGCTAGTGATGATCCAAGGGGAGAGCCCACCGCACTGGCAGTGCCCGGGAGCCAGCTGCTGAGTGGGGGCCCTCGGAACAGGGCCATTGGAGCTTTGTCCTGGCAGCTTGTCTCCTACCTATCCTAGGTGCCACAGATCTCCTTTTCCGGTCCTCAGCTCTTCCCCCTGCCTGCCCCTCCCTTGGCAGGCATGAGGTTTTGTCCAGTTAATGGCCATAGAGCTCATGCGTTCCCAGTACCTTTCAGGCCTTTGCTACAGTCTCAGCATGTTTCTAAAATGGTTAATTTTATCCATATTCTTTTCATGAAGGAAGCCACGGAGGGTCCTTGGTGAGAAGCCCTGAGACCTGGGGTCTAGGCTGTGACTGCCTCTTCTTACCTGAGGTGGGAAAGGAATGTGCGTATGGCTGATGGTCCCCTCTAGGTGTGCACAGGACCTACGCAGGACTGAGGTGCTGGGTCACCCGGCCCTAGGCAGGGACGGGTCACTTGAAGAGGATTTTAAAATTAAAATGTTTTGAAAGAACCCCCTGCTGGAAAGAGATGGCAGGAGTGCCCGCGTGGATTCAAGCGGGGCTGTTAAGAAGGTGTGTATCTGCCGTGACCCTCGTGGCTGCAGAGTGCCTCCTGTGTCATGTCGTGTTATGCCGTGTCGTGTCGTGCTGTCTGAAGCTCGCTGCCACCCCAGAGTGCATTCTCACCAGGACCCCATGCACATGGCTGGACCTCCGCTGATCTCACGGTAAAGCCAGCTGATGCTTCCCAAGCATGTCTGCAGCATGCAGTTTTAAAATCCCCTTCTGTTCTCTTCAAGTGAGTGTAATGAGATGCTGAGAAGACAAGGGGCACATTGCCCAAGGTCCCCCAGCTGCTTGATGGCATACACAAAGTGAGTCTTCCACATTTTGAACCTGAGAACCATTTGCAAGAATTTTTTTAAAAAGACCTGAATTTTCAGAAAGTTTTGTTCAGTGTAGCTGTATTGATTTTGTTTGTTTGAAGGCATATGGGTAACTGTGTGTATTTTTCTTCAGAATTGGCATTTTGGGTATGGTGGCGCGTGCCTGTAGTCCTAGCACTTGGGAAGCTGAGGCAGGAGGATCATCGTGAGTTCAAGGCTAGTCTAGGCCATATAGTAAGTTCAAGGCCAGCCTGGACTACACAGTGAGATCCTGTATCAAAAAAACAAAATAAAATTGGCATTCTAGGCAGGGTGTATCCAGGGATTCCTTTTACCAGATGGATGAACCACAGCTGCCACCGTTAGCATTGTTGTCTCGTGGATGATGCTTGTGTTCAGATCCCAGTGAGTGTAAAGACAGTAGCCCCCGCGGATACTTAGGGTAATTCACTCGGACACCTCATGTCCTGAAGAAGTTTATATGTTTGGCTTATTTTTCTTGAAGTTTCTTAAAAATAAAACCAACTTGGTTCCTGTACCTTAGAGGGGTGAAATAAGGAGATAGAGGAGGTCTCTGTTTGCACTGCAGTCCAGGCCTTTACGCGTTCACTCTTTGTGCTGCTCTACGCGTTGCTCACTCACTGGTCACGCTGTCGGCAGTCTTTCACCTCCTGAAGAATTCTCAGATTCGCTCATGCAGGCAGTTACTGAAGGACCGCGGACAGGTAGTGCATGCTTGAAGGACTCCTAGACACAGCAGCATATTTTGCAGAGGTGTCTTTGGGTCGTCACACTCCTGCCTCTCAGGGATGTGACCTTTCTTACGGGTGTGTAATGTGCACTGTGGATGCGGTTGGAGGGGTCAGGTTAAAAAGCTTGTCCATTGAGCTGCCTCTGAGCGGTTTGACCTGTACCTGAGAGGCTCGGAATACTTGAGCCAGAGCCCTCCAAGGCCGTGGCTCTGACTGGGAATAACCCAAAACGCCTGCCTCTGTGCGAGAGGGCCTGGTACGGTAAAGTGCAGCACTGCAGTGTGATGGTTTGCAGCTGCTCAGAATGACAAGCAGCTTGTGGACAGCAGGGAAACAAGTTTATTATGCGATTGATAAGAGTGGCCCATTGGGTAGCTTATTGGCGGTGACCATGGTCATGTCCGGACGTAGGTGGCAGCAAAGGAAAGGCTGAGTAGTAAGAATGGAGGTCAGCCAGACAGGGCTGGCCGTGATGGCTCACTGCCTGTCAGTCCTCGAGCTAGCCCAGGGGTGGACACTGGCCCGAAAGCTGTCCCGGACCTGGCCTCATGGATGCTTTAAAGGAGCAAAGCTACCTGAGGGGGAGCCCTATGCTTTGAACAGATAGCGTGTGTGATGGCAAGGGGGAGCTGGCTGCAGAAGTGTAGGCTCTTTCTGAATGTGCTGCAGGATGCCTTTTTTCTTATAAAAAAGGAAAAGGCCACCCTGCTGTGTTGAGTAAAGCAAAACAAGATGCAGCCCTTTCTTTTTCCCATGTCTCCCCAGCTATGCTCCTGACATCTCCTGCCTCTCACCACTCCAGCTCGCCTGTGGTCTGCAGTGAAAGGAGGTGTCCGAGAGGCCACCTGGCTTTTAGGTGATGGTTTTCAGGCAGCCACAAGCTCCGTGTCTCTGGAGATGCTGTTTTTAAACCTCTGGAAACAGTCTCACTGCTGGGACTGTTGGGCCCAGGGCTGGCCAAGCGAGCAGTGAACCTCGGCTTGCCAAAGCCTTGAAACCAGAATCTCGCCATGAAGACATTGTTTCCATTGTTGAGTTACCTGCACCACACAATGTTCCAGGGAGATAAGTCACTTTATTTGCTGATCTCTATCTCTTCCTTTGAGAATATGTGCTTTTCCAGATGAAATCATTGGAAACAAAATGGGTGGTGCCAGATATTGAACTGTCAAAACCAGGGGATTCAGCTCAGCCCCCTGCCTGGCGAACTAGGGCGTGAGGTCCATCCCTGGTACCAACAGCAACAACAACAAACAAACCTGTGTTCCTACTTTGCCAATGGTGGGAGCAGCACATTACCTCAGGCCTGACCACCTAGCATGTGGACAGAGGCCGTGACCTCATCCTGTCTAGCAGAGGACCAGCTGGATATCCATCCGGAAGCAGCATGGGCTGAAGCTGTGGCGGCGGGCGGGCGGGCGGGAGGATTTGGAGGGCTGAGGCAGGGCCTGGGCTATGCGTCTCCTGCTGTGGTTGTTGAGCCCATTTGTGGTTTGATTTAACATGTAGTGTTCATAAGAGAACGCAGACTGCTGGAGGTAAACATCTTCAGATAGTTTACTCTGTAGAGCTTCGCTGGATGCAGTCACCAAGACTCTTGCTTTCTTTGTCTTGAATTCCTCTGGTGAGGGTTAGTAGAATGAGTCCTGCATGTGGTCCTCTGAGTGTTGGGTCAGAGCTCGGACCAAACAGGCCCAGCCCTGCTGTCCTGGAGCGCACACTGATGGGGGCGCTGAGGCGGACAGCACAGCACTCAGGGGAAGTAAACTGCACAGCTCCTTAGAAGGCCTGTGTCAGAGGAGAGGGGCTGGGAGCTCCGGGCTGTGGGGGCTGTGGGGTCAGAGGCAGCCTCCCTGGGCTTGGGGTGGCGCGTGTCGTGTGGCGGGACAGACAGGGGCCAACCCAAGCAGAAGAGGAGTGAGTCGTGTGCCAGGCAGACCTGGGGTGGGGGGAAGGACAGCCACAGAGGGAAGGCCTGAGGGAGGACCAGGTACCTCAGTGGGAGGTAACCACAGCAGCTGTGAGCACCTGTGCTCGTACCCTGCCACGGAGCCACGTGGCTGGTGTTTGAGGGTTACAGGGTAGAAAGAAAAACACCCACGAGGAGACAGTGACAGTGCTTCCCCAGGGGGGAGGCCAGGGGGTAGTGCGGATGGGCACAGAAGCAGCGGGCCTGGCCAGCTTTGCCCAAAGGATGGCCTCCTGTCTGCTTGCTTTCATTCTTCCTGTGTCTTGTTGAGACAGGGTTTCACTATGCAGTTCTGGCTGCCCGTGGGCTCACTTTGTAGCCCAGGCTACTGTCAGACTTGCAGTGATCCTCCTGCCTCAGCCTTCCAAGTGCTGGGATTACAGGAGTGCGCCACCATGCCTGGCTTTTTCTTTTTTGAAATGAATTCAAGGGGATGAGGAGGAGTTAGAGGTAGTTACATAATATTTGTCTTTCATTTACCCTATACCTGCTATAGGCTTGTAGGGGAAGAAGGAGGAGGTTATGCCAGCTGCCAGCTGGAGCCAAGGGCACCCTTGGCCACCTCTGTTAACCTCTGAGACTGCACAGTGATTAAAGAATGATCTGACTCACAGTGTTTATATTTGTCAGTGGCAGAAGTGACTAGAACCAGACCCTGGACACATTTGCCCTGCCTCAGTTACTGCTGGCTTCCCAGAGTGGCAGTAGTCTTTGGAGGGCCTCCTGCATGCTGGCTGACTGGATCATGAGTGTGTATCTCCGGAGGGTGGGGAAGATAGGGATGAGGATTTCCAGTAGGGTTTTCTTGCTGTCAAGTTGTGGGTTTGCTGCTTGTAGACTTGGATGAGGAGGACAGGTATAGGCTGCCTGTGCCCTTGTGCTCCTAAATGCTGTGGTCTCTAAGGGCACGGCCTAGGGACTGCAGTGACTGGCCTGGTGAGCCACTTGTTGTGCCCCCCTTGGAGGAGCTGGGAGGAGAGGCCAGGAGGCCGCAAGTGCCCTTGCTTCCACTCACTTTCCCAGACCTGTGCTGAGCTGCGCTGTGTGCAGCTTGGGGGACACCGGAGGTGTACAGAGGAGCCAGAAGAGCAGGGCTGTCCTCACCCCCCCAGGGCGGGGGCTTAACCAATCCTTCGCTTGTCTCTTTGTCCTCCTGTCTGATGGGCTAAGAAATGCCTGGGGTGTTATGATGTGAGTCTGCCTTCCTCTTTAACCTTGTCCATCCTTCATTATGCAGACTTAGTATTAAGTTTCTGATAAGTTAAAAAAAACAACGATTTTCTGGTTTCCTGATTGCTCCTTTCTCGTGGCACACCGTCTATGTTTTATGGCTACAAGAACTCTTGATTCTCTTGGAGACTTCTTATCAGAATAGAATTCCTCACTTGTTTCTTGAAATGTGTTTTTCCCACAAGTCAGTTTAGAATAAAGATCATCCTGTTGATCTTGGTCCTGTTTGTTCATGGTCTTCCTTTATATTCTAAGGTTATTGTGGGATTGAAAGTCCCTGCTTATCAGTCGACGTTCATGAAAGAAGAGCAGGCAGGTAGTACAGGAAGCGGAGCGATGTGCCGGGTGCTTCTCTGCTGCCCCAGATGAAATGAGGGGACGGTCCTTTGAGCCTCCACGCTAGAGCTGAGCGCCAGCGTCCGCCTGGTGTGCCCAGCGTTGTCTCCTGGGAGCTCATTTTCTTTCAGCGCTCAGACAGCGTCCTGTGCCCTTCTCCTCGCTTAGACCCAAGTGTCTGCCTGCGGGCACTGCCGTCTGGCGGCACACCCACCTCCGCTCACCTCCCACCCTCCAGGAGGAAAGGGAAGAGCGTTGCAGTGAGGGAGCCCGAGGGGCTTCCCTTTGTGTACCAGACTTTGTCCTCTGAGGTCTCAGGACCCAACATGGGTTACTTTCAGTTTTCTGGGTTGTAAGTCCATTAAAGATGATGTCTAAATTGATTGGAACTTTAAAACTCGTTAACCTTGGATGTTTCTGTTTTTCATGTGCAAATATTTAGAGTAGACATCTGGAATTTTATTTGGATGATGACCAAGACTTCGTGGCCTGCTTTGTACCTTGAGACTGTAACGCTAAGTGAAATAAGCTCACGCTTAAGTGCCACATGGTTTCTCTTAGATGAGAACACTCCAGTGGAGACAAGTCAGAACAATATGAAAGAGAATACGGAACAGGGAGATAGATCTTTGGCAAATGGGAGATGGGCCAAGGTGGGGGAGGATGTAAAAAGAATTTTAGGTTGTGTTAGGCCCATGCACCAACTGTCCACAATGAGTATAATCATTATGTACCAGAAACATTACTACTAAAACTTTTGAAAAGAATTTTATTACCGGTTCCATGTCATTTAAAGGGCGAAGTATTTCTTCTGTTTGCATTTGACAGAATTTAACATTTGATCTTGACCTTCTTCCCTACTTCTAATCCAGTTTAGTTATTATTATCTTTTATTTATTTATTTTTACGATGAGGTTCCAATGTGTGGCCTGTGCTTGCCTTGAACCCCTGGGTCCAGATGGTCTTCTTATCCCAAGTCCACAGGAAGCTGGGACTGAGGGCACAAACCACTATACACAGCTGTATTTTTTTTTTTTTTTTTTTTTTTTTTGGTCTTTTTCCTTTTATCGGTACCGGGGATCGAACTCACGACTACCTGCTTGCAAAGCAGGCGCTTATGCCGCTGAGCTAAATCCCCAGTCCCCCACAGCTGTATTTTAAAATTTTATTGAAAAGAAACTGAATCACAGCCCGTGTGTCCCGGCCCCAGCCCAGTTCTTGAAACACGGACATTTACTGGATGAATGAACGGGCCCCCCTACCGTGGCTGATAACTTTTTCCTAGTTTCAGGTTGACACAGAACCCTGTGTCCTGGGCCACATGCTGTGCCCTGGGCTCTTTCTTTTTTTCTTTTTTTTTTTTTTTCTGGGCTCTTTCTTTTCAGTCCTCTGCTGACCACCTCAGAGCCTGAGTGTAGCAGCTCATGCCTATAGTGCCACCTATGCAAGGCTGAAGCAAGAGGATCTCGAATTCAAGCCCCCCTTGAGTCATTTAGACCTTGTCTCAAAAGATGAAAGGGTGGGGATGTAGCTGAGCTGCACAGCGCTCAGCGGGCAGGCACAAAGCCAGGGTCCATCGCCAGTACCCCAGAAGAGGCCCGGGGGTCAAAGGGGACAGTGGGAGGAGGGGCCTGGAGATGTGGGTCCTGCGTGCTCTGATGGCTGGGAAGCCCTGACTGGGATGGGCAGGGTGGTAGCTGCGCCACCAGGTTTTGTGGTGTGTGTGGGAATGGCCAGGCCAAGGGTAGGCAGGCAGGCCGCCCACACGGAAGAACAAAGGCTTGGTCTGAACTCCAGTCCTTCTCTAAGACAGCAAGGCACTGTCAGCCCAGCAGAGAGCCTGGCTGACAGTGGGCACTGCAGAAGAGAGAAGGGAAGCTGTCCTCAGCAAGGGCGGCTGCAGCCATCCACACTATGTGGAGACTTGCCTGGTGTGCCAGCGCACCTGCAGTCCCATTTCTGAGTATAACAGGAACAGCCGTCCACAGCCGCCCGCCCCACTTAAAGTAACTAGAGCAGGAAAGGGCTTCTTCCTCAGTAGGACCTTCAGTGGCACTGATCAGCAGGGACATTAAAGTAGAGAGCACCTGCGCCCAGGTGGCACCGAGAGGAGCTGAGGACGGTGCAGGGCAGCCGAGGATGGACCTGGGATACAGGTGGGATAGATGCAGGTCGGTCCTTCCGGAAGGCTGAGGCTGCAGCCTGTTCCCAGAGACACACTCGAGCGGTGGCTCCTGAGACGCAGCACTCTGCAGCCTGCGTTTAGCTTCCCGAGTCCCGCACTCTGGACGATCTCAGCTCAGGCTAAGGTAGTCATGACTGGTGGTCAAGAACACGGCTGCTGCAACTCAGCTTTTGTTTACACTTCAGCTCCTCTACTTGGAGGAAGTGCCTCAGTTTCCCCACTCTTAACAAGGCACGTGATGATAGTTGGTACCTCAGTGGGGTTTTTGATAGGGTTAAATGAAGTGCGTGCACTTAGAAAGGCGTAGAAACGGGTCTGGACCTGCAGAGGTCTCTAGGCGGGAAGCGATGCCTGGCTCCCTCATCTGTGTAGGAGAGGGCTGGTGGCAGGGTCCTAGTGGTGGGTGGCAGCCTTAGAAAGAGTGTTTATCCCAGTAGCAACACTAGGGAGAAAACCAAATCTGTTCTGGTCTCTGGCTTTTCCCACTACCTTTGAGGGGCTCAGTGGATGGTATCCCTGCCCCTCAGGACAGAGTCTGAGTTACTCCGGCTGACCTCAAACTTGGGATTTTCCTGCCTTGGCTTCCCAAATAGCTGGGATTATGGGGGTTACCACTATGCCCATCTGGCCACCACTTTGGGAAGGTCAGACATACACCAGACAGCTTTCATTTGCCCCTGCTAATCCTTGTACAGCCTTAGGACCTCTTCCCATTTGATTGAGAGGCTGCCTGGAGACAGCTGCTGCCCTGAGCCGTCACCAGAGCAGCAGAACCTGCACCAGGGAGTCCCAGAGACTGAGATGCAGTGGGGGGCGGGTGGGACAGCACTGCTGCAGGCGGAACAGGGCTTAGGAAGTGCTGCTTGGGCCGCACTCCAGGCCCCTGGGGGTGGTGTTTTTCTGTTAGATGTACTTCCTGCTCTCCCAGTGCTGTGACAGCAGTCAGGTGTGTGTGGTGCAGCCTTTGTGACAGTCAGGTGGGGCTGACAGAAGCAGAGAGGACATGTGGAGTCCAGGATGCTAGCCAGGAGCAGCGCTCCAACCAGAGGGAAGCCAGAGGTCCTGGGGCCTTCGAAGTCCCGTTATCCCCTGCGTGCACACAGTGAGGCAGAGCTGGGAACGTGGCTGGGAAATGCCGGGATTTTCCGTTCACCTGGATGGTCAGTGGTAGAGCTGGGGTCACACCTGGTGTTCTCTGACCTCTGAGCCCGAGGTTTCCCGAGGGCGTTTGCATCTTCACTCTCATCACCTCAGTCTGGTCTCATTACCCTGGTCATTTTGAGACAGGGTCTCACACAGGTCAGGCGGGCCTTGAGCTCACTGTATAGCCCACCTGACCTTGGACTGGCAGCAGTCCTCCATCACAGCATCCCTGGTACTGGGGTTATAGGCATGCGCCCCACATCCCGCTTGGACAGTAATTTCTGAAAGCCGCTTCCTGCTGGCTCTCCTTGAGGTCTGGGAACCAGCAGGGCAGCTCTGCCTGGGAATGTGCTAAGGGAGCAAGTCTCCATCTTCCCCTGGCCTGTGCTGTGTATGAATTCCTCGGGTAGAACTAGTATTTGTATTAAAACACCACGTTCATGTTCCTCTAATAGCTGAGAGTAATACTTCTGGACCATTTAAAAATTTATTTCTTAACTTTGACACAGGGTCTTCCTATGGTAGCCAGGCCTGGCCTTGACCCCAGAAATCCTGCCTCAGCCTCCTGAGTGCTGGGATTACGGGCGTGCACCACCACACCTGGCTGTTTCAGAACCATCTGACATAAGAGGTCAATGGAAACTTAGAGAGTTCCCAAAGTCTTTGTGTCTGTGACAGTGCTGTGGACTGCAGGCCAGGTGCCCACATTCCAAAGGAGCCTCGCCTTCTTTGGGGTTCCTCAAGTGCTAGACCACCCGCTAAGGTTCCAGCCCTGGTTCTGGGCCCCTCCTGCCTGTGTCACCTGTCTGTGGAGACCTGTGTCACCTTGTCCTTGGATATTTTTGAGGCATGATACTGCATGCCAGGCTGGCCTGGGACCGTGTGTGTTTTCTAGACGCAACTGTATATAAGGAGGAACTAAAGTGCCGCTTAAAAGGACAAAGGAGCTCCCAGAGCAAAGCCCTCTGTGGGACAGCAGGCCAGGCTGCCGTTGGCCCTCCTCCCCAGCCTTGTTACACGGCCTGCTGGCTGGGGAGTGCAGGATGTGGGAAGGCAGGTGAGGCAGTAGCCTCGTCCGGGCTGCAGACAGGGCCCTGGAGGGCAGGTGATCGCCCCTTCACTCTGGCCTGGCCTGCAGATCCCTGACCATCGCTCAGAAGCAACTGGAACGTCTTCCTCTTTCTAGCTGAGCCTCATGGGGGAATCCGAATCTGGGGCTCCTCTGGCTGAGGCGCTCTGGAGGGTGGGCTTGGGGGTGGAACCTGGGAGTGATCCCGACCGCTGGGTCTCCTGCCCAACAGGGATGGATAAGATGGGCACCCCCAGGGCAAACCTCGGATAGAGATGGCCTGCTAGGCCTCTTCTCTGTGTGCACCTCTCCTGTCCTTGGGCAACACTCAGGGAGGGGAGCCATGTGTGGCTGAGAATGTGAACTACCCTTCAGTGAGTACTCCAGCTTTTCAGAAGAGGTGAGGTCTCCTTGGTAATGTGAAGCACACACGTCAGTGCCAGAGCTGACCAGTGTGTTGCTTCTCCCACTCGAAGGCCATGCTTTAGACTGTTCTGCGTGAGAAGCAGAGGTGGAGACGGGAAGTTCTTAGATGAGGCTGACTTGCTTTCTTGCCTTGGGATTGTGAAAAGCACAGCAGTCTGTTCTCATCTAGGTCTTCCTGCAGATCCTGAGCATCTGGAGCGGACCCTGAGCCTCGGCATTGGCTGCTGCCCTCCCCACTTGGAGAGATGTCTGTCACTTACGACGATTCCACTGGAGTAGAAGTGTGCAGCGACAGCTTCTGGGAGGTAATGCTCTTCTCTTCTGGAGAGCGCAGAGTCCAGGCCGAGGACGCCCGACAGGCTCTGTGCTGCTGGTGGGGACGAGGGACAAGACGCACATCCCCCACACCTGCCAGACACTTGCAGTTCAACCTCAAAGGTAGCAGGGAAGAGGTGGCGCTGTGTGCCAGCCAGCCCGTGTGCCCAGCTCTCTTGAGAGCAGTGGGGTAGGCTCCCTTGCTACTTGGAGAGGTTAGAGGTCCTCCCATCCGTCCATTCAAAGGTGTTTGTATGTCTAGCTGCTGGGAGTAGCATGGGAGTCACGTTTAGTGATTGGGAGCAGCATGCTGGGCTCCACCTGCGAGATTCTGCTTTGGAGTCTCGCGTGGGACCATGGCCAGGAGTGACATGACATCCTCATTACGGTGCTGGCCGCTGTCCAGAGGGCGAGAATATCTGCCCATGGGCTGCAGAGCTGCCTCTTGTTGATGGAAGTCATTCCTCCTGAGCCTCACTGTCTTCCTGCCGACTGTCTAAGAGAAAGCTTCCGATCGGCTTTGCCCCCCTCCCCCCCCCCGACAAAACCACTGGTGGTTTCTGGCAGTTGTAGGTTTGTGGAAAGAACACTTTGCAGCTGGAAAGATCTGGACTCTGTCCCAGCTGTGCAGTAGCTAGCTGTGTGATCACGGGCAGGTCCTCAGGCTCTTTATAGGTAAAGGGGATATCAGCCACAGCAGAGGCTGCCAGAGCAGGGCCGCGCAGCCATTGGTGCCCTCTAGGTGCCGTCTTGAAGCAGGAGGCTCCAGAGATGGATGGAGATGAAATACCCTGGTGTTTGTCAGGGATGGCATGAAGTAGCTTGCCAAAACTAATAAGATGTGTGATTTTTGTCTGAAATCAAGCACCATCTGCTACTGCAATTTAAAGGAGCCAAGTGACTGGATGTGGTGGTGCACGCCTGTAATCCCCACTTGAGGGATGCTGCAGGGTTGCTCAAGCTCAAGGCTAGCCCAGGAGCTGCCCACCGCCAGCCTGCTGAGGAGGCACTGCCCGGCCACAGCTGGGCTGCCAGGGGCCGAAGAGAGCAGGAACAAGGGCCCAGCCCTGAGCCGTGCTGGCCTTGCGAAGTTACAGCCTTGAGGGGAGGTGGTCCAGGCCCACAGCCTCTGGGGTCTTTGCTGATGGCAGGATTCAGGATCCCATAGGAGGGGTTATCACCTTAGCCAAAGAAAAGGGGCCAGGGGCAAGACGTGACCCCCGGGGACAAATCCCCATGACCCACTCCCTCAGTAAGGCCCCACTGCCTAAGGTTCCAACATTCCCCTGATGCTGTCAAATATGAATTCATCCATGGCTAAACCCAGATGGAGTTAGAGACCCCAGGTCCCATCTTCCAAAAGCCCCAGCTCGGACACTGGGGACCAAGGCTTCATACCATGAGCCTTCGGTGGACATTTCCTCTCTAAACCCTAACCCCCACCCAGAAGTTTGCTGCATGCTTACTATCCCATAGCAGTGCTCCCTGGTCCCCCAGGGCAGGTGGGAGGCTATGGCCTTGCGCAAGGCACTGTCACGGGCCCCTCCTCACCTAGCTCACTCAGCGTAGGACAGAGAGACCCGAGAGTGTCCGGGCTGCACTGCAGAGGGGCACAGCAGCCCTTTGTGCAAAAGCAGGCGCACATTCATGTGCCCTCAAGGGGCCTCCAGACTGAGTGAAGCATAGGCACAGAGCGCCGGGGTACCCCAGGGAAGTGTGGCTGGGAGAGGCAGCACGGAAGAGTGGCTGTGAGGCTTGGAAAGTGCTGGAGAGGAAGGAGGATGGGTGATAGGTCCTTTCTCTGTCTCGTTTCCTGTGGTGCTCGGTGACAGGTGCCTGGGACCTTTGAAGTGAGCAGCTCAAAGAATGATGCACAATGAGCATTTTGATTTCCACCCCAGTCATCCTAGCATTTTCTCAGTTATCCTGATTATTTCTAGTTTGGGTTAGCTACTTTCTCCTTTCTACATGGGGAAGAAAGGAGGGGAAACTCACCTGGCCCTCGACAAAGCCTGGGTGTTAGTTCTGCCATCTGGGATGTCACCAACTCTGGAAAGCCTTCCCTGGGTGCCCCACTGTGAGAGTCCCCCGGCACCCAAGGCCTGCACTGTGGGCTTCTGCCTTCCTCCCTGCCCGTGGGTTCTGGTATGAACCCTGGCCTGGGGTTCATCTAGAGGTCCCTGTCCTCTGACTGTTTCTGTTGTTAACAAAAGCAGAAGCAGCTCAAGCGCTGGGGAGAGCACGGGGCTCCTGGTGCAGCAGCAGGGGCAGGCTGCCACCCGCGGAGACTGGCACAGGGGCAGCCTCCGCCTCACAGCCTGCTGTCTGTCTCTCAGGTTGGGAACTATAAGCGGACCGTGAAGAGGATCGACGATGGCCACCGCCTGTGCAGCGACCTCATGAACTGCCTGCATGAGCGCGCGCGCATCGAGAAGTCCTACGCACTGCAGCTCACTGAGTGGGCCCGGCGCTGGCGGCAACTCGTGGAGAAGGGTACGGATGGCCGGGCTCCTGTCCTGGGAGGCACAGGTGGGAGTGCGTATCGCGCGTTGGGAGGCCCACAGGGTGCCGGGCACCTCACAGGCTCAGGCCATGTGAACTGCCGTTGCATCTCCCTGGGGGCACCAGACTGCCCTCTGTACAGCCCTCGTGGCTCATCTTCTGATGCTGGTCATCCTTAGAACACACGTAGGCCCTGGGCTGACCTGCAACAGGACAGCAACTGCTGCTAAGGGCTCGCGCGTGACGCAGCTCCTGCAGGTGCAGACACCTTGCTGGCCAGCACCTTGTGTTCTAGCCCCAAGAGCCCGGCCCTGTGGGAAGTCAGGTGACACTGGGTAGTGACAGCAGCTGGGTGTGACTGCAGGTGTTCCCTGCTGGAGGTTTGCCCTTCTCTCCTTCCAGAGATGCTCAGAGGGGTGAGATCTGTCACAGATACTTCTGTGGGAGTCACACTTGCCAGCCCTGGGGAGCTGGGTGATGGTGGGATTTCCTGGGCAGGGGCAGCTTCCCTGAGCTCCTCTGAATGTATAGGGCTGGCCTTCCACCCTGGCCATTCAGGGAAACCAGGTTGCTGGTGAGGGTCAGCAGAGGCTCCCTGTCCTTGCCCCTGATGCTGAAGCAGGCCATGTGAGGGCACAAGCGCAGCCCTGCTGCAGCGTGGTGGCCCCAGCTAGGGAGCTGCCTGGATAACAGAGCAGCAGAGACAGGTTACCTTGCTCAGCTGATGGCAGCCGTCACTGCTTTAGCTCCGCTGTCACCTTTGCCATGCTCACCTTGTGGATGTGTCCACACCAGTGCTGACCAAGCAGGCCTTAGAGCATGCTCACTTTATAGTCTTAATGCATTATGAGTTCAGAAGGCCACACTTCTGCCGACCTGAAGCCTGAGAGTCTTGTGCCCCACTCTAGTCTGTCAGTGCCTGGTTCAGTGACTGCCGCTCTCTGTGACCATCTCAGGGTCCCAGCCCGGGTCTCTTGTTTCTCATCCTCAGCTTCGCCGTAGTTCTTGCCGCCCCTCACCCTTAAATGACAGCCCAGATCGGGATTTCTTTCCCAAGCCTTGTGGACTGCGACAGTGAGGAGGGAATGAGGCGCCCAGACCTTCCCAGAGATTCGCACAAGGGTCCCTGGAGGTTCAAGTCTCCTCCACTCCTTTCTCCGTCCTGAAGGGTCACAGCGTCGGGCTGGCAGGAGGCTGGGTGGAGAGTAGACCAGGTGGGGGGGCCTTGGAGCCGCTGGGAGCAGAGGAGGCAGCTCACCTCAGCAGGCTGCCATTCTGTCTGACAACTGGCTCTCAAGATGCAGAGATTTCAGTGTATATAAGCACAGGAAGTATGCAAGGACTAGGTTGCTCCATTCTAGTGAAGTCCTTTGCTGGTGTTAGTAACCTCTTACCTCTCCTGTGTCAGGGCCACAGTATGGGACTGTGGAGAAGGCCTGGGTGTCCTTCATGTCCGAGGCAGAAGGGGTCAGCGAGCTACACCTGGACGTGAAGGCCTTGCTCATGAACGAGGACTTTGAGAAGATTAAGAACTGGCAGAAAGAAGCCTTTCACAAGCAGATGATGGGAGGCTTCAAGGAGACCAAGGAAGCCGAGGACAGCTTCCGAAAAGCGCAGAAACCCTGGGCCAAGAAGCTGAAAGAGGTACCTCCCTCCCCTGCCGCTTCCTAGCCAGCTTCCTACCGCTGACTGCCCTGGGCAGTACTGCCTTCCCTGCGCCCAGGGCCTCCTGTGGCTATCATCCATGGCAGAGCAACAGCAGCTCTTCGTGCAGAGCAGGACGCAGGACCACACTGGTCAGTGTGGAGAGCTCGGATCTCGGCTCCCGTCGCTGGCAGTGCTTGCCCTGCCTGGGCACCTGTCTGTCAGCGACGCGCCTGTCCCTTTAGACCGGGAGCATGCATCAACTTACACTTGTTCTTTCTCCCTCGTGGCTTTCTCCCCAGTTTGCCAGCGATGCTGCTACTCCTCCTTCTAAAAGTTGGAGGCAGAGTCACTGGCTCCCTCAGGCCCTGGCTAGCTGAGGCTGTCCTCCTGCCATCCCAGCCCCAACCCCAGTTTGTGCCCCGCACCTCCCTGCAGCTCCCCCCACTGCTCACCAGGCCTGCTGCTCCACCACCAGGCATGACCCAGAGCTGCTGAGCCATCCTCAGAAGCTTCGGAGCTCGCCTCCCTCCGTGGCTGTCACAGGCTTCCCTTTGCATCTTGCATCTTGCCACCTCTCCTGTCTGTCCTGCCTCGCCTGCACCAGTAGGAATTAAACTGCTCCCAACCTCAAGGGGGCAGTTGCTTCCCACTTGTCTCTCTCTCTCTCTCTCTCTCTCTCTCTCTCTCTCTCTGTCTGTCTGTCTGTCTAGAGAGCGTCTGTGGCTGTACTTCACATAAGGAGACTTCTTTTAAACCAGTGGGTGCAGTAGGTGTGTATCTGTGTGCGCCTGTATGAAGTAGGCATTGAAACCTGGCGGTTGTGCCTTCCAGCACAGCCCCGTCCCTCACTTACTTGAGTTTGTGCTTTGCAGCTTCCTGGGCACACACTGCCCTTCCTCTTCCTCCTTGTTTTGGGCCTGTGTCTTCTCAGCTGTCCCTTCTCCCCATTTCGTGTAAAATCCAGCCTTCCTCCCGTGCTGTGTCCTGTCTTCCCTGCTAGCTTTTCTTCCATACCTCTCAGTACCTCCCAAAAGTGTTTCATTGTCCCCTGCGTTTGGCTCCCTCAAATCAACTAGAAGCTTCTTTAAAGTGCAGGCCCTCGGTCCTCTGCTATGTTCCCAGTGCCTGGAGCCACACATGACCCAGAGCAGCGTCATTTGTCGCAACTAGTCACAGTGACGGATTGTGCAGTGTGTCCTGCCTGTCCTCACCTTGACAGCACCCACACCGTGTGCCATGTGCCCTTTGGTGAGAACCTGACTGTCAGCGCTCTGCCATTCCGGACTTGCTCTCCCCGTAGGTAGAAACATCGAAGAAAGCCTACCATGCAGCTTGCAAAGAGGAGAAGCTGGCCATCTCCCGAGAAGCCAATAGCAAGTCAGACCCCTCGCTCAACCCAGAGCAGCTCAAGAAGCTGCAAGACAAAATAGAGAAATGCAAGCAAGATGTCCTGAAGGTAGATCACACGTTCGTTTCTCCAGCGTCACTGTGGCACTTGTTCATGTGTCTGGCATGTGGTAAACTGTGGCAGTTGCTTGTCTGGGTGGCTGCACAGAGGGTCAAATCTGCAGAGCCCCGTCCCTGCTCTTAGGGCCTTACAGACAGCACCTTGGAGCTGGCCTTTCTCACAGCCATTACACTGGCTGCCAGTGAAGGACAGAGCCTAGAGCTGGGGAGAGGGTAGCGCAGTGGCGTGTTGGGCTCCGCTGAGAACCTTGAAGTGGGCGTTGCTGCAAGGAGGCACCACTCGTGCAGGGAGTGGGGCGTGTCCTCGGAGAAGGTTCCCAAGCGTACGTGCTTTGTGTAGGATTTCTGGATAGCCATGACCCTCGGCCTGTACTGGGGTAGGGCCAGGTCAGGCGCAGTCAGCACAGGACCAAGACAGGTATGTCCACCTTATGGCACTGTCAGAGCTTGCAGGAGGCACCATTCTCAGGGCTGAGTGTGGCCACCACAGGGGGGTCAGGACCATGGGCCCGGGGCAGCACTGCTGCACTGCTGAGTAACTGCTGGGCTTTGCAGCTCTGTGCAGGCCTGGCAGGGACTTCCCTGTGCTCCGAGAAGCCCACATGACTGTCTGAGAGGGCCCAGAGGGCACCAAGAACCCCAGGTGCAGGGGCGGGACCCTGGAGCTGGTGACATCACCCTCAAAAACCTGGAGAGGCTTTGAAAAAAGGGTCACTGGGTGTGCAGTGGCCTGAGCAGGGTTGGGGGAGCGGATCTGGGGTCCTGGGGGAGCAGAGATATTTCAGCCTGGACCTCGGGGAGGGCCCCATCCCTCCTTAGAAGGCCTGTGCATGGCAGGGAGCAGGCAGAGCTCTGGGGGGATGCCTGGCCGGTCAGTCATTTCTCAGGGTCTTAGAGTAGAAAGCCTTGTACTGAAGCAGTGACCCCAGCCCTTCCGTCATTCCCAGACCAGCTGGCCTGCAGAGCTGTGGGCCGGCGGGGCACAGAGGGACGGCACCCTGGAGTCTGCGGGCATCACTGACCCGAACATGTCCTGTCAGGCGCTCGCTTCAGCTGCTTCCCAGGAGTCACAGGTGTTTTCCAGCTGTCCCTGGACTCTTGACAAAAGCCACATTGCTCTTCCTATTTCCTGGCTCATAAAAGCCTTCTTGGGGACTGTTGGAGAAGCAGCAGCAATGTGTCCTGAAGGACAAGCACGAGGACTCTGCAAATGCCCAATTCCTATAGCTGTGTGCCTTTTGTTTAAATCTCTGAATTTTCTGATACAGAAAGTGAGGCCCCAGGAAAATAAGCGAGCACTTGGGGACTCCGGCCCAGCCCCATCTGGCACGTAGCACTATGACCTTGCTTCTGAGGTGACCCTGAGCCACTCCTGCTGGGCAGGGCCGAGGCCCAGAGGGCCTGGCAGCATGATAGACTCCAGGGTGACTTCCCCTCCCTGAACCCATCTGACCTCGCTCCTGGGTGGCAGTGGTGTGGCTCCCCCAGGCCAAGCCTCAGAGTCTCTGACTCCAGAGCTCCCGCTCCAGGAGCTGAGATGCTGCAGGAAGGTGGGTGAGGTAGGGGGACTGAGCCCTGTCTCTGCCTGCGTTGTGCATAGAGCAAGGACAAGTACGAGAAGGCCCTGAAGGAGCTGGACCAGGCCACACCGCAGTACATGGAGAACATGGAGCAGGTGTTCGAGCAGTGCCAGCAGATGGAGGAGAAGCGGCTGCGCTTCTTCCGGGAGGTCCTCCTGGAGGTCCAGAAGCACCTGGACCTGTCAAACTCGGCCAGGTAGGAGTCCCCACGACGCCAGAGGGGACACTTGGGTACTGTGCTGCAGGCCTCGGGTGACATTTCGCCAGAGCTCCCCCTCGGGTGCTGTGCTGAGCCCACCTGTCCCAGTGCAGGGCAGCCAGCTGGGGTGGTGGCCTGCAGGCCATCTGGCAGGGCAGGCAAGGTGGGGCTCACTCTGCCCTGGGTCTGGGCAGGGAGTGGGCACTGTGAGTTCCGAGCTCAGCCAGAGCAGCCACGGTGAGTGGGTCTGACATCTTCCTGGGGGAGAGTGTCCCACCCAGGACAGTCCCTCTTGTCCTTGCTGCTAGCTCAGCCATGGTTTCTCGGGGTTCTAGGCCCCAGAGGCAGCACAGGCCCTGTGAGGGCACCACACTGTGACCCGGAAGCCATGCTGTCTCGGTGCTGTGCTCAGCTTCAGTCCCAAGGCCCCTTTCAGGCTTGAGGTCCATCCTGACAGGCACAGACAGGCGTCTGCCTCTGTCGTCCACATGGCAGAGCCCTTGACAAATAAATCTCGGGCTAAGACCTATAGTGAATGGGACTTTACACTCCCTTTGTTGTCTTTATAAAAGAAACAGAAAGCAGTAATTATCACACAGCTACTCTGCCACTGTGACATCTTGTAGAGGACAACGAGGGGACTGAGGCTGGGTTAGGTTCCAAGGCTTGCAGACTGCTGCACGGCAGACAAGGGGCGAGGCTGGGACCGCGGCCAGTTCTGTGTGTGACCTGTGCCATGTGCAGGCACATTTGTCTAGAACTCCCCTGGGAACCTCCCCTGGCCCAGGTGGCATAGTTGCTTCCTAGGGCAGAGTCCCCACCTCTGGGCCTTTCCTCCTCCCAGTTCTAGAGGCCAGAAGTTCAAGCTCAGAGAGTGAGCCGGGCCGTGCTCCCGGGAAGGCTTCTGGTGCCTGCCACTGTCCTCCGCTCCCCCAGCTGTGCCCCCCTGCCCCAAACCTCAGCCATCTCTCCCCGCTGTTAGCCCTTGTTTTCCCTGTGTGTCTTCCAGACTTCTGTCTTCCTCCCTCCCTGTACTTTGGTCCTGGGGTTGAACCCAGGGCCCACACTGAACTGTGTCTCACCCTTCCCGTGTTTTGTTTGAGATCTTCTAAGTGGCCTAGGCTGGCTCTCAGCTGGAGGGGCTGGGGCTTCTGACACCGCGCAGTTGTCTGTCCCGGACTCTGCCTGGTCCACACGCTGCCTCCGAGGCGGGGCAGAGCTGGGTGCGCAGCTGACGGACTTTCCTGGTCTGTCTGGGAAGTAGACGCATGTGAGGTGCAGAGACTTCGGGGCCTGCAGTCGGCAGCATCGGACTGGGATGAATGTTCCCGGTTCTCTGCCTCCCACAAAGTCATGGTTCTTCCTCTGATTTAGCTACAAAACCATTTACCGTGACTTGGAACAGAGCATCAAAGCAGCTGACGCAGTGGAGGACCTGCGGTGGTTCCGAGCCAATCACGGGCCGGGCATGGCCATGAACTGGCCGCAGTTCGAGGTAAGAGGAGGCGCAGTTGCCCATGACCCCTGGTTCCAGGTGAGCTGCACACCCACGTCTGTTCGGGTGTTGGCTGTGTTCCGGGGTGCTAGATGTGTGCAGCTGAGATACCGACGTGTGCAGCTGAGATACCGACGGGTGGCGTGCTCAGCAGGCATTGCCTGAGGCCTCTTTAGGCTCTCCGGAAGGGGCCAGTGCGCTTCCTGCTGAGGAGCACAACTGTTGCCTGCTGACCGTCAGCAGTGCCTTCCCTGTGACCCAGCAGCAAGTTCTTGGAGCTTGGGATCCCCTTACCAGCTGGCTAGGAGAGAGCAGCCAGTGCCCCAGCTCCCGTGGAGCTGTAGGAAGCCTTGTTCCTCATCTGGGGCTTTGTGGATACCTGGAGCAGAAACCCATGGATCTTGGTTTAGGACAAGCTGTGCCGTTCCCCATTTTGTGACTCTGGCCCTTCCAGGGTCTTTACCTTGCAGGCAAAGGTCTGACAATGTGGAATTGTCCGATCTAGAGTTGGATCACCAGGCCCCACAAGGCCCTGACAGCAAGGTAGACGTCACTGGCCAGGGATCTCACTGGCCAGTTCCTTGTGACTGGCTGAGTATGTCGTGTTAGTGGCCCCTCCAAACCCTGGGAAGAGCCCCGTGGGGCTGTGGCCAGTGCCTTCCTCAGGAAAGGGCCAGAGCCCAGGTGCAGCCTGCCCCCAGCGCCCGACCCAGCAGCCATGGCATTAGAGCAAACCCCTTGTGCTTTCCATGGCTCCCTTTTCCTGCTGTCAGATGAGAGTGACACCCATGGGTAGGGCCAGGGCAATGGCCTGGCCATTTGGATCTTTCAGCCCAGCCCTGGAGCCTCAGTGGTGACTATTGCTAGGTCCTCGGCCCCTTCTCTACCTGTCCTCATGTCACTCCTCAGTCCTGCCCTTGTGTTTTCTGGACCTCACAAGGTCTGCATATGGCTGAGTGGGTCACTATTGCTGAGTGTACCCTGCACTGCCCAGTGCCTCCCAGCAGGGGGTGTGGGTGCTCTCCACCCTGGCTCTGGGCAGCTTAAGGGTGGGGCTTTCCTGAGCATGGCAGGCAGCCTTTCCTTCCTGGGATCCCTGGGCAAGGGTGTACTCAGCTTGACTACGGGGCGTTGCAGGGAGTTCAGCCTATGGGGGTTCACAGCAACCCTAAATGTGAAGCTCCCCAGGGTCCTCAGAGGTGCCAGCTACGGGAGCCATGAGCAGAAACAGCTTCAGGCTGTCTCCCTGCAGGGAGGGCCCTGACGAGGGCCTCATGGTATTTGGTGGCTCCCAGGCAGGAACCAGTGCCCCCCGTCCCTTCTGCACACTTTTGCTGTTGATTCAGGACCATATCAGACTTCGTCTAATGAAATTATTTGTTTTTATTTTCCATGCCACCAGGATGAAGTAAGTGTCTGTTTTGTGGCTAATTCCCGGGTGTCCTCGCCCCATGCCCTGTGTGTGGGACAGTCTGTGCTGCGGAGAAGTGAGGCAGCTCTGTCAGGGTTGACAGTGAAGGGCAGGCGGCCGGCCCTTCACAGTGGCAGATGCTGGGCCTGTTGTCTGTGGAAGCCACCTGATCAGGTGGATCTGTACTCACTGTTAGGGTGACCTGGATTCAGGGTTCGGAGCCTAGGTCTACCTCACATAGTGTACAGGTCAGTCCCTGTTCCCTTCTGCGCTCAGTTTCCTCATCTGACAAATAGATGCCTTCAACCTGACATTTCTAAGATGGCCCTGACCTTGAGGATCTGTCACGAGTGGGAGCAGAGCTGCGGGCAGAGGGATGCCGGGTTTTAATCAGGCCGACTGGTAAGCGAGAGGCGAGGGAAGGACCCTAAAGCCAGTGCCCGCACGTGCGGAGCGTCAGGACCTTCTCGGTTAACCCTCCCTGTCTCAGCACAGTTGCCCCAAGCTTGCTCCGCGCTGGGGAGTTGGCAGTGCTCTGGGGGAAAGGGACCAGGGCCCGTGCCTGTGCCACTTTGGAGATGTCCGGGCCACTGTGTCCCAATGTTCTTTGTAGTCCGTGGTTCAGTTCCAGGTGCTCAGGTCTCTGCAGCCCGCTGTCACCCCCATGACCCAGAACTCAGGCTATAAGTGGGAAAGGCCTGAAGTGCTTCAGGACAGGACTCAGTGCTGTGGCCAGGCTTTCCAGTGTGCTAGCTCCTGTCAGCCTGCGAGGCCTGAAGGGGCTGGAGGCTGAGCGCCGTGGTGGGCAGGGATGGGATTTAGGCAGCTGGTCTGTTCTGTTGTGGCCCTGTGTCATGGGAAGTCTGCTTGTCTCAGGAGGCAGGGCTGCCACGGGTGTGGCCCCTGGGACTGTACGAGGCCAAACCCCAGGCCTCCCCAGGAGTCCCTCTAACTGCTGGAGGGGGACGGGTGCAGGGGTGGAGAGGAGCCTGAGGTCTCTTGGGAAGGCAGGAGCACAGAGCCCACGAGGCTCAACACCACTGATGCACAGGGCAGGGGGCCTCTGTGATGTCCACCTGTGGACATCCTGACGTCTCTCCCTCCACCCTTGTTGCCCAGGAGTGGTCCGCAGATCTGAATCGAACTCTCAGCCGGAGGGAGAAGAAGAAGGCTGCCGACGGAGTGACCCTGACAGGCATCAGTCAGATGGGGGACCAGGCCGTTCTGAACAAGGCCGGCAGGTGAGCACCGGTGCAGCCTCCACCCAGAGGACCCAGGCCTGCTTGGTCACGGACAGCACCACCAGCTTGGATACTTGGCAGATGCCCTGTGGTGCCGGGGCATCAGCCTCCCCGTCACCCCTTCCCAAAGATTCCTACACTGATGCACTCTGGCTTTGGCCCTAAGGCGTCTCTCAAGGTCATCTTTCTGCCTAGGGCTGCAGCTGCTTGAGGTTAGAGAGGGAGTTCTGAGCCAGACTCCGCCCTCGGCCCAGGAGAGGGCGGCACCAGGGTGTGCGCTGCGCAGACAGAGCTGGGTACAGGCAATGCCGGGCCAGGTGCTCCCTCCTTCCTGGTGCCGGTCAGCCAAGGCCACCACAACGGGGCATCAGGCGTCCCTTTGCAGGTCACCCGCTCACTAAGCAAGTGGCTTATTCCTGACTTAGTTTTGGGCTGAATGTGAATTGAGGGTAGGAGAGGTGGCACTGTCTTCGTTAGAACCTTCTGGAAAGTACGTGCTACTGCTGACCTTCCATGCTTAGTCACAGGCTCCTGGTGACAGGACTTCGAGGAAGGCCTCCGCCCAGGGTGCCAGGGGTTCTGTAGCTGCAGATACAGCCTCCAGGCTCCAGGCGGTCATTCGTCTGCTGTGCACACAGGACGAGTTTCAGGCACAGCCTCTGCATGGGCACAAGCAGGCAGCGCTGTGGCCTCTTGGGTCCCTCTGGTGCTGCGGTGATCCCGTGCTTCCCTCCCTCCCAGCCCTGGTGGCAGTGGAGTGGTGAGGACTGACTGGGTCTCCAGAGCGGGAGGGCCCGTGCCCCCAGAGAAGGCCATGCAGTGAGCCTGTCCCTGAGTCCAGTGTACAGAGAGTGCTGGGATGCTGGCCCTTACTCAGGCTTGCACCCCAAGGGACAGGGCAGGGAATGTGCCAGGAGCCCGGCTGGTGGCCGTCCCATGCCAGGGCCCATCTGTGGTGATGCAGCAGAGGAGGGGAGCTGCTTCTCTCCGATGCCCGATGCGCTGGGGCTGAAGTGCAGGGCGTGGACACTGCACTCCTCCTGCTGCACAGGCCCTGCAGTGGCAGCCGTGCCGGCCGTGCCAGTCCTGAGTGTGCTGTCTCTCCTCACAGCCACCTTAGTGTCCCGGGCAACCCCATCCAGCCTGCCCAGTCACAGTCCAGCTACAACCCCTTCGAAGACGAGGATGACACGGGCAGCACCGTCAGCGAGAAGGAGGACATTAGGACCAAAAAGTGGGTGAAGAAGCGCTTCCCTCTGATTTCTCCCTCACTCGCTCCGCATCCCTCTCTGTCCTGAGGGCTCTCTTGGGCTCTGGTCCTGACCCCCACCACGCACTGTGGCAGAGCTTGCAAGAAGGCACACACTGGTGCCCCCACGGGCACCTCCCGCCTCTGCGCATCTCAGGGAGGGCACAGCTAGCACCCCACTCCAGTGGGGGCTTTCTGCCCTCTGATAACCCACCAGGCCCCGACAAGGGCAGATACGCACACTGTGCACCCTGCAGGCATGGCTGTGGGGTGTCCTGCCGCAGCCTCGGGTGAGCGAGCTCCACATCCTCATGGCCCTCACCAGGAGGAGGTGCCCTCAGACCCGGGGCTGTCACACCTGCTCCCTTGGGGTGGGGCTCTGTCTTCTGCCGGCTCCTGCTCAGGGCTGCGTCTGCTCCCTTGTCACAGTGTGAGCAGCTTCGAGAAGACTCAGAGCTACCCGGCTGACTGGTCCGATGAGGAGTCCAGCAACCCCTTCTCCACGGATGCCAATGGCGACTCCAACCCGTTCGATGAGGATGCCACCTCGGGCACAGGAGTGCGTGTCCGGGCCCTGTACGACTACGAGGGACAGGAGCATGACGAGCTGAGCTTCAAGGCCGGTAGGTGGCTCCTCGGCTGCCTGAGGCTAAGGTTTCCTGGCTGACGGAGAACTGAGTCTTCTTCCTTCTCAAAATCTGATAAGTTCCTGTGAGTGTCTGGTGTGGATCCTCTCTGTGACACGCTTTTTCTTGGTTTCAAAAAGTAGCAGGTACCCCATGCCTTCCCAGGGCCCCTACCCTCACTGGCAGAACTCGGGGGGATACTGGTGAGGCTGCTGGGGACATGCTGACTGTGACCACCGGGCCCAGCCCCACACACTGAGAGCCGCCAGCCCCCAGGTCCCTCAATGTGGCCTCCCCTTCTGCAGCTCCCAGCTGGTGTGGGGGTCCCCTGGAGAGCAGGGGCCAGCCAGGCTGGGCCTTGTAGGACCCAACATCTGTCCCATGCTCATTCCACAGCCACCTGTGCCCTGTGGCTCAGAGGCAGGTTTAAATGGGTGTCCCTCAGCCGTGTGTGCTGTCCTCCTGTCTTGTGCAGGTCTCCTGTCTTGTCTGCTTTTTAAAAACTTGGTCCAGTTTACCAGGAAGCTGCAAGCCTCAGTTGGAAAGCGCTGTCTTAGCCTGTCTGAGAGGGTGGAGAGGCCTGGCCCACCGGGGCGGGCCCAGGGATGACAGTGCTCTGGCTGTGGCCATGGTGCAGAGCTGGGCCTGAACTTAGCGACCCAGCCTGGTGCTGCCCCCCAGCTCATCCCCTGCACTCTCAGTGGGGTCTGCCGACTGCGTGACCCCTGTCCTCGGGGTTGCTCAACAGGGGCTCTTGCACTGGGGATCTTTTGCTGCAGTGGGGCCCAAGCCCCAGTGCCCTGCACATCCTAGGCAAGTGCCACGCTGTGAGCGCCTCCCCTCAGCACTCTTTGTGCCTTTAAACCCTCTCCCCAGTCGGGACTGCAGCGTGCCCTGTGACCTGCTCGGTGGATTGCTTTCTCATTGCGGATGCTTACCACGTCTCACCCGTGCCCCTGACGGAGAGCACAGGTGTCACAGCTTTCCTGTTGGCCAGGACTGGAGCCCTCTGGCTCTGCATATCCATAGGAGCCACTGCGGCACCTGTGAGCCCCGTGCTCCCAGGTCAGGGTGAGAGAGCTGTTCCTTTAGTGCGGAGAAGCCACTGTGCCCGGGCTGCATCTTAGGCCAGCCGGTGGAGGATGAACCAGGCACTTGCCCCGCCCCTGGGAGTATGCCAGCTCCTCCTTGGGGCCACAGCATCACAGGGCACGCAGCTCAGCCTGCAGCCAGCATCTCCCACCCTCTAACTTAGACCCACTCTCCTTCATCTTGCAGGCGATGAGCTGACCAAAATAGAGGATGAGGATGAACAGGGCTGGTGCAAAGGACGCTTGGACAGTGGGCAGGTCGGCTTGTACCCTGCCAACTACGTGGAGGCCATCCAGTGATGGGCCATGGCAGGCCAGCCCCCGAGCAGCGGTCCCTGCAGCCTGGGGGCAGGCGCCCCACCTGCTCACCACGCCAGCCCCCTTGAGCTTGCTTCCTGGTGTGCTTGGAAGGCAGAGGAGCTGGTCGTAGCTCCTGGAAACTCAGCCCCTTTCCAAGTGCACCCGGGGCTCCACACTGGAGGGCAGCGTGGAGGGTGAGCCAGCACTGCCCACCTGGCAGCACAGTCCAAGGCTCCTCAACCTCACCTTCTGCAGCTCTGCAGGTGGGGCTCGTTCTTCCTCCACAGACTGTCCTCTCACCAGCCTGCTGCCCGCTAGCTCAGTAGACAGACCTTACGCCCTTTACCAAGTGAAGATTCTGAAGGTTTTAATTTAAAAACTGTCCAGTTACACTTCTCATGTGTGGGCTCCAGAGGGCACTGAACCAGCCTCCAGGACACAAGGGCTCCGGGCGTGGGGACAGGTGACACCCACAGCCAGAGGCTGTGAGCAGCGTGAGGCGCACCACAGAGGGGTTTCGATGATGCACAAGGCCAGCGGAGGAAACCTCACACCGCACTCCTGTAGCTGCCGACCGATCGCCAGATGAGTCTCACTCGCTTTCTGCACAGAGCTCATCTGCCCACACATTCACTGGTATCAGTGATTTGGGAGATGAAGTGAGGCCGGCTTGCCAGCAGGGGCTCCTGGGACCCAGATGCTCTGCAGGGCTCATGTGCCCTGTGCATACCTGTATATGTCACTTGCTGTTCACAGAATCTGAGTGTGAGGCCTGGGGCCTCGCACTGTGGAGAGCTGTAAAACGCTGTCTGCGCGGTTACCGCGGGCTTCGTCACTCCTCATGAGTGGGTGGCAGGAAGGGCCTTCATTGCATTAGCGGGGACAGCAGTGTCCTCCACCACTGTCGCAGCTGCTGTGCTGTTTGCTGTCTGCAGGTAGCTCCCTGGGCCCGAGTCAGGGACTGTTGTGAAAATCCCAGCAGCAGCCCCCATCCTGCGGTGCAGATCCACCAGCAGCTGTCACGTCTTTTAAGTTAATAATAGCTCCTTTCAGTGTATGGCATCTTCAAGCAAAATCAATAAACAGTCGATCTCAGGTGTGCGGAAGGCCCTTGCCGAGTGTCTGCCGGGGAGACCCGTCATTCTGAGTCACCCCCTTGTATCTGAGCAGGGCTAGGGCCCCTGAACCCATTGTTTGACCTGGTCTCCCACGGACAGGGACTCCTGGGTGACATTTCCCCCACCAGCCCCAGCAGCAGAATATGACCTGCAACCCCGGCCCTGTGGTCCTCCCGGAACATATTTCCCCGAGTACTTGCTGGGCCTTGAGCTCCGCTCTGCTTGTGTTACAGGCAGAGCACTCCTCTCTAGGTGTCCTGTGCGCAGGCCGGCTCCCTTTTCCGTTTCCGTTCCTTCAGAGGAGCCAGGTCTCCTAAAGCCGTGTAACCCTGGAGAACTCGGCAGCCCTAGGTGCCTAGGCAGTTCGGACAGGGCAGGGACAGGTGACAGCTGCCATGAGCACAGAGCATTCCTGGGGGCCTACAGGAGTGAGGTGCACAGCCACCCCGCTGCATCTGCCCACACTCAGGGCAGAGCAGGCTTCTCGACCATCTAGCCACCTGCTGTGAGAATGGCAGAGACCATCAGCAGACAACTAGCTGCCCAGCGTAGACAGCAGCTTCTGTCTGCCCCAGCCTTGGGCTGCAGAGGGAGGCCCCTGCAGGTGCCGTTTAAGCACCTACTGTGTGCCAGACTCTGGTGCTGGGACAGAGATGAAGAGACACTTTCCCTTGGGGAGCTGCCACACGCTCAGAGAGGGACCTGTCATTCTGACACCAGAGGGCCAGGAGAGCCTGGAGGGCTGTTGGCTGCGCTTGGTGGGTTCTGGGACATTGTACCCACCCTATGTGTCCCGGAGCCATCTCCCTACTTCCAGAGCAGTGCATGCCCTGTCCTCACAGGAGGAGGCCTGGCCGCCTCGGCTTGGGCCTCAGCCCTAGCAGGTGTCTGAACCACTGGCGGACGGCCAAGGCAGTGGCCAGCTGTCCAGAAGCCCAGAGACCCAGCCAGCGGCCACCCTGGCCCACAGGTACCCCAGGCTCCTCCCCATTTCTGCATCCAAGCCTGCTCCAGGCTGCCTCCCTCTGCTCCCCAGACCCACAATGGCCTCTGCCTCATCAAGGAGGTTCAGTGTGTGCCCTCCCTGCATCTCTGGACACTGCAGGAGCCCTGTGCCTATCCCTGAGCATGGTGCCCCTGTGAACGGGCACTGACCTTGGGTCTGGCTTCTGGGAGGAAGCAGCAGCAGTGTCCTGGGGCACCGAGGAGAGCAGCACAGTGCTGTGCCCAGGAGGAAGCAGGTGAGCTGGAGTGACCTGGCCTGCAGATGAAGTGTCAGGCTCGTTCCCAGCAGGAGTGGCCATCTCCTAGCATGGGGGTCAAGGGTCACCACTGTGCTAGAGACCCATGTCGGAATCACCACCCTAATGGCGATGACACGTAGCAGCTGGGGCCTTCGGACTGTGCTTACGTCAGGAGGGAGAGGCCCGCACAGCCGGGATTAATGCCATTCTCGGAGGAGAGCCCTCACTGGTCTCCTTCGTGGGGGGAAGCAGCTAAAAAGTGCCTTCTCAGAAAGCAGCAGTCAGCTGTGAATGCTGCCTGCTCTGTGTTCTTGGACCTCCAGCCTCCAGGGCTCTGACAAATGTCTGTTGAAAGAAACTAAATGTAAAAAAATAAAAGTGAAATTTTGTCGCGTCTGAGCTTCTCAGCCCATGGCATTTTGTCCAAGCAGCCTGGAGCAACTGGGACTCCCCGGTGGTGGGCGAGGGGCTCTTTTATTTTTTTTTTTTTTAAGAGGAAAAAGAGAAAAACACAAAACAAAGCGGTGTAAGGGTACACGTAATACAGAACTACAAAAAAAAAAAAAAAAACATAACAGAAATCACCTGTTAATAGATTACATATTATCATCTTAAAAATAGTTGCTCAAATCACAGTATCAAAGAATACAAGGTGGACATTCAAACAGGGAGACTGCAAACATCTGTGTTCAATGAGCCAAAAACATTGATGTAGTCAGCTATTTAACACCCCAAACACACTTGCTGTTATATCCGTTAGAGCTTTTTCTTTTTTTTTTCCCTCTCTATTTTACAACAAAATTTACACATTTTGGATTTTATTACTCCTTAGTGCTTATTACTTTTTTTTTGGGGGGGGGGAGAATACAGTCAAATATGGCAAAACAAAGCTGTCAGTCAAAACCAAGGATAGACATAGCACATGGTGTAGAACAGAGTACAAGGTTATCAACAATGGTTATCAACGTTGTCTCTTGTTTCCTTAAAAAGAATTGTCTATCTCATTAGATATTATAAAGTTGGACAAAACAGTAGAGAACAAGACCAATAAAACTTAGGCATTGTAAAAACAGGACTTCCAAAGAAGACAATAGTCAAACCAGAATGGGCGTCTTAGTGAATCTTATTGCCTTCAAAGTAGTTGCCTATATCCTCAAACTTGATACTATCATACAGAATGGAACAGAGTCTAATCAGTCAAAACAAGATCGTGGGAGTATTACAGGACTTCAAAACAAGTTAATAGGAAATCAAAAAGAGTTACTATTTATATATCCTAATTTTTAAAATTTTTTCCCTTAATTAAGACAAACATAAGAAATGACTAAATAATTTTTTTAAAAGAATAAGGGGGAGATTGAGATAAAACAGGACATAACAATATAACAATAGAGGTCAAAGCATGACTGTTTCAGCAACCTAGTACTTCACCACCATATAACCCGACTTAATAGTAGTTACCATGGTGTCTGTCTTTTTCCTTGAAGTATTTGGATAAAACTTCATATACTCTAGCTTCAAATATTTCCATATCAAGAAGCCCAGAATAAAGCCTTTCTAATTAATGAGTGAAAACTTTATAAGGCTTCAAGGCCACCTAATGGGGAATCATGATTACCACATATTTTTATATATTTGAATCATTACTTACATTAGGGAAACTATTCGGTATTCACACATGCGAGATTGATTTATTTCACTTATGAGTATGGTCTCAAGCTGCGCCCATTTATTGATAAATATCTCAATGTGATCCTTCTTTATAGCTGAATAATACTCCATTGTATAGAAATACCACAACTTTTTTATCCATTCCTCAGTTGATGGACACTTGGGTTGTTTCCAAGATCTGGCGATTACAAATTGTGCTGCCATGAACATAGGTGCACATATATCACTGTGGTGTGATGCTTTCAGTTCTTCTGGGAATATGCCTAGAAGTGGAATAGCTGGAATAAATGGGATTTCCAATCCCAACTTTTTGAGAAATCTCCAGACAGATCTCCACAAAGGCTGTACTAGTCTACACTCCCACCAGCAGTGCAGGAGAGTTCCTTTTTCCCCACAGCCTCTCCAGCATTTGTTGTCGGTTTTCTTGATCCTGGCCATTCTTTCAGGAGTGAGATGGTATCTCAGTGTGGTTTTAATTTCCATTTCTCTAATGACCAATGATGATGAGCATTTTTTCATGTATTTATTTGCCATTTGCATTTCTTCATCTGAGAATTGCGTATTCATCTCAGATGCCCATTTTTGGATTGGATCTTTGAATTTTGGAGGTTTGAGTTTTTTTAATTCTTTATATGTTTTAGACAAGAGGCCCTTGTCTGAGAGAGAGTTCACTAAAATCTTTTCCCAGTTTGTGGGTTTTCTTTTCACTATGCTGGAGATTTCTTTTGACATGCAGAAACTTTTTAATAAGAAATGGTCCCAGTTATTGATTCTGGGAAGTATTTCCTGTGCGGTTTGAGTCCTGTTCATGAATTCTTTACCTACTCCTATGTCTCCAAGGTTTCTACCTAATTTGTCTTCCAATAGATTTAGTGTTTCTGTTTTAATATTCAGATCTTTGACCCATTTAGATTTTAACTTAGTACATGGTGATAGACATGGGTCTAGCTTTAGTTTTCGGCAAATGGAGAGCCAGTTTTTCCAGCACCATTTATTAAAGAGACTGTCGTTCTTCCAGTGAACCTGCTTGGCTCCTTTATCAAAGATAAGGTGGTTGAGTGTGTTTGTAGTTGTGGTTGTATCTTCTAATCTATTCCATTGATCTTCGGTTCTGTTTTGATTCCAATACCATGTTGATTTTACTACTGTTGCTTTGTAGTATAACTTCAGGTCAGGGATTGTGATGCCTCCTGCTTTGTCTTTGCTGCTTAGAATTGCCTTTGCAATTCTAGGTCTCTTCTGGTTCCAGATGAAATTTAGGAGTGATTTCTCTAGATCTATAAGGTATGTTGATGGTATTTCTATTGGGATTGCATTGAATCTGTATAACAGTTTTGGGAGAATGGCCATTTTCACAATGTTTGTTCTTCCTATCCATGAGCAAGGGATGTCTTTCCATTTTCTGAGATCATCTTCAATTTCCTTTTTCAGTGTATTATAATTTTCACTGTATAAGTCTTTCACTTCTTTCGTAAGAGTAATTCCTAAATATTTCATTTTTTTGGTTGCTAATGTGAATAGTCCAGTTTCTCTTATTTCCCTCTCTGTGATTTTGTTGTTCGTGTATAGGAATGCTATTGATTTCTGAGTATTGATTTTGTATCCAGCCACATTACTGAATTTATTTATTGTATCTAAGAGCCTTTCAATGGAGTTTAGGGGGTCTTCTATGTAGAGTATCATGTCATCTGCAAACAATGATAATTTAACTTCTTCTTTTCCTATCTTTACCCCTTTTATTTCTCTTTCTTGCCTAATTGCTCTGGCTAGTACTTCCAGTACTATATTAAATAGGAGTGGTGATAAAGGACATCCTTGCCTTGTGCCCGATTTTAAAGTAAAGGCTTTCAATTTTTGGCCATTTAGTATGATGCTGGCTGTTGGTTTGTCATAAATGGCCTTTATTATATTGAGGTAAAGACCATTTATTCCAATTTTCTGTAAAGTTCTTATCATGAATAAGTGTTGGACCTTATCGAAGGCTTTTTCTGCATCTATAGAAATGATCATGTGATTCTTATTTTTGGCTTTATTGATATGGTGGATTACATTTATTGATTTGCATATGTTGAACCATCCTTGCATTCCTGGGATGAATCCCACTTGGTCATGGTGTATAATCTTCTTGATGATTTTCTGGATCCTATTTGCCAATATTTTATTGAGGATTTTTGCATCTGTGTTCATTAGGGAGATCGGTCTATAGTTCTCTTTTATAGTTGGGTCTTTCTCAGGTTTTGGTACTAGAGTAATATTTGCTTCCAGGAATGACTTAGGAAGGATTGCTTCCCTTTCAATTTCATTGAATAGTTTGAGGAGTGTTGGCATTAGGTCTTCTTTGTATTTCTTGTAGAATTCTGCAGTGAATCCATCTGGGCCTGGGCTCTTCTTGGTGGGTAAGGACTTAATTACATTTTCAATTTCATTAGCAGAGATTGGGTTATTCAACAGTTTTACATCCTCTTGATCTAGCTTTGGTACTTCATATGCTTCTAAGAATCTGTCTATTTCTTCTGTGTTATCAAACTTTTGAGAGTAGAGGTTTTCGAAATAGGTGTTGATGATCCTCTGTATTTCTATTGGGTCTGTAGTGATTTCTCCTTTTTCATTTCTTATTGCATGAATTTGAGCTTTTTCTTCCCTTTTTTAAATAAGGTTGGCTAGGGGCTTATCGATTTTATTTATTCTTTCAAAGAACCAACTCTTTGATTCGTTGATTCTTTGGATTGTTTTCTTAGTCTCTATTGCATTGATTTCTGCTCTGATTTTTATAATTTCCTTTCTTCTTTTGGCTTTGGGCTTGACTTGCTCTTCTTTTTCTAGCTGTTTAAGGTGTAGCATCAAGTTATTTATTTGTATTCGTTCTGTTTTCCTGATGTGGGAACTCAGTGCAATAAATTTTCCTCTCAGGACGGCTTTCATTGCATCCCACAGATTCCGGTAAGTTGTATCCACATTTTCATTTTCTTTTAGGTATTGTTTAATTTCTTCTTTAATTTCTTCTGTGACCCACTGATTGCTCAAGAGTGTGTTATTCAGTTTCCATGTGTTTGCGGAATTTTTGCAGTATCTTTTATCATTAATTTCTAATTTCAGAGCGCTATGATCCGATAACATGCAAGGAATGATTTCAACTCTTTTGCATTTGTTTAAATATGTTCTGTGAGCTAATATATGGTCTATTTTAGAAAATGATCCATGTACTGCTGAGAAGAATGTATTCTGATGTTGTTGGGTGGAACATTCTGTATATGTCTATCAAACCCATTTGTTCACAGGTGTGATTCAGTTCTGTTATTTCTTTGCTCATTTTCTGTCTGGTTGATCTGTCCCTTGGTGTCAGTGGCGTATTAAGGTCTCCTGTTACAATTGTGTTACTGATAATTTGAGTTTTCATTTCTGTTAATAATTGTTTTATATAACTGGGTGCTCTGGAGTTTGGTGCGTATATATTTAAGATAGTTATCTCTTCCTCTTGGAGTTTTCCCCTTACGAGTATGTAGTGACCTTCTTTGTCCTTTATGGTCATTGTTGGTTTAAAGTTCAGGTTGTCTGCAAACAGAATGGCTACTCCTGCCTTTTTTTGGATTCCTGCTGCATGAAGAATTGTTTTCCATCCTTTGACTTTCAGTCTGTGAGTATCCTTCTGGGTTAGATGGGTTTCCTGTAAACAGCATATGGTTGGATTTTGTTTCTTGATCCATTCTGCTAGTCTGTTTCTTTTGATTGGTGCATTGAGACCATTTACATTAATGGTTATTACTGTTAAATGCCGGTTAATTGTAGGAATGTTATCTCTCTGCTGTTGCATCTTTATCTTTCTGTTCTGTTTAATTATTTGCTTTGCTTAGTGGTTTTTTCCTTTGTGTATCTAAACTGTCTTTCAATATTTTTTGCAGGTTTGGTTTGGTGTTCATGAAGTTCTTCAGCTGTTCTTTGTCATGGAAGTATCGTATTTCACCATCTATTTTGAATGATAGTTTTGCAGGATATATCAGTCTTGGTTGGAAATCATTTTGCTTTAGGATGTGGAATATTTCACTCCATGCTCTTCTTGACTTTATCGTTTGTGCTGAGAAGTCTGCTGTGATTCTGATAGGTTTTCCTTTATAAGTGATCTGTCTTTTCTCTCTGACAGCTTTTAATAATCTATTCTTGTGTTGGATTTCTGGGATGGTGATTATTATATGTCTGGGTATAGTTTTATTTTGGTATGACTATTTGGAGTTCTATATGCTTCACTGATCCTGATGTCAGTTTCTGATCTCATGCTTGGGAAATTTTCAGCTATTACTTCTCTAAATATCCTCCTGACATCCTTCATGTTGTCTCCCTCTCTTTCATTAATCCCTATCATTCTTATGTTATTCTTCTTTGCATCGTCTTGCAGTTGTTGAATTGTTGTTTCCTGATTCCTTGTTATTTTCAAAAGATCTTTCCTTTCCTGTTCACTAGCTGCAATCCTGTCTTCAAGGTCTGAAATTCTATCTTCACTTTCATTAAGGCGGTTTTTACAACTTTCAGTGGAGTTTTTTATTTCCTGTATATCTCTGTGCATCTGCATTATGTATTCTGTTTGTTTCTTATATTGCTCGTCTAGGGATTCTATCTTTTTGTTTAGTTCCTCCAATTTTTTATCTGTGTTTTCTTTAGATATATTTAGAATCTCTTTCATTTCTTTTATCATTTCTTCTTTTATCTGGGAGATTATTTCGAATTTGAATTTCTTTAAAGCTTCCTGGAGTTGCTTGTCAATTTCAGTAGCTATTGTGTCCGATATATGAGGTGGATGGGATATATTTTCTTCTATATACATCGCTCCTAGGGTTTCTTGAGATGGGCTGGAGGTTTGAGGTTGTAATTTGGTCTTTCGTTTTGTCATTTTCCTATGTTTCTGTGTTTCAAGTGTTATTTGAAAGCTTCCTCAGGATCTGTTGAAAATCCCCTTCTATGTTTGCAGCTACTGAGACTCTGGCACCACGCTACCCCAAGCCATTGGGCCTACAGAACCAGTGGCTCTCCTCTGCTTGCTCAGAACTCCGCAGTTCCAGACAAGCTGGGCCTCAGGGACACTGTGCGCCCACCTGCCCCTTGGAAGCTCCACAGTTCTTCAATCGCAGCCGGGTTAGGGTACTCACCACAGGCCTCGGTGTCTCAGGAACCTGTGGTCCCGCCCTGCTTGCAGAGATATCCAGAGTCCTCCAGACACACGGAGAGGCCGATGCAGGCACCCCAGATCCACCCAGCTCCTCCTCTGTACACCGATGGCCAGGCGCGGCAGCACAACAGCGGGCGAGGGGCTCTTCAACCCGAGGTCTCCCCGCAGGCTTGGACCTAGCATGCATTCTCTTCGCGCCAGGCCCTGCGATCAGCACCTGCCACCACATGGGAGGGACCTGAGGCCAGAGAGGTGGGGTGTGGCTTCCATCAGACGCACGTGTTCCAGCTTCAGACAGCCCCCTTAGGAGCCATGGGATGACTGTCCTTGGCTCCCCTGGAAAGAAGAGCAGCTGGGGCTGGGGATTTAGCTCAGCGGCATAAGCGCCTGCCTTGCAAGCAGGCAGTCATGAGTTCAATCCCCAGTACTGATGAAAAAGACAAACAGCAGAGCAGCTGTCTCCATTTTGGGTAAGCCTGGCCCTGCCTCCATCTCCGTGTACTGACACATACAGAGCCAGCCAGGCCATCTCCTTGTCCTGTTAACTGGCTCTAAGCAATGTGCATCAGGCTGGCTGAGGAGCTGATGTGGAATCTCTGGAGCAAAGAGCCAGGTCAGGGTCACCCCGCCCAGTGACTCCCCCAAATAACGTGATTGAGCCGAGTTGGGGGGTGGGTTATGACTTCCTGGGGCAAAAAGGACTGTGCTTCAGAGCTGAAGCACTGACCCCACATTATTAGTGGCTTCCCCAGCTGTGCTATGCAGATTGCAGTGTTTCCTGTCCTCTGCAAATCAGAGGTGACCTCAGGCCTCCTCCCTTGCCCAGCTCATGGCAGTCATGTATTTCCCGTTACTCCCCTTACTGAGAATTAATAAAACCAGGGTTGGGCCCTGCGTAGAGGCCTTTGTTTTGGTGAACGTCTCGGCTGGACTTAGGACCCCCTGATCCCTGTAACTGCGTGTGTGTCTTACGTGTCTGTCTTCTCATCTTAGGTTGCACTGGAAATGGTACATTGGAATTAACTCACTAGATTTCCAGTACCTTCTTCATGAGATTACAAATATAAACCTTCCCGGACCATGGCAAGGATGGGAAAGAGTTCTCTGTAGGCCGGGACTGCAGGTCCCCCGGTGCCTCACTTGCACCTCAGCTCACAGGGCTGCATTCCTAGCTGGGTGACTGGGTGCATTAGCTTTGTATGTCAAAACGTGACAGAATACTTAAGGAAGCTCACAGGAGACAAGGTTTGTTTTGACTGGCTGTAGTTACTTGGCTCCTTAGCTTCTGGGCCTATGGGGAGGTGGAACTTAGTATTGGGGAGCATGTGGAGATGCAGGGGGCTCCACCTTGTGGTGAACAAGAGGCAGAAAAGAGCCAGGCCTCGTCCTTCCAGAGCACTCAGAACCAGCAGCAGAGAGGGACAAAGCCGGGTGACTCCCTCCAACTGGGCCCTGCCCCCTGCTCGCCCATTGGGCTGTGGTCAGTGGGCTAAGCCATTACAAGGTCAGCACCCTCCCAATCCATCTCTGACCGTGGGAGGCTTTCCGGGGATACTTTAATATTCTTTCCTTGACTCACAGAAGGCTCACAGTCATCTCATTGTACAAAATGTAGTCTCTTAGAGTTGCTCAAGGCTTGACTGTTACAGCTTTTCTCAAAAGCCCAAGTCCAAAGTACCTTTGTCTCTTAAGGCAACTCTTAGCTAGGGCCCCCCTGCAAAAATCAAAAAGCAGGGGCTAGGGATTTAGCTCAGTGGCATAAGCACCTGCCTTGCAAGCAGGCAGTCATGAGTTCGATCCCCGGTACCGATAAAAAAAAATCAAAAAGCAAAGCCAGGTGTGATAACACACACTGTTATCCCCAGACTCAGAAGACTGAGACAGAGGGCTGGGGATGTAGCTCAGCAGACAGTACTAGCTGGCAAGCATGAGGTCCTAAGTTTGATCCCTGGTACAAAGAAAAAAGCAGAAGAAAGGGCTGGAGATTTAGCTCAGTGGTGTAACTGCCTGCCTGGCAAGTGCAAGGTTGTGAGTTCGATCCCTGGTACCAAAAAAAAAAAGAAAATTGCTGCAAGTTTGAGGGCAGCCTGGGCTACACAGTGAGTTCAAACCCAGTCTGAATTATGTAGTGAGACCACCGTCTCAAGAAACCAAAGTCAAGTGAACAAAAAACAAGAAAAAATCAAAAATCCAGGTACAGCCTGATATGGTGGTACACACTTATAATCCCAGCACTCCTGGAGGCTGAGGCCAGAGGATGGCAAGCTTGAGCCCAGCCTGGACAATGTGGTAGCTAAGTGAGACCTTGTCTCAAAATGCAGAAGGAAAGGGATGAGGCAGACAAGTTGTATACTCCGATATTAGAGCCCAGGATAAACATGCGCATTCCAGAAGGGAAGACCGGGGAAGTAGAAAGGGATGGGACCAAAGCAAGCCTCGAGTCCAGCAGCATAAACGTTAAATTCTGTACCTCCTTGACCAGTAGCTGGAGCAGGGGAGGCAAGATGTGAGGGGTCCCCACTCTCCCACTTCTGCTGGTCACAGCCACATGGCCTGTCTCGGGACTGGCTCCTCTTGCTGCCTGGAGCTTTCCTTTGCAGATATTCCACCTTCCTGTCATTTGCAGCTTCATAGGCCCCCCCCCCCCCCGCCGCTTCAGCCTCAGTTCCACAGCTCCATGCGTCACGACCTCAGGGGCTCTCAACAGTGACTCCAGACCTGGCCTGGCCTCCTAGACCTTGCTGCGAAATCTGGGCGGAATCTGCACGAACTGACAACTCTCCAGCCAGCTCCAGCAGTAGATAGGCCCCTTTGGGCCATGGCTGCAGCAACTGCTGAGTGCCTATAAAGGCTGAACTCTGGAAAATACGTCCCTAGGAAGCCCTCGGGAAGCAAGGCACCCTGCATCCCTCCTCAGAGAGGTCTTCCAAAGCAATATACACCTTTATAATGTTGAGTCCGGGATGGCTGGTGTCTGCTACTTTGTGAGATACCCTGACAACTCTTTCCTGCTGTCCTGGTACAAAGCACTTAGCTTTCTTCACCCAGTGCAGTGAATTGAAGCCAAGGCCTTCTTACAGAGATATAGCCCCAACTCTTTTCTTTTGAAACAGGGACTAAGTCCCTAAATCGCCTAGGCTGGGCTCCAACTTCTGATCCTCCTGCCTGAGTTTCCCAAAGCACAGGTGCTTACCGTCAGGCTCAGCTTGGGCTCTTTTTAATAGCACTAATCTCCCACATGCCAACTTTGGCCCCAACTTCACGCTGTCTTTCTGGTCAGACTGCTAGGTTCTGCTTTGTTTTTTGATCTGGGTTCTCTCTGTAAATCTGGCTAAAAGCAGTCAGCAATATCCATGCTATAGAATGGTGCAATACCTCAGAATTTTCTCCACATTATTCTAGTAACTTTAAATTCAGCCTCACACAAAATCTAGTGGCATGGAAAAAATGCATACAAGTTTTTTTTTTTTTTACTAACCTATAACATGAATTCCCAATAGTCATTTCCCAATCTGAAATGTAACAAGCACCATCTTTAGTGTGTACATTTCTTTCTTTCTTTCGGTGAGACAGAGCTCACCGTACAGTGAGTGCAGTCTGGCCTTGAACTTACTTAGCCCAGGCTGGCCTCAGACTCATGACAATGCCCTAGCCTCAGCCTCCTGAGTGCCAGGTTTACAGGTATGCACCATGCCCAGCCAGTATGGACATTTTCATCAGCACTTTGGTTTTGCCAACCAGCATCGCCCAGTAAGCTCTGCTTACAGCCTTCTAGGCTTCCCCTGACCCAGTTCGCTACACGTTTCCGAACCCCTCCTGCAAACCAGTTTTAAAGGCTTATGAACTACGTGGTCAGTTAACTCACACCAACACCCATTTTCCATACCAATTTTCTGTGTTGCTGATCACTTATTGGGACAAAATCATTGGCAGAAACAAGGAGGAAAATGTTCATTTTGACTCATGATTTCAGACCTTTTAGGCCACATTCAGCTGGTTCTAAGGCAGACACATCAAGGCACAAGGGCCTGGCGGAGTGTAGCTGCTGCTGCTGCTTCACGGCAGCCGGAAAGCAGGCAGAGAAGAGAGCCAGACAGGAGAGGGGAGCGGACTGAGGCACCACGCACCCTCCGGATTGTGCCCCAGTGATCCATTTCCAGCAGGTCACTCCGCTGTGAACCCACAGAAAGATCTGTCCACGAGGTCAGCACCTTCATAATCCGGTCCCCTGCCAAAAGCCCCACCTCTGAATTTCCAGCTTTGGGGGAAAACAGTCCATCTAAGCCACAGTACCACATGACCTGCAGACATTCCCTAGCCCTCGGTACTGGGAACCAGTCCTGTGTACTCTGGAACAGATCTTCTCCAAGTCCTAAGGGGGTAGGAACGGCGTGCACCAGGAGAGCCCAGGGATTAACGGACAAGGCTGGCAAGAGCTCTTACTCCAAGCTGCTTGTACAGTTCCCAAGCAAGCAGCAGGACTAGGGGGTCCACAGTGTTGGCTGGCTACCTTCAGAGTCACTGGTCAGCACCATGTCCTCGGGAGAGTCCCTCAGTCTCCCTGATCCTTGGAAAATGAGAAATGGGCCATCTTATCTCTCAAAATCATATGAATTCAAGGGTGATTTCAAAGGTGGGCTCAGCACCAGTACCACCCCAACATGGTAATCACCATATCATGCGGACCCCAGATGCAGGGCCAAGACCTCCCTAGACAGCCGCTGTGCACGAGCGCTTCCTGTACTGCATCTGGACATAGGGAAGGCGGACTGTCAGCATCAGAATTGGACACATAATTTGTTTCTTCTTCTCTGAAAATTTCTGCCAATGCATGGTCCTCCAGAAACATAAAAATAGAGCTAATGGTTATAAGCACGGACCGTGAGGTTATGTTCCCTGCACTGAAACTTGCTTCCAAATATGTGACTCTAGGTGGCTCTGGGACCTTGGAGAAAGTATTTGATTCCTATTAACCTTGATTTGCTCATCTCTAAAATGGGAATAATAGTAGCACTGCAATTTTGATATAAAATGCCCCCCACAATGTTATAGACAACTACATTAGATAAAATATTACAGTCAGACAGGGCTGGGCTCTCGAAGGAGCCAGTGCAGAAGCCCAGATACCTTGCAACCTTGGAGGAGCCAGACACCTCCTCCTATGGGCCAGACCTCAAGACAAAAGGTAAAACAAATGCACCCACAGTCTAAGGATAAACCTCAGGGGACTGGTATTATAAGCAGGTATCACCTTGATACCTTGATCACCTTGAGGAAGCCAGAAGCCACTAACCCAACTCTTCCTGGCAAAGGTGCTGTTCTGTATTCACACCCCCTTGCTATGTGACTCACTTCCCCATTTGCCCCTGATTTAATCAGTTTTACCTGAGTAGTTACACTTATAATTTATTGGTCGACCACAGCTCTGTCCCACCTCATGCCTGCCTGCCTTGAGAGTTCTCATTTTTCCCCACCTGGGACCTGCCTCACCTTGTGGTTTTGCTCTAGAAAAGACAGTCTTTATAACCCACTTGGGACCCCACTGTCTGTCTCTTGGACAGAAGCTTTCTTTCTCTCAATAAATACATTCTGCTCTCAAAAAATAAATAAGTAAATTTCCCTCCCCTGCTAGGCATGGTGGTGCACATCTGTAATCCTAGCACTTGGGAGGCAGAGACAGGAGGATCCCCATTAACCTGAGGCCAGCTAGGGTGCAGTGAGTTCAAGGGCAGTCTGAACTGCAAAGGGAGACTCTGTCTCAGAAAATAAAACTATCTCCAAGTCTCAGGTTTAGAGATAGGGCCTTGAAGGAAGTAGTGGGTCATGGGACATGACCTGGAAGGCTGTATTCCCACCTTTGGCTCCTCCAGCTCCTGGCCAGTGCTGTGGACCACTTTCTTTCACATCCTGTTGTGCTGTGCAGTTTTTGCCTTGGAGCCAGCTGACTGTAGAGCCAACCCACTGAAAGTGTGTGCCAAAAATAAACCTCTCCTCCTTTAAGTGGTGGGTATGGGTGTCGTGAGTGTCTTAGAGCACTCTGAACTCCGGGCAAGGTAAACACGCACACACGCCTGATCGGGACACGGGGGGTACAGTGCTCGGAAAAGAAAGACAGGAGAGACACCTTTACTGTCTGCACCGCGTTACACTGCACTGCACGCACAATCTTTATTTTAGGATTCATATATAGTAAACCCGATCAGTTCACAGAGCCCAGATAATTAAGTAGTGAAAAGGCATTCTTTGTGGCAAGCTACAACGTGACAGACTACAATGTTTATTCTAAAGCTATCTAAGTGAAATAAATAATCACAACCAGTTCTCATAACTTCTCTAGCCCAGGAAGAAATTCATTAGCTCAAGAATGTTGTTAATTTGTCTGCTGTTAGTGTCACAAAGGGTGGCCAGCCACTTCCTCAAGACTTCTGCAAAACAAAGCCAGCTCACAGTATGGATTCCAGAGGGTGAGGGGCTCACTGAGAACAGGCATTCCTATTCTACCTCCTTCTCGCATACCAGGGTGGCTATTGTAAATTGTAGGTTAGAGGGGGTTGGGCCTACAAAGTGACACCTCATCCCCCACACTTCCTTCCTTTTTATTTTTTAACAACAATTTCCATAAGATCAGGTTATTAATAGTATTTCGTCTTATGCAGTAAAAATACACAAGAACTATGGCAATGAGAACTATAATTAAACTAAGTCCCATGCCACTAAAAGTGTGGGTTATGCTCTGCCAGATTCCTTTGGAATCTAATCCTTTTAAAGATTGAGCAAGCAATTGCGCGAATTGTGCTAGGGATTTATCATCATTTTGCTTTGCAAAATCCTTGTCAATTTGATTATGTAAAGATTCTATTTCCTCCTGGGCAGAGGTGTTTCCATTTAGATACATTCTAATCATTTCCCATTTATGTTCTGTTTGATTATAAGGTCGTTGGGTTATACAGAAAGTAGTTGAATTCCAATCACATTTTAAAAACACTTGATGCTGAAGAGCCAATATTTTTCTACCCATCCATTCAACTGTTTGTTTAAGGAGGTCTATTTGTTGTTGTAGTCTGGCGTTTATTTGCCACTGAGTTAACCAAAGTTCATGAGAATTTTCATGCCATAATTCTACAACATGTTTTTCTTGCAAAGAGGTTTGTAAAGCTATTCCTGAGACTGCTGCTAGGGAGGCTACAGTTATCAGACTTAACAGTACAGCAACCACTATTCCAATAAATCTTTTTGTACGTTTTAACAGATGTTTAAAAAATTCAGTAGTAACAGAAATTACCGGGTCTTGAGACCATGGTCGAGTTAAATTTACAGGCAACCAAATATGAGTTTTTTGTTGTAACAGCATAACTGTATAAGGCTTAGTGAAATTTAGTGTGCTATTTAAGCATGTAAACAATTGACAATTTAAACAAGTACAAGAAAAATGTGTAAAATTAAAAGTTCCCACTAAAAAGACATAAGGCAGAGGTGCACAAACAGTAATATTATACATTTTAAACCTAGTAAAATTATAAGTAGTAGATACAGATCGACTAGTCCCTGAATAGGAAACATTGTACAAGGTTACAGGTTGCATAGCGGCTGGAATCTTCCAAATATGATTTTGAAGGTGATGAGGGTATTCTTCGGCTGCAACAGCAGGGTTAGCGATTCCACCATCTCCCCACCACAAAAGAGCCGTCTTCTGATGAAATATAGGAGCTCCGTCAGTTATTTTCTTTGGATCTGGAAGACTATACACAACAGAGAGATTACATCTTGTCTCATTCCATTCAGCACATCCATTAACGAATTTTCCAAATGGTCCCCAAATAATATACCCATCAATATTTTTAGCAAATTTTCCCATACATAGTTGCCAAATTATGGGATAATAAGAAATATTTTTATAAGTGAATTCAGGGCATACAGGAAATGTATTTGTATCTGGTGCTGTTAAATTTCTCCAGGTAACATTAAAGGTTTGAGCAGCCAAGGCTTGAAGCCTTGTTCTTTTGTTGCCTGCTTTTATTCCATGTTGAATCCAATACTGCCATCCCAGAGGGATGCAAGGCGGTTCCCCAATGCAAATAGGCCTTTGATTACCATAATAAGTAAAATTGAATAATGTCCCATCATCTTGATTGTGGGGGGTTAAATCAGCCCACGGTGCTGACAAAATTTCTCTAGGTGTGGTATAAAGTAAAATATCACTAGTTCCCCATTTTACAGGTTCTAATAAAGGGGGATTTGGAATATATGCCCAGTACGAATGTGGAGGTACCTCAGTCCCCGACGCAACAGTGAGCAAGGCACATAAAGCTAAAAACAAGTTTTCAGGGTTTAAAGGCTTTCCTGCTTGAAGGACAAGCCGTTGCCCTTCTATGGTCAATTTCTTTAATTGTCCCCATGTAGGGAGGGGATTTAAATTTGGTCGCTGTGAGCGGCGGGATTTTCTTAGCTGTAATCTGGCCATGGCTGCGATAGGAACAAGCTCAGCATCTTCAGCCTCTAGCTGGTTTCGGGCTCGCTTCTGAAGGCACGGTTCCGGTTCCTTGGGGAGTTGTCTCCGGGGCTGGCGAACAGGGTCTGGAGGCGCGGATCCTGATCCATCGTCCAGGGACCCACTGCTGAATTCCATTTTCTGTGGAGATATAACCAAAACCTTTCCCCTTATAGAGCAGTGTGCCCTTCTCCCATTCAGCCTCTGGAGCTGTTTTAGTCCAAATAGGTTCATTAATCACAAAGGGCTGTTGTTGCTGTTCGAAATGTCTTTCAGCTCTTGTTAATATTTCACCTTGTGGTAAATTGAGAAAATTTAAAATAAACAATGCTTGATGCAGTAATGTTTTTGGACTGTTTTGCAATTTAAACAGTATTGGTATCTGAATATCCTCCTGACTCCTCCTTTTTAATTTTTTAATTTGCAACTTAAGAGTGCCATGTGCTCTTTTAACAATAGCTTGACCCTGGGGGTTATATTCAATCCCTGTAATATGAATAATATTATGGAGATCACAAAATTGTTTAAATGTTCTGCTAGTATAAGCAGGTCCATTATCTGTTTTGATTTTAGAAGGAATTCCCATAACTGCAAAAGTCTCCAATAAATGTACAATAACATTTTTAGTGGATTCTCCCTGTTGAGCAGTAGCCCATAGAAATGAAGAATATGTATCAATAACTACATGTACATAAGAAAGCCGACCAAAAGAAGGTACATGTGTAATATCCATTTGCCATAACTCATTAGGTTGAGTTCCTCGAGGGTTGACACCTGTGGGAATAATTCTTAAATGTAATGGTCTACAAATAGGGCAGGCTTTTACAATTTGTTTAGCTTTTGTAAAAGGTATCTTATATTTAAGATGCAAATGTCCTGCATTCGCATGATTAAATTGATGTTCTTCAACGGGTGTAGTGAACATAACTAAGGAATCCACTGCATTGTTACCTGATACTAATGGTCCGGGTAACTGAGAATGAGAACGTAAATGAGTAATAAAATAAGAATGATTTCTTTTTTGAACATGTATTTGTAAATTTTGAAATAAAGACAATAAAGCAGGCTTATTAGAATATAACACAGCTGAATAGATATTTGTCACTACTCCAACAGAATAGGCCGAATCGGCTATAATATTAATAGGTTGGTTATGAAAATCTAAAAACACTTGCAATATAGCAAAAAGTTCATTTTGTTGTACAGAGTTAAAATTTGTCTGACGTACCCAGTAAGATTTTTGAGTCCAATATGCAGCTTTATTTTTAGATCCATCTGTAAATATAGTCAAAGCTTGTGGAATTGGCTGTACAGCTAATAAGGTATTAACCACAAATTGTTGACGTCTAAAAAAATCCCATAATTTACTTTTAGGAAAATGATATGAAAAAGTTCCCATGAAATCTGCTAAAGCAATTTGTAAGGTTTCAGTAATTGACAACAAATATTCCCATTGTTCCTTAGTTAAAGGGATAACTATATTGTTTATATCTTCTCCTATCAAAGTTATAGAACGAGCTCTACCATTCATAATTAAAGCTGCAACCATGTCAATATAAGGCATAACATTTTTAGATTGCTTAGTTTTAGTGAATACCCATTCTACTGGCATAGCATTTTGACCTAAAACTGCAGAGGGATATTGAAAAGTATTAATAATATATAAAGTTAGAGGCAATTTAGGATCAATCCTAATTAAAAATGCATCCTTAATTCGTTGTTCTACAAACTGTAATTCTTGCTCTGCTTTTGCTGTTAAAGAACGAGGGCTGGATGGATCTGAAGAGCCCTGTAGAGTAGCAAACAAATGTTGTAATGCATGGGTAGGGATACCTAGTGTGGGACGAAGCCAATTAATATCCCCTAATAATTTTTGAAAATCATTTAAAGTGGATAACTTATCTCTCCTAATAGACATTTTTTGTGGAATCACCTTTTGTCTAGTAAGAATATATCCCAAATAATGACTAACTTCTTCCTTTTGAATTTTATCCTGTGCTATTACAAGTCCAAACGGAGAAAAATATTGAGGTAAAGTTTTTAAAATATCTTCTAAAACATTTCTATCACTATATGAGAATAAAATATCATCCATGAAATGAGCCGTATAAACCTGAGGCCATCGTGCACGCACTGGTTTTAATGCTGCATCAACATAAATTTGACATATAGTTGGGGAATTTTTCATTCCTTGGGGTAAAGTCCTCCATTGATATCTTTGATAAGGTCTTTGATAGTTTGTTTGAGGAATTGAAAAAGCAAACCGTTTTTTATCTTTTGGATGTAATGGGATGTTAAAAAAACAATCTTGTAAATGTATAACATATACAAACCAACCAGCAGGGAGCGCTGAGGGTAAAGGAATGCCGGGCTGAAGGGCTCCCATTTGAAATAAGGATGAATTTACAGCACGTAAGTCCGTTAAAAGTCTCCACTTGCCTGATTTTTTTTTTATCACAAATATTGGAGAATTCCAAGGAGATGTGGATGGTTCTATGTGATGTAGAGCAAGTTGTTGATCAATCAATTCCTGCGCTGCCTGTAACTTTTGAGTAGTCAAAGGCCACTGATCTATCCAAATTGGGTCATCATTTTTCCAATTAAGCTTTAAAGGATTCATTTCCCTAAGCTGTAGAAACATGCAAAATATTAAAAATGTATATAAGCTCCCCATTGTTCTAATATATCTCTTCCTAAAATAGAAACTGGCACCTCTAAGATATAAGGTTTAATAACAGCAACTTGACCCTCTTCATTTTTTATATGTATATGCATTGTGGCTTGTCCAATTGTATTTACTGGAGTTTTACTTACTCCTTTTATATTACATGGAATAATAGTATAAGTAATATGAGAAGGCCAATCAGTAGGTTTAACAATAGTAATATCCGAGCCTGTATCTATAAGAGCCTGAATTTTCTTATGCTCAATAAAAATATTAATAAGAGGTTGTTGTTGAGATAATTTAGCTGTCCACATTACATTAATAGGATTAGTACTGCCGAACCCTCCTGTTCGCTGAACAACAGAGGATCCTATTGGGATATAAGGCAGTAAAATGAGTTGAGCTATACGTTCTCCCTTTAATAATTTATAATCTGTAAGTGAGGACATCAGAATTTGAATTTCTCCAGTATAGTCTGCATCTATAATTCCTAAGTGAACAGTAATGCCTTTTTGATTTAAACTAGATCTACCCGTGAGCAAGCCAAAAGTTCCCGCAGGCAGGGGACCAAAAATTCCTGTAGGAATTCTCACGGGAGATTGTCCTCCTCTTAATTCTACATCTTTTAAGGCTGGTATGTCCACTGCGGCACTGTGTTGGGTGGCTGGCTGTAGGGAGAATACGGTAGATTTACCCCATTGATTTGTCCGGGGCCGGGGTAGGGCCCGTTCTCCCGTTTCCCTTTTGTTCAGCTGAATTAACTTGTTTACTCCTGCATTCACGAGCCCAATGATTTCCCTTCTTACATTTTGGACATAAGCCGGGAGCTCTAGATCTCTTTTTTTGATCATTGCCTACAAGTTTTGGACAGGCCCTCTTTACATGTCCTATCTGACCACAATTAAAACATTTTAAAGACTGTTCCTTTTTAGATTGCCAATTAGTCCACGTGGTTGCCATGGTCTCAGCAAACAGTTGCATTTTCCTAGATTCTGAATTTAAATCTTTACATTGTTTTATAAAATTGTCAATCGTTCCAGTATCTTTTATTGGAATTAAAGCCCTTTTGCATTCATCATTAGCATTTTCAAAAGCTAACATTTTTAAGAGATGCTCTTGTAAGTCTTGTCCCACTACTGTTTTTTCTATAACATTTTGAAGTCTTGCAATGAACTCAACATACGGTTCATTGGCTCCTTGCAGAACTTTAGCCCAAGATCCATATTCTGATCCTTTAGGCCGTATTTTATCCCAAGCTTTTAAAGCAATATCTTTTAATTGAGCATGAATCTCTCTTGGAGCTCCTGCCTGATGCTCAACAGTATCAAAGAAACCTGTACCAGAGAGCATGGGATAAGAAAGGAGTCTAATATTAGGATCTCGATCGTCAGCATTTTGTCTTGCCTTTTCCGCACAACCTTCCATAAACCACATGTGCCACTGTAAATATTCTGGCTCCTTTAAAAGAATTTTGGCCAAGGCTTTCCAATCATAAGGAGCAAGATTACCATACTGATCTGCTACTGATGTTATTAATTCTCTAGTGTAATGAGCCTGAGGGCCATAAAGGGTTACAGCCTTTTTTAATTTTGCTAAATCATCCATATTAAATGCTTCCCATCTAGGGGGAACTGCCGCTCCATCTATTGGCTGTGGCCTGATTACAGGGAAAGCAAAGGCAGGCTTTTCCTCATCAGAATCCCCTAATTTTGGTAGATCAGCCAAAGCTAGCTTGGCTTTACTCCAATTAGGGTTAGATGGAGGAGGTGCAGAGGGAACTACAGGCGGGTTCTGCTTAACGGAGAGTTGTTTCACCTCTTGTGTTAAATGCTGTATAGCCTGTAAAATTGGGCGATTGTCATAATTTGATATTGCTGCGGCAGCTAAAGCTGAGTCGGCTGTAGTGGATTTTACTTTTAGTTTGGACGCCTTTTCACTACTTAAAGCGATAGCGTCATTTTGAACTACATTCTGCTCCTCCTCTGTGAGGGGCAATTCCTGAATAACTGGCTTAATTTCTAGTTGAAGATTTTCTACAATATGTTCATCTTCCATAGCTTTTAATAAAGAGTACACAACCGACCAAATAGCCCAAAAACGTAAAGGAATCTTCTCCTCCTGTTGCATAGCCCTTTCTATACTAACCCTTGCCTTCCTCCATACTTCTACATCCAAAGTTCCTTCATCTGGAAACCAAGGATTATATTCTTTAATTGTATCAATACACATATCCAAGTCAGCTGACCTGAGTGATATGCCATATATAGATAATAAATGTTTAAGAATTTTTAAGAAAGGAGAAGAAGCAGATTGTCCCATTTCCCCGTAATAAAATTATACTTACCTTCCTAAGCGACCTTCGGAGTCCCTGAATTCGGGCGCCACTTGTCGTGAGTGTCTTAGAGCACTCTGAACTCCGGGCAAGGTAAACACGCACACACGCCTGATCGGGACACGGGGGGTACAGTGCTCGGAAAAGAAAGACAGGAGAGACACCTTTACTGTCTGCACCGCGTTACGCTGCACTGCACGCACAATCTTTATTTTAGGATTCATATATAGTAAACCCGATCAGTTCACAGAGCCCAGATAATTAAGTAGTGAAAAGGCATTCTTTGTGGCAAGCTACAACGTGACAGACTACAATGTTTATTCTAAAGCTATCTAAGTGAAGTAAATAATCACAACCAGTTCTCATAACTTCTCTAGCCCAGGAAGAAATTCATTAGCTCAAGAATGTTGTTAATTTGTCTGCTGTTAGTGTCACAAAGGGTGGCCAGCCACTTCCTCAAGACTTCTGCAAAACAAAGCCAGCTCACAGTATGGATTCCAGAGGGTGAGGGGCTCACTGAGAACAGGCATTCCTATTCTACCTCCTTCTCGCATACCAGGGTGGCTATTGTAAATTGTAGGTTAGAGGGGGTTGGGCCTACAAAGTGACACCTCATCCCCCACATATGGGGATTCTGTCTTGGTGACAAGAAGTTGTCTAATTCAAGAAAAGGAGCACCAGAGAATTGAGATTGCTGCTGTGACTATACCTGACCATGTGATTTAAAAGCCTTTGGACCTGGGCTGGCGCTTTAGCTCAGCGGCATAAGCAACCTGCCTTGCAAGCAGGCGGTCGTGAGTTTGATCCCTGGTGCCGATAAAAAGGAAAAAGACAAAAAAAAAAAAAAAAAAAAAAAGCCTTTGGACCCTGCTTGTGGAAAGGTTTAGAAAAATTTGAAGAAGTCAGATAAAAAAGCCTTGTAATGTTGTAAGTGGAGGTTGGTAAGATTCCAGAGCTCAGAAGACCAGAATGCTGATAAGAATGTGGACAGTGAAGGCCAGGTTCAGGAGTTTTCAGATAAGAATAAGGACTGTCTTGAAAAATGGAGTAGAGACATGCATATTGCATTTTGGCTCAGGATTTGTATATGTTCTTCCCATATGCTAAGACTGTGTGAAGCTGAATTTCAGGGTGATGGGCTAATTAATCTGGCAGAGGAAATATCAAGGCACTCAAACCTTTAGATTGTGGCATAAGTTCTTTTGGTTGCTTTTAGTTATATTTACAGTGAGAATCAGGAGCAAAATATAGAACTGCACGATGTGAAGCTTGGCCAGAAATAAAGTTGGAGCAAAAGAGAATGTGGTTGTGACAAGCCAAGTACTGTGCACTGGAAAGATGGCTTGAAGGGATCTCAGGAACTGGCCAGACCCCACTCATCTCCAACACAAAGATCAAAAGCATAAACCTTTCATCTGAACAGAAAGCCCTCGGGCACCTGCTCATTCTGGGCCACCAAAGGAAATGCTTTCCCATGTTTATCCATCCAGGTACTCACAGACCATTGCAGACACAACCCAGGGAGTCTCAGGCTGGTAGCCAACTCTGATATTGTCAACCTGCTACTGGTTTTTCAAGCATATAGAATACAAGTTATTAGATCACAGAGACTTCCATTCAGATTTCAGAAGAAGGCATTGGAGGCCAGGCCAAGATGTATGGTATGGGCACAGTCCCTACCAGGAGCCCATGAGAGGGTAGTGTATGTACCTAGCAATAAGAGTGATACCAAGGGTATAACGAAGAGTCCAGGAAATTGGAGATGCCAGGAACATAGACCATCTACTAAAAAACCCACTGAGAGTGAGTACAGCCAGCCCGAGAGGCCACGTGAGCTGTGACCAGCAGGGCCATAGGGATAGGCCCTGCCCGAGAACTTTGTTGCTCACATCGCAACATAACTTCCCCAGGATTCCATAATGTTGATACAGGATTTAATGTTTATGCTGCTGGTTTTTGCTGGTCTTGCTTTGGTCTGATTTCTGTCTATTCTCCTGTTCTTCCCTTTTGGAATGAGAATGTTTGCACTGTATATTGGAAGTGTTTTACTTTCTGATTTTTATAGGCCTCACAACTGGGAGTTTGCCTTTAGTCTCAGAAGACTTTGGGATTGGACTTTCCAGCAATGCTGGAATTGTTAAGTTTCTGGTTAGAGATAGACTAATTGCATTTTGTGTAATGAGATGGCCTTTTGGGGCTAGGGTGGAACGCTATAGTCAGATCTAAAATGTCCCTCAAGAGAGTCAATCGGAGGTGGGGCCTGACTGGAAAGCGTGGATTGCAGAGTGTGTGTGTTCTCATCGCTAGCTCATTCCTTCTGTCTGCTTCCTGGCCAGCATGCAGGGAAGAGGCTTCTCTCCTTCTGTGCTGTTCTGCTGCAGAGGCTGCCACATTGCCCTCCTCAGGCCCAATGTGACTGTGCTCACTTTTGAGCAGTGCAGACTATACAGAGCTGACGTCCTAAAATTGGCTTTAATTAGTGAATCTGGCCAAGACCATGTGAGGATCTTCATGAAAGCAGGTGGCTGGTGTCAGAACTAGCATTGTTCATCACCAACAGCCATAGCTGGGCTCAGAGGAATTCCAGTAGAGGGTTTGGACGTTCCTGGAACCCTGAAAATCATACTACTTGCCTCTTATTTAAGCTGTTTGTTCCCCACTTGCTTAACAGGTTGGGGCTAGGCCAAAACACCAGTATGGCCAGCACTCACAGTTGTACAACATTCCTACCAAAACAATAGTATTTTCAGTTTCCAGCACCTCAGACATTCTTGTTTGTGCTTAGTGGAAGGTTGTTGTGTTTTAGATTTGCCTTTGCCGAATGAATAATTGCGTGGGTATCTTTTCATGTGTGTATACTTTGGTGAGGTGACTGTTCACATGTCTGCCCATTATAAAAAGTTCATTGTTTTTCTACAGATCTGAGAACGCTGATATAATCCCACACTGGGGAGGCTGACATGGGAGGATTGTTGCGAGTTCAAGATTAGTCTAGGTTACAAAGTGAGATCAAGGCCAGCCTGAACTGCATAATAAGATCCTGTCTCAAAACGACAAGTTATGATATTGCAGGTTATCAAGTTTTTCTCATTGTTTTGTTAAGTGATGTTCACTGTAGCTTTCTACATCCTAGGCAAACTCCACCAATATTTATTGAATATATGTTACACTAAGGCATTCTTCTAGGTATTGGTTACAGCCAAGGAAGAAGAAACAGATCTGATCTCAAGAAGCTTATGTTCTAGAGGAGACACAGCCAGAATATTCTAAATTATAGAATCTGATAGCACTAAATCCTATGAAGAGCACTTTGCAGATGAGCAAAAACACAATGACTGCTGTGCAAGTGGTACTGGCCTCCCGCACTCATGGGGCAGTATCTATACTTTTTTGCCTGTTTTAAATTCTCAGGGTCCTTTATGAATCAGACAATGCTCTGTCCCACTGATACAATGCAGTATGCTGTCAGCTCCGAGTAATAAACAGGACCTCTGTTCGCGTTCCCATCAGCAAGGAAACAGCTGCTCCAAGTCCACACGCCAAGTTTAGGCGGAGGGCCGCAATAGCACCCAAGGCTCACGAAGCACATGATCTAATACACACTGATTCAACATAAAATACTGGACTGCTGTGGAAGGCGGTGCATTTCCTTTTCCCTGGAAAAGGCGCCCCGTGGGTTCGAGTTCACTTTTCCTGCAGCTCCTGAAGAGGCAAGGCCCCGCCCAAGGCCCTTCTGGGGTGCCCGGTGCTGCTCTCCGGCGGGCTCGCTATAGCTTCTTGTACACAGCTTCGTGCCCCCGCAGCCCACGCTCTTAAGGAAGTGGAGCGACCTGAGTAAGGTCACATAACTGGGGCCGCGGCGCTGGCTGGGCCACACAGGTATGATCCAGGCCTTGGAGTCGCAGTGTCCCACGGGTTGGGGTAGCGCCCAGGCAACAGCTGCAATCCAGATACTCCGTTGAGACAGAGCTGTTCTCAAGGCCAGCCACTCCTCTCCACGCTCAATGACAGACACCCAGAGGACCCTGAAAGAAAACCGACTTCAGGGCGCGGCATCGCTGAAGGCGAGACTCCGAAAGGCGACAGGCGACCAACAAGGGCTTCGTGCTGTCGGCCGGTGTGGGGCATCCTCCCAGTTTGGAGTGGCTACCCCCAGAACAGCCTGTGAGGAGGCCTTGCAGCGGCCGACACCGCCGCGCAACACAAAAGCCAGCTGCCCAGGAAGTCCGCAACTGCTAGTAGAACTCGGGCGTGAACAGTGCGCACGCGCCTGCTGCCCGGAAGGCGGGGCTTGGGCGGGGCGGGGACAGCGGGAGGCGCGGGAGCTCCGCGGAAGGAGAACTACGCGTGCGTCCCGGATGTGGGCGGGGCTTGTGCGGGGCGGGGCCGTCGTCCGTCACGCGCAGCCCCGCCCCCTCGGACAGCCGGCCTCCTCCAGAAGGCGGCCGCTGCCCGGGTTAGCTGGCCTTGGGGCACCTCGGCGACCATGGGGGACCCCAGCAAGCAGGACATCCTCACCATCTTCAAGCGCCTCCGCTCCGTGCCCACTAACAAGGTAACGGCGCCGGCCGTGAGCGCTGCCTCCCTCGCGGGAGCCTGCGGGCGCGTTGGCCGCGGCCTGGGGGAGGAGCCGTGCCCGCCGGGTGTGACACGTCGCACTGTGGGGCCGCGGCGCCGGGCCTCCCGCGCGCGAAGCCGCTGCTGCTCGGGCCTTGAGGGCTGGCGGGGCAGGGGGCCGCACCCCGGACTCGGGGGGAGAGGCCGAGCGTCGGGGGAGCCCCGGGCACCGGGGAGGAGGGGTTTCTGGGGATGCGGGGCAGAGCACCTGTGGTCTGCAGACACCTGGCGGCTGGGCAGACACGGGGTGCGGGGCACATGCGTGGGTTCCCGGAGGCTGCGAGTGCGTGAGCGAGTCCAGGGAGGGGGCGAGCAGGTAACTCAGGGTGCTGGAGGGCGCCACTCCCCTTCCTCATTCACAGCTGAAGTTCCAGCTGTGGGCCGCCTTTGAGGAGGTTGGAGTCTGGTTGGTTCCCTTTGTCCTTTAGTGGCAGCCTCAGTGTCCCCGTCTGATAAACCTGTTAAGTGGGCCCCTTGGTGGTCTCCAGCTTTTGCCATCAGACCCTCCCTGGCTTTGGCTCTGTTTGGACATTGGGCATCTGTCTGTCTGCACCCCCACTTTTCTCCCCTGTAACTTTTTCAACTTTTAGCATCTGTATGAAGGCGTTGTGATGATGCATGGGGCTAAAGTGACAACCCGGCCGAGGGTCACGAGGTGGAGTGGAACCTGGAGAGAGCAAAGGGCTACTTTGGCCCTGGCCTGGTCCATCAGGCTCTCCCCACCCTTCCTGAGACAGGAGTTCCATCTGGTCACCTCCAGCAGAGATGCAGTTACTGAGCATGCTCTTGGGCCCTGATGAGATGGTGTAGAAAAGTGTTCCAAGATCAGGTCCTTTGAGGAGTGATTTTTTTTTTTAACAGGAAAAAAGTGAGGTTAATTGAGGGAAAAATAACAGGGAAAAGCTCCAGCTATTCTCCAGGGCCCGCTTTCCCTTCTGTTTTCTTGACTTTTCAACGTTAGATTGATCTGTTTTCTAGAGTATGGCCACTACACCACCCGGCAAGATTGGATGCAGCCAGGCGTGGCGGTGCATACTGTAATCCCAGCAATTTGAGAGCTGAGGCAGGAGGATTGCTGCAAGTTTGAGCCCAGCCTGAATTGCATAGTAAAACACTGTCCTAAAATGATAAAATGAAACAAAAAACCCATAAAATAAGGTATCCAATTTTTCCTGTTATGTATGGATCAAAGATTTACCTCATGAGGCTCACCTTCCTGGTTTGTGAAGTCCTTTGTGGCTGTCCTGTTCCTTAGATTGCCTGTGTTATTCATTAAACCACCACAGATGCTGCACTGAGGGCACTCACGTGGATGAGTGAGGTTGGCCCTGCCTTCCAGAGCTTCCGGCCCCGGAGATGAGGAGTAGGTGCAGGACTGCGTGGCCCTGTTTCCTGCAGTGGGGCGAAGGAGTGAGCGATGGGTGCCGGGAGCCCACTGCCTGGGGTCCGCTTCCCATGTGGCTGCTTGTTAGCAGTGCTGCTTAGCTAATCCCTCTGTCCTCCCTAGGATGGATCAAGACCAGCTATGTGATTTATGAAATGAAAAGAATGAAAGTATTAGACCCTTATTTAAAAGGTATCAAAGCATTTTGTCCATGAATAGCCTCTTTTTTTTTTTTCTTTTTTTTTTTTTGGTACCAGGAATTGAACTCATAACCTTGTACTTGCCAGGCAGGTGCTGTGCCACTGAGCTGTATTCCCAGCCTTTGCTATTAACTTTTCTATAATGGTTACTCTCATCCGGCAAAACAAATTGTCAGCAAAAGCCATTTATTTTTCCTGTGAAACACTGATAGTCTGCTTGGAAAACCTAATCTCTCTTGGTTAGGGATCAAGTTATCAAAACAAGGCAGGGCTGGGGTGAAGCACAGTGGCATAGCACCTGCCTGGCAAGCGTGAGGTCCTCAGTTCTATTCCTGGAACCAAAAAACAAAACAAAAAACCAAGAAACACAATGTAGTCCCTACTCAGAGCCCAGTTTTCTGCCCCAGCCAGTCCATCGGGGCAGCATCATAAGAGCCAGACCTGTATTTTAAGAGCCTTGGCCCCAGGACGCATGAGTGAGGGCCTGCTCTGTGCCCAGAAGCTCTCCAGTGAGGGACCAAGAAGGGTCACCCCCAATCATGAGAGGGTGCACCTTTCAGGCTCCTCACCCTGCTTGGTGTCAGGAGGGAAGACTGTCCCTCCTGAGATGGCTTTTTTTTTGGTACCGGAGATCAAACTCATGACAGCGCTTGCCAGGCAGGCGTTTGTGCCACTGAACTAAATTCCCCGCCCCCTTTGATGGCTTTTACCCTCTGCTAATGTCAGGGTCCAACCACTCCACGCACAGAGGCTCTCCAAAGCACAGGGAGAGGCTCAGTGTGACCTGGTGCCATCTGTGGCACCCTCGATTGCTGTGTCCTTCCGTGCCCATCACAGGGCAGCCAGGCAGTGGACACTGAAGTGAGTCCCTCTCTCACCCATTGTTGCCCCATCCCCACTACCTGTGACCATCACCATGAGCCTGTCATGGTGATGCTTGTATGTTTCCTGAAAAAGCCAGAAGCCACGTATTTCTTGGGGAGCAGTTAATGGGAACAGGCTCTTGTAGATGGCTCTGCCTTATAAAGTCTATCTAAAACTCTTTTTTGGTAATAGGGTCTAGTTATGTAGTTCAGGCAGGTTTTGAACTCACTATGTGGCCTTGAACTCGCACTGATCCTCCTGCCTCAGCCTCCCGAGTGCTGGATTATAGATATATGCCACCACACCCAGTTTAAAACTCACTTTTTTCTGAAAAAATTTAAAGAAAATTCTTCTGTTTGGAAAATTCTAACAATTGTTCTGAGTTTAATTAACTATACATCTTAATTTCTGTGATGACAACTGTATATTTTAAAGTGCACTTTGGTACATGCCTGTAATCCCAACACTCAGGAGGCTGAGGCAGGAAGATCACTGTGAGTTCAAGAACAGCCTGAATTGCATGGTGAAATCCTGTCTCAAAAAGACAACAACAACAAAACAATAAAGTACCCTTGTGCTCTAGTTATCAGGAAAGAGTGTTGGCTTCAGCAGCCAATGCTGAGGGGCCTCTGATACCTTTCAGCTGGCACCAGGTTTCATAAAATGATTAACAGATATTTACTGAGCATTTGTTACAAGTACCGTTTTTTAGACTCTGAAAATACTCGGATCTGCTCACCAAACACTTACTGAGCTTTTCCTGACTGCTGTGTGCCGACAGAGAAAGAGAGCAGAGTGACAGGGCCAGACCTGTGCGGCCCCCAGTGGGTAGAGGACACGTTCCTTGGTTATGCGCTGTGTGCTGAGGGTTCTGAGTGACCTGCGCAGGTGGCGAGGGGGACACTGTGTCTCACAGAGAGGCATCACTCTGCGTCACTCACCTTCTGCTGCCGTCGGGTTGGCCCATACGTAGCACCTTAGGACGTGGGTGTGTGTTCTCTCAGGCATCTTCTGGGCACTGGGCTGTGAGGTGGCGTCGGTGGCTGATTTGGCCCAGGTCTTCCTGTGGCTGTGGTTCCCGAGAAGTGTGGGCAGGTGTCAGCTCCCCGCTGGCTGTCAGCCAGGGCCTCACCCCCAGAGTCTCCTTGCATGGCTTGTTGGATATCCTTAGGATGTGGTAGCTGGCTTGTTTGTGTCTTTTTGAGACAGGGTCTTGCTATGCAGCTCAGGCTGGCCTTGAGCTCGATTTGTAGCCCAGGCCGGTCTCGAACTCCCAACGATCCTCCTGCCTCAGCCTCCCGAGTGCTGGGATTACAGGGGTGCGCCAGCACACCCGGGTTTTACAGTGTCTTTTATAACCACATCTTGGAGGAGACGTTCCATCACCTCTGCCAGGTTCTCGTGCCCACACGGCCCACACTGGGGAGTCGGGCAGAGGTTGCGCAAGCACATGGGACCTGGGGGTGGGGAGCACTGGGCCACCTGGCTGGCACCGCCACCTCCACTGGTCAGGAGAAGAACACAGGAAAGCGGGCTGTGTGGGAAGAGCCACTGCCCAGGCCTGGGGAGAGCAGGGTGTCCCTAGCAGGCCCGCATGCCCGAGTTCACTGATGTGCCTGACTGTGTCCTGCTGAGCCTTAGGACAGGGCGTGTTTGAGCTGGTTCCCAGCCTCCCGTGCCCTCCCTGTGGGCAGGGCACAGTGGTGGGCTGGCAAGTGAGTGCCATGTAGTAAACTGTCTGTGTTAATAGTTTAGAGTCAGTGATGAAAAATAACATTTATTATCATAACAAAAGACACCCGGGGCGGTCTGTGTCCCAGCCAGGTTTGAGCTGTCCAGGTGAAGTGGTGATGGAGCTCCAGTCTGTGGCCTGGACTCACCCAGCCAATGGCAATTAACTAATAACTGAATTCCACGTTTTCCTTTCAGGTGTGCTTTGACTGTGGCGCCAAAAACCCCAGCTGGGCGAGCATCACCTACGGGGTGTTCCTCTGCATCGACTGCTCGGGCTCGCACCGCTCTCTTGGGGTGCACCTGAGCTTCATCCGGTAAGCGGGCTTCCTGCTTTGGCTGGGGGGGCCCTGCTGCACCGTGGGGGCCTCCCTGTTTCTCGTTGTGTTGGCTTGGATGGCACGCAACACTCCCGGCCCGCTGGGAGGTGTGGAGATTGAAATCTCACTCCCTACGCTGCCAAGCGGGGTGCTTCCTGTTTAGGTCCTATCTAGAGACCTCGCCAGGGGCTGAGGCAGTGATGTTGAAGACACAGTCAGAAAAGAGTCTGTCTGTCTGTCTGTCTTTCTGGTGATACTGGGGATTGCACCAAGGACGCTTATGCTGAGCTACATCCTCAGCCATTTTTTTATTTAGAATCGAGGTCTTGGGGCTGGGGATTTAGCTCAACGGCATAAGCACCCACCTTGCAAGTGTGCAGTTGTGAGTTCGGTCCCCAGTACCAAAAAAAAAAAAAAAAAAAGAATCAGTGTCTCGCTGGATCACTAAGTTGCCTCGGCTGGGCTCGGACTTATGATCTTCCTGCCTCAGCCTCTCAGAGTCCTGGGTTTGCAGGCGTGCACCACCACACCTAGGTAGATGGAGCCTTTCGAGGCCGGGTTTCCTTTCCCTTCAGTGTCTTCTCTCGAGCTAGGGCCCACAGCACCCCCTCCTGCACCCCATGCAGGTAGGAGTTGGTGTGATGGGGATGACCTGTGTCACCTCCAGCCTGGCTCCCGAGGACAGCAGCAGTGTCCAGCCTGAGCGATTGACTTTCAGCTGCTTTGCGGTGGCAGTTTCAGGTGCTCATAATGCCGAGGTCTTTCCTCTGTCCTGCTGAGGACTTGGGCAGCAAGCAAATTCTCATCCACTTTTGACACTATGGCCTCTGTGGGGCTCGGTGGGCATTTGAGAAGGGCGCCCCTGGGGACAGACAGTGCCCCCGGCCCCGGGAGGTGGACAGAGCCCTGTGTGAGGTAAAAGAAATTGAGATCATAAGTGATCGGGGTCCTCAGGCAGGCTCAGGGCCTGGGAGCTCCGCGGGGCCTGCGCAGCTGTCCCCTATCCTTGCCGGACCCTCCCACGGGTCCCCTGCGACAGCCTTTGGAGGTGTAGAATTCCACATCCCCTGATGGCTCACGTGTTTGCCGGCCTCTGGTTTTCCAGAGAAGGAACCCGATTGGAAGGTGATTTGGCACTGTGGCAGGTGGTGCGTTCCTCTCCTGACCTCAGGGAGGCTGACGCAGCAACATCTCTGCAGAGAAGCAGCGTTCCAGCGGGAGAAAAGCCGTTTCAGCCCATGATGAGGCATTTTGTGTGATGGTACAAAGCTCTAGAGTGATAATCACAGCGTAGTTTCCTTCCTTCCTTCCTTCCTTCCTCCTCCTCCTCCTCCTTCTTCTTCTTTTTTTGTCTTTGAGACAGGGTCTCACTATGCAGTTCAGGCTGGCCTTGAATCTAGCAATCCTGCCTCGGCCTCGTGCGTGCTGGGATTACAGGAGTGCTCACCGCTGCCTGGCTTTCACTGCCTTTTTTTATGGTTCTTTTCAGTTTATTGCAGAAAGGAGCTCCACTCGTCTAAGCAACAGCAGACCCCGAAGGGTTACATTATACAAGCTGGAGGTTTTTAACTTAGGACAGGGGATGAGCACAGGAGGCCTTGTGCTCATCATAGGGAAATCCGCACTTAAGCTTCAGCGAGCCACGGGCACCCACAGCGCCTGGACCTTCCGCTGCCGGCCTAGGCCAGTCTGCTCTCTACCCGGAGCCTCCTGCGCTCCTGTGCTAGTCGCCCTGGAGCCAGGTGGCCTCTCGTGTTCTGCACGCTCAGTGACAGTCACCTTTCTTGATCATCGGTGACCCCGGACAGTAGTGAGGGTCTTCCTGCCGGCTCCCTGGTGGATTCCGATAGGGCGGAATCCCCAGGGCCGTGGGGAGGCAGGTCGCCCCACTTTCTTGTATCGCCAAAGGGGTGGAAAGGGTGGGGGTTCCGGGAAGTGGGCACATGATGCGGTGCTTTACCTCGGGGAGACGCCCACCTGCCCACCTGCCCGTCTGTCTGTGGAAGGCGGCTGTGGGAGAAGTGGGCCGGGAGTTGGGGGGACGACTTGCAGGGAAGTGGGGCCCAAGGGGCAGCAGCTGAGTCCTGGCAGCAGTTCAGTGCCCACGGTTGACTTTGTATTTTTGAGACGGGGTCCTGCTGGCTCCTCTGCTTTAGGCTTTGGGGTGCTGGATTATAGGCATGCACCCCTGCCCGGTTTACAGTCTGTTTTCAGGCCCTGTTACTGTCTTGTCTCTGAGTACCTGGTATGAACAGGACCTAAAGTTTTTTTGTCCCTGGCTTAGCATGATGCCCTCGGGGTTCATCCTGGGGTGGCACAGGCTACAGTGCCCTGAAGCCATGCCCCCCAATCTTTCACATCTCGCTGCTGCTCCCCCGCTGGGAGACATTGTGTGCACCTGTACAGATACCTCCTGCAGGGCTGTGTCCCCAGCCCTGCAGCCAGCTTTAAAGGTTGGTGAGATCTGACCTGGGCCACACAGCAGGAAAGGGGAGGTCCACACCGAGACTTTGAGAAGAGACACAGAGTCAGGAAAATCAAAGTGCTTCAAAGCTGATTCTTTTTTTTCTCCGTCTCTGTCTCCTCCCTTCCTTCCTTTTTCCTTTGTTGGGTTTTTGAGACAAAGTCTCACTATGTAATTCAAGCTGGGCTCAAACTCACAATGGTACTCCTGCCTCAGCCTCCCCAGTGCTGGGGATTATAGACAGGTACCACCATGCCTGGCTGCTGGTAAATGTTCTCTCTCCGGGAAGGAAGCCCTGATGTAGAGCCCAGCTTCCGAGCTGTGGTCAGTTCTCCTACGCCTAGGAAGATGAGGAGAAGTAAGGTCCCACACGGAAGGGCTCTGTGATGTTTGGTGTCCAATTACCCGCCAGGCTGGAGCTCAAACTCCCTCCGGAGGTCCTCCCAGGTGACACAGGGCACAAGTGACCTGACCTGGGCAGCGCAGGCACAGCCTCGGGAAGGAAGGCTGCAGCCAGCGTCCCCAGGGCCATCCCTGGTGGCTCTGGGCTGCACCTCTGCAACTTCCTGAGCATGGGGCTGAGGACTCGAGGCCTCGTTGTGCGGGGTGTCGGGAAACACAGAGATGAAAACCCTGTAAGCTCAGCTAGTGCCAGGCCCAGCCGGTGCTGGCCACTCCCAGCTGGGACCTGAGAGGAGACAGGAGCGCCCTCTTGCGTTGCCACCGCTGCCCAGATGTGGTGACGTTGGAGGATGCGGTCCTGGAGCTTGTCTGGGGGAGGAGTGGTTGTGGTCCACTCACTGTTTTAAATTTTAGCTCCATGGAAACTTTGTTTTGTTTCCTTAGTGAGATTCAGTCTGGTTTCATAAGTTTCTGAAATCTTTTAGCTGTAAAAATAAAACCTGTAAACTACAAAAAGCATGGTGACTTTAGTTAAAGTTGGTTCATGCAGTTTTGAAGTTTAGGTGAGGGACACACATTTGCAAAGGCCTCTGGAAACCTGTCTTTATGAGGTGGTGGTTACTTTGTTAAAGTGACACCGATTTGTTCCTGAGTCTTTCTCACCTTCTCTGGTTACTGAGCACCCTGAAATTTTGTGTACCCCCTCATCAGGATTGATGGGGGCCCCTGGCACCTAGGTCAGCGGGGGTGGGGGGGTCTGCCTGCCTGCTCTGGGTTCAAGTCCTCGTGCTGTGGTCCGAAAGGATTCCAGGAGCTCAGGCTGAGAGCGGATTCCTTTTTTTTGTTTTTTGTTTTACCTAAAATATTTTAATTTCTCAAGTTATTAAAATTTAAATAATTTCATTGTACAATAACTACTCTTCTGTACCCCAAGAATGCAAAATTTAGCAAGGGTGAAAGAGGAAATTTTGTTTTTGTCTTTTTGAGACAAGGTCGCACTACACAGTTCAGGCTGGCCCTGGGCTCACTTTGTAGCCCGGGCTGGTTTTGAACTTGCAGTTGCTCCTCCTGCCTCAGCTTCCTTTCCAATGTTTCACCTTGGTTTCCACAGACTGCCCAGGGGCATCTCTGGCCTCCTCTCCGTAAAGACTGGAATGAGAACGGGGAGGCAGGTGACCTCGTCTGGGTGCTTAGGTACCACTCTGACCTGAGTGTCCTGTCCATGTGGCTTCCAGCCACAGGAGGTCCACCGTGAGCAGGCGGCACTGCCCAGACTTTTCAGACGTTAGCGCCTTTACTTTCTGCAAGGGCAGAATAAACAGTAGCAGTCACACCCGCATGCTGCGGAGAAGGGGCTTCCCTCAGCTCCCACAGCCAGGGAGGGCCGCGGGCCGCGCTGGGACTCTGCGCTGTCTGTCTGCAGACCGCCTGCCCCTGCCCTGGGTCACAGCTGAGACGGTGCAGCCCGGCCTGGTCTGGCTGCTCATTGAGCTTGGTGGTCAGAAATTCTGACCGTAGAGGGCGCTGTTTTTCTTTGTTTCATCTGTCGTGGGAATCTATTTTTAAAAATGTTAGGGAAGTCTGTTTCTTACAGCGTGATTAAATCTCTGCTTTGTGCTCATCAGCATACAGTGGATTTGTCACTGCATTAGTACTACGCTGAAGTTAGTGTTGCTGTCTTGGTCACTTTTCTCTTTCTGCTGGGACAAAATACCCGACACCCAAAATGAGGGAAGGAAAGGTTTATTTAGCTCATTGTTTGTGGAGGTTTCAGCCCATACCCAGCGGCACCAAGGCAACAGTTCAAGGAGCAGCCAGCAGAAGCAGCAGGGGGGCAAAAGTGGGGAGCACAAACCTCTTTTGATCCCTTACATTGTACTCAGGCCATCCCACCTCTCCCACCCCCAACCCCGCAGGTATAGCACTCAAAATCTCCTTGGCCTTCTGTTGCACAGGCTAAGGATATTTACAAAGTAAGAACCCTGGCCCCCTGAGGAATCTTTTAGTTAAACTACTCAACTCCTCAAGTTGACACAGTGTATCAGCCGTAACAGTCACCTTCAGAATAGCTGCTAACATTTACAAAGACTGCAAGGTGTGGTGGTGCACACCTGTAATCCCAGCACTCAGGAGGCTGAGGCAGGAGGATCACTGTGTGTTTGAGGGCGCCTGGGCTACTTAGTGAGTTCAAGGACAACCTGAGCTAAGTAGTGAAATATTTTTAATTTACAAAGGCCCTTCGAAGGGGCTTAGAATCGAGTCAGTGGGCCCAGCTCAAAAGGAAATTTTGCAAGTCTGCAGCCTCTTCGTGCTGCTCACACTCCGTCACTTGGTAACGCATGTCTACACATAGTCATCCTAGTCTGGGTCCTTCGGGGCCGGCCTGGGGCGGCTGCTGTGCCTGCAGCTGAGCCCTTGGCTGTGTGTTGCTGGGAATGCCGTCAGTCTGTCCTCTCTGCTGGAGGTGGTGTGGGGCAGATCACTGCGCAGGCCCCTGGGGGCTCTCACACCTCTGCCGCCTGTCTGGGCAGTGCTGGGCAGAGGAGGGTCCAGACAGGCTCATGTCGCATGCACTCATGTTGCAGGTTTTCACTCCTAACCCACTGGGGAGAGCAAACAGCAGGCAGCCCACAAGACCTTCACATGCCTTGGCAACAGGATGCCAGTGCTGCTAGCCTGGCACAGCCTGCCCACGGGCTGGGCACAGGACAGGCCATTGAGCCGTCGAGGCCTCGGCTGCCAGCAAGGACACGAGGAGCTGGGGCTGCCTGTGCCAGCTGTCACCCACCCAGAGGCACCAGCACCCCAGAGGCCGCCACTCCTTCGGCCCCTGCAGGACAAGGAGCTGGTTTTCAGGAGCGCAGGGGTTTGGTTCTGGAGAAGAAGGGCGTTAACGCAGAGGAACATTCTTTCTTCCAGATCCACAGAGCTGGATTCCAACTGGGCCTGGTTTCAGCTGCGGTGCATGCAAGTGGGAGGAAATGCCAACGCCGTAAGTTCGCCCTGGCGTCCGAGCCCTTTCGCTGTGCCCTGGGTCACTCTCGCGAGAGCTGCTGCCCGCGTGTGGGGCCCTCGAGGGCCGCTTGTTCAGTGTTTTGGGCCTTGTGAGTTCGAGGCTCTGGCAGCCCGTCGGTGTCAGTGTGGTTACAGGAAACTAACCAGAAGGTGGCGTGGCAGCTCAAGGGCTGGGATGTGACATGTGCCAATGCCCAGTGCCATCAAAAACAGACAGACAGACAGGATGTGGCTCCCATGTCTGGCCGCATTTTTGCCTTTTTTTTTTGTATTATATATTTTATATACAGCCTGAGATAATTCTTCATTCAAAAAGGAGGTAAAAAAAAAGAAAAGGACAGAAAAGGGCGGTCTGCAGGCCTGACGCGGCTGGTGCAGCAGCCAGAAGCATCTCTATACCCAAAATATTCCACGAAACAGAGCTTTACCACGTGTATTTGAATTAGTATTTAATTTATTACATCTATAAATAAAAAACTATTCTTCAAATACAAAAGACAAGTGTCACAGAAACTAAGTGGTTTAAGAGCTTTCCTTGGCTGCGTTTACAGACATGCCTAACCATCCACAAATGTGAGCTTTACTGATAAATTCAGTGTCCCTGAGTCTCTCCCCATAGCCAGCCAAGGCTTGTGGAGCTCTGTGATGCCAAGGTGGGCCATCTGGAGCAGAGGGACCCTTGGACGTGCCGTTAGTACGAGGCGCCCTATCTGTGTACATTTCAAGTAAAAATAATGCCAAGCATCAGTTATTTAAACCTCTAATTGTAAGTCTAAACTAGATTTGGAATTACCAGATTCCCTTAGGCCAGTGTTTGTTTGTTTCTTTCTTTCTTTCTTTTTGTGGAACCTGGAGTCAAACTCACAACCTGGCGCTTGCCAGGCGGGCTCCGTGCTGCTGGGCTGTAGCCCAGCCCTGCTTTGTTTTAATTTTAAGCTTCACTGGGTTGAATGTTTCCTAATGAGGGACAGTGAGTACTGAGGTGTGGGTTTAGAGAGCCGCAGGCGGCTGCAGGACCTAAGCATTAGAGGCGCCTGGCGTGGAGCTGGAGCCCTTGCCCTTCCTCCTGCCGTGCGGGCTCTGCACTGCTCTGTTGCACCCTGAGTCTGCGCCCGCCTCCCAGCTGTGGTGCAGACCCTCGGGCCATGGCAGCCAGGGCAGGGAGGGGCTCTGCTGGAGCAGCCGCCTGCTCTGGGTGGCCTTAGCCAAGGTGTCGGATCCTGTGCTTCCGTGTCCCCAGCCGTCCAGTGAGAGGCCAGTGGGACTAGAAGTGCCACTGCGAGCCCGCTGCCCCCAGAGAGCGTGGACAGGCCCTGCCACGCATGGGCATGGATGTAGTTCCCATAGGACCGCCCTGCAGGCGCTGTGGTTCAGGTCCACGTGGCTGCAGAGGTGTGGAAGGCAGCTGCTTCTGGTCATTTGGAGTCTGCCCAGTCGCCTGGCCTTTGTGGGATCTGTGTCTGAGTTAGTGAAGAAAGGTGGACATGGGCGCGGCCCCTGACTGAATTGTCAGGGGTTCTGATATAACAAAACACACGCAGGGCAGCCCCAAGCGGCCTCATGGGGCCAGGGCCAGGTCCTTGCTCTCTAGCGCGAGTGTCCATCTGGTCTGACCAAGTCACGCTCTTGCGTTAGTGCGGGGAACTCCCGGGGTACAGAGGGAAAGCCCGTTGCACCCTCTCATGACACCGAGATGACTTCAGTTGGCTTTCAGTGACGGCTTAAAGATGCCCTGTCCCTGCGGCCATCCTGGTCAGGATGTCTGTCCCCCGGCAGCCACCCCACAGCCCGCCGCTTCCCCCCACAGGCCTCCTTCTTCCACCAGCACGGCTGCGCCACCAGCGACACCAATGCCAAGTACAACAGCCGCGCTGCCCAGCTCTACCGGGAGAGGATCAGGTCGCTGGCGTCCCAGGCCACACGGAAGCACGGCACCGATGTGAGTCCCAGGGAGCCGGTGCCTCGGGCTTGTGCCCATCGGTGGAAACCGGGCTCCATCTGATCATGGAGCTTCGTGCGAGCGCTGCCTCGGGAGCAGTGTGCAGCCCACGCTCGGGCACCGCAGGGCAGGGCGTTCAGCCTGTGGTCACCTCTGCTCAGGTGGTCAGCACCCCGCCTTATTCCAGGGCTGTTTCTGTGGAAAGGTAGCTCACTGCAGGGTGGAGCTGAGCCTTGCGCTGAGCGCTGGCCGGACTTGCACCAGGCCTGAGCTTGATCCCCGCCCTGGAGGGTAGGAAGGAAGGAAGGAAGGAAGGAAGGAAGGAAGGAAGGACGGACGGACGGACGGACGGACCTTATTTAATCTATAACAGTGGTGACTCGGAGACACTGAGCTCCTGCCTCAGCGCAGCCTCTATGACACCTGTGCCTGTGGGAAATCGCTTCCTGAGGTGAGGGGTGCTGGACGGCCACCAGCCATGGGGGTATTTTGCACACTGCAGAGAGCATGCAGGCGGGAAATGCGGCCCTGACCTGACAGGCTGCAGGGAGGGTGCTGGTGAACGCGTGAGAGGACGCACGCCAGAAAGCGGGGTGAGCCACCGCTCACTTTCCAGTGCACAGTGTCTGGGCCTGAGTGGGGACACCACAGGCCACAAGTAAATTCACGTGGGGGAGCACGTGGTTGCACAACACGGCTGGGCGTGGGCTGGAGCCTGTGCTTACACAGGAAGCTCTTGAACTTTCCTTTGCAGAAAGGGTTTCCCGGGAGCAGGGAGAAAGGCAAAAGGAGGGGATGGGAAATGAATTACAGGGTGTCTGGTCCTGTGCCAGCTCCCTGTGATAAGCAGCAGCCTTGCGTACTGCAAAGATGCACTAACAAAAATGTAAACTGGGCGTGGTGGTACACGCCTGTAATCTCCGTACTCAGAAGGCTGAAGCAGGAGGATCACTTTCAATTCAAGGCCAGCCTAGGCTACATAGCGAGACCCTGTCTCAGAATAACAACAACAACAAAACTTAAACAGAAGGGATTTCTGGAGTTGGATGTTTGGCTCCCTCAAGGTTTGGAGGCAAACTGCACTGGAGCAGCGGGTTCCTGCAGTGCTGCAGAGCCCTGGTGCTGTGGTCACAGAAGCCCCGTGTCCAGCAGGCAGCCCCACGCAGGCCTGTGGGTGCTGAGCTGGCTCTGTTTCTGTTCCAGCTGTGGCTCGACAGCTGTGCCCTTCCACCTTCGTCCCCACCACCAAAGGAGGAAGACTTTTTTGCTGCACACGTCTCTCCCGAGGTATGTATTACGGTTCCCCACATCTGGGGGTGGGTTTATTCTGAAAGTTGTGTAGCTATTTAACATGTGTCCATTAGGGTATAGGCTAAGCCACAGGAGTAAGCAGCTCTCAGAAGACAGGCGTTAACACCGCCCATTCAGAGACAGCTGCCCAGGATTGCCTGGTATCTTAAATAACTTTCTTATTGATGGGACAAAATACCCAGCACCATAGGTTCAGTGAGACATACAGTCTGTAAAGTTTCAGTCCGTAGCTGGCTAGCTGCAAGGCAGGGCAGCATGGCAGAGAAGCAACAGTCCATGGCACAGCAGTCAGGAAGCATCAGAGATCAAAGGAAGAGGAGGGAGAGAGCTGCACGGCACACCTCCCAGTGACCCCCCTGCCTCCCGGGGACCCACCCCTTCCACCAGCCTTCGCTTCCCCTTCCTGGGAACCCTTCAGTGGACTCATCCAGTGATAAGTACTGCACACCTGTGACCCAGTCTCCCAGATGTAAACCATAACACCCAGGGAGTTTGCTTTGCTGTCCCCCATGTGTGACTTCCATGGAAGGGTCTAGTGTGGCTGCTCTGGTTTGGGACCTTTCCTAGATCATAGTAGAGGATGGACATCCTGGAAAGCAAACCCTGCACCCTCTGTACAGACACAGTCCAGAGAGGGCACATAGCGCTCCTGCCTGTGACCTCTGAGCTGGAATGTGGTTATCTGTCTGTTCCTAGCTACTGGGAAACCAGACATTATCCCCGGCAGTGGCCACGGGGAACTCGGAGCTTTGTTTGTTTTTTTTTTTTTGGTCTTCATTTTTATCAGTACCAGGAATCGAACTCAGTACTGCCTGCTTGCAAGGCAGGGGCTTATGCCGCTGAGCTAAATCCCCAGCCCTGGAGCTTTGCATCTGGCAGTTTTAACAGGGGCAAGGATCTGTGCCGAGTGCTTCCGCTGAGTGTACTGCGTGTGTCTCCAGACCACGTGAGGAGTCTCGGTGTGCACACGGGCAAACGAAGTTGCTTCCTAGCACACAGCGAGCTTTTAGTGGAGGCCGTGAGGATCGTTTTCCTTGCTGCTTTGGCCTGACAGTGACAGAAACAGCAGTCCTGGTGCCTCTGTGGCTTTCTCCACGTTCCCTTGCTAAGGGACGGGACCCCAGGAACGTGGCATCACCTTCTGCCACCCTTGGGTCCGGGCCAGGCGTCTCCCTGACATGTGGGCTCTAGAGGGACGTGTGAGGTGCAGGCCCTGCACTGGCCACAAGGCTTTGTTGGATGCAGTTTCCTTGCTATAATAATTTGCATTGTGTTTCCCCAGTGCCACCAGAAATAGTTACGAAAGGGGGAGTGGAGAAGAGGGGCCAGGTGGCCTCGTGGTTTGTTGCTGTCTTGCCACTGAATTCGATGTAGACTGTCCACAACCGGCTGCTGAGGAGTCAGGAATGGAGGTGGTGGGCGGAGAAGCCGAGGAACACAGACTGTCGGAGAGGCAGCCGCAGCGTTCCCAGTTAGCACAGATGTCCCAAGCTGGGTTCCTAACCGCTGCTCTGAATCCCTCCCCCCGGAGAGCTGAGCTGAGGCCCCAGGCAGGGTGGGCTCGCAGCGCAGGGGAAAGGAAGGGCCACCCCAGGTGTGGCCGGGAGCAGAGGGAGCGGCTGGGGATAACGAGGAGAAGAGGACAAACTCAGCAGAGGGTTCCTTCCCCACAGAGTGCACCGAGCTGGGGTCAGGTCATCCAGGCCAGTGTCAGGCCACCGACATGGTGTGGGGAGAGGACCCCTTCTCCGTGTGCTTCTCCAAGGGTTTTCTATGAAGCGCGCAGGGCGGGCCACGCCAGGGCAGAGGCTGGCAGGGGTGCCAGGGCGGGAGGGGGGACCCCTCAGGCCTGCACTGAGCCGACAGTGTGGCCCGCAGTCATGCCTGGTGACAGTGCTGCGATGGGGGATGACAGTGACGGCCTTGCCCAGGGTTCAGCAGCAGAGGAAGCCAGGTGGGCACGGGGAGCCCCTGGCAGTGCACTCACAGCCCTGTGCAAGTCCAGAGCATCTCAGAGTAAACGTTAGGTTCTCACGGAGGGAGGGAGGAAAGAAGGGAGCGGCAGGCACTGAGCACCGAGGCAGGAATTTAAGAACAGGTGCATCTGAGCCCTGTTTCCATGGAGCGGGGTGCTGACGTGAGGCCCTGCCACGCTTGGGTTCTCGGGGCTGTTCTGCTCCTTGTGTCGATGACTCTCCTCCCCTCTGCAGGTGAGCGGCGCGGTACAGGTGACGGCACAGCCAGAGCCAGAGCTGTCAGCACTTCGGGGCACAGGAGCCACAGCTGGCGATGACGAAGGTGGGGCCTGAGAGCTGCCGGAGAGCCAGGCACGCTAGGACACTAGGAAAGTGGAGGTGTTACCCGCAGCTGGCTGTGGGGGGCAGGCTGCAATCCCGGCACTTGGGAGGCTGATCCTCAGAAGTTCAGGGCCAGTCTGGCCTACATAGTAAGCTCAGAAACTTCCTTAACTACACAGTGAGACTGTCTCAAAAACTAAACAAAACAAAACCCAAACCAAACTAAAATGATAAAATGTATTTTAAATGAAATTTTAACATAGTTTGCAGCCAGGATCATTTATATTTTTAAATTAGAAAAAAAAGAGAAACAGCCAGTGGCTTGGCAACTGAAACTTGGATTTCCATTGAGGTACTGGTGTTAGAATTTCCACGTTTTTGACATCAGGGGAAGTGCATGTGTGCGTGCATGCATATGTGTGTGAGTGTACATAAACACTAGGTAGCTCAGAACAGGTCACTTTAGAACACCAGAGAAGCTTGGTGAGGTGGTGCCTATAACTCTATTATTCAGGAAGCTGAGGCAAGACGATCACAAGTAAGTTCAAGCCAGACCAGAATACATAGCGAGACTGTGTCTCAAAAAACAGAACAAAAAATTATTAAAAACACCAGATTATCAGGTATTAGTCTGACAAACAACATTAAATGGAGACAGCTCATATTTTTATGATATAAAACTATTAAACAGAAAATGTACTTGCATTTTAATGGCTTTCTAAATCAAATTCTTAGAGCATAGCTGTACCATGCTCTGCAGGAGAGCAGAAGTGTGGGTGACAGTGATTCATTGTGTGTGTCAGGACAGCCTGGAGAGAAGGGTTTTTTTCAAGACAGTTTCACTGTGTGGTTCAGGCTGGCCTCGAACTCACAGCGCTCCTGCCTCAGCCTCCCGAGCTAAGGCTTCCAGGCGTGCACCAGCATGCCGGCCAGGAGAGAAGATTCCAAGTGTTCCCTGTTCAGAGAAGTGAGAGTCATGCCAGTTCCACATTGTGTACATGTATGGCCGTGTCATGCTTCTCCTGTCAGTGTGTACAGTCGTTACTGTGTCGACTAAAAATCAACACCTTTCATAGACGGTAGTGAGCCTGGCCTGGTAGTGCGCCCCTGTAACCCCAGCTCTCTGGGAGGCTGAGGGCGGAGAATGGCAAGGTCAAGCCCAGCCAGGGCGATTTAGTGAATAGGGAGATTGTCTCAGAATTCAAAAATAAAGTAGGCTGAGGCCGTAGCTCAGTGAGAAGGCTCTGGGTTCAGACACCTGTGCTGGGGGAAAAAAGTACTAAACAGAAAGGCAGTGATTGCAAACAGGTTCAGACATGTCCGCCTGACCATGTTGCATCGTTACCCAAGCAAAAGCACGTTTGCCAGGAGTGTTTTCTGCATTAAAGTCGATGTTTTCCACTTCAGGGGGCTCCAAACCAGGACCGAGTGTGGAAGGCCTGAGTGCTCCAGCGAAGCCTGCATCAGGTACCGCTGTGGTCCCCGCCTCTGATGGAGGGGTGGCGCAGATACTGCGCAAGACACGCGTCGTCCATGCCGCAGCTCCCGGCTCAGCCCAGAGCTGCTGTCCCTGCCTCAGGGCCACTGAGTCCCAATGCCAAGGCTGCCCACGTCCACGGGCACAGCGCCCACGCGCGCCTGTCCTCCTCCTCTTGTCACCGTGGGCAGGCGTAGCCGTGCTTTGCCAGGGTCAGGGACTTCTCATTGGATACTGGTGCTCCTGTATTGTGTTAATTGGAAGAAACCGCTTTGGGGAAGAACCGCCTCCCTGTCCGGACGTCTTCCTGTCACCGTCCTCCTGGGTCAGACTCGCGGGAGGCTGGACACAGTCGTGCGACAGTATGGTGGAGGCCTTCACGTGGGAAGGGCGCTGGCCCGCCCAGCCCGGCCAGGACTGCACTCGGGCCTCCTGGGCTCACGCTCTGTCCTCCCTTCCGTGCGCACTGTCTGCCTCGGTCTTGTGCTGGCAACGGAGCCCGGCCACATGTTTGTTGGGCTGGCGCTGAGTCACTGAGCCGCTCCTCCAGCCTGCACGTTGCCATCTTGGGAAGAAAAGCAGTGGTTTTATTTTTGCTGGGTCCTTAAAACTGTTTCTAAAAACACAATCTGTAACCTTTGACCAAAACGTACTCAGCTCATGACTCTTAAGAATCTCTAAAAGCATCGTATATTTTTGTGAAATTTAGGAAGCACGGCTACCACACATTTGATCTTAGCCAGAAGGCTGAGGGGCAATGAAAATAGGTGACCAAAGTACTAGTGTGGCCAGGTGTGGGGCAGACACCTGTACTCCCACAGTTGGGAGACTGAGGCAGGAGGATCTCTGAAAGTTCAAAGCCAGCCTGTCTCTTAAAATCAATCAGTCTCTACTTTTTAGAAGCTAATATGACAAGAAGTATATATAAATAGAGGGGGAAAGCACTTTATTGATAGTTTTCATTGCACATATTGCTGGGCTAATTATATATATATATATATATATATATATATATATATATATATACACATACACACACACACACACACACACACACATATATATATATTTTTTTTTTTGGTACTGGGGATTGAACTCATGACCTCACACTTGCCAGGCAGGCACTTATACCGCTGAGCTAAATTCCCAGCCCCCTCATTTTATAATTTAAAGGAATTTTTAAGGGGCTGGGGATGTGGTTCAGTTTTAGAGCACTTGCCTAGCATGCACAAGGATTTGGGGTTCAGTCCCCAGCATCTCAACCCCGAAGAAACAGTAACAAAAGTTTTTAAGCGTACACCTTGATAAGAACGTTTGCTCTTATGTGAGTGGACGTCCCTACTGAAAACAGCCCTTTGGGGCATGGCCAGGCTCTGTTTCTGTTCCTTGTGGCATGCAAAACATGTCGGCGCTGAGTCCAGGCACCGTGTGCAACCTGTGAGGCCCACGGGCCCAAATGGACAAGTGCAGTTGCACATTCCATGTGGCAAACTAATGTGGAAAATGCAGCTGACCTTGGTGGTATGTGGCCTCTTAGACTTTTTAAAAAGGCACCGTAGAGCCGGGCCTGGCAGCCCACACCTGTGATCCCAGCACTTGGGAGGCTGAGGCAGGAGGGTCGTTGAGAGTTTGAGAACCAGCCTGGGCTGTATAGCAAGACCTCTCCCCCAAAAAAGAAGGCACACTAACATGGAAAATTATGTATGATTTTTGTTAATGTGACTTTTCTATTTTTGTGTTTTGGCAGAAGTTTCCTCTCTCATAAAAAAGAAACCAAATCAAGCTAAAAAAGGAGTAAGTATTATATATAAACCACCTCGTAGTTCAGCTTCAGAGCTGGAGAGCCAGTCTGTCCTGTTAGTTTTATTTACTTGTTGTTCAGCCGCCCTGGCCCCTCCTGTTCTGCCCCGCAGAGGTGGCTGTGGGAAACTTTGTCACCTTCTCTGCACCAGCATTGGCCTCAGGGCTGAGCACATGGGCACCCTGAGGTGCCCTCAGCACCTGGTGGGTCACCGCCCCAGGCGCTGCTGGCCGCCATGACCAGAGTCCTCTAGCAGCATAGCTCACTGTCACCTTCCTATGTTGCAGCTTGGGGCCAAGAAGGGAAGCTTGGGGGCCCAGAAGCTGGCGAACGCAAGCTTTACCGAAATTGAGAAGCAGGCCCAGGCAGCGGGCAGGGGGCAGCGGCAGGAGGACCTGCTGGCCAGGCCTGTGCCCACGGAGGAGGCCGTGTGAGTATCGATCTGCTCTGATGACCAGCTTGGGATGTGTGCTGTGCCCCATTTTGGGTGCGGGTGTGTGGGGAAACTCGCACTGAGTTCTGCACAGGCTGGGCCAGGGCTGGGTGTCCCCGGGAAGGAAGGGCCAGCTCCCCCAGAGCGGGTGGGACAGAGACACTGCGTCTGCCTCCAGGCAGCTCGGGTTCCCCTGGGAGAGGCAAAAGAGGGATGAGCGGGGATAGCCACACGCAAGCGAGCACGCGTGTCCATGGCGGCTTGACGCGAGGGACAGTGAATGTCCCTCAGCCAGCTGGCACTTCCGCCCATGTCCCCGCGTATGCCATGCGACAGACTGCAGCAGCCCATGTGGAGGAAGAAGCCAGTCAGCACTGTGTCCCGCCAGGCGCTCCCATGACACGCCCAGCCTAGCACGGTGGCCTTGCGGGGTATTAGGACCATTTCTGTCGCATGTCGCTCTTTCTGTGTTTTCCTCGTACATCGTGGGCATCTTCACAGTGGCCATGTGGAAAAGGGCCAGCAGATGCACTGGGGTCCTGGAGGACACCTCCATGGTACAACAGCACAGGGCGCTGTGGCCGGGTCCTTCGTCCCTGTCCCACACCCCATTCGTGAGGCAGCGCTGACCCATGCTGAAGCCTCCCTCCCGAGACAGTGGCATTGGCACAGACCTCTGGGAAGAGTGGGGTGAGGTCTGCTGTGTAGAAGACCAGGCCTCCTGCTCAGCAGACCTTGGGGTTTTATGAATTGGGCCTGGGAACCCCATTGGCCAGCTCAGGACACCCGCGGACTCCCCGTCACTGCCTCTCGGCCCCTGCTCACCTAGTCGCACACCGGCCTGTGCTGCTCAGGAGGAAGCCAGTGCCCGGCAGGATCGTGAATGAGAGCCTGTAGCCTCGGACTCTGCCCAGCTGCCGGTGGGGCGGCGTGGTGCAGGGAGCTCCAGGAGCAGCCCTGTTCCTTCCCTGGGGAGCAAACAGCTGGTTCTCCTCCATCCCACAGCGGGGCCAGGCCGGGCTGGAGTGGGCACACATGGTGGGAAGGGAAGGAGGCAGCAAGCTCCTGCCCTGAGCTCCTGCCCCATCATCGTGACCTCCAGTGGATGCCCAGGTGCACGCTGGGGGCAGTGACCACCCAGAGCCCTGCATTCTAGAAGGCAAACGCCCCGGTTCCCTGAAATGGAGCCTCCCTGTCCGCTCCTCTGCTCCGGCAAGGTCTGGCAGCGGATCTGCAGTGAAAGTTCCGCCTAGAGGACCTTGAGTCAGTGCTCGGGACCATTCTGCAGTGATGCTGCTACCGAAAACCAGGCTAGAGCAAAGCAAACCGGAATGTCCAGGCTCACCAGCCACGGGTTCAGCAGAAGCCGAAGTTTGTACCACTAAGAAGCGCTGTTGGACCGGAGGTTTAGCTCAGCGGCATAAGCGCCTGCCTTGCAAACAGGCAGTCATGAGTTCGATCCCCGGTACCGATAAAAAGGAAAAAGACAAAAAAAAAAAAAAAAAAAAAGAAGCCCTGTTGTCACTGTTTCTTCCCACGTAGATATTTATGTTACAGTGGAATTTTTACAGTGCCACTTTTATGAAGAATTCATGACATTTCACACATTTTTGTTAATGGACAGGGATTTAGAAATCCTTATAAGGTGTCTGCATCACTTTTTAGGCCCCCAGAGTTTTTTACTATGATGTGATACTATAGTTACTACTAACATAGGTGTGGCTTTCTTAGTGTAACATTAGGTGTTTATTGTATTTTAGAAATGCTTAGCATAAATGTAAGACATATTTTATGCATCTTTTGACTTCTTTGATGCATTGCTATTTTTTGGTGCATTATTAGTAACGGGCATTTCTTGATTGGTAAGCGATGATCATCACTTAAGGCTGTCACAGTCTGAGTGTTGATGGGCGTGGTGGTGCACACCTGTAACCCCCGCACTCGGCAGGCCGAGGCAGGAGAACTGTCACAGTTTGAGGCCAGCCTGAACTACATAGTGAGCTCAAGGCCAGCCTGAATTACATAGCGAGACCCTGTCTCCAAAAGATGAAAATAGAAAGAAATGGTCCGAGAGGTCTGGGTTCAGATGACAGCTGATGGAATCGTCCTTAGTGCATCTGGTTGAGGAGTCAGTTCGGTGTGTTTTACCCTGAGAGCAGAAGGCAGCACTGACACTCAGATGTCATGGGGAAGTATGCTCGGGGATCGGTCCACGGGGAGACCGTGGCTCTGTACAGCCCTTAGAGACATCGCAGGGGCATCAACTGTGTTACTGCCCAGCAGCAGGTCCACATGAACCAACCCTGGACGTGGTCGAAGGGGCTGTAAACCCATTCCCACCTCCTGGGGTGAATGTGAAAGGCCAGCTCCCCTGCATAGTCAGCAGTTCCACCCCAGGCGGTGGCCCCGCCCTGCAATCCCAGCATTCGGGATTAGGCTGCGGCAGGAGGGCCCCCTCCCGTTCGAAGCCATCCTGGGTACAGAGTGAGACTCTGTCTCACAAACAAGCAAACAGCACTTCTGGGAAGAAGTGTAAAGCTGAGAGTGGGAATGGTGGGTTTTGTTTGGTATTTTGCTGTAAGAACCTAGAGTTGAAGCTGACTGGGTCTGTTTTTGTTGTTGTTTCATTCAGCGTGTCGTCCTTACGATTAGCCTATAAGGATCTTGGAATCCAGATGAAGGATGAGAAAATGAACACGAGCGGCAAGAACAAAGCGGAAGCGGAGAGACTGGGCATGGGGCTGGGCACCTGCAGGAGGTAGGGCCGTGCTCGCTGGGCTGCAGGGTCTGCGCAGCCCGCTCATCCGGCGGCTCTTCCCTTCCGGGCTGAGGCGTTTCCCCGGTGGACGGGCCTTCTTGGCATTCTTCCCTCTTTGTTTTGAGATGAGGTCTCCCTCCCTGGGTAGCCCAGGCTGGCCTGGAACTTGAGGCACCCCTCCTGCCTCAGCCTCCTGCGCGCTGTGATCTCAGGTGTGCACCAGCAGGCCTGGCTGCCTTCCCTTCCTCAGGGTGGTGCTGTGCTGTCTGTTCAGCGGCACCTGAGAATCGCAGCCGTGCTTAGGGAAGTGGGGACCCCGCAGCGTAACCCACTCACGGGACAGCTTTGGGTAGCAGCAGTTCTCACAGGACTGCAGCTTTCACTCCGAAGAAGTTTACTCTGAAGAAGCTTGTTGTTGCCTATGTTTTTAACCCTGTTTATAAACACATCTTCATTTGGGATGTCTTGTAAAACATTCACTTCCCGGCGGGGCCCGAAGCGTGGACTGCCTGCCGTAACGCTCCGTCTCTTCGTTTTCTCAAGCGGCATTTCGCACTCGGTGACTTCAGATATGCAGACCATCGAGCAGGAGTCCCCCACCCTGGCCAAGCCCAGAAAAAAGTACCAGGAGGACAGCGAGGATTCCTACTTCAGCTCCAGCTCCAGGTAAATCTGGTAACCACCCCGTGTGGTGCGCAGCGTGGAAGCAGCCTCTCACAGCTGCTGGGTGATTCGTGTTGGGTCAGGTAGCTCTCTGCGGACTCCGTGGTCGTGCAAGGCTTTGGCTGGCAGCAGGCTGTGCTTGGGGTGAAGGTGGGGGCCGTGTGGTGGGAGGAGGCAGGGAGGGAGCCCTGCCCCTCAGCCCCCTGGGCGGCCGCTCCCAGCTCCGCTGTCCAGGTCCTGCTGCAGCTCAGGAGGGGCCAGGGGCAGGGACGCGTGTAGGGAAGAAGCTCTCTGGGCGCCAGTGTGGATTGATGCCCGGCCCAGCCTGGGACCCTGTCCCCAGCACGCCCTGAGGCTCACGCTGGGGTTCCAGTAGTCTGGGGGTTGGTGATAATAGTCTTGACTGGACTCTGCCCGACATTCCTCCAAGAACAGGACTGAAGGATGCGGGTAGCAGGGCACCTGGGTTCCCCCAGAGACGGTCGGGACAGCTGGGGCGCACGGCCCGGAATAGGCTGCATTGCCTGTGCTGTGCGTCCTGGGCGGCGCCCGCCCGTCTCTGTGCTGCGCTTTGGTGCTGTTCCCTCGGCCTGGCTGTGCCCACTCAGGTCTGCAGGGCCGCCGTGAGTGGCTGCTCACTGAGCTCCGGACGGCGCTGGCCTCTCAGGCGGGGCAGGGCCCTTGTGACAGAGACTCAGTGTTGAGGGGCGAGGCCCGGTCTGAGCGCGAGCTTGCTGACCCGTGGGTTAGCACTGGTGACCTGGACATGTGTGCGTCCCGGGCCCTGTTCCCGAGCTCATCCAGGCGCCTCAGCGGACGGCGGCGGACGCCGGAGCTGTGTGTGCGCACGTCCCTCCCTTCTTGCTGTGAAGCCGCTCTCTGCCTGTCAGGCTCTCCTGAGGCCCGAGGGCCGGCCCTGCCTCGGGGCTCAGCCACCACGGTCGGCCGCTGCTGTGCAGCAGGGGGAGATGTCTGGGGACCTACACGCTGCCCTAGACCTCGTCATCGTGGGTCCCGGTCAGTCCCGTTACTAGGGCCCGGGGCACCTGAGGTTAGAATGGACACGAGCCTCTGAAACTAGCCTGTCGGTGCCACCAGATGACGTGTCGGCCGTCAGAACTTGCACACGTGGCTGATGAAAGGGCGCAGCTGCTTGGGTTTTTTGTTGGTTTGTTTGTTTTTTGGTACCAGGAATTGAACTCAGGGCCTCACACTTTCCAGACAGGCACTGTGCTGCCCAGTTACGTTCCCAGTCCACAGACACTGCTCTTGTTAAAGATAAGTCAGAGCACATGCTCAGGTTTGCTCTCTGGTTGAGTCCCACTTCCACACTGTCCAGGATCTAAAGGACTCAGGTGTAGGCTGACTTCAGAACAATGACCTGGAAGGTCAGTGAGGCTGCGGCGGGACAGATGGCATCCGTGACCAGGAGGCCGGTGCCATCGGAGCCCTTAGTGAGGACTCGGGGGTGGGGGGGCATTTCAAGCAAGGAGCCAGGACAGCGGGAGGCCAAGAGTGAAGGGGGAAAGGGGGACCCAGAAACGCAAACTTTGAGGGTGCAGGGAGGTCCATGCTGGGGACACCGGGACACCGGGGGCTGCTGCTCTGTCCCGCTGCCCTGATCCCCTCCTTCCTGGGTGCACAGCTGCCCTGTGCCAGAGCACAGGGAGCCCCTGGTGGGCGCACACTCGGGCTCCTGTGACAGGAGGGAGGCTGTCATCCCCTCAGTCGCGCTAACTGGGCATGGGGTGCTGGAGTTGGGAAGAGCCCCGAGGTGGCAGCACCTGCCCACCAGCCCAGCCCAGCTGGTGCTCACTGGACCACAGCCCCTGGGACACCCCGTCCTCCAGGCCCTGCCCAGCCCGCCCCAGGACGTTCCCAAGCCCCGGGAGGGCAGCGGTGGCGGCTGCTCTCCTGTGTCTCCTTCCAGTGCTGCACCAGGCCCCTGGCCGCACTGCCGGGGTGGCTCACAGGCTGCCCGGGGAAGCGCTCTCGGTGCCGGGCCTGCGCCCGGGCCCCTGCGCACCTCATTCCCGTGCGGGTCACTTTCTGCCCTGGCTCACAGCCCATGTCTTGGGAGCCGTCCTCCGAGGTGGCCGGCCCCTGTTCGTCCTGCAGAGCCGGGCACAGCCGGCCGCCCTCCTTGCTTCTCCCTGGGAGCTGAACACGCTTCAGGCTCCGCATCCTCCTGGAGCTCTGGAAGTGGCCATTGTAACACAACGAGATCCAAATGCCCTTCTTGCCAGAGAAGACTGGAGTCTTTCTCCCAAGGTCCCCAGCACCCCACATCCAGTCTCTGCTCTGGGGCCTGGGCCTGTGTCCTTGGGCTCCTTGGCACTGAGTCCAACCCTCAGTGTGTGCTTCCTCCGCACGCTCCTCATGCGGGACCTGTGCCCACCCGTGGCCCCGTGCGCCCTGCGGCCCTGAGCACCACCCCCAGCAGGGTGCTCGTCCTGTGGACTCCTTCCCTTCTGACACAAACGGGTGCTGTTGGTCAAGACTCTGGTGGGGCCGGCTGGCCCACCAGCCTCTGTCCTGCCCAGGCAGCCTTGCTGTCCCCAGTCAGGGCTGCCACTGAATGCTCTCAGAGCAGGGCTGCTGGGGAGGCTGGTGAGGGCTGTGCCATCCCGAGGAAGGTAACGGGCGCCCAATGTGCTTGCAGTCCCAGAGGGCACTGCCAGCCTGGGCGCCTTACTGCAGCAGCCCCCAGGCCTGCCAGCAGCCGTTGTCTTTAGACCAAAAGACAAAACCTCAGGTGAAGCCCGGCTGTCCCCCTGGGCCCAAGGCCTCCCCCAGCTCTTGTGTCCCCAAAGGCAGCATGGATGGCACTTCCTGCAGGGGTGGCCATGGCGGGCTCGGCTGGGTCACTCAAAAGGCTGTGGCCCCAGCAGGAGAAGAAAGTGTGAGGACACCCTTCCCCTGCCACTGCCCCTTCCTGTACCCGCAGGTACTTTGATGACCCCGGGGAGCTGCGAGGCACCTCCTTTGCTGACTGGGACGATGGCTCGGATTCTTACTGGAGGAAGGAGGGAGGCAGAGAGGCCGAGGCAGCCGGCAGAGGTGCAGGCGGCTCCGACAGGTGTGTGCAGCGGCCTGGGGAGCCCCGAGTGTCCAGGAACCATGAGGCGGCTGCCTGAGGGTCCCCATCGCACCAGGCAGGGACTGTGGTTGGTGGTGGGGTAATCAGTGTCATCTGGGACCTCTCACCGCTCACTGGAGCCTTTCCCCTGGAACCCTGAGCCGCGGGTCGGAAGCCTGGGCCAGGAGGGTCCCCTCATCCCGCTGCAGTAGCGTCTGCCCAGGAGGCACACGTCTTGTTCAGGTGAAGGTGCCAGGAGCATTTTGGTTTTGTTTTTGTTTGGGGCAGTACTAGGGATGAAACCCAGAAAATCTGCACCCAGCTGGCAGTGTGATAGAAAGCTGCAGTGCACCGGCGGGTGTGGTGGCGCACGCCTGCAGTCCCGGCACTCGGGAGGCCAAGGCAAGAGGACTGCCCAAGTTCAAGGCCAGCCTGGGCTCCCTAGCAAGACCCTGCTCACACCCCTCCCCCAAAATCCAAATAAAAACGTAAGGGAGCTGCAGTGAGGGGTGCTGCCTGTTGTCCTCCAGAACACGAACACACACACACACACCCCGTACACACACACACACACCCTGTACACTTACCCTGTTCTTGCCACTTCCTGAAACACTGTGGGGAGCATGATGAGGGGAACGAATAGCTGTGTGTCTTTTGCATAATACATTTTGTAGCTGGGCGTGGTCGTGCACACTGGCAATCCTAACACCCGGGAGGCTGAGGCAGGAAGATGGCCACAAATTTGAAACCAGTACGTTCAAAGCCAACCAGAACTACAGAGTGAGACTCTGTTTCCAAAAAAAAATTTTAATTTAAATATGTTGGTCATGTAAAATGCACTTCTGCCCCTTTTTATTCTGAGAGAGTCTTGCTAGCTGTCTGAGATTTCCACTCAAGGCTCAAACTAACACCCCTCCTGTCCCAGCCTCCCGGAGTGCTGGAACACAGTGACCACCAGCACGCCTGGGCTTAAAGGCCTGGGGACACTGACCACGCTTGCTGCCATGTAGTGAGCACCAGGAGCAGGAAACGACCGGCCGTCACCTCTGCCAGGTGTCCTGGCCCTGTGGCCCATGGCCTGCCTCCCGGCCCCCATCAGGACGTCACGTGACTGCGGTCCCCAGGACCTGGCAGCCTGGGCAGCCTCTGTGGCTCTTCACAGCATGTCTGGCTGGCCTCCCTCCTGTGGCCCCGTCCCCGGGGGTGGGGGGTGGTTGAGCACCTGTCAGTGATGGCACAGGAAGGGTCCACAGAGTGATGCCTGCACCAGGAGCGCACGCCTGTGGGGCCCAGCCTGGAAACTGATATGCAGATTCTGCTAACTGCACCCTGCAGGGTGGCACCTCGAGCTCCACAGCTGTGCGGCTCTGCTCAGGGCAGGTGCCCACGGCAAGACGGCCCCCAGCACAGTCCCTGCAGGCTCCGGTGCCGAGGGAACTGATTCTGTTTTTTCAAGTGACCCGAAGTCTTTTTACCATTTTTGGCCTTTGAAACGCTAAATGCGTGATGGATGCAAGATGCGTGGCCCACCCGCTTGGGTCCCCTCATTGCAGGCCTGCCACACGCCGCAAGCCTGAGTATGCGCCCTCGGAGAGCACGGATGAGGCCCAGAAGAAGTTTGGCAACGCCAAGGCCATTTCCTCAGACATGTACTTCGGGCGGCACGTGCAAGCCGACGTAAGAGTCCAGCCTGGGGCCGAGGGAGGGCGCCCCTGGCTGGTCTCGGAGCAGAGCTGAAGGACACGGTGTCTGGGGAGGCAGAGGCTCCTGTCAGGGCTCCGAGCTCCCCTCTGAGTATTGACGAGCAGGGACACCAGGCAGACGCTGTGTCACATGGTCAATGCTCGGCTTCCTGGCCTGCCGGGGAGCTTTTCCTAAGGGCGCTTTAGAGAAAAGGTGTTTTGTAACAGCCCAGCAGCCCTGTGGCTCTTCCTCCAGCGCCTAGAAGCCGTTTGGTTTTAAGGCTGGCCCAGGGATGGTGTTGCGCGCGTGTCATCCTGCAGGGGCACGAGCAAGGCACCAGGGTTCAGTCCCCAGTGCCACAGTCACTCAGCCAGTCAGGGATTGGCACTAGGGCTGGGTCTGCAGCTCAGGACAGAGCGCCTGCCTAGCGTGTGTGGGGCCCCATGCACTCCAGTATGGGTCACAGCTGATGGCGTCAAGCTGCTTCCGGGCAGGGTGACAGGTGCTGGGAGCAGGGGTCTGGGAGCTTCGTCCTCCCTCGCTCTGACTGCCCCTCTGACTGAGGTAGCTGTGATCTGTCCACTGCTGGCCTCCCACCCAGAATGTAAGGTCCACAACGTCGCCAGGGCCCAGCCCAGCTGTGACCCCATGACCTGGCAGGACAGAGCCTACAAAGTCAGTGTCCCGCTGTGGAGATGGGAGCCTGACGTCCCTTCCTCCCTCTCCGCAGTATGAGACCAGGGCGCGCCTGGAGCGGCTCTCGGCCAGCTCGGCCATCAGCTCCGCGGACCTGTTTGAGGAGCAGCGGAAGCAGCCGGCAGGTGGGTACCTTCCTGCACTTGGGGGGCCTCGAGCTGCATCACACGTGTGGGTGTGTCACTCTGTTCCTGTGAGCCTCCCACGTCAAGGGCCACGTCACTGGCCACCAGCTGCCTTGGAGCCGTGGCCACCAGAGTACATTGCGTGCCTCCCACCGAAGCCACTGTTCTTGTCCTCTCGGAACCCTTTTCCCTTGATTCGCCTCATGTCCCAGACACTGGTGTCAGACCCCACGTTGGAAGCCCCTCTCCTGGGCGCCCCAGGCCCTGGCACGAGGGTCTCACTCACTGGGCCCACACCCATCCTGGTCCGCTCCGCACCCTGGCCCTTGCTAGGCCCCACTGCATGCAGCGCCTGCCACGTGACCAGCTGCCCACTGCACCCAGAGTGCTCTCCCGGCAGGAATGTGCCCCTTCCATGTGCTCTGGCACCCAAAAGAGCTTGGAGAGGAAGCCTCCAGCAAGTGTTTGTTGAATGAATGAAAGAATGAATAGGTGGGAGCGTGTGCACAGGTGCTGTTAAGCCCAGGAGCCTCCCCCAGCCTGTCAGGAGCTGCAGCCCTCTTCCAGCGCCTGTGGCACCCGGGGCTGGGCCAGGCGGCTGTGCGCAGTGCCCTCCGTGGTGTGGCCCTGCGGCTCCCCTGCCTGGCGGCATGGCATGTGGCTGCATGGCAGACAGAAGCCAAGCAGCTGTGATCTGTACACAGGCAACTACACTCTGTCCAGCGTGCTGCCCAGCGCCCCCGACATGGCGCAGTTCAAGCAGGGCGTGCGGTCGGTGGCCGGGAAGCTCTCGGTGTTCGCCAACGGGGTCGTGACCTCCATCCAGGTCAGTGCCCACCGCGCATGTGGGCCGGGGCGGGGCAGTGGGGTTGCGTGTGATTGGCTGATGCGTTGGCTGCGGTTTAGTAACCAGGACGCCAGGACCAGAGATTACAGCTCCTAACCTTCTGTAATTTATGAGCGGGAGGGTAATTACAGGAGCTGTCATGATAGTTATCTAATTCTCCCTATATTGGGACAGAGAATGAGTAAAAACAGACGACCTACAATCCCCTTCACCAGACTCCTGTTCATATTGGCATGTTGCCCTTTAGTTGTAGGTTGCTGTGCGTAACTGCTTAAAATTAAAAGGGGATCGTGTTGTCCACATGGGTTTGTACCTGATTGTCTGCATCATGTCCTATGCATTTCCTTCTTTCTTTGTACCAGGAATCAAGCTCATAGCCTCGCCCTTGCCAGGCAGGCGCTGTGCTGCATCCAGTGCATTTCTGTGTAATAAAAAATCCTCACACTGGGAAGTCTGAGCCAAGAGAATCATGTGTTCCAGGCCAGCCTGGATGACATAGCAAGAACCAAAAAAGAGGGGCCAGGGGTACAGCTCAGGGGCACAGCACCTGCTGGCAAGGGCAACATTTTAAGTTTGATTCCTGGTACCCCCCCAAAAAAAAAAGAAAGAAAAAAAGAAAACAAAACAAAGTAAGCAAAGCTCTATATGGTGGCACAAGCCTGTAGTCCAACACGTAGAGAGGCTGAGGCAGGAAGGTCTCAAGTTCAAGGCCAGCCTGAGCCATTCAGCTACAGCGAGATCCTAAATAAATAAAAAAATAGAAAACAGGGAGATGTGGCCCTGTGTGAAGGCCTTGGGTTTAGTCCCCAGTATCCCCCAAAAAAGAAAGATTGGTTCTCCAGAAAGCGTATTCTGCTGAGTGAGAATGCGTGCGCGCTGGCCCCCACACTGGGGTTGGGATCCTGCTTCAGTCCTCTGCGCGGCGAGGTCCGGCCGGAGCGCTGTATGTGGCACTACAGTCGCTGCCGGCTGTGGAGGGGCTCGCGTCCTGAAGCTTCTTGTGGCACCTGGCTATCTTGGAAGCGTCCCATTGACCTGAAACTCACCTCCGGGGCTGGCCTGGTCCACAGGCCTCTGGTGCCTCTGAGCAGGCTCCGGGTCCCCAGCAGGTGCTGCTGTGGCCGTGTGGGGGACAGTGACAGGTGATGGTAAACCTCCCTCAGCGGGAGAGGGTTGTTCTGGCTCTTGGCTTCCCAGGGCTCAGTCCACGGTCAGCTGCTCCCCTGTGGCCAGGAGCGTGCTGTGTGGGGAGGGGCTGGCAGCCAGGAATGGGGGATGCCGGGGATAAGGCACCCCCTGAGGTTATGCCCTAGTGACCCATTCCTGCACCTCACAGCCCATTCAGCTCTGAACTCCCCAGTGGCCTCATCCATTTGTGAAGTTAGCACCCCACGGTCTGGGCTCCTTCCAAAGCCCATCTCGGCACAGGAGCCTTGGGGACTTTGGGACCAAACCAGAGCAAAGGGGGCAAAGCATGTGGCTCTGCCCTTTCCACGAGCTTCCTCCCACTGCCCCGGCTGGCCTCACCCTGCCCTGGGGCCCTTCCACAGTGACCCTCCTCATGGCTGCTGTGGCAGGTGAGGTGGAGGCGCAGAGGCTGAGCTCAGCAGCCTTCAGGTCCCCCTCACATGTGACTCGGGCCCATCACACCTGCCCTGTGTCCCCACATGGCCCCACCCAGGCATGATGTGAACCCGGAGGGTATGTGGGGCCCAGGCGCTGGGCTCAGCATCAGGGAGCTGCTGACTCCTGCCCTAGGGACATGTGGGGCTTCGGGGACACTGGACATTAAAGGCACCAAGTTGGGGCTGACCCCAGCATCCCTGGTGAGCCCAGGTCTCGCTTCTCTCCTAGGATCGCTACGGTTCTTAATCCCTGTCCTGAGAAGCTCCTCTCCATGTGCCTGGTGACTGCACGCGTTTTGGGCGCCCCTCCACATGGTGTGTCCCCTGCGCGCTCGTGTCCTCGTGAGCTGTAGTGAAACCTTCGCTGTGCTTTCCAGCCCACGTCAGTTCCTGCACCCCACTCCTCTTGCTGCGCCCCACACCCCCTTGCTTTATTCCTGGAGTCCTCAGCTCCCTTAGCCACTGCTCCCCACTTGTGGACTGGCAGCTCATGTGGGGCACAGGGGCCTCCAGGTTGGTGACCGCATCAGAACTGCACACAGCCACATGCAGAGCGGGCGGGAGGGGAGCAGTGGGCGGAAGGGCTCCAGCAGATCCAAGGACACCTGACTCGGGAAGTAATGTCTAATGTCGTCTGTCTCTTTGTAAATTATTTTGTATGCTCTATAAAGGTAAAATATTTTCCAATGAGTGCTTTTCACAGACCTCGCCTCCATGCTGCCAGAGAGTTGCTGTGGAATCCGTGAGAAACGGGGCTGAGCGCCCCGAGGGTGCCCCCAGTCAGGGCCCTGAACCCAGGGAGCTGGGTCCCGGGGACCAGCTGTGGGAACGGGTCAGAGAACGGGAAGCATAACTGGGTGGTTTTATTATTTTTTTTACCTTAATCTTCATTTTCAAAAAGTTACAGAAATGTGTCAATCAATAAGGACAAGTAATTTGGCTGTGTTTTAGACAGCACTAGAATACACTGTTCAGCACAGTAAAATGCATTTGAAATTTGAAGAGCCGAAATGTGATTCAAATGACTATTTTGTGACTCTTTTCTTACAGCTCAGATTTGTAGACTTTTAAATGTAATAAACAGTTGCAGCACACTGTGTTCCTTGCGGGTTTTTTTTGTCCCCCTCCCAAAGAAAAACCTCTGAATAAGTCATCGCAAACCAGGACGCGTGGTGTGGCATCGACGCGCATTTGAATCAGGGCGCAGCTGCCCGTGTGTCCAGACCTGCGCACGAGGTCATTCACTGATGCGCCCTCCACAGCCCAGCCAGACACGGTGACCTTGTGGAAGGTGAGGGCGTGCGGCTCAGGGCCGGACAGCAGATGCCGCCGTCCTGGAGGCTGAAGCCAGGGTCTGGGCGGCCGGGCAGATTTCCGGCCAGGCCTCTCCACACTCCCCCACCCGTGGACACTCCCTGCCCTCCTGTGGGGCAGGGAAAGGTCCCCCTCCTCGTCCTCTCTTAACTGCGTTGTTTGGGGCCCAGATGGAAGCCCGGGGCTGCCCACGCGGAGCCCCATGGGATCCGTGTCCGCTGGGGACATCACTTACCCTTAAAACCCCAGTGCAGCCTATCTGCATCACAGCCGCCCTGGGTGGGGGCAGGGCAGGAGCACACTGGGCAGACCCTGTCCTCAGCCCGCTGTGCCAGTCCTCGGCCCGTCCACGCGCCTCGGGCTCCTTCCGTCCTGAGCACAGGCCTGGCCCGGACAAGCACACACGCTTTACCCCTTACTAAACGTAGGCCAAGGCCCGGGCTCTGAGAGCCAGCGCGGGCACCCCGCAGCTGCGGCACGGCGCCCCACCCGGGGACACAGCCCAGCAGGGCGGCGAGGCCCAGGCCCTCTCTGCGCCCCCAGCCCGGCTGCTCCAGGTCTCGCGAGAGGCCCCCCGCCGCCCTCCGGGAGCCTTCTGCGCATGTCCCGGGACCTGCCCCCGCGCGGGGCGCACCTGCTCCCAGCCGGCCTGCTGCGGCCTGGTCTCCCGCCTGCTCCCCCAGAGGCTCAGGTCCGAGCTCGGTGCCCGCTCCCTGCCCGCTCCCGGGCTGTGCGGGTGCGGGGCTCCGCCCCTGGGGTTGCGCTCCCAGCAGGGCTGAAGGAACAAACCCTGCCCGCAGCCAGCGAGGAAGGGGTCCGAGGAAGGGTCCGAGGCCTCGCGGGCTGCCTGGTTCTCGGGAGGGAGGAGGGAGCGTTCCGGTTGATTGGGGGACGCTCCCTGTGCCAAAGCGTGGCCAAGAGGGACGCTAGGTAATTACCGAGAGCCTGAGAGATGTAGCCTCAGGGACATTAGGAACATTATGAGTCTAATTAAAAACAGGAGCCTAAGGGCTGGGGATACAGCTCAGCGGCACAAGCGCCTGCTTGGCAAGTGCTTGGTTGTGAGTTGGATCCCTGGTACCAAAAAATACAATACAATACAATACACAGGAGCCTCGATACGGGTACCCGTGTAAGCCGTGGAGAATTAGGGTGACCAGTAGCTATGTACCTGCAGCAGAGTGGAACTGGAGTCTGAGGAGCCTCAGGTCTCCCAGAGTTCCCGGGGACGGCTTCATCCCAGACTGGTGAGAATCCTAGCGGGCATTTCCCACGTAGGCTCTAATAGCTTTCCACTGCCTCATGTAGGGAGGAGCTGGTTTGCATGGCTCCTGGGGAACAGGGACTAGGGCTGCCTTCTCACCCCTCTGTTGGCCTCTGGCTTTCCCAGGGGGACTTTAGCCACGAGTCTCTTTGGTGTCCCTCACAACAGATGCCAGCGACCTGCTTGGGAAGATGGACTCCCTCACGGAGCTGTGTAATTTCCTCCTTCTGGCTCACGGATGATCATGCTATCAGCAAGGCTGTTGCCCTCCCTCTTGCTGCGTGGGCTCGTAGCACCATAACGAGTCTGTGTAGCTGTGCAGCCTTTTCCTGGTATCGATGCCCAACTGTGAGCCAAGAGCTCCACTTGGCCAGCCGAGGTCCCTGGGGAAAAGGGGTTTGGCTTCGATCCTGTTTCTGTCCAGTGTGAACTAGCAGATGGCAAAAGATGGGTACAGAATGGCAGCCTGAATTACAGTAGTACTTCTCAGTCCCCCAAGACGCAACTGAGACCACTGAGGCAGGCAAAGACCTGGGGAGTCAGAGCGTGTTTTGTAGGAGAAGGTGGCATCATTGAGAGGGGTGCAAAATTCTGGGTCTCTGAGTAGGGGTCTAGGTGTAGGTGATAGGGTGGTGTTGGATACGGGGGTGCTGGCAGGCACAGCATGTCTCTGTGGTGTGAGGCAGAACCAGCCCTCTGCAGTTGAGCTGTGTGGGAAACGGGCTGGCTTTCTGTTGAACACTGCCCGCCCCGAGGTGTGAAGAACAGACTGCTGGGAGTTTTTTCTCCTAGCTGGGCAGAGGTCTGGTGCGGAGACCTGACAGCGCTTTTCTGCAAAGCACAAAATCCCTTGTGCTCAGACTTTTGTGGCTCTTTAGCTCTGGGAAGCCTGGTGATCCTGTCCTCACATGCCGCCTGCATCTGAGGTGGGGGGCAGGACTTTTCCCACCTCTTTCCTAACACCCCAGAGAGATCTAGTATTTTCAAAGGACCTTGTAGGTCTGCAGTTGGGACCTCCAGCCCCCACTGATCTTTGCTGCAGTCAACAACTGGGCTCTACGAGAGGATGGAAGAAGGACTGAGAAAAAAGATCAAAATGAGGGCTGTTTGCCAGGTGTGGTGGCTCATGCCTCTAACCCCAGCAACAGGGGGCTGAGGCAGGAGGATTTCCACCAGTTTGGGATCAACCTGGGCTACATAATGGGTTCAAGGCCAGCCTGGATTACATAGCAAGACCCTGGCTCAAAAAAAAAAAAAAAAAAAAAAAAAGTCCCACAGTATCTAGCACCCTCATTAGGAAGAAATTTACTAGCAGAACTGGGGCAATCCTCCAATTCTGGCAAAGGCCAAAGAGGATTTTACATGCTGGCACTATGCCGGGCTGCGCGGCTAGCCACCCCTGAGGTCAGGCAGGACACCGGCCCCGGCGTCTGCCCCTCCAAGGCCTGAGGAGGTGTGGGCCGCTGAGGGAGGCAGCTTGTGCAGGAAGGACATCCAGAGGCAGGTCATGCAGCTGTCAGCTCAAAGCAGGCCAAACCCCTTCCCCCAGGAACTTCTGCTCAGAGAGCGCAGCACAGCAGCATCGCTACCAGGGAAACTCAAGCAGCTAAATGTCTCTGCAGGCTGCAGGCCCTCCAGACCCTAACCTCATTCTTGTTTCCTAATGAAGCATTCTGGTCCTTCCTCAAGGGATGCAAGAACAAGCTATAAAAACCCTCTTGGGAGAAACAGTCACTTCAAATAAATTAAGTAAAATAAAATTTAAAAAAAAAAAGGAAATGGTCACTTGAATTTTTATGGACCTGGATTAGCGGCCACCACCGGCAGGTCTGCAAAGCTCGCCCAAACCGCCTCCTCTGTTAGAACCTTGGAGAGGACAGGGACCACCCTGGGGTGGACCGGCAGTAGACCACACTCCTGGCCACCATCCGGGGAATGCACATCACCACTGGCCTTAACTGACACCTTTATGGGCTGGATTGGAGGCCCTCCCTACTGGCTCAGGAGGGGATGCACAAGCAGTCATGGTGCTTCCTGAAGAGACTGTCCCCTGGTTGGGACTACCGCACCCCTTCAGAGAGGAACTGAGTCTTCTTTTACCTCTCAACTCGGGTGGCCACGACTTTAGGAACAAAATTCCATCTCTATTCCACATGGAGACGTCCATCTTCCGGAAAGGTCAGAAGAGCCGACCGGACCTCAACGTAAGCTCTGGCAAAGCTATGGCAAGAGACAGCCAAAGCTTTAACTCCAAGTATCGCCAGTGATACCCCAAACACGGGCTGTCAGTCCACTGGAGATGTTTCTGGGAGGCCTGTTCTGTCCTCTGATGGGGTACTGGACCCAGTGACCGTGAGACTCTTACAATAGCTTTTTAAGCTGGGTCAAGCAGAACCCGCTGCCCAAATGCACAGGAGCAGAGTCCCACCAGCTCTGGCCCAGGGGACCACCGGGCATCCACCCTGGAGACCAAGTCCTCATTAAAACTTGGCAAGGAGGGACTCCTGAGACCAATTAAAAGCAATACAGAATTCTGGGGCGCTTCCAGCGATAGGGATCCCAGCCATACCTACTGCAGTGGTGGTGCCGGTGACAGCTGGAGTCACCTTTCCAGGACAAAGCTAGCCCCACTGAACTGTCCGGAGACAAAGAAAAGAGCCGCCCCTCTGAGGTTCTGAGGCTCCTAGGACTCTAGCGCTGCCGCAGATCAGTAAACAGGCACTCGAGTTGGGTTCCTGTTTTTAATTAGACTCATAATGTTCCTAACGTCCCTGAGGCTACATCTCTCAGGCTCTCGGTAATTACCTAGCGTCCCTCTTGGCCACGCTTTGGCACAGGGAGCGTCCCCCAATCAACCGGAACGCTCCCTCCTCCCTCCCGAGAGCCAGGCACCCCTACGTGGGACCCCTTCCTCGGACCCCTTCCTCGGACCCCTTCCTCGCTGCCTGCGGGCAGGGTTTGTTCCTTCAGCCCTGCTGGGAGCGCAACCCCAGGGGCGGAGCCCCGCACCCGCACAGCCCGGGAGCGGGCAGGGAGCGGGCACCGAGCTCGGACCTGAGCCTCTGGGGGAGCAGGCGGGAGACCAGGCCGCAGCAGGCCGGCTGGGAGCAGGTGCGCCCCGCGCGGGGCCAGGTCGCGGGACATGCGCAGAAGGCTCCCGGAGGGCGGCGGGGGCCTCTCGCGAGACCTGGAGCAGCCGGGCTGGGGCGCAGAGAGGGCCTGGGCCTCGCCGCCCTGCTGGCTGTGTCCCCGGGTGGGGCGCCGTGCCGCAGCTGCGGGGTGCCCGCGCTGGCTCTCAGAGCCCGGGCCTTGGCCTACGTTTAGTAAGGGGTTATGTGCTTGTCCGGGCCAGGCCTGTGCTCAGGACGGAAGGAGCCCGAGGCGCGTGGACGGGCCGCAGCGCCCAGTGATGCCTCGGCTGCCGTCTGTGTCCCCGCTGAGAAGCAGCTGGGCCCGCACTGGGCAGGGGGAGGCCTCCGTGCGTGCCCGGGCCGCACCCCACTCCCGCACACTGTGACTCCGGGCCGCACCTGCTCCCCTCGCCCCGCCGCCTCCATGCTGGGGTGCAGTTGCCTCTTCCCGTCTGCACAGGGCGCGGCGGTGTCGGGGTGGCAGGGTCTCCCCGGTGAGCACTGGCCCTGCACCTGGACCGTCTCGTCCTCCCTCTCACCACTGTGGGCTTCCTGTGGCCACGGCTACTGTGTCGATGGGGCAGGGCTGCTCCCCTGGACCGAGCCCAGCGTCATCTTGGCCGCTCCGCCCCACCCTGCTCGCCTCCCAGCCTCCAAGGGGCCACGCGGGCTCCGGGCCATGGGCTCTGGGCCATGGCCATGGTCAGGAACCAGTCGGGCCGGCCCTGGGGGGGTCATGTTCGGGGTGTGTCACAGCCAGGCCCGAAACCTGATCCAGGGGCTTCCCGGGGCGCTTCCCGAGCCTCTAATCTGTGTGGGGCCACCACCCCTCTCCTTGCTTGTAGCACCAGGAACCCGGCACCTTCCTTCCCTGTGACCTGAGCCCTCACAGGACGGTCCTGCCCAGGTCACCACAAAGCCACCTCGAAGTCGGTGTCCCTGCATTTCTGGGGGTCCGCAGCCTCTCCTAGCCAAGTGTGGGGTGCTGGGGACAGATTCTCCTCAGGGACTATTTCTGGGAAACCTTAGAGCCCAGAACAGGAGCCCAAGGCTGAATCCCCTGACACCTGCAGAGTGACCCCCAAGGTCAGCAGACATGGGGTGGGGTGGGGGGGCAGCAGGGATCAGAAGCCGGGGTTTTGGGAGCCCAAGCCAAGCTTCACCCTGTCCCACACTGATCTTCTGTTCCTGTTGTTTTATTTTTTGTTTCTCGCTTTCTTTTTATTTTTTCTGTACTGAGGGTTGGAATTGAACCCCGGGCCTTTTCCTGAGCTACAACCTTACCTTTTCTTATTTTTTATTTTGAGACAAGGTCTCCTGGTTGCCCGGACAGGGTGGGCTTGAACTTGCACTCTTCCCGAATGCTGGAATTATAAACATGTGCCACCCTGCCTGCTGCAGGCTTCTCCTTTAGGGGGCTTACACTTTCTCAGAACAGCAAAGGAATGCGGAGGCAAAACCACAGTGGATTTTTATCTTTCTCTGTCTCTTTCTTTCTTGTCTAAATTTGAGACAAGGTCTCACTATATGTCCTTGGCTGACCTCAAACTCCTCCTGCCTCAGCCTCCCAATTGCTGAGCCCAGCAACTGTGGATCCCACCCTATACCCCAGTGACACTTTCTCCAAGGTGGGCCTGGGTTGTCCTTGGTTACAGAAGGTCCTGTAGGGAGTTTGGACTGACAGAGAAAAGAATAAATACACTGTCACCTGAATACCACAAAGGTGCAGTACAGGAGGACTGAGAAGGGGCCTCCCGCAGTCCCTCTGTGGGTGATTTTCTTACTGTTCACCATTCCGAGATCATGACCCTTCACGCTGGTGTTCTGGCAGCAAGTTAGACCCCAAATCTGAGCTACTGTGCACACCCAGGGTGACTCACACACAAGAAGCCCTGTGTCCCACAAAGAGGGCTGACGTGACTGACAGCAGCACAGAGGGGCTCCGTGCTCTGGCCAGCGGAGGCCACCGGCCGAGGACACAAAACAAGGCAGTGAGTTCTTCTGGCTGCTGAGAGTGACTGTGAGGACCCTGCTGGTTTCACAGGAGCCTCGTCGCCCTGGCTGCCACACAAGGCCACAGAGGACACTGCTGAGTGGCCAGGAGCTCACACTTGGGACGGCATGTCCTCCCCAGGGGACTTGGAGGTGAACCTCTGCCTGGCACCCCCTGTACTGTGAGTGTAACCCCAAACTCCTCTGCCAATGCACCATGACCACACCCTCCCTCTGGGCTCCCCTCAGAGGGGAGAGGACAGGCTGGCAGAGGAGACTCAGTGTGGTCCACTAAGTGCCCAGGGGACCCCTCACTGGTCCAGCAGCTGCAGCAGGACGCGGCCCATGCTGAGCCCAGATGCATTTCTGTGTCCTGGGACAGGGATAGGGAATATGGAGTGTCACGGCCGGCTGGGGCCCTGGCTGGGGTTCCAGCCTGTGGGGCTCTTTCTCTAGGACGTGTCCTCCATCCTTCGTCCATCCCACTCTGATTTCTCCAGCCCGACCTTTATCATCTAGGTCTTCAGCTTTACTCTGTTCCACATATTTCATTCATTTATTTAGGTGCTGACCTGCCTGCTTATCTGCCCTTCTGTCTCCTGGTCTCACTCTGGGGGTGATTGGATGCTAAGCTCTCCAGAAAAGACTTAAACCTTGGGTAGATTCACAGAAAAAGGAAAAAAATATATATAAAATAATTAACTTTTTTTTTTTTTTGAGACAGGGTCTCACTATGTAGTACAGGCTGGTCTTGAACTCATGGTGATCCTTCCTGCCTCAGCCTCCCCAGTGCTGGGATTATAGGCCCAGTTTGGAAAACCGGCTTCTTATGGACTGGATGGTATCCCCCACATTGATAGGTGGAAATCCTAACCCCAGATGCCTCGGATTGCAACTGTGTCGGAGTTAAAGAGGTGACCAAGGTAAACAGCATCTTGTGCATGGGCCCTAGTGCAGTATGACCTGGCTTTTGCTCAGAGGAGGAGATTCTTCAATTTTTGGTACCAAAAAAACCAAAAAACAAACAAAACCTCAAAAAACAATGAGGAGATTAAACTAGAAATGTGCACCCCTGTAATCCCACCACTCAGAGGCCAAGGCAGGAGGACTGTCACTAGTTCTAGGCAACTTAATGAGTTCAAGGTCATCCTGGGACACATAGTGAGGACTGTTGTGAGAAACAAAAAAAGGTAACTTTCTCTTTCCTGATACCTCTAATTCCATTAAAAGCTATTTCTCTGACCTGAGATGCTTTGACAATTTGACATTTCTTAACCACAGTCCACAAGGTCTTTTACCCTTGCTGGTAACACAATACCAGACTAGGTAAGAAAAGAAAAACATGTTTGTTTTGGCTTATGGTTTGGAAGCACAGGTCAACAGGCGGCATCTGGTGCCGGCTTCACACTGGCAGAGTGCCAGGGTGTCACCTGGCATCCTCCAGCTGGAGGCTGAACAGATATGTGCATGTCCCACCTGTCCCCCGAGTGTCCCCTTACAAAGCCATCGGGTCCCTTGTGTGCCCCCCGCCATGGCCTCACCCAGCCTGCCCACCTCATGCTCCCAAGGGGACCGAGTTCTCCAGCTCCGACCTTAACTTTCAAGCGCATTTGAGGAGAAGCAAAGCATATTCAAATCAGGGCGGAATTTTGTTTACTCAAATGTATTTTGTAGCCTGATGTCTCATTCCCAGGCTTTCAGATAAGGTCAAATAGGGAACACGGCCAGAAGAGGAGGCGCAAACAGTTCATCTCTGGGATCTGGTCTCTCTCTCTTCTCCCACGCTTCCCGTCTTACAGCTGAAATACTTAGCTCCTGGGGCGTGGTAGCCCTGGCCTCTGATCCTGGCACTCAGGAGGCTGAGGCAGGAGAATCACTGTGAGTTCAAGCTTAGAGGTGACACATGGCAAGGTCTGACTGCCAGGCACTGTTTTAAACACTTTATATTTTCTTTTTTCATTTTTGTTATTTATTTTTGCGGTACTGGGGATTGAACCCGGGGCCTTCTCATTAGGCTACATCTCCAGCCCTTGTTCTGTTTTTATTTTCAGAGAGAGTCTTGCTAAATGGTCCAGATAGGGCTTGAACTTTTTATCCTCCTGCCTCAGCCTCCCAAAGAGCTGGGCTCACAGGTGTGCATCACCACATCTGGCCTCCGATCACTTCTGCGTTTGCAGAAGCCCAGTACTAAACCGAAACGAAGGCACTTCGCACCGAGGAGTTGTAAGGCAACGATTTATTACCCTCGGGGCTGGTGGGAATCAGTTCCAAATCACCATCCTCAGCTGCGAGTGAAGCAGAAACTGATAAACAATTTGTAAGCAGGAAATACAAAAGCTGATAGCTGGTGTCAGTTTCTATTCTCTCATTACTGAGAAGAAATACTCGACCAAAATGAAGGAAGAAATGATTTATTTAGCTCACAGTTTGTGGAGGTTTTAGTTCATACCCAGCTGGCCCCAAGGCAGAGTGGCGTGGCTAAGGAGCAGGTGTTCATGGCAGCAGCCAGCAACAAGAGCAAAAAGAGCAAAAATGGGGGAAGCAGCCCCCTTCCGTCCTTGCACTGCACTCTGGCTCCGCCCCTGGGCGGGCGGGTATCGCACTTACACCACCAATCCCAGCGCCAGACAACAAACCAATCACAAACACCAGACTCTCTGTAAAGACCCGCCCCCCGGGACCACGTGAGGCTTTAAACACCAACCAAAGCTGCAGGTTATCATTTAATCGATTTTCATGAATGAAGTCATACATTGTCAAGCGGAGTTAAGGAAAGCAAGCTGTTTATTATGAGGTGGGGGAAATTCTGGGGAAAAACGTGCCTCGTGAGGCCAGTGGAGTTAAGTGTGTCCTTGACTGGGCTGTTTGTCCCGGGCAGAAAGTTCTTGGAACACATTAGAAAACAGACTATGCTCTTCAGTGGGAAAATACAGTCCTTGCAGCTGGACCAGGGCAGGCTGAACTGAACCAGGCCGTCTATTAAAAACAGCTGACACACACAGTCCGGGATCAGTGGATTTAGTCTATGTGACAGGCGGGGTGAGCAATCTTGCCTCTCTACAGTGATAGGAATTGTTTTTGTTTTTGGATTTTTTCGTTGTCTTTTTGCAGACAGAGTCTCACTATGCAGTTCAGGCTGGTCTTGCGCTCACTTTGTAGCCCAGGTTGGTCTCCAATTTGCAGTGATCCTCCTGCCTCAGCCTCCTGAGTGCTGGGATTACAGGCCTGGGCCACCACACCTAACAAGGCTACCTTCTTATCTCCTTGGTGCAAAGAGTGTCAGCTTCCAACCACCTGAATTCTGGGGGTGGCAGGAAGGGTTGTGTGGAGATGTTGGGGACAGATTGGGGACAGACTGGGACAGCTGGGGGAAGGTGCAGGGTGTGGCTCCCACATTGAGGTACTGGTTCTGGAATGGGGGGTCAGCGGGGCTCAGCAGCAGCAGCAGCAGTTCGGAGAGAGGCCTCTGACAGACCGTGAATCACCTGTGCTGACCACTTTGCTGATTTATGAATGCGCTGTTACACTGTAACTGCCCAACAGGGTCAGGTACTGGACACACAGTGTCCACACCAGGGTCGGTGAAACAGTGCACGGTGACATGAGCAGGAAACAATTGGGAGTGGACAGCAGGGCCACCACGCTTGGGGCGGCCCGCCCTGCACTGCGCAAGCAGGGCGTCCCTTGGTTGGCAAATGGATGACGCAACTGTATTGTGTTAACCTGGAAGAGAATTCTGATCATTTTTCCAAGTACATTTGGAAACTTAAAATTTCCTAAGTGTCTTTGTGTTAAAAATGTGAAGGATTGATTGGAGATCATAGATGGCAGTTTGCTCTTAGAGACTTATTTATAGTTTAATTTCTTTTTCTTTTTGAGACAGGCTCTCATCCATGTAGCCCAGGCTGGCCTTGAACTTTGTTTTTTGTGGCCTTGAACTTGCAGTGATCCTCCTGCCTCAGCCTCCTGAGTGCTGGGATTAAGGTGTCCACCACCATGCCCAGAAGTTTGATTGTACATAAAATACTCACTTTATGATAAAAGCAATAGATACATCAATGAATGTTTATGTCATTTACATTTTAAGTTTTTCTTTTTTCTTTTTTTTTACATTTTAAGTTTTTCAAACAATGTGTCATACAAATTTTAATTCAGTATCAAAGCACTAAATATGTAATTTCTTAATCTAACCATATCTACATAATCTACATAAACAAATGTCCTCTACCAAATAGTTTTGACAGTTTTCTTGCAGAATCCAATATATGTTTGTGGTTTTGTTTGTTTGTTTTGTTTTTTGAGACAGACTCTCACCATGTAGTGCAGGCTGGCCTCAAATTCACTATGTAGCCCAGGGTGGCCTGGAACTCCAGGCCATCTTCCTGTCTCAGCCTCTGGAATACTGAGATTACAGACATGTGCCACCCTGCCTGGTTTAGAATCCAGTGTTTGTCACAGGGTGGAGGGGGGCCGCTGACAATTGAGTAGAAGCACCTGCAGGGGACCTGGCCAAGACCCCAACTGCCTGTCTGAGGCCCACCGCCAAAGCTTGTTGTAAGAAACAGACACACTCGGTAATGCTCCATGGGGGCTGGGAGGTCAGTGCAGGACCGGGCAGGGCCCAGGACGGCCGAGCCAGCCCCTACTGGTGGGCCAGGGTCAGCAAGGTGCAGGGCCGCCCGGAACAGCACAGCGGGGAGCAGAATAGGCAAAGTTAGCATCGTGGAGGAAACTCCACGCCTGGGCACTGATCTGGAGCCAGACAGCAAGGGGTTTCCGCCCCCCACTCCGGCCCACGGGCAGGAGGGTCCGGGACAGCCCGGGTCACCTTTGGTTCGGGCTCCTGGACCAGCACCCGGTGCCGAGTCACGCGCCCCTCTAGCAGTGTTGCTCAGCAGAGTTTCCGAAGCTGGAGTTTCTGTGTAGCAGTTTCCCTGGCGAGGATCTGAGGTGCACAGCGAAGTTGAAAGGAGTCTGCGCCGAAATGCTGCCGCGTGTTATTAAAGACTTAACTTTCTCTTTTTGAAGACCTTTTTCAGAAGTGCAAACATCAGTGACCCGAGTGGATGAGAAGCCAGAAAAGAAAAGAGGGCGAGGCCCAGATGGCCAGGCTGAGGCAAAGAGGATTGAGCGGCGACAGCAGGACTAAAGAGGGACAGAAAATAAGGCGCCTGTGGCAGTGCACCCTGTAATCTCGGCCCTTGGGAGGCTGAGGCAGGAGGATCCCTGTTGGTTAGCGATAGTTTGGGCTCCATTGCATGACCCTGTCTCAAGGAAAGAAAGGAAGGAAGGAAGAAAGATACATAGATAGATAAGGACTCTTAGTGGTTCAGACTCTGAGCCCGACCTACTGTATTATGAATGGGAAACTCTCTAGGGCAGGGCTTTTTGTCTTTCTCTTTTAGAGCTGGAAATGTAGACGTTCGATAAATAGTTGCCCACAGACCGAAGACTAATGCTCTCTGAGAGCAGTTTTCCTCTTAGCGCTCCTCAGCGTCTTGGCTGGCGGGCGGGTTCTCTGAGCAGAGCAGCCCCAAGGAAGGCACCGACTGGACATCAGAGGGGCGGCATCGGTGCCTTTGCAGATGACTGTGGCAGGTATTTATCACAAATCTGATGGCCAACGGCAGGATTTTCAATTAGCAAAGGGAAAAAAATTGCTAATTTTATTTTTATAAAAAAGAATATCCTTGGTAGGCGTTTGTTTGAGCAGCTATTTCTAAATACCCAGGCCTTGATTTTTGGTTTAGTTTATATTTATTGCAGGGGGCTTTACATCTGGGCTTTACAGAACTTCCTGTAATTTCCTTGAAGTTAAGTTAAGGAGGGTGTCCAGGGCCTCACTATGCCTTGATCCTCCTGCCTCAGCCTCTCAAGTGCTGGGATTACAGGTAGTGCTCCACCACCCCTGGCTTGATTGTAGTTCTTACGTACTTTTAGAACAACTATTTTAGTATTAATTAAATGTGGTCTATAAATTCTTTGTGCAAACAGCTTTGAAGTACTACTGTCTGGTTTAAATGTGCTACTGACCCATGATTAGTTACAAGAATACATTTTGTTAGACGCAGGGGATTCTGGGATTCAGGCATCGCAGTGGTGTTTGTATGATCTTTGGAGGTTGCTGTTTCGTCTTGAGCCCAACATAAAAAGTGACAACAGCAGCCAGGCCACTTTTGAACCTGCAAGAGATGGAAGAGGAAAAGGAGATGATCTGAGCCAGCTCTCAAAACAACATTCAAGCAGGAACATTCCATCTCACAGGAGGATAAAATATAGGCCGACTACTCAGGGAGCCAGAACAGGCTCGGAATGGTGGCTTCAGGAGAGAGCTGGGAGAGAGGGCGTGAGCTGCTGCCACAGAAAAAAGCGGGCGTCGCCCCGACCGAAGAACTCACAGCTGCTCTTCAGCATCAGAGAAACCTCGGTTAGACCTGATTCCTGCTGCCAACCTGATGTGCATGGTCCTGTAATGGAGAAGGAAGATGGAGATTTTGAAGGGGAGAGTGATGATCCTGCAGGTCTTTGTGATAGCTCGGACCCTGTAATAAAACCCAAGGAAGCAAGAAATTAAAATTTGGGGAGCAAAGGCTTTATTTTAGGCCAGGCCTGGCGACACAATCCCCAGGAGCCAATTTGGAGACTGCACACCTTACAGCTAGAAAGGTTGGGATTTAAAGCCGAAAACCACAGGAATGTTGTAATCGCTGACACAGGTAGCATCTGGGCCTTATAGAACTTCCTGTAATTTCCTTGAAGTTAAGCATTTCTCAAAGAACAGCACATTTTATTACAGATAGCCGGATGAGGGGTAGGGGAGGGGGTTACAGGAAACTGATACCTAAGGCTTTTACAGCTTTCTCAGGAATTGAAACTTAACCTAGAAAGATAGGAAGGAAAGGGGGGTGCTGAGCGAAGGAAAGGGGGGTGCTGAGCGGCGCATACAGAACAGAAATGAGGCACAATGGTTAGAACTAGGCTATAACATTCCCCTCTGATGTTGTGACTGAGGTCAAATCTTTGACCTAATTTTCCAGATTAACTCCCCGCAATTTAGGCAGCATCAAGGGGTGGTAATGTATCTGGGGAAACATTATTTTTATTAGCTGCTTGACTCGTTCCTCAACCATGAGTTTTCTGATCTTATCTTGCGGGCTGCCCCCATCAGACACATGTATAGGGGCCACCCTGCTCCAGCACACTGATTTACCAACCGTGCCGAGACATGAGGCTTGGGCATACTTTGATCTTCCTATTACTGTTGGATTGGTGGACCAATCACCTCCAACACTTTCAGCCCGTGTCCTCATAAGCTCAGCAGTGAAGTAAGTTTTGCTATCTATATCTATACATTCTTGAACAGAGTCAGAGCAGGAGGAATGCATTTCTGAATGCTAAGAACAATTCTGAGGGCATGGCCCTGGCTGGCTGCCTTTGTTAGGTATCATGCAGGGCTTTAACATACACATCAAACCCCCTGTCATTTGTGTGGGAAGGATCTCGATCCTTGTTTTCTACTCTATGTATAATTCCTCACCCCAGATGGTGTCTTTACCTTTAGTAATATAGCCCCCTCCGCAATCACAGGGGCTCCCATACAAAGATCTTAACAATTGTTCTTTGCTTACAGGGGGACCAAAGCTGCCCTGCAAGGTCGGCATCAATGTTATTAAAATCAAAGCAAGCAAGCTAAAACAGTTCATGCCTGGCGTAATCTAACTATGCTTTAGTCAATTTTAACTTTAAGGGGTTACCCGTCTGCTGTACAGTCCATTGAGAACACTCCTCGCTGTCTGTTGGGTCCAGTGGTTTGACGTGGGTATGTATGGTGAATCCACGCAGTCTCTCATGCTACCTTGACGGTGGTGAGAGTGCTGAGCACCACGGTGAAGGTCCTTCCCAGCGGGGTTCGAGGGAGTCACAGTGGTGACATCGTACCAAGACTGGAGTCCCCGGCTCGATCGGCGCTTTGAGGGGCGTCTCTGAAGGCAGATCCGGGTGTTTTTGTCTAAACAGCTGGTGGATTGAAGTCAACACGGTTGGAGAGTCTGCAGGGACTTAATGAGATCTTGATTAGTTATTTCAGCTAGTTTATCTTCTGACAATCTTGGAACCAATGGTGGGGGCCTCCCAAACATAGCTTCAAAGGGGGAAATTCCAGAAACATATGGGGTACATCTAGCTCTTAACAGTGCAAAGGGAAGAAGGCTCACCCAATTATTGCCAGTTTCTAAAGACAGCTTAGCTAAAGTGTCCTTGAGAGTTTGGTTCATACCTTCTACTTGCCCTGAGCTTTGTGGCTGATAGGCACAGTGGAGTTTCCAATTAATGTTCAATGCCTGGCTAACTTTTGGGTGACTTGGGCTATGAAAGCCGTGCCATTATCGGACCCTATTGATAGTGGGAGGCCAAATCGAGGTATGATCTCATGCAATAGACTTTTAACTACCACCAAGGCTGACTCGGACTTAGTAGGGAAAGCCTCTACCTAGCCAGTGAAGGTATCTACTAATACCAAGAGACAGCGGTGCCCCTGTAAACCAGTCTTTACCATGTCTGTGAAGTCTACTTCCCAATGTTCTCCTGGAACAATTCCTTGATGTCGGGTGGTCTCCAGCGTAGAGCTCTTGGCTGAGTTGACTAACAAGCACTGTGGACATCTGGAGCTCAAAGAGGCAGTCAGTTTGGAGAGTTTTGGAATAAAAAACCGAGTTCTGAACAATTCCGCAAGTTTAGTTCCCCCTAAATGGTTAGTCTGGTGAGCCTGGTGTAACAGCTCCCGCCCTAGTGCCTCCAGTAACAGTACTTGTTTATCAGGTAACTGGTACCAGCCCCCTGGGGTGGGGACTTCACTCCAAGTTGAGATGCTAACTGTAGGTCTTTCTTTGTGTAGACTGATTCTGACCAGGTTGGAGGGACTAGCATCAGAGCAGTTACTTTCTTGGTTGGCCCCTCTGATGTGGTTGCTATTTTTCAAGTGGCTTGATCTGCCAAACTGTTTCCTAAGGTGACAGTGTCATCTCCTGTCTGGTGAGCCTTGCAATGAATAATAGCAACTCGTTGAGGCAGCCAGACAGCTGCCAGCAAGTCTAGAATCTGTGGAGCATTTTTAATCTTAGTCCCAGCCGAGGTTAAGAGACCTCGCTCCTAGCCTGATAGATGGCTCCATGTACATGTATAGTAGCAAAAACATATCTACAGTCAGTATAGATGTTTACCCTCTTTTCTGTGGCTAGTTTTAGCACCTCAGTCAAAGCAATGAGTTCTGCCTTTTGGGCAGAGGTGTCAGCCTCTAACTGCTCAACCCAGAATACCTCCTTTTCAGTGGTCACTGCTGCCCCGGCCACTCATTTGCCGTTCTGGATGAAGCTGCTTCCATCGGTGAAATAGTTGTCGGCATTTCCCAAAGGCTGGTCAGTAAGATCAGCCCGTAGGTTCTGCTGCAGTTCAAGGATGTCAGCACACTCATGGAGAGGTGTCCTTTGTTCCTCCAGGTCGTCATCAGGCATAAGGGTGGCTGGGTTTAAAGCTGAAGAAGTCTTGAAAACTACCTACTCTGGGTCTAGAAGCAGGGCCTGATAGTGTAAAATTCTAGCATTCGAGAGCCTTTTTTTGGGAGGTGTTTTGATAAGAGTCTCTAAACTATGGGAGATCACTACAGAAATCTTCTGTCCATAAGTAAGTTTTTAGCCTCTCTAAGTAACATTGCCACGGCAGCTAGGATTCTCAGGCAGGGGGGCCATCCTCCTGTCACTGGATCAAGTCTTTTGGAGAGGTAGGCTACAGGCCTCTTCCAAGGGCCAATGTTTCTTCCTGGGCTAGGACTCCTTTGGCAATGCCCTTGAGTTTATCTATGAACAAGGTGAACGGCTTGGTAATGTCGGAGTCCCAGGGCTGGAACCTCTGTGAGGCCCGCTTGAGCTGCTGGAAGGCCCGTTCACATTTATCAGTCCAGTTCAGTGAGTTTTGAGTTTCTCCCTTACGGGAGTCATATAGAAGCGAGCTTTTCAGTAAATTTTGGCCTACAGTATCCAATCACCCTCACAAACTCTCATCTGTTTTTTTAAAAATTCTCTCTCATAGAGCAATTCTAACACCTTGGTTATCTTTTTTTTTTTTTTTTTTTTCTTTTTCCTTTTTATCGGTACCGGGGATTGAACTCACGACTGCCTGCTTGCAAGGCAGGCGCTTATGCCGCTGAGCTAAATCCCCAGCCCCACCTTGGTTATCTTTTTGTTAGTAGCTTCTTGTAAATTCTCTCAGTTCTCAAAGACCTTTTGTGCTATCTCTACTGGCTGAGGGGCATTTTCTCAAATCTCTCAAACCTTCGCAATTTTTGTCTAACATGTGGGGCCGACTGAGTTGCAAAGAGAACAATTGGCAATACTTGGGAAACCTCCTTACCTCTGGATGTCCAATCGGGGTGGGACAAAAGGAAAACATGATTCTAGCATTCCAGACCAGAGAGCAGGCTTCATCTGGATGGCACACCGCTTTTTGTCTAAAGGGTACCACGTGGCAGGCCATCATTTTATTGAAATTACATACTTAATAAAAAAGGGCTTTTTCATAGGTAACAAAATTGTGCCGCATAATCTCCCAGATGTTCACAGCACATGCAAGAACTTGTATCTTATCTCTATAATCACCTATAATCTCATTTTAATGGAAACATTTTGCAGCAAAGGTTTACCAATCTTATGAATACTTCTACCAAAACTGATCTAATACTGTCAAATTCTGAACACATTTACTTCTTGTCAAACCTGTTATTTGCAGTACTATAAACCAAGACAAATGAAATTCACATCCTCTTGAGCTTTCTACAACTTACAATATACCCCCAAGTTGAGCTTTTAGCTTCTTCCACATTCTGGCACAGCCAGACATTTTTACTTGAAGACAAAACCACTTTCTTTGTCCCTCTTTTTCTTATTATTACCAGTCAATTACCTTTCCTCTCACTTCTCAGACAACATTAAAACTCAACAAAACACTTGAAGTCACCTTTTAATAGTCTAAAACATATTTAATTATTTTATGTCTTTTTACTACATTAAAATGCTGTATTTAAAAAAAAAACTGTAACCTTTTAACTGGCTCAAATGTAGTATGACCTGGTTTTTACTTGGTAAAGTTGATATGATCCTTAAAAACCATAAATATACATACATGTGCACATATGTTTACATTTTAACCAGAAAGAAAATACTCTTTTTTTAAAAAGCATGCAGAGGTTGCAAGTAATCAATTGAGGACTAAAACATTAAACAAGGCGCCACAACATAAAAGACACAAACAAAGGTTGCTTCGTGCAGTTTGGTAAGCTAAAGGAAATAATATTTTTATTATGAACCTTGAGTCTAATAAGCCATATGGATCCTGCAACAGAAATGGGCAATGAGCCCCTAAGTTAGTAACAAATTCTAACAGGCAGACAATTCTAAAGTACAAAAACACTGAACATAAATATCTAAATCCCTTTGTCCGTTTTGGGCTGGTAGAAGGGGTTCCTAGGAGAGAATGTTCTGCTAGATTTGGGGTAACCAAAAGGAGAATAATTAGAAGAAATGGACACACAGACAGACATACAAGACAAGACAAGCTGCAGCAAAATGGCCTTTGCTCTAAAATTGGTCAAATTTTGGGATCTGGAGGAATTAACAAATTAACCAACGGAGCAGTTCCCCACCCGGGCAGAGTCACAAATGGCTGAAGTTCGTCCTGAAAACTATACAAACAGACAAGATTTGCCCCAAAAAAACAATTGACTCTGTCCTCGGGACATCCCAAATTGAGGGCATCCCCTCCCCAAGAGAACAAACTGACTGCAGCCCAAAGAAACTCTCCAGAGAACTTACTTTCAAATGTTCAGATGAGTCTGGGGTCTTGCTCCCATCCCGGGAGAGTCCCCAAATGTGATAGCTCAGACCCCGGAATAAAATCCAAGGAAGCAAGAAATTAAAATTTGGGGAGCAAAGGCTTTATTTTAGGCCAGGCCTGGCGACGCAATCCCCGGGAGCCAATTTGGAGACTGCGCACCTCACAGCTGGGGAATTAGGCTTTTAAAGCTGAAAATCACAGGAATGTTATAATCGCTGACACCATTAGGTAGCATCTGAGCTTTACAGAACTTTACAGTAATTTCCTTGAAGTTAAGCATTTCTTAAAGAACAGCACATTTTATTACAGATAGCCGGATGAGGGGTAGGGGAGGGGGTTACAGGAAACTGATACCTAAGGCTTTTACAGCTTTCTCAGGAATTGAAACTTAACCTAGAAAGATAGGAAGGGAAAGTGGGGCTGAGCGGCACATACAGAACAGAAATGAGGCGCAATGGTTAGAACTAGGCTATAACAGTCTTCAGGCAGAACTGGGAAAAACTAAACACGAAAGAGCTGGAGAGGAAAGGGTTGGAGGAAGACGTCCCTGGTGGAAAGCCTCTGCTCAGCCTCAGGCCACCTTCACGGTTAGAAGAAGGGGGATGATGACCCTGTTTAAGGACTGTGCAAAAGCTTGGGGTGAGCAAAAGAGAGGCAACAGATTTGCAAACCATACGCTGAGATCTGAATTTCACAGAAAGTTGATGGAAACTACATTAAGCAGTACAGTTTTATGTTGCAAAATGTTGGGGGTTGGTCTGGTTGTTTTTTCTTGCCACCGTCTAAATAGCGTATAGGCTTCCCCAATTCTAAGCTACACAATATCTTGGCCTTTGACGATGCTTTACGCAATGATGATGTGGGAACGGGTTTACCAGTTCCAGTCCCTGAATGTTTCCTGTCATGCTTTGTTTTTAATATTGGAAAAGGAAGTGGCTTGCAGTAAATATTTGTAATCTAAAAAAAATAAAATAAAAGGGATGTCCTAGGCACTGTTGGGCAGTGCTGGGTCCCCCAAAGACAAGTGCACCCCACTTAGTGCCCTGTTCTGATTTGGGCCAGGGCCTTTGCTTGGGGCGCCCCGTCCAGAGCCCCATGCTGGGGCCTCTCTGTCATCCTGCCCTTTATTTTTCTGTTGTCACACGTGTGTAACACGTCCATTCAGGATAACAATGTCCATTCTGGGAACTTGGAACAAATCTCTGTCCCCACACTCAGCCTCCTCTGTCCTGGGAGCCGAGGAGGGACGTCCCCCACATCGGGTGAAATCTCTGAGCTGTTCCCAGGCCAGGCCCTGACTGTGACCTTTGAGCGTTCTCACCCTCCTAGGACAAGGGGTTTCCTGAGGCTCCCATCTGTGACCCGAAATGGGATGGAATATTCTGGAAGGTTCAGAGCAGCCACTTCCTTCCCCACTGCTACCAGGAAGAGCCACGTCCTTCCCTGGGGACCCAGGCCTCCACCAGCCCCAGGGACACACTCGGCCAGGTCTCCGCGTCCTAACCCGAGTGTGCCCCTCTGTACCCGCTCCCCCAAGCTCCAGCCCTCCCTGCCTCATCCTACCTGGCACCGTTCTGTGGCCCTGTGACACCCGGGCAGGGGCGGGTAATTCCGGCCGTTGTCACAGCCCCCTCCTGGGGTGTGTGTAGCCCAGGCTGGCCTGGAACTGGCTGCCATCCTCCTGCCTCAGCCTTAGCACACCTCACAGGTGTGTGCCACGCTGGGACTCAGGACTGGGTGGCAGGAATGAGGACCACAGAGGGCAGAGAGGCCAGGACAGGGGGCCTAGCAGTGACCACAGAAAGGGGCCGGTCTTACTCTCCACCCCAGAAAGAAAGAAAAATAGGACCTTGTGACCCTGGCAGGGGACGGGCCATGGTGACCCCCTTTCCAGGGTGTGGGGGCTGGAAAAAGGGCATCCAGGCAGACGGTTTGTTGTCCCTGGGCCTCTTAGAGGGGGTGCTCACAAAGCATCATGGGAAATTCCCTGGCCTGGCCAAGGATGCCACGGAGCCCCAGCCCTGAGAGAGCATTGCGAAATCCAGGATCCCCACTGAGCTGCACCCCAGCTCTTTATTTTTTTCATTTTATTGTACCTATTTATTTTGGTATCAGGGATCAAACTCAGGACATTATGCTTGCCAGGCTGGTGCTTTTGCCGCTGAGCTAAATCCCTGGCTTATTTTTTATTTTGAGACAGGGTCTGGTTAAGCTGTCTATTCTGGGCTCCAGCGTGTTACCCTCTGGCTTCAGCCTCCCGGGTGCCGCAGTGGCAGGTGTGCGCCACCATGCAGAGCTGTGTGGTTAAGGTGATGGAGTTACAGTTCGCGCAGCCTGGGACTCAGATGAGAACCAGAGGGACCTGGGTGCCCCTGCGTGGGCGGACCCAGGCCTAGCGTGGTCCTCAGGGACTGAGAAGCTGAGGAGAAGGCGCGGCAAGGGACCCAGAGCCGAGGCAGATGATTCAGCCTGAAACCGAAACCCCAGGTACAGGTAGAGGGAGGCTTAGGCTTGGCTTTTGTTTTCTCTTCTTTTTGAAGCTGGGTGGAGCAGAAAGTTTCAGGAATGAAGCGAAGTCCTCTCCATCCTTCTCTGAGGTCCCCTTCAGCAGCTCCCCCTCCCCTCCCCTCTCCTCGCCTCCCCTCCCATCCTCTTCCTCTTTTCCTCTTCCTCCTCCTCCTCCTCCTCCTCCTCTTTTTGCAGTACTGGGGATTGAACCCTGGGCCTTCTCAGTGTGCTACATCCCCAGCCATTTTTTATTTTTTATTTTGACACAGGCTCTCAATCCAATAAAGTGTTAAATGACTCAGACTGGCCTGGAATTTGCTTTTGCGGTTTTGCCTTTGTTTTTGTTTTTTGGAGGCAGGGTATCACTATGCAGCCCAGGCTGGCCTCAAACTCAAGTGACCCTCCTGCTTCAGCCTCCCATGTGCTAGAATCACAGGTGTGCACCACCATGCCAGGCTGGCTTGGAATTTGTGAGCCTCCTGCCTCAGACTCACAGAGTGCTGGGACCACAGTCCTGTGCCACCACCTCAGCTACCACTGCTTTATTTTTTTTTCAGTCTTTTGGAGACAGGGTCTCACTATGCAGTTCAGGCTGGCCTTGGCCTCACTTTATAGCCCATGCTGGTTTCAAATTTGTAAGAATGCTCCTGCCTCAGCCTCCCAAGTGCTGGGGTTATAGGTGTACATCACCACACTCGGCTTCTTCCTTCTTTGTGAGACACGGTCTCGCCCCACAGTGCGGGCTCAAACCTGTGACCTCCTGCCTCAGTCTGCCAGTGTTGGAGTCACAGGCATGTGCCACCTTGCCTGGCAGAGAGTCGCTTTTGAGTTGTGCTCTTCATCAGGAGTTTCTCTTGTCCGGCTCTGAGATCTGCTGTGGGCGAAGCAACAGCTGCTCCAGCGCAGCTCTGGGACAGCTGCGAGCCAGGTGGGGGCCGAGCCTCCCAGCTGAGGACCCTGGGGGAGGCCTTATCCACCTCTCTGAGCCCCCAGAACCCCAGGGTACTCGGTGACCTGACAGCTCTGTCCATCCTGGTGAAGACAGCCAGGTCAGGCCAAGGGCATTCATTGCATACCTGTAATCACAGCACCAGGCAGGCTGAGTCAGGAGGATTCCTGTGAGTTCCTGTGAGCTCGAGGCCAGTTTGGGCCAAATAGTGAGTTCAAGGCCAGCCTGAGATACACAGTGAGACATCATCCAAAAAAAACCAAATAAAATACAATTTTTAAAAATGAATATAAGCTGGGCATGGTGGTGCATGCCTGTCATCCCAGCACTCAGGAGGCTGCGGCAGGAAGATCTCTGAGAATTCAAGGCCAGCCTAGGATACACAGGGAGACCTTCCTCAAAGAATAATAAAAAGAATAGAAATGGAGGCCCCCGGAACAGGCACATAACCCACAACCATCTCACAGCCCTCCCTCTCCAGCCAGAATAGTTCTTATCGAGCTGTGGGAGTGCAAACCTGTAACATGGCGCCAGAGAGGCCGAGGCAGGAGGATCCCAAGTCTGGGCAATTCAGTGAGTTCAAGGCCGGCCCCAGATACATAGGAGACTCTGCCTCAAAAACCTAAAGGAACCAAAAGCTGGCCCTCAGGTAGGAGGAGACCAGGTGAGCCGTGGGAGAGCAGGAAGGGGCGCTCCTTCTGGGCAGAGGGGCCGGGCTGCACCTCCACACAGCGTCTGCCTGCTGATGATTCCTGTCTTATGTCCCTGGCCCCTAACCCGAGCTCCCCAAAGGGAACACCGCTGGGAACAGGTCCACACCACACTGCAGTACAGGGGACCAAGGACACAGAGGGAGCGGGCGTGTAATGCACACGTATGTCATTGTGGTACTCTGGGAGGCTGAGGCAGGAGGATTACAAGTTTAAGCCAGTTAATGAGACCCTGGCTGAAAAAATATATATATCTGTATTTAAAAGGGCCCTGCTGTAGCTCAGGGAGAAGTTCCCAACCTCCAATTCCACATTAATGAATAAATAATAGGTGATACGGAGCAGGAGGGTGGGGACAGTCGTGTCCCCGTGGACACAGGATGCCAGGGAGGGACCTGGACAGCACCATGCAGGACGCCCCTAGTACTGTACCAAGACCGCACCTGCAGGAGGAATCCGGGGTCTGGGGTGCAGCTCTCTCCCAGCGCCCTCCCCTGGGAAGGACAGCGGGGTCTCTGAGGCCTCCTGCTAATTATTTATTCGTTTTGTAAAATTTATTTAGAGGCCCAGGCCGGCCTCTGACAAGCCGTGATCCTGTCTCAGCCTCCCCAGTGCTTCGGTTTGGAGAGGATTTTAGGAAAAATGGGCAGAAGGAGAAAAGGACAGGTCAGCAGGGAGGGGGCCGGGAAGGGGACGGGAGGAGCTCACAGAGGGGCTCGGTTTTCCTGGGTCAAAAAGCGAGAAGCCGCCGGCCCTCATCCCAGCACCGTGCGAGGCCGAGGCAGGAGGGTCGCCAGTTTGAGCCCCGTCTGGGAGACCCGGCCTGGAAAGAGAAGGCTGCGAGGCGGGCGAGGCCAGGGCGCAGGCCGCGGGCTGCTGGCTCCGGTCCCCAGCCTGCTGCCTCGCGGGCGGGCGGGTGGGCGGGGAGGGGGTGCGGGCGGGGCGCGCTGACCCCGCCCAGCCCCGGGCGGCGCTGCGGGCAGCGGGACCGAGCTGCGCCCGCGCAGACGGAGGTCGCGTTCCGGCTCCGGGGACCGGGCTACCCGCCCGAGCAGCAGCTGCGCCCCGAGCCCCGGCCCAGGTCAGGTTCGTGGGTCCCGGGGGGGGGAGGGGCGGTGACTCCGGGGGTGACGCGGGGCCCCGCGGGAGGGGGACACCCGGGCTGTCGCTCCTCACCGCGCCAGGTGAGAAGCTGAGGTCCAGGTGCAGCCCGCGGGAGGGAAGAGGCGCCCCCGGAGGTACCCTGCTTTCTGCCAGGCCAGCCGGTGCCTCAGTGTCCTTATCTGTCACCTGGGAGCAGAACTTCCCGCCTTCTCCACGGATTCCGAGGGGCCTTTGGCTCCGAGAAAGGATTAAAGAGGCATCTCCTGCCTAGGCTGGAGGGGAGCGCAGGGGCTGTAATCTCAGGTCAGCACTTGGGGAGGCTGAGGCAGGAAGATCTCCAGATCAAGACCGGCCCAGACCATACAGTGAGACCTGTTCTGTCCTTCCCATACTGTCCCACAGCTTGCTGTTTGTCGCCGTATGCAAACAATAGGGCAGCCGCGTTCTGGGAGCCACAGGCAGGGTCCAGACCACACCCAGGCATAGCAGCAGGGACTTTATCACCAGGTGGGAGCTGCAAAGGGAAGCCCTCAAACCCAGGGCCAAAGTTTCAGAAAAGGAGAGGTGGCTGCAGAGATGCCAGCCTGGGTCACTGACGCCCTGATGTGGCATGGAAAGCCCGGCTCAGGGAACAAACCCCGAAGTGCCCCTTCCCACGGTCCAGAGGCCTCCTCTCTGGAGGTTGTGAGCTCCCTGGGGTCTTCCCCGCCCCCCCAGGTAGGGCCCTCTGCCCTTGCAGCCAGGCTCGGGTCTGAGGTGCACTGTGGCTGGCGAAGGGTGCTCCCCTGTCTTTAGTGGGGACCGGCTGGGTTAAGGCCCGACAGAATGTCTCCCTACCAGGGCCCCTATTTCTTTCCTTTGGTTTTTTGAGACACCGTCTTGCTGTGTAGTTGAGGCTGACTCTGGAGCCCAGGCTGGCCTCGAATTTGTGGCCTCCTGCCTCGGCCTCTGCACACACCCCTGCCTCCCCCACCTGTCCTGTTCTGTGTACTTCAGTGCTTAAACCTTGTTGCATCGAGTTTAGTTAAGAGTTCTCCTTTGATATTTAAGATGCTTCTTTGTGGAGCCCATAATTATATCCTGGCAACCACCAGCCCTACCCAGGGACTGCTGCCTGGGATGGGAGGCCCTGAAGCCTGGTGTGCGCTGAGAGGCTGAGGCAGGAAGTCACCAAAAGTGAGCTCCAGGCCAGCCCCAAACGGCATAGTGAGACCCTGTCTCAAAAAGACAAAACAAGCAAATGAAAAACAAAATGGGAAAGAATAACAAAGACCAGCTCCCTCCCAGCCTCTCTCTCACCGCTCTGAGATGGGCCAGTGCTGGGCGTCTGCCTGCCCTGCACCCCGGACTCCACTGCACAGCCGGAGGTGCAGGAAAGTCACCGGCCCTGAGGTCTCCAGGGGAAAAGTTTCACAAGTTCCTCCTGGTGCCTCGGAGCAACCTTGGTAGAGATGCAAATGCAGGTGCCAGGTGTGCTCTCAGCCAGCTTTCTGTGGTCAATAATACAGTGCCACAGGCTGAGTCAGAAAAAGAAAGGGCTTTTTTAAAACTGGGGAATCAAACCCCGAACGCGGTACCCCTGAGCTCCACCTCAGCACTTCTTTAGTCCTCTAAATTGTCCCGAAAGAACCGGAAATTGTGAGCCTCCTGCCTCAGCCTCCCCCAGTGCTGAGGTGACCACCATGCCTGGCGGTGAGGGCCTTTTGGCTGGCAGAAATCCAAGGTGCCCAGGCATCAATGACAGGAGTACCTGAGGGCTTTTGTATCCGAGGAGGGGAAGGCAGCACTGAATTCCTGCATCCTTTAGCCACCCACTCCCTGGCCTGCATCTGGGCTCAGGAGTGAGGAGCCTGCTGGCTCTGCAGAGCCAGTGTGAGCACCTTGCACACTTCCTGGCTGCACACTCACTGCCTCAGCTCCGGGGGTGCATTTCCAAGCACTTCCCAGAGCCAAGCAAACTGGATCTCGGGGAGCGCGCCCTGTGTGTGTGTGTGTGTGTGTGTGTGTGTGTGTGTGTGTGTGTGTGTTTGCACGCACTGTGGCTCAGGCTTTTGCATTTGTACTTGGCCGTTTTCTTTGCTGATGGGAAGGAGCTGGGCTGGGCCTCAGAGGAGGGAGGAGGTTCCGGGACTGAGGTCCCAGGGGACCGGGGTGGGGACAACACCAGCTGCCCCAGGGACCTAAGCAAGCAAAGCAGCCCGAGCAGGGGCTGGGAGGTCTCCAGCTCCCTGGGCCCCTCCTGGGCAGGGCTGTTCATCATACTGCCCCCCCCCAGTCCTCTTCCCTGGGAGGTGGCAGTGGTGCCATTCTGGTGAGGTGACAGACCCTAGGGGCAGGAAGTGTCCTCTTGAGGGTCACTGAGCTGAGCTCCAGGCCGGCTCCCTACCAATCACAGCCACCAGCCCTGTGGTCACTTCCTCTCCTGCCCATTTCTGGCAGGTTCGGGGAGGGCTCCACCCAGCATCTTGCTCTTGGCTGCTGTCCTCCATCTCCGCCTCCTCATGTCCTTCTGGATCCATCCCAGCAGGGCCACCGGGTCCAGGCAGGAGTGTCACAGCCTCGGGGTCCACACCTATATATGCTATGCCTGGTGTTGGGGGGGCTCGTGGCACCCAGGTGCCAGGCGCAGGGACACAGGGTGGCCGTCCACTCCTCGCTGTGTGTGAGGCAGAGACAGAGCCCCACCGGCCTGGCTCCCACCGGGAGTCTCAGCCTTCCTGCCCCCCCCCCCCAGGTCACACTCTGGACTCCAGTAATGCAGTCCACTGAGTCCCAGGGTGCCGGGTGCTCTGATTTATGAGGTACAGTATGATAATTGGATATGAGTACACCACACAGTGATCGAACCAGAGTACTTAGTGTTCCCATCGCAGCAAATGAGCTTGTGCCACGGGCTGGCTTCTCTGCCCTCTGTAGTCGTGATTACCCGTGATTACCCAGGGCCCTCCGTGGAGATGACAGGCCATCCAGACCGAGAGGGCAGAGAGTGCCCGGGCCCTGCAGTCCTGTGGGCCAGCTGATAGCATGGGTCTGGAGTTTGAGGCCAGGGCCTCAGAGGGCGGTGGACCTCCAGTGGTCACCCTGGAAGTCAGGGCGTGGCCCCGGGGCCCCCTGGGGAGTCCCTCTTATGGTGACCTGGCTTGTGGCCAGTGGTGGCGGTGAGTGTAGTTGTCAAGCTTTTCTTGGAGCCCTGAGAATCAGATGTAGGGTCTGTTTCTCTCGTTTGTTTTTGTGGGGGTTTTGTACCAGGAATTGAACTCAGGACCTTGCTCTGGCCAGGCAGGCGCTGTGCCGCTGAGCTACGTCCCCAGCCAGGGTCTGTTTCTCTCAACGCTGCAACCAAGGCAGTTCTTTGTCCCCATCTCTCTGTTTTCTCTTCAGTCCTTCCTCGTCACGGTTATAAAATCTTTTTTTTTTTTTTTAATCGGTACCGGGGATTGAACTCACGACCACCTGCTTGCAAGGCAGGTGCTTATGCCGCTGAGCTAAATCCCCCACGGTTATAAAATCTGAGGAGGCAACTTGTACTAGAGTGTCAGTGAACCATCTGGGGCAAAAGCCATTTATAGCTTTTTTCTAATGTTTGAGGCTGACTGCGTAATAAACTTATTTTTAAGAATAATTTGTCCCTCTATGGAATCAGGGTCCAGGGAAGTATGCTTTATCATTGCCTCTTGTAAACGCTCTAAGAAGGCAAAGGGAAGGCCCTCTTTTTCTTGTTGAAGAGCTGATAAGTTAAAATATTTGAATGAGTTAGTTTTATGGTTTTTAGCTCTTCATGTCTGGAAATGTTTCCTATTCCAATCTGCCATCCGGTTGCTAGGCCAGTAGGGGTCTTGGTAGGGACGGCTTGGGCTCTGGTGGGAACCGGTGGCTCCGTCTTCTGCTTTCTAAAATAGAAGAGAAGGATGCTCCTCTCCCACGGCGACAGCAGCTTGCAATGCTCTGGCCTCTCACTGCACGTCGATGTTGGATTTAAAAGCACTGGTATCACATCTTTCCAGTCCAGCTCATAGTCCGAGCATGTCCTCTAGGGACCTCAATGTACTTACCAGGGTCATTTGAAAGTTTTCCAAGGTCTAACTTTATCTGTTGTAAGTGGCGGAGAGAAAAAAGCTCGTGAATTCTGGACAGTCAGTCCGTGTGCTTCCTGTAAAGGCCAGTGCCCTGGAGGAGCTCGTAAGGGTAGGCTGGGTCCTGCAGGCACTCGGAGCCCTGGAAACGGGGAAGGGGACCCTCAGGCTCAGGACTGGTGGGCGAGGCTGTGATGGAGGCTGTGATGGACACCGCTTCTCCTTGGGCTCCCAAGGGTGGAGAGGAGCTGGCTGGTCCTGAGTAGTGGGTGCCTGGGTCAGGACGCCTGGCCCTCCTGTGGCTACATTTACACTTTGAACATAAATAATGAGTATTTCTTCTTACTGTAAAGAGAGTCTGACCATGGGACAGTGTTGACCCCTTTTCCTGTTTTTGATGGTGTTGTTACGGGCAGCTGAGGCCCAAAACAACAGCGCTGGGCCCTGGAAGGAGCCAGGCCAGGAAGCCAGAAGCCTGCAACCTGGGAGGAGACCACGCCTCCGGCTGTGGCCAGACTTCAAGACAAAAGGTCAAGCTGATACACCCACATCCCAGGACTGCGAGTCTACATCTGTGTCTGTCACCCTGAGGAAGCCAGAGGGGAAGTCACTGGTCTTTGAGTGCCTGCTTGCTGTGTGACTGGCTTCCCCACTGACCCCCAGTTTAATCAGGTTTACTGAGCGATTAATCCTACTGTTTGACCATGGTTCTGTCCCACTTGGCCCACCTTGCCAAGTTCACTTTTTTGGGGGTACCAGGGATCGAACGCATGATCAATCTTGCCAGACGGGCACTTATGCCGCTGAGTCAAATCCCCGGCCCCAAGTTCACATTTTGAATCCACCTCACTGTGTGGTTTTGCTCTCTAAAAGTCCCTAGAAAAGACAGAGTCCCTGGCAACCCTCTCGGGACCCCTTCTGACCCCCCTCAGACAGAAGCTTTCTTTCTCTCAATAAATAGATTCTGCTCTTAACCTCAGTTGTTCCTACAATTCATTCTTCAGTCTTAGAGAACACGAACTCCTCCCGGACGTACAGCAGCAGGCTGGGAGCTTCCTTCTCTTATGTCAGTGTGACTCCAGCTGTAAAATGGCATCACGATGAATTCTTACGTCTGTGTCCCAGTTTGGCTTCGGCGGTACGAGGGCCACACAGTGTGCAGAGAAATACTAACGGCTGTTTTGTGAGGGTCCAGCATTCCCCAGTGCTTCAGCATGCACTGCAAAAGAGTGAAAGATTTTGATAATAAGCTACCTATGTACGCAAAAAGAAAGAACTAGGTGTCCCCTCACTTCTGTTTGCTAGTGTCCTTGAGTTGATTCTACTCCAGGGCCCGTGGATGCCATCTGGAGAGAACAGAAGACAGAAAGTGACCAGCCATCCACCCTCAGACTGCGGTGTATGTTTATCTCCCCTGATAACCGGGAACTTGGTTTTTAAGCACAAGTTACTGTGACAGGAAAGTTCAAAGAAGGAAATGTAACTTTGTAATAAGCTGTTGCTTTTGTTCACTGGAAGGGGAGATGGGTGAAGGAGAGTTGGAGGCGGTCAGAGACTTCTCAGGCTGTATAGGAACTCGCCTCTGGAGACCCACGAAACAGCTGGAGGAGCCTTGCCCAAGCACTGGGGCAAAAAACTCTCCAGACTCTTCGTCCTGCAGCGAGCCCCCTACCATTCCTAGCAACAGGAGGATACCCTATTTTATTTAAAATCACAGTTCTGCAAAGGCACAGCATTTTTTTTTTTTTTTTGTCTTTTTCATTTTTATCTGTACCAGGGATCGAACTCACAACTGCCTGCTTGCAAAGCAGGTGCTTATGCCGTTGAGCTAAATCCCCAGCCGTCACAGCATTTTTTTATGAATACATAAAAGCAAAGGCTATTTATTCCTAATTAACATATGTAAGGCACAAATGCAGATCATCCCCCATCCCACGCTGTGAAAGGTAAGCAGTTGTGAATGCTGTCTCAGCCTAATCTCTAACTGATTTTAAAATCCACTGAAAAGTTTAGGGAGCTGCTAGGTTACTAGCAGAGAGATAAGTCTGATAGATAAGTGGGGATTTTTCTAAGGTCAGGAGCCTGTGGGTGTCCTGGCCAGTTCTCAGTTTCTGTTGGTGCACAAAAGCAAAGGTCAGTCTCCAAGGAACCCAGCTGTTTGTCTGGTCAGCATTCCACTGGGCTTGGCTTCAGTGGGGATCCACCTGAGAGATGCTGGGGAAACCTGTCCTCTGCTTTAAGAGTGGGCAGCTGTGGGCTGGGGATATAGCTCAATGGTACAGCGCCTGCCTGGCAAGCACATAGCCCTGAGTTTGAGTTCTGGTACCTAAAAAACAAGTGGCCCTGCTCTGAGAGGGTTTAACTAGCTGACAGAGTAACTACCATTTGTCAGAGTTCTCCAAGGGATAGTTAAGGCCTGAGCAAGATCATTACCTACTGCTCCTTAAGTTTACAATCCCATGCATATAACCCAAGGCCTCAGAGCCTCCCTTAGGCTAAACCCATCCCATGCCTGTGTTGCTTTTGGAAGGCGGCTCTTTCCACAGTGTCTCAGGTTCCATCTCTGCAGATTTGTCCAGAACACTGAGCTGGGCATGGCTTTCACGTGTGTCCTACGGGTGGGCAAAATACCAGTGTCTCCTCTGACCCAGAGACGAGCCTGTGTCCTTTATCTGAGATGACTCCCCTGTCTTCGGTGTTAGCAAACACTCATTTTCATGGGCTTAAATAAAGCTTGGAACAGTCCAGAGTCCTTTCTAATTCTACTGCCTAAAAATGAAAGCTCAAAGGGACAGGAAAAGTTACAAGAAACGCCAAAGAAAGGAAATTGAAGCAGAACAGGCTGGACATTTCCTCCAGAGCGCAGAGGGGGATCAGGGCCAGTCTGTCCCCAGGAAACCTGTCCTCCAGGTTGTAAGAACGGCCACCGGCCTGGTGTCATTTCACTGGGGGAAGGAGTCCGTGTTTCATTCTGGGCATGTATATTTTCTCAGTCTGAACTTGATTTTATTGAAGAAGACCCATTTTACAGGAGTTTATATTAAAGTCTGTGAGGGGTGTTCTAACGTTACCCTCTCTGGCACTGCTTGTCCAAAGCTGAGCAAGGAGTTCCAGGAAATCTAGTAACTAATTTAAATGCAACATGGGCAGGAACAATGCAGGAGTCAGAATGTCCTGTTAAAGAAGTATCATAACCTGATAAGCTTAGGTTTGTCATTATTTTAACAAAACTGCCCGAGGGGCAGGGCAATTATAAGCAAAGGTCAAAAACAAAGCAAAATTGGAAGCACACAAATTTGTTACCTAAACAAGTCCCAGGCCAGAGTTTGTGAAAAACAAACAAACAAAACAAAGCAAACTGTTACCTCTGAGTGTTGACCTCAGTGGGAGACCTCTACATGGCACAGGGGAAAGAAACCTCCGATCTGCCAGATACATGGTCCGAGTTCCTGTTCTCCAAAATCAAAGAATGAATTTTAGGAACAACGGAGGTTAAGAGCAGAATCTGTTTATTGAGAGAAAGCTTCTGTCCCACAGAGAGACAGAAGGGGTGCCGAGCAGGTTGCCGAGGACCCGCCTTTTCTAGGGTTCTTCATAGAGCAAAACTATGAGGTGAGGCGGGTCCAAGGTGGGGAAACCATGGGAACTTGCAAGGTGGGCATGAGGCGGGACAGAACTGTGGTCGGCCAATAAGATTCCAAGTGTAATTGCTGAGGGAAGATTGATTAAATCGGGATCCAATAGGGAAAGAGTCACGCGTGTAGCAAGCTGAAATAGGGCCTTTGCCTGTAGGGGGTTGGGGTAGTGGCTCCGGCTTCCTCAAGGTGACCAGGGTATCAAGGTGGTGGACGGCGGTTTAGAGTACCAGTCCCCGGGTTTATCCCGTAACAGTCTATCTAACTTAGCTGTCCATGCCACTGAGACGCTGCAGACAGGAACACTGCTGGGCCACAGAGCCAGAGTGGACCCTCCAGCCTGCTGCTGGCGCCCTCTCCCCTCCTCCCTCCCTTTCCAGCCTCCTGGTCTCTGTCCTGCCCGCTGCTCTTGTGAAACCCCACCCCACCCCGGGAAGTGAATCTAAACTGAGCTACATCCCCTCAGCACCTCTTAAAAGTTTTCTTGTCTTCATGAGATTGGGTCACCATATGTGCTAATTCTGTCCCTCTGCTGACCAGCCTGGTCAGTTCCACATCTTGCCTGTGGTTCCTCAACTCTTAAACACTAGTTAACAAGGAGAGGAAGCTGAGCGTGGTGGTGCACACCTGTATATGAGAGGCACACCGGTATATGAGAGGCTGAGGCAGGAGGATCTCTTGTGAATTCAACATTAGCCTGGACTACATGTATAGTGAGACCCTATCTTGAAAAATCAAAAGTAAGTAAAATAAAATAACCAGCAGGATCTGCCATGTGGGAATCAGAAGGATTGAGCAAGGGAGTGTGTGGACACTGCTGACCAGGGACTGTACCCTGCGGGCCCTTGATGTTCTTGAGATCTCGTGGCTCTCACCTGCCCATGAGTTTTAATGCACGTCACTCACCCTGGGAGCAGACGTCTCAGCTCACCAGCAGCACGGGCCGTGTATGTGATCACAGGTGTCACTCCTGGGGAGAGGGCAGGCACGCAAGAGACAGAAATGACAGCCGTCATCGTGGTGTTACTTGTAAAAGCCAAAGATAGGAACGAAGTTTCCAGTGTCAGGACAGGAAAGGGGGACATCAGAAGCTGGCACACCTGAGTCACAGGGCAGGGACAGCGTTGGGGGGCCCCAGGCTCTGTGTCCCTCAGCGTCCGCGGGAGAGGGACAGGCCAGGGTGCCCAGGATACCAACGGGCTTGGCACTCGAGGCCCTTAGATAGAGTATGTGGCTGGGTTTGCTGACCGGCACACACCTATTAGTGCTAGACCAGCCTGGGTCTGGCCACTGGCCCCTGGACAGGTGTCCCTGTTAATGGACAGCTGTCCTCAGAAGCCCCTAAACTACCCAGCCTGCAGAATTAGGTTGCAGGTGTGCTGACTGCCATCACAGAAGGTTTTCAGGGTGCATCTGTGGGCGACAGAAAGGGGTTAACTAGGCAGACAGTGAAAGCCCTCAGCCCAGAAACAGGGTGTGGCCTGCAGAGGGGAGCCGGGTATATCTGTGGGGCCTGGGAGATGGCTGCACTTCAGGATGAATGATCTATGCTGGGTGTGGTAGAGAAGGCCTGTAGTGCTAGTGTCTGTGGAGGCTGAGGCAGGAGGATCTCTGCAAGTTCGAGGCCTGCCTGGGATACATCAAGAGAAGAGTTCAAGCCAGCCTGACCGCATAGTGAGACTGCCTCAAAAAAAAAAAGAGCAAGGTATAAATTGTGAGTGTCTTTGTCCCCTGCCTTTGTTGCAGTGGCCTCAGAACTGCTGGGTCCCTCACCAGTGGGACCTGGAAGGCAGCTTTCATATGAGAAGCCCTGGGCTCACCACCCTCATGTCCTGGCAAGTCAGGCTCCAGTGGCCCCAGCATGCCAGCTGCCTCATCTCCCCACCCCTGGGGTTTGTCCCCACCTGGCACAGACCAACGTGTGTCCCCAGAGAGCTCCGGACAGCCCCAACAAGTCACAATAAATACACTGAGTGGGGTGGGCCACGCTGGTGGCCCCCAAGTTGCGGGAAGCCAGTACCGAGGTGTCTGGAAAGCTGGGCAAACTATCACGGAGTCCAAATCACCAGCCGCGAGTCAGCTTGGGGTTCAGTTTCAATGCAGTTTGCAGGAAGTGCAGGGCTGGCGGCAGTTCGTTACATGACGGGTACATGAATTAAGTCCTGCGTTGTGCAGCAGGCTCGGTCGGGGCATCCCGGGAAGGAGAGGAGGGCGGCTGAGTGGGGCAGGTAGAGTCCCAGACATGGAGTCCTTGGAGCAAGCTGGGAAGCTGTGTGTGTTTTTCTAGGTAGGGAAAACACAAGTGGTACATCCGGACGCAGCTGGCTGACCCATGCGTCACCTGGGAGAGGCAGGCAGGCACAGACAGTCCGGGCTACTGAGCCCAGCAGGCTCCCCGGGCGACAGGCAGCATCAGCATAGTCACGGCCACTAACTGATGTAAACCTGTGCTGTGCAGTCTGTAAATTGGCTCCTCTGTGGCTCTGCCTCACCCCTGCACTCTCCTGGCCCCAGCCCTACTTTAATCTAAGTGCACTCAGGACTGAGAGCGCAAAGCGCCCTGAGACCGTTCTTTCAAAGAGAGGAAACGCGAGCCTGGCTTTCCGGTGCCCGGCCATGGATGTTTCCGCCGCCAGCCTTGCCCAGCTGATGAAGGGCACTGCCTGCCACTTGTCCTTCTGCCTTCCCTGGAGTGGAGTTCTCAGGAAATGACAGAGAAGTGCAGGACCGGGGTCCTCTCCTGAGTACCTGGGGGGCCGCCGGGAACCCTCACCAGGTCCCGTCGGGCGCTAACTCAGCAGTGATGGGGTAGCCCTCCCTCCTGCCCAGCGCCTGGGCTGCCAAGGTGACCAAGGCACACGTTCCCCCTCTGAGCATCGACCTCCTGCCAGGTCTGTTTGCAGTAGCGAGAGATTAGAGAAGCCACATACAGAAGTGGAGTGGATAACAACGCTGATACTGCGAGCACCGTGCCGGCCTCCAGTGCCGCTCACTGCCTGCTGCCCACGTTCGGAGGTCACCGTGGGGACGGAGGCTGAGCTCAGTCCCCACCCTGCCCACAGGGCTGGGATCAAAAGTGGTAATTAATCTGGGAACCCCTGTCTGCATTGCAAACCGTGTCCAAACTCGAATTACCACTGTTAGGCACGGAGTTGATATACCCAGCCTGGCGCTCTGAGGGTACCGGGAGATCAGGAGGCTTTCAGCAGCACCCCAGCAGCGGGCAGTCCCGGGAGCACCTGTGTTTTCTCTCTGAGGCCACCTCTTCCTCCAGCTGGCAGGGAAGGGTTTGGCTTCCCAGGGGCAGTGTGAAATTGCCACCTGAAACTTCTGTTTTGTTTATTCTTTTAAAACAGGGTCTTACTATGTAGTCCAGGCTGGTGTGGAACTCATTACATAGCCCAGGCTGGCAACCCTCCTGCCTCATCCTCCAGAGTGCCGGGATTACAGGCATGGGCCACCACACTCAGCCAATTCCTCTTTTCTCTATGGCTTCTGGATTCCAGACATAACTAAGAAAATTTTCCTGCAAGGTGTGGTGGCACAGGTCTGTAATCCCAGCATTTCCAGGCTGTGGCAGAGGGATTGCTGCAAATTGGAGGCCAGCCTGGACTACACAGTGAGTTCAAGGGCAGCGTGAACTACAAAGTGCGACCCTGTCTCAGAAAAAAAGGGGGCTGCGGATGTAGCTCAGTGGCACAAGGGCCTGCCTGGCAAGCACGAGGTGGTGAGTTTGATTCCTGGTACTCAAAAAAAAAAAGCCAAACATACAAACCCAGCATAAGCATCCGGCCAGAAATAAGTGCATAATAAACGCTTGTTGAAAGGAAGGAAACTTTGCCAAGCCTTGTCCCGGGGCCTCTTCTGAGGTGTGAACCCCCCCTGGCCACCCCACACCCCAAGACCTCCCGTCCAGAAGGCCCAGTTACCCTCCCCTCGGGTCTGGGACACTGCCTGCATTGTACTTGAAAGTTTGGTTTGGCTCTTGGGGTTTCTTTTGTTTCTTTGGTCTGTTTGATCCTTTGCCAACGGGCCTTGTTTTCAATCCTGAAACTTTGATATTTGCATCTCTAAAGAGCTAGCTGGTTTTTCCTTCTGAGTTTCCCTGTAGATGGTTTTGTTTTGGTTTACTTTTGGTTTTTTGAGACAGGGTCTTTGAGTCTAGGCTGGCCTTGAACTCACTGGGTAGCCCAGGCTGGCCTAGATCTGCTGTGATCCTCCTGCCTCAGCCTCCTGAGTGCTGGGATTACAGGCCAGGCCTGCGCCACCACATCCAGCTTCTAGAGAGCCTGGTGTGTGTGTGTGTGTGTGTGTGTGTGTGTTCTACTATGGCTACTGATACAGGGGAAGGAAACCCCCGACCTGCTAGATGTCCCATACTAGTTCGAGTTCTCTAAAATCAAGAATGAATTTGAGAAACAACAGAGGTGAAAAGCAGAATATATTTATTAGGGGAAAGACAGCTTCCGTCCCAGAGTCAGAAACGGGTCCTGATTGGGTTGCTGAGGACCCCGCCTGCTCTGGGGTTTTTGTAGAGCAAAGCCCCAGGGTGAGGTGGGCCCAGGGGGAAAGATAGGAAATCGGAAGGTGGCGTGAGGTGGGACAGAGCCATGGTCAGCCACTACGGACGAGTGTCACTGTCCAGGTAAGATCCATGAAACCGGGACCCAGTGGGGAAGCGAGTAAACAGCAGGCGGGCATGAAGCTAAATGGGGTTTTCTCTGGGGTGGGGGTAAGTAGCTATTCTGGGAATCGAACTCAGGGCCCTGTGCCTGCCAGGCAGGCGCTGTGTGCTGAGCCACAGCCCCAGAACCTTTCACCTCTGTCCCGAGATCTGGCCCTCGGCAGTCTGGTCCCCCCACAGTTGCAAGGTGGCTGGGCTTCTGCCCTGGCTCCGGGGCAGCCGGCCCTGGCTTAGTCCTGTTGGGCTTAGCTCATAATGAGCCTGCTGCGGACAGCTGAGCTTGGCAGGGACCCAGACAGGACAGAGGATGAGAGCACAGCCCCGCTGTGGCTGGAGTCACCCCTGCCCGAGCCCTCAGGATAAAGACACAAGGCCAGGCCTCCCCGCCTTCCTGCCCGGGAGAAGCAATAACCTGTAATGGGTGTCACCTGGTCCAGTAAAGTCCAGACAGACGTCACCCTCCGGGTGGGAGACAGGACCCCCTGACGTCCTTCCAGACCTGCGCCTTGTTCTCTGGATCACCCAAGGGTCTTTTATCTTATTGGTTGACGTATTTTTAGCCCACGTTGTACCCACATTGTGATTTTGCTCTACAAAACCTCCTCTAAGGGGCTGGGGATTTAGCTCAGTGGCATAAGTGCCTGCCTTGCAAGCGTGTAGTCATGAGTTTGATCCCCAGCACCGATAAAAGAAAAAAAACTCCTCTAAAAAATGGGGTTCAAGGCAGCCCATTCGGAACCCTTCCTGTCTCCCGAGCTATCTCTCCTTCAATAAAATTTCTAGTCTTTCCAGGCATGGTGGCTCACACCTGTAATCCCAGCACTCTGGAGGCTGAGGCAGGAGGATCATTACAAATTTGAGACCAGCCTGGGCTACAAAATGAGCTCAAGGACAGCCTGAACTGCATGGCGAGACCCTGTCTCAAAAAGACCAAAAAATAAATAAATACATTTTTTAAAAAAACTTGGCTTTCTTCCTTTGAAGACAAGCGGCTTCCTGAGGCCTGGAACTTAAGCAGCCCCCATCCTCCTCGGCCCAGGCGACCATGCTGATGCCCATCAGGAGGCCAAGGCCTGTTCCTTTGTGCCCTGTCCTGGGCCTCCAGCCCCTGGAAGGGGGAGGCAGGGCGAACCCCCTGGTGCACACAGTTTTGCTTCTGCCCATGGATAAGGGACTCCAGTGCCCCACATCCCAGGACAGACGCTCCTGGCTGCTGACCCTGCAGCCCTGCCACCAGGGACCCTCCCGCAGCTCGGAGCCCCGCGTTTGCCCTCTCCCACATGGGGTGCAGCGGCATTAAGGCCTCCGCTGTGGAGCAGGAGCCGGATACCTTGAATACTGATGGGGCACAACCTGGTTTCCCACTGGAACCTGCTGTGCCCACATACAGAGCTTCCCTAAGGTCCTTGGGCAGGACTATTTTGGTAATAATTTCCAGGCACTGTTTGGTCAGCTTTGCTGTGCTTTAGTTTTGTTTTTTAATCTTTCTCTTCTGATGACCAGCTTCATTCTAGGATTGGGGAGGGGAGGGGTGCAGTACCGTCCAGAATCCCATGAGCCACTGGGGCTCCACAGCGTTCTGAGGCATCTTTGAGAACCCATCTAGAGGCGCAGGTGTTTCCGGTTTTGTGAGCCAGGGTCTCCTTAGCTAGCCCAGGCTGGCCTCAATTTCCTGGCAGTCTTCCTGCCTCAGCCTCCCGTGTGCTGGGACTACAGGCCTGTACCACCACGTGAGGCTAAAATAGTGGTCAAAATTTGTTTGCTGAAAATTGACCAAGCCACCTCCTCTCCTTAACGAGAGAGATCTGACCACAGATGTCTGGCCTTTGTGTTCCTGCTGGCGGGGAGTATTGTCCCTACTGGAGGCCTTGAGCGGTAGAGCCAGGGTAGCAGTCAAGGCAGCTAATTCAGACAGGAGTTGAATATACAGCCAGAGAGGAGGCGGGCTTGAGACCAGTCAGCAGAAATGAAGCCCTGGAAGCTGTGGCTGGAGGCCAGGCCCAGGAGAAAGTGGTCACGCCTCCAGGCCTCCCTGAGGGACACACAGTAATTGGAGATTATGCCATACTTAGTTAGCATCACCGTGAAGTCCAGATAAGCATCCTAGGGCAGGTGGGTGAACAAAATATCCAGACCTATCCCTTCCCACATTCAGTCTTTATGTCTTTTTTGCTTTTTGAGGCAGGATCTTGCCATGCAGTTCATGTTGGCCTTGAACTCAAAGCAATCCTCCTGCCCAGCCTTCCGAGTGTTGGGATTAAAAATTGTCATTAAAATAGGGGATGGGGATTTAGCTCAGCGACATAAGCATCTGCCTTGCAAGCCGGCAGTCATGGGTTCGATCCCCGGTACCGATAAAAAGGAAAAAGACAAAAAAAAAAAAAAAAAATTGTCATTAAGCTGGGCTCAGATTTGGGCGCCTCCTGCCAGGCATGGCGGTGCATCCCTGTAATTCCAGCACTTGGGAGCTGAGGCAGGAGGATGAGGGTGAATTCGAAGCTAACCTGGGCTACAGAGCAAGAACCTGTCTCATATATATATAACAAAGCCGTAGTGACCCTCCTGATTCAGCCTCCCAGGGCCCAGGGATCACAGGTGTGTGCCACCACACCCTGCTTCCTGCTTCGCATTAAAAACTATAGTCCTGATATTTCGGGAGGCCTGCTTTGGTTCTGTTGGCTACATTGGTTTCTTTGCTTCTTTTCTGGGAGGAGGGGGACTGGGAATCAAACTCAGGCAGGCACCGCACCACGAGCTGCAGCCCCAGCCCGCCATTTCTGCCTGCCTACACGGGCCGCCGGCCTCTTCTGCAGCCGCAGGGCACAGCACCTGTGTCGCCCTCCCCTGTCCTTCCTGTCACCACCCGTCCCTGCGAGGCTCTGTGAGTGATCTCAGGGACAGATGAAGCTTCTGTCCCGTGGCTCTGGAGCCCTGTGAGGGGCACTGAGGAAGCTGGCATCCCCTGGCACAGTGTGTGAGGAGCTCGGTGGTGGCCACGGGTGGCACAGATGCCAAGTGTGTGCTCTCTGCACTGTCCTGCAAAACCACACAGTGCAGAAACCCAGGCACAGTGTAGTGCTTGCCTGTAGTGCCCCTGTGCCAGGGGAGGGTAGGTACCTGGCACCAACAAAAAGGTGTATTCGATTCAGAGAAACAGAGCCACATTATCCTGAGTATCAGAAATATGCTTGAATTTTTACTATTTGATTCTTTTAGCCCAGGCTGGCCTTAAACTCATAGGGAATCCTCCTGCCTCAGCCTCCTGAGTTCTGGGGTGGGTGTGCACCATCACGCCCAGGTCAGGATGTGTGCTTCTCAAGTGTTCCTGGCCTGGAGGTGGGGCTCATAGGTCCCATGTGGGCCGGGACTGGGCCTGGCCCAGGAGCCCATCGAGGACAGAGGGGCCAGAGGTCTCCCATGTCTATGCCTGGCAGCTGCAGGGCTCTGTCTGTGCCGGCCCCACGCTCTCCTCTCCCTCCACTTCCTGCCCCAGCCAGCTCAGGGTCCTCACAGCAGAAGCCATGGAGGGCTGGGAGAAGCCAGCAGGACCTGCCAAGCTCCGCCTCAGCTCGAGGCCTGTCGGGGAGGGGATGGGAGCATGCTTGGGGCCTGAGGTCAGCGGGAGCCGGGCTGCAGCCTGCATGCAGCCTCTTTTCCCGAGCCTGGGTTCCCACGCCAAATATGGTGCTGCCCAGCCCGGCAGCAGCCATCGGCCAGCAGCCAGGTGACCGGGCCGGGTCACGCGCAGGCCCACGTGGGACTTTCTGCCCACGGCGGCCCCCTGCAGTCAGAGCTCTCGGCCAGCCGCCATCCGTCTGCTATTTGTCCATCTGTCCACCCTCCTGGTGGCGCACATTGGGTTAAAAATGCTCAGAACCAAAATAGCCTCTCTCCCACGCTCAGGGGTGGGGAGCCAGAGCTATGGTTTGCACCCCAAGTTAAGTAAAAGGTGCCACAGGCGAACCCAAGGGCAGGGAGGAGGGTGATAGGAACCCATGGTGAGTATTTAAGTTTAAAAAAAAATGTATCGCAGGACAGGACCCGCTGTGTGCCCTGCTCAGGGGACACCAGGTCTGCCCCCCCTTCCAGTGTACATCCCACCCCACCCTCCTACGCAGCACAACTGTCACTGTAACCTTTTCTTTTTTGTTTTGAGACAGGGTCTCAAAAAGGGCCTTTAACTTGCAGTGATCCTCCTGCCTCAGCCTCCCAAAGGTGCGCACCACCATGGCCAGCCCTGAGTTGTCCTTTTAAAGTGTCCCTCTGGCTGCCAAGGGGGAGGCAGTCAGTGGGCAGGGCAGTCACCGAGGGAGAGAACTGGCTGCCTGAGCTCCGGGTGTGATCCCTCCATCCCGCCCGATGGTGCCCAGCTCCCTGCTCAAGGACTCCTGGCCCTCGTCTGTTTCCCCAGGCTCCCCCTTCCCTGCCCCCCAGAGCTGATCCAAACCAAACCTGTGGGCAGCAAACAGATGCACTGTGGCCTGGTGCCCAGGAGGCTGGGAAGCCCCAGTACCGAGGTCTCTCCATCTTTTGCAGATGGATTTACGGGTGTCCAGAGGGCACAGAAAGGCTGTGCCCCTGCGAGTGAAAAAGGTTGGTGACTGAGTCTGGACTGTCTCCCAGAGTGCCAACAGCAAGGTACCCAGGTTCCCTGCCTCCACCTGCCAACCTGCTTCAGCCCCAGGCTCCCAGATTAGGGGAGACCACTGAAGGGTTCAGGGTGCCCTGGGGTGGCTGCCCCCACCCCGTAGCACCCAGACCACATCCGGTTCATTCCTCAACTCCCCGGTACCAGTATTCCTGGCTCTGTCCTAGAAATGATGCCACTGTGCCCTGGGCTGCTGAGGTCAGAGGAAGGTGACCGGGATGCAGAAGGCACTGGGGCTGTGCTGGCTGGGTTGCTGTTGATGGTAAATACCACGCAGGTGACCAGCACCTCTTGGTCCCCCAAGGTCTCGTTGGCCGCAGGAGATGGGGCTACATGAACCGGCCTGGATCCCCTGCCCTCCCACTTGAGGGCCGTGGGACTGCGTGAGCTGCAGAATCTCCTCAGGTCTGTTCACCCTTCTGGGTGACCTAGGTGAATGTGGGGTCCCCGGGGCAGCTGTGGAGGTCTGAGGAGCTGGTACAGTCAGAGGCCGGGAAGGTCACCCGGTGTGTGTTGGTTGCTTTTCTCTCTTTGTTGAGATAAAACACCTGATACTCAAAATTAGGGAAGGGAAGATTTATTTGTTATGGTTTGGAGGTTTCAGTCCATACGCAGCTGGCTCCAAGCAACAAGGTGGCGTGGCGGTGCAGCCATTCATGGCCACCTCTGCAGCGAAGTGTGAACTGGGTAGAGAGAGAGAGACGGGCCTTCCTCCAGCCCCGCCATTACGCTGTCAGCTGGCTCCACCCCTGGGCACTCACATCACCAATCTGAGTGCCAGACCACGAACCAATCCCAAATGGCCACATCCATGATTGTACGAGGCCCGGGGGGCCATTGGAATATAAACCATAACCCAGCACGTGTGGGCTCACATGATTTATTAGGTGGGTAACGGATGAATGAGTGGACATAATGTGGGAAGACGGGGCCACCCGTGCACACAGGAATGTCCCTCGACACCAGGGACATCACCAGACAGGGACATGGAAAGCTGTTAACATTGGTCAAGGTCACAGACCCTGGTACAGGCTCCCTGTCCGTCCCTTCCTGCTCCGTGCCTGTGCTTGAGGGCTGAGGCCTCCAAAACTGGAGACCCCATGAACATCCGGGGCTCCAAGTGCCTGGACACAGCCTGGTTCAGCCTCTGCCCGCATGATGCCAGCCCTCCAGTGCCATCCCTGGGCTGTCGGTCCCCAGGCTGCTCATGTGCCAAGGGGCACTGCCATCCCCTCCCATGAGCCCTGCAGAAGCTCGACCCCAGCTGCGCACCATGCGTGACCCTGGCCCAAGCCTCTGCAGCTTCTGCGGTACCAACTGAGACCTCTCTGTCATCTATGGCTTTGTTTATTGTTTGTGTGTTTTGCCTTTTCAGACAGGGTTTCACTATGCAGTTCAGGCTGGCATTGAACTCACTTCATAGTTCAGGCTGGCATCGAATTCACAAGGATCCTCCTGCCTCAACCTCCTGAGTGCTGGGATTACAGGCATGTGCCACCACGCCCGGCTCATGGCTATTTTGCTACATCCCCAGCCCATTCTTTATTTTGAGTGCCAGAAGTATTGGTGAGTCACCAAATTACCCAGGTTGGTTTGAACTAGTTTGCAGTCCTCCTGCCTGAGCCTCCCAGAGTGCTTGGACCGCCGGTCTTCCCATCTGAATCTTGGTGCCCCTCTCTTGCAGACTGGCCAGTTCCGTGATCTGGGGATACCATGTCCAGGCCCCAGCACTGCCTGCTGCCCCTGCTGCGGGGCACCCCCAGGCAGCGGGTCTGCACCCTGTTCCACGCTGGCCTCATGCTCTCATGCTTTGTCTCCATCGTGATCTACTGGCATGTTGGGCGAGACCCCAAAGACCAAGGCTACCTCTATACCCTGCCTGTGGACATCCCCTGCCCCACGCTAGGGCCTCCAGGCCCACACAACAGCACCCCATTTGCAGGCAGCAACATATTCTTCCTGGAGACTTCGGAGCGGACCAACCCCAACTTCCTGTTCATGTGTGCGGTGGAGTCGGCAGCCAGGGCGCACCCCGAGGTGCTGGTGGTGGTGCTGATGAAGGGGCTGCACCCCGGCGCCCCCCTGCCCAGGCACCTGGGCATCTCGCTCCTCAGCTGCTTCCCCAATGTGCAGCTGCTGCCGCTGGACCTGGACGCGCTCTTCCGGGGGACCCCGCTGGCCGCCTGGCACGCGGGCCTGTGGCAGCGCTGGGAGCCCTACCGGCTGCCGGTGACCTCGGACGCCGCGCGCCTCGCGCTGCTGTGGAAATTCGGGGGCATCTACCTGGACACGGACTTCATCGTCCTGCGCAACCTGCGGAACCTCAGCAACACGCTGGGGACCCAGTCGCGCTACGTCCTCAACGGCGCCTTCCTGGCCTTTGAGCGGCGCCACGAGTTCCTGGCGCTGTGCATGCGCGACTTCGTGGCCAACTACAACAGCTGGATCTGGGGCCACCAGGGCCCCCAGCTGCTCACGCGCGTCTTCAAGAAGTGGTGTGGCACCCGCAGCCTGGCCCAGAGCCTCAGCTGCCGCGGGGTCACCACCCTACCCCGCCAGGCCTTCTACCCCGTGCCCTGGCAGGGCTGGCGGAGGTACTTCGAGGACATCAGCCCCGAGGGGATGTCGCAGCTGCTCAATGCCACCTATGCTGCCCACGTGTGGAACAAGATGAGCCAGGGCCAGCGCTTCAAGGCCACGCCGCAGACACTGCTGGCCCAGCTGCAGGCCCGCTACTGCCCCACCACGCACGCAGCCACGAGGCTGTACCTGTGACGGGTGCTGCTGGTCACCGGGACGGGGACAGAGGATGGGAGACCGGGCTTTGATCAGGGGCTGCCACCATGGGGCTGTGGACAGACAGAGGAGGAGGGGCACGGGGCCAGGCCCTGCCCGTCTGTCCCTCCAGGCCAGCGTGGGGGTGGTGGCCACGTGCTGGGTCAGAGTCCTGTTGGGTCAGAGGCTGCCAGGGCTATGAGAGCATCTGGGGCTGTGTAGACCACAGGCAGATAGAGTGACTGGGATTTAGCACTCGGAGGCTGAGGCAGGAAAATCGCTGTTGAATTCAAGGCCAGGGGAGCTATGTAGAAGACCCCATCTCAGAGCAGAAACCTCGGATGGGTCCTGTGGGGTTTCCAGGCTCTGCCCTAGTGAAGCCTCGATCTGTTTCAACCTCACTGGGGCTTCAGTAGGGGCCAGGGCTGTGGGGCTGGCTGGGGGCCTGGGAGAGAGGCCGGGCCAGGGATCTGGGAAGCACCAGGAGTGTCCTGCCAGAAGGCCTGGGCTGGGCCTGAGGAAAATCTGAGCTCAGCAGGGAGCGGCACAGGCTGGTTCCTATTATGGGTTTGGCCTCTGAGGCCAGGTCTTCTGGCCAGGATGAAGGTGATGACCAAGACGGGAACCTGGCAGGCACTCTCAGAAGTCGCCAGAGAGAGAGGCGTTTATCAGCCCAGCAGCCAGGCAAGGGGGTGAGCTGCCTGGCTCCAGGCGTATTCAAGAGCAGCCAGTGTCCCTGCCAATGACAAAGGAATGTCAGTTCATTGCTTTCCAACCACAGGACCCTTGGGATGAACCAGGGTTCTGGGCTTTTTTTTTTTTTTTTTTTTTTGTCTTTCCTTTTTATCGGTACCGGGGATCAAACTCACGACTGCCTGCTTACAAGGAGGTGCTTATGCCGCTGAGCTAAATGCCCAGCCCCAGGGTTCTGGGCTTTTTAAAAACTTCCCCTTTGAGCCAGCATTAGATGTGGCAGGTCTGTAATACCAGCAGCACTCGGGAGGCTGAGGCAGGAGTCTTTGTGAGGTTGAGGCCAGCCTGGGCTCCATTCTGAGTTCAAGGCTGACTTGGGCTTCATAGCAAGACCATGTTTTAAAAATAAACAGGCAAGGGCTGGGGATTTAGCTCAGTGGCATAAGCAACTGCCTGGCAAGCGTGAGGTTGTGAGTTTGATCCCCAGCACCAAAAATAAGTAAATAAATAAATAAAATCAACAGGCTGTAATCCCAGCACTCTGGAAGCTGAGGCAGGAGGGTTGCTGCACAGGTGAGGCCAGCTTACACCCCATAGAGACACTGTCTCCAAAACAAAACAGCACACACGAGGCCCAGCAGTGTGAGTTATAACAGCCAGGATGGAACCACTCCAGTACCAGAAGCTTGAGAACTGCATTGAGGCTGGTTTCAGGGGTGCCCTGCTGAGCCTCAGCGCCTGGACACGCAGGGAGGCATCCTTTAAGCAAGTCTGTGAGAGGTCTGGCAGCATGGAGTATGGGGACGCTGTCCCATCATGGGGCCCAGTGAGGATGCCAGGCTCTCAGCCCTCAGATGCACCACTGATGCCAGCACCCTGGTCCCCCAGCTTCTGTCTTGAAATCGCACTGCCCACTTCCAGGTTCTGGAGACTATTAGGCAGCAATATGTTGTTTTGTTTTTGGGGAAAAAGAATCTTGCTGTTTCCTAGGCCAGCCGTGGACCCTTGGGCTCAAGAGACCCTCCTGCCTCAGCCTCCTAAGTAGTTAGGCCCACAGTTATGTACTGCCATGCACAGCTGAGTTAGCAGTAAAAAGGAACGGGGTCCTGATACATCCTTCAACACAGGCCAGCCCTGAAAACTTTATTCTCAATGAGAGAAGTCAGACAAAAAATGTCATAGAGCTGGGCCAGCCATTCAGCTCAGTGGAACAAGGGCCTGCTTGGCGAGCATGAGGTCCTAAGTTTGACTTATGGTACCAAAAAGCCACAGAGCTTGTGATTCCACCTCCATGAGATGGCTCAGGCGACAAAGCGGAGATGGAGCACGGGCTGGAGGAGGCGGCACCTGGGGTTTCTCTCAGGCCGAGGAAAGGTTCTGAACCTTTCCTCTGAGGTCAGTGGTCACGGCCGTTAACTCAAACATGACTTGGGGTAAACTTTACGGTGTGTGCCCTGTGTCTCCGTGGATGGGGACAAGGACTCTGTGAGGTGCCGGCCATCCTGTGACCCTCAGATCCCCGAACCGGCAGCACCCCGACTTCAGCCACAGGAAGTGGCTCTGAGGGGGAGACCGCAGGTGTGGTTCTGATTCGGCCCTTTGCCAGATTCTGTGGGGCCATGGCCAGGCCCACTGGCCCTGGGCACCTGGGGAATAAACACAAAGGCCCCCGTGCTCGTGCAGCCCTGCGGGGCTGGCGATGGTGACGTCTGCACAGCTGCGCTCTGGGGCTGCATCCTGGTGGTCACTGGCTCTGTCCCCAGCCTGCCCTCAAGTGACAAACTGAAACTGAAGGACAATGGGATGGCAGCAGACCGGACAGGACACCCAGGATTGGGTGGAAGGCAGGTTTCTTTACACTGATGGCACTGGTTGGGGTCATTCCTGATAGAGTTATTTCCAAAAGATGAAAAATATTAACAAAAGATGAGAAATATAAAATAAAAAGCGGCCTTTATTCTGAGAACATGGAGAGAGATGACCGGCACCCCCACCGCTGGCTTCCGGCAATCTCTCCGGCGGACACGCGGCGTGGGGGCCTGTAAATAGCCTCGGTTTGGGGTGGAACCTAAGGTGGGCATTAGGGATGCACAGGTAGCCCATTGGTCCTAGGTTTGGCGCCATATGTAAATTCCCAGGGGCGGGAAGATGGCGTCACAGGTAACTTCCTAGGGGCAGGGCAAGATGGGGCTTCCTGCTTCCGGTTGTGGCTTTCCTGGCTACAGTGTCCTGCCTGGGCCAAAACCTTTCAATTCCCAAGGTATCAGGCGGCCCAGTCCAGGGCTTATGTGGGAGCTGCAGGCTTGTACATCGGGGACTGGTTTATACCACTGTCATCACGGTTCCCAGCTGTTTCTAGAAGTCAGAAGCACCTGGAGCTGGAGCAGGAGTTCTTACTTAGGAAACTAAGACACAGCATCACACTGACAGGGCTGGGACTTTCCTACAGGCCTCCAAATAAAAGTGACAGGGGTCACAGCGGGGGGAGGGCTTGGCACCACTGAACTGTACCCCTAAAGTCAGGCATGGTGCACACACCTGTAATCTCAGCTTTGGAAGCCTGAGGCAGGAGGATCGTCACAACCTTGAGGCCAGCGTGAACTGTGTAACACAGACCCTGACTCAAAGGAAAAAAAAAGTGGAAATCCCACACAGAATTTCTCTCCGGTTTCAGGGAAAGTAAACCAATTCTGCTTTCATATTTTGCAACTTACTCCTGTAACAGCAGCATGACTTCCTCATTTTTCTGTCATGAAATTTCTTATCTTTTTTGGGCAAGGAAAACGCATGACTCGGATGAGTAACTGAGCAGAGGGGAGCCGGGCGCAGTGGTGCACATCTGTATCCCAGCTTTTGGGGGCTGAGGCAGGAGGAGGCCAGGCTGAACCTGTCTCCAGATTTATAAACCAGGGCTGGGTGCGGTGGTGCACGCCTGCAATCCCAGCACTCAGGAGGCCGAGGCAGGAGAATCATAGCAAATTTGAGACCAGCCTCAGCTACAAAGTGAGCTCAAGGCCAGCCTGAACTGCATAGAGAGGCCCTGTCTCAAACAAAAAGACAAAAAAAAAAAAAAGAAAAAAGAAAAAAGAAAAAAGATTTACACAAGACAGTGTGTCTTTACAAAAGACACACTAAATTTGAGGCCAACCTGGACTACATAGGGAGACCGTGTCTCAGAAAAATAAAGAGGTTTACAAACAAGGGGAGATGCTGAGTGTATCTCAGGAGGGGCACAGGCTTAGCATCACTAAACTGTACCCCTAAAATCAGGTGTGGTGTGCACTCTGTAATCCCAGCTTTTGGGAGACTGAGGCAGAAGGGTCACCACCAGTTTAAGGTAGCCTGAACTGCATCACACAGACCCTCACTATTAGTGAGCTGTGTGGGCCCACAGTGTCTCTGTCCTCCCTGTTGCCCCCTGCCTCAGTTTCCCCAGTGCCTGAGCCCCAGCCCTGACCTTTACCACCCCATCCTGGGTCTTAGGGAAGTCCCAGTTGCTCAACGGATGGCAGAGAAGTCAAATAAAACTAAATATTTCTTCACTAAGAAATGCTGTTCTAGACATACTGGGAAAATACGCTTTAAAAAAAGTACAGTCAATTTAAAAAAAGTAAACGACCGGATTTCTGCTCACTGTGAAAGGGTCCAGAGAGACCGAGGGGGAAATTCACCCGCAAGTGGCCCCTGTGGTCCCATTTGGGTTTTAAATGTGGCACATGGGGAATCACAGAAGTTTAGAACTGAGAGAAAACAGTCCAAGTGGAAAAAAGAAAGAAAGAAAAGTCTGTGTGTCATCAGCCTCGCCCGGCCCGGCCCAGCCCAGAATTCCAGGACTAGGAGGGCCAGCCACATCCTCCCTGCTGAGCCAGCCTGCAAGTTACCACTCCATTTGCAAACATGCAATCAGTAACATAAAGAAGGGAGGATCTGACCTCTACCTAAGAGGTCAGACTTCTCTAAGTCATCCAAACATCCCCAACTCTGTAACTCTTCTGTCCTAAAAACATTCGGTCTTCATTTCCTGGCCCAAAGTAGCTGCTCTGGCTCCAGACATTGCACCCACACTCAGCCAGCACACCTGGTCCAAGGATCACTTCTGCTCTTAGCCCATTGGCTAGACTTTCCCTCCCATAATTTCAAGGGGGGAGCTGGGAAAAACAGTTGCTGAGCTAAACAATCAGATGCTGAGCTAAAAAAAAAAAAAATTAGTTGCTGACTAAAACAGAGGCATGGGTACCGGGGATTAGTCTGAAAACTCAGGGCCTCCCGCGGCGTGATTTTCAGGAACCCATGGTGCTGAAACATGAACGCTGTGTGGAGCTCCTTTTGGAATTCATGCATCTTGGGCTCAGTTCCATCTGGTTGCCTATGCCAAAACCACATCCCAAGACAGGAGTAATGGTTTGGAGCCAGGCTGTCGGGTTCCACTCGGGGCTGCCTTTCCTACTCCCCGGGTGCTGGGAGACAGTTACCTACTGACTGGGCCTGTAAAATGAGGGTCCAGCACAGTGCCAGGCACATGGGGACAGCTTTGTACACCCCGTCATTTGCTGTCGTTGTGTTTTTGTTTTGTTGTTTGTCTGTTTTACTTTGTTTGAGACAGGGCCGAGTTATGTATTCCAGGCTGGTCTTGAAGTTGCCGGTGATCCTCCTGCCTCAGCCTCCTGAGTACTGGGATTACAGGCTAGACTGTGAATGTCTCTGTTACCCTGTTGCTGAGGGTGGGTTCATGCTCCGGGGTGTGCAGAAGGCCAAACACAGGACACCAGGCACTGACAGAGTCGCCAGCCATTTAGGAGTTGTAAGTACTCACGGAGGTACACAGGCCACACAAGGACATGCAGGCCTGGGCCGGACGCAGAGGGAAGCGCCAGGGGTCTGTGGGCCTGCACACCTGTAACCCCAGCACTCAGGAGGCTGAGGCAGGAGGATCGATGTGTAGCCAGCCTGGGCTACCCAGTGAGCTCAAGGCCAGCCTGAACTCCATAGAGAGACCCATCTCAAAAGACAAAAACACAAACAGCACAAGACAACATATGAAACCTGGGCTCCCCACAGCCGCTCTCAGGGTGCTGGCTACCTCCCAGAACCTCTGCCCTGTGACTACCCAGGCCTGGGTGGGCAGGAGAGCGCAGACCACCAGTGCATGTCATGATGCAAAACCCGCTCCCCCGCAGGGGTGGTGCCCAGAATCTAGCAGCGCAGCCAGCCAGCCATGTCCCTCTCGGCCACTGTTTCAGGAAGGCCACCGTGTCCCAGCCCTGGCACAGTGGCCTAAGTCCCAGAGCAGCCCACGGGGCCAGAATTCGGGATACAGTGAATCCTGCTGTGCACTCCGGCAGTTTCTGGCCTCCCTTTCTCTCATGGGCGGCTGCGCGTGCGTGGGCAGGCTCGGGTCCCCTGGTCCGCGTGGATGACTGCGGGGTGAACCTCACTGCCACATCCCAGCGTAAACAGGAAAGGCCGGAACTCATACCCGGCTCTGGATGGGAACATCAGGGCCCGGAGTCGGTGAAAGGCTGTCGGGGCGGGGTGCACTGCCCAAGTTTTATAAACAAGAGGACCAGGACACAGGGTAAGCAAGGAGCTCAAGGTCCTCATGGGTGAGAGCCAAGGCCAGCCCCGACCCCTCCGGGCCCCGACCGACTCACCCAGGGACGGATCCCTTTGGGTTCCACACTGCCAAGTCCTGCAACTGGGAAACTACTGCGGTGTTCTTAGAAACCAACGAGCCCGCTGGCGTGTCCTTCTTGGTTTTTAATTAATTAATCAATTAATTATTGTTTTGAGACAGGGTCTCGCTATGCAGTTCAGGCTGGCCATGACCTCACTTTGTAGCCCAGGCTGGCCTCGAATTTGGAACAATTCTCCTGCCTCAGCCTCCCGAGTGCTGGGATTGCAGGCGTGAGCCACCACGCTGGGCTTTGGTTTTTAATCTTTAATTAATTTATTTAGAGACGTGTCCCAGTACAGCCCAGGTTGGCCTCGAACTTGAGGCGACCCTCCTACCTTAGCCTCTCAAGTACTGGGAATGCAGTCGTGCGCCACCGCGCTCCTTCCATTTTTATTTATTTATGGTTTTAGCAGTGGCAGTTTCACAGGTTTGTTTGTTTGTTTGTTTGTTTGTTTGTTTGACATTTGTTAAAGGTAGGAAAAAACAGGGTCTGTAGAGCAACAATAGGAACAGAGAAGAGTGATGTTTCATAAAAGAAAGCTTGTAGCTTTCCAGCTAGAAGGGGTGGAAGCAAAGTCCAGGCCGCGTCTGGGAGCTGAGCAGGGCCACCTCCCCAAGGACTGTTCTCCCCGGTGGCCCTGCGGGTCCCACCCGGTCTTCCTTGCCTCCAGCCAGAGGACCTGAGAAGGAAAGCGGCAGGCGTAGTGGCGAACACCTGTAACTCGGGGACTCTGCGAGGCTGGGGCAGGAGGGTTGCGAGGTACAGCCCAGCCTGGGCAGTTTAGCAAGACGCTGTCTCAGAAGAGGAATGTGCACCCGGCTAGCTCAGTGCCAAGGCCCTGGGTTCGGTCCCCAGAATGGGAAGAAAACACAGTGATTTCAGATGGAGAAGAAAGGCCGACCCCTCCCCCACCCCCGACAGCTCGCCCCACCCAGCGAAGTTCCCGCTTCCCCGCGGGCTGTGATTTCCCCTCCCAGCCCCGCCCAGCCCGGATTTCCCCGGGGTACACGGTGAAGGGGCGGGGCTTAGCTCGTGGGCGGGGCTTGGCTTAGGGCCGCTCGATTAGCCCCCACGCTGGCGCCCCCTGGTGGCCGCGTGCGCACCTACATGCTTGTGTGTGACCCCAGGACCCCAGCTGGCCTCATTTGCACCGCTTCTTTGCATTGCTTTGGGCCAAGTGAAGAGAAGGAAATAGCACAGCCAGCTCGGAAAGAAGCCTGAGTTTAACCAAGGTTGCAGCAGTTGTTCTGCATTCAAGGAGGGGCAGCCATAGTTTTCTATAGGACCCCAAGTTGGCCTGGTCCCCTACCTGTTACTCCTCCCTGGGGAACAGGGGATATTTGCAGTGGCCGCAAAATTTCCTTTCCTCCACTCGGCATCCCAGCTGGGGTGGGGAAGGAAATTGACGTTCTAGAAAGGCCAGGCAGCACAGTGCTGCACACCTGTGATCCTGGCACTCACGCTGGAGGCTGAGGCAGGAGGACTGACGTGAGTTCAAGGCAAGCCTGAGCTACACAGCAAGACCCTGTGTCAACCCCTACACACACACACACACACACACACACACACACACACACACACACCAAAAAAAAAGAGGAAGGAGAAAGTGTCAGAACATGTTTGATCCACATTTTGGGGGCCCAGTAGTCTCCCCAAGGCGGGGGAAAAGAGCACTCTGGCCCCCAGAATGTGGGAGGTCTAGCGTGTAAGTCGAGGTGAATTCTTCTGGTCCATTTCTGGTCCTGAGGGTACTCTGCTTACTTCCTCTCGGGGATTTCAGCTTCTGCCTTTTGAGAGCCAGCGAGAAGGGCAGAGGGATTTAGTGCAAGTCTTGGCCCAGCTGCTTCTCAAGCAGGGGATACACCCCCTGGTCAGTCACAGCTGCCTGGCAGCATCGGGGAAGTCGGGCCATCCTAGGACTGGTGGTTTGTTTTAACTTTTTTGATTTTGTTCTTTCCAGACAGAGTTTTGCTATGTAGCTTAGTCTGGCCTTGAACTCATTAAGATCTTTCTGCTTCAGCCTCCCAAGTATGAAGGGTTTTAAGGACTATATTTTAGATTTAAATAAAACTGAGTGGACAGAGATCCTATGCAGCCCTGTCTTCCCTGCTTAGGTTCTGCTATTGCAAACATCTGGCATTAGTATGGCAGGCTTGATAATTGATGAGTTATTACTGATGCCCTATTATTATTAATTTTTGTCTTTTTGAGACAGGGTCTCTCTATGCAGTTCAGGCTGGCCTTGAGCTCACTTTGTAGCCCAGGCTGGTCTTGAACTCGAAACGGTCCTCCCACCTCAGCCTTCCGAGTGCTGGGATTACAGGCGTGAGCCACCATGCCTGGCTTAATAGTCTTTTTTAAACATTAGAAATTGTCTGTAATCCCAGCACTCAGGAGGCTGAGGCAGGAGGATCGTTGTGAGTTTGAGACCAGCCTGGGCTACAAAGTGAGCTCTAGGGCAGCCTAAACTGCATAGCTAGACCTGTCTCAAAAATATCAGGGACCAGACCAAGTGCCTGCCTGGCAAGCGGGAGATTGTGAGTTTAATCACAGTATCCGGGACCTGGCCAAGATCCCCAGTCTCTCAGATGAGTATATGGGGAAGGCTTAAATAAATGAGACAAGTGGTATGATTTTAGGGCTCCAGGAAGAGCAAAACCCACTAGCAGAGTTTGAGACTCTGGGGGCTGAGACAAGGATGTCTCTGGGAGGCCCATATTTATTTAGTTCTTCAAACAAGGAGGTGGTTAGAGTGGAAAACACAGGAAACTGAGCAGGACCTTGGGAGTGGTTCAAGAACTTTTCCAAGTAAGTAAGTAATTAAGATTCTGGGGGGCTAGGGATTTAGCTCAGCAGCATAAGTGCCTCCCTTGCAAGCAGGCGGTCGTGAGTTCGATCCCCGGTACCGATAAAAAAAAAGATTCTGTTAATTTAGGAGAAGTACCTTAGGAGAAAGTCTCCAGGTGACTGTCACTACAGGAGTGAGATGCTGCAGCTGCAGTCTCTGTCTTGTTGACTGGGGCTGGAGCCTGGTGTCCTCAGCTTGGCCTGATCTTGCCCTTTGAGATGTTGCTTTGTTCATGCCTTGGCCATGCCACAGCCCTGCATGTGTGTTCAGTTTCCAGCTTCCATGGCTCCCAACACAAAGAGACAAAATAAAATAAATAAAAATTAGAAATGACTGTTGTATTTTAATAGTCTATTTGATTGTACCTTATAAGCAGGGCAGGCTGCCCTTGAAATCACATTGATCCTCTTGCCTCAGCCTTCTTAGTAGTGGGACTGCAGGTACGCACCACCTCGGTCAGCTTACAGTCCTTTTTAGAAATGAGGAACGAGTGGTTTTTATTGCCTATGGCCTGGTATCTACCAGGGTAGTCTCTCGTGGTTTCTCCTGTAAACAATATATTTGGTTATGATGAGTCTTTCCGGTTCAGCAGTCAGAGCTCCAGAGGGCAAGGGACTGGCCCAGGGTCACCCTGTGGCAGGCACCAGGCCAGCTTCTGTCCTCCAGTTCATATTTACTGGCCCTGCCTTTACTTTGTGCTGGTCAGGGGGCTGCAGCCCTGCAGGCCCCTCACCCAGCTGTCCCCCGCAGCGCACGTGGCTCTGTGACCCCTCCCCAGATCCTGCTGTCCAGCAGGAGAGTGACCCAGGCTGGTGGCCACTCATGTCTCATCTGCACACACCTCAGAGCCACAGTGAATGGGGGTCTTGGGGCAGCCCAGGGGTCCCAGAACCTCTGGTCTCCACAGGTCAGCTCCCCATCTTTCTTTGGCCCATGCTCTGCCCAGCTCTGCCAAGGCCAGGCCCATCTTCAGTGCCTCCAGTGCCCTTCCCACTTCGGGCCACAAAGCCCAACACTCACAGCTCAGGGGAGGAGAGGTCCAGTGTGGCTCACGGTTTCAGGGGATCAGTCTGTGGTCACTGGCTCCAAGCAGGAGCATCATGGTGGAGGGGTGTGGTGTTAGAGCAAAGCTTCTGGGTTCAAGGGGGCTCAGGAGCAGAGCAGGGGAACAACAGCAGAGAGGAGGGGCCCTGGGGTTCCCAAGGCCACACACCATGCACACCCAGTCACGCCCTGCAGCGTGCCGTACTAATCTGCTATGTGGCTCTTAATGGAATTAGGCTGCCATATCAGGACTAATGGTCATGCTATTAATAAACTGAAACCATGAGCATCCAAAGGGACGGAGTTCAGGGCCTCTGGATTGTTATACACATGGAGCTCCAAGAGTGCAGGGGCTGGAGGTGCCTCCTTCTGTGTCCCCCCACCCCCATCTGCACCCTTGGGGTGTCCTTTATCACAGCCCGAAGGGTCTGAGAGCTGCTAACAAATCTCTGCTGCTTGGTCAGAGGCACAGGTCACAAGGTGGCTTCAGGGCTCACGTCCACAGTGGGGTCATGAATCCCTCACTGGGGGGTGGGATGCTGTCCCTGGTCAGCAGAGTCAGAACCGGATGGAGGGGGACACAAGGCTGTGTCTCCTGGGTGCTGAGGGCATCACTTCTGGCACCAGAAGCAGTCAGTGATATCTGGGTTCAGTGGTGCTCACCTTAACCCCAGTACTTGGGAGGCTGAGGCAGGAGGATCAGGGCAAGTCCGAGGCCAATTTGAAGTTCACAGAAAGATGCTGTCAAAAAAAAAAAAAAAAAATCACTGATGTTTAAGAATAGAGCACTGAGCTTTCTCCACCTGTAATAGGGTGCATGTGGCAGAGGGCAGGACAGAGGAAGCACCAAGATACAAGATAGAAACCAGCTGGGAGGGAGAGGAGTGGGGGCCGGGCTGCCGAGGACACCGTGGGGTGTCCAGGGCTCCCCCGGAGGCTCTGCTTGTCCCGGCCCCACAGGAAGTGGCTGTCGTGTGCCCAGATGTCCTTAAACGAATGAGGAATGGCAGAACAGGCCGGCAGCACTGACACCAGGCCCCGAAGGCTGCCGTCCTCAGAACCCGCAAAGGGTCGTTTTTGTTCAATTGCTGCCTCCAGCGCTGTGAGCTCTGACAGAGCTGGATTCCGGCACCCACAGAACTTCCGGGCATTTGCTGCAGACAGAACCGCTCTGCCAAGCCACAGCTGGGCCTGAGCTGCGCACAGTGGGGTCTCACACGTGGGGCCTCCAATCAAACTGGATTTGAAACAGCAACTTTGCAGCAGCAGGAGGCTCCAGGATGGAAGTGGCTCAGCCTCGGCCAGCCTCTCAGCCGCGCTGCCCCCTCGCAATGCCGACAAAAGCTCACTCGGCCTTTCAGCCACATCAGGAACTTTTGTCCTGGCCACCAGGAATGGCCTGTCCCCTGCAGGTGCCACGCCCTTGGGTGCAGCCAGGTGCACACGTTTCTGGTTGATCTGTGGGTGCCTGACCCTGCCGGCCGGGAGTAAGTGGTGTCCACAGCAAGTGTGGGACAGAGAGGAAGAGAGAAAGGGAAGGGACGAGGGAGGCAGGCATGGTGACGCAGGCCCGTGATCCCAGCACTCGGGAGGCTGAGGCAGGAGGATCACTGCAAGTTCAAGATCAGCTTGGACTACAAAGTGAGCTCAACGCCAACCTGAACCACATAGAGAGACCCTGCCTCAAAAGATAAAAATGAATAAATAGATAAAAGTAAATTTTAAAAAGGGGAAAACAGTTTTGCAACCTCGATGGGCTCCATGGCCCGCGGTTTCCTCCCCGTTCCCTTTTGGGTCATTCTCCTGTTGTCCACGTGAGGGCGCCGGTGGCTTCGGGCCGCTGTTGAAGCCCAGGCGACAGCGCCCAGGTGGGGCCGGGTCCGGAGGGCCAGCCCGGCTGTCACCCCGGGTCCCCCAAACCCCTGCTTCCCTCAGCCAGATCACAACGTGGGCACCTCGGCGTTCTGGCGCTTTCTATCAGGAGACTTAGCCGAAGCCTCTGACACAGAGGTCGAGTTTGCAGTGGGGTTGAACCAGGGCTCGGCCACTGCTCGCCAGCCCTTCCATGGTTTTTTGAGCCAGTCTGGCCAAGTCGCCCAAGCTGGCCCCAACTGGGATCCTCCTGCCTCAGCCTGGGAAGAAGGCCTTTTGTTCTTACGTTCCAGTGGGGGGATTAACCCAAGGCGAGCAGGAACCCCCAGCTGACCCAAAGAAAGAGCAAAAGTACCCTCAAGAGGCTGAAGCAGGAGGATTTCCAGGAAGTCAACCACAAGAAAGGACAGAGGTGTAAGCCCTGGGCATGCAGGGGCCGGCTCGCTTGGTGGCGCTGCATGCTGGTGTCTAGCTGCGCCTCCTGATCGCCTTGGTCTTAAGTCTCAGTCTTGGCGGCCTCCGGTGGGGCTTTTACTATGCTGGTCAGGTGAAGGGAATGTGGTGACTCCGGTGGCTGCTTAGATTGCTCCCTGGCCATCCTGGACCTAACTGGGCTCTGGAGCAGGCAGAGGCCTCCAGTCCTCAGGGGGTTTGACCTTAAGGACCTCGCTTTTCTGCGAGGTCCCCTCCCCCTCCCCCTCCCCCTCCCTCCCCTCCCCTCCTTCCCCTCCCCTCCCCCTGCCTCCCCTCCCTCCCCTCCCCCTCCCTGCGTCCCCTCCCTCTCCCCCACGCCCCCCAAGCCTCTCACCTCTTCTCCTGATGTGCAAGGTGTGAGGGTGGGTGTTCAAGTAAGTGGGGGTGGTCCAGAGGGGGCGCCAGACCTGGGGAGCAGGGGCCTGGGGTTCCAGCATCCCTGGCATGAGCTGACCATGAGACCTGGCTTTCTACTAACCAGACCCCAAGAAACTGAACGAGGTGGCTCACACCTGTCACCCCGGCACTCTGGGAGGCTGAGAGAGGAGGAGCACAAGTGTTAGAGCAGCCTGGGCAACTGAGTGACGTAGGAAGCCCCTGTTTCAAAGAATGAAAAACAAAAAGCCGGGGGATATTCTGTAGCTTGGGGAAGACCTTGGCTCAATCCCCAGTACTAAAGAAAAAAAAAAAAGAGGAGGAGGAGGAGGGGTAAGAAGATACAAAGAAGCTGAGCAAGAGCCCAAGTGGCCTGGTTCTGGGTTGCACAGCTGGACACACCTGGGGAGATCTGCCGGGTGGGACAACACCTACGCTCTGTCCCTGGGGCTCCTTGGTCACTTCCTACTGTGTGGATCCATGGAGAGAAAGCTACAGGTACCGACCCCTACGGCCTCTGGGGAGATCAAGGCGAGGCCCGTGTTGGGTGCCCACCCCGGGGGCCTCTGTGGCAGCAGCCGGGCACCCTTCTCTCCAGGGAGTCAGGTGAGATGGTCCCACTCTACTTCCGAATGGCCTTGAGCTCGCTCTGTAGTCCAGGCTGGCCCTAAACTCGTGGCAGTCCTCCTGCCTCAGCCTCCTGAGTGCTGGAGTTACTAGCATGCACCACCGTGCTCAGCTGGCCAGGATTTAATTACTGAGCGGCACCAGGCTGAGCTCTGTGGTTACAGTCTTCATCTCTGCAAGTGACTTTTGCGTTCTGCTTGTCTCTGCCCACCTTTCTGTCCAGTGTTTATTCCCATCATGCTTCAGGATGGGATTGGCCACATTTATTCCCATCATGCCCCAGGGCAGTTCTGACTTACAGCTGAGGACAGAGCTGTCCACAAGTCCATAGCCGCTGTGGGCCTCGGGGGCTGCCCCTGGGAAGCGTTGCTGTGTGCGGGTCCAGGAGGCGAGACAAGCCTGTAGGCCCTGAGCTGGTCCTGCCCTTGGCTTCCCTCCCTTCCTGGCTTAGGTCCCCCATCACTGTCACCCCACAGTACTAGTGACAGAGACCCATGGGGTACAGCACTGCTGTCCAACACTCTGGGACCTACAGGTGAAAACTGCTAAAAAAAAAAAAATTTTAGCTACACGAGAGCCCCAGATAGGGAAAGATACGTGCATACCTTAAACGGTTTGCTTTCACTTGTTTTTTTGTTTTGGTTTGTTTTTGTTACTCAAGACAGGCTCTCATGAGGTAGCTCAGGCTGGCCTCTAACTCTCTGGCGATCCTCCTGCCTCAGCCTCCTGAGTGTGGGGATTATAGGCACACACCAACACGCCTGGCTTTGGTTTGCTGTAACTTACACAAGTGGACAGTCCCTTGTGACTCTGTTGGTGAGGACCCCAGACCTGTCCCAGGAGGCTGGGCTAAGAGCCCCGACTGCCTCCCGCAGTGTCCAGGCTGGGCTCCCTGGTTTGGGCTCTGAACGTGGGCGGCTTCAGGAAGTGAGGGGCCCTCCTAAACGCGCAGGACTGTAGAGACCCAGCATCGCAGGCAGAGGGCTTTAAAGCTCCGGCCTGTTACTGAGCTTTTCTAAGATCCAAGTTTGTTTGCCCTGGAACCTCAGAACCTTCAGCGGTTTACATAACAGTTATGGGGGGGTGACAATAGAAAGCACTGGGAGTGTACAAACCGGTTTGGGGACAAACAGCCTAGATTTGGGGCAGGTGTAGGGGTGGCCTGTAGAGGGACCCACAGGTGGCAGGTGCCCAAAGGGGACAAAGGGATGAGGTGTTCAAGAAACAAGGTGATCCTGGCTGTACCTGCCACGGGACCCTGGCACATCTCAGGGGTTCCCCGGGGCTGTGCAGGGCCCTGAGGCCCCCCCCTGACTCCCAGATTTAGGACTTTTGTTCTTGTCACCAAAATTTCACACCACACCCAGAGCCCAGAAATGATCAGGTACCCTAAGGTTCACCGTACCCCGTTCCTTCCTGCACGTGAGAGTTGGCACTGGGGTACAGCATGAGAGGGTCCTCCATGCAAATTAAATGGACCCCAAAATCAGTCACCAAGACAAAGGAGCTGATTAAAAATGGGCAGAGGGTTTGCAGAGACACATCACCAAAGAAGCTGTGCATATGGGCAGCGAGCACCTGAAAAGCTGCTTAGAAACTCCAGTCAAGAAGGAAATTCAAATCAGCGAGGCCAGGCAGGCACAGGGGCACACATCTGTAAGCTTAGCACTAAGAAGGCTGAAGCAGGAGGATCCTGAGTTTGAGGCTAACCTGGACTACGCAGCAAGACCCGATCTCAAAAAAAGAAAAAAAAAAAGGTGGCAGGGAGGGACACCAGCTCCACACTGCTGGTCGCAGGTCCCTGCCAGTCACTACCCATGGGGAACCAGCCCAGTCTGGTCTTTTCCCACCTAGGGTGCCACTTGCAGGGACCCAGTCCTACAAATTTGTTCCCCTGATCTGGGGGCGAACCAGGATGAAGGAGAAACAATGCAACATTCAGGCAGCCGGGAAGCTCTGATCTCTGGGGGCAGAGGTGCCCCCAGAGTCCAGTTCATCCTACTTTTTCACTCAGACTCGGTACAAGCAATCAAAGTAACACAGGCTTCATTGCCTTTCGCTGACCATGAGGACAGGCTCAGGGTGACAGCCACAGCACAGCTGTGGTCACTTCCCCCTGTGCCCACAGAGGCAGCCCCTTGGGCTTCTCCTGTACCAGCTGGACCCTGCCATTTGGGTCAGCAGGTATGAAAGGGACTTCACCTGAAGCCAGTGCCACAGCCAGGTGCATTCCTGAGTCAGGGCACCTCCCAGGTGGTTTTATCGCTGGTTTCCTGGGAAACTAGGCAGGAAAAACATATCAGGTTCCTCTGGGCAGCTGTGGCACGGATGGCTGCAGTGAAGTCAGGCTGGATCCCTAGGGCAACAGCCAGAAAGGGAAAACAACCTCAATAGCCATGAGCTGATAAATAAGTGGTCTGCGTAGGAACCTGTGATAGCCTTCAGGGAGGCCTTACTGTGTGGTAGCGTTCTCCAGGAAGAGGAACCCAGGGCTGGGAACAATGGCTACTCCAGGAACGGGGCCGGAGACATGCAAAACTAGCCTGCAGCCAGTCATGATGGGGCACCTCTGGAATCCCAGCACCCGGGAGGCTGAGGCAGGAGGATCCCTACAAGCACAAAGCCCAGCCTGGGCTACACAGCAAGACCTTGTCTTAGAGAACAAACAAACAACAATACAAACAAGAAAATGAGCCTGGAGCATCTCGCAGGGCCACCCAGGGAGGAAGCGCCTGGACACGCACAGGCAGATTATCCACAAAGGCAAAGGGCGCTGCAAGAGCTGATCTGAGCCACAAACAGGCAGCACACTACTATAACCCAAGTAGACAAAACTGAAAAAATATCCAGGGGAATCCATGCTGATTGTTATGGTTGATACATTGTGTGGATTTGAGATGTTTAGAAGTTTAAGAAACTCAGCAGGGGGCCAGGATCTTTTGTAAATATCCTCAGCCTGTGGAAGAAGAGGGCACAGAGATTTTGTGCCTGCTACAATGTAAGGGAGGAAAAGAGGCTTGTCCCCTCCCCTACACTGTGCTCTGGCTGCTTTGCTGTCTTCTGCCACCTTGAACTGTTGCCCTGGTGCCATGGTACCCGGCCTTGGAGCCAGCTGATGATGAACTGAAACCTCCACAAACCGTGAGCTAAATAAACCTTTCCTTCCTTCATTTTGGGTGTCAGATATTTTGTCTCAGCAACAAGAGAAAAGTAACCAAGACTCTGATACAAGCAAAAGAGTAAATACATGAGTGGGAGCACAGAGACAACTCGCCCTTGCGGGATTCCAGGTGACAACGTTTAACTCCACCTCAGGGCGAAGCACTACTCCTTAAGTGCGGACGGGCCACCGAGCTACCTTCCAAGTGCACATTGGTTACGGTTTAAGTCTAAATGTCCCCCAAAGCCTACAGAGTGAGATGCTGGGATTATAAATACTAATGTGTAAATACTAATCATTTCACTGATCAGTTTGCCATGGTTCTGGCTGGTGTTAAGTCCTGCACCCACCCCAGAGTGGACGGCCTGCAAACAACACAAGGGACCAAAGAGTCTCATCTTCTCTCTCTCGTTTTTGCTGTCTTGTGCCAGCATGAACTGTCTCTTCTCTGCGATGCCCCTCTGTCATGCTACCCTGTCTTGGAGCCAGCTGATGATGGACTGAAACCTCTACAAACTGTGAGCTAAATGAACCTTTCCTCCTTTACACTGGGCGCTGGGCATATTGTCACAGCAGTGAGAGAAAGTAACCAAGACAACATCTGACTGGGTTCTGTCAAGAACTCCATCAGGTCAGGTACAGTGGCATTCACCTGTAGTGCCAGCTACTTGGGATGCTGAGGCAGGGGGACTACTTGAGCCCAAGAATTCAAGGCCAGCCTGAGGGGCTCAGGGAGATGATGTCCAAAAAAAAAGACTAGGCATGTATATACACTTGTAATCCCAGAACTCAGGAGGCTGAGACAGGAGGATCACTGTGAGCCCAAGGTCAGTGTGTATTACCTAGTGAGTGTAAGGCCAGCCTGAACTACATAGCAAGACCTCATCTCAAAAAAACTAAGATGAAAACAAAGTGGCTTTATCAAAAACAAAACTCCTCCACTCACAGCTATCACCCTTATTTTGTAAATCAGAGAGCTGGGTCTCAGGTCAAGTACTAGGTCATTGCGCTGGGGCCACACAACTAGAAAATGGGGCACTTTTCAGCTGTTTCCAGGCTGTCTGCCAGCTCTCCTCAGGGGCCCTGGGACCCAGCAAGATGTGAGGGCTGTAACTGGTACCTGAAATCATGAAAAGAGGGCTGTGATGCAGCTCAGTAGGACAGCACTTGCCTAGCACGTGTGAGGCTCTGAGTTCAATCCCCAGCACCAACGACAACTAAATAAATAACTGGAGTGGAGGGAGGGAGGGAGAGGAGGGCGAGCAGACAGGCCAGTGGAGGCAGAGATGGGTGCTCGCTGGTGCCTCTGGCTCACCCTCCTCCCCTGTGAGAACAGGGAGCAGCTTGCTACCTCCTGGCTGGGAGAGAAACGCAGGCTGTGCGGGAATTACACTCCAGTCGCGGTGGTGCAAGAAATGCTTTGTCTCCTAGAAGACAGTTTCCGTCTCCAACCCTAGGACTCAGGCAAGCAGGCAACAGGACACCAGTTCTAGAGCCTCTGGAACTTCAAACTGGGGCTGGTCCTTGGCCTCCAGGTTTCTTTCAGAACTGCCACCTTCACGGATCAGAGTGCGCCAGCAGAGCTATGAGTTGTTTCTTCCTCCTCCCCCTGGGTCCTACTGGCCCGGAGTCACTTGCAAAGCTTTGGCTCTGGCAGTGCTGTCCTCAGGGAAACAGCTTTCCCTGTTGCACGGAAACGCAACAGTACAGCGCAAAACCCAGCTGGCCGATAGCCAAGCCCCAGGGCCAGCATGGGGAGGGGTCATCCCCATCCCCGCAGCTGGCCCCACTTTCCTTTGGCTGTACAAAAGCATCCTGCAGGCCAGAAGCTGCACGACCTAGGCTCCACGGTCTCCAGGCCTCCTATGGCCTCTCCGTACCCCATGTTTCCCTCTGCGCCTCAAGGCAGGGGGCTACCTGTTCCCCACCAGGTCACCAGGAGCCCTGCTCAGCTAGGGACCCTTGTTCCACACACTCCACTAACTTGGGCGGCAGCTTCACAAGGCTCCAGGCTTTCCCTGGGGTAGTCAGCGCGGGGGGGGGGGGGGCGGGCAGAGGACAGGGAGCACAGAAAGCAGATCCTATTTCCACCTGGGCCTGAGCTCAGGGCACTCGTCCCATGGCGCTGGTCTTTAGTCTGCATGACATCCCACTTTCCCACCCTCTCCATTCCCTAACCCTGGTCTCTTCTCTTACAGACCAGGCCCACCAACCCTGAGGTCTCCCTGGAAATTAGTCCCTCTCTGGCTTGACTCCACCCTCTCCCTACAGTGACTGGCCAGAAGGTGAACACCTGACCCAAACTAGCCAATCATAATGCATCAACTTTTTGGCCATGCTGATTGGGCCAAAGATGAGCACGTGACAAGACAGACCAATTAGGGTTCTTCCTCAGGCTGAGATTCTCCGTGCCCGGGTGTGAGCGTTCTCGTGGTGGAGAGATACAGGAAGCCTAGGGCTAGAAGGCAGAGAAGTGGGGAGGGGTATTGAGGCCCTGGCTCTAGTCACCCCCAACCCTTTTCAAAGCTCTTCTGAGGCTGGGGATTTAGCTCAGCGGCATAAGCGCCTGCCTTGCAAGCAGGCAGTCGTGAGTTCGATCCCTGATACAGATAAAAAGGAAAAAGACCAAAAAAAAAAAAAAAATGCGCTCCAGTCCACCAGCTTGGCTCCACGACCTTGGGCAGGTAACTGCACAACTGCCTCAGTTTCCCCAGCTGTGCCCCACAGCAGGTGAACAGATGAAGTGTAACAGACTTGGCACCCAGAAGACCTTGGATTAAGCCAGTTTTTCACCAGGGAGCACTCGGGGTCCTATTCTCGTTGGGACCCTTGGGAACGCCCCAGCAGGATGGGATCCCGGAGCACAAACTTATTTTGGAATAATAACTTTGTAGATATAATAATGCCACGGTGAGGTTCGTCCTGGATTTAGGGTGGGCTCTATGTCCAACCATCGGTCGCCAGTGAAGAGAGGAGGCCAAGTGATAGTGGGGGTCTGGATTTCTGGACTTCAGGGGACTTGAGCTGTGACATGACCAGTTTGTGGTGGTTTAAAGTGGCTCTGGGACATTGCTATAAGCTGACATCGTGTGACCCTTGGGCTTGGGCTTTATTCTCTGTTTGCCCAAGCAATTCCATGCCTCAGGGTTAATTCCAGGGAAGTAAAGTAACAGTGCTTAAATTGTCCTCACCAGGGGACACCCACAGCTCTGTTCAGGACAAGACATTTTAGCAGTCTCTGTGGTGCTTGGTCAGATTGGGAGACTTACACTACATCCCATGAGCTTCAAAATAGATTATGTGCTGATGTAGAGAAAAATACCAGGTTTCCAAAATGGTATGTCTGCACAAAACACTAACCATAAAAAACGATCAATTGAGCTTTTATAAAATATAGAGCTAGGGGCTGGGGATTTAGCTCAGCGGCATAAGCACCTGCCTTGCAAGCAGGCAGTCGTGAGTTCGATCCCCGGTACCGATAAAAATGAAAAAGACAAAAAAATATATATAGAGAGAGCTAGTGGCCAGGCATGTAATCCCAGCACTCCCAGCAGGAGGATCTCTGCAAGTCAGAGGCCAGCCTGAACTACACAGCGAGCCTCTGACTCAAAAAATCACCTCCTCCCAAAAAATAGTTACTGTTCATCAAGACACAACAGGAAGAGGCTAGTTTCAGTTGAGTATGTTGGTACATACCTGTAATTCCAGCATTCTGGGCATTCTGAGGCTGGAGGATGGAAAGTTCAAGTTCAGCCTGGGCAATTTAAACAGGTCCTGCCTCAAAATTTAAGAAAAGGTCTGGGGTTATCAGGCCTTTCCATGACACCCCATTCTGATTCCCAGGTGCAGGGTGTACTGTTATTTTTGTGTTCTGTTTACTTGGGTTAAGCTTGCTTTCCAGAATCTGGTTTCTCCTACTCTTTATTTTCTTTCCTTCTTTCTTTTCTTTTCTTTGCTTTCTTGCTTTCCTCACTATGTAGTTCAGCTGGTTTTGTACTCCCTGTGCAGCCCAAACTGGTGTGGAATTTGTGATAATCCTCCTGCCTCAGCCTCCTGAGTCTGGGGTTACAGGTGTGGGCCTCCACAGCCTGCTCCTTCTTTGTTAAGCTCCGAGTTTTATAGGGTTCTAATTAAAACAGCAAACACAGGCGCCAAACCAGAAGAGCCCTTAAGGAAAGTTGCATGTCAGTGGTTCCTGTCTGCCCTTAGCAGGAACCTCAGGACTCAGCAAGCCTCTGGACAACCCTGTCCTTCGGGTCGGCCTGAAGGCTCAGCACCTGGTGGGGCCACTGGATAGCTCTACAGAGGCCCTGCATCTTGGCCAGTGTTCCAAGGACTGTTTTCCCTATAGACCCCCATCTGTCCATGGGCAGGATGTCCAAGAATTTACAGGCATAGTTTTAACCGCCATATCATTGTTGTGAGAACGAAAATTGTATAGCAACTGTCTCAAAGATCACTTATTAAATATAGCCAGAAAAGGGACTTTCCTGTTCATTTTTTTTGTTGTTGTTGATGTTTTTGGTACTGGGGATCCAACTCATGACTTTGTGCTTGCCAGGCAGGTGCTTATGGCACTGAGCTAAATCCTTGGCCCCAGGGAAGGGACTTTTATAGGAAGAAGCCTGACAATCAGGGCTTGGCTGAATGATAAAAGCTGGTATTGCATTTAGGGAGATAACCTGAAACTATTGCTGCTTTTGATTTTTAAAATTTAATTAATTATTACTGGCAGTACTAGGGATTGAACTCAAAGCCTGTGCACTGAGCTACATCCCAGTCCTTTGTATTTATTTAATTTTATTTTGAGACAGGGTCTCTTTGTGTTGCTCAGTTGCCCAGGTCAGGTCTGAACTTGTGATCCTCTTGCCTCAGCCTCCCAGAGTGCAGGCATTATGGGTGCACACCACCACGCCCAAGCTCCTGGGCTAGATGTTTTGCAAACTGCTCTTTCCTAATTCTAGCTAGATTCTCTATGATCCAAGGAAACGAAGTCTTTGAGAGGAGTGATTCACACAGCAAGATCCAAGCCTTGGACATTTCTGGCCTGGGGAAACTGGCATTATGGGGAGAGGCCTGGGCGCAGGCCCACCCTGCTATGTACCAGGAGCCAGGATTCCTAATTCCAAACCCACAAGCCAGCCGGTGCCTGAGCCCCAGGTGGAGCCAAGTCTCAAAAGCGAATAGATCCTTGGCTGGAACCATGAGGTCCTTGGCTGGAACCCCAGGGTCGCCCTCTCCAGCTGTGTGACCCTAAGCATCCCCACCATCAGATGGAGATAAGATGCCCTGGGTGAAGGCTGAGTTGTTTTTGGGCTGTGCCACTAGTGTGGGGCTGGGGTGGGGGCCGTACTCCCGAGTGAGACAGGCTGGGCGGCCTCTGACAGCAGGGTTGATGCGGTTCCTGTACCCACAGAAGCGGCTCCACCTGCTCCAGATTGCGCAGGGCACTCTGGGAGGCTCCCAAGAAGGGCTGGGGTCAGCCTCCGCCTCCCCACCCTGTGCAGTTCTCTGTCCCTCCCTTCCGCTCTCCTCCCCCAGGGCCCCTGCACTGAGCTACACCCCCAGCTCCTTTTCTTTTTCATTCTCAGACACCGTCTCACCAAGTTGCTAAATTGCCCAAGTTGAGCTGGGACTTTCGTCCTCCTGCCTCAGTTTCCCAGAAGGCTGGGGATTATAGCTTATCTCCCCCCCCCCCTTTTTCTTTGGTAGTGGGAATTGAACTCAGGACCTTCTTGTACTTGCCAGGCAGGTGCTTGTGCCGCTGAGCTGCATCCCTGGCACACACATATATATATATATGTATATATATATATATGTATATATATATATATGTCCCTTTACAAATAAGAGCTCTCTTCCCCTTGTGAGAACTAGGGGAAGAATGTTTCACAGCCTGCAAGGTCCGGTCTGGCTGGCTCTGCCTTGTCCTGGGGCAATGCCCTGGTCTTCACTCCTGGGCTCCTACAGCCTCACACACCGGGAGGAATCACCCGAGAAGGGACACCTCCCTTCGGGGTCCCTCACAGCCACCCCACTCTACCCCGGCATCTCTCCAGGCCTCTCCCCCCTCGGGGGCCACTCAGCCCCTTTCCGAAGGCGGCCCCTGGCCCATCTTCCCCTGCACTGGGCCTCCCACCCGAGGGGTCTCCCACCCGCCCCTCGGATCCTGCTCCTGAAAGCTCTCTTATTCCCTGGCGCTTGCCTGATTCCACCTTGTCGCCAGCTGCTGTCCTGATTGGTTCCCAGCCCGCGCCCTCCCATGGCCAGAGGGAGTTTTCTGGACCGGCTGACTCCAACCCTCCAGCTCCGCCCCTTCTGCAGGGGGCCGCCAGCTCCTCCAGGAAGGGAAGCTCATCCAGGCATTCAAGGCTCACAGCGTTAGGGACTTCGCACCTGTGCTAGAGCTCGATCACCTCACGTTGGAGAAAAGCACTGTGGGTGGACGGGGTATAGCTCAGTAGTATAGAGCCCGTCTGGCAAGCGTGAGGTTGTAAGTTTGATCTTCGCCTCCAAAACAAAAGAAAAATAAAATTTACTGGGCATATTCTATATTTTAACTATTAAGTCCAGTCCCCGTGCAAACAATGCAGACATTGTGACCTGTTAGTAACTTTTAGTGTAAAACGTTCTGAGCCACATTTGGGATGTACTAGGGCTGAAATATGACTTTATTTATCTTAATAAAGAGTTTAACTGTGTATCTGTTTTTGTTTCATTTTTGTGGTGCTGGGGGTTGAATCTAGGGCTTTTTTTTTTTTTTGGCCGGGATCTTGCCATGTAGTTCAGATTGGTTTTAAACTCAATATGTAACTCAGGCTGGCCTGAAACTCGTGGTGACTCTTCTGCCTCAGCCTCCTGAGTGCTGGAATTATAGGTGTGTAATATCATGTCTGGTTGAACTCAGGGCTTTTGCACCAAGGTGCATCCGTAGTGCTTTTTTTCTTTTTTAATTCATTTATTTTGATACAGGTTCCTTTTTTGTCTTTTTCCGTTTTATCGGTACCAGGGATCGAACTCATGACTGCCTGCTTGCAAGGCAGGCGCTTATGCGGCTGAGCTAAATCCCCAGCCCTGATACAGGTTCTTAATAAGATGCCCACACTGGGTTTAAATTTGTGATCCTCCTGCATAAGCCTCCCAGAATGCTGGATTACACATGTGCTCCCATGCTAAATCTGGCAATATAATATCTGCATTCCTGATCAGCACCTGGAGGTCGGCAGGAAGCCAGGACAACTCTACCCCAGGCCCAAAACTCTGACCTCAAACTGAACTGCACCTGGGAGCCCCCTTCCCTACCTTTGTGGGGCAAAGCTGGGCTGAGGGGCTTCATTTGTCCATTCTCAGCCTCGCTGGGCCCCTCTGCAAAATGGAAGTGGTGGTCTCTCTGTCCACCCACTTCCTGATGGGGATCAGAATCACTAGCAGTGACTAGAAGATTCCGGGCTCAGTGAAAGTTCACTGGCCAGGGGACCATGCCATGTGTCGAGAGTCCCTGACACTGTGGGGAGGGGACATCACCAGCACCTGAGCTGATTGGCCTTCGTATTAACAGAGAGGAAGGAGACTGGGAAGGAAGGGAGGGCAGCTTCCCCTGGGGCAGTCGGGAGGGGCAGCAGCAGCTCCTGCAGGCTGGATCCCTAATGGCTGAGATCATGTTAAATGTTCGGAATTTGACAATCACAACTATGGGACAGTGGCCTTGACCTAGGGAGATGTGTGGGGCACATATTTTAGGGACAAAGAATCAAATATCTGCTAATGGACTGTTTCCTAGTCCCCCAAAGTGAAAAGGGAGATGGGAAACAGACAGACCAGAGTGGGAAATGATATTTGATAAATCTAATTGTGCCTGCACTTTTAATTTCTCTGTATGCTGATATTTTTCAAACACAAGGTCTGGGGGAATCCATGTAGCAAAGAAAATATGAGAAATAGAAGAGGGTTTGTAAGAGTAGTGGCCTCCCTAGGCAATGAACTGTGACCTAATTTAATATGGTAACAACCTGCAATTTGGGTGTACTCATGTAACAAATTCTCCTTTCAGCCAATCATAGCCCAGAGTTTTTAACCAATCACAGGCTTCCAACTGTCAAAACTGGTCTGAACTGTAATCCAAGCACTCTGGGAGGATGAGGTGCAGGCCACGAGGTATGCAAGTTCAAGCCCAGTCTAGGCAACACAGTGACCCAGCGAGATGGTATCTCAAAATAAAAAAAAATTAGAGCTGGGGATGTAGCTCAGGGAAAAGGCTCTGGGTTCAACACACACCAAAATAAATAACAAATTTTCACCTAATGCAAAGGGAACTACAATTAACGAGGTGATTCTGTTGAAGCCTCTTTTTCTGCTATAAACTCTACCTATCCTATTGCTGCTTTCTGGGTCAGGGTCTGGCCCAACTCATGAATTTTTTTCTTGGCTCAAATAAGCTCATCAATTTAATTTTTCTAATGTGTTTTTTGTTGCTATTGTTGTTTTTTGAAACAGTATCTCATTATGTAGCCTAGGCTGGTCTTGATTCTCCTGCCTCAACCTCCCAAGTGGTAGTTATATGGAACCCTGCCACCACACCCTGAAGTTTATTATTTATTTATCTATTTGTTTTTGAGGCACTGGGGATTTAATCTAGGGCTACACACTGAACTAAATCTTTAGCTTGTTTTATTTTTATTTATTTTTGTCCTTTTGAGACAGGGTTTCACTATGTGGTTCAGGCTGGCCTTGAGCTCACTTTGCAGCCTAGGCTGGTCTCCAACTCACAATGATCCTCCTGCCTCAGCCTCCTGAGTGCTGGGATTTATAGATGTGAGCCACCACACCTGGCAAGTTTTTCCTTTTTGAGAGAGTTTCACTAAGTGGCTAAGTGACCCATGCTGAGCTTGAATTTGCAACCCTTCTGCCTCAGCCTTGTAGAACACAGAATTACAGGGCCTGGAGACCAAGCAAGCTCCATGGTGTGGGCAAGGGGTCTCTGATGATTACGCCTTCATGGAACCATGGTTACAGCAACCTCCTGCCCACAGGGCACCTCAGGCAGACAAAATCTGCCTCCAGTCTCTGCATCTGTTTCTGCCCTTATCCACTTATGCATCTGCCCTGCCCTGTTGGGTCTGCATGTGGCCATCAGCAGGGAGGTCATCAACTAATCAGGAGCTGGTATCACAGTGAGGCCAGGCCTGGGTCACTTTCTACAGAAACTCCCAAACTGAGCAGAAAGGCGCTCGCCTGTAATCTCAACATGGGAGGCTGAGGTAAGAGGATCAGTGTGAGTTCAAGGGCATTGCAGGCTGCAAAGTGAGTCCAAGGCCAGCCTGAACTGCATAGTGAAACCCTGTTTCAAAAAGATGAGGAAAAAAACAGCCTCCAGGTTTATCCATGAGGGAACTCTTCTTTTGTGTCTTTCTTTTCCTTTTCTTTTCTTTTTTTTTTTTGAGATACATAGTTCAGACTGGCTCACTATGTAGCCCAAGCTGGCCTCAAATTTGTGACAATCCTCCTGCCTCGGCCTCCCAAGTGCTGAGATTAGGGGTACTACATCTGGCTATGTGCTTTACATTTTGAATGATGTTGTTTTTGTTTTTGAAGACAGAGTCTCTCTATGTTGTCCATAGCTGGTCTTAACCTCACTGTATAACCCAGGCTGGCCTTGAATTTGTGATGACTCTCCTGCCTCAACCTCCTGAGTGCTAGTATTATAGGCATGTACGACTATACCTGGCTGAATGTTTGTGAGTTGAAGCATGAATAAATTCAGGATTTATTAAAGCAAGAGAAAATGCTTGCATTAATGTATACTGTAATATATAGGAATATGCTGAGGAGGCAGGAGGACTGCCACAAATTTGATGACAGCTTGGCTATATAGTGAATGAAAGGCCAGCCTGAGATACAGAGCAACATTCCATCTCAGAAAAAGAAGAAAAATAGAAAGAGAGAGAGTGAAAGGCAGTGAGGAGCCGGGCATAATGGTGCACACACCTGGACCCCCAGCACTCTGGGACACTGAGGCAGGAGGCTCAGAAGTTTGGGTTTTTCCTGACAAATACAGTGAGATTCTGTTGAGAAAAAAAAAAGTAAGAAAGGTGAGGATAAACCTCACTGTGAAGGCCTTAGGTTCATTCTCCAGTGTTTTAAATAAACCTCATTATGCCGAGTGTGGCAGCTCACACCTGCAATTCCAGCACTCAAGATGCCGAAGCAAGAGGGTTGCCATGAATTCAAGGTCAGCCTGGGCTACACAGTGAGACCATATCTCAAAAAACAAACAACAAACACATCAAACAACCAACAAACCATCAAATCTCTAATTTTGGAGGCCACACAGCTGAGCACTCTATTTTTAGTCTCCTCCAGCTTTGCCATGAATGTCATACTGAAATCACTGACCTTTCACTTAGACCACACAGATGTCCAGCAGGGGACCTGCTGGAATTGGAGGGCCCCAAACACCACCCTCACATCACACCCACGCTGTCACTTTCTGAGCATGCGCTTGTGAGGAGCCATGCAGAGCGCTCACACCTATGCAGACACGATTACTCCCTCGGCCCCCTTCCATCACCCTGCTTCTGTCCCATCAGCATCTCCAGACTCATGTACGGAGGATTCGCCCCATCTCCACACCCCTGGGCACATCGTGAATCAGTTCACCTTTTTACAAAGCACCAGTTCAGTGATCAGCCTACAGCGCAGCAGGTGAAGCAGGCCTGGTTCCCACATGGTGAAGGTGAGACAGCCTTACAAGTGTGTGTAATAATCTGAACGACCACACAGGCAGAAAAATGGATTCCACTCCATTCCTCATTTGGTAGGATTGCTTTTTGTTAGTTTGTCTTTTTGATACACTTCAGGCTGACCTTTTATTCACTCTGTAGCTCAAACTGGCCTCCAATTTGTGTCAATCCTCCTTCCTCGGCGTCCCAAATTGGGATTACAGGCTTGCACCACACCCCCTTAGCTTTGTAGGACTGTTTGCTGGATTACATTAATTTAGTTTTTGGAGACAGGGTTTCGCTATACAGTTTAGGCTGACCTTGAACTCACTATGTAGCCCAGGCTGTTCTGGAACTTGTAGGTCTCTTCTGCCTCAGCTTCCCGAATGCTGGGATTGCAGCTGTGTGCCAGCAAGCCCGGTTGGACTAGTATTGATATACTGTATATTTTGTTTTGTTTTGTTAAGACAGGGTCCACTGTGTAGTTCAAGCTGGCCTTAAATTCACTCTGGAGTCCAGGCTGTCCTTGAAAGCATAGCGATCTTCCTGCTTCAGACTCCCAAGAGCTGGGATTACAGGTATGCACCTCCATGCAGGTGACATCATTGTTCCTTACAAGGCAAATGGACTGTGCGGACCTCCCTGGCCCCTTTGAGGTTTGTCTAAGACCTTACCTGCGGTTTGGACTTTGGGCCTGTAGGAACCTTAAGGGAGTGGTCAGGGCACAGTTCCTTCTCAGTAGCTGACCTTCAGGACCTCAAGCTTGGATGCATGTTGTCTATAACTAGTGCTTAAGAAAAACAAGGAATGGGTGGGGGATATAGCTTAGTGGTATAAGTGCCTGCCTGGTAAGCACAAGGTTGTGAGTTTGATTCCTGGTGCTGATAAATAAATGGAAAGAGAGACAAAGAAGCCCGTGAGGTGGCATACAACTTTAATCCCAGCATTTGAGAGCCTGAGGCAGGAGGATCGCCCCAAGTTTGAGGCCGGCCCGTGCCAGTGAGTTCCAGACAAGCCTGAAGTACACAGTGAGACCCTGTCTCAAAAGAACAAATCAAAAGAACAACAACAAAAAAGACAAAGAACAAGGACCCTCAAAAGCCAGTTCTCTCTCTTTTTGGGTGTGTGTATAAGGGATCGAACTCACAGTCTCATGCTTGCCAGCCAGGCGCTTATGCCACTGAGCTAAATCCCCAGCAAAAATCAGGTCTCGGTGCACACTGTTGCCCACGATTGATGTGTTTTGAAATTATTTTTCTTCTTCTTCTTCCTTTTGCTCCTTCTCCTTGAAATAAAATGGACTTGGAAAAGAAAAGTCAGATTTCTGCTTTGTAAATGGCCAGCAGCCCCGTCTCCGTTCTGCTGTCGTCTGACCAGTAAACAGAGCTGGTCCACACCCGGCATGGTGTCCCTGCGGGGACAGCCACTCAAAAGCCAGGAGAGAAGACGAGGGGACAGAGACCGTGCTGCAGACAGCGGGCCCCGAGGCACCTGAGCTCAGCCCAGGCTCCGCGAGCGAACGCGGGCCGCGGAGGTGCCGGGATCCTGGGGCGCGCACCTAGAAACAGCCCCGAGCCGCCATCTTGGCCGCTGTACGGCGGCCGACAGGACCCACCGAGGCCAGCGCCCGCCCGGCGCCGCACACAGAGCCACGCCCCCGGCGGCGCAGGCCACGCCCTCCTCCCGCTCCTCCCTGAGGTGACGCGAACGCGGGCGGCGACGGCCTCTGTCTCGGCGAGCGGCGGAGCGGCAGCGGCAGCGGCGCAGTCACCATGGGGGCCCAGCTGAGCACGGTAGCGTAGACGCGGCCTGGGCCTCGCTGTCCCCCGGCCCTCGGCGGCGAGGGGTTGGTCGCGGGAGGCCGGGCCTCTGCATCCGCCGCGCTCCTTCCGGCGGGGATCCGCGTGCAGGGGCGGCACCTGGGGGACACGCAGGGCGCAGGAGCGTGGGCGACCTGTGAGAGGGACCGCGGCGCATCCGTGCGGGCGAGCGTGAGAAAGTTGGAATGTGACTAAGGATGTGTGCCTGCACGAGTGTGCGGGCGAGCGATTGTGCAAAGCTGAAGTATGACGATGTGGGCGGGAGTGAATAGAAGTGTGCAAGCGGAGGGGCGTGAATGTGCGTGATTGTGAATGCATGCGTGAGTGGGTGTGAGTGTGTGTGTGCAAACCGTGTGTGTGAAGGTCTGAGTGAATATGAGTGAAGGTGACTATGGGTGTGAGAATGTGAATGAGAGCAGGGCGTGGTGGCTCACACGTGTAATCCCAGAACTTGGGAGGCCGAGGCAGGAGGATCTCTGTGAGTTTGAGGCCAGCCTGGGCTGCAAAGCGAGACTGTTTCAAACAGACCAAAAAAGTGAATAAGAATTGTGTGAATGGGTGTGAATGTATGTGCAGGGCTGTGAGAATGAGTGTGAACGTCAGGGTGAGTGTGTAAGTGTGTGGTTTGAGTGTGCATGGGGTGAGTGAATGAGAGAGCGGAGCAGAGGCTTTGCACATCTGTTGGCGAGGACAGCATGGGCCATGGCTGCGGCCATGGCTGCCACCTGCAGGCCCTCCTGTTCCCCTGTCACCCTGTCACCTGGGGCCAGGCCCGTCCCCTGGGCAGATGATGTGGCATCTTTGGGACTTGGCAACAGGCCCACAGCCCTGAGGAAGGTAGCCAGGCCTATGGGCTCCAAAGTCCACCCCCTTTCACTGTTGTAGCGCTGCCCGCCCCTTCCGTGTCCCCCGCTTAGCCCTCCAGTTCTTTCTTTATATTTCTCCAGGCTGTTCTTGCAGTAGCCCAGGCTAGTCAGTCCTCTCCGGGTTTCTCAAGATCACCCCTGAGGCTGGAAATTTAGCTCAGTGGCACAAGCACTTGCCTGGCAAGTGGAAGTTGTGCGTTTGATTACCAGTACCCTCCCCCCAAATCATGCCTGTCCAGAGCTCCCCCTCCCATCCTACACAAACACCCTTGCCTGGGCCTTGAACATCAGGTCCCCTGGGGGGAGGCTGGCACCGGGGGCCCCAGTGCCAGAGGTGGGTCGCTGCAGAGGTGGACATCTTACCCCCTCAGGGTCCCTCCTCTCTGCTTGGGCTTCTTACCTTCCAGCCAGTGTGGCCAATCTGCCAGGGCCGCTTCCTGTCTTTCTGCTGAGCAGCGGACAGTCTCCTGGGGCAGGAGATGCTCTTCAGTCCCCGGCCTCATCTGTCCAAAGGGCACACCCCCAGTCAGGCCTCCCGTGCCCTGCAGGCAGCACTGCACCCTGCATTCTCTGCGGGGCTGCAGAGTCCTGGTGCAGCAGCCTCTTATCTGGGCCTGGCAGGCCCTGTGGGAGGTGTCTGCATGCTTCAGGGGCCCAGCTCAGGGTTGGCACTTGGGTCTGGCAGTCGCCCAGGGAGAACGTTGGGGGCTCATCCGCCGTCTTGGTTTGTGGCTCCTAGCCCAGCCGCAAGTGCCTGCCAGGCCTGGACAGGCCCACAGCACAGGTAGGGTGTGTGGGGCTCCATGCCCAGGGCGCAGGGCCACACCTCCCCGGCCTGGGACACTGGGCTGTCCACCTACCCTCCCCTGAGTCCTCCCGCAATGATCCTTGCTGGCCCTGAGTCCCTGTTGTGGGACTTCCTTCCTCCTTCCCTCCCACTTCCTCCCACTGAGATGCACCCAGAGCCAGAGGGCAGTGATCACTTGGATCTTGGGGACAGCAGTGGCTGGGCAGTGGGCAGGTAAGTGAGTCACTGATGCTTTGTCCAGGCCCCAGCTCAGGGAACTGGCACCTGGGGACACCAGGGTCACAGTGGACAGTGTCAGAGCTGGCAACTGGCGGGCATCCCGTGGGTGGGGATCCGGCTGGGCAGCTCTGGGCTGTAGTGTTGGAGGGGCTCCCTAGGGTATCCTGGGCTCTGTACCCCGTTTCCTCCTCCCGCTCTGGCAGGCAGTACAGCCTCCAGGGCACCTGGGGACACAGGGCACCAGGTCAAGGTCTGCCGGGCAGCTGTCCTGAGGGCCCCAGGTGGCTGAGTGAAGTGGCGTCTGCAGAGGGGCAGGTCCTGGCCCCCACCACCTGCATCCTGTGCCTTCGGCCCTGCACCCCACTTGGGGCCTTTGACTTAGCGACAAGACCTCACTTCTCCACTGCTCCTGGGCACCAAGCACCCTTCCCTGCCTGTATCTGTCCCCTACCTCTCATCTGAGCTCCTCGTGTTGGGGTCTGGCCTTTGGCCTCCACCTTAGGCCCCTGAGTGTCCATGAGTTTGTTGGCTAATCACTGACAGGTCGGCTCTCATCTACCTTTCCTGTAGGAACTGAACCCAAGACCTTGCACTTTCCTGTAGGATTTTTATACATAGCCCTCTTCTTCCCTGTCAGGGGAGCCTCTGAGCCTCAGTTTCCTCACCTGGAAGGGAGTGGTGGCAGCTTCACTCTCTGGAGGTAGCGAGTCCTTTGAGTGCTGGCTGCCAGCACCACCCTGGGCCTCTGGGCAACCCGTCCCAGGCTGCCCCGAGCCTGTGCGCGCTGTTCTTGTGTGACACCGACAGAAGATACAAACAGGATGGCTGCGCCCAGGCCTTTGGCTCGCTCGGGTTCCTGACAGAATGAAAAATGCGTGGAAGGAAGGAGGGACCCTGCTGCCCTCCACCGATCCCTTCCACAAATCCCTGCCGCGCATTCGCTGGGCTGAGCACTGAATGCCTGGGGACTGGCCTGGCTCCAGGTGTGCTGGGGACCCAGGGACTGGGGTGTCTGGGACCCGGCCTCGAATGTACCTGAGGCCCGAGGGGCTTCCTCCACCCCGGCACCTGCCGCAGTGGGGCACCCGGGCTCCCAGCACAGCCTCTGTCCCCTGATTTGTCTGGCAGGAGCACAGGGGAGCCGGTGCTGCTGGGCCCTTAAACCTCTGTGCAGGCCTCTGTGAGGCCTGGTCCTCAGCTGGGAAAGTCATTGAGTTTCATCTCCAGGGCTCCCAACAATGGCCACTTCCTGCACACACTCTGCACCCCGCCTTTCTCTAAGCCATGCCCCGCAGGAGGGGGCTCGTGGCTTGTCAGAGCGGTCAGAGCAGGGGGATCCTCCTGATTGGTTACAGAGGAGCAGAAGCTGGTAAAAGTCCACTGAAAGTCTGGTTGGCTAGAGACAGGCCGGGCTCTGGAGGATGAGTAGGAGCCCGCTGTTCGGGTGTGTGCAGAGACCGAGGCTTTGGGGCCAGAGAGGAGAGAGTATGCAAAGGGTTAAAGCAAGGCGGGCTTGCTGTGCAGGGCTACAGGTCAGAGGTGGGCGCTTGGGGACCAGTGGATGTGCCTTGGGCAGCTGGAGCTGGTGTGGAACACAGGGTTCCCCACAGGATGTAGGAGACCCCTGTGTCCAGAGAGCACAAAGGGGCAGCGCTTTGGACTGGCCGGGCTGGAGTCACATCCTGGCTCCATGCCTGATTGGCTGTGACCGTGGCAGTCTCTTAATCTGTCTCAGAAATCAGTGGCAGTCTGCAGTGTCTCCGTGGGTCACTTAGAGGGTCAGCTTTCGTGAGACTTGGGGTAGTTACCCACCCTCTGTGCCTCAGTTTCCCTATTGTATCCACAGCCCAGGGTTGAGTGGGGTTGGCCCCAGAAGTGTGTGTCTCCTACTTAGAGTGGTGGCAGCCCGAGGCTGTGGCCACCAGGCCCTCTGCTTATGGCAGCTGCTTCACTGCCCGACCCTGGGACACAGGCCTGGGGTCTGAGATGGCTCACCAGTCCAGGTCTCTGGTCTCACGGTCAGTGGCTTCCAACCAGGCCAGCCAGGCTCCTGCACAGTGCCTGGCACACAGTAGGTGCCGAGCGGCCTGGCCCCGGGCCCTGGGCCCTTGCTTTTAGACCTGTGGGCCACATACCTGTGTCTGCTCTGCTGTGCAGCGTGGGAAGGAGGGTGGCAGGGTGTGCCCTGAGAGGCCTGCAGCACATCCCACTGTGGGAGGGAGCAGAGGCCCAGCGCACCCAGGGAACTCAGCTCTGAGCTTCCTGGCAGCCAGGATGAAAGGAGAACTTTAGGATGATGCTAGGAAAAGAACACGCAGTCATTTGCTGAGAGAACCGAAGTCGGAGATGAACAGCTGGGGGAGAGAGCAGGAGTGAACGCCCTGTTCGCATGAACTTGGTTTTAAGCCCCACTAATTGAGCTACCACAGCAGTGGCAGCTTTGGAGCCCAGAAGCCTGGAGCTGAGGTCCCTGCTGTCTTCCTCCGGCCCTTGGTGGCAGTCACACTCCCTGACTCAACCTACCCGAACCGCCCTCACTTGGTCGAGTGGGTGCAGGCACAGCAAGGGCCCCAGGGTGCAGTGGGACCGCTGGGGGGGCCCTCTGTTCAGTCCTTACTCACTGCCTGCCTGCCTGCCTGTCTCTCTGTCTGTCCTCGCAGTTGGGGCGCGTGGCGCTCTCCCCGGTCTGGTTCCTCTACAGCTTGCTCATGAAGTTGTTCCAGCGCCCGAGGCCGGCCATCACCCTCGAGAGCCCCGACATCAAGTACCCGCTGCGGCTGGTTGACAAGGAGGTGTGTCCCCTGCCCAGGCCACAGGAGGTGGCAGAGGTGTTCAGAGGGGGAGAGAGACCCACAGGACCTCGGGGTCCCTGCCCCCAGTTAGCAGAGGCTCCCTGGGGGAGGGGCAGTCCTGGCTGTGCCCAGCGCGCATGCGCACAGGGGCTGTGCCCTCCCTTGGGGACTGCGGGGGCCCTGCGCGGTCTCAGCTGCGTGCCCCTCCTCCCTCCCTGGCCGCCTGTCCGGCTGCGGCCCCAATGACTGTCCCATCCTCCCCGATTTATTTCTGGCTGCCCCTAGCTGCCTCTGCAGGGGTGTGGTCGGGAGAACTGAGTCACAGAGCAGAGTCATTGCTCCGGGCTCTGCTGCCGCAGCGGCAGTGTCCCTACCCCACGCTCCGGCCGGTCCACCTCCTGCCCTGCTGCCTGGGAGGTTCAGGTCCCAGAGGCCTGAGCCTGCCACTTCCTGTGACTGACAGGGCGCATTTGTCACCTCCCAAGAGTTCATAGAAAAAGTGGAATCGAACTCAGGACCTTGCACTGGCCAGGCAGGCGCCTGGGCCTCCAGCTGTGTCCCTGCCCTTCAGGCGGCTTCTCCACGGCTCACACATCTTTTCTCCTTGAACAAATCAATTTTTCAAACTCTTTGTTACTGTTTCTCTTGTTACTGAGGTTGAATTCTAGAGGCAGCAAGTGATTCATACCAGTTCAATGTAAAAATCCTCTTTAGGAGGTGTGCGTGGTCCCCAGGCCCCCACGGCTGTGTCCCCAGGCCTGTGTGAGGCCCTGCAGGTCCTCTTGTGAGCACCGTGTTCACGCACACAGGTGTACGAGGGCACAGGCGTGCACGCTCAGATCGGGATTTTATTTTTTTGGCTGTACTGGTTTTTTCTGTTTGTTTTTGTTTTTTGAGACAGGGTCTTGCTATGTGGTTCAGGCTGGCCTGGAACACAGCAGTCCTCCTGCCTCAGCTTCCTGAGCGCTGGGACCACCATCCCTACAACTCGAATCCTGTGTTTGTTAATCTCAAGTTTTCCGTTCGCTGTACAACCTCGTGCCTTTTCTGGTTCACCTGAAGCTGCTTTGGTGCCCTGAGCTGGGCACCCTCTCTGGGACAGGAGATCTTCCCTGTGCAGGAACTGACAGGGGTGCAGGGGACCCTACGCTGTCTGTGACCTCCCTGAGTGCAGGTGTGAGGTGACGCCCTGGCCGCCTGGGTCCTCATGGGCAGCTGTGCCCCAGGACCCTGCCCTGTGCCCACCTCCTTACCACCCCTTGCCCCACCCTGAGGAAGTGGCTGTCACCTTCCCAGCTGGGCACCTGGCCCCAGCTGTGGGGTCCTGACTGGGGACCACCGTGCTCTGGCCTCAGCTGTGGCCATGGTGTCCTCCCCGAGTTCACTCTCACTCCCTACCCTGCTGTGTGACCTGGGGGCCCAGGCTGTGTGGCCTGATGCCGCCTGCTCCTCAGGTCATCAGCCATGACACCCGGCGCTTCCGTTTTGCCCTGCCGTCCCCCCAGCACATCCTGGGCCTGCCTGTCGGTGAGTCCTGAGCACAGGGCATTTGCATGGGACAGCAGGGTGTCTGGGGAGGTGACCGTGCCCAGTGGTGGCAGTGGCCCCAGCAGGATGGAGGTGGGAGGCAGGCTGCTGGGATGTGGTGGGAGCCCAGAGCAGGACATGGGCCTGTGGGATGATGAGGCCCAGGGGTGACCTGCAGGGACCCCGCCCAGCCAGGAGTGACCCTTCCTGTCCCTTAGGCCAGCACATCTACCTCTCGGCTCGAATCGACGGGAACCTGGTCATCCGGCCCTACACGCCTGTCTCCAGCGATGATGACAAGGGCTTTGTGGACCTGGTCATCAAGGTGAGGTCCCTGGCTGGGCTGTGGGGCACCAGGAGCGGCCACACCACAGTGGAGGCGTCAGGGGCCCAGCACCCGGTTTCTAAGGGAATCACAGACTGGGGTCACCCTGCGGGGGTGAGGGAAGCCGGCTGGCAGGGGCCATGGGGTTGGGGGTCAGTGCCTCGGGGGTGACGGTGACAGTGCAGTGACGGTGTGCAGCCACAGGATCCTCAGTGGCCTGGCCCCTTCCCTCGGTGGCTCTGGAGAAGCCCAGGGACCTATTGCCCTAGCGAGTGGCTCTTGAGGGCCCCTGGCCTCTGGGAGTACCTGTGGCAGTCTGGGGCCCTCAGTCCATCAAGGGGTGGGTCCTGGATGAACATGGTGACCGGGGAGGTGCAGCTGTCAGGACGGGCAGACCAGCAGGGCGGGTGCACTTGGCAGGAGCTGGACAAACATCCCTCCACAAGGTGCCTGGTGGTGCACACCTGTAATCCCAGTGCTGCCTCGGGGAGGCTGGATCAGGAGGGTTTCAAGTTTGCTTCTAGACTGAGCAACTTGGTGACTCACTAAGATGTGGTCTCCAAATAAAAAATCAAGAGTTAGGGGTGGAGCGTGGCACCAAGGCTCTGGATCATACTCAGTGCCACCAAAACAAAAACACAAAAGTCACAGAGAAGTGGAAGGAGCCGGAGGCGTCATGACCAGGGCGACCTGGTTTTATAGAAATAGGAAGGAGTGCTTCGCTCGGTGATGCCCAGTGGGTGACAACCAGGCTGCTGGCCATGGGGCACTGGGGACAGTAGGGCTTAGTTCTGTATTTAATGCGAGGTGCTGTACCACTGAGCAACACCCCAGCCATGTCCCTTCTTGGAGACAGAGGAGGAGACCCCTGTGGGCCACAGCTGAGCCCAGGTCCTGTGGGGTAACCAGGCCCACCAGACTCTGGGGTTCTGGCCTGGGGTCATCCTAGGACAGGGACTCGAGGCTGAGCAGCAGGAGGGGCAGGAAGGGCAGGATGGGGTCGCTGGGCTGCTTCCCACACAGAGGTCCCAGGGTGGCTCCAAGGGAGGTGGGAGGGCAGAGCTTTGGGGCCTGGCCAGCTGGGGGTCTCAGAGGCCCCAGCGGGCTCTGTCCAGGCAGGCGAGGGGACGAGGGGCTGCTCACACAGGGACCTCTGGTGGCTTGATGTGAAGGCTGGCGGTGGGGCCAGTACAGGGGAAGAACTCCTGGGTAACCAGGCCCCCCGTGGCTCCCGATGGCCCTGGACAAAGGTCAGAGTCCTGGGCTGGCACCCAGTTCTGCAAAGGGTGCTCTGCCCGCCTGTCCTCTGCCATGCAATCCCTGTGCTGGGGCCACAGGGACCCTGGTGTCCTCTCCCAGCCTCCTTTCCCTTCTCTGCCCTGGGTCCGGCCCCTGCCGCCCCTGTCCCCAGCTCCGCATAGACAGGTCCTCCTGTCTATGCCTCCCTGTCCCCAAAGGAGCGGGGTTCCTGGGGCTTCGGGAGGGCTGTCCTGAGAGCCACATGTAGAGCCGGGCCCAGGTCTGTGGGGAAGGTGAGACGGAGCCCTGAAGCCACTGGCCTGGTGCCCCCGGCAGATGCCCTGGCTGGCCAGTGTGTTGATGGGGACACAGGACAAGGGTGGGAGTTGTTTAATGTGGTGGGCAGGGCACCACAGGAGGTGCCACATGGACCTCAGGGCACCCCGAAGAGGCCCATGCTCCCCGCAGCTGCTGGGCTGGGTACTGAGGGCCACGCGTGTGTCTTGTAGGTCTACTTCAAGGACACGAACCCCAAGTTTCCCGCAGGGGGAAAGATGTCTCAGTACCTAGAAAGCATGCAGATCGGGGACACCATCGAGTTCCGGGGCCCCAATGGGCTGTTGGTCTACCAGGGCCGAGGTGACTCGGGGTTGGGAGCCTGGGAAGGTGCGGGGCTGAGTCTGCCATCTGGGGGTGACTGGCTGGGTGAGCCTCACCCTCCCCTGAGTCCTGACCCCCTTCTTCTCACAGGGAAGTTTGCCATCCGGCCGGACAAGAAGTCTAGCCCCGTGATCAAGACAGCCAAGGCAGTGGGCATGATCGCTGGAGGGACAGGTAGTGGGCACCACGTGGTGGGGGAGGGCAGGCTGGGGTCCCTAGACCCTGCGGTACTCAGACAGGGGCTGTCTTGCAGGCATCACCCCCATGCTGCAGGTGATCCGGGCCATCATGAAGGACCCAGAGGACCACACTGTGTGCCACCTGCTCTTTGCCAACCAGGTCAGCGCATGCTCCCCAAGATGTGCCCCTGTGGCTGTAGTGGAAGGGAAGCTTGGGCTCCACCGGGCAGTATTCAGGGGTCGGCACGACTCTGTGGAGGTCTGGGGGTGATGGGGTGGAGGCTCAAAGTAGCAGATCACTGGGGCACCCCACCCCGAGGTTCCCCAGATGTCAGCCTTCCTTGCCCCGAGCAGAGCCTGGGGCCAAGTGGAGTGGGGAGGACCCCAGCCAGAGAGAGAGGGCCTGGCTCACAGATGGGGCACGGGCCATGCTGACACCAGCTTCCTGATCTGGAGGGGTCTGGAGCCAGGTCTCGACCTGAGCCCACTCCCTGCCCGCCCTGGCTGCCATATGGCCTGGGACCAGCCGCTGTGCCCCGTGGGCATGGTGACTCCGTGGGCCTGTCCCCCTGCAGACTGAGAAGGACATCCTGCTGCGGCCCGAGCTGGAGGAACTGAGGAACACGCATTCCACACGCTTCAAGCTGTGGTACACGCTGGACAAAGCCCCCGAGGGTGAGCGGGAAGAGGCCGGGTGGGGCGGGTCTCACAGCTGGGCACCTGCCCGGCGCTGCAGCCAGGGCCACCCCAAAACCTGAAATGAGGTCACTCCTGGGGAGCCTGTGTGAGGTCTGATGTGGGGGGCGGGATACTCAGGGCTGATGCCAGTGCTGTTTGTCCCCAGGATCAGGGGACTGCAGGGCCTGGCAGGGACAGCGGTAGAGGAGCCTGTGCCCTGTGTGGCGGGGACAGCAGGCTGGGGTAGGCACAGAAGGGTGTAGGGAAAGGGACAGGACAGCTGGGCTTCCCTTCGGCCCAGGGCTCCCCTAAGGCCTCTACTTCCTGGTTGGGGCCCTCCCTTGGGGCGGGGCTGCCGCCCCTGGTGGTGGCTTGGGGTGACGCAGGTCACCGCTGGGGACAGGGTGGAATGCAGAGCTGCCTTCCACCTGCCTGAGGGGTGTCCAGGCCGTGCCCCAGGCCCGCGTGGAGCAGCAGGGACCCCACTCCGCCAGCGAGTATGGCTCATCCCCCAGAGCTCCAGCTCGATGCAGAGCGATTCCTACTTGATCGCTTAGCTGTGACTGCTTCCTGAGCCCCGCCTCCCTCCGGAAGGACCCCAGGCAGGGACACAAAGTGAATCAGGAAGGAGGGTGCCGCGTCTCCTCTGCTGGTATTGAGGCCTCACAGAGGCACAGGGTGGAGATGAGCTGGAGAGGGTCCCCCTGGCATTGGGGACTCAAAACATGCCAGAAAGCACCGCCCAGCCCCTGAGGCAGGCCTCAGTGACCTGTGTCCCTCCCCTCTCCTGACATGTGCACTGCCCATCCTGCCGCTGCTGTCCCTGTTCTTCCCTGAGACCCGGCTGCTGAGGGCCAGCCCCCCCCCACCCCACCCCCGCCAGCGGGACCAGGAGGAAGCACTCAAGTCCCCTGCATCTGGCTGAGCTACTGGGCTGCCTGACACTGGGCTCCCCGGAGAAGACCATGTGGCCACCGTGTGTCCTTTGTCCCCCTCTAGTGTTCACCCCACTGAGCATGAAGAGCCTTGAAAAAAGGAGGAGCTTTGGCAGGATGTGGTGGTGCATGCTTGGGAGGCTGATGCAGGAGGATTACTGTGAGATCAGGCCAGCGGGGACACACTGAAGCCTTGTTTCAAACAAAAAAAAGATCTGTTGGGGCTGGGGATTTAGCTCAGCGGCATAAGCGCCTACCTTGCAAGCAGGCAGTCGTGAGTTCGATCCCCGGTACTGATAAAAAGGAAAAAGACAAAAAAAAAAAACAAACCTTCAGGGCGGGGTGCAGCTCAGTGGGGAGCACTCTTCCTGCCTGTGAAAGGCTCGGGGTCCCACCCCCAGCACCACAACAAAACAGATACCTCCATGCTCCCCTCCATGCTCATGCAAAAGAAGAGTCCGGTTAGCCTGTGTCTCTGGGACTCTGGGGGACGCCTCGCGCGATAGGCAGGACAGGGCTGTGAAATGTGGAATCTGAGGCCCAGAGGGGAGCAGGTTGCCCGGGAGCGTTGGAAGCCGAGCTGGACCTGGTGCAGGCCCCTGTCTGCTCCGCTCCACCTTCTCCTGAGAGAGGCCTGGTGGGCAGCTGCGTCCCCCCAGCCCTGCCAAGCCCTCCGCATCCCTGGCCACTGGTGTAAGGAGGAGGAGGCTCCCTGCATGGGGCGGGACGGGGACACCAGCTGGGGCTGGGCACACACAAGTCTGGGACACACTCCCTTAGTTTTTTATTTACCGAGCAGCTGCTACATGCCAGGCACTTAAGACACCAGGGACAACACCATGCACCAGGCCTGGTCTGGGGTCAGTGTCCCATAGGAGAGGAGTTGGCTCTGGGCCAGGCCAGTGGCGGCTCAGCCAGAGCAGCACAAGGCTGAGGACTCAGCCATGTCCCTGCCATATGGTGGGACCTGGAACAGCCCAGTTCTGAGTCTCTTGGACCTCAGTTTCCACATCTGTAAAATGGGGACCTCAGTGGGGAGCCGGGGCAGGTTTTGCAGGGCAGGGACAGGCCTGCACACTGTGTCCGCAGCAGAGCCATTAGGGCACAGGCAGGGCAGGCTGAACCCGGACAGGGGGTTGAGGCAGCCCTCATGGGGCAGTGGGGGGAAGGGAGGGCCACAGCCTGCCAAAGTGGGGGAGACGGATATGATACCACTTTCTGCAGGCCCTGGGACAGGCCTGCACACTGTGCGGTTGGTGTGGGTACAGGGAGCTGGGAGGGGAGGGGATTGAGTCGGGTTTTGGGAAGCAGTGCCTAGAGGGGAAACAGAGCTGCTGGGAGCAGAGGGCAGGTCCAGGAGGCCAGAGTCACCCCATGCCCGTTTCCCCGCAGCCTGGGATTACAGCCAGGGCTTTGTGAACGAGGAGATGATCCGAGACCACCTGCCGCCGCCGGGTGAGGAGACGCTGGTGCTGCTGTGCGGACCGCCACCCATGATCCAGTTCGCCTGCCTGCCCAACCTGGAGCGCCTGGGCCACGCCAAGGAGCGCTGCTTCACCTTCTGAGCGCCGGGCCCAGCCTCTGCCGTCTGCGCTGCCCGCGGTCGCCCTCCCTTCCCCCCACCGCCCCACGGGGGCCGCCTCAAGCCCCGGGCCGGGTTCAGCCTGGCCTGCCCGTGCCTTGGTGGCTCTGCTGGGGACACACCTGTCCCTGCCCTGCGAACCCTACCCTGGCTCCCCCACTGAGGTCCCCAGCACTTTCTGGGAGCCTAGGGCTTGGGGGCCAGGGACCCAACTTGCCACCCGCCACGGCCATCCTCACTACACTACACAAGGTGACTGCCACCCAGAGTCCCTGCCAGAGCCCACAGGCCCCACTGGCTGGAGCCCACAACCGTGGGACTGTAGCATTTCCCTGGCACCCCCAAACACTCAGGCAGCCCTGGGTAACCTAAGTCGCCAGCCTGGCGGCGTGCAGGGGTGCCCAGCCCTGATGGCAGAGCCAAGGTCATGGCCTTGGTTCCTCTGCCCCCGAGGGGGGACCTGCTCGGTGCCTCTTACTGACACTCATCCTTGGTGGCCTTAGACAACAGCTGTGTTCGCCTTCTGCCTAGCGGCTTTTTCAGTCATTTATGAGCAGAAAAGGAATTGAAGTAAAACTTTGCTACTCAGCCCTGCTGTGGCCCCGGCTCTGATTCACCTCCTCGGGGCAGGGATGGGCAGCGCTGTGTGAGGCTCAAGTGCCCTTCGGGGCGTCCTGTGAGCTGTGGAAGCATCTCAAGCACACAGTGCTGTGGGAAGCTGGGCCTAGCACGTGGCTGAAACCCGCGTGGTGCCCTCCCCCAGCCCTGCTGTGGGCACTGAGGTTTCCCAGCCATGGGTTTTGCTTGCTGCAGGTGCCCTGTGCCCCCCGTTAGGGGTTTTGCAGTGCTGGGGTGGGGTCCAGGGCCTCATGCACCCCAGTCCACGAGTAGTGACTTCCCGGACTGGCTCCCTGAAACAGGCCAGGGTGCAGGGTCTCGGCTCCCAAGCCCTGCCCAGAGCCTGGTGTGGTCACATGCCCTCACTGGACCTGTCTCTGCGCCCCTGAGTTGTCTTTCGTTTCTTGTTTTTTTTTTTTTTTTTTTTTTTTTTTGTCTTTTTCCTTTTTTATCGGTACCAGGGACTGAACTCACGACTGCCTGCTTGCAAGGCAGGTGCTTATGCCGCTGAGCTAAATCCCCAGACCCTCGTTTCTTGTTTTTTTGAGAGGGGGTCTTGCTATGTAGTGCAGGCTGGTCTTGAACTCACTTATGCAACCCAGGGTGGCCTTGACCCACAGTGGTCCTCCTGCCTCATCCTCCAAGCCCTAATGATAGACTGACACTATCTCCTCCCTGGGGAGTGGGCTGGGTGTGGCTCCCTGCAGGAGACCCCAACAGTCCTGTGATTCCCCACCTGCAGGAAAAAATGCCTGGCACAGGCCTGGATGGTGGTGCTCAGCCTGCCAGCAGGGTGGGAGGAAGGGAATGGGTGAGTGGACCTGGGCCCCCACCTTGGCCTGGTCTCAACTTCCCTGCCTAGGAAATGGGCGTGTGCCTGTCTGGGATTTTTGGGGCCTGGGTCCCACCTGAGGGCAGGTAGGGTGAACCTAACGGTTTCCCCACTTTTGCTGGCCTCTTAGCCTCTCAGTGTTTGCAGTGTCCCTCTGCAGCCCAGGAGTGACCCCATGTACACACGGCATTTTTATTTTTAATTTTTTAATGTTTTAAAATTTATTTCTAAGTCAGGATGTTAGCACATGCCTGTAATCCCAGCACTTGGGAGGCTGAGGCAGGAGGATCATTTCGAGTTCAAGACCAGCCTGGGCTACAAAATAAGCTCAGAGCCAGCCTGAACTGCATAGCGAGACCCCGTCTCAAAAAAAAAAAAAAAAAAAAATTAAGCAAGTTTGTAGTCACCTTGCAGGCAATGATCACATTCATCATGGAGTTTGTGCCTGTGTGTGAGGTATCCGTGGCATAGCTCGATCCCGTTCCCCTCCCTTCAGCCCTTCTTCCCCTCCTTATTTACAAAGTGTGTTTCCACTTTTTCTTTCTTTCTCATTTTTTCCGTTCCGGCCTTGCTCCCACTCCCCGTCCCCCTTTCCTTTGGAACCGTTTCTATCTCACGATTTCTGTTACACGGTGTGATCCTCAATCACGCCTTCAGCTTCTCCGCGCGTGCACGCAGCGGGTGGCACAGGGCCAGGGCGTCGCGTCTCCTGGCTTGCGGCGGGGCCGGTGCGGCGCTCCCGGGTCTCGGTGTGCCAGCCGCAGAGGCGGGGCAGGCGGACTTCCAGACCCTGGGTTTCCGAGGCGGAGATTTCCGAAGGCAGCAGGGCCAGTCCTCGGGCTCCTTCGTGTCCCCAGAGAGGCCCGTCCCCGCCCCACCCCACAGTGCCTTCCAGCCCTGTCCTCCCGACAACCGAATGCCACCCACCTCTGGAGTGCCCATCTCGGTCGGGGCCACCCCGCAGCCTCTGCCCAGTCCCCCGCGGCTGGCCCACTCGGACCGCTGGCCGGCATGGCCATCCCCTCCTCCTCCCTGCAGTCCGCGGACAGGACGGCCGGGCGAGCGAGCCCCAGCACAGCTGAGGACGAGGCCGAGGAAGACGGCCAGGGTTAGCGCCGGCTTTGCCGCATCTCCCGTTTCTCCACACGTCTCCCGAGGCTAGATTCCTCTTCTCTCCTCTTCCTCCTCTTTTTTTTTTTCTTTTGAGACAGGGGCTCCCTAAACAGTTCAGGCTGGCCTTGAACTTACTGTGTAGCCCAGGATGGTCTCGAACTCACAGCACTCCTCCTGCCTCAGACTCCTGAATGTTGGGATGACACGGGAGTCACGCCCGGCTCTGATGCTAGAATTTTAAGTAACTAATTTGGTGGCACAGTACTCGGGACGGAACCCAGGGCCTTTGTACCCCACTACATTCCCAGCCCTTTTTTTATTTTCAGACTGGGCTCCAACTTGTGATCCTTCTGCATCAGCCTCCAAGTGGGCCGTACTGACTTATTTTTTGGTCTTTTTGAGACAAGGTCTCGATATGCAGCTCAGGCTGGCCTTGAGCTCACTCTGTAGCCCAGGCTGGTCACAGTGATCCTCCTGCAGGCATGCGCCACCACGCTGTGCTTTTTTTTTTTTTTTTTTTAAACAGCTGCCGCTCTACCTAGGGGGCGTGATACCACGTTACCGCGGGACGCTATGTGCTTAGCTCGGTTTGGCTTTGGGGCGCTGCAGACCCAGGTTACAGTCTTCCCACATGTCTGCCCCCTGCTTTGCTTGCAAGTAAAAAACTCACCGAAACTTAAGCAAAGTTAGAGACTAACGGGCGCTTTGAGGAAACACTAGATACCCAGTATCTGTGTCTCGGGGAAACTACTTTTGGGGTCCTCGCTGTAACACACAGCAAAGTGCCCTAGCGAGGTACTGCTTTCATTTATCTGCCTTTGAGAAAAAAGGGGACGGGCAGATCGCGACTCCCAGGCATCCCGCAAAGTAGGCGGGTCACCTTAGGGGCAACCTTTACCCGCTCAAAAATTCGTCTCACATTTGCAGTGAGGATTCGGGCGTCACCCCGAATCGTTATTTTCCTTACTCATAAGTTTAAGGCATAGAGAAAAAAATGTACTTGTTGCCTAGGTAATGAAGCCCATTCCCATTAGAGCTACGGTGAATATCACATTGCTCACTGAACTACCAGCCTCGTTCCCTTGAAGTTTATTTTATTTATTGTTAACTTTTAATATTGTTTTAAATTTTATTTGTTTGGGGAAAAGCAATACGCCATAGCACTCCCGTACAACGTATGCAAATAGACTTTAGCATCGCGAGGGCCCATGGGAAGTGGTCCCTCCCCTTCCGGTTTTTGTCCGGTTTAAACTGTCGCGAGAGTGGGTTGGCCGGACGCCGGAAGTAGCTCGTCGCTCTTTAGCTGCCGAGGGGGCGGGCTCGCGGGCTTCGAGAGTCTAAGCTGCTCTCGGTTTGCTCGACGGCGCAAGATGGCGGACATCTCACTGGACGAGCTCATCCGCAAACGCGGAGTGGCGACGAAGGGGCGGTGAGCAGCTTTTTCTTACTTCGAGGCTTGGGGTCCGCGGCCTAGCGGGGTTCGGGCGGAGGGAGGAGCGGCCCCGGCGCGACGCGAGGGCCGTTTGCTCCCGCCCCCTGCTCGAACCGCGCTCCTCATTGGCCCGGTGGCCGCCGCCGCCGCTGCTCTCCAGCCCTGCCCGCCCACTGTTGGGGGAGCAGTTGCTGGGGCGGCGGGGGTGGGGACGCGGGGCTCGGGTTGGGGGGAGGGGCCGCCCGAGGCCCGCGTGCGGGAGTCCTGGGGCACCCCCACCCCCCCGCTATCCTGGCGCCGCCTCGTCCCCGCCTTTCTCGGAGTTGGGACAGCCAAAGTTTGTGGGAAAGTGACTGCCCAGACTGTGCCGAGCTGGGACTCCAACCCGGAGCTTTAAACCCCCCATCCCGCGCCTGTCCGCCTCTCGGAGCTGCCTGTTGGTTGCAGTGCAGTCGTGCAGCGTTTGAAGATTGCTCTCGCACCCAGATGCATGGGCCTTTTCACCATCCTGCGTGCTTTTTGTTCATTTGCTTATTTTTGATGCAGGTCTTCCTTTGCAGTCTAAGTTAGCTTTGAATAGAGTCTAGGCTGCCCTCGAAATGATCCCTCTGCCTCAGCCTCCGCAGTGCCAGGGTTACAGGCGCGGCTCCTAATGATATCCTCAGTCTGTAAATGGGGAACTCGAGGCCGGAAGTGGAGGCCACAAGAGAGCTGTCAGTGCCTTCTAATGCAGGCTGAGGCTCTCAGGCAAGGACAGCTGGAGGTGGGCCTTTTCCTTTGGGACAGGTTCCCTGGAGCTGCTGGGAGGACCTGAGGGCCAGTCACGTTTGCGTACTGCAGGTTCCCAGACTCTTAGGTGGTGCCAGCCACTTGCAGGTTTTGTGAGCTCAGGGCCCCTGTGTGAAGGAGGGGGGCCTTGGCCAGTAGTTTTCCATCTACATTGGATAAGTTAAATGTCTCTGCAAACAGCCAGCTTGTAGGGTTAAGTAGTTTTTCTCAGATGTTCACTCCCTCACTATCTGTATTAGTGTTTGCATGCATACTTGTGGCTGGAAAAATTTTTCTTTTTCTGCTTTTCTTTTTCTTTGTACACAGGATCTCACTTTGTAGTCCAGGCTGGCTTCAAACAAAGCAGTCCTCCTGCCTCAGCCTGCCAAGTGCTGGGCTTACAGGCGCATGCTGCCCTGCCCAGCAGAAATTCTCATTTGAAAGGCCCGGCCACCTGGATCAGGTGCACTGCTCCCTTTGCTGCCAGCATCGCTCAGCAGCCAGCCCTTTGCCGTTTCCTCAGCGAGGTCTTTACCCAGGTCCCTGGGTCCTCAGTGCTTCTGACTCCAGAGCTTCCTTCCTCAGTCCCAGGTCCTGCTCTGCAGGATTGGTCCCCTGGGTTCGGCCCACACCTGGGTGTCAGTCTTGTACAGGGCGGGGTGGGACCACAGGGACGTGGTGTGGAGCGTCAGGAAAAATGGGCACCATGTTACCAGGCAGGTCCTGCTTGGCATTGGCCTGTAGGTTCTGCAACCCTGGCCCGGTGACTGCTGGATGGGGCAGCACCCTCGCTTGTGTGGTGGTGGTGTTCGTGGCAGGTGCTGCAAGGCCTAAATGTGGGACCGTGTTTTACTATTTGTACTTGGCTCCTAAGTGTTTGGTGATGGCAGTTACTGCTCAGTGTCCTCAGAGGGTCAGCAGGGAGAGGTCCCCAGAGCAGACCCGAGAAGTAGCGGCTCTGCAGGCAGCCCGCCAGGGTCAGACCCTTGTGCCCTGCTCTCTGCCGCGCCTGCCCCGCGGGCCACGGCAGCAGTGTGCCCTGAGCCCGTGGGCCACGGAGAGCGCTCAGCGCAGTTAGCGACGCAGGCTTCCCGCGTGGGCGCGCTGCCCTGCCGTCCTGTGAACGGGGTTGATGCCAGGCGGAGACGCAGCCGCGGTGTGGGGTGAAATGTCCCAGAAACACCGCGGACTTGACTTCCTGGGCAGCAGGGAGAAGCGGAGCCATGTTCTAGAGCAGATACGGTCCGAGCACTGCTTAGCCACAGCTGGCACTGGGAGCCGGTTCCGCTGGCGCGTGGACACCCCGGCAGAGCTGGGCATGGGGCCTCACCGGTGCTTCCCACCCCGAGCGGAGCAGCGACCCTCGCACCCTGGGGAAGTGTCAGCAGCTCGTCCCAACTGTGTGGTCTCTGTGTGAGGACGGGGCCGTTCCCTTAGCCGTCCTGACGCTGAGTGTCCTGGACGCCGTGTGAGACAGAAGAGAAGGGTCAGGATTGTTAGTGTCAGCTGGGCCTGCGCTCCACTCACAGAAGTTCCTGGATTCTGAGGAGACTCGGAAGGGAGGGTGGTTTAGCTGGGTGGTTTAAGTGAGGCTTGTTCCAGGCCATAGGGAGACACGCTCCTGCCCCACATGGGGAACTTCTCTCCCTGCCACCCCATGCCACCCCTGGCTTCTGGTGTGGGAGACCCCTGACTAAGGGGCTGAGAGGCCTCCAGCAGTTGGAACAAGCTGACCGATGCTTCTGGGGTGGTGCTGAGCCGGGCACCTCTCCCTGGGGAGTCCTAGAACCGAAAGATGGGAAGGGAATAAGTAGACTTTGTGTTTCCTCGTAGAGACGAGGTTCAGTGCAGACCTGACAAAGGACGAAGTTGTCTTTTCAGTGAAATCCCCGCCTGGCATGTGGCGCACACCTGTAACCCAGCATTCAGGAGGCTGAGGCAGGAGGACTGACAAAGGTTCAAGGCCAGCCTGGACTACAAAGTGAGATACTATCTCAAAAACAACAAAAACAAAAACTGAAAATTTTTTTAAAAAGAAAGGAGCATCTGCACAGCACTCCTGGGGAAGAGGTGGTGCTCTTGCATCTTGCTTTTCTGTGTCTCTAAAGCACCCAATCCAGTGTTGCTCCTTAGTCCTGTTTCCTCCCTGCAAAATGACCGCGGCCCGGAGACCCCTCATCCGGAGACCACAGAGGGTGAAGGGCCCTTGCATCTGGCCCGGGCCGCTTCCTGGGCCTGGCCTTTTGGGCTGGGCATCTGTGCGAAGCCAGGTGGTGCAGCTTTGCCACGTTCCTCTGGGGCTGACAGGGAAGAGAGCACCTGGCCCTGGTCTGTTTGTCCTCCTGCAGGCCCCTGGTGCTCACCCTGGGGCTGGGAATGCTTCAGGCGGACTTGCAGGGAGTTAGAGACACACTGTTGACATTGCTGGCCGTGGTGGGGCTGTGGAAAGACTTCCTCCAGCCTCGCCCTGGTCCTGTGCAGGCATCTGGCCGGGAGTGTGTTGGGCATCTGCACTCCCCATGCTGGGGAGCAAGGCTCCCCAGGGGCTGGCTGTGTTGGGAGCCAGCAGCCGGAGGGCAGGGTGACTGACTCTGAGGTTTAAGGACCCACCCCCAGCAGGAGTGTTTATTTGAAAGATTCCTGATGACTAATGCCTGCCTTATAACCAGCACTGCTGCCTGCTGGGATGAATAGCTGTCTTTTCATGCCGGCAGAGAAGGCGAGGTTATAAAAAGGCCGAATGTGGAAGCCCCCTAAATCTGCTGGCAGAAGGAGCTGAACGGGTGGAATCCGGGAGCCTCATGGGCTCCCTCCGAGGCTGTCAGCCAGCCCCCCTCCCGCAGATGCAGCTTCTCTGCTTGCTCTTCAGATCTGCTCGGTGTGGTCACCTAGGACAGTGACACCCAGCAGTGCTGAGCGCATCTGAGTTTTGCAGAACATAGGTTGCTCAGAGTCATTTCCTATGGTTCCAGCGCATGGGAGGCTGAGGCAGACAGGTTGCTGTGAGTTTGAGGCCACCATGGGCCGCGTAGTGAGTTTCAGGCCAGCCTGAAACAAAGAACAAAACCACGTTTCAAGAAAAAGAATGAACTGTTTACAACCTGTTTTAAATATGCAGCATTTTTTATAAGTTTATTTATTTATTTTTGGCAGAGCTGGGGATTGAACCTGGGGGACCCCAGGCCTGGGACACTGGGTGTGTGCTCTGCCTCTGAGCTAGGCCCAGCCCCTTCCTGTGTACAAAGCTGTGATAACCCTGGTGACTGGTGGCCTCCGAAATGGCCAGACCGAGCAACGTCTGTTATGTGTGATCCTGGCGGGGGAGAAAAGCCATGGTGGGATCTGCAGAGCCTGAGCCCTCGCTTTATGTGAGGGGTTTTCCCTGGGGAACTGGAATGAACTAGATGCCCATTCTCCCGTGTACTCAAAGTTAGGAAATTTATTTTCAAGAATCTCTTTGTCCTCTTTATTTGAAATAGGTCTTTCAATCAGTTGCCTTGTTTTTTCTTGGCAGCAATGTGTTACGGTCTGAGTGATGGCAGAATGGGGGTAACGTGGCTTCTTTGCACTGTTTGATGATTGGTTCTTTGGGGGCAGGCACTTCAGCATGGCCTGCAGCTCACTGTCTGGGCCTGGCTGGCCTAGAATCTGCATCGATCTCCTGGCCTCTGCTCTGGCCTCTTTGAGTTACGGTGTCTGATGGAAGGATAAGAGGGGAGATGGTGGCATCCCAGGAAGGCGTGGGACACGAGTGGCATGTGTCTGACCCCACTGAATGGTGAAGGCCAGGTGGTGTCTGACATGCTCCCTGGTTCTGTTTGCATGGTGCTCTCAGTCAGAACGGCTCCACCCCAGGGCCTCTCCTGCAGCTCCTGCAGGGAAGTCAGGGTCTCATCTCTCCTTGGAGCTGGGGAGACCCTCGGGGGCCCTCCTTGAGGGCAACGCCAGGTGGACTACAGCCTGGTGCCCCCTTCCCACTGGGCAGGCCCCTGGAGCCGGCCCCTTGCCAGCAGCAGTGCTCAGCCCCCTGCGGGCAGGGTGACAGGGTGGAGGTGTGGCCCTACAGGTTTGCACCCAGGTGTCACTCGTATGTGCCTTTGTTCTTGGGATTGAACCCTGGGTCTCTGCACTGAGCTGCGGGGTCGTGCTGTGGGGCCCAGGTTGGGCTGGAACTTGTGGCTCAGAGTGCCAGGGCTACAGCTGTGGGCCACTATGCAGCCAGCTCCTCGTGGACTTCAAAGTAGACCAGGCTGAGCAAGCAGCCCCATGCTTGATTTAAAGGGTGCTGAGTCCTGAAAAAGGGCTGCACCTCATCCTGTGCTCCTGTCCCACAAGGCCTGGGGAGGGGGAGAGGGGACAAGGAAACGGGACCGGGCCCGGGCCCCGGGCCAGGCCTGCGTGCAGAGGCCTTGTGGGCAGCCGAGGTGGGAGAAGCCCCCGACCACTGACCCAGGGTCACCCTGGGAAGAGCCTCGTGTTCCTCTCCAGTGGCAGGAGGCCACGGGCTGGGGCCCGGGCTGTCTGGGGGAGTCTGATTCCTTGGGGTTTTAATGGTTTCTGAAATTTGTTCCTGCAGAGCAGCTGCTTTGTCTTCTCTGTGTTTCATTCTGGGTTAGTCGCAGCCCTAGTGGGACCACCGGTGGCTCCCTTGGTCCCATTGCAGTAGGTCGGGTCCACCCCCACCCCCTGCTGCTCCTGAGCCGCTGGGGTGCTGAGCGAGGGTGAGGAAGGGTGTGGGGAGCAGGTTGCTCTGTGCCAGGTGGGGAGTGCTATGTGGGGGTTCACCTCATTTCCTGACAGCCTTGGGATGTTGTCTATTATGGTGAGGGTGGTTTTTTTCCCCATTCCCTTCTCTTCCCTTCCTTGTTTACAAAAGCTCTATCTGTCTGTCTGTCTGTCTGTCTTTTCGAGAAGTTCAGGCTGGCCTTTTGGGCTCACTGAGCAGCCCAGGCTGGTCTCGTCCCCCCACCTGTTCTCCTTCTCATTTGAACATTTTCTAACCATTTCCCAACATCTCTTACTCATTTGTATCTTTTTACACTTGTTTTTTTGTCAGAAACAATGCAATATTTAAACATGAGTGTCTGATTTATTCCATTTAAGAGCGTGGTCCCTGGGTGCATCCGTTTAGCTAGAAATGCTCCAGCCTAGCCTGGTATTTTTTTGTGTGTGTGTGTGCTGGGGATTGAACTCATGACCCTGAGCTTGCTAGGCTGAGCTAAATCCCCGGGCCCAAGCTTGTCTTCCTTTATGGCAGAGTTGAACAACTCCATTGTTTAAAAGAGGTGCGTCGTCTTTATCCATTCCTCAGTGGATGGGCATTTGGGTTTGTTGGTAAGCTCTGGCTGTTACAGGCTGTGCTGCTGTAACCTGGGTGTGCGTCTAACACTGTGGTGTGTGTTTTTTTTTCTTTCAGGAAGGTGCCCGGCAGGGGAATAGCTGGGTCGAATGGGACCCTAATCCTAGTTTCTTGAAGAATCTCCACTACCCCCACCAAGAGTGCAGAAGGGTTCCGTTTTCCTCACAGCCCCTCCAGCATTTGTTGTTGATTTCTTTTTCTTTCTTTCTTTCATTCTTTTTTTTGTTTGTTTGTTTTTTTAAGATGCTGGGATTTGAGTGCTGGGATTACAGGCGTGAGCCAGCACGCCCGGCTGTTGTTGATTTCTTTCTTTTTTTTTTTTTAAAGCCAGTCAAATTTAGCAGTGTGGGGGGGTGATACACCAACTTTAGTGACACCAATGTTAATAAGTTCTGATAACCCACTGCCATCAGACCAGCCATGTTGTTGATTTCTTGATGATAACCATTCTTTTTGGGATGAGATGAAATCTCAGCATTAATTTGCATCTCTTAGGGCCGAGAATTTAGCTCAGTGGCCTAAGCGCCTGCCTGGCAAGCACAAGGTTGTGAGTTTGATCCCAGGCACAATTTTGCATTTCTCAGGTGACCAGTGATGTTGAACATTTTTTCATATGTTTATTTGCTGTTTGTATTTCATTTGAGAAGTATACATCTCGGATGCCCATTTTTGGATTGGGTCTTTAAAATTTAAGATCTTTTTTTTTTTTAAGTGCTTTATGTATTCTAAATAGTCATCCTTTGTCTGAGGAACAGGGAACGGCTGGCAAAAATTTTTCACTCTGTTGGTGACTTTTTTTCTGTGCAAAAGTTTTTCCTGAAGATGACATCCCACTTTTTGATTTCTTTGATATTCTTTGTGGTTGGGTTTTGTTTCAAGGTCTTTGCCTATGCCAGTGTCTTCAAGAGTTCTTATAGTATGTTCTAGCAGGTTCAGTGTTTCTGGTTTGATATTTAGGCCTTTGATCAATTTTGATTTTAGTTGAGCACATAGTGAGAGAGGCAGGTCTGGCTCTAATCTTGGGTGTACTGTGGTGGTGGAAAGTGGACGCCCAGGGCGGGGTGCCGAGGTCGTAGGCCCAGCGGGTTGAGGTGGCTGCCCCATTCCCAAGGCCCCTTGCCGCTCACTGTCACAGTTTGCACCCACAGGCTCAGCACCAGGCCGGGCCTGGGCGGCGTCCGCTCCCGTGTCGGGGTGCAGCCCAGCCTCCTCAGCCCGCCCACCCGCACTGCCACCTTCCAGCAGCGGTTCGACGCCCGGCAGAAGATCGGCCTGGCAGATGCCCGCCTCAAGCTGGGAGTCAAGGACGCCCGGGAGAAGCTCTTGCAGAAAGATGCCCGGTTCCGGATCAAAGGGAAAGTACAGGACGCCAGGGAGATGCTGAACTCCCGCAAGCAGCAGAGCGCGGTGGCACAGAGGCCCCGGCAGGTGGCTGACGCCCGCGAGAAGATCAGCCTGAAGAGGAGCACGCCTGCCGCCTACCCGAGCCTGCCTGTGGGGACTGTGACCCCCGCCCTGAAGCTCACCAAGACCATCCAGGTAGGGCTGGCGGCTGGGTGTGTCCCCAGCAGGCCAGGTGGGAAGCTGCAGGGTGCGAACGAACAGTTGGGCCAAAGTAAAACGCTCCCTGATGTCGGTGCAGCCATCTGCGGGGGTCAGGACTGGCATCCTGGCCGCCCTTTCCAGTCCCCATTCCCAACCCAGCGGAGGAGGACAGTCCCTCTTCTCCTCTGCAGCATTGGTGGCAGGGCCTTAACTGAGCCCCATGGGCTCAGGCTGACCATGCTGTGAGGCCCACTCAGCGGGCACGGGTGCCACATGGCCACTACAGGCCACGTCCCTGAGCCCCGGGCAAACTGGTGACCACTGTTTGCAGGTTCCACAGCAGAAGGCCCCAGTGGCCCTACACGCCCATCCTGCTGGAATGAGGATCAACGTGGTCAACAACCACCAGGCCAAACAGGTGTGGGAACGTGTGTGTGTGTGTGTTCCTGTGTGCGTGTGCACGTGTGTGTATGTGTGTATACGTGTGTGTGTGTTTGCCTGCACATGTTGGACCTGGCTTAGTAGTTGATGAGTTTTAGGAAGAAACTTTTTAATGAGAGAAGGATGCATAAGAGACAGGCAAATAAAGGGCCAGGGGTTTGGCTCAACCGCACAAGCATTTTCCTGGCAAGCTGGAGGTCATGAGTGCCATCCCCAGTACAAAAAAAAAAAAAAAGGCGAATGTTCATTTCAGTACTGGGCATAGAACCCAGGAGTGCTCCACCACTGAGCTACATCCACAGTCCTTCACATTTTGAGGTGTGGCATACTCTACCACTACCCCTATTAGTTTTTTGTTTTAAAAATTCCAAATATTTGATGTAGAAGATTTGCGGTAATAGAAAATAACTGAGCATGGTGGTGCACACTGTAATACCGGCATTCTGGGAGGATGAGGCAGGAAGATCATAGGTACAAGCCCAGCTTGGGGAACTGGAGATCCTGTCTCAGAATTCTCAAAAATAGATGGGGGTCCAGATGAGTGCAGAGGCGCTGGGTTCCGTCCCTGGTGCCACATGGAAACGAAGGAAAGAGGGCCTCCTGGCGCTGTTCTCCAAAGCCGGCCGCTGTGAAATGTGCTGTAGGCCACCCTGGGTTTTTGGGAATTAACTTGTTGCTTGAGCTCTTGGAGTTAAGCTGGAGCCTTGGCATTAACCTGCATCTCCAGCCCAGCCCATCCTTCACTCTCTTAATCTTGAGGCAAGAGTCTGGCTGCCAGCTCACGCATGCCCGAGCACCAGTCCCGGGCTGTTCCCCCTAATGGTCTCTCTTCCTCAGCAGCAGAGGGAAGTCCAGACTCAGGGTTCCAAGCATTCCCATTTCTAGATGGAACAAATCGTAGTCTCCATTTAAGGGGTGGAATTGGCCTTGACAGTTGGAGAGATCCCCACATAATCCCCCCCTTCCCCCCCCCTGCCACATCCCTTCCAGGGTGGCCCTGAGGGCCCAGCGGTCCCCCAACTCCTGGCCCCCTGAGTTAGCAGGTGCTGTTGGGGGGCTGGCTGTGGAGGGTGAATGGATAACTTTGCAGGGTTCCTTAGAGAAGTGACATGGCTTGGGGGCAATTCAGGGACCTTGCCTCTGGGAGATTTAAGGGTTGGAAAAGAACCTTCAGTCACCATGGAAACACATGTGGGAGGGTTGGGGCGGAGTCCAGGTCGCAGTGGTAGGCGCCTGCCGTCCCTCCCTCCCTCCCTCCGTGTGGGAGCTGCTGAGAACACCTGGAGTCCCACCTGGCTATGGGCAAGCTGTGTCTCTGGAAGGTGGCCCCTCGTGTCCCTGCACGTAGTTCCACGTGGCCCAGGCGCCTTCCCCGTCACTGTCTGGCCACCCACATCCCAGAGTGCACGGAGTGTGACCTGACTCCCAGCTCTTGCGTGCAGGTTGCTCAGATCGGGGATGGTGAAGCTTGTGCCCAGCCTGTGCCACCTTTTAATTTGTGTTTTTATTTTGTAGCTGAAGCGTTGTGGTGTTCACATTTTCTGTGAACAGTTGTTAGTGGTTGCGTGGTCACTCAGGTGCGACTGCAGTTTCTCCCTCGTTTTAACCATTAGAAGTCTTTATGGTGTGAACATCTTTGGGGAGGAAACGTCCTGGGCTTGGTGGCCCCGGTTCCCTGGGGTGGCCTTTCCAAGCCAAAAGCAGGGCCGCGTGTGGAGCTGTGAGGGGCAGGGGGTATGGCTATACCCTTGCGTGCTTGTGCCTGCACCCTGGGGCTCACAGGGCCCGGATGCCTCCAGTGACTTACTTCCTGGGGCATTCCTGTCGTGAAGCTGTGGTTGTAAATGCATTTCAGAGAGAGGCAGCATCCGCAGTGCTCCTGTGGCCTGCGGGGGTCGCCCTGAGAGCACCCGAGCCCCGGCTGCCCCCTCACCCACCCTCCAGCAGCGTTGCCTGCTGTGCTGTGGCCTGCAGGCAGCGTTAGCAGATGCCCCTTCCTTCTCAGAACTTACACGACCTGGACGAGGAGGAGGAGGAGGTGGCGGCGCACGTCCCTACCAAGCAGATGAAGTTCGCAGCCTCCGGCAGCTTCCTGCACCATGTGGTACGGCGCCCTCCTCTGCTGCCCCTTGCACCTGGCGGTGGGGCGAGCAGTCAGCCCCTGTCACACGCGGGTCCCACAACGGGTGCCCCACAGAGCTGCAGCTGCCGGGCGCAGTCCCAGGCACGGGCGGGAATTGGTCTCGCACTGCTTTCCTCTGCCGCTGCTTCCGGTTGTGGAGGCCGGAAGTCATCACGAGGGCGGCATTCTGGTGTCCGCAGTGACTCCTGACAGTGCCCCCTCTTAGTACCATCCCTGTGGAAATCAGATGCAACATCAGTTTCAGAGGGGACAGCAAAGCCAAAGCCAGGAGAGTCCCGCCGTAAGGGCTTATCAGTGTCCTTCTTTCTGCGGGGACATTGAAGCTGCTCCCGGGTCAGGAACTTGGGCTCGCCCTTGGATTCAGGGTTCCCTGGGCTGGGGTTAACAGGTAAGGAGCCCTGTTAACCCCACAGGGACCTGTGAGCTCCCGTGGGAGTGGCTTCGTGGGGGAAGTTTGCAGTTAGGGTGCCAGTCTTCCCCGAGTCACCTGAGGCTCGGAGCAGCTCCCCAAGCAGGCATCTCCTTTCTCTCCCGTGGCCTGAGGACTGTCCTGGCTTTGGTCTCCTCTGATCGGCCCCCCTGGGTCCAGCAAACTCCTTCAGTGCTGGGAGGAGCCGGGCATTTGGCTCTGCAGGAAGCAGCCTTTGCAGTGATCAGATCCTGGGGTATGTGGGGGGCGGGGGTGACGGGCTGGCCTGGTGATGGCTGCCCTCAGGGAAGCAGTAGCCCTTTAGCTCACTCGGGACTCGCTGCCCCAGCCAATGGCCCTGGTGCGCTGGTTCACAGGTCGGGAGGCCGGCGGGGAATGTTAGGAAGCGCACCTGGGCACGCATCTAGTTGTTGAGCAAAGTTATGTCCCTGGTACGTCGGGACCCTGCCTTGTTGTGGTTCTTGAGCTGCAGGAAGTGGCTGGAACTGTGGAACTCGGTGGGGTGCTAGTGGGGAGCTGACCACACCTCATAGAGCCTCTGGTTGCTTCGGCCTGCCCCTCCCTCCCTCTTGGTGCCTGTCCGGAGTCAGACCACTCACCAGTCTCCCATGGCTCCCCCAGAACCCTAGTCAAGAGGAGTTTGTGTTTCTGTGGGGCTGTGTCCCTGGCTCGGGTGAGGACTGCTTCTGGTGGTCTGCATGTCCCTGGTCTGCCTGCTGCTGAGGAGCCCAGGACTGCGTGGTAGCTGTGTGTGCACATTAGGCTCCAGGAAGCTGGGACTTTGGGCCATCTTAAGGGCAACTTCCTGTGCCCCGCCAGCCTGGAGAAGAGCCCACAGGACAGCGAGCTGGCCTCAGGCTTTGGTGCTCTGAGCAGCCTGGCAGGCAGGGTATGGGGAAAGTCTGTGCAGCTTGGCTTCCACCAGGGGCTGGTGCCGCAGCAGCAACTGCTGTGATCACGTCTTCGGCATGTCCACTCTCTCCCCTCGGGGCGCCCCTGGCAGCCTTTTTGCTTTGGACTAAGGAAGGCATTGTGGGTATACGCACTCAGGTGCCGTCGCCCAGGCCTGTGTTTGGGAAGAGCGGGGCGCTGGCCTCAGCTTCCTGTCTGCCTCTGCAGACCGGGCTGAGCAGTTCCAAGGCCCTCCCTCTCACCAAAGTGGTCCAGAACGATGCCTACACCGCTCCTGCGCTCCCCGCCTCCGTGCGGACAAAAGCCTTGACCCACGTGTCCCGGACGCTGGTGAACAAGGAGGAGCCCCCCAAGGAGCTGCCACCGGCTGAGGTGAGCATTGCTGTGTGGGCAGTGTGCTGTGTGCGCCCCAGTGGGTCCTCAGTCCTGTGAGCCAGAGGGCTTGCTGCCCACCTCAGCACTGGGGAGGCCCAGGCCTTCGATTAAGGTGTGCAGGGGTGCAGGGAGGGTTTCCTGCAGCCCAGAGGGGAGGCAGAGGAGAGGAGCCGTGGAGCGCCTAGGGCCAGAAGGGCGCATGGGGGACCTTAGTGCAGCGCCCACCCTGCCTGCTCACACCCTTGTCTGTGCGCAGCCTGTCCTCAGCCCCTTGGAAGGCACCAAGATGACTGTGAACAACCTGCACCCGCGGGTCACCGAGGAGGACATTGTCGTGAGTACTGCGTGCTGCACGCTTTAAGTCTCAAACTGCCATCGTGGCTTAGGAGCCCAGGACCACCCCATGTGGTAACTGCGGGGCCTCACGGCTCTGGGGGTCCCAGCTGGGAGCCAAGGTTCATCCCTGCTCAAGGACAGGCGGATGCCAGCCCAAGGAAGAGGACAGGCCTCAGGGGACCAGTGGTGGCGCCCCAGACAGGGCTTTCCCAGGAGGCAATCACGTGGGCCTTGTCTGCCTGGGGAGCACCAGGATGCCCAGGGGGAGGGCAGGTACTGTGAAGTGCGCTGAGAGGGTCTGCAGGGAGCCACAGCCACAGGCTTTACTGCTGTTTGGGGCAGGGTCTTGCTGTGTTGCCAGGCAGGGCTTAGACTTGTAGACCTCCTGCCTCAGCCACCCAGAGTGCTGGGGTTACAGAGGTGTCTTGGTTACTTTGCTCTCATTGCTGAGACAAAGTACCTTTGCCCAACATGAATGAAGGAAAGGTTTATGTAGCTTACAGTTTGTGGAGGCTTCAGTCATACTCAGTCCAGGGCGGGGTGGCCTGGCTGAGGGACAGCCGTTCATGGCAGCCACAGGTGACAAGAGTGCAAGGGCGGAAGTGGAAGAAACACGTGTCCTTCCCTCCTTGTACTGTATGCTGGCTCCACCGCGGGGAGGCACTCCCTGCCAGTCCCAGCCCTAGACAATGAACCAATCACAAACGCTAGATTCAGCAGCCTCCATGAAGGCATAGGCTTGGGCAGCCACCTAGACACAAACCAGAACAAGGTGTGTGTCGTCCCCCAGCTCTGCTGCCCTGTGTCTGTGCCCTGGTGGCTCCTACATGGGCTCTTTCCTTGCCGTGAGCAGCATCTAGTGGCGGAGTCTCCCCGTCTCCCGCACTCTGCCACCTGGCCCGTGGCACAGAAGCCCGTCTTAGAGAAGCCTGATGGGGCGGCTGCCTTGTGGTCCGTCCTGTTTTATCCAGGTCCTGTGTCTGGAGAATGCAGTCAGAATTGGCCAGGTTTCCTGTTCCGCCTCACTTTCCTTAGGCACTTACGTGTCCCTGTGCCCTTTGCGTGGTGGCATCCTGACATGAGTGCAGCTGGCTCAGTGGGTGGGCAGTCTCGGCTGTGGCCTTGGCTCAGTGCGACCAGCTGTCCCAGCGTGACCAGGACACTCCTGGGTCCAGTGCTCAGTCCTGCTTGGGACAGTTGCTCATGGTCTCCCATGTTCTGGGGAGACATTTAAGAGCCAGGCCTCTTGAGCCTGTGCGTCCGAGCTCACAGCACAGCTCAGGGTGGCTCCCTGACCGCCACCCTCCCAGCAGAGTGGAGAGGTTGGGCGGTGGCTCGGAGGGAGGTCCCTGGCACCCCACAGCAGCATGCCTGGCCAGCCTGGCCCTCCGGTAGGGCCATGTGGTCTCAACACTGGAACCTGAAGAGCGTGCTGCCCAAGACCTTGGCGTCACAGCACCCTGTGTGGCGCGGTCCCCTCAGCCCGGCCCTGTCCTCACAGGAGCTTTTCTGTGTGTGCGGAGCCCTCAAGAGAGCCCGTCTGGTCCATCCTGGGGTGGCCGAGGTGGTCTTCGTGAAGAAGGATGACGCCATCACTGCATATAAGAAGTACAACAACCGCTGTCTGGACGGTGAGTGGGCGCAGCCGCCTGGCCTCGCTCTCCTCCCAGGCAGCCACCCTGCCTCGGCCTCCCCTGTGCCGGAGCAGGCAGCGCAGGCTCTGAGCAGCTGGAGCCTCCCGGACATGGGCCGCTCCAGGGCTGGAGCCTCGGTTCGTCCCATCATGTCTTGGGGAGCTCTGCTCCTCCCAGCGTGGCCCTGCAGGGGTGGGCTCTGTCCGCACCGTTGGCCACGCACCGGTTCTTATGGGTTCATGGACTGCCTGCTGTGGGCCCGGGCCTGGTGCTGGAAGTGGGGAGCAGAGATCGAGAAAATCACAGCCGGGACAGTTTGCTTACATTTCCTGGGCGGCTGCTAAGCGAGCTGGTTGCCACCTATCCGTCTCTCTTTCCTTTTTTCCTGCCCCCCCCCTCCCTCCCTCCCCCGCCTCCCTCCCTCCCTCCCTCCCTCCCTCCCTCCTTCCCTCCCTTCCTTCCTTTGTTGTGATACAGGAGTTTGATCAGGACCCCACACTGAGCTGCCCCCCTCCCAGGTTTTAAATTTCCAGGCAGGGTCTCACTGCACTCAGAATTTGCCAGCCGTTAGCTTCAGCCTCCTGAGCAGCTGGCATTCCAAGCTTGTGCCACCACCCCAGGCTGCTTCTGTAGGTTTTAATAGGTCGTGTCGATTTCTGTTCCTATTGAAGTGCTTTCTAATCTCTTTTGATTTATTTATTTATTTGCTTTGTTTTGTTCTTTTGTCTTTTTGAGCCAGGGTTTCAATGCGGTCCATGCTGACCTTAAACTCACTTTGTAGCCCACACGGTCCTCAAACTCACAGCAATCCTCCTGCCTCAGCCTCCCGAGTGCTAGGATTACAGGCGTGTGCCACCACACATGCCTTTATTTTTGAGAGTTGTTTAACCTGCTCAGATTGAGGAACTTCTCAAAGTTTCCTCCTCATGAGGAAGGAGAGTGTGTGCTCTGCTGCCCTTGTGCAGAGGGCTCTGTGACACCTATGTGTGGCATGTGCAGTGTCCTTAGTCTTCTGGTTCAGTCTTGGTAGGCCTGCTGGTTCTAACCTTTTTCCCAGTCTTTTTGAGACAGGTCTCACTGTGCAGTTAAGGCTGGCCTTGGGCTCACTTCGTACCAGGCTGGTCTCTGATTTGGAAGGGTCCTCCTGCCTCAGCCTTCTGAGTGCGGGGATTACAAGTGTGCAGCGCCGTGCCTGGCTTTCGGTTCTAGCCCTTTTGCCCGGAGTACCGAAATCTTCAGCCATTGGTACTATCTTATCTCTTCATTTCTCTTAGCCTTTATTTTACGGATTTCTTTTAAGAAGAGGTGGTTGGTTTTGTCTCGTGTGTTTTGTGTATTTGAGGCTCTGTTGTTACTTGGATTTGTGTTACGGTTTTTCCCCTAATGATGCAGCCCTGTAGCAGTTGAAAGCGCCCCGTTTTTTCTTGCCATACTTCTTGGTTGTCTGAGGCTCTCTGGCTCCGTGCTTCAGGCCGGCCTGGACCTCAGGGCGGAGCCACTGAGCGCCAGCCTTTTGCAGCACCTTTAGAAGCCTTTTTGTCTCTGCTTGGTGTCGCTGCTTCTCAGTGGCACTGACATGCATCTCCCTCTGTGCTTGCCCCTTCCACCCCGCTGCTGTGGGAAGCCAGGTGTGTCTTGCGTGGACACTGTGGGCAGCGCTGCGGTTCTGGTTTAGACCCCAGCTCGGGCAGCCTCTAGCGCAGTTCTGTATCAGGAAAAAGAAAGCAGAGGGTTCGTCCGGGTTCCCCTGGGGTTCAGTGCAGCGGGTGACACTGCTGCAGGAGCCCCTGCCAAGGGACCTCATGGGAGAAGCCCGGGAGCATTGGGGCCCCCGGGAGTGGCCTGAGCAGGGATGGGGAGGCCGGGAGGCTGGGAGGTGATGTGCTGGGCCTGTCTCCCTCTGCTTTTCCAGGGCAGCCCATGAAGTGCAACCTTCACATGAACGGGAACGTGATCACCTCGGACCAGCCCATCCTGCTGTGAGTGCGGGGCTGTGTGCACCTGTACCCCTGCTCTGGGAGCTGCGAGAGCTCAGTGGGACGCTTCCGCCCCGGGGCTGGCAGCCATCCTTACCTGCTTGAGTGGGGAGAACTGTGGGTGGCCCCGCCCAGCTGCATTGTGGGCATGGCGCCCTCGAGCTGTCCTGCAGCTGGAGCTCATTTGAAGGCCAGCTGGCATCAGACGCTGGGCTTGGACACCTGTAGACACGGAGGCAGATACGAGGGCAACTGAGTTGTAGGGAGGTGGACGGTGCAGGGCGAGCCCTGATAGATAGGCTCTGATGTTAGAGAGACCTGGGTTTAGACTGGGAACATCTTGGAATTCGGACTGATTTCCAGAAGCAGGTTGTATTCTAAATTTTTTTTTTTTTTTTTTTTTTTGGTGGGGAAGGGTACAGGGTCTTGCTGTGCAGTTCAGGCTGGCCCTGGGCTCACTTTGTAGCCCAGACTGGTCTCGAATTTGCACTGATCCTCCTGCCTCAGCCTCCCCACTGCCGGGATGAAAGTTTGTGCCACACCCTGCCTGGCTCAGGCTGGGCTTGAAACTCCAGCAGTCCTCCAGGCACAGCCTCCTGAGCGCCGGGATCACTGGTGTGCTCTGCCAAGCCCACTTGGTTAAAGCCTGGGGGAGTGACGCAGTGGCAGTGCACTTGCCTAAGGGGCACAGCAGCTCGCTCACTTCCCCACACCTGGGAAACTTGCTTTTTAGGGCTTTCTGACCTGTGAGTTTGGGGATCTTGCTCTAACCAGGGCCGTCTCCCCACTTGGGCGATGCGCAAGATGTCCCGATCTTAGAGGAAATGCAGGGTTTCCTAAGCTTACAGCTGCAGGGTACAGCAGGCTGCACCCCACACTTCTCAGTGTGACTAAGGAAAACAGCAGGTTTGCTGCAGAGGAGAGGAGAGGACACCCGAGACAGGTGTCCTGGGGCCTGTGTGAGGTCCCCTCCCTGGCTGCTGGGCCCTGAGAGCTTTCTCTTCCTCGCTGTGCACAGGCGACTAAGCGACAGCCCCCTGGTGAAGAAGGACAGTGAGCTGCCTCGGAGGCTGCCCTCCGCCGCCTCTGCCAACCCGCCCGCCGAGGTGGACCCGGACACCATCCTGAAGGCGCTGTTCAAGTCCTCGGGGGCCTCCGTGACCACACAGCCCACAGAATTCAAAATCAAACTCTGAGCGGCAGCGAGGCGCGGAGGGGCAGAGTGGGGCAGCCCCATTCCAGGCTGAGCTGGTGACCAGCGGTCATTGAACTGCAGCCCCTAGCGGGGGAAGGTCGCTGGGGTCAGGCCTCCTCGCCAGATGGGACCCACCCCTCTGTGTTGTGTCCCCCTGTGTTATCTGCGTGTCCACATTTCCTGTAGTATGTCCTCCCTCCTCCACCTGTCTCCTGGGCAGGTTGTGTTTCGAGGTGTCCCCCGCCCTGCCCCCAGCCGGTTGCTGACCTGGAGGCGGTGCACTCAGTGGTCCGGGGCGGCACTGTGTGAGACGCCACCTCTCAGGCCTGGAGCTGTGCGTGTGGGAGCCAGAGTGGCTCAGGGGCAGTGCCTCGAGCCCAGTGCCCACCTGCCTGGTGGCGACGGCCTCACAAGGTCACAGCCTTGTCCTTTCGCACAGTGGCCCCTGCCCTCAGCCGGGCAGCCTGGCCTATCACAGTTCTGCCTTGCCTTCTGTGGCTCTGGGCCATCCGATCAGGCCCTGCTGCTTCGTTCGTGGCAGTGCCTTTCCGGCCCTGGGCCCCAGCAGCACGACTGGGAGTGGGAGTGACCCCTCTGTTGGGCAACAAGAAGCTTCCCTGTATGGGGAACAGGCCATGCCCTAGGCCCGCAGCACCTGTGTCAGTCCCCTAGTGGGGGCTGCAGGCTGGTGGGGCTGTGGCCTCTTGGTAGGAGCAAGTCTGGGGATCTTGTAGAAGTAGCAGTGTGTGCAGGAGGGGGGTCGGTCCAGAACTTGGGGAGCCTGCCCAAGGGCGTCGCGCCTGCTGGGCAGGGGTTCCTGTTTGCACCCAGTTTTGGTGCTAGGTTCTGAGGCCGTCCACACCTGCGAGTCCAGGAAAGGGGCCTGGTGGCTTCCCTTACCTTCCTGAACTCTGAGCTGCTGCTTCCCGCCCCAGCGTGACCGATGCCTCTCTTGCAGCTGGAAGACATTCCTCCCCCTCCAGCCCGGCCCTGGGCCCTGGCACCCGGCTTCTCCTATAGGGGACAGTTGGCGCCTTCAGTCCGAGTAGGGGTGCACATGCTCTCCTCTCCCCTTCCCAGCCAGCTGGCTCTGCTCACCGAGCTCCTGGCCACTCAGTCCACTGCAGGGAGGGCACTTTGACTGCCTGCCCTGCTTGGTGTCACCTTGGCAACTGGAGGGAAGCTGTGGGCAGTGCTGCGGCCTCACCTCCCCACATCACTCATCTGTGTTGTTCAGAAGGCGAGGAAGAGCAGGGGTGAAGGCGACTGTATTACTTACTCATTTCTGAATAAACATTTGTTATTCCTACCTGGCTACTGATTGCACAAAAGACTGCACCAAAGTGGCTTTGGCAGGACCCAGTACCAGGAAGCAGGAGTTTGCCAGTATACTGGGCTGCAGGACCCTGGCTGCACAGCTGTGAGCTCCACAGCATGGGGGCAGTGTCCATGGGACACGCAGGGCTTCTGGGGCTCCCTGGAGGGTGAAGGGATGAGCATCACTGGCTGGCATTACCGTGGCATGAGAAGTGGGTGGGTCGGGGTTGGCTCCTCCCACTGAACACAGCCTTGGGCAGCTTGTAAACACCTAGTTAAGGTGGCTCTGATCTTTGTTTTCTTGCATATAAACTCTAGAATTCAAAAGCAAGGCTGAGGTGGAGACAAGCTGGGGACCTCGGGATCTAGGAAATAAGCAGCTCTATCCTGAGAAGCCAGCAACCTGGACACCTTCCTAGGCCGGATGCAATGGCATCCTTCGGAAGGTGACCTGAGGTGGCCATGTTGTAACTGAAAGTCACTCCACCAAGAACCAGGAAAATCTCAGAAAGAGGATGGGTATCCGAACTAAGATGGGAATCTGGGAATTAAGGAAAGGATGCCTTCTCAGGTGACACTAGAATTCACTGCAAGCAGATTAACCTTAAAAGAATGACTGAACGGGCTGGGGATTTAGCTCAGTGGCATAAGCACCTGCCTTGCAAGCACCCTGGTACCAATGACAAAAAAAAAATGACTAAAAAAAACAACTTGTAATGCCAATTACTCAGCAGGCTGAGACAGGAAGCCCACGAGTTTAATGCCATTTGGGCCACTGTAGAGAAAATCTGCATAAAAGGTAAAAAGCCAGCTGTGGTGGTAGATGCCTGTAATCCCAGCACTAGGGCAGCTGAGGCAGGAGGAGCTCCCTGACCTCAAGTCCAGTCTGGGCTACATAGTTTGTCAGCCTGCACTATACAGTGAGACCGTGTCTAAAATCCAAAACAAACAAACAAAAAACCGGAAAAGTCAAAAGAAGAAAATGGGGTGGGGACGACGTCATAAGACCATGGCTAAATTCTTGAGTTTGTGGTGCAGGGACTTGAACCCAGGGAACCTCAAGTCTTAAATGTTTTGATTGACACTTGAAGCAAAATTACATCTCATGTCCTCAATGTATGCAGAGGAAGTATTTTAAAGTTATAAATGGGAGAGAGGTGGAGAGGAAGTTTCTAAACTGTACTTACAATTCACAAATGTTGCTGATGCTGGTCACGTGTATATTAGGCAGTTCTTAGAGCAGTTCCTAAAGATAAATACATCCAGGAACCCTACAGCGGGGTCACAGACAAGAGGAGCGAGACACAGAGGCCCACAGGATCACTGCGTCTCCTGGGCGTGTGAGACCACAGAGTAATGAAACATCCCCTGTGCTGTCTCCAAATACAGCGGAGGCAGTGGTGGGAAAGGGAAAGGGAAAGCCTCTGGCCACAGCGGGCATGCTCACATCCGCCGGAGCCTGAGCAATTGCCCACCTGGAGAGGGAGCTGTGTGATGAGCTACCACCACCCAGTGATTGGCAGAAATGCAATCCATTGTTCACTCTCCCGCCACATCAGAGTTGGGCTCCAACGCTGAGCCTGAGGCATGCTAGGTAAGCATTGTACTCCCAAACTGCACCCCAGCCCCAGTGTCCTCCGCTACCAATGAGTACAAGGACTAGATAATCAGCGGGAATAGAGAACTAACTTACCTCCAGGCCACAGGGTCCCATCTATGCAGAACATGCCCTCATGGGCGCGATGTACATTCTTTTCAAGTGTGCATGGTATACATGCAGACCATCATGTGGGTCATCTAACGAGATCCATCAACTGATCACAGTGGCACGCGCCTGTGATCCCAGCACTTGGGAGGCTGAGGCAGGAGTCTGTCTGAATCGGGGTAAGACTGCACCTTCGCAGTAACAGAGGACACATACACGGTATCTGTTTCTCTTCCCGTGAGAATTTAAACTCTAGAAAGACGACGTGTTTTCGGTTTTGTCTTTTTTTTTTTGGTGCCGGGGATCGAACTCACGACCTCACACTTGCTGGTTTTCTGTGTTTAAGCGCTTAGACAGTGCCTGCAAAAGGAAAGACAAAAGAGAAGAAGACGGATGAGATGAAATAAGGAGAAATGAGAAGATTAGGTTCACATCCTTGAGCCCCCAAAATCACCGCCCACTTTTACTTTGGGCAAGGGAAAGTTGGGTTCCGGGGGCGGGGCAGGGCTGGACCAGCGGGGCAAGCCGAACGGAGGGGCGGGGCCACGCGGCGCCGTCGCTGTAGAAACGCGCACGCGCCCTGCGTCGAACTACATCTCCCAGTGGCCCCCGCGCTTCCGTCCGGTAAGATGGTGGCGCGCGGAAAGAAACGCGCGGCGCGGGACCGGGAAACTCGGATCCCGAGCCCGCCGGGCTACTCAGGTGAGCAGGTCAGGGACTCGAGGCCAGGGACGGTCAGGCTTCTGTAGGAGCTGGTCTGGGGACTGTCTGTGGCTGGATGGGCGCGGGTCCCGTGGACCCTTGGCCCCGGCCGCTCCGGAAGCCGGGGGACTAAAGACCCACGCGGGGTTCCTCTCCAGTCTGTGCGCTCCCTCAGCCGCGCGAGCCTCACCGGGTGCTGGCGTTCCTCGGGAAGACGGTCCCTCGCCGGGCGCGGTGCCACCACCCTGACACTATGCGTGCGTTTTCCATAGTCGATACAAGTGGTTATCATTGTCTAGTTCTTGACGGTATGAGCTTCCTAACCCAGGGGTGGTGGTTCATACCTGTAATACCAGCACTCGGGAGGCCAAGGCAGGAAGATCTTTGCACAGTCAAGGCCAGCCTGCAATACGTAAGACCCTGTCTCATAAAAACAATGTGAGCTTCCTGAATGTGGGGACTGGACCTGTATCCTCAATGTGGGGAAAAAAAGGCCAGGAAACAGCCCCCAGCTTTATAAAGATTAGCATTTATAGAATGTCAACGATTAACCAAAAGGCCCCACCACAGTCTGTGGACCTACAGACTGCTAGGCCTGAGGGATTAGGGTGAAGATCTAGCCCTATCCAGGAAGGGAGAGGGTTCATGGTGCAGAGAGAGCGGCAAGTGGGAAGCTAGCATCGGGGTGGTGAGGATGGTGGTGCCAGGTGGGGTCACATATGGTGTCCCCGGAGGCCAGGGTTCCTGTTCCGGCACCTGTCCCATGAGCCACAGATGGGGTTCCCTCTCACTGTGCCCCATCCATCATAATTACCAGCTGCACGTGTTCTCCCAACAGGCTAGAGGTGTTTGTGGGGCAGAGAATAGATTCTCTATTAGTCACTCTCAAACCTGCACAGGCTTCATTCACCTAGGAAGAGGGCTCAGTGAAGGATGGAGGGAAGGACAGACTGACAGGACGAGGGAGGGACACGGAGTGTGAGTTAGGTGCCGACCTCGGCGCAGGGCGGTCTGAACTCATTACTGCCCCGTCTCCCTTCCAGCCATTCCAATCAAGTTCTCAGAGAAGCAGCAGGCTTCTCATTACCTCTATGCCAGGGAGCACAGAGTTCGCGAAGGCGCCCAGTCCAGCTGGCCTCAGAAGCGCACCCTGTTTGTCCTCAATGTGCCCCCATACTGCTCGGAGGTGAGCGCCCAGCCTCTTGCGGGAGAGGGCTCCCTGGCCCCTATAGCACCTTGGGAGTGACTAGGGATTGCTGATGGAGCCCCAGCGGGCAGTGCCAAGAAGCTATCTCTGTCCCTTGTGGCAGGAAGTTGGCTTTTTTAAAATGGCATTCCAGGACTGGAGATTTAGCTCAGCAGCATAAGCTCCTGCCTTGCAAGCTTGCAGTTGTGAGTTCAATCTCTGGTACAAAAAAAAAAAAAAATTAAAATAATAAAAATGGCATTCCAAAGTGGGTGTGGGTGGCACATGCCTATAATTCCAGTACTCTTGGAGGCTGAGGCAGGAAGATCACAAATTAAGCCTCATGTGGGCAATTTAGCAACTTGGGAAGGCCCTGTCTCAAAATAAGAAAATGAGCAGAAGGGCTGGGGTGGATGTAGCTCAGTGTGAGGGCCTGGGTTTAGCCCTCAGTACCAAAAGACAAAAAGGGGGGCGTTGCTAATGGGGCGCAGCACCTAGAGAGGGAGGGGCTGGGCTATCTGTTCAGCACCTGGCTGCTAACAGCCTGGACATACTGTGTAGTCAGCACCCTGACAGAAGTGCCCCAGTCCCCAGGGGCCCCCTGATGTCCCTCCTAGCAGGGATCGCACTGTCCTCATTCTACCAGTGTAGATCTGACTGTGTTTCTGACTCAGGTTGTAAAACTTCCTTATTTTATAAAATCAGAGTAGCACCAGAACTGTCCCCATCCACCTTAAACCTTGGGCACGGGGGCACCCGTGTCCATGTTGTCCCCGGGGACCCAGTTAGCCCATGTCACAGGCATAGGACTGTCCCAGGCTGGTCCCAGGGAGGTCCCAGGCTGATCCTGCTGTCACTCACTCTGCTCCCCTTGGCTTGGCAGGAGTGTCTGTCACGCCTCCTGTCCCCCTGCGGCCCCATCCAGTCCGTAGAGCTGCAGGAGAAGCCGGACCTTTCGGAGAGCAAGAAGGAGCCGAAGTCCAGGTTTTTCCACCCCAAGCCCATTCCTGTAAGGCCCCCAGTCCGAGTCCCACAGCCTTGGGTACTGGGCGGGCCAGGGTGGTGTCCCAGTATGTGTGGGGACCTCGCTGGCATCAGGGCTTCCCGAGTGGTCCTGGCTGGGCTTGGGTCCCTGTCCCCGGGTCCCTGCTGGACATTTGCTGTGCCCAACATTGAAGCCCAGGCACTATCTCTGCCCCCCCCCCGCCCTGCATGGCCCTGTACCCCTGCCTGCTTCCCACTGATCCCCAGTCCTCAGTCCCCAGTAGCACTGGTCCTCCTGTGTCCCCTGGTCCCATGAGCCCACAGCTCCCCTGGTTCGAATGCCCCTGACCCTCCTGCACCACACCTGGCTGCCAGGTACCTGCCCTGGCCGGGATGAGCACGCTTTTCACCTCATCCCTCCAGAAACACAGGAAGTTTTGAAAGTGACTCCTTCCTGTGGACGTAGGTGGCTTTGATCATCCTTGGTCCTTGGAGCAGCCACCTCCCTTGTCTAGCTCTGTGGTTGGGTGAGGTAGCTGGGGACCCCATGCCAGGCATGGGGGGACACCCACACTGGCTGTGCCCCACAGGGCTTCCGGGTGGCCTACGTAGTGTTCCAGCGGGCCAGAGGAGTGGCCGCCGCCTTGACGCTGAAGGGCCCCCTGCTGGTCTCCACCGAGAGTCACCCCGTGAAAAGCGGCATTCACAGTCAGTACCGCAGGGCCGGGCTGGCACCCCCTCCTGGGATGGGTCAGTGAGGGCAGCTTCCTACGGACATATCTGCGTGGGCTGTGTCCTGCTGTGGGGACCTGGGCAGGCGGGGCCGAGTCTGTCAGCAGCTGGGAAACGCGGTAGGATCTGGCCTGCTGTCCTGGGGACCTTCTGAGCCCCTGCACCCTGGGCCACAAGTCTCTGCTCCCTGTGTCCCGTCCCAAGCTCCTGACCCTGTTGTGTCCCTGGACGCCCAGCCCCACCCCCTGAGTGTCCCCTGGGGCACGTGGCCTTCTTCTTCCCAGAGTGGATCAGTGACTATGCAGATGCCGTGGCCGATCCCGAGGCCCTGAGGGTCGAGGTGGACACGTTCATGGAGGCCTACGACAAGAAGATTGCAGAGGTCGGGGCTCCCAGGGCCACAAAGGGTCACCTGGAAGAGGGACACGGGACTGTGTGGTGGCCGCAGGGCGGGTGGGGCAGGCTGGCCCTATCGCTGGGTGGCATCCGGGCTCCCTTCTGCCTTGGGTGTCGTGGGCCACCTGGCTGGGTGAAGCAGACCAAAGGTCCAAGGGGTGGGAGGGAGGTGGCCTTGGCTCCTCTGCCACCCACTGTGCTTGGCCCAGCTCTGTGTCGTGGGGTGAAGGGGGATAATGGGGGGCAGCGCTCAGGGCAGGACGCAGTACGAGGGCCCCGCCAACCCCAGGACCTTGTCCCCTGCAGGAGGAGGCCAAGGCCAAGGAGGAGGAAGGGGTCCCCGATGAGGAGGGCTGGGTGAAGGTGACACGCCGGGGCCGGCGGCCAGTGCTGCCCCGGACGGAGGCCGCCAGCCTGCGGGTGTTGGAGCGGGAGAGGCGGAAGCGGGCGCGCAAGGAGCTGCTCAACTTCTACGCCTGGCAGCACCGCGAGAGCAAGATGGAGCGTAAGGAGTGGCCAGGGAGGGCGGCGGCCTTCAGGCCTCAGGCACCGGCACTGACACCGGGAGTGCTGGGACCTGCCTCTGAGGTGGGGACTCTGGGCAGCTCCACTGCAGCTTATCTCCGCCCAGGGTCCCTTGGGACCACAGTTCCAAAGGGGTTTGGTGGTACTGGGCCCTCGTCTGGGAGGCGCCAGCACAGTGTCCCCCTCTCTGCCTCTCACTGGCACAGTTTGTTCCCAGACTGCCAGCCCTGTCCTCTGAGCGCCCCATGGTGAAGTTGGTCCCCAGAGCAGGGGAAGCGAAGGGGGCCTGGTGTGCCTGGGAGACCACAGGTGCCACCTGATCCCCGTCCTTTGTCCTCCCATCCCCAGACCTAGCACAGCTGCGCAAGAAATTCGAGGAGGACAAGCAGAGGATCGAGCTGCTGCGGGCCCAGCGCAAGTTCCGGCCCTACTGAGCTGCAGGCTGCGGGGCCACGAGTGGCCTGGGTCCTGGGCCCTCGGGAAGCAGCTGCGACTCCACTGCCTGGAGGGACAGCCACCCTCTTCTCCCCGTCCGTCCCTCCGTGGGGACCCAGTGGCAGGGAACAGCCCGTGGAAGTGAGGGCAGAGACGCTTTGTTCCCTCCAGGTGGCAGCGCAGGGGCTCCAGAAACTCCACAGCCCCTGCCTCCTCCTGCATCCCCAGGCCCAGGCTCTTGCCTCTGTTTCATTTTTGAGGTCCTGGGCCTTGAACCCAGGCTGTTCACACCGAGCTATGTCCTCAGTCTTTTATTTTGAGGCGCTCTTGTTTAGTGTATATGCTGCGGAAGTGAGTACATTTTGAGACACTTTTGCTAAGCTGTCCTTGCTGGGTTTAAATTTGAGATCCTCCTGCCTCAGCTTCCCAGAGCACTGGGCTTATGGATGTGTGCCAGCACTGCCAGCTCTCTGTCCCCTTCTGAAGTCACTGATGTTCACCTCAGAACGTTATGTCCTCCTGGCTCCACCAGCGGATTCTGCTGTCTGTCTGGTCTCAGACCAGTGAGGCCTGACCCCTCCCTGGCCTGGGGCTGGGGGTCCGGGTGGAGGCTGGCAGGTCTGGGTGGTCCTGAGATCCCAGGGCAGAGGACCGGCTACTTCTGCCTGGGGACCCCTGCTGGCTGCACAGGAAGCTGCAGACACCCTTGACCGCTCCTGAGGCCCTGAGAGTCGAGGTAGACACGTTCATGGAGGCCTGCGACAAGAAGATTGATGACACCAGCCACGTGGTGGGATTTGTTGGACATAGTGATGGCCCAGGATGTAATGTTTGCCCACTATGGGGGGTGGTGGTGTCAGCACGAGAGATGTCCCTTGGGGTGACACCAGCAGTGTACAAGTAAACTGGGACCATGAAATAAATGCTAGGGATTCCGGGAGTGCAGGCCGGGCCCAGGTCACTGATGTGGGCAGAAAAATGATGAACTCCAAAAAATTTTAAAAAGCGCTTTATTAGCTGAACTCCACAGAGACACTGTCGCCGATGGCATGTGGGGAAGTGTGGGCCGGAGCTGGGGAAGGGGGGATTGCTGCAGGGAGCTGAGGGGTCAGGGTCTTGGGATCAGTTTGTCCCCATAAAAGGAACCAGGGAGGCGGAACAAGCAGTTACAGGAACCAGAGAGGCAGGGAGGGGTTACATGGTGAGTATGTTACAAGGTTGCACCTTAACTGGGAATTACACAAGCTTTACAGGAAGAGAACAAATAATAAGAACAGCACATTGTGGGTTTTTGAGCTTGTAACATTCCCCATTGCTTTTGGTCACTGAGTCAAATCTGACTCTTGCATAATTATATGTGGGTGCCTGGTTATATCCTTCTTGTCTAAGTATAAACCTTTTAACGGCTTGAAATCAGTCCTGGATGTGATTTAGAAGGCACTTTATAATTCATGGTCTGACGGTTAAAGCAAATAAGAAAACAGTTGGTCCCGTTAGAGCTGAGAGTAGGGTGGTCAGCCCTGGGACAGGACAGTTTTGGACCCAGTTTTGGTCAAGCTGTCATTGTTGCTCGCGTTCATGGAGTCTTTTTCTAAGCTTGTTTGCGCTGTCTCCTGTGACTCCAGAGTGACTGGCATAAAACAGCCAGCCTGTCCTAAGCGACGCATAAGCCACCTTTTGTCTGACAGCAGGTCCAGGCTCCTGTGGTTTGGGAGAACCGTTTCTGCCAGAGATGCGAGGGATTCTTCCAGTTTTTGTACAGAATGTTCTAGTGTTGCCAGGTCTTTGTGTATTAGGTCACTTAGTTCTTGGTAGTTTTGGTCACCAATTATTAAGCTTTAGCTCCCAATGCTGTGGCTCCAGAGAGACCCAGTCCCATCAACACTGGTATTAACACGGGGACTGCTGGAGCTGTCCTAAAGAGGTCGGATTCTAAGTGTCTTCCATTACTGCCAGAACACCAGTAAACTTGGGGAAATACATGTGCAACAATACATGGTTCAGTATGCCTAGTAAATATATCAAGCATGACGCCAGGAGTTAAACCTGAAGCACAAGCAAACCAAGATCTTGTCAGGACTTCCAGGTGTGGACTCCAAGCGTCAGAGACATCAGTTATTACAACAGAGTTAGGACAGAAGTTTGCATGCAGCTGGAGTCGGGGTTATAGGCAGCAGATCAGACACAAGCTCTATTACTTTGAACATTTTCTAAGAAAGATTATGGCTAAGGGCTGGGGATTTAGCTCAGCAGCGTAAGTGCCTGCCTTGCAATACGGTCATGAGTTTGATCCCCGGTACCCATAAAAAAAAGATTATGGCTAGCTAACAAGGCAAGCTGTGTATGACCAGCAAAGAGGATTTTCAAGAGCATTTTGATGATTTGAGGGGCTCTTGGGACTGTCCACTTACTTGTGTGTCCTGGGTATCTGGAGGGAGACCCTTGATGTGTGAGTCATGTATCCAGGTGGGTTTTCCTGCTACTGTGACTGCCGTAGGGGTGCTGAGGACAGTGGTGTCCAGTCTGGTCCAGTGAGGTCCAGTGAGGTCCAGGAGAAGAGTTGCAGGAACAGGGCTTAAGTAGCATTGGATCTCCTGGGCTTGTGGCCGGAGGGGTCTCTGGTGCACGTGGCTTGGCTTGGTGGTCTCGGGAGAGTTGGTGGCTGAAGGTCAGCACAGGCTGAAGAGCCTGCGGGGACTTAAACTGTGGTTAGCGGTCTCTGCCACATGGGTACTAGCAAGGTGGGGACGAGGGGTGTGGTCTCCCACAGACTGCCGCAGAAGGGGTTATTCCATTTATACGCGGAGGACAACATGCACACAGGAGGGCAAAAGGGAGGAAAGCACCCAGTTTTCAGCAGACTCTAAAACCAGTTTACTAAGCGTCTCTTAAAGTCCATTCACCCTTTCAAGTTGACCTGGACTGTGGATGGCAGGCGCAGTGAAATTTCCAGTCAATCTGTAATAACTGAGCAGCTTTTCTAGTGATGGGAGCTATGAAAGCTGAGCCATTGTCCGACCCTGTAGATAAGGGAAGGCCGGATCTAGGAATTATTTCACATAAAAGCTTTTTGACAACAGTCAAGGCTGATTGGGTCTTCGTCAGGTATCCCTCAGCCCATCCGGGGAAAGTGTCCCCCAGAACCAGCAAATACGTCCATGTAGTCCTGGTTTCCCATGCCCATGAAATCAATTTCCTGGCGTTCTGGAAAAGTTCCTTAGTATCGAGTTCCCTGTGAGACAGTGGTGACTTTGGTATTCACATACAAACATTGTGGGCAAAGATTTTGGATTTTTGAGCTTATAACAGTCACATCTCCAGCCCCGCCCCACCCCCACTCGGGCCCAGGACGTGGTGGGCAGGGGCAGCTTCTATGAGCCCATGTTAGTTTTGCCCCCCTGGGAAACGGATCCCCGAGGCCCACTGGCTGGTGGGTCATCTCCCTGCCTGGCAGGATCTTACAGGTGACCCCTTCCTGTCCAATTTGATGGCCCCCCTTCCTGTCCAATTTGATGGCCAGGACACAGGCCTGCAGCGAACTGCTTCCTGCTGAGGAAATCTAAGCAGAGCTCAGGCTGCAGACACAGAACCAAGGTGATGCCAGCCCAGCCTGTGCGCCACCTCCTGAGGCCTCTCCATGCCTCATGGCCAGGGACTCTGGTCTGTTCCAGGAGAAGACACTGGCTTGGACTGCAGGCTGGTGAGCCCTCTGCTGGCTACCGCCACAGGGTAAGGACACCGGCCACCTGAAGCCACCCAGAAGCGCTTTACTAGGAAAAGTGGTACAGCTGACTTGATTCAACCAGAGACCTTCACACTGGGCTGTGCCACCAGGGTTTGTTTCGTTTTGACTTTCAGATGGCCTTGCTAAGTTGCCCGGCCAGTGCTTGAATTTATGATTTTCCTGCCTCAGTCTTCCAGGCCACTGGGATTACAAGTGGGTGCCACAGCCTGGCTTGTTCATTACGTCTTAAAGTGCACACATGATGAACACATGGGCTTAAAGACAGAAGAATACTACTGTCGGGCTGCCTGGCAGAGGCTTCCCCAGTAGGTGTCTGTCGTCAGCACGGCAAAAGAAAAAAATTGAAATTGTTAATTTAACTTCACCTGTCTTCTTGTTGTTGCTTTGTTTGTGGAGATGGTTCGGTTTTGTAGCCCTGGCTGGCCTTGCGGCGATCCTGATCCTCCTGCGCAGCCTCCTGGGTGCTAACATTCCAGGTGTGCGGCTCCCTCCCCGGCCTGGGCGCTTGCTGAAGTAGCTGTGGTATAAGCAGAGTCCAGCTCACAAGGCCTTTCACACGTGGCCTTGGGGTGCGACCTTGATTCCTGGCCACTGAGTTGCCCCCGACGTTCCTCTTCAAGGAGGAGATCTGTCCTGATCTCCAGTCCCCTGGCGGGTTGTGCCTCTTGAGGGGCACACCTCGAGCCCTGTTTGTTGCTGGCTTCTCTGCACAGATGCACCTGTGTGAGCTTGGCATCGGGGCCTTTTATATAAGCATAACTGGCAGCCCCAAAGCAGGAGTCAGAAGAAAACACAGGAAAACCAGTGTGTCAGACGTGGCAGCAACGTTGGAGACCTGACTCCAAAGCCACAGAGACAGCAAGGGCCGAAGTGCAGACATGGTGGACTCTGTGAAATAAAGTGTACTCGGGAGGCTGAGGCAGGAGGATCGCAACTTACACCCTTCTTAAAAAAATAAAAAGGGCTGGGGATGTACCCCATTGCTCCCTGAATTCAGTCCCCAGTACTGCAAAAATTAATCAGGACTGAGGTTGCAGCCAGAGGACACAGTGCAAATCAAGCACACATGAGCTCTGGGTTTGCATCTCATACCACAAAACTGCCACCATCAATAAGTCAGGCCATTATACAGAAAAATGAATTTGAAGTGAAGCTGGGGCATGGGCAGCACCCCAGGGGCCACCCTCAGCCCTAAAACAAGCTGCAGAGCATTAAGAGCATGACAGCAATGTCAGGAAACCAAAAAGAGGCTGCTGAGTAGGGGGATAAGTGGGGGCCATGTGTGGGGGCTCACGCCTGTAATCCCAGCACTGTGGGAGGCTGAGGCAGGAGGATCACTATGAGTTTGAGCTACAAAGTTTGTAGCCTGCCTGGGCTACAAAGTGAACCCAAGGCCAGCCTGAACTGCAGAAAGACCCTGTCTCAAAAGGACAAAAAAAAAAAAAAAAAAAGAGCTGGGATTTAGCTGGGTGGCACAAGCACCTGCCTAGCAAGTGCAAGGTAGTGAATTCAGTCCCCAGAACAAAAAAAAGAAAAACGGCTTGGGCGGGAGCTGACCGGTGAGTGCTCCCTGCTAGCCTGGGTCCATCCCCAGAGAGGGGCCAGGTGTGGGGTTCAGCACTCCCCAGGCCACACGCCGGTCCCTGGTCAGCACCAGACCTGAGGGGGACAGGGCGTGATGGCGTGATGACAGGTGCCACCTGTCTGGAGGGGACTCCAGCCTTTGTGCCCTGGGGCTCGTTTCTCAGGTCCTCAGCCAGCCCGCACGCCCACCTTGGGACTCTGCCCATAGGCCACGGCCCATGCAGCCGGGCTGAGCAAAGTCTGATGACATTACAGAGCCTTCATCTCCGACAAACAGAAAATGGCCACTCGGGTTCCTCCGTTTTTCTTTTTTTTCATTGCCAGGGGTGATGGGGAACAGGGTCCCTGCCCTCAGCTGCATCCCCCCACCCCATCACTTTAATTTTCTTTCTTCCTTTTTTGTTTTAATCGGTACTGGGGATTGAACTCATGACCACCCGCTTGCAAGGCAGGCACTTAAGCCTCTGAGCTAAATCCCCAGCCCCCACTTTAATTTTCTGTTTCAGGTTGGATGGGGACAGAACCTTGCAGGCTGGGATTCCCGGCGAGCCTTGCTGAGTGACACCTGGGTCCCACAGGACCACAGCCACCACTGCGGTGGAGGCCTGGTCCCTCCTCCTGGTTCATTGCCTCCTCGGTCACACTGTCCCACACTGTGGTCACCCACGCCATGACCGCAGCCTGATCGGCCTCCCAGGACCAGCTGGGAATGTGTCTGGTCCAGTGCAGGCCGAGTCCTCTCTGAGGCCCGGGGCTTGGCCATCCATGGGGTTTTTCAGACAGGGTCTCGCCACAAAGTCTACACTAGCCTCGAACCCACTGTGTAGCCCAGGCTGACTTCCAATTCATGACGATCCTCCTGCCTCAGCCTCCCGAGGGCTGAGATTACAGGCATGTGTCACCATGCCCAGCTGCCTCCAGCTTTTTTTTTTTTTTTTTTGTCTTTTTTTTTATCAGTACCAGGGGTCGAACTCACAACTGCCTGCTTGCAAGGCAGGCGCTTATGGCACTGAGCTAAATCCCCAGCCCCAAGCTGCCTCCAGCTTTGATGTCACCTCCGGAGAGCTGCTTCCTTCACCCTAATTGGAGCAGGGGCCCCAAGGTCCTCTGCAGGACACCCTGCCCTCTGCCCCGGTCTACCTGGCCTGTTCTTCCTGCTGTCAAGCAGTGTCCTGGAACGGTGCCACCAGAAGTCTTGGCCCTGCGGGCAGAGGGCCACCCCAAAGCCACGGTGCCCCAACTCCACTTCTCCCTCCTGTAGCCTCCTCAAAGTCACCTGGTCCCCTAGGATGACCTTGCAGTGTCCCTGCAGGCTGAACATGGCCAGGAGGCTGAACATGGCCATGACAGCCACCAACTTCAGTCTCAAGACACCTGGCCAAGCTTCCCACAGAGGGCAGCTGTCCAAGACATGGAGTCACTGTGCGATCCCGCTTGAGTCCTGGGACTGCCAGCCTCAGTTTCTCCTCTCAGCAGCACCAAGCACCAGGGCTGGTCCTGCAGGTCCTTGATAGCATCCCCAGGGGAGAGAGAGGCGACCCCACCTGTCCCAGCCACAGACCACATCCTGTACCTCCGGCCACCCGCATGGCCCCTCTCTGCAGGAGATGCTGCCCACACATGAAACCTGGGGGACACAGAGGGACTCCGGAATTAGACCAAAAGGAGGGGAGGGCACTGGTGAAGAACACCATGTCCTGCGGAGGTGGTGGCATGTTTACAGCAGTGGCTTGTGTGTGACTGTCCATATGTATGAGTTCCTACCTTTTTATTTTTGAGACAGGGCCTCACTACCCTGTTCAGGCTGCTCCGGAACTCACTATGGAGCCCAGGTTGGACCTGAACTTGAGCCAGTCCTCCTGCCTCAGCCTCATGAGTGCTGGGGTTACAGGCCTGTACCCCCTCGCCCAGCTCCTCATTTTTTAAAATGTCTGAGGTGTTGGGAATTGAACCTGAGAAGTGCCAGGCTATCTCCCCAGACACCTCGTCCCCCAGCTTGATTCTTTACTTATTTATTTATATTTTTATTGATACCGGGAATCAAATTTATGACCACACGCTTGCAAGGTAGGCACTTATGCAGCAGAGCTAAATCCCCAGCCCCCTCTTTATTTTTGAGATAAGTTCCTCCTCAATTCCCCAAACTGGGCTTGAATTTTTGATCCTCCTGCCTCTGCTCCTCAGTAGCTAGGATTAGAGCCCATACGGTGCCTGCTGAGTTTCCCTTTCTATAGATAATAAATACGTGGGGAGTCCTGTTCTGGGCACACTGCCAGCCCCAGGAGGTACAAATGTAACCAAGGCGGCCCCCATTCCACCCACTGAGAGTGTGTGCGCTCCGGGCCCCTCGGAGTCCTAGGACAGCGGTGGCCGGCAAGAGGCAGGGGTCAGGGGTTAGGGGTCAAGGGGCTTGCCCCAGAGGGAGTCTAGGAAGGAGCGACCCCTCCTCGTGCCCCATACGCACCCCTGCAGCATGTCCTTAAGGCTGACCACAGTCGGGGGCATTACCGAGGCCTCCACACGCAGCACATGCTCAGTGGCACAGCGCCTGTGCCACAGTTTTTCAGCCCCTGGGGGGGAGGCAGTGCATCGGGGCTGGTGGGCGGGGTGGCAGCAGGAGGGGGGGGGCTCGGCGCCCCGGGGGTGGGTGCGTGATGCTGAGTTCCATACCGAGTCTTTTTTTTTTTTTTTTTTTGTCATTTTCGTTTTTATCGGTACCAGGGATTGAACTCACGACTGCCTGCTTGCAAGGCAGGCGCTTATGCCACTGAGCTAAACCCCCAGCCCCTCCATACCGAGTCTTGAGTAGTCGCGCATGGTCCCTGCCTGCAGCAGGGACTGCAGATGGGGGGGGGGGCACCCGGTGGGGTCCCTGTTCACTGCAAGGTGCCACATTGAGAGTCGATAAGGACAGCAAGGTGGCAGGAGGTGAGTTCCACTCCATGAGAAGGTCCTGCCCACGAGGGTGACACGTCCACCCGGGGTCCTCGAGACTGGGAAGGGGAGAAAAAGGGGTGGGGCAGTCAGTAGGGAATGCAGGAGCAGGGAGGGGCCATGTAGTGTTTTAATGAGCACCTACTATGTGCAGATCCTGGGCACCTGGCAGAGCTGCCTACTATGTGCAGAATCTAGGCAGAGCTGGGCTCATGCCTGTCATCACAGCACTTGGGGAAGACGAGGCCGGAGGATCCAAAATTGGACCCAGCCTGGGATGCCTAAGGACACTGTCTCCAAATTTTAAAAAGTAGCTGGGGATGCAGCTCAGCCCGAAGACTCAGGATTCAATCTCTAGAACCAGAGGAAGGAAAAATGTTTTTCTTTTTATTTTTTTTCTTTTCATTACTGGGGACTGAACTCATGACCATGTGCTTGCAAGGCAGGCGCTTATGCTGCTGAGCTAAATCCCCAGCCCCAAAAATGTTTTTCTTACAAACAGGAGAACTGAAAGCGAGGAGATGTCCCCAGGAGTAGGGTGACTGGGGGCCTCTGAGGGCCCCGGTGCAACCTCCTCATTTTACAATGAGGAAACTGAGGCCCAGAGAGGCTCACTGACCCTGGGATCCCACAGCAGGTCAGTGAGAGCCAGGCCTCCTGTGCAGGGATGGAACTGATTGTTCCTCGGTGGTGGCCGGAGGGAAGAGAACAAAGGGGTCAGGGCTGTGGGTACCCAGATCCCCTGGGACCAGGGGCTCCCCGAGACAGCCTGCACAAAGCCCCTTCTTACATTGTCCTCCAGGAAGAGTGGTACAGAGTTCAGCAAGAAGAGTTTATCCGCCATCTCGGGGAAGATGCAGGAGGAGTGGGGAGTGACTGGAAGTCGGGGACTGAGCCTCCCTGGGGATCCTGGGGTGGCTGAAACACCTCCCTCTTCCCCGTGGCTCTGGGGACAAAGCCTGTGGTTCTCACACTGAGCTACATCCGCAGCATCACCACCCCGTCCTTTCTTCAAGACAGGGTCTCCTTAACTCTCTAAATGTCTCAGGCTGACCTTGAACTTGTGATCTTCCTGCCTCAGCCTCCCAGAGAGCTTGGATGAGAGGCGTGCACTACCTCTGCTGGTTTTCTGAAACATCTTTTGGGCTGGAGGCTGGAGGCTGGTATAGAGCAAGAAGCCAGAGGAGAATCTCTGACCCCTTCCTGGCATCTGCCCTGGTCTCTGGTGTGCACCCAGCATCCAGTCCCAGACCCTGGCGACAGAGGACATAAGGACTCCAGGGCCTTTATGACTCTGAACCCTACTGGGAAAGTGCACTTCCTTGAGATGACAGTCGTGACTGATCTGGACCTGCCGCCAGCCTTAGCTCTGGAGGGGCTCTTGCTGTCCCAGGTGACTTCCGGTCCTCCTCCTGCCCCTGCCCCAGGGTCCTCCAGGACACGGTAACAGAGCCATCTACTCACCATGCCACCTACAAAGCCACCTGGGGAGAAGACAGCAGTTGCCCAACATTCCCTTGCCCTCCTAGCCCCTAGTAGGCCGTTCATCAGACTGGAAACTCTGTTGGTGATATGGTCCCAGGCTACCAACTCCTCTCCTTCCCTCAAAGCCCCACTTTGGGAGACCCCTCAGGTCCTGGCCAAAGCAAACTCACCAAAACTGTGGCCCATGAGGGAAAAATGATCCCATTTCAAGGCTGAAAAACGTAAGGAGTCAGAAAGTGGTCCAACCCCCCCCCCCCTGCCTCCTGCAGTCCCTGGTATGGGCAATTTCCCCTCTGGTACCTAGGCACCCCATCCACTAGAGCTGATAGTAGCCCCAGCCCACTGCAGGGGGTCCCTAGCAGGGGAAGCAGACAGCCCAAGATTACCCACTCCTAGGCTGGCAATGCTTCTTGGGTGCCAGAGCTACCCTGGTGACGAGGGGTCTCCGAGGGTCCCGGGCTCACCTGCTGTGACTCTGTGGGCCTCACTCACGAAGTTCTGGTGGTGAAACGGGAAGCCAGGGCTATAGCGGGTTGACAGACCGTGACCCAAGAAATCCGGGGCAACATAGTGGAGATCTAGATGAAGAGGCAGGGTCAGAGGGGGGTCCACACCAGCCACCCCCTGCCCTGGTCCCCTAGTCCCTGCCCCACCTTGTGGGAGGAAGGGAATGAGCCTATCAAAGGAGTTGGCATTGTCCAGCCAGCTGTGCAAGCAGGGGACCGGGTGGCCCTCCGTGGAGCCCAGGCTTTGGCGGGGACGTGGCCCCAGCTAGGGTCGGCTGGGACAGCAGACCTGAAAGATCTGGGCCCCGAACCAGGTGAGAGACAGCCCGACCTGCTTGCAGTCACCCAGGGAGACACCTGGGTCCCCGCATGGGGAAAACCTTGTTTGGCTTCGCAGGATGCAAGAAAGCAGAACTAGAAAGAGTGGGCTTGATGGGGACCAGCCTCGATGCTGTCACTTGTCTGTGTGATTTGGGGCTCACTCCTGAAACCCTGGAGTCCCGCTTTCCTTTTCTGTAAAACTGGAATGAACAGTGTGGTCTCCCCTTAACTGCAGGATTCCCCAGGGGCCAGGCATGGCATCACACGCCTGTAATTCCACCACCTGGGAGGCTGAGGCAGGAGGGTCACAGTGGACTCAGAGGACCTGAACTACATAAAAACCCCGTCCCAGCAAAGGCACAACCAAAGGCAAAACAAAACAAAAAGTTCGGAGAGTGCTGGGCCTTCGGCAGTACAAACTCTTTCCTACGCATGCTTATGATGAAGTTTATTTTAGATATTAGGTGCAGTAAAGGTCTGACAACAGTCATGATGAAATTATAACAATATCCCACGAGAAGAGCTGTGTAAATGCCGTGTCTCTCAAAGTATCTGATGAGAGACACCGGCTGGGTTCCTGGAGGCCTCACCGCACTGCTCCAGTGGGAGGATTCTTTTTTTTTGGTACCAGCGATCGAACTCACGACCTTGTCCTTGCCAGGCAGGCGCTTATGCCACTGAGCTAAACCCCCGGTCCAATGGGTGATTTGAAACCAGATTTTCTGTTGAATATTTTTGAACCTCCAATACTTGAAGCCTTAGACATAAAATTGTGCGGGTTAGAGGAAATCCCTGCTGGGTGTGGTGGCTCATGTCTGTAACCTCAGCATTTGGGAGGCTGACGCAGGTGGCCTGGGCTCCATAGTAAGTCAAGGCCAGCCAGGACTACGGAGCAAGACCCTATCTCAAAAAAAAAAAAAAAAAAAAAAAAAAGCAACTCCTGCAGCCACATTTTCCAAGTCCTTACTGCCGGCAAGTGGGGTGCTGAGCCCTTCACACGTGCCAGCTCCCTGTGTGCCCCCGTCTTCTTTCAGAGTAGAAACCGGAAATAGAACGAGCCACAGCACACGCCTAAGGTCACGCAGGGGACTGCGGAAGAGGGAGGATTTAGGGGAGACAGCAGGACACCAGGACCCCAGAGCTAGCGCCTGGCTCCGGGTCGGCCCGGCCCGCGCTGCCCCTCCCCCGCGGCGGGACCGGTGCGCCCCCAGGCGGCAGCGCGCGCCCCTCTAGTGGGGCCTCCCCGCCCCGACTCAGAGCAGCCACAGGCAGCAGCGCCGAGATCCGGGGGACCCCACTCTCAGCCAGTCCGGCTCTGTACGCTCCGCCCTCAGGAGACCGAACAGCTGCGACACCTAGGCGGGCGGCGCGGTCAGTGTCGCCTCCTCTCTACCTCCCGGTCCCTCGCAGGCCGCAGTAGGTGGCAGGCGCGCGAGTGCTCGCGCCTGGGCTCCCCTAGTCCCGCTGCAGTCTCGAGGGCACTGGCGGGGCGTGTTCACCCATCGCCGAGGTCCGCAGGGTGCAGCTGTCACTCCTTCCGGGGGCGTCACCACAGCCGAGCGGGCCGGAGCGCCAGCCCTCAGGACTTTCCCGCAGGCCCCGCCCCATACAGGCCCCGCCCCATACAGGCCCCGCCCACCCGCCCCAGGCTCCGCCCCGCCCCCAGGGCTTTACTGCAGGCCCCGCCCCACCGCCAGGCCCCGCCCCCGCGGTGGCCTCTTGCGGTTCCACTGGGGATCCTGGGTCAGTGGCCCAACACCTTTCAAACTCCAGTCTACACCGGTGGCGGCTACTGGAGAAGCTGATCTGCGATGCGGGAGGCAGGAGGAGCACCGGAGCCCAGCAAGGTCTGGGGCCCCACAGCAAGAAGCGCTCTTGGGGGAAGTGACGGTTCAGTGTCCCCCAGCGGGGCCGACTTGCGTCCCCTAGTTGTCCGACCCGTGTCCCGGAGTCTTCAGTGGCACCGAGCACAAAGCAGCCTTAACACCCTATGAGTGTGGGGATGAGTGTAGAGATGGGGGCTGGGGGGAGAGGGTCTGCAAAGGATCAGGAGCTCCAAGTCACGAAAGAGGTGTTTGGGGACTCCACCCTGGAGACAGGGAAGACCACAGGCTGCAGAAGTCTCAGGGTGTCAGGGGTGACCTCCATGAGGGAGAGGTGTCAGTGGCTGGGAAATGTGGGCGGCAGGGGGCGAGGGCTAGGAGTGGGGCGGCACCAGGTCTTTAGCCCTCTGCTGGGAGGACCTGGGCTCCGACCCTGCTCTGAGTGGTAGGGAGGGGCTGCCTGTTAACCCGGGTAACACTGACTTACCTTAGACCTGGATTCTTAAGGAATTATGCAGCCTGTCACAGAGCCTCAGGTGACAGGGCACTGGCTCAGCATGCCTGCTGGGATGCCCTGAGGACCTGCTGCCCCTTCTTGAGGCCACCCTTGTGCCTGGCTCCAGCCTGGCCCCTGGGCACCTGCAGCAGCCTGGACTTCAGACTCCCTTGGCCTAAGGATGTCATCAGCCCCTCCTCTGTCCCCAGGCTCATGACCACCATCCACCTGCACCCTGACCTCACCCTTAAATCCCTACCCCAACGCTGTGCATCTCTCTTCCTGCCTGCCTCTCCTCCTTTTCCTGTGACCCTTGGATTGGAAGACAAGAAATATCATTTCCTGCAGTGTCTGCCATGGCACCCCCACTTACCCCCCACAGTCCCCAACCCCAACAGCTCTGAGGTCTGATGGGAAACTGGGGCGCTCCTGTAACCTGATTCTCTGCATCTGGTGTCATAGGCCACTGGGTCTCTCGGGCTGTACTTCAGCCCCACAAACCTGGGACCCTTTTTCCCAGAGGTCTTTGCACGCAGTAGGGGTCCCCCCAATGCCTGCTGATTGGTTGAATTGGCTGATTACTGCTAAGCGCTGTGGTCTTAGCTCTTACCCCTTGTTTATGTTCCTCGATTAAAATAGGAGCCACATCCAGGAGATGGGAGGTGTCAACATGAGCTCACATGGCCAGCTGTGAGGGACAGAGATGTCCCCAGGAGTCCCCTCTTCATCAGCCGAGGAAAACCCCTCTGTGAAATAAACACCAAAAGCAGCATGGGCTCCAGGATTGGATCCTGGGACAGAAAAAGAACGCAGCGGCGAAACTGGGGACTCTAAATAAAGTCTGGCGTCTAGCGAGGGACCGCACTGATTTCCAGCTCTTCTCCAAGGTCCGCAGGATGCTGACGCGGGAAATCCGATGGAGGGCAGCGAGGAAATCGTGGGCCGCCGGTGCAGTCTGTAAATCTAAAATTACTGCCAAGCAAAGAGTTTATTTTTGTAAATAACCCAGATGGGAACATTTGATTTCATGGTTTGGATTTTAATTACGTACATGAGGGGCTTTGTTGTGTCCCCACCTGCTATATCTTAAAACGTTAAAAATTTCCCAGTGTATATAGTGAAAGCTTTAAATTTCTCTTCTTTTTCTTCCCCCAACCCCGTCCTTTTGAGCCAGGGTCTCGCTATGCAGTTCAGGCTGGCTTTGAACTCACTGTGTAGCCCAGGCTGGTTCTGAACTACCAGTGATCCTCCTGCCTCAGCCTCCCAAGGGCTGCAATGACAGGCGTGCGCCACCACATCCAGCACAAATATTTTAAATTTCTAAAAAAGGCCATGGATTTAGCTCAGCGACATAAGTGCCTACCTGGCGAGCATGAGGTCATGAATTTGATCCCAGGTACCAAAAATAAATAAATAAAATTTCCAAAACACCCCACTTTAGCCATATCCTATATATGTATTTCTATTCTCATTAATTGTGCATAGTTTTTTTTTTTTTTTTTGAACTGCACATAGTGTGTTGTTGTTTGTTTTGAGATAATGCCTCACTATGCAGTTCAGGCTGGCTTTGAACTTGTGGTGCTGTCTCCTGTCTCAGCCTCCTGAGGACTGGCATTCCAGGCGTACCACCATGCCCGCCCATCTTGCTTTTGTCGTTGTGTTTCAGGGCCGGGAGTAGAACACACAGGGCCATCCATGTGCGAGGCCGACGGTTTGCCGTGGAGCACACCTGAGCTCTTTCTGCCTCTGTTTTGAGACAGGGTCTTGCTAATTGTCCAGGCTGCCTTGGCCTCCCAGGTAGCGTGTCTTAGTCACCTTGTTGTTGCTCAGCACCCACAAGCTGAGGCAGGAGAGGTTTATTCTGGCTCACGGTTTGAGGAGGTCCGGCCCCTAGTCGGCTGGCACCAAGGCAGGGCGGTGGGGCGGAGGAGAAGCAGTCCATGGCAGCAGGGAGGCAGGGAGCAGCGGTCTCCTTCCTCCCAGGACACAGGCTATGGGCTGATGCCACCCCACACCCAAGGTGGATCTTCCCTCTCCAGGAAACCGACCACCACACCCAGAACTATGCTAGACCCCTCAGAGGGCTCACGGTGTGTCCCACACCTAGGATCCAGGGCCACAGCTGCATCACACAGCCATGATCTAGTCACTCCCCAGAGCACATGAGGCCTTGGGTGACTCTAGATATAAACCGTAACAGCAGAGGTGATTTGCTTTTGAGCACAGGTGTGTTCACCTGGCTCGCAGATGGGCAGGCACAGGAAGGCGCAGAATGGGCTCAGACCCCGCGCTGCTGTGGGGACCCAGAGACTGGCTGGTCTACGAGGAACCGGAGTTTATCCAGGTCGGGGTTCAGGTCAGTGTTCTAATTCATGGCATCCACATCTGAGCAGCGTCACCCTGGGGCGCCAGCCCGCGGCAGAAGGTGAAGATCAGGGAGCAGGACAGGACAGGAAGCCTGAGCTGGCCAGGCCGTCACAGCTCCCCTGGGGAGCAGCACTGAGCACCTTTGTTCGATCCCGTCCCTGAGCTCTTCGCACTGGGAATTATGTCCCCAATTCAGGGGACAGGGTCAGACCTTAGTGGACACCGGGTTTGCACCACACTGAGGTCCACCCCACTTCCACCCCCCACTCCAAACACTTCCTCTGGGCGTTATGAGCCAGGTGTGGTGGCGCAGGCCTGCAATCCCCATGCTCAGGAGGCTGAGGCAGGAGGATCACCATGAGTTCAAAGCCGGCCTGGGCTACACGGGGAGACCCTGTCTCCAAAAGCCAAAATCAAAAACAAAAAAATGCTATGTTCTCACATCAGCTGCTCACGACACGCATCATCCCTGTGTGATACAAGCGTGCACTGACAAAACAAAGCAAAAACTTCCCTCTATTCACTTCTGGGTGCCCTTCAGGACTTTCTGTTTGACATTTGCTTTTTGGTGGGACTGTGGCCTTGACAGGTGAGGAACCGGCCCACGTTTTGAATCTGCCTTGATGTGACGGTAGAAAATCGTATCTCAGGATGCGTAAACTTAGAGGTTTTCTTGTTATAATCACCTCACTCATTCTTGTACGTATTTAAGGGAGGCTTGTGTTTTCAAATGTCCTGTCTCCATTTTTCTATTTTTTAAAAATATCCTAGAGCTGGGGACATAGCTCAGTGGCACAGCGACTGCTTGGCAAGCACGAGGTCCTGGGTACAAATCCCAGTACTCCCCACCCCACCCCCCAAAAATGTAAAAATTTCTTCGGACCTTTACCTATTACAACGGTAAATTCTCTCTCTCTCTCTCTTTTTTTTTTTTTTTTTTTTTGTCTTTTTTGAGACACTGTGTCACTTAGCTCCTTGGGCTGGGCTTGAACTTGCCATCGTCCTGCCTCAGCCTGCTGGCCTGCTGTCCTGCTGTCCTGCTGCCCGGCTGTGTGGGGAAGTTGCTTGGATCTTATTCTTAGGGCCGGTGGACCACTGTTTTGTACAAAGAAAGTGTTAACAGGTCCCTGGACGGCCTCGCCAGGTCACTCTGGATGGAGGGCAACCTGTTCTGGCTCGGCTCAGGGCAGGTCGCGTCCCCACCCCTAGGCTTGGCTCCGATGCCTTCGTGGCTGCAGGACTGAGGGACCCCACAGGGGGCAGGGCATGGATGTAGCCGAGAGTTAGGGGGACACGGGAGCAGTCAGAGCTGGTCAAGAGAGTTCCGGGTGGCTTCCGGGTGGAGGACCTGGGTGTTCGAGAACCCTTTGCCACACCTGCTCTGGGGCTGCACTGCAAAGTGGCACCAGCCACAGAGCCTGGTGCTACCCCAGCCCTCTGCGCCCCAGCCACTTAGCTGCCAGCCTGTGCCCACCCGACCAGCCTGGGACACAGTGGCCTGGACCCCCACCCCTGTGCCAGTCAGCCGCCCCTTCCCACACCCACACCCCACTGGCTGCCCTCCTCTGCTTCTTCCCAGCAAACAAAACGTTCCCAGGAAGTAGCGCGTGATTTGGGGGTGCCCGAGGGCTTCCCGTGGCACTGTCCCCCAGCCACGCCAGCCTCTCCTGGCGGAAGGCCAAAGCCCTTGGATTGACTGACTTTTCAGTCCGAGGATTGGCCTTTGTACTAAACTGCATCCCCAGCCGTGTTATTTTTTTGGTTTAAAAATTTTTTTTTATAGTTTTAGACAGGGTCTCACTAAGTTGCTAAATTGTCCAGGCTGGGGTTAAACTCGCCATCCTCCTGCCTCAGCCTCCGAGTGCTGGGATTATAGATGTGCACAACCAAACCTAGCTTCTCCTCTGCTTTCTGTCTGTGTAGTGCTTCAGCATCTCACACAAAAAAATTTACCCCCAACTCAAAGTTGTTAAGACCCACTCACTGGTTCTAGTTCAGGTGTCTCCCAGGCTGGCTGCAGTGTCTGAAAGCCAACAACTTGGTCACAAAATATTGGGCAGGAAAAAGCAATTTAGGCAATCACTACTATCCTGCCCTGCATGTGAGTGGGGTCTCTAGCCAGGCTAGGAGAGAGAGTCTCGGAATAGTGCTCGGCTCTGCGACTGGTAAAATGGATGATTAGCTGGGCGTGGTGATGCACACCCTTAGTCCCAGCACTCGGGAGGCTGAGGCAGGAGGGATCATTGTAAATTTGAGGCCAGCCTAGAATGCATAGTAAGAGCCTGTCTCAAAAAAGAGAACAATGGGGCTGGGGCTTTAGCTCAGCGGCATAAGCACCTGCCTTGCAAGCCCGCAGTCGTGAGTTCAACCCCTGGTACAAAAAAAAAAAAAGAAAAGAGAACAATATATGCCATGCCTGTCTCTCCACGGACACTGCCATGTCACACATCTGTTTACTGCCTGTGTCATTTGAGTGTCAGCTCTACCAGGGCAGGGGCTGTGTTTTCCTCACATTGTGTCACCAGCCCCAAGCAGCATCTGGTACATAGCAGGTGCTCAGTTAGTGTTTGTTGAATGAATAAATGCAATCAATGGGCACAGCCTCTCCACGCTTCTGGCTCAGCATATGCTGTATGTTCAGCCCAGACGCTGGGGTTCCTTGTAGTACTTTGGTTTTTTTTTTTTTTTTTTTTTTTTGTCTTTTTCATTTTTATCGGTACCAGGGATTGAACTCATGACCGCCTGCTTGCAAGGCAGGTGCTTATGCCGCTGAGCTAAATCCCCAGGCCCTTGTAGTACTTTGGGATTGTGTCCCCAACCTCTAGAATTCCCACTGCCACCCGCAGAGTCACCAGGGTGGGTAGTCACAGACAGCCACAGTGGGCTGAGGTCTCTCTCCCAGAAACTAGGAGTTGGGTTTTATAGTCCAGCCTCAGTCTGGGCTTGCTTGTGCTTATTTCTGATTTTTTGAGACAGAGTCTCGCTACGTAATTCCACCTGGCCAGGAACTCACTACATAGTCCACGCAGACTGGGAACATGCTGCGATCCTCCTGCTTCAGCCTCCTGAGTGCTGGGATTATAGGCACGTGCCCCTGTCGAGTTTGTCCTTAAAAAAAAAGAAGAAGAAAAATTTTAAATGGAAAGCTTTGTTATTACAGCCTGAGTAGCAGGAAAAAAATCAACAGTGCACAGAGCAGAGAAAGCCAAGAGCTGTGCGGGGTGGGGGGCAGAGGGCCCGCTCTGAGCAGGGTGGCTTCCCCAGCCGAGCTCTTCCTCGACCTGGGCACTGTTGGGCCTTCCGGCGGGCAGCACCGGGCCAGGGTCCAGTCCTCTACCTGGGTGCAAGTCAGCGTCCTGCTGAGTGCTGTGGGGACGCACACGCAAGACACCTGTCACAGGTGGGCGGGCGCTGTCCTGGGAACCAAGTAAACTGCCGTGCACCAGGCTCCCGGCAGGGGGCGTGCTGCTCCAGGACGCAGACGGGCTGGGACCGCTGACCGTCCCAGGGGGACATTTTGGGGCAAAGCTGGAACCAGAGGGTCCCCAGCTATGGATTCATTCTGTCCCACGGCAGGTGGCTTCCTGTGTGCGCTCAGGGCCAGCGCTTCTAGGAACCTCCATACTGCATCTCCCTGCCCCCACTCCGAGCCCATGGCCATCGCTGAAGCTGGCAAAAATTGGAGAACTCCTACTGGTTGTTCTCGATCATGTGCCCACCCGACGGTGATCCTCCTGCCTCAGCTTCCCAGAGCATTGGGACTACAGGCCTGCACCGCCATGCCTGAGAAAGTTAGCACGACTTTGTCTCAAAATAAAACACCAAAGCAAACCAACCACAAACACACCAGGGCTGCGGCTGGAGCCGGGGCCGGGCTGAGTGCGAAGGCCACGGGTCCAGCCCGCAGACTGCAAAGCAACAACTGCCCCTGCGCTGCCCTTGTAGTGGGTACTTTTACCGGAAGTCATCAGACATATTTTTTTTGGTGGCCTAAATCAACTGTCATTGAAACTCAGGGTCGGGTAGTGAGGCAGAACTGACCAGCACAGCAGTGTTTGTTATATATTAAATATCAAAGTGAGGGGCTGGGGATTTAGCTCAGCGGCATAAGCGCCTGCCTTGCAAGCAGGCAGTCATGAGTTCGATCCCGGTACCGATAAAAAGGAAAAAGACCAAAAAAAAAAAAAAAAAAAAAAAAAAAAAAAAAATCAAAGTGAGTTGTTTTCTTTCTTCATTTTTTCTGTTACAGTGCTGAGAACTGAATCCAAGGCCTTTGCAACTGAGCTTTCAACTTTTTTAAAATTTTGAGACAGGCTCTCACTAAGTCGCTGATTTGCCCAGGCGAGGCTCAAAGTTCTAATCTTCCTGCCCTGGCCTTCCAGAGTTGTAGGGTTATAAACTTCTGCCACCACAGCAGGCTTCAAATTAGGTTTTTCAAAAATCTCATTAGAAGGGCTAGGTATTTAGCTCAGTGGCATAAGTGCTTGCTTTGTAAGCGCATGGTTGTGAGTTTGATCCCCAGTACCGATTAAAAAAAAATCTCATTAGAGCTGAGTGTGGTGGCACACCTGTAATCCCAGCACTCAGGAGGCTGAGGCAGGAGGATCCCCTGGAGTTCAAGGTCAGCCTGAGCTATACAGAGAGAGCCTGACTCAAGACCAAAAAAAAGTCTTATTATAAAGAACCTTAAGCATGTTTTTTTTGTGTGTGTGTCTTTTTCCTTTTTATCGGTACCAGGGATTGAACTCACGACTGCCTGCTTGCAAGGCAGGCGCTTATGCCGCTGAGCTAAATCTCCAGCCCCTTAAGCATGTTTTTAAATAGTGTGCCTTTCAACATGAATTGTTCCGTTCTGTGTATACCTAGGATCCTAAGTCCCAGCGCATGGGAGGGCGGGGTGCCGGTGCTCAGGGTGGAGGAGGAGCAAGAGCCCAGTTCTGGGTCCCTGTCCTCTCCTGGCTCCAGGAGTGATTTTGGTGCCGCAGGCCTTTTGTCTGTTCAATGTGCTGACAAAGAGCTTTGCAGGGAGTGAATAAAAGGCACCAGAGACCAACCTGACAGAAACAACTCACTGCTGAGATGTGAATTCCCCCTCAGCTCCACCCGGGTTCAAAGGCAACAGTGTGCAACAGTGTAGCTCACCTGGTCTGTAATTACACAGTGGACACCGGTTCTAGATATTCCTTTTGCATATGAACATTTACAAAAAAAATCAACACCCAAAAAAACCAAAAAATAAAAATAAAAAATAAAAAAAATCAACCCCTGCCACACAGACACGCACACACACACATGCACCCCATAGAGGTCTGTGCTGGCCAAACCTCAGGGGATTTAATCAGTTTTCTCAAAGTTGCTTAAAAGGTATTTTGTAACTTTATCAAGCAGGAAGCCCAGGGTTGGTGAAATTTTGGTTTTAAATCCCATTGATTTCCCCTTATCAAACTTGCAAAATTCTGAGTAGCAAAAGATTTAGCAAGAGATGGTTACGATGATTATTTATGCATTTATTTATGTGGCTCAGGCTGGCCTTGAACTCAAGGCAATCCTCCTGCCTCAGCCTCCCAAGTGCTGGGATTACAGATGTACACAACCTGGCTAGCCCCAGATTCATCCTTTAAAAGTATTTTTTTGCCTTTTGTGGTGTGGGAGCTTGAACTCAGGCCTGTCAGGTTGAGCTACCCTGCTTCTCAGCATTTTAAAAATTTAAATAAGGGGCTGGGGGTTTAGCTCAGCGGCATAAGCACCTGCCTTGCAAGCAGGCGGTCGTGAGTTCGATCCCCGGTACCGATAAAAATGAAAAAGACAAAAAAAAAAAAAAATTTAAATAAAAATGTTTTAATTGCACAGGATCTCTTTAAGTCACTCAATTCTCCAGGTTGGGCTCAGCTCTGCCAGCTTCCTCCCTCAGCCTCGCAGAGCGCTGGGATCACAGCCCACATTTATCCTAATAAAACTTTGCTTCGGAGCACACACACAGAGTTTAAAATGAGGTCGTACACAGATTGTTTTAAACAGTTATGTCGTGCGGGCTGCACTGAACCTGGGCTTTTCACTGCTTGCAGTAAACCTCTCCCCCAGGGAGCTAAAGTGGCCCGTTTTCCCTCCCAGTGGGTGTCACCGGGCAGGTGCCCTGGGCTGGACTTTGGCTGCTGACCTGGCTGCTTTGCAGGACAGGGATCAGAGAGACCTGGCTGACAGGGTTAGCAGCGAATCCAGAGCCAGTGACCCTCCAGTGTCGCTGACAGCAGCTCTGGTGACTTTGTTCATTTTTGTTTTGCTTTGTTTCCTTGCTTTGATTCCTTGGGAACTTCCTGCTGGAGCACACAGAGCCCTAACCCGTCCCTGGCACCAGAGAGGGTGGCCTGCGGCGTCTGGGGGGGCACAGAGTCCGAGGGACCCGACTGAGAGAAGAGCGGCCCAGAGGCCACTTGGAGACAGAAAGGGAGGCTGGGCCTCTAGCTCAGTGTGAGTTCAATCCCTGGCACAAAAAACAAAACCAAAACCAAAAAGAAATCAGTGTAATACCAAAGCAGAAACAGAACCAAAGTATAGCTCAGCCTGGCAGTGCAAGGTCCTGAGTTCAAGTCCTGGTACCAAAAAAAAAGTGAAACAGAAAGGGAAGGGAGCCACAGCAGAGAGCATCTGTGTTTCGCGGGCAACAGGTGTCCCTGTCACAGGAAGCAGGGCGGCTCGTGGCTCCTTTGCTGTCCTAGCCAAATGCAGTTCCCAAAGGGCCCCAAGCTTCGGGCCCTGCACAGCCTGGGAAAAGAAAACCTTTTAACACATTCCATCGTCTCCGTGGTGACAGCCTCTGTGTGACAGGGTGAGAGGCCACTGTGGGGAGGAGGCAGCCGGTGCCACCCCGACTGTCCTGGGAGGACACGAGTCCCGCAGTGGGCTCCACCCGTGACCTCCTAGACCTCGCCAGGTGAACACCAGGACAGAGGGCGGAGTCTTCCTTACAGGAAAAGACGCATGGCGGGAGCCCCCTCAGGGTCCTCCAGCCTTGGACACGCCTGGACCATTGTTCCGGCCTCTTTCCTTCTCACTTTCATCATTTTTTGAGACCGAGTCTCACTCTGCAGTTCAGGCTGGCCTTGAACTCACCGTGTAGCCCAGGCTGGCCCAGGTTCACAGCAGTCCTCCTGCCTCAGCCTCCCCGATGCTGGGATCACAGCCAGGCACCAGCACGCCTGGCTCTCACGTCCTTCTGACTTAGGTCTTAAAGTCCTCTTTCCTAAGCGTCTTTTGAAGTGTAAGAAGAAAGGCAGAGAGAGCTGCTGCTGAGTGCCACCCAATGGAAGGCAGGCTTGTAAAGCAGGACACATGTCCCCATCCCCCTTATCCACTGGGTTATCACCGTGTGGCTTCCTACAGTCAAAATGACCATGAAAGGGAACTGTTTTGAACTGATTTAGGGAAGCAGCCATGACAGTACAACTCAGGGCACCCAAGGAAGAGGCTTCCAGAGCTGCTTCAGGAAGTGACACAGTGACGGTGGTGGTGGCTCATGTTTTTAATTCCAGCATTTGGGAGGCTGAGGCAGGAGGGTTGCCCATGAGTCTCCAAGGCCCGCCTGGGTTACACAGAGCGTTAAAGGCCAGCCTGAGATCCTGCGTCTGACCAGACAAAAGAAGGAAGTGGCCAGAAAGATGGGAGGGGGAGACCAAGGCCAGGGGAGGTGATGAGAGGGATTCGCAGCTTGGGTCCTCTGCCAGGCGTGGAGGTGCCCAACACAAACAAAATAAAATGGAACAACAACCCCAGACAAACGGAGTAACAAAGAAAGAATTTAAACAGTCACTGTTTTTAAAAAATTATACCTCATATTTCATTGTGAGCCAGTAATCTGGGACCCTGATCTTGTTCTCTCTCTCTCCCTCTCTGACAGGGCCTCACTATGTAGCCCGGGATGACCTGACCCGGAACCCACAGCGGTCCTCCTGCCTCAGCCTCCTGAGCGCGGGGATTACAGGCCACCACGCCTGGCCTGTTGCTCTTGTAAGACCTCAATATTTTGGATGAAATCCATCTCCTCTCTTTGTAGGGTTAATCTGTTCATGAAGTACGTTAAAAGGTAACCTTGATTATTTACTTTTTAGAAATTTACTTATTTTAGGCACCTATTTCTTTTTAGGACACAAGCATGGTACATAATGATTATATTCGAGCTGGAGCACATACAGAACCATCTGAGTTTTTAAGGAGACCTTATTTATGATTAACAATCATCTCACTGATATTTCAAACTTTGTAGAACTAATCCACAGGGGTGACACAGCTGTCATCCCAGCACTCAGGAGGTGGAGGCAGGAGGATCACTGTGAGTTCAAACCCAACCTGGAGGGGCTGGGGATTTAGCTCAGCGGCATAAGCACCTGCCTTGCAAGCAGGCGGTTGTGAGTTCAATCCCTGGTACCAATAAAAAAGAAAAAAGAAAAAAGACAAACCCATCCTGGATTACATAGTGAGACCCTGTCTCCAGCTTCCCCCTCCGCTGCCAAAACATAGCAGCCTCAGAGCTGAGCTGGGCCAGGAGGGGAAGCCTGGCATCAGCCCTGGTCCCAGCCTTCCTCACAGACTTAGCTGGGACCACTGCCCCTTGCCTGTCACATGCAGCCAGCCTGGACTCTCCTGCTTCTCGAACTGCTCCTCAGGTGCCCCAGGGCCTTGGCACATGGTGCCACCTCTGCCTGGAAAAATTTGCTGGCTGCACACGGTTGGCTCCTTCTCAACCCAAAACAACCAAAAAAAGAGAGAGAGCAAGACAGACAAGAAGAAAGAGGAAGGGACTGGAGTCCCACAGTCCCCTTGGAGGCCACACCCCAGGGGCCTAAAGTCCTCCCAGGAGGCTCCGCCTCCTCCTCCAGCCCCAGCAGGTCCCAGCAGCACTGCCCAGCAGCGCTCCTTTGCCACGGGGACATTTAGGGGACTCGAGAGCCAAACTGCATCACTGGCCACTTCCTAGGGACACAGGCACTAGGAGCCAGTGGGGAACAATAAGAACCCTGTGCTGCTGGGCAGGACCAGAAGAAGCCGCGTGGCGCATGGTGAGCATCGCTGGGAGTGGCAGACAGGGCCGGGGTGCAGGACTGGGAAGCTGGGGTCAGGGCTGTGCAGGTCGGTGTCTCGGTCCCTGAGGGTTGCTCTGAGGCAACCCCGCGGCGCCCTCCTGCTCCGCAGCTCCTCCTTCCTGGCCACCTCCTGCCTTTGCACGCCGCAGCTAGAAGCACTCGGAGAGGACATGGATGTCACAAGCCCAGCTTGGGCGCTCGCTCCAGGGACAGGAGGGCACCGGGCCAGGCGGGGCCCAGCTCCCCCGGGTTCTCAGGGGGTCGCCCTGACTGTCACAAGATAGCTGAACCTGGAGCAGTGAGCCAGGCGGGGAGGCCAGCCAGGGGTCCCAGGGCCTCTGGAGACCTTGCAATGAATTTAGGGAAGCTGGGGTGTGAAATCCAGCACGCAGGCTTCCTCGGAGGAAGTGAAGCCCAGAATAACATCTTTCTTTTTGTGCTGTTTTTGTTTTGTATTTTGTGACAAGGTCTCGCTACGTGGGCCAGGCTGGCCTCAGACTCACAGTGATCCTCCTGCCTCAGCCTCCTGAGTGCTGGGATTACAGGTGTGTGCCACTGCACCCTGCTTTCACCTCTGTCTTCTGAAGTTTTTTAAGAATGTATTTATCTCTCCACTCTGCATTCTGCAAATCTTTTTTTCTGTCTTCTAGTTCATAATTCTGTCTTCATCTGTGTCCATTCTGCCCTTCAGCCTGTGAATTTTATTATTTATATTCTTCACCTCTATAAGTTCTTCTTCTTTTTTTTTTTTTAATAATGAAGGTTAAGGGGCTGGGGATTTAGCTCAGCGGCATAAGTGCCTGCCTTGCAAGCAGGCGGTCGTGAGTTCGATCCCTGGTACCGATAAAAATGAAAAAGACAAAAAAATAAATAAATAAAATAAAATAAAAATGAAGGTTAAAAGTAGGAAGAATTTATTGAGAAAGAAACCTTCTGTCTAAGAAGGACAGAAGGGACCCAGAAAGTAGGCTACCCCGTTATTGCTGGTTTTTAAAAAATCATCACTTTATTGTATTTTTTTAGTAGTGCATGTTTGCAGTCATGATGATTATGTTCTTTTTCTTTTCTTCTTTTGGTACCAGGGATTGAACTCAAACCTTGAGCTTGCCAGGCAGGGCCTTATGCCACTGAGCTAAACCCCCAGCCCATGATGATCACATTCAGTGTGGAGCCTGTGTGTGTGCGTACATAGCATAGGGATTGTTTGTTTGGTTTTTGAGACAGGGCCTCACTGTGTATTCAGGCTGGCCCCGAATGTGCTGCGCAGCTCAGGCCGGCCTCCAACACTCGGGGATCGTTCTGCCTCAGCCTCCTGAGCACTGGCATTCCAAGTGCGCCCCCACGCCTGGCTCAACACACCTTGATGTTTTATGTCCTGTTCCCTTCCTCTGCCTCCTAGAAGTTCTGTGTGGAGCTTTCTGTTTTGTTTTTATAATGGAAAATATCAAACCTGTATAAAATAGAGATAACAGGAGGAAACCGCATGTATTTGTTACTCTTCACTACTAACAAGTGGCAGCCCGTGGTCAATCTTCGACCGGCTCCACACCCCGAGATTATTTTGAGACAAATCTCAGAGCCCCTGTCTCATTTCCTGTGGGGCTGTTCAGATCTGCTGTTCCTGTTTCTTTATGATCATTCTTCCCTTGGGAACGAACCTTTTATTCTGTTACTCTGTCCTCTCTCCTGTGACCGCAGTCTTGAGCCTCTGGTGGCCTCCGAGGCGCCTAAGGTGACCCCTGACCTCTGGTTTCATGGAGTCGTCTTGGGAGAGCTCACTGCCTGCGAGGATTTCCGAAAGAGCTTCCCGACAGCCAGTTGGCACCTCTGTCCCCTGGGGCCCAGGGTTTTCACCCGCCAGCCAGTGATGCTCCTCTGTTGACATAGGAACGCTGGACCCTGCACGCAGGACAAATGCGACGTTAAACCCAGTCAGAGCATGCCAGTGTATCTGGGCTTTCAGGGCCCCTGTTTAGCTCTGTGTAGGGACCCCTGGCCGAGCTCTGCTAACCAATGTCCTTGTCATCTCCCTGTGCGGGGTGGCTCATGCCTCAGCCCTCAGGAGCCCAGCACTGCGCAGAAGTGATTTCTTTTGTTTTGAGACAGGGTCTCACTATGTGGTGCAGGCTGGCCTTGAACTCACTGTGTAGCCTGGGCTGACCTCAAACTCACCTCGATCCTCCTGCCTCAGCCTCCCGAGTGCTGGGATTACAAACCTGCACCACAGTGCCCGGCAGAGGCTGAGTGTCCACTCCTTCCCTGTGTCAGCCAAGGAGCCAACTTTCTGTCTCCAGGACCAGACACACCAAAACCAGGGCCCCTGGGTTCCTGGCTCTGACGAGCCTTTGGCTCCTCCCTGGCTTGTCTCCAGGCCGCAGTGAAGACCTGGCCATGTGATCACAGCTCTGCTCCTAAGCCAGCCAGAGCGAGCCCTTTCTGCCCCAGCCAGGCATGCGGATTTCTTTTCTTTGGTTCTGTTTTGCCCGGCATTTTTAGGTTATCGGAGGGAGAGGTTTTTCACCTTATCCCGGTCAAAGAGCTCTCGGAACAGTGCTCCTCGATGGTGAAGCGGCTTCATTTGCTTTGGTTTTATTTCCTACTTGCAATTAAACAAACAGACAAACCCGGGACAATATGGTCGTCATAGCATCCTGGGTAGATCAGACCCATCCGTCCCCAAAGCCACCACAAAAGTTCATCTAGGTCTCTGACCCTGGACACCTACACTCTCGGAGGTGGCCCGGCCTGCTTCAGCCCTGTGCTCGGGCTGAGACGGGACCTCTGTGTCCATTTTTCTTTGTACCCAATAATCCTGATTTGTGTGCCTGCCTCTAAGTAGCCAGCGAAACAGCCCGCGTGTTCCTAGCCCAGGTCCTTTCCTGCCACAGAACCAAGGGGTGGAGTAAATGTCACCCCTGTCACACATCCTGGGCTCCAGGAGGGCCTGGGTGTGGCCCTGTAGCCCTGTCCCTGCCCTGCCACCAAGCTGACGAGTGGCATCAGTTGGTCCCGCCCACCCCCTCAGAACCCTCGCCTGGCTTCTCTCGGGGTTGGCTGCAGTTACTCACGGGGCGCAGGGGCACGGCTCTGCAGTCCACCAAAACCCGAGCAGAGTACCGGGCGAGGGGCGGCTGAGGGTCTGTAAGTGAACCCTGAATTAGCGGTTTGCTTGCTTTTGATATGCATGAGGGTTGTGTGGGAAACTCTGGATGGGCACCACAGCCTGGAGCTGGTCTTCCCTGTGACTTAGCGACCTTAGCTTGCTTTCTTTTTCTTTCTTTCTTTCTTTCTTTCTTTCTTTTCTTTTCTTTTCTTTTCTTTTCTTTTTCCTTCTTCTCCTTCTTCTTCTTTCCTCCTCCTCCTCCTCCTCCTCCTCCTCCTCCTCCTCCTCCTCCTCCTCCTCCTCCTCTTCTTCTTCTTCTTCTTCTTCTTCTTCTTCTTCTTCTTTTGTATCAAGGATTGAACTCACGACCTCATGCTTGCCAGGTAGGGGGCCACTGAGCTAAACCCCTTACACCTTAACTTTCTTTTTCATTCTTTTCTTTTTCAAACAGGGTCTCCCGACTTGAACAACTATTCTTAAGATGACAATATGTAATTTATCAACTAATGATCTCTTAGCGTTAATTTTTTTGAAATTCTGTATTAATTCTACCCTTTTTTCCATTTTACTTTTTTTTTTTTTTTTAAAGAAATAACAGTGTAGTGTAGTTCAGACCGGGCTTGACCTCACTATGCAGCCCAAACTGACTTTGAACTCTCCGAGATCCTTCCTGCCTCAGCCTCCCAGATGCAGATCACAGGTGGGAGCCGCTACGCCCTGCAGGATTTTACCTTTCAGTCACATCAGGTTGCCCTTGTCCCTCCCCGCACCACCCTGCTTCCTGGCTCCCACGGCTTCTCCACTGGGATGTCCCTGCGGTCACTTCCTTGTGGCTACCTGGTTATCCTTCAAGGCTGAGCCCTGCCTGCGTTCTCTCCGGCGGGTCTCTGTGGCCACCCGCGAGTCCCACTGCTCTGTCCCTCTGTCTCCAGGACCTGAATGGGCACCTGGCACCAGGGTGACACTCCGCCGGCCCCCTGTGACATCTTGAGCCACTGATCCAGTGCTCAGTGCTCGCCCTGGCGTGCCTGGGTGCGGCTGCAGGGGGCAGCACGGGCTCCGGAGAACCTTAGGAGCGCGGGTGAGAGCCCCCGTCCCTCTGAGCTTTCTCCTAACCTCTGATTTAGCCATGAGCGACTGAGCCAGGGCCACGTTCCCGTCTTGCCAGATGCTTCTTTATTGAGGCACCATTCCCTGGGGGACGGGGACAGGGACAGGGATGGGGTGGGGGCTGAGTGTGCGAGGGAACCACAGTGGGGAGGCCAAGGAACTTTCAGCAGAGAGGGACCCGTCTTGCCCATCAGCCATAAAAACTGACAGCGAGGCCGTGGGGATGGAGGGAGGGAGGCGGGGAGCTGCAGAGTGACAGCCCTGGCCCTGGGCAGGGCACTGGGGAGGCCGGCCAGCCCTTGGCTCCTCCTCTCTGCTCCGGGTTTATTCTCCAAACTTTGAGCTCTTGGATCATGAAAGGGGGCCCCCTGGTGCCTGTTACAGCGACAGCGAGGTTTGGATCAGGAAGGCGGCCGGGTTCCAGGGTTGGTGAGGTTGAGTCTGAGGCCAGGGCCTGCCTCCCCTCCCGTGCCAGGTGTGTGTGTGGTGACATAAATCAGTGCTGCTGCTGCGGCCCAGAGCTCCTCAGCCTTGTAATCTAATGTGAGTGGTGGGGGCTTCCCTCCGTACTGTGGTCAGGAACCCAGATATTTTGCAAGGAGCCCAGACCCTCGTCAGTTTTCTGCCCCCCCCCCCCCCGCAGGGGTTCCTGCTCCACCAGTGGGCAGGATGGAGAGAAAGCTACTTCCTAGGCACTGACCATGGGCAGGGCTGGCTTACATTCAAAATGGGTTCAGCTGGGCTGGGGACCTAGCTCAGAGCCGCTAGGGGCTTGTGGAGGCCTGGGGCTCTATCTCAGAGGGACAGGAGCTAAGGAACCAACGACCATCCAAAAATTTCCCAAACTAGTAATGTAATCTACCATGTCGGCAGTCTAAAGAAGAAAACTTATAATAGCAATTGATGTAGAAAAGGCATCAGACAAAACGCAACAGCTGTGCCGCTTTTTTTTTTTTTTTTTTTTTTTTGGTCTTTTTGAGACGGGGTCTCGCTATGCAGTTCAGGCTGGCCTTGAGCTCACTGTGTAGCCCAGGCTGGTCTCCAACTTGCAATGATCCTCCTGCCTCAGTCTCCCGAGTGCTTGGGTTACAGCCATGAGCCACCACACCTGGTTCATCATTTTTAAAAAAGAACTGTCAACAAACTGGGGATGGAGGCCAGAACATGATGTACCCTAACACAATGCACTGTTTCCGAAAATCTACAACTCCACAAATTTTGCTGTATTTTTCTTTTTTGGTCAGTTGAAAGCTTTCTAATTTACTGTTTGACTTCCTTTTTGACCCACGTGCTATGTAAAAGAGCATCCCTGAATGACATGAATCCTTTCAAATGTGAGTGGCTACACATAATTTATTTATTCATTATGTTTTTTTATTGGTACTGGGGATCGAACTCATGACCACTTGCTTGCCAGGCAGGAGCTTATGCCGCTGAGCTAAATCCCCAGCCCCCCAAAAGAAGAATTTTAAAGTGGAATTTTATCCTTCCTGTCTATTCCTGTCTGTTCATCCTTCCTGTCTATTAAAAAACCATGAATCCCAGGATTATCTATAATTTCAGTCCAGCACAACAGAGTTCACATTGGCTTTCCCTTTTCCGTATTTGTACCTCCTGTCTCTGACTTCCTTTATTTCAGCCCCTCTGTGGGCCCCTCTCAATCCCCTTGAGTATGGGGCCTGACCCCTCCCCACAACCTGCCTTACTCAGATCTGCCTAATGGCTTTTAGATGAAGAAGGAAAGGAAACAAATAAATAATTTATAAATTAGGATAATGTATTAGCCAGCTTTCCATCACTGTGACAAAATACCTGAGCTGAAAACCTTCGACAAAGGAAAAATTGATTCAGGCTCACGGTTTCTGAGGGCTCAGTCCATGGTCACTTGGCTGTGTGGCTCTGGGCCTGTGGCGAGGTTGTGTGTCGTGGTGAGAGCACATGGAAGGAGAGACTGCTCACCTCAGGGCAGCTAAGAGACACAGAGAGAGAGACAGGAAGGGGCCCAGGTCCTGCTATCCCCTTTGAGATCACGTCCCCAGTGACCTAATTTCCATCATTTTTTTTTTTTGGAGACACAGTTTCACTATGCAGTTCAGGCTTCCCTTGAACTTGTTTATGTAGCCCAGGCTGACCTTGAACTCACCGTGATCCTCCTGCCTCAGCCTCCCAAGTGCTGGGATTAAGGCACATCCCACCAGGCCTGGCTCATTTCTAATCTTAAAGGCTCCATCACCTCCAATAACATCACAGCCTGGGAACCACACCTGTAACACACGGACTTTGAGAGGGTGGGGTTCAACAGTCTATCAGAGCACCCCACTTTCTAGCACAGTGAGAAGCTCCAGGCTCCTTTGACCTGGTTTCACATCTAACCTGGAATACCCCAAGGAGCTCTGGCTCCTTTTACTGGAAAATGGAGACCACCGTCCATAGACTGTCTCCGTTGCTGGCAGGTTGTGAGTTTCTAGGCATTTCGGTGAAGAAAGCTGACAAACACTTTTCCTTTTAAAGAGAAACTGCATAATGAATTCGTGCGGCTATTTCCAGCTGGAATTTAGGATGACAGGGCTCCTACCTCACTCCCTTGAGTTTTCTCTCTCTTCTCCTGGGCTGACACACCTCGTTCCCTAAAGACACTAAGGTGATTGCTTATTTGCTTCACTCATCCCTAATGATAACCAATGGGCTGCATAATCTGCATGCCACTGTATAACATGCCGTCTATTTAGGCCGTGCTGTGCGCTTCACAGAGGAGGTGGTGGGGAGCCAGGCCTGGAGGAACCCAGACTTCCCGCCACGCTGCTTCTGAGTTAGAGCCGCCACCGTGGCCTGCAGCTTCTGGAATGGGTCCACAGCCTTCAGTCTCGGCAGATGGATTGGACTTGGGCTTTTCAGCAACGCTTGGAAATCCTGACTTTGGCAAAACACAGAGATGCACCAAATGGACCAGGCACGGTAGCCTGCCCGGAGTCCTGGGGGATCTCAGCATGAAAGTGAAGGTGTGGACCTGGGCCATCCCTCTCAGGCTCACAGCCAGGGCTTTCTGAAGGTGGCACCAGGCCAGAAGAGGTGGCCCCAGAGCTGTCACCTGGAAGGTTGAATGGTTCTCAATAGAAAAATGAGAATTCTCAAACTCAAAAGATAGCTCCATAATTTCTAAGTGACGTGATCACAAACCATCAAGCCAGATGTTTCCCCAGGGAGGTCAGGGTCTGCAGCCACCCAAAGACCCGGACAAGAATGATCACAACAGCTTTACTTTTCAGAGTGCAAACAGGAAAACACGGATGCTGCCGTCAGGCAATGGGCATGCGAACAATTTGGGGTTCACCTGCACCCTGGCCTGTGATGGCTCAACCAGGGGCGAGCAGCACCTCACAGGAAAGCCGCACGGTGGTGCAGGTGGGAAAAGCTCTTCAGAAGCAATACAGCTGCACAAGCCCAGCGGTTTCTGCTTCCTAGCATGTAGAGAAAGCAAACCTCCCACCGGACCCGGAGCACCCGGCTTTGGGAGCACAGACAGGAGGTGACAGGAGGGGCCACAGGAAGTTTTGAAATACTAAGTTTAATAGTACTCATCTCACAGCATTTTTTAAATTGTTATTTAAAAAAAAATAAAGCCAAGCAAAATAAAACAGAATAAATCCAATCAAAACAAAACAGTGTAAGTGATACAGGGCTTCAAAACAATAGGAATTCAATAATGGTTACTATAATGCCTCCTGGTGTCTTCAAAATAGCTCTCATTCCTTTAGACATGGTAAGATCAAACAGAACAGAACGGAATAGACCCAGTAAAAACAAAACAATGAATGCAATAAAGGACTTCAAAGCAAGATAATAGCAAATGCAAAATGGCCACCGTAATATATCTTGCTATGACATAGCTGCTCATGCTATCAAATACAATAAAATCAGGGGCTGGAGGTTTAGCTCAGCGGCATAAGCACCTGCCTTGCAAGCAGGCAGTCGTGAGTTCGATCCCCGGCACCGATAAAAATGAAAAAGACCAAAAAAAAAAAAAAAAACCACAATAAAATCAAACAACAAAATAGAATAAAACCCAACCCAACAAAGCAATGAGTATGACACAGGACTTCAAAACAAGATAACAGGGAATTAACAATGGCCACCGCCTTCAGAGTGAGATCCCCATAGATGCTACACTGCGTATTGCTATCCTCTGAATAGATGATCAGACTACTAGCATTAGACCTGCAGAGTCAGTGAAACACCAAACACTACAAGCATTAAGTTGTGTTTAACCTCAGCAGCCTGCGTTTCTCTGGATCAGCTGTCCATTAGGCAGGGTGGGGGCGAGTGGCTCTTCCTGTTTCCCAGGGCATGCCCAGGAGGGGCTGGCATCTGGCTGTCCCCCAGGGGCCTGTGATTCGCAGGGGAGCTCATTTCTTGGTGACTTCTTGTTCTCTTCCCTGCAGCCTGAGAACGGCGCTAACTTACAGGAACAGGCTGGACCTGGCTGTCCCCCCAACAGCCCACACATGGTGCCCATCTGCCGGTCTCGTCTCAAAGCTACAACCTGCTGTGGACCCCCCTCCGGAGGTTCCCATCTGACACTGTTTCTAACCCTAAAGGAAAATTCTGTTGGAAATTTCTGGAATGTCTCAGTACTCCCTGCATAAATGAAAGCAGGACACCATCAAGCCAGGAAAGAAGATCATCCTAACACAGCTTTATGTGAAAACCAAAAGCACTAGATCTTCAGGAAAAGTGGCTCCGCTGGGTGGAAAAGACCCTCGGCACTGATAAGCACACGTGACTGCCTGGGCAGATACGTGGCCGTAAGGGTGAGAATGTGACCCATGCCCGAGTCTCAGAAATGGTTCACTTCTGCAGTTTCTAAGTAGCACGTGGGATTCAGGCGTGGGGGTGCCCACCAGTGACCCCAGCATCCCGGCGGCTGAGGCAGGGAGGCAGCAAGATGGAGCCCAACCTGCCCCCCTAGTGACACTTGAAAAATAAAGTAGCTCAGTGTGACGCCACGAGGTTTAAGACCCGGTACTGCAACAGTGAACAGCTGGTAACACAAAGGCACGGGCAGAGGTGTGCAGATGAAGGTGACACAAACACCAGCCAGCTGCAGGCTTATTTCACTCCGAAGACAAGGATGGGCCATGGTGCCTCCTTGGCAGAGGGGTCCTCGGGTTTCGGACACCAAGACATGGCCTTGCTTCCTTGGCAACAGGACCAGAGGACATGGAACCCTTGCGACAGCCACCTCCTGAGCGCGGATGGCCGCAGAAGGTCCAGAACTGTTGTGGAGCCTGGGCGGGGAAAACGTCTTTGGGCTCGAAGAAGACGGCTGACCCCGAGACACCACCTCAGGCCGCATGACAGGAGCTGCCCGGCTGCCACAGCCACTGAGGGCAGGTCTCCCTAGGTGTGATGGCCCGGCACCCACAGCCACCAGGGAGCCTGGAGCAGGTCTCCCAGGCCCAGCCCGCAGACGCAGGAAGACCCTAAGGGTCCCAGGGGAAGCCTCTAAAGGTTCCGCTATGGGGGACCCAGAGCCACTGGAGAGCCAGGACAGGTCTCTACTGGCCCAACAACCAGTCGCCGAGGACAACCAAGGGACCTATGGGGAGTCTCCCTGGGCCCATCTACCAAGGGCACAAAGACATTAAGGGGCTCAGGCAGCAGAGTCTGTGAGTCACCAAGGAGTCCAGGGCAGGTCATCCCAGGCCCACCCTCCAGGGACCTGGAGACACCAGAGAGCCCAGCCCAGTCCCTCGGTCCCAGCTACCACCATAGAAAATCACAAAATCATGAGGCTCCTGGCCGAGGCACCTGACCACTGGACATCTGGCCAGTGTGGTCTGGGCAGGCCGCACTGCCTCATGGGCCTCTGGTGCCGGCTTTCCTGGCTGGCCGTCCTTCTATGGCCCCTCTATCCCCAGTGCCTGCAGGGTATTCGCCTCTGCCCGGCAGGCCCTGATGACAGGCGGGGTCGGGTCCCTTCTCCCTGGCTCTTGGCTGGAGATGCACAGCCAGGTGGACCCCTCAGGCCACCGTCTCTGGCCAGGCTCTAGCACCCCAGGCCCACTGAGGCAGAGAACAAGGATACAGGGCCAGCTGCAGATGCTTCCATCTGAAGCCTGCAAGTCCTTCACCAGCTATGACACTGTTGTCGTCAGGGGTTGCTAGGAGAACAATTACACACAGGACATGGACTTTATAACATTATTTTAGGATGGTCACCCAGAGTTAAATATAAGCAAGTGCAGGAAATCTGTCCACAACACTAAAGACCTAGAAAATCTAGCTGAGGGCCTGGATCCCACAGCAGTGTCCTGCATGAGTCCAGCTGAAGAGCTAGGGCCCTTAACAGTGCCCCCACCAGTTCCCCCGGAGGCCTAGAGCCTACATCAATCGCTCACGCCAGTCTGTTTTATGGATCTGCACTGGGAAGGCCCAAAGGTCAGCAGTGGCAGCTAGAAAGTCTGTGCCAGCAGGGTGAAGGAGCTGTGCTGGTAGGTTGAGGGTTCTACACTGGAGCCGAGAAGTCACACTCACAGCAAAGACCAGGGCTGTCCTGAAAGGCATCACAGCCGTCCTCAGCAACACAGAGGCCCCGAGCTCCTCCAGTGATGAGAACAGTCGAGCACACTTCAGGAAGCCAGTGTGACAGCTTCTCCTGGAGGCTGAACAGCACACATCTTCCCCTCCGGAGCCAGGAGCGATGCTCAACATGAGGACCAGGGCTCCCCCAAAGTGAACTGCAGCCGCTCTCAAGGACAAGGTCTCTGCTCCTCCAGTGATAATGGCAGAGTTCATATCAGGGCAGCCAGCATGAGGAGCTCCTCCAGGAGAACCAGCAGCGGCAAACAACCACACTCAGGAGAACCCACAGCGCCTTGCTCGTCCTCTCCACGGCTCTTTTTAGGCTGGTAACAGTCCTCAGTGGGCCATCCGCACTCAGCTCCGTGCTGATTTAATTCAGCTGGTGTTGACCACCAGTGTTTAACCCATAACAGGCACCAGCGTGAGACTGAGCGCCAGGTAAGCCTTCTCCTCCGGCTCCAGAGCCAGGGCTCCTGGTGGGCCCTGAGGTGTCATCCCAGACCGCCCTGTGGCTACCTCCTGCCCGCCATCTGCCCTTGTCCTCCCTTGCTGTTACACATTTTATTTTTTTGTACCAGGAATTACAAACTCACACTTGCCAGGCAGACTCTGTGCTGCTGAGCTACACCCCTGGCCCACTTTTTTTGTCTTTGAGACAGAGTCTTGCTATGCAGTTCAGGCTGGCCTTGAGATCACTGTGTAGCCCAGGCTGGTCTCCAACTCGCAATGATCCTCCCACCTCAGCCTCCCGAGTGCTGGGATTACAGGAATGTGCCACCATGCCCAGCACTCTTTAAAAGTTTTTTAAACTTATTTTTGTATTTATTGCTTCCCTTATTTCTTAGTTATAGGTAAATATATTAATTTTAATTGAAAAAATCAGTGGTCAATTTAATTTTTATCATATATTTCAGAACATACCAACATTATTACAAAAGCAATTTAAAGTTTCTTTGCCTTTTTTCCTTGGCTTGCTCACTTGGCACTACAGGCACCCACCATCCCTGGTTTTTTATCTTTATTTTTATTATTTTATTTTATTTTTTGTTACTGGGGATTGAACTCAAGACTTCACGCTTGCCAGGCAGGCACTCAGACCACTGAGCTAAAGCACTGATCATTTTTATTTAAAAAGATTTTTTTTTTCAAATCCATTTTATTTCAAAGAAAAACCAAAACAAAATTTCAAAGCATGTCAATGAGGGGTGATTTTTTTGGTCTTGTTGAGATGGTCTCACTATGCAATTTGAGCTGGCCTTGAGCTCACTTTGTAGCCCAGACTGGTCTCAAACTTGCAATGATCCTCCTGCCTCAGCTTCCTATGTGCTGGGATTACAGGAAATTTTGAGACAGTGTCTTGTTAAGTCACTAAATCACCCACGTGGGGCTTGAAATTGCGATCCTCCTGCCTCAGCCTCCCAGAGTTCTGGGATTACAGGTGTGCATCAAATCTCCAGCTGTGGGTCCAAAGCACCTTTTAGGCACTGTATCCTGCTGAGCCTCAGGGGGTACAGCCTGGTCCTGGGCTTGATGTCGGGAAACTGTATCTTCTGATCTGGCAGGATAGGCAACCCACCCTGGGGCACACGCAGAGACCCAGGGCCTCCCGGCCAGTGCAGGGCTTCCTGTGCCACCTGCAGGGCAGCTGGACAAGTGAGCTGACCATGTGGTTGACTATGTGGTGGCCGAAGGGGATGTGACTGCTGTGTCCTCCCTATGCCACAACTCGTGACCCAGCCTGATGGGGCCATGGCGTGCCCAGATGTGGGGTTACACAGTACTTGGGGCGTGTCCCGGTGACTGCTTCCGACGCATGGCGTTTGACTCAGTGAAGCCGACTGCCCTGCCCAATGCGGGTGGCCCCGTGGGATCCCCTGAAGATGACAGTGTAGCCCGGGCTGGGTCTCCTGAATTCGAGCTTGAACTTGGCCTGAGCACGTGTCTCTCCTGGGTCCCCAGCCCCAGCCCCTGCACTTCCTGGGCTCTGAAAGATGCGTGAAGGCAGGACGCTGGTTGCTGGGAGCAGCAGAGGAGTTTGAGGGCAATGGAATGCTCTGCATTTTCTTGTGATTTCAGAACTGCGTGTTCGTCAAAACCCAGAGAAGTGCTCACCAAGAAGAGTGATTTTTAGCACCCCTTTTTTCTGTCTGTTTGAGACAGAGTCTCGCTGTGCAGTCCAGCCTGGCCTTGAGCTCACTGTGTAGCTCAGGCTGGTCTCAGGCTTGCAGTGACCCTCCTGCCTCAGCCTCCCGAGTGCTGGGTTACAGGCCTCACTCTGCAACCACTTTCCTACGGATGTCACGTCTCTTTCTTTATGGCTATATAATAGTCCATCACACATACATACCACATTCTCTTTGGTCATCTATTGATGGGCATCTAGGCTGTTACCAAAGAGAACAGAGGGCCGTTAGTTCCTGAACACGCATTTGGGGACAGAATTCATCAGTGACCTGCAGGAAGACTCTCAGAGAGGCCAGGGCCAGCTGATGGTGTGCAGTCCTGCACTATTGCACACAGAACTGTCCCTTGCTGTCCCCCGGCTCCTCTGTCCCTGCCTGGGGTAGGTGAGCTAGGGACCATCACACAGTGGCCATTCGCCTCCTTCCTTCATTCAGCCGTGTCCCCGGGGAAGCAAGGTGGCTGTGGGTTACAGGATGGTGTTAGGTGGCTCTGCTAGCTTGGGCCGTGGCTGCCTGTCATCAGCCAGGGCCAGGTCCTGGGGTCTCCTGGGCAGCAGCCCAAAGCCCAGGGAGCCCAGTAGGACTCAGGCTCCTCAGGCAGAAGCCTATGCTTTCTCTGCCAGCAGAGTCCAACATGCAGAAGGTTACGGGGAGCCTGTAGGGCTCGGGGTCTCCCTGGGGAGGGATTGGAGTGCAAATTCATAGATCACCGCACTTCTCAGCTTGGACGCTCTCTCTGGCCACCCTCCCACTGGTTTCTGCCTCTCGCCCTGGGGGTTTCTACACGTTCACCTTGAGCTCCGGGGCAGTGTTCACTGCCAGCATGCAGCCCTGACACTGCAGATCCCAGAGGACCTGTCCCTGACCCTGTTGTCACCTGGCAGCTGCTCAAGTCCAGCTCTGTCCTCTCCCCAGGGCCCAGGGGGGAAAATTCTTCAAAACTGCTTTTTTAAATCTGGGATTTGCCACCGAATGAAAAAGCTTATTACTCAAGATGCCTGCAGAGCGCCGATCCATCTCTGTCCTGTGTCCTGTGGGGAAGGCTGAGGAGGGGCATGCGCCGGGCGCCAGGGGGGAGACCCCCCCGGGGGGGGGAGCAGGCTAGGGCTGGCACGGAGTGCGTACCACCCATTGCCAGGGCTCAGCCACACAAGGACAGGAGCTGGGGTGCAGCACCCCATGCCCCTCACCTCCTTGTCTTCAGAAAATGGATGAAAAGCTGATTGTCAGGCAGACTTTGAAGCCAGGATGAAGAAGCAGAGGGAGTTGGAGCCAAAGTGCGGGCTGGAGTTCTCCAGGCAGGAGGAGGAGCCAGTAAAAGGGACCGAGCTCTCCCCTCCTCCAGGCCCCAGGGGGTGGCGCTGCAGTGGCCAGCAAGGCCCAGGACCTGGGGACCCTGGGCCATGGGGAGCCCTGGCCCCTGTGTGCTGCTAAACCACGGCTGGGTTTCAAATAGACTCAGAGGAAATATCACCCCTCTCCACGCCACAGGAGAGTGCTGCGGTGATCCTAGTAGATCCCTAAGTGCCAGGATCACCTCCCCACGGCCTCTTGTCTTGCTGTGTAGCCCAGGCTGGCCTCAAACTCACGGCATGGGCCACCAGCCTGGCTCTCCAGGCAGCTTTGTGGTGGGGGAGCCTGAACTATTCTCACCGTGCTGGTGAGGAAGGTGGCAGTCAAAGGGCCTGTGCCATCTGTGTCTGCCTGAGGTCCCTCAGTTAGGGAGAGGCTTGATCCCAAGAGCTCCCTTTTCAGGAAGGACAGCTGGGCTGGGGCCACCGTGGTGGGACAGGAAACTGGCAGGAATCAGGTGGCTGCAACCCCTCTGGAGAAGCCAAGAGGGGCCCATGAGCACCAGCTGCCTCTATGTGTCCTAAGGCTGCGGCTCTCAGCTAAAGGAGCTCCTACACGGCCCCTCCTGCACCCCTCCCTCCCCTTCCCTAAGCTCCCAAGTGCCAGTGATTAGATCCTGGAATTTAGCAGCCCAGGGGACCGCTCACTGCTCACTGTGGAGGGACACCCCGGCCTGGCAGCATTTTATTTTTGTATCAAAGGCTGGCTAAGTTGTCCTGATTGACCTTGAATTTACAGTCGGCCTGCCTCAGCCTCCCAAATGACTGAGACTAGAAGCGTAGCACCACCAAACTTGGCGAAAAGCTTCCTTTTCTGTAGTGTGTGCCTGCTATGTAGTCATGGGTTTCTGTTAATTTGGCAAAGGTGAGATTTCTTTTTCCAACCTCAGCTGGTCAGGTCTTTTTTTTTTTAACCTGATTTCCCCTCCTTTTTCCCCCCCATCCTGTCCAGTGGGCTGGTCCTGTACCAGCTATGCATATTTTGGGGGAAACTGATTTGTAAATCCATTCAGCCTGAGCTGCTGGGGTCAAAGTTACAGCCACTGGCTGAGGGAACCAGGGGCTCCCCGGAACGCTCCTGTCCATGAACATAGCACAAACCCAGTGAACACCACAGAAAAGTGTGTGGCCACCAACCCGCTGCCACTGCCAGGATAGCAATGCTCTAGATGAGCTTCCTGTCACCAACACCAAGGCACCCCGATGGCAAGTGGGAGAGATCTGCCACGTGGGAGCGTTCAAGATGGTGATGGCAAACCTTTTAGACACCAAGTGCCCAACCCACAGCCTTAAAACCCACTTACCTGTCACAAAGTGCCAACATGGCACAATGAAACCTGAATACTGAGGTTTTCATTTGGAAAAAACTCTAATTCAAGGCTCGGCTGCTGGGGTGTCTGGGCTGCGTGTACCCTCTGCAGCACGCGTGCCACAGGTTCCCCACCACTGCTTTAAGATGCGTGCTAGCATGCAGGGAAAACCCTGCCTTGCCTGTGCCCTGCCCTCTCACCGTCCCTGTTCAAAGGAAGTTTGTGCCAAAGATGGTGGCGCAGGCCTGTAATCCCAGCACTCGGGAGGCTGAGGCAGGAGGATCACTGCGAGTTTGAGACCAGCTTGGGCTACAAAGTGAGCCCAAGGCCAGCCTGAACTGCATAGAGAGACCCCGTCTCCAAAAGACACAGGGAGCACAAGTAAACTTTTTCATTGTCATCACAGAGCATGGCGTTACGAAAACCCTGCTGTCTGAAAAGGTGAGCGGCACATGCGAAAACACAGGGAATGTGGGCCAGAGTTAATACAAAACAGCCTGTTACTTTTCTGGGTTGCTTTATAGATGTTTATAGTCTGGCTGAGTCTTTTAAAATGTGTGCGATTTCTATTCTGGGTAGAACAGAATGTCGGGTTAGTGCTGCAAGCCTGGTTTGGGTTTTGCAACTGTGTTTTGCTTTGGTTTTTAATGAGGGGCTCCTCAAAACTGTGCAGGAAGCCGAGTGTGGGGCGCACCCCTATAATCCCAGCACGCTCCGAGGCTGAGGTGAGAGGATCACCAAGTTTGAGCCCAGCCTGGGCAGCTCAGCCAGTTAGCAAGATTGTGACTCAAAAGCAAAAATTAAAAATGCTGGGGATGTAGCTCAATGCAAAGGCCCTGGGTTCAATCCCTAGCAACACACTCTCTCTCTCTCTTTCTTTCTTTCTTTCTTTCTTTCTTTCTTTCTTTCTTTCTTTCTCTCTCTCTCTCTCTCTCTCTCTCCTCTCTCTCTCTCTCTCTCTCTCTCTCTCTCTCACACACACACACACACACACACACACACACACACACACCCTGGAAGCTTGAGACCCCATAAACTTAGCTGGGTCCTGCTGACTACTTCCTTGGCACTGGAATCAGGCTGTGCATGGAGAAGCGGGACTGGGACCCTGCACCAGCTGGACCCAAATCCTGGTTCTGCCACCTCCTAGCTCTGGGAGCCTGGGTGACTTGCTTCTCTCGGTCTGGGGCTTTCCCTCCCTGGGGGCTCTACATGTGAAGCCCTTGGAGCCTCTGAGCCTGTCACAATGCACCCCTCGCCCCTTGTGCCCATCTTGATCTGATGTGCGCCCCACAGTGCGGTTTTGAGCACCTCTCTAGGATCACGGGAGTGCCCCCCAAGAGCAGAGCCTTGGTGCCTTTCTCTAAGTGCAAACAAGGGTGACACTCTCAGCCCAGTTGGTCACCCGGGGGGTGGCCTGAGGGTGGCAGGGGGAAGGGGCAGGACTTCCACAGCAACCCCGCCTCCAAGGGCCACTGTGTCCAGTGGGGAGCGCACACAGGCCAGCACCATGTGCTGCCATTGAAGGCCACTCAGGTCCCCAGCTGGAGCAGAGAAGGGGCGCACAGAAGGCTCTTGTTGGGGCCCCAAGCCCCAAGCTTGGAGGAAACAGAGGGTCCGGAAGGACTGAGCCCCCTTCTCTGCCCTCTCCCCTCCCAGGCTCAGACCCACATCCCTGGAGGCCCAAACCCCAAAGGGAAGGAATGAGAAGGGTCAAAAGTGGGTCTCCTTATCCTGGGTTCTCAGCAGTGCCGAGCCTGGGGGTCTGCCACGGGGTGTCCGCAACGCCAGTGGGCTTGAACCCGGGGGGGGGGGGGCGGATCTGAGGCCACCTTCCCTACAGCTCCGTCACTGCACTGCAGCTCTTTCTTGTGCATGGCCAGTCTCACTCATCTACCCGTGGAGCCGACCGTCTGTCCATCTATCCACCCAGGAATGTTTGTGCTTGGGCCTGACCCTCCACAGCTGGAGACTCTGTCCCCAGGGAAGAGGGGCTGAGGAGGGGCCTGAATACCGGGGTGACAGGGAGCTCCCACTGACCAAGGAAAGTAGACACCCCAGAGATTGTCCCGGGCTTCTGAGCCAGCTACCCTAGAACTGGGTTCCGATCCCAGTCTCACCTTCCCTTGCTGTGTGGCCTTAGGAAACTGACTTTGCTTCTCTGAGCCTCAGTGCACAGTGTGAACACAGTGGTACCTGCGTCACAGGTGGCCATGAGGATGGGCCAAGGCCTTGCTGTCCCTGTGCCACCACTAACCCATCTTGCGCTTATCTTAGACAGTGGCCAGGCCCAGCAGTGGTGGCTCAGGCCTCAATAACAAAGGGCGCTGCCCACGCCGAGGTCTGCTGCATCTGGCAAGGTTCTGAGCAGCTCAACTTCCAGTGGCTGGACAGTAAGGCCAGGAAGGCCAGGGACGCTGCGGGAGGGGCAGCAACAGAGGCCGGCAATGGCCAGGCAAGGTGAACCCTGCAGCCAAAGCCCGGAAGCTTCCCCTTCACTGGTGGTGGTGGTGATGGGGCCCGGGGTGGGGTTTTGGGAAGGCGGGCTGCTGGTCCTGGAAGATAGGTCACCTCCTCAGTGGTGCGGGGCTCCAGAGCACAGGGGTTTCTCGCCCCATGTCACAGGGGCTGGGTCACAGATAAGAGCCGCTGGCCTCCAGCGCAGCTTTGGGGTGACTTAAGAGCAGCAGAAATCCAGTCTGGCTCCAACTCCAGTGGTCCCTCCTCCTTCCCTGCTTTCCTTCTCTCTCTCTCTCTCTCTCTCTCTCTCTCTCTCTCTCTCTCTCTCTCTTTCTCTCTCTCTCTCTGTCTCTCAGTACTGGGGATTGAACTCAGGGTCTTCACACTGAGCTCGTCCTTAGCCCTTTTTTGCATTTTTTTATGTTGAGCTAAGTTACCTCAGGTGGGCCTGAATTTGCAATCCTCCGGCCTCAGCCTCCCGAAGTGCAGGGATTACAGGGCTGTGGCAGTAATTTTTATTTATTATTTTATTTTATTTTATTTTATTTTTTTTTGTCTTTTTCCTTTTTATCGGTACTGGGGATTGAACTCACGACCGCCTGCTTGCAAGGCAGGTGCTTATGCCGCTGAGCTAAATCCCCAGCCCCTGCTTTTTTTTTTTTTTTTTTTTTTTTGTCGCGGCAGTAATTTTTAAACAGAAACAGCAGTTTATTGATCTGCAGTGGGAGCTGGTGTGGTGGTTGGTGAGCCTCAAAGAGAGGGGGTCCTTCCAGCCCGGCTCCCCTGGTGCCCTCCAGCCTCTCCTCAGTCCCTGATGGCGCCTCCCAGAGCTCCCAAAGGAGCCCCTGTGACTGCCCTCCACTGGGTTCCCACAGGGCTGTGGACCTAAGCCAGCAGGGCCACCCAGGACAGGCCGGCTGGAGGAAGCAGCACCCAGAGTCTGTCAGGGGAATGAATGAGGACCCTAAATTCATGCTGCATCACTGAAGGGGCCTTCCGGGTCCCTGCAGCGGGACAGGTGTCAGCCCAAGTCGTCACAGCCTCTGAAGCAAAGGCCACTGACGGTCACCCACTTCAGCCCAGCGGGGCAGTTCATCCCCAGACCAACGGTGTAGGGGGAGGGGAGCCGGGAAAGAAAGGGGAGCAGGAGAGGACCGAGGTGGGCGGGGCTCCCTAGGGAGGAGGGGTTTGGTCCCCAGAGAACCCCCTGCTGCTCCCAGCCTCCCCCTCTGGAGCCCCAGTAGGGCAGCTCTAAGAACAGCTGCCCAAGAACAGCTGCCCGGGGAAGGTGGGGGCAGGGACCAGAGACTCCCCCGTTCCTGCCCCATCCCCCAAGTCCTCCTGCCCCTCCCAGACCGGTCACAGCCAGAGTCCCTCCTTCCAGGCCACCTCTCTCCAGGTCTGTGGCTGAGTCTCTCCCCCTTTCCAGACCTGCACTGTTCTCCATGATCCCCACACTACCCGCCAAGGATCTACACAGGGACAAGGTCTACAGCTGAGTGTGGTGGTGCACCCCTGTAATCCCTCGGAGGCCTGAGTTCGAAGCCATCTTCAGCCGCATACGGAGTTCAAGGCCAGCCTGGACTGCATAGCCAGTCCCTGTTTCAAAAAAACAAAAACATCAAAAAAATTTTAAAAAGCTTTTCTTTTTATGTATTTATTTTTATGCTTTTAAAAAGAGGCTGGCGTCGTAGCTCAGTGAAAAGGCCCTCGGTTCAGTCTCTACACAGAAAAAAGAAAAAAGACAGGGGCTAAAGATCAAGGCAGACCGCGAACCTTTTTTTTCTGTCAAATCTTGCTAAGGACTTTTCCTTTGGCCTGGTCCAAACCTTGCTTCTCGGCCAAACCTTTATAAACTGGGATTTCACACCATGTTATTGATGAGGATGCGATGCACCCTCCCCCATGCTAATGGCGCAGCAGGGGTGGCTCTGGGCCCCTCTTCCCAGGAGGCCTGAGACCTCCTCACGATGCAGGAGGGGAACAGGGGGAAGGGGGAGAAAGGGAGGGTACAAGGGGGAGGGGAAGGAAAGACAGAGGCGGGGAGGAGGGAAAGGAAGGGGGGGAGGGGAGGGCTGCATGGGGCCCACGCTGTGGAGGTGCGGTCCCTGCTGTGCATGGCCCCCATCCCACCCCCATGCCCACCCCCAGAGACTAGGCTCCGGCCTGGAACCAGAGAACTAGGGCGACAAACCAAGCAGTCGCCCCCAGGAGGCTGTTTCCCAGATCTGCAGAACCGGCCCTGGGGAGCCCTGCCGGGGTCCCGGTCTGCCCAGTGGCAGCGCTGCACGAGGGGACAGCGCCCTCCGGCGGCGCCGACTGGGACCGGGAGTCTGCGGGCGCCACGCCCTGCAAAGCCCTCTCCGCCGCGTGGGTGGCCTCGGGTCCCTCCTGCCCCGGCCCCGCCCCGCCGCCGGCTCATCCCGCGGCCCTCGGAGCCTGGGCTGACAGTGCAGGCTGGTGGCCTCGGGCAGCGCGGGACCCCTGGGGCGGGAGGCGGGGACACGCGGCGGAATCTCGGGGGAGGCGTCCCCGCGTCCGCCACCAGGTGGCGCCGTCGACACAGGACAACCCAGGGAAGCGCAGGACTCCGTGGCCCTGACCCCCGCCGCCCTCCAGGGACCTCCAGCAGTTGGTCACCTGGCCGGTGCTAATGTCGTCCAGGGCCACTGTGGCGCCAAGGGCTCAAGTCCCACAGCTGTACGGTGAGCCATAGTACCAGTGTTGCAGAGACGTCACCTTCGCGTTTCCGTGTTTGTGGATCGTCCAGTGACCTCAGAGCTGCAGGGCTGGAGTGCACAGCAGAGCCGGCAGGGAAAGGCTATGGGACCTGAGTGTGGGGCTCGGATCCCGGTAGGTCGCTTATTTTCGTCACTGAAGCCGTAAACTGAGGGGTGGACGGCAGAATCACTTGCACCTGCAGGAGGTGCCTTGGCCAGAGCCATCCTAGGAGCCAGGTCCTGGCCCTGCTGCCCTGGCCTGGGGCCCTCTGAACTTCAGTGCCCCAGTCCGCAGCCTGGAGGCAGTGGTAACATTTCCCAGAATCAAGAAAAACCTTCCGAGCCGCGTCTGATGTGAAAGGGACACCTAAGAAACGGCCAGAAATACAGGGCAGCCTAAATGGAGAAGAGACTTAGAGAGTTCCGCTGGGACAGACCACGGCCTCCGTCACCTGCACCCCATGGCCTCCAGGGGCCTTGCCTGCCTCCCACAACAGAGAGCTCACCTCTTCAAGAGTGGATATGGAAGCCAGGCATGGAGGCTCACACCTGCAATCCCAGCATTTAGAAGGCTGAGGCAGGAGGATCATTGTGAGTTCGAGCTCAAGACCAGCCTGAACTGCACAGCAAGACCCTGTCTCAAAAAAAAGGAGGTGGTTAAGAAGGGGACCCGACCTGACCCTGGTGCTCGGAGAGACTCCCTCCTCTACCGTGTGACACTTGAGGGAAAGAAGGCGGGATGCAAGGACCTGCCTCCTAGAGACCCCCAGGAGCAGCCAGGCCAGAGCAGAGGCATCCTCCTGAGAGGACCCCACTCCTGCCCGAGCTTGAGTCTCAGGGAGGAAGGAGGTGACTTCCAAAGCTGGGCGGGAGGCAGTGTCCCCCGCCCGCCCACACTTCTGCTTCCTGAGCACCTGCCACCACGGCACCCTGCCAGACAGGAAGCTCGGCTCCACTGGGCTGGGGCCCCTGCACCTTCGCCCAGCACCTGCAGGTCTGCTTGGGGCCCTGCTTCCTCAGGGAGGGCGATGCTGCGGGTGAGGCTTAGCTTTCAAACTTCTGCTGCTTGGTGCACGGTGGGTGCTCAGCACAGGTCCACTATGCCGAGCACAGGCTGGGGACAGCGGTCCCCTTTGGAGTGCTCCAGTCTTAGTGTTAGAGTCCCTGGGGACTGCAGGCCACACCTGTGCCCCTGACTCCCCACTCACTTCCTCCTCTGTCAGTCCTCCTCCCTCCTCTTTGAAGACCCCAGGGCCCTTCCTCCTTTACCCTCCTTTACCCTGAATAATTGCCTCCTTCCCTGACATCTCTCTGCCAGAGGTGGCCAGAGCAGGGTCAGGTGCCTCAGTGTCCTCATTTGTAAAGTGGGACGGATTGGAGCACCTGCCTCATAGGATCGCAGTGAGTGAGGGTGACTGTGGTCAGCAGATTAAAGGCCCTTGATCAGCACCTGGCACTTCGGACCTGTTCTGAATCACCCTGCCCCTGGTCGCAGTGTGCAGGGTTCACTGCTGTCCCTCCTGGACCCAGGTGCCTCAAAGTTGGGGTCCCTCCCTGCTGCATCCTTCCCAGAGGCCAATGCCAGTGGGCTAGACCGGAGGTGCCAGGCTGGTAGGGATCCTGCCCAATGCAGGTCCCTGAGTCTGCAGGGGCCTATGGGCCATGGAGCAGCCCAGAAGCCCAGCGATGACCGAGCCCTCCATTATTCCATCCGTGCCCCATAACCCGAGGCCTGCATGGTATGGATGTGGGCCTCTTCCTACCCTAGCCAGAGTCCAGCCAGCCCACCGAGATGGCCTGTGTGCCAGCACCATGTGCGACAGTCACCTTCGAAGCTCATGCTCAGAGGTCTGTCCACCCATGCCAGCCTGCACCAGCCTGTACCAGCCTTAAAGCCATCAGAGGTGTGCAAAGGACCAGGGTCAGAGGAGCTCGGTGGGTACAGAGCGGCAGCGGCAGACGGGCGGGCAGGCCAGCAGGCTGGCACCTGGGCAGGCATGGGGGCTGTGCCAGTGTTGGAGGAGCAGGCTTCCGAGTTCCCGGCGCCAAGCCTCACAGAGGCCCTGCCCATGGTCTTTAGCATGCGCCCCACGCTCAGGAATTCACAGGGCATCTATCACTATGGCACGGAGGTACTTAGACAGCTGGACCCCCAGGAGCCGGGGCGCAGCGTGAAGCAGACAATCCGTGTCGCGCTGTGACACGTGCGATCATGTGCCACCGTGATGGATCAACAGTCAGCACTGCTGTGGGCCCAGCTCGCCCTGACCCACGTAGTGGTGTCTGTCTTTGTCACCTGGTGGGTGGCCCCTCGCCCCAGCGGCTCCCACACCTCTGCCTTTCATTGGTCATGCGGGAAGTGTCAGAGGAGCTGGGACTCGGGAGGGGCACTGGAAGGGGTCCACGGTGACCTCCGGGGCTGCGGCCAGGGTGCCCCTTCCTGAGGAAGCTGGTGAGAAAGTCACAGGAATCGCCTGGCCTGGCCCCCAGACCCGTCCCGACACCCCAGCCGGCAGGTCACCTCGCTTCTCAGGGCCGTGGTTTCTCCGCTGGGCACTCAGGACAAGTGTGTTTTTCTCAGGTGTGAGCGGCCACCTTCCTGGCTGTGCCCCTGAGTGCCCCTGCATGCTACAATGCACCCCCTCTTGCCCAGGGGTGCAGGTCTCCCGTCTGGTATAGAGGGGCCCTTCCGTGTAGGGAAGGACAGGGCTGGGACTGGGGCCGATGGAGAAGCAGCTCCTGCGTCTCACGGTGGGGGAAGCCACAGGGAGGAGTCACGTGTCAGGCAGGGGTGTCCTCCTGGGTGGCTTCCAGGCCTCCGCGGCCCACAGCTGGCCACACGTTGGCAGCCTGCTATTTCGTCCCAGGAGACCTTGGGGCTTCTCTAAGGCTGGGGACATGTGGCTTCTGCCCCTTGCCTCACCTGTGCCTGTCCCCACGAGTCCCCCAAAGCCTATTCCCTGGTCGCACAGTGTCAAGGACTTCTCAGGGCAAAGGGGAAGTGTGTGTAGATGTGGTCAGGGGCATTTAAAAGTTGTCCCAGAAGTAAAGCGCTAACCTGGAACCTGAGGTCACTCACAGAAACTCTGTGCCCTCTTCTGGGTGGCTGCCACAGTCCCAGGCCCCTGGCGAGAGGGACCTTGGAAGGCTGAAGCCCCTCTGTGTGAGTTCCTGGGTCCCCGGCCCAGCCCTTCTCCCGCCTCATGGCCTGGTTACGTCAAAGCCCCACCGGGCTGTCCCCACTCTCTGTGGGCAAGTGTGGGCTTACGGCCAGGGGACGCCAGGGGCAGCCTTGAAGAAGCAGAAGGGTGGCCTGGGAGGAGCTTGCGGACACAGAAGGGAACTGGGGCAGGGGCTGGTGTGGGCTGTCCCTTCCAGGAGCTGGAGAGGAAGGAGGGACACTGACCGAGCGCCCAGACCAGGCGGCCCTAGATGGAGAGCTGGCTTCCATGGCAGGGGGCTGTGGCCGGCCCCTGCATGGCCCCCCGACTCTTCGCGGTGTTCCTGGTGCCCTGGACCCTGCAGCTGACAGGTACCGTCCATCCCTTTCTCTCTCTCTCTCTCTCTGTCTTTCTCTCTCTCTCTCTCTCTCTCTCTCTCTCTCTCTCTCTCTCACACACACACACACACACACACACACACACACAGCACACACTCACGCGCACATCAGAGCGCCTTTCATCCGGCCGTGCAGCTAATTCCCAGGACGTCTCGGGGGACTTGCTGCTGGCTGTTTGAACATTGCCGACTTCACAGGGGAAGCCTTCGGGGACTGAGAAGGTGTTTAGCTAATGCCTTGCCAAGGTGGCTTTTGAAGGATGGAGGACAGCGCTGTCCCCCCCAACCCTGCTGTTGTGTTAACGGGTTCCCCCCTCCCCTGGCCAAGCCTGGGCTGCTGGCCGTAACCGGGGAGGGTGGGCGTTGCGTGGTGGGGTCAAGTGTGGGGTCAGTGAGGGCGGGGACAGCTCTCCGTGTGCCCAGCGAATCTCAGGTACCTGTGCCGTGGAACTCCTTCGAGTTGAAGCTGGCAAGGGACAGAGCCACCCTGGGTACAGTTGCTGGGGAGGAAAAGGGAGTCTTTAACCAGGTTCCCGCTGCCCACCCTCACAGCACCGCCGACACCTCATTCTCCACTGGCACCATCTTACAGACAGGGAGCAGAGGCCCAGGTAAATATCAGTCAGGGTCAGGCCCAGGTCAACCTCAGGCCCAGCCTGGACATCCAGCTGCGCGTGCTGGCGCATGCCTGTAATCCCAGCACTTGGGAAGCTGAGGCAGGAGGGTCACTATACTTTGAGGCCAGCCTGGACTACAAAGTAAGTTCAAGGTTCAAGGCCAGCCTGAACTGCAGAGTGAGACCCCATCTCAAAAGGACACACACACACACACACACACACACACACACAAAACCCTTCCCCAAAAGCCCCACTCCAGCCCCGTGCCCACTTGCCACACCCCGACCCCCAGCCCGGTGTGAGGATGGCCTCAGCAACTTGGCAGTGACCATGCCTTTGAAGCCCCCACTCGGTCACTGTCACTCCGTTTCTCCCGTGCCCCCGCTCTTTCCCTTTGTGAGGTCCCTCGGCCCGCCCTGCGGGTTCCCCCAGAACCCGGGTAACTCTGCTGCCGGGGTGGAAAAGCTCTTTTGTAACAGCAGGAACTGCATGCGAAAACAGATTTTTTTTTTTTTACAATATTGCAGCAATATTATAGCTAAGAGAAATGCTTCCTGCTCTTTCACAAGACAGGAAAGCACCCCACAGTCTCCTGAGCCCCAGTGCAGGGCAGACACACACCCCTTTTTGTGGGCGCTGCCCCAGGCTCCTCCCCACTGGCTGTCTGGGCTTTAAAGGCAGTGATCCTGCCTCTCCCCACCCCCACCCTGCCCTATACAAGCTCCAGCCTGCTATAGCCAACCGCATGGTGACCCTGAGGATGTCACCAGTGTCCTCACCGAGGCCCGTCCCACGCTAGGGTGTGACAGAACACAGCCACTGTGGGATTAGGTGTGCAGCCTGGGCCCACACAGCAGCTTCAGATGGGATGTGAGCAGAGTCTGCCTCTGGCACTGGCGCACTGGGCAGATTATGTACATCACTCTGCCTCAGTTGCCTCATCTGTTAAATGGGTACCATCATAATGCCCAGCCTGCCTCAGGATATCCCGAGGACTGGCAGAAGGTTAGTGCCTATCGTGTCAGCAGCCAGCAGGGCCAAGTGAAGCCAGAGGCACCTTGGTGAGCTCATGGGCTCCTGTCCATGCAGCTTCTCCACTCCTAGCCCTTCTCCCCGCCTCGCTGGGGCTGGGAGCTGGGCCTGGGCCTGTGCTCCTCTCCAGAGCCGTGGCAAGCTCTGGCGTCCTCACACTCTCCTACCAGGCCCAGGCCCCCCCAAGGCCTCAGCAGGAGGATGGGAGGCCACTCCTGAGTGGAAGACCCATCTGTCTTTGAAGGCTGTGTGCCCTTAGGCCATTCACTTAAGGTGCCTGGGCCTCAGGGTCTGGCAGAGTGTCAGTTCCTGCGTTCTGCTCGCCCTTCCAGGACTCTGGACTGTGCTGATATCTCAAATGCCCTCTGAGGAGGACCAGTTCTTGCACAGGAGGGGTGGAGGAGAGAGGCCACAGGCCCTGCTCCACCTGGTGGGAAATTGTGGCCTCTGCCACCACTGGCTCCGGCCTCAGGTGGGGCGGCTGCCTTTGTTGTCTGAAAGATGTATGCAAGGGCTGCCTTTCCGGGCCAGGGCTTCCTGCCTCCCTTCCCGCCGCCTCTCCAGCCTCTGCCACCATTGCCCTCTGCTTTTCATCTCTGTCTAATGCCCGTGGAGAGCTCGAGGCAGAGGCGGGTGGAGGTGGGCCAGAGAGTGCTGGAAAGGCTGCCGGCTGGCAGGGGTGGGGTGGGGTAGGCTGTGGCAGGAGGAGGGGGAGCCGGCGGGGTGGGGGGCACACAGCATGAATAAAGGCTGGGAGGCCAGAAGGCAGAGCCAGGGGAAGGACTAAGGACTGGTGAGAGGTTCTGTTTGAGTGGAGAGTCCTGCAGAGCAGTAGAATGCAAGACCCTTCCTGGATGATCACAAATGCCTGTCAGGTGAGGAGGGTTCAGACACCTGTCCTATCCTCTTTGCTTTCTCTTTTGTGACTGTAAAAAAACAGTACAGAAAAGTACAGTGCTGAATAGTAAATGTTATACAACAAAGTTCTGTGTGACTACTACCCACAGGCCAAGATAGAAAAAGAACATTCTGGTTCATTCTAGAATGTTCTAGAATATTCTTCCCAAGAAACTCTCTGAGAGAATGGACTCGGGCATGACTTCATGTTAGGATAATCATTCTGGCATTTCTTTATAGTCTCCTTCATTGAGTACCTCACTAAACCACATACACTAACTTGCTTGTTTTGTTTGTTGGTTCTGAAGATGGAGCCCTGAGCGAGCATTCTTCCATTGACTACACCCCCGCCTAGTTCGTCTGTGTGTGAACTTGGTGTAACTGGGATGACCCTGTGTGTATTCTTGTGATATGCTTCCTTCATTCCACATTTTGCCTTTTAAGCCACATGGAGTTGAGGGTGTGGCTGAAATTTGTTTTCGTTGGTACAGAGCAGGAGTAGCAGACCACAGCCTCAGGATAAATCCAGCCCTACCTCTTTTGGAACGGCCTGGGGGTTATGAATGGTTTCTTGGCTTTTTGAATGGTTGGGGGGAAAGTCAAAAGGAATTTCTTTATATTAGGGGGTTTTCATTTGGTACTGGGGATCACTTATATTAGATTTTATTGGACTATTTTAGATATACATAATGATCGCGTTCATCATAGAGAATTTATACCTGTATGTGATATAACTTGGTTTTCCCCCTTCCCCTCCAGTCCCTCCTCCTTCCCTATTCACAAAGCCTTGTCTCCATGGTTTCTGTCTTTTCTCATTTTTTAACATTTACTTTTCCCTTCTTTCCTTTCCTCCTCCCTTTTCTCGTTCCTCCCCCTCTGAACATTTTCCTCCTATTTTGAAATACATTTTGGTCCTTATTTACACTTTCGGTTTCTCACACCAGAGAAACAATGCAGCGTTCACACACGTGTGCCCGATTTATTTCCCTTAAGAGTACGGTCTCAAAGTGCACCCATTGTCCTGCAGATGTCTCCAGCATATTTTCCGTATGGTAGAGTAGTACTCCATTGTATAAAAAGATTTATTTATTTATGTTTTGTCTTTTGAGACAGGGTCTCACTATGCAGTTCAGGCTGGCTCACTTGGTACACCAGGCTGGTCTCAAACTCACAGTGATCCTCCTGCCTCAGCCTCCCAAGTACAGGGATTATAGTTGTGCACCACCACACCCCGCACAAAAGAAGCGTATTTTGTAACATGTAAAAATTATACAAAATTCAAATTTCCATATCCATAAAATTTTGATGGAACGCAGCTACACAAGCTGTTCTCAAGTCATGTGTGGCTGCTTCCGGCTACAGCAGTAGAGCTGAGACCTTGGGATGCAGAGGACGTGGTCCAGGAAGCAGCCCTGCAGGGGGCGCCCCTGTGGACTCCTGCTGAGGGGTATGGGATGGGATGGGGGGCCCACCAGGGGCTTCCTGTTCACGGCTGTGGACTCATATGTGTGCCCATGTGCGTATGTGCTTGTGGTGGGCACCTTCAGGGTCTGTGTCCCCGTGGAAGCTACTTGTCCCTTGGGAAGTGAGTGTCCACAGGGCAGGGCAGGGGCTCCCCGGGGAAGCGGAGTGATTAACAGGCAGCCCGGGGGTCATGTGTGAGCGAGGGAGTGGGGACAGAAAGGAGAAGAGGCAGGAGGTCTGGTGTTCATCAGGCAGGAGGTGGGGCTGTGCCGTCCTGCCCCCCCTCTCAGGCTGCAGGCTCCTCTGCACATCAGTGGGTCCCTGGGGCCTTGGGGTTGCGAGTTGGGCAGGGGGTGCTGGGGAGCCATGGGTCTAGAGTGTGTGCCTCCCAGCTCAGGGACTGGAACTGGGGACCGCGGGGTGGGGCTTCGAGGTCAGGACTCTGACTCAGTGTCTGAGAGCCCAGTGGGTAAGGGGACTCCGTCCCTCCCCCTTCAGTGTGGCCACCCTGGCCTGCCAGGCTCCTCTGAGCCCTATGGCTGTCCCCCCCCCCCCCCCGTGCTTGGGGATCAGGATCCTCAAAGGCTGAGGCTCTCCCAGCCGCCCTGCAGTGCTGGTGACTCACTGTCACTAGATACAGTAGTGTTGGCCCTGGTGTTGCCAGAACAGGAGCTCCAGTGGCCGGAGCAGAATGGACTCCTGCCAATCATGCCGATTGGTATCTTGGCTGGGACACTTTTTTTTTTTTTGGTACTGGGGTCATGGCACAACCTCTGAATCGTTAGAGATTCAAAGACCTTGTCCACAGAGCCCCGCTGCCCACGGCCTCACCCCCTGTCAGCCAGCATTAGCTAAGACCCTGTGCAACCTGGCTCTGGCCCGCACTGCCACACCTGCCTCTGAGCTGCTGCTGAAGGCCCAAGGGAGAAGCCAGCCCCTTGTTCTCCCGAAGCCTTCCCTCGGCTGGGAAGGTCTCCTTTCCTAGTGACACCCGTCTGGTGACACCTGAGCTGTTTGTCACGGTCACATCCTTCGCCACCTTCTCTGAGGTTGGCAGAGGCAGGCGGGGCATGATGGACCCCACCTGGACAGAGACAAGGATGGAGCATCCGCCCTCTGGAGGTGGACAGTGTAAGAAAGACCAGAGAAAGCAAGGTCAGCAGGAACTGGCCTGGGGCGGCCAGGGGGACCCAGCAGAGGGCTGCAAGGTCAGGTTCAAGGGCAGAAACAGCGCCCCAGCTTGTGCCTGAGGGCACAGGAGCTTAGGGAACCCAAGGCAGAGAAGTCAGAGTGCAGAGGATCGGGGAAAGGGGCCCTAGGACAGTGATGCGCTGGTGGCCAGGTGCAGTCACAGTTTATTAGGTGCTCATGGGGCTGTGGTTCCCAGGTCTCTCTGCCCGAGGCTCCGAATCAGTTCCCTTGGGCAGTATAAGCTGCGTGGGGGACAGTCATGCGTGGCCCACTGGTGGTCCAAGCAGGAGCGAATGTGTTGGGGGGAAACACAAGGCTGGTGTGGTGGCGCACACCTGTCATCCTGGCATTTGGGAGGCTGAGGCAGGAAGGAGCACTGTGAGCCAGGGCAGCCTGGGCTACAGAGTTCAGGACGTTTGAACTCCATAGTGAAACTGTCCCAAAACAAAACCAAAAAAAGGTGCTGCAAATATGTCCCAGTCTCACCACTTCCCAGCTGGAAAGGGCTCAGAGGCCCTGCCCCCAGTGTTTCCAGGGTGCCCCAGCTCCCCCGCCTGGCCTCTCCCGTCCCCTCTTGCCCACCCCGACTCCTGCTGGCCACAAACACTGGCTCTTGGCCCCACCCACTCTGCGGGCCCCAGCTCAGCGCCTCCCCCGCCCCACCAGAGTCAAGACTGCTAGAAGGCTTGCCCAAGAGCCCTCTGGTGCTGGAGACCCTCTCCGTGTCCTTCGCCCACCCAGCGCCTCCCCTTTTCTTCCCTCAGAGTTCAGCTCAGTGAAGACATGGGGAAGAAAGACGTCAAAATGCACAGGGCGGCTCTGTCAGGGTGGGTCAGGGTGGCGACCTGCAGAGGGGCCCACCTCTCTTCTTATCCTCCCCTGCTGTTCCCAGTGCGTCTGTCCACTTCTACAGGGGAGCGGAGGGGGACCTGAAAAACTACAAGGAAAAAAAACCCGGTTCCAGGGTCCCCTCCCCAGGAAGCCACTGCCCCCTCCCAGGCTGGGCAGCAGCCCCTCTCTGGGTGTCATCCCCAGGGACTTCCTTGCACCCGACCAGTTTAAAGCTGTCACCTGGCTCACTTCCTGGGGGTGTGGCTCTGGGTGTTCCTCTGGCTGTGTCACCCACCTGCATTCACAGGAAGAAGCCCAACCTGCTCCTGCCCCTTCGGCCCCACCCATCGAAGCTCCTGACACCCCTCTGCAGGGTGACTGAGATCATGTCCCCTGCTGACCCAAGACTGTGCAGTTGTGGCTTCCTGCCTTTCAAAACAGCTGAATGGGAGGTGACAGCTATAAAAGAGAGAGAGGAAAAAAAAAAAAAAACAGTTAACACGTGTGAAGCTCATAAGGGACCAAGCATTTGACACTCTGCGCTCGGTATGTCCCCCGCAGGGCACGTGCACCCTGAGACAGGCTGGGAAAGGGCCCGGAGCCAATCCACATCTGGCTACGTGTGACTCAGAGGTGTTGACAGATAGGAAGGCCACTATGAGCGTGTGCCATCTGGGTGAAGGCTCCATAAGACACGTGCCTGCCACCTAGCTGGCCACGGCATTCGCTGGAGTGTCCTGTCTCTGTGGCACCCTGGGAACTGGGCTCAGGGACAAACCAGTAGCCCTGGCCAGTGTCTTCCCAGAAGCCCTTCAGAAGGGCGTTCAAAAAGCTGCAGCTCTGAGAGACGCCAGAATTAAACTGAAGGGCAAACTCCAGGCCGAAAGTAAAGACCGTGGGAACGGCTTTTTTCTGTAGCCCGGGAATCCAAGTTTTTTCCTCTAAAATCGACTGGCATTGGGCTGGATCCTTTGATCAGCACATCTGGGCCCTCGCACTGTGCTCAGTGTTGGGGAAGGGATTGAATTCCAGGCAGGGGGGAGCCCAGGCCAAGGCCCCAGCCAGAGTCGGATTTGAGGAGCAGCCAGGGAGGCTGGGTGGCTGGAGCAGAGAGGAAAAGGGGGAGACGGGGCTGGGGAAGGGGGGGACGGTGCTGGGAGATTGATCGTGGGGGTGAGGGGAAGCGCAAGCGCTCAGGGGTGAAGTTTCAGTCTTTTATACCCCATTTATTCTCCTGTGCATCGAGGGATACCAAGGTCACTTTCTTCTGTTCTGCAAGCCTCAGGCTGTCCTTGAGTGGGGTGACACTGGCAGCCTCCTTAAATCTGCAGGGTCAGTTCTGAGTCCTGTTGTCCCCAGACCCTGTCTGTTGTGCCCATGCCCACCTCTGAGAAGCCACACACTTAGGAAAGTGACCTTTGAACTTTTGACCCCTATGAAAGTGTATTTCTTTCATTTGGGAAGTTTTTCTCTGGCTGGCTTAGAGGTTTTTAAAACCGGTGCAGAGTGGTGGGTAAGAGCCTGGGCTCAGGGACTCGAGGAACCCGGTGTGAAATCCCATCCTGCCACATAACCGTTGCACTGTGGGGGCAAAACCTCATCCCCTCTCTTCGCCTCAGTTTCCTCTCTGCAAAAGGGAGCCATGGGGCTGCAGGTTTAGCTCAGTGGCATAAGGGCCTGCCTTGCAAGCAGGCAGTCCTGAGTTCGATCCCCAGTACCGATAAAAAGGAAAAAGACAAAAAAGAAACAAAAAAAAGGGAGCCATGCCCAGAAGTCAGCCAGTCTGAGCATGTAGCTTAATGATCTCCAAGAGTGTGTGCTATGCTGGGGACCCCGACCTGCAGTGGCTTGGGAGGGTGCACAAGTCTTGGGGGCTGGGTGGGAAGACAGAAACCTTTCAAGCAGTGGGGACAGGTGAGGACAGGCCCTCCAGGACAGGGACTTTCAGGGTTTTTAAACAGGGCCCAGTGTGTGTGTTAGTGTGCTAGTGCGAACCCCTCTGATCCAGTTGTACAAATATAACCGAACCCAGAGGTCAGAGGGTCCTTCGGGAGTTGCTTGATGTTCATATCTTTTAATCGCTTCTGGTGACCATGCAACCTGATTCCAGAATCCTTCCTGGATCTCCTCAAGTGGGGAGCCCCTGCCAGTGCTGGCGGCACAGGGGAGAAAGAGTGTGGGTGTCTCTGGGGTGGGGCGGGAGTATGGAGGGGAGGTAGGAGTGGGTCAGAGCAGGAGGGGCTGGACAGGGGCCTGGAGAGGACACTGTGCTGGGGTCCAGGTCCTGATCACTGGGGCACACAGGAAAGCTGCTGGGGTGCGCGCCCGCGCTCCACAGCCAAGTTCCCTCCAGGCTGGGGACTCAGCACAGGGTCCAATGAGGGGGCATCCACTGCCACCAGGTGCCTCTTCCCAGCCCCCAGACACCATGCGGGCAGCCACAGTGTCACAAGAAGAACTGGAAAAGGGAGGAACCAGGCACCTGCGGGGAGCAGGCTGTAGTCTTTCTTTCCCAACAGTGGCACGGAGCTGGCAGGAGGAGAAGGGGCAGGGGCGGCTGGGCTTGTCTGTCTCAGAGCCCTGCACTCCCCACAAGGTCCAGTGGGGGTGGGCCAGAGTGGTAGATGGACCTGGTCAGGGCAGGCCTCCCGGCTCCTGCCGCCCCGGGCTGTGGTCCTGTCTCTCAGGCAGGTGGAGCAGCACGGCTGGCATCTGACTTCCCTGCTTCTTCCTTCTCGTCCTGCGGGGAGAAGCGGCCTGCCCACACTGACTTCCTGGACCTGCCGACCCCCACCACAAGCCTGAGAGGGTGGCATTGTCGCTCCAGGTGATGCAGGGAAATGGTGACCTTCAGAGATGTAAAGGCATCCTCGAAAGGCCGCACAGTGGTCCAAGGCTGGACCCGCTTTAGGGACCCAGGGTTCCCCCACCCACCTTCGCTGGCCAAGGCCAGGCTTCTGTGCAGTCTCTGGTGCAGAGGTGCAGAGGATGGAGGGGTTCAGGGGTGTCGCCCCTGAGATCTCTGTGAGGTGGGGGTGGCCTGTCCAGCCCAGCTGGGATGTCTGTGTTTGCAGCTGTGTGGGAGTGGGGAGAGGAAGGGGAGGACTTGGGGGCCAAACAGGACACAGCCAAGCTTGGGCAGGGCTGGCCAGGTGGTGGCCTCAAGACTATCATCTTCTTGTCCTGCCTCTCTGTCTCCCCCACCAGGTCCTTGTTATCGGGGCACACTCTCCTATGCCCACCTGGCATCACCCCATCCTCTTGTACATCTGAGGCCCCAGTCCAGAGCAGCCCCCCTGGACCTGACCTTCAACGCCCCCCGTTAGCTACCTGGGCTGGAAGGAGAATCCTGAAGGGGCAGCAGGCCGGGGCCTGGCAGGAAGCTCACTGTCCTCTCCACCCCTTGACCCTGCCGGGGTCTGCCCTCGCTGTGCCCCTCAAGGCCCTGCACCCCAGATGAAGGCATCACATCTGTCCCTTCTGTATGAGACACCAACGATCCTCATGGGCCTTCCAGCTCGAAGCTGCCCCAGACGGCCTGCCCTGCCCGGGGGCCCTCGGGGCCTGGTGAACCATTGGAAAGAACTGAGCTGCTCCTGGCACCTTTAGGACACTGGTGTGGGAGGTTTCCCTTGGCAGTTCCGGTCACAGAGCAGGTCACGTCCTCTGGTTCTTTAGGGTCACACGTGAGTAGTGCATCTTCACATTTCCAACCCTGTAACACACAGACCTTGACAAACCCGGAGACTGGCCCTGTCCCCATGGGGCCAGGGTGGCGGTGAAGCTCTTTCTCTTCTCCTTCCTGGTCCTTTCCAGGGAGGGTGTCAGAGTTGTGTGGGAACAGAAGTGTCCTCCTGGCCAGGTGCTGGGGACAGGGCCTGGACTCTGGGGATTGGCAGTGTTTGGGGTGAGCTCCGCCGGGCACCTTCCCGGGTGACTCACAACTCCTGGGTACCCACTGTGGCTCTGGTGTTCAGGTGACACAGTGCCTGTGTCACAGCCATAGCCTGGTCAGTTTCTGTGCACATCTGCCCCTTCTGTCCCTATACTCCTGGTTCCATGGTGCCAACACCCCCTGCCCCAGCTGCTCAGACATATTCAGGGGTCCCCCACCATCCTGCCCACCCGGGGTCCCTCTGTTCCACATCAGCCTTCCCAGCCAGACTGGAGGGGGCTTGCCAGGGCAGGGCACCCCTCCAGCTGCAGGGTCAGTCAGGAACTTTGCAACCTGACTGGTGCCTCCTGATGTGTTTGTGGAAGCCTGAACTGGGAAGGGATTCGTGGACTTGGAACTAAATTGCTTTGAGCCTTAATGGGGGCTGCACCCCCACAGCCCATGCCACAGAAAGGGCTTCTTGGGGGCACAAGTCCTGGAGAAAGAGTGGGAGCTGGGCAGCTACTGTGGTCCAGGCTCTGGGGTGCCGACTCCCTAGCAAAGGAGGGGACCGGGCCATGTCCCGTACCTCCTTCCTCCCTGAGGGTCCTCTACCCTCTGTCCCCAGATGGGCTGTCATTTCCTTTCCTTTTTTCATATTTTGGTACTGAGGATTGAACTCACAGCCTTGCGCTTGCAGGCGGGCACTGTGTCACTGAGCTGTACCCCTGGCCCCGGGCTGTCATTCCTGATGGCGCACAGCTGACGCTGCCTGTCTGCTGCCTTTTGGAGCAGCAGCGGGAGGAGGCCCTGGCCCTGGAGCCTCTGCCCCCCACATCCAGCGGAGCCGGGGGCTGCGTGTCATGATCCTAACCTCCTGACTTTGAAACAACAAACCCCAGAAAGCTATGGAACAATGCAAGTCTATTTTTATAGTGTTACCCAGAATGGTAAAGATCAGTTTAATTGCACTAGCAGATTCTATGGTTTTCTAGAAGGATACCTCAGATGGGCGTCTTCAGGACAGTCGGACAAATGTCTTCCTGCCTGGACAAACAGGAAGGCGGGACGCTGACTGCCTGTCTGTCCGGCGTGGCTTCTTTGGTACACAGGGAGCAGCAGGGAGGTCGTGGGAGCAGAGGTCTCCGTCACTTCCCTGCAAAGCCATTTTCCTGGTGACTTTGGTCAGGCTCCAGCCAGCCTAGATGGAGGATTTGGATGCACTGATGAGCAGCTCCTGAACCAAGTCTGAGGAACACAGGCGCTGGTCATGTGAGGAGATGGCGGCCACAGCTAGCAGGCTGCAGATAGAGAGCTCCAGGCCGAAAGGGCCTGGGGAGAGCACAGTGCTGCTTGTCCTTCCAGGCCACCCGGGACCCTGTGATGCCAGGCAGCCACCCTTGGCCTGCCCCGGGGCCCTCTACCCTCCCTGCTGCCTCTCACGGCCCCTGCCCTGATCGGCCTCCTCAGTCACTGTATCACTGCAAAGAAGCCACAATCAACCCACAAATGACAGAGCAATCTCCCTTCCTCCCCTGCTGCCTGCGGAGCCCGGGACAGGGCCTGGGGCTCCTCACCTAGGAGGAGGCCCAGGTGCCAGCTCAGTGGCTGTTCCCAAAGTCAGCACTGTCGTGTTAGTTACACAAAGGCAAACCCGCTGTGACAGCGTCCCACCTGGCAGAGTTTGGGACCTTGAAGTCTTCAGGTCTTTGTACGGAGAGGGACTTGCACCTCTTTAGTGGCCCAATAGGGAGCCAGAGATGTCAGCCTGTCCAGAGCTGCACAGCATCAACCTGTGCTGACGGCCAGTTCCACCCCTCAGTCCCGAGAAGGCCTGGCCTCCCCTGGGGCCCCTTCCCCAGACAGGCTCCAAGCTAAGCTGCGGGGACTGAGGGAAGACCAGCCTGGCCTCCTGCCAGCCCACACCACGGGCAGGAGGCCCACGCCTCGCTCTCTCCAGCAAAATAAATCTCAAGGCTCCCTCGGAGCGTCTCAAACAGGCGATCTTCTCCCGATTAACACGCGGCCCACATGTTCTTAGCTGCCTGCTGCCGACCTCAATTTAAAACTGTCTGCTGCCAGCTCAGCCGCAGGGGAAGGGCAGGCCTGGGAGGCAGGGCCAAAGGAAGTCCAGGGCCCTGCACAGCCCACGTTAGGGGAGGCGGCTGCTGACCCCAGTGCCAGCCAGAATCTGAGCAGCATCCCAGGAGCCTGTGGGGGTGATGACCAGGGGCGCCCAGTGCTGCTTTGCAGGTTTCCAAACCGTGTCCTCGAGATTCGAGGTGCATGTGATGTGTGGGGGCGGGGTGGTTGTCTACTGCAGAACTGGTTCTTTTGCGGGTACTGAGTCCAAGCTCGCAGCTCGCGTGGACAGTATGGCACACCTTCACCTCCCTGGGAAATGGTTGGGCCAAGCCCTGAACGCAGAGAGGCCTGGGTCCTCCCAGGAAGGCAGGCAGAGGCGAGCTGGCCTCTGGTGACCCGTCCCTCTCTCCCATTGCCTGTCGTACAGGAGGGCAGTTAGTGAACCACACCGGCCTCCCCATCGTGGTCTCCCTGGCCAACATGACCTCCTCCTTCAGCTGCAGCATCACCTACAACTCGAAGTTCAAGGACTTCACTGTCAACTACTTCCACATTAACCTCCAGGGTCAGGGGAGCCAGGAGGAGAAGCTCCCCTGCCAGCCGGGCCCGGTCATAGAGAACCGCACCTACACCCTGAGCTGCCCAGTCAACCTCAGGCTGCCAGACGCCTCGGCTACCGGCACCTACTACTGCGTGGTCCGGTGGCCAAGCTACATGGTGCAGGGCAGTGGCACCTTCATCCTGGTCAGAGGTGAGAGCTCCCCTGGGCGCTTTCGAGTGGGGCGAGCAGCTGCAGTGAGTGGGGTGCGGGAGCCGACGTGCAGACCCTGGGATGTGATCTAATTCTTGGCACCGCTGATGGTGGCCTGAGAGGTCACTTGACCCCTTGCACTGGGGGTCCCATTGACACAGTGGGGCGGGAACGGGGCTTCTGCAGAACCACACTGTGTGTGGGACACACGAACCATGTGAACCCTTGGCTCGTGAGGTCTTTCTGGGAGCAAATTGGTCATCGTTACATTCCCAGAGGTAGGAGACCCCACCACTTGGTCTGCTCTCCACGAGTTGATTTTTTGGGTTTTGTTTTTCGTTTGTGGCACTGGGGATTGAGGATTGAACCGAGGGGCTTCCACACTGAGCTCCACCCCCAGCCCCTTTCTATTTTTGAGATAGGGTCTTGCAACATTCCGAAGTTGCCTAGGCTGGCTTCTAACTTGAGATCTTCCTGTCTTGGCCTCCGGGAGTGCTGGGATCACAGGATGGGACCCTACACCCAGCTGGGATGGAGAGAGGAAGGGAGGAAGGGTCCAGGAAAAGAGGCTGTGCACTCGCCTACGTGTGATGTGAGCTCCTGTCTGGGTACAAGCCTGCCACTTTATGCTGTCACCACACTTGCCCATGTTATCACCGTTTTGAAGGGAGGGAAGGGAGAGCCCCAAAGATCACATGACCCCCCCCAGGGTCCTCCCCCAGGCAGCCCACAGTGAAGGCAGCTCACTGAGGCAAGAGCAGTCCTGGGCCTTGGCCTTGGCCTTCAGGAGCTTCAGTCCAGTGCGCAATAAATAGGAGGCTTTGCAAATGAGTGCAAGAACAGGAACTTGCATAGGGTGTGGGGTGCACACCTGTAATCCCAGCTACAGGGAGGCTGAGTCAGGAGGATCACAGGTTTGGGTCCTGCCTGGGTGATTTAGCAAGTCCCCGTCCCGAAGTAAAATATACAAGCTGGCCATGGTATGCACACCTTTATCCCAGCGCTTAGGAGGCTGAGACAGGAGGGTTACCATGAGTTGGAGGCCAGCCTGGGCTGTATAAGCGAGTTCAAGACCAGCCTGAGCTACATAGAGAGACACTGTCTCCAACAAACAAACAAAAAACCCCAATAAAGTAAAATAACTAAAATATACAAAGGTTGGGGACATACTCAGTTGTAGAGCACTCTGGTTGTGTCCCTGGGCAGGGGAAGACCTGAGGTGGGCCTGGGGTCATCTAGCGGGGCTCAGGGTCTTGTGAGAGAGGGTTGGCAGGGGGTCCTGGGAGAAGAGTAACACAGGGCTTTGGGGTCTGGGGTCAGGCGGGCCAGGTAGGTCCCAGCTTCTCTTGGGGACTGAGCTCTGTTTCCCTGTCGGCTCCTCCTAGACACAGGGTACCAAGAGCCACCACCTCCACCTCCGAGCAACCAGAAGGCCCTGTTGTGTGGCTTCACCGGGCTCCTGGCTGTGCTGAGCGTGCTGGGCACGGCTCTGCTGCTCTGGAAGAAGGTACGGGATGGTCACACACAGCAGGGACATGGCCTGCAGAGGCCTCACTGGACAAGGGCCACTCGTCTGCCCACAGGTGTCGTGAGTGTCTTAGAGCACTCTGAACTCCGGGCAAGGTAAACACGCACACACGCCTGATCGGGACACGGGGGGTACAGTGCTCGGAAAAGAAAGACAGGAGAGACACCTTTACTGTCTGCACCGCGTTACACTGCACTGCACGCACAATCTTTATTTTAGGATTCATATATAGTAAACCCGATCAGTTCACAGAGCCCAGATAATTAAGTAGTGAAAAGGCATTCTTTGTGGCAAGCTACAACGTGACAGACTACAATGTTTATTCTAAAGCTATCTAAGTGAAATAAATAATCACAACCAGTTCTTATAACTTCTCTAGCCCAGGAAGAAATTTATTAGCTCAAGAATGTTGTTAATTTGTCTGCTGTTAGTGTCACAAAGGGTGGCCAGCCACTTCCTCAAGACTTCTGCAAAACAAAGCCAGCTCACAGTATGGATTCCAGAGGGTGAGGGGCTCACTGAGAACAGGCATTCCTATTCTACCTCCTTCTCGCATACCAGGGTGGCTATTGTAAATTGTAGGTTAGAGGGGGTTGGGCCTACAAAGTGACACCTCATCCCCCACACTTCCTTCCTTTTTATTTTTTAACAACAATTTCCATAAGATCAGGTTATTAATAGTATTTCGTCTTATGCAGTAAAAATACACAAGAACTATGGCAATGAGAACTATAATTAAACTAAGTCCCATGCCACTAAAAGTGTGGGTTATGCTCTGCCAGATTCCTTTGGAATCTAATCCTTTTAAAGATTGAGCAAGCAATTGCGCGAATTGTGCTAGGGATTTATCATCATTTTGCTTTGCAAAATCCTTGTCAATTTGATTATGTAAAGATTTTATTTCTTCCTGGGCAGAGGTGTTTCTATTTAGATACATTCTAATCATTTTCCATTTATGTTTTGTTTGATTATAAGGTCGTTGGGTTATACAGAAAGTAGTTGAATTCCAATCACATTTTAAAAACACTTGATGCTGAAGAGCCAATATTTTTCTACCCATCCATTCAACTGTTTGTTTAAGGAGGTCTATTTGTTGTTGTAGTCTGGCGTTTATTTGCCACTGAGTTAACCAAAGTTCATGAGAATTTTTATGCCATAATTCTATAACATGTTTTTCTTGTAAAGAGGTTTGTAAAGCTATTTCTGAGACTGTTGCTAGGGAGGCTACAGTTATCAGACTTAACAGTACAGCAACCACTATTTCAATAAATCTTTTTGTACGTTTTAACAGATGTTTAAAAAATTTAGTAGTAACAGAAATTACCGGGTCTTGAGACCATGGTCGAGTTAAATTTACAGGCAACCAAATATGAGTTTTTTGTTGTAACAGCATAACTGTATAAGGCTTAGTGAAATTTAGTGTGCTATTTAAGCATGTAAATAATTGACAATTTAAACAAGTACAAGAAAAATGTGTAAAATTAAAAGTTCCCACTAAAAAGACATAAGGCAGAGGTGCACAAACAGTAATATTATACATTTTAAACCTAGTAAAATTATAAGTAGTAGATATAGATCGACTAGTCCCTGAATATGAAACATTGTACAAGGTTACAGGTTGCATAGCGGCTGGGATCTTCCAAATATGATTTTGAAGGTGATGAGGGTATTCTTCGGCTGCAACAGCAGGGTTAGCGATTCCACCATCTCCCCACCACAAAAGAGCCGTCTTCTGATGAAATATAGGAGCTCCGTCAGTTATTTTCTTTGGATCTGGAAGACTATACACAACAGAGAGATTACATCTTGTCTCATTCCATTCAGCACATCCATTAACGAATTTTCCAAATGGTCCCCAAATAATATACCCATCAATATTTTTAGCAAATTTTCCCATACATAGTTGCCAAATTATGGGATTATAAGAAATATTTTTATAAGTGAATTCAGGGCATACAGGAAATGTATTTGTATCTGGTGCTGTTAAATTTCTCCAGGTAACATTAAAGGTTTGAGCAGCCAAGGCTTGAAGCCTTGTTCTTTTGTTGCCTGCTTTTATTCTATGTTGAATCCAATACTGCCATCCCAGAGGGATGCAAGGCGGTTCCCCAATGCAAATAGGCCTTTGATTACCATAATAAGTAAAATTGAATAATGTCCCATCATCTTGATTGTGGGGGGTTAAATCAGCCCACGGTGCTGACAAAATTTCTCTAGGTGTGGTATAAAGTAAAATATCACTAGTTCCCCATTTTATAGGTTCTAATAAAGGGGGATTTGGAATATATGCCCAGTACGAATGTGGAGGTACCTCAGTCCCCGACGCAACAGTGAGCAAGGCACATAAAGCTAAAAACAAGTTTTCAGGGTTTAAAGGCTTTCCTGCTTGAAGGACAAGCCGTTGCCCTTCTATGGTCAATTTCTTTAATTGTCCCCATGTAGGGAGGGGATTTAAATTTGGTCGCTGTGAGCGGCGGGATTTTCTTAGCTGTAATCTGGCCATGGCTGCGATAGGAACAAGCTCAGCATCTTCAGCCTCTAGCTGGTTTCGGGCTCGCTTCTGAAGGCACGGTTCCGGTTCCTTGGGGAGTTGTCTCCGGGGCTGGCGAACAGGGTCTGGAGGCGCGGATCCTGATCCATCGTCCAGGGACCCACTGCTGAATTCCATTTTCTGTGGAGATATAACCAAAACCTTTCCCCTTATAGAGCAGTGTGCCCTTCTCCCATTCAGCCTCTGGAGCTGTTTTAGTCCAAATAGGTTCATTAATCACAAAGGGCTGTTGTTGCTGTTCGAAATGTCTTTCAGCTCTTGTTAATATTTCACCTTGTGGTAAATTGAGAAAATTTAAAATAAACAATGCTTGATGCAGTAATGTTTTTGGACTGTTTTGCAATTTAAACAGTATTGGTATCTGAATATCCTCCTGACTCCTCCTTTTTAATTTTTTAATTTGTAACTTAAGAGTGCCATGTGCTCTTTTAACAATAGCTTGACCCTGGGGGTTATATTTAATCCCTGTAATATGAATAATATTATGGAGATCGCAAAATTGTTTAAATGTTTTGCTAGTATAAGCAGGTCCATTATCTGTTTTGATTTTAGAAGGAATTCCCATAACTGTAAAAGTCTCCAATAAATGTACAATAACATTTTTAGTGGATTCTCCCTGTTGAGCAGTAGCCCATAGAAATGAAGAATAGGTATCAATAACTACATGTACATAAGAAAGCCGACCAAAAGAAGGTACATGTGTAATATCCATTTGCCATAATTCATTAGGTTGAGTTCCTCGAGGGTTGACACCTGCGGGAATAATTTTTAAATGTAATGGTCTACAAATAGGGCAGGCTTTTATAATCTGTTTAGCTTTTGTAAAAGGTATCTTATATTTAAGATGCAAATGTCCTGCATTTGCATGATTAAATTGATGTTCTTTAACGGGTGTGGTGAACATAACTAAGGAATCCACTGTATTGTTATCTGATACTAATGGTCCGGGTAACTGAGAATGAGAACGTAAATGAGTAATAAAATAAGAATGATTTCTTTTTTGAACATGTATTTGTAAATTTTGAAATAAAGACAATAAAGCAGGCTTATTAGAATATAACACAGCTGAATAGATATTTGTCACTACTCCAACAGAATAGGCCGAATCGGCTATAATATTAATAGGTTGGTTATGAAAATCTAAAAACACTTGTAATATAGCAAAAAGTTCATTTTGTTGTACAGAGTTAAAATTTGTCTGACGTACCCAGTAAGATTTTTGAGTCTAATATGCAGCTTTATTTTTAGATCCATCTGTAAATATAGTCAAAGCTTGTGGAATTGGCTGTACAGCTAATAAGGTATTAACCACAAATTGTTGACGTCTAAAAAAATCCCATAATTTATTTTTAGGAAAATGATATGAAAAAGTTCCCATGAAATCTGCTAAAGCAATTTGTAAGGTTTTAGTAATTGACAACAAATATTTCTATTGTTCTTTAGTTAAAGGGATAACTATATTGTTTATATCTTCTCCTATCAAAGTTATAGAACGAGCTCTACCATTTATAATTAAAGCTGCAACCATGTCAATATAAGGCATAACATTTTTAGATTGCTTAGTTTTAGTGAATACCCATTCTACTGGCATAGCATTTTGACCTAAAACTGCAGAGGGATATTGAAAAGTATTAATAATATATAAAGTTAGAGGCAATTTAGGATCAATCCTAATTAAAAATGCATCCTTAATTTGTTGTTCTACAAACTGTAATTCTTGTTCTGCTTTTGCTGTTAAAGAACGAGGGCTGGATGGATCTGAAGAGCCCTGTAGAGTAGCAAACAAATGTTGTAATGCATGGGTAGGGATACCTAGTGTGGGACGAAGCCAATTAATATCCCCTAATAATTTTTGAAAATCATTTAAAGTGGATAACTTATCTCTCTTAATAGACATTTTTTGTGGAATCACCTTTTGTCTAGTAAGAATATATCCCAAATAATGACTAACTTCTTCCTTTTGAATTTTATCCTGTGCTATTACAAGTCCAAACGGAGAAAAATATTGAGGTAAAGTTTTTAAAATATCTTCTAAAACATTTCTATCACTATATGAGAATAAAATATCATCCATGAAATGAGCCGTATAAACCTGAGGCCATCGTGCACGCACTGGTTTTAATGTTGCATCAACATAAATTTGACATATAGTTGGGGAATTTTTTATTCCTTGGGGTAAAGTCCTCCATTGATATCTTTGATAAGGTCTTTGATAGTTTGTTTGAGGAATTGAAAAAGCAAACCGTTTTTTATCTTTTGGATGTAATGGGATGTTAAAAAAACAATCTTGTAAATGTATAACATATACAAACCAACCAGCAGGGAGCGCTGAGGGTAAAGGAATGCCGGGCTGAAGGGCTCCCATTTGAAATAAGGATGAATTTACAGCACGTAAGTCCGTTAAAAGTCTCCACTTGCCTGATTTTTTTTTTATCACAAATATTGGAGAATTCCAAGGAGATGTGGATGGTTCTATGTGATGTAGAGCAAGTTGTTGATCAATCAATTCCTGTGCTGCCTGTAACTTTTGAGTAGTCAAAGGCCACTGATCTATCCAAATTGGGTCATCATTTTTTTAATTAAGCTTTAAAGGATTCATTTCCCTAAGCTGTAGAAACATGCAAAATATTAAAAATGTATATAAGCTCTCCATTGTTTTAATATATCTCTTCCTAAAATAGAAACTGGCACCTCTAAGATATAAGGTTTAATAACAGCAACTTGACCCTCTTCATTTTTTATATGTATATGCATTGTGGCTTGTCTAATTGTATTTACTGGAGTTTTACTTACTCCTTTTATATTACATGGAATAATAGTATAAGTAATATGAGAAGGCCAATCAGTAGGTTTAACAATAGTAATATCCGAGCCTGTATCTATAAGAGCCTGAATTTTCTTATGCTCAATAAAAATATTAATAAGAGGTTGTTGTTGAGATAATTTAGCTGTCCACATTACATTAATAGGATTAGTACTGCCGAACCCTCCTGTTCGCTGAACAACAGAGGATCCTATTGGGATATAAGGCAGTAAAATGAGTTGAGCTATACGTTCTCCCTTTAATAATTTATAATCTGTAAGTGAGGACATCAGAATTTGAATTTCTCCAGTATAGTCTGCATCTATAATTCCTAAGTGAACAGTAATGCCTTTTTGATTTAAACTAGATCTACCCGTGAGCAAGCCAAAAGTTCCCGCAGGCAGGGGACCAAAAATTCCTGTAGGAATTCTCACGGGAGATTGTCCTCCTCTTAATTCTACATCTTTTAAGGCTGGTATGTCCACTGTGGCACTGTGTTGGGTGGCTGGCTGTAGGGAGAATACGGTAGATTTACCCCATTGATTTGTCCGGGGCCGGGGTAGGGCCCGTTCTCCCGTTTCCCTTTTGTTCAGCTGAATTAACTTGTTTACTCCTGCATTCACGAGCCCAATGATTTCCCTTCTTACATTTTGGACATAAGCCGGGAGCTCTAGATCTCTTTTTTTGATCATTGCCTACAAGTTTTGGACAGGCCCTCTTTACATGTCCTATCTGACCACAATTAAAACATTTTAAAGACTGTTCCTTTTTAGATTGCCAATTAGTCCACGTGGTTGCCATGGTCTCAGCAAACAGTTGCATTTTCCTAGATTCTGAATTTAAATCTTTACATTGTTTTATAAAATTGTCAATCGTTCCAGTATCTTTTATTGGAATTAAAGCCCTTTTGCATTCATCATTAGCATTTTCAAAAGCTAACATTTTTAAGAGATGCTCTTGTAAGTCTTGTCCCACTACTGTTTTTTCTATAACATTTTGAAGTCTTGCAATGAACTCAACATACGGTTTATTGGCTCCTTGTAGAACTTTAGCCCAAGATCCATATTCTGATCCTTTAGGCCGTATTTTATCCCAAGCTTTTAAAGCAATATCTTTTAATTGAGCATGAATCTCTCTTGGAGCTCCTGCCTGATGCTCAACAGTATCAAAGAAACCTGTACCAGAGAGCATGGGATAAGAAAGGAGTCTAATATTAGGATCTCGATCGTCAGCATTTTGTCTTGCCTTTTCCGCACAACCTTCCATAAACCACATGTGCCACTGTAAATATTCTGGCTCCTTTAAAAGAATTTTGGCCAAGGCTTTCCAATCATAAGGAGCAAGATTACCATACTGATCTGCTACTGATGTTATTAATTCTCTAGTGTAATGAGCCTGAGGGCCATAAAGGGTTACAGCCTTTTTTAATTTTGCTAAATCATCCATATTAAATGCTTCCCATCTAGGGGGAACTGCCGCTCCATCTATTGGCTGTGGCCTGATTACAGGGAAAGCAAAGGCAGGCTTTTCCTCATCAGAATCCCCTAATTTTGGTAGATCAGCCAAAGCTAGCTTGGCTTTACTCCAATTAGGGTTAGATGGAGGAGGTGCAGAGGGAACTACAGGCGGGTTTTGCTTAACGGAGAGTTGTTTCACCTCTTGTGTTAAATGTTGTATAGCCTGTAAAATTGGGCGATTGTCATAATTTGATATTGCTGCGGCAGCTAAAGCTGAGTCGGCTGTAGTGGATTTTACTTTTAGTTTGGACGCCTTTTCACTACTTAAAGCGATAGCGTCATTTTGAACTACATTCTGCTCCTCCTCTGTGAGGGGCAATTCCTGAATAACTGGCTTAATTTCTAGTTGAAGATTTTTTACAATATGTTCATCTTCCATAGCTTTTAATAAAGAGTACACAACCGACCAAATAGCCCAAAAACGTAAAGGAATCTTTTCCTCCTGTTGCATAGCCCTTTCTATACTAACCCTTGCCTTCCTCCATACTTCTACATCCAAAGTTCCTTCATCTGGAAACCAAGGATTATATTCTTTAATTGTATCAATACACATATCCAAGTCAGCTGACCTGAGCGATATGCCATATATAGATAATAAATGTTTAAGAATTTTTAAGAAAGGAGAGGAAGCAGATTGTCCCATTTCCCCGTAATAAAATTATACTTACCTTCCTAAGCGACCTTCGGAGTCCCTGTTCGGGCGCCACTTGTCGTGAGTGTCTTAGAGCACTCTGAACTCCGGGCAAGGTAAACACGCACACACGCCTGATCGGGACACGGGGGGTACAGTGCTCGGAAAAGAAAGACAGGAGAGACACCTTTACTGTCTGCACCGCGTTACACTGCACTGCACGCACAATCTTTATTTTAGGATTCATATATAGTAAACCCGATCAGTTCACAGAGCCCAGATAATTAAGTAGTGAAAAGGCATTCTTTGTGGCAAGCTACAACGTGACAGACTACAATGTTTATTCTAAAGCTATCTAAGTGAAATAAATAATCACAACCAGTTCTTATAACTTCTCTAGCCCAGGAAGAAATTTATTAGCTCAAGAATGTTGTTAATTTGTCTGCTGTTAGTGTCACAAAGGGTGGCCAGCCACTTCCTCAAGACTTCTGCAAAACAAAGCCAGCTCACAGTATGGATTCCAGAGGGTGAGGGGCTCACTGAGAACAGGCATTCCTATTCTACCTCCTTCTCGCATACCAGGGTGGCTATTGTAAATTGTAGGTTAGAGGGGGTTGGGCCTACAAAGTGACACCTCATCCCCCACACACAGGGATCCTGGGCCCCGCAGCAGATGGAGCTGAACCCTGGCTCAGCCGCTCCCCGCTGTGCCTGCCCCCTCTGGTGGGAGCCAAACGGCCAGGTCCCTTCCTGTGTCCCCCAGGGCCCGGGATCCACGCAGCAGGGCCTCTGCACTGAGCTACAGCCCAGACGCTTTTATCTTTTATTTTGAGATAGGGTCTCACTCAGACTGGATTCAAACTTGCCCTCCTCCTGCCTCAGCCTCCTGGAGTGCTGGGATGACAGGTGTGCACTACTGTGCCCAGCCGCCTTCCTATCTCATTGTTAAAAACGAGAGCTCCGCTAGGTTGTGGGTCCCTCTGAGTGTCCAAGGCAGGGCGCAGGCCCTCAAGCTTCCTGTGTTTTGAGCCGGGCAACCCGGAAGGGAAGAACAGCCCTGGAGGCACGATGCCCCCAGCACGCTCCGACACAGAAGCACTCACAGTTCCCCTCGTGGCTCTGTGAGGAGCTCCCCGCCATCTCCAAGCGCTGGAAAGCTAGGCTCAGAGGGGCCGTGGGGTGACTGAGGTCACACAGCAAGCACGGGAGTCAGGGCTGGAGTGCAGGCGCCAGGCCACGCTGCTGGGGGGGGGGGGACCGGGGATGACACTGACTCATCCCAAGGGCAGGGCGGTGCCTCCTGGGGCAGAGGTGTTGCCCCCTGGAGCTCCCCGCTTTCTCATTGCACCCAGACCCTGCCAGTTCCTGTTCCTCGACTGTCTCTGGCTGCTCCCTGCTGCAGCCCCAGCCTTCAGTACAGGCCCTGCACACAGCAGGCCCTAAGTCAGTACTTGCAAATGCTTTTACAGTCGTTATTAAATCAGTGCATTCATCTTTGAGTTAGCTGAGCACCTACTATGTGCCAGGCTCAGTGCTAGAGGCCAGGGGTCCGGAGCTCACCCAGCAGACTAAACAGACCCTCAGTCTGGTGGCACAGCTGCCTGGTAACCCTGGTGGTGACAAGTTATCTGTGAAAGAAAGAGGCAGATGATGGAGGGTTAAGAGCACAGCCTCAGGGCTTGTGTCCCCTTCCCCCATGCCACCTGCCAGTGCTGTGAGCTCCCTCAGGACACCTCACACCCCTGCCTCAGTTTCCCCAATATGGTGCCAAGCCCAGGAGCCGCATGCCAGGGCTGTGGAAGGAGTGTGGCTTCCAGGCACTCCGAGTAGCTCCCAGGGGTGCCGTGACTGCTGCTGTGGGAGCAGTTATGAGGGCCGCATCCTACTTGAGGGTCAAGGTGGTCCTGGTGCACCCTGGGCTCCTTCCCCAGAGCTCGTCTGTGTTCCTGGGGTTCCCTGAGCTGTGCAGGAGGGCTGATCCCCACCTGCTGAGGATGTGGCCCAGACCCGGGGACACATCCGGGCTTCTCAGGGCCAGAGGGTGTCACCACCTCATGTGACCGGGCAGCACTCCTGGCCTCCAGGCCTCTGCACCTGGGCTCCTGCGTATAATGAGTCCCCTCATCAGAGCACAGCCCCTGTGGGGCACGGATGGCTGTCCCCAGTGGCTGGAGGAGCCCAGTGTAGGGTAGAATCACCTGCACAGTGACAGCAGACGGTGAGTTGGAGGAGGCCAGGGAATGCGATGGGCAGGGCAACCTGTCACTCCGTTTCCCAAGGGGGAAACTGAGGTTCAGCAGGTTTCCCAAGCTGCTGACAGCCGCACCCTACTGTGGCGCATCCTCTTCCCTGCCCCACAGAGTAAAGACAAGGTGGCACTTGGTCTTCTGTGGTCTTACCCTGGGCACCCCAGGGCAGCCCCTGAGTGATGTCCAACCTGCAGGCTCAGAGGGGGAGTGGCACCAGGACAGGGCAAGCACGGAGGGACCTGGGGGAGGCCACCACCCCTGACTGTAACAGTGCCCTCCAGGTGGCCCAGGGCAGGCAGGCATCTGGGATCCCTCCCAGCGCAGCCACCCAGCAGCTGGACCGGCCTCAGCTCTACCTCTTCAGGTACTAGGAGGACAAAATGAGAAAAAGACAGGTCCTGGGGGTCTTTGTAAACTGTAGAGCACGCCCCAGAGGCTGGCCCCTGCCTCTACCTGCACAACCTACACACTGTAACAAACAGAGGAGAGAAAACCCCAGGGGCTGCCTGCCAGCCTTCAAACCCTGCCTCTGCCACTTGCTGGCAGCTTCGCAAGTCCCCTGTCCCCTCTGAGCCTTTACTTCCCGGTGTGGGGAGCCGAGAGGACCTGAGCGAGGACCTAGCGAGGACGTGCCTGCTCCGGCCCCGTGCCCCCAGTCAGATGCTGAGACCCGGGTGGCCCTGGCCTCTGCCTGGAGTTGAGAAGCTCTCAGAGCTAATCCTGGGTAAATGGGCTGGGACAGGCGGGGGCCAGGGGTTTTAATTAGCTCCTGCCCTGAGGTGAGGCCACTGTCACTCCACTGCTGGCACATGCCACCTGCAGTGAGGGGGACGTTGGGCCCCCCTTCCTCATGTCTTCAGCCGTCCCCCAGCCCTGTGCCCTCCCGGCTGGCTGTCCAGCCTTGACTTCTGGGAGCCCTGCAGCCTTGGGAAATGAAGGGCCTCTGCTGCCCACCATGCATTGCTGGCTTGTGTCCCCTCTTCCTGCTGCCTGCCTAACAGAGGTGCTGAGCTTTACCGGCAGGGCTATGTGGGTGACAGGTTGCTTCCTGGGTGCCATGGGACTGCTGGGCACCTGCTGCCTGGTCCCTGTGGGTGGAGACACAGAGGCCAGGGAAGCAGGGGCTCCAGACCAGAGACATCAAGGGCAGAGGGGACCCCTGCCTCGGTGCAGGCCCAGGACTCACCACACTGGCACAGCACCTGCACCCCGGCCCCTCCCCAGCTGGCGCCTGCCCCCGACAGTGTCTCCTGTGTGGGCCATCGTCCTTGCCTCTGGCTCCAGGCACACGCTGGCCTGACCCAGCCTCGGAGCCTTCCATCACCTGTCCCCAGAGGGTGGAGACGGGAGGTGCTGAGTGATTGGCTTCTGTGTGGCCTCACACACAATCCGAATGCACCATGGTTTCCCCTGTGGGGACGGTGAAGGAAAGGAAACCAGAGGGCCACATGTCACCAGCCCGGGCCACCCTGGCTCCTTCCTCCTCACAGAAACAAAGCCTGTTTCCAAAGAAGCACCCCACCCAGCTGAGCCCGGACCAGAGAACTGCCAGCGGAGCCACAGAGCCAGCTGCAGAATCCGTCTACACGGTGAGTCCCAGGGCCTGGGCTTTGCCACCTCTTCAGGCCTAAATTGGGATATGACCCCCTGGCTCAATCTGTACCCACTGGGGGAAACCTGTCTGAGTCTCAGTTTCCCCATCTGTGAAGTGGGTGCAGAGACTCCTGCCTTGTGGTGAAAGGAGAGACTGCGTGTGGGGGACCCTGGCTTTAGGTGCATGTGGGGAGCCACCCCCACCCCACCCGCAAACCTTTTCCCTTCTGGAACAAGGTGTAGCAAGGGCAAGGGTCAGTGAGGAATGAAAATGTCTCCTCATCTGACCAAATGACATGGACCAGCTCCCCAGATCCTGTTTACAACATCGCAGCCCCAACAACAGCAATTACCGAAAGAGAAAAGGGGGGGCACACCCCAAACCCACACCCGTGACCCTGCCAGGACCCTCTCTCCCCACCGTGCACAGACGCGGCCTTGCAGGTGTAGCAGACACTCGGCCATAGCACGGTCTTCGTGGTTAGGCGGGGAGGGGACAGGGAGCCTGAGAGCCCAGCACTGGGCCTGGCGCTGAGGGGCTGAGGAATGGGCTTTCATAACACCAGTGCCACCCTCGCTTGGTCCCGGGAGGCACAAGGCTGCCAGGCTGGGCTTCCTTCCCTTCACAGGGGTCCCACAGGCCTCCCTGTGCCCCTCCCACCTCTGTCCCCACCACCCCAGGGCACACGCCAGCCTCATGGCCTCCCTCCAACAACCCATGAGGGCAGGCCCAGAGTCTGGGGCTAGTGGCAATGTGGCTGAGGGACTGTCCCCATGGGGCAGTGTCCAGGGCTCCAAGGAGAGCAGGACACTCCACCCCCACCCCAGGGAATTTCCACGGCTGCTGCTTCCCCAAATCCAATCTCTCCCGGCAGCTCATGCCATGTTCTCTTTCGGGGTTCTGCCATCAGCTGTTAGGTGAAGATCTCGGTTTCCCTCCCTTCTGAGGGACACACACGCACATGTTACGTAGGAAGATAACCCAGTCGTGGCAGCCTCATCTTCCTCCAGGAAACATGCTAGGAACTGACTTCTCTGCCTTCCCATCTTTTCTAGAAATACACAGAAACAATGCACACACCATGGGGGGAACCGGGAATTGAACTTGGGGCCTTGCACTTGCCAGGCAGGCTAAATCCCCAGATCTATTTATTTTAGATGGAACCCAGGGCCTCAGGTGTGCTAGGTGTACACCCCACCTCCCAGCTGCACCCCAGACCCCCATTTGTTAAAATTACAGTTGCACGGCTAACTTTTTTCAGGTGACGTATCCTGTGATCATTTTTCCATTGAACAAGCAGCCCCCATGAGACTTTTATTCTTTTGGTGCTGAGAATCAAACTCACAACCTTGCACTTGCCAGGCAGGCTAAATCCCCAGATCTATTTATTTTAGATGGAACCCAGGGCCTCAGGTGTGCTAGGTGTACACCCCACCTCCCAGCTGCACCCCAGACCCCCATTTGTTAAAATTACAGTTGCACGGCTAACTTTTTTCAGGTGACATATCCTGTGATCATTTTTCCATTGAACAAGTAGCCCCCATGAGACTTTTATTCTTTTGGTGCTGAGAATCAAACTCACAACCTTGCACTTGCCAGGCAGGCACTTATGCTGCTGCACTGTATGCCTGGCCCAAGACTTCCTTGTTGGAAGAGACTCACTTGTGCCTGAGCGGCTTCTGCTGCCTATAGCAGCCTCTGGGGCTGAGGCTGACCTCTCCAGTGTGGCCAAGGGTCTAGGTGCTTGCAGGGACACGGGTGGCTGAGGGAGGTCTCAGGGCCGGAGGGAGATGCAGTCAGAGGCCCCCAGACCTTACTAACCCTGAGCCAAGGTTCATGGGCTGGGGCCATCTCTGGGCAGAGATAGGTGTTGTTAGTGACCATGATGACAGGAGCAGGAGCCTCCTGTGGACACCCCGCTCACTGGTACTCTCGGCCAGGTGTCTATGTGCAGGTGTTGTCACGCTCTCGTGGGTTTCCTGCTTGTTGATTGCTGGAGTGTAGAGATATGGGTGATTTTTTTTTTTTTTCATTGAGACAAGCTCTCACTGTGCACTTCAGGCTGGCCTTGGGCTCACTGTGTAACCCAGGCTGGTCTTGAACTCATCCTGCCCAAGTGCTGGGATTACAGGCGAGTGCCACCATGCCCGTCTTGATACGGTTGATGGGGTTGTCTGGGTGTGATCTTGCTGAGCCCACCCATGAGCTCTGAGAGTTTCTCAGTGGATACTTTGGGTTTTCTAGGAGCCCCATCGTGCCATGCATGAACGATGGAAGTTTCACTTTTTCCTTTCCGAAATCTCTTACCTTTTTTTTTACGCCCTCCATCCTTTCCTTCCCTCTCTGGTTTATTGCACTGGCTAAAACCTCCAGTGTGAATGACCAGGACCAACAGGAGCCATAATGGAGGCACCCTTGGGCTGCTTAGAAACCCTGAGGAAGGAGCATGCATGTGTGTTTGCATGTGTGTGTGTGTGTGTGTGTGTGTGTGTGTACGTGCGTGCGTGTGTGTGTCTGTGTGTGTGTGTGTGTGTGTGTACACGTGCGTGCGTGTGTGTGTGTGTGTGTGTGTGTGTGTGTGTGTAGTGCTAGGAACCAAATCTGGGGCCGGGCACATACTAGGCAAGAACTCTACCTCTGAGCTATACCTTCAGCCGCCTGGGATTTGGATATGTTGTATTTTCATTATCTTTTATTGTAAATTTCCATAGAGGATTCTTTCTTTCTTGTCCTATTGGTTATTTCAAATGTTTTGCTTAAAATTTGAGGTTTTAATTGTTTTCTAGTTATTGTCCTTTTTTTTTTTTAATTTCTGGTTACTTTGTCATGATCAGATTTTAATCCTCTTAAGTAGTTTGAGACTTGCTTTGTGGCTCAGCTTCTATTCTGGTGCACTTGAAACAGACTTGTATTGTGTATTCCATCTGTCAATAGGTCAGGTCTGTTGGTCACAGCGCAGTATGGCGGCACATAGCTGTAATCACAACGTTCTGGGAGGCTGAGGCAGGAGGATCACAAATTCAAGCCCAGTTTGGGCAACTGTATGATATCTTGTCTCAAAGTAAAAACAACTAAAACAAAAAGACTGGTAGGTAGCTCAGTGGAACTACCCTAGGTTCAATCTCCAATATTGCAAAAAAAAAATTTGCTTTATCTTTAAAATAATCTATATTCTTATTGACCCTATGATCATTTGATTTTTGTGTGAGTCTTGGGTCCATACTATGTGACAGGTTGGTGATACAATACTGCCCTCGGGGCTTGTGAACAGGCTGTGACCTCTGTTGTTGTTTTGGTATTTTTTGGTGCTGCTGGAGATATGTTTCCAACCCTTTTTTATTTGGAGATAAAGTCCTGATAAATTGCTAAATTCCCCAAAATGGGCTCCCATTTGAGATCCTCCTGTCTCAGCCTCCAGAGGACTGGGATTATTGTGTGGCCACCATCCCTGGCTCCTTAAATGTCTTATCTTTTGAGGTGAGGCCCTTACCCCCTCCAACTGCCTCCTCTTCCTTCATAATTCCTGCCAACAAAACCCTTCCAAGCAGCCCCTCCGCCCTAGCAGGGTCGCCCACGGCAGCAGCATGAAATCCCTGGGTGGGTGGTCATTCTCTGTCCTCACTGTCCCGATGAGCCGGAAGCTTCTCCAACCCTTTCCTCCTTGGTCCCACCTCCACCAGACTCGCTGCCCCCCTCTTCCATCTCCGCTCACAGGTTCCTCCTCCAGATCTGTGGGGCCCAGACCCCACTGACTGGGGGGAGGGGCAAGCCTGAAGAATCCTTCTGGGCATCTACACGCTCCTCCCCGGGTGGTCCTATTGTGCTTAAGGTTCTGATTGTCACCCACACCCCGGACCCCCCCCAAGTTTCCGTCCACAGTGCCGAGGTCTCTGGACAGCCCGGCAGCTTCTGCTTGGTCGCCGCTTGCTTCTCCTAAGTCGGACTCCGGCTCTGGCCCCGCCTCTTTCTGCAGCTGTCGGCGGTGCAAAATGATGGCTTGGGGCTCGGCTTGGGGCTCAAATGTGGGGCTTTCCTTGTTTCCTCCCATCACTGCCCAGCTGATTCATCAGCGAGCCTGGCTCTGGAGCCGACCTGGAATCTGGTTCCCTGCTCCCCACCTGTCTCCCGTCTGGACACTGCCCTTGCCCTCGGCAGGAGGACTGGTCAGCAGCCAGGGCACCCCACTAAGCCGCTAGCCCATGGGGTCCTCCGTTCAGTGCCTGTGGTGTGACGAGGGCCTCGTAGAGCAGCAGTGACCCTGATAGAGGAGATGGGGAGAAAGCAGGGGGTCCCCGGAAGAGGGATCCCTGCGGCCGAGGCCTTCCCACCATGGGGGAGGAGTGCAGGAGGGCTCCAGAGCCCTGGGACACCTGAGTCCCGGGTGTGACCCACTCCCCTCTCGGAGACTGGTCTGTGAAGTGATTCTCAGGACTCTTGTGGGCCTCCAGGCTGTCACTGTCACTGTGCTGCTTCCTGAACTCACCAGGGTACCCACCCCCAGCCTGCCCACTGCAGTGGTTCCCCTTCCCGGGAAGCCCCTCCTGTCCTGGGATGGGGCCTTCTTTTTCAGATGACAACCATGTCCTGTCCACGGCTCTCACGGCCACCTTTGGCTTAGGTGATCATTGTCCTTCTGCAGCCCTCTCCCCTGGTACCAGCCAGGGCCCATCACTGTCCTTAATTTCCAGGGTGTCCTGGTCCTGTGGGACCCAATACAGGGCTAGGCGGACCCCAGTGGCAAATGTGGGGCGCCCATGCTGTGGTTCACAGCCTCTCAGCAGTGTCCTGAGTGCTGCTCCTGGCCTCCTCCTGGCACAGTGTCCCCATTCTGGCTGTCATTCCTTGCAGCAGGCAGAGACCTTTCCAACACACAACTGGGAATTAGTGATGACCTACAGCTGGGTGTGCCTCCCTTTCTAAACAGCACCCCAGATTTCCCCCTGGCTCTCAATGTCAGGACCCTCAGGCTAGATCCAGGCCAAGGCAGTGACTTTGCACAACCCTTAAACCCCCTGAAGGATGGCCTGGGCACTGCCTTCACACCCTTGCCAGGCTGATGACCAATCAGGTCAGCACTGTTACACACAGGCCAGCAGCAGACAAGAGAGTGGGCAGGACCTGAGTCTCAAACAGAGTCTTAGGACACTGAGCCCAGCACAGCCCAGGACAGTTCTAGCCCAGAGCAGCACAGCCCTGGGGTATCGTGGCCCAGCCTGGATGGCCAAGGCAGAGGCCAGCCTCTGAGAGGCCAGCAGTCTCCTCCAGCAGGCGCAGCCAGGGAGGGCTGGGGTGAAGCTGTGTCCTGCATCTCCCTGTCTGCTGCTGTGGGTCACGTCCTGAATGCAAATGCAGCCCACAGGTCAGGACTTGTCAAAGGCTTCACGCCACAGCTGCTAAGCGGTGGCCGTCTCTGTGGCCTGTCCTGTCCTCAGCCCACAGCTGCTCCTGCCCAGTCACCGTGCAAGTGCCCATCCACCCTCCCTGCGTCTGGCTCTGTCTAGCTCTGTTAGACCAGGTACACTGGGCAGGGGGTAGGGGAGCCACCCATGGGACCCCAGATCAGTCTTCTAGCTGAGATATGTAGGGGGCTCCCCCATCTCCTCTCTGTGACCAGAAATGTCCAGCTCAGTGCAGCTGTCAGATCTGTGAGATTGCAGAGAGGTCCAGGCCTAGATGGACAGGGAATGGGCTGACAGAGAGGTCGAGGAGCACAGCCTGTCCATTCTGCACCAGGGGCAGCTGGCACCCTGGGTGGACACACAGACCTGCACAGGTGGAGAAAGGTTCCTTCCCCTGGACCCACAGCTCCTCCTTGGGGAGGGGACCCATCGGAAGACCTGCAAACACCCACCTCTTGCTGGCTCAGAGACCTCTTGAGCGGGACCCCAAGGGAGCCCCACCGCCCCTGTGTTGGATGCCCTTGAAGTGAGGGTCTCCCAAGCGCCAAATGGTTTATTACATGGATTTTCATGCCCGGCTGCCTTGCAGCGCCTCCTTCCCTCCTCTCCTCCTGCTCCCCACCCTCCTCCTGCCTCTGAGCACCACCTGTCTCTCCAGCCTGCCTTGGCAACCCCTGCTTGACTGTTGCCAGGGAAACCGCCTCCTTGGCAACAAGCCGGCATCCATATGACACATACATGGGAAAGTAGGCTTCTGGCTTCTGCCTCTTGCTTAGGCTGTTGGTCAGGTTTGCTCTGGACCTCGGTGGGGTCAGAGGGTAGATCTGGGCTGCAGGAGGAGGGTGCAGCGTTTTGTCCTCTTTGATGATCACTCAGAAGCTGCTTATTAAGCACCTACTATTTGCCTAACTCTGTGCGGGACCCTTTATGTATGGTATCTCATTTACTTCTGTGCTAAACCTGCAAAATACAGATGATCATTGCCATTCCACAGTTGGGAAACTGAGGCACAGAGCAGTTAAGGGGTTGGCGTAGCTGGCAGGTATCATAGCCAGGATTGACGTAGTCTTGTGTGCTCCTGTCAGGCCTCTTCGATGTGGCTGGGGACACACACAGGTGAGGGAGGTGTCTCCTCTCCGTGGCTCACCTGGTCTCCATGGTCGCGCCAAGACCAGCTGTTGGCTCAGGAACCCAGAGACTAACAAGGCACAGACCCTGCCCTCAGGAGGCTCTCAGTCCAGGGGGAGGCTTCAGGGAGCAGATCTGACGTGGTGGCCCCCAGCCCAGAGGGAACTCACCTTTCTCAGGGGCTTCCCCGGCAGGAAGCCGGGGTTGTGTGGGGCTGTGTTCCCATGAATTCCCAGAGAGGAGCTCCTGGGAAGGACCAGAATCCAGGAAGAGAAATGTCAGGTGGGGAGGGGGCACCCTGAGATCAAGGGCTAGACTGCAGATGCCCCCAGCATGGCATAGACCTGGAAGGTAAGAGGTAACCCGACAGATGCTTAGGTCCCCTATGAGCCCAGGACAGCTGGTGGGGAGGGTCCGAGAGGGTGTGGGTGGGCAGGCAGGACTCTCACAGAGGCTGAAGCTTGGGACTGGGAGTGAGGGTGGATGGCAGCCGGGACTGTGGGTCCCAGGCAGGGGTGGGACAGGCAGGGAGGCTGGCAGACCCTCTATGACACGCCCTTACCTCCCGCAGGCCCTGCAGCACCGGGAGACCGAAGTCTACGCCTACATTGACAGCAAGGCAGGCACCCCGTGCCCTGCCCAGAGCCCTCCCTCCCAGGTACGCAGGGCCTGGGGACACCAGCCTCGCTCCTGGTCTGTAAACTGAGCCACCAACATAGCCCCCGCCTCACAGCTGGATGTGAGGACAGCCGGAGGGGGCAGCCAGCGGGCACCCACAGAGCACAGTGATGCCAACTCTCACTGGCAGTGTCTACACTGGCTGGTCACGCTAGTGCTGGCGAAATGGGAGCTGGTATCCAAGCTGGTGCCCATGAGCACGGCCTGGCCAGGCCTCCGATTCCGTCATGCAGGACCCTGGTCCTGGTAGCTGCTCACCTGTTCTCCCTGAAACCTCAGTTTGCTTCTTAGGAAAGTAGATGAGTCTGGTCTGTTTGCAAAACCGTGCACCACAGGATGCAAAAGATCAGTCTCTGTGCCAGAGCTTTGAATCTCATGCAGCACAAATTAGGGTTAAGCCTTGAAAAGTGGGGAGCCCAAGGCTTGGTGCCCATTCCCCAGCTTGGCCTGGGAGTACAAGTTGAGTCTCCTATTCTAAGTCAGTTACAAGTGACTTAGAATTTAGGGCCTTAGTTACAACTAAGTCAAGGCCTCCCACGCTGGCACCCAGTGGATGTCTGGAACACCCCAGGCAGTGGCCGCCCTGCACCAGGCCTTGGGATCCTGGACGGGGAGCGGCAGGGCTGTGTCTTCTGGGAGCCCAACCACATAGAGATGGTGCAAGGGCTGGGCTGCAGGGGGGTCCAGGCCAGCGCTTTGGGCAGGAAGGGCTCCCAAGGACCCAAAATGGGTCCTGCAGGGTGAATGGAAGCCAATTAGGGAGCCAGGGGTGTGGAGAGGGTACATGCCAGGCCAAACACAGAGCACGCATGGGGCAGGGGTGGCTGGACACCAGGCAGAGGACAGGCTGCAGATTTGGGCTCAGACTCCCTGTGGAGCCGCACAGGAAGTGGTCTCTGCCTTGAACGCAAAGCGTGTTAGCACAGGTCCATTTTTTCCTACCTAATGTGTTTCCCTGCTTTTTCTCTTTTCCTCTTCCTCCTCCTCCTCCTCTCTCCCCTCTGCCTCCACCTCCTTCTCCCCAACTTCTTCCTCCTTTTCTGCCCCTTCTCCCCCCCGCCCCCTTTCCCTCTTTCCTTCCCAGGAGAAAGAGCAGCAGTTCCAGGATGACAGCGAGGGGAACCTGGTCTATGAAAATCTCTAAGACAGTGGCCTTAACCAGGGGCTCGGAGCAGCCCCTCTAGTCAAAGACTCGATCTGAACCAGGAGCCAGGCCCCCAGGGACACAGCACCCCTCATGCTCAGACTCAGGGCCCCCCTACCTTGGGCTGCCCCACTCCCCCCACTCTGCACCCCAGCCTGAGCCCCTGACTGCATCCCGCCCTGTGGGCGCTGTGAGCCCCGGACACAGCAGGGATCCTATGGGTGCCTGCACTGAGCCACTGTATGATCCCCACCTGCGCCACTGGTCCAAAGGCTGTGTGGCCATGTCCAGTGAAGCAGGATGCTAGGGTGGGCTGGGGCTGGGCGGGAATGGTCAGCCACACCCAGGCTGCACTGGGGTGGAGATGGTAGGGAGGCCTAGGATGTGGGCCAGCAAGTGAGACTGAGCAGGGGTCCTGGAACAGGCTGAGTTGGTATTTGGGGTGGGGTGTAGGGTACAGGGCAGCTGCTGCTACACAGGAGCTTGGCGAATGACCTCAAGCTCTCCTCTCCCCTCAGAAGAAGCCCAAGCTGCTGCCCAGGGGGTTGGCCCCCTGTACTCGCCAGTCACCCTCTGCTCCTTAGGCCTCCCCAGTTCAGGGCCTAGTTCCCCAGAGTCCCTTCCAGCTGGCCACTCCTGGCCCCACTGCCTGTGCTGCTTCTGGTCACCCTCTTCCTCAGACTTCACCGGCCTTTGGCTCCAGCCCCTGACTCTGGGGTGGAAGCCAGAGGGGACCTGGTGGCCTCCTGACTCCTCGAGGCGCCCTCTTCCCCGTGCCAGTGCAGGGCCATGGCTTGCTGCCTCTCCAGCTGGGCCCTCAGGGGGCCTCTGAGTTGTGGAGGCTTAGGCTGGGGGTGGTCAGGGGGATCCCCAGTGCCTGGCCCGGAGCCTTCTGCTGTCCCCAGTGTCCCGAGACCCCTTGCGGTGCATCACACAGGGCCTCCGTGTCCCGGTCACCCAGGCCATCAGGAGCCGTCCTTCCCTTGCTGCTCTGCTCCTTGGCCTTCTCATGGATTGTCGGGCAGGTCAGCACCCCCTTCCTACCTCCTGGACTACTCCAGGGATTCCTGGGGTGCCCTCATATGAAACCCAAATGTGCTCAGAGAGAGGGAGCACTCAAGCCCAGCCTGAGTCCCCAAGCAGCACTGTACCACCAGGGCTCAGGCAGCATCATTTTTGTTGTTGTTTTTAGATTTTTGAGACTGGGTCTCACTATGTAGTTGAGGCTGGCCTTGAATATGTGGCAATGCCTCCTGAGTCTGGGATTACGGGCATGCAGCATCATGCCCAGCTTGGGCAGCACCTTCTGCAGGGATAGGAAGGAAGACTGGTGGGGGCTGGGCACAGACAGACCTCTGGAAGTCCCTGGGACAGTCCACTAGAGTGGCACCAGGCCTTCCAGGACAGCCGTGGCCACCCAGCTTTGTCCTCGGCCTTAGCCTGTGAACACACAGCGGGAAGGGCTCCCAGGGGCTGGATTTCATCAATGCAAGGCTTGCCTTGGGGGGAATGGGGTGCCTCATGCAGAGCATTCTTCCAGACTCCGGACTGCATTAGCCAGAGGTGGGGACTGGGCTGATGAACTTCAAAGCTGGCAAGACCTGGGGAGCCCCCAGCCCATGCCCATTTCATCCACCTCCTGGGCTGCTGTCTGCTGCCCTGGACCTTTTGGCGGGGACTCTGGCTTTTCCAGCCCTTACCAGGGAAGTAAGGGGCCTTGGGTGGAGACTTCACTGCCTGCCCTGGCTCAAGTGCCACCCTCAGGGCGCCCAGCTGCTGCCTGTTCCCACAGTCTCTTCCTCGTGAAGCAGCCAGCAGCGACCTGATAACATCCGCCTGGAGTCTCTCCTCTGCTGTTTTGGGGTTCCTGCTTCATTTGGAATAAAATCCCAGCTTCTCCCCACAGCCACTGAGGCTCTCATGACTGAATGGTCACCCTCTGGTGGACACAGCCGGGTGGCTGAGCCTGCTCCAGAGGAAGTGGAACACAGGGACGCTGAGGTCTCTAGGGAAGAGGGAGGAGCCATGTTCTGGAGCCCCATAGGTGACCAAGAAGACCAAGCATGAAGTCCCCAGCCCCCAACACCAAAACCCTGCAGAAATAGGAGGTGCAGGAGGAGGAGGGGACAGAGGGGGCCATGAGCTGAGCGCCTTGGAGCAGGGTGGTCACTGGGCTTTTCTTGGACCCCAGCAGCAACGTGGGCTTGAGCAGGTCACTGCTGCCTGTGCCAGGCTTGTGTGACAGTCAGGACTGCTCAGGAGGACAGATGGGGGACTCCCTAGCACAGGCAGGCTGCAGCAGGTGAGCAGCTCCCCCAGAGCCATCCTTCAGAGAACCAGGCTGCAGGGCAGCGGGGAGGGACTCTGCTAAGTGGGGGGACAGGGAACCTCTGAAGGGGGTGCCTGAGTCTGCTCAGGGAGCAGGGTGGAGGGGAGAGGTGCTGGACCTGGGATGCCCCTGGGAGATGCTGAGAGAGCTGGGAGGGTTCTTGAGGGCGGACGGATGTGACTTAGGATGCAGAGGAAGCTCCTGCAGGACCTCATCCCAGGGCCCCATGTGCAAGGGCACTTGGGGTCTGGGGGTCTTGCTCTTTTAGTTTCTCCCCAAGAGGGTTCCTGCCCCCTGCTGTCCCTCCTGAGGTCATGTTCCACCAAGGCTTTGTCCCCCGCCAGCCTCTCAGAGCCCCAGGGCACCTGAAACATTTCCATGACTTTCTCGACTCCCAGGCACCCATCTCAGCCTCTCCCAGGGGTGGCAAATGCTGGAAACTGGGTGAAATCCACGGGCCCCTCCAGTTAGTCTCACCTCTCCCTTCCTTCCACGTCTCATCCTTGAAGGGAAGCGGGGAGCAGTGGCCCCTCCTCAGGAAAATTTCCACAGGATTCCGCGCAGCTGAGTTTCCATGGGAACATGTGCCTGTCACCTCCAATTCTCAGTGGGGCTGGGGTTCCCTTCACAGCCAAATGGCAGGACTGTAGAGGGTGGCCTCAGCCAGGGGAAGCCACTGCTCTTTGGTCACCATCCCTCAAGTAACCTGAAATCAAGTTATAAGAAAAACCTGCCTCTCCCTCCGCCCCATCTAATTTAAAGGCCACGCTCCACTCTAAGGACACCTGTGGGATTTCAGGGATGGATTTTTATGGAGTTCAATAGTTTTCTTGGCAGACAGCTCCTCCAGGAGCGGTGGGTATTGCTTCGGTGCAGCCAGCTAAGTGGCTTCTCCCTGTCCCTTCCAAACTCCACGGGGTGTCCTTTGCTCCCTTGAGGGCCATGGCCAGCCCTGAATCCAGATTTCAGCCTTGGGGACAGCTGCCCAAGGCTCTGAGACACCCTGCTTCTTAACTCCTCCCTTGAGCTGTGGTCACAGCCATGGCTGTGGTCACATGCCTTAGCCATCATGGGTCAGGTCATGCTCTCTGCGTGAACTCGTGTTTTGCATCATGTTTTGATCTAAGCAGGGGACACAGGCATGTGCTATGGCCATAAGACATTTAGCTACAGCAAAGTCCCTGGGAGGCACTTTCAACCTGCGGGCCTCCGTCCCAGTCCCCCTCCAGGTAACTGCTGGGTCCCTGGAGATGTGTTCCTGCTCCTCATTTATACTGAATCTGTGTACATGCATGTGAACATACAAAACGGAAGGTGTGTGTGTGGAGTCCCAAAGTGCCTCCGTTGGGTCACTTTGTGGGCTGTGCCCCCGGGGTTTTGTTCACGCAGTTACATGTGGTATGGACCTGCCCGAGACAGCCTGGAGGGGCTGCCAGCCTCTAACTACAGCAAAGGATGCAAGGACAGGTGGCTCCTAACTCAGTCAGCCCAGTGCCACAGCCTCCGCAGGTGCTGACGGCTTTTCGGTCTCATGTAAGTGCTGCAGGGAAAGTCCTGGCACGCGCCTCGGCACAGACGTGTCTCCAAAACTTCCTCTGGGTGAAAGGACACAACAGCCCGGAAACTCCCAGATCGCCAGGAACAGAGCCGAAAGAGCCCCTGGGGACCTGATGTCCCCAGTGCTGGGCAAGCCTTCGAAGGACAAATTTCCTTCAAAGCGTTGTCTCGGTGGTTTATGTCCTTGGGAAATGGAGGCGGCTCGGTGGAGGTCGTGGAGTTGCTCCTGTCTGCTGGTCCTCACCAGCTGGGAGCCCTGATCCTGGCAGCCTGGATGTTTGGCTCCCAAGTCTCCCCTGGAAATTCCCAGGCACAGCATGCCCGGAGGTGTGAGCGGCCACTTAGAAGCTCTATAATCCAGGATAATGCTGCTGTAATTGGCATTGTTCTGCCTTTACAAGCCTCTCAGCACCTGGAAACTTACTTTGCAAGTGGCTGCATCTGGAGTGGGTTTTATTTCTTAGCACTGTGGTCCTCGAGGCATGGAGGAAGGCTGGCTGGCTTTCCCCTGTCTCCCCCTTGTCCGCCCAATCCCATTCCCTAATTGGCGCCCCATGGCCTGTGGGCCAGATTCCAGCTGACCTCCTGGCTTGGGCTCAAGACACAGCCCTGTCCTGGGTCCCCCATTCTGGGCCTGGGTTGATGCAGAGCTGTTTTTCTCCCTAAATCCTCCTCTTTCCCCCACCAAGCCCATGAGTCGTGGCAGCTGTCCACCTCCAAGTCCTTCCCTGTCTCTGCACTGCGTCTGTCCTTCCGTGGCACACACCTGACTGCCTCTTCCCTCTGGAGCCTTTGCAGTACCCCAAGGTTATGGTCAACTTAATGCCCTGGTACCAATTCATCAGTGATCATCTGTGATCCTAGTGCTCTGGGAGGCTGAGGCAGGAACTGTGGATTCGAGCTCTGCCTCTGAAATTTAGTGATTTAGCAAGCCGCTGTTCCAAAAATTAAAATAAAAAAGGACCGGGAATGTAGCTCTGCACAAAGCCCTTCCCCAGCACTGTGGTGGTGTGGGGAATCCTTTGGTGGGAAAAGAATCCTTTCAACAAATGGTGAAGGAAAAACAGGGCAGGCACATGCCCCGGAAGGACCCTGGACCTCACTCCCCACTCCACAGCCCCTTGTGGCTCCTGCCACCCCTTCTCTTGACAACACTGGCCTAGCTCAGCTGACCCCAGGCCACCAGCTCCTTCCTGAGCCACTGTCATGGGCTCCAAATCACCCCAACCTCCCCCACTTCCCGCTGTTCCCCAGGATGCCTGGCCCTCCCTCTCTGAACCTGTGCTGCTCTCTGGACTTTTCACCCTGTTCTTTGTCTGAAGGTTTCCTTCTCAAAGGCCACCATCTCCAGGAAGCCCTCCGGATGCCCTTGTCCCCTAGCAAGGCCTATATTTTCCTCTCCTCGCCTTGCGTGGGATCAGCTCACACACATCCGTCTCCCCAGAGGCCACCGCTTCCCCAGCGCGGCGCAGAGCGCATCAGTTTAGTCTCTCTTTGTGCCTGGCTCACCTTCAGAAAGGCTAAGAGCCATTAATTGGAAGAATGAATGAATTCTTTCCTTTGCCGGCAGCTTCAGTGCCTGTTCGTGCTGAAAAGGAAGGTTTTTTTCACTTTGCAGGAAGTGATCGCCTATGAGCATGTGACCCATTTCACACGTATGAACACTGAGACGGGCATTGGGCTGAGTCCGCCAGGAGAGCGGAGGCAGGAGGAGTTCGGTTTCTGGATGCAACCGACGGCCTGGCCCGGCGGGAGGCAGGGGAAGGGGAGGGAGGGCCAGCAGCCCCGCTCCGCCCCGCCCGCCAGGGCTGTCAGTAGGCGCGGTGAGGCCGCCGCGCCTGCAGCGCCTGCAGGGCCCGGGAGCTCCAGCTCTGCTGGGGTGGCTCTGCTAATTGATCCCAGAAGCTGCTGTCACTGCCAAGGGACGCCTCGGCGGGCTTAGCGATGTCCTAACCGCAACCTCTCGCCTCACCAGATGGCTGCCCCTCCTGCCTCAGCTGCAAGGCCAGGCACCCTGATCTGTGAGGGGCTGCCTCCCTCCACGGAGCCAGCAGGACTGAGCCCAGCCAGGAGCAGAAGGGGGAGCCCCCCAGAGGCCGAGGGGGAGGCTCAGGGCTGCTCAGTGAGGATTCAGCTTCCAGTGCCCACCCCACCCCATCCCCCACCCACTCCTCCCACCCCCCACCCACCCCATCCCACCCCCCACCTATCCTTCCCACCCCCCACCCACCCCATCCCACCCCCCACCTATCCTTCCCACCCCCCACCCACCCCATCCCACCCCCCACCTATCCTTCCCACCCCCCACCTATCCTTCCCACCCCCCACCCACCCCATCCCACCCCCCACCTATCCTTCCCATTCCCCACCCCATCCCATCCCCCCACACCCCCCACCCGGCCATCAGCTTCCAGCGGGTGGAGCCCAGAGTCAGCACCAGGGTGAGCAGCACAGTCCCTGGAAGGACCCCACATTCTGGAGCCAAGGGACCAGATCCAGAAATAAAACTGTTTCCTGTGGTGCGAAGTGAGCCCCAGGCTTCCCTGAGTCGCGTGGGCTGAGGACAGACCGCGGAAGCTGCGGGCGGAGGAGGAGGGCCCGGCGGCGCCTGGCCCGCGTGATTCCCGGCCCCGGGGTCGATGCCCAGGCTTCTTCCTGGGTTGGGATCAACGGACATTTCGGTTGCCCTCCCGCCCTTCCCTGCTCTGGGGCCTCCTGAAGAGGATGGGGCTTCTGTATGGAGCACAGAAAATGTCCCGGATTTGGTAGCGGTGGTCACGGTTGTACGACTTTGTGACCCGTCACTTTCCAAGCGTGAGTTTCCAAAACGTGGGTTCCATTCCAATAAAATGGCACAGACACCAAACAATACCCTGCTGAAATACTTTCTGTGTCCCCTGTTTGTCACCCCTGGGACAGAGTACACCGTGCACACAGCACGCACACATCTCTGGGACCCAACCCAGCACTTCTGTCCTCTGCAGCCTTGCCTGCCCCATCCCTTCCCTTTCTCTTTCCCTTTCAATACCAGGGCCTTTCTGGGGCCTGTCTTAAATTCCAGGCTCTGACACAGGAAGCTCTTCTGTCTGCTAATTAAATACCTCCTGAGTTCCCATTTGAAGATGAGTATTGATCCCATTTCACAGATGAAGAAAATGAGGCTCAGGGAGAAGTCGCTACTTGCTCATAGCCATGTAGTTGGTGGATTCGAGCCCTAGTGGTGGCTTTAAAACACATGCTCTGAGCCACTTCGCTCGATGGCCTTTATGTCCCCCCCCCAAGGTGTCCATCTTCTAATCCTTGGAACCTGGGACCGGTCCCTGATATGGCAAAGACTTGCAGATGTGACTAAGACTCTTGAGATGGGGTGATTATCCCGGATTATTAGAATCATAAATGTTCTTATAAGAAGCACGCAGAGGGAGATTACAGGCTGAAGCCCACGTGGTGACCGAAGCCTAGAGGGAGGTTTGCGGGTGCTGCGCCACTGGGTTTGAAGATGAAGGAGCTGTGGCTGGGGGGGCTCCAGAAGCTGGAAAGCACTGGAACTGTCTCTTCAGAGCCGCAGAGCGTGCCTCTGTGCACACCTCTGTCACTGCATATGGAAACTGTTTTGAATTTCCAGCTTCTAGAACTGTAAGAGAATAATAAACGGTGTTGTTTTAAGTCGCAGGTTTGTAGTAATTGCTTACAGCAGGGCCGCACACTGATGGGCTTCCCCTCTGGAGGAGCCTCCTCGGCTGGCCTCTGGAAGGTTCCTCAGCCCCAGGGCCCTGGGTTGTCCTGCACTGCCCTGGGGGATGCTTCTTCCCAACTCTGGCCCTGGAGCTGGCTTGCACTGTGGTCTCGGTCTTCACGTTGAGTTTAGGCCTCTTCTCTTGCTCCCAGCACTGTTCCCGCCAGGCTGGCGTCACCAACAGTTACCCACGGGTGGGTATCAGCTCTGGGACATCACGGAGAAGGAAACTGAGGCTTGCAAGGGGCAGTGAATATCTGCGACCACTCAGCTGGTCAGAGGCCAAGCCTGGAAGTGTATGGCCTAGAGCGGACCAGTGCACCCAGACTGAAGGGCTTTGAAGAAAAGAGGCCATGCCTGCTGCCACTGCCCCCCAACACCACCCCAGAACCCATCAGGGCCCCGTGGAACTGGATCCTTCCTGGGTGGGCTCAGCTTTCCCGAAGATAGCAAATTCCAGACCAATAAGAACAAATAAATGAGGGGTGATTACTGACAATAGGAAAGGATACACAGCAGGGCGCCTCCAAATCGCATCTCCTCCAGTATAGTTTAAGTGCTTTATAGGTCATTAACTACTTGACAGAGAGAGCCTGACACTTAAAGCAAAGAATTTGGCACCTCTGCCAAGGAAAATCAATCAGAAATGAAGACAGAGGTTGGAGGCAGTCAGATGGACGGGGTGGGCAAACAGGATTCGATTTACACATAATTTTAAGGCCCTCTCCATTGTGGAAAGGGAGGGGCACTGGTATTTGAGGCCATTCGTAAATCCCAAACTAGAGCTTAGTAATACTTAATCTCCCCGTGTCATCTTTTCTTTTCTTTTTATGTCATTGATGCTAATGAAATCTTTCTAAGACATGGACAAGTAGAGGGCCAGGGCCAGGCTGAAACGTCTAAGCTCACCACCTAACTCTGTCCAGTCAAGTGTTTCGGTTATGATGGAAGTGTCCACTTTTTTTTTTCTTTTTTAATGCCATTTGGCTTTTTTTCCTGTCTTTCAAAGTCCTTTGGGTCTCCAGCCCCAGCTTGTCCGGGAGACCTAAGCTGACCCACCCAACCCTGGTCGAGATGTTGCTCCCACCTCTGAAATTGGAGTTCAATTACTGCCTCTTTAATTAACTTGGCAATTAATCACCAGCTGCTTGTGAAATAGCTTTTATTGTGCTTGTCCATCTCGGGATGTAGTGGGGTAGGGACTGGGCAGGCTGGGGGGAGGGCGGCGGGACAGGCAGGCAGGGCTCCCCCTCCAGGGCACCACGCTGGGTTTCCCCTAGTCCTAACCCCAGGTACCTGCCTCTGGAACCTGATTTGGAAATGAGGTCTTTGCAAATTGAATCAATTTAAGAGAAAGCCACAGTGGATGAGGTAGGACCTAAACTGAATGCCTGGGTCCTTGTAAGAGGGCCAGGAGAAGTCACAGACACGGGGCGGGGGTGCCTTCCTCCGCCCAAAGCCAGCTCCTCCCCTCTGTTCTGCCCGTGGCTGCCCACCGTATGCGAGCCAGGATCTCAGACAGTATTTTTCTGGTCAATTAACCTTCCCCAGTCCAACTCCAGCAGCTGCTCCCACACCTTTCTTTGTCAGAGGAAGCCCTCTCTCCCATCCCACCTGCCGCACCACCCCTCAATCCCGAGAGCCTGCTCAGGGGACCCCCCCAAGGACACCCCCATGGAAGAGCGGCACTCCTGCTCCACAAAGTTTTCCCAGCGACCGCCCTGCGGCTCCCCCGCCCCCGCCCCCCTGGCCAAACCGTCAGGTATCGGCAACTGAGGCAGGGTGCAGCGGCGTGCTTCCGACTTCCTTCGTGATTTGCGATGTGGGGGTTCCCCAAGAGGGACGGGGAGCCCAGCAAGTTAGCAGGCTATTAGCATGGAGGCAGGAACCGGCTCGCTGATACCGTCAAGCATCGTGATAGGTACAGCGCATTCACTGAAATAACTCATCTTGTGACCCGTTTTTCTTTCTGATCCCAACCTTCTGCTACAGGAGTAACAGGCTCTGGCAGCATCCGGGGACGGCTGGGAAGGGACCCGAGGCCAGAGGTGTTGGTGGTTCTGCGTGTCAGCATGGTCACTGCACCTCCAACCCTGGTTCCCCCATTCTGAAAGAGGAATTTCCCAAGGATATGCAGCCTTAAAGAGAGCTCTAAAAACCCACACGCACGTTTGCCATTCATCATTCAATCAACAAACACTTTTGGATCACCTACTACATCTCAGGTCCCGAGGGTATTTAATAGTACAAACCCGGGGTCTCAACCTCAAGGTGCTCTCTGGTACAGAACAAAGAAACGCAGCTAGCACCCAGGATAAGCGTTGTAATGGGGACGACCGAAGCGGAGATGAAAAGGCTGCACAGTTCACGAGGGACCCCCCAGGAGCAGCCGCCGATGCGAGAAAGAAAAGGCAAAGAACGAAATTTGTAAACCATTGCCAGCCGGAGCTGAGCCCTTCTTCCTCTCAGCCAATCAGGCGTCAGCATTGCCGGCCGGCGGACCAATCATGAGCTGGAACAGAAGGCTTAGTCGCAGGCCACGGTTTCCCGGTAGGGGGTAGGGTGGCCGAGGGCAGCGCGCCGGGTCCGGCCCGGCGCAGGCCCCGCCCCGTCTCCGCCCAGGCCCCGCCCACCCGCCGTCGGCCGCGCCTGCCTGGAGCCCGGGGCCCCGCGCCGGCCTGGGGGCCGAGTATTGTCCTAAAAGCCGAGAAAAGCGGAGGGGGCCCAGGGCCGGCCACGTGGCCCACGAGGATTTATAACATTTCCTTTCTCCGGCCACCACACTGCGAAATGCGTGGAAAAGACGACTCCGGCAGGACGGGAGCGTGAGGGCAAACGGACGAGGTAAGCACCGCCGGCCCGCTGCGCCCGGAGGGGTCCGCGGGGCGGGAGGATCGCGTGAGCACGAGCGGGGACGCGGCCCGGGACCCGGTGACCGGGGACTGCCGAGGCGGTGTACACGCGACCCTAAACCAGGGCGTCTTCGGCGGTCTGAGGGCTGGCCGGGCGGTGTAGACGAGCGCGTGTGGCGCGGCTGAGGCGTCTCCGGAATCAGCGGTCACGACTGGACTAGCGTTGGCAGCCCCGGGAACTCGCAGCTGCGGAGCCCGTGGTGGAGACGCGATGCTTGGACGCGGGCCCCCCCGGCGACCTGGGGGGACCTTCGTGAGGCAGCGGAGACCCGCGCTGGTGGTGGAGGCGCCGCCTAGAACCCCAGCGGGTGTAGACGCCGCGGGTCCCCAGGCGCGTAAAGTTTGCCGAGTGCGACCCGCCGGCTCGCGGGGAGGAGGGGGCCGGACGCTCGCGCGCTGCGCCACCACCTGTCACCCGCAGCCACCTCCTCCCCGGGGCCAAGGCGCCCCCGCCGGTGTGTGTGCGCGTGTGTGTAGGGGCACCTCCATGCCCCAGATTCAGCTGCTGGAATTCTTGTGAGTTGGGGAGGCTGTGAATCTGGCCCAAAGGGGCCTCATCTGTGAGGCTTTGGAACCAGCTCACCAAGGCCTGTTCCCTCTGGCAGGCATGGGCGCCTGAGGTGTCGCCATCTGCCCTGTAGATAATCTCAGAGGGGCCAACTTGGGGTCCCACCGCACTCTGCAAATCAGAGGTGGGGGGAGCTGTCACCTGCCTTGAGACTCCCTTTTTCCTTCCATCCTGCCCCAGCGGGGAGGATGGGGCTGAGCATGGCAGGGTGCAGAGGAGTGGGGTGTGCAGGGAGGCCCTGGGCAGGCCCTGGTCTGCTCCCTTGCTCCCGTGGCATCCGGTGGTCCTGCAGCCCTGGGCCAGGGAATGTATAGAGAGTCAGGAAAGTAGTAGCAGGCAGTGTTGGGCAGGGGATACCAGTGCCCACCTACTTTGTCCCCAGCCAGGGCTGCTGTTCCTGGGCAGGGGGGCTGGGGCGAGGTCTGATGCGCTGCTCGCCTATGGGGAAGGAAGACGCTCTAGCTCATATTGTGCAGAAGGGGAGGGCAGAAAGGAGCCTGCTTGCAGGTAGGGAGAGACCTTCGTGTCCAGGGTGGACCTCAGGCGCAGTCCCACCTCCTGTACTCCGCTCCTATACCCACACCTTCCTGTCTCTGTGAGGCCTCCTGCCCCAGGGTCTTGGCATGTGTTGTGTATGCTTTTGATGAAGAAATAGCCATCAAACTCAAACAACTATGCCTACTATAGGCCAGGCATGGGCATCTCAGTGGGGGAATAAGACAGACCCTGTATCTTTCTTCACAGGATTTGCAGATCAGTGCAGGGACTTGGTGAAAAACAACATATAGTCAGCAAGGGGACAGTGATACGGAGAGGAGAGGTAAAGTGGTCAGAAAAGGCTATTCTGTAAGGGCAACAGTGACTCTGAGGTGTTAGTGCTTCTCATCCCCAGGGCCAGTGTCACCCTCTCCAGGAAGCCCTCCCTGCCTTGACACTACTCCTGATGGAGCCCCAAAGCCTGGGGACCACTTGAGCATGAACGATTGTTATTGTCACTGTCATAAGGGCAGGACCTGGGATCTCTTTTGGGTGGGTCGCAGGCAAAGCAAATTAAGGCTGGGTAGGATTTCCCCTGAAAACACGGGAGCTGCTCGGCCGGCCAGATGTCCAGATGGCAGAAACTTCTCTTTCCTCTTCCCTGGCCCGGGGCCTGGGCTCCACACCCCATTTGCCGAGGGAAAAACCAGCAGGCACAGTGAGACAGGGAGGGGGAAGCCTGGCACGCAGGGCCCATGGCAGCGCCAAGGCTGCCCGCCTCAGGGAAGAGTGGGTCCGCTGGGAGGCTGGGGGCTGGCCTGTCCCTGTCCCTCTGCCCTAACTTATGGAAGCTGCTTCCTTCTAGCTCTAGTCTGGGAGACGGTGGTGGCAGGCAGGTACAGGGCAGCAGTGACTCCTTTACCTCCCCCAGTGCTGGGCGGGCAGGACCTTGGGTGGCCGTCAGGTCAGCTCTGGGCCCCAAACAGCTGCTCAGGTGAGTGAGCCTCGGCTTGTTGCAACTCCCGGCTGCAAAGACGAATCCAGCTCAGAGGCGCTGACTTCTTCATATTTTTCTTCGTGGCTTCCGTACACAGTGAATTTTCCCCTCCCCTGGCTCCGGCAGACCCGTGCGCCTGGCACCGTTCCTGTGGCAGATTATGCTCTCTCGGATGCCCGACAAAGCTTTTATCACATCCCCCTCCGCCCCGCCCCGCTCCAGGGGATTGAGCCGCCACCACTCAGGGCTAGAGAGACGGCTCCCTGCTTTATTCAGGGTCTGGCAGGGACAGAATAAAAGCAGCCTCCCCACCCGCCCACCCAGCCATCCAGCCCTCCTGCCTGGAATGGCTTTAAAAAAATTAATTTGCAGTGATTTACTCCCTTCTGTTCTGTAGGGATCACCAGCATTTTAAATGTGTATTTAAATCAGATTCACTGCTCCCAATTCAACTGTCCCTGCCCCCCCAAAGAGCATTGGATTCAGAGTCAGGTGACTCAGAAGTTCAGGCCCAGTTCTGCTAATGAGGAACTGTGTGACCTTGGAGAAATGACTTAACCTCTCTGGACCCCAGGGTTAATGGTAATCCCTCTTCACGGGGTGTTGTGTGGATTAAATTAGAGGACTTTCAGGGAAGAGCTGGCAAAGCCGGACCTGTGTTTTCTCCTCGATGATGCCTGGCTGTCCTGCTAATTAGCCTGGGGACCTTGGGCTGGCCACTCAGCCAACAGGCTCGATTTCCTTATCTGTAAAGCATAGGGGTTGTTGTAGGAAGCTAGAGCACAGAGTCCAAAGGCCCCTCTCACCTCCTCCTCTTGTCCTCTGCCACACACCGCTGCCCCTTTGGGGGTACCCCTTTCCCTTGTCCTCTAAATGCTGAGCTCTGATTGGACTTGTCCCCCTCCTTGGGCTCTCTGTGCAGTCTCGGGGTTGCGCCTGGCCCTGGGAGGCTCTCGGCTCATTTTCAGGGGGGCAATTAGCTGTGATGTCACAGGTCTGGGTGGGGGGCTGTGCAGGGCGCCAGGCCAGGCCACCAGGAGGCCAGGACCCTGGCATGTGGGGCTCCCCGGGCCTCGGAGGTCCCCACAGCTGCTGCGCTGGTGGGGGTGCAGAGGGCTCCCCAGCAAGGGCCTTTTGCGACTGTACTTTACGACTCCTGGAAGCTGAGCTTGAGCGTAAATTAGTTCTACCCTGTGCCTTTGTTGGCAGTGTCGGTGCTTTGGAAGCGCGGGGCTTTGTCAGGAAGAACAAAGCTGTTCCGTGTTCTTCTGATTTGGGGGAGGCTCGCCCCTGGGGGAGCCCCCTCTCCTCCGTGTCAGCCCGCAGCCCTTGTTCCCAGACTTGCTGGTTTTGTTTTGGGTTTTGAAGCCCCGTGGCTTGAGAGTCACATATGTTTGTGTGTGTGTGTGTTGGCTGAAGGGTTTTCCCCTCCCCTCCTTTTTGGCTTGCTGAGTGTATTCTGGGGAAGCTAATTCCAAGCACTGAACTTTTGAAATCACTGCTTCAACAGCTTTTAAAAATCTGGACCTAGTTACTCCTGTCATCCATGTGTAAAGATTTAGAGAAAAAAGATTCCCAGCCTGGGGGGTGGGCAGCCGCCTCGAGGGTGCGCGGCTTGTGGGTCCCGGCAGGGCTGGCTCTCGGAGACCTGAGGTCACAGCCGAAATGTTGAGCGCCTCCTGGGACGGGAGGAAGGGGGGCCGGTTCATGCGGTGCCAGACATCTGGATATGGAGAAAACATCTGGGTGGCTGGGCTTTTCAGGTTTCTGCCTGACATTTAATATCACCAACACGGAGCCTCCCCCACCCCATCCCCGCCAGCACCAGGCTTTTCCTGCCAACGCCTCCCCCCACCTGACTAGTAAGAAATATTCATTCTTTCCAATTCCCCAGCGTTTTCCCCTACCGGAAATCTGATGGGCTTGTGACATCATGGCTGGCTGCTGAGTGGTGAAGTGGATGCCACAAAGAAACCCGACTTATCAGATGAAGTCGGAAATCACTTTCCCTCTGGCGGGAGGAGTAGGCCCTGGAGTCAGAATTCCAGCTTTGTTTAAAAATTAAAAAAAAAAAAAAAAAAAAACAGAATAAAAGGAAAGAAAAAAGCCAAGCCAAGTCTTGCCCTGTATTAGAGGCAGTTTTCTTAAAAACAAGCAAACCGTTTGGCCCTCATCCTATTTTCATAGCAATGCTGGGTTTTACACAATGAAAGTGGCCAATAAATCGGACTCGAAGCTCTCTGTGGCTGTTTCTGTTGACTGTTTTTGTGTCCTTATTCACTAATAAAGGGGGAACTAGAGATGTTTGCTCTGTATTCGTTATTCAAATGGATTGCTTTTTTTTTTTTAGGGTCAATAAAATGCACAGGGTACACTGGTGGTTTATGTTATTTTTATGGCGTTACTTTGGACCTGACCCCATTGGCAAATATTGTATTTCCTCTGCTAGATGCCGGGCCATGGGGATGTCTGTGTGTCACCAGGCAGGGCAGGGGACCTGTGGGCCGGGACACTTCTTGGGATGAAAGGCTTCTTTGAAAGGAGCGGAACAGAAGTAAAGGGACCCATGGGCGACACAAGTCAGGGCAGCCCAGGAGGGGGATCCATTGTCTCTTCCTTCAAAAGAGCAACAAGGGAAAAAGCTCCAGGCAAGTGGAGCCTCCTATCCGCCTCACCCCTGCTGGCTCAGGTTTAAGGAAGTTTGAGAGTCTCTGTGAGCCAGGTGTGGTGGCACACACGCCTGTCATCCCAGCACTCTGGGAGGCTGAGGCAGGAGGATGGCAAGTTCAAACCCAGCCTGGATAACTTTGCAATTTGATGAGACCCTGCCTCAAAATAAAAATTTTGAAAAGGCCTGGGGATAAAGCTCAGGGCTAAGGTCCTAGATTTGAGTCCCAATACCAGGAAGAAAAAAAAAGTCTCCATGTTGTGCCTGCTAAGCCCCCAGCATGGGCCTTTGGAATCAGTGACACCAAGTCTCCCCTGTTGCATCTCCTGTTTTTTTCTCCGCAAACAGGCCTGGTGACGCCGGCATGTCTGCTAGGAGAATCCATAGCACTGTGCCATGCCTGGCCACACTCTGAGGTCAGCTCCACCTGGGAGCGGCCAGGCCCACCGCCCAGGTCCGAATCCAGGTTCTGCCTCTGCTCTCTGCGTGACAGTCTGTGCCTCGATTTCCTTCTGTGTTGAGGGCAGCTTCAGCTGTCAGGAGAGGACCGCTGGCTTCTGAAGAGACTTAGCAAGGGCTCCCCAGCACAGTGGGCCGGCCGGGGAGCCCAGGGCCAGGGGCCAGAAGGGCTGTGTCGTGCTGAGCATGGTGGAGGAGGGCAAACACCTCTGCACAGAGCTTTCTGTGCTCCATGTTGCCCCAGCAATCAAAGTCTTCATCGTGGCGTACCCAGGGCTCCCAGCTGCCCAGTCTTCCTCCTTTGCTAGCCCGCCCAGCCAGCAGCACACGCTTCCTTTGGATGCCACTCCAGTGAGTGGGTCCCACACGCTGAGCGCCGGGCTTCACTGCTTCTGTGGCCTTTGCATTAATTCAATTCTCATACCGATCTGCAAATGGAGAAGTAATTTTTTTCTGGTGCTGGAGGTGGAACCCAGGGCCTTTGCACTGAGCTATATCCCCGTTTCTTTTCATTTTATCTTGACAGGGTCTCACTAAATCACCACCTTGTTTAGACTGGGCCTGAGTTCATACTTCTGCTTTGGCCTTCCGAGAGCTGGAATTACAGGTGCGGACCATCATCCTTGGCTGGCTCTCTGTGTTTTACAGGAGCAGCAACGGAGACTTCGGAGGTTAAATATCTTGTCCAAAGCCCCAGATCCACAGTTCGGACCCGGGTGGATTCTGAGACTTTTCTCCTGCTCCCACCTTGCTCCGGAGCAGGAGCACCTGGCTGCCCGGCATGCCCATCACTGTTGGCCAGAGAGGCCTTTCTGCACTTTCCACCCTGGTGCCGGCAAGGCTGTCCACTTCTCCTGGAAGCTAGGAGCTGGGCTGTGGCCAGGTTTGTGTCCCCCATGAGGCTCTGCAGGCCAAGCCAGCAGGCATTTACTGAGCACCTACTATGTGCAGGGCCTGGGGACCCGCAGGGCAGCCCCCACACCCACTCTGCATTGTCCCCTCGAAGTCCAGGCTCATCCTGCCCGCGCCTTCGGCGACACCTCCATGCGGTGGACAGCCGGCAGTTCCAGCTTAGCGGGTCCCGAAGGTGAGCTCTGAGCCTGCCCTGCCCAGGGCTTCCCGTCTCACCTCCTCCTGCTCACTCGTTCCAGCCCAAACCTGGGGCTCCTTCCTGACTCTGCCCCCTCGCTCCCACCCTAGTCCACCCACCGGCAAACCCCACTGGTTCTACTGTCATCAGCTCTGGGACTCTGCCCGCCTCGCCTGCTGCCTCATGGTGCAGCTGTCTTTCCACGGTTTCCCCACTTCTCAGCAACCCCAGAATTCACTCGTCACTAAGTGGCCAGCATGGTCCTGTTAGAACTCCTGTCAGGTCCCACACTTCTCTGCCAGTAGCCCTGAAGCAGCTCCTGATTTCCACAGGGCTAGAGCAGAGTCCTCCCTGTGGCCCCCGCTTGCTTCCTCTCTGCCCTCTGGTTCTGCTACTCCAATTTGTTCACTGATCCTCCTGCTGGTCCCCCAGTGTATTCTGTCTGTTCTGACCTCAGGCCCTTTGCACTTGCTATGTCCTCCTTAATACATTCCTCTGGCATTTAATTCACTTTCTCTTTTATTGCCCTCAGAGCTCCAATCACAGTTCATGTGCTCAGACAGACCTTTCCTTACCCTGCTCCTCCATCCCTTTCCACGTCATGACTCTTTATAGCGTGACTTAACACTGACCTTATGTCACTAGACCTATCATCTGCCCATCTGCTTGATGTTGTGTTCTGGTCTCTTAACACAGGGCAGTTACCCCATAAATGTGTTGTAAGGAAGGTGAGTGGACGGATGTGGGTCAGGGTGTCAGGTGTTGGACATCTGGCCTAGGCTGGGTTCCGTGCTGTGTGCAGAGCCCACGCCTTTTGGGCCCCTGGAGCCCTGGCCTGGCGGGGGAAACAGCCCTGGAGTGGAAGTCCTGCAGCAGGTGCAGTCTGGGGACTGTCTTGGGATGGAAGTGATCCAGCCAGGTGGAGTGGGCTTCTTAAAGCAGTGGGCATGTGTGGGGCAAGGGGAGGGGCCAGAGCCAGGAAGGTCCTAGGTGCTGCCTGGAAGGACGTGAGGGGGTGGAAGCAGAGGCCTAGGCTTCAATCTCAACTCTCTTCCTGGGCATCGCTTCACCTCTCCAGGCCTCAGTTTCCCCTGGGAGAGACCCTGGACGCTTGACCATGTGCCTTTGCCACTGCGCTCACTGAGAGGCTGAGAACAAGCCTGGAGGAGCTGAGGGCAGAGAGGAACCTGCCAGGAAGAGTGTGGCGTGCTCAAGGGGAGCAGAAGGTGCGAAGCCTCGGGCCCCTTCTCCCACCAGGCCAGCCTCACTGCCGAGACCACAGCCCACCGCACCGGCGGAACTGGGCCACAGGTGGCCAGTGAAGGGCTGGACCTCGGGTCTGCCTGGCCCCACGGCCTGCCGCCCTTCAGTGCGTGCCTCGGGTCGGGAGGTGAGCTGGTGCCAGTTCCAGGAGAGCAGGACCCTGCCGGTGATGCCCTCCAGGCCCTCTGAGTGCTCCCCTTGGCTGGAGCTTCTCTGAAGACTCTAGATGCTTCTGGAAAGTTCTGGAATCATTAGCTCCCTGAAGCCTCTCAACCCCCTTATAGCAGAAGCTGCTGTCCCTGAAACAGTTGGAGAAACTGAGGCTTAGAGAGGCACATTAGAGAGGCAAGCTGGCCAGTGGGATGTCCTGCTGGGGACACTGCTGTGTTACCTCTGGGGACTGCCAGAGGGCCACCAAGGCTCATGTGAATAATTCCTCTGGAATAATTTACACTCACTTGAATAATGTTTTTCAGCACAGGCCGGGGGATTGAACCCAGCACCTTGGATGTGCTAGGTAAATGCTTTCTGTGGAGCTACACGCCAGTCCTTGAATAAATTTTTGAGATTGTATCAAAAAAATGTATTTTTTGAGAGGAAGCCAGGCAAGCCTGGTGGGGGAGAAGCAGTGCCCCCGGCCCAGTGCGAGAGCCAGGGCTGCAGCCCAAGCCGGTCAGGGCAGCAGGGGGGCCCTGGAGTGGGAAGCAGGGGCGCAGATCTAGGCCCAGCCCTGCCTGCTCCGTGTCTTTGCGTGCTCTCTTCCCCCGTCCACTCTGCTTTTCCTGGAACATGCCTCTTTACCCTTCTGCCCTCTGAGTGAGTCAGGGCGGTGCATAAAGAAAGGCACACGCCTGAGAGCCCAGCAGGCCGGCTTCAAATCCTGCCGCGCTGCCACCAAACCTGGAGAGAAGAAGAACAACAGGAACAGTGTGCAAACAGGGAACAGCCCAGGGGCTGGGGATAAAGCTCAGTGGTGTAAGTGCCTGTCTGGCAAGTGCAAGGTCCTGGGTTTGATTCCTGGCACCACAAAAACAAAAACAGGGCAAGGCAGGGAGGTGTGAGGGCCATCAGTGGCTGCTGCAGCCCCCAGGGCAGAGGCAGCGTTGGAGCAAAGGGGAAGAGGCCTGGATTGGGGTCCTTGCCCCACTGGGCTGTCCTCCCTGCCTGGCCTGTCTTTCTCCTCTGTCGCAGCCTTTAAGCGCGTGCTCTTTGGTGTCTCTGCCAGGCCCTCCCTGAGCGCAGCACTGCTGCTTCCTCTGTTCCCACTTCCCCCCCGTGCTGCCTGGATTTGAGCAGTCGGTGGCTGAAGGGCATAGCTTTCTGCCCTGCCCTGGCTCTGCCCCTGCCTCCGGGTGGCCTTGGGCGTGTCACTTCACCTCTGTGTTTCTTTAGCTGCAGGATGACCAGAGCGGCTGGCTCCCAATTCCAGGGCTCTCGTGGGGATTAAACCAGTTGTACTTTTTTTTTTTTTTAACCAGTTGTACTTCTAAAGCACCAAGGCGGCTGCCTCAGAGCCAGCCAGCTGGGACCCAGGCATTCGTGCACATCACGACTGCAGCTTGGGAGTCCCTGAGGACAAGGCCTTGTGTCTGTGTCCAGCGTGTGGCGAGGGACCCGTATTGCTCCTGGAGTGGCAGGCAGCCCCTTCTCCTCAGCCTGAACGGCGATCACTTGCTGGGTTCTGGGTGCTTAGGGCACAGTGCCAAGTTGGTTGGCTTTGAGGTCTGGGTTTGGTGAGACACACTTCCAGGTGTGGTTGGGTGGTCCTGGAGTGTGGCCTCGAGGCCTGGGTCTGTTCCTCACCCTTCCACCGTGGTACTGCCTCCCTGCTCTGCTTCCTGGCTTCCGTGAACTGAGCAGTTTTCCTCTGCCTGGCCCATCTGCCATGATGCCTTTCCTTTGGGGTCAGCCAACCATGGACTGAACCCGAGGGCAAATGAAACCACTCCTCCTTCAAGTTGTGGGTGTCAGGTGTTACGTCCAGCAGTGGGAAAGCTGACCAGCACAGGTGCCTACATCCTCCTGTTTAATGCTCGCCACCTTGTGATCGAGCATTGTGAGACCCATTTTGCACAGAGCATGACTGAGCCTTGGGGAGCCTCTGCTGCCTGTCGAGTGAGTGCTTGCAGGGTCAAGTTTCACCCGTGGATCTGGGTAACTGCTGTGCCGTGCGGAGAGTGGGACCTCTGTTGTCATGTTCCTTGTTGAATGGTCCAGACGCCTCCTTCCTTCTGCCACTGGCCATTCCCAGGCCACCCCTTAGGATGCTGGGGAGCCAGGGTGCAGATGTGGGCCACTGTGAGCTGTCAGTTCACGAGTCTTGGGCTCTGTGATATGTACACTCGCATGTGTGCACGCATACATGTGAACACACACGCATGGAGGTGTTCGCACATTCCTCCTGTTCTCCAGGCCTCCAGGGTCACATCTGTCTTCACAACTGTGAGCTCGTGGAAGTCCCTGTGCACTGCTGTGGGAGGAGATGTCACTGTTCATCAAGTCCTTGGCCTCGGCCTCTGGGCTGTCAGCACCCAGGGCTGGAGTGGAACTCAGAGGCCCAGTGACCTGACCCAGTGGGGCCGGCCAGCGAGGAGCCAGCACTGAGCATCCGGTGTCATCAGGCAGGGCCAACCCACACCCTGTCGGCTCGTTTCCTTTCTGTTCCGCAGCCTGACTGCTCCTCCCTCCATGCTGTCCAGGCTGGGCTGGAGAAAAGAGTCACATAAGAACTGCAGGACCAGCAGGAGAGGTGCAGGTGCGGTGGCTCTGGGTGGCATTGAGAGGAGCCTGCGGCTGACTGGCCAGAGAGGAGGGTGCTGTGTAAATAGCTCTGGCCCCCGTGGGTTAATAGGCCCTGGCTTATCTTCCATTGAACTCAGCTCAACTCTGGGACCACAAGGGCCGTGCCTGTGGGCAGCTGAGAGACCAGTGGCCTCGGCAAGGTCAGATCCTGATGGGCTTGGGCAAGAGGGTGCATGGTGAGCTAAGGCAGTGGAGCCAAGTGAGCAAGCTGGCCACGACAGAGCCAGCTGAGGGCAGGCCGGCCCGGGGGACCACGCATGACCCCAGAGGTTGGTTAATTCATTCATGCACTCTGCACACATCTATGGGGTGCCTGCTGGGGACACAGAAGTGGACAGGACGGATGAAACCCCAGTGGTGGAGGCTGTGTTCTAAAGAGGGAGAGACCAACAGCATCGTGGTCAGGAGCGCTGAGCATAAGGAGAAACGTAAGGGGGCGGGTGGAGGCAAGGTGGGGTTTTGCTTTTTAGTCTTACATAGGTGTCCAAGGAAGGAAGAGCCAAGTGAGGATGTCAGCTCCCCCACCCCGGTCTTCTGTGTGCCAGGCAAGTGCCCACCCCAGGGCCAGACCCTACCCCGAGAACCAGCTGAGCAAAGGGAAGGAGGTGAGGAGGTGCCACGGAGGCCCAGATGGTGAGGGGAAAGCCAGGCCAGGGCTGCAGCCAGAGCAGGGCGCAGGAGGCCCGCGTGGCTGGAGGGAAGTGAGGGAGGGAGGCGGGAGGCAGCAGAGGAGCTCCGGAGGAAATGGGGGCCAGATGGCGAGGTCCCTGGATGCTCCATTGAAAGGCTCCCTCTGGCTGCCGAGTGCGTTCCAGGCCGGGGGAGGGGCGGGGCAGAGCAGGAGCGGAGGCCGCCGAAGGCTGGAGACAGCTCACCGGATTTGCGGATGGACCGAGTGTGAGAAGGAGCAGGGTGTCACGACGACTCCCAGGGTTCTGCTCAATCCGCTGGGAGGGTGGCAGAGCTCAGGGGCTCAGCTGGGCCCAGAGGGAGGCTGGAGCCCAGAGCGTGTGCAGACCCTGAGACCAGCAGGGAAGAGGGGCTCCCCATCTCCATGGCTGAGAGGGGAGCCCCAGCCTGGAAGCCCTGTGGACTAAAGAGCTGGGGTTTCTCAGCTCCAGGGGCTACGCGGGCCCCATCCTGGACCCAGGAAGGGCCACCTTCTTTGTGGTCTGGGTGGGAGCTGGGCTGAGAGCGGCCCTGGTGTGGGGTGACCCTCCCCATTGTCTCCCCTCCTCTCCCACCCTCCTCTTCCCCTTTTCCTCCTTCCCTCCTCCCCGCTTTCCACTCCCCACTTAGCTGCACCTTAGCACCCCAGCTCCCTGGCCTTGTTCCACGCATGGGGGGGGGGGTGCTCAGCCACCAACCAGATAGACTGGCTGGGTCCCTGCTGCCCTGGACTTTACATCCGAGCGTCTGGCCCTGAAGCTATTTCTCTACAAGATGGAGTATGGGCCAGTGGATACTCTTAATTATTTCTAATTTGAGGTTAGACAGGCTGGTGAGTACATGTGATTAGATTGTGAAGTGTTTCTGCATCATTTAAAATAACATCACTATGAAGCCAGACATGGTGGTATACACCTGTGATCTCAGCACCCCAGGAGGCTGAGGCAGGAGGCTCACAAGTTTGAGGCCAGTCTGGGCAGCTTAGAAAGACTGCCTCAAAAAAAAAAAAAAAAAAAGATAAAGTAAAAAAAAAAAAAATCATTCTTAGAAAAAGCTCCTGGCCCGGGCATGACTCCTGGCTTGTGTTCCACAAAGGAATGGCAGGGGAACAGGCTCCACACTGCTGCGGCTTGAGGCCCTTAGCAGGGAGCCTTTCCTCCACCTCGGCACAGAAGGGAGGATGAGGCAGGCCGGGCTGGAGAGTCTGCCCTTGCTTCCAAGGGTACAGGGAGCCATCGGAGGTTTCCGGGCTGCCGAATGAGCCGGGCAGTTTTCATTGGTGGTGCCACGGATAACAGAGGGATCAGAAGAGGAAAGTTGTTTGAGGTGGGAGGCAGCGGGGAGCCATCAGCTTTGTCCAGATAAGCGTGAGGCAGCCAGGCCCCAGCCGCAGTGCTCCCTGCCTCGGGAGCTGTCACCGCCCTCACCCTGTGCACGCTGGGCTTCTCCCCCCGCAGCGCAGCCACCCGAATCCTTCGCACCCAGTTTGCGCTTGCGCCCCGCGTTCTGCACAGGGACACTGCGCGCCCCTTCTGTGCTGCCTCCGCGGAGAATCCAAATCGGCCGCAGGTACCAGGTCAAGCAAGGCCTCTCTGAGGTCCAGGACACCAGAGCTGAAGTCTGGTGGATGGATGAGCAGGATGGGGGACAGAGGGTTTCGGGAAGGTCCAGCCAGAGAGAAGGTGCAATTCCGCAGCGTGCGGTGTATTTGCAGAGTCGCGGGCCATCACCACTGCCCACTCCCGGGACATTTAATCAGCCTCCAGAGAACCCTGAAACCATCAGCAGCCACTCCCCATTCCCCCTTTCCCCCACTAATCTGCTTTCTGTCTCTATGAATTTGCCAATTTTGGACATTTCCCATAAATGGAATCAGACAACATTCGACCTTTCGTGTCTGGCTTCTTTCCACTCAGCATGTTCCCAAGAGTCCCCCGTGTAGTAGCGTGAGTAGTATTCCGTGCCTTTTCATGGCTGAGTAACAGTCCACTGCATGGACTTACCTCATTTTGTCCACCCATTCGTCTATTAATGTACATTTAGGTTGTTTCCACTTGTTGGCTGTTATGGATGATGCTGACATAAACATTCAGGTCTTTCATTTCTCTTGAGTGTGTGTGCCTAGAAGTGGAATCGTGGCACCTACAGTGACTTGTTTTTCCGTCTGCTAAGCGGATAGACCCTTTTCCACCGTGAGGGCACCTTGTCACACTGCTGTGAGCCGGCTCACCTATCCCATTCCCCACTTCCTCACCAGCACTTGTTGCTGTCTTTGATGCAGCTATCCCCTTGGGTGTGAAACGCTGTCTCCTTGTGGGCTTTGACTGTTGACTAACGATGCCAGGCATCTTTGTATGAGTTTTTTGGCGTTTGTGTATCTTCTTTGGAGAAATGTCTGTTTAAGTTTTAATTTTTAAAAATTTTTTTTATTTTAAATTGGTGCCAGGGATCGAACTCACAACTCCAAGCTTGCAAGGCAGGCGCTTATGCTGCTGAACTAAATCTCCAGCCCCCTAAAGGGAGTAAAATTAAACACAATAAAACAGAACAAAATAGGACAGAGGAAAGCAATGTAAGAGAGATAAATTTCAAAGCTAGACGACCTGAGATCTTCACTATCTATCCTACTGTCTCATTTTCTTCCAAATAGTTGTCCATGTCTTCCAATACAGAGAATTTATACAAAACAACATAGTATAAAGCTGATCTGAACAGAATGAGGAAGACGATTTAGGTCTTCAAAACCAGACAATAGGGAAGTCACTAAGGCTGTCATAGAGTCTCTCATTCTCTTCAAAATAGCTGTCCATACTTCCATGTATGTTGAAGTTCAACAAAACAAAACAGGCAGGGGGGAGGGGCTGCTTGGTTTCCCAGTGCTCCAGGTCCCAGCTTGGTTTGGGTCCCAGTAAACGCTGGAGGCTCCCGTCCTGGGCCACCATAGCCTGCCACACTCACAGCCGCTCACTAGGGTGGGGAAGCGTTGCTTCCAGCTGTTTCTTTCTAATGAATTGACCATTTCACTGCCCAAGTTCTGAAATGGCCAAAAGACCATTGAAAGACGTCTCTTTAGGCTCCTGCTTGAAACCAACAGCATCAGGAAGCTGCCGACCTTGATTCAGGGCCAGACTTTGCCTGTTTTAAAATGGGGTTATCAATCATTTTATCCTTGAGTTGTAGGAACTTCTTTCTTTCTTTCTTTCTTTTTTGAGACAAGGTCTCACTACTAGTGTAGAATGGCCTTGAACTCACTCTGTAACCCAGGCTGGCCTCAAACTCATAGTGATCCTCCTGTTTCAGCCTCCCAAGTGCTGGGACTATAGGCAAGCACCATCATGCTCTGCAAGTTTTGTATATTTCTAAGAACAAGGAGAGGGGTGCCAGGCCAAGCACACAGGCCCTGGGGCTTCCTGGGCTCCCTGCTCCCAGTCTGGGGTCTGTGGGCTGAGCGGCTGTACCCAGAATGATGGACATCTCCCCCATCCTGGCTCCCTGCATCCCTCCAGGTCTCCCAGGGAGCAGCACGCACCCCAGCGGCAGCTGCTGTGCTGCACCCTTCTGGGGCTTTCAAAGTTAAAATGCTGGCTCCTGTCAGCAGTGGCCACAGAGAAGCTGCCACCTGCTCCACGTCTCCATGGAATGGCCGTAGGCGTCCATGCGACAGAGTGGCTGCCCCTGCGGCAACAGAGGTCAAGGCTGAGGCTTCCTGGGCAGCCACAGCGGGAGGAGCGATGTGGCCCTGCTTGGTTGGGAGCCCTGCCAGGGCAGCCGCAGCCCCCTCAGGCCAAGCCCTCCCTCTCCCTGCTTATTTAAACTTTCCTGAACTTTCCACAGTTTGTAAGTTGAGCTCCTAGAACTTTGAAAACCAAGGGAAATGTTAAAAAACAAAAGCCAACCACAGCTGCTGGCCGATTGGGCTGAGGCGTTTGGGGGATTCTTTCTCTGTGGCTGCCCAGGTTTGGGAGCTGAGCTGAAGACACCAAAGGAAGTGTGCTTGCTGGGGCTGCCACATGGCTGTCACCTCTCCCTGCAGCCGTGTGAGCTGGGGACCCCCTTCCGTCACTGCCTGGAACTCTGTCTATTCATGAACAGATATTCTTTCTTTGTGCAGGGGTCCCCTACCCTCAGGGGTGCAAGGTCTGCAGCAGGAGAAGAACCTGTCAGGTCAAGAGACAGGGAACCCCGGTGCATCCTCCGGAAGCTGGGGAGGAATCTGTGGATGTGGGGGTGCTGCATTGTCCTGCAAAGAGGGTCGGATTTCAACAGGCAGTGAGGACAATCCTGGCAGAGGCCAGCGGGTAAAGGCTTGGCTTACCTTGTGGAAGCGACCTGTCCAGGAAGGCCACGCCGGGGGCCCTGCTGGCCCAGGTCTGTCCTCTCACGGTGGAGGGCAGCAGGAGGTGAGGGGAGCCAGCTGAGGCCGGCTGTCCCTGGCCCCAAGAGAACCATCTTTATGGCCTTGCTGCACTTCCCTGCCTTGCTCCTAAGTGCTAATGAGCCCTCCAGATGTCCTGATGCCCTGCCCTGCCCTTCAGTGCACAGTCCCCAGCCTGTCCCCTGAGCCCGCTGACTGTCCCCCTCTCCCCACCAGGAGACCTTTTGGATTGAGACAGCATTTTTTTGCCTTTGCAGGCTCGGCCTCAGGCTTGCTCCTCACTCCTGCAGCGCCCCAGCTGGGCCTGCCACCCGCCACCTGCCACCCGCCCACGTGGACCCCCCTCTGGCCCTGCTGGCGCCGCTGCGGCTTTGGCAGGCTTTGGGCCCTGAGGCCTCTCTGCTCACTGATTACGCAGCAGCCGGTGGGCTCAGGAGCCAGCACGTGAGAGATTTATTGTGGTTTTTAGGGGGTGTTTAGGAGCCAACATGATAATGTCTGTGAACGCACTCTGTAAACTGTAACGGGGCAGTGCCATGCGCACGTGAGGGGCGGGAGCCCAGGCCCCAGATGACATCTGGGGGGCTCCTGCGCAAAACCCCTCCAGTTCTGAGTCTGGCTGGGCTGGAGAAGCCCTGCCGGGCTCCGGGCAGGAGTGCCAGGCTGCTTCTGCTGGAGCAGGGCCTCCCTCGGGCCCTCTGTGTCACCAGGCAGCCCTGGCGCGCGCTGTGAGCCAGAAAATTGCACCGGTCTCTCCCTTGCCCTGTTGCACTGCAGGGATGGAAAGACGGCTTCCTGGCTGCCAGGTGGGAATGACACCTTCTGTCCCCTGCTGAAGGGAGACGAGGAAGGAGGGGACCAGGTGGCCGGCTGTCCAGGAAGGGGAGCTGCACACAGGCAGGGTGTTGTGATGTCTCATCCTGCTAAGGATCACTGCTGCCGGGGAACTCTTCCGTGGTGAGAGTCTGCTGAGCACCTCCTGTATGCTCCGCACTGTCCTAGACGTGGAGGGTACAGGAGAGCAGGGATCAAGACACAGCCAGATTCCTGCACATTCCTGGACCCTGGGGGAAGGAGATGAAGACAGATCATCCACAGGTGAATGCGGATGATGGTAAATAATGTTACCTTAGAGATAGTAGCATAGGAGGACTGCGGACTGCTGAAGCTCTGGGGGGCAGGAGCGGGCTCTGTGAGGGTGCTTCTCTCCAGGTGGGGTCTTCTCCACAGCCTCCAGAACAATCTTGGCCTCTAAGGGGCTCAGCTGGTCCCCCAAATCTCTGCCAGTCATGACTCCCAAGACCTGTAGCCTATGCAGCCTGGGGGCTCCCAGGCCTGCAGATAAGGGTGGCTTAGGTTGTGTGAAGCTCTGGGAGACGTCCCTGTCTGTCCTCCTTGATAGATCAGTCCCTTTGCTGGGCTTGGCTCTGATCACCCGTTCCCAGGCAGGAGCAGCCCCGTCTTGCTGCCACTGGACTCATAGCCAGGTCCCCAGCGGGCTCTCTGCACTTCATCCTGCTAGGATGGGCTGAGGTCTGGGCACCGCTCTAAGAGGCGGCTGCTGCTACGCCCCTATTTAACAGCTGAGGAAACTGAGGCTGTTCCAGCTGGCAGAGGCAGAATGTGAACACAGGTCTGTCTGCTGATTTTCTGAACGAAGTTAGGCACTGTGGTCTCCTGGAGACAGCAAGAGAGTTTGGAACTGAGCAGTGAGAATCCCTCAAGCTCCCTGATGCTGCCTGACCATCACTAGTGGGTAGCAGCACTCCCGGGGCCATGCAGCCGGCAAGTTGCTCCCTGTCCCGTTTCCCTTGTTGAGATCACAGTCTTGACTGAGCCTTATGATTGCCCAGCTGTGCTCGGGGGCTCCACTTATTGTCCATGTCAAACTCAGTACAGGTTAAGTCAGCTGGTCTTCTTAGCTTGGCCCCTGTGCATTTTACAGGTAAAGCACCTGAGGCCGGGAGCAGCCATGGCAGTTGGCAGGAAGGGAAACCCAGGCCGGCTCACCCCAGAGTGTGAGCTCTTAACTTTCTGGTTCTCCCTCCTCCTTGCCCGTCTGCTGTCTTGTTTGTGTCCCCAGCCCTATAGGGTTGCTCCCTTCTGTCATCGAGGGAACGCTGAGGGCCAAGAAAGGGGCTGCGACTTGGATATGGCAGCTGGCTGTGGAGCCTGGCCTGTTTCCTGGCCCCTCACTGAGGCGAGCACCTGGCGTGGTGTGGCCATGGTGGCAAGTGGGTAGAGAAGAGGTGGAGGACAGGGTTGTGGTATTTGCCCAGGTTGTGCGAGGCTCCAGGAGGGCGCCCTATCTGGGACTGGCCTTGGGGCGCATGTGCGCAGCTCCCCATCCCGACCAGCTCCACGGCCTGCACTAGGCTCTGTTCAGGCGTGAGGGGTCTTGCTTTCCTTTGGGGCAGTGACAATTGTGGATCATACAGGCTCTTAGTGCCCTCCACATTTGTCACCTGGAGATCACGCTCTTGGATCTTATTTCTTCTCTGTAAAGAGGGATCCTGGCGATGACGGTGTGTGACAGATTTTTAGTAGAAACCTGTGATGTTTCTCTCTCACCTGGCTCCTCGGTGGGCTCTGCTCTGGAAGCAGCAAGATGCAGTGGTACTTAGACACCTGCCTAGGGGCTTCAGCTGAGCTGTGTGGGGCTGTCTGGGCTCCTGTCCTCCTTCCGGGATGCCAGGCAGCACTCCCCTCAGATCCTGAGGCTCTGGCCCAGGTGGGCTGCACCTTCTGGGAGAGTTGATGCCAGTCTGGGGGCAGCAGCAACAGAGGCCTGGCAGCCTTGCCAGTGACTGGATTAAGGTGGAGAAAAATAAAGCATGGAAATCATTAGCTTTCTTGGTTGGCGAGAGCTGCGCTGAATGAACATTTGGGGCTTTTAAAATGAACATCAGCCATGGGGAGCAGTGCCCTGTGCCCGCCACGGCCCAGGCCGCCTCATGGAATCCCAGGCCCCGCTGCTGTTCAGTTACCGCTCAGCCAACGCTCACTGAAAGCCTACTGTGGGCCAGGCCCAGAGCCAGGATGGCGGGGCCTCCAGCCAGAGAGCTGAGCCCTGTGGTGTGGGCACAGCCGCACAGACCCCAGTGCCAGGCGGCAAGGAAGCAAGCAGGCGGGCGGGGCTGCGGGCCCAGGAGAGGACGGGGCAGTGGGAAGAGGGCCTTCAGAAGGGGCTGAGGCTGGCAATCTTCACAGGGGACCCGGCCGAGGCACTGGGGGGCTGGGGCTGGCGCGGGCAGGAGAGCTCGCGTGCCGGGCGGGCAGGTGGGCCCGGTGGGGACCGAGGCCAGCTGCGGGCCAGTGTTCCCAAGACCGCTGCCAAGCGGCCCTGCGGGAGGGGCAGGCTCCTGCCCGAGCCTCTTCTCTTCCAAACTGAGCTGCTATGTGGATTTTTATGTGAAAATTCCCGATTTTTAAATGATGGGAATTAATTCTAATTAAAAACAACAAAAAAAATGCTGTGGTGTCAAACCAAGCCTGGCTTCAGGCTGGATTGGGCGCGTGGGCCAAGAGTTTCTGATCTCCGGTGGCAATGGCGATGGAGGGGCGAGGGGTGGAGCAGGATGGTTTGGGGGCGCAGTGTGGCGGGGACTGGGGGGTGGGGTGGGCCGGTAGGGCAGGGGGCGCGGCTGGGGTGGCCGGGGTGTGGGGCGGGCCTCGCCCCCAGCCACGCCGCGCGTGGGGGCTGGGCGCGGGTGGGCGGGGGCTGCAGGCAGGGCCCCCCCAGCCCGGCGCGCCGCGGCCGCCCGCCGCCTCCATCCGGGCCTCTCCCCACCTCCCGCCCGCCGCCCCCGCCCGCGCCCCTCCCCCGCCGGCGCGCGCGGCTCCCGCCGCCCCTCCTCCGCCCGCCCTCCGCCCGCTCTCCCCGGCTCCCTCCCGGTCTCTCTTAAGTGCCATCGAGGGGCGCCGGGAATTGCAGCCAGTAAATCGCGTCCCACCACTCAGCGGCGGGCCACCGCAGCGGCGCCGCCCGCGCCCGCCGGGAGCCCGCGTCGCCCGGGCGCCTCTCCAGGGCCCGAGCGGCCGCCCCCACCCGCGCGGCGTGCGCAGGGCCTGCCCCCGGGCCGGCCGGGGCGCGCGGGGCCCGCGCTGGAGGCGAGGACGCGGCGGCCGCGGGGCGCACGGCCCGGAGCGCGCGGCCCGCGCCCCCGTGCGCCCTGCCCGCGCCCGCGCCCCGCGCTCCGGAGCCCGGCCCCCCTGCCCGGGCTCTCCTGCGGGACCGATGCCGGCCCTCCGGCCTCCAGGGTAAGGGGACGGCGCGGCGCGGAGCGGGAGCGGCGGGAGGCGGGGAGGAGGGAGGGAGGTCCCCCGCCCTGGGGGCCCGGTGCCCGCCCAGCGCCGGCCGCGTCTGGCACATGGGGGCGTCTCAAGTTCCCTCTGGAGGCCGGACAGGTGGCGAGGACGCGGGGGTGTGATGCTCAAAGGCTGGCACTTCGCTGCGCGCCTACTGTGCACCAGCCGTGACCCTGTCGTCGGAGTGGGGGGTGTTTGTCCCCATTGTACAGATGAGAAAACGGAGGCTGAAAGGGCAAATGGCTGGCTGCAGGTCCCGGTTGGTCAGAATTTGACCGCGGGGCTGCTGGAGGCTAATGCCAGAGCGCGCTCCCCTCCGCTCCCCTCCGAGGCGCACATGGCGGTGGAGTGAGCCAATGAATATTTCATTGTCAAAAAGACAAGGAAAAAAAAAAAACCCATCCATTGTCCCACCACCATAATGCAGCCACTGTAGCGCTGAGGTTCTTTATTTAGGCCTTGTGCTTTCTCCTTTCCATAGGAGTGTGCTTTGGGTCAGGCAGACCCTTTCCTGACTGTAACACTGTACCGTCTAAGCTGAAAGGTCTTAAAGCGAATCCTTTAACCCTGCGGCCTGGGTCTCCAGCCTGGAGGAAAGGGGATCTTTCCCCCAGGGTAGCTGAGGGGGTCCCCTTGATGGGATAGGTGGCCTAGAAGGAAGGGGAGGAGGTGAGGAGGGTCCAGGGCCTGGGGACAAGAACCGTCTGTGTAACAGACTCATGGAGTACCAGTGCTGGCCTCTGCGACTGGGAAGTAGGGGCAGGGTGGCCTGGGTGATTCCTGCAGGAGGGCTCTGGGCAGTGCTGGGGTGGGGAAGGGGTACCCTGCCTCCTCCCCAGGAATCCTCTCTGGCTTTGCTACTGCCTAAGAAAGTGATCTGCTCCCCAAGCTGGAGTCCACTCTGCTCAGCCTTTGGAACCTGGGGCCACCATTTGGGTCCTGGCTTCACTCTAGACTAGGCCTGGCTCTTGGGGCCTGCTGGGAGCTCCCAGGGCCAGTGTCTTAATCCTTCCCCAGGCCCGCCACATCACTGCCCTCCTGAGCCCCAACTGGTACGCTCTGGCACTTCCCGGTCCAGCCTTGGGGTCCTGTTAGTTCTACCCCAGAATTCTCCCTCCCTTTCTTCCCCTCCAACCTGGGTGAGCCTGTGCTGCTGTGCCGTGAGCATCAGTCTGGGCCGCCATGGCCAGAACTCTCTTTCTAAATGCGGCCCTGAGCGGGCAAACTCCTCAGCTGTCCCCAAACCTAAACTAGGCCAAACTCCTGAGCGTCTCTTGAGACTGAGCCTCTTCCCCCCTTGCACCTTCTGTGAGCCTGATGTCTCCCCCGGTCTTTGAGCTCGAGATGGTGCCCATCCCTGCTCCTGCCTCCATCCTCACGGGTCCTCACGGGCCTCCACGTCCCTCACAGGCTGATGGAGTGAGTTCCCGCCCATGGTGCCCCAGCTCTTGGGAGATGCCTGTCATTAGTGCCATCAACATGGTAGGCTGATTCCAGGGCTACCTCACCCACCAGGCTGGACAGTCCACGAGAGCCAGGGCCTAGGGTGATGGGTCCTCAGACTCCAGCAGGTGGCCAGCTCTGAGCTCTTAGACTAGGTGGGGAGCAGAGAGGCCGATGCTGCCTGACTCTTTGGGGGGTCTCCCACCCATAAGCTGAGCAGGAGCCAAGGAGTGATTTTGTTCTCTGGGACCTGCAGGCTTTGACCCTCAGCCTTAAAGTTTAGGGGTTCAGGTTCTCTCCTGCCTGTTTTTGCTGGGGCAACCGTGGCAGGTGCTCAGGTGCAGGCCCTGTCACCAGGGACCTCAGCCCCCTGTGCCCATCAAGCCCACTGCGGATGTCCTCCCGGGGAACAGGGAGAGTTATGTCAGGCCCTCTGGCCTAGCGCCAGGGCTCCCCACGGAACTATAAATTGACCTGTCGGGAGAGGGAAGAGATTAATGTCGGCCATCTTCATTAGTGCGTTCCCCGGGGTGACGGCGTCTGCCCTGAGCTGGCTGATTGGAGAGGGTGGGGGGGGCTGCCCCCACCCTGAGAAAGGCAAGGGGGCAGAGGCCAGGGCCTGCCACAGCGCCGCGGCCTCCTCCCACTGCTGGAAGGGCCGTCCCTGTGGCCTCTGCTCCTGGCAGCAGGCGCGCGCTTTGATGGAGGACCTGTGTGCTAATTGGGGGCAGAGATGCGCGGCCCGCAGCTCCGCGGGGCTCCCCGGCTGACACCGCGGCTCAGCGGCATCGTGGGGCCTTCATTAGAGGCTTTTCCCTGACCAGAAAGGAGCCCGCTGTGGGCGGTGGGGGCGCGCCCCTCCCCTCCTCCCCCTGTCGTTCCTCTCCCCTCCCCCTCCGCCTTTATTGCGTTGATGATGGGGAGGGAGGCAGCTTTGGCGTGTGGAAAAATGAGGGATTGGCGGCAGCCATCAGAGTGGGAGACCTTGTTCGTCCTGACGACTCTGACCTTGGCTTTCAGCCCTCCGTGGCCTTGTTGGCAGGGAGGCTTGGGTGTGCTGGGGGCCTTGGGGTGGGGCGGGGGCAGGGTGGAGTGGGCAGGGTCCAGGATCAGGCCAGCGAGTGTGGACTTGTCTTTGGAAATGAGGGCAGAGTGAGCCTGAGGCTGAGATGCAGGCTGCCTGGGTTCAAATCCTGTTCCCAGGAGGCCCTGGGCGGCTTGTGTGGCAGTGGCTAAGGGCCAGGGCTGGTCTCCTGGGGTCACAGTCCCTGACTGTGGACAGAGGTGGAACCTGTCCCGGGTGCAGACTACTTAAGGGAGCAGCTGCAGCAGCGGGCTGGGTGGCATCAGTTACTCATTCGTGCGTCCAGACCTCCCTCCTGCGCTGGGGTCTCGTACCCACAGAGGTAGCCTCACCCTTGGGCAGCGCTCTGGGGACAGACCTAGGAGCAAATGGGGACAGAGCTCTGGAGCTGCTGGGTGCCCTCGAGGGGAGCCTTCCAGGGCCTAGGAAGGCTCCAAGGAGACCAGCGAGGTGGGAATGGGGCCGCTTGCCTACACACATCGTTTGCTCCTGCCCCTGATACAGGGGGCCGGTCTGGTCCCTGAGGTCCTGGCCATCGGACTGTCCACCAGGGTGGGAGCAGGGGGCGCTTTGCTGAGTGGGCAGGGACTGAGACCTCCTGCAGGCCCACTGGCTCCCAGCTCTGTGGCTTCTGGGGCAGACGGAGGGGACAGTCCCCACTCACTCAGCTGGTCTCAGCGGTGGGTCCCCCCTGGGGTGGTTGAGTTTTCTTGGGGCTGTGCTGCTTGCCCACTGTGGGTGATGTGCCCGGCTGTGTGGCTTTCCGTTCCCAAGCCTCGAGGGCCTCGGGTTCCATAGGGGGATTGCCCTGGGATGACAGAGCGCCGGCGGTGAGGCCACTGTTTTTGTGGGCTTTTCTGGCCTCAGACGGCCATCTCAAGCCCTGCCATGGATCTCCTGGGCACTTTGTTGCCTAGAGAACCCTGGTGAGCTGGGGCCCAGGCTTCTCTGTGCCCCTGTCTCCTCACTAGCCATCAGGGGGCTACTAAGCACTCGTGGTACCCTGTGGATATTTGAACCAAAGTGCATGTTTTAAGGGCTCAAACCCCAGGTCTGAGTCCCGGCTCAGTGCCGTCCAGCTGTGTAGCCTCAGGTGTGTTACTTAACCTCCCTGTGCCTGTGTTCCCACCTGGAGCTGCCCAGAGATTTGCCGGCTGGAAACCACAGTGAGGGTCTCACTGGCCAGTAAGCACTTGGCTCCACTGCGTCTTAGCACTGGACACGGAGTCCAGGCCCAGGGTGGACCCTTGCCCTCTGGGGTCTTACATGTGTCTTTGGTCTGGACTCTTAAAGGCATCTGTTATGGGGGAGCCCTGTCATCTGCCTGCCTCACCCCAGCCAGATGTGGGGGTGGGGGTTGCTCACAGGGGGACTTCAGGGTTGCTTCCTGGGACATCCCTGGCGCCCACATGTAGATGACCTCTTAGGGCCTCCATTTCCTATCTGGAAAATGGGATCGGACACCCCGTCCTCCAGTCTCTGGAATTGTGTGTTTCATCCGAGTCGTAGCTGCTGAACAGACGCCAGTGTGGTTTAGCCTGGCCGAGTGGGAAGCACACGCTGTCCGGGCACGGATGTGCTGAGATCGCCCTCTCAGAGTCCCGCACGGGACGACAGATGACGAAGAGGTGCCTATTGTTGCCGCCTGTGCGTGCCCAGCCCGTCCCGCCTGGCAGCCTCATCGCGGGAGCTGGCAACATGGCTGTCTGCCTCCGCCTTCCCAGGCAGGCAGGCAGGCAAGAATCACTAACGCGTTAGCAGTTTCATTAAGCTCCGCCAGCCTCCCGCCCGCCTCCCTCCCGGCCTCCTCCTCCTCGGTAATTATTTTCCAGCCCTTCCACTCGAGGCCCCTCAGCCAGCTCTGCGGGATTGGCCAAGTGGCCCCTCAGCCGGCTGCTGAGGCCGGGCTCTGCCCGGAGCCCCCAGCGCCTCCCTCCTGACTTCCCCGGGGCCTGTTAAGCTTTGAGTCCCCTGAGGCCTCCGAGCAGATGCAGGTCTGCAGCCTGCCGGGGTGACGGTTAACCACTCCCGCTCCCTGCACCGCAGGCCCTCTGGCAGCTGTGTGAGGGTCTTTGGCTCTGTGGGCCGTGGGGAGCAGGCACCGGGGACCCCACGATGAGGGAGCTGGAGTTCCATGTGCCACAGAGCCGCAGAAGGAGGCGACGTGTGGGGCTGTGTGAGACCAAGAGGAACTGGGTGCAGAGCGGGTTCAGGGGACCCTCCACCTCCCAGGACAAGCCTGACTCCCGGGTGAGCCGGCCAGATGCCTCACCCTCCTGCCACGAGAGTTAACTGTGAGATGGGCCCACGTCCCTCTGAGCCAATTGGAGCCTTCCGTTACATTTTCCCTAAGTGTCCAGGGTGCGGGGACAGGCTCCTGCCCAGGACCACGGGAGGGTGAGACTGAGGGGCTGCTGGCTGCCCTCCTCCACAGCCTGAGGGAGCAGAAGGGAGATCGGGGCCTCGACATCCAGCTATGCTGGAGACCCCTGCAAGTTTCCAGTGACGTGAACTGACATAGTCCCTCTTTGGCTTGAACTCTTTTGAGTTGTTTGTTTGTTTCTTTCTTGCCACATGTAGAGTCCTGACGAATGCAGGAGAAGAGAAAAAAATCAGGTAGGATTTTCTAACAGGTGACATTTTCAGTTGGGTCTTGAAGCATGAATAGAAGTTTGTACAGCAGGAAAGAAGAGGAACATTAAGGCAGGAAGAACAGCAGGAGTCAAGGCCGAGAAGTGTGAGCGTGCAGGGAGAACAAGCACTGGCTGTGCGTTGGTGCTTGTGAGCAGTCTGAGCAGATGATCGTGATGAGGGTTAAGCAGGCGGGGCAGGCAGGGCAGGCACAGAGGAGAGAGGGAGCGGAGTGTGCCATGGAGCCAGGAGGAAGGCACAATGCCTTGTGTGAGATTGTGAAGCGAGGGCTGGGCAGCAGCAGCCCTGATGTGAGGTGGTGGCCTCAGAGGTGGCAAGTGTCCCCAGTGTGGTCAGATCCACTTGTGCCTGCAGCCCAGCAGGCCAGGCATGTGCTCAAACAGACTTTACCCTATGGCTCCCAGGCTGATGGTGGCGGGGTCATGAGGAACAGTCAAGAGATGTGTGATGGGGACCAAGTGGCCAGGGTGCTGGGTGGGAAGCCACTTCAGCAAGAGTTGTTTGAACCAGGAAAACCTGACAAACAGGAACACGAGCCCCAGGAGATCTGGAGGAAGGGCACCTAACAGGCAGGTGCAAAGGCCCTGTGGTAGGGTGTTTTGCCTGTCTGGGGAGTGGAAGGAGGCCAGTGCTGCTGGATGGGTGTGTAGGGGATTGCAGGGGTCACATGGTGTAGGGCTGTGGGCCCAGGAAGGGTCTTGGTTTTATCCTTCCTGGGATGGAGAAGAGAATCTTTTCAAGGTCCTTCTAGGGCAGGTCTGAAGGCAGAGACCAGAGAAGAAAGGGAGTGGCAGTGGGCCTGGAGCTGGGAGGGGCCTTGTGGTGTGCGGGTTGGGGAGGGGAACCCACAGAGGGTACATGTGGGCAGGGCAGTGGCACCTAAGGAGGAGGGATGCCCAGAGCAGGCCAGGATAGGACGCCAGAGCCAAGGGTGCTGGGGTCTGAGAGCAGGGTTACTGGGTGCCCATCAGGGGGTGTGGCAGGCAGCCGCAGCTGGAGCCTGGTCTGGGGCCCAGGGACAGAGGCTGGCAGGGCCTTTCCAGGTAAGTCCAGTGTGGGGGTGTGGAGCTGTCTGCTGTCCTGGCCTCGGCCAGGGCTTGTCCTCCCCTGGCCCTCACAGGTCCTGGCTGGAGCCCATCAGTGACAGCCTGCCACCTGTGCCCCGCCACCCTCTGCAGCAGGATGCTTGCCCAAGCTGCTCTGTCTTTCGGTGCCAGCTGGAGTACTTAGCCAGGGAGGCCGCGCTGGCGGGGCCAAGGTCACAGGCTGCAGCCTGCATGGGTGGCCAGCCAGCCCCGGACTTGAGGGGTGCCAGGGTCTGGTGCCTGGTCTCTGAGGCTCTGTGGGTGGCCTAGGCGCTGGGGGAATGCCGGGACCCTGAGGGCTCCCTGTTCCCTTCTGAGACCCCAACCCCGAGCCTGCCGGCTGCCCCTTCTCCCTGCAGTGCGCCTACCTGAGCCTCCAGGTCCCAGACCCCAGCTCTCCTGGCTGCCAGGCTTTCGCCCTCTGCCCGATGCCACCTCGCCCCCACCCTGTGCCCCCCGGTCCAGCTCTCTGCCGGCTGGTGTCACAACCACAGACTGGTTCACTTCATGAAGGTCTGGAGGCCTTGCTCTGTGCTGTGGGATGCAGGCTGGTCCCAGCCCGGAGGGGTGTGCAGTGCAGTGGGCACCACGGGCAGAGTGACCAGCGGACGCACGCTTGTGTGCGTGGGGCAGGGGCGGGCGCAGCCATGCCCGGAGCTCGGGGTGGAGCAGGGGGCTCTGATGCTGGCAGAGGGTGGTGGTGGGGCTCATATCCCGGCCTGAGGGGCAAGGGGAGGTGTTGCCTGTGGCCAGGGTTCAGGTCCCAATCGATCATGTGTGGAAAAGGCCAAAACCCCTGCAGGCCGGCTGCGGTCAGGTCCTGGCCCGAGAGGCCCCGAGGCTGTCCACAGGGCAGTCACTGGATTAGAACCTCTGTGTCCTCCTTGGGAGGCTGCTCCGAGGGCTGGCAGCAGTGATGCTGAGTGGCACCTGGCGTGCTGGCCTCTGCTGCTCTTGCGGTTCCTGGCCTCGTGTGTTTGACACCCGGAGCTGTTGCCTGTTAGGGTTTATGTCCTCACTGTCTGGTTCCCTGCCTCGCCCTCAGCAGTTAGAGCAGGGCCTGCAGCAGGAGTACAGGGGGTGTTCGTTGACCGACTGACAGACTGACTGTGGGAGTGAGTGGACCCCGGTAGTGGGGAGGATGGAGCACTGGCCATGGTGGTGAACTCTAGGCATCTGTGCTGTGCCCTGTGGGCTGATCCAGGGTCCCAGCTATCCAGCCACTTTTGGACCTCTCACTGGGGCAGTCCTAAGACACTGAACCTCAGTCTCCTTCTCTGTAAAGTGGCACCCAGGACAGTCCTGCCCCTCGGGCTCTGTCCCCAGGTCTTTGACACATTGTGAGAAAGTGGTGTATGGCTGAGCCTGCGGGGATGGTGGTGATGGGTGATGATAGTGACACTGTCGAAGTTCTCTAAGCTGCCAAGCCAGGGAGGTGGGGAGGCACTCGGGCTCCAGTGGGCAGCTGGACTTCCTCCTGCCTCCGCTGTGTGTCCAGGGCCTGGCAGAGGACTCTGCCCAAATGCCTGCCGTGGCAGTGCCGCTTCCCAGTGCCCTCTGCCTGTGCGCCAGTGTCCTGTAGGTAGGGTGGACCCAGCCTGGCTTTGGCTGCTGGCCCTGGTGTGCGGCCGTGGCGGGCAGAGTGCTGTCTGAGCGTGTGCTGTGTGCGGAGCCGGGTGACACTGGGCCCCGTGTGCCTGTCAGGTTGAAACGGGGCCAGACGGGCTGTGTTTCCCACTTTACGCATTGCCTTTAAGAAAGGTGGAACCTGCAGTTCCCTTACTGATGGGGAAACCGACCCAAAGGAGGCCGAGGTGTTGGGGGAAGCCAGATGCTTGCTTTTCTTTTTTTTTTAAGCTGCTGAGGTGGAACCCAGGGCCTCACACCTGCTGGGCAAGCGCTGACCACGGAGCTGCCCCTCGGCCCAGCCAGGTGCTTCGGTGGGTGGCCGTGAGCTGGGCGTGCATGCACCTGGGGGTTTCCGTCCTCCTGAGTCTCTGCACACTGGCCAGGCAGCCACTGTTACTGTCCTAATTTCGCACATACGGAAACAGAGACTCCGAGAAGCAGAGGGGTGAAGCTGAGCCTTCCGGTGGGGGCTTCGGTTTTTCTGCAAAGGAGCGTGTATCGGGGACTGAACATGGCTTCACACTCGCTACCTCCCAGCCCCTTTGTCATTTGAAGATTCTGAGACAGGGTCTTTCTAAATTGCTCAGTGTCCAGGCTTGGCTTAAATTCGCAGCCCTCGCGTCTCAGCCTCCTGGAGGGATTGCGGGTGTACGCTGCCACACCCGGCCTCGGAACCTAATTCTATTACATAAGAGCACGCAGCTCTGGAACTCGAGGCTGTAGACGCCCACATAACCCCCACCCTCCGCAGGAGGCTGCCGGGCGTCTTACCATCTGCTTCTCTTGTTGCTCACCTGTTGCTGGTGGCTTCTCACAGCGGAGAGGTCCTTGTCTGGGTCGGCACAGTGTCCTTTCTGTGTCAGCCAGGTGTCTGTGCTGTGGCTGGTCACAGTGTGGCAGCGCTGGGATTGCGTCCTCTTCCCTCTCTCTGCGGCACCCAGGGCAGCACTGCTGCTTACAACTGCGTCACCCTCGGCCTGCGAACCCAAGCCCTCCTCCTCCCTGGCTGGCAACAGGTCCCACAGCCATTGCCACCCTCTTGTTACACAGAGGCCCCGTTCAGCCTCAGTGCCTCAGCCTCCTTCCTGCCCCAGGGCATCTGCACGTGCAGTGCCCTGCTGTCTGCCCCCACTTCCGTGCCTGGCTCGTGCCCTCGGAGGGGCCCTGCTGGAGTGTCACCACCTCCAGGCAGCCTGCCTGGGCCATTCCACACCAGGTACAGCCCTGCTGGTGGGGCTTGGAAGCCTGGCTCATGCTTTCTGTGCGTTGCCCGTGTTGTTTGTCATCAAGCCTCTGGCATGCGTTTGCTCTCCCACGAGACAGACCACAGGAGGCAGGGGTGGTGTCTGCGGAGAGTGCAGCTGTGTCCCCAGTGCCAGGCCTGGCTCCTTCACTCCCATTTGCAGACATCTGTTCATTCCGTAAGTCCCTGTGCCTGCCACAGAGTGGCCTCCCGGGTGGATGTGCCAGGTGAATGGGTAGACGGGGGATAGCGAGTGGGTGAAGTCTGCCTCCTCTCTGGGCCTCCATCTTCCCTGATCTCATACAAAGCAGCCTAATCTTTTGCTTCCAACCCAGTTCTGTTCAGAGCATGTGGACCATGCAGGAGCAGTAGCCTGGGGGCTGCCCAGCTGGGCACAACAGGTGACCACAGGCTAAAGGACAGATTCCATTCTTGGACATCAGGGTCTGATTGGGCCCGAACGCTTGGCAAACTGCTTTCCATATCTTTGTCACCAGGGCTCCCCGAAGTCCCTGTTGGGATGCCGGGCTCCAGGCCCAGAGCTGTCCAGGCACGTGTGCCAAGGCCACCTGGCTGACCCCAGCCCCGGAGCTCAGGCTGCAGCACGGCTTGGGAGCAGTGGGAGAGGGTCTGGCCAGGTCGGGCCAGCTACTCCCTCATGCAAATCACATTCGCTTGTGAGCTCAGTCCTGGCTGTGAAACAGAACAGTGGCAGGGACCCCGCCAGCCCAGACTGGGTTCCTGGGTTACCAGGTCCCAGGGGGCATGCCGAGGTCTCCAGCGGACCTGGCTCCAGCCACGTGGCTGCCCCTCGCCGCTGTGCAGCGGTGGTGGCTCCACGGCTTAGCGGCTTGTCAGCCAGGCAGGCGGTGTCCTGGGGCCGCGTTTGATTAGTTCAGGTTGACAGTCGCGCTCTCGTGCTGCCGGGAGGGGAGCCTGATTACCCTAATGAAGCTTGAACACAGTTTGTCATCCAAACAGCTGGTTCCGAGCTGCGCTGCTGCCAGCTGCCTGGCTCAGCCATGCAGCCGTATGCCCAGCGCCACCCCAGCTCAAGCGGCCTGCCACCAGGGTGACCATGCAGGGGGCAGCACCGCTGGGTGGGCTGTCTAGACCCCAGTTTCCCCATCTGTAAAGTAGACCCTAGGGACCTTGCAGCTCTGAGTGTCTGATTTCAGACTGAGGTGTCACCTCTGGGATTACTTCTCAGGCTCTGTAGGCTGGAGCAGGAGCTGTCATGGGCACCTACCAGCCTGTCACCCCGATGGCCCTGCAGGTCTGGACAGTTGTGTCTCACTAGATCACTGGATCATTTATGCATTCAGTTACATAGCAGTGGTCACGCTGGTCACTGTCCTGCTGTCATGAGGTCTGCAGTCTGATGGTGGTGATTTGTGAGGCTTGAGCTCCTCCAGGAGGCCGAGGAGGGCTTCCTAGAGGAGGTGACCTTGGAGCAGAGAACCCCTGGAGGGTGGCACAGGATGCGTTTCAGGCAGGGGAATGGCGCCACTGTGCAGGAATGGACGACATCTAGGCACACTGGACGCATAGGACCGAGTCCACACCTAGTGCTGGCCAGGTCCGCTCTGATGGCTTTTCCTTTAGCCTTTCTGATAGTCCTGGGAAGAGGAGGGCCCTTATTCCATGCTGTACACAGGGAAACGGAAGCCCACATCACGGGATGATGGTGCCCCTGCAGCCGGCCTGGTGGCCACAGGGCAGGGGCCTTGGCCCCCTTGGGAAAGGGTTGTCTGCTTAGCAGAGTCAGCAGGGAGCGTTAGGGTGATGAGGGGTGGAGGTGGGACACTGGGCAGGACTCAGGTGCTGGCTGGGCAGAGGAGGGCAGGGCGGGAGCCTGTATGTGCTGGTGTTGGCGGTGGGAGGGGGTCTCCTCGGTGGTAGAGGGTCTCCTGGTACTCTGGGCCAGGACCTGTATGGGAACCTGTGACCACGAGTCCATTCCTCCCGCGCGGCCTGCTGTGTCCCTTTGGTGCCCAGGGCTGGCACAACAGGCTTGGGAAGGGAACTGGAGACAGGGTGAGGGGTGTGGGGCCCCTCGCTTACAGTCCTGAGAGTCTCTGGTGTCCCCCAGCGCTAACTCTGAGCTGTCTCCCTGCCTTGACAGCTACAGTCTGCAGCCACCATGCCAGCTCTTCCGTATCCCTGCGGTGGCCTCCTGGATGCCACTGCAGCACCTGACCGCTGTGACTGTCCTGTGCCCATTGCCCCTTTTGTCTCGTCCACTGGCTGCCCAGCTCGCCTGCTGCCCCCTGCACCAACCCTGCTGGCTGTCCTTACTTCAAACCCGGATTAAGCACCTCTCCTCCTGCTGGACAGGGTGCCGGGGTTCTGCCTGCCTCTGTCCCATGGCCATTGTCTTCTCCCAGCAGGTGCGGGCAGGCTGGGGTCAGGCCAGGAGGAGGGGAACAGCCCTTGGCAGCCTGAGGACTGGGGCTGGGGGGTGGTCCCCCCCCCCGCCCCGAGGGAGGAAGGAATTCCCACTGCTCAGCTCTGTCCTTATCTCCGATGTGTGCTGTGGCTGCCACCACCCGATGCCTGCCCTGGAGGTGGCAGCTCTGGCAAGGAACCGGCTTATCAGATCCACCCCCACCCAGCTCTGCCTGCTCTCTAGGGAGTGGGGTGTGTGGGTGAGCGGGTGGGGAGCTGGGAGAGCTGTGGACAGGTCTGTGTCAGTGGCTGAGGCTTGGGCTCAGGTAATGCGGGCACGGTGGCCCAGGATGCCAGGGTGCTGCACTGTGCTCCTTCTCTCTGTGGGAATGTCCCTCTCTGGCCCAGGCTGTTAGGGCTTTCTCAGGGCTTGGCGGAAGGGACCCTGATGCTTGGAAGGCATGCCAGGCCCTTGCCTGGTCTGGGACCGTGTCTGAGCACTTTACACGCACAGCCTGTGCAGCTGTGTGCTCCTCTCCATGTCCCAGAGGAGAAACAGGCCCAGAGAGCCTTGCAGCCAGGGAAGGGGTGAGCTGGGCTTTGCTCTTGGGCCTGTAAGCAAGAAAAAGGTGTAGGCAAGGAGCTGGGGGCGGGGAGGGGGGTGAGCAGACCAGGCTAGGGTGGGCTGCGGTTGGCCCTGAGCTGGAGAACAGGGCTGAGCTGCCCCTGCACTGGGACTGGGCCTGGACCTTGGGGCCATCAGGTGCATGTGTGGTGCAGGTCCCCAGCCAGTGCTGCCCCAGGGCTGCCTGCCGAGCTGCCTGTCAGGGAGGCAGGGCTCTGCAGAGGAATGGGGCAGGCAGCAGGAGTGGGCATCCCCTTCTCAGCCTGCATGGGAGGTGGGTTCAGAGAGAGAAATAGGGCTTGACCCAGTGACGGCACATAGGATGCTCATGGAGGTACAGGTGACACTGCTGCTGAGACTGCAGCCACAAGGTCTGAGGGAGGCTGGGAGGCTTCCTGGAGGAGGAGGCCCCTAGAAGTGATGGGAGGGAGGGTGGGGGTTAAGGGGCCATGGGATGTGGCATGTGTGATGCAGCAGAAGACCCGCAGGCAGAGGTCAAATCAGGTGTTAGATGTGGGTCCTTTAAATTTGGTGAGTTTAGAGGGTCCTCAGCCCCAGGCCTGGAAGTCTCAGGTTTCACAGCCCAGCTCACTTCTCCCTGCTGTCTTGGTAAGGAAAGTACCACCACTGAGCCTCTTATTTCCCAGTCTGTAAAATGGGTTCACTGCCCCATCATCAAGGTGTGGGCAGGCAGAGTCTTCCACATTCCCAGGTGTTCCAGTCATACCCCCCAGCTCCAGCTGGAGGTCAAAAAGGAGGCCTGTGCCTTGCACGGGGCTTCTGTCTTACTGGCACGTTGATGGCTGAGATAAGGGACCTGGAAGGTGCCCACTGCTCCCTCTTCTTCCAGTACCAGCCCTCTCCCATCTGGAGGTGGCTGTCAGGGCCAGGTCTAGCCAGCTGCTCAGATGTGTGCCCCGGGCTTGCCTGCAGCCCCACCATGGGTGCCAACAGTTGTTCAGACCTGGGGTGCACCCTTCCAGGTTAGGAAGGTGCTCACCTCACATGCCCACCACGAGGGCTGGGGCTGGGCAGCACCTGGCCCGTGGTGGCCGTCGGTGCACGCTTTGTGCTTCCCCATTGGGGCTGATGCCCCAGGATGCACTTCTGGCTGCAGAGAAAGGTGCTCAGAATTGCTCATGAGAGGAGTGACAAGTGAGTCCCCCAGCTGTGTGACCGGGCAGGCCAGGGCCCTCTCTGGGTTCCTCATCAGCCAGGCTGATGCTGATGCCCCGCCCCTGAGAGCCTGGACCTGGGTGCAGGTCTTTGCCAGCCCAGAGGCTCTGGGCAGGCCTCAGTTTCCATGCAGGTGAGGAAACCGAGTGCTAGTGGGGTGAAGGGCAGCCGGGGGAGGAGCAGACAGGGTGGGGATCTCATCACAGGCTGGGGACACCCCCAGAGGCACACCAGCGGGGACAGGGTGAGCAGTGGCGGCAGAGGAGCTCTCCAGCTGGCCAGGCTGCAGCGCTGTCCAGGGCCATGTTCCTGTGCCACTGTCCTGGGGACGGTAATCCTTCCACGGTCCCCATAGCTGGGGAAACTGTCTTGGTGGTGAAGGAGCCTGGGTGGGGGCACAGTGTCAGTGACACCTGCAGTCAGAGTGAGCCAGGTGCCAAGTCTCCAGTGATGCTACGGCTTCCTTGCTGTGAGGTGGCCTGGCCCCTCTGTTCCTGGGCTCCCTGGTGGTCACATTTCCCATGAGACCTAGGCTTTGCAGAGCGGCCTCAGCAGTAGTAACCCTGGGGCCCTTCCCGTGGTGCCTTGCACCCTCAGCCCCTCTCCTGGCGCTCACAGGCTCCAGCCTCTGCCCCTGTGCCCCCACCCCTCCCTCTCTCTGTTCGCAGCTTTGGTTGTCCCCCAGCTGCTCCCGCGGTGAGCACGTTCCCTGGTCCCCACCCTCAGGGGCCTTGGCTCTGGGACACCCTGGCTTTGACTCTGATTGGACTGTGAGCTCCTTGAGGCTAAGACATGGGCCTCCATTATGTCCTGGCTCCCAGGGACTTGGCAGGATGCCCAGCCCTGGCTGCTTTGCAGACTTAGGCAGAGAGAATGGAGTCCCGAGCCCTGCACTTGTGTGACTTTCTGCGGAGAAGACGGCTCAGGCGGGTGCCAGCCCTACCTCACTGTGATGCCCACAGGAAGGTGACCAGGGTTTGCTGGGAAGGCAGTGATGCTGGTCTGTGACCATTAAGAGGGGCTGGCTCCTGGGCCCCTGCCTGTCAGATGATCAAAGTCTGATAAGGGGCTTGCAGGTAGGAGAGGACGTCTTGAGACACTTTCCCTGGAAGTTTGAGCAGCCTGCTGCTCTCCACACTCCCAGAAAGAACATCCTTCTGGCCCTCCCCACCCCAGAACGGCCGGGGAGCCCATGGTGCCCACCGTGTCCCACTGTATCCCGCGTCCGGAGTATCCATGGGTCAGTGGAAGGAGTCCAGAGGCCCGAAGGCCAGGAGGGGTGAGTGGGGAGCTGGTGTGAGATCTCTGACTCTTGGTTTGTGGCCTGCCCACCTGTCCATCCATCGGTCCGTCCATTCAGCGCTCATTTCCTCCATCCTCGCCCTGCAGACCCGGCTAGGGACGGGAGGAGCAGAGTCCTGGGTTGTGGCTGTCTGTGTCTCTGTTGAACGTCTGAGCCTGGGATCTTCCTGGTCCTCTCCCTGTGCAGACCCTGGGTTGCCCACCTCCCCTCTAGGCCATGGCGTCCTCTCCTGTGAAGCGAGGGTCACGGCACTCTCTGGTAGCTGGCGCTCCCTTGAGGCAGTGGCCAGAGCAGGAGCCCTCGGGTCGGGGCCAGGACGGAGGTCTTCCTGGGTTGCTGCTGCTTGTCTCTGGTTTCCCTTCGTCTTCCTGTGCCTTGTGATGTGAATGGGCGGCTTGTGCCCGCCCTGGCTGGTGTGGCTCTCCTGTCTCCCCACCCCGTTCCCTGTCTGCCCCTCTGGCAGCTCGCACCCGCATGGCAGCTGCTTGGATGCCACAGCCACTTGGAGAAGTAGTTACCGTTCTTACCCTTTTACAGATGAGGAAACTGAGGCTCAGGCTGACATTCAAAGCCAAGCCCCTGGCTCTGGCCTCTGTGGCCCAACATGGTGCTGGTGCCTCTGGGCTCTTCCTGGACCACAGTCCCTGTGGCTCAACACAGGAGTGCTCAGCTGAGCCGCCCAGCCTCGCTCCTGCTCCTCCATCTTGTCCCAGAGTCTGTGCACTTGCAGTGTTGCTGCAGCGTCCTCACACGTGGCTCAGCTCAGCTGCCACCTCCGTGAGAGGCCACTGCTGGCTGCCCGAGAGCGGCATTCCCCCACTCACCTGTCCCCTTGCTGTCATGACATGTGGTTCCTCCCTGTGGTGCTGACAGCTTGAACTGGGGACTCTGAGGGCCTCCCAGCGCCTGTCCCAGTGCCCAGGCTGTGCCTGTCTGCTACTGCCAGCTGCGTCCTGGCACGCCTTCTGTGGGCGTGGCCCCTTGACACTGGGGACCTCGGGGGTGGTGGCTGCTGGTGGCTGTGACCTTTCAGAGGAGGCCCGAGAAAACTGAGCAAGGAGAGCGATCCACACCTGAGCCCGCTGGGAGTCTTGGAACGCGCCTTCCCACATTCACACATTCACTCAGTCATTCCCGCATGCACGCACGCACGCACGCACTCTGCAGCCCTGTGCCAGGAACCTTTCCATGGCCCGTGCTCCAGGCTAAGGGAAGGCCCGTCCAGGGATGAGGTCAGCGCCATCCTTACCTCTCCCAGCAAGGGCCGCCTCCTCCTCTCTGGCCTCACCGTCAAGTCTGGGCTGTGGTCCGTCTCGGACCCGCCAGCCAAGCAACCCACTCCTCTGATAACCGCCGGGGAGCCCCGAGCCGGATTGTGCCCGCCTGACAGGGACCTTGTGGCGTGTGGGGCTCTGCCCTGGCAGCAGCTTGCATGGCTGCTTGCCCCTTGTCGAGGCTGTCCCTCCCGCCTCTGGCCCTTGGAAGTCTTCCCCGTATGAATGGCTGCGCGCATCCACGCACCGTGACTCATTCCCTAAATCCCAGGGCCTGTTTTGTCTCCCCGGGTGCTTTTCTGGGTGAGAGAGGAAACAACACCGATGGCAGTATTAATAGCAGCAATGCTTGTTGCTCGTTTTTACTGGGCCTGTGCTTGCGCCGGGCACTGTTCCAAGTGTCTCCTGTGTGTGTGTTGATTCGTCTGATTGGTGCGTGCCTGGGAGGTAGGTGTTAGCACCCGGTTATTCCTGCCGTGTTTCCTCCATTTGCCCCAGGCCCCAGTGCCCCAAGGCTCCCTAGTATGGAGGTGGGATGTGTCCCCAATAGGGCCCCTGAGCCTGTGTTTTCTTGGATTGGTCATTACAGGCAGGTATTGACTTGGAGGAAGAGGGAAGGCAGGGCCTGGGAAGTGGCATGGAGGGACATGTCTCTGTGGGCACAGTGGACAGGCGTGCAGAGCCACAGGCAGGCCAGACCCAAGAGCGAGCTGGCGGAGGTTTGATCCGCAGACCTGGGGCCGACTTGCACCGCAGTGGGGTGGGGTGAGCGTCTCGCCTCCCCTGCAGGGGTGCATTTGTGTCTCCAAAGGGGCTGTGGCTGGGGTAGCACGTTCCTGGTGCCAGCATCGCTTTGGACTGGGACTGTCCCTTGAAGTTTGTGTCTGTCCCTGAGAGGCCAGGATGCAGTGGCTCCGGTCAGCTTGCAATTGAGACAGCCTTAAATTCATTCCCAGCCTCTGCTCCTGAATTGCTTGTGCGGTTTTTACAGTTGCTTGGGGAACTGTAAGTCTGTGTTGCCTGACTCCTGTGTATTTAAATTCTCAGCCATAATGTTATATTAACTCATTTTTTGCAGTTTCCTGGGAGGCTGTGTGTACATTACTGAGGCGGTGAGGGAGGGTGTGGCTGTGCCTGTGGACAAACACAGCCTGGAGCGTGCCTGACCCTGCCTGGGCACTGCCCTGGGACCCTGTCACCAGCGGCCCCCAAGAGAGACGTTTCCTGCCAGCCAGGTGTTCCCAGTATGCAAGTTCCCACCGTTGCTGAGGTGCCACCTTGCGGGTGATGGACTAGGAATCCCATCTTTGGACGGCCAGAACTCCAGCAGGGTCTGGAGGTCACATGTCCCGCTCATCTGTGTCCTGAGAGAGAGCAGCGTCTGTGCCTTCACCTAGCCCCACACACCTGCTGAGCCCCTGCTGTGTACCTGCCCTGGAGACTTGGAAAGGCCTCTGAGCTTGTGGGACTGCTGCAGAGGGTTTGCTTGGGGACTCTGACATTAACCTGACCACAGATAAACGCACTGCCTGCCAGGGGCTGGGACAGCACTGAGGCACAGTAAAGCCAGGTAGAGGGGTGGCAGTGGGGAAGAGGAAAAGGCCACGTGGGGGCAGAGACCGGAAGTAGGAAGGGGCCTGACTGGCCTTGCACCAGCCTTCTTGTTTGTTTGTTTGAGACGGGGCCCTACTACATAGTTCAAGGTGGTCTTGAACTCACGGCACTCATCCTACCTCAGTCTCCCCGTGCACCATCATGCCCAGCTCTCCTTGCACCAGACTTGTTGAGGCTGTGAGACTCATTCTATGACCATGTCACAGAGGGCATCCAAGGTTAACAGCTGCAATAGGGCAAAGCCAACGTCAAAGCCAGGCTGTCCACATTCTCACTGCTATGTTCTGCCGCTCTCTGGGAAAAAGGAATTTCAGGTGGTGAAACAGGATGTGCGAAGGCCCAGGGGTTGGAAGGCAGGGCAGCCAGTGGGGGTGGAGCAGAGGATGAGCAGGGGAGGGGTAGGGAGAGGGGAAGGTGCAGAAGCTAGGGCTGATCTTGAGGGCTGTGGAGATGTTGGGGGGCTCAGTATACTCTCCCCTGTGCCTGCAGCAAAGCAGCAGAGGGGGAAAGGAGGGAGGGTGGGAGGGCAGAGCCTTGGGGTATGGATCTGTAGGTCAGGGCTGCAGTGGGAGGGAACAGAGCTTCCCTGGAAAGGCCAGGCCAGCCAAGATCCAGTCATCTGGGGACACAGCCCCGCTCTGGGCGCCTGCAGGACTGACTTTCTCAGCCGGCTTTCTGCCCACCAAAGGGCTTATCCAGGGCCTCACAGGGTGCTCAGCCCTGATACATTTAGTTCATTTACTGCCTCAGGTTCTTCATCCAGAAAGCAGGGACCCTGATTCTCAGTGAGGGTCAGAGACAGTGGTTACAAATGTTGGCTCCGGTGAGAGATTAAAATGATGACCCCAGAGAACATAAAGTCAGGGAGAGAAATGACTTGGCCAGGGCCCTTTTGTGGCCAGGCTGAGTCTGGAACCTGAGGGAAGAGCAGCCTTAGCGCGAGTGCCCTGCACACAGCAGGGTCCCCATGACTCTGCATGGCTGCCCAGGCACAAGTGGGCAAGGTTGGCACACTTGGGGAACCTGGGGCTCTGGCGGGGGGCTGGCCCCCAGGTCTCCTGCCCATAGGCACTAGGGCAGGGCCAGAGGAGAACTCTGCTTTCCTGCATTGATTGCTGCCCGAGGGGTACTCTTTCTCCCCTCCAGCCAAGTCTTTCCCACTGCATGCCTAGCACAGGCCAACACCTCCAGGGGGTTCCCTGACTACTTCTGATGGTCACTGCCTTGGTGTCCCCGTAGTCTGGGGGCTCCCTGCATGGGGGACTGTATCACTTCCTGGGTTCCTCACACTGCTGTTGGGGAGGAGAGTAGCAAGGGCCTGAGCCTTGCTGTGTAAGTGCTGCTCCTGGCCCAGGCCTCAGCTGACCACTTAGAAGTACCCCACACACCAGACCTGGAGGTGGCCAGTGCCTCCTGTATGGGGACAGCATGCTATGGTGGCATTTGTGTGTCTGGAGGTACCAGGAATGATGCTCACTGGACTAGCAGTGCCCTCACAAATCCTGGGAATTTAGGCTGGTCACCTGCAGCCTGGTGGCTGAGCCAGGGTTGTCCCTGAGCCATGGTCCCCAGTGAAGGCTTGGCTGGGTAGTGCTGGGGCACTGGGCAAAGGGCCTGCACCGCCCCCTTGCCAGGCCTGAGCCTGCTCCTTGGAAACATCCCCAAGTGCCAGGCTCTGTTCTTCCTCTTAATGAGGAAAGCTCTTCTCTCCTGCTTGCCGTCCTCCCTTCTTCCAAAATGGATTTACCGTTCCGCTGCACAGCGCTCCTCCCTCCTCCTCCTCCCCTCTCCTCTCACAGGCCGTCGAGGGAAGTGGAGGGTGTTATTGTATATTTTAGCCGATTGTTCCCCTTACGCCCCAGTCTCTTTTGGGTGGGGTTGGGGGGATGGGGGAGTAAGTAAATTATATATTGAACTCCTAACTAGAGCTGAGGCCTTGTGGTTTCCATGGCAACCAGGCTGGAAATAGCTCGGCGTGACATCAGCACAGTACAGGTATAGCCAGATCCAGCCCAGATCCAGCCGTTCCCCAAACAAGCTGGCTCCAAGGGGAGCAAGGGATGTGTGGCTATTAGCATATGCAAATAGGGCCTGGTCAGCAGACAGGGCCTGGGGTGTCCCAGCAGGAGCTGTGGCCAAGGCCAGGGCCTTGGGCAGGTATGCAGGCTGGGGATGTTGATGGGTCAGGACCCAGGCCCAGCGTGGCACATACCCCTCCACTGGGACTTGTTGGGGCTGCCAGTGATGAGCCCAGACTGCCTAGGCCTGCCTACCCCAAAGGGATCTGGGATTGTGGCCAGCGGCGCTGCCAGGGTTGGGCGGGCACGCAGTGGCGAGGAGCCGGATGGTTCCCTGCCCAGGCTCCAGTAGGATCTGGCAATCTTCTTGGTTTGTGGGTGCCTTTGAAGCCAGCCACCTAATCAGGCCCTGCAGGGTACCTGCCAGGTTTCTTACCAGGTCTGTCAGAGAAGTGTGGGAAAGCCCACACTTCTTGGCCTCTCACTGGGGATGTGGGAAGGGCCGCTGACCATGCTGCTCTGCTGCTGGGCCTAATGCCCTCTTCCCACCCAGCCCCTAACAAGGGAGGACCGAGCAGAGCCTGGGGCCTGTCACGTGGCCTCTCCGAGCCAGCGTCCACCTCAGTGAAATGGGGGTGCTTGCCTTGCAGGATGGTGAGGGGCTGATGAGATCCTGGGACAGGGCCAGACACAGGTCTCCCATCATCTGTGTTTGTAGTGAAGCTCTGTCCCCCAGCACCACTTCGGTGAGACTCCAGAGCTCGAAGTGCGTCTCTGGGCGAGGTGAAATATTGCCACCTTCGGTGTGGTGGTTTCCACACGAGGGCCCTTGGCTGAACTGCCGACACTCGAGCCAGGCGTGCGCTGTGCCTGAATGAGGTCATTTATTCATCTCAGGGAGAGTGCAGGGTGTGCAAGGGGGGCTGAGCCAGCCAGCCGGCCTCCCACTATCTGCAGGGTGTGCTCATCTGTAGGGGGCAGATGGACACTGTGGCCACTGCTTTGGGGCACTTGTGGGCACACCAGAGCCCACTTGGCAGTGATGGTCCTGGGAGGGAAGCAGGCAGGCACGGAGGCTCAGAGTTGGGAGAGGACACTTCGTGTTTGGTGGAAGTGATCCGTGCTGTGCAAGCTCTGGGGAGATGAAATGCCCTGCAGTCCCTGCCTCAGCGCTGGAAGCGAAGTTTGGATGTGACCCAGGGGGCAGTGGGATCAGATCTCAGCTCCAGAAAGAAAACATAGGCATGAGGCAGCTTAGGCGGAGGTGGCAGTGGTCAGCGGGTGGGGTCAACAGCAGAAAACCAGCTGTAGTCCCTTTGGAAAACCCTTGTCACCAAGAGTTGCACCTTGCACAGGCAGAGGATCAGGAAAGGGCTTTGTCTCTGGGGTAGTAGAGGAGGTGAGGTCCTTCCGTATACCTGGCTCTCAGCACAGGAAATGTGTTCTCCAGGAGCAGTAGGAGGGACGAACCTCTGCCCGGAATATTCTGGAAGGAGGTGACAGCAGAGATGGGCCGGGTGCTGACTTCCTGTTTTGGTCTCCAGTTGTGTTCGGGGGTGGGTAGGGCAGACATGGCTTCTGAAGCCTGGGGTGAGGGAGTTTGGTCCTGGGCTGCCCCTGAGGATTCTGGCTGAAGGACCAGCGTTCTTACCCATCATCTAGGGATGAGGTGGGAACCAGAAGCAGAGCTGGGGTGGTGTTCTGACAGTCTGCACATCTGGGGTGCTGTGAGATCTGGGGTGGCATCTAAGGGCCCCCATGCACAGTGAACCACAACCCTGCCTGGGATCAGTGCTGGTGTGGGGTGAGCCCCAGGCCTGTGGGGCCCTGTCCAGCCCTGTAGCCAGGGGTGGCTTCCTGGAGGCAGTTCGAGGCTGAGCCTTGAGGGACCAGTGGAACAGACGTAGGCAGAGCATCACAGAGGACGGGGATGAGTGCAGTCTCCCTGGCCCAGCGTGGGTATGGGCCTTGGCACCGTGGCACTGAGAGGTCAGCCAGTCTCCATGGAGTGCCTTTGGGGTGCCCCGTCTATGGTTAGGTTAAGCTGAGCCCAGAGACTGAGCTGAGCTAAGAGCCCTACAGTTGCATAAAGGAGTCAGGTTTTGAGATCCCTCGTTACAGTCATGACCAGAAGCCTGCCTGGCCTTGGCCTTAGTTCCCTGTTATATGCTTGGTGACTCCCAATGGGCCGGACCTTTCCAGAACCCTCCTTGTATGGCAGGACCATGTCCTGTGGGACTCAGCCTCCCACCTGCCCCAGTTTTACGTGCTCTGTCCAGTTGATGGGCTGCCGAGTGGTGAGTGAAAGACAGGGCCTGGGCTGGGTCCTTCGGTCCCCTTGGGATGAGTGGCACAGGGCCCAGAGTCTCACGCCCTATCGCCACCTGGCTAGTCCATGGTGAATCCTTCCAGAAGCAACTCAGGAGCCCCTGGGCCTTCTGGAATTTCTCGCTCATGGTTCGTTGAGCACGCCCCTCCGCAGTCCTGGGGTACAGAGGGAATGAATGGTGGAGGGACAAGGCAGACTCCTTGTTCTTGCCTGCGGCACCTAGGGCTCCCTGCTGCCCCTCTGCCAGGGTCAGGCCTCCTGGGTACAGGCCCGGGCTCCTCTTCATGCTGCTAATTGCTGCCCTCAGCCTGGGGAGCAGCTGGGCAGGTGTGGGCTGCCTGCTGCCCGCTTGGCTGCCCGCCCACCCGCCGCAGGAGGCCGCGCTGCCTGGGATTTGAGCTCCTCCGAGGGTCTGCGATGCGGCCGCGGGGAAATCATTTTCTGACAACGGCCATCAATTTTGCTGAGAGCCCGTCGGCGCTCTGGCCGCCTGTCCCTCGGCAGCAGCAGCTGGTCCGTGTCAAGCCCCTCGGTGTCCTGATGACAGAAGCGATTCGCATTAGGCGTCTGCCCTAGAGCACACGTCCAGAAGAGACAGATTCCGGCCAGTTGCAGACATGCACCATGTCACCTCCAAGTTTGTTTCATGCCTTGGCTTATTGGAGACGTCTTCTCCCCACTTAGGGGTGGCCAGATGGGGTTTTATGGGGCAACCCCAGCAGGACCCTGGGACGCTAAGGAATGGGGTCCCTGCTGTCCCCAAGTCCTTGTAGGTGCTGTCCAGGTACAAAGTTCGGTGGGACTGGCCACCACAGGCAGAGTTGCCATTGCCCTGAGATGTGAAGGGCAGGAAGGAGCCAGATCTCTGGGAGGCTGGGCTGTTGATCCCAGTTAGGAATTGCTCTATCTGCGGGTAGAACCAGGGTTCTCAGAGAGCCCAGCGGTGTCCAGGGGAGTGGGTGAGGGGCTGGCAGATGATCAGAAGACGCCCAGGAGGTTGTATCTGCTGGGGGCTGCGAAGGCACAGGATTGCTGTTGGATTGGATGTGGGGCAGGGGTCTTTGGGAGGCAGGAGCTCTGGGAAGGAGAGAAGGGAGCCGAGAAGTGAGGAGGTTCTGTTTGCCATGGGAGGCCTCACCCCGGACATATGCGGGAGCCCGAGGGAGTGCAGGCCTCCTGGGGCTCTCAGGCCTTTGGTGACTTTGCATGCGGAGTCAACAGCATTGGGGTTGCAGCTGTTTTTGCACACTGCAGGCCTAAGTGACAGCCACTGAAGCCATGTGTTAAATGACATAGCCCACAGGTGGGCATTTACACCTGCCCTTCCAGGAGGGGAAGGAGGCCTGTCCAGGGCTGTGGTGTGGTGCTGCTGTGAGCCGGGCAGTGGAGCCTGAGCTGGGAAGGCTGAGCACCCAGCCGCACTAGTGTGCATGGGCAGGGAACCATGAGTCTCACCCCTGTACCTGGGCTGGCTCCCTGCCATCTGGCAAAGCCCTCTGGGCACCTTCCCCCGGATGGTGCAAGCATGGGCTGGGAGAGGCATGGGGGCATGGCGTGGGGAGGTTGGAGGCCAGTCCCTTGACACCCCATATGTGTGCCTGCTGCTCAGCAATGGGAGATGGGGGAGCCTGAGCTCAAGGGGGCTGTGCAGCCTCCAGGCTCTTCATGGAGGGCTGACCATGCGCGCCTTTCAGAAAAGCAGCTTGGGTTCAGCAGGGTTAGGAGGGAACTGGGGCACACAGTGAGGGAATCCCTGGGGCCAGGGCAGCCATTGGTCGGGAGTGGTGGAGGATGAGGGTGGCTTTGAGCATGGCCATTAAGATTTTGGTCCCAGTGGTGGTTTGTGGAGAGCATGGATTCCGGAACCCAAACGCCTGCAGCCCTCTTTCCCCCGTGTCCATCTTCACAGCCCCTTCCCTTGCATCCTTCTGCGGCCCCCGCCTGACCTGGCCCATCAGACCCCACCAAGTAAGGCCAAGTCCAGCCAGGGAACCCTTTCCTCCTGCAGTGCTACCTACTGTAAGGATTCTGTGCTCATCACGGGTGGCTTAGAGCAGGTGTGACCATGGCTGTGTGAGCTTCCCAGGTGCCAGGGAGGTGGCTGGTGACCAGCATTAGAGTCCTTGAGTTTCTGATGCCCTCAGTGCTCTCCATCCATTCACTCGGCATACTTGGGGCATGCAGGAGTCCCTCCTTCCGAGACTCCTGCTAGCCGGTTATATACACCCTACACCTGCTGCTTGGGCAGTTGGCTTTATGCCATAGTAACAAAGACCAGACATAACCAACTTCTAAAGAGAAAAGATTTGGAGGCTCCAGTCTGGGGTTGGCTGGCCCCCTTGCCTTTGGGACTGTGGTGAGGCAGCCCATTTTGGTAGGAGTGGTGACAGGAAAGTCCCTCATGGCAGGCCGGGGAGCAGAGAGCAAAAGGGAGTCCAGCGTCCCCTGATCTCTCTGGGAGGCCCTCAGTGGCCTGAAGACTGCTTGCTAAGCTCTTCCTCAGAGTTTCCATTGCTTCCCAGTAGCATCACGCAGGGACCCAGGCCTCCGAGGGATATTTGGGATCCAACTTACAGCACTGCTTACCCCCACAGGTGATGTGAAAGTCTAGGAGGAGCCTTTCCTCACTGCTTCTTCCTATTGCCTCCTGGCAGATTTTACCATTAGTGACTTGTTTCTATTGTCCTGTCCAGGTTCTGCTAAAATGCAAACCCTTGGCATCTTGGGACCTCCTTCCAGAAGGAGATCCCCTTTTTTGAGACAGTGCCTTGCTATGGAGCTCCAGCTGGCCTTGAATTTGTTTTTTGTCTTTTTTTTTTTTTTTTTTGTTTTTATCGGTACCAGGGATCGAACTCACGACCGTACACTTGCAAGGCAGGTGCTTACGCCACTGAGCTAAATCTCCAGCCCCTGGCCTTGAATTTGTGACAGTCCTCCTGCCTTAGCCTCCTGAGTGCACTGTGGGTGTACAGCATCACACCTGGCTACGGAAGGAAACTTCCTGGGGAACCAAGGCTGGCTTGCAGGGGTTTGTGGAGAAGGAAGACAGGCAGAATCGGGAGGACAAGCGGCAGGTTGTGTGTGCCTACGGGGTGCTGGCATTGAGCTGCTACTGCCCTTGGTATCACCACGGCTGTTTCTCAGGGGAGGGGACAGGGCCAGGATTGTGGTCTGTGTGGTTGCTTCATTTCACCGGTGAGGAAACTGAGGCATGGAGCTTGCCTATCACAGCATACTCCAGGGCAGGCTGGGAGGCATCTGGCCTGGGGAGGGTACCACGAGGTGAAGCCTTCAGGTTTCCCTGCCTTGCTGACAGCTGCAGGCATCACCAGCCCTGCCAGGGTTCCGCTAGAGGCTGCTGTTGTGGGGGTAACAGCAGCTCAGTGGCCTGGAACTCCGTGCCCAGCTGGCCAGGCCTGCGGTCTGTGTCTAACCTGCGCTGGCCAGCCCTTGGCCAGCTGTGGAGCACCTAATTGGTCTCCTCCAGGCCATATTTTCTTGGGTATGGATGAGCCGGTGTCACCAAGACACAGCCCGGAGCTGAGCTAAACTCGCAACAGATCGAGCCCGAGCACCATCAGTCTGCCTGCGGCTGTTCTGCTGGGCTTGAGCAGAAGGAGGCTGGCGGCCGTGTGGGCAGCTGTGTTGCCCTTCCGCGCTCCCAGAGGGGTCTCAGGAAACCACAGAGCCACCTGTCAGACTGCTTGGTATGTGCAGGGTGACCAGCACCTGGCAGCCTTCCAGTTGGGGGTCCTGACCCGGCCTCTCATTGCTGGAGAGAAAATGCAAACTGTCACCTTGGCTCCAGGCCCTGTCCCTTCCCTCTTCCGCTGCCACCCATCCTCTCCATCACCTTCCAGGCCTCAGACTGCTGCGTGCTTCCTCAAGCCACCCTTGTTAGCACCCTGCCCTAAATGTTCTTGCCGTGTCCCGTCCCTGAGGGCTGCTGAGACATGGCTTCCTTGGAGCTCACATGCACACCTGGCTGGGCTGCCACCACCATCCGGGGACTCAGCATCGTGGGCTTCTGCTCAGCCCTGAGAAGCAGGAGTTACTTGCAAGGTTCTGTTACTGTCTGTCCCACAGTGGGACTGGAGCACAGGCTGCAGGGCCCAGGAGCCACTCATCCTGTTGCCCACCCCATCCTGAGTACCTGGCGCATAGTAAGCCCTCAAATGATTGCTGCGTGAATAGCCCCTGACTCTCACCGCGCGCGGTAATTAAAAACTCACTTTCTGCTGCTCCTGGCCTGACAGGCTCTGTGTGGCATTCAAAGCCTGCAGGGTTCCACAGAACCAACTTCTGCTGCCTAGCATTTGCTTTTCCTTGGTGAACTTCTAGGCATCCTTCAGAGCCTGAATAGATGCCAGCTTTCCTGTGAAGCCTCCTTGACTGCTTCAGGCAGGGGTGGTTTTTTGCCCTGTGATTCAGCAGCTGCTGGGCACTGGGCTGTGTGCAGGGCATGGAGGAGACAGGACTGGCAGGGTGGAAACTGGTCCAGGGTCGGGTCAGCCCCGTGGACGGCCCCCACATGGTGCAGGTGATGAGGAAGGTGATGCTCTTGGCTTCACTTCCTCCATGCTCATCGGGACCCAGGTGTCACCGTTTTAAAGCCAAGGATGGGACAGCAGGGCTTGCAACAGTTCCTAGAGAGCTGGATTTGAATTCAAAGCCACCGCCTCCCTCCCTGGCCCTCTGCCTCCACTGGGTGTGTGGGAAAGGCTGTGGGGGTTTGGGGAAGCCTAGCCCCATGCCTGTGGACGGGGTTACTGAGAGGGTTTCAAAGAACTGGTGGGATCTGAGGTTGGAAGGAAGCAGCTGGGTTCTCCAGTGAAAGAGGGGGGCAGAAGTGCACTGCTGGCCTTGGCACTGTGTGGGTGTGGGGTGCAGGTGGAGGAGTGTGTGATATGGGTGGGGGAGGGGCTGTGGAGCCCACAGGCTGGGGGATGAGCAGAGCTTCCCCAGCACCTGCTCCGTTGCCGTGGCCCTGCCCTGTGGTCACCGTGGGCTTTGGGTTCTGATAGCTTCAGATTCTGGAGTTCGTTTCTGCTTGTTGAGCCTCAATCTTGTTCCCTTAGCAGGGTCCCTGATTGCTGATGGGGCAGCTGATGGCCGCTGGTATTTGTCCCGGGCAGCAGCCCTGGGGAGCATTTGCTGGGGATGAACATGAGACTGATGTCCCAGTGGCCCGTGGGGACCGTGGGTTGCTCTTATCTCCACATCTGCATGAGGAGCTCCTGCCCCTGTCTTCTGTCCCCTGGCCGGCTCCAGGCTCCCTTTCTGTGGCCACCGTCCATGCTTCTCACATGGTCTGCTCAGCAGGGGTCTGGGCCAGCTGGCTCTGCCCATGTGTCCTGTCCACCTGACACCTGGCTCAAGCCTTGGTCACCTCTCCAGGTGCTCAGTGCTGTTCACTGCTGTCAGCAAATACTGGCAGGCACAGTGGGCAGGCCTGGCCATGTTATCCTTACCGCTGTCCTCCAGGCAGCTGTTAGCCCTCCCACCTCAGGTCTGCAGAGGTGGAAACTGAGGCCCAGAGAAATGGAGTAGCAGTGCACTGCCATCCGACCAGTGAAGTGGTCCGGGATTCGGACCATTGTTTGGCTGAGTCTGTGGTCCTGCTTCCCCAGGGAAGTGCCCTCCTCCCTACTCCACACCTCATTGCTGCTCACCAAAATCAGTCATCCTCCAAGGCCCCTCGGAAGGACCAAGCTCAGTTCCGAAGCGGGGAGAGGCTCAGCATCCATCCCTTCATTGCCAGCCGTGGCTACCTGTACCGCTGCTCCAGGCACCTTTCTGGGCCCTGGGTCACTAGAAGCGGAAGCGCAAGCCGTTGCACTCTAAGGCTTCACCTAGGGTGCCCGGGGACCTGGAACCCCCCGCTGTGAGCCCCATACCTTCCGCTGTAGGACTCGGTGGTCGGAAGGGCTGCGTGCCTACATGTGGGATGGGGGTGGCATGCAGGGGGCCCTCGTCTGTACCAGGTGTTCTGCCTTCCTCCACCATCCCTGGCCGGCTCCAGGCAGTGGGCGTCACTCTCCTGCCTCATGGCCTGGTGGCATGGGGCTGGGGTCAGTGGTCCTCTGCATGGTTGTCAGCACCTTGTGGGCTGGGTCTGCCCCCTGCCATGGCCCCTCACCCCACCAGGCCACCAGACCAGGGCTCTGCACATAATAGACACTTAATACATGTTTATGGAATTGAATTAACGGTAAAATGAGATAATGGCCTGGAAGGAGCCTGAGTTGTTAGGAGGGAATGCACAGCATAAAAACCAGGCATATTTTTTTAAGCAGATTAATCTGGTCTTAACTCATTCTAATAGCCTGCGCCCCTATTGGCCGAGGCCATTATAATAATATACAGCCAGGGCCGCCGAGCGGGGATATGGCGGTGGCTGGAGGATCCACTGCCAGCTGCATCCCAGCTATCCACGGAGCCAGGGAACTCCCCTGGGTCTCACAGATGCATGGGGAACAGTGTGAGAAAGCTAAGGCTCAGAGAGGCCGTGAGGCTCCCACAACGGTGTGCAGTTAACGTCGTCGTGTGAGGTTGCACAGGAGGCAAGCTTGCCTGCAGGAGTGGTTGCATTCTCTGCCTGATGCTGGGTGTCAGGGACTGGAGCTGATGGCTGCCTGTCCCAGTGGGGCCATTCCTCCGCTCCTCACCCATATGAAACACCATCTTCACATCTGAGAATTGAAGTCTGGTGCTGCAGATCCACAAACCCGAGAAGAGGTCTGATGGCATCCACTCACACCCTAGTCAGAATCAGAGGGAACTACAACTTCCCAAACTATTGAAAGGGAGGAACAATCTTGCTCCAGGCAGAATAGGTGGGATAGAGGAACCCAGAACAGTGTCCTGTTGCCTTCCGCAGGTGTCCTCTGACTTTCCTGAGGACAGACAAAAGGCTGGGAATAGTGGAACTTGGCTGGAGCAGGAGAGGGAGGCTCAGGTGGAGACCAGAGCGAGTTCTGCCCTCATCATGCAGGGGGAGGAGGACGGCTGGGATGCAGCAGCTGTGTGCTGCCAGTCATAACCACTGTGTGGTCCTCCCCAGTGGCTGTCCTCCCTCAGCTCACAGTGCCCCTAGGTGACTCGGGGCAGTGCTCGGTCTCAGCGGTGCTGTGGTCTGGTCTTGAGTGAGGGGTCTCCCGAGTCTGTTTCCTGCTCAGTTGGTGGCCACAGTGGTGGTGATGGGCGCAGCTCCAGGCATGGAGGAAGCTCCTCAGGGCCATTTCCCTAATTCTCCCCAGCCCCTGCAGGACCAGGCTGAGGTGCATCCAGTGCCTTGTACTCTCTGGGGTTCCGTGGCTCACCACGGAAGCCCCAGCCGCCTGCTGAGGAGTGGCAATGGCCGGGTAAGGACGCTTCTCTCAGTTGGAGGCTGCCCCCACCAACCCTGCCTTAGAGTTTGCTGGGCGGGGCTGCCTAGCCTGGGTCCCCAGGAGTCTCCCCATCGCCTCCCACCTGCCTCCCAGCAGGCTGACAGCCTCAGCTGCTGGCCCAGCCTGGCAGGGCGGCTGCAGCTTTAATCAGCCATCGCTCCACTTTCCTTGGAAGGAGAAATTGCAGGTGGCAACTCGTAATTTCCCAGGCTTCTCCCTTTCATTAATTTCTCCCTGCAAAATGGAGGCTTTCTGCTGAGCCGGGGAATTGGCAGCCGAGCGCAGCATCTCTGGCCAGCCGTGCTCCCTGCCTGGGGTAGGGGGTGGAGGGCAGAGGGTGGTGGTGGCAACCGCTGCGCTCACGCTGTTTGCGGTGCCCCCTCACGGAGGCCAGAGTTTTATTCTGTGTTCAGATTGGCTTGCCGAGCCCCACTGGGTGTGGGAAATTGCTTGGTTCGCCCTGTGCTTGCTGCTTCATCCCTAGTGGGAGAAAGTAAAGATGGGGACCTGTCAGGGTCCCTTTGGGTGGAACGCGAAGGGGACCCCTGCCCTCTGCACCCCATGCCTGCTGCATGGGCTCCCGGGCAGTGGGTCCCTCCCGAGGGCTCTTCCTGGCTCCCAGGTAGAGGGCTAGGGGAGAGGTGGCCCCAGGGAGGTGGGGCTGGGTGATGACCCAGCTAGGGGGGCCCTGCTGGGCAGGCCAGGGGTATACAGACAGGTGCATGCAAGGATGGATGGGACACGGGAGGGAGGAAGTCCCCACTGTGGGATGCACATGCTGCGGAACAGGAAGCATCATCTGTCCACTTATCCGCAGCTGGTGGCTAAGCAGCCCCTCAGGAGGTGGACTTAGGGGGTGTGCCAGGTGTCTGGAGTCTCCCCTGGGAGTGGAACCACCTGATCAGATGTGCCGTTTAGAGAATGATGGGTGGTCAGTGTGGGGAGTGTAGCAGGAAGGGGACACAGGAGGACAGGGAAGGATGGTGGGGTGGGGGCCAAGGGACGCTGTCCTCAGATGGGCGACGGTGCCGTTCTCCTGGGTGGGGGAGAAGGGAGGTGGATGTCTGCATCAAACCGGCGTAGTTGCTGCCTAGTATGAATTAGAGAACTGGACCAGTTCTTGACTAACTCACCAGCAGCCTTGGGGACCAGGAGACGGCACTGGAGGGCAAGGCTGAGTTTTGCGTGGGTTATGTCCAGAGCTTGGGACGGCATGGGCATCCGGTAGTTTCAGCACAGTTCTTGCTGTCCCTGTCCCACGGGTGGCCAGGTAGAGAGTCTGCTGTGTATCCGGATCTCTCCCCAGGCTGTGCCTCCTCTAGGGAACCTTGACCCTCTCAAAATCTGCTTCCTGCCTTGGAAAGAGCACAGCCTGTGGAGACAAACAGACCCCAGGGCACAGGGCCGTTGGTAGCACACAGGACTGGGTTAAGCTGGGGTTCTGGGCACTGCAGTCAGCCTAGAAGAGGGACCCTGTCGCTGTGCTGTGCTGGATGTGGCTGTCAGCCTCCCTTGGAGAGACTACACCTGGTTCACATCCCCCCAAGACCACCCACAAAGCAGGCTCCCAGCCCCATGCAAACCAAGCACTCAGTCTGGAGGAGCAGACAGCAAGCAGCCCAAACCCAGAGCTCCTCACTTAGCGCCACATGCCTCAGTTTCCCCAGCTATGAAATAAGATGGTTCTGCCCACCTTCCTGTAGGTGTAAGTCAGGACAGTCATAACCCCCGTGATGGTCAAGAGGTACGTGGGTGGTGCAGAGGCTGGCAGGCTTTGTGAATGAGGTGCCTGGTCCTTTTGCCGAGTTGGGGAGTCCTTTGGGCTAGGGCAGGGGTGGACAGAGCTGGTGCCTTGGGACCCAGGTTCAGGTGTGCATGCCAAGATGTGGGCCTTCCCTCAAGCCCAGGGCCCTCTCCCTCCTAACAGAGACCCCCAAGAACCCAGATGCCCCCACACCCCGTCCCTACCTGCTTTCTCCCCAAGTCTGCAGTCTGTTTACAGAGCTTCTAGGCGGGAATCTAGCGCAGCTTTGATCTGTGCTGAGGAATGGGCAGCTGAGGCCGGCGGGAGCTGGCTGTATATTTTCTCCAGTAATGGGGTATTAAGTAGACAGCCTGGATGGGGATCTCCGGCGGGCGGGAGGGGGTGGGGCGCAGCCTGCTTCGCATCAGCCTGAAATATGGCCCCATCACCGCCAAACCTCAAAGGATGCTACCTTTGGGCTGGCTGAGAACCAACTTTGATGTTCTTGTAGCGGAGGGACGGGCAGACCTTCCTGGCATAGGCAGGGGCCGCAGCCTCGGCCCCAGCTGGACGGGCTGTGGTCTGCCAGGCACCTGGGAGAGGAGCCACCCTCTCCTTGCCCCTTCGCCCTCCCCCCTTCCTCCTTGCCGCCTTCTTTTCTTTTCCTGGTTCCTCCCCACCATTTCTCTTCTCCCCCTTCTCCTCCCTTCCTCCCCTTTCCTCCCCCTCCCTCCCCTTCCCTTCTTCCTGCCTGCTTTGGCTTGAACCCTGTCCAGGTTGTGCATGCCTCTCACCCGCAGACCCATCTCTCACCCGCCAGGGTCCCCTGGGTGAGTGTGGAAAGGGCACAGCTTGCCAGGAGCAGCCTGGTGCCACGCGGGCTTCCCCTCCCTCACCTGGCTGGCACACCGAGCTGAGCAGTGACTGGAAGTGGGGCCAGACGGCCTGGAGTGGATTCGCAGCCCTGTGCCCATCAGGCAAATCGCTGACCTCCTCTGAGCATCCATGCCCTGGCCTGGAAAGTGGGGACATGGTAATAGCTACCCACAGGGCACGTGCAAGCAAGCAGAAGCAGCGCTGCCCAGTGCTGGCTTGTGGCCCTGCCTGACCAACACTGTTGCTAGCTAGACGTGCTGTTTCTGAGTGTGCCGGGGCCAGGGGCTGGGCTGCTCTGGCCTCAGCTTTGCTCTTGGGACATCGTGGGAATAACCCCAGTTTACAGGGTGAGGGCGGGGGTTTAAGTCACACCCTGCATTACAGAGGGTGGCTGTGGCCGTCATTTCTGTGCATAATTCACCCCAGTGTCTTAAACCCAACTGGGTGTCAGGGCCGGGGCTGGGTGGAGCCAGACATGGTCCCAGCCTAAAGTTGCCCCCAACCCGGCAAGTGGCACACAGCCGTGTGAAGGCGCTGGTGGGGCCCATCAGTACAGGGGCAGGGCCGTGGCCAAGGCCACCGTCTTTCCTCCTCCCTGACCCGCTCTCCACGAGAGACACTGGGATCCCACCCATTAAGGGTTTGGAAGGAGAGGGCCCAGTTCGTGTCTCTGCCACCGGCCTCCTCTCCTGGTCTCGGTTCCTCCGTCCATAAGAGGGCTTGGTGGCCTTCCTGTGCGGTGTGGGGGGTGAGCCCACAAAGGCTAGAGGTCCACTTGGAACGTCTCCCCGCTCCCCTCCAAACAGCCTCCCCAGGACAAGACACCGAGGGAGAACAGAAGTGCCCATGCTTTCACCTCTACACCCTGCGCCTGCACCTTCTGCTGTCCCTGGACAGGGTCAAGAAAGAAGGCCACCTGCTCTGTCTCATTCTCATCCCTTTCATAGGCCCCCGGTTTCAGTCACCACTGGCCAAAGTGCTGTAGTGCCGTCTGTTGTTGGTTCTGCCTGCCCTGGAACCCCAGCCTCAATTTCCCCATCTGGAAAATGGGCTGGTGACACCTGACAGTACTGTTAATAGTTTCTAGGTCCTGTTCAGTGCACAGTGCCCTCTCCTGAGCACAGCCCCTTCCCTGCCATCCCTCTAGCTGCCCCCATGTTAACTCCAGTGTCACAGCTAGACCAACATAGGCTTCTGTGCCCTCCACAAGGGCGCCTGGCCCTGGGCTCAGGCTGAAGGACTTATAGAGATTGTGCAGCCACTGTGTTCCAGCCCTGAGTGCTGCATGTGCCAGCCTGTGTGGCTGCCTGGCTGAGGGTGTGCGGACCGAACATGCTTCCTTGACCAGAACAAGCCTGCCACAGGAAACAGCACCCAAGGGGAGGGCCAGGCCTCTGCAGCCCTAGAGAACTGAGGGGTGCAACCATGTCCAGACCCCAAGCACTGGGTTTCCTATTCCTGCCCCGCAGAGGTCTGTGTCACCTATGAGCTCTAGTCTAGAAGCTGTGGTACCCCCGGTGTGGACCCTGCCTCTTGCCCCTGCACAGCTGTACACAGTCCCTGCTCTGGGAATAGCCCTCCAGGCGCCCCATGGCACTTCCTCTCCCTATGTCGCTGGTGGGGGTGCGATGGTCACCTCTGCTCCCCCTGCCACGTGAGGGTGGCCACTTCCTGTCCTGCTCACCTGTCTCCCTGTGGCCTGGCACAGTCATACTCAGTATTTGCTGACGGTGTTCCACACTGCCAGCTTCCTTCCCAATTCCCCCCTGGTGAACACCTGAGCTACCCTCTCTCCTGCTCACCTCCTAGGGCTCCCCAGATCCCTCCATGAACATCTCAAGTGGCAGAAGCTGGCTTTTGAGGCTCCTACAGAGCCTTGCCTCTGGCTGCCAGCAGACACTTGCACCCCACCCTGGGGAAGGCAGATGTGCTCGATGCCTATACTTCCTCTTCTGCTTTGGAGGAGACCCCCTGCCACCACCCCACAGCAGCAGCTGCCCCCTCTACAGAGGCCCTGTGTGGTCCCCCTCCTCGCCTGATGCTGAAGGCACACAGCAGGCTGCATTGCGGCCAGAGCAGAGGCCACCAGGGCATAGCAGGGTCAGAGTGGAATGTGAGGGGTGGGTGTGTCCAGGGCAGCGGCTTTTTGAGACCTCACTTGTCACTAAGACCCCACACTTCCCATTCCTCCACAGCCAAAGCCCTGCCCTGCGGCTCCTGGCATGTCTGATCAGCCTGGCTGCTGGACCTGGGAATCCTGATGCCAGGTTCTGGGCTTGGCCATGGATTGCCCACTCTGTGACCTTGGGCAAGCTCCTTGCCCTCTCTGGGCCTCAGTGTCCCAGTCTGTGAAAATCAGTGGACCCCATGAGAAGCCACAACCTGGCTGAGGTCCTGAGGCTGTTTGGCTCATTTTTTCTTTTAAAACTTGAGTGAATATTAAAATGAGGAAGCCTTTCTCATAAAAACCCAGATTTCCGGCTTCTCTTGATAAAAGAGCCAGCCCAGCCAGCACCAGAAGAAGCTGGGTGGTCTCCTTTGCCCCCCCCCCCCCCCCGCCTGGCCCCTGAGCTGGGCCCTTCGGTCCCCTAATACTTTCCACCCCGCCTGGGGGACAGGTTTCTGAACCACCTCCCCACTCTACGCCTGGAGATAAAACTGCATTCTCCCCCAACCCCCCAATATTCTAGACAATCTGCCTCGTTTTAAAATTCCTTCAGCAGCCCCAGGCCCAGCGGCTTCTCCCAGCGAAGGAACCAAAGGAACGAGGCCGCACGTGACCGCGCTCTGCGGCTGGGAAGGCTTTGATGTTGCGGTGATTGCCGGGCGCCCCTCCCCCGCCCGCCCCGCCCCGCCCCTCCCCTGCTTTCTTCTGGCTCCCGCTCCTCCTCCACCCCCTCCACTTTACCCTCCTACCCCTCTCTTCTCTCGCCTGGCTCCCCCCCTCTTCTCCCTCGCCTCCCCGTCCCCCTCCCCTTCTTCCTCTGCAGTTCTCTATCCGCCCCCCTCCCAGGTGCCTACTAATTGTCCTGGCTCCTGCCGTTCCTTACCTGGCTTGGTGCGACCCGGCCTCAGAAGGTTGACATCTGGGGTGCAGAGGTTGCCGCTTTGCTAGGTGGGGAGAAAGTGAAGAGTGAGGTGGCCAGGGTGGTGGTGTCCCCTGGGGAGGAGTAACAGCGCTCCACGTCCTGCCTGTCTACGCGGGTCCCCTAGGGTGACCAGCCTCTGCCCGCGTGTTTTCTTTTGCCAGGGCTGCCCAGTTCAGGGGTTGCTGTCCTTGGCCCTGGCATTGGAGGCCGGCCTGTGTGTGGGGGGAGTGAGACGGGTGTGGGGTGAGCTGGGCAGTGTGGGATCCCTGAGAAGCGGGCAGTGGAAGGGAGAGGGGTTGAGGAGGGTTCTGTGGGGGCCCTGGCCGCTCTGCTGTCTGCCCGCTGGCCCAGCCTACCATGCCCTGTCCGCTGGCGCCTCAGGCCCTGCCTCCAGATTCGTCCATGACCTCTTCTGAGCCCTTCCCCTCAGCCAAAGGGCAGTGGCATGGAAACCCCAGGTCTGGAGTTCACGGTCATGTCACCTGCTCTGCCTGCATAACATGCGAGTGGGTGCTTCCTGCCCACCACCAGCTTTGGGGCCCGCTAAGGACCAGCCTGGCCTGGCTCTCTCTGCTGTACTTTCTGCAGTGAGTGTGGGAGGGGCGTGAGGGCCTACTGTGCGCCTGGCCATACTCAGGGAAGGGGGGCATTGTGGGTTCTGTGCCTTACCTAGCATTGCCACTGTCCCCCCCCCCCCCAACCCAGCGGTGGGGGCTTACCAGGCCTCCAGGCAAGAGGATTTTTAGTGGGGGGGGGGAGGGGCGGGGGGACTGGCCACCTCTCAGCTACTCTTCCTACTTCCTGGTTTCTGCCCTGTTTCACTTTTGGGTGCCTTAGACACACTGCCCCCCCCACCCACCCAGGGTGTCTCTTCAGTAGCAGCTGCTCACAGGAAATCTGGCGTGTGCCCCACCCTGAGGAGCTGTGCAGCTTAGCATGAGTCTCCGGCCCTCTCTGAGATAGTGACAAGTGTAGCTTGTAGCCATCTTTTCTTTCCTGATGGAGGGACAGATGACAAGGCCCCAGCACTGCGGACAGATGGGAGCAGCTGGACTGAGCGTCGTGGCATCCTCGAGGGCCCAGCCCTGAGCCAGCACACACAGATGCCTGCTTTGCCCGCGCATCTATGCTGCAGCCCCTGCCATGAGCGCTGAGGCTCCTCACCACTGGCCGTGCCAACAGGTGCCAGGCTGGCAGGGGATGGGATTGGTGAACACGGAACCTGAGCCTTTGTGCGATGGTTCAGGGGCAAGAGGGGCTCGCACGCAACACGTCTGCGCATGCGCATCTGACTTCTTGGCTCGAGAGTCTGGTCCGACTTCCCTGAGCCTGACTTGCGGGGGCCGAGACAGGCAATCAAGGTGGGCAGCACTGGAGGCCTGGGCATGGGGGCCCTTGTCGCTGTGACCACTGAGGCACTCCACTGAGCCCTCCTTACCCTGAGCCCTTCCTTGTTCCTGAAGCTCCATGAGGATGACCAGACCCACTGTCTGCCCAAGCCTGCTGGGTGATGGGTGGCCGCTCCCTGTTTTTGTCTTCAGCCATTAGGGAGCTTAGCAGAGCAGCCCTCTCTATGCCCATTTTACTGAGGGGCAACTTCCAGCTGGGCCATTTAATGTGTGCCCCCAGGCCTGCTGGAGCCAGTGGATTGCAAGGGTTGGGGCACAGGTTCTGGGAACTGAGTTCCAATCCTGGCTCCTCCGGCTTGCTGTGTGGCTCTGTGGGAGTGACTGCCCCTCTCTGAGCTCAGTTACTAGGTCTGCTAATTATAGCATCTTCCTCTGGGAGGAGTGAGTGCTGGCACAGAAGGCGCCAGGCCGGGAGTAAGTGCTTTCTCAGTGTCAGCTGTGGTTGTTGCTGTTTTTATTATTATTTGACTTGAAAATCTCCTGCTCCACGTGCTGCTTCTACGGTGGTTGTCATTCGTGAAAAGCTGAGCTGAATAATAAATGGGGACAGGGCCTCCTGGGTCCCCATCCAGTAAGATTATTCCCTGTACCCTGCCTGGGGCTGGCATCCACAGGGCCCCTGGAAGCTCTGGCTGTGAGGACTAATGTGGCCTTGTCCTGGTGGCCTGGCCATGGTCCCGTTGCGGGAGCGGGGTCTCAGCCCTGCCTGGCCTGCCTCCCGGCTGACAGCTCGGGCACTGTGAGCTGGCTGCCAGCCAAGCTGCTTCCTCTCCCGGCTGGCTGCCATCCCGGGCCCAGTGCCAGGGGGCCGGCTGGTGGGCAGCAGCTCCAGCGCTGCAGGTCTGTGAACCCAGCCAGGAGACTCCAGGCAGGGCTGGGCGTTGAGGCCTCCAACCGCCCCTTGCAGCCTTTCCCTGGGGAGCTGGGCACAGCTGCACCAGACTTGGCACTGCCCCCCAAGTTGGGACCTCCACAGAGCCCAGAAGAACAGACTTACAGAAGCAACAGCAAAGTCAGCACAGCCAGGACAGAGGATGCATGGAGCAGAGCAGAGTCTCTAGTAGCCTCCACATCTGCATCTGGGAAATGGAACCAATTTATACCTTCCTGGCCTGTCTCACATGACATGCATAGAGCCAGTGTCCCAGGGTGTCCATGGGCCCAGGACCTGTAAAGGGTGTGGCTCTCCAGTGGCCGAATACAGGAGGACAGGCTGCAGCTGAAGCTGATGGTCATGATGGTGGGGAAATGCTGTTGCTAGGCAACACCAAGGCCTCACATTCTAGGCCCTGTGCTGAGTCTTCCATAGGTGAATTCACTCAGTAGTCAGCTCCACTGAGGGAAGGACTGTTCTTCCCCTGCTTCCTGCATAGACAAGGGAGCAGATCCACTTACAGATCGTTAGTGGCTAAGGCAAGATTAAAAACCTTGCAGGTTGGGGTCTGAGCATAGAGGGCACCTTGTGGGTGGCTGGCTCCCCTGCATGGGGCATTACCTCGAGGAGGGTCGATAGATGGGTGCCACTGATGGCTGCATTAGGTTTCTGCCAGTGGCCAGGGTGAGGAGTTCCAGGAAGGCTTATCTGGGGGTTTCTGGTTGGTTTTGTGGTTCTGGGATGCAAACTCAGGGCCTTGCACATGCTAGGCAAGCACTGCTGCTGAGCTACATCCCTGCCCCCCAGGAAGGCTTATCTGAGGACGTGATTGTCATGAGCCAGTTATGCAAAAACATAAAAGCATCCCAGAAAGAAGGGACAGCCCGGGTAAAGGTCCTGAGCTTGGCTGGGCATGTTCAAGGACCGGAAGGAAGCCCCACAGCTCGGAGTGTGATGCAGGGCAGCCGTTGTGGGCTGGGTCAGCCCCTGGGCCAGTTGCAGTAGGAGAGGAGCTTGGGGCTGTCTGGGGACACAGGCATTCTTTTCTCCAGGAGGTGGTGCCCCCAAGTTGGCTCTCAGTAGCAGTAGGGTCCACTACAGAGTCCCTGAGGCCCCTTGTCTTGTGGCTGGTGATGTTTGGGTGGGGTTGGCCAGGCTGCCTCTGCCTTCCTTAAGACCCTGGGAGGCCCCTCGGGCCACCTTCACTTCCTGCGCAGCTGAAACCACTGAACTCTCAGGCCCAGGTCAGGCCCTCGAATCCGTATCACCGCTGTGTACTGGACTGACACCGGGAAAACCCATCCATCCCGGCTCGGCTGGGGACAGCAGGCCTCTGCCTCCAGCTGGGCCCCACTGTCCTCATCCTTTGATTTGGGACATCAGCGTATACCTCACGGTTGGCCTTGAGGCTTCAAGGAGCGAGCCTGCAAGTCCCTGTGGCAGCTCAGCCGGGTTGCCATCAGTGGCCGCTGTTGCAAGCCGCAAGCCTAAATCCGTGTGACCGCCGGGCCCAGCACCCTGGACAGCAGCGGCCTGGCCCTGCCCTCTCGGGGTTGGAGGGAGGTCCCTCCCCTGCCCGCCTCCCGCCTGTCCCGGCCCCTGCCGCTGCCACGCCCACCCCCTCGGCCTCTCCAGGCCTCCCTGACGCTCCTGGAGTCTTTAGTCTTCGGCTCAGTCTGGTAATTAAAAACCTTCAAGGGGGACTTTATTGAGTTAGCATTAGTTATTTTGTCAGGCTGGGAGAGCGAGAGAATTATCTGTCCTCCGGGAGAGGGGGCTGGGGCGGGGGCCGCGGGCTGAGATTGGCAGGTTCCGAGCGCGCCCGGTGCAGCTTGCTGGCCGCGGGTCAGGGGAGCAGCGCCCCTCGGGCGATCCTGCCGCGCCGGTGCTTGCTTCCCGCTCTGTTCTGGGGCTTCCTGGACTCCTGCGTTCGAAAGGACCCCCTCCCCCGCCCTGGCAAGGTGAGGGGCTCTTTTCTTCTCCAGCGAGGCCTTGGGGCCTGGCCAAACCTTCCCTCTTCAGGCCAGGTCTTCAGGCTGGGCCTGGTCTGGGGAGCTTTTCTGTCCACCCCTTCCCACCACCCTGGAAGTGGCCTCTTACAGATTCAGGAGGCATCCCAGGGATTCAAAGTAGTGACCTTGGGCCAGGCCCTCTTTCTGCCCCAAGGGTCTCACCTGTGGAATTATGACAGCAGTCCCTCCCTCCTTCCCTCTCCAGATTGCCATGAGCAGGAGTAGACGTGCAAGGCGAAGTCCCTGGTCCTAGAGAGCCCCTGTTCATTCCCCTGTCTCTGCTTGAATGCTGAGGCCTAGGGAAGGGGCCAGTCAGTCTTTGCTTGGTCTGTTTGTCACTCATCTTGAAACAACTGAACACTCGCAAACCTGGTAATACTTAAAGATAAAGGTGGTCAGCCTGTTTCAGATCAGTAAACTGAGAACCTGGGGCTTAGGGCAGGAGGTGGTTAACTCGGGGGCACAGCCACAGTGGGGAGACTGGGTCCTGATCTAGGTCTGTCCCGTCCCAGGAGCCTAGGGTCCACACCTCAAACCACTGAATGTTTTGGGGAGGTGCCAAGGTGGGTGCTTAGCAGTCTGTTCTGGGTCCTGGGCCATGTCTTGGGATGCTGCAGGCTCCTGGTCACTTCGGCTTCGTGCCTGGCCCTCTGTCCTGCCTACAAGGCCCACTTCCTGAGATGCAGGCCCTGCTATTCCTGCTGGAAGGCCCCTAGGCAGGGTAGGAAGGGCGAGATCCAAGGAAAAGGGAAGGACACTGAACCACTTGTCCGCACTGCCTGTAGTTGGACCCAGTGACATACCTGCCCTGGAGGACAACCAGCAGAACTGGCCCAGAATGAGGAGGTCCGAGAGTCCCTCATGGGTCACAGGGCCCAGGTCTGTGACGTACTTTAAAGTCTTCTTACTCTTTGGGATTCTGGGCAACATCTCCCTCCTCTGGGAATTGTGGGGTTTTCCAGGCCCACTCGCTGCCTGCTAACCCTTATGACCCCACTTAGGTCCCAGTTGACACACTAGAAGTTTCTACACCCCTTGAAGGCAGGACGGAGCCCCAGTGGATCCCCGGACACAGAGCAGCTATCTGCTGGTAGAGTCCCAGCTCTCTACCTCGGGTCCCAGGGACGTTACTGGTATGTGGGGACTGAAGGGCAGAAAAGACCCTTTCACTGTATCCTTGGCCCTGCACACACGGTCTGTTCCGAGCACTGGAACCTCCGGGAAGCAGGACAGGGGACCTAAACCCACCCTGATTGCCATTCACTGCTGCCTCTCCCGACTCGGGACCTGGGTAAATGCCCCTGTGAGGTTCTGAACCGGGAGCCCGGCTCCCGAGCAGCCTGTGACTGCATTTGTGCTCGTCTCTCAGCCTCAGCTCCCTGCCTGAGGGGTGGGAGAGGAGGCCTTCGGTTTCCTCACGTGTGTGGAAGGAGCCTGGCACTTGTACCTCAGGTATTGGGGAGAAGAGCAGCTAGGGTCCTGCTGTGGAGGGAGCCTCGGAGCCAGGGGTCTGCTGGGCAGGGGTTCATGGGAACCCTGGATCCTCATGCAGCCCTCCGGCAGTCGCTCTTGGGGCTGGGCTGGACTGTGGATCTGGGTTTACTTTTTTTCCTCCAGACTGTGAACCCCTCAGGAACACGGGTGCTTGGGTCTCTGAACCCGACACAGTGGGCATTCTGTAAATGTCTGTGCTTGTCAGATGGGATGCAGGAGGGGAAGTACCTTAAAGGTCATTTCAGAGAGAGATGGATAGAGTCCCCGATGGCAGGGGCTGGGGAGTAGAGGGAGGCTGCATGGTGGGTGGGGACAGGGCTCTGGGTTTGAGTGCTGGTAGCCTGGACCCTGGCGTGGCTGGGCCACTTGAACCTCTGTGACTTGGTTTCCTTACTCATAAACAGGCATAAAGCTGCCGGCTTGTGTTTTACTGGGACTGAACTGAAGGAGGGATCAGGGGGCACCCTGAACACGGGGGCTCCTCCTGCTGTCGTCCTTGGGGCTTCAGGGGGGCAGAAGGCCTGTCCCCCGTCGCTGTGTGCTCTGGGAGGCTGTCCTCTTCTTGAGTTGCCAGGACCCCCCGATGTAGGCCAGCACAGCATCCTCTGAAGGTGGAAGCCCAGTGCCGAAGGCACCCTGGAGCCGTTGGTTTGGGAGAGGCACGTGCACCTCATCTTGGGGACCCTCGATGGCCTCCCACTCCTGGGCTTCCCTGCTCCTGATATTCCCAACCACGCTGTGGGGAGAGGGTCATTCCTTGCGCTACTGCAGTCTAGAGCTGAGGTCCACTCCCTCGGCCCCCAGCCTGCCCCCTCCAGGCCTGGTCAGACTACAGCTGAGCTCAGCCTCCCTTCACTGGGGTCTCTGCTGCCACCCACGTTTTTATATTTTGAGTAGATGAAAGCATTTCATTCCTTTGTGTGTGTGTCCTTTTTTTTGGCTAGGATTAGTGGATCCTTGGCTGCCAGTTCCTCAAAGCACTGCTGTGTCGAGAGGACATCAGAGGGCCTGGCTGCGTGGCTTTTCAGGGTCCCTGAGCCACCTGCAGGTCCCAGAGTAGGGGCTGGGGGATGAATGGGGGAGCAGGCCCTGCCGCAGGAAGGAGCCCACTTTTGACCCAGCTTTAACATCTTGACTAGGCCTTGTGGAGGCACTGGCTCCCACCTGGCTAGCCTGGTCCCAGAAGAGGACTGGGGCCTGGCCCTTCCTCCAGCAAGGTCTGCTCCTCCACTCCAGCTCCCCCAGCAGTGGCAGGTGGTGCAGGGGGCGCATGCGTGCGGCGGGAGTGAGCCGGCTGTGGAGAATTAATATTCCTGGAACATCGCCCCGGCCGGCTGCACACGCCGAGGAGAATATTACGGCGATTAGCGGTGGGAGTTCGGCCTGCACGCAATATCTGGATGGAGAATTCGGTGTGATTAATCTGGCGCTAAGTAGCAGCCTCCGGGGTCTGCGGGGCTCTGGCATGTTTGGAATGGGAAAAAAGCTCAGGAGCACAGCGATTCTTTGGGGGGCTCTTTGGGGGTCTGCCAGGGTAGCAGCTGTGTCCCGGGTAGGCTGCAGGCTCCTGGTGGCCCTGGGTGGGCAGATCACCGTGTTTACAGCCGTTGGCAGGCTGCCAGCTGAGGGAAGTGTGCTGCTCAGAATCACAGCCCACCCGGCACCCACTCCCCAGGCCTTCCCCCCTCACGCTCCTCCATTCAGGTTCACAGATCCGAGCTGTAGCGGGGCCCTGCCCACGTCACACCTCATTTTCCTCATCTGTAAAATGGAATCCGTGATTCCTGCCCTGCCATCTCAGTTGAAAATAATGATTCCTCGTATCCCACTTTGTAGCAGCTGGGCAGAGTGCAAGGTGGCAGTGTCAGGACAAGGCAGCAGGGCATGAGCATTTTGGAGGAGTGGCTTTGTGCGTGCAGACCTTGGGGAGCCATTGTTAATAAATCTGCTAATAATCTGACTTTGGCAACTACCAGTTCCTCTTGCCTTATCTCTGCACCTTGGGTAGATCTGTTGTCTGGAGCCATCCAGCGTGTGTGGAGGCGGTTCGATGGCAAAGAGACAGTACTGATTGGAATCTGATTCCATCTATAAAATGGGTGTGAAAATACCTCCCCTCCCTGGATCCGGGGCCCAAGCCAAAAAAGCTGATTCCTGTTCTGGGACTGTTCTGTGATGTAACCCAGCATGAAGGTGCGATGATGCTGGTGGTGGTATGGGTGGGGGATAGGCTGCCTGGCCTTCCACCCTGCCCGCAGCCTCAGTCTGGCCTCCCCGAAGGCCAGGCCAGGGACGGTGCTTCCTGACCTTGCCCAGCGTCTTCACTTCAAGCAATGAGCAAACCAAAGAATAGGGAAGGACCAAGCTGTGTCCAGGGCAGACCTGGTGTGGAGGGAGGATCATCATCCTTTGAGCCCTTAGGCCTATGTTAACCTCGGGCAAGCATTCTTTCTGTGCCTCACTTTCCTCATCTGGGGAATGGGACTGTTGTGCCAGCCCTTTGAGATAGAATAGTGCAGCCTGGAATGGAGACTCGGCTGAGGTGGCAGGAAAAGGCCTGAGAGTGCAGAGGGGCTTCTACAGGGTGCCAGGGCTCGCTTCCTCTTTGCCTAGGGCACTGGGCTTACCCAAAGTGCTCGCATGATGGTGCTCAGCTGTTACACTTCTTCACTCCATTGCTTCAAGTCCTGTGGATATTTCCACATCTTATTTGCAGGATCTTTTTCTTTTTCTTTCTCTCTAGCTTCTGAGGCCTCAGCCCTCCATGCAACCCATCGTTCTGTCCATTGATGGATGCTGATCAATCGTCTTCACTCTGTTCTCCATGCAGGCGATGTAATGGCTTTTGAAAGGGGTTGGCTTGTGGTTTTCCAGTGCTAGAGTGGTCCATGGTCTTGTGTAGCTCCTTCTGAAACCAGGCTTTCCAGGAGGACTGATTTTAGTGAGCTTTGTAGCAGCTGGGCAGAGTGCAAGGTGGCAGTGTCAGGACAAGGCAGGCGTGGCTCTGTGGGGTGACTGTGCCTTCACTGCTGACACTTCTGTGCCTGGAATAGTGCAAGCTCAAATATGCACTGCCTGGGATGGACGGGCGCATGCATACACGCATAAGGGCTGGATCGGTGCATGCTTGATGGTTGGATGGATGCATGTATTCATGCATGAAAGTTGGATGGGCACGTGTGTGAGGGTTGGATGGGCGCATGTGTACGTGGGTGAGGGGCTAGGTGGATGCTTGTGTGAGGGGATGAGTGGGTGCCTGCCTGCCTGATGGGGACAGTTACAGATTATGATAAGAGGCAGTAGAGAGCATGGGTTAAAAGCCCAGGCAAGAGGTAGGCACCCTGGGTTGGATCCTGGGACTTTGGGTAACTCAGGTAGTCCTGTGGGTCTCAGTTTATTTATCTGCAAAATGGTTGAACCAAAGGATTCTAGCTTTGCTCCTGGTTCAGTTGTTCTGGCCTTTGTGGTGCTGGCCTTGGTCCTCACAGTGCTATTCTAGAAATGAGGCTTGGTGCTACTGGAACCCATCCGTTTAGCCACCATGCTCTCTGGAACCTGGGCTCCCAAATGGAGGCAACAGAGTCCTTCCACCCGAGCGTGCTTGGGATTTGCTGCGTTGGATGCCAGCTTTGCCTTTGGGATGGGATGTCCCTCTGTTCGACCCATGCATTTGCTCCTTTGCCACTTCCCAGCCTCCAGGGCGCTCACCTCCTCCAGGAAGCCTCTCCTAAGGTCTCCCCACATAGCTAGAGCCCCTTGTACCTTTCTGCATCTTGTGCTCTTGTCTTGTGATCTGGTCTCACTCATGTTGGGGTATTAGAGAAGTTTTCATTTGTTTTTTGAGACAGGGCTTTGCTATGCAGTTCAGGCTGGCCTTGACTTCACTATGTAGCCCAGGCTGGGCTTGAACTCACAATGATTCTCCTGCCTCAGCCTTCCTCTGGAGTGCTGGGATCATAGATATGCACCGCCACTCCTGGCCTTTGAGAAGTTATTGTCTATTTGTTCATGTGGAACTGAATGGAATCAACATTTATTGTATAGATTCCGGCCCGTGCTGGTAGGCACGGGAAGCTGTGGCGTGGCACAGGCAGCAGTGCAGTGCGTGCTCCTCTGACGCTCACTTCCTTCGCCTGCCCACTCCATTGCTTATCTGGTTCTGTTTGCTGTGGCACCGTGTACATACCGGTCAGATAAAGTAATAATGATGGCAGCAAACTCAGCTCTGCCTCCTGCCAAGTGTGTGTGCCCCGCTCTAAGCATTTTATACCCTCACGTCCTCTTCCAGTGGTGCTCTAAGGTAGGGGCTGTTCTTACTCCCATTTCACAGGTGTGGCATGTGTGGTTCAGAGAAGTTACTGCTTCAGGTCACATGGAAAGGAAGTGGTAAAGTCAGGATTTAAATACAGGACAGTCTGATGCAGGTACCTGCCAAAGTGAATTAAAATTCTCCAATCCAAGCTGGGGTGGTGTGGTACATGTCTATAATCCAGCCCTTGGGAGGTTGAGACAGGAGGATCACAAGTTTGAGGTCGGCTTGGACTACATCGTGAGACTTCATCTGAAAAAAAAAAAAAAAGCTTCTAATCCACTGTTTCCTCTGCCTTTTCCTGAATGTGAAGGACAAAATGCCCCCGTATCTTTGATCCGTCCTGATGCCCCACTACAGGGAGGCAGGCAGCTGGACAGGCAGGTGTGGCTCTGCTGGGGTTGGTGAGGATCTGTGTGCCGAGACCCCCCTGAGGGGCACTGCTGCAGTTGCCACCAATGTCACAGCAAGCGAAGTGGACTCGGCTAAGTGGCTTGTCTGTCTGTGGCCCCAGAGCCAGTTGGGGAGCCAGGATTTGCACCCAAGCCGTTGCACCTCACAGCTCCAGCTTTTTACTACCTTCTGGGATGCTGGCGGGATGGGAGACAAACACGGAAAGTGGCATCTAACTTGGGCCAGGCTTTTTGGACGTCTGAGTTGAGACCCTCAGGTACCAAGGGGAAGGGTGGTAGTGGGGAGCGGTGAAAGCATCCAGGCAGAGGGTGCAGGCAAGAGAGTGTACGGGTGGGTCCGAGAACAGTGTGAAGGTGTCTCTGTCTTCTCCCGCACACTTGCAAGCACTTCTTCTCTGAGGGAAGTCAGTTACCGGGCGGGGTTTACTGCTGAGTGCTTGGGGTGGATTCTGCACCACAGTCGGAGACCCAGTGACTGAGGAGGGAATATTAATATTAGCTCCAGGATTCTGGAGAGCTGAGGAGGGATTCAAGTACTTTGCAGATACTGGGAACGGCTTGGCATGCTGACGTGGGAAGGAGGAACTGCCTTCAGACTGGCACTTAGTAGGCCCTCACTAATGCCAGGTATGGAGACTCAGGCAGGCATGTGCAAGTCTGCAGTGGCCAGTGGTCAGCAGCGCAGGTGCCCTGTGGCACCAGGGCAGGTGCAGGGTGCTGCTGAGGGCTGAAGCCAGTGTGGCAGGATGAACTCTGGTGTGTCTTTCCCCTCTGGACAGGGCTAGATTTCAGGGGTTGTGTGAAGAGGAGGTGGGCACTAGACAGGAGATGGCATGAGCAGCTGTGGAGCAGGAGGTTCATGCCAAGGTCACTGCAGAGCCATGGCCCCGAGTCTGGTTCTGGACACATGGTTCCCTATTTGGTCCCAGCACTCCCTGGGCCTTGGTTTGCCCTTCTGCTCAGAGGGCATTGTTGCCAACCTCTCAGGCACTGGCGTGGCTAAGAGAGGAGTGTGAAGTGCCAGGTGCTGGAGCACACAGAGTAGGTACCCAGCCCCTTAGAGCTAGGGCTGCTACCAGGCGCTGAGTGGCAGAGCCAGACCAAAGCCAGGCCTCCACTGTTACCTCCTGGAGATGGGGTTTGGGATATGGGGCAGTTGGAACTGACCCCCTTTGTTGGGGGTCACCTGGGTCAAGTAACCAGATGCATGGCCTCACTGCAGTGACCCAGCTGGCCCTTTAGCCTCCGGGCTGCTTGGTTGGCCCTAAGCAGCCCTTCCCCACCCAGATTGGCTCTCCTGCCCTTCAATCTGGCTCATGTTCTGCTGTGAAGCCTTGGGGCGCCCTTGCACATAGTAGGTGCTCTCTGAGCCGTCACGCCCACCTTTACCCTGAGACCTCCAAAGCACAGCGGTGATTGGAGAGTCTCCCCTGTGGTGGGCATTCACTCCTTTTAAACCATCCGCTCTGGGGCCAATTATAAATAGGCACAGAATCACCCCTATCTATGGAGATAAAACGCACTCTTCTCTAGAGATGCGTCTCCCGCCCCCTCCCCTCCCCCACTGGCATGGCTCTCCTCACAGTCGAGGTTGATGGAGGGATCCAGCTCCCCCCTTCATCCATCCCTCCCTCCTCCCTGCTGCTCCTCCATCTCCACCCTGCAGAGGTGAGATCTGGCAGGGGCTGTGATGTCAGAGGCTCAGCTGATGTCACCGCCCCAGCCCTGTGACTTCACTTGCCGGCTTGGGCAGGAGGAGCTGCGAGGAGGCTGAGACTGTGGGAAGAGAAACTGTCCCTTCCCTTTTGCTCCTCTGTTTTCCCCTTTCCCCTCCACCCTAGCCTCAGCTGGGGAGTTGTTTTCTTCCGGGTTAGCAGGCCATCTGGGGCCCGGGGCAAGTGCCAGGGGAGGATGCCGCCGCAAAGGTAAGTCATGTGGTGCATCTGCCCCCACCCCGTACCGGTCGCGAAAGTTTGCTCTGGCGTGAGAGGTGTGTGCCTGCTGGGAGATCCACAGTGCGCGCCACCCTGGCCCTGGGCTCCCCCCTGGGGAGGGGGGCAGGCAGGGGCCAGCTGGGCCAGGGCCGGGCCAGGCAGGGGCCTCCCAGGCGGCCTTCACTGCCTTGTCCCCATCAAAAGGCCGCAGCTGCTCGAGTGGCGGCTGCAGCTTTGAAACTGCCATAAAGAGCGATGGAGGGAGGGGAGCGATGGAGGGAGGGGAGCGCGGGGGAATGCTCGGAGCCACAGAGCAGTGCCCAGGAGGGCGGGCGGCAGGGCAGGGAGGGGTGAGGGGCTGCTCTGGGAGCACGGAGGGCTGGAGGGCCGCCAGCCGCAGGGGTGTGAAGGGCAAGGTCCCGGGTCAGCCCCAGGGGCTGAGTCCCTGTCCCCGTCCCTGTCCCCATCTCTGTCTCCTCCCTAGACAGCCATAACGGCCAGGACCCCAGGGGTGAGGTGCAGAGGCTTAAAGGAGGTGGGGGCTGCCTTCTTCCTCTCACCCCCCATTATTTCCAGACATACTCTTCCACCTCCAGCAGGCCATTTGTCAGCAGTGATGCGGGACAAAGGAGGGGGCAGTGGGTGGTCCTCTGCCAGTTGGACGATGGGCACGGAGCACAGGCCGAAGAGAAACGCCAATAATTAAGAAGCAGAGTAAGGGTTTTGCTCATGCAGGCTGTCGAGGGAGCCGTCATTTTGTGTGAGAGAGAGAGTGTGTGTGTGTGTGTGTGTGTGTGTGTGTGTGTGTGTGTGTGTGGTGGGAGGAGGAAGAGAGAGGAGAGAATGACAGGAGAAGGATTATGACATTGTGTTGTCTCTGTTTGTGGTAAATGCAAATCTGGCACCAGTGGTTTCCTGGAAAAGCAGCAGCGAGTAACTCAGGCCAAGGCCTTGGCCCAGACCCACTGAGGGAGCCCGTGCAGGGCGCTTTGGGGTTTTATTTGTTCCTCCTTTTTTTTTCTGCATGGCGTGCGCTTCTTCCATTTATCTCACAGTGAAGAGCTGGAGAGAGACAAGCCCGCATGGCGGGAGGAGCGGCCCCCTCCTGGCTGGCTTGCCAGTGGCTCCTCTTCCCCTCAGGAGCCCTGGGGCAACCCCAGCCATTGCCCCGTGCGCCTGCATGCTGCCCAGGTTTCCCTGTCCCCAGCCAGGGCCGCGGGTCCACTGGTTCTTAGCCCAATTCTCCAAAGGCTACTTCTGCCCACTGCTGCTTTGTAAGACTGTCTGGAGTCCAGACCTGTGGTCCGAGATGAGATGGGGCTTCTGAGACGGAAGGCCAGGGCTGGGCATGTCCCTACGGCAGTGCTAGCCTGACCAGAGAGGGGATGCTGGCAAAGTGTCAGAGGACTGTGACTCCTGATGGGTCCAACAGGGCAGGGCCAGAAAGCAGCCACAGCTCAAGGCCCTGGGCTGCTGAGGGTTCAGGCAGGTTCAGCGACAGGAACACAGGTGTCAAGTCTGTTCTGGAGCAGGTCTCTGGGGAGTACACAGGGCAACTCTGACCAGAACCAGGCTGTAGCTCAGGCCCAGTGCAAGAGCCCTGTACAGGTGGAGGGTAAGGGAAGGCTGTGGCCAGGGTCCAGCTTATCAAACTTTGGAGCTCAGGCTATGGCCCACATTCTCATCCATTTCTCCCAGTTGGTCCTGCCCCTGAAGCTCACTGCCCCTTCTTGTGCCTGGTCAGATCCTCTGGACTCAGTTTTTCCTCTAAGAAGCTGCCCCTACCCTTGGGGCAGGTCTGTCCCCGTTCTGGGCTTTAGGTGCACAGTGTGGTGGGCATCTGCAGTACAGGGCATTTTAAGGCATCCCCTCTGGCACCTGCTCAGAACGGAGCTTGGAGATTTGTGCCTGGAGCTCAAGGGAAGTGATCCAGGCTTGGCAACCCCCAAGGAAGTGGGGGCCCCCAGAACAGCCACCTCCCACCCCCAGCTTACACAGTGTGATGGGGTCTCACTTTGGACAAACTCACTCAGAGTGGGTTTCTCTGTGGAGGTTGCTGCTTGGGGTCAGGCCTGTAGCCATGCCTGTAGGGGGCCTCAACATGAGCTGGATGCCAGGGGTGGTGCACAGGTGGCAGCTGTTCATGTGCATAGCCTTAACCTTGGGCTCAGCCACCCTGATGGCCTACAGGGCTCCGGTGCCCTGTGGAGCTTTGCCAGGCAGACAAGGAGGTGTGGATAGGCTCTCCCCCAGGCCAATGTATTGGATCCATTACAGGCCCTGGGCCAGAGAACCACCTGGCCAGAGGTGCTGGGAACAGGCTGGAGCCACAGCCAGAGCCAGCTGGTCCTGTTGCCCACTATACCCTGTCCAGGCTCATGGAGCGCCTGCCCACTCAGAGCTGGTGCCCTCCTGGCACCCAGAGACAGGAGACCCTGAGAGATCTGGAGTGAGCCAGTCCTGAGATGTAGGCTACCCGGCTGCATGTGCTCGGGCAAGAGACTCAGCTCCAGTTTTAAAAGGCAGTGGGTGACTTGGGAGCAGTGATCCTTTCCTGCAGCCTCCTGGCGCAGTCTCTGCATGTAGCAAGTGCTCAGTTAATAGTGGGTGCCATGATGAGGTCCTGCAGGCAAGATAAAGTGTCCTGTCTGATACTCTTGTGAAATCTGACAGGGCAATTAAGAGAGGCTTCACAGAGAAGGTGGCTTTCGAAGGCCTTGAGCTAGTAGGAGTCTGCTAGGCTAAGGCAGGGAGGGAAGCAGAGCTGCCAGGGTAAGAGGCAGGGCAGGCAGAGGGCTGGAAGAAGAGGGTGGTTTCTTTGGTCAGGGAAGCCAGTTTTGGAGGAAGGTTCCACCTTAACATCTCAGTCACCACCAACTCACTTTCTGGATGTGTTTACATCTCTCAGTTCTTTGGATAGTTCTCTAGGACCCTGCAAAACCAGCCTCTTCTGCTCTTCCCAAGCCAGGCCTTTCGGGCTGCCTTGTGGCATTGGGACTCCCAGGTGGCCCTATACTTGAATTTAGGGGCTAACCTGCACCATTTTTTTTTTTTTTTACAGTGCTGGGGATTGAACCCAGGGCTGCATGTTGGATTTGCCTTCAGTTTGGAGCCCTCAGGACTCCTGGGACGTAGGACCAGCCCAGGCCATATTTATTCTGAGCTGGGGCCAAGGCTTTGGAGACAGCTGTTTGGAGGACCGTGAAAGGCCTGACTTAGGGGAGGCTTCCCATGGCAGCTTGTCCAGCCTGGACCCTGTGTCCTCTGGATACTGCTGGGGTGGTGAGGCCTCCACCTCATCCCCAACCAGAATGGTTTCCTGGGTCCAGTCCTTCGCTGTGTGGGCTGGAGCATGTCATCTGTCCTGTCCAAGTCTTGGTGTCCTGGAGTGATAGGAGCACTGCCGTCACAGCTGTGGTGAAAGTTACAGGAGCTAATTGACACAGGGAAGTCAGCCAGGAGTTTGGCTCCTGATAGGCACTTAGTAACTTTTAGCTTTGAGGGGAAAAAAAAAAGCCTAGTAAACTGGGTGTTGTGGTATGTGCTTGTAATCTCAGCATTCTGGTAGGCTGAGGCAGGATTTAAAGTTTGAGCCCAGCCTGGGCAACTTAGCCACTTAAGATCCTGTCTCAAAAAGGACCTAGGGAAATAGCTTGTTACAAAAGCTCTGTGTTCAATTCTCAGTTTAAAAAAAAAAAAAAAAAAAAAAAAAAGCCCAGTACAAGCTGGGTATGGTGCTACACAGTTGTAATCCCAGCACTTGGGAGGCAGAGACAGGAAAGTCACAAGTTCAAGACCTGCCTGAACTACAGTGAGACCGTGTCTCATAAAACAAAAACAAAAAGCCTAACAGAGGGAGGCTCAGTGCCTAACTGGTGTCTGTAGACGGATCATGCTGCCCCTGTGAGCTTCAGTTTCCCTAGATGTACAGTGGCGTGATGATCACTCCCGCCCAGACCTCTAAGCACTCACTGTGAGGTAGGCCGGCCCTGTCTGATCACCTATGCACTAGCTTATTAAATACTCTCCCTGCTCTGGGCTGCACGTGAGGGCAGTGTAGGGGCTGGGCACTGCCAACCTAAAGTGTTCAGGGGAAGAAGCCCCGAGATTTGCTGATTCCAAGAGGAGGCTAAGCCAGGGCTCTCTTCAGTGTGGCCAGTGAGTGGACAGTGAGTGACTAGAGTATGAGACCTGGGGGCCAGCGAGCCCCTCCCCACCTTTCAAATGAGCCTTGTGGGGCCAGACACCTATGCAGCTGAGCCACCCACGCTGTGGGGTTTTGGGCACACTCGTCACCTTCCTGGGCCTTTGGGTTCCCAATCTGTACAGTGGGGAGTTGGCTCTGCTTACCTCTCAAGTGCCCTGCTGCCCTGAGGGGTTGTTATTTTCCTGTTTCTGACTTTCTTGGATGGTTTCCAGGTGGGCTGTGACGTGGGTGGCCACAGCTGCCTATGGGCAGGGGAGGGGCCCCTTTTCCTGCCTGTCCTACAGAGCAGGGAGCCTTTGCGTTGCCCCTCCCACTTCCTCTAGCACTGTCCCTAGGTAGGGTGGGGCCCAGAGGCCCCAGGTGCACCCTTCCTGCCGCTGTGTGTATGTGTCTGTGTGTGTGTGTGTGTGTCCTGTACCAGGTGTGGGTGTCTGGGTGTATCCTCGGCTGGCTCTGAGGCTGACGGCCACCGAGGATCCCAGTGCCCCAACCGTTCCTGTGCCTCCCCCACTTAACCTACCTGGTGCTCCAGGCACTCACTGACCTCCTGAGCTTGTTGACTGGTGGCATGAATGACCCCACCTCTCAGGGTCCCGGAGCTGGAATAACCACAGCCTTTGGCGTGGGCGTCACTGATGGAACAGGTGCTGGATACAGCCCTCTGTGGTGGGCTGTGCTAAGGTCCTCGTTGCACAGATGAGAAAACTGAGCCTTCCAGTACTCAGGGACCTAGCCTGGGGGCAGTTTTATACCCCAGCGGCCAGCAGGAAGGAGCTGAGGCAGGGTTCATCCTAGGACCGCAGTCCTGGGGACTGCAGGACAGAAGCTAGGGACAAGGTTGTTACCCCTCAAGTTTGCCATTGCTCGTGCCCACCTGCACGACGCGGTGCTTGGGGGTGCTGAGGGCTCACGTCTTGTCTCTGCACCCCACTGGCTGTGTGATCTTAGGCTCCGAGTGTTTCCACGCCCGAGTTAAGGCAGGTGATGCTTGAGCACTGTGCTCAGCACACGTGAGCCACAGTTCACTGAGCGTTTACTGAGCACCTGCTGGATGCAGCACCAAGCCCAAGGAGCCTCCTCCTGCGCCCTGTGCTCAGCTGTCGGCTTGGGGCTGCACATGTGGATCTGAGGCGGAGGGGGAGCAGCCTCTGAGAACTGGTGTGTTGGCTCCCACTGCTGGCGTGACAGACATCCTGATGAAATATGTCAGTTTACAGGCTCTTTTTTTCTTTCTTTCTTTCTCTTTTGAGACACAGTCTTACTGTGTAGCCCAGCCAGCTTTGAACTCATGATCCTCCTGCTTCAGCCTCCCACGTGCTGGGATTACAGGGGTGCCACACTCCACTAACGTGCCTTAGATTTTTTTTTGGTTTTGGCAAGCCCTCTTCACAGAGGAAGCATACTTCGGTCAGGTGCTGGTCTTGACTTGGTCACAACTCACTAGGCATTTGTCCTTCCAGGCCCTGCGGGTTGACTGTGGGGACGCTTGAGTGAAATGTGCTTTGTGATCTTGAAAAGCACTTCACAGCGTGAAACCACTCAGCTGTTTTTCTGGTCATTCCCAAGATGACCAGGTGCAGGTCTGGTGTGGTGTCCCTGTGTGCTGACTTGGTGTAGACACCAATGCCGTGCCAGCTCTGCCCCCAAGGACTCTCGGAGTTGGGGCCTCCCTTTCCCTTGATCACTGTGACTTTCAGAGAACATGGGAAGCCCCTCGGGTGGGCAGCCTTGCCTCTTGGGGGAAATCTTTGAGAAAGTGGGTTGTCCTGTCCATTAGCTCAGTCCACAGAGGTCCGGGGACAGATCCTTATAGGGATGAAGCCAGATGACCAGAGGCCAGCCCTGCCCCTAAGGGCTCTGTCAGCTGGAAGGACTCGAGGACTCAGCCCAGGGGCAGTGACTACCTGATGCAGTGCCCAGGCTGCTCGTTGGCAGCCCGGCCACAGGCAGGATGGCACTGGCCCCTGTGCCTTGCCCACGACCCATGGCTCCTCCTTTCCCTTGCAGGAGGAGAAGCTCCAAAGCCTGCTGCACCCCTATACTAGCTTCTCCTAGCCTCCTTTCTGATTTTACAGTACTGAGAATTGAAACTATGGCCAAGCCTCAGCCCCATGACCTCACGCTTGCCAGGCAGGCTCTGTGCCGCTGAGCTATGTCTCTGGCCCTTCCCCAGCTCTTTTGATTAAAAATTTTTTTTTAGATAGAGTATTGCTAAAACCTCCCACTTTCCTGCCTCAGCCTCCCAGAGTGCTGGGATTGTAGATGTGGCCACCATGCCCAGCTTCCATTCATTTCTACTACATGGGTCTCCTTTTCCTTCCTGGAGATCTGCTTGCTCTCTCTTGCCTCAGGGCCTTTGCCCATGCAGTGCCTCTGCTTCTGCCTGGCGCTGTTTTCCAACTGCATCTATAGTCTCTGTGGCCCATGGCCACTATGGCCACGGGAACCCTTGAACTCAATGCCTAGCACAGGATGAAGGCTCAATTAATGTTTGTTGAATGAATAACTAAGAACAAAGATAGGGTTTTGTAGAGGAGGTGACATTTAAGTAAGACTTGAAGGAGGGTATAATTTCAGCCCGTCAGGGAGAGGAAAGGGCATTGCTCCCTTGGGGAGCAGGCAGGCACAGGACAGGAAAACAGCTTGCGCTGAGCAGATGAGGGTTTCACATTCCCAGAGGATAGGAATGAACACGAATTCCAAGGCCACTCAGCACCCATTGAAAACTTCAGAGCTGGGGAGGAGGGGTGGAGGTGGTAATAAGGAGGGTCAGAGCCCCTGGGGGGCTAGGAGGAGTTGGCTGCAGGGATTCCTTGGCCCAGGGAAAGGGGCTGCAGGCAAGGACTGGGGACAGATTGACAAAGGTGCTGGCTCCTACTGCCTTCTGTTCTCCAGCATCGTGCACGTGGTTCTGCCTTGAGAGCTCACATGGACTGCAGGCCAGTATCGAGGACCCTCACATGGGCCAGCTGCTTCTAAGCACAGCTGCCCTGGTGGCAGGTGGGGCCGCCACCTTTGAAGCACTGGAAGGAGACAGAGCAGAGGGACATGGCGGCGTCCAGCTCCAGCTCCAGCTGTATCCTGGTGCCTTTTAAGTGGTCCAGGAATTGCAACACTGAGGGACGAGCCCAGGGCAGGAGATGAGCAGAAACAACAGTTCCAGAAAGACGCAGCAGCTAAGGTCAAGAGCCAGGATCCCGGAGGAGCTGAGGGCAAATCCTGGGCCCACCGCTCAGCAGCTGAGCACTGCTGGGCACCTTCTCAGCAACTCCGGGCTGCAGCTGCTTTGGCTGGAAGAGTGGCTGCGCTGGCATGGTGAAGGTTAAGGTTAACTGACACATACAGAGCCCCAAGCACAGGGAGCACCGAGGCTGGGGGAGTAGCGGCCGTTAGCATTGCTGTGTGTGTGTTTTTTTCCTCTACGGTTTGAATTCTTAGTAGGTAGCTTGGGTTTCAGGCTTAAAAATGAAGAGCATGTCAACAAAACAGGATGGAACAAAGTCTTTTCCCAGCATGCCTCAGCATGTGGAACTGCCTTCCTGTGGAGCCCAGACAATGATGTGGCTAAAAGTCTTGAGCTTTCAAGCAGAAATAATCCCAATGGAAAGGAACCTCCTTATTGTTATCTCATGATAAAGCGATGCAGGGGCTGCCTTGCCCTGGTTCAGATTCCAGCTCAGACCTTCCCTCCTAGCTGCTCTGGACCTCAGTTTCCTTGCCTGCAAAATGAAGTCAGAACAATACTGGCCTCTTAGGTTTGTTGTGAGGATTAAATGAGTTAATGCAGGTGAAGTGCCTAAAGTGTGCTTTTGTCACCAGGACTATTAGATCAGCTCATCTTGACTTAACCCTTTGTGGTGCTCTAAGTGATTGAGTGGGTCCCAATCCAGCCCCGCCTCTTGTAGCTGTGTTTCTTGGGATAAATCTCAGCCTTTCTGTGCACCCATTTCCTGTTCTGTCCAATGAAGGTAACAATCCCTGCCTCGCCGGCTTATGGTGAGGAGTGCAGGACATAACCTACATAGGGGACCGGATTGCCAGGAGGCAGGCGATCACTTGACCTGTCTCCCATCCCAGTTTACAGATGAAGAAATTGAGACTGTGAGCTATTGGATGATTTGATGGAATCACAGGTGAGACTGAGCTGGTCCTGGCTCAGTGACCTGTGCTGGCAGTAGGACCCCATTGGTTGCCTGGGGGAGTGTCCAGGTGGAGGGGTGGCCTCCCCAGTTTCTTGGCATCTGCTCACTCAGGTGTTCTCCCTGCCCACCTGCACAAACACAAGTGAGCTGGCACAGGTGGCTCTGAGGTGGGCAGGCCAGCATCCTCAAGGCCTCCAGACTGCTTGGTCTCCAGGGCCTGTAAACATCACCGTGGGAGATGCTGGGGCTGCTGATGGTGATGCTGCTGTCCTCAGGTGTCCAGTTCCTACCCACCTGCAGGCTTTGGGACCCTCCTGCTGTGCACCCACCATCTATTTCCGTCTTAGCAGTGGTTGCTGAGTGCTGGGGTGTGTGGTCATTAGGAATGCAACTTCTGAAGGCCTGGATGCGAATCCCGGCTTGACCTCTCCACTTCGGAGAGCCCGTTCTATAAAATATGGTGTGTGACATCCCTACAGGTTGTCTCATATGTGAAGTAGGACAACAGAGGGAGATAGGCCCCATGCCTTGTTCATTGTGAGCTTGAGACCCTCGGGACTATGTCGCCAGCCATCATTAACATGTGATTTTTGTGAACTTGGTGTCCTCCCTTCCTTAGGATGCTAGACACAGGAGGGAGGCAGAAGTGCACAGTCTAGTGGGAGAGATAACCGTGTTCCCCAAGGGACCAGTGACCCCACAGCCTCCATCCTGGAGGGCAGAGCCGAGGGGCAAGCTGATGAGTGGAAGTCACCGTGAGACCCTGTGAGACAAACTCTGCATGCGCAAGGCCCTTCATGTCCCAGCCTCGTGGGCTCTGCAGCCTGACCTCTTTTCTCTGCACTGCTTACCATGGGCTGGGCACAGCAGCTGCCATACCCTCCATCTTGGTGTTCCCTTGCCTTCTGTTTGGGACTCCTACCCCAGCTTTTGAGTCTTCTCTGACCTTGCCAGGGAAGAATTGTTCTAAGGCCCCTCCTCCCTTCCAGTGCCTCCTAGGCACAGGACCTCCCATGAATGAGGCTACGTGTGCCCACAGAGTACCAGGCTGCCCCTGGTTTGCACTTTGCCTGGGGAAAGTGCCCGGCTTGGGACCAGCTCAAAAAGATGCTGCAGGGAGCTTTTGCTCTGGCAGCCAGACTCTTGTAAGTTGCCTCCTGGGAGACTGAAGGCAAGGCCCCCTGGGATGCCCGGCCTCCCTCTTGGTGTGCTAAAGTCATTCCCAGGTGGTTCCTCCTAGAGGAAGGAGGACAGGGCATGCTGGAGGATGAAGGTGAGGGCTGTGTGGGTGCCCAGGAGAGCCAGCCAGTGAGAGGAAGGACATCAGCCTGCCGCCGAAGGCACTGACACTCTGGCTCACTTCGCACAAGTCACTGATCTGCCGAGCAGGGCCAGGCTCCTCAATCAATCCGTGCTGACAGATGGTAGTGGAATCAGTGACCTAGAGGCAGAAGGCTCCATTTGTAATCCCGGAGTGGCCCAGGCGCCTGGAGGAGGGCAGAGGAGTTTGTAATAAAAGGAGTGACATAGGGTTTCCAAAAGCCATCTTTGAGCCAAGGAAGGAGGGAAAGGATTAATTTGGCTTCTGAAATTGATACACACTGATTCAGCTCCATAAGCATTTTTTTTTCTTTGAGTGGACTGGGTTAGGAGAAAGGGGGAAAAACAACAGCTGATCTGCTTTTCCCTCCAGACCAGAATATGTGAAAGGAAAAACAAGATCCATACATTTGAGACAAAGAAAGCGAATGAGATCAAAGAGGAAAAGGAAAGGGCTCCTAGTTACCCTACCTTGGCTGGCCAAGGTAGCACCCTAGGCAGTGATTTAACCTCTTGGAGCCTCAGGCGCTTGTGTGTCCCACCGTGTTCCCATCACAGAACTGTAACTAGTGTGGATCCTCCTGCCACTGTATCAGGTTATTAACACACCTTTCTTTAGATTCCTATCACAGCAATGTTGCCTTAATGAGGCAACATTATCCCTTTTTACAGCTAAAGAAACCAATATTCAGAGAGATGAAGTGATTTGTCCAAGGTCACAAAGCACAAGAGTTCCTCATATCTGCCTGTTAACATTCATGCCTGTTCTGCCTCAGATGGAACTGGCAGGGAGGTGACAGGTCATCAGTGGCTAAGTGGCCTGGCTGGTCTTGTGAGAGAGCTGGGGCAGTTTCCAGGTGGAGGTCTCCTGGCAGGTGCGGGGGGCTTCTGGGTTAGGCTGGTCTTAAGGAGGAGGAGGCACACAGGAGCCTGGACCCCAGGGTCTGCCTGGAATCTTTCCTGGCTGAATACGCTTCTGCTCAGGTCCCTCTCCTACTATGAGACAAAGTGAGCTGAGGAAGAAGGCAAGGAAGATAAGAATTACAGCCCAGGAGGCTGTGAGGAAGAAAGGTTTCCCTGTTCATGAACTCTCTCCAGAAGATGAGGGCGCCCCTAACACCCAGTCTTTAGGAAGCACCTCTAGATTCTCCTGGTTTTCTGAGGACAAACATGGTTTTGCTGAGAGTCCCTCAGAACACTTTGCCCTCTGCAGCCCTAACCCAGGCTGAAGCAGGCAATAGTCTTGGTACTTGAGAATACGAAAATGAAACAGTTACAGAACAATGGGAACAGCCAGCAGGCTGGGCCTGGTAGCCTGTTCAGCTCTGCCCTGGAAGAGCTTGGCACCCTGCCTGGCATGCAGGAGGTGTTGGGGAATCAATTCCCAGGAAGAGTCCTCACCTGCATTGGAGCCAGCCCCCACTTTCTGAGGTTGGACAGAAGCCAGAAATCACTGCCATTCCCCAACCTTATCCTTCTGCTAGGGGGCCCAGGACCCACTCCGGTCCTGCCTGGGATCCCCAGATCCTCCCTGGGGAGTGACTGGCAAGGCAAAGCATTAAGGTCTCTCACCTGGGGAAGAGTAAAAGGGAGGCCTGGGGAGCGGCATGCCTCCAAGGTGCTGAAATCTGGGCCCCAGGCCACACCTGACTCTCCGCAGCCTCCACCTGCTGCCCAAACTCTTTCACAGTCCCAGGTCACTTTCAAGTTGGGTTGCTGCAAGAGGAAGCCACACACTCCCCTAACATCTAGGACAGATGTGGGTCTAACTTAGAACTAGCAGTTTGCATTCACCTTAAGGACATCTAATCTAAATTCTTTCTCCGCCCTGCCACTGTACCAGTGGGCAACCACGACCCAAGGTGGGGAGAGAATTTGACCAGGTTACTGGGTGAGTGGAAGGCAGGATGCCAATGCTGCAAATACAGCCCACTCTGTGGCCTCACCGTGACTAGAGGGATCACATGGTACCCACATCTACACAGTGGTTGTTCTACAAGTGCAATTTTCTTAAGGCAAAAAAGTCAAGTCCTTCCTTTTGCTCTGAAAAAGGAAGGCTGGGGCAGGCTGACATCCTGGCACCGAAAATCTCCGTCAGTTCCGCACCAGGCATGGCAACTTCTCAGTTCCTCTGCAGGAGCGGGCAGTGGCATTTGTGGACCGTTTATTTCACACGTGGGTCAGGCAGGCTCTCTGGTTTATAGCGGAGGAAACTCAGGCTTAGTGGGCCCAACTTGTTCATCCAAAGACACCCAGACCCACCGGGCAGAGGCAGAGAGCGCGGAGGTGTGCGTGGTGGGCAGGGCTTGTCTGTCAAAGTGCAACCCTGGCTTTGGAGACGCCGGAAGCGCCAATAAATCCTGGCGAGAGACTGGGCCACCAACTCCCCAGAAAGTTGGTTTGCGGCCACCCCTAAGACGGGCCAAGAGGGTACAGGACCGGCGGGGAGCTGCGCCCCGCAGCCGCGGAGGGCACCAGGCGCGACCCCGACCGCCGCGTGCGCCCCCCGCAGCCCGGGCCCGGCGCGCGCGGGCCTCGACGCCGCCACACGCGGGTGGGCACGCGCGCGCCGCCCCGGCCCCGCCCCCGCCGCGCGCCCCGCCCCGCCCCGCCCCGCCGCGCGCCCGCCCGCGCGCCGCAGCCCGGAGCCTCCCCATTGGCCGCGCGCCGTCACCTGACTCTCTGTTATTTCCTGTGTGTTGGGAGAATGGAGAGAAAAAACCCCGAGTCGAGCGGCTTGCGGCCCCTGCGAGGCGGCCGCGGCCTCCGCCGGGGGAGTCCGCCCTGAGGCGCGCCTGACCGGGAGCGAGCGGGCGAGCGCGCGGGCCGGAGCGAGCCTCGAGGGGCCGCGGCCCGGGCCCGCCCCGCCGCCGGCCGGGGCGTCCGAGCTGGAGGTGGCAGAGCCACCCCCACCCCCACCCCGCGCACCGACGCCTGCCGCCGCTCCCTCCCTCCCCGCCCGCCCCCGGCGGAGGCCGCGGGCCGGGGCGGGGGCTCCCACAGGTAACCGCTGCTGGGCTGGGCCTGCCTGGGCCGGGCCGGGGAGGTGGGCCGGGCAGAGGTCCTGACCCGGCCAGACCTGGAGTGCGAAGCCTGCGGGGTCCGAGCCGAGCCGGAGTGCGGCGGGGACTGCAGGGAGCCGGGCCGGGACTGGGTTTAGGGCTGAGGGGTCCGGCCGGGTTCGGGCGCCAGTCCAGGCTGAGCTGCGGGGGGAGGAGATACCTGCACGGCGCGGCCTGAGAGTCAAGGAGGCCGTGCGAGCGGGTGACTCCCGGGGTGCAAGCCGCCTGGACTAGGGGACCTGGGCGCTCGTTGCGGGTGGAGGGCCGGGGGCAGGTGGGCGAGGAGAGCCGTGTCGGTCCGGTGCGCAGGCCCGCGGGAGGGACGGGGCCCGCTGATCGCCGCGTTAACACCTGAAGCCATGTGGACGCGGGCGCTCCTCGCCCGCTGGCGGCGGAGGGCAGGTACCGGCCGGCGGGGCCGGGACGCACTTCCTGTGTGGGGCTGTCTTCCCCTCCTGGGCCACTGGGAGCAGGGCGGCGTGCGTGATCGGGGGGGAGGGGGGGACGACGACTCTGAGCACCTCATCCGTTTTGGGGAGAAAGTGGTGGTTCGAGGAGAGTTGGGGATTGGACCAACCCGCGGCGGGAGGGGAGTGGAATTTAGTGAGTTGGGGGCGGGGAGTGGTGCGAAGCTGCAGTCGGTTTGTGGGTGGAGATAGTGGCACTTTGAGCCTGTTTGCTGTGTTCAGCCCTTTGGTTTGCCCTTAGGGGACAGATCAAAATTAGGATTTCACTCTTTTCTCTGCCCCACTCCGCCTTTAGATGACTGGTAAATGCTGTAAAATGGATGGAATTTTTGAACTATTATCTAACCGGCTGATCTTTAAATGATAATTGGACCCGTATGTTAACAGCCTTAGTGGAGAGTTTTATCAAACATCTTCCTTGGGGTGGCAGCTTGGTGGATGGGGAGACTGCATTTAATTCTGACCAGGAATCAACTTGCAGCTTTGCTACCAAATAAACTGTTGCCTTGGGCAAGTTACCTACCTTCTCAGTGCCCCAATTTCCTCATCTGTTAAATGACTGCAGGTCATTGCATGGGTTTGGGGCTGGGTTAGGTTTTGTGTTTTTTTTTTTTTTTTCTCCTATTTTATGCCTTCATCTTGACCATAAGCAGCTTTTCGGGGGCGGGGGGAATACAAGGTGAAAGAAGCAGCCTACCTTAGTTTCTAGCCTCTTGCTTCATCAGAGCATAAAACTTGTTCAGAGTTTATTTCCTCATCCCAGGTACGGTTTTATACTTCAGAACAGAAAACTTGCAGTATTCTAGCCTATGCTGAGTGTGCCGTGTGCATGCTGTGTGTGTGTGTGTGTGTGTGTGTGTGTGTGTGTGTGTAAAAGTTAACTACAGTGTTTCAGACAGTGACTACTTGGGAAATGTGGATAATGGGAGTTTGGGTTGGAGTCTGTGAGTCTTACCATACTCGAATTCAGGAGATCTTTTTTAAAGGGGGCATTTGGCTAGCTTTGGAATTTCCACCTTTGGTATTCTCTGAGTAGGGGTGAAGTGGAATTCTGTAAAATATTCTGTGAAACAGGCTAGTGGAATTAAGTGTCACCTCAGGGTGCACTAATTATTTACATCCCTGATTTATTCCTTAATGGTAGCAAGATGCCTCCGCACAGATGCTGAAGAACCCCAATTAGTTTTACTGATTTTATGGTTTGTGAGGGCTTTAAAGGCCATACTTTATCCCGGTAACTACTTCTGAATCAACCTCAGAATCTGGTCTTATTTATCTTAAATTTTTATTGATCCTTGAGGGACAAGTACCTAATGTGTAATATACATTCTTATTTATTCACTCTAAGACAGTCTCAATATGGATAGAGGCTGCGCTCATAATGTTGACTTTGGAGATGGATCAGTAGCTTCCTTGTTAATATCAAGCCTGTCACATAGGTGAACAGTTCTTTTTTTTTTTTTTTTTTTGTACCAGGATCGAACTCACGACCTTGGGCTTGCCAGGCAGGTGCTTGCGCCACTGAGCTAGATCCCTAGCCCTGACATAGGTGAACAGTTTTAAACAGCTGCACAGATGATGTAAATTATTTCAGACCTTCCAAAATAAATATTCTGTTAGGGCTTGAATTATGGCCCCATGTTAAGTATGGGATTTTAAAAACCTTTGTTACCCAAATTGTAAGCACACTCACATGTGCTTTTTTAATTTATGAACAAAAATGATAAAACTTACTCTGCTGAGGTAATTTGTATATGTACATATGAGAACCTTGCTAAATTGGCAATATGTTAGGGTACTTGGCTTTTAGGTTTTATAACCTTTTAGCATAAACTTAATTCTCTGAAATGAAATGAAGTATAGAAATGATCATATCTGTTCTGACCAAAAAATTAGAATTGCACTGTTGGTAAATTCAGTCTTCTCATTATTTGGATAGGAAAGGATGCAGACAAGCCCTTATGCTAGACTCTGTCCAAGGTATTTTGTATTAACATTCTCCATCTTGCATGCCTGGGAGGTTGATCGTTTTTTCTTTTTCTTGGAGGTCATAGAGGATCAGGGCTTGGATGTAAACCTCCTAACCCTTCTCTCCTTGGCTTTGAAGCCCATGCCTGTCTGTCACTGCTCACTGGCTGCTCAGGGCATAGATCAGGTAGTGGTGGGTCTAACTCTGGAATCCACATCTTCCTGCTGAGCCCTACCCATCTCTACTTTTCATGTGATACTTGAGATTGAACCCAGGGACTCACATGTGCTGGACAAGCACTCTAGCACTTAGCTACATCCCCAGCCCTTTGAAGGTGAAACCGTTTCACTAAATTGCCTACTAGGCCTTGAGTTGGGGATCCTCCAGCCTTCGCCACCAGGAGGGACTGGGATTGCCGGTGTGTACTGCTGTACCTGACTCTACTTTTAGAATTTTTTTTTCTTTTCCTTTTTTGCCTTGCCTGGCTGGGATTGAACCTAGGGTTGGCATGCTGAGCAAGTGCTCTGCTACTGAGCTACATCCTCATTTCTTTTGCTTGATTTGGGTATAGTCTGCTGCTAAGTTGCTCTCACTGGCCTTGAACTTGTAAGCCTCCTCCTTCAGCCTCCAAAATAGCTGGGGTTATAGTTATACATGCCTGTGTGCCAAGTCTTGTCATTTCTTTTGAGACTGGGTTACCCTAGGTTTACCAGGTGGGTTACCCTAGGTTTACCAGGTGGAGCTTGTCCTGCGTCAGCTCCTAGAGTTCTGGGATTTTAGGCATGTGCCAACACACCTGACTTTTTTTTTAAGCTGTGATGAACTTGTAGACGAGCTGGGTGAGGCATTGGAAGTATATTTGTTTGTTTTTTAATCAGTATATGTTTGCAGTACATGATTACATTTGCCATGGGAAGTTAGTACGAGTACGTACCACATCTTCATTATTTTTACATCCCGTTGGAAGCACGGTTTTCGTTACTGCTTATTGTACTTTTGTAACCCCTGGAAGTTTCCTCAACTTTCACTTTGCCCTTACTTGGCTAATTTTGCCAGCATCCTGAGATTTAATCTATTACAGTTTTTTTTTTTTTTTTTTTTAAATCTAATTGTGTTATTCTGTCTGGAACTGATAATTTTTTATATTAGCTCAGGGAGTGATAATATGTAAAAGGCTGTCTTTTGTCCTCTCTGTGTTATGGGTTTGCAGTGCACGGGAACTATATTAAACAGTGACTGCTTCTCACTTTGACCAGGAGAGACTCAAACCATGTTTACAAAAGAGCCCTTTCCCAGAGTGCCTTAAGCATCCTTCCTCTTGGCACTTTAGTGATCATTAGATCTTTCTGGGGCTTCCAGCTCTGTTTTAGTTATTTTCTTTTTGTGGTATCTAAAAAGTAACAAAAGTAACAAAGCCAAACAATAAAATCCTATTTATATTGGAGTAAGTAGCACATCAAAGTTATATGTTTGAAATATATTGAAGTCTGGGTTTTCATAATAGACTATAATCTGGTCATACTGCACTTAGATTAGATAATTCTTTATTAGTTAGACCTTTTTAATGAGACAGGTTGCCCACAGGCTGATGTGGAAGTGTTCAAGAACTTCTACCCTTTCTTAAGGAATGCCTACACACGCATACTACAATAAGAAGATTTCTCCTAGCAGGCACTATGTAGTTTAGTCTGGCTTTAAACTCACTATGTAGCCTAGGCTAACCTTGAAATTGCAGTGACCCTCCTGCCTCAGCTTCCTGGGTACTAGGATTACAGGTATGTGCCAGCAAACCCAGCTAATGGTTAGGCTCTTAAAAGTCACCATCCCCGCACTGACCCCGATTGGGGATGGGGCCCAGGGCCTTGCAGTGCAAGGCAGGTGTTCTACCATTGAGCTACATCTCCAGCCCTCTTGAGAGTCGTTTAATGCCCATGATGTCTGCAGTGTATATAAGTGAAAAGATCCTCTTGGTGACAGATGCAATCAGAACTTTCTGATTAGAGCCGTGCTTCCTTTGCAGACAATACACATGACGCAGCAGGAAGATCTACTGAATAACTTGAGTTGTTGGTGTATCTTGGCTTGTTACCTGATGCTTTGTGTTGAATTAAGAAACAGAAAACATTAGCTGCTAGAAAAAACCTCCTTATTGTAGTACACATGTGTAAGGGTTCTGGAGTAAAGGTGAAAGTTCTTGAACACTTCCACATCAGCCACATCAGGTGGGCAAATGGTTTTCATGTTTGAATATCACATCCCTGAGTCTGGAGTCAAGTCCTACTGTGTATATGTTCTGCTTTTCATCATCCCGTGTTTGTAGACACTGCTCTTAAGTTCAGGAGGTGCAGTGGTGGGCAAGACACCTGCTCTGAGACACACCGCACGCAGGTGGTAATAGTAGCTGTGCAGAGATGACCAAACAGTGGGCTAGTGACGTGGAGCACTGCTTGAGTGATCTCAAAGACATAGGTGTTCTGATTCCTTTTTTGCCAGCAGGGTAGTTGAGTTTGACCTCTGGGATACATGAAAATAGTGTTAAAGTAAGTACTTTGCTTTAGCCCACAATGTTCCCTCAAACTGGAGAAGTTGTGCCACCACGCTTGTCTGGAGAAGTGGATCCAAAAGAGGTGGACTGGTTGGAACCTTAGCTCTGTTTATAGCTTTGTGCTTTGCGGACAGGGACCTGGTCAGAAGAGCTTACTGGTTCACTCATGGTACCATTAAAGCTGCAGACGGGGAACAGTGTTTGCTTTGTAAAAGTTGTCCTGATAAAAAATTTAGAGAGGTGCCGTAGAAGTGGTGAGGGTAGGACATAGCCTTCTGTTGTGTTTGTTTCTCTTTGGAGGAATTGGATTGGGGTGTTACAATCTTTGTATTGTGTTAACATTTCACATGAAACTGGCAAACACTTGTGATTTCTTTGTGAGACCATTTTGCCAAGTATAGATTGTTTCAAATAGAGGATCCCGCGTGACTGTGGACCCTGTGTGGAGGAAGTTGCGGAGGCAAGGGCAGCTCTGAGCATGGGAGAGGAAGAGACCATGTGGTTCAGACAGGTTTTATTAACTGTATCTCCCACCCTTTCCATAATCTCTAGTTAAAAAGTTTTGGAACCAGAAGAAAAATAAGAGATTGTCCTGTTTAGCCTTTGGCTTTACAACTTAGGGAAAATACCATGGGGATAGCGAGTGCCCTTCCCTAAGTCACGAAATGTTAGACTGACATAGTCAAGGGCAAGACCGAGGCCATGAGGCCAGCGTCCTTTCCACTGAACTTCCTGCTCCCACTGGAGCACTGGAAGTTGACAGTGGCCCCTTGAGTAGAAAGAGGCAGGAAGCCTCTGGGTGCTCATGCACTCAGGAAAGTTTTATAAAGCAGATGTAGTTCCAGTCCGAAGAAATCAAGGGAAAAACTGCATAGCAATATAAAACAGAAATTTGTGTCACCATTACTTTTCACAAAGATGCATGGTTTGGCTTCTGAGCGACCATTGTTGTCTCATTCTCATGACATCCTGGCCCTCGGTGGGTGACGTGGAAAAAGTAGTTCCGTGAGAGTGAGGCCTTCTGATGTGTGGCTAACATTGGGTTGCAGGATTGAAAAGTTAAGATCCCAGCAATGCTAAGTTCTTTTCCATCCAGACTTCAGATTCAGGGAAATCCTGGTTTCACCTCTGCAATTCCGAGTGCCCTGGAGCATGTTCCCTGTTCCTGACCAGCTTGGTGATTCACTTCCCTGGCTGACTTTCGTTACCTCCCTCAGAACGCGGAGTGCTGTGGGGGATATTTCAGGTACTTGGGGCATATTTCATGCCCTTTGGCAGTCACGTGAGTACAGGCCTGCCTTGTGAAGGGCCGTGTGGTGGGCACTTCATGGATGCAGCAGAGCAGGGTCGGGAAGATGTGCATCCTCATCCTGGCTGCTTCACTTCTCAGCAGTGGCTTTAGACGGTTTGCCTGAGCAAAGTAGTTTCCTTACCTGTAAAGTGGAAATGCAGCTCCTGCTGGGCTGCTGGGCAAGGAATTAAAATAGTTTAAGTGCCTGTCGGTGAGCACTGCATGTGGGCGGCGCCCGGTGCTGGGTGGCTTTCACACACGTTCCATCTTGTGCTCCCTTGCGCTAACCTACAGCAGAGCTGTTTTCTGCTGATCTATTTAGTTATGTCCTCAAACACCTTCCAGTAGAGAAGCACAGTTAAACGGGACTATTAGGAGTATGCTGATTGCGTACCAGGTGCCCACCAGGGACGCAGCCAGACCCGAAAGGTCACTAGTGGTTCCTTCCATGTGCCTCTCTTGTCTCATGGGGGACCGCATGCTTCCTCATCAATCTGCTTCTCCCTTGCCTGTTTTTTTTTTTTTTTTTTTTTGTCTTTTTCGGTACCAGGGATCGAACTCATGACTGCCTGCTTGCAAGGCAAGCGCTTATGCCACTGAGCTAAATCCCCAGCCCCGATTGCCTGTCTTTTTCCACTCTGTGCTTGTTCCTGTGCTTTTGCTTCATTGTTGGCATCCTGCACCACCGTTTTTTTTCCCCTGCTCTTCAGGGGTGAGCTTGTCAGCCCTAGGCGTCCCATGATTGCCCATAAGTCAGTCATGTCCACATTGATATCTTTAGCTAGACCTCTCTCAGCTCCTCTACCTCCTTCTGGATGTGGCTACTTGGAATTTTCACCTGTATTGGGGGCTTTGGTAAGTCCCAGACTAAACACTGCAGGCACGTCTCCATTTGTCCCCTTCTGCATAAGTGGTGCTGCCGTTTATCCAGTTTCTCAAATCGGATTCCTTCTGTCTTTCCCAGCCTCTCATTATCTCCGGGTTATTGCCAGTACTGTTTCCCTAATGAGACTTCCTTAATACTTTCACTCCCAGCACCCTTTCTGAACTGCCATCATCTCCTCCTGAACATTGCCCTGGCCTTCTCCTGGTCTCCCCATTTCTACATGTGTCTGCCTCTCTTCCTCTTTGTGCAAAGCAGCCAAGAGTCACCTTTCTTTCCACACATGATGAAATGAACAAATACTTTGAAAGAAAGAAAGGGGCACTGCAGTATCCAGTGCTGATTCTGGAGTGATTATGAAGTGAAATCCAGCAATATTATTAATCTTTGTTCAGAAGGATTTTAATCTTATAAGTTTTGTTAGGTCTCAACATAAATGAAGATGTGGATAAATGTGTACATGTCTTAAGTGTATAGGATTGATAGCCATATTACTTAGTTTTTGTTGGATGGTTGAACAGAACTGTTTGCAGTCTCCCTGGTTGAATTCCCATTTATATGTTCCACTTTTGTATCTTGAACAACTATTTGTGGGGGGACAATATGTATATATCAACTAGTGATTTATTACTGTTTATTTCTTTTCTTTAAAAATATGTACTATTTCTGCCTGTTTCTATTTTGTTTTGTTTTTCTTTAAATAATAGTAAAACAACAACAAAAAAGAATCACCTTTCTTGGTTAAAATATTTTGATGATTTCCCACCACAATTAATTTATTTTGAGACAAGTTTTCGCTATGTAGTTCCTAGCAGGCCTTGAGCTCCCGAACACTTTGAGGAGTTTCCTGTGGCTCCGTGGCCTGGACAAGCTGGCCCCTGCTGTGTCTCCACTTGTCGTGTTTCCTCCCCGTCACTGAGCCACATTCAGTTCACTTTTCCATCAGTGTTCCCAAGGTTCCAGGCTCTTTCCCCCTTGCAGAGCTTTTCTAGATGCTGCTGCCTTTGTCCAGATCACACTCTGTACTCAGTCTTTTCTCTTCCTTGAAGATGTGTTTTGAAGGAATACCATGGGATAAGCAGCAAAGGGGACTGAGTGAGAAGAAAAGGTGTCCTTAGACTACATCTACCAAGTTCTTTTTCGTTTTCCTTTCCCTCGCCCCTCTTTTGAGGTAGGGTCTTGCTGTATAGCTCAGACTGGCCTTGAGCTGACTGTGTAGCCCAGGCTGGCTCAACTTCACTGTGATCTTCCTGCTACAGCCTCCCAAGTGGGAGATTACAGGTGTGTGCTACCCTGCCTAGTTACAAAGCATGTGTTTACCCTATGACCTGGCGCATTTTAGTTTTAGATACTTATCCAGGGAAAATGAAGACTCCCACAAAGAAGCCTTATACAGGAATATTTATAGTAGTCATATTTACAGTACACTGGAACAGTCCAGGTGTCCATCAGCAGGATGGGATATACATGGAGAAGAAGGCTGCGCACAGTGGAAGGGACAGACTACTAACATGTATCAGAAGGACTGAGATGCAGAAGTAGGACACAATGGATAATTTATTTTCAGGTATTTTGCGATAGGCAACACTAACCTGTGATTCTATAGGACACCTTTTCTTCTCACTCAGTCCCCTTTGCTGCTTATCCCATGGTATTCCTTCAAAACACATCTTCAAGGAAGAGAAAAGACTGAGTGCGGAGTGTGATCTGGACAAAGGCAGCAGCATCTAGAAAAGCTCTGCACGGGGGAAAGAGCCTGGAACCTTGGGAACACTGATGGAAAAGTGAACTGAATGTGGTTCAGTGACGGGGAGGAAACATGACAAGTGGAGACACAGCAGGGGCCATCAGTCCTCTAACATCGGATTGATGTTTCTTGCATGGAAGGAAATTGAGTGGACAAGGGAACTCAATTTCTAGAGTGATGGAAATATTTTGGATCTTGGTAGGCATTTGTCAAAAGTTGCTGAAGTCATATACTGTATATAATTGTTCTTTATGTAAATTAGACCTAAAAATAACCTAGAGGTTACCCTGAATTCCAATATATTTCCAGAATTTGTTCATTCCCATCTCAAGCACCATCTTCTCTTGAATGGACTATTGCATTTCTGACTGGTTTTCCTCGTCCGTTTTTTTCCTTCTTTGTAAACTACCTTTTTTTCACTTAGCGGATATAGTGAACTTTAAGAAATTCAGAGTGGTTATGTCAGTTGCTGTCCTGAAATCCTCAGTGACTTGCCCCTGCTTTCATGGTGGTCAGCAAAGTGCCATCTGCTCCCTGCCCTGCCTCCCCCTGTTCCAGTCTCCTTGGCCTTCTGTCTGTTGCTTGAACTCTGGTTCATTTCTGCCTTAGGACCTTTTCACGTGGCTTCTCTTTCTGCCTGGAATAGGCAGCCTTCCCAACTTTGAGAGACTGGATTCTGTTGCATTTTTTTCTTTACCCTCCCCTCCCCTCTCTTTTCCCTTTTTTGCTTCCCTCCCTCTCTCTCTCTTTTCTTTCTGTACAGGAATTGAACTCAGGACCTCATGCTTATCAGGGAGGCACTGTGCCCTTGAGCTATATCCTAGGCCCTCACATTTACTTTCTAGAGAGGTCTTAGCTCTGACCCTTTCTGTCTAAAGGGTCCCCATCCCATCACCCTGCCTTGTTTCCTTCATAGCTTTTATCATCACCTGAAATTGTCTTGTCCTTTTATTTTTCTGCTTGTTTGTCTAGAACTAAGCCTGTTGTGTTCACTGCTGTATTAATGTCTGTATCAGTATCTGACCAGCCCTATGACTTCAGTGATGTTCCTGAGGAAGGTGACGATGGGGCAGACCTGTTGAGGAGGCAGGAGCCCACTTCTGGTGTGGGAAGTTAGGTGGAGGGACACTGTTTACTGAAAAAGAAAACAGAGGATAAGTAAAGATAGGGGTAGGATCGAAGTGAATTTGGTTTAGAACTTAGGCTTGAGATGCTTGTGAGCCATCCTGTGTCGGCCCACAGACCTGACATTCAGAAGGAACTGGGTCGTGGAGTAAGACTTGGAGGTTGGTGCCTGTGTAGTAACTCCAGCTGGGGAATAGATGAGATTGCTGTCGGCTAAATAGGGAATGGGAGTATGTAGACAAGTGATTCCTTTCCTGTTTTCTGCCTGAGTGATGGGGCATCTGCAGCCAGTTATGGGGATTTATATCAGGTTTTGTACTTTTAAAATCCTCCGGGGAGTCACGTTACTGTTGCTGACAGTGACAAGTGCTCAAGGGCCCAGGACAGAACTCTGAGGAATGTGAACATTTAAGGAGGCTGGGTGGCTTTTGAAGCATAGGAGGAAAACTAGAGAACGATGGGAAAGTAGACATCAGAGATGACAGAGAAGAAGGCTGAAGACTTCGTTTGGTAGAGAGGGAGCATCTTTTTGGGCAGTAGAGACACCAAAGCCAGATTTTGGTGTTCATGAAAGTGAAGGGAAGCTGTGGAGACAGCAAGGTTGGAATCGCACATTCCCCAGGCTTGGCAGTTGCAAGTAAAAAATACCTGTGCAGAGAACCTGGGGCCGAAAGAAAGGACTCTCCCCCACCCCCTTTCCGTCCTTCCTCCTTTCCTTCCTTCCTCTCTTAAATATATGAGAAACTCAGGCTTGTGTAAATCCAGCTAAAAAGAAGCCGGCACAGAGGCAGAGTGGAAGATGCGGGGGCGAGGGCTGCGTCCTGGACCTTCGGGACCCACGTGATCCAGGGCATCTGGCTTCGGTCTGTTGCAGTGGGAAACCGTGCCCGGGACGGGCAGCAAAGGCTGTGCTCTGCACGTGCAGTGAAGATCCTCTGCTGAGGAAAGGACGAGCGTCACAAGCTTGAGGAAAGCAGGAAAGGTGTGAAGAAACTGCCATAGCAGCAGACAGGGCTGAGGAAACAAAAATTGCAGGAGGAAGGTAAAAAGTAGCTTTCTCCACAGGGAAATCGGTCGCCTTTATAGTCACTTTGTGTTTTGGTGATTTGGACTAAACTTTTCCTGCTTGCGTTCAACAATTTCATTTCTCTCTTGTACATCTGACATTCCCAATTGTTAGACCAATGACTTGTAAATTATTCCAGAACCTGCATATTTTATTTAACAAGTTCTTATATTGTACTTGCTGTGCAGGTAGCTGCAAAGTGTTAAGTGTTGTGTTAAAATAGCAGAATGAGGTGGGGTGCACTTTTAATGCCCTTGGTGCGGGGCTGCCCCAGGTTGCCCCAGCTTTGCAGAGGCAGTATGGAGCCCAGGTGGCATGGCTGAGGTGGAAGTGGGGGTCATTCTCTTTGCAGCTCTTGTCTTCTGTCTTTGGTTCTACATAAAATTTTTGCTGGAAAAGGATTCGTAAACCAATTTCAAACCCCACTTCCATAGGCTCTTAAGTCCTTCTGGTCAGAGTTGCTTTGCTTTATTTCATAGCCCCAGCTTCTGTTATGTTGCCTGTCAGTGCTTCAGAGAGATGTGCTGTACTTTGTCCCTGTATCTCTGTTCTGGAATGCTCTACACTACTGACTCTGTGTAGTCATATAATACAGTTAATGAAGATCGTATGTTACAGATGATACAGGATGTGTCTGTTTCCCAAGTTTGTGTATTCTTGGATGGCCACTGGGCTTCGTTAATCTTATGTCTATGTGCCCTTTGAATAGTAGATATTACAATAACTGAGTTTGGATTTGTTGTGGAAAACTTGGGAAGTGTTTTTAAGACTAACCAAAAGAAAAAAAAAGTGTAACCAAAAGTGATGAAGAGTGGGGAAAGATCTAGACAAAATATAAGCCAACAAATTGAGTTAATTTAGCTTGTTAAAGGACTCCAAGCAGTGAGTTGATGGTCTTACAGTATTTTAAAATGCTACAGTCAACTGCTTAACTCTGAAAAACAAAATAGCGGAGGAGGTTGGGTACAGTAGTAATGGATTAAGTGAGGGACTCCCTGGCCAAGGATGCTGGGATTTTCTCCTGGAAAGTATTAGAGTAATAGCATAGATTCATTCGTGTCTAATAATTCTTACATGCAAAAGTATGGGGAATATGCTCTCAAGATTGTAACAGAATGATGCTGGTAAACACAGCATGCACAGTCTGTAAATGAACCTAAATACCAAATCAGGTACCTGTACAGTACGGACAAACACAATGGAATAGTGTACCTTGCATTGTGTTTAGTGCTGCTATTGTTTTTCCCTGTTAGCATGACAGTTTAAACTTAGTGGGAGGTGGCTGGGGGTATAGTGAGTGGTAGAGCACTTACCTCACATGCACAAGGCCTGGATTTGATCCCTAGCATAAGTGAATAAACAGATAAAATATAATTGGAGCAGGATTTTCATCTTTTGGTTGAAGATCTTGTGGACATGGCTTTAACTTCTAGCATACTCCTTAGGAGAAATTAGAGTTAGAATGAAGGAATTGCCACCTGCATTGTTTATTAATTTGTCTTTTTTAAATTAAAAAATAACCTTTTGCTACTACTAGCACATGTACTGAAAGTTGATTTTCCCTAAAGATAAGGGACAGAGGCTGAATGGAGCTTTGGGAATGAAACACATCAGGGAAAATCAAAGGAAAAAGAAAAAAGCAGTTGAGCCAGGATTGTCGGATAGATACTGTGCTAAGCTCAAGAAATGCAAAATTAAATATCTCCCATTTTTCTTGAGTTCAGTGTCTGTGGAAGTTAGATGCTGAAAGTCAACATTTATAAAATCTGGAAAGATCAATGGTGCTGTAACAGCAGCAGAGCCACAGAGCTAGGGGAAGATGAGGGACCATTCCTGGTTAAGTGTGGGAGACTGTCAGAGAAGGCTGTGGAGGAGAGGATATTGGGGAAGCATTGAAGGGTGCATAGGAGAGAGCTGAGTGGGGAGCATCTCAGGGATGGGTCCTTCAGGAATCGAGGCTCAGAAAGATGTGGTGCATCACATGGCAAAGCGCAGGCTGTCAGACTGGAGGCTGGAGAGGAGACTGAGGTGGAAAATGCTTAGTGATGGGTCGATTCTCAAAAATGGAACAAGGCTTTGTGGAGAGAGGCTTGCTATACGCATGTTGAGAGAATTGTTTTGACTGTGAGGAGGACCTGTACTGGAAAGGAGGTGGGAGGGCTGGGACCAGGTGATGAGTCCTATTAGTGGTTGCGAATCAGTGGCACATGTGTTGTTAGAGCAGAGTTGTTGAAACCTCAGTATTCAGGTTTAATTGCAGTGTTGATGCTTTGTGATAAATACTGTGTTTTGGATTGCAGTTCGGGTACTCATCTCTTAAAGGTTTACCGTTGCTGAGTTACATCTTTGCCTCTCTGGTGATGGTTTCCTTCATTTCCAAAGCCCTGGTCTACCTAAGAAGAATATGTAAAATGTAGCAGCTGGTCTCAGTGAAATAGGTGTGCAGGAAATTTTGTCATCAGCCGACTTTGTTACCAAAACAAATAGAAAAGGATCTTCCATTTACCAGAAGGTTAAATAATAGTACAACTAGTTTTGTATAAAAATTTGAAGTGCCATACATTGGAATTGGCTTCAAACTCTGCTCTTAACCTGTTCGCTGTGTGTTTAACTTGATTGAGATGGAAGATAACTTGAAGAATGATTTTGTGACCTCTTTAAAGGAAAAGAGTTTGGTTCTGGATTGTAGACAGGCTGGAAAGGAGCCTAGGCTTTGCTCTTGTGGGACCACCTGGAGGATATTGGCTGTCTGTACAAGGGCAAGGTCCTGTCTGCTGCGGTACCCCGACATCTAGAATGGTGTTTGGTGTGTGTTTAGTGCTCAGCAAATATTCTTTGAGCTATTGGATAAGTACAGTAGAATTCTGCTGCCAGGTCTCACAGGAATACGGCACGGAAGCTTCAGATACTTTTTTCTCTGGTTCACTGTGCGGGGTCCTGTCTGAAGCCTCTGTGACTTCATTGCCCTTTTTTTTTTTTTTTTTTTTTTGTCTTTTTCCTTTTTATTGGTACTAGGGATCGAACTCACGACTGCCTGCTTGCAAGGCAGATGCTTATGCCGCTGAGCTAAATCCCCAGCCCCTTCATTGCCTATTTTTATAGAACTTATTTTGCTTAGCTTTTAGAAGATCCCAGGCCAGTCTTCTGTTTCTGGGTTTTAAAAAATCAACTTATTTTCTTTCTTTCTTTTTTTTGTTTTCACGTGCTTATGTTTATGATGTAAACCTTGAAAATATTGAAGAATTAAAATTTAATTCTAATTACTATAGCTAAAGTACTATATAATCCTTTCTAGATGCATTTAATAAATGTTTTTCAACAGACCAAGCATTATTTCTATCCTTTGCCTTTTTGCCAGTTTTCTTAATACTGGTCCATCTGTATCTGCTGAAGAGGCTTCTTAGAGAATAATTTAGTAGGAAATTCTCTTTGGGAACCCAGTGGCAGTACAACTCAGGAAATATTTCTACTAGTGTAAAGTCACAGCAATGCCAGGGATTTAGCTCAGCAGCATAAGCGCCTACCTGGCAAGCGCGAGGTTATGAGTTCAATCCCCAGTACCGCCAAAAAAAAAAAAAAAAGTCACAGCATTGATCATGTACAAGTCATATATCTGATCTCACTAGCAAATTAATAAAAAGTGATGTAGGTTCCTAAGGGAGAATGGGTTAATGTTTTTTTCTGCTTAGTTAATTCTAAATTACGTCATTAGAAAACAGGAAAATGGGAGATTTTGTTCCCTTCTATCTCTGAATGAATAGACTTAGTTCCTTAAGCCAGTGTCTTGTTGCTCTTACTGACTTGATTCAGTTTATTGGCCTTCTGTTAAAATATATGCTTTGTGATATTTTTTCTATTAAAGATAAGATTGGAATTACTAAATGAAAAGTTTGGAAAAATCTCACTATAAGAATATTTTTATTCTAGAGTTAAAATGACCATATGAACATATTTTTGTTGAAATAGTTATACATGGAAATAAATGTATGTTAGAGAAATGTTATGATGTTCATGTTTTGGTTAGCATAGTGCTTTAGAACACTTACGTGTGGATGAAAGTGATTCTTGGTACTGTTTTACAAAATTTCCTGTGGGTTTCTGATTAGAGGAGATAGATAGGCACTCTCTACCTAAGGGTTGCACATCCATTCTTTCACGTGAATTTTTTTCTTTTTAAACTGCGTGTCCTGAACATGTGTAAACTTTATTCTTGTCTTTATTCCCTGAGGAATATAGCATAAATATACATAGCATTACATTGGGTATTTACATAGCATTGTATTCAGTATTATGTAGGGAGAGGATTTAAAGTGTATGGGAAGATATGTGTAGATTATACAAATAAATAGCACAGCATGTTACGAAAGGGACTTGAACATCCACAGATTCTGTTTCCCATTAGAGTCAAATGAAACAGTCCTCCATGGACCCTGAGGGAAGGCATATTTGTTTCAGACAGCTCATGCTAAATATCTAGTTTTAAGATGTAGCAACAACATAATTTTTGTGTATATTAAACGACCGATGTAATAAATCATTAGCTAACGCTTATAGATTCTATGCTAAGCACCAGGCACAATGTTTATATTAGTTATTTAATTCTCAAAAAATAGCTGCATAACAAACTGTACTTGATACAATGGGGATGACAGTAGATTCAAGTAAGATTCAGTAATTTAGGAAAGGTCACTTAGCCACTGAGGGATGGAGCCAAGGCTGAAACCCAGCTCTGTATGGCTGGCTCCAAACTCTGTTTCTTGTAAAGTGTGGCTTCTGTGAACATGTGCAGCGGAGCTGTGCCCTTCTCCCGTGCAGGGGCCTTCCCTGACCACCCAGGCTCTGGCCTCTGCACGCTCTGTTCCCTCACCTCTGTTCTCTCTTCCTCAGTCAGTCTACGTTTTTGTCTCTTCTCTGTTTCCTCCATTAAAATGTAAGTAAGCTCCATGAGGCAGAAACTTTGCCTTCTTCATCCCGGCTGGCTAGTATAGTGCCTTGACACAATAGGAGCTCACGTATTTGTCCTAAAGAGTACGTGCCCTAAAGTTATCACTCCATAGTGTTAGCTTATAATCAGTTTTATAGCACAAGCCATTATTATTATCATTACCATTAGCTTTCTAGACAGTGCTTTAAGTGAAGGTACAGGGGAGAGGTGCCTTGCAGAGATACTGAGGAACAGGGTAGGTGGGAAGCCAGCAGCCCTCAAAGACATGGGCCGAAAGCGGTGGGGATGGGTCTGGTGGTGGACCCGCCTGAGCTGCTGCAGCCTCCTGAATAGTGGCCCTGGTCTCCCAGGCCCCAGTGCAGTCTTTTCTGACTCCTGCCTGAAGACGTCCCGAAGTGCAACGCTTGCTGGGTCCTTCTCACTTACCAATTAAACATAGACTCCGTGTGCGGGAGTTCAGGGCCCCACGAGAGGACCCTGGCCTGCCTCCTCTAGCTCCCTCGCTTATTTCCAGCACGAGTGTCCTCCACTGTAGCTGTGTGTCTCCAGAGCTGTCTTCATTCTGTGCGTGTCTGTGTCCTCTTTTCCTGTTTGCCATCTTTTGAGACTGTTACTCTCTCCCATGAAGCCTAACATTTCCTTAACTGAATGTTTTTTTCATTATGCCATTTTCTTGTATATTTTCAAGTTTTTATTTATTTATTTATCATAGCTGTGGGAATGGAACCCAGATCAGCCCCAGCTTAATTTTGACATTTATTTATATATACAGAGTCACACTATGTAGTTCAGGCTGGCCTTAAAATCACTGTGTAGTCCATGGTGTCTCAGTCATGTGGCCATCCTCCTGCCTCAGTCTCCAGAGTGCTGGGATTACCGGTTTTCCCTTTTCATTACGTCTTTTAAAATATGTTCTTGCTCCCCTTTGTCTTTTTGAGAGCAGGGTTCTGGTGTGATCACTGCCTGAGTCGTGTATGGTGCACTGAACACATGGGCAAACTGAATGATTTGGTTTTCTTTTTTCGAGATGAAGAACAAATGTGGAAAAAGAAAATGGTGTTCAGTGTTTGCACAGGGAAGGTTTTCCCTGAGTAACTGTTTTGGTGGATAAGAAACTTTCTGAAGAGAAACTAGGAGAAAAAAAATGCAGGTAAAGAATGAAGCACAAGGGGTCCTGGAAGAAGACAGGGAGGTAGCTGTGACAGTGGCATTAAGGAGTGCCAGTTCCAGAGCTCAGGGGAGCCCCTCTGCCTGTGCTCCCCAGATGCAAAGAGCACAGGAGACCAGGGGTGTCAGTAAGAATTGGTGGTAGAGAAGGGAAGGCACCACATGACACGGGTTAGCTCCAAAAAAGCGGTGTCAGAGACAGCAGTCTTGCCAAGACTGTGGTGGAGAGCAGCAGGGAGAAAGGTCGGTACCGCCCAGGAGGGGGCTGTCTGGAGTCCAGGTGGACTGAGATCGGCAGGTGTACACAGGAGGAGGGCTGAGGAGAGTGAGTGAAAAGGGAGACCAGTAATAATTACTATTGGGTAGCCCAAGGTTTTATAAATTAGGTACCTCTTCTGATATTTTTCCTTTTTTATTGATATAAAACTTACATAATAAAATCAGCCATTGTAGTTAAGTGAACAATTCATGGCATTTAGTACTTTACAGTCTTGTACATCCAAGACTTCTATCTCGTTCCAAAACAGTTTCATCATTCCCAGAATAATCCAGTATCTATCACTCCTTTTTGTGGTCAGGGTTTACAAGGGAAACAATTTAATACAGGACACATAGTTTATAGGATTATTTTATAATATTCACCCAAAGGCGTCAAATGCAAAAGATTTCAGGTGATCTCTCCATATACTAGGGATGCAGAGTCCAGCTGAGGACCTGGATCCCATAGCAATGTTCTGCATGAGTCTGTCTAGAGACCAAGAGTCCATGGTAATATGTGGTGCCAGTCCATACTGAGGATCTGCACTGGGAAGAGGTCAGCAGTAGAAGCTAGAAAGTCTGCACCAATGGGATGAAGGATCTGTGCCAGCAGGCAGAGGGATCTGCACTGGAGCCAGGAAGCGACTTCCAGAGTAGGGACCAGAGCTCCCTCAAAGTGAACTGCAGCCATCCTCGGCAACAGAGAAGACCCAAGCTCTTCCAACAGTGAGAATAGCCAGGTTCATATCAGAAAAGCTAATGTGACAAGCTTCTTGAGGGGAACTAACAGTGCACCATCTTCCCCTCTAGGTCTCCTTTTGTGCCATTGGCAGCAGTCCTCAGGTGGCCTTCCACACCCAGCACCGTGCCGATTCGGTTCAGCTGGGTGTTCCAAGTTGACACCTGTTGTCAGTCCACCACACTCCCCTCACTCCCTTTCTGTCAGTTCCTGGTGGCTACCAGTCTGCTTTCTCTATGGACTTAGTTTTGATATTTCACGTGGATCCGTACATTAGGTGCTCATTTGTATCTAGCTTCGTCTGCATACCAGAATGCCTCTGAGGTCGCCTGCGTTGTGACGTGTGTGAGGGTTCCTTTTTATGACTGAGCAGTGCTGCATTATATGTACGTAGCACAGTCTGTTTACCTGCTCTTCTGTCAGGGGATCCTTCTGTGCTTTCTACTGTTTGACTGTTTTGAATTAGTGCTGTTTGAAACGTGTACATGTATTTGTTTGAATACGTGTTTTCATTTATTTTAGGTAAGTACAGGAGTAGAATTATGGGGTCATGGTAATTCTGCATTCAACTTTTTGAGGAACCCCCAAACTGCTTCACAGTGGCTGAACTATTTCTTACTCTCCTCACCAGTATTATGAGGGTTTCAGTTTCTCCACATCCTCACCAGTGCCTGTAATTTAATTATAGCCAAGATAGTGGGTTTAAAGAGGTATCTTGTTATTGACCTTTTTTCCTAACTTACTAATTTTGTACTAAATTAATATACTATTTTTTGGAGCAATTTTAGGTTTATGGAAAACATGAGCAGTAAATAGTGTTCCTGGATGACCTTCTCTGAGTCAGTTTCTCTGAACAGTAACTGCTGACAGCAGCTGGTGTGGTGCATTTGCCCCAGTGGGCGAGCCAGTGTCCATACTGTAATAAAAATCAAGGTGCGTGCTTCTTGTTTGAGGTCCTTCTTCGTTGTATCCTTACAGTTTGGCAGAATTTTTCCAGCCCTAATTACAAGTAGGACTTGGGAACCTACTGTTCCCGAAGTGCCCCGTGCTCTGCCCTGCACATCCTTCTCTCTTTTCAGTTGGGTCCTTGGCAACTACTGATCTCTTTTTACTGTTTCCACAGTTTTGCCTTTCCTAGACTGGCGTGGAGCTGTAATCATACCGTCTGACTGTCCCATAGCCACCTTTTTTGTGCAAGTAGGAGTGTGGGTAACTGGGACTTGAACTAGGGGCTTTCACACTGAGCTGCATCCTCAGCTCCTTTTGGAATGCAGGTTCTAAGTTGTCCATGCTGGGCTCAGACTTCCAGCTCCCCTCCTCAGCCTCCCAGAGTGCCTGGATTATAGGTGCACACTGTGATACCTGTCTCGTAGTAGTCTTTTCAGTTTGCTTTCATGGCATTTATGTTTCTTCTTTTTGTACCTTGATATCTTGCATCTTTTTCATTGGAAAATGTTTCACTGTATGGATGTGCCACCTTTTTTGTTTATGCCCCTTATATATGGAAGGGTGTCTTGGCTGCTTATTGTTTTTGGAAACTATAAATAAAGCTGCTATAAACATCAACATTCAAGTTTTGTGTTTACCTGAGTGTTTAATTGGTAAGTAGCTAGAGGCATGACTGCTGGGTCAAATGAAGAGACTTTATGAGCAACTGCCAGACTGTCTTCCGAAGTGACTATATTTATAGTGGTACTTCGGAACACAAGCTTAATTCCTTCCATGAGTCTGGTCACAAACCGAATTGGACAAAAACTGAATCAGATTCAATGATTAGGTTCAGTGTTGACCTTAGGGAGAAATTTGATTTGGTTCTCATCCATTTTGGTTTGTGACCAGGATCATGGAGAGAATTGAGTTTGTAAACTGAGGTATCACTGTATTATTTTCACTGTTTTTTAATTGTAGTTTTATACACATAAGGATGATCATTTAAAGCATTTTTAAGTGTGCAGTTAAGTGGCATTGATTACATTCATAGTATCATGCAACCATCATTTGTTTTCAAAATGTTTCCAACCCTCCAAATAGAATCTCTGTACCCAGTGAGTAATAACTCCCATTTTCTCCTCTTCCCAGACCCTTATAAGTGATAACCTAACTTTTTGCCTATGAATTTACCTTTTTTTTGGTACCAGGGATTGAACTCACAACCACATGCTTGCCTGGCAGGCACTTATGCCCCTGAGCTAAATCCCCAGCCCTGAATTTACCTTTTTAAGTAGAGTCATGTGATATTAGCCTTTTGTCTTTGACTTAGTTCACCTCCTGTAAAGTTTTTAAGATTTATCAGGCAGCCAGACAAAGTGGTGCACACCTGTAATCCCTGTACCAAAGGAGGCTGAAGTAGTAGAACTTGAAGGTTGAACTCCACCTGGGCAGTTGTATGAGGCTCTGTCTCAAAAGCTAGAAGAAAGGCTGGAAATGTAGCGTACTGGCCCTGAGTTTGCTACTTAGTACTGGTAAGAAAAATGAAAACAAAAAGAAAAACATTCATCAAGATTCAGCCATGATGTTGCATGAAACAAAATTTCATCCCTTTTTATGGCTGAGTTTTACATGTTTGTATATATACTGAGACTAAGTTTGTGTGTTACCAGTTTATCTATTATCTGTTGTTGGATACTTGAATTGCTTTTACCTTTTGGTTATTTTGAGTAGTGCTACAGTGAGCCTCCCATACAAGTGTCTGTTGGGTGTCTCTTTGATTATTCTGGGGGTATACTTGCTGGTCATATGGTAACAGTAGTTTAACTTGTCCATGAGCTGCTACATTGGTGTCCAAAATGGATATGCCTTGCGTTCCCACCAGTAGGTTTCTGATTTTTCCTCCTCCTGGCCTACACTTGTAGTCTACCCCTCCCCCCCCTTTCCTTTTGATACTGGGAATTGAACTCCAGGAAGGCTGAGCTATATCCATAGTTCTTTCTAAATATTTTAAGACAGTGTTTTGAGTTGCCTAGGCCAGATTATAGCTATCAAAGTATGTATGAAATGATATATCCTGATTTTGATTTGCATTTCCATAGTAACTGATGATTCTAAGCATCTTTTCATGTACTTGTTGGTAATTTGTGTATCTTTAGGAAAACGCCTGTTTAAGTCCTTTGGCGTATTTTAAATTAGATTGTCCTTCTGTTGTTGAGTTGGAATCTTCTATATGGTTCTCTATTATGGATACTAGCACCGTGTTAGGTAACCTTGTATGATTCGTACAACTTAGGAATTTGGAGGGTTTTTTCTACTAGTATCATTTGAACAAAATATTCTAAATATGAATAAATCTTACATATGTTTGGATATTAGTGGAATCTCAGAATTAGATAAAGTTTTGAAGTTTGCTAGGTACTTACAGTTTTATTTAGTCATTGTAATTCTTTCTGATCTCTGTGAAACCTTGAACTCACAAGCCTCAGATCTGGTAAAAGCAGGTGTGAGAGTCGGTCTTAGCGTATATAAAAACTGTTGAATTACCTTATTCCTTTTTTTTTTTTTTTTTTGTCTTTTTCCTTTTTATCGGTACCGGGGATCAAACTCACGACTGCCTGCTTGCAAGGCAGGTACTTATGCTGCTGAGCTAAATCCCCAGCCCCTGAATTACCTTATTCTTAAGGGAGAGAGATTTTTTCATCTTTTTTTGTTTTTTTTAATCAGTACCAGCAATCGAACTCATGACTGCCTGCTTGCAAGGCAGGCGCTTATGCCGCTGAGCTAAATCCCCAGCCCCAAGGCAGAGAGATTTAAGTTGCATATTGATCATGTCTTTTGTCTCTTACTCTGAAAGTTGTATTCCAAGGCGAGAATCACATGGCAGGTCTACCCTGTGAAACTTCAAAGCCGCTTATCTCACCACCACACTGGTTTGTGCCTCACCTGGCCCTGCAGCCCTGCAGTAGGCTGTCCCGCTTGGGAGCAGTTTTGTGTGCTAATGCTCACTTCAGCCAGGCCCTCTCTCACCTGAGTGCCTGTCTGCTTGTGGTCTAAATCTTTGAGAGGAGGCCAACAAACACAAGTGTTTTCCTGTATTTTGTCTCTTTAGCTCAGAGGGTTCATTTAGCAGTTTGAGGTTAATAGAAAGCAAAGATTCTTGGGCTTTTTACAGGATTATTTTTTGTATATTGTAGCTTGAGAATTCATATTACAAGCCCGTGTTTCCTGGTTACCTGCTGTACGTCCTCTCTGTGCTCACTGAGTGCTCACTCCCTAGTTAGTTCCCAGTGGAACTCTCCTTCCTGCTTTGCCTACTTTTCCAAGAAGCAGCTTCTCCATTCTGGTTCAAGTATTGAAGGGAAATGCACTTGTAATTATTTATGTGACATGAATACAGCTACATGAGAAGTGCTTGTTTACATTTATTATTTTTAAAAATCCTTTATGAGCTAGGGATGGGGCAAAGTCAGAAGATGTGAGTGTCATGTTAAGGACTTTCAGTTCAGTTTGTGGGGATGTGCTTAGCGCAGTGAAAGAGAAACTGAAGTGTATTGGTTCTCCTACAGTACCTTCCAGTGTATCGCTTTTCACCTTTAGCCACTTTCCTCTGAAGGCCCTCTCCCTAGCCTCTGTTCCTACCTGTCTGTTTTTGGTAGCACAGACAGAGGTAGGGAGATCATAATTTTGCATGTCTCTTATAAGCACTTAATCTCTAGGCGCCTCCAGTCCTGGGTGTGTCACAGATTTATCCATTTGTGTTCTATGTCTTGTCACTTGTAGGGCAGCAGTAGTGATTGTTTAACTGTGGCATTATACTTAGAAGAAAAGTTCATGTCATTTCTAGATGTTCTGGGATAATAGAGACCAGCAGTCCACTTCATAGATGACAGAAAGGATGCAGTGAGAAGGCCCAGTACATCCTGCTGTGGCCAGGATCTCGCATCAAGAGGAGAGAGAATGGGAACGTGACAGTGTGAAGAGAAGTGCTGGAGATTTTACAAAAGTGTCATCAAGCCACAGACTCAAGAAGATAAATACAAAGTAAATGGTCTTTGTTATCTCAGACCTTCTAGAAACAACAGGAACCTTTTTGGGGCTGACGGGAGCTGTGTGTGTGGCTGGTGGCCCTTGCCACGTAGAATGAAAATGTGCTCTGGTGTTCCTGATTATGAATTGGAGCGCAGATGGCTTTTCTACCTTGTGGTGTTCTTTGGGAATGGCCTGTGGATCCCCATTTTCTTCATTAGAGAATGGCAGGAAATTGAACCATCACAGCGTGGGTTTTGCTGTTTACTATGGGTTTTAGAGTTTATTGTTTGATGTATGGCAACCTGTTTTCTTAACTTTTTCCTTGGTGCTTGTGTCTTGCCTATTCTGTCCTTGGTCCAGCTGTTTACTTAGGGAGGCAGAAGGGTGGTAGTACTAATAATGATCATATTTGCGTGGCTCTTTGACCAGCTTACAGATATTGTGGGACATTCTGATGGGGTAGCAAAGTTGGCTGCCTCAGGTTTTGCAGATGAAAGAAGTGACACTTGTGGGTTCAATAGCCAAGTTATTGAACCAGTGGCAAAACTGGGAATTATTTAAATTTAGGTTTCCAGGTTCTAGACATAGTACTTTTTCCATTGCATCATGCAGAAGAATCAATACAAAACAAAATTTAGTAGGGGAAGCAGTTGTTCTTTGTTAAGATAAAATATATTTTTACTCATTTTGCTTGCTAAAATAAACTTTTCAGGTGATTTTTTTCCCCTGATACCGAAAGATTGAACTCCGTGACCCTCTCCACCCTCTGTTTAGATAGGTTTTGTGTAAATTCCCCAGGTGTGATCTGCCAGTCTCAGCCTTTCGAATTACGGGATTATAGGAGTGCACCACTGCCTCTACTCTGGGTGATTTTTTTTTGAAGCCCATTTTCCTTGGTCCCTTTCTTCTGTTTAGTTTGACTCCAGATAAGAAAGGAGTTCTCCCAGCTCCCTAGGGCATCATATCAAGGTCAGCCTCTGTTGAGAAGTGGGAGAGGGGTTTTGTGCTCTTCAGATCTCTTGGGAATGATGGCAGATGGTTGTCACTTTTCCTTTGTCTCATTATCTTTTATATTTATACTTCCTACCTCATTTCTGTGACAGAACCAAAAATAGTGTCAAGAGGGAAGGCTGTTCACAAAGGTTGCGTGCTGCTGCACTGTCCGTTGCCTTTCCACTCTGGGATTTTACAGCTCCAGGCTAATTTGCTAATTTGAGGTGCTCTTCTTGAACAGGCAAAGGTGATTGGTTTGGAGTTGGAGTTTAGGATTAGTTTTTTTGTTTTTTTAGGACTAGTTTTTGTTAGAGGCATGGACTTCGGTGGTTTAGAGTTTGATTTTTGAGTGGAAAATTCAGTCTGTAGAAGTATGTTTACTTTACAGGGTTTGTTTCTTTTTCTTCTTCTTTTGCTGTATTCAGGACTGAACCCAGGACCTTTACACAGAGACTTGTTTTATTTTTTATTTTGGGACAGGGTCTTGCTAAATCATTAAGTAGCCCAGGCTGGGATTCAATGCATGGTCTTCCTGTGTCAGCCTTGTAGAATGTTGGAATTATAGGCATGCAGCACCATACCTGGTTTAGAGGCTCAGAGAGAGAATTGGAACTAATAAATCGTGTCTTCGGATTTTGGAGTTGTATGAGAGTAGAATGAATCTGTTCACCTCTACTTTTCTCAGCTCCTGTGTTGGTTTCACAGGAATTAATGGTCCAGACAATATTTTTTGCATGCCGGCATCGCAGCCATACAGAGAGGACCCCATAAACTGTAAAAAGGCCCATTGGCTTTTATCTGGAGTGGACTAGACTCACAGCAGTCAGTTCAGCCTTTTGCTTCATTCGATCTTTTGACCTGTGGTGTTGGTACCGCCAATAAAATCAAGTCTGAATGCCGTGGCTGACTGCTTTTCTCATTGCTTTGCCCAAGAAGGCCGAGGACATGTTTCAATCTGTTTGTCTCGTTCCGTGTTTTCTTTCTGAGATTGTTAGCTGCCCTTTGGTTTTGCAGCGTGTTGGAGTCAGGTTATCCTCATGAATTCAGACTTTCTGAATTTTAAACATGTCTGACTCACTGATTCTGTGTCTGCATATTTAGCTGTATGTAAAGGAACAAGACTTTTACACTTTTTGTAAAACTAGGTGGTTTCAGAACTTCAAAATCTTTTAAAAACCTTTTGGATTGCATTATTTATGTTTTTAGTAGTAAGTTAAACAGTTTGTACTTACCAGAAGTGGTGATCTATTATGTTCAGTTACGTTGTGGAAAAGTGAAGACCAACTTGCCTTTCCTCGCTGCAAGTAGAAGGGAGGATCAAAACAGAATGAGGCAGGGGTGTAGAGCTCCTTTCTTATTGTTAATGTTCCTCAAGATTAAAACATGGGTTTTTTGTTGTTTTGTGATGGGAGTTGAACCTGGAGCCTTGTGTGTGCTAAACACAGGCTTCAGCTCTGACCTACACCGCTGCCCCAAAACATGTTCCCCGTCTATGAACTTTGCTTTTCCGCCACCCCAAAACATGTTCCCCGTCTATGAACTTTGCTTTTGTCAGATGGAAGATTTATATTGCTAGTCTGAATTAACTCAGACTTTACAACAATTTTTTATTGGTATGTTTGTTGTATATAATGATTATATTCATCATGGGGACTCGGTACGTGTACATGACATGTCTTTTATTTATTTATTTTGAGACAAGCTCTCACAATATAGTTCAGGCTGACCTTGAACTCGTTATGTAGCTTGTGCTGACCTCAAATTAGTGGCGATCCTCCTACCTCAGCCTCCCAAGTGCTAGAATTATAGGTGTGTACCACCACACCCGGCATATATGACACATCTTAATCCTTTTCTTTTGACTTTCTCCCCTCTCCGTCCCTGCATCTCTTGGACCCCTTTTCCAAACAGACCACTCATTCCAATTTATATTTATACATGTTTGTAGTACGTGATGACCACATTCCTCCTCAGGACTTGGTGCATGTACGCAGCACTTCATGACCCGCCTTCCCCTTAAAATCTCATTTTCCTTCTCTTATTCACCTGGCTTTTGAATGCTTGACGTACACGGCTATAGGAAGAACCAAAGCCCCACAATGTAGAGAAATTGAGGGGGAAGGACTTGACAGTGCTGACCATGATTTCTGCTCTGGAGAAGTATGAGGGGGAAGGGGGATTTGCCTTGGACACGGAGGTGGATGGTAGGTCATTCAAGCCAATAATACTCCAGCAGAGCGCAGCTGGAGTGAAGTCATAGCATGCTGGGTACACTGGGGAAGACACAAAGGCCATGAAGCACACTAGGGGCCCGCAGACATTGTGTTAGACCTGGCTTCACCCAGCTTGTCTTTGTGGAGGAGTTCTGTGAATATGTGAGAAAATGAGTTGCGTGAACCTGAGAGTTACCTAAGCTACCTGAGCGCAGTTTCCTTATCTGCAGAATGGCAAATTATGTCACTCAGGAAAGACTAAATGAGACTGTATGATACTGCCCGTTAAAGCATTTAAATGCAAGGTGTTTTCTTTGAAAGTTTATTTCTTGCTTCAAAATTAATGTGTTGGTTAAACCAATTTCTACAAGGTTACTTTCCCCTGTAATCCCATCCCAAGCACATCAGTTGTCAACTGTTTGATGAATATTGATCTCCTTTTTAAAATTTAATTTATGCCAGTGGCAGAAGCGCCTGCCTGGGGAGCGTGAGGTCGTGAGTTCGATCCTCAGTACAAAAAAAAAGTTTTAGTCTTGTCTTTGTGATTTTGGAGGGAGTGTTAGTTTTGCTCACCGTTGCCCTAGCCCAGAGCCTTAGGGTGTCTGGGAAGTACGGATGGTGTGAGCTGTGTGCTGAGCAGTCCCGAGCTGTGTGCTGTGCAGTGCTGATAATTAGGAGCCAGTGAAAGGGGTTTAGATTAGGGGGTGAATGACCTGGAACTGTTCCAATAAGAATGTGAAAGGTGAGTTGAATTAAGAAAGCCTTGCAGCAGGGTTGCAGTTGGCTCCTGTGAGAGGACTATGACGATGTCAGGCATGTTCACTGCACGCCCAGTGCACAGCCTGCTCGGGGAGATGAGGTGTTCATGTGAGTAGGGAGGTAGACCCCAGGCGGGGAACTGGTGCTAGGTTATGGTACGGACAAGAAAAGCTGTTATTACTGTTCAGGGAACACAGTGTCACTGCTGTGAGCAGTTCCTGGAGACTTCAGGAAGAGGCTAGATGACCTTGAAGAATGACTCCGAAGAAAGAGGTTTTGGAAGGGGCACAGCACAAGTCAGGAGGTAGTAGTAAGGTATTGGGTTGGCCACTCATGGATAGTGTGGTTGGAAGGGAAAATTGTCTGTTGATGCTCTGCTATGGCCAGATTGTGCTGTTTGTGACCCTGGTTTCACCATACTGCGGTTGTTTGTACTCTTGCAGAATGTGAGCCTTTTCAGGACAGTGTCTAGTGTTCTCCCAGGCCTTGGACATAGATGCTAAAAGAAAGAAAGAAGACAAGACAAGAAAAGAAAAGAGAAAAGAAAGAAAATCAGATAACTGGATCTTTGCTGTTTATGGGTATTACAGGCTTGATATCTTGGGGTCCTCTGGAATGAAGTCTGGGTCTTGCTTCTCACCCGCACTCTTTCATTCCGTACTTAGCGGAAGCAGCGCATTCTTCCTTGTGCTCCACAGCAGTTTACAGTTGCTCCGAAGGGGATTACAGGTGCCCAAGCCACTGCCAGGTAGGGCTTGGATCCAGAGCCTGCTTGAGCAGTTGCTAAACATTCCTGTGCTTCGCTGCCTTCGTTTTAATAAAGTGGGGTCATCAGCAGTACCCTGCCTCATGGGATTATTGTGAAGATTAAATGAATTTTCACCTGTAGAACACTGGTGCTCAACTAGTGTAGCTATTGCTGTTTGTCATCTTGGTAGTAACCCCTCACATCTGCTTGTCACCCATTAACAATTCCTGGTGTTGCTGACTTCAAAATATGTCCTTTATTTGACACATATCACCACCTCCATCAACATCAAATTCATCCATGCAACTGATATCCTTGCCCACACTACCAAAATGGCTTATTCACTGACTGCTTTTACCTGATCCATAGGGCATTTTCCACAAAATAGATAGTGTTGCCACTTGAAAACTGAAACCAGAACATAGCATGTCACTCCCTAGCTTAAAACCCTCCAAAGACTTCTGCTCCCATCCAAACTATGTGTACCTTTGGCCTATACTTGTTAAGCAATGCTGTGCTGTGCGTGTGACCTGCTGTACGCTGGATACCATGCAGAGTCTAATCCTGTAAGTCCACAGGGCCCGAGACACAGTTCTGGGTGACAGTGGTACTTCTCATCTGTGCCCCACACAGTAATGACCCATGGCACAGTGCAATGCATTATTCCCCAAAGCAGGGGCAAAACACAGGCTGGGCGGTTACCCTCGGACAAGTGCATAGGCTGCTGAGAGTCTCTCTTATCAGTGGGCTGCACAGCCTGATACAGTCTAAGCAGCCAGGAGCTCCAAAGACCAGAGGGCTCCCAAAAGGAGGGATGTTGAAGCCAGTCTTTACAGAAGAGGCTGTACAGTCAGATGGTGAATGGGGAAGGCAACATGGTAGACAGAAAAAGAGAGAGAGAAAATAAGTAAAACATACAGAAAAGCACAGAGACTAATGGCACTTCTGAACCTAGAACTGAAAAATAACAGATGTCACAGTTGGGACCTGGTAGGCACTTTTCTCTACTCAGACACCCTCTCTTACATACCAGCAGGGCATGTTACCTGAGAGTCATCCTCATGCGATAATTCCACCTGTAATTCGGTCACACTCACACTTACACACATCTGCTATGCACCATCAGTTACCTCGGCCAGGCTGGCTGGCTGAGACGTCCCCTCTAGACTCCGTGTTCTGGCTTTGAAGCAGCCTAAAGTGTTCCAGTCCTGTACTGTATACTTTGCTTGTCTCTTGGAAAATCAGCCAGTCCTTCCAGAAGTCCAGGTTCTATTCCGGAAGAAATGGCAGAAACCCAAAACTGTGTCACCTTGATCCTTAGGATTGTTTTTTGTGCTTTTTTTAGAGGTGTATATGGAGCGAGAGATGACACTTAGCTCTTTAATTCATCTAGAGTTTATTTTTGTGATTATTGTGAGGTGGGGTAATACAATTATTTTTCCCCCAAAAAATAACATGTTATATTAACACTTTTTAATTGCAATTGTAATTCAGTAAAGCAAGTTTTGATATATGGTAGGGCAGATACAGTTTTTATAGTTTTCCAAGTTTTTCTGATTAGTGCTACACATGTTCTTTAGATTTCCCTTCAGTGACCTTCGGAATTGGCTTATTAAAGTAGTGGAAGCATTCCACACACGGGCAGCAGGCATTCCCATGGTTGGGGAGGGGATGGAGAGGGGTGTGAGGGATGAGGCTGGAGAGGCTGGCATGTTGGTTAGGTAGAGCAAAGTGAGTAAATTGTTTGAGCAAGTATGCTAAGTGTTTGTTGAGGATAGTGAGGTTTAGGTTTCTTACTGTCTGAGGGGAAGGGTATTACACACACGGAGAGATGAAAGGCTGTACGAACTCTGGGCTGTTGGGTTAGAATTGGAGTGCTTGGTAGGAACTCATGGTCTTTAACATATTGACACTGTCAATACAGAAGTAGTCATAGGAATGAGTGTTCATATGTATTTAGTATTTTCTAGTTAGAAGCAGTGATGTCACAGTAGACACGAACAGTCTTAGCTCCTATACCGTGTTTCTAAATATTAAATAGAAATTAGCATTCTTGAAGAAATGGCTGGTTCTAGGGGTCAGGATAGGCAAAGTACCACTTGAGTCTGAGATTTTTTTTTTTGTTGGGAAGTCAGGAAGTTGTTCAAAGAGTGGAATGTCAAGAAGACACAGGAACCAGTCTGAAGGGGTTTGCACTAGCTAAATCCGGGACAGTTTTGAGTGCTGAATAAATGGATGAGGAGGCAAAGCTTTGCATGTTAGGAAATATAAAAGAACAGGTAAAGAGTATCACCAGTGGGGATGCACACCCGTAACCCAGCCCTCTAGAAGGAATCCAGCCAGCCCTCTGAGGCTAGAGGACTGTGAGTTTGAGCCTACCCAGGACAATTTAGTGACTTAATGCTCTTAAAAATGTTTTTTAAAAGAACTAGGAATATAGCTCAGTGCAGAAGACCTGAGTTCAATTCTGGTTCAAATAATGGTTGCTAGTGGGCAACCATTACAGAGATGGTGGATTCCCATGTGGACATTTCCAATAGAGAGCGACTGTGGGTTGATATTTGACAAAGGACAAGATAACTGGCATATGCATCCTTGAAGATTTCTGTGAAAATTTAAAAAAAAAAAAGATAACTGGCATGATCTTAAAAAGTGCATATTACGAAGAGGAAAAAGAAAGTATTACCTGTGGATAACTACTAAGCACCAGCTTGCCCCGGTGAGTGTGATTACCACTAGCGATGGGGATGGGCCGCCGTGGTTCCCCTGACACAGTGCATTGGGCCAAGCAAAGCACTTGGTGCTGTGCTGCTAGGAAAGCATGATGTGACTTGAGATGACCGTGAGGAGAAGATGTAGGCCTGTCTTAGCTGGGGTCAGTCTGTAGGAAAGTACTGTACTCCAGCAGGGACTCGCAGCTCAGGAAGACAAGGACCTGCCCGGACTGCGGGGTGCTGTTGGTAGGTAAGTGGAACCTGGGTGGAACCCTGGGCCAGAAAGCAGAAAGAGTGTGTTGGGGGCACCTGACAGCTTCAGATAGGTGGGTTTGTGCAGTAGCCATGCAGATTTCCTGTGGAGGTCGTCTGCCCGTTCTGTGGGAGAGTGTCCTTGTTTTTGGAACTGTTCCCTTGAGTATGCAGCAGCAGTGGGGCTTCATGTCTCCAGCCTGCTCTCAAGGAATGGAGCAGAGACAGGTGGTAGTGAGTGTATGTGTAGGTAATGCCACAGATGGTGAAACCCCTACTTGGGCAGTCTTGTTGAAGAGTACTTCAAACTGTTCCTTTTCTCATTCTTGTTGAAACAGGGACATGCAGAATAGTTCAGGCCGCCGTCAAACTCATAGAAATCCCTGTTTCTCAGCCTCTAGAGTGCTGGGCTTACAAGTATGTGCCACTGTGGCTAATTACTTTGAATTAGTCTTTGTTTAGGTTCCTGGTATTGCACTTGTGACCTCCTGCTTGCCAGGTGGGCACTTGTGCTGCAGAGCTATATCCCTAGCCCCATTTTGAACTATTCTTGCGCTTGAAATTATTTAAAAGTAAAAAATTTTCACTCTTTTGTGGGTTATACAGATTAATGGCTTTCATTTTAGCAGATTTGTACATGCATGTAATACACTTTGATTAAAAAATTGTCGGGGCTGGGGATTTAGCTCAGCGATGTAAGTGCCTGCTTTGCAAGCGTGCGATCGTGAGTTCGATCCCTGGTACCGATAAAAATGAAAAAGACAAAAACAAAAAAAAACAAAAAACCCCAAAATTGTCATGCTTTGTTATTTTGACTGAACTCTGAGTCTTATAAACTCATCTGTGGAGACAGAGACTTACTGCCCTTTTCATCTAACTACATTGTATATTTTGATTTTTTGCTTTTGTTTTCAGCTCTGTTTATTTTTCAAATGTTGAACTAAGATCTCTCTAAATTGCTCAGGCTGCTCTTGAATTTATAGTCTTTCTGCTTCAGCCTCCCAAGTAGTTGGGATTACTGGCCTGCTCCTCCTCCAGACCTCCCACCCCCCCATAAATGGCAGTGTCAGCTACTGTCTGTGAGAGTCATTTGTCGGTTGAGGTGTAAACATCACACACTCAAATAACCCTCAGAGAAAAAAAGAAAATTCAAGGATGACTCAAAAGGCCTGAGGCTCAACAGTTAAAACCCCACTGGGAGCCCCAGCTAGCCCCTAAGATGCCACTGGCCCCACCCATCTGGCCCCTTTCTAGGAACTGTTGAACATCTCGCCTGTAGACATGGTCACCTGAGCAGTTGTGGGAGCCCCTGGACATCAGGCAGCTGTGCAGTTGACATGGGGCCAGGGTGGGGCTCAGCTCCTGAGCTTGGTCAGAAGCTGGCTTTTGGTGTTTCCTTGCAGAGTGATGGAAGCATGAGGTTGATGAGATGCTTCAGTCTCTTGGTTGTTAGAGATTATGTCTAAAAATAGGCCTGCCCACTGTGGGGTGGGACTCAGCTGTTTCTTGGCCTCCTGATTCAGAAAATAGAGCCTGTGACTGTACATACTCGCTTGGGGGCTGAGGTGTCCAGGGTGCACGGGCAGTGCTGGCTGTGGGTTCTACCTGGCATATTCCCCAACCCTCACCTGCTCTGGGCTTGTGGTATCACCTGGGCATCCTTTTCTTCTCTTGGGCAGAGAGACTCTTTGCTGACCATAAGTCAGATGAAATTGAGGTAGTACAGACATCATGAATGTAAGGGATAATGAGGTGTTAATTGAAATCATTCTGGGGAGAGGTGTTGAGGTACATTGTTGCCATGTCTCATCTGGCCTCAAATTTGATATCCTCTGCCTTAGCCTCCAGAGTGCTAGGATGCGCCACCACACCCAGCGTAGATGATACTTTAAAAGTAATTTTTATTGTGTTTTTAGTCAGGGTCTAATGGTGTGGTTCAGGCTTGCCTTAAATTTACTGTGTAGCCCAGCTGGTCCCTGAACTTTTTGCTTTAGCCTCCTGAGTGCTGGGATTATATGAGCACCACCACTCTCGGCATCAGTGTGATTATTTTCTGTATAAATACTAATGAAATGAAAAGGGAGAGAAAGTAGTCTTTGCCACTGTGGATAGTCAAAAAGGTTTGCATTTTCTCACCTCATTTCCTTTGGCCCTGTCTACCTGAATGCCTGGCTTCAGTAGCTGTAATTGTAGTACAGCTGAGTTTTATATGCTATTCTTCTTTATCTGTTGCTACACAATAAGCTTTTGCATTTTTCCTTTTACTATGCTGAAGATTGAACCCAGGGCCTTTGTACTGAGCTATACTTGTAGCCTTCTTCATTTTTTGAGATTTTTTTCACTAAGTTGCTCAGGCAGCTTGGCACTAACTTGGCATCCTCCTGCCTCAGCCTCAGAGTGATTGGGTTATAGGTGTGTAGCACTAGCATTTTTGTTGGCTACTTACTGTTGCTTTAAATGGATGTAATCAAATTTGCTTAATCATTTTCAAATGATAAAGAGCTAGGTTGTTGTCAGGTTTTTCCCTTACAGCTAGCTAGCACTGGAGCAATCTGTTGTTAGGTTTTTTTGGATTGAAATTTTCTTACCAATTTGTTTTTCCAAAGAGTTGTAATAATTTATGTTCATTTGTCATTTTTGTATCACCTTCATACTAACATCACCAGATATGGTAGCATCTTAAGTATTTTTGAAAAATTTAATAGCTCTAAATTTGTGCCTTTGTTTTTTTGCCTGGATGTATTTGATCATGATTGAAAGTAGAATTGTTTACAATTTATGTGACAGATTTTGACACTCACAGAGCAGGTTTCTCGTATCTGCTGCATTCTGGTGGGTTTCTTTGCTTTGAGGCAGTGAACAGAGCTGTAAATTCTTGCTAAGTTGATTCCTAATCCACTTTCAGGCTCCTTTCAGCTCTCCCAGTTGCCACTCCTGGCACATCCTCTTATGCTGAAGGCCTGAGTATGCTGTGGTCACAGAGATCGAATAGGGGGCTCCCCACTCAAGTCAGGGTCCTGGGAAGGTCTGAGCCCCTGGGAGACCCACTTTATACACATGAAACAAGTGGTGGGATATAGCTAGGTGCACACTGTTCAGCTCAATCCCAGACAGTTCCAAGACACCCTTGTAAAATGCTTTAGTCCCTGAGAGTAAGACTTCTGTCAGGGGTGCAGGCTGGATTCCAGGGGTCATTTCGTAACCCACCTCTCTCTTTTTTAAGAGCATTTTGTTTCCCAAACTTTTTTGAGCACCAGTGTACAAAAGGGAGTACTGATATATCTTAGGTCCTGGTGAGGATTAATTATATTAACATTTGTGTAAAGTACCTGATAGATGTGTGGCATATGTTAGGCCAGGTATTACTGGATTGGTTACTTTTTTGTCATTGCTGGGACAAAATACTGACACCCAAAGTAAAGGAAGGAAAGATTTATTTAGCTTACTATTTGTAGAGGTTTCAGTCCACAATCACTGACTCCAAGGCAGGGTGGCCTGGCACAGGGGCAGCACTTCAAGGCAGCAGCCAGAGCAAAAGGGGGCAGAGCGAGCCTCTTTTCCTCCTTAATATTGTACACAGGCTGCCACCACCTCCTCAGGGCCAGTGTAGCACTCACAAAATCTTGTCCTCCTCTTGCAGGGGCTGAGAGGATATTTACAAAATAAGAACCCTGATTCTCTGCAGAGTCTCTTATTTAAACTTCTTAACAGCTCAGGTGGATACAGTGTATCAACTGTAACACTGTCTCACCCAGGTGTTAGTCAGGATTTTAAAAACTTGAATTTGGAAGCTCTTGGTTCTTTTTGTAGCACAGTCAATGGAAGAATTAGAATCAAAAGAATTTGAGTTAAGACTCTCAGTTCCAGTTTGCACTTAGAAGAGTGATTTTGGGAAAGGAGTTTTCCTGCCTCATGTAATTAAAATTATACAGCTTGACATGAAGTTGCTTAATGAATGGTGTTTATAGGGTATTAATAGCCACCTACTTTAGGTGATGGTTAAGGTCTGCACTCTGCTCTGAGGGAGACCTGTAGAGAAGACAACATTTCAGCAACTCTTAAGATTCTGAGAGCCATATGGTCCAACTTGTCAGGAGGAATTTAGGGACCTAGGGGTGCTTCAGAGAAGGCTCCGAGGTGAGGAGGTGATGGCACTGAGGCCTGAGTGGCTTGGTGGAGAGAGAGAGAGGTGGGGAGGAGCAGAGACGGTCAGTAGGGTGCCACAAAACATCCAGGCCTGTGGGGAGAATGGCAGTGTCACAGTGTGTGGCTCGCTGAGCCGTGCAGGGCAGGAAACTTCAGGAGGAGTCCTTTGGGGCCAGAAAGATGAAAATGGCCGTCACAGGAATAGGGAGCAAAAAAGGATACAGGAAAGAGCAGCCTCATGATTACCCCTTGTCGTTAATGCCGAGAGTTTAAGAGATGAGTTTGGGGTTATTCCAAAGCTTCTGACTCAGAACGGTCGTGCTTTTCCTTGCAGAGAAGCCTGGGCAGTTAAGGAAAGAACAACATTGCCTTGGTTTTGAAAATGAAATAGTGAGTGCCTAAGAATCAGTACACTTTGTCATTTTTTAGAAATTATTCCTGTTGGCAAGTGGCACTGCCCAGAGTGATTACATGTGGAAGTGATTGCCCTGTCTTCCCACTAACAGTCCCCGATCCCCTCTGTTCCTGCTTCAGAGCCCACTTTCCACTTGCTACTTGGTTTTTAACATCTTCCAATTTCAAACTTTGGGGGTATTTTTTGGAGTTTGGGTTATACTTTATCTGATGTTTTTAGGTGTTTTGTCGAGAGAGGAGTTTGAATCCCTGTTTTATGCCATTTTGTATGAAATAAAGGTCTCTCACTCCACAAGTGGTAGTAGTATACTGTGAAATCCTAGGAATGAGAGCACTTTATCAGGTAGGGTCCCAGTAGAAAACAGATGGCACATTCAGAGTAGTAGCTGGAGGAGCACTTAGTAGTATCACTGAGAGTTCATTCAGGAAGTGAGGCACTTTTGATTCCAAGTGTGAAGGGTTTTAATATGGGAATTAAGTGCTGACTCCACCTTGGAAGAACTGGGGTTGGGGAGGTCAAGCAAGCTGCTCTGATGGTATCAGGCCACAGTGCATGCTTTCTGGAGCTCCAGAAGCTGTTGCTGTTATGAACTCCAAACCAGACCCATGCTGGGAAAGGCTCTGGAAAGTAACCCCCAGCTCTGGTGTGCAGAGAAAGACATGGCAAAGGATGATCACAAAGCTGAATTGGTACTGCAGAAGCTCACAAAGGGTGAGCGGGATTTGGAACACCAATGGGAAGTGAAGAGTTTTCTGGCCTGGCAGTCTTGGTGTGGGTGTTATCTCCCACATCTGGAGGAAATGAGGAGTACTTCCTAGATGCTGGAGAAAGTGGCTAACTGTCCAGGTTGTCAGACAATTGGCCCAGCTGTGTCCGTGAGGGAGGGGGTTTCCATCAGCTTCAGTAACTGTAGGGTGGGGAAATAGCTGCCTCTGTCTCACTGCCTCTGCACTAGGCCAGAAGGCAGAGTGTGACAGTTGGTAGAGTCCTTTCGGTGCCCCTCCCAGGGTACACCTTAGGATGGAGGTGAATGAGGAGTGAGGTGGGGCCAAACTGAGAACATTCCTTCCTAACTGGATGCATGTAGATTGATAATATCTTGAGGACTGGAGGTGTTTTTGTTTCTTGGGTTATCACGTTGAATTACATGCATATCCCCTTTTTAATTTTTTGACGTAGGATCTCAAAGTCGCTAACTTGTCCAGGCTATAATCTTTTTTTTTTTTTTAATTGGTACCGGGGATCGAACTCACGACCACCTGCTTGCAAGGCAGGTGCTTATGCCACTAAGCTAAATCCCCAGCCCCCAGGCTATAATCTTGCCTTAGCCTCCCAGAAATCTGGGATTATAAGGCATGCACCACATGCCGAGTTGATGGAAGCTTTTTTTTTGGTCTTTTTTGAGACAGGATCTCGCTATATAGTTCAGGCTGGCCTTGAACTCACTTTGTTGCCCACGCTGGTCTTGAACTCGCAACGATCCTCCTACCTCAGCCTCCCGAGTGCTGGGATTACAAACGTGAGCCACCACACCCAGCTCGATGGAAGCATTTTTTACAGCAAGGAAGAGGAATCAACAGCAGTGCATGGTTGATCCTTCAATGAAAGAAGATGCAGGTACTTAGATGATAGGAGCTCATCTAAGAATGGGGAGTGGGATGATTTTGAACATGTGAAGGCAGAAGAACAGTTAACTGTTGGCTTTCTGTAAGACAGCGAGGTTGTCAGCCTTCAGCAGGACGGAGAATATGGCTGTTACCGGCTGGTCAGCATGTGGGTCTGGAAGGTTCTGGACCTAACTAGTTCACCTCCACCCTGCCGGAGATATGCAGACAGGCGTATGTGAAGAAATCAGGAGAGGGAGAGAGAAGTGTTGGTAAACCTCCTCTTCAAGTATATGTGAAAGTTCCTTAGGGATCTCAGACTTTCTCTGGGGTATCTAATTTTCTAGTCAAATATTTTAGTCATATTTTAGTCAAACATATATTCAGGCATTTGTCATTATTCATAATGCTTTAAAATTGATCACAGTGGTGCTTTTAAAAAAATGGAGTAGTATTGGGTGCTCTTCATTATTAGCTTGCTTGATATGCTAATGATAAAATTATAAATAGTCCAGGTGTGTGTATTTTCTACTGCTGGTATATTTGGTTTTCTTAATTGGTTTACTTGGAACTTTTTTTTTTTTTTTGAGACAGGGTCTTTCTATGCAGTTTGGGCAGGCCTTGTAGCCTAGGCTGGTATCAAACTCACAGCAATCCTCCTGCCTCAGCCTCTCAATTGCTGGGATTATAGACATGAACCACCATGCCCAGCTTATGTAAAATTTCTAAGAAGATAAGCTTACATTCCCTTCTGGTGCTCATGTAAGAATATTTAGCTGGACTGGTGTTCTGCAGGAAGTATTGTCTGTTGATTTTTTTCCCCTTCTAGCTCAGGAACTGTAACAATAGGGGAGAGGGTATCTTCCAGGACAGGAAGTCTATAGGCAGAGGCTGAGGATAGATCTGCGGAGGAATTGTGGCCACATCTGTTTTCCCTATCTGGAGATAAGGTTCTCTGTAACCAGGCAACTGGAGACCTGTTGTGCTGATGTTCAAAATGGTCTTCAGCTCCTAGTGGTTCCTATTTAGGGAGAACACAGAGCAGGCAGCACTACTGTATATGCATTCAAACCATCAAAAGTGTGGTTTTATAATTCACAGAAAAATTAAACAACGTGGATTCATTTATAGAGATCATCATGGCTGCTTTTCATTCCTTCAACTGCCAGATTGGATGTTTTTATGCACTGTAACCCCATTCAGCCTTCTCTGTTTCATGTCAGGAAGGCCGTTGGCATTAAGAGCCAGAGTCGAATCATGCTGCAAACAAGAAACATGTGCATGCACAGGGTTATTTTTGATAGAGAATAGAAGTGATGGGGTGGAGGACTAGCTGGGGCCGTGTTGGAGGTCCTTGTGAGAGGCCTGGGCTGAAGGAACAACCTACAAGAGTTGTTGGCAGCCACCTACCTCAAGGCCAGTCTCTGACAGAATAGGTGGCCTCTGCTCCTGGCTGGGTAGAAGATCCTTTGGGCAATGAGGACCTCCACACTGGGCCCTCCACCCTACTGTTTAGCAGCTTTGTGAGTGCCATGCCTCAGTTTCCTCATTTGTAAAACGAGGATGCTCATGGCATATTAAGCAGGTCAGGACATGTAAATGCTGGAACAGTGCCATCCGTTTTATGACCATTTAAGTAGCTCTTACCTGTTGCCCAGAAGATTAACTGGAACAAAGAAATAGCAGTCTGTTACAGAGGCATTTAAAGAGGATGAGAAGGCCTTTTCTTTAGACTAAGACCTTTCTTTATTGTACCAGGGATCAAACTCACCACCTCGTGCTTGCGAGGTAAGCCCTTGCGCCACTGAGCTACATCCCCAGCTCCGAGACTCAGACATTTCTTATATGTGAATATTTAAAGATGACTTTGGCTCATGTTTCTGTGTAATGTAATATCAAAGATAGAGACTGTTTTTATTCTGTTTGTTCTTGTGGCGTGTGGCCCCCATGAACACTGCCCCTTAGCCAGGCCATGCTGCCTTGAAGCCAGCTGAGCATGGACTGAAACCCCCCAAAACTGTAAACTAAACCTTTCCGTCCCTGCCCCAAAAAACCCAACCAACCAACAAAAAGATAAAGGCCTTTGTCTAGCTGTTTTAGATGTAATGTATTTCAGAACTGTGTCATGTTTTCAGAGGTTGAGGTTACTGGCTGTCTTCCCCTGTGATCCGTGTTTACTTTCTGAATTACTCCCTCATGGTTCTCATGAGGACCTAAGATCAGTTGAGTTTTCTCTTAGACCTGGACATGTAGGATTTTGCAGGCAGGTTTGCAGTTTCCTCCAGCCCTACTTAGATCCATCATATTCTGCTTTCTTCAGTTTTCTCACCCCCACAGAATCATCTCTGAATTTGTGCGTTCTAGCCTCATTATCTAAACCTGTTTCTTATGCTATTAAACATTCGTGCAGAATGCCTGCCGTGTGCGCACCTTCCTGTTCAAATAACAGGAAGATTATGGTAAGGAACAGGCAGTCTCGCTCCTTGAGGAGTTTCTATACTAGTTGGGGAGAGACAGACGGACAGTAAACAAGGAGCATGTGTGTATCTCTGGGGAGTAAGTACTAGGGATGGGGATAGAGGAGGAGAGCAGATGGAGGTAAGGTAACATAGTGGAGTTAGGGGTTTTTAGCAGGATGACCAGGAAGAGCCTTACCAGCCAGGTGTCATTGCCCAGAGACAGGAAGGCGGTGGTGAGAGGGACAAGTCACGCAGTGGGGCAGAGCAGAGTACGGTGCAGAAGTGTAGGTGGCACAGTTCATGAGAAGGGAGATGGTGAATTTGACTTAGCTTTTTTGAGGGGAGGGTACTAGAGATTAGACCCAGGTCCCTCATGCTTGCCAGCCAGGCGCTTTGCCACTGAGCTAATCTCTTGGCCCTTGCCTTAGCTTTTCAAAAAGGATCACTGATTTTGTGCAGGCAGCTCCCCTAAGAGACAAACTTGAGCATTAGGAGAAAACTGACTTCCAGAACTTCACCCCAGCTTATGTCTCTTTCCGAAGTTCTGTGTGTGTGTGCGTGCACACGTGCACCCATGGTGGATCGAACTCACAGCCTTGTCCTTGCCAGGCAGGTGCTGTGCTGTTGAACTATATACCCAGCCCTCAAGTTCTTCTAACAATTTTTTTCCCCCTAAAATATGGCAGTTGAACCTAGGACTACATTCTGCAGACTATTATTTATTGATTTTTTAAACTTTGACAGGGTCTTGCTAAATTGTTAAGTTCACCTAGATAGGGTTTGAGCTTGTGTTTCTTCTGCCTCTGCCTCCCACAGTGATAGGGATTGTAGGTGTGTGCATCATGCTGCATTATAAACAGTTGAATTTGAAAGTTATTTGGAGCAGTTTAACCACGTTCTATTCCTCTGAGCCTGAGAGGATACAGACCCAGGCAAAAGGAAGAATAAAGTCAGCTCTCAGTTAACGTTTTAAGAGGATGAAGCTTTAGCAAAGGTTAATGCAGCAGGGTGGCTCAGTCAAGTAGCTCTGGGAAGAGTCTGGGTCTTATACTTCTTCCTTTTCTTTCTGTTTTTTAGCTGTCCTCCAAAGTGACTGTTTTAAATCCTGTTTCATGTGAATAGCTGGAATAGCTGTGTGATTTCTAGATTGGATGGGTAAAGCTAGGTGGGGCTGCAGGTGTTGGAATGTATTGTAGCGTTCTGAAAGAGTCTGGTAACAAAGTCAGTGCTACTGTCTGGCCTAGGGGTAGCTTTTGTGCCTGGGAATGGCAGGCAGGAGGCTGAGCGGGTTACCGAAGACCAAGCTGTGAAGCAGGAAGCCTGAGCCTAGAGTTTCGGTGGTAACTGCGGCATGAAGCGTTCATAGTGATACCCTGGGATCACGAGTCATCACAGGCAGTTGGTAATTATGGTAACACTACACTATCGCACTTCTGGATGTGAAGAACTGGCTTCGGTTCTCAGACCCGTTTGCCAGCTCGGAGTTGCGCTGCTGCGGAGAGGCTGCCTGGGTACCGACACTCAGCCTGGGGCCAGTCTAATCCGCGAGAGTGAAAAAATGAAGGTGCTTTTGCTCACCCTCCCCCCACTGTAACTGAAACACTTACTTGAAAGTAATTGTTTTTTCATGGACAGTAATAACATAGTCCCACACTTAATCCAGCGAAATTTTGGAGGCTCATTTGTCTACTAATGAAATTCTTTTTTTGAATCAGGGTCTTGCTATGTTTTTTCCCAATGAAATTCTTAAAAACTGTATTGAATTTATAAACTGTGATTCTTTCATTTCTACCACAGACTCCTGCTTCGTTCTTTACATAATTTCTCTGCTTATTTGCATTATCAGATATCGAACAAGAAAAAAGATGGCATTCAAACTAGTCAGCTTCATCTGGGCCTCTGAGTAGTCTTAGACCTGACTTTGTTTGTACAGAGCAGCATGTCTCATGTCTGTCTTTCTTCTCTTCCATTTCCAGGAGGGCTGTTGGCCTGCTGCTGTGCTGCTGAACAGTATGCAGTCCTTTCGGGAGCAAAGCAGTTACCACGGAAACCAGCAGAGCTACCCACAGGAGGTACACGGCTCATCCCGGATAGAAGAGTTCAGCCCTCGCCAGGCCCAGATGTTCCAGAGTTTTGGGGGTGCAGGTGGCAGTAGTGGTGGCAGTGGTGGCAGCAGTGGTGGTGGACGACGAGGAACAGCAGCTGCTGCTGCTGCAGTGATGGCTAGCGAGACGTCTGGTCACCAGGGCTACCAGGGGTTCAGGAAAGAGGCTGGAGATTTTTACTACATGGCAGGCAACAAAGACCCCGTGGCAACAGGAACCCCGCAGCCTCCTCAGCGAAGGCCTTCTGGGCCTGTGCAGAGCTATGGACCCCCCCAGGGGAGCAGCTTTGGCAATCAGTATGGGGGTGAGGGTCATGTAGGCCAGTTTCAAGCCCAGCACTCTGCCCTTGGTGGAGTGTCTCATTATCAGCAGGATTATGCAGGGCCTTTCTCTCCCGGGAGCGCTCAGTACCAGCAGCAGGCTTCCAGCCAGCAGCAGCAGCAAGTACAACAGTTGAGACAACAGCTTTACCAGTCCCATCAGCCTCTGCCGCAAGCCACCAGCCAGCCCACTTCTGGCTCGTCCCATCTACAGCCAATGCAGCGGCCCTCAACTCTGCCATCCTCTGCTGCTGGCTACCAGTTAAGAGTGGGGCAGTTCGGCCAGCACTACCAGTCTTCTGCTTCTTCCTCCTCTTCCTCCTCCTTCCCTTCGCCACAGCGTTTCAGCCAGTCTGGACAGAGCTATGATGGTAGTTACAGCGTGAATACTGGCTCCCAGTATGAAGGGCATAACGTGGGTTCTAATGCACAGGCTTACGGAACGCAATCAAATTACAGCTATCAGCCTCAATCTATGAAAAATTTTGAACAGGCAAAGATTCCACAAGGGACCCAGCAGGGGCAACAGCAGCAGCAAACACAGCCGCAGCCGCAGCAGCAGCCGCAGCCGCAGCAGCAGCAGCAGCCGCAGCCTCAGCAGCAGCAGCAACAGCAGCAGCAGCAGCAGCAGCAGCACCCCCCACCTCAGCACGTGATGCAGTACACCAATGCTGCCACCAAGCTTCCCCTGCAGAGCCAGGTGGGGCAGTACAGCCAGCCTGAGGTTCCTGTGAGGTCCCCCATGCAGTTTCACCAGAACTTCAGCCCCATATCCAACCCCTCTCCAGCTGCCTCTGTGGTTCAGTCTCCAAGCTGCAGCTCCACCCCCTCTCCTCTCATGCAGAGTGGAGAGAATCTCCAGTGCGGGCAAGGCAGTGTGTCTATGGGTTCCAGAAATCGAATTTTACAATTAATGCCTCAGCTCAGTCCAACACCATCGATGATGCCTAGTCCTAATTCTCATGCTGCAGGCTTCAAAGGGTTTGGGCTAGAAGGGGTGCCAGAAAAGCGGTTGACAGATCCTGGGTTGAGCAGTTTGAGTGCTCTGAGTACACAAGTGGCCAATCTTCCTAACACTGTGCAGCACATGTTACTTTCCGATGCCCTGACTCCCCAGAAGAAGACCTCCAAGCGGCCTTCCTCATCATCCAAGAAGGCAGACAGCTGCACAAACTCAGAAGGCTCCTCGCAGCCCGAGGAGCAGCTGAAGTCCCCGATGGCAGAGTCCCTGGACGGAGGCTGCTCCAGCAGCTCAGAGGACCAAGGTGAGAGAGTAAGGCAGCTGAGCGGCCAGAGCACCAGCTCCGACACCACCTACAAGGGCGGAACCTCGGAGAAAGCTGGCGCCTCACCCGCACAGGGTGCTCAGAATGAGCCCCCGAGACTGAGTGCCAGTCCCGCAGCTAGAGAGGAGGCTATCTCACCGAGTGCTAAGGACACCCCACTGTCATCGGAGGGGAACCCAAAAGTCAATGAGAAGACAGTTGGGGTGATTGTGTCCCGGGAAGCCATGGCAGGTCGGGTAGACAAATCTGGTGGACAGGATAAAGGCTCCCCAGAGGATGATCCTGTGGCCAGTCAGCGGCCACCCAGCAACAGTGGGGCAAAGGAAGCCACTCACACATCACTTCCACAGCCAGAGCCTTCAGGAGGAGGGAGCAAAGGGAACAAGAATGGTGACAACAGCTCCAGCCACAATGGAGAAGGAAATGGCCAGGCTGGCCACTCCACAGTGGGTCCTGGTTTCACAGGCAGGACTGAGCCCAGCAAGTCTCCTGGAAGCCTGCGCTATAGTTACAAAGAGAGTTTTGGGTCAGCTGTGCCACGAAATGTCAGTGGCTTTCCTCAGTATCCTACAGGGCAAGAAAAGGGGGACTTCCCTGGCCATGGGGAACGAAAGGGTAGAAACGAGAAGTTCCCCAGCCTCCTGCAGGAAGTGCTTCAGGGTTACCACCACCACCCTGACAGGAGGTATTCCAGGAGTGCTCAGGACCATCAGGGGATGGCCAGTGGCCTGGAAGGAACCGCGAGGCCCAATGTCCTAGTTAGTCAAACCAATGAATTAGCCAGCAGGGGCCTTCTGAACAAAAGCATTGGATCCCTGTTAGAAAACCCCCACTGGGGACCCTGGGAAAGGAAGTCAAGCAGCACAGCTCCTGAAATGAAACAGATCAATTTGGCCGACTATCCAATTCCCAGAAAGTTTGAAATAGAGCCTCCATCATCAGCTCATGAGCCTGGGGGCTCACTCTCTGAGAGGAGATCAGTGATCTGTGACATTTCTCCTCTAAGACAGATTGTCAGGGACCCAGGGGCTCATTCACTGGGGCACATGGGTGCCGACACCAGAATTGGGAGGAACGAACGTCTCAACCCAAGTTTAAGTCAGTCCGTCATTCTTCCAGGTGGATTGGTGTCCATGGAAACAAAGATGAAATCCCAGAGCGGACAGATAAAAGAGGAAGACTTTGAACAATCCAAATCCCAAGCTAGTTTCAACAACAAGAAATCCGGAGACCACTGTCATCCCACTAGCATCAAGCATGAGTCTTATCGTGGCAATGCCAGCCCAGGAGCAGCAGCCCACGAGTCCCTTTCAGACTACGGCCCCCAAGACAGCAGGCCCTTGCCAATGCGGCGGGTCCCTGGCAGAGTTGGTAGTCGGGAGGCCATGAGGGGTCGGTCCCCTTCTCAGTACCATGACTTTGCAGAAAAGTTGAAGGTGTCTCCTGGGAGGAGCAGAGGCCCAGGAGGAGACCCACATCACATGAACCCACACATGACCTTTTCAGAGAGGGCCAACAGGAGCTCTTTGCATGCTCCTTTCTCTCCCAGCTCAGACAGCCTGGCATCTGCATGTCACACAAACACCCGGGCTCATGCTTATGGGGACCCTATCACAGGTCTGAATTCCCAGCTCCATTACAAGAGACAGATGTACCAGCAGCAACAAGAAGAGTACAAAGACTGGGGCAGCAGTTCTGCTCAGGGAGTGATTGCTGCCGCACAGCACAGGCAGGAGGGACCTCGCAAGAGCCCACGACAGCAGCAGTTTCTTGACAGAGTACGGAGCCCTCTGAAAAATGACAAAGACGGTATGATGTATGGTCCACCAGTTGGCACTTACCATGACCCTGGCGTGCAGGAAGCTGGGCGCTGCCTCATGGCCGGTGATGGTCTGCCTAACAAGGGCATGGAATTGAAGCACAGCTCCCAGAAATTACAACAAGAATCTTGCTGGGATCTGTCTCGGCAAACTTCTCCAGCCAAGAGCAGTGGGCCTCCAGGAATGTCCAGTCAGAAAAGGTATGGACCACCCCATGAGACTGATGGGCATGGGCTTGCTGAGTCTACACAGTCATCAAAACCTAGTAATGTAATGCTGAGGCTTCCTGGCCAAGAGGATCATTCTTCTCAAAACCCCTTAATCATGCGGAGGCGTGTCCGCTCTTTTATCTCTCCCATTCCCAGTAAGAGACAGTCCCAAGATGTAAAGAACAGTAACAGCGAAGATAAAGGGCGCCTCCTTCACCCATCCAAAGAAGGCACTGATAAAGCATTCAATTCTTACGCCCATCTTTCTCACAGTCAGGATATCAAGTCTATCCCTAAGAGAGATTCCTGCAAGGACCTTCCAAGCCCAGATAATAGAAACTGCCCTGCTGTTACCCTCACAAGTCCTGCTAAGACCAAAATACTACCCCCCCGGAAAGGACGGGGATTGAAGCTGGAGGCTATAGTTCAGAAGATCACATCCCCAAATATCAGGAGGAGTGCATCTGCAAACAGTGCAGAGGCCGGGGGAGACACAGTGACGCTGGACGACATACTTTCCTTGAAGAGTGGCCCTCCTGAGAGCGGGACCGGGGCTGCTCAGGAGGCTGAGGTGGAGAAGAGAAAAGGCGAGGGGGTGTCAGACCTAGGGAGTGCAGCCAGCCAGGAGGCCAGCATTGACAAGCCTCTAGCGCGGGGTGCAGAGGAGTGGCGCGGCAGTGGGGACGACAAAGCCAAGGCAGAGCTGCACTCAGAGACAGCCCCTCCTGGGAAGGAAGCCCCTGGTGCCATGACATCCTCGACCTCACAGAAGCCTGGCAGTAACCAGGGGAGACCAGATGGTTCCCTGGGCGGGGCTGCACCTTTAATCTTTCCTGACTCAAAGAATGTAGCTCCAGTGGGCACCCTGGCCCCTGAGGCAAACCCTAAGGCTGAAGAGAAGGAGAATGAGTCTGTGACCATTTCACCCAAACAAGAGAGTTTCCCCCCAAAGGGGTATTTCCCATCAGGAAAAAAGAAGGGAAGGCCCATAGGTAGTGTGAATAAGCAAAAGAAGCAGCAACAGCCGCCACCCCCGCCTCCCCAGCCACCTCAGATACCAGAAGGTTCTGCAGATGGTGAGCCAAAGCCAAAAAAACAGAGGCAGAGGAGAGAGAGACGGAAGCCTGGGGCCCAGCCAAGGAGACGCAAAACCAAACAAGCAGTTCCCATTGTAGAGCCCCAGGAGCCCGAAATCAAGCTAAAGTACGCCACCCAGCCACTGGATAAAACTGATGCCAAGAACAAGTCTTTTTTCCCCTATATCCATGTAGTAAATAAGTGTGAACTTGGAGCCGTGTGTACAATCATCAATGCTGAAGAAGAGGAACAGACCAAATTGGTGAGGGGCCGGAAAGGTCAGCGGTCCCTGACCCCTCCCCCTAGCAGCACCGAAAGCAAGGTGCTCCCGGCTTCCTCCTTTATGCTGCAGGGGCCTGTGGTGACCGAGTCATCTGTTATGGGGCACCTGGTTTGCTGTCTGTGTGGCAAATGGGCCAGTTACCGGAACATGGGTGACCTCTTTGGACCCTTTTATCCCCAAGATTATGCAGCCACTCTCCCGAAGAATCTGCCTCCTAAGAGGGCCACAGAAATGCAGAGCAAAGTCAAGGTACGGCACAAAAGCGCTTCAAATGGCTCCAAAACGGACACTGAGGAGGAGGAGGAGCAGCAGCAGCAGCAAAAGGAGCAGCGGAGCCTGGCTGCACACCCCAGGTTCAAGCGGCGCCACCGCTCAGAAGACTGTGGTGGAGGCCCCCGGTCCCTGTCCAGGGGGCTCCCTTGTAAAAAAGCAGCCACCGAGGGCAGCAGTGAGAAGACTGTTTTGGACACAAAGCCCTCCGTGCCCACCACTTCGGAAGGTGGCCCCGAGCTGGAGTTACAAATTCCTGAACTACCTCTTGACAGCAACGAATTTTGGGTCCACGAGGGTTGTATTCTCTGGGCCAATGGAATCTACCTGGTCTGCGGCAGGCTCTACGGCCTGCAGGAAGCGCTGGAAATAGCCAGAGAGATGGTGAGTAGGAGATGCCCGGCCAGGTTGGGGGTTTCGTTACTTCGTTTTGGTTGGGTTTCTTCCAGGGTCTTCATTCTCACGGCACAAGCTCCTGGACCAAGTGCTGGCCAGAACGTGAAGCCAGTAGTTGCTGGCTTTGTGCTTTTATTTTCATCAGTAATGCGTGTCCATGGGTTGCAGAACCAGGCCACTGCCTATAAAATATTTTAGAAAATCAGGGTCCCTGTTCTGCCCGGCTGCAGCCTGCCTGCCCTCCCAGGAGCATTGCTTGAGCAGTGCGACTTTCCAAAGTTGCTGCCTCTGTTGGTATTCTGTATAATAATCTTTTACTGCTGTTTACGTTACCGACATTTTTAAAATCAGTTTTAATTTTTGAACTTCTGTAATACAAAATATATTTTGATTACATTTTGTTTATTTTAAAATGTTTCATTGCCATAGGCCGATTATTTCATATTTTCATTTGCATTTTCTTTTGCTGAACCATGTCTTTCTAATCCATTTTCCAACTTGCGTATTTAGTCTTCAAACTTTTGTTCGTAAGTGTTTTGTTTGTTTGTTTGAACATGGGGATTGAACTCAGAGCTTTTTGCACGGACCTGTATTTCTAGCCCTTTAAAAAAATTTTTTTTTGCGGCGAGAGAGTCTCACTAAGTTGCCCAAGCTACGTTTAAACGTGCAGTCCTGCCTTATCACTGTTGCTTACTTTGTGTTTGTACTGAATACTCTGTCTCCTGTTCTGGCGTCTTCTGCTTTCTTAAATGGGTCTTCGCTTAGAGGAGTGAGTGCATCTTTCTTCTGTAGTTTCCTGAGAAAGGTCCTGGCTGGTAATGTTGAACTCCTGTCTCTCTAGATGTGTGTTTTTTATCCCATCCTCTGCAGGCTTCTTTTATTTTTTCCTGTGCTGGGGAGTAAACCCCAGGGCCTTTCACATGCTAGCCAAGAGTTCTACCAATGAATGACACCTGCAGCTAGAACTTGGGATTTGAAGTTACTCTCTTGCTGTGAACTCCTTGTTTCTGACTTGGCCTCTAGCTTCCATTGCTGCAGGTGATGAGACCGGAGCTGTCCAAACTTCAGGCATTTCTGTTCTGTTTTTCTCTTCTGGGGATTGACAGATCTCATTTCTGACCTGAGGTTCTGAGATCTCCTTGGGTAGGTCTCTTTTCGTTTATTATGCTGGTGACTCTGCGGGGCCTTGCCCTTGTTCGCTCCTCTCTTTCAGGAACTCTGTCCTGTGTTACTTCTTTTTTGTGACAGGCTATCACCGCGTAGCCCTGGCTGACCTTAAGCCCGTGATGCTCCTGGTGGTGTTAACAGGTGTGAGCACCACACTGGCTCCCTGTTACTTCTTCTTTGATAATGTGATTCTCTTCCCTCTGTCTTCTCTGCTCACACTTTCTGTAATTCCTGTTAACAATGTGTTGAGGCTTGTGAATTGATCCTTTGCCTGTTCAGCTTCAGTTCTGTGTTGTCTTTATCTTTTTGTTTTGTTTTTCCATTTTCTTCAACTTTTATCATCTAATTTCTTAGCTGTTTTTATTCCTGATATTTTGAAGAACTGTTTCCTCTTCTTAGAACACTGATTTTTTAAAAAGCGTAAACTTGGTTTATGGTTTCAGTAGTTTCTGTTTTTGAACACATTATCAGTCTTTTTTAAAGCTTTGTTTCCTACTTCCTTTTTTTTGTTAGATGTTCTTGAAGTGCCTGATTATATTTGGCTATCCACTTATAGTTTTGACAAAAGAAAGAGGTGGTAAAAAATAACTCTTTGAAGCTATTAGCACTATAGACAAGGCTTATTAGCATATGTTCCACTGGAGGGCTTTTCTCTGTTCTCTGAGGTCAGTTTCCTAGAGAAAGATCCTGAGAGCTCCTATCTCAGGATGTGAACCTGGCTGTCATTCCCCTAAAAGCCACATGAAGAAAGAGGGTGTTAGGAGGGCTGTGGGGTGGAAATGTGGTGTGTGCCCTACTTGTTTTCAGTGAGCCCCATCCTCCTCTGGTGTAGACAGTTAACCTGCTCAAGCTAGGCTGAGTTGGAGATCTGACCCATGAGGGCCCTCCCTGGCTCTGTGCTGAAAGTTGGCTGGCTTTCCAGCGCTCCCTTTCAGCCTGCCCAAACATGCACCCTGTCCTTATCTACTCTATTTCCATCTTCCAAAATTTGGTGCCTCTTCCATTATTCATACCCTTGTGAGGCTTGCAAGTTTACCTGTTCTTTTGTAGGAGTGGAATAGATATGTAAATGTATTTTCCGTCTACCATATATAATTAGAGGGGAGTTTTCGTATTTAAAACTTACCATGCTTGTAATCCTAGCACTCAGGAGGTAGAGGCAGGAGGATCACTTAGGTTTGAGGCCTGCCTGAACTACTACATAGTGAGATCCAGTCTCAAAAAGTAAAATAAAATAAATAAATTTAATATACTTGATATATGTATAAATGATCAGCTATAGTTGATAAAGATTTTAGCAAACAGGATCAGTTTTCTTGGATACCTTATCTTACCTTTTTCCTCCCCTACTGGAGGAGGGATTATGTTATTATTGCATTGTCCATAGAATTAAGAACAGGGTCAATAAAAAGTACTAAAAGTAAAAAATATGTATTTGATTTCAGTGTTCGAGCACTTCTTGGGGAGTTTTTTGTTTTTGAATCTTGTTATGTAGCCCAGGCTGAGCTTGAACTCACAGCAGTCCTCCTGCCTCTGCCTCCTGAGTGCTGGGATTATAGACTGGCACGAGCACACCTGGCTTGGACCACTTAGCTAGCGTGTGTGAGGTCCTTGTAGTAAACGTGTATGTATATTTGAAGTTAGAGCAGTCTAATGTAGTCCACAAGGGGCTTACCCTTACCTCTTAGACTTCCCTCATGATCTTTTCCCCCTTCCTTCACTGGTTCCATTATCAGTGTTCTCTGAAATGTCAGATTTGAAATAGATTGAGTTCTGCTAATAAGTTTAGACACAATGATATTTTAAAAAGCAGGATCTAAAAGGGCATATTTAAGAACCTACAGGGTTCTTTAAATAGTCAAAGTTGAGCTCTCAACAAGCCATTAATCTTCACGCCCAAGTTCATGGCCTGTTCACCAGCTTCTCTGAAAAGTCACCTTTTATTTATTTGTTGCCTTTTGGGGTGTACAGCCATCAGCAAGTGCTTGAGCATTGAATGTGGGTAATACTTTTCAGTGAAATTTCTGTGTGTGAACTTTTGAGAATTCAATAGCAATGATTGGTAAAGAGAAATCACTAAATCCTGACCACCAAATCCTTAGACTCCATGTCCCAGTGGACAGCTGGTTCGTGGGAAGTGAAAGGCACCTTGTGGTGCTGCAGCCCCGCCAGGTCACAGTGCCTTCCGCCTGCCCGGGAGTTTGTCTCTTAGAGTACCTGATCAGGAATGCGTTTCTTCAGAAACTGACTGTTCAGTCTACTGCTTGCCAGGTTTGATCTCAAAATAAAATCTGGAATGTTACAGTTGGAACAAATGCACCAAATAGCATAAGTCAAGTCTTTTAAATCCACTCCTCCCCTGCTGCTGCTAGTGATGGAATGGTTACAGTAACAGTATTTCCTGCTTTTTACATGCTACTTGAGTACTTCATATTAACTATTTTCTCTAAAGGGTAAGAAGTTGACATGCTCCATCTAAGGAAAGGGTATATGAACAGGGCATTTTGACTTGCGTGCGTGCTTGTGTAGGGATTCTAAACCTGGAGTTGGGCTCTGCTGCTGCTCCTTGAGGAGCTGCCCAGTTGACCAATTGTAAGTCTTGTATTGCATCCAAGACTGCAGCTGACTTTCTCTTCCATTGAGCTTCTTCTGTTTTATATCCCACTTTAAGAATGGAATGCTAGTTTGCATTTTGAACGTAAGTTTTCAAAAACACTTGTACATCTTGCAAGTCACCCAGTGAAATAGAAGAAGATGCTGTTCATTTACCCTCAGAATAAGACAGCTGGTTGGCTTTTATGTCTGTGCTCAGTTAGTATAGTCCTATGGTGTACTGACTTTAAAATGGTTGATGCAGTTATGCTTTTGGGTTTTTTAAAGCTGATATTTCACTATGACTACAAGATTCTTTTATGTTGTATTTATCTAGTTTTTATCCCCTCATCGCCGCCACCCGTCGTGGTGCTGGAAATTGAACCCAGGGCCTTTGTACTGAGTTGCATCCCCAGATCTTTTATTGTTTTCAGGCAGAGTTCTGTAAAACTGCTCATACTGGACATAAACTTGTGACCCTCCTGAAAACAGGAGTGCTGCAGGTATAGGCATGTGCTGCCATCATGTCTGGTCACCCTCTTTTCCCTTTCTGCAGTGATGGAAAATGAACCCCAGAGCCTTGTGTGTGCGAGGCAAGTGCTTCACTGAGCTGTGTCCCCAGCCCTTTCTTCTCTAAGTGTATGCAAAAACAAATTAAAGTTGCACTTACTTGCCTTCCTTAATTTAATAAATGGTGTTTCAATTTGTGGAGGTCAGTTTGAGTCTAGTTTTATCTTGTGTTTTAGCAGATGCATTCAATTTTTGCTCTTAATAAGCATGCTTTCAATCTTATCATGAGAGATAAGGCTACATATATTTCATTAGTGATCCATTTTGACCTGTGTATCAGGTGTTTTGACAAGCATGATGTTAAAATAATACGACATCCTCATGAGACCATGGGTCTCTTACTGTGTCACTGTAGTCTGAATATTGCTGGAAAGCAGAACATTCTTATATTTAACAAACAGAAAATGGCTGTCAGCCTCCTTTTTCTGCAAGTGAGAATTGTTAGACTGGTCTTCTCTGTGTGTTCCCTTTGCTCTGTCCACCTTTGACCTCCGTTTGTTTGCCTGGGTAGAACTGTATGTCACTTGGTGGTGACCTCTGATGTGGATGGCATATGGCTTGATTGATGTTGCTGAACTGAGGGCCTCGAGGGCTGGGGGAAGACCGGCTGGCGACCTCAGCTCCTGATGGCTGTGCATCCTAGCTTTGCCCTGCGGGGATGGCAGCCCAACCCATACTCCCTCCCCTTGCAGATGTATTTTTGCCAATCCACTTGAATTTAAATTTCCACATTGTGCAAAATTGCATGTAATACAATGTAAAGAATTGTATTTAGGTTAATTTTTAAAAAATTTTAATCACTATATTAATAATTACAAAGTTTATTTCTAGTATAAATTTAAATTATGGGTAATTTACTTCCCCCAAGTCTTAACTGGTCAGTGACCTCCTTTCTATTATAAAGTTAAACATAAAACTTGTAAACAAAACAAAAAAGCATGGTTTGACAAATGCGAAAGTGTTAGTAAACTGATTACATTATGAACACAAAACTGCATTTTAAAATATCAAAAACAGAAGATAAAACATTGAAAATAGCCACATCAGAAAGTTAGCTTTCTATTAACTTTTTAAAAAGTCACCATCCTACTGAATACTTCCTGATTTCTGTGTGTGTGCTTTTCAAAGTTGGCAGTTCTTACAGCCAGGCCAGGCTGTGCCAGCTGCCCTGTCCCTTGGAAGCCCCCTTCAGCTCCTGGCCTGGCTCCTCCTCCTCCCGGCCCTCCCCTGGGCTTCCCTGGGCTCCTGCTGTTCCTGCTCCGCACACCTCCTGTGCCGCCTTCCCTCCTAGCGCGCTCCCTGGCAGCCTTGCTGTTCTCTCCTCACTTGCTCACTTTTTCTCAGTCCTTTTGCATAACAGATTCTCCTCGGGCAGACCCCAGACCCGGGCATGTTCACTGTCTGTCCCCACTCTTCTGGGTGCAGCAGGAGTGTGCACCATTTTTCTTAACACTGAGCACCCTCTTTGAATCACTGCATGATAGTTGCTACTAAACTTCCAGAGAAAAGGTTCATTTTCTTTCTGCATTTTCATTTTCTAAATTCTAAGGAATTTTAAGTGAAATTTTTAGTTTTGAACTGTATGGCTATATTACTTTACAAAATAATGACAAAGGCAAAGACTTTAATTTTTCTGTAGTTCTTTTTTTCTTAGGATATGAGAGGCTGGTGAGCATCCATTATAGCTGATTTTAAAGCAAAACTTCTAAGAAGTACATTGTTCTTTGAAAATGCTAAAGGACTATAAACAAGAATATTGATTAACAAGTCACAATAAACAGGTTGTTCTATGAAGCCAAATAATTTATTTCCAGTGTGTGTAAAAGGCATTCCCTTCATTTCAACAAATAAAACCGAGTTGGCAGGGGCTGGGGATTTAGCTCAGCGGCATAAACGCCTGCCTTGCAAGCGGGCAGTTGTGAGTTTGATTCCTGGTACCAGTAAAAAAACAAAACAAAACAAAACAAAAAAAATCCAAGTTGGCGTGGCAGGCTGAAGTGCAAGCAAACTCTGGGGACCCCTACAGAGTGGCCCAGCTCTGAGCTCTGAGCTCTGAGCTCCGCGTGCCTGGCCAAGAAGCACCAGCCCCGGCTCCAAGCTTTGCCAGGAAGGTCTGTGTGGCTCTTGCTCCACAAGGATGTGGGGTCTTCCAGGAGATACAGCCTCCTTTAGTCAGTGCTGTTAGGGAAATGGAGGTCCCTTCTCCTCTGCCCCCTCTAAGGCCAGTTTTGCAGGACTTGGAAAGCAAAGTGGTTTCCTCTTTCCTGTGCTGCTGTATTCCTCGTAATGGGAAAGAAGCAAGACAAGGGGAAATGAAGGCAGCGTGGTGGTTGCCCTCAGGAGTCACCCTCTTCACCTGTCTGGCTCTATCTGTTCTGCTCTACAGCTGTGCAGTGAGGAGACTGGGGCCTAAGGTGGGAGCCCCTCATTTGGATGGACCCCTAGCATGGCCAATAAAGTAAAAGTTACTCTCTGAAAAGTGTGGAGGGAAATGTCTGGCATATTTCAGCGGTGGAGGCAGCTTTAAAGAGAAATGAAGATGGAACCAGTGTCGTCTTTGCCTGGTATCTGCAGCTTTGGTTTTGACAAATGTGTTGCTGTTCATGTGCTCTCTTGGTAGCTGTAGCTTGCACTGCCCTGGTGCACTTAGCAGGCCTTCCCACGGATATTCAGAGTTTACTCTCTTTGATAAGAAAGTTGTCTTGATAGGAAACAAGCATTTTTCTCCTCATTTTTATTGGAAACGTGGGTTGGGGGATAGCAGAGTGTATGGTATTTCGGATACAGTGTTAATGTTTGTCTTACGAGATAGCTTCAGCTCTCAGGAATTACATTCTTTAAATGAGAGAGGGCAAAAAAAAAAAAAGAGAGATTAAAATCTCACTTGCACACTAAAGGTATTAAGGGCAAGGGATATAGCTCAGAGCATTTGCCTAGGCCCTTGGGTCAATCCCAGCACTGTCCCTTCCCAAAAAAGTATGAATCATGTGAGGTAGTGATTATATGTAAGGTCAAAATAAAATATCTACCTAGTAGTAAAGTTCTTTAAGTTACATATATATTTGTTCTGTTCTGTTCTGTTCTCTTGTTTTCTTTTCTTCTCTTTTGTGAGACAGAGCCTCACTGTGTAACCCAGGCTGGTCTTGAACTCACAGAATCACACTGCCCCAGGCTCCTGAACACTGGGATTGCAGGCGTGTGCTACCTCACCTGGCTAAGCCAACCTTTTTTTTTTTTTTCTTTTTTTTTTAACTACATTAGCATTATAAGGAACACCCAGAATCATTAAAAATTCTGAGGTCGTGTGCTATACCTACGGAATGATTCAGGACAGATACTTCCTTCCTATACTTCACCTTGCCCCAAGGTCAGGGGGAACCTGCAGAGAACATGTGAATTCCAGATGATTCTATCATATTTTAAGGATGTGGCTTTTAATATTGTGTCAGTGTGAAGTGACTGGTGATTTATAAACTTGAAAATAATGGAATCAGTTTTGCGTATCCTGAAAGAATCCCAGGAAAGAAATAGAGGTGGGAAGGAAGCAGACTAGTTGAGAGGCTGTGGAGTTAATTGTTAATCAAGAGGTAATATGTAGTGGCAAGGGGAATCAACAGAAGGGGACAGCCGGGTTAGCGGGGCTGTGTCCCCACTACTCAGGAGACTGAGCCTGGAGGACTGCTCCAGTCGAGGGGGATCTTTTTAATTTAATACGGGTTTGCAGTGCCTGGTGATTACATTATTGTGAAGAGTTGCTGCATATACATAGCACATCTTAATTCTTTTTATTTTTCTGCCCAGGAATTTGAGGCCTTGTTTAAAAAAAATAAATAAATAAAGATTGGAGAAATGTTTTGGGATTCGAAGTTGATAGAACCTGAGCACTGTTTAATACGACAGGCAAAGGAAAGTGAGCGGTCAGGGGTGAAGATGCTGAGCCAGTTTAATAAGCAAGTGGGGAGAGTCAAGGCACTAGTCGTGAGGACGGGGACTGAGGAAAAGAAGGCAGAAGCTGAGTTTTGCAGCTGATACATAGGGGACAGAAGGAAATAGTAGATATAGAAGCACTTTAGCCGGTTATACATATTTAGGTCAGTCAGTGCTAGATTCTGTTACAGGCTTTTGAAAAACAAGAGCTGAGTTTTATTGAGCGTTTCAAGTAGTTTTACAACCAGTAACCCCCCCACCCCCCACCCCCACCTTCGCAGACATGGTCTCACTATGTAGTTGAGGCTGACTTTGAGTTCACTGTGTAGCCCAGACTAGCTTCGAATTTACAGCAATCCTCCTGCCTCAGCCTCCCATGTGCTGGGATTACAGGTGTGTGTTTAATCCCTCATAGAGAGCTCTGAAAAGAGATGAGAGCCAGGCATGATAGCACACAAGCCTGTAACCAAGTACTTGGGAGGCTGAGCCAGGAGGATCACAAGTTTAAGACCAGCCTAAACAATTTAGGGAGACCCTTCCCAAGAAGAACTGGGAATAGCTCCATGGTGCAGTGCTCGCCCAACATCTATAAAGCCTGAATTAAAGACATACGCATACATGTACACAACAGGAAAAAAGGGACACCAAAATCACCAATTTTGGGTGATTTTGAGGTGCACACCAGAGTGTGCGTTCATATTGTGCAGCAATGGAACTGTTAGTGGAGGAAAGTCAATCCTGACAGCCCAGCACTCTCTTCCTATGGTTTGTTTTCGTGCCTATATAATATTCATGGTGTAACAATGACTGCTAAGTATGTTTAGGAAATTCTTTGTTTTTGTTTTGTTTTTGGTATTGGGAACTGAACTCAGGACCTCAGACAGGCACTTACTTACACTGCTGAGCTGTATCCCCAGCCCAGTTTTGTTTTAATTTCATGTGAGTGTAAGGTTATCTGTCCAGGTGTTCTTGCACTTTTGGACATTGAGGTTGTTGCCAGTTAATTTACTGCTTTCTGTGGAGCAGTAAACGTTTGCATTCATGGAGCTTTACTTGGGGACAGATTTCTGAGTTTCAAACTCTAGATCAAACGGTATGAAAATTGCTGTGGTTCTTAATAGGCATTATTTTGTGATTTAACTGAAAAGGATCATTCCAAGATATAATCATCCAAAAGATGTGTGATGCTGCCCTTTACTACACCCTAAATGGCATCAGATCTTTTTAAATTTTTCTTTTTTAAAATTTGATTTCTCTTATTAGTGATATCATTCACTGTGTTGTGTTTTATACCCATTGATTATTTGGCATTTTACTGTTTCTCTTTGTTTTATTACTCAATATATATTTTTCCTAGTCTCAGTAACTTCATTTATCTGGAAAATTCAGATGACTTAAGCTCCTCTCTAAGAATGCCCCCTTCGTGAGGCACTAGTTGAACACTTAAAATGTCTTATCCATAGATGATGTCAGAGAACCATAAGGACAGAACTTAGATCACAGGAAGTTAGGCATCCTCCTTGGGGGAGGTAAGCTAAGCTAGTAGAGGTTTTTAATTGAGTGACTTTGAAGGAAATAAGTTACCACGGGTTGGTGCTCTCACATGTTGTTTTAGTAAAGATATCTTCTGGCCAGGTATGGTGGCACACTCCTGTGATCCCAGCTCTTGGGAGACAGCAGCAAGAAGATTTGGTGATTTTGAGGTGAGCCTGGGCTCCACTGTGAATTCAAAGCCAGCCTTGTCTAAAAAAGGATAGCCAGGCATGGTGGTGCAGGCCTGTAATCCCAGCACTCGGGGGGCTGAGGCAGGAGGATCCATGGAAGCTCGAAACCAACGTGGGCTACAGAGTGAACCCAAGGGCAGCCTGAACTGCACAGTGAGGCCCTGTCTCAAAAAGATCAAAAAAAAAAAAAAAAAAAAGGAGCCAGGGGTTTAGCTCAGCGGCACAAGCACCTGCCTGGCAAGTGTGAGGTCATGAGTTCAATCCCCAGTGCAACGAAAAGAAAAGAAAAAGTGTCCTGTCATTAAGTTTATTGGGTAAAAATCAAGTTGAAGAGAAAATCTGGCCCTAGAAGACCCTGACCCAGTAAGCCAGGATCATTGGAGTGATTGTGCCTGTGTGCACTTGAGAACCAACACTTCTCTTAAAAATAAGAGGCACTTCTCTTGACAGCACACTGCTGTCAAGAAATGTGCCTAATGAAAAAGAACAGAACTTCCACTTAATCAACAGTGCAAGGTCAAGGACAACAGAATAACACGTTTTTCAACCTACCCCCAGGCTTGGGGTGCTGGGCCTTCTGATGGGTGTAGAACTTGGCTGTGTCACTGGCATTCAGCTTTAGAGGTACAGTGTTTGTCTCTTAGATATTTTACTGAGCAGCTACTCAACAGGTTACTTGTAAAATGTTGTTCATTCACCAAATCTCAGGCAGGTTCATTGTGGCTGGCTCCAGGAGATATTCATGCCTTAAATACTATCTGTGAAGTTTGAATGTTGTTTCATATAGAAAGTTGAGACTTATTTATTTCTTTGTATAAAAATTACTTAAAACTGGTTTAGTAGTTAATTAGAATAAACAATAGGATAATTTCCAGGTGGTTCTCTTTAGTGATGTCTAGGTAGAGCCCTCCGTGAGGAATAAAAATAATAATAGTTTGAAAGGGCAACCCCTCAAAAAATAAAATGTGTTTGTTTGCTTAAGACTTTGCACTTCGCTTCTGAGTCAGCAGGGCTAGCCCTTTGAATTCACTTTCATTCATGAAGAACACCTTGTTTTCCAAACCAGCTCCCGTCTCCTGGTTCTTCCTCCTGGTGCTCTCACTTCTCCTATTCCAGCACTTCGGGCACAGTCTTCTCATTTCCCAAGTCGCCCACCAGCAGCAGACCTGCCTGCGCTGGGACGCCGGCAGCACAGGCCTCTGTGGCCATCCCATGCATCCTGCCTTGCCCGAGCCCTGGTGCCTGCTGGGCCCACAGTATCCAGGGACCGTGGCCTTGAGGCACTTGCCCAAGTGCTGACCGAAGCTAGGCTAGAGCTGTGTGGTTTTATTTTTTGGTTTTTTGAGACAAAATCTTGGTAGATTAGACAGGTCTTGAACTTACTGTGTAGGCCAGGCTGGCCTCAGAATTGTGGCAGTCCTGCCTCGGAGTCCTGAGTTCCAAGATCATGGAGCTGAGCGTTGAAGAGGTGTTATAATGTGTTCTGGTAATGAGATTGTAAGTCTCTTTTACTACCTGCTTTGTGGTTAGAGGAAATGCATGAGAGCTGGCCAGCCAGTAGCAGTCTTCAGTCCTTCCCCATGCAGTTCTTTGCGAGACTTCTGTGCCCTCTCCTCAGAGAGTCACAGTCCACCAAAGTGGACCACAAGTGTCAGCTTTTGTTACAGGTGGCTGCTGTGCAGAGGTTTATGTTCCATGTGTTTTAGGTGTCTGTATCTTGGCCGTTTGAGCCTCACACTGCCCGTCTGGAAAACAGCTTCCACGTGGACCCCGAAGGAGGGCTGAAGAGGTCCTGTGTACGAGCACAACCCAGGGACACCCTGCATCAGCTGTCTGCTCAGCTGCCTCCTGGCCTCAGTCCAAACCAGAACATGCAGGCATGAAGGGTCCCCCACCCAGTTACCCACCCTCCTCTGTTCCGTCCAGAAACTTGGGGCCATCACATACTCCTCTGAGCCCTCATAGGGGCAGTCACAATATCCTGTTGATTTTATTTCTAAACAGCTTGACTCTGCGCCCAGTCTTCACTCTTACTCTTGGTTCAAACATCATCTTTCTTTAATTGATCTCCTCTCTTTAGTTCCACCCCATCCTCTATACCCCACTGATCTTCCTAAAAACTCAGGATGGCCATGCCAGTCCCATCTTTGTTTTGTTCAGCAACTTCACCCAGTGTCAGGTTGACAACTCCTGTGTGTCAGGAACAAGTCTGCAAATAAGTAAAGTAAGACTTTCCTGAGCTGCTGAAGCGGGAGCTACAGCAAAGAAAGAGCAGCGCTGGGGTCAGAAGGCATTTTAACCTGTCAGTCGGCAGTAGGGAAGGCCCAAGGTCAGTGGATTTGAGGCACAGAAGACAGTGGGGAGACAGGTGGGTAAAGGGAGAAAGTGGTGAGCTTAGAGGTGGAAACCATTCCCCCAGTCGTGTGAATGCGGTGCCATTCTTGAGACAGGAAGGCATGGAGGAAGAACAGTTTAGTGGAGAAATGAGTTGGATTTTGCTCATTAAGTCTTAAGGCGCCTCTTGGACTTCTGAGTGGGGTGTGGAGCGTGATCCTTCCCAAATGAAGGATTTCTGCTGTGGAGCTCGAGCTCGGTACGGCTCTAGCCTAGCTGAAAAGTGAGCTCTTGGTTGACTGCTGCAAGGGTGCTGCCAGGCCTGTGCAAGCACCAGGAGGCTGTGTCTGCCACGGGAGAGAGGGAGGGAGGCAGGGCAGGCTCAGAGCCCTGTCCTGTGCTGCCCTGAAATAAGGCCCAGAGAGGCGAGGGAGGGCAATGAGCTTCTTGGACTCAGGAAAGTACTGCAGGAGATTATTGCAGGGAATAATGATTATAGAATCTTAATGATCTGATGTTGACCTTTGTCCACATATTTCTAGAAATTGAGTTCTTGGGCAATTATAATGTCACTTAGCCTTTCCACCCAGTCCTATAGCCTGAAAAATGGGACAGTAACTGGACTACCTTGTCAGGTTGTTGAATAAATCAGATCTGTCCTTACAGTCAGTAGACCCATAAAAACTGAGCCGGGGATTTAGCTCAGCGGCATAAATGCCTGCCTGGCAAGTACAAGGTTATGAGTTCAATTCCTGGTACAAAAAACAAACAAACCAAAAAAAAAAAAAAAAAAAAAAAAACCAAAACTGGGGGTGGAGGAGCATTGAAATCATTTAAGGTTTCTTATCTTGGTTGTATTACTTCTAAGTCTCTACTCTGTTCACCAGTTAACATGCATGAAGATTAACCTCTTATGGAGTACAGCAGAAATGAAGAAAATGGCCATGTACCTAGTGATGGGTTGAGCCTTGATTCTTTAACTTAGAGCTACACTCCTTCTCTCCAGAGTGGGGTTGTAGCCTACACTTGTAACACATTTAACACACTTAACCTAAGGTAGGGCTGGTGAGTGCAGTGTTGGGAAACTACTCAGGTGTCTGGATGCCCCAGTGCTGTTCAGGATGTGGATCAAGCTTTTCCTTCCAGAACAAGGTTCCCAGAGTAGGAGTGACCTAAAATGTGCTGAGCAGGTGTGACTTGCACTATTGCTTCATTGAATGGCACCTTTGAATATGGGGACTAGTGATCCTGTGGGTAATTGCACTGGCAGTAGCTTAAAAATATGCTGTGGTTTGGATATGCCTGAGTGGCCCCCAAGGCTTCATTTGTTGAAATTTAATACCCATTGTGAAGCATTGAAAGGACAGGAATTTATTGTGAATTGATGGAGTTTAGGGGTAGGGCTTTTAGGAATGATTAAGACCCAGTGAGGCAGACAGGGTGGATCCATCTTGGTTGAATCTTGGTGACTTTATAAAAGAGAGAGGGCCTGGTAAACATGAGATCCTGAGTTTGATTTCCAGTACCCCGCAAAAAAGACAGTGGAAGATACATGTGCTTGTTCCCTGTCTTGCCATGTGACAGTTTGTGCTGCCCCAGCTCCTTCTCAGGGCCATCCATCCCTAGGTAGGACCAGTAGACCTTACACCTCCAGAATCTTAAGCCAAGATCAGTTCCTTCCTGCTGGAACCCTCTTCTGTATAAGGGCGCTCCTCTCTCTGTCCTCTCTAGCTTGCTGCTGCCCGTGGAGGACTTGAAACTTGTAGAACTAGGGTGGCCTAGAAGCAGAGCTGTACTACAAAGGAGAGTTTAAATATAAATGTAAGAAAGAAGCAGCTTCTCAGAGCCAGGTGTTGGGAAAGACTTTGGAGAGCAGAGCTGCAGTACCAGGTTCACAGGTGTGAACTTGTTAAAGGAGCCCAGTTGGGCTGTGAGTTTGTTTCTTCTGCTCCTGGAATCAGTGCCTTGGGAATAAGCAGCTTCCAGTAACTGGCTTTCTAGACACATGGACCCTACTCCTGGGTGGGAGCCCAGCAGGATTATACCCCATCACTGCCCTCGTGAGGAATTTTATATGAGGTGCTGTTTTTAGATACAAAAAACACGAATGTAATTATTTCTGTTTATCAAACGATCCATTGTGTGAGCAGAGTATAAAATAAAAATAAGATAGTCTGTGATCTTGTGCATCTTAAATGTCAGGATTTTAAACTCTTCTGTATGCATTATCTCTCTGCACTTGGAAAAAAGGTGAGGTGCCCCAGGGCTCCGGCTCCTGCTGGATTCAGCCTCTTCCCGGTTCTCAGCCTCTATTCGGAGAAACAGTGCTAATTACTGCGTCAGACCTAGTCCTTGGTTCAGGCACTCTGAGCCCCTCCTTGCAAACTTCTTACAGGACCAAGTCCCTTTCCCTAAATGACAACTCCCTTAGACAGAATCGCTACTGTTTTCAACAGTTTCACGGTTTTCTTCTCAGGGTATAAAAGAAACCCTCTCATTAGAATTATTTCGATGGAGTGTGTGTATGTGGAGAAGAGAAAAGGCAGAGTCAGAAGGGGAGGAACAAGTATGTTAGCCCGGAGAAGCAGGGTTGGCGCAGCCCGCGGTGGCGGTGTGCTGGCACTGAGCTGCGTGCGCACGGTGTGAGGGGAGGGGACTGAGGGCGCCCGCCTTCAGCTGGGACAGGCCAAGACTAGTTAAAGTTGTGGCAAATGCATGCATTTGGGAGGTTGCTTTACATTGCTTTGTTACCTCCTTCCGTTTGTTACTGCGAATCTGAAAGCTGTAAACCCAGGAGGTTAGAGTTAGGGAATGGCGGAGCATTGAAATAAAACCTCCCTGAGGGGTCAGCTTCAGGGCTGCCACATCTGCGGTTGTCACTCAGCCGCGTGTGACAGATGACTATAACCCTTCCTGCTGGGGAGGTGGGGATAATCACTGTACCTGCCGGAGTCTCACCTATTTGTTGCACATCAGCGTCCATAAAATGGTCACACTAGGACAGGTGGCTGAGTGCCTGAGTGTAAGAATGTTCCCCAGCCCCCCAGGAGTGAGTGCGTGCGTGCGTGCGTGCGTGCGTGCGCGGGCTTCAGGCCGCTGCCTCCTGGATGTGTCTGCACTCAGCCCTGAGGGTCCTGTGGGAGTGGCCAATAACAGAAATGACCAGGGACGGCTCTGGGACATTTCCCCCCTTCTGTTTTTGTGTAAGAATGTCTTAGGAGTGCCCTGAATGTCCTTTGAAAAATCCTCTTGTCCTTCATTGTTAAGCATGTTCACGAGATTTTGCCTTGGTGTCCTTAAGTGACAGAAGAATCCCTCCTCTGGTTTTTTCCCAGCTGGGGACTGTCCCCATTTTACCATTGAGAAAATGGAGAACCTGACCTTTCCAGGTTCCCACAGCGTTGCTGTCTTTCTCTGGTTAAGAGTTCCCAGCTCCTGGGTCTGCTCAGCTCCCCATCCCAGCTTTGCGCCGTTTTTTCTTGTTTTATGTTTTTGTCTTCTTTAGGCTGCCTCTATCTGTGGTAGAAACCGAGAAAGCTGTCCACTGAATGTAAGGAAGGTACATCCAGGAAATGTCAGTTAAAGTAACTGAAATACTTACTAACTGAAGGGGCCCCCTCCGTCAGTGGAAACAAAACAGTGGGGCAAGAGACAGCTTATCAACAGAGACTTACTTTAAAAAGCAGGTTTTAGGTTGTATCCTGGAGTTGGTTTGGTAAAGCCTGTTCTCTTATAAGAATAATGTTAATGTAGAATCATAACTGAGGCAATTGAAAATAGTTTAATTCAAAAGATTGAGCCTATATCCTCAGGAAGGAGATTTCCATGCTCTCTAAAGAGTTCTTAGTTTCACCTGCAGTGACCCTGAAAACATTGTTTCAAAGTGATGCTTTCAAAGGTATCCATTTGCCACAATTTAAGTCAGTAGTTCCCCTACCACTGCAGATAAGCTCCTGATTTAAATCCAGTGTTCTGTTCTGAGAGGGAATACTTCTAAGAGGACCATCCAGAGCAGATGTCACGTGTGTGCCATCTCCTCAGAATCCTGTTGCTCTGGTGCCTGCAAAGCTCCACTTCCACCGCTGACACCCACGCTGCTGCAGTGTCCGGATGCAGCCTCCTGTGCATTTCCACCACCAGTGCCAGACCCTCTGTTCCCACCCTGAACCCACCATCTGCTGTCTTGGCCTCCCCATCCTTCACATCAGGGCTGCCCTTCAGAGTCAGGCTTCCTGGTGTCAGCCCCCAGCATCCCTGTCCTGTGCCTGGCCCTCTATAAGGCAGTGTAAATGTATTCCCTCTGCCATGGATGCTGTTCCTCCCCCAGGGCACTCTACTCAGTGGCTCAACACAGCTCAAAGGACTTCCCCTCAGAAGTGCTTTCCTGACCACATTAACCTGGTCCAAAGTCCTCTTACAGCACAGTTGAGGTTTTGCTTTGCTTTCCCTGTGTCCCGTAAGGGCAGGTTCTTTCAGCCCCTACACACAGATGTAAAATAAAAACATATTGCATTAATAAGAAAAGATTATTGTACCTTACCTTGATACCATTAACTCATCGTGAAACTTCAGCTGGTTTTTTATTCTTAGTCACCCATAACAATTTTTAGGGGAACTAGCATGTTAGAAGAAAAGACAAGGAGAAAACCAAGTGGTCAGGTTCTTACTAGTTTTTCTCTAGCCCTGTTTCCACTACCTGGACAGAGACAGAATTGACATGTTAAGGCAGATGAAACATCCTGAGAACAGCTGACTAGGAAGTAAAAATGCTTTCTCCATATCCCATAGACGGACCTGCATTTCCCAGAGCTGTGGTGTGAAGAAGCACCACCCGGCTTTCCTGCCCTCATCAGCCCATAGTTACTTGACATCTGGTGGAGGTAAACACATGCACCTTCCTTCCCACACATCTGCCCGGTGAAAATGTGGATATACAAAGCAGTAAAAACAAAAGAGGAAAATTGGTGGAATCTTCTAGGGAAAAGATGTCTTTCTCCAGCTGCATCTTAGACCTATTAACTTTTCAATAGTTTACTGAACAATAAAAAGAAAATAATCATGTGTATAAAACCTGTGTGTATTTTAAGTGTGTTCTTCCTCTGCTCAGGATTGTATCTAAATGCCACTGTCTTCTGTTTGGTTGACAAAGTACCGAAAGATAAGGAAGGACACTGTTCCCAAGAGAAGAGAGTCCTTTCATCCCAACCCCCTAAGCTGCTTCAAAGCTTCCTAACTTCTCTGTTAGCTGCTGTGGGCTGGCTGCCTGTGCGGAACACAGCAGGCAGGGAAGCAAGGGGGGTGCACTGGATTGAAACAAAGGCCAGGGGCTGGAGCAGGGAGACAGTGCCTGACCAGCCTGCCCAGGTTTTGATCTTGCGTATTTGCATCACTCTCTGTGTGTCCTTTGCAGCACAGAAAGACTTATATAGGTAGCTTTATAGCATAGCATGGAAAATCTCCCCAAGGAAATGCTTCTCTGGGTCAGCAGCAGAGTCCTTCTGGATGGGAGGTTTTAGGGGAGGAGAGGTCCAGATGGACAGCTGCGTGTGTTGCATTTGAAAAGTTTGTGTGACAGTGTCTTCCTTGGCTTAGCAGCATGGGAAGCAGGCAGCTCTGTGGGCTGTGCTAGGCTCATCAGTGTGTTAGGGGAGCAGGGGATGCCTCTGCCCAGTCTCTAGCCTCTGGATCAGCAGGGTGTCTGGAAGACCCAGGTGGTTCCAGCTTAGTGTAACCAGAGTGAGCAGTGAGGGTGCAGGTACCAGCGAGCTCCAGGGCGAGGGTAAGTGGTGGGAGACTGGTGGAAGCGGCAGGCCGGCAGTGCGCAGAACACACCCGGCGTGGCGTGCAGAGGAGCCTCCGGGGCACTTCTCATTCTGGCTGCACTCAGTGCACTCTTCAGGGATAGTTTCTGATGTTCCTGTTTCATTTGTAGGTAGTTAATATATAGTTTTAATCTTTTTTTTTTTTTTTCGTCTTTTTTGAGACAGAGTTTTGCTTTGTAGTTTCAGCTGGCCTTACCTCACTTTGTAACCCAGGCTGATTTTGAACCTCACAGTAATCCTCTTGCTTCAGCCTCCTGAGTGCTGGGGTTACCAGCGTGTTCCACCATGCCCAACATAGTCCTCATTTATTTAATGTCTTTTCTTCCAATGTAAAATACTTTAGAAAACTTAGTGCATGCCTATAATCCCAGCATTTGAGAGGCTGAGGCAGAAGGATCACTGTGAGTTCAAGACCACCCTGGGCTATAAAGTGAGTTCAAGGCCAGCCTGAACTGCATATTCAGACTCTGTTTTGAAAGGCAAAATAAAAACACAGAAACAGTTCCTGTTTATTGAAGAACAGAAGAAGAACACGGTGAAAGTAATAGGCAAGGAGCTGACAATCCTTACCTGCAAAGATAAAATACTGTATTATTATTTATAAAAAGGCTGTGACAGCAGGCCTGGATGATAGTTATATTAGACCAGCGTGTTAAACGTGAAACCTCTGTCTTCAGTACACAGTCGGCCTTTCACCAGCAAATGCTGCTGACGTGGCTGGCTGACTGGTGTCTCACGCTGGCCTCATCACAGTTTATTAGGGCATGCCAGTGGAGGGTCAGGATCTGCGAGCACTGTGGCTGGAACAGCTGTGAGTAGAAGTGCAGCTTCCACACCAGTGCGCTGTGGTAGTGCATTGTGTAGTAGCACTGGCAGATGGACCCCCGGAGAGCTGAGGATCTCTGGCTCTCTGAGGTTGGCTGCAGTGTGGTCCTGGACTGGTGTAGGTAACCTCGGGGAGGACAGCAGGCAGCAAAGGGCTCCAGTGTGTAAGCTCTCACACGGCAGGATGAGGAGAGAGTGTAGCTCCAAGAAAGCAAGGACTAAAACGTGGATTGCTTCGGCCACGGCTTTGAAGAACTCTTGGAAGAAAATTGATAGGGTGCAGGGTTGCATCAAAGGTGCGTGCTCCCAGGGCAATAAAGAAGTAGATCACATTGCTGCCACATAGCTGGAGTATGTAGGTAGGGCAGCAGAGGCTTCTGTCCTAGATATAGGAGGCATAATTAGAAGGGAAAAACCTCTTGCTGGTGGCCAAAAATGTACACCTTGTTCCACATTCTCCAGGCTCTACCAGCACCGGCTTTTAACGTATTGAAAAGTCACCTCGTTAGTTTCCTCCAAGCTCTTGAGTGTGTCAGACCTTGCATTTGTTCCCTCAGCCCACATTTTCAGTGCCTGCAGTGGGCCAGGCCCTGGGGATATGAGTGGATCTCGCAGTTTAGGGGGTGGACAGACTTGAATAAGTAAGTACAGGAAGCATAAGAAAAAGTGTGTGCAGTGCTAAGTGGAAGGAAGCCAGGGGCACAGCAGCGGCGGTGTGTGTGATCTGCCAGGCTTCCACAGAACCAACTGGTTGCCATCGATGCACTAGTGATGCTCTGACCCAGTTGCTGCACGCCTGCTCACTCAAGGCTGCTCTGAGATCCTCATTAAACAGTGATTATTCAGGTCACCCTACTGCGAGGGAAGAGGCCTGCAGAATCTCCCTTGGAGCTTCCCACTGAGGATGAGGGCTCCTTGTCGATTCAGCCCCTGCAGTTTGCCACCTCAAGTCCGCAGGCCCTGTGGCCCAGACAGTGATAAGTGCTAGCGAAAGGGTCAGCTTGCTTATCTGTTTAAACTCGCCCAGAAACTAATAATGTACTATTTCATAATCTGTTTCCCAAGTTTACACTATCACGGAGTGCCAGGTTCTTTGTCAGAGTTACTTGAAAAGAGCTTTTATTCTCTTCCGTGATAAATGAAAATGTCCTATTAGATCAGAAGTTTGGGCTTTTACTTATTTGAAAAGCAAATCTTGATTTTGAAACAACTGCTGAACGCTCCCTCCCTGCGCCCCATATCTTGTCTTGTGTAGGGTTAGGGTTAGGGTTAGTGGTGTACAGATTCACCCCACCCAGGAATGAGTGACATATTAAAGGTGGAGCAGCAGTGTGGTCACAGGACATTTGGACAAGCAGGATGGCAGGGTGAGTGTGCAAATTGTTTCTTCATAAAAGGTTAAGAATGAACACACAATTGGAAATTATACTGGCATGGCAATCGATTTGGGGATAAAAGGGGAGAACAGATAGAGAAGACTTTACGAAGGTACAGTTTTTGTGTTCTGTGTTGAGCTCCTGACACACAGGAGGTATGTTTCAAATGCTCAGTCGCTGAGCCAGTGAAGGGCACTAGAAAGCAGATGGTAAGGTGTGAAGAACATGAACTCGGGGTCAGAAGAAGAAAGGCTGCAGTTGTAAGTTTTGATACTCCCCAGATCAGCAGGTTCCTTTGCTTTAGCTTCTGTTTCTTCAGCTGTGAAAAAGGACATTGGAAACAGACCTGTCATTCCTCCTTTGGGATCTCAGGATGCCACAGTTGGCCTCATGAGAAGTGAGTGAAATTGTGGGTGTTCCCGTGAGAGGAAAATGTGTTACATTGGAGGACATAAAGGGAAAATGAACAGTCACTTCTCTCATCACGAGCATCTTGGGAAATTCCCACATATTAGTTTCTGTCATCAGCCTCACAACCACCACATGCTGATACCTCCCAGTTGCAGCTTCCCACAAGTCCCACTGCACCAGACCTCAGGTTCAGCTAGTCTGTGCTCCTCTTTGGTGGCTCCAGGGAAGACTTTGCTTGCCTTGTCGAGCTTCTACAGCCACCCACACTCCTTGACTTGGCTCCTTCCTCCACCGTTAAAGCCAGCACCCTCAATCTCTATAGCCCTGCTTCCTAAAGCCTGTGACTCTGGGCCCCATCGGAAGAGGATCTTTACTTTTTTGAGCTCCTATGATCAGAGTGGGCTTCTGGATAATCTAGCATACACTCCCGACTTGAGGCCTTTACTTGATCACACTTGCAGAGTTACTGTTAGAGTAAAAAGTCTCGGATTCTGGGGATTTAGATGAACCTTGTTAGGGGAATCATTCTGCTTCCCACATCCATAACAAGTAGACTGCAGAGTGCCTTGTAGGGGACAGAAGCTGGTGGAGAAAGCACTAGGAAGACCAGATTCCGACTCGGGATCTGGCCTGTCATCACATCTCTCTGGGTTTCTGTGGTACACATCTAAAAAGAGGGAGTTAGATTAGACCGGTGGTTGTGAAAGATGCTGTGGATCAGGATTGGCCGGTGGATGACTTGCGGCACGGTGTATATAGCCGAGGTCTGCATTTCCAGCAGGCTTTGGTGCTGCTTGGCAGAGGGACCACACTCAGGACCTCTGATCTACTCCGTCTCAAGGAGGGTGCTTTCTCTGAGGTCCTAATAAACCATGTAGGGTCTTTCTCCTTTAGATATAATTTAGTGAATTAACATGCTTTTTAAAGAAGCAAGCATTATTAGCCAGACAGGGGAGTGCACACCTGTAATCCCGAATGCTTGGGAAGCTGAGGTAGGAAGATTGCAAGTTTGAGATCAGATAGGGCAACCAAGGAAAACTTCGTTTCCAAAGAAACAAAATCAAAAGGAGTGAGGATGTAGCTCATGGCTTCCTGTTATAGTTCAGTCCCCAGTACTTTAAAAAGGAAAAGAAAAGAAAAAAAGTAACAGCAAGTATCATTTTGTAGATGTAATTTCCTGGTGAGTGGCAAGTATGCTTTCTTTCTGCAAAACATGGCAGTGTACTCTGAATACTGGCTCAGAGCAGGTTGCTTTGGGAGCCCTGCGGGGGCCAGAAATGCAGGGTACTGAGTCAGGAAGGGCACCTGCGGTCAGCCCAGCTCCTCAGCTCTGTAAACCGGGGTGGTGACAAGCCCGGCCCTGCTCTGCAGGCTGCTTTTCACACAGGAACCATAGCTGTGTCTGGCATGTGGTCCTCTCGGGTCGCATTACTGACACTTTTCATCCAGCCCCTGTTCTAAGCCTAGATTAATGTGTCCAAGGCTCACAGCATTTCTGGAGGCAGGTGCTGCTCCTCCCACACTGGCATGTTCAGAGAACAGAAGATAGGGATTTGGCCAGGCAGGGAAACTTAGACAGTGGCAGAGTCATTCAGCAGGCAGTCATGTAGGTTCCAGGACCCCTGATCAGCAGTGCTCCAAAGAGTAGGTTCCTTGCTGTAAAAGTTAGCATACTCTGACTGCAAGTTACGAAATGGAAAAGTGGGGTTTTGTTTGTAAGTGTCTTATGCTATAAAAAGCCTTGAGTAGGTGGTCCTGAGGTTGGTTAGTTTACTGCTTAGCAGTGTCAGAGGTCTGGATCTCTCCATCTTGTCACTGTGCTGTCCCCAGCAGATTGGCTTTGTCTTCAGGGCTGTCACCTTGTGATGACAAGATAATTGCCACATTTGCTGTTGTCAGGTCCACATTTGTTGTTGTAGAGGATGAGCCAGAGGATGGCCTGTTCCTTCCTTTTGTCTCTTCCCTGCAGGCACTCCTTCCAGAAATGCTGGATACACCCTTTCCTAAAAGGCCACCACCAGTTGAGGTTAATCCCTGGGGAGGGGAGGGCCTGTATGGAGCAAAGCCCCTGGACAGCTGAATGTTCAGGCTCCCTGAGCTGCCCAAGGTGCTGTAGCACTGGAGGGGAAAGCCTGAGCTTGTGGACCTGCTCTTCACTGTGCTTGGTGTACTCCAGGCCAAGTGACCTTGGCTTTCCTAGCAGGGGTGAGGGGCACGTGGTAAACATTTACTTGTCATCAGCACTCAGGAGGGTCTTGGGCTTTGGAGAGGAGGACAGGGTTCTTATAAGACTTGTCTTCTGTCCTTTCCTGTGGCTGTTTTCCACTCTCACCTGAAACAAGGTACTTAGCTCTGGTGCAGCAGACTTCTGATCCTTAAGCAGGGATGCTTCACACGTCCACGCAATGAGTAAATTCGTGTCAGTCCGTAGCCACAGTTGTCGCCCTGTACAGCTGGTACAGGGTGAGCGTGCAGGCTTCTATGGCTGCTGTCAGTGCATCGACTCAGGGTTGGCGCTCAGGGCCTGAGTAGCTCTCGCTCTAGTGTGAGCACGTAGGGGACATACTTCCTTCATCTTTCACAGAAGCAGCAACCAGTGTTCGGGTCTCCTGGTTAGCTTCCCAGGTGTGCCACGACCACCTGCAGAATCGGCTTCCTTCCTCCACAGGCCCTCATGTTGCTGAATTTTACAAATACAGTCGTGGTTGATGTGCCACGTACTTCCTGTGCCAACAGGGTAAACACTCCCAGCCGCCACATCAGGGGCGATAGAGATGTGCTCTGCTTTGAGAAAACCTGCCCGTATAAGGAGGAGCATCGCCATTGCAGGGTAACCCCTCACTTCATCTGGATGCATGGCAGCTTTCCTAGTGCATTTAAAATAGGGTGCCTGTGTAAAAATACCACTTGCATATAGGAGCCCATATTTTCTGAAAAGGGAAGTATACGTGTATTGGGCATTTGGGGTAAGTAGATCAAAATCAGAATAAAATCTAGAAACCAAATTCCCACTTTTATTCTTTCCACAGCAAAAATAAGGAGGTAGGATCTTGAGGCAGCTCACAGTGGCCGAAAGGAAATGACTGGCAGAGGATGCAAGCGGGTGGACCCTGGGACACCAGAGGCAGGACCGAGGGTGGCGCTGTGCTGGCCGCACGCTCCCCGTGTGCTGAGGAGTGCTGGCCTTGCCCTCCAGTGTGTTGTCTGATATGACATCATTTGTGAAGTCCGGCCTTAAAATGCCAAATGGGAGCCCATCCTGCCCCAGATTCCTCTTCTGCCGCGCTGTAATGGTGGGCTCTGGGGAAGGCCTGTGGAAGTGGGGAGTCTGCATACTGACCTGGCTTCTTCCTGCCTTCCTTCCCTTCAGAAATGCTCCCACTGCCAGGAGGCTGGCGCCACCCTGGGCTGCTACAACAAAGGCTGCTCCTTCCGCTACCATTACCCGTGTGCCGTCGATGCAGGTAAGTGGGGACCTCCACCTTTCCCAAAAACATCCACAGGGCCCTGACGTGCAGTTGACCGTCCCTTTTCATAATTCCTTTGTTCTCTCCTGACCCTCTTCTGTTCGTAAATTCTAAAAGAATGCAGAGGGGACAATACAAGGAAGTAAAATTGGGTAACTTATATATAAGTTTTGCATATTCATCTAATTCATGTGAGATGTGCGTATTTAAATGTATAGTTAAGTGACTTTTAGTACATTCAGAGAATTGTATAAGCGTCACCACAGATTTTAGGACACTTGCATTATCCTGTAAAGTAACTCCTATTCATTAGTAATCACTCACCTTTTTGTCCCTCTGATCCCTGGCAACCTGTGATCCACTTTCTATCTGTGGATTTGCCATTTCTGGGGTAGATAGATATTTTTTTTCCCCTTTGAGACAGACTCTTAGTCCATATAGTTCAAGCTAGCCTTGAACTCGCAGTAGTCCTTCTGCTTCAGCCTCCCAAGTGCTGGGATTATAGACGTGTACCACCGTGCCCAGCAGGACATATCATAGAAATAGAACCCTGTAATATGTGGCCTTTGTGACTGAATTCATTCACTTACAGTATTTCTAAGGGTCGTCCATGTTGTAGGACACATCAGTAGTTTATTTTCAATTGCAAGGTGACACTTAATTATGAAGCATATATTATGATTCATCCATTCATCTGTTGGTAGACACTTGTGGACTGTAGTGAGGAATACCGCTATAGCACCTTCACGTATGAGTCTTGGTGTGGACATACATGATTTCAGTACTCTCAGTTGTACACCCAAGAAGAGGAATTCCTGAGTCACATGAGGGCCCCGTGTTCAACCTTTTAAGGAACTGCCAGGCTTTTTCAGAAGTGGATAGATGTACCGTTTTCCTTCCCTCTACAGTGTACAAGTGTGTAGTATTAGGCTTCTGGTTTCTGAGCTTCTTCTCTGATGGGCATTACTATCTGCTTCACTGTTGTTATTGTTACAGCTGGCCTAGTAGATAGGAAACGGTACCTCACTGTGATTTTGTTATTTCCCTGATACTATGACATTGTGCATCTTTTCATGTTTACTGGCCATTTACATACCTTATGGAGAAATGCCTATCCTGATCGTTGCCTATGTTAAATGAAGTTGTCTTTTTTTTTGCTGAGTTTTAAGAATTTTTTGCATTTCTAGATACAGCCTTGCTGTCACATATGTGGCTTGCAAATATATTTCTCTGATTCTGTGACTCTTCCCCTTTTAATGGTGTTTTCTTTTTTTTTAATCGGTACCAGGGATCAAACTCAAGACTGCCTGCTTGCAAGGCAGGCACTTATGCTGCTGAACTAAATCCCCAGCCCCTCGATGGTGTTTTCAAAAGCATAAAAATTTTAATTTGATGAAGTCTAATTTATCAGGTTTTTTTGTTTTGTTTTGCATGCTTTTGCTGTCATATTAAAGAAACCATTGCTTAACTCAAAGTTACAAAGATTTACACTAGTGTTTTTTCCTAAGAGATTTAGCTGTTACATTTAGGTCTTTCATCTATTTTAATTTTTATGTTGTATGAAAGAGTCCAGATTTCTTTTATACATGGATACCCATTCTTCTGAGCATCATTTGTAAAAAGTACTGCTCTTTTTTCAGTGAATGATCTTGGCATCTCGATTGAAAATCAGTTGGCCATTGATGTGTGGACTGACTTCTGTGCCGTCTTGATTCTGAAAGCTCTGCAGTAGTATTAAGTTCAACAATGTGAATTTCCCAATTGTAGCCGTTTTTCATGTTAAGTGTTGTATATCTCTTACCATTGTTTGAACTTTACAGTTTACCTATTTCTGTGGGGGAAAAAAAGGCTATTGAAATTTTGATAGAAATTACATTGAATCTGTAGATAAATAAGCAAATATTATCATCTTAATAGTTTTAGGTATTCTCCATGATTATGGAGAATGACTTTCAGTTTAGGTATAATTTTTAAACACCGTTTTATAGTTTTTAGAGGATGTGTTTTACATTTTGTTTCATTAAACTTAATTCTAAATATTTTATCTTTAGTGTTGCAATTAGAATTTTTTCATAGTTTTTCATGTTCACTGTGAATGTATAGAAATATTGATCTTGTGTGCTTCAATTTTACTGAACTTAACTACATAATTCTAATAGTTTACAGTGAATTTCTGTATATAAGATTATAATATCTATGAATAGAGATAGTTTTAACTTCCTTCTTGATCTGATGCCTTTTATTTAGTTTTCCTGCCTAATTGCCAGCCTTGGCAAGAACCTCCAATAAAATTTTGGATAGATGTGTTAAGAGCTGACATTGTTATCTCATTCCTGATTTGGGAAATAGGAAGTTAGCATGATGGTGCACACCTGCATCCTAGCTACTTGAGAGACTTAAGATAGAAGGATCTCAAGTTTGGGATCAGCCTGGGCAAATAAGTGGAATCTTGTCTGAAGAGAAAAGGGTTGAGGATGTAATCCAGTGGCCAGTGTCCTGGGTTCCAGGTCCAATCCCTGGTACTGCCAATCAATGCAAGAATGAATAAATGAGTGTGTGTGTATAATGTAGCTGTGTGTAAGTATCCTTGATACCTCTGAGGGAGCGCCAGGCCAGTGCTAGCTAGTCTGACGAGTGTTTCAATTGTGAAGTGCTGTGTGTAAAGTAGCAAAAGTCAGCCTGTGTGCTCATTGGGTCTCCCACGCTGCTTTTCTCCAAATACCCAGCAATCTTCTGGGGATGCTGCCTGTGGTGTCCCACAGTTGAACTCAATTTTGACGCTACCCAGAAATAGTGTAGGGTAAGGGCACACAGGGTAAGGGCTCGGTCCTGCACTGCCCCCCACTTCAGACAGCAGTTTCAGGTCCCAGGTTGTGACCTGTGCCTCTGAATGACCAGCCGTATTTAAGGTTCCTAGGACTCCCTCCTTGGGTTTGATTAATGTACTTGAGCCACTCGAAGAACTCCAGGAAGCACTTACTTATGTTTAGCCATGTATTAGAAAGGTACAGATGAATAGGCAAAAGGAAGAGGTGCAGAGGGGTGTGGGAGGAACCCAGAGCTGGTGTGCCATGCAGGTGCACCTCCCTCAGGCCCCTCCACACGTTCAGCAGCGGGATGCTCCCTGAACTCCTGTAGTGCAAGGGTTATCCGGGAGGGTTCATCACAGGGGCAGGATAGATGATTAACTCGGCCTATAGTGCTGCACATCCGTTGCTTCCTTAGAACTGAGGGTGCTCCTACACGGAGGAAATTCTGAGGGTTTAAGGTGCTGTGGGCCAGGAACCCAGGATTCTCCCGGTGCTCCTATTTCAGTGAGTGAGAAGGGTTTGTGTCACAAGGACCATAGTATCCCTTCTGTTGAGATGGAGCAGATGGTGTGTGGTACAGGGCGATGGGTGCTGCAAGAGAAAAACCTCCTGTGCCATCCAGCGAGCCTTGCACAGGGCTCCAGTTTTGGCTCAGCATTGCACCCTGGGAGAGACAGCCTCTACCCCTAGACTTCAGTCTCTTCAGGGACTGTTCCCCCCTGACTGTGTCCTGGCCATCTGACCTTCAGCCAGCCAGTCCCATAATGCCTCACAGTCAGGTTGGGGGAAGAATAAAATCCAGAGATGAGAGTGCAGTGAGGCGTGTGTTATCTGTGGACTCTGAGTGCTCCCCAAGCCGAGGAGGAGAAGGGGCTACCGTGGAGGCAGCTGCACTGCTGCTGGGAAGCGGCTTTGGCAGGGGAGAGGTGAAGGAGCGGGGCTGGTGCCATCCAGGGGACAGTGCAGGCGGAGAGCAGACAGGAGGGCCGCATGGGCGCCCGAGGGTCTGTCTTGTTTACCCTGCTCCCGGGTCAGAATCTCCTCGACTCTCCCCACTTCTGCTTAAGTGCTCCCCTTCCTTTTGCACCTTTCTTTCTGCCCCTTTCTTCTCTCATCCTTCCTCCAAGTTGCTGTAGGAGAAGCAGCTAAAATTACAGAAAGGTACAGAGGATAATGCTTCTGCCAGGGTTGGATTCTTCTGCCTCAGTTGTATGCATGCACTGAAAGGCAGAGTAGTGGCCAGAATGCTGTTGACCAGAGAGAGGGACAGGACAGCAGGGAAGAAGAAATAGAGAGCATTGAAACGTCACGTGTCACGTGAGGGAGTCGGCGCTGTAGAAAGTGCTTCCGTGTGGAGCCTGGACTCCTTTCTCCCTAGCCGCTGCCCAGCACACCCTGCAGGAGTGCAGCTGTGAAGTCCTGGCCGGCAGGGGCCAGCCTGTTGCCCTTCCTCATTTTCATTTGTTGCCCCAGTTCCTTCACAGTATTCGGTTTCTTTTTCTTTTCTTTTTCCACTTGGAGCTTTTAAATGAGGGCAGTTGGTCATTTTATAGGAGATGCTTGCAAGAATCGGCTGTCCCCATGGCTAGATAAGCAGGGAGGCTCTGTCCAGACACCAGAGGCAGAGCAGCCACGGTGACCCTGCCCTAACTCGCGTGCGTCCTGTGGGCACTGGGGCACGGCCATGCCAGCAGCCAGGCTGGCAGCGGCACCTGCTTCCGCTCCTGCCCTGCCGCCTGGTAGATTCTGAAAGGATGAGGTACGATGCTTGGTGGAACTTTCTGTGCTTGTAGAAACACTTCAGATTTGCATACTCCATTGCCACACCCACTGCCAGAGCTAGATGCCTGCTCAGCATTCTGAATGGAACTAGGGGGCTGAGGAGGGGAAGTTTTTTTTTCAAACCATTCTTTTTTTCTTTCTTTCTTTTTTTTTTGGTACTGAAGATCGAGTCATGACCTTGTATATGCCAGGCAAGCGCTTATGCCACTGAGCTAAATTCCCAGCCCCAGGAATTTTTTTTAAACTAGATTTAAGTGGCCATGCGTATGTGACTTGTAACTGGACAGTATTCTCTTAGAGCCACCTTGCTGGTACCCGTAGTACTCTTCGGAGAGGGCAAGGAAGCCTGTGGGGATAGCTTGTCCTTCCCCAGCAGCCTAAAGGCAGCAGGGACTCTCTTCTTAGCCAAGAGTCAGTCAGCAAGTGACATCTGTCCCTCCATGTTGCAGCCTGTCACGTGTGCCTGCCCAGTTGAGCTGGTAAACACTCCTGTGTAAGAGAAAGAAGTTGGTGGCCAAGTTTGGGGCCAAAGTCTGAGTGCCGCCCCAGCTGCCGTTCGCTGCACCTCTGAGTGGGACCAGAGAAGTAGCCTTACAAGGACCATGTCACAGGCCTTTTGGTCCTGATAGCGACCCAATGCTCAAGGACTCAGGGGCCTGCACTGCTCTGTGGCGATGGGTGCTTGTGTTTAGTCTGCATTTTCTTAGGAGTCCTGTGCTGTGTGATGGATCTCACATGAAGGAAAGGCATTCATTGATTGACTTTCTAATCATAACCAAGCAAAGTCCCTGGGTGTTAAGAGACCCTCGTGTTTTAGTAAGAAGCATGTGTGCCTTGCTGTCAGTCGCCTGAACCTTTAAGGAACTGTTGATACCTCAGGGAAGAGTTCTATTGCTGGACTGTCTCCATGGAAACAGAATCTTTGTTTCCTGAAGACCCATGGCTCCTGCACCTGCCCCATGCCCACCGCCGGTCCTGGTTTCTGACATCATTGTGGACTGTTCCATGCTGCCTGGTCTGTCACAGGCACAGGGTCTGGCTCCAGGTAGGAGATGCAGTAAAAAGAACATGAGCTTTGACTTCTTAAAAAATGTTTTTTAATGTATATGATACAGTGAGCCTCAGCAGTTAAGACAAAGGACAAAAGGGCTCTGGTAGCTCTTTAATAATTCTTCTATGCGTGAAGAATCTTGCCTGGAGATTTTTCTTTTACCCTCATGAGAAAACACACTGGGAATTCCACACACTGCAGCCACCTTCACAGCATTGTTTGGAAGCTGCCCCTTCTGCCAAGACTTTGCTCTTGCAGTAATGGGTCACAGTCCCTGGTGGGTAGTGTGGAAGCTGAGGGTCTGGCCCATCCCAGGAAGCAGCGCCTTATTCCCTGCATGTGCTCCAGGGGCCACAGCAGCTGATGCACAGATGACGGTAGCTCACAGGTCAGTGGCAGCTGAGCCTGAGGCAGTGTCTGATGCCAGCAAAGGACATTTCAGTTCTCTCAGCTCATCCTTGAGGTTCATTCTCAGCCGGTCTCTGTGGCCAGGCACACTCTGAAGCTGTTTATGGTGCTTGTTGCTTGTTATAAGGAGCTCCGTAGAAGCCACCCGGCATGAGGGAGAAATGGGAGTGCCTGCCTGCCTGCCTGCCTGCCTGCCTGGGGGCCGAATGTTTCTGGAAGCTGTTTTGGGGAGGAGGCAGCCTTGTGAGTCTTTCCCAGCTTGGCTGATGTTCTGTGGAGCTAGGGCCTCTGCAGTGTAGGGTAGTCAGGCCTCAAAGAAACCAGATCAGGAGACTGGCTAGCTGGTCGCATAATAGGCACTGTGTCACAGGTGTGCGGCACAGTCTGCAGAAGAGATTCTCCACATGCCTCCTGCTTTTCGTGCCTGCTCCGGAAGGCCTGGCTGGAGGCGGCAGAGGCTCCCTGTGCCCTTCCCTCTAGGACTCAGAGCTCCTTGGCTGTGCCTCTGATGCCTGCTCAGGGCGAGATTGCAGCTCCTGACCACCTGTGGAACCAAGCAGTGCCTGGCACTAGCTCACAGGTGGCCTGTGTGTGCACGTGCATTCTCTTCCGCTTTAATTCAGGAAAGGCATTTCCTAGGTTTAGGGGTATTGATCTATGATTCACCGCAGTTGGTCAGTGCTGTTGCTGTGCGGGAACCAAGCCGCCTGTACCTTTCTGATGGCTCCTGTTACCACAAGTACAGTATCTGACCTGGCTTCTGTAAACTTGTGGCATCAAGCCGCTGCCTCCTCCGTGCCACACTGTTGTTCTCTGGCCTGGCCTGGAGGCTGCCGGAGCAGTCCTGCCAGAGCCCAGGTGAGGAGACAGTGCCTCCCCGAGTGCCAGTTGTCTGCTTCCCACTGTTCATAAGCTCTCCAGCAGATTGGAGCAGCAGGGACCTTGGTCACGCTGTGCACTTGTGGGTTTTAAATTAACACATTTCATTTACCACCAGGCTAGTGGCCTGCTGGGGAGGAGGCTGGAGGTTAGTAAGGACTGGCTGGGTTCTGGGCACTGGATGCAGTGGAGGCAAGTCCTGGTGGGACAGGGTGAGCCGAATTAGCAACGTGTCTGTTTGGATTCATTCGGCATCCTGGAAACCTGAGTAGTTCTCATTTATATGCCCCCTTGCTCATTAGTATTTCACTTGCAATCTCTTGGTACACAGGCTAGTAGGCTGGATCTCAGCCTAAACTGGTTAAATTGCAAACTTAACAAGGGTAAGTGCTACGGCTGCCTCCTGCCATGGTGCCTGGAGCCTCTGAGAATGTGTGATCAATATTTATTAACATTCTGCCACCACGTCCTGCACCGGTGACCTGGCTGTCGGTCTGCGGGAGTTGTGATGTGCAGAGTGAACTCATTAATTAGATTTCCTCGCTCTGCTCCGCTCCGTGCCCGCCTTGTGCCACAGAGCCCCACTCACCTGGAGATGGATGCTCCTGGTGGGCGTTGCAAGCGCTGTCACTGTGTTGAGTCTGAGCGTGTCACCCCTTCTGCAACCCCACCCGGGATTAAAAGCACCTCTCTGGGGATCGCACTTCCCCCTGAAGCGCTCAGTGTGAACCATGTGACTCGGGTCAGGAGTATCTTGTTTCTGCAGGGGCTGTGGGGTGTGGTGACAATAGGACTCTCAGCTGGACCCCTTTCTATCTCAAATTCCTGGGCTCTGTACAGAGAAGAAAAGGTGCCTAGTATGGGGTTGACCTAGAACTGAGGACTGTTATGGCATCATCGTTCAGAAATGGTCTCTGATCATGAAATACATCATCAGAGAAATGCAGAAAAAATAGCCATTTAAGTGACCTGTATCTTCCCACCCACAGAACCACTGTTATATTTTGGTAGCGGTCCTTCCAAAATTGTTTAATGCATATAAAACGTTTTAGTGAAATCAGCAATACTTACACATTTGTACAGTTTGGTATCATGAATGTTCCCCATACCATTAACTATTTTAAAATGTTAATATTTAAGTGATTGGTACTGCACCGTAACAAGGTACCCCAGAGTTTATTGGGGTGCTAATGTGTTCTGTTAGAGATCCTGGTATGGGGAGCTTTTCCCTCCATGTCTGATGCCGACAGACCTAGAGTGCTCAGCACACTTGGGTCTGGCTGTCCGAGGCCATGTGGGCCTCACCAACTGTCCCCCTTTGCCTTGCAGATTGTTTGCTACATGAGGAGAACTTCTCGGTGAGGTGCCCCAAGCACAAGGTGAGTGGAAGCTGGAGGAGCCTGCATGGGGGGGGGGGTGCCTGCTCTGAAGGTGAGAACCCAGGCTTCAGAAGACCTCATCGAGGGTCCCCACCTGCCCCTCGGGCTGCTCCTGGCCAGGGAGGGTGGAGAGGCACCTCCTAAAAATGGGGCTGGGGGCCACACCCTGCGTGGTTCCAGGGAGCTGCAAGCAGTGTGTGCCTTTGTTTTTGAAGGGGCTTTGTGTTCATTCAGAGAAATGAGCTCAGACTTGGTGAAATGGCTGACTTCCACTTTAGAGTTCACAGGTTAATCTGGTTAGAGGGGTGCTAGGCCTGGTGGGAAGCAGGCGTGTTTTCTGAGATTTGAGGGGTTAGGGGAAGAGTTGACTCTGGGCTTTGAGGAAATGCAGTCTTGCAAGTCATAGAGTGGTGGAGGCAGCTGCCCCGCCTGCTGTCTGTCTGGGAGATGGTCTCTTAGCAAAGGGAAGCGCCAAGCAGATGACAGCCTGCTTCTGGGATGCCATGGATGGGGGACTGGAGAGGGAGCCCCAGAACGGAGTAGGATGGAGCCATGAGCAGCTCTCCACCTGTTTCCTGCAGTGGCCACCCTGTCTGGCTAAGGTCACAGTGACACCTGGTGGTCAGTGGCTGCTCACAGACTTCAGTCTCCCAGTAGAGCCAGAAAGTACTAGAAAGAGCTCACGTAGAGGTCTGTCCTCAAAGCTTCCTGAAAGATTCTTATGCCTGTCTTTAAAAGTTATTTTCAGAGGTGGGGATAGGTGTAATGGTTTCACTTTATGTTTGCTTAGGGTCAGATTTTGCCTCAGAAACCTTGTCTGGGTGTCTCCTGTGTGTCGTTCAATACTGACTTCCCCTTTTCTTTCCTTTTCCATGTGCTGTTCCTGTCCTCGCCTCTGCCCTCCCTGACTCCCACACTGTCCCTCTGTCCCTCTGTCCGCTCTCCTCATGGCTTTACCGGCATCAGCCTCCCCTTCCGTGCCCTCTCCCTCCCTTGCAGAACAAGACCTCGAAAGGCAGCCTCAGCACAGAGCAGTCGGAGCGGGGGTGAGGGGGGCAGTGTGCGCGTGGGAATGGAGAGGACAGCAAGCACAGGTGAGTCGGGGCCGCCCAGCCGGCCCGGTAGGTGTTGGCGCCTTGACCGACATTTAGTTGTGTGGAGCACTGACACCAGGTGGATAAAATGGTTTTGTTACTCAGCTCCCTGGAATGTCTGTGGGTCACAGCTGTCCTGTGGGCGTTCAGGGTGACCCTTTCTGAAGGTTGCCTTTTGGGCAGAGCTGCCAAATGAGCCCCACGGTGGTCCTGAGGGCAGAGTGACCGACATGTCGGACCACACACGCACACACACGCACACACACGCACACACACGCACATACGCGCGCGCACACACACATACGCGCACCTCGGCCTGGGCGCTTCTGTGCACACTCTGTTCTTGCCTATCTCCAGGAGAGTTCCAGTCTCAGGGCTTCTCAATTGACTACGTTTCTGTAAATCTTTTAGTGTATTTTTCTTTGAAAAACAGAAAATTCTCCAAGTTTCTTACATGAGATCTTCCAACCCAGTACCATGAAGGATTCCTTTTTGAAAAAGTACCGAGGGAAAGAAAACTGTATCGTATTTAGCAGACTTTGGCATCCAATTTAGTTTTACTCACGAGTGTGTGAGCGTGTGCGCGTGCACCTCGGGGACAGGATTCCAGGACTAGGGGCGCTGGAAGCAGGCAGACTGCACTGCCCTGTGCTTGCTGCTTCGCCCCCCCCCCCTCGGCACTGGGGGAGGGGGAGACATAGGATGCAGAGAAGAGGGACTGAGGTGGCTGTGGCGCTGGCTGCTCGGTGGGGGCTGCCCGCTCCATAGTGTTCTCTGGAGGCTCCTTTCCATCCAGCTGGGGCACTGCTGTGTGTACGTTGTCCCCCGCATAGAGGTCGTGGAGGCTTGGCACATCTGTGCAGACAGGGCCTGCCTTTCTGCGGAACACTAGATAGTAATGGAAGGGGAAGTCAGCTCCTCGAAGGATGTGGTGGCTTTGCTCCCCAGAGAAGCTGTGTCCCCAGCGGCTCCCAGCACTGCCCTTGGAGACTCCTGCGGGCTGGCAGTGATGGTAGGTGCTTGCTGCGGTGCTTTTCCTTGGTCTTCCCGGGAGCCCGGTTGTCAGTACAGGGCACAGAGCAGGGCGGGAGAGGGAATTGGAGGCTGTTTGGTGTGTTCTAGGGTCACAGGAACCAAATGAATAAATGGAGCCCCATGGATTTGAAGTAGGTCATCATCGCAGGCTACTGCACCATCAGTGCTGCCAGTTCACCTGCCTGCAGTCTGCCCTCTGTCAGCTCCCAGGCATGGCTGCGGCGTGGGCATTGGTTATCTGTTTGTGGTGGTCCTTCTCTGTTCTCCTGGGCTGGAGTGTCTGTACCTGGCCTCCATGGGTGAGCACAGTTTGTATTCCCAAAGTTTGACCCAAAAGGCCTGGCAGGAAGAGAACCATTTGTTGTGTTGTGCTTTTTGGTTTTGACCTGAATTGCAGCCTGCAGATCTGGGTAGACAGCTCTCAGGGGTCTTAGGCATTGTCCCCGGTCATCCTTGGGCCCTGCCACACAATAGGTCCTCAGCTCCCAAGTGGGACAGTGATCCACAGCCTCCTTCCTGCCTGCAAGGAGTCAACTAGACCATCATGTAGGGAGACCTCAGGCCTGCGGGGTGGGCAGGGGCAAGTGCACTGCATTCAGTTTCGTCTGTCTGAAATGCTCTCTGCTGTGTGGGTCCCAGAAGTAAACTCGTTTTCCTGGTTTCTCAATTCAGCAGTGGAGACCCAGGTAGGCCAGAGGGTTGTGTGGAAGTCGCAGTTATCAGGGACAGAAGCATAGCCCTCTCCAGGTGTGCATCAGGACTTGTAGAGCCACCATGACTGGAACCCAGACAGAGCAGGGAAGGACCAGTGTGTGCGCGTGGGTCTCCTGCGGCCTGTAGAGTGCTGTGTGGTGGGGGTCAGGCCTCAGCTTCTGTCTAAAGAGGAAAATAATGACACCAGCCAGGTGAGGATTCGGCCAGGTCTCAGCCAGTGCTTGCCACGCAGCTACTGTGCTGGCCTGCAAGGTTTTCACAGTGGTAACTGGAGGGGCCAAGATAGCTGATGGGACCTAGCACCCACCCTGTCTTTCAGCAGATACCCTAACTTAGGGTCCAGGAGGTGCTACCTGTGCCACATCCCTACCCTTAGGGCTTAGGATAGCTGGCCAGGACATGTCAGCAAGGAGAGGTCCAGGACAGCGTTCTGAGAATGAGGGAGCAGCGTGGTAAACCTTCCTGCCCGCTACATCCTCTCACTGAGATTGTTCTGTCTGGTTTCATTATGCCTGGGCCACGGGGACAGCTTTCCTTCTTAGCAAGTGGTGAACAAGGAGGCCTCGCCTCCCATGCCAGCCACCGTGACCCAGTGGGTAAGGAGCAGTGACTTTCATCTGGGCAGTGCCAGCTGATCACGTGTGCACACAGCCCCCCAGCCCATCTGCAGATGAGGGAGGGCTCTCTGCACCCTGGTTCCCCGCCTGTTTAGGGAAGCCCTGGGGTTGCAGCTTCAGCACTGAGCCCATGTCTGTCAGGTTTCCAGCGCCAGCCCAGCCTTGCCATACCTCCAGAGGCCACCTCCCAGCCCAATAGCCTACTTCCCTGCAGAGACGCAGCCAGGCTCCTTTGAGGTGCTGGTCATAGTGGAAATGAAGGCCAGGTCCTGGCCCTACCTCTTGAAGGCTCTCCTACCACTCACACTCCCACCCCTGCCCAGGGACCGGGCTGCCTCCTGGGCCTGGTGAGTGCACCTCTGCTGGACACGAGACACGCTCTGCGCTCCCTCGTCTCCTGGGCCTCAGCTTCAAGGGCTCGCCTTCGGGAGTGCTTCCTTCCTCGCTCTGTCTAAATCACCCTCTGCACGACTCTGCAGCCTTCCTAGCTAGCATCTGCAGGGTTTCAGGGCATGCTCATTTGACTGGATGCTCCTTGAGAGCTAGAGCCACCACTGCAGCATTCTGGTCCAGTCCCAGCAAGTTCCCAGTGGCATTGTACCTGTTAGTGGGGTGAGTGCAAAAGGGTCTCTCTCAACCTGACTGGCCAGGCCTTTGCGCCAATTCAGAATTCGGTGTAACTCATGTGTGTTGGAGAACTAAGGAGGCCACCTTGGGTGACCCAGCGGGCTGGGCATGTCAAGCTGGGGGGCGCCTGCTGCTCAGAGGAGAAGAGGCAGGCAAGTCAGGTGTGGAGGGTCACAGAGGTTCCCTTTGGGGGTCAGGCCACAGGGCAGCTAGGAGAGGGGGAGCGACACAGCACCAAGGAGCAGGGGATGAGTTTGGCCCAAGATGAAGCCCTGTATCTGCAGCTTAGCATTTGAATACCTCTGCATCCTCAGTGCAGAGAGCTCACCAGCTGCACACTGCCCAGGGCGAAGTCCCACCTCTCAGAGCGTCCAGCTTCCTCCTCCTGACCGTGCAGACAGGTGTCAGTGTTAGCATGAATGAGTCTGTGGCACATGGTAAATGCTGAAGGGATTCTCTTTCCTTACCATACTCTCCAGTTTTTCAGACTAACTAGAGAAGTCAGAGTATTGTGTATTTGGGCTAGCCTAATGCACTGGCCAGTAGCACAGAGAACCAACTGGTCGGGCAAATGCTGGGCACCAGTCTGGATGTGATGACGCACGCCTATAATCCCAGCACTCAGGAGGCTGAGTCAGGAGGATCATTGCAAGTTGAAAGCCAACCTGAATTTTATAGTGACCCTGTCTCAAAACTGGCTAACATGCTGTGAACCCAGGTACACCTCCTTCTGAGATTGAGGTCTGTTGCTTGGTGTACTGTGAGTAGTGAACAGAATTAGGGTGCAGGCCTAAGCCTGTTGAGCAGGCTCTGCCCTGTCCTCCTCGCCACCAGCAGAACCTCAAGGGTGGATGGCATCTGGCCCTCACACCCGCAGCTGGCTTTGGTCATTCTACTTGTTCCTGAGGTGCCCCCACTCAGCTTCATCATGTCATTTTTCAGAAGGCCTGTGGTTCTTGAGGGTAGGGTAAGGGTGGCATTCATTGCCACCTTGCGCCCTGTCACAGGAAAGCCATCAAGATAGTGATGAGTATCCCTGGGCTGGCTGGTGCAGGGGTTGCAGTCTGTGGGGTGTGAACTGTGGGATTGGAGTAGGCTCTTCGACCCAGACTCAAGAGAAACCACCGTGCTGTGTACATGGAGGACCGCTAGCCCACGTTCCTGGGCCTGGCCACTAGTCTGGAGTTGGTGCTTCACTTGAGTGTGGCGACACTGTCTTCTTGTGTCAGAAGCATCCTCCTGAGTATTTGTGTTTTCAGCCAAGCAGTTAGGAGTCCCGTCCTAGTGCAGGCGCAGGTGTGTACGTGACTCTTGCGTTCCTAACTCTCACACACACACCGACCTCACTGGTTTCATGCATTGGTATTAAGGCAGCGGGACAGGGACAGCCACCTGGCTTCTCCAGAGGTTCATCCTTGGTGGAGCATGTCAGAGGGGAAAGAGGAAGCACCAAGGGACCTCGGGACGCCTCTGCTGAGAGTGCTGGGATTGACAGCCAGAGGGCAGGGCACCGTCACTCCTGGCTACTGGTCTGACTATGCAGGGCCGACTCCTGAGGTGCTGTGGTCTCTGCAAGCCCTTCTGCACCGGGGTGGCACGGGAGGCCTTCTCGGGGGCCTGGGGATGGCTGTGCACTCTTGGCCTGAGCTGGATGGAAGAGGAGCACAGTGGCTGGGGGCAGGGCCCTGAGGACCCCAGAGGATTAACAGACTCTGGCTCTCACAAGCTTCCCAAAAGGACACTGCCAGAGGCTCAGGAAAGCATTGCTTGTATAAAGAACAGGCTGTATCAGCTAGGGACGGCTGTGAAGTGGCCAGGAGAAGCTGGGAGGTGGGACATGGCCTGAGAGGCCCCAGTGGCCCCATGCTACTGACTCAGGTCCCTCCTGCCTTGCACCATGTGCCAGAGTCCTCAGCAGAGTCATCATCAGTCTTAATGTGTCCTGAGCCAGCTGTACACCCACAGAGGACTCGGGGCTGAGGGGCATCCTGTGCTGCTGCAGGGCAGAGGCTCTGCATGGTGGGGTGCACAGGGTCCTCTGCTCAGTGGCCGCTGTTTGTCTTTCAGGTTAGACTGTGGAGATGAGACGTGGTGGCCACTTGCGATGGAATGGAAACGTCCTACCCCGCCCTGCCCCGCGTGCCTGCCCAAGCCAGCACTTCCTCCCTACCTTCTCACATCACTCAAACCAGTGACACCACAGGAAAGAGAGACCCAAGATGTTGGAATGGCTGTTTCCATGGACACAATCTCCATAGTGACAATGTGGGGGGAGGGGGGAGGGGCTGATGGGGAAGTGGGGGGAATAAAGGGAGGGATAAAAATATATATATATAAATCTATTTTTAGTCTGGAAAGACTTTGTTTAAATGAAAGGTGCGCTATCCCTTTTGATTCTATTTTAAAATTATCTAGTTAACTCCAAATTTGTTCCAGTGACAGTGAAACTTAAATGTGAAATTGAACTGAAAAACTCATCTCATAAAGGATTGGAGGAGAGCTTTGCTCTTCATCCTCTCCCACCAGTTCTGAGAACACTAGACCCAGGATAAACAGAGCAGGCGGGTCGCACCCAGAGCCACAGCCAGCCCGGCCCCCAGAGATCTGTCCACAGCGGGAAGGGTTGGGGACGGGAGTCGGGGCAGCCAGGTTTCCAGGGGTGTGGGGGGTGATGTTTCAACACAAAAATAAATTTTTTCCTTTCCAGAAACACTATTTATTTATTATTTTTAAAATTTTTATCTTTTGGGGGATAAAATTGGCAGGTGCCCCAAGGTTGTGGCTGTGTCCCTGGTCACTTGGCTGGGGAGACCCCAGGACCTACCAGGTGGGCACAGCAGCCAAGTCAAAGGATGGACCCAGCTCTGTTCTCAGCACATTCCAGACAACTGCGGCCGGACCCTGAGCCACAGGGACCCTGGGGTAGCAGGGGCCCAGGCCCGTGCCGTGAGAGCGGGGGCGTGAGAGGGATGGTGGCGTGAGGCACGGGTGGGCTGAGTGACCAGGGACAGCCACCTGCCATTTCTGCTTTTGCTTTCATTTTTATAATGGAAAAGGGGGCTGTTGGGTAAGCAGCCCCAGGCTTCGTGATTCTTTATGTTGCTTTGTTTTGTTTTGTATTTGTATAATTTTTAAATATCTGAGTTTTAAAAAAAAGAAAAAAGTACAAAAAAATCTTGTCAAGGCCTTAAGAAGGGTTGGTGCGTCTTTCAGGGGTCACTGCCGTGGGGATAAACAGCTGTTTCACAAACAGTTTTATTTAAAAACTAAAAACAAACAATCAAAAATAATAAACTTCATTTTAACCTTGTTTCCTTTTTTGTTTGCTCTAGAATGAATGCGTGTCTTCCTTTCCCATTCCAGCCCTCAAAAGGTGTCCTTCCTTCTGTTCCAGGAGTTACCCCTGACCTGTCCCTTTGGTCCCAGCTTCTCAGGGTTCCAGGTGGCCCTTAGAGTAGATGGTGGACTTACTTAACACATACGAGGACATGTTTCCAATGAACATCCACCTTAAAGATTATTAAAAAGTAGTGCAGTGTTAAAGGACTTTTTTAGGGATCAGAAGTCCTGGAAGGATGGTCACAGGTAGAAGTCAGCCATCATAAATTAGTGGTGCGCTCATCAGTTTGGGCCGCAGAAATGGCAGATTAATGTCATTCTGATGGCTGCATCCAGGAGCACTTCCAACGGCCCGGGTGGTGGCATGGGTGGGCGTGCTGCCCACAGCATGTCCTACAGGGGCTGGGGGCGGGACCTGCACGGACGAGAAGGCTTCTGAGCTAGTCGGCTTCCTGTGCTGGCCTTGACTTGGCACTAACACAGTTAAGATGAAATTAATAAATCTATTAATAAATCGGGTGTCAAGGGCTAAACCACAAAATTTGAAAAATAGTATCTGGAGGAAAATACTTTCCTGACACCAAATACTTCTTTGTCACTTTGCCTTTTATTCTTTTGTCCCTTTTGATATTTGGAGGATGTGTGGTGACAGTCCCATATCATGATTGTTCTGGGCCTTTCCTTGAGCTGGGGAGTAGACCGGCTGTCCTCTGGGCTTCCTACTCCAGTATCCTGGCTTCCGCAGAAGCTCCTGGAGCTTTTGGAGGGGTGTGCGTGTGTGTGCATTGTAACATTTTCTTTTGAGAGCAGCTTTAGGTTCGTAGCAGGAGATGCGGGGTTCTCCTGTGCACCTCCTCTGTTCCCCTCACGTGCCCAAGTGTCAGTGCCCTCACTAAAGGAGCTTATGTCTTAGTGCCAGCAGACGCACACCATATCTCCTGGTGGCCCAGCAGGTCCCATTTACTTTAGCATCTTTCTTGGTGTTGTATATGGCACGGGTTCGGACACATTTGTAAGAACACATTCCTGCCATGCTAGTCTCACAGGGTAGTTGGTGTGCCCTACAGCTGCTCTGTCCCCCCGCATTTGTCTCTTCCTCTGCCTGTCCCCGGTGACCGCTGATCTTGTCTTTCAGGTTTGGCCTTTCGTAGGCTCCTGTAGTTGGAATCCTACAGCTTGCAGCTTTTCAGACTGGTTTATGTAGCCATATGTGATTATGGCTCCTTGGGTTACAGAATGTGCAGCTCTGCTGGCTTGCTAGCTCCTTTGTTTCTACTGACAAACAGTAACTGTCTGGATTCCTACGGCCTGTCCTTCCACCTGCTGAAGGGCGCCTGGGTCGACGCCAGGCTTGACAATTATCAGTTGCTGTGCAGATCTCCATGTGGATGTAAATCTTCAGGTCAGTGCCAAGGAGCGTAATTGTCAGTTGGTTTAAGTTTGCAGCAAACTGTCTTCCAAAGCAGGGGCACCATTCGCATCCCCACCAGCAGTGCGTGAGGGTTCCTGGTGCTCCACATCCTCGCCAGGGCTTTTGTGATGTTAGTGCTCTTGATCTTTTCTATTCTACAAGATGTGCAGTGGCTCAAAATAAGTTTTAAAGTTTTAAATTTGTGACAGCCAGGCATGGTGGCACATGTCCATAATCTCAGAATTTGGGATGCCGAGGCAGGAAGATTGCTGCAAGTTTGAGGTCAGCCTGGCTCCAAATTGAGACCCTGTCTCAGATAGATAGGTAGGTAGGTAGATAGATAGATAGATAGATAAAGTTGTAAAACCGTGAATTTTCTCACCTTACTTTGATCTTTAAGTGAATGTTTCACTGATGCTGAGAGTATCCACATTGTCGTGTAGCCGATTTCCACAACTTTTCCATCCTACAAAGCTGAACCCTTGTGCTGCCCGTGGGCTGCTGATCTGGGCTCTGGAGCTTCCATTGCCGCGTTCTCCTGCTCCCCCCAGTGCTGGCCTTCGGAACCGGAACTCAGAAGGCAACCTGCTGGTGGTCCAGGAGGGTGCTGAGGGGCCAAGCCCCTTTCAGTCCCCAGGGTGAAGCTGGTGAGGCGTTTCCACCCAAGGGTACAGCGGTGCCTGCTGGGAGCAGGGTCAAATGCTGGAACTTTCTTTCCCTGACTGTTGGCTGCTTCAGGTTCCTGGCTGGCTTCTGACATGCTCACCGAGGTGTCCAGGTCACACAGGGCGCTCTGGGAAGAGGAGCAGGACCTTCTAACCCACCTCCTCACTACTGTATTGGAGCTGTGACCCCCAGGGCAGTGGCCAGGGGCTCCACCCCTGCGCAGCACATTCTCCCAATGGCCTGGGTGGTCCCAGGGTTGGGAAGCTCAGGCTGCTAAAGAAGAACTCCAAGAAGATTCCATGCAGGCTGCAGGAAGGATATGCTGCTCCAGCAGCTCCTCGTGTTTTGGATCACAGCACCAACATCGCTGTGACTTAGACCTCGTTACCTGACATCTAGAGCTCTGCCTCGGGACAGAACCACCTGCCTTTAATGGCCACAGAGGAAACGAGAGTTAGAGGAAAGTGTGCCCAGCATGCCTGGCACCTGAGTGCTAAGTGTCGGGAGGCACAGGCATCATGGCTGAAGCCTTTCTTTGTGGCTGTCTGCTCTGAACTCAAGTCCCCGGCACGACAGGATTCAGCCTGGATTGTACATGTGATTGCTGCATTGGCCCTCCCATGATTCCCTGGGGGTGTTAGGAAGGTGCTGCTGACCAGGCCAGGCCAGCAGCCGAGACCACTTCTGAGAATTCTCCAAGGCCTAAGTGGGTCTTCCCCACCACAGGTCAGTTGTGTGAATTTAGAGCTGACTGCCCCCGTGTAGCTGCTTGCCTCCTCCTGCCCCTCCCACGGGGCAGTCCAGGGGTGCGTCCACCTCACAGCCAGCCTGCTATGGCCTGCCCTGGTGATCTAGTCCCTCAGGCAGGCACCAGGTCTCCATGAAGCAGCTAGGACCGCTGCCTTGGTGAGTCAGCCCTCAGGCCTTATTGTGCCTCTCAGGCCTGCCCTTTGAGGCCTGTGTCACCTTCCCACTGTGGCCCAGTGCTAGCCCACTGCAATCAGTGTGTTCATTTCCTGCACAGCTCTCCCGTCACATGTCCAGCCCCATGTCCTAAGTATCTTGCGAAGGACAGGAAGGGCACAGACTTCCACAGCTGTTCAAGTCCCGCCCCTTCCCCTCCCTGCACCCGCTGGCTGCGTTATAAAAGACAGCACCCAGCACAGATGCACTGGCTGTGCTAAGTGTACTTTCTGGCACTAGGTACCCGGAGTGGTCAGACTTGCAGTGTGTCCAGAGGAGCCCAGGGATCTCCATGGGGCTGCTGACCGGAGATGCACTTTTTTCCATGGCCGTGGTCGTTGCCGTCTTCCTGCTCCTGGTGGACCTGATGCATCGGCGCCAACGCTGGGCTGCTCGCTACCCGCCAGGCCCTGTGCCTGTGCCTGGGCTGGGCAACCTGCTGCAGGTGGACTTCCAGAACGTGTTGTACGCCTTCTACAAGGTAGGGGACCTGGAGGTAGAAGGCACAGTGGCCCGAGTGACACTGCAGCAGCAGACAGGTGAAACCACACAGTGGACAAGGACCTGGACCTGTAAGAGGAAGCAGGTGGCAAGGTCTAGGAGAGGGGACTGCAGAGCCTGGGATACTTTGGACTTTGCAATGAAAAAGTTGTAGGACAAAGGCCAGGAGGTAGGGTGGCACTTGGCAGTGTGTTTTGGATCCAGTTGGACAGGACAAGTGGAGGCCCCAAGTCCCTGCAGACGGTGTCAGGGTCCTGTAGGTGAGGGGAGGGGTCAGGATCTTGGCATCCATCAGGAAATCAAGGCCGAGAGAGGTGCCGTGACGCCCTTCACCTGCTGTGGAGTTAGCTCACTGCTCACGTCTGTAGCCCCAGTTTCCCCCTGTGTAAACCAGGGTGCTGGTGGGTCCCTACAGTTCATGTAAAGTCATGGCTGGGGGACCAGATTCCTAGTGATTCGCAGACTTAGAAGAAGTGACCTCTCCACACTGGGACACCTCTCAGCCTCAGAGCACACCTCAGTGGTAGAGCACTTGCCTAGCGTGCAAGGGACCCTGCCTGGCCCCAAGTTCCTGGCCCTGCAAAGAATGAAAGGGGACGTCAGATCTCTGCAGTGCTCTGCTCAGTCAGGGTCTCCTGAGATTTCCACTCGGAGCTGGGTCCTTCAGGTTGGCTGGGACCCTGTCTTGAGGTTCATGACCCTTTTACCTGCAGTTGCGGCACCGCTTCGGGGATGTGTTCAGCCTGCAGCTGGCCTGGACGCCCGTTGTCGTGCTCAACGGGCCCGCGGCCGTGCGTGAGGCACTGGTGGACCACAGCGAGGACACTTCAGACAGACCACCAGTGCCAGTCTACGAACACCTGGGCTTCCAGCCACACAGCCAAGGCAAAGGGTGGTGGGCTGAGGGGACGGGGCTGGTGGCAGTGACCAACTGAAGTAGATCTAATGGGGCAGTTATATGGTCCTGGGACACAGAAAAAGCCCTGAATTTTGGGCGTGTGGATGAGAAAAAGGCCCGTTGGAGAGCTGCGGTCAAAGGTGTGGGTGCATTGGGGGACAGTTTCTGATGAGAGGAGTATAACAAGGGTGATGGCCCAGAGAGCGTGGCCAGTGCACCTGGTCACTCGTATATCCCTGTCACCCTCCCAGGCGTGGTCATGGCGCACTACGGACCTGCCTGGCGTGAGCAGCGGCGCTTCTCCCTGTCCACCCTGCGCAACTTCGGCCTGGGGAAGAAGTCCCTGGAGCAGTGGGTGACCGAGGAGGCTGCCTGTCTCTGTGCCGCCTTTGCCTCCCAGAACGGTGGGTGGTGGCTTGAGGGGCACCAGGAAGGAGTGCGGCAGGAAAGTGAGAGAAGGGATGACACCATGAAGTGCACCCCTGTTCCCAGGACGCCCTTTTCGCCCCAACGCCTTGCTGAACAAAGCCGTGTGCAACGTGATCTCATCCCTCGTCTACGGGCGCCGCTTCGAGTACGAGGACCCGCAGCTGGACAGGACACTGGAGCTGCTGCAGGAACTGCTGAAGGAGAGCTCTGGCTTGGCCCTGCAGGTGCGGGGCTCCGGAGAGTCCGGGCGGTTCCCCCTCTGTGCTGCTGGGCCCCTTGGGAAGAGAATTCACTTGCAGGGGAGATAGAACCAAGGGCACCCAAAGAAAAGCACGCTAGCAGGAAAAGGCTGGTGGTGGCAAATGTCACACAACAGTGCAAGAGGTGGCCGGGGTTTTGGGCTCCGGAGAGGGCAGGGTCTGCACCTCTGATCCATGGTGGGAGCTGCCGGTGCTTGTGAGACTTGCAGGGTTGGATGTTGCTTCCGGCAGCCAGGCCAGGAGTGAGCGGGCTACCAGTGGGCCCAGGCAGGCCAGGCTACTGAGGGAGGTGGGGCTCTGAGCCTGGTCCAGGTGGGAGCTACACGAAGGAAGAACTTGGGTCCCCTCTGTGCCTGTCACAGGTGCTGAACGTGATGCCCTGGCTGCTGCACATCCCAGGCTTAGTTGAAAAGTTTTTCTCTGGGCACAAAGCATTCAGTGCCCTCCTGGATGAACTGGTAATGGAGCACAGGATGACCTGGGACCCGGCACAGCCGCCCCGAGACCTGACTGATGCCTTCCTGGCCAAGATAGAGAAGGTGAGGGCCTGGGTGCTGGGGGAGCTGCAGACAAGTGAGACATCAGCCTCTCCCAGGAAACAGGGCTGGAGTTAAGGGGTGCAGATTAGAAGACCATTTGGGGGCATTCTCCCACCATACCCCGACCCACCTTCTCTGCCCGGCCCAGGCCAAGGGGAACCCTGAGAGCAGCTTCAATCAAGCGAACCTGTACGCTGTGACAAATGACCTGTTTGCTGCAGGGACGGCAACAACATCCATCACGCTGGCCTGGGCCCTGCTGCTCATGATCCTGCACCCGGATGAGCAGCGTGAGCCCAGCAGGGAATGGGGGTGTGGGAGGTGCGAGAGGCAAGGCAGTGGCAGGTCCTCAACCAAGTGTGACACAGTGCTGAGGTTCCAAGCACTGGTGTGACCTAACCTGTCAGAGTGATGCCCTGCTCACCTGGTCACAGCCCTTAGCAGAAGGCAGAAGGAGAGATTCAGGCCACAGCTCTACCTGTGGGGACCCTTGTCTGTGCAGGCCATGTCCAAGAGGAAATCGATGCAGTGATAGGGCAAGGGCGGCGCCCAGAGATGGCGGACCAGGCCCGCATGCCCTTCACCAACGCCGTGATTCACGAGGTGCAGCGCTACCGACACATTGGCCCATTGGGTACACCCCACATGACGAGCCGGGACACTGAGGTGCAGGGCTTCTTTATCCCCAAGGTAGGCCTGGGGCTCTCCTTCCCCAGTGTGGCCACTCCCAGATAAGGCTATGCCTTGCCCAGGACACCCGATCCTGGATTCCACTGGTGCTGCCAGGTCCTGCCTGGTTGTATGCAATGCTGAGCACAGACTGCCTCTTCCCTGTCCCATGGAACCCCCTGGGGGTGACGATAAACTAAAATAAGCCAGAAAGTGTTGGAAATCCCCCTCTAGGCAGCAGCAGGTGGCAGTGAAGCACCCATAGGAATCTCCATGTGGCATTGCCATTGTAACAAAGAGGGTGCTGAGAAGCCTGGGCCTGAGGACCTCGGGAAGGGGCCAGGCACATGGCAGGAACTCCTACCCATGTGTGCTGACTAGAGGGTTCTGGGGCTCCTCGCTTGGTCCACCTTCATGCTGTGCATCTCCCACCAGGGGACCACGCTCATCACCAACCTGTTATCTGTGCTAATGGATGAGACCATCTGGGAGAAGCCCCTCAAATTCCACCCTGCACACTTCCTGGATCCCGAGGGCCGCTTTGTAAAGCCCGAGGCCTTCATTCCATTCTCAGCAGGTGCCTGCTTTTTGGGTGCCCAGATGCTGGCCCCTTTTCAGGGTGCCTGGCTGGGGAGGTGCCCAGGCCCCTGGCCAACTGAGCCCTCTTTCCACCCACAGGGCCCCGCACGTGCCTCGGGGAGCCCCTGGCCCGCATGGAGCTCTTCCTGTTCTTCACCTCTCTGCTGCAGCGCTTCAGCTTCTCGGTGCCTGAGGGGCAGCCCCGGCCCAGTGACCTTGGGATCTTTGGCATTCTGCTGAACCCACTCCCCTACCAGCTCTGCGCTGTGTCCCGCTAAAGGGCCACCCCACACAGCCAAGCAGAGCCTGGCAGCACTGTGGAATCCAGGATTGGCAGCCCTGGGTGCTGCCTGGCTCTCCACATGGTCATGGCCATGCTGGGCAAGGGGAGCCCCAGACCTACCTTGGGTATGCGGAAGCCCTGCTACCTTGGGTATGCGGAAGCCCTGCACTTCTGTCACGAGAAGTCATGTAGGGTGTAAGCAGCAGCCATCCGCTACCAGGTCTCTCTTCATCTGCAGCAAGCACTCAACCTGGCCCCAGCTGGGGACCTCCATGCACAATAAACCAGACCTGTGGCCACCACTATAGTTAGTCCCTATCTGGTTTGAATCCTCACCTGCCTGTGTGAAGTCAACCCTGACCCTCTGCCTCATCCATCCTAAAAGAAGCTCAGGTGTCCACAAGGCAGTGGTTATAACGATGCCCAGCAGTGACAGCTCACCGCATGTCACCCATGGAGACCCAAGACCAGCACTGAGTTGGTGCAAACCCTCAGCAGTGGCTCGGGCCACATGGGTGTCGGATGAGGCCAAGTGTGAGTGGGTTTCCTCTAAGAACCAGCCCAGTCCCTGGCAGGGTGACAGATGGCACTGGTGCTCCCCAGTCCCCTCAGGTGCAGTAAGTTACCAGAAGGCTTGTAGAACTAGAAAGCTGCCACACTCAGTGTTGTGACTTAGGACAGATGACAGTCAGCTGCAGGGTGGGCAGTGGGGGGTTCCTGGAAGGCTGGCACAAGTGTCCAATTTTCTGAGTAGAGTCCAGGTGATGATCAGTTGTCCCAGCCAACAGGTGGGACACGTAGTGGGCCATGCTAGGTGCAACTCAGAATCCAGGATTTTCATGGAAGTTCAGTCTGTGGGTGTGCAGTGCCCACGTTGTTTAGTTCTCACGCTCTCCAACTTTTCTGACACCAGGGACAGGCTTTGTGAAGACAGCTTTCCTGTAGACAAGAAGTATGGGAATTGATTCAGGGTGATTCAAGTCCATTATACTTTCCGTGCACTTTATTTCTATTATTATTACCCTATAATATGTAATGAGATAATTATACAGCACACCATAATGGAGAATCACTGGGAGCCCTGAGGTTGGTTTCCTCCAACTCGATGGTCCAATCCGCATGAAGAGAGACAGTGACACCTGCAGCGTATTGGTCCAGCTGATTCCATGGTCTCCTTTTGGTTGCTGTCACTTCAGAAGTCCCTGCTTCCCTCGGGATGCATGAAATGGAAGGAGGCTTTAAATGCTTTGAGGGAAGTCTCAGGATATTTAGCCTAAACCAGAATCTCTGGAGATTTGAGGTCATCTCAAAGATACTTTTAAGGCAAATGTCATTTGTGATCTCATGCACTGACCTTCTTCTAGCATGGACAAAGTCAGTTTATCCTGCTCATACACAAATGGGCACAAAGCTGTATCTTTCCCGGTCAGAGGTCTTTTGTGGTTGGGAAGTAATGCACAAACTCTTTTGAAAGGTAAGATAGGCAACTGTTGTATCCATGAGTTACAAGGAGAACAATTACATACCGGACATAAAATTTATAATATTACTTTATGGTCACCCAGTGTTAAATATAAGACCTAGAAAATACAGTCAAGGGCCTGGATCCCACAGTAATGTCCTTTATGAGGCCAGCTGAAGACCTGGAGCCCATGACAATGCCTCCCACTAGTCCAACTGGAGGCCTTGAACCCAGGACAATGACTCATGCAAGTCTCTTTTATGAAGCTGTGTTGGGAAGGCCCAAAGGTCAGTGGTGGAAACTAGAAAGTCTATGCCAACAGGATGAAGGATCTGTGCCAGTATGTGGAGTGTTCTACACTGGAACCAGGAAGTATGACACTCAAGGGCCAGGCCTCCCCTGAAAAGTACCACAGCCATCCTCAGTGACAATGAGGTTGTAAACTCCTCCAACGATGACAGTCAAGCACATGTCAGGAAGCCAGCATGACAACGTCTGGAGATTAAACAGCACACATCTTCCCCTCCAGAGCCAGGAAGCGATGCTCAGTGTATGGGCCAGAGCTCCTCCAAAATGAATCGCAGCCACTCTCAGTGACGAGATCCTGAGCTTCTCTGATGAGAATAACTGGATTCATATCGAGGAAGCTAGCCAGGACGAGCTCCTCCAGAAGAATCAAGGGCTCCAGAAGGCAACACTTAGAGAAACCTTCAATGCCTCGTTCTTCTCCATGCCTGTATTTATGCTGGCAACTTTCCTTAGGTGGCCCATCTACACTCAGTGCCATACTGATTTAATTTAGTGAGTGTTAAGTTGACCATGCATTTTTAATTCATAACTGCAACCATGCACCAGCTGAGAGAAAGAAGGCCCTGGCTCAGTCTCTTTTACACTCTCTGCTAATGTCTGAAACATGTTGAAATCCCAGCGTTCATTCATCACCCCCGTAATTCCAGTGTGGCTTTCAATGCAGCTGCTTTATCTGCTGACTTGAACACAGTTGTTCTCCACTGAAGTGACAGATTGGAGTTTGTCCAGCAGGTTGAATATGTCACACAAGGAAGTTTTATAACTCATTCTTTGTCACTGAAATGTGCTTTCAGTATCAACTGATTTTTTCTAAAAGAAACCTCAGGAGTCACTCAAAAACTCTGGCTGGTGATCTGCCTTTAGATAACCATCTCACTTCTGTGTGTAAGAAAAGACATCATCTGTGCACTGGGTCTAGCTCCTCACAGAGCTGCACAAACAGGTGCGTTAAGGACATGTGCTTTAATGTGGTTGCTCATTTTAGCCACAGTGTGTTAAGCTAGGTGACGTTTCTCAGCTCGCCAGTGTCTCTGTGGCTGGCACAGTACATGCCCCCACACTCGAAAGCAACCTCTTTGATCCATATGGTAAAACCTGAAAGCTGTCAGGTCCAGGCAGCTGCTCCACCCATGACTATTCTGACACAAAATGACCAGTTCTGTTTTGTGATATATCATCATCATTCAAAGAGTGGCAGAGTTCTACAGGTAAAGAATAGGTTGGCAACAAAAATTCACATAATGTATCCTCTTGCACATCCCCCTGAAAAATAAACTAGGAAAACAACAACATCGTCGCCTTGTTGTCAACATCGGTAAACTTATGGAGCTGGGTTTTGTACTATCAGTAGCAACAGTGCCTGAATATTGCTGTGCTGTGACATCAGTGCACCTTTTTACGATGCTGGCTGGGAGCAGCAGGAGGGCAGCTCTTCACCAACAGTGAAGGGATTCTTAGCTTCAATGACACAGTAGCCACTGGGGATGATGCTCGCAGTGCAGACATGTTTCATGAAGTGAAGATCTTCCATACTTGCCTAGATTCTTTGTATTTATTTATTGTTTCTTTTGCAAAACTCCAAGTGCTGATTTTTAATGCAAGATGCTTGATCTCTGTGACAGGGTTTTGAAAATTTCATGGCTTCATTAGATAACCAATGTCTATATATTGTATGAGGTGGGCTGGAGAATGAGTCATCTGTTGCAATGAACTTGTAGTTTAATTGGAGGCTTTTGGCGGGGGAGATTCAACTTGCTTTTTGTGAGAACCTGAAAGGCAGCGCTGAAGGGAGGCGCCCTGCAGCGCCATGTTGACTCGCACAAGGGAAGAACCCTTCAGCAATAAGGCTTTGAGACCCTCCTGGTGTGTGTCCAAGGCTCCTGGCATCCTCGCACATGAGAAGGTTTCCAACGCCGGCTGCACAGTGACCACAGCAATGAGCCTGAGGCAGATGCAGTTGTGAAGAATGGGGGCATCTCTGTCCCAGGATTTGGGTAGCACCTGTTTGTGGAAGGAGGGGACACTGGGAAACGTGCTCGAACTTTAATAGGAAGTTGTTTTCAGTGGAGAAGTCTCCAGCTGCCCAAGCAGCCAGTCCTGTCTGAAAAGGGACATTTGAAGGCACGAGAGGCCTCTCAAGACCCCTCACCTGAGCAGTGCTATCAGGGGACAGCGCACTTCTGGGGACTAACTGGCCCAGCAGGCTGCACACTTGAGCCATGCGCATCAGAAGTCACAGGGCACAGTGTGGCTCCGCAGTACAACACAAATACGTTCTGCAGGGTCTCAAAAGGCCATGCCCACCACTGCCTCTCCAAGTGATCACAGGTGACATGCCTGCTTCCAAAATGTGAAAATTATGTAAAATTTCACCGCCTTGATTGTTTATTCAGAGGACTGGCTAACCATGGAAAGCACAGGCAGCGCTGGAATCCTTCTTACCTGCTCTCCTCCTTTGCATCCGCCTGCCCAGCTCAGCAGAAGCCCTGACAGGCTGCAGCCTGCAGTGCCCGTCAGCCCCACGGCCCCCCAGGAGGATCCCCAAGGTCCCCAGAAGGAGCACGAGACATGGTGTAGGTATGGCTAAACTGGGTCAGGCTGGGGGCAGGTGACATCTGGGCTCACTGATTCCTGTCAGTGGATCTCCAGGGTGGGCCCCTCTTTCAACAGCTCAGGGTAGATAACATCTGTAGCCAAGGATGATGCTGACTGGTGTAAACAGCTTACATAACCAAGGCTATTACTGGCACGTGGCCATGGAGGTGAATCTGGTATAAATGGAGACTAAGCGGCCAAGGACTGCTGGGAGTGTACAGTGGGGAGGGCTGCAGAGCGGCTAACCAGGTGGACTCTGGCTGAGCAGCTGAGTAAAAGGTGTTTCACCCAGTCCACAGCTCTGCAGCTCTTCTTCAGGCTGCTCGAACCTCAGGTGACTTGCCTGGTCTGCACTGGTGAAAGACAGGGTTTCCGTGTTCTATTCTGGTGGCACTGGACACTGGGTATTGAACCCAGGGGCCTTAGCAGTGTGCTGCATCCACAGCCTTTTTTATTTCTTACAGCTTACTAGGTTGCTCAGGCCTCTTAACTGGCTCCTCCTGCCTCAGCCTCCCAGAGTGCTGAGATCACATGACTGAGCCATCATGCCCAGTCTTGTCACATTAATTGGAAGTACTGAGTCTTTCGTGACAGCATCCACAGGCCTCACCAATTATTTTCCCCCAGGATGTAGGTGATGCCTGTTTGGGGGAGGGGCAGGTATGTTTTACCAAAACAATGAATTCCAGGAGCAGCTGTACTGGTCATTTCTAGAATATCACGTCCAAAGAGTGCAGCGTTGTATCTGAGAGCACAGAGCTCAGATGAGGACCACGATGCTACCCTGGAATTTTAACCTCAGTGCCCGCTATTTCCTCTGTCCTGGGAACACAGAGCCACCTGCTGTGGCTTACTTTTCTTGCTGCAAGAGGCATCAGTGAATTGAAGCACAGGGCTATGACCAGCAGTGCCTGCACCGAAGGGCTGGCCCGGAAGACTTATTAATGTACATGTGTCTGGTGGCTGCCCCACCCTGACCACAGGATCCTGGCATGAGCAGGACACTGCCTGAATTGCAGACACGCCTGTGACTTCATACCCATGTGAGGATGACTTCTGGAGGACAGCTTGACACCCCAAAACACACACACGTTAAATGAAGGCAGTCCTGCCCTGTGCCAAACACCTGGACCTTCCTGCCAGCCCTGCCGTGAGTCTCTGATGTTCTTGGGTAGGAAGTCGATGCCAGCTGGGTGGGCACACTTGGCTGAGGCCGTGAGGGAGGCACAGGCTGGATCTGAGAAGTGCCAGGCGTAAGTGGTGTGGCAGATTGATACTGGTGTCAGCTTGTGTCACCAGCTGAACTGAATCAGCGTGGTCGGCCCACTTGATTGCTGCCAAATAAAGGGAGAACTGGAGCGGGAGAGGAGCGCCACCGGTTCTCCACGGGGTTGGTTCTCCAGTTGCTGTGGGCTCTCCTGGAGGAGCTTGTGAAGCTCCTTTTCTGGTAGGAACTCAGCTGTTGTCATTATTGGAGGAGCTCGGGACCTGTTATCACTGAGGATGACTGTGCTACTTGTCAGAGGAGCTCTGGTTCTTACTTTAAGTGTCGCTTCGCTTCGTGGCTCCAGTGCAGAACCTCCAAACTACTGGCACAGATCCTTCACTCCGCTGGCACAGACTTTATGGCTTCCACCACTGACCTTTGGGGTCCCCCAGCACAGATCCGTAAAAGAGATTTACATGAGTCATTGTCATGGGTGCTAGGTCTTCAGCTTGTGTTATGGATTAAAAACTGATGGTCAGTTTAACAGCAGCTGGATTACATCAGCATGGTGCTGAGCATAGATGTCCCACCTGAGGAAAGTTGCCAGCATAGAGATGTGGAAAAGGAAAAGCTAGGCATTAAGGTGCATTGAGGCACTGAGGCATTGTGGGTTCTCCTATGTGTTGCTGTTTGAGCCATTGGTTCTCCTGGAGAAGCTCTGGTCCTCACATCGAGCATTGCTTCCTGGCTCAGGAGGGGAAGACGTGTCGATTGGTCTTCAGGATGAATTTGTCACACTGGCTTCCTGGCATGTACCTGACTGTGCTTATCATTGGAGGAGCTCGGGGCCTCTGTGTTGCTGAGGACAACGGTGGTGCTTTTCAAGACAACCCTGATCTTGTGAGTGTGACTGCTCAGCTCCAGTGTAGAATCCTCACCCTACCAGCACAGCTCCTTCACCCACTGGCAGAGACTTTCTAGCTTCCACCACTGACCTTTGGGCCTTCCTGGCATGGATCCATAAAAGAGACTGACAGGAGTTGTTCTTGTGGGTTCTGGACCTCCAGTTGGACTCAGGGGAGGCATTGTCATGAGCTCTGGGTCTTCATCTGGACTCCTATGGGACATTGCTGTGGGATTCAGGCCCTTGGCTGAATATTCTGTCTTTAGTGTTGCAGATAGATTTTCTGCATTTCTTTGTGTTAACTCTGGGTGACCATCATAAAAATAATATTATAAACTCCATGTCCTGATTCTAATTGTTCTCTGCACAACCGCTGACTACAATAGCTGGATGCATGCACAACATTGCTGTTGGATCCAGGCCTTGGGCTGGATTCCTTGGGTCTTGGTGTGTGGGCAGATTTCCTGCATTTCTTGTACTCACTCTTTGGGTGACTGTCATAAATAATACTATAAATTATGTGTCCTTTATTGTCTTGTTCTCGTTGTAATCCCTGACTACAATAATGGGCCTTGGCCTTCTGGTGAGCTGAGTGGCCTCGAACCTGGTCGCCAGATCTGCAGATCCCACACTGCATCTGTCTGCATCCTGCTGCCTCTCACACATGCAACAGGATGGTTCAGTGGTGCCTCAGTCCCCAGCCAGGCCATCTTGACCTACAGTGGCTCTCAATCGGCCAGCAAAGTCCTCCCTGAAGTCCCCAAGGAAGTCCTGCTGCAGCCTGAGGCACTGTCCCCAGGGCTGTCAAAGCTTTTCTACCTTGGCATGTCAGTTCTCTCACATCTCTGTACCCACTCTAGACATGCACTTGGAGCAGGCATGCATGTGTCTCTTTCCCATGGTGCCTCAGGGTCACCTCAGTATAACACAATGAGTGTGATCATCCCCTGGTCTCCTGCCAGGTATCTGCTCCCCTCCCCTTGGTATCGCGTGCAGAGACGAGAAGGGCAGAGACTTCGGCCCCCAGCCTTTGCTCCCTCCAGCACCCTGTGGCTGCATGGTCAACAGAGCGGTTGGTTCCTGCCAGAGGACAAAGGGCAGCCTCAGCTTTTTTGAGTATAGGCGGTCTGCTGCACATCTAAGTGGTGGAGTGTGTCTCCTGGTCCTGGGGAAGTGAGTGGTGACAGGATCTGTGTGTCCAGAGGGGTCTGTGTTGGGAATTAACACAAACCATGGGGCGGCTGACTGGGGATGCACTGTACTCTGTGGCCATGGCTCTGGCTGCTTCCTGCTCCTGGTGGACCTGATGCACCCGTGCCAGTGCTGGGCTGCTCCCTACCCACCAGGCCCCATGCCAGTGCCAGGGCTGGGCAACCCGCTGCAGGTGGACTTTGAGAACCTGGCATACTCCTGCCACAGGGTGAGGGAGGTGGAGGCAGCACTGACAGAGGTAATGGTGACCCCCATCTCCGGACAATGGGTGGTAGGAAAAACCGTGGGCTGGACAGGGACCTGGGACCCTAAGAGGAAGCAGTGGGCCAAGGTTCCTAGAGGAGGGGACTACAAGGTCTAGGGACCCTTTGGATTCTCTAAGGACAGGAGTGGAGTGGACAGTCAGTGGACCTGGGAGTGAGTGTGTAGGGCACAATTTGTTTAAGCCCCAAGTTTCTCCTGCTGACATCAGACGGAAAGGTGCTTGGATAGCGGAGTGGGGCCAGGCCCCTGAGCTGCCCTCAGGCAGGAAGGTAAGGCTCAGAGGTAGCCACTGACCTGCTTCATGGTATTTACTCAGTGGGGTCTTGGGCCTCTCTGCTCATTCCACTACCTTGATTTCCTCGTCTGTAACCTGGGAGGCTGATGAGGCCAAATACAGTGTCCTGATTCCATCCAGGTCATAGCTGGGGGTGGGGGTCAGATCTGTCTCTAAAGTGATTGCTCTGAACATCAGAGGATGTGACCCCTAGCATTGGGACCCGATATCCTGGGGCTTAGTGGGACCTGGGTTCCTGTGTGGGACCAGGCGTTCCACCCACACTGCTAAAAGGCAAAAGGCACATGGTGGTCCTTGTTTTATGTGATCTTGGGGCTGCCAGCGTGACAAGTACCCTGACCTCCACATATAGCTTTGAAGTCGCTTTGGGGACATGTTCAGCCTGCAGTTTGCCTGGACTCCAGTGGTCGTGGTCAATGGACTTGCAGCCGTGCGGTAGGTGCTGGTGAACCACAGCAAGGACACCTCAGAACGGACACCCTTTCCCACCTATGAGCACTTGGGCTTCAGATCGAGTTCCAAAGGCAAAGAAAGCATGGAGGGGCACAGATGACTTCAGAGTAAGACTTGGGGGAAGTGGCCAGGGGGAGGCCAGGGCCTAATGGTAAGGGTGATGTGGTCAGGGATACAAGGAACGGCCCTGTGTCCCTGGGGGAATTCTGGAAAAGTGAGGGCACAGAGAATGTGACCAGTGCCCTTGATCACTCACATGCCTGCCTCATGCACAGATGTGGCCCTGGCACCCTATGGACCCGCCTGGCGTGAGCTGTGGCGCTTCTCCGTGTCCACCCTGCGCAACTTCAGCCTGGGGAAGAAGTCGCTGGAGCAGTGGGTGACCGAGGAGGCCGCCTGCCTGTGTGCCGCCTTTGCCTCCCAGGACGGTGGGTGATGGGCCAAGGGGCACCAAGAGTGGACAAGGCAGGAGAGTGACAGAAAGGATGAAATGATGAGGTATATCCCTGTTCCCAGGACGCCCTTTTCTCCCCAACACCCTGCTGAGCAAAGCCGTGTGCAACGTGATTGCCTCTCTCATCTATGCCCGCCGCTTTGAGTATGAGGACCCAGGCTTCATGAGGATGATGGACCTGCTGGAGGACTCTTTGAAGGAGGACTCTGGCTTGGTTCCCCAGGTGCGGGGCTCCGGGCAGTCTGGGCAAGAGGCAGATTTGCATACATCAGCGACAGGAACAAGGCACCTGAGGGAGGACACCCCAAGTGGAAAGAGCAGAAGGTGGAGAATATCAGACAACAGTCACAGAGAGGTGGCCCAGGGTCAGGACTCCCGGGAGGGTCTCCTGTCCATGTTGGGAGCTACTGACGCTCCTGAGATTTCCAAGGTAGCATGCTCCTTGCAGCAGCACAAGCCAGCAGAGACCGTGGAGAACACAGGTCTCAGTGACATGGGCAGCCCCTGTATCGTCCCTGAGGAGCTTGGGACCTGAAGCTGGTCCAGCTAAGCGCTGAACACAGCAAGGACCCAGAGTCTCTCTGTGGCCGTCACAGGTGCTGAACGCAGTCCCCATGCTCCTGTGCATCCCTGGGGTGTCTGAGAAGGCCTTGCCTGCACAGAAAGCCTTCTTGGATCTGTTGGATGAGCTGTTGACAGAGCACAGGACAACTCGGGACCCAGCACAGCCACCCTGAGACCTGACTGATGCCTTGCTGCATGAGTTGGAGAAGGTGAGGGGCAGCTGCCAGAGATGAAGCGGGGATGGGTGCTGGGGATCCAGTGAGGTGAGAGCAGGAGAGGTGGGCCTGGGTATCTCAAGGGACCCAGCACCTTAGTGGGTGGATGTAGGATGGGTTCATGGGGGATTTCCTCCCTCTTCCCCCTAAACCTACCCTCTCTGGCCCAGGCCCAGAAAACCCTGAGAGCAGCTTCAATGATGAGAACGTGCGCCTGGTTGTGTCTGACCTGCTCATGGCAAGGATGGTGACCACTTCGACCACGCTGGCCTGGGCCCTGCTGCTCATGATCCTGCACCCGGATGAGCAGCGTGAGCCCAGCAGAGGCTGGGGGAGAATGCGGAAGGAAGAGTAGTGCAGGGTCCTCAGGAGTAACTGAAGGCCACTCTTGGCTCCAAGAAAAGGCTTCCCAGGTTCTTGTAAGCATGACACCCTGCTTACCTGGACACAGCCCTTAAAACAGGCGTGTAGAGGGTCAGGACACTGCCTCCAGGACTGACCCCCCCTTGGGGATTCTTGTTTGTGCAGCCCGTGTGCAACAGGAGATCGATGAAGTGATAGGGCAGGGGCAGTGCCCAGAGATGGCGGACCAGGCCCGCATGCCCTTCAGCAACGCCGTGATTCACGAGGTGCAGCGCTTTGCAGACATCGCCCCAATGAGTTTACCCCACATGACGTCACGTGACGCTGAGGTGCAGGGCTTCCTCATCCCCAAGGTAGGTCTGGGGCCCTCCTTCCCCAGCCTGGCCAGTGGATTCCCCTGGTGCTGCCAGGCCCAGGCTGGCTGCATGTGATGTTGAGCACAGACAGTGCCTCCCTGTCCCCAATGAGTCTCTGGGACAATGTAGTAAAGAAGTTTCCAGCCGGGGGGTGTCACATGTCTGTGATCACAGCCCTTGTGAGACAGAGGAAAGAGGATTGTAGTGAGTTAAATGCCAGCCTGGACTACACAGTGAGAGTGTTTCTTTAAAAAAAAAAAATCCAAAAAGAAAAAGAAGTAACTGTTGACAGAGCCACTTCATGAAGGGACTGGTAGCAGTGTGAGCCCCATGGGAACTGTGTGCCCTGACCCTGGCACAGGATCAGAGAGGGCACTGAAGGTTACACCAAATGGCCCAGGTGTGAGGCAGGTAAAGTATGCTTGTGCATGCTCAGTGGCAGGGCTCTCTGTGCCCACCTTAGTCCACCTTCATCCCGTGTATTTCCTGCCAGGGGACCACAGTCATCGCCAACTTGTCATCCGTGCTGAAGGATGAGACCACGTGGGAGAAGCCCCTCAAATTCCACCCTGGACACTTCCTGGACACTGAGGGCAGCTTTGTGAAGCCTTCTTGCCATTCTCAGCAGGGGCCTGATTCTTGGATGTCTGGTCCCTGTCCCCTTTTCAAGGTGCCTTGCTGGGGAGACACCCAGGCCGCAGTCTGACTGAGCCCTGTCCACTCCCACAAGTCCCCGAACGTGCCTTGGGGAGCCCCTGGCCCACATGGAGCTCTTCCTGTTCTTCACCTCCCTGCTGCAGCGCTTCAGCTTCTCGGTGCCTGAAGGGCAGCCCTGGCCCAGTGAGTGTAGTGTGATTTCCTTCATAGTGTCTCTACTCCCCTACCAACTGTGTGTTGTAGCCCACTAGAGGAGGCACCAAAGCCCCATCCTCCCCCCAGCTGGGGCCCTGAGCCACAGTAAACCAGTCTTGCCTCTGCCAGCGTACCACCTGACTCCCTCTTGTCTGAGTCAGCCAGGTCCCCTGTGTCATCCACCCTGCCGGCCACTGCAATTCACAAGCAAACTGATATTATTGATGCTCAGGAGATGACAGCTCACCTCAGGCCACCCTGACACCCATCCCTACCAGTGGGTGGTGGCAAAGCCCAGGCAGCAAATGGGCTCCATGCGTGTCAGGTTTGAGGCAGTTGTGGTTGGGCTTGTACTGGGAATGAGCCCAGTCCCTGGCAGGTGGCAGATGCTCCTGGTGGTCCCCAAGAATCCCCCAAGGTCTCAGAACCAGGGAAGCTGTCACACTCATCCTTCTGTTTTTTCAGAGGCAAGGAGAGATTGAATCAGCAGCAGGAAAAGGTGCTCAGGGTGGAATCCAGGAAGCCGGCAGGAGGGTTCAGCTGTGCTCTCTGAGGAGAGTCGCAGACGTGGTCAGTGCTCCCAGCAGCAGGGTGGGACACACATGGTGGCACTGGCCATCGGGCAGCTTAGTAGGACCTTGCTACCGAGGCTTTTGTTGTGGCTCTGTCCTATGGGGCTGGCTTTTGCATGTGGTTGACATCCCTGACTCAGTCTTTGTACTGCTGGGTCAGTGAGACAGCTCAAGGCTCCCACTGTGATGCAAAGAAAGAAAACTCCTACCTGGCACAGGTAGAGCTTGTGGCGTGCTGCAGAGCCCCAGGTGTGTAAAGGAACCTTCATCAGAAAGGGGTCCAAAGGCCTCAGCAAAGGCTCCCAGCAGTGGGTTTGGAGTCTGACATCCGCTTGCTGTCAGCAGCACTGATGTATCCCAGCAGCTTAGGTGACTTACTGCCTGGCCCTCTCCTCTTGGCTCTGAGAGCAAAATAATCACTTGCGCTTCAGTGTCTCTTTTTTTCTTTTTTAATGATAAAGGTACCTCCTTAAAGTGTGACATTTTGCATTTGTGGTCTTTTGCTGTGTGTGTGGCCTGCCAATGTGTGTGGTGTGCTGAGAGGGAACCTGAGGCTCTGTGCATTTCTGCCCCTGAGCTCCACCCAGGCCCTTTTCCCAGTGTACTCAGTAGCCTGCAGCCCTCAGCACTGCCCCTCCACTGATCTCTTTCCAGCTGTGAAAACTGAGGCTCTAAATCCCTGTGACAGTGGCTCCCATCCCCTCCTCTGCCCCTCTGCTGGTGACCACCAGTCTACTTTCTGTTTCTGAGTCTGACCCCAGTGGCCATGGGGAGATCATCAGAGAGGAATCTCATGACTTTTCAGGTAAGGCATCGTCCTCAGGATTCCTCCATGTGGCAGCAGGTGTCACTGCTCCTTTGCTTGAAGGCAGCGTAACTTCATTGTGTGGATGCCCAGGGGCCCCCAACCGCACTGTCTCTCCTTCCTCAGTGTCTTTTAAAGGTGGGCATCACAGTCTGAACACGTTCCATGCAGATTCCAGAAACTGATGATTCATAAGTTGTAAGTCGTGAGCTTTCCTGAGAAGTGTGGTCAATCTCATGCCTTTGCTGTGTGCTACTCATTCAGCAGGTGGGACACTGCTGTCACATGTGGCCTAAAATGATTTTCTCACAGTTTTCTTTCCTGGGCTGATAGTGACTTCAGTTGCACACTAGGTTTTACTTCTCATGAAGTCCAATTTGTGTATTTTCACCTTCTTGCCTTGTCTGCAGAACCAATTTGCAGAGGTTTCAGTCCATGATCAGCTGGCTCCAAGGCTGGGTGGCCTGGCACTGGGGCAGCACATCAAGGTGGCAGAAGACACCAAGGCAACAAGAGCCAAACGGGGAGGAAAAGCCTCTTTTCCTCTCTAGATTATAAGCGGCACCCCCATGTCTGTGCCCTCCTGTCAAGGCTCAGGGTGCTTACATACTGAGTACCCTGACCCCTGCAGAGTTACTTCCTTAAGTTTCTAAACTCCTTTATCCTCCAGGTAGCAGGATGTATCATCCATTACTCATGGATTTTTTCTATTTATTTTCTTCATTTTTTCCCCTAAAATCTTTATTGACATCTCCTTTAACGTCTTTCAGCAAGGTTTTATTTTCAGTGCTTATGTCCTTCACTTCCTTGGATTGCTTACTTGCTGGATTTCCTTCTTTGTGATGCTCTTTTAAATGAGTTGTATTTTTCATTCTCATTTTCACCTGGCTCGGCCTGAACTTTGGATCCTATTGTCTGAGCCTCCTGAGCCTGCCAGTGTGTGAGCTCTGCTTCAGTAAGTTATGTTTTATAGTTTCCGAACTGCACGGTTCCGAACTATTTCCATCTCTGCATCATTATATTGCTATTGACCCATGTGAGACCTGTGCTCATTACACACTTACTAATATAGATGGCTAACTGCTTTATGTATTTGTTTTCAGTTAAAGAAGGGAAGAAATGAGGAAAAACAAACCCAAAGTTCAACAGTACTGACTTTCATGTTTGCTTCTGTTGTTTTTCCTTCTTTTTTGTTTTTTGGTACCGGAGATCAAACTCACAACCTCGCACTTGTGAGGCAAGCACTTATGCCACTGAGCTAAATCCTCAGCCCTATGTTGTTGCTCTGTCCTGTGATGTTTCTTCTTGATTACCAGTTAGTGATTAGTATAATTCTTTTCAGCCTGGAGAGTTGCTTCTACAGCACATTCCAAGTCAGGCAGGTTGGCTGATAATGAACTCCCTCAACTTTTGTTTCGCTAGCAGTGTCCCGACTTCTCTTTGATTTGTGAATGGTACTTTGGCTACATAGAGGAAATTTCGTTGACAGTCTGTTTACTGTGCTTTCTGTATTTAAATATGACATCTTATGCTTTTGGATCTCCATCACCAGTGATAAACAACCAAGTATGACTCTGATGTTTCTTCGCATGAGATGGGTCACTTTTTTACTGCTTTCTAAATTCTTACTGCATTTCTTGGGGCCTAAAATAGCTCTGAGGCTCCATCCCCTCCCGCTCTAAGTCCCCGAATACATTGTGAGGAAATACAATTCCCAGCAGGCTCTGCGCACGCTAGCGGACTACAAGTCCCAGAGGACTGTGGGAGCAGGCTGGGGTAAAATCCCCCTTAGAGGCTTCTCCTCAGCATCCTTGTGGTGCAGCCCTGCAGCTTCAGTCTCTGCTCTCCGCCCCGCCACCTCTTTCCTCGAGGTAGGGGTGACCCGCGCGGGACAGCAGGGACCGTCCCCCCGGGAGACCGCGAGCCGGGGCTCCAGGCTCCAGCCTCCTGAGGGCCGCCACAGTCCCGCCGCGTCCTCGGCCGCCGCGCTCTGTGCAGAAGGCTGAGCGGGAGGCCGCCGCTGTGTCCTGCGGAAGGGCGGAGGCGGCTCCCAGCACCGCAGTGCCGAGCCCCGCGGGTACCTGGTGGCTCCCGCTGCCCCGGGGTGGGGCCGGGCTCCCACTGCACCGGGAGAGGGGAGGAGCGGGGGTCCAGGGCCGCCCAGCAGGTGTCGCTGTCGCGCTGTGGCCCTGTGACCTGAGCCTGAGGCTCTGCAGTGGCAGCTGGGCGCTGTTTGAAGGGCAGATGCCTGGAGGGCTTCCCAGAGGCTCGGAGTGAGAAGATGCAGGACGCGGTGAGGGCAGCTGGGTCTGGGAATCGCCGCAGAGAATTCTCCAGCTCCGCGGAAGTGGGGGTTTCTGTCCCGGAGGAGGCAGGAGGGAGGCCTGCGCCACGTGAATGGGCGGCTTTGATGGGAGTTTTGCAGGTGTCTGGAGCCCAGTGGGGTCAGGCGGTGGCTGGCAAATGTGACTGCTAGTGCAGCACCTTTTGTCTTGCGGTCCACCCAAGACTTGATTTTATTTTATTTTTTTGGTACCAGGGATTGAACACACAATCTCACGCTTGCCAGGCAGGCGCTGTGCCCCTGCACTAAATCTCCAGCTCGCTCCACCTCATAGTTTAGCGGAGCCAGGAGTGTTTGTTTTCTGCTGTCCCTTTCCACAGAAAAGGTATTCTCAGGTCACTGGCCACCTCTGAAGAAATGCCCCTCCTTACCTTATTGGGAAATATTCAGAAAGTTTACACAGAACATACAAGTTATTTTACAGTGAGCATTCATAGGTCTCAGCTGAAACATTCAATTAATAGCAGTTATCCTGTTTCTTGTCATCTACCTGATCATCTTTCTGTGTTTACGTAACATAAAGTTAGTTATCTATTTCCTGAAATACTCAAGTATGTACCCTATCAACTAGAGTCCCAGAATTCTTTCTGACTGCATTCTTTTGCTAGATATATGGGAGGCAACCCTAGGATGGGCCTCTGAGATGTGGGAACCGCTTTGCATGTGCTGTTGAATTTGTAAAACCTGAACATGGTTATAGGCTCACCTTAAGAGCACAGGCATGAAATGTGTGAATGATCCTACAGGGAACAAAATTGTGTAAAGAGCGACCAGAGTGAGAGACTTCAAAGGCCAGTTGCCTGAACAGGTCATGTTAGCATGCGCTGAAGTCACCCCTCATCCCTCATGCTGTCTGTGTCAGGTCTTCATAAATTTGACCAATACTAACCTGCTAGCTTGGTGTGTGATTTCTAAGCATTAGAGGGACAGCGCTGCATGACACTGTTGTCAGGCTCATAGTTCTGAAGAATAAAGATCTCAGCTTTGAGTCCGTTGGTCTAAGAATGTTCTTCCGTGCGCAAAATCACAGACCCCTCATCCTATTAATTTGTCTGAAACAGAAAGGAAATGGGCCCTGAAAAACGCACCTCCATTGTCAAGGATAGTGTTTCAAATGTAGGATTATGTTTTACTTCTAGAGGATACACTTAGGGGAGCAAGTATTTTCAAAACTCAATATGGTGGCATGTTCCTGTAATCCCAGTATTCAAGAGAGGAAAATTGCTGTGAGTTCACGGCCAGTCAGAGCTATACAGTGAGACCCTGCCTCCAAATCCATTAAATTAAAGAGAAAGCCATAATTTTTTGTGTTGTTCTCTCTGTCCTGAATGTGGAAGGCACACCTGTGAGGAAGCAGGATACAGGCAGAACTCTGTGGTCCTTAGGCTGGCAGAAAAAACAGAACCAGCACAGTGGTTGTGGCAGGAGGCTTTGTGTTCCCATGAAGGAACTTAGGGATAGATGTCCCCAAAGGGAAAAGTGCCAGTTTCAAGTGGAGACGTCTGTCACCACACATGCCTGGTCCATACACTCTGGCTGTGAAATCTTTCAGGTGCTGTATAGTTTGTCCCTTGCCCCGGACACATTACTGTACAACCATGAATTAAAGCAGGACATGTTTCTTTAGCTCACAGCTTTTAAAGAACTGGGTGCACAGCCTGCTGACTGCCATGCAGGAAAGGCGTGGTGGAAGGGTTTGCAGAGAAAAGCTGCCTGCTTCAAGGCAGGGGAAGCAGAGACAGAGGAGAGGAGCTAAGGAAGGACACATACTCTGCTAGGTCACAATCCCAATTACCCCCTCTTCTGACCAGGCTGTGCCTCCTGACAGCATATTTCGCTGTGGATTTTTCTATGGACTATCCCCCTAATGAGTAGCGCACCCCATGATCCAGTCTCCTCCCAAAACCCATTCCTATGAACACAGGAAACTCTTGCGAACTTGTAGACCTGAAATATAAAGGAAGTTGTGGAGGCTCCAGTGCAATACAGTGCTGGAGCGCTGGGGAAGAGCGAGCCAGGGGCCCGTGGCAGAGCTCTGTCTCCTCCAGGAGAGACAAACAGATCTAGCGGGCTCCTTAACTGGTCTTTCGTACTCTACAAATTATTATCCAGTACACCTTGGTAAAATGTTTGGTCCAGGCTGGGCAAGATGTGGCAGCGAGACTGGTTCCCGATTGGGTGGAATAGAAGTTTCAGAGGACCCAAATCCCTTGTGTTGACATCAGAGGGAACTGCTTGTGGCTGGAGGAACAGGGCGAGAGGGTGTTCAGCAGCATTTCAGTCAGGCAGTTGATACTGAGAGAGGTGCTGTGATCAACAGCAGAGCCCTTGGCTGCTGTGTGGTCCTGGCCATGTCTGCTCTCATCTGTGTATTTGAGTTTTCTGATCTGAAAAATGGGTGGCTGATGGACCTGGCTGATACTCCTCTACTCTGCCCAGATCATAGCTGGGTGATCAGATCTAGACCTAAAGTGACCTTGGTGAATTTACGACGTGACAGCAGCATGCAGACACTAGATGTGGGGGGCATAGTGCTTGTCTAGTATAGCTGATGCTGTGAGTAGCATCTTCACTACCATAAAGATGTAGAAAAAGAAAAAAAGCAGTAGTACAGCTGGTTCTTGTACTTTTCGAACTGGGCTCCACACCTTGGGAGTGAGACCGGGACATGCATTGTGGCAGTCACCCCGGCATCACAGGCGGCCTGTCCCTCCACCTGCAGCTGCGATACGAGTTCTGGGATGTGTTCAGCCTGCAGTTTGCCTGGACTCCAGTGGTTGTGCTCAGCAGGCTGGCGGCTGTGCGGGAGGCTCTAGTGGACCATGGCGAGGACACCTCAGATCGGCCAAGAATTCCCAGCAAGGAAGTAATGGGTTTGGGATAGAAGCCCAAACTAAAGGTCAATAGGGCACAGATGGCATCAGGGCAGAGCCTTGGGTGCAGTGACTAAAGGTGGACAGGGCTTACCGGGTATGATAATATGCTGAAGGGACAGTGGAAATCCTTTTCTTCTGGATGTGAAGCCTGGAAAAGGAGCTGTTGCACGGTGGTAGAAACCATGTTTGTGTCTGATCAGCAGGCAAGAATGAGGAGAGGATGCAAGGGCACAGGTTAGTACTTTCTGGTCCTGACTGGAGTTCTCCATTCCAGGGGTTATCGGGGCACCCTATGGGCCCACCTGATGTGAGAGCGGCACTTCTATATGTCCACCCTGTGCAACTCGGCCTGGGGAAAAAGTCCCTGGAGCAGTGGGTGACCGAGGAGGACGCCTGTCCCTGTGCTGCTTTTGCTAACCATACTGGTGGGCAGTGGGTTTAGGGACGCAAGGAGTGAATCATGTGCACAAGTGACTGGGAGAAGGGCAGCAGCATGACCTGCATTTCTATTCCCAGGCAGCCCTTGTGCCCCAACTCCCTGCTGAACAAAGCAGTGTGCAACATGATCGCCTCCCTTATCTGTGCAGGCCACTTTGAATGTGATGACATGACCAGCATGAGGATGTTAGAGATGCTGGAGGACAGCGTGAGGGAGGACAATGGCTGGATGCTTCAGGTGCTGGGTTGAAGGGAGTCTGACTTGCAGAAGGGTCTGACAGAATAAGGTGCCTGCAGGAGGAATTGGAAGAAAGCATCAGGGAGGATCACTGCAGGGAGAAAGGGCTGGTGGTGGTGAATCAGACAGCAGTAATGGGAGAGGTGGCTGAGGTTCAGGGCTGCCTAGAGGATTAGAGCCTGTGTCCGTGCTGGCAATGACACAAGCTCCTGAGGTTTCCATGGTAGGAGGTTCTGTGGCAGCTCAGCAGCTAGAGAGAGCTTTGATGCTGGCACAGTGGAGGGAGGGGGCAAAAGTGTAGAGCGTCATGCATTGGGTCACCATGGAGGAGGCTGGGTGTGACATGGCTCCTGTGAGTATGGAGCACAGGAAGCACCCAGGCTCCCTCTGTGCTGTCACAGGTATTGAACTCATTGCCCCTGCTCATGCACATCCCATGGGTGGCTGCGACGTCCTGCGTGCACAGAGGTCCTTCATGGCCTTGAATAATGAGCTGTTGGCTGAGCACATCACAGGCTGGGACCCAGACCAGCCTCCCCGAGATCTGACTGATGCTTTCTTGACTGAGGTGCATCAGGTGAGAGTGGACTGTGAGAAGTGATCAGGGTCTGTGAGCCAAGTGTTCTGGGAGTTGTGGGGTCTCAGCACCTCCCAGAGACCCTGCACGTGTACTGAGGGGTGGTGCATGGGGCCATTTGAGCCATTCCTCCCACTTTCCCCTGAGGCCACACCTTGCCTGTCTCAGGCCCAGGGGAACTCCGAGGGCAGCTTCAATGATGAGAACCTTTGTCTAGTCATATCTGACTTGTTTGGTGCAGGAATAGTGACCACATCAATCACAATGTCCTGGACTCTGCTCCTCATGATCCTGTACCCAGATTTGCAGCATGAACTGGATTTGGAAGGATGGGAACTGAAGGGAACTGAATTATGACAGGGGTTTAAAGTTTATTTGGTAAACCCATGGCTCAAAGCAGAGGCTTGGCCAAGGATACTGAAGCATGGATGTCCCTCTCATAGGGACATGACCTTTAATACTGGGGTGTGCAAATGAGGGCCGAATCTCCAGGGCATGACTCCTGTCGAGATGCTTCTCTGTCTTGGCCGTGTGCAGCAGTAGATCAGTGAAGTGATAGGACAGGAACATTGCCCAGAGATGGGGACCAGGCCCACATGCCCTCTACCGATGCTGTGATACACGAGGTGCAGCAATTTGCAGACATCATCCAAAGAGTATTCCCTACGTGACATCTTATGACACTGAGGTGCAGGGCTTCCTCATCCCCACGGTAGGACTGACACACTTCTTTCCCAGCATGGCCACTGCCAGGTGTGGTCAGGAAGTGTTCTGTCCCCTGGCCCCAGTACCATTGGTGCTGCCACTCTTGTGTATGTGGTGCTACCCCCAGTGTTGCCCTGTGCCCGCTGATCCCCCAGGGTGTTGGAGGATGAATTAACCCAAGTGACAAGTTGTTGGAGAATCCTGTGCACATGGGGAAAAGTGGGAGTATAGGTACCCTTGAGGAGCCCTGTCCTGTTGCCCTGTGATCGTGAATGGTCCTGAGAAGCTTCTGGGACTGATGGATAATTGAGAGGCTCCTTGTGACTCTGTACCCCACCAGACTGTGTGCACCTCATAGAGTGTGCTTGTGGATATTAAGTGTCACGGTTCCTGTGTCCTGCATCTAGGCCACATTCATGCTGTGTATCTCTGCCAGGGGACTATCCTCCTCGCCAACCTGTCCTCAGTGCTGAAGGATGAGACTGCCTGGGAGAAGCCCTTCCACTTCCTGGACATTTCCTGGACACTGAGGCTGCTTTGTGAAATGTGAGGCCTTCTTCCCATTCTCTGCAGGTGATTGTAGTGGACCTGGCTTGCTTCCAGGGTGCCGTGGTGGGAAGGAGCTCAGGCCTCTGTCTAAATGAGCCTTGTCCCCTCCCACAGGGCACCGCATGTGCCTCGGGGACCCCTGGCCCGCATGGCCTCTTTTTCACCTCCCAGCTGTGGCATCAGCTTCTCTGTGTCTGAAGGGCAGCCCCAGCCAAGTGACCTTGGTGTACCTTACTTCCTAGTATCTCCACCTCTGTACCAGCTCTGTGCTGTGCCCCACTAGAGGATGCACCCGACCGCCAATTCTATCCTAGATGAGAGACTTCATGTACAATAAACCAGTCTTGTGACTGTTGCTTGGTGTCTCCTCCCAACCTCCCCACTCAAAGCCCATGTGTGATGTTTTCTTCCATGTGTCTAAAGCCACCCTGATTCCGTGCCTTATCTATCCCAACCTGATCACTGCAGTCACCACATGACAAATGTGCCTAATGATGCTCAGCAGGTGACAGCTCACCCCATGTCACCCATGGAGACTCAAGACGGGCTGCTGAGTCAGTAGCAAACCCTAGACAGCAGTCTGAGCTCCATGGGTATCAGATAGGGGCTGAGTGTGAAGGGGTTTCTGTTGGGAGTAAACACAGTCTCTGGTGAGTTACTGGATGGTATTGGAGGTCCCCAGGGTTCCCCTCAGGTTCAGTGAGTAGCTAGAAAATACAGTAGAAATGGCAATGTTCTTGTATGTGTTGTTATGGTTCATTACAATGACACAGTACAGATGCAAGCTAACAGCACTGAAAGGCACAGGGTTGGGGTCCAGGAAGACGGAGACAAGGATCAGCTGCACTGTCTGAGGAGTCACCCAGATGGTCAGTTCTCCCAGCCACAGCCGGTGACTGACACAATGGGCACTGTTTACCAAGGCATACGCAGTAGAACCTCGGTGTCCAGGGGTTTTCTTGAGGTGCACTCCATTGGTACAGTGCACCGACATGGGAACCTCAGGAACTGAGTTTCTATCTCCTCGGCGTCATATTGAGGCAGTCCCAGGACCCACTTAGGCCAGGCTGCTTCCATGAACTGTGAGGTTTTTTCATAGTTCTCATAGTCCCAGGTTTTTTATTTCTTTGTTGGTTTCTTTTGTCTTTTGTCTTTTGTCTTCTTGAGACAGGGTCTCACTATGCAGTTCAGGCTGGCCTGCAGTTCACTCTGCAGCCCAGTCTTGAACTCACAACAGTCCTCCTGCCTCAGCCTCCAGAGTGCAGGGAATATAGGTGCCTATGACCATGCTGGGCTTCTAAGCCCGTTGTATCAGGAAGAATGGACCAAGGCCTTCGGGAAGGTTTCCCTGCTGCTCACCAGGAGTCAGGCATTTGCTCTGGCACATGCAGAATCCAATGCATGAGCCCGCCGTGGTGACGAAGGCACAGGTCTGCCTCTCGGCTCTTCCAGCAAAATGATCAAAGCCCTGTGAGCATCCATCTTACTTTGTTTGTGGCATCTTCCTCCACCATGCTTGTTCTTTTTTCTAATGCCATGGATCAAACTCCAAGCTTTGCTTATAGTCAGCAGATACTCTGCTAGTGATTTACACTTGCAGCCTCATCTTACCCATTTCTAAGCATACTTTTCAGTGGTGTCCAATGTATTATAATGCACAACAGCCCACTGACCATCCATAGCTCTGTTCATCAGGCAAAACTGAAGCCCTAATCTGCTTAGACAATAGCCTGCATTCCTTCCTCCCCACAGCCCCTGGCACCCACCGTTCTATGTTGTATCTTTATGCACTTGAGCGCTTCAAAAAGTCATCGCAGTGGAATCCTACACCATTTAGCTTTCTGATTGCTTATTTCACTTGAGGTCCCAGGCTCCGGTTTCCTTCACAGCATTGCAGACATCAGTACATCTTTCCTTTTAAGGCAGATTAGCTTTCCACTGTGTGAATTTGTCGTCGTCCTCCCTGTTCACAGTTTCTCCTAACTTGGTTTAGTTAAGAGTGGGAAACCAGAGTCTGAAAAGCTTTGGTGAAAATTTCAGAAATACACAACTTGTGAATTTTCAATCGTAAGCCACGCTGAGTTGACCATTTAAGTTCATAGCCCGTTCCTCCGTGTTGTTTGCCAAGCACGCATATACCTGTGTCTGGCATGTGCTTGCCGTGTTGGCTGTGGACCTGTCGGGTGCTTGCTTGTCTGAGCAGCCGTTGCTGTGTCCTAGTGCTGCGTTGAAGTTAGAAAGTCAGGAGCAGCCTAAGGCCATCTCACAGCGCTTCCCCTCAGCTCCCTTCACGGTGTCACGTGGCATTGATCAGCTGACAATGTGCACCAAGGAGAAGTGTGGGACGTCAGTAAGTCTCCAGCTACTCAAGCGGCCATTGCTGCTTGAATAGGGATATTTGAAGCATAGAAAGAAGAGAGAGACCCGTCAGGACCCCTCACCTGAGCAGTGATGTTAGGGGACAGTACACCTCTGGGAATCACTCCCCAGCAAGCCCTGCACTCGAGTCATGGTCAGCAAAAGTCATGGGGTTCAGTGCAGCTCCATAGTACAACATATGCTTACATGGTCAGAGCCTCAAAATCCATTGCCAGCACCTCCTCTGCAAAATTGTCACAGCCTGACCTACCTGCTTCTGAAATGTGGAAATTATTTAAAATTTAACAACCTTTATTGTTTGTTAAGAGGAGTGGCTGAACCATGCAAAGAACAGCCAGCGCTGGAATCTTTCTTACCTGCTCTCGTCCTTCACATCCACCTGTCCAGCTCAGCCATGGCCCTGACAAACTGCAGCCTGTAGTGGGCATCAGCCATGAGGTGGTGTAGCCCTGGCTAAGACGGTTCAGGTTGGGGCAGGTGACATCTGGGCTCACTGATTCCTGTCAGTGGATCTCCAGGGCAGACCCTCTCCCAGTAGCTCAATGTAAATAACATCTGTAGCCAAGGTCGATGCTGACAGGTGTAAACAACTTACATAACCAAGGTCATTACTGGCACGTGGCCACTGAGGTCAATCTGGTATAAATGGAGACTAAGCGGCCAAGGACTGCTGGGAGTGTACAGTGGTGAGGGCTGCAGAGGGGCTACCCAGGTGGACGCTGGCTGAGCAGCTGAGTAAAACATGTTTAACCCAGTCCACGGCTCTGCAGCTCTTCTTCAGGCTGCTCAAACCTCAAGTGACCTGCCTGGTCTACACTGGTGAAAGACAGGGTTTCCTTGTTCTGTTCCGTTGGCACTGGGTACTGGGTACTGAACCCAGGTCCTTAGCAGTATTTTCAATCCACAACCCTTTTTTATTTCTTGTAGCTCACTACACTGCCCAGGACCATCTTAAATTTAGGCTTCTCTTGCCTCAGCCTCCCAGAGTGCTGGGGTCACAAAAGTGATCCATCAAGCCTGGTTCTTGCCACACATTTAATTTAGTGAGACTTATTTGACAGCATCCATTGGCTCCAGCAATGCACAGTGTATTTTACCCTATGATATAGTTGGTGCCTGTTTCGGGGAAGGGCTGCTGTGTTTTACTATAACATTGAATCCCATGAACATGTTTCTGGACTATTTCTAGACTGTTGCATCCAAGGAGTGCAGCGTTGTATCTGAGAGCATGCAGCGTGGATGAGGACCCCGATGCCGCACAGGAACTTTAACTTCAGTGCCTGCCCTCTCCTCTGCCCTGGAGCATAGAGCCTCCTGCTATGGCTTACTTTTCTTACCATAAAAGGAGCTAATGTGTTGAAACTATGGGCTATGACCAGCATCACCTGCACCGAAGGGCTGGCCCTTGGAAGATTCAGCTCATTAATGCACATGTGTCTGGTGGCTGCCCCATCCTGACCACAGGACCCTCGCATGAGCAGGACAGCGCCTGAATCCCAGACACACCTGTCACTTTGTACATAAGGATGACTTCTGGAGGACAGCTTGACACCCCAGAATACACACATGGTAAATGAAGGCATGACTCTCTGATGGTCTTGGGTAGGAAGTTGATGCCAGCTGGATAGGCACACTTGGCTGAGGCCATGAGGCACAAGCTAGATGTGAGAAGTGCCAGGAGTAAGTGGGTCTTGGCCTTCTGGTGACTTGAGTGGCCTCAGACCTGGTCTCCAGACTTGCAGATCCCACACTGTAGCAGTCTGCATGCTGCTGCTCCTCACACAGGATGGTTCAGTGGTGCCTCAGTCCCCAGCCAGGCTGTCTTGACCTGCAGTGGCTCTCAACTGGCCAGCAAAGACCTCCATGAAGTCTCCAAGGATGTCCTGCTGCAGCCTGAGGCACTGTCCCCAGGGTCCTCAAAGCTCTTCTGTCTGGCATGTCTGTTCTCTTATTTCTCCCTCTAGACGTGCACTGGGAGCAGCAGGCGTGCACGTGTTACCTTCCCGTGGTGCTCCAGGGTCACCCCAGTATAACACAATGAGTGTTTTCCTCCCCTGGCCTCCCACCAGGTCTCTGCTCCCCTCCCCTTGTTATTGTGGCAGAGATGAGAAGGGCAGAGACTGCAGCGCCCAGCCTTTGCTCCCTCCAGCATCCTGTGGCTGCAGGGTCAACAGAGTGGTTGGTTCCTGCCAAAGGACAAAGGGCAGCCTCAGCTTTTTATAAGAGTACAGGCAGTTTGCTCTATAGTGCATGATGGTGGAGTGTGCTACCTGGTCCTGAGACACGAGTGTTGACAGGCTCCGTGTGTCCTGAGGGGTCCATGTTGGGAATTAACAAGGCAGCCATGGGGCTGCTGACTGGAGATGCTCTGTACTCTGTGGCTGTGGCTCTGGCTGTCTTCCTGCTCCTGGTGGACCTGATGCACCGGCGCCAGCGCTGGGCTGCTCGCTACCCGCCAGGCCCTGTGCCTGTGCCCGGGCTGGGCAACCTGCTGCAGGTGGACTTTGAGAACCCGGCATACTCCTTCTACAAGGTGAGGGAGGTGGAGGTGGTGATGGCGAAGGTCACAGTGACCCTCAGCTGCAGACAGTGGTGGGAGGCAAAGCTACAGGCTAGACAGAGCCCTGGGACCCCAAGAGGAAAGGCGGAGACAGCATTCCTGGGGAAGGGCCTGCAGACCCTTTTGCCTTTCCAAGGACATGCGTGGAGTGGGACAGTCAGTGGAACTGGGAGTGAGTATAGGGTAGAAGTTGTTTAAGCCCCAAGTTTCTCCTGCTGACATCAGAGGGAAAGGTGCTGGTTTGGGGCAGTGGAGCCAGGGCCCTTCCTCAGGCATGAAGCTGAGGTTCAGAAGTGGCCATTGCCTGCTTCATGGTATTTACTCCGTGGGTCTTGGGCCTCTCTGCTCTTGTCCTTGAACTTGATTTCCTCGTCACTAACATGGGACTGAGGGGCCCAAACTACTGAGTCCTGATTCCTCCGGATCATAGCTGGGGGAGAGGCTAGATCTGTTTCTAAAGTAATTGCTCTGAACGTCAGAAGATATGACCGCCTGCATTGGGACCCGAGATCTCGGGGCTTAGTGGGACCTGGGTTCCTGCATGGAACCAGAAGTTCCACCTGCACTGCTGAAAAGCAAAAAAAAAAAAAAACAGTAAAACAAAAAAACCCCAAGGCTGTTCTCGTTTTGTGTAATGATCTTGGAGCTCCCGGCTTGACAAGCACCCTGATCTCCACACAAAGCTTCGAAGTCGCTTTGGGGACGTGTTCAGCCTGCAGCTGGCCTGGAAGCCCGTGGTCGTGGTCAACGGACTGTCAGCTGTGCGGGAGGCGCTGGTGACTCACAGCGAGGAGACCGCAGACCGGCCACCCTTTCCCATCTATGAGCACCTGGGCTTCAGACAGAATTCCAAAGGCAATGTGGAAGGGCACAGATAGTGTCAGTGCAGGATCTGGGGACAGTGACGAGTGGGAGGCCAGGGCCTAATGGGAAGGGTGATGTGGTCAGGGACACAAGGAACAGTCCTGTGTCCCTAGGGTGAATTCTGGGCAGGGTCGGGGGTTAGCTTGTTGGTCTCGGGAGACCCTGTACCCTAGGAATAGAGAAGAGGTGAGGGCACAGAGAATGTGACCAGTGCCCTTGGTCACTCACATGCCTGCCTCATGCACAGGCGTGGCCCTTGCACCCTATGGACCCGCCTGGCGTGAGCAGCGGCGCTTCTCCGTGTCCACCCTGCGCAACCTCGGCCTGGGGAAGAAGTCGCTGGAGCAGTGGGTGACCGAGGAGGCCGCCTGCCTGTGTGCTGCCTTTGCCTCCCAGGACGGTGGGTAATGGGCCAAGGGGCACCAAGAAATCACAAGGCAGGAAAGTGACAGAAAGGTTAACACCGTGAGGTACATTCCTTGTTCCCAGGACGCCCTTTTCTCCCCAACGCCCTGCTGAGCAAAGCTGTGTGCAACGTGATCGCCTCTCTCATCTATGCCCGCCGCTTCGAGTATGAGGACCCAGGCTTCATGAGGATGATGGACCTGCTGGAGGACTCTTTGAAGGAGGACTCTGGCTTGGTTCCCGAGGTGGGCTCTGGGCAGTCTGGAAAAGGAGGCAGATTTGCATACAGGGGCAACAGGAACAGGGCATCTGGTAGAGGATCCCACAGTAAGAAAGGGCTGGAGGTGGCAAATGTTAGAAAACAGTCATGGAGAGGAGGCCCAGGGTCAGGACTCCAGGGAGGAGACCCTCTACCTCCTGTCCACCTTGGGAGCTACTGACGCTCCTGAGATTTCCACGGTAGCATGCTCCTTCCAGCAGCCTACGCCAGCAGAGAGCGTGAAGAACACAGGTCACAGTGACATGGCCAGCCCCTGAGTTGTCCCTGAGAAGCTTGGAACCTGAAGCTGGTCTAGCTAAGGGCTGAGGATAGCAAGCACCCAGATCCTCTCTGTGGCCGGCACAGGTGCTGAACGCATTCCCTATGCTCCTGCGCATCCCTGGAGTGGCTGAGAAGGCCTTGCCTGCACTGAAAGCCTTCTTGGATCTGCAAGATGAGCTGTTGACAGAGCACAGGATGACCTGGGACCCATCACAGCCACCCCGAGACCTGACTGATGCCTTCCTGGCTGAGGTGGTCAAGGTGAGAGCCAGCTGCCAGAGATGAGGTGAGGGGCTGGGTGCTGGGGATCCAGTGAGGAGAGGAAAGGTAAGTTGGAGCCTGGGTAACTCAAGGGACCCAGCACCTGAGTAGATGGATGTACAATGAGGGTCATTTTGGGGCTTCCTGCATCTTTCTCTTGAGCCCACCCTCTCTGTCTGGCACAGGTCAAGGGGAACCCCGAGAGCAGCTTCAATGATGAGAACCTGCGCATGGTTGTGGGTAACCTGTTTACAGCTGGAATGGTGACCACTTCAACCACCCTGGCCTGGGCCCTGCTGCTCATGATCCTGCACCCGGATGAGCAGCGTAAGCGCTGCTGGGGCTGGGGGAAAATGATGGAGGAATAGTAGTAGCAGGGTCCCCAAGAGTAGTTGTGACACCTGTGGGAACACAAGGGCTTCCCCAAGGTTTTGTAAGCATGACGCCTACTCACCTGGTCTCAGCCCTTAATGCCAGGGTGGAGAGGGTCAGGGCACAGCCCCCGGGACTTATTCACCATGGGGACCCTTGTGTGTGCAGGCCGTGTGCAACAGGAGATCGATAAAGTCATAGGGCCGGGGCGGTGCCCAGAGATGGCGGACCAGGCCCACATGCCCTTCACCAATGCCGTGATTCACGAAGTGCAGCGCTTTGCAGACATCATCCCAATGAATTTACCCCACATGACGTCACGTGACACTGAGGTGCAGGGCTTCCTCATCCCCAAGGTAGGTCTGGGGCCCTCCTTCCCCAGCCTGGCCAGTGGATTCCCCTGGTGCTGCCAGGCCCAGGCTGGCTACGTGTGATGCTGAGCACAGACAGTGCCTCCCTGTCCCCACTGAGTCTCTGGGACAATGTAGTAAAGAACTTCCATGCCAGATGTGAGGCTCGTGTCTGTGATCACAGCCTGCAGGATACTGAGGGAAGAGGATTGTAGTGATTTGTAGTAAATGAAGGACAGCCTGGATTACACAGTGAGTGGTTTTCAAAAACAAAACAAAATAAATCCAAATTAAGTTTAAAAAGAAGTAACAGTGTTGACAGAGCCGCTTCATGCAGGCACTGGTAGCAGTGTGGGGCACCCAGGAGCCGTGTGCCCTGACCCTGTCACCGGATCAAAGAGCGTGCTGCGGGTTATACCAAAGGGATCAGAAGTGAGGGGGGTAGAGTGTGCTCGTGCATGCTGAGTGGCAGGGCTCTCTGTGCCTACTTTAGTGCATTTTCATGCTGTGCATCTCCTGCCAGGGGACCACACTCATCACCAACCTGTCATCAGTGCTGAAGGATGAGACCGCCTGGGAGAAGCCCCTCAAATTCTACCCTGCACACTTCCTGGATGCCGAGGGCCGCTTTGTGAAGCCCGAGGCCTTCATGCCATTCTCAGCAGGTGCCTGCTTTTTGGGTACCCGGTCCCTGTGCCCTTTTCAGGGTGCCTTGCAGGGAGGCACCCAGGCCGCAGTCTGACTGAGCCCTCTTTCCACCCACAGGTCCCCGCATATGCCTCGGGGAGCCCCTGGCCCGCATGGAGCTCTTCCTGTTCTTCACCTCCCTGCTGCAGCGCTTCAGCTTCTCGGTGCCTGAGGGGCAGCCCCGGCCCAGTGACCATGGTGTCTCTTACTTCCTTGTGATCCCACCCCCCTACCAGCTCTGTGCTGTGGCCCGCTAGAAGTGCCACCAAGGCCCCAACCTGCCCCAGCTGGGGCCCTGAGCCATAATAAACCAGTCTTTGCCAGTTGGTGTCTGAGTGTACCCCCTGACTCCCTGTTGTCTGAGTCAGCCAGGTCCCCTGTGTCATCCACCCTGACAGCCACTGCAGTCCACAAGCAAACTGGTATTATTGATGCTCAGGAGGTGACAGCTCACCTCAGGCCACCCGGACACCCTTCCCTACCAGTGGGTGGTGGCAAAGCCCAGGCAGCAAATGGGCTCCATGCGTGTCAGGTTTGAGGCAGTTGTGGTTGGGCTTGTACTGGGAGTCAGCCCAGTCCCTGGCAGGTGGCAGATGCTCCTGGTGGTCCCCAAGAATCCCCCAAGGTCTCAGAACCAGGGAAGCTGTCACACTCATCCTTCTGTTTTTTCAGAGGCAAGGAGAGATTGAATCAGCAGCAGGAAAAGGTGCTCAGGGTGGAATCCAGGAAGCCGGCAGGAGGGTTCAGCTGTGCTCTCTGAGGAGAGTCGCAGAGGTGGTCAGTGCTCCCAGCAGCAGGGTGGGACACACATGGTGGCACTGGCCATCGGGCAGCTTAGTAGGACCTTGCTACCGAGGCTTTTGTTGTGGCTCTGTCCTATGGGGCTGGCTTTTGCATGTGATTGACATCCCTGACTCAGTCTTTGTACTGCTGGGTCAGTGAGACAGCTCAAGGCTCCCACTGTGATGCAAAGAAAGAAAACTCCTACCTGGCACAGGTAGAGCTTGTGGCGTGCTGCAGAGCCCCAGGTGTGTAAAGGAACCTTCATCAGAAAGGGGTCCAAAGGCCTCAGCAAAGGCTCCCAGCAGTGGGTTTGGAGTCTGACATCCGCTTGCTGTCAGCAGCACTGATGTATCCCAGCAGCTTAGGTGACTTACTGCCTGGCCCTCTCCTCTTGGCTCTGAGAGCAAAATAATCACATGCACTTCAGCGTCTCTATTTTTCTTTTTCAATGATAAGATATCTCAAAGTATGACATTTTGCATTTGTGGTCTTTTGCTGTGTGTGTGGCCTGCCAATGTGTGTGGTGTGCTGAGAGGGAACCCGAGGCTCTGTGCATTTCTGCCCTGAGCTCCACCCAGGCCCTTTTCCCAGTGTACTCAGTAGCCTGCAGCCCTCAGCAATGCCCCTTTCCAGCTGGCAAAACTGAGGCTCTAAATCCCTGTGACAGTGGCTCCCATCCCCTCCTCTGCCCTCTGCTGGTGACCACCAGTCTACTTTCTGTTTCTGAGTCTGACCCCAGTGGCCATGGGGAGATCATCAGAGAGGAATCTCATAACTTTTCAGGTAAGGCATCGTCCTCAGGATTCCTCCATGTGGCAGCAGGTATCATGGCTCCTTTGCTTGAAGGCAGCGTAACTTCATTGTGTGGATGCCCAGGAGCCCCCAACCGCACTGTCTCTCCTTCCTCAGTGTCTTTTAAAGGTGGGCATCACAGTCTGAACACGTTCCATGCAGATTCCAGAAACTGATGATTCATAAGTTGTAAGTCGTGAGCTTTCCTGAGAAGTGTGGTCAATCTCATGCCTTTGCTGTGTGCTACTCATTCAGCAGGTGGGACACTGCTGTCACATGTGGCCTAAAATGATTTTCTCACAGTTTTCTTCCCTGGGCTGATAGTGACTTCAATTGCACACTAGGTTTTACTTCTCATGAAGTCCAATTTGTGTATTTTCACCTTCTTGCCTTGTCTGCAGAACCAATTTGCAGAGGTTTCAGTCCATGATCAGCTGGCTCCAAGGCAGGGTGGCCTGGCACTGGGGCAGCACATCAAGGTGGCAGAAGACACCAAGGCAACAAGAGCCAAACGGGGAGGAAAAGCCTCTTTTCCTCTCTAGATTATAAGCGGCACCCCCATGTCTGTGCCCTCCTGTCAAGGCTCAGGGTGCTTACATACTGAGTACCCTGACCCCTGCAGAGTTACTTCCTTAAGTTTCTAAACTCCTTTATCCTCCAGGTAGCAGGATGTATCATCCATTACTCATGGATTTTTTCTATTTATTTTCTTCATTTTTTCCCCTAAAATCTTTATTGACATCTCCTTTAACGTCTTTCAGCAAGGTTTTATTTTCAGTGCTTATGTCCTTCACTTCCTTGGATTGCTTACTTGCTGGATTTCCTTCTTTGTGATGCTCTTTTAAATGAGTTGTATTTTTCATTCTCATTTTCACCTGGCTCGGCCTGAACTTTGGATCCTATTGTCTGAGCCTCCTGAGCCTGCCAGTGTGTGAGCTCTGCTTCAGTAAGTTATGTTTTAGTTTCCGAACTGCACGGTTCCGAACTATTTCCATCTCTGCATCATCATATTGCTATTGACCCATGTGAGACCTGTGCTCATTACACACTTACTAATGTAGATGGCTAACTGCGTTATGTATTTGTTTTCAGTTATACAAGGGAAGAAATGAGGAAAAACAAACCCAAAGTTCAACAGTACTGACTTTCATGTTTGCCTCTTGATCGGGCACGTGGATCAGTCCGTGGGGGTGTACCTGGAGGGCGAACGGGGATTAAAATAAAAACGTGGGGGATACAGAGAGAGACTGAGGCATGTTGAAAGAGTCAAATCAAGCTCCGTTTATTCCGGAAGTGATCACATCTTTTATAGACCAAGGGCAGGCTGGTGGGACAGGAAGAGGCTACGGGGATGAATACAACAGGGTCATCGTCACGTCTGGGTGTGTGACGTAAACAGGAGAGGATTATGGTTAATGTAGGCAGACGCATTGAGCCCATAGGAGAGAGAGAGAGGGGCAGGGAGGCAGCAATGGGGCTGTCGCGTGGCTCCCTACATCTCCTCCCTTTCTATATTGTTTAATCAGGAGTAAGGCAGGCCCTGTGAGGACAGCGTCTGTCTTATGTCAAGGACCTCATGGCATGAACCCAAGCAGGCCTTACCCGTCATGGGCTTGCAGGACAGCAGTTGGTCCTGTGCCTGTCTTAGGTGGCAGTGGAGTTAACATGCATGTCCTAGTTGCCCGTCTCTGACTGCCTGTCCACTGCCCCAGGGCAGTTAGGCTGCATGGTCATATGGGCCATTCATGGGAATTCCTTCCCAGTAGGTTTGCTGATCTGCCATCTCCTTCTGGTGATAGTGTACCTGAATGAGCTTTGTCATAAATGCGTCTATCTGGTTATGAGCGTCATAATCCTCTGCAAAATACAAGGACTCACAGAAAGGAGAAGCAGTAGGGCAGCTAGGGGACCCAAAAGGGGCGCTAGGTAAGGGAAAAGCTCCCTCCACGCACACACATCGAGGAGAAGGGGTTGGCAGCCATTTGTTGTTGTCGCTGTTGAAGTCGTTCTTTTATTTTTTGGAGCTTGCCTCGCATAACACCAGATGCAGTCTATTTAGCTGGTTTATGTTTCTCCAGACCGAGAAGAGCCTCCTCCGCAGTCACAGCGGGTTGTGTGCATGGCTGTCAGCAGTTGTAGTCTGTTTGGCAGGGACCTAAATCCACCATGGGTGTGGTACGGCTCAAGGAGAAGGCTGAGTAGCAGCATAGGGCTCTGGGGAGTTGTGTCACCTGTAAGAGAACACGGGATTGTGCCTCAGGAAATGACATTATTCCTGGGCGTTGCATGGGGTCTTTGAAGAACTGTGTACTTGTTTTACACGGCGCTCAGGTAGCCATCTAGCCTCTCTGTCTGTCTTGTTGAGAGTAAACACATACTGAGCCTCGTCCCCATATGAGAATGGGATCAGGGCCATGCCATGAATTAGTCAGGGGGTCTTGTCATAGTACAGAAGCAAATTGCTTTTGTGTTTCAGAATGCCAAAAATAAGTGGCTGCTGACTGTCCAGCAGCATCCAAATTTAAAAAATTAAGGATGAATAAGGCGTGAGATAGAATATTTTTAGGTGTTCTCCTTGTGGAGTACCATTCCCCCGTTTTTTATTTTATCAACAGTGAGTTTTAGAGAGAGATGTGCCCTTTTAACTATGCCTTGACCTTGAGGGTTATAAGGTATGTCTTTTATATGATCAATATTAAGATGTTGACAGAAATGAGCAAAGGCAGAACTAGCATAGCCTGGACCATTATCAGTCTTTAATTGTTGTGGGCATCTCAGAACTGATAAGGTAGTTAACATATGGCTAATAACGTTTGGTAGCTTTGCTAGTCTGGGGAGAGGTACAAATGAAACCACTAAAGATATCTATAGTTACATGAACATTTTTAAGATTGCCAAACTCAGGAATGTGGGTGACATCCATTTGCCATAATGCATTGAGGATAAGTCCTCTAGGATTAACCTCAAAGTGTGGAACTGGGAGGTGCATCACACAAGAAAGGCAATTTTTTACTATCTGTCTGGCTTGTTTTCTAGTGATCTTAATACAGAATTACAGAAAAATAAATGGTAAGAAATCAACAGTTAATAAGTTACTCACTGTCATCCCAGAAACAGCTGTCCAGGTTACCAAATTAAAGTATGTAAAGTGACATCCAAACAGTGACACTGTCAACAGTTTTGTTTAATGATTCAACAAAAACTTAGTAACATGTTTATCAGTCCCACACACTTGCCTTCCATCTCAAAGAGGGCAAGACCAAACATATCAAAACCGTTTAAAAAAAAAGATTTAAAGAAATACAGATTTCAAAGCAAGTCCACTGGAGATCTTTATTGTTCATCTAATTGTCTCTAGTTTCCTCCAAACAGTTGTTCCCATCTTTACGCACATTAAATACACGCTGCATATTACAAAACTAATCAAATCATTACAGGATAATGAAGGCTCCTTAGGTTTTCAAGATCTGACACTGGGGAAGACAATAATAACTACCATAGTGTCTCTCATTCTCCTCTCAGCAGCTGTCCTCATCCTTATATATCCTGAAATTAAATTTAAGACACTAGACCAATATCACTCCGATCAGTTAAATGAGTCAAAGTAATTGACATTGGAATCTCTATCTCTGGAGTCTTTTTGTAAAGTGACCAGTCTTTCCACAGGCAAAACAGTCCTGTTCAGGCTTTTGAGACAAGAACTATCCAACTGCAAACCCCTGCAAAGCAGCAGCCGCAGCAAGGCCTTGCTTGCAAGCAGTTTTAATGTCAGTGGTACCAGGGATTGAACTCACAGCCTTTTATTTGTTGGGCAGGCAACTGTGCCACTGAGTTAAATCTCCAGCCCTGGGGACTGAACTCACAACTTTGTGCTTCGCTTATGTCATTGAGCTAAATCTCTAGCCCCTGCTTAATGCTCCTGAGGAACACATATTGCCCTTAAATTGCTTTTGGGCCTCTTTGTTGACATAGGCGTCCTCCACTATTAACATATTAAGGTCTCACCCATTGCTGGCTTGTGTATTGTGCCTGGCGATCTCTTTGCAATTTTTGTATATTCTGATTTTTACAAAAGATTATCCCCACCCGATAAAGTCAGTCGGGCCCAATTTTTGCCAATCTATAGGTGTGAGCCAGCCATCAGCCAGAGAATTTAAAACAGCAAGGGTGAAAGCAGCTGTGGGGGCATATTGGGCAATCGCTGTCTTTAATTCTTTTAACGCTGCCACTGTGAATGGCATATGAGTCCTAATGACTTGTGGAGCTAGCAGTGCAGCGCCCCCGCCGTCTTGCAGCTGTGTGGCGCCATTTTGGGTAGGTACGTTTGTTTCCGTCCCCGGAAACACCATTTCGGGGAGGGACCCATGCTGATGTGGCGGAAGTGAGGCAAGCACCATTTTAGAGTGCCACGAGGCTTGCCGGAGGCAGGTGCCATCTTAGGAGCACTATAAGGCTGTGTAGCTCAGAGGGCCTTGTGCAACCGTCTCCTCAATCTGAGGATCTGCATGCTGCTGGGCAAGCAGCTCAGACATTAAATTCCAATATGCAAAGGTGGTCAACGGAACCTTTTCCGGACTGAAAACCCTATAATAATCTTTTAAAGCATCTCTTACTCTTTTCCACCTCTTGGTATCTATAGATCCCTCTAGGGGGAACCAAGGGCAAACCATATAAATAAACTGAAAATACTGCAATAATTCTTTTGTTCTAACTCTTACCCCTCTTGTCTTGAAAGCCTTTACAAGGCCTCCCATGAACACTTCGTGTTCGTTCAATGCTTGAACCATGTCCAGGAAAGGGAATGGGGTTGATGTTCACTCACCATGACTCGGGCAGCACATCAGGTAGTCGTCCATGCAGGCCTCGGTCCTTGATTTAATGTCCTTTGGCTTTTAGCCTTAGTCTTTGATTTAGTTTGTTTTTCCTTTCGCCGCAGTCTTTGGTTCAATTTGCTTTCACTTTCAGCCGGCTTTTTCGAAGGGCTCCCTCATTGAATCCCCCGCGCCAGGAGCCCCCACGCTGGGTGCCACTTGATCCGTCCGTGGATCAAACCATGGGGTGTACGTGGAGGGGGAACGGGGATTAAAATAAAAACATGGAGGAGACAGAGAGAGACCGAGGCAAGTTGAGAGAGTCCAATCAAGCCCCGTTTATTCCGGAAGTGATCACATCTTTTATAGGCCAAGGGAGGGCTGGTGGGACCGCAAGAGGCTACGGAGATGAATACAAGAGGGTCATCATCACGGCTGGGTATGTGATGTAAGCAGGAGAGGATTATGGTTAATGTAGGCAGACGCATTGTGCCCATAGCAGAGAGAGAGAGGGGCAGGGAGGCAGCAATGGTGCTGTCGCGCAGTTCCCTACAGCTTCTGTTGTTTTTGTTTTTTTCTTTTTTGGTCCGGAGGATCAAGCTCAGAACCTTGTACTTGTGAGGCAAGCACTTATGCCACTGAGCTAAATCCCTAACCCTATGTTGTTACTTTGTCCAGTGATATTTCTTCTTGATTACCAGGTAGTGATTAGTATAATTCTTTTCAGACTGGAGAGTTGCTTCTACATCATATTCCAAGTCAGGCAGGTTGGCTGATAATGAACTCCCTCAACTTTTGTTTCGCTAGCTGTGTCCCGACTTCTCTTTGATTTGTGAATGGTACTTTGGCTACATAGAGAAAATTTCGTTGGCAGTCTGTTTACTGTGCTTTCTGTATTTAAATATGTCATCTTATGCTTTTGGGTCTCCATCACCAGTGATAAACAACCAAGTGTGACTCTGATGTTTCTTTCGCATGAGATGGGTCACTTTTTTACTACTTTCTAAATTCTTACTGCATTTCTTGGGGCCCAAAATAGCCCTGAGGATCCAACCCCTCCCACTCTAAGTCCCAGAATACTGTGAGGGAATATTGAATATTGTGAGGGAATACAATTCCCAGCAGGCTCTGCGCACGCTAGCGGACTACAAGTCCCAGAGGACTGTGGGAGCAGGCTGGGGTAAAATCCCCCTTAGAGGCTTCTCCGCAGCATCCTTGTGGTGCAGCCCTGCAGCTTCAGTCTCTGCTCTCCGCCCCGCCACCTCTTTCCTCGAGGTAGGGGTGACCCGCGCGGGACAGCAGGGACCGTCACCCGGGAGACCGCGAGCCGGTGCTCCAGGCTCCAGCCTCCTGAGGGCCGCCACAGTCCTGCTCCCGGGGTGAGGCCGCCGCGCTCTGTGTGGAAGGCTGAGCGGGAGGCCGCTGCTGTGTCCTGCGGAAGGGCGGAGGCGGCTCCCAGCACCGCAGTGCCGAGCCCCGCGAGGACCTGGTGGCTCCCGCTGCCCCGGGATGGAGCCGGGCTCCCGGCACCCGGGAGAGGGGAGCAGCGGGGTCCAGGGCCGCCCAGCAGGTGTCGCTGTCGCGCTGTGGCCCTGTGACCTGAGCCTGAGGCGCTGCAGTGGCAGCTGGGCGCTGTTTGAAGGGCAGATGCCTGGCGGGCTTCCCAGAGGCTCGGAGTGGGAAGATGCAGGACGCGGTGAGGGTCCCAGCTGGGTCTGGGAATCGCCGCAGAGAATTCTCCAGCTCCGCGGAAGTGGGGGTTTGTGTCCCGGAGGAGGCAGGAGGGAGGCCTGCGTCACGAGGAATGGGCAGCATTGATGGGAGTTTTGCAGGTGTCTGGAGCCCAGTGGGGTCAGGCGGTGGCTGGCAAATGTGACTGCTAGTGCAGCACCTTTTGTCTTGCGGTCCACCCAAGACTTGATTTTGTTTTATTTTTTGGTTACCAGGGATTGAACTCACAACCTCACGTTTGCCAGGCAGGCGCTTATACCCCTACTGTAAATCTCCTGCCCAGTCCACCTCATAGTTTAGCGGAGCCAGGAGTGTTCGTTTTCTGCTGTCCCTTTCCACAGAAAAGGTATTCTCAGGTCACTGGCCACCTCTGCTCCTTACTTTATTAGGAAACATTTAGAAAGTTTACACAGAACATACAAGTTATTTTACAGTGAGCATTCATAGGTCTCAGCTGAAACATTCAATTAATAGGAATTATCCTGTTTCTTGTCACCTACCTGATCATCTGTTCTGTGTTTATGTAACATAAAGTTAATTATTTAGATAAATTTCCCTGAAATACTCAAGCATGTACCCTATCAACTAGAGTCCCAGAATTCTTTCTGACTGCCTTGTATATGCTGGATATATGAGATGCAAAAAGTTTTGGTAGATTTCTCTAGGATGGGCCTCTGAGATATGGGAACCGCTTTGCATGTGCTGTTGAATTTCCAAAACCTGCACATGGTTATAGACTCACTTTAAGAGCACAGGCATGAAATGTGTGAATGATCCTACAGGGAACAAAATTGTGTAAAGAGCGACCAGAGTGAGAGACCCCAAAGGCCAGTTGCTTGAGCAGATTGCTTTAGTATGAGCTGCAGTCACCCCTCATCCCTCATGCTGTGTGTGTAAGGTCTTTATAAATTTGACCAATACTAATCTGCTAGTTTGGTGTGTGATTTCTAAGTATTAGAGGGACAGCGCTGCATGACACTGTTGTCAGGCTCATAGTTCTGATGAATAAAGATTTCAGCTTTGAGTCCGTTGGTCCAAGAATGTTCTTCCGTGCTCAAAATCACAGACCCCTCATCCTATTAATTTGTCTGAAACAGAAAGGAAATGGGCCCTGAAAAATGCATCTCCATTGTCAAGAATAGTGTTTCAAATGTAGGATTATGTTTTGCTTCTAGAGGATACACATAGGGGAGCAAGTATTTTGAAAACTCAATATGGTGGCATGTTCCTGTAATCCCAGTATTCAAGAGAGGAAAATTGCTGTAAGTTCACGGCCAGCCAGAGCAGTACAGTGAGACCGTGCCTCCAAATACATTAAATTAAAAAGAAAGCCATAATTTTTTGTGTTGTTCTCTCTGTCCTGAATGTGGAAGGCACACCTGTGAGGAAGCAGGATGCAAGCAGAACTCTGTGGTCCTTAGACTGGCAGAAAAAACAGAACCAGCCCAGTGGTTGTGGCAGGAGGCTTTGTGTTCCCATGAAGGAACTTAGAGATAGATGTCCCCAAAGGGAAAAGTGCCAGTTTCAAGTGGAGACGTCTGTCACCACACATGCCTGGTCCATACACTCTGGCTGTGAAATCTTTCAGGTGCTGTTTTAGTTTGTCCCCTGCCCCGGACACGTTACTGTACAACCATGAATTAAAGCAGGACATGTTTCTTTAGCTCACAGCTTTTAAAGAACTGGGTGCACAGCCTGCTGACTGCCATGCAGGAAAGGCGTGGTGGAAGGGTTTGCAGAGAAAAGCTGCCTGCTTCAAGGCAGGGGGAAGCAGAGACAGAGGAGAGGAGCTAAGGAAGGACACATACTCTGCTAGGTCACAATCCCAATTACCCCCTCTTCTGACCAGGCTGTGCCTCCTGACAGCATATTTCGCTGTGGATTTCTCTATGGACTATCCCCCTAAGAGTAGAGCACCCCGTGATCCAGTCTCCTCCCAAAACCTGTTCTTATGAACACAGAAGACATTTGAGAACTTGTAGACCTGAAATATAAAGGAAGTTGTGGAGGCTGCATTGCAACCCAGTGCTGGAGAGCTGGGGAAGAGCGAGCCAGGGGCCCGTGGCAGAGCTCTGTCTCCTCCAGGAGAGATAAACAGGACGAGATGCCTCCTTAACTGGTCTTTCCTACTCTACAAATTATTATCCAGTACTTGGTAAAATGTTTGGTCCAGGCTGGGCAAGATGTGGCAGCAAGACTGGTTCCCGATTGGTTGGAATAGAAGTTTCAGAGGACCCAAATCCCTTGTGTTGACATCAGAGGGAACTGCTTGTGGCTGGAGGAACAGGGCGAGAGGGTGTTCAGCAGCATTTCAGTCAGGCAGTTGATACTGAGAGAGGTGCTGCGATCAACAGCAGAGCTCTTGGCTGCTGTGTGTTCCTGGCCGTGACTGCTCTCATCTGTGTATTTGAGTTTTCTGATCTGAAAAATGGGTGGCTGATGGACCTGGCTGATACCCCTCTACTCTGCCCAGATCATAGCTGGGTGACCAGATCTAGACCTAAAGTGACCTTTGTGAATTTATGACGTGACAGCAGCATGCAGACACTAGATGTGGGGGGCATAGTGCTTGTCTAGTATAGAGGATGCTGTGAGTAGCATCTTCACTACCATAAAGATGTAGAAAAAGAAAAAAAGCAGTAGTACAGCTGGTTCTTGTACTTTTCGAACTGGGCTCCACACCTTGGGAGTGAGACCGGGACATGCATTGTGGCAGTCACCCCGGCATCACAGGCGGCCTGTCCCTCCACCTGCAGCTGCGATACGAGTTCTGGGATGTGTTCAGCCTGCAGTTTGCCTGGACTCCAGTGGTTGTGCTCAGCAGGCTGGCGGCTGTGCGCGAGGCTCTAGTGGACCATGGCGAGGACACCTCAGATCGGCCATGAATTCCCAGCAAGGAAGTAATGGGTTTGGGATAGAAGCCCAAACTAAAGGTCAATAGGGCACAGATGGCATCAGGGCAGAGCCTTGGGTGCAGTGACTAAAGGTGGACGGGGCTTACCGTGTATGATAATATGCTGAAGGGACAGTGGAAATCCTTTTCTTCTGGATGTGAAGCCTGGAAAAGGAGCTGTTACACGGTGGTAGAAACCAAGTTTGTGTCTGATCAGCAGGCAGGAATGAGGAGAGGATGCAAGGGCACAGGTTAGTACTTTCTGGACCTGACTCGGTTCTCTATTCCAGGGGTTATCGGGGCACCATATGGGCCCACCAGGCGTGATCAACAGCACTTCTGTATGTCCACCCTGTGCAACTTGGCCTGTGGAAGAAGTCCCTGGAGCAGTGGGTGACCGAGGAGGACGCCTGTCCCTGTGCTGCTTTTGCTAACCATACTGGTGGGCAGTGGGTTTAGGGACCCAAGGAGTGAATCATGTGCACAAGTGACTGGGAGAAGGGCAGCAGCATGACCTGCATTTCTATTCCCAGGCAGCCCTTGTGCCCCAACTCCCTGCTGAACAAAGCAGTGTGCAACATGATCGCCTCCCTTATCTGTGCAGGCCACTTTGAATGTGATGACCTGACCAGCATCAGGATGTTAGAGATGCTGGAGGAGAGCGTGAGGGAGGACAATGGCTGGATGCTTCAGGTGCTGGGTTGAAGGGAGTCAGTGCAGGGACACTGTCTTGCAGAACGGCTCTGACAGAATAAGGTGCCTGCAGGAGGGATGGGAAGAAAGCATCAGGGAGGATCACTGCAGGGAGAAAGGGCTGGTTGTGGCCGAGCAGACAGCAGTAATGGGAGAGGTGGCTGAGGTTCAGGGCTGCAGTCAGGATTAGAGCCTGTGTCCACGCTGGAAATGACACAGGCTCCTGAGATTTCCGTGGTAGGAGGTTCCTGTGGCAGCTCAGCAGCTGGAGAGAGCTTTGATGCTGGCACAGTGGAGGGAGGGGGCAAAGGTGTGGCGTGTCATGCATTGGGTCACCATAGAGGAGGCTGGGTGTGACATGGCTCCTGTGAGTCTGGAGCACAGGAAGCACCCAGGGTGCCTCTCTGCTGTCACAGGTATTGAACTCAATGCTACAGCTCCTGCACATCCCATGGGTGGCTGCGACGTCCTGCCTGCACAGAGGTCCTTCATGGTCTTGAATAATAAGCTCTTGGCTGAGTACAACACAGGCTGGGACCCAGACCAGCCTCCCCGAGATCTGACTGATGCTTTCCTGAAAGTGGTGCTTAAGGTGAGAGTGGGCTGTGAGAAGGGATCAGAGTCTGTCAGCCAAGTGTTTTTGGACATTTGAGGCCAGGTGGGGCCTCATCACCCCCCAAGACCCAGCACATGTGCTGAGGGGTGCTGCATGGGGACATTTGAGCCATTCCTCCCACTTCCCGCTGAGGCCACCCTCTCTGCCTGTCTCAGGCCCAGGGGAACTCTGTGGGCAGCTTCAATGATGAGAACCTTCGTCTAGTCATATCTGACTTGTTTGGTGCAGGAATTGTGACCACATCAGTCATAATGTCCTGGGCTCTGCTCCTCATGATCCTGTATCTGGATCTGCAGCATGAGCTGGGCTTGGAATGAATGGGAGCTTGTGGAAAGAGGAGTAGTGACGGGGTGCCCGAAGTTATTTCAGAAACTCTTGGTTCGAAACAGGCTTGACTGGGAATACTGAAAGAATGGTGCTCCTCTCACAGGGACACAGCCTCTAAGAAAGGAGTAGAGAGCATCAGGGCCCCATCTCTAAGGACTGACCCCTTTGGGGATGCTCGTCTGTCCAATCTGTGTGCACAGGAGATCAGTGAAGTGATATGGCAGGCTAGTGCCCAGTGATGGTGGACCAGACCTGCTGCCCTGTACCAATGCCATAATTCATGAGGTGCACGCTTTTCAGACATCGTCCCAATGGGTATTCCCCACATGACATCTCATGACCCTGAGGTTCAGGGCTTCCTCATCCGCAAGTTAGGACTGAGACCCTCCTTCTTTACCATGGGCACTCCCAGGTGTGGCCAGGAAGTGTTCTGTGATCTGGCCCTGATACCACTGGTGCTGCCAGGTCCAACCTGTGTGTGGGGTGCTGCACCCAGTGCTGCCCTGTGCCCACTGATCCTTCAGTGAAGTTGGAGGATGAATTAACCTAAGTGATGAGTTGTTGGAGAATCCTGTGCTCATGAGGAAAAGTGGGACTCTGGGTGCCCTTAGGATCATTGTCCTGTGGCCTTGCCATGTGAATATGGATGGGCCTGAGAAGCTTCTGGGACTGATGGATAATTGAGAGGCTCCTTGTGACTCTGTACCCCACTAGCCTGCGAGCTTCGTAGAGTGTGCTTGTAGATATTAAGTGTCAGGGTTCCTGTGTCCTGTAAGTCAGTCCACATTCATGCTGTGTGTCTCCAGCCAATGGATGATGCTCTACATCAACCTTTCATCTGTACTAAAGGATGAGACTGTCTAGGAGAAGCCCTTCCATTTCCACCCTGGACATTTTCTGGATGCTGAGGGCCGCTTTGTGAAATGTGAGGCCTTCCTGCCATTCTCCACAAGTCACTGTAGTGGACCCGGCTTCCTGTCCCTTCCAGGATACTGTTAGGGGGAGGAGCTCAGGCCTCAGTGTAACTGAGCCCTGTCCCCTCTTACAGGCCCCTGCATATGCCTCGGGGAACCCCTGGCCCATATGTTCTTCACGTCCCAGCTGCAGTGCCTCAGCTTCTCTGTGCCTGAAGGGCAGCCCCGGCCCAGTGACCTTGTTGTACCTGCCTTCGTAGTGACTCCATCCCCCTACCAGCTCTGCACTCTGACCTGCTCAAAGATGCTGCATGTCCCCACATCTACCCCAGATGAAGGACTTAGTGTACAATAAAAGAGTCCTCTGACTGTCACCTGGTGTCTGTGTCCAAACTTCTTTACTCAAAAGCAGCCCTGATTCCCTGCCTTATCTATCCCAACCTGATCACTGCAGTCACCACATGAGAAATGTGCCTAGTGATGCTCAGCAGGTGACAGCTCACCCCATGTCACCCATGGAGACCCAAGACGGGCTGCTGAGTCAGTGGCAAACCCTAGGCAGCAGTCTGAGCTCCATGGGTGTCAGGTAGGTTCTGAGTGTGAAGGGGTTTCCCTTGGGAATAAACACAAGCCCTGGCAGGCTGCTGGATGGCATTGGTGATCCCCAGGCTCACCCTCAGGTTCAGAGAGTAACTAGACAATATAGTACACATGAAAATGTTCTTAAGTACTCATTGTCATGGTTTATTACAGTGACACAGTACACATGCAAATCAGCAGCACTGAAAAGCACAGGGTTGTGTTGCAGGAAGACAGGCACAGGTTCAGCTGTGCTGTCTGAGGAGTCGCCCAGATGGTTGGTTCTGCCAGCCACAGGGCTGCCTGACACAATGGGCACTGCTTACCAGGGCATATGCAGTTCAGTCTTGGTGTCCAGGGATATTCTTGAGGTCCACTCCATTGGCACAGTGCACTGACTTGTTAGACCTCAGTGACTCAGTTTCTATCCACTGTGGGTTATATTCAGGCAGTCCAGGGGCCCACTTAGGCCAGGCTGCTGGCATAAATGGTGTGCACCCTTAAATCCATCTTGTCAGCAAGAATGATCTAAGGCCTTAGCAAGGTTTCCCTGCCACTCAACAGAGGTCAGGCATTTGCTCTGGCCCATGCAGGATTCAATGCATGACTGTGCCATGGTGACTAAGGCACACGTCTGCCTCTGGGCCTTTCCATCAAAATGGTCAAAGCCCTGTGAGTATCCATCTTATTTTGTTTCGTTGTGGCAACTTCCTCCACCACACTTTGTTCTTTTTTCTCTTGCTGTGGGTCAAACTCAAAGCCTTGTGCATAGTCAACAGATACTCTGCTAGTGATTTAACCTTCCAGCATCATCTTAACCCATTTGTAAGCATACTTCTCAGTGGTGTGGAATGTAGAATGCACAAAAAGCTCATTGACCATCTAGGGTGCTCTTCAGGTAAAACTGAAACCCTAATCCCCTTAGACAATAGCTTACATTCCCCCCACCTCACCCTCTGGCAATCACCCTCTGGCAATTTTCTGTTTCTGTCAGTTTGACCACTATGGGAAGTCACCCAAGTATAATCATACACTATTTGTGTTTTCTGATGGGTTTATTTCACTTGAGCTAACATACTCGGGTTTCCTTCATGTTGTAGCTGGCTGCAAGTCTTTCCCTTTAGGACAAAGTAACTTTCCATTGTGTGAATTTCTAGTAGTTCTCCCCTACCCTCTGTCAAACATCCTAACTTGGTTCAATTGAGAGTTGGAAAGCATAGTCTGAAAATCTCAGAAATACACAATTTGTGAATTTTAATTTGCGAGCTACTCTGAGAAACCCCATGGGTCTCATAACTTTTCCTCCTTCTAGTTTGCTAAGAACATGAATGCCTGTGCAGCATTTTATTGCTGTGTTGCCTGTGGACCTGTCACTTGCTGGGGTTTCTGACCAGCTGCTGCTGTGCAGCAGTCCTGCACTGAAGTTGGAAAGTCAGGAGCAGCCTAAGGCCATGTCACAGGGCTTCCCCTCACCTTGCTTCATCTCGTCCTGGTGGTGGGGAACAGCACACAGCACGCACACGAAGTGTGTGCAGCACACTAAGCTGCGATATTTGGGAGACTCCATTCATATACACTCGTTTTGGTGTATTGTTGTTTGTACTGGGCCTGATTTATGTATTACCTATTTGAGAGCTACCCTGGACGTGGCAAATTTCAAAGTCCTGACAGTTCTCGATAGTTTTGTGAGAAGTTACTCTACTGTATCCCACACTGCCTTTATCACTTAATGGTCTCATTAAGAGTCCACAAGCAATAAAACAAAACCAACCAGCCGAATAAAAAAACCTCAGAGTACACAGGCATCCACAGCCTCCACACCTGCCTCCCCTTGTTTTCTGTGGTTCTTTGATAAAAGCCATCAGTAGGGGTGTGAGGTAGGATCCCAGTGGGTTTTCATTTTCATTGTTCTAATAGTGAGTGATATTGAGTATCTCTTCATGTGCTCATGGGCCATGCTGGATATTTTCCATGAAGAATGTGAATTTATTCGTTGTTCATTTTTCAATCAACTTACTTGGTTTTCTTATTCTGTAATATTCTGATAGTAATGTTTTGTCATATTTGTGACTAGCAATTATTTCCCCAACTCTGTGGATTCCTTTTCCTTCTGTTAATGGTGACTTTTGATGCACAATAGTTTTACTTTTCAGGAAGTCTAATCTAGTTTTTGTTTCTTGCCTCTGCCACTGGAATCCCATGCAAAGTATCATTGCCAAATCTAACGTAGTGAAGCATTTGTTCTCTTGTTTAAAGTTTCATATGTATGTCATGTATTCAGGCCTCTGATCTGTTTAGGGACAGTCTGTTTGTGCTGCCAGCTGAGCGCTGTACTTTATTCCTGCACCCAGGGATGCATGGATTTCCCAGCACCATTTCTTGAAAGACTGTTCTGTCCCCATGGAACGGTGTTGGCAGCCTGGATGTATATCACTGTACCATTTTCAGTCAGATTGTTAGTCAGGTAGCTTTGGAGAACATAGTTTCTTTCTTTTACAAAAGATGGACTTTTACAAAGTTAGGTGGTGTAGCCTACTGCACCTAGAGTCTTGATGGTAGGACCTGTTGCTCGCAGGCTCTCAGTACAGCATTTTATTGCCCTCATAGCTCAGGCAATTGCAACGTGTTGATATGAGATCAATGTTATAACTTGGGCCCCGGTATAAAATCCAAGGAGGTAAGAGACCGAAAATTTAGGTGGCAACGGCTTTATTTCCAGGCCTGGCGACCAGTCTCTGGGAGCCAATTTGGAGACTGTGTCCAAGAGACTGAAGGGAGGGCTTTAAAAAGGGGCTGGAGGAAAAGTGGGGGGTGGGGGTGGGGAAACAAAGAAACCTGCAGAGCCATCAAACTTGTTGACCCGAGTCTGGAAACTGTATTGCTGTCCACTTAGCTCTGACAATCTCGGGAGTTCCTGGTGTTTCTCAAATTACTCCCATCCTACAGATTGACATTATCTCGGAGTGGCACATCTGCAGCAATATTTGGGGAAGAAAGTGGACAGTTAATTATCCCAGGACAGCTCGTTTTCGCTAGTGGGTCCAAAGGGGTCAAGACTTACAAGAAGCTGAAACTTAAGTTTTACAAAGATCTGATATCTAACTCATTTGATGCATACAGAACAAAAGGAAAGCACTGATTGAGGTTTGGGCCATAGTATTTTCCGGTAATTTCGTTGAAGCTAAACAGTTCTTAAAATTGGGCCAGGCTCATTTTATGACAGATCATCACCGGGTCGGGAAAAGGTCACCAGAAACCCAAATTCTTTATGGCCTAGATAGATAGGTGAGCGGAGAGGGAGGCAATAAGGCGCCATACAGAACAGAAAACGGTGGTTATGTGTCAAGGTCAGGGTAAAGGGTTAAACTCATACGCAAATCTCTCTGCACACAACCAGGTTACTTTAAACAAGTATAAATTAATGGGCCATTCTAGTTTTCTTTAGCTCTTTAGCGGAGAATAGAGGTGCCTAACAGTGATTAACAACCCTTGTTAGCTTGTTTTAGCACAACTTCTGTAGTTTGTAGAGGGCAACAATGGTTAACATATCAATTAGGTGAGATTCTTGCAATTCTTTACAGAGGAGAGTATTGCTCAACATATCAATTAGGTCACTTAACATATCAGTTAGGGAAAAAGGATAAAAAAACACATTTAGTAAGCCACTTTACAGGTTTGCTATAATACACATATAACGAAGCTATTTTCTTAGAGTACAACAATCTACACATCAGGCCTTAAGAGTTTTTAAGCTCCATTATACTTTTAAAGCACTTCCTTTTTGTGGCCTGTCATTGACTGAAAGGTTGACATGTGGCATGTCATTGTCCAGGATGTTTTTCCTAAGCTTTGTTTGTTACTGTGTATGTCCAACTGCACAGTAGTGTCATGGTTTTGATTACAAGACTTTGTACACATGGTTCCAATGGTACTTTGACATGACTTCTGGACTTTTTGTTAGATAAGTGATACCACTCAGTCCTGACAGTTTTGAACTTTGATCCGTTATTAATCTGGCAGTACATGAAGACATGCAATGTGGGATGCTGGATGGTGACAGGGAATCTATAGCTCCCTGTCAGTCACACAATCACAGGGTTAAATCACTAATAATCTACAGTGTGCCATGGGCACCCATGTCCACTGACTGAGGAGTAGTTTTTTTCCTTCAATTGTGGGGAATGAACCCGGTGTTGTACATGCTAATTTTCATGAATATGTACGGAATGATATTAAATGCTTTTTCTGCATCGATCGAGATGATCATGTTTTTTTCCTGTGATCCTATAAATGCAGTGTACTGCAATGGTCACTCTTTATGTGTTGAAGCATCGTGGTACTCCAGGAATACTTTCAATCAAGTGAGAGTGTAGACAGTGAGACACGTGTGTATGCAGATGTATTTAGGTATGTGTATACATATTCATGTATGCATGCGCACAAACACACACATGAGTATGTATATTTACAGTGCTAAAGATGCTTCCAAAAGCTGAGGAATGCTAGGCAACCCTCTGTCACACAGCCTTACCCTAATTTTTGATACAACTTTACACTCAGTTTCCTGTTATTTTGTTGAAGAGGTTCCTGTTACTTTGTTTGTGTCTGTATTCCTCACGGTCTGTTGGATTTTTGTTTTTGCTTTTTCTGACACAATACTTGTGTGTCCTTGGAACCAGACAAATGTTGGCCTTGTTGAGTTGGTTAGGAAGTGTTTTCTCATCTTCATTTTTGGGAGAGCTTGAGAAGTATTTGTGGTGGTTTTGCCTTGCATCATTGGACCGTTTTGTGGTGAAGTCCTGAGGATTTCTGTGCTGGTACATTATGTATATATTTTGGTACATTATATTTTACTATTGATTCCATTTTCTTGGTTCTGTAACGTCTGTTCAGAGGTCTTCTTTCTTCCTGCTTCTGTGTGGGGCCTGGTTAAAGCTGGACACTGGTGCCTTTGTGAAGCAAGGCGGGCCTAAGATCAAAGAGCACCAGAGGCAAACTGCTTCAGTCTAGAGAACACCCACCCCCAGAAAAATGCAAGCAGTCAGTTGCTAGGCTGAAGTTTAAATAAGTGTGCTACAGTGGTTGGGAATTCCTTTCAGGTTCCACCAGACCTGAGCTTTTGTCACATTTCTTTATTTTTCCATCTCCCCCGCCCCCGCAGGAACATCTAGAGCTGTGGCTGGCTGCTACATATGGCGCCTGCATGTGGAATGGGGTGAGAGGAAATAGTGGGAGCGGGACACTTCTCCCTGTTGCACACTTCTACAAAGGTAGAAGTGGACTGACAGTGTCAGTGGTCATCACAGGTATGCACTGATACTGATGTGAAACTTAAGGCAAATAATTGGGTTCACTAGGGCCCAAAAAATAAAAGGAGTTTGTGAGAGACTAAAAAGAAAGGGATGCATTGATTTTACCAGTTGTTAAGCCTGGGGCAAACAGAGTTTCAACAATCACAAATGTTAATGGGTCTGTTTGTTGTTTGCCCCACTCCTGTATATACCTTCCTTTTGTGGATTTTGATTAGAGTGGGTCTTACAACCACTAAGGATTTGGCTCAGAGTATTATTTTAAAATCAGTTCCTGAGTAGAAAAAAGATGAGTAAACAACAGCCACCCAGATAACCTTAACTGAGTCACAATTGACAATTTTTGCCTTCTCCATTCAAAAGAAATTTTGTTACTAAAAAAAAAAGAAATTTTGTTACATCACAGGCTGAGATTTCTACCCTTCATAAACTAGAGTCATCCTTTAAATTATTTGTTCAACACTTGCCCTTAAGAATGCAGATAAGTGCTGCAGTGGCCCCTCTCGTGAAAAAGGGGCTGCCTTGGCAACAGCTTTCACTCAGGTTATCCAGCCCCAGTCTGGAGAAAACAAGGTTACCTGTTCCATGTGTAGTTGTGAGGGACATTTTGCCTGAAAGTGTTCTGCTGCGGCTGAAGGGCAGCACAGCCAGTATCTGTCCCTTCAGCACAACCTCATACTATGTGTCCAGAGTGCAGAGGAGGATGTCATTGGGCCACGTGGTGTAGATTCTAAAGTGATGTGGAAGGCCAGCCAATTCCAGGAAGCTTCCCATATGAGCTTGCCACAGCTCAGCTAACAGTAGGGGCACCATGATTCCGACAGCTTCCCTGATAGGACATGGTCCTGCTCTGCGTGGCAGGCTCCTAGGGTGTGGGAGGTAAGATGGTCCCGATTTGTGGTTTGCTGATTTTTGTTTAAAAAATACTCTTATAGTAGACAATTTCAAATAGCCAGTAGAACAATAAGCAACCTGTAAACCTTCTGAAAATTCAACATTTGGCTTTCACAAGCTGCTAATAAGCTGCCGCCAGGATATCACTGTCTCACTATGTCTTTGTAGTGAGTCTTGATATCTGGTAATGTAAATTCTCAAAGTCTATTGTTTTTCAAGATTGCTGTTTACTTTAGGAGTACTTGCTTCAAATTCACAACCAATGTAACTACATTTGTGTGGGTCTGTTTTGCTTTCTTATATTAATTTGTTTTCAATACTGTGACATTGCACATGTTTTATTAGTCATATACATGTAAATGCTACATGATTTTCTGTGCTGTTATAAATCTGCTATAAATTCCAGACCTTAAAAAAAAGGTGGAAACCATTTTTTCAGAGGTGGCAGCTGCCATAGGCCCTGGGTGGGCGACGGTGCAGATGGAGCCCAGAGCTGGCACCGAGGCAGGCACTAACCCTCTTCATTTACCACCACCCAACTGTTGATGCCAAAATGTGTTTCCAAGGGAAAACAGTTCTCCCCTCCAGATGACGAGCCACTGCTAGCAGGGGAGCTCACCCACATCCCTGAGTGTGAGGCAGGAGCCTGAAGTGGAGGCAGGAGCAAAGACCAGGAGCCCCAGGCTCCCAAATACAGGATGTGAGATTTTCTTCTGCACAAAGGACAAAATTGCAAGCTGTTATATGGGCCTCACAGGATCTTTCATCCACTCTAATTAGCCCCTTTTCACACGCTACTTAGGTTTGCAGTGTGATGTGCCACATTAAACTGCCACCACTCATACCAAGCAGGAAGATCTTTTTCATGTGACTCACAGCCTCCAGTGTGTCACACAGTCACCCCATGTTTCCTGTTTAATGGGTCATTTACATTCTCATTCCCAATTGCCAAGGCTCCTGACTGTGGGATATGCTGCAATAGACAGATTGCTAGCAACTGTCACTTTTGCTTGCTCACATTCTGTGACCTGCAGAGTTGCTGATGTTCATGGGGTGAAGATGAGAGGATGAGAAAATAAAGAAAAGATGGAGCCCTTACTTTCCTGAAGGGAGGAGAGGACCTGCCTCTTCACTTAGGGGCATTTGTTTATACTTTTACCATCTTAATGTCAAAAGACATCCCGTTGTCCTAGTAACCACTGTTCAGATGGTATTAGTGGTTTTCAAGTGGCTGTGCTGATTGTTAACAACACTGTAGTGTATCAAATGGCTTCATGCCACCAGATGTATAGGTCTCCCAAAATGTAATGCAGGGGTTGTTTATACTGATAGACTTTCACTTTGGACTCAGGCCTCTGCCTTTAACAAAAACTTAAGAGACGTACATCCCACTGAAGGTCAGCAAGTTAGGTAAAGCTTCTTATGTATTAGATAGGGATGGTTGACTAAAAGGGGAATTTTATGTCAAGATGGAAATTCAGCGTGTTACAAAATGTCATCATGATGCTACATTGCTATGTATAGTTTTGATTTCTAATTTTCTGTGTAAAATATATAAAATATATAACATTCTATTGGGATTCAAATGTTAAAATAGCCATGGCTTGTAGGAAATAATCCTTCTATTTCATGTTCTAAGGTGCTTGATATTCAAGTAACATAGTGATGTTAATCTTATTGCCTGTATTACACTGAACTATTATCAAACTTTTCTTATGGGTGTTCAACAACTGAGGTTTGGAGAACACAAACTAGAGATAGAGATGGGCCAAGAGAATTGGCAATATTTTGGCCCTGGCTCTCTGAGGTCAGTGAGGATCTAGGACATAAGAGAGCCTCTGCTGTGACATCCTATACTGGGTGAGTCCCTGATCATCTCATCAAGGAGATTGTGGGACCACGGATAAGAGTGATCAAAGGTGCATAATGTGCCTACGTAAAGTCACAGGAGAAAAAAATGTCCTGAGCCTTCCTGGAACACACCTTGGTCAAAGGAGGGCCGTGACTCATCCAGAGGGTGACAGTGACAAAAGAAGTAAGAGGTGCTGTGCACAGTACAAGACAATTCCTGAGGAGGCTTAGTGGCCCTTGATAGATAGCAAGAGATTGAGTGCGGTTAATACAGGTCTCACCTTAACTTGGTCTTAGACATGCTGCATAAAAGTGTAACTACAAAATATATAACACAATGCCCTAGTAAATGTTAGCTCTAAAAAGAAACTCAGATCACTGACACTTTCTGACAGTTGCCAACTACACTGGTAACTGACTAATGCTAGGATTAATGAAATGTACCAGGTTAAATGGATAAATGCAGGGACCTAAAATCCTTGGACTGCAAATCTTTAGCTTAAGTAAGTTCACTCAAAATGAAAAGTGTTTGAGAATGGAAAGTTCCCCAGTTTTCTAAACACAGCTCCTTCCCCTTCAGTGACCACCCATCGCTTCCAGCTACAAATCAGAAATAGAGAAGATGTAGGGAGTGGCAGAAACTGGAAATAAGTCATGCGTGGGGGTCAAGCAGAGGCAGGTTCAGGCACAAATTACTCCAGAGGGAAGCTGCTTCACTCCAGAGAACACCAAGCTCCAAGATAACCCAAGCCATCAGTTGCTAGGCAAAGTGGTGTCACATGACATCAATTTGCCAGATGTTTAAATGAAAGCACTGCAGTGGCTGAGCACTTCCTTTCCTGCCATCTAGAGCGAGCTTTGCCTGATCTCAGCTTTGGTCTCTGTTCATTTTTCTTCCCCCAGGGACATCTAGAGCTGTAATGGATCACTACACTCTTGTTTCCATGGATTTTTGTGTCTCTAGGAATTTGCCCATTTTTAACTACAGAATTCTTTAAAACACTCTTGGATTTCTTTTTCTTTTCACAGAATCTGTAATAGCATCCCCTTTCAAGTCTGATCTTTGTTGTCTTCCTTCATTCTTATCCCACTTAGCAATAGGTTCATTGAAAGGACATGGTAGCCAGTAAAGCCTTGGAGGCGGAACCAAGGGGCTCCATCTTCCCTGCCCCTAGGAATTTACCTGTGGCCCAAAATAAGTACCCGTGGGCTACCTGTGCATCACTAATGCCCCTTAGGCACCACCCCAAACCTAAGATACATATATGCCCCCACTCCACGTGTCTGACAGAGAGAATTCCAGCCCCCGAGACCCCGTGGGTTCAGGGGGTCTCTTCCTGCATTCTTAAAATAAAGGTCATTTATATTTCATACTTTTTGTCTTTTTATCTGTGCTAGAATTGTATCATGTGGTTTCCTGACCGGGAATCCAATTCTATCATTTATCAGTCTTGTTAGTGCTTTTCAAGAATCAGTTTTAGTTTCATGAATTTTATGTGTTGTTTTCTGACTCTCTGTGTCACTGGTTGTTGCATCCAGGGAGCACTGACCTATATCCCTGTCCCCCACTGCACACAAACCTTTTTTGAAACAAGTCCATGCTGAGTTGCCCAGACTTTCCTTGAACTTGCAACCCCACTGTCTCATCTTCCCTGTCTGGGTTAGCAAACCCAGCTACTGAGTTTATGTCTTATGTATTTTCTCCCTTGTGCTATCTTTGGATTTCATATGCTGTTAGTTTTCTGGTTTTAATTTTGTTCATTTTCAGTGCAAGTATAGGCAGTTGTACATTTCCCCTCTGATTTCTACATTTTCCCTCTGATTTCTACTTTGGCTGCATTTGATGAGTTTTGTATGCTGTGTTTTCCTTCCCATGGACCTCAAATTATTTTCTATTCTTTGACCCATTGGTTGTTTAAGGAAACACTGGTTCATTGCCACACATCTGGCAATTTTCCTTCTGCTGATTTCATACTTCTTCCATCATGGCCAGAAAATAGTTTTATGTGAGTTCCCATTTTTAAGAACATATTGAGATGGTTTTGGGGCTGCTGTTTGGTGTATTGTAGAGAATGTTTCATGTGCACTTGAGGAAGATGAGTTCCCTGAAGTTGTTGGGCGGTGTGTTCCGCATCTATGTGTGAGGCCTCAGTGAGAATGGGGTTGTCCAAATCCTGAATTTGCATCATAATCCTATCTATAGTTATTTAATGCAATACACACAATGGGTTACTACATGTTAGAAATCCTATGTTCTTTCTGCACTAGACTTTTTCTCAATGTATGATAGCTTTTTCTCTTGAAGTCTCTTTGACCTCACGTCTATGACACTGATACATTCACGTCTGATCATTTGTGATTCCTGTTTGGATAGAATGTTGTTTCCCAAGCTTTTACTGTCAACTTCTTCTTTTTTTTTAATTTGACATTGGAATGTCAAATAAAGCCTTCCCATGAAGCAAGCCCAGCTATGGGGATGGGGAAGAGCCTCAGGCAGAAGAGAGACCAGGCCTTCCTGTGAGCCAACCAGTGCGCAGGCTGAAAAGCAGAAGAGCATCCCCACCCTGCCCCACTGACTCAGAGCACTCAGGGTGAGATGACAGCCGCTGAGGGGAGGGAATAGCTTGGTGCTGCTGCTGTTTGGTTGACTCTGCGGGCCTGGGCTGGTGGTCTGGGCATCTGCTTGGAGGATGGCAGTGCACATCATGTGAGCTGTGGGGGATGTCCTCCTGGTTTTTTTTTTTTCGGGCCTGGGCTGGTGGTCTGGGCATCTGCCTGGAGGATGGCAGTGCACATCATGTGAGCTGTGGGGGATGTCCTCCTGGTTTTTTTTTTTTCGGGCCTGGGCTGGTGGTCTGGGCATCTGCCTGGAGGATGGCAGTGCACATCATGTGAGCTGTGGGGGATGTCCTCCTGGTTTTTTTTTTTTCGGGCCTGGGCTGGTGGTCTGGGCATCTGCCTGGAGGATGGCAGTGCACATCATGTGAGCTGTGGGGGATGTCCTCCTGGTTTTTTTTTTTTCGGGCCTGGGCTGGTGGTCTGGGCATCTGCCTGGAGGATGGCAGTGCACATCATGTGAGCTGTGGGGGATGTCCTCCTGGTTTTTTTTTTTTTTTTGAAATCCAATGTTGTGTTCCATTTTACTGTTTTGTTTTGTCCCTGTCTGCTACCCTAAGCGCTACTTTGAAGATAGCAGTGTTCAGTGTTGTTCTGCTTGTTCTTGTTCCATGTGTTGTTTTGTTTTGTTCAATATTATGTTTTGGTTGGATTTCTTCTCTTTTGTTTTGTTTGATTTTGCTATGTCTGATAATCTGGACAACTGTTGTGAAGATAGCAAGATATATTATAGTAGGCATTTTTGATTTCCTATTAGCCTGTTTGGAAGTTCAGTATGACTTTCACTGCTTTGTTTTGATTGAGTTTATTCTTTTGTTTTGTTGGGTTCTATTCTGTGTAAAATAAAATGTAATAAAAATAAAATTCTAGCTTGTAATCAGCATGTAGGTGATCTTCTTTCTTGAGCCAATCTACAGTCTTTGGTTCTACTTTCAACAAAAGGGTTTAAATTAGAAACACTTAAATTAACTACTGAAAAGAAAGGCTTCTACCATTTATCTTCGTGTCTTGCACATCTTACCTTTAGCTGTTCCTATATGTTTGCATTACTGTCTTCTTGCCGTTAGTGGCTATTTTCATGTCGAGCTTGGTTACCTTTTTCTTTCCTTTTATGCATTCTTCTCTACTTTCTCATTGATTTCGTTGGTTAAACTCAGTATCTTAAACATAAAAACCTCGTTTCAGTAATAAAAAATTATATCATGTAGTACAAAGTCTGTTCTTTTCTATCTCAATCCCACCAACGTTATACTGTTATGTCCCAGATTACAAGTTTATATATTGTGTGCCGGATAACGTAGAGTTGTAATTAATGGGTTATTCATTGGTGTTTTAAATTAATGAAAGAATAACAAATATGGGAGGAGAAAATCACACAGGAGAATAAACAGGAATTACAAACCTAAGATTCAGTAACACCAACATTTGTAAGCGCCTGGGTGCTCAAGCTGTCTAGTGTTGTTTCTTACAGCTTTGAGTTACTGTCTAGTGCAAGTTCATTGCAGCCTGATGGGTCCTCCAGCGCCTCATGGAAGGTGAGTGCACTGTTAATGAAGTCCCTCTGCTGCTTTTTCCTGGCATTGTCTTGACTTCTTCGTTCATGTCAGGTAGTTCAGCCATAAGGAAAAACTTTGTGGAACACTCCTATTTTCTATCACGGCTTAAACATATTATCTCATCTTTTGAACTGCATAGTGTCCAATGAAAAATTAGCTGGAAATGAGTAAGGAAACATAGGGAGCTCTCCTTGCATGTGATGAGTCTCTTCTCCTCACTACTTTTAAACTTCTCACTGCAGTGCCCTCCTTGACCTAGGGTACCTGAGCCCATCCTGCCCATTAGTCCACCCAGAGATTGGGCTGGAAGAGGGACGGACTACAAGTCCCAGAGATCTCTGCGCACTTGCACTTGACTGCCTGTCCCAGGGCCTTCGGGGCCCTCGGAAGTTAAATCCCAAGGGCTCTGGGTGGGGCTCTAAGTATTCATTTTTGAGCCTCCTCAGTGGCATGTTCCTCTGAGTGCCTTGGCACCGGTTTCTGTCCACCTCTCGGTCCTCGGATCTCTCGAGGTAAAGGGCGCCCAGCCGAGACCTGTCTACCCCGGGAAACTTCGGGGCCTTGTTTCCCAGGCGAAGGATGAGGAGGAGGCTCCCCCAGCACAGCAGGGCCCCCCCCCCTCCCCCGAGATCCCGGAGGCCAGTTGGTGGGCGGTGCAGGGAGGGCAGGGCAAGGAGCTGGGGCCCCGGGTGTGGGGAGGCCGGCGCAGGGCTGGCGTCCACAGCCTTTAGACCCAGGTTCTGGAGGTGATGGGGCGGGCAGGGCTGGCCGATGAGGCGCCTCCAGGGGCATCTTCCTGGTCTGGGGCCCACCCAAACCGTGAGTGGGGAGAGGAGAGGGCTGTCTCTTTCAGGCCACCTTGGAGGCCGACCCCTGCCCCACCACCCGTTTAATTAGGTTCAATTGAAGGGTACAGGAATTTGACAGTGAACCTGAAAGGAGTCTGACAGTGACTGCACACAGACACCAGCTGGACACGCAATGTCTGTCTATTATAGTTTGGTCACAGTTCTGTTTTAGTGTATGTGCTGCGGAAGCTAGCAGGCTTGTCACATTTCTGCCCCCTCCCAAGGGTCCATGGGACTTTTGTTTGTTGTGAATTTCAAAGTCACGTGGGGGCCATCAGAATGTCCCGGTAAACTAGTCAATAGCACATATCAGCAATTAGAGTCCTAGAATTCTTCCTGCTTCTTGACAGAAATAACAGCAACCTGGGTATTTGAAAGTCTTTTAGCTCTCAGGTCTGAAAGGTCTTAGGTTTTTCCATGTAGTGTAAGTCCTTTCCCCTTTGTCTGCTTGCTGAATTCTTTTTTTTTTTTTTTTTATTTAAGAGGAAAAAGAGAAAAACACAAAACAAAACAAAGCAGTGTAAGGTTACATATAATACAGAACTACAAAAAAAAAAACATAACAGTAAGAAATCACCTGTTAATAGATTACATATTATCATCTTGGAAATAGTTGCTCAAATCACAGTATCAAAGAATACAAAGTAGACATTCAAACAGAGAGACTACAAACAGCTGTGTTCAATGATCCAAAAACATTAATATAGTCAGCTATTCAACATCCCTATACACACTTGCTGTTATATCCATTAGAGCTCTTTTTTTCCCTTCCTCTCTTTTTACAACAAAATTTACACATTTTAGATTTTATTACTCCTTAGTTCTTATTACTTTTTTTGGGGGGGGGAATAAAGTCAAATATGGCAGAACAAAGCTGTCAGTCAAAACCAAGGATAGACTTAGCACATGATGTAGAACAGAGTACACGGTTATTAACAATAGTTATCAACGTTGTCTCTTGTTTCCTTAAAAAGATTTGTCTATCTCATTAGATATTATAAAGTTGGACAAAACAGTAGAGAACAAGACCAATAAAACTTAGACATTGTAAACATTACAGGACTTCCAAAGGAGACAATAGTCAAACCAGAATGGGCATCTTAGTGAATCTTATTGCCTTCAAAGTAGTTGCCTATACTCTCAGACTTGATACTATCCCACAGAATGGAACAGAGTCTAATTAGTCAAAACAAGATCGTGGGAGCATTACAGGACTTCAAAACTAGTTAATAGGAAATCGAAAAGAGTTACTATTATATATCCTAATTTTTTAAATTTTTCCCTTAATTAAAATAAACATAAGAAATAAGTAAATAATTTTTTTAAAGAATAATAGTTACCATAGTGTCTGTCTTTTTCCTTGAGATATTTGGATAAAACTTCATATACTATAGCTTCAAATATTTCCATATCAAGAAGCCCAGAATAAAGCCTTTCTAATTAATAAGTGAAAAATTTTATAAGGCTTCAAGGCCACATAATGGGGAATCATGATTGCCACATATTTTCATATATTTGAATCATTACTTACATTAGGGAAACTATTCGGTATTCATACATGCGAGATTGATTTATTTTACTTATGAGTATGGTCTCAAGCTGCGCCCATTTATTGATAAATATCTCAATGTGATCCTTCTTTATAGCTGAATAATATTCCATTGTATAGAAATACCACAACTTTTTTATCCATTCTTCAGTTGATGGACACTTGGGTTGTTTCCAAGATCTGGCGATTACAAATTGTTCTGCTATAAACATAGGTGCACATATATCACTGTGGTATGATGCTTTCAGTTCTTCTGGGAATATGCCTAGAAGTGGAATAGCTGGAATAAATGGGATTTCCAATCCGAACTTTTTGAGAAACCTCCAGACAGACCTCCACAAAGGCTGTACCAGTCTACACTCCCACCAACAGTGCAGGAGAGTTCCTTTTTCCCCACATCCTCTCCAGCATTTGTTGTTGTTGGTTTTCTTGATCCTGGCCATTCTTTCAGGAGTGAGATGGAATCTCAGTGTGGTTTTAATTTGCATTTCTCTGATGACCAATGATGATGAGCATGTTTTCATATATTTATTTGCCATTTGCATTTCTTCATCTGAGAATTGCATACTCATCTCAGATGCCCATTTTTGGATTGGATCTTTGAATTTTGGAGGTCTGAGTTTTTTTAATTCTTTATATGTTTTAGACAAGAGTCCCTTGTCTGAGAGAGAGTTCACTAAAATCTTTTCCCAGTTTGTGGGTTTTCTTTTCACTATGCTGGAGATTTCTTTTGACATGCAAAAACTTTTTAATAAGAAGTGGTCCCAGTTATTGATTCTGGGAAGTGTTTCCCGTGCGGTTTGAGTCCTGTTCATGAATTCTTTACCTACTCCTATGTCTCCAAGGTTTCTACCCACTTTGTCTTCCAATAGATTTAGTGTTTCTGTTTTAATATTCAGATCTTTGACCCATTTAGATTTTAATTTAGTACATGGTGATAGACATGGGTCTAGCTTTAGTTTTCGGCAAATGGAGAGCCAGTTTTTCCAGCACCATTTATTAAAGAGACTGTCGTTCTTCCAGTGAACCTGCTTGGCTCCTTTATCAAAGATAAGGTGGTTGAGTGTGTTTGTAGTTGTGGTTGTATCTTCTAATCTATTCCATTGATCTTCGGCTCTGTTTTGAATCCAATACCATGTTGATTTTACTACTGTTGCTTTGTAGTATAATTTCAAGTCAGGGATTGTGATGCCTCCTGCTTTGCCTTTGCTGCTTAGAATTGCCTTTGCGATTCTAGGTCTCTTCTGGTTCCAGATGAAATTTAGGAGTGATTTCTCTAGATCTATAAGGTATGTTGATGGTATTTCTATTGGGATTGCATTGAATCTGTATAAGAGTTTTGGGAGAATGGCCATCTTCACAATGTTTGTTCTTCCTATCCATGAGCAAGGGATGTCTTTCCATTTTCTGAGATCATCTTCAATTTCCTTTTTCAGTGTATTATAGTTTTCACTGTATAAGTCTTTCACTTCTTTTGTAAGAGTAATTCCTAAATATTTCATTTTTTTGCTTGCTAATGTGAATAATCCAGTTTCTCTTATTTCCCTCTCTGTGATTTTGTTGTTTGAGTATAGGAATGCTATTGATTTCTGAGTATTGATTTTGTATCCAGCCACATTACTGAATTTATTTATTGTATCTAAGAGTCTTTCAATGGAGCTTAGGGGGTCTTCTATGTAGAGTATCATGTCGTCTGCAAACAACGACATCTTAACTTCTTCTTTTCCTATCTTTACCCCTTTTATTTCTCTTTCTTGCCTAATTGCTCTGGCTAGTACTTCCAGTACTATATTAAATAGGAGTGGTGATAAAGGACATCCTTGTCTTGTGCCTGATTTTAAAGTAAAGGCTTTCAATTTTTGGCCATTTAGAATGATGCTGGCTGTTGGTTTTTCATAAATGGCCTTTATTATATTGAGGTAAAGACCATCTATTCCAATTTTCTGTAGAGTTTTTATCATGAATAAATGTTGGACCTTATCGAAGGCTTTTTCTGCATCTATAGAAATGATCATGTGATTCTTATTTTTGGCTTTATTGATATGGTGGATTACATTTATTGATTTGCGTATGTTGAACCATCCTTGCATTCCTGGGATGAATCCCACTTGGTCATGGTGTATAATCTTCTTGATGATTTGCTGGATCCTATTTGCCAATATTTTATTGAGGATTTTTGCATCTGTGTTCATTAGGGAGATCGGTCTATAGTTCTCTTTTTTAGTTGGGTCTTTCTCAGGTTTTGGTACTAGAGTAATATTTGCTTCCAGGAACGACTTAGGAAGGATTGCTTCCCTTTCAATTTCATTGAACAGTTTGAGGAGTGTCGGCATTAGGTCTTCTTTGTATTTCTTGTAGAATTCTGCAGTGAATCCATCTGGGCCTGGGCTCTTCTTGGTGGGTAAGGACTTAATTACATTTTCAATTTCAGTAACAGAGATTGGGTTATTCAACAGTTTTACATCTTCTTGATCTAGCTTTGGCACTTCATATGCTTCTAAGAATCTGTCTATTTCTTCTGTGTTATCAAACTTTTGAGAGTAGAGGTTTTCGAAATAGGTGTTGATGATCTTCTGTATTTCTATTGGGTCTGTAGTGATTTCTCCTTTTTCATTTCTTATTGCATGAATTTGAGCTTTTTCTTCCCTTTTTTAAATAAGGTTGGCTAGGGGCTTATCGATTTTATTTATTCTTTCAAAGAACCAACTCTTTGATTTGTTGATTCTTTGGATTGTTTTCTTAGTCTCTATTGCATTGATTTCTGCTCTGATTTTTATAATTTCCTCTCTTCTTTTGGCTTTGGGCTTGACTTGCTCTTCTTTTTCTAGCTGTTTGAGGTGTAGCATCAAGTTATTTATTTGTATTCGTTCTGTTTTCCTGATGTGGGAACTCAGTGCAATAAATTTTCCTCTCAGGATGGCTTTCATTGCATCCCACAGGTTCCGGTAAGTTGTATCTGTATTTTCATTTTCTTTTAGGTATTGTTTGATTTCTTCTTTAATTTCCTCTGTGACCCACTGATTACTCAAGAGTGTGTTATTCAGTTTCCATGTGTTTGTGGGATTTTTGCAGTATCTTTTATCATTAATTTCTAATTTCAGAGCGCTATGATCCGATAACATGCAAGGGATGATTTCAGCTCTTTTGCACTTGTTTAAATATGTTCTGTGAGCTAATATATGGTCTATTTTAGAAAATGATCCATGTACTGCTGAGAAGAATGTGTATTCCGATGTTGTTGGGTGGAACATCCTGTATATGTCTATCAAACCCATTTGTTCACAGGTATGATTCAGTTCTGTTATTTCTTTGCTCATTTTCTGTCTGGTTGATCTGTCCCTTGGTGTCAATGGCGTATTAAGGTCTCCTGTTACAATTGTGTTACTGATAATTTGAGTTTTCATTTCTGTTAATAATTGTTTTATATAACTTGGTGCTCTGGAGTTTGGTGCGTATATATTTAAGATAGTTATCTCTTCCTCTTGGAGTTTTCCCCTTACAAGTATGTAGTGACCTTCTTTGTCCTTTATGGTCATTGTTGGTTTAAAGTTCACGTTGTCTGCAAACAGAATGGCTACTCCTGCCTTTTTCTGGATTCCTGCTGCATGAAGAATTGTTTTCCATCCTTTGACTTTCAGTCTGTGAGTATCCTTCTGGGTTAGATGGGTTTCCTGTAAACAGCATATGGTTGGATTTTGTTTCTTGATCCATTCTGCTAGTCTGTTTCTTTTGATTGGTGCATTGAGACCATTTACATTAATGGTTATTACTGTTAAATGCTGGTTAATTGTAGGAATGTTATCTCTCTGCTGTTGCATCTTTATCTTTCTGTTCTGTTTAATTATTTGCTTTGCTTAGTGGTTTTTTCCTTTGTGTATCTAAACTGTCTTTCAATATTTTTTGCAGGGTCGGTTTGGTGTTCATGAAGTTCTTCAGCTGTTCTTTGTCATGGAAGTATCGTATTGCACCATCTATTTTGAATGATAGTTTTGCAGGATATATCAGTCTTGGTTGGAAATCATTTTGCTTTAGGATCTGGAATATTTCACTCCATGCTCTTCTTGACTTTATCGTTTGTGCTGAGAAGTCTGCTGTGATTCTGATAGGTTTTCCTTTATAAGTGATCTGTCTTTTCTCTCTGACAGCTTTTAGTAATCTATTCTTGTGTTGGATTTCTGGGATGGTGATTATTATATGTCTGGGTGTAGTTTTATTTTGGTTATGAGTGTTTGGAGTTCTATATGCTTCACTGATCTTGATGTCAGTTTCTGATCTCATGCTTGGGAAATTTTCAGCTATTACTTCTCTAAATATCCTCTTGACATCCTTTATGTTGTCTCCCTCTCTTTCATTAATCCCTATCATTCTTATGTTATTCTTCTTTGCATCGTCTTGCAGTTGTTGAATTGTTGTTTCCTGATTCCTTGTTATTTTCAAAAGATCTTTCCTTTCCTGTTCACTAGCTGCAATCATGTCTTCAAGGTCTGAAATTCTATCTTCACTTTCATTAAGGTGGTTTTTACAACTTTCAGTGGAGTTTTTTATTTCCTGTATATCTCTGTGCATCTGCATTATGTATTCTGTTTGTTTCTTATATTGCTCGTCTAGGGATTCTATCTTTTTGTTTAGTTCCTCCAATTTTTTATCTGTGTTTTCTTTAGATATATTTAGAATCTCTTTCATTTCTTTTATCATTTCTTCTTTTATCTGGGAGATTATTTCGAGCTTGAATTTCTTTAAAGCTTCCTGGAGTTGTTTGTCAACTTCAGTAGCTATTATGTCCGATATATAAGGTGGATGGGATATATTTTCTTCTATATACATTGCTCCTAGGGTTTCCTGAGATGGGCTGGAGGTTTGAGGTTGTAATTTGGTCTTTCGTTTTGTCATTTTGTATATTTCTGTGTTTCAAGTGTTATTTGAAAGCTTCCTCAGGATCTGTTGAAAATCCCCTTCTATGCTTGGAGCTACTGAGACTCTGACACCGCACTACCCCAAGCCATTGGGCCTGCAGAACCAGTGTCCCTCCTCTGCCTGCTCAGAACTCCGCAGTTCCAGACAAGCTGGGCCTCAGGGACACTGTGCGCCCACCTGCCCCTTGGAAGATCCACAGCTCTTCAATTGCAGCCGGGTTAGGGTGCTCTCCACAGGCCGCAGTGCCTCAGGAGCCTGTGTTCCCTCCCTGCTTGCAGAGATATCCACAGTCCTCTGGGGGGGAGGCAGCTGTAGTGGCCTCTAACCCACTGCCCCACTTCTCTGCACCCAGAAGCCTGGGGGGTCCGGAACAGTCTGAGATTTGGGCAGACTGTGCTGGGCACTCACCACAGGCTGAGGTGCCTCAGGAAGCTGCGATGCCTCCCTGCTTGCAGAAGTATTCAGTCCTTCAGACAAAGGAAAGGGCTTCTGTAGGGACTCTGGATCCGCCCAGCTCCTCCTCTGCAGGAGATGGCTAGGTGCGGCTGGGCTCGGGGGTTAGTGTAGGCCCGCCCATCCGTCAGGAGCTCAGCAGACTTCCAAGTGTAGCAGGGGGGGGGGGATGGGGAGGCAGCTGTAGTGGCCTCTAACCCACTGCTCCACTTCACTGCACCCAGAAGCCTGGGGGGTCCGGAACAGTCTGAGATTTGGGCAGACTGTGCTGGGCACTCACCACAGGCTGAGGTGCCTCAGGAAGCTGCGATGCCTCCCTGCTTGCAGAAGTATTCAGTCCTTCAGACCTGCTTGCTGAATTCTTACCTGTCATCCAGGGAGGTACTACCCTAGGGTCATTGTCCCAGCTGAGGAAGCAGTCCAAGCTCCTAAGTGACTGTCTCCTGGCTGTCAGATCACAGGGAGGAGGGAACTGCAGCCAGTTATCCTGAAACAGGAGTTGAATGGAAAGAGCAGAAGAAAACTTGGACTCTAGCAGCTGTAGACAAACTACTTTTTCAGTCTAAATCTTCGGTCATCAACTACAGCTTTTTGCTGAGGAAGTCAAAGAATGTGCCCTTACTATGGCTGTGTTCTGGCAAAGGGCTCTGAATAGTGGACATCTGAGTTAAGAGTAGCATATAAAGTTCACTCGGGTGACACCAGCCCTCAGGCATAGGCAGTGTGTATGGATAGTGGTGAGACATGCAGGCAACTTCCTAAGGGCAGAAGTTTACAGAGGTGGCCGGGGATGTAGCTCAGTGGCACAGAGCCTGCCTGGCAAGCACAAGGTCCTGAGTTTGAATCATGGAACAGGGGAAAAGAAAAGTGGACATTGGTAGGACTGGGCTATGAGGTTGAGCCCAGACTTTTGCCTTTAAATGTTGACTATTAGGTGAAAGAGTAGATCTGAATGCTTTTGAACGTGCAGTTTGTAGAACTTGCCATCTGGTTAGTGTTTCCGAGAATGCTGTCAGCTGTCCCCCTCGGTGTCTTGGCTGCAGACCTTGTCCTCCAGTGCAGTCTATATGGCATGTGCTGCTCAGTTCTGTGGAGAAAATGGTCCCAGGCATAGTTCCTAAGGCTCATGACCTGGCTGGGAGATGAGTCCTTTAGCCTAAGACGCTAAATCCCCGTGACTGTGACTGACCATTGGCCAGGCTTGCAGACCACTGTTTCTGATGCTTCTGTACATAGCAAGCTCATCTTCCCTTCTCAGTTGGAGAACTGTGTCACCGGGACTCATCTGACGTATTGAGTTTTGCTGAAAATCTTCTGTAATGTTTTTCTCAAGGGTGACTTGCCTTCCCAGGTGGGTGATTTCCTGAGGGAAGGACCAAGAAAACAGTGACCCCTGTCTAAGGTCCCACAATAGTATTCCAACTGAGTAAATGACTATATTCCTGTGAAGACAGGCATTTATTATTATTAAGCACTCAGGGAAGTTTTCATATTTAATTATCATCACTTCTCAACTGTTCACTAAGATCAAGTGTATTGTCTAATTTAAATTTGCAACTTAGACTTGTCATTATTTTGATTATTATTTGTACCAGGAATGAAACCCAGGGCCTCGCGCTTGCCAGGCAGGCACTGTGCCACTGAACTGCATCCTCTGCCTATTTTCTAAGATACTTTAATAAGTAAAAATACTTTTTAGTAGCTGTAATATAGGAAGCACAAAAAGTCTATCAAGTGTTCATGACCTTGTTCAAATTACACATATATTGCTACTGCTCAAAAGCTTGCGTACATATTAATTTTTGGACAGTATAAAGTTGCAAGCAGTGTTCACTTGAAAGAAAAGTTTGATCAGGTCTCCCTGCCAGCTCCTCTAAGACCTCTCCTCCCAGAGACCTCTCTTCACACTCAGGCCTCCCTCACTGTCATGCCTGACTCACATAGTCACTTTTTAACATTATGGACATTTGTGAACAACTGTGTTGAAAAATGAAATTAGATCAAAAACTTCTGACAAGCACCTAGAGAAATCTGTAAGAATTGGAACCACTTGGTCAGCCCAGACAGTGATGCATTATTTTTCCTAAAACACGGTCAAATATGCCCCTAGCTTTCATGTGGCCCTTTTTAGTGCTATAATAAAATACTGAAAAGGTCACTTGCTTACGTACATCTGTTGACTGTACTAATAGCTAAATGCAGGCTAAGACAACTCTTCAAGCAGTGTGGCCCAGATGAGCCTAAAGGTTGGATACCCGTCCACTAAAGTGAGTCCATCCTCTTTAGCTGTCGGATTCCTCACTTGGCTGTGTGGCCTGGGACACTGTCTTAGTTTGAGTGTCTCTCCAGTTTCTCCATGAAGCCTTCAAAAAACTATCCCAGCCTGATGCATTCAACAACCTGAGGAATTTCCCCCATTGCTCTCAAAGTGCTACTGGCTTGGCATGCCAGCCCTTGACTTTTCTCCACCTCCTCTGGGATATGGACCTTAGTCTCTCTAAAAGGAAGCAAGTTGACATGCATCCTGGAAGACACTTTTCCACTTTGAGCCATCCCATGGTACCCAACGCAGCACTAAGACATGTTGAGCTTCTGTTCAGTTCTGTCCATGTGCCTGCGCCCCTGGGTATGAGCTAGAAATGAGAGGATGGCTAGATACAGCTGTAGTTTCCCCTGTGTCTGCTGTGCCCTAGCCACTCCCTCTAGCCTTTGGCTGCAATCAACAGAGTAGGTTGGCTCCCAGCACAGGGCAAAGTGCAGCCCAGGCTTGTGTAGAAGGGAAGCTGCTACATTTGCAGGGAGTGGTAAGGGTGTGCTGCCTTGTCCTAGGTGCCTGGAGCAGTGAGGGCCACTGGTTGTGTGCAGAGGACTCGGTGGTCTGCCAGGCACCATGGGGCTGCTGACTGTGGATGCACTTTTCACTGTGGCCTTGGCCGTGGCTGTGTTCCTGCTCCTGGTGGACCTGATGCACCGGCGCCAACGCTGGGGTGCTCGCTACCCGCCAGGCCCTGTGGCACTGCCTGGGCTGGGAAACCTGCTGCAGCTGGACCTGCACAATATACCATACTCCTTCTACAAGGTAAGGGAAATGGTAGGAGGGGAGAAGAGAACATGGTGACCTCCCTGTAGCCGACAATTGGTGGCAGGCAAAGCCATAGGCCAGACAGGCCCGAGTTACTCTATGAGGTTTCCCTGGGAAGGCTGCACCCCAGGAGACTGAGTGTGTGATGTGTCAGGACAGAGTCGGCACTCTTAGCAAGAGAAGAATGAAGTGGAGGTGAAGGGCACAGCAGGACACTGAACTTTCTCACTGCAAAATGTGGAGGACAAAATCCAGGAAATGAAGCAGGACGTTGCAGCAGCTGTGGCCCGCAGATAGCCGCAGTGGAAGCTGTGTATGCCCTGTGTACATTCTGCTGGTTTCCCATTAAGGGGAGTGGGCCAGGGAGCTGAGCAGCATTTCAGTTGGGAAATTGAGGTTGAGACCAGGGCCATACCTGCTCAGGTCTTACGCTGCTGTGAATTGGGGCCTCAGTGCTCACATCGGTGATCCTGAGATTCCTCGTCCATAAAATTGGATGGTGGAGAACCCTACTCACAGTTCTGTGACCCTCTCAGGGCATAAGGGGGTGGTGGGATCTGAATGTACAGTGAATCTTTGACCTCTGAGGACATGGCCCCAGCATCATAATGGCAGATGTTGTGCTGGAGTGGTGCTTCATGGGAGAGTGATTGTCACAGCACAGATGAGGCTTTGAGTTGTACCTGCGCTGCCATGAAGAAAAACAGAAAGCCACCAAGTCTCATTTTTGCTCTGCTTCACCTAGGTCCCCAAGGGCTAGAGAGGGTGTCCTGCAATGAGAATAGTTCCTCAAATTTCATGGATACCTTAAGTCACTGAGCATCCAACCCTTCCACCTCTAGTTAAGGTGCCGCTTTGGGGACGTGTTTAGCCTGCAGCTGGCCTGGAACCCAATAGTTGTCTTCAATGGGCTGGCATCTGTGCGTGAGGTGCTAGTGAACCACAGCGAGGACACCGCAGACCGTCCACCAGTGCCCATCAATGAACACATGGGCTTCGGACCACGATCCCAAGGTAAGGGTGATGGGGCATGGGAGGCAGTGGTGAAGGGAAAGATTGGCAGGGTCTACTCGGGCAGTGATGTGATCAAGGGACACAAGGAAAAGCCAACACATTCTTGGGATGAAGCCTAGAAATGGAACCTGGAAATGTTGGTGGTGTGTCAGGATTGAGTCTCTACCCTTAGAAAGAGAAGAATGATGGGGAGACGTAAAGGACACAGCGAGATAGAATTAGTCATGAGCATATTGCACATATGCCTGCATCCTAACCAGGCGTGATCATGGCACCCTATGGACCCGCCTGGCGTGAGCAGCGGCGCTTCTCTGTGTCCACCCTGCGCAACTTCGGCCTGGGGAAGAAGTCGCTGGAACAGTGGGTGAATGAGGAGGCCGCCTGCCTGTGTGCTGCCTTTGCCACCCAGGACGGTGAGTGGTGGGCTCTACACACAAAAAATGTATAATGTGACGGGAGTAGGCGACAACAGGGACCCACCAATCCGTATGCTTGTTCCAGGATGCCCATTTAGACCAAATACCCTCCTGAACAAAGCAGTGTGCAATGTGATCGCCTCCCTCATCTATGCACGTCGCTTCGAGTATGATGACCCACTCCTGAGCAGGGTATTGGACCTGCTGGCAGAAACTGTGAAGGAGGGCCTTGAGTTGATCCCCCAGGTGAGGGGCTCATGGGAATCCCACAGAGACTGCTCTGTGCACAGGGTCTCCATTGGGAAGGGTAGTTGTGAGGGCTCCCGGGTAGAGGGAATCTGAGAGGCCTTTTCAGGAGGAAAGCCCAGGGTGGAAAATTTTGGACAACACTAAAGGGAGAGATTGCTCAGGCAGATCCAGAGAGGGTCAAATACTGCCTCCTGTCTACCTTTAAAGCCAATGAGATTTCCAGGGTAGGCTGTTAGTTGTGGCATCCTAGGGCCAGGAGAGAGTATAGAGCCTGGCACTTGGCAAGGAGCAGGCCACCAGTGGGGCCAGGCAGGTCCTAGGTTCTCTCTGTGACTGTCACAGGTGCTGAATTCATTCCCGGTGCTCCTACGCATCCCAGGAGTAGCTGGCAGGGTCTTTCCCGCACAGAAGGCATTCTTGGCCCTGATGGATGAGCTGGTGACAGAGCACAGGGCAACACTCGACCTGAGCCAGCCACCCCGAGATCTGACGGATGCCTTCCTGTTTGAGGTGGACAAGGTGAAGTGCTGATTCTAAGGGAGGGATTAAGGACTGTAGGTTGAAGCTGTTGTGAGGTATGATATATGGTGGGTTCTGGGGTCTCTAGGGTCTGAGTTTAATGCAGTACTCAGCACCTATGTATATGGTACAGATGGGGTCCTTTAGCAACTTCCTTCCTCTTCCCTCTGAACCTGCCCTCTCTGGCTGGCCTAGGCCAAGGGGAACCCCGAGAGCAGCTTCAATGATGCGAATCTGCGCCTGGTTGTGGGTGACCTGTTCACGGCAGGGATGGTGACCACTTCGACCACGCTGGCCTGGGCCCTGCTGCTCATGATCCTGCACCCGGATGTGCAGCGTGAGCCGAACACGGATGGGGGGAGAGTGAGGGAGGAAAGGTAGCAGTAGGGTCTGCAAGCTGAGTTCATGGATACCATGAACTTTCCAAGGTCTTGTAAGCACGATGCCCTTCTCACTGGACACAGCCCTTGGTGGAGGGTGAGAAGGCCAGGGAACAGTCACTGGGCACTAACTGTCCATGGGGACTCTTGTCTGTGCAGGCCGTGTACAACAGGAGATCGATGAAGTGATAGGACAAGGGCGGCGCCCAGAGATGGCGGACCAGGCCCGCATGCCCTTCACCAACGCCGTGATTCATGAGGTGCAGCGCTTTGGAGACATCATCCCAATCAATTTACCCCACATGGCAACACGTGACATTGAGGTGCAGGGCTTCCTCATCCCCAAGGTAGGCCTGAGGCCCTCCTTCCCCAGCATGGGCACTCCCAGGTGAGCCAGGTAGCACCCAAGCCACCCAATCCAGGATTCTATAGGTGCTACCAGGATCAATGTGGGTGTACATGATGCTGACTGCAGAGAGTATTACCCTGTCCCCGCAGGGCCCCTGGGATGATAGAATGAAAGCTAAAACAAGTGTATTGGTGGAGCAGCTACTCAGAGAAATAGGTGGTAATGGGACACCAGGGAGCCTTACCACTTGGACGTGCCATGGCATTATGGAGGGTGCTGAGAAATTTCCAGGGCTGAGGATTCACTGAAAGGGTCCATTTGTGTACCTGGAAGAGTATGCTTGTGTGTGCTTGTGGCAGAGGTACTTGTATGCCCTATCGGAATCCACCTTCCTACCAGTCATCCTTTGGCAGGGGACAGGGTTAACTGTCAACCTGTCGTCTGTGCTGAAAGATGAGACTGTCTGGGAGAAGCCCTTCCACTTCCACCCGGAACACTTCCTGGATGCTGAAGGCCACTTTGTGAAGCATGAAGCCTTCATGCCATTCTCAGCAGGTATTTTTGGGGTGCCTGGCTCATTGATCCCTCTCAAGGATGCCTTTGAGAAGCAGAGTCCAGGGCCCAGACTGAGCCCCATGCCATCTGCAGGCCGCCGAGCATGCCTTGGGGAGCCCCTGGCCCGCATGGAGCTCTTCCTGTTTTTCACCTGCCTGCTGCAGCGCTTCAGCTTCTCGGTGCCTGAGGGGCAGCCCCGACCCAGCGACCAAGGTGTCTTTGCTATCCTGAACAGCCCTTCCCCCTACGAGCTCTGTGCTGTGTCCCGCTAAAGGACAGAAACTGAGCTTTGCTGAATTTGGGCACATGAAGTGAAATAAAATCCTCTGTGACTACAAACTGGTATGTGGGTCTCACCCTGCAGCTAGCCCTTGTCCCTGATGTATCCATAGCTGCTCTTCTATGTGAACCCTAATGCTGTCCTGGCCACTGGATTCCAGGAAAATCCAGTGGGTTTACAGATGCTCAGTTGTTCATAATTCACCCCGTGTTACCCCTGAGACTTAGCCCTGGCTCTGAGTTGTTCCCAGCCCCAGACAACATTCTGGGCTCTTCGGGTCTCAGATAGGGGTTAAGGGTGAACAGGTTTCTGCTCTGAATCTCTGTAATCTTTGGCTGACTGACGGATGATACTGGTCATCCCCACAACCCTACTCATATTAAGTGAAGTGCTAGGTTTCACAGAACTAGAAAGGCCATTACTCTCACAGTTATATTTAGGACGAGGAGAGGGTAAAGATGAAAATCTGCATCAGTCAGAGTCACACTGGGCAGAGTCCAGGAAGATAGGCACAAGCATTCTGCCATGCTATCTGAGGAAAGTCGTGCAGATGATGAGATCTCCAGCCACAAGGCAGGACACAGATTTACTGCTCATCAGGGAGGCTCAGCTGACCCTGTGTCCAAAGATCCGACCTCATCGCATGGAGCATGCACATAGTTGACTTCAGTGGCTTACTAACCATCTCCCCCTGGGTCAGAATCAGACAGCCTGAAACCCCACTAGGTCACAGTAGTGGAAGAAACTGTAGGATGTGCCCTATAAATGCTGCTATACCAAATCACTGTTACCAGGAAGTTTCTGCCATGGCTTTGGCTTAGGTTTCCCAGCTGCCCATCAGGAATGAGGAATTGCTTATTAGCTTATTGAGGTTTCAGTCAATAATCAGGTGGCTCAAGCCAGTGTGACATGGCAGAGGGGCAACATTGCATGGCAGCAGAAGACAGTAACAGCAACAAGGGCAAAAGGCGCATGGGGAGAAGCAAGCTTCTTTTCCTCCCTTCTGCTGCCTGCAGGCTACCCACCTTAGGATGTGTATAGTACTCATAACCACAGTCCCAGCACTGAACAATGAACCAATCGCTAATTCTACATTAAGTTGCCTCCAAAGTTCTAACGCTCAAGATTGCATGAGGCTTTGGTGGGACATTCAGAGACAAACCATAGCACTGTGGCCCTGGCCCTCCAAAGACTTATGCACATCCATTTATGCAAAAGGCACTTAGTACATCTCTATAATTACCAAAATCAAATATACCATTGCTGAAAACTTCAAATCCTAAGTCTCCTGTAAGATATAAGGCAAACTTTTAGTTGTGAGCCCTTGAACAAATTAAAAGAAGCATCCAAAAGTCAATGGCACGAGATAGACATTTTCATTCCAGAAGTTACAAACAGGGATAGAAAGAAATGAGATTAAAGCAAGTCCCCAACCCATCAGGCCAAACATTCAGCCCTGTGGTTCCACATGTAGCTTCTGAGGCAGTCTGTTAAGTTGTAAGCTCCAAAAGTGTTGTGTGGCTCTGCTTCTGTGGCATGTCCTGTGGGTGTAGCTTCCAGAGGTTGTTTCTTGGGCCATCTCTGCTCCGTCCTTGCAGTTTTCCTCAAGTGATCCATGTTTCTGACTTTTCCAAACTTCTGGCATCTCAACTGCAACTTTGGCCTCACACCTACAACTTTACGCACAGCCCTCTCAGGGTCCCAATGACCTCAAAAGCCTTCTGAAATGAAGGTGGGAGCCTTCTTAACCCCACAATTCAGATGTTCTGTATGCACCTCAAACAAGTACCATGTGGATGATGCCAAACTCTTTGCCAGCTGGAGCTATTGCCAGGCTTTTTTCACTCCTGGCTATAAGGTTCAAGTGCCTGTATTGCTGAGTACTCCTTATCCAATTCTGAGGAATAAATCCTCTGGGCTGCTACTCTTCTGGACCATGGTGTACCATGGGTTGCTTAAAGCAAAGTGTTTCACTTTTACAATTTTGAGACTGCAAAGTGTGTTGACTTGCTGCTTCCTGTGTTGCTGTCAGTCTACCTTTGTTATTATCCTGTTTTTTGTTTTTGTTTTTGTTTTGGCAATCAAGATCTCCTCAGCTCTTTCTTTGTGATCCACAGCTTTACTGGGGCTTCCTTTGTGGACAACTCACAGCATTTTAAATCATTCTTCTGGGCTCTTTGTTACTGATCCTTAACATAAATCTGGCTAAAAGCCCCTAACAGTACCCTCAACATTAGACTCCCTTGAAATTTCTTCTTCCACATTAATTAATCCCCCTCCCTTAATTTCAGCCTCAGGCAAAGTTGACATGAGCAAAATGTAGATAAACTTTTTGCCAAGCCATAACTCATTTGGTCAGGAGTCCAACAGCCAGTGCAGTCCTTCCCAGCAGAAACCTCCAGAGCCTGGTCTTAACAGGACTTTTATCAGCCTTCTAGTCTTCTGAGCTCTGACCAGAATCTCCCATACACAACAGTCTAAGGCATTCCATCTGTTTTTCAGCTAGCATCTTTCCAATTTATCCTGACTAGCCATTCCCAAAGGCTTCGGAACCACATACTAAGGTAAAGTCATAGCAGTTACCCTCCTTCTCTGGTCCCAATTTCTATCTTAGTTACTTTTCTCTCATTGCTGAGACAAAATACCTGACACCAAAAGTTAAGGGAGCTTTTTGGAGGTTTCAGTCCATATCAGCTGCCTCCAAGTCAGGGTGGGATTATAGAGGGGCAGCAGTTCATTGTGGCAGAAGACAGAAACAGCAATGGGAGTGGGGGAGATCTTTTTCCTGCATTTTATTGTGTGGAGGCTGCCCACTAAGGTAGGTATAGATAGCACTCATACCCCCAGTCCCAGCCCTAGACAACCACAAACTCTAGATTCAGCTGCCTCTGAAAAACCTGACCCCTGAGACTGTATGATGCTTTGCGGGGACATCCCGGCAGAAATCATAACAGCCTGTTTTCTCTGTTGATAGTGACATCAGATGAGATCAAGCATGTTCAGGGTTTTGTGGCTGTAGACATTAGTGACTTTGGAGACATAATAGTTTTTAATCCTCATGAATCCAATTTTTCTTTCTTCCTTTTTGCTCTTGGTGCCTATGCAGTACAAGGTAGCCAATCCCAATGTGGGTTTTGTCCCATGTTTTCTTGCTATTACTGCTGGTGTGCTACCAAGGACAACATAATAGATCCCAGTGTGGATTCTGTCTCGTATTTTCTTCTAAGAGTTTTGAGTTTGAACTCATACAGTCAGAGGTGTGACCCATTTAAAGTTAATTTTTGAGTAGGGTGATAGCTAAACTTCCAGTTTCATTCTCATGCATGTTGTTCCTGTTCTCAACGTTTTCTCAAAAGGCTTTCCTTTCCCAGGAGAATGGTTTTGCCAAATTTCCTGAAAATCATTTGGCCATATAGAATCATGGGCGCCTTTCTGTGAAGCATATATTGTGAAAATGGCATTGTTAGAGGATTTGCTGGCTGGGTGGAATTCTAGAGTAGACTTATACAAACCTAGATAGTGTAGCCTAGTCACACCGAGGCTGAATGGCAGCCTGTCTTCCTGAGCTAGAAACTCTTACAGGACTTCTCTTTCCTTTTTTCTGCCCCCCACCATTCCTTCCCCTATTGCCCCTTCCTCTATTGGTCCTTTTCTTCATCCTCCACCTTTAGCTGCTCCTCCTCCTCATTTCATTTATATTAGGAATTGACTTCACAGCCTTCACACACTGCTGTATCTTCAAGTAATTTTTTTTTTCACTTTTTTGAGCCAGGGTTTCCTAGGAAGTTCGGGCTGATCTTGAGCTCACTTTGTAGGCCATGCAGGTCTTAAACTTGAAGCAATCATCCTGCCTCTGCTTTTTGAGTGCTAAGATTACAGGCATGCACCACCATGTCCCTCATAATTTTTAATCTCTTATTTTGAGACACTATCCCAAAATGTTTGGATTATAGGCATGAATCACACCCACTTTACAACTTCTCCCTATGCTAAACGGTAATCACAGTTGTAACACAGTAAGTACTGTGTCCTTATGAGTAGGAAGTTTTCAGTGTAATTAAACTTTTATGAGACCACTGATGTGTAGGTGGCCTGTTACTCACTTAGACATCCTTCCACAGCATCAGCACGTGTTGTTCATCAGGATTTATTCGTACGACTGCCACTCCAACGAAAGGGATTTCTGTTTAATATGTTAATTTTTTGATGACCCATGAGAATCCAGTCACAACATTTAACACATTTTTGAACGAGAGACTCTCAAGTCATAATGAACAACAATATATGTTACATTTATACAACCAGTTTTAATTATTTTGACCAGTTGGCAAGCCACGCAGAAGCATGCTTTTTAAATCCATATCCCTAGTTATATTATGAACAAATGATTCAAAAATGCAAAAGAAAAGAGAAAATATTGTTGAGCTTAAAGAAAAAACAGCTGTGCATGGATATGACAAACACACAAAGAAGTACCCAGCTAAACAGACTGGAGAAACAAACATCTTACAGAATCAGAGTGCACTTGAATCTATTTTGCTCAAACTAATTCAATTTTTTTTTTTACCATTTTAGAAGTTTTAGCAATAGACTAGTCAGATTTTGTGTATGTCAATTAGCAAAGATCTCTTGTACAAGAATTTGGAAGGAATAAAATCTTTTATCCATAATCAATATACATTGTTGTATTCTATTTTGTCTTAAGAATACTAGTGACTTTTGCATCTCTTTCACATAGGTTTCAGCTCAGTTATCTCTATACATTCAGTCACTTACTCAGACGTTTGATTTCTATGTTTGGATACCGTGTCCTGGGCATTCTGGGTCAGTTTCTTTAATTGGCCCCATGTGGATTCTAGCCCCATCCTTCTCTATCATCTGTGGTGTGTTCGCTGAGGCTCACTGCCATAGGACTGAGCATGAGTTTCTTGAGTGACAGAATCAACTACTTCTCTACGTATGGGTCCATGATACAGCTGGACAGCATGCTCTGGTACCCAGACAAGCCATTGAGCATTCTCTGGAAAGGCGCAAGCATAGCCTGGACCCCATATAGCACTGAGTTGTGAACTTTCCATTGTCTAGTAAGAAGATATTTCCAAAGGACCATTCCAGCTTTTTTTCTTTTTTTGAAATGTCTTTTTGCCGCTGTATTTTGATCCTTAGCAGGACTTTTAGAGTTACTAGTCTATGTGCTAAGTGAAGACTAACATGTGTTGTAAATTTTGTAAAATTTCCCCCTTTTGTTATTGTCATTGTATTTTGAGTGTATGGTGAGCATATTTAACAATTTTAGCCTGTTGAATGGCATCTGAGGGACTAACAGTAACAGCAGCTAACAATCTCTTTTTTGTAGCATTTTCCTCAATGAGGGGCCCTGGCAAGTGGGAATGAGAACATAAATGAGCAATTAAACAGAGAATATGATGTGACTGTAAGACAAATTGGAGAGTGTGAAATAAATGAAAAAGATCTTCCCGGTTGGTACAAATGGTGGCAGTTTTTATGTGGCACATCATATTGCAAACGTAAGCACTGTCTGAATGAAAGAGTTAATTACGGCTTAAAATTTTGTATTTAGTGCAGAAGAAAAAAACCATGTCCTGTATTAGGGAGCCTGGGCTCCCACTCTTAGCTCCACCTCTAGCTGAGGCTGCTGCTTCACCACAGAGGTTGTGTGCAAGCTGCCTTCCCAGCAGCAGCTGGTCAGCCTGTGGGGAGAGCTGTTTCCCTTGGTCTCCTTCTTTGTCACTTCAGTGACAGTTACTGGGAGGGAAGTCAATTTCTGCCTTGCTGCCAGGTATGGGGCCTGTCACTGGCACCTCCCTCTCCTTAAAGCACATGGCGGTTGCTGCCTCTGTAGCCATGGCCTCCTTTTTTACTTTACATGTGAATTTATAAAAGATTTATAGCAACACAAAGAAACCATGTAGCACTTATATGTATATGACTAATAAAATACATGCAGTGTCAGTGTATTGAAAACTAACAAATTGATGGGAGATAGCAAAAAAGACCCAAATAAATGCAGTTATATTGCTTGTGAATTTGAATCACGTACCCTAAAGTAAACAACAATTTTGAAGAACAACAGTGTTTGAGAACTTACATTATCTAGACTTACTACAAGCCACAGTGAGACAGTGATATGCTGGAGGCAGCTTATCAGCAGCTTGTGAAAACCAAATGTTGAATTTTTGGAAGTTTTAAATTTGTTTAGTTTCTTATCACTTATTGGAAATTGTCGACTGTGAGAATATTTTTACAGAAAAATCAGCAAACCACAAATCAGGGCCATATTACCCCCAACCACTAGGAATCTGAGCAGGGCTGTGCTACCTCTGGGAAGCTCTCCAAGCCGTAGCACCCCTACTGTTAGCTGAGCTGTGGCAGTCCCTTATGGGGAGATTCCTGGAATAGGTTGGCCTTCCATATAACTTTAGAATCTACACCAAATGGCCCAGTGATGTCCTCATGTGCACTTTGGACAGATAGTACGAGGTTTTGTTGAAGGGACAGTTACTGGCTGTGCTGCCCTTACAGGTGCAGCAGAACACTTTCAGGCAAAATGACCCTCCCATCCACAGGTGAAACAGGTAACTTTGTTTTTTCTCTTTCCTCTAGGCTGGGGATGGATTACCTGAGTGAAAGCTGTTGCCAGGGCAGCTCCTTGTACATAAGGAGGGGTATCAATGCAGGATTCATCGATATTCTTAAAGGCCAATTGTTGGACAAATAACTTAAAGATGATTCTAGTTTTTGAAGGGTGGAAATCTCAGCCTGTGTTATACCAAAATTTCTCTGAGTTGAGAAGGCAGAAATTATCATTTGTGGCTCTGGTAAGGTTATCTGGTTGGCTGTTGTTTCACCGTCCTCTTCCTGCTTGTAATAAATTTAAAATAATGCGCCAAGTCAAATCCTTAATGGTTGTAAGACCCCCTCTAATCAAAATCACAAAAGGAAAGTCAATATAGGAATGGAGCGTATAACAAACAGACCCATACACATGAGTGATTTTTGATACCCTGCCTCATGCTTAACTGTTAATACCAAAGCACCTGTTATGTTTTAGTTTCTCTCAAGCGTGTTTAGTTCTTTTGGTCCTAGTGAACCCATTTTTTCTTTGCCCCAAGTTTAATACCTGATGATGTCAATATCACTACACTCCTATGGTGACTACTTTTCTTCTGCTTTTCATTTTTTTTTCGGTACCAGGGATCGAACTTACAACCACACACTTGCAAGGCAGGCGGTTATGCTGCTGAGCTAAATCCCCAGCCTCTCCTATGGTGACTATTGATGCTATGGACCCACTTTTCCCTGCTTTTGGCAAAACAATAAGAAGTGTCTCCTCACGTACTGTTTTATCTTACTGCATTCCGTGTTCAGGATCCATATGAGGATCCAGATGCAGCTCTACAGGGTTCCTGGGAGAAGGACAGCAAGAGGATGGAAACATAAAAGAGGAAAACTGGGTGAGTCCTCACTGGATGGGAAGAAGTGAACTGCTCCATCATTATCGCATGTTTATTTACACATTAGCAACTTAGGATCATGTAGTAGCACAATCCCTAGTAATTGCATCCATGGCAACCTAAGGATTTGGTGTTCTTGGGACCGGAATAGCAATTTTCCAGGAGTGCTCATTGTTCACGTAGGCTTACCTCATGCCCACCTGTATGATTGGTCTACAGCTTCAGCCTCTGTGAAGACTATTTTTCGTATTTTATTTATTTATTTTTTCTTGCTACTGGAGATTGAACTCAGGATGTTGTGCATGCTAGGCAAGCACTCCACCACTGAACTACATGTCCAGCTCTCACAGACTATGTTAAATGGGGTTGTTTTTACAATTTAATTTTCACATGGCTAGGCTTGAACTTCTGATTCTATTCTTTCAGTCTCCTGAGATTACTAGTATTTGAATTTGATTTCAGTATTTTACATTTTGTAGTTTACAATCTGTAGTGCTCCTACTGGAAGTGTCTTGATTTCTACTTCATCCATGAATGGTAGTTTGCTACATAGCGAAATTTGGTTGGTAGGCTATTTAAATGTACTTTCAGTACTTCAGTATGTTATCCTATAGTTTTGAATCTCCATCATCGGTGATGAAAAAGCAACTGTTACTTTGACGTTTCCTCACATGCGATGAGTCATTTCCATCCCTGAGAACATTGACGCAGGACAGGTAAATACAAAGAAGAATGAGAACAGCAATCATGCAATATCGCACACAGAGCCGGTACACATAAAGAGATATATTCGGGACCTCATAGATGAGTTCAAAAGTGAAATATTTAGCCAAATAAAGCAAGATATAACAAGATTTATAAAAGAGATATTAAGTATCCCTCAAGCAGACACAGATAGAAGGGAGGAACTCAAAGGAGAGAACCATTTGGTGAAGAATATAAAAAATACAGAATACATGAAGTCGATTCAAAGAGATCAGCAAGAAATTAAAAATTCTATGGAAAGCTGGCAAATCAGCTTGAAAGAATCTAAGGATAGATTATCCAAACTGGAGGACAATTTTACAATGTGGGAGTATGAAAGGGAAAACTTTTTTTATTTAAGGAGAAAAAAAAACCAGAAATAGGGTACAAGTAATACAAAATTTAAAAAATAAACAGTCAGAAATCACTACTTAATAGATTACATATTCTCATCTTAGAGATAGTTGTTCAAGTTACAAAATTGAAGCATATAAAGTGGACTTTCAAACAGTGAGAGTGCAGTTTTGTTCAATGATCCAATAAAACTCAGTAACATGGTTATCTATCTTATACACTTAAACATATATGCAGTTATAACTTTTAGAGCACTTTCTTTCCTTTTCTTTTGTACAATGACAATTACACATTTTGGGTTTTATTACTCCCACAGTTCTTATTACTTTTTTTGAAGAGAGTAAAACCAAATGTGACATATCAGAACAGAGTCAGTCAAATCAAAAGGATGGACATAATAGATAATGTAAAAACAAAATACAAGGTGATCAACAATGGTTACCATACTGCCTCTTGCTATTTTAAGAAGAATTGCCAGTTATGGGGCTGGGGATTTAGCTCGGCGGCATAAGCGCCTGCCTTGCAAACAGGCTGTCGTGAGTTCGATCCCTGGTACCGATAAAAAGGAAAAAGACAAAAAGAAAAATAAAAAAAGAATTTCCAGTTATAATAAAATTGAACAAAACAGTGAAGAATAAAACCAAGCATTGGAGACATTATAGGACTTGAAAAGAAGATAAGAGTCAACCGGAATGGGCATCATAATGAATCTTATTGTCTTCACAGTTTTGCCTATACTTTTGAACTTGGTACTATCAAGCAAAGCAGAATAGGGGAAAATCAGTCAAAACAAGATGGTGAGGGCAATACAGGATTTCAAATCAAGTTAATAGGAAATCAAAGTAGGTTACTATAATGTATCCTGCTATTTAAAATTTATTTTTCCCTTAATTAAAAAGATAAAAAGAAAAAAAGTAAATAATTTAAAAAAGGGGGGCATTGAGATAAAAGAGGGCATAACTACAGAACAGCACAGGTCAAAACATAACCATTTAAGCAAAATAGTGTTTCACCACCAGATATCCTGACATAAAAATAGTTACCATACTCTCTTTCCTTGAAATCTTTGACTATAACTTCGTATACTGTAGCACAAAACATATCAAGACAGTATAAAACCATTCAAGAGAATGACATTATTACAGGGTATTTAGAACCAATTAACAGAAAATGAACAATGGTTTCTGTATAATCTCCTTGTCTATAAGACTTTTTACTTATATTATCATATATAATAAAATCCAGTAAGATACAACCTTTTTATTATTTAAAGAGAGAAGCAAAAGAAGAAGAAAAAAAAGAAAGGACATAAAAAATGCAGTAAAAGGGTACGAATAATACAGTATTTCTAGAAAAAACTATATACAGTACGAAATCACCAGTTAATAGGTTACATATTATCTTCCCAGAAACAGTTGTCCATATCACTAAATTAAAGCATATAAAGTGAACATTCATACAGTGAAATTGGAGACAGTTCTGTTCAATGATCCAACAAAAGCTCAGTTCTATGGTTTTCCATCCTACACACTCGAACATACCTGCGGTTATATCCCTTAGTCCACCTTACTTTCCTCTCTTTTTTACAGTAACAATTAGAGTTTTAGGGTTTTATTACTCTCATGGTTCTTATTACTTTTTTGGAGAGAATAAAACCAAATGTGACTAAGCAAAATAGAGTCAGAACAGAAGGGTGGGCATAGCACATGATGCAAAAATAGAATACCAGGTGATCAAAAGTGGTTACCATTGTGCCTCTTGCTATTTTTAAATTGAGTTGTCTATATTATCAGGTATAATAGAATTGGTCAAAACAGTACAAAACAAAACCAATAAAATCTACACTGAGGACCTTACAGGACTTCAAAAAAAAGGATGATAGTCAATCCATATTGGGCATCATGGTATATCTTATTGCCTTCAAAGTGATTGCCTAGACCCTCAAACTTGATAGTATCAAACAAAATAGAATATATAATAATCAGACAGAACAAGATGGGGAGAGCAATACTGGGCTTCAAGTCAGGTTAATAGGACAACAAAAAAGTTACTATAATACATCCCATTATTTTTTAATTTAGTTTTCCCTTAATTAAAAAAATGAGAGAAGGTAGATTAATTTCAAAATAGGGGGAAGATTGAGATAAGAGAGAACAGTGTAATAGAACAACGCAGGGCAGAACTGAGCAATTCAAGCATCATTGTGTTTCACCGCCAGATAATCTATCATAATAGTAGTCGCCATAGTGCCTCTTTCTTCGAATTATTTGAGTATAACTTCGCATGCTCTAATAGCAAGCATATCTAGACAATGTGAAGCCTTTCAAGAGAATGCAAGTATTACAGGGTGTAGGGAGCCGAGCGACAGCCGATTGCTGCCTCCCTGCCTCTCTCTCCCCTATGGGCACTGCATCTGCCTACATTAACCATAATCCTCTCCTGCTTACGTCACATACCCAGATGTGATGGTGACCCTGTTGTATTCATCCCTTTAACCTCTTCCTGTCCCACCTCCTGCCCTTGGACTATAAAAGATGTAATCACTTCCAGAATAAACGGAGGCTTGATCGGATTATTTCGACTTGCTTTCATCTCTCTTTGTCTCCCCTATGTCTTTTATTTAATCCCTGTTCCCCCTTCAGGAATTTCCCATGGATTGACTGCAGCCCCGATCAAGTGGCACTCAGCATGGGGGCTCCTGGCATGGAGGAGTTAACTAGGGAGCCATTTGAGAGACAGCCAGCTTAAACTGAAAGTGAAACTAAATTGAACCAGAGCCCTGGGCCGAGGAGTGAGCAAACTGAATCAAGGATTAAAGCTTAAAGCAACAGGACATTAAATCAAGTACCAAGGCCTGTGCAGACTACTACCCAGCGTCCTGCCCAGTCATGGTGAGTGAACGGCGACCCCATTCCCTTTCCTGGACATATGTCAAGCATTGAACAAACACGAACTGTTCGTAGGAGGCCTTATAAAGGCATTAAAGACAAGAAGGGTAAGGGTTAAAAAAAAAGAATTATTGTAGTATTTTTAATTTATCCATAAGGTTTGCCCTAGAGGGTTCTATAGATAACAAGAGGTAGAAAAGTGTAAGAGATGCTTTAAAAGATTATTATAGAGTTTTTGGTCCAAAAAAAGTTTCCAGTGACCACCTTTGCATATTGGAATTTAATCTCTGAGCTGCTTGCCCAGAGGCATGCAGATCCTCTGATTGAGGAGACAGTCCCACAAGGCCTTATAGTGCTCCTGAGATAGCGCCTGCCTCCGGCAAGCCTCGTGATGCTCTCAAAATGGCGCTTGCCTCACTTCCGCCACATCAGTGTGGGTCCATTTATCAGGCTCCCCACAAAGAACACTCCTGCCTTATTTCCAGGCTGTCTCAGACCTAAAAATTCAGGGTAGAAAGCAAGGAAAATGTTACTTTGGCAAAGAACCAGACATTATCATTCAACCTTTTACAAAAGACCAAATAGATTGGCTACTTCAGACTACGGAAGTGTGGCCTGTTGCCTTAGCTTCCTTTTTAGGGACTATTGACAATCATTACCCTCCAAATAAGCTAGTTGACTTTGCTAATCGTCACCTATTTGTATTCCCTAAGATCACAGCTTCACAACCCCTTCCAGGGGCCCTGGTGTTATTCACTGATGGCTCATCCTCCAGAAGGGCTGCTTATGTATCTCAAGACAATGTTTCTACCCTCCAGGCAGACACTTCCTCTGCCCAATTACCAGAGTTACAGGCTATTCTTGCAGCCTTTGCCGCTTACTCCGACTGACCCTTTCATTTGTATACTGACAGTGCTTACCTTGCTCAGTCTGTTCCATTATTGGAGACTGTTGCTACCATCTGTCATGCTTTCCCTGCTGCAAATCTGTTCAAACAATTGCAACACTTCATATGGCTTCGCTGTAATAAGTTCTTTATTGGTCATCTGCGGGCCCATTCCAACCTCCCTGGGCCCCGAGAAAATCATTTGGCTGATGTTGCTGTACAAGCACAGGTTTTTATGACTCATGACTCCAAGGTGTCTGAGACCCAACAGGCCCATCAGCTGCACGACCTCAATGCTCACACCCTCTGCCTCCTCTACAAAATTATCCATGAGCCAGATCCTTCACCCCGCTGGCATAGACTTTCTAGCTTCCACCACTGATCTTTGGGCCTTTCTAATGCAGATCCATGAAACAGACTTACGTGAGTCATTGTCATCAGCTCTGGGCCTCCAGATGGACTTGTGGGGAACATCATCATGGGCTCTGTGTCTTCAGCTGGACTCATGCAGGACATTGCTGTGGAATCCAGGTCCTTGGCTGAATTCCTTAAGTCTTTAGTGCATGGACAGGTTTCCTGCACTTTGTTGTATTTGACTCTGGGTGACTGTCATAAAGTGATACTATAAATTATGTGTCCTGTATGTAATTGTTCTCCTTGCAACCCCTGACTACAACAAATGACATCATAAAATCTACCATATGTATAAAAAAAAAAATTATCCGTGAGCAAGCCAGACAAATTGTAAAAAATTGCCCCTCTTGCGCTATCCACTTACCTGTTCAACACTTAGGAGTCAACCCAAGAGGTTTAATCCCTAACACCTTATGGCAAATGCATGTTACTCATTTCAATGTGTTTGGAAACCTAAAATATGTACCTGTCATTATTGACACATATAGTGGCTTCATTTTCACCACTCTCCGGACTGGAAAAGCTGCCAGACACATTATAGCCCATATGCTGTCAGCCTTCTCAGTTCTGGGATGTCCTCAACAGCTCAAGACCCATAATGGCCCTGGCTATACCAGTACCTCCTTCGCTCAGTTTTGCAAGAGCCTTAATATCCTCCACACCACAGGTATACCTTATAATCCTCAGGGACAAGGCATGGTTGAATGTGCGCATCATTCCCTTAAATTCACCATAGATAAAATAAAAAGGGAGACATGGTACCCCACCCGGGGGTCCCCTAGAATTGTCCTTTCACATGCTCTTTTTATTTTAAATTTTCTGACCCTGGATGCTTCAGGCTGCTCTGTAGCATCTCGATTTTGGCATACTCAAACTCAAACACGGTTTGCATCTATTTTATGGAGAGACCCACTAACCAATGTGTGGAAAGGCCCCGACCCAGTCCTTATCTGGTGATGAGGTTCAGTGTGTGTTTACTCTCAACAAGATAGAGAAGCTAGATGGCTACCTGAACGCCTCCTAAAACAAGTAGACAGTTCTTCAAAGACCCCATGCAACACCCAGGAATAATGTCATTTCCTGAGGCACAATCCCCTATGTTCCCTTACAGGTGACACAACTCCTTGGAGGCTTATGCTGCCTACTCAGCCTTCTCCTTGAGCCATACCACACCCATGGTGGATTTCGACCCCTGCCAAACAGACTACAACTGCTGACAGCCATGCACAGAACCCCATGACTGCGGAAGATGCTCTTCTCGGTCTAGAGAAACATATACCAGTCAAATAGACTGTGTCCAATGTTATGCGAGACATGCTCCAAGACATAGGAGAATGACTTCATACAGAGACACCAATAAATGGCTGTCAACCCCTTCTCCTCAATATGTGTGTGTGGGGGAGTTTTTCCCTTACCTAGCGCCCCTTTTGGGTCTCCTAGCTGCCCTATTGCTTCTCCTTTCTGTGAGTCCTTGTATTTTTCAGAGGATTATGATATTCATTAATAACCGGATAGATGTGTTTATGGCAAAGCCCATTCAGGTACGCTATCATCAGCTGGAGATGGCAGATCAACAAACCTACCGGGAAGGAATTCCCACGAGTGGCCCATATGATGATGCGGCCTAACTGCCCTGAGGCAATGGACAGGCAGTCAGAGACAGGCAACTAGGAAATGCATGTTAATTCCAACATCCACCTAAGACAGGCACAGGAACAACTGCTGTTCTGCAAGCCCATGATGGGTAAGGCCTGGTTGGGTTCATGCAATGAGGTCCTTGACCTAAGACAGACGCTGTCCGGCTGGGCCTGCCATACTCTTGATTAAATAATATAAAAAGGGAGGAGATGTAGGGAGCCATTCGACAGCCCATTGCTGCCTCCCTGCCTCTCTCTCCCCTATGGGCACTGCATCTGCCTACATTAACCATAATCCTCTCCTGCTTACGTCACATACCCGGATGTGACGGTGACCCTGTTGTATTCATCCCTTTAACCTCTTCCTGTCCCACCTCCTGCCCTTGGCCTATAAAAGATGTGATCATTTCCTGAATAAACGGAGGCTTGATCGGATTATTTCGACTTGCTTTCATCTCTCTTTTTCTCCCCTATGTCTTTTATTTAATCCCAGTTCCCCCTTCAGGAATTTCCCATGGATTGATCTGCAGGCCAGATCAACAGGGTATTTAGAACCTGCTAATAGGAAACAAACAATGGTTTCTACATTATCTCTTTGCCTATAAACAATTTTGTTTATACTATAGCATATAGTGTAACATACTAAGATACAACATGTTAAAAACAGTGGAAACAGACGTACTAAAGCTTGATGGGACTTCAAAACAAGACGATATTAAATCAGCACTAGCTTTTATGTTGTGTTGCTTTCTTCAAAATAGCTATTCATGCTATCATAGATACTAAAATCGAACAACACAGGTTAAAACCATTGTGGTTAATGAGTGAAAACATTATATGGCTTCAAACCAATATGATTGGGAATCATGATTACCACATACTTCTATGTATTCTTATCATTTCTTACATTAGGGAAACTATTCAGTATTTATACATGTGAGTTTGATTTATTCCACTTATGAGTATGGTCTCATATCACTGTGGTATGATGCTTTCAGTTCTTCTGGGAATATGCCTAGAAGTGGTATAGCTGGGTCATATGGGGCTTCTAGTCCTAGTTTTCTGAGAAATCTCCAGACTGACCTCCACAATGGTTGCACTAGTCTACACTCCCACCAACAGTGCAGGAGAGTTCCTTTTTCTCCACAGCCTCTCCAGCATTTGTTGGTGGTGGTTTTGTTGATCTTGGCCATTCTTTCAGGAGTGAGATGAAACCTCAGTGTGGTTTTGATTTGCATTTCTCTAATGACCAATGATGATGAACATTTTTTCATATATTTATTGGCCATTTGTATTTCTTCATCTGAGAATTGTTTATTCATCTCAGATGTCCATTTTTGGATTGGGTCTTTGATATTTGGGGGTCTGATTTTTTAAAATTCTTTATATGTTTTAGACAGAAGTCCTTTGTCTGAGGGGCAGTTCACTAAGATTTTTTCCCAGTTTGTGGGTTTTCCTTTCACCATGCTGGAGACTTCTTTTGACGTGCAGAAACTTTTTAATAAGAGGTGATCTCAGTTATTGATTCTGGGTAGTATTTCCCATGTGGTTTGAGTCCTGTTCATGAATTCTCTGCCTACTCCTATATCTTCAAGATTTTTACCCAATTTGTCTTCCAATAGATTTAGTGTTTCTGTTTTAATATTTAGATCTTTGATCCATTTAGATTTTATTTTAGTACATGATGATAGGCATGGGTCTAGTTTTAGTTTTCAACATGGAGAGCCAGTTTTTCCAGAACCATTTATTAAAGAGACTGTTGTTCTCCCAGTGAACATGTTTGGCCCCTTTATCGAAGATAAGGTGGTTGAGTGTGTTTGCAGTTGTGGTTGTATCTTCCAATCTATTCCACTGATCTTCAGCTCTGTTTTTGTTCCAGTACCATGTTGATTTTACTATGGTTGCTTTGTAGTATAATTTCAAGTCAGGAATTGTGATACCTCCTGCCTTGCCTTTGCTGCTTAGAACTGTCTGTGCTATTCTAGGTCTATTCTCACTCCAGATGAATTTTAGGAGTGATTTCTCGAGTTATATGAGGTATGTTGGTGGTATTTTTATCGGGATTGCATTGAATCTGTATAAAAGTTTTGGGAGAATGGCCATTCTCACAATATGTATTCTTCCTATCCATGAGCAAGGAATGTTTTTCCTTTTTCTGAGATCATCTTCAATTTCATTTTTCAGTGTAATATAATTTTCCCTGCACAGGTCTTTCACTTCTTTCATGAGAGTAATTCCTAGATATTTCATTTTTTGGGTCGCTAGTGTGAATGGTGTGGTTTCTCCTATTTGTCTTCCTGTGACTTTGTTGTTAATTTATAGGAATGCTATTGATTTTTGAGTATTGATTTTATAGCCAGCTACATTACTAAATTTATTTATTTTATCTAGGAGTCTTTCAATGGAGTTTTGGGGATCTTCTATATAGAGTATCAAGTCATCTACAAATAATGATAGCTTAATTTTTTCTTTTCCTATCTTTATGCCTTTTATTTCTCTCCCTTGTCTAATTCCTCTGGCTAGTATTTCCAGTACTATATTCAATAGAAGCGGTGATATGGGACATCCTTGTCTTGTGCCTGATTTTAAAGTAAAGGCCTTCAATTTTTAGCCATTTAGTATGATACTGGCTGTTGGTTTGTCATAGATGGCCTTTATTATATTGAGGAAAAGACCATCTATTCCAATTTTCTGCAGGGTTCTTATCATGAATGAATGTTGGACCTTATCAAAAGCTTTTTCCGCATCTATAGAAATGATCATGTAATTCTTACTTTTGGCTCTATTGATGTGGTGTATTACATTTATTGATTTATGTATATTGCACCATCCCTGCATACCTGGGATGAATCCCACTTGGTCATGGTGTATGATCTTCCTGATGATTTGCTGCACCCTATTTGCCAATATTTTATTGAGGATTTTTGCATCTGTGTTCGTTAGGGAGATTGGTCTATAGTTCTCTTTTTTAGTTGGGTCTTTCTCAGGTTTTGGTACTAGAGTGATATTTGCTTCCAGGAATGACTTAGGAAGGATTGCTTCCCTTTCAATTTCATTGAATAGTTTGAGGAGTGTTGGCATTAGGTCTTCTTTGTATTTCTTGTAGAATTCTGCAGTGAATCCATCTGGGCCTGGGCTCTTCTCTGTAGGTAAGGATTTAATTACGGTTTTGATTTCATTTGTAGAAATTGGGTTCTTCAGTAGTTTTACATCTTCATGACCTAGCTTTGGTACTTCATATGCTTCTAGGAATCTGTCCATTTCCTCTGTGTTATCAAACCTTTGAGAGTAGAAGTTTTTGAAATAGGTGTTGATGATTTTCTGTATTTCTATAGGGTCTGTAGTGATTTCTCCTCTTTCATTCCTCATTGCATGAATTTGAGCTTTTTCTTCCCTTTTAAAAATAAGGTTGACTAGGGGCTTATAAATTTTATTTATTCTTTCAAAGAACCAACTCTTTGATTCATTTATTTTTTGGATTGTTTTTAGTCTCTATTGCATTGATTTCTGCTCTGATTTTTATAAGTTCTTCTCTTCTTTTGGCTTTGGGCTTGACTTGCTCTTCTTTTTCTAGATGTTTGAGGTGTAACATCAGGTTATTTATTTGTTTTCGTTCTGTTTTCCTGATGTGTGAACTCAGTGCTATAAATTTTCCTCTGAGGACAGCTTTCATTGCATCCCACAGATTCCGGTAAGTTGTATTTGCGTTTTCATTTTCTTGTAGGTAGTGTTTAATTTCTTCTTTGATTTCCTCTGTGACCCACTGCTTACTCAAGAGTGTGTTATTCAGTTTCCATGTGTTTGTGGTAATTTTGTGTATCTTTTATCATTAATTTCTAATTTCATAGCGCTATGGTCCGATAGCATGCAAGGAATGGTTTTAACCCTTTTGCATTTATTTAGATATATTTTGTGTATTAATATATGGTCTATTTTAGAAAATGCCCCATGTCCTGCTAAGAAGAATGTGTATTCTGTTGTTGTTGGGTGGAATACTCTGTATATGTCTATTAAGTCCATTTGTTCACAGGTGCAATTTAGTTCTTTTATTTCTTTGCTGATTTTCTGTCTGGTTGTTCTGTCCATTGGTGTCAATGTTGTGTTAAGATCTCCTGTTAGAATTGTGTCACTGTTAACTTGGTTTTTCATTTCTGTTAGTACTTGTTTCACATAACTGGGTGCTCTGGAGTTTGGTGCATATATATTTAAGATAGGTATCTCTTCCTCTTGGAGTTTTCCCCTTACCAGTATGTAGTGACCTTCTTTTTCCCTTCTGATCATTATTGGCTTGAAGTTCACATTGTCTGCAAACAGAATAGCCACTCCCGCTATTTTTTTGGTTCCTGTTGCATGAAGTATTGTTTTCCATCCTTTGACTTTCATTCTGTGGGTATCCTTTTGGGTTAGATGAATTTCTTGTAGACAACATATGGTTGGATTTTGTTTCTTGATCCATTCTGCCAGTCTGTTTCTTTTAATTTGTGCATTGAGACCATTTACATTAATGGTTATAACTGTTACATATTGTTTATTCTTGACATGTTATCTTTCTGCTGTTGCATCTTTGTCTTTTGGTTCTGTTTAATTGTCTACTTTGTTTAGTGGTTTTTTCCTAGATGCATCTAGGCTTTCAGTATTCTTTGCAGGGTTCGCTTGGTGATCATGTAGTTTTTCAGCTGTTCTTTGTCATGGAAGTATCTTATTTCTCCATCCATTTTGAAAGACAGTTTTGCAGGATACATCAGCCTAGGTTGGAAATCATTTTCCTTTAGGATCTGAAATATTTCACTCCATGTGCTTCTTGACTTTATTGTTTGTACTGAAAAGTCTGCTGTGATTCTGATAGGTTTTCCTTTATAGGTGATCTGTCTTTTCTCTCTTACAGCTTTTAATAGTCTATTCTTTTGTTCAATTTCTGGGATGGCCATTACTATGTGTCTGGGTGTAGTATTATTTTGGTTATGGCTATTTGGAGTTCTATATTCTTTACTGATCTTGATATCGGTTTCCAGTCCCATGTTTGGGAAATTTTCAGCTATTACTTCTCTCAATATCCTCTTGACATCCTTTATGTTGTTCCCTTCTTTTTCATTTATCCTTATTAACCTTATGTTGTTCCTTTTTGCATCATCTTGCAGGTATTGAATTGTTATTTCCTGATTTCTTGTTATTTTTAAAATATCTTTCCTTTCCTGTTCACTGGCTGAAATCTTGTCCTCAAGGTCTGAAATTCTATCCTCACATTCTTTGAGGTGGTTTTTACAACTTTCAATGGAGTTTTTGATTTCTTGTATATCTCTTTGCATCTGCATTATGTATTCTGTTTGTTTCTTATATTGTTCATCCAGGGATTCTATCCTTTTGTTTATCTCTTCAAGTTTTTTAAGTGTGTCTTCTTTAGATATGTTCAGAATCTCCTTCATTTCTTTTATCATTTCTTCTTTTACCTGCGAGATTATTTCTAGTTTGAATTCCTTTAAGGCTTCCCAGAGTTGCTTCTTTATTTCAGTTACTATTATTCTGGTTTTTCAGCTATGTGGCATATATTTTCTTCTATGCACATGACTCCTAGGCTTTCTTGGGATGGGCTGGATGTTTGAGACTGCATTTTGGTCTTTCGTTTTGTCATTTTCCTATATTTTTGTGCTTTAAGTTCTGTTCCAAAAGGTAGAGAGGTAGAGAGGTCAGCCAGGCTGGGACAGAATTCCCTGCTCTCTCCTTACTCACTGATTTTGACAGGAAGCTGGACCATAGGTCCCAGGCGAAGATAACAGTTCACCGGGCTGGGGCGGGGTTTCCTGCCACTGCTGGACTTACTCCACTGACAGGAACCCAAAGCCTGACCCCCAGGCAAAGAAGAGAGTTCCACGCCTCCACTGGACTTACTCAACCCACAGGATGCTGGATCGTGGGCCCCAGGCAAAGAAAACAGTTTGCTGGTCTAGGGTGGGGTTCCCTGCCTCTGCTGGTCTTACTGGACCACCTGGGAGCTGGAGCGTGGCCCCTATGCGAAGAGGAGAGTTCCACACTTCTGCTGGACTTATGTGACCCACAGGCCAAGATACAACCTTTTATGACCGATGGAGACAGAAGAATACAAGTTTGATGAGACTTCAAAACAAGATGATACTAAATCAGCACTAGCTATTATGATGTCTTGTTTTCTTCAAAATAGCTGTTCCTACCATCCGATTTCTCAGCCTCATTTCTGTTGACCTCTTTTTCTGTTGTTTGTTGTCACTTTGTCTTCTTCATTTTGCTTTCTGCTCCATTCATTGTGGCCTCTCTGCCACTATTTCTGGAATCTTGGTATTTTCCATTTTTAGATTATCCTGCAGTATTTTCGGTAGAGTTGAATTGGTGGTTGCAAATTCCCCTAGTTCCTCTTTATCCTGGAAGCACCTTGTTTTTCCATCAATTTCTAGGGACAGTTGTGCAGGATATATCAGTCTTGGCTGGAGGTTATTATCTTTCAAAGCTTCAATTATTTCCCCCCATGCTCTTCATGATTTGATGATTTGTGCCGAGAAGTCTGCTGTAATTCTGATGGGTGTTCACTTGTAAGTGATCTGTTTCTTGTCTCTGATGGCTTTTAATATTCTGTTCTTATATTGGATTTCTGGAATTTTGATTATTATATGCCTGAGTGTAGCTCTGTTTGGGTTGTAGGTGGCTGGGCTCCTGTATGCCTTGTACATCTGAGTATCTTTACCATTTGCTAAATTAGGGAAATTCTTTTGGAGTATTTCTGTGAATAGCTTTTGTAGTCCATTTGTTTGTGTCCCTACTTCTTCTTTTATGTTCTTAATTCTTAAGTTATAGATCCTCTTATCATCTTCTAGCCTTTGTATTGTTGCCGTTTGTTTTTTTTTTTTGTTATTTTTAAGAAGTTTTTCATTTCATGCTCCCATATTACAAATCTGCCCTCCAGTTCAGATAATCTGTCCTTAGTTTCTTTCAAGCTGTTGTGCCAGGTTTTGATAGAGTTTTTAGTTTCCTGGTAATCTCTTTGAACCTGCTTCACATATTCTATGTTTTCTCTATTTTCTCCATCAATCAATTCTCCCCCTTATTTTTCTGTTCTTCCATTCCACCATCTGTTTTTTCTTGGGTGGTGTTTAGCATTTCTTTAACTATTCTACTTATATCTTGCTTCAGGTCATTAATAACTTCATTCCTGAACTCGTCTATGAGGCTCTGGAGATAGTGCTTTATGTCTATTGGTCCGTGTCTGATATTGCATGTTTCTCAGGATTGGGGGCTGAGGACCATTTATTGTTGCTCCCTCTTCCCATATTTTTTGTTCCTTTTATACAAGTGAATATAGGAGGCCCAGTTTCTTTCTTTGTTGGTTACAGTTTGTTTGAATTGCAAACAGCTAGGTGTTTATGCCCACTACAGTGTACCTGGAGATAGAGACCTGGGCAGCCTATGCTGGGCCCGCCCCTCCAGGTCAGCCTACCAAAGGCTTCACTGCTAGGGTGCGCCTCCAGGCCCTGAGACCTGGTTTAGTCTAGCCTACTGGGTCTTTGTCAGTGGCATCACGCAGGCCAGACACTCCCCACCAATCCTGCTTGAGACGGGAATATATGACTGAATTCACTGCAGCATCTTGTCCCGGCCAGCCCGCCCGGTCCAGTAGGTCCTTTGCTGAAGCCTCCTACTCTATGGGAGCATCCCCAATCTGCTCACTCACCACAGATCGATGCAGGGCTCCTGGCCAATCCCACTCTCAACTCCATTCACCACTTCCCATTCTCACAGCTTTCTCACCTCTCTCCTTGCCGCGCCAATTGGGACACAGCAGCAGCTGCAGGAAATTCAAACTGCAACTTCCAGTGGCGCGGGGTCCAGCTTCCCCGCTGAGACCTTATCTGTTCCTGTTATATCACCGGGATTGCATTTCCAGTTGGTTTCCCTTAGTTTAGTTCATTCCTGGGTTGGCAAAGTATATCTCCCCTTGCTTAGGATTTCTTGCCCGGCACCACTCCTGGTGCAGTTTCTCAGAAGTGCAGTTTCTCAGAAGCCTCCGAAGCTGTTGCTATCTATCTGCCATGTTCTCCCAGAAGTCCCAGGGAAAACTTTTTAAAAAAATAATAAGGAAACAAGCAGCAACAATACAAAGGCTAGAAGATGACAAAAGGATCTATAACTTGAGAATAAAGAATATAAATGAAGAAGCTGGGATACAAACAAAGGAACTACAAAGGTTATTCACAGAAATAATTAAGGAAAACTTCCCAAACATAAGAAAAGGAAATGATGTTCTGATATATGAGGCATACAGAACTCCAGGCACCTACAAGCAAAACAGAGCTACACCCAGGCCTATAATAATCAAGATCCCAGAAATTCAATATAAGAACAGGATATTAAAAGCTATTAGAGACAAGAAACAGATAACCTGCAGAGGAAGGCGCATTAGAATAACAGTAGACTTCTCGACACAAACCATCAAGTCAAAAAGAGCCTGGAGAGAAATATTCAAAGACCTGAAAGAAAATAAACTCCATCCCAGATTGATATACCCCGCTAAACTGTCTCTAGAAATTAATGGAGATGCTTCCAAGACAAAGAGTAACTTGGGAAATTTTCAACCCCCAATCCAAATCTACAGAGAATATTCCAGGGCCTTCTGGAGAGAGAGAAAAGTACTAGGATTCCAGGAACAGTGGCAGAGAGGCTTCAGTGAATGGAGGAGAAAACAGAATGAAGAAGATAAGGAGACAACTGATGGCAAAAAAGAACATAACAGAAATGAGGCAGAGAAGATTTTATTCAAAACTGAGATGATTGATAGCATCAAGGCTGAGAGTATAGGCAACTACACTGAATATGACAAGAGTCTATGATACACATTCTGGTTTGATAACTGCCATTTTTTGAAGTTATATACTACTTACAAAGCTGTGTTTTTATTAATACTGTTATGTATTGATATATTCAATTGTACTATTTCTGGTGATATAGCCAATTCTATTGGAGATAGCAAGAGACAACGCAAGGACCACAGTAGAACGATTTGTACAATGGTCTTATATGTTTATTTCATTTCATGTGTTTATAGGAATATGTTTTGTTTTGCCTTGCTTTGTTTTGTTTCTCCCTCTAATATAGACAGGATAGAAATACATGCTAAGACTCATGCATGTGTAGTATCTATAAACAGTTTATGAGAAGTGATCATATGACACATGATGAAATGAACAGATACTTTGAAGAAAAAGAGACCCTAAAATACCACGTGCTCATCCTGGAGTGTCATAATGTGAGGCCCAACAACAGCATTATTCTTTGTTCAGAGTGATATTAGCCTGCTTGGATTTATTCAATCTCAACATAATTGAAGATATGGATAGCTGCATGTATGTTTAAGTGTATAGGATTGATAACCATATTGCTAGGTTTTTGTTGGATAGTTGAAGAGAACTGATTGCAATCTCACTGTTTGAATCCCCACTTTCTATGTTCCACTTTAGTATTTTGAATAACTATTTGTAAGAAGACAATCTGTAATCATCAACTAGTGATTTCTTACTGTTTATTTTTTCTTTGAAGTTATGTATTATTTCTACGTGTTTTCTGTTTTGTTTAGTCTTTCTTTAAATTAATTAAAAAAAAAAAGACTCTACAGTGCAGAGTGCTGATCCCGGAGTGTCATGATGTGAAATCCAACAATACTATTATTCTTTGTTCAGAATGATTTTAACCTGCTTTAGCTTGTTTAATATGAACATAAATGAAGATATGGATTACAGCATGTATGTTTAAGTGTATAGGATTGACAACCATGTTACTAAGTTTTTGTTGGACAGTTGAACAGAACTGTTTGCGGTCTCGGTGTATGAATTTCCACTTTACACGTTGTATTTTTGTATCTTGAACAACTATTTGTAAAACGACAGTATGTAAACATCAACTAGTGATTTCTTACTGTTTTTTTTCCCTCAGAACGTATGTATTATTTCTACCTATCTTCTGCTTTGTTTAGTCTTTGTTTAAATAAAACATAAAAAAAGATTGGGAAGTAAGTCTAGGGGCTTTACCAAAAGACAATAAGAGAGATGAGTCATTTCTTTACTGTTTGAAAATTCTTACTGCATTTCTTCAGAGGCAAAGTAGCCCTGAGGATCAAATCCCTTTTGCTCTAAATCTTACACAGGTTTCAGCACTACTGGACTGCAATTCCCAGAGCGGCGTGCGCAACCCAGCGGACTACAAGTCCCAGAGGGCTCTGGGAGCAGGCTGAGGTAAAAGCGCCCTTAGAAGCTTGGTCAGCATCCTTCGAGTTCAGCCTGGCCTCTGCTCTCCTCCAGGTAGGGGTGACCCGCGCGGGACAGCAGGGACTGTCACCCCGGGAAACCGCGAGTCCCTTGAGCCTCCCGAGGGCCGCCAGCCGTCGCGCGCCCGGGGTGAGGCCACCGTGGGTCCCCAGTCCCTCCGCGCTGTGTGTGCGAAAGGCTGTGAGGGCAGCCGGCGCTGTTTTCTGTGGAAGTGCGGAGGCGGCCCCCCAGCCTGGCCGGCCCAGAGCCTGGAGGGCACCTGGTGACTCCGGGAGCTCCGGAGAGGGGAGGAGCGGGGTCCAGGGCCGCCCAGCAGGTGTCGCTGTCGCGCTGTGGCCCTGTGACCTGAGCCTGATGCGCTGCAGTGGCAGCTGGGCGCTGTTTGAAGGGCTGATTCCTGGTGGGCTTCCCAGAGGCTCTGAGTGGGAAGATGCAGGACGCGGTGAGGGCACCTGGGTCTGGGAACCGCCGCAGAGAATTGTCCAGCTCCCCGGAAGTGGGGGTTTCTGTCTCGGAGGAGGCAGGAGGGAGGCCTGGGCCACGAGGAATGGGCAGCATTGATGGGAGTTTTGCAGGTGTCTGGAGCCCAGTGGGGTCGGGCGGTGGCTGGCAAATGTGACTGCTAGTGCAGCACCTTTTGTCTTGCGGTCCACCCAAGACTTGATTTTATTTTATTTTTTTGGTACCAGGGATTGAACTCACAATTTTTCGTTCGACAGGCAGGCGCTTATGTCCCTGCTATTTCCAGTCCATTCCACCTCATGTTTTAGCGGAGCCAGGAATGTTAATTTTCTGCTGTCCCTTTGCACAGAAAAAGTATTCTCAGTCACTGGCCACCTCTGAAGAAATGCCCCTCCTTACCTTATTAGGAAACATTTGAAACATTCAGAAAGTTTACACAGAACATACAAGTTATTTTACAGCGAGCATTCATAGATCTCAGCTGAAACATTCAATTAATAGGAGTTATCATGTTTTTGGGTCACCTACCTGATCATCTTTTCTGTGTTTATGTAAGACAAAGTTAGTTATTTATCTATTCCCTAAAATACTCAAGCATGTACCCTATCAACTAGAGTCCCAGAATTCTTTCTGACTGCCTTGTATATGCTGGATATATGAGATGTAAACAGTTTTGGTAGATTTCCCTAGGATGGGCCTCTGAGCCGTGGGAACAGCTTTGCATGTGCTGTTGAATTTCTAAAACCTGCACATGGTTATAGGCTTACCTTAAGAGCACATGCATGGAATGTGTGAATGATCCTACAGGGAACAAAATTGTTTGAAGAGTGACTAGAGTGAGAGACCTCAAAGGCCAGTTGCCTAAGCAGATCGCTTTAGTATGAGCTGCAGTCACCCCTCATCCCTCATGCTGTCTGTGTAAGGTCTTTATAAATTTGACCAATACTAATCTGCTAGCTTGGTGTGTGATTTCTAAGCATTAGAGGGACAGCGCTGCATGACACTTTTGTCAGGCTCATAGTTCTGATGAATAAAGATCTCAGCTTTGAGTCCGTTGGTCCAAGAATGTCCTTCCGTGCTCAAAATCACAGACCCCTCATGCTATTAATTTGTCTGAAACAGAAAGGAAATGGGCCCTGAAAAATGCATCTCCATTGTCAAGAATAGTGTTTCAAATGTATGATTATGTTTTACTTCTAGAGGATACACTTAGGGGAGCAAGTATTTTGAAAACTCAATATGGTGGAATGTTTCTGTGATCCCAGTATTGAAGAGAGGAAAATTGCTGTGAGTTCGCGGCCAGTCAGAGCTGTACAGTGAGACCCTGCCTCCAAATACATTAACTTAAAAAGAAAGCCATAATTTTTTGTGTTATCTCTGTCTTGAATGTGGAAGGCATACCTGTGAGGAAGCAGGATGCAGGCAGAACTCTGTGGTCCTTAGACTGGCAGAAAAAACAGAACCGGCCCAGTGGTTGTGGCAGGAGGCTTTGTCTTTCCATGAGGAATTTAGAGATAGATGTCCGCAAAGGGAAAAGTGTCAGTTTCAAGGTGGAGGCCTCTGTCACCACACATGCCTGGTCCATACACTCTGGCTGTGAAATCTTTCAGGTGCTGTTTTAGTTTGTCCCCTGCCCTGGACACATTACTGTACAACCATGAATAAAAGCAGGACATGTTTCTTTAGCTCACAGCTTTTAAAGAACTGGGTGCACAGCCTGCTGACTGCCATGCAGGAAAGGCGTGGTGGAAGGGTTTGCAGAGAAAAGCTGCCTGCTTCAAGGCAGGGGAAGCAGAGACAGAGGAGAGGAGCTAAGGAAGGACACATACTCTGCTAGGTCACAATCCCAATTACCCCCTCTTCTGACCAGGCTGTGCTTCCTGACAGCATATTTCGCTGTGGATTTTTCTATGGACTATGAGTAGCACACCCCACGATCCAGTCTCCTCCCAAAACCCGTTCCTATTAACACAGAAGACATTTGAGAACTTGTAAACCTGAAATATAAAGGAAGTTGTGGAGGCTGCAGTGCAACCCAGTGCTGGAGAGCTGGGGAAGAGCGAGCCAGGGGCCCGTGGCAGAGCTCTGTCTCCTCCAGGAGAGATAAACAGGACGAGATGCCTCCTTAACTGGTCTTTCCTACTCTACAAATTATTATCCAGTACTTGGTAAAATGTTTGGTCCAGGCTGGGCAAGATGTGGCAGCGAGACTGGTTCCCGATTGGGTGGAATAGAAGTTTCAGAGGACCCAAATCCCTTGTGTTGACATCAGAGGGAACTGCTTGTGGATGGAGGAACAGGGCGAGAGGGTCTTTAGCAGCATTTCAGTCAGGCAGTTGATACTGAGAGAGGTGCTTCGATCAACAGCAGAGCCCTTGACTGCTGTGTGGTCCTGGCCGTGACTGCTCTTATCTGTGTATTTGAGTTTTCTGATCTGAAAAATGGATCTCTGATGGACCTGGCTGATACTCCTCTACTCTGCCCAGATCATAGCTGGGTGACCAGATCTAGACCTAAAGTGACCTTTGTGAATTTAAGACATGACAGCAGCATGCAGACACTAGATGTGGGGGGCGTAGTGCTTGTCTAGTATAGAGGATGCTGTGAGTAGCATCTTCACTACCATAAAGATGTAGAAAAAGAAAAAAAGCAGTAGTACAGCTGGTTTTTGTACTTTTCGAACTGGGCTCCACACCTTGGGAGGGAAACCGGGACATGCATTGTGGTAGTCACCCCGGCATCACAGGCGGCCTGTCCCTCCACCTGCAGCTGTGATACGAGTTCTGGGATGTGTTCAGCCTGCAGTTTTCCTGGACTCCAGTGGTTGTGCTCAGCAGGCTGGCGGCTGTGCGCGAGGCTCTAGTGAACCATGGCGAGGACACCTCAGATCGGCCATGAATTCCCAGCAAGGAAGTAATGGGTTTAGGATAGAAGCCCAAACTAAAGGTCAATAGGGCACAGATGGCATCAGGGCAGAGCCTTGGGTGCATTGACTAAAGGTGGATGGGGCTTACCGTGTATGATAATATGCTGAAGGGACAGTGGAAATCCTTTTCTTCTGGATGTGAAGCCTGGAAAAGGAGCTGTTGCACGGTGGTAGAAACCAAGTTTGTGTCTGATCAGCAGGCAAGAATGAGGAGAGGATGCAAGGGCACAGGTTAGTACTTTCTGGTCCTGACTCGGTTCTCCATTCCAGGGGTTATCGGGGCACCCTATGGGCCCACCTGATGTGAGAGCGGCACTTCTATATGTCCACCCTGTGTAACTCGGCCTGGGGAAAACGTCCCGGGGGCAGTGGGTGACCGAGGAGGACGCCTGTCCCTGTGCTGCTTTTGCTAACCATACTGGTGGGCGGTGGGTTTAGGGACACAAGGAGTGAACCATGTGCACAAGTGACTGGGAGAAGGGCAGCAGCATGACCTGCATTTCTATTCCCAGGCAGCCCTTGTGCCCCAACTCCCTGCTGAACAAAGCAGTGTGCAACATGATCGCCTCCCTTATCTGTGCAGGCCACTTTGTTTTTTTTTTTTTTTTTTTTTGTCTTTTTCGTTTTTATCGGTACCAGGGATCAAACTCACGACTGCCTGCTTGCAAGGCAGGCGCTTATGCCGCTGAGCTAAATCCCCAGCCCCTGTGCAGGCCACTTTGAATGTGATGACCTGACCAGCATCAGGATGTTAGAGATGCTGGAGGAGAGCGTGAGGGAGGACAATGGCTGGATGCTTCAGGTGCTGGGTTGAAGGGAGTCTGTGCAGGGACACTGTCTTGCAGAAGGGTTCTGAGAGAAAAAGGTGTCTGCAGGAGGAATTGGAAGAAAGCATCAGGGAGTATCACTGCAGGGAGAAAGGGCTGGTGGTGGCGAATCAGACAATAGTAATGGGAGAGGTGGCTGAGGTTCATTGCTGCAGAGAGGATTAGAGCCTGTGTCCATGCTGGAAATGACACAGGCTCCTGAGATTTCCATGGTAGGAGGTTCTGTGGCAGCTCAGCAGCAGGAGAAAGCTTTGATGCTGGCACAGTGGAGCGAGGGGTCAAAGGTGTGGAGTGTCAGGCCTTGGGTCACTAGAGGAGGCTGGATGTGAGATGGCTCCTGTGAGTCTGGAACAGAGGAAGCACCCAGGCTGCCTCTGTGCTTTCACAGGTAGTGAACTCAATGCCACTGTTCCTGCATATCCCATGGGTTGCTTCTAAAGTCCTGCCTGCACAGAGGTCCTTAATGGCCTTGACTAATGAGCTGTTGGCTGAGCACATCACAGGGTGGGGCCCAGACCAGCCTCCCTGAGGTCTGACTGATGCTTTCCTGAACGAGATGCTTAAGGTGAGAGTGGGCTGTGAGAGAAGGGATCAGGGTCTGTGAGCCAAGTGTTCCGGGAGGTGTGAGGCCAGGTGGGGCCTCAGCATCTCCCAGAGACCCAGCTTCTGTGGCCAGAGGTGGTGCATGGGGACATTTTAGCCATTCCTCCCACTTTCCACTGAGGCCACCCTCTGCCGATCTCAGGCCAAGGGGAACTCCGAGAGCACCTTCAATGATCAGAACCTTCGTCTACTAGTTCTTGAGCTGGTTGCTGCAGGAATTGTGACCACATCAGTCACAATGTCCTGGGCTCTGCTCCTCATGATCCTGTATCTGGATCTGCAGCATGAGCTGGGCTTGGAATGAATGGGAGCTTGTGGAAAGAGGAGTAGTGACGGGGTGCCCGAAGTTATTTCAGAAACTCTTGGTTCGAAACAGGCTTGACTCGGAATACTGAAAGAGTGGTGCTCCTCTCACAGGGACACAACCTCTAAGAAAGGAGTAGAGAGCATCAGGGCCCCATCTCTAAGGACTGACCCCTTTGGGGATGCTCGTCCGTCCAATCTCTGTGCACAGGAGATCAATGAAGTGATATGGCAGGCCAGTGCCCAGAGATGGCGGACCAGGCCTGCTGCCCTTCACCAATGCCATGATTCATGAGGTGCAACACTTTGCAGACATCGTCCCAATGGGTATTCCCCACATGACATCTAATGACACTGAGGTTCAGGGTTTCCTCATCTGCAAGGTAGGACTGAGACCCTCCTTCTCTACCATGGGCACTCCCAGGTGTGGCCAGGAAGTGTTCTGTAATCTGGCCCTGATACCACTGGTGCTGCCAGGTCCAGCCTGTGTGTGGGGTGTTGCACCCAGTGCTGCCCTGTGCCCACTGATCCTCCAGTGAAGTTGGAGGATGAATTAACCCAAGTGATGAGTTGTTGGAGAATCCTGTGCTCATGAGGAAAAGTAGGACTCTGGGTGCCCTTAGGATCCTCGTCCTGTGGCCTTGCCATGTGAACATGGATGGTCCTGAGTAGCTTCTGGGACTGATGGATAATTGAGAGGTTCCTTGTAACTCTGTACCCCACTAGCCTGTGAGCTTCGTAGAGTGTGCTTGTAGATATTAAGTGTAAGGGTTTCTGTGTCCTGTAAGTCAGTCCACATTCATGCTGTGTGTCTCCCGCCAATGGATGATGCTCTACATCAACCTTTCATCTGTACTAAAGGATAGACTGTCTAGGAGAAGCCCTTCCATTTCCACCCTGGACATTTTCTGGATGCTGATGGCTGCTTTGTGAAATGTGAGGCCTGCTGCCGCGCCTAGCCATCGGTGTGCAGAGGAGGAGCTGGGCGGATCTGGAGTGCCTGCATCGGCCTCTCCGTGTGTCTGGAGGACTGTGGATATCTCTGCAAGCAGGGAGGGATCGCAGGTTCCTGAGGCACCGCAGCCTGTGGTGAGTGCTCAGCACACTCTGCCCAAATCTCAGACTGTTCCGGACCCTCCAGGCTTCCGGGTGCAGTGAAGTGGAGTAGTGGGTTAGAGGCCTCTACATCCGCCTCCCCATCCCGGCTGCACTTGGAGAACTGCTGAGCTTCCGACGGGTGGGCGGGCCCACTCTATCCCTGGAGCCCAGCCTGTTTCGCTGCCGCGCCTAGCCATCGGTGTGCAGAGGAGGAGCTGGGCGGATCTGGGGTGCCTGCATGGGCCCCCCCGTGTGTCTGGAGGACTGTGGATATCTCTGCAAGCAGGGAGGGATCACAGGTTCCTGAGGCACCGAGGCCTGTGGTGAGTACCCTAACCCGGCTGCGATTGAAGACCTGTGGAGCTTCCAAGGGGCAGGTGGGCGCACAGTGTCCCTGAGGCCCCGCTTGTCTGGAACTGCGGAGTTCTGAGCAGGCAGAGGAGGGCCATTGGTTCTGCAGGCCCAATGGCTTGGGGTAGCGTGGTGCCAGAGTCTCAGTAGCTGCAAACATAGAAGGGGATTTTCGACAGATCCTGAGGAAGCTTTCAAATAACACTTGAAACACAGAAATATAGGAAAATGACAAAATGAAAGACCAAATTTCAACCTCAAACCTCCAGCCCATCTCAAGAAACCCTAGGAGCAATGTATATAGAAGAAAATATATCCCATCCACCTCAAATATCGGACACAATAGCTACTGAAATTGACAAGCAACTCCAGGAAGCTTTAAAGAAATTCAAACTCGAAATAATCTCCCAGATAAAAGAAGAAATGATAAAAGAAATGAAAGAGATTCTGAATATATCTAAAGAAAACACAGATAAAATATTGGAGGAACTAAATAAAAAGATAGAATCCCTAGACGAGCAATATAAGAAACAAACAGAATACATAATGCAGATGCACAGAGATATACAGGAAATAAAAAACTCCACGGAAAGTTGTAAAAACCGCCTTAATGAAAGTGAAGATAGAATTTCAGACCTTGAAGACAGGATTGCAGCTAGTGAACAGGAAAGGAAAGATCTTTTAAAAATAACAAGGAATCAGGAAACAACAATTCAACAACTGGAAGACGATGCAAAGAAGAATAACATAAGAATGATGGGGATTAATGAAAAAGAAGGAGACAATATAAAGGATGTCAAGAGGATATTTAGAGAAGTAATAGCTGAAAATTTCCCAAGCATGAGATCAGAAACTGAAATCAGGATCAGTGAAGCATATAGAACTCCAAATAGTCATAACCAAAGTAAAACTACACCCAGACATATAATAATCACCATCCCAGAAATCCAACACAAGAATAGATTATTAAAAGCTGTCAGAGAGAAAAGACAGATCACTTATAAAGGAAAACCTATCAGAATCACAGCAGACTTCTCATCACAAACAATAAAGTCAAGAAGAGCATGGAGGGAAGTATTCCAGATCCTAAAGCAAAATGATTTCCAACCTAGACTGATGTATCCTGCAAAACTATCATTCAAAATTGATGGTGAAATATGATATTTCCATGACAAAGAACAGCTGAAGAACTTCATGAACACCAAACCAACCGTGCAAAAAATATTGAAAGACAGTTTAGATACACAAAGGAAAAAACCACTAAGCAAAGCAAATAATTAAACAGAACAGAAAGATAAAGGTGCAACAGCAGAGAGATAACATTCCTACAATAAACCAGCATTTAACAGTAATAACCATTAATGTAAATGGTCTCAATGCACCAATCAAAAGAAACAGACTAGCAGAATGGATCAAGAAACAAAATCCAACCATATGCTGTTTACAGGAAACCCATCTAACCCAGAAGGATACTCACAGACTGAAAGTCAAAGGATGGGAAACAATTCTTCATGCAGCAGGAATCCAAAAAAAGGCAGGAGTAGCCATTCTGTTTGCAGACAACGTGAACTTTAAACCAACAATGTCTATAAAGGACAAAGAAGGTCACTACATACTCGTAAGGGGAAAACTCCAAGAGGAAGAGATAACTATCTTAAATATATATGCACCAAACTCCTGAGCACCCAGTTATATAACACAATTATTAATAGAAATGAAAATTCAAATTGTCAGTCACACAATTGTAACAGGAGACCTTAATACGCCATTGACACCAAGGGACAGATCAACCAGACAGAAAATGAGCAAAGAAATAACAGAACTGAATCACACCTGCGAACAAATGGGTTTGATGGACATATACAGAATGTTCCACCCAACAACATCAGAATACACATTCTTCTCAGCAGTACATGGATCATTCTCTAAAATAGACCATATATTAGCTCACAGAACATATTTAAACAAATGCAAAAGAGTTGAAATCATCCCTTGCATGTTATCGGATCATAGCGCTCTGAAATTAGAAATTAATGATAAAAGATATTGCAAAAATCCCGCAAACATATGGAAACTGAATAACACACTTTTGAGTAATCAGTGGGTCACAGAAGAAATTAAAGAAGAAATTAAACAATACCTAAAAGAAAATGAAAATGCAGATACAACTTACCGGAATCTGTGGGATGCAATGAAAGCCGTCATGAGAGGAAAATTTATTGCACTGAGTTCCCACATCAGGAAAACAGAACGAATACAAATAAATAACTTGATGCTACACCTCAAACAGCTAGAAAAAGAAGAGCAAGTCAAGCCCAAAGCCAAAAGAAGAGAGGAAATTATAAAAATCAGAGCAGAAATCAATGCAATAGAGACTAAGAATACAATCCAAAGAATCAACGTATCAAAGAAGACCTAATGCCGATACTCCTCAAACTATTCAATGAAATTGAAAGGGAAGCAATCCTTCCTAAGTCATTCCTGGAAGCAAATATTACTCTAGTACCAAAAGCTGAGAAAGACCCAACTAAAAAAGGAAACTATAGACCGATCTCCTTAATGAACACAGATGCAAAAATCCTCAATAAAATATTGGCAAATAGGATCCAGCAAATCATCAAGAAGATTATACACCATGACCAATTGGGATTCATCCCAGGAATGCAAGGATGGTTCAACATACGCAAATCAATAAATGTAATCCACCATATCAATAAAGCCAAAAATAAGAATCATATGATCATTTCTATAGATGCAGAAAAAGCTTTTGATAAGGTCCAACATTTATTCATGATAAGAACTTTACAGAAAATTGGAATAGATGGTCTTTACCTCAATATAATAAAGGCCATTTATGACAAACCAAGAGCCAGCATCATACTAATTGGCTAAAAATTGAAAGCCTTTACTTTAAAATCAGGCACAAGACAAGGATGTCCTTTATCACCACTCCTATTTAATATAGTACTGGAAGTACTAGCCAGAGCAATTAGGCAAGAAAGAGAAATAAAAGGGGTAAAGATAGGAAAAGAAGAAGTTAAATTATCATTGTTTGCAGATGACATGATACTCTACATAGAAGATCCCCTAAACTCCATTGAAAGACTCTTAGATACAATAAATAAATTCAGTAATGTGGCTGGATACAAAATCAATACTCAGAAATCAATAGCATTCCTATACACGAACAACAAAATCACAGAGAGGGAAATAAGAGAAACTGGACTATTCACGTTAGGAAGCAAAAAAATGAAATATTTAGGAATTACTCTTACGAAAGAAGTGAAAGACTTATACAGTGAAAATTATAATACACTGAAAAAGGAAATTGAGGATGATCTCAGAAAATGGAAAGACATCCCTTGCTCATGGATAGGAAGAACAAACATTGTGAAGATGGCCATTCTCCCAAAACTGTTATACAGATTCAATGCAATCCCAATAGAAATACCATCAACATACCTTATAGATCTAGAGAAATCACTGCTAAATTTCATCTGGAACCCCAAGAGACCTAGAATCGCAAAGGCAATTCTAAGCAGCAAAGACAAAGCAGGAGGCATCACAATCCCTGACTTGAAGTTATACTACAAGGCAACAGTAGTAAAATCAACATGGTATTGGAACCAAAACAGAGCCGAAGATCAATGGAATAGATTAGAAGATAAAACCACAACTACAAACACACTCAACCACCTTATCTTTGATAAAGGAGCCTAGCAGGTTCATTGGAAGAACGACAGTCTCTTTAATAAATGGTGCTGGAAAAACTGGCTCTCCATTTGCCGAAAACTGAAGCTAGACCCATGTCTATCACCATGTACTAAATTAAAATCTAAATGGGTCAAAGATCTGAATATTAAAACAGAAACACTAAATCTATTGGAAGACAAATTGGGTAGAAACCTTGGAGACATAGGAGTAGGTAGAGAATTCATGAACAGGACTCAAACCACAAAGGAAATACTTCCCAGAATCAATAACTGGGACCACTTCTTATTAAAAAGTTTCTGCATGTCAAAAGAAATCTCCAGCATAGTGAAAAGAAAACCCACAAACTGGGAAAAGATTTTAGTGAACTCTCTCTCAGACAAGGGACTCTTGTCTAAAACATATAAAGAATTAAAAAAACTCAGACCTCCAAAATTCAAAGATCCAATCCAAAAATGGGCATCTGAGATGAGTACGCAATTCTCAGATGAAGAAATGCAAATGGCAAATAAATACATGAAAAAATGCTCATCATCATTGGTCATTAGAGAAATGCAAATTAAAAACACACTGAGATACCATCTCATTCCTGAAAGAATAGCCAGGATCAAGAAAACCAACAACAACAAATGCTGGAGAGGCTGTGGGAAAAAAGGAACTCTCCTGCACTGTTGGTGGGAGTGTAGACTGGTACAGCCTTTGTGGAGGTCTGTCTGGAGATTTCTCAAAAAGTTGGGATTGGAAATCCCATTTATTCCAGCTATTCCACTTCTAGGCATATTCCCAGAAGAACTGAAAGCATCATACCACAGTGATATATGTGCACCTATGTTTATAGCAGCACAATTTGTAATCGCCAGATCTTGGAAACAACCCAAGTGTCCATCAACTGAGGAATGGATAAAAAAGTTGTGGTATTTCTATACAATGGAGTATTATTCAGCTATAAAGTAGGATCACATTGAGATATTTATCAATAAATGGGTGCAGCTTGAGACCATACTCATAAGTGAAATAAATCAATCTCGCATGTGTGAATACCGAATAGTTTCCCTAATGTAAGTAATGATTCAAATATATAAAAATATGTGGTAATGATGATTCCCCATTATGTGGCCTTGAAGCCTTATAAAGTTTTCACTTATTAATTAGAAAGGCTTTATTCTGGGCTTCTTGATATGGGAATATTTGAAGCTATAGTATATGAAGTTTTATCCAAATATTTCAAGGAAAAAGACAGACACTATGGTAACTACTATTAAGTCGGGTTATTTGGTGGTGAAGCACTAGGTTGCTGAAACGGTCATGCTTTGACCTGTATTGTTATATTGTTATGTCCTGTTTTATCTCAATCTCTCCCTTATTCTTTAAAAAAATTATTTAGTTATTTCTTATGTTCGTTTTAATTAAGGGGAAAAATTATGAAAATTAGAATATATAATAGTAACTCTTTTTGATTTCCTATTAACTTGGTTTGAAGTCCTGTAATACTCCCACGATCTTGTTTTGACTGACTAGACTCTGTTCCATTCTGTATGATAGTATCAAGTTTGAGGATATAAGCAACTACTTTGAAGGCAATAAGATTCACTAAGATGCCCATTCTGGTTTGACTATTGTCTCCTTTGGAAGTCCTGTAATGTTTACAATGCCTAAGTTTTATTGGTCTTGTTCTCTACTGTTTTGTCCAACTTTATAATATCTAATGAGATAGACAATTCTTTTTAAGGAAACAAGAGACAACGTTGATAACCATTGTTGATAACGTTGTACTCTGTTCTACATCATGTGCTATGTCTATCCTCGGTTTTGATTGACAGCTTTGTTTTGCCATATTTGACTTTATTCTCTCCCCCCCAAAAAAGTAATAAGAACTAAGGAGTAATAAAATTCAAAATGTGTAAATTTTGATGTAAAAAAGAGAGGGGAAAAAAAAGAGCTCTAACGGATATAACAGCAAGTGTGTTTAGGGGTGTTAAATAGCTGACTATATTAATGTTTTTGGATCATTGAACACAGCTGTTTGCAGTCTCTCTGTTTGAATGTCCACTTTGTATTCTTTGATACTGTGATTTGAGCAACTATTTCCAAGATGATAATATGTAATCTATTAACGGGTGATTTCTTACTGTTATGTTTTTTTTTTTTGTAGTTCTGTATTACGTGTACCATTACACTGCTTTGTTTTGTTTTGTGTTTTTCTCTTTTTCCTCTTAAATAAAATTAAAAAAAAAAAAAGAAAAAGAAATGTGACACCTTCGTGCCATTCTCCACAAGTCACTGTAGTGGACCAGGCTTCCTGTCCCTTCCAGGGTACTGTTAGGGGGAGGAGCTCAGGCCTCAGTGTAACTGAGCCCTGTCCCCTCTTATAGGCCCCTGCATATGCCTCGGGGAACCCCTGGCCCATATGTTCCTCACATCCCAGCTGCAGTGCCTCAGCTTCTCTGTGCCTGAAGGGAAGCCCTAGCCCAGTGACCTTGTTGTACCTGCCTTCGTAGTGACTCCATCCCCCTACCAACTCTGCACTCTGACCTGCTCAAAGATGCTGCATGTCCCCACATCTACCCCAGATGAAGGACTTAGTGTACAATAAAAGAGTCCTCTGACTGTCACCTGGTGTCTGTGTCCAACCTTCTTTACTCAAAAGCAGCCTTGATTCCCTGCCTTATCTATCCCAACCTGATCACTGCAGTCACCACATGAGAAATATGCCTAGGGATGCTCACCAGGCGACATCTCACCCCATGTCACCCATGGAGACCCAAGACGGGCTGCTGAGTCAGTGGCAAACCCTAGGCAGCAGTCTGAGCTCCATGGGTGTCAGGTAGGTTCTGAATGTGAAGGGGTTTCCCTTGGGAATAAACACAAGCCCTGGCAGGCTGCTGGATGGCATTGGTTATCCCCAGGCTCACCCTCAGTTTCAGAAAGTAGCTAGACAATATAGTAGACATGCAAATGTTCTTATGTACTCATTATCATGGTTTATTACAGTGACACAGTACACATGCAAATCAGCAGCACTGAAAAGCACAGGGTTGGTTTGCAGGAAGACAGGCACAGGTTCAGCTGTGCTGTCTGAGGAGTCGCCCAGATGGTTGGTTCTGCCAGCCACAGGGCTGCCTGACACAATGGGCACTGCTTACCAGGGCATATGCAGTTCAGTCTTGGTGTCCAGGGATATTCTTGAGGTCCACTCCATTGGCACAGTGCACTGACATGGTGCACCTCAGGGACTCAGTTTCTATCCACTGTGGGTTATATTCAGGCAGTCCAGGGGCCCACTTAGGCCAGGTTGCCAGCATAAATGGTGTGCACCCTCAAATCCATCTTGTCAGCAAGAATGATCTAAGGCCTTAGGAAGGTTTCCCTGCCACTCAACAGAGGTCAGGCATTTGCTCTGGCCCGTGCAGGATCCTATGCATGACTGTGCCATGGTGACCAAGTCACAGGTCTGCCTGTGGGCCTTTCCATCAAAATGGTCAAAGCCCTGTGAGTATCCATCTTATTTTGTTTCGTTGTGGCAACTTCCTCCACCACACTTTGTTCTTTTTTCTCTTGCTGTGGGTCAAACTCAAAGCCTTGTGCATAGTCAACAGATACTCTGCTAGTGATTTAATCTTCCAGCATCATCTTAACCCATTTGTAAGCATACTTCTCAGTGGTGTCGAATGTAGAATGCACAAAAATCTCATTGACCATCTAGGGTGCTCTTCAGGTAAAACTGAAACCCTAATCCCCTTAGACAATAGCTTACATTCCCCCCACCCCACCCTCTGGCAATCACCGTTCTATTTTCTGTTTCTGTCAGTTTGACCACTATGGGAAGTCACCAAAGTATAATCATACACTGTTTGTGTTTTCTGATGGGTTTATTTCACTTGAGCTAACATACTCGGGTTTCCTTCATGTTGTAGCTGGCTGCAAGTCTTTCCCTTTAGGACAAAGTAACTTTCCATTGTGTGAATTTCTAGTAGTTCTCCCCTACCCTCTGTCAAACATCCTAACTTGGTTCAATTGAGAGTTGGAAAGCATAGTCTGAAAATCTCAGAAATACACAATTTGTGAATTTTAATTTGCGAGCTACTCTTGAGAAACCCCATGGGTCTCATAACTTTTCCTCCTTCTAGTTTGCTAAGAACATGAATGCCTGTCCAGCATTTTATTGCTGTGTTGCCTGTGGACCTGTCACTTGCTGGGGTTTCTGACCAGCTGCTGCTGTGCAGCAGTCCTGCACTGAAGTTGGAAAGTCAGGAGCAGCCTAAGGCCATGTCACAGGGCTTCCCCTCACCTTGCTTCATCTCGTCCTGGTGGTGGGGATCAGCACACAGCACACATACGAAGTGTGTGCAGCACAGTAAGCTGCGATATTTGGGAGACTCCATTCATATACACTCGTTTTGGTGTATTGTTGTTTGTACTGGGCCTGATTTATATATTACCTATTTGAGAGCTACCCTGGATGGCAAATTTCTAAGTCCTGATAGTTCTCGATAGTTTTGTGAGAAATCACTCTACTGTATCCCACACTGCCTTTATCACTTAATGGTCTCATTAAGAGTCCACAAGCAATAAAACAAAACCAACCAGCTGAACAAAAAAACCCCAGAGTACACATGCATCCCCAGCCTCCACACCTGCCTCCCCTTATTTTCTGTGGTTCTTTGATAAAAGCCATCAGTAGGGGTGTGAGGTAGCATCCCAGTGTGGTTTTCATTTTCATTGTTCTAATAGTGAGTGTTATTGAGTATCTCTTCATGTGCTTATGGGCCATGCTGGATATTTTCCATGAAGAATGTGAATTTATTCGTTGTGCATTTTTCAATCAACTTACTTGGTTTTCTTATTCTGTAATATTCTGATAGTAATGTTTTGTCATATTTGTGACTAGCAATTATTTCCCCAACTCTTTGGATTCCTTTTCCTTCTGTTAATGGTGACTTTTGATGCACAATAGTTTTACTTTTCAGGAAGTCTAATCTAGTTTTTGTTTCTTGCCTCTGCCACTGGAATCCCATGCAAAGTATCATTGCCAAATCTAACGTAGTGAAGCATTTGTTCTCTTGTTTAACGTTTCATATGTATTTCATGTATTCAGGCCTCTGATCTGTTTAGGGACAGTCTGTGTGTGTGCTGCCAGCCGAGCGTTGTACTTTATTCCTGCACCCAGGGATGCATGGATTTCCCAGCACCATTTCTTGAAAGACTGTTCTGTCCCCATGGAATGGTGTTGGCAGCCTGGATGAATATCACTGTACCATTTTCAGTCAGATTGTCAGTCAGGTAGCTTTGGAGAACATAGTTTCTTACTTTTACAAAAGATGGACTTTTACAAAGTTAGGTGGTGTAGCCTACTGCACCTAGAGTCTTGATGGTAGGACCTGTTGCTCGCAGGCTCTCAGTACAGCATTTTATTGCCCTCATAGCTCAGGCAATTGCAACGTGTTGATATGAGATCAGTGTTATAATTTGGGCCCCGGTATAAAATCCAAGGAGGTAAGAGACCGAAAATTTAGGTGGCAAAGGCTTTATTTCCAGGCCTGGTGACCAGTCTCCGGGAGCCAATTTGGAGACTGTGTCCCAGAGACTAAAGGGAGGGCTTTAAAAAGGGGCTGGAGGAAAAGTAGGTGGGTGGGGGGGAAACAAAGAAACCTGCAGCGCCATCAAACTTGTTGACCGGAGTCTGGAAACTGTGTTGCTGTCCACTTAGCTCTGACAATCTTGGGAGTTCCTGGTGTTTCTCAAATTACTCCCATCCTACAGATTGACATTATCTCGGAGTCGCACATCTGCAGCAATATTTGGGGAAGAAAGTGGACAGTTAATTATCCCAGGACAGCTCGTTTTCCCTTGTGGGTGCAAAGGGGTCAAGAGTTACAAGAAGCTGAAACTTAAGTTTTACAAAGATCTGATATCTAACTCATTTGATGCATAGAGAACAAAAGGAAAGCACCGATTGGGGCTTGGGCCATAGTATTTTCCGGTAATTTCTTTGAAGCTAAACAGTTCTTAAAATTGGGGCAGGCTCATTTTATGACAGATCATCACTGGGTTGGGAAGAGGTCACCAGAAACCCAAATTCTTTATGGCCTAGATAGATAGGTGAGGGGAGAGGGAGGCAATAAGGCGCCATACAGAACAGAAAACGGTGGTTATGTGTCAAGGTCAGGGTAAAGGGTTAAACTCATATGCAAATCTCTGCACACAACCAGGTTACTTTAAACAAGTATAAATTAATGGGCCATTCTAGTTTCCTTTAGCTCTTTAGCGGAGAATAGAGGTGCCTAACAGTGATTAACAACCCTTGTTAGCTTGTTTTAGCACAACTTCTGTAGTTTGGAGAGGGCAACAATGGTTAACATATCAATTAGGTGAGATTCTTGCAATTCTTTACAGAGGAGAGTATTGCTCAGAATATCAATTAGGTCACTTAACATATCAGTTAGGGAAAAAGGATAAAAAAACACATTTAGTAAGCCACTTTACAGGTTTGCTATAATACACATATATTGAAGCTATTTTCTTAGAGTACAACAATCAACACATCAGGCCTTAAGAGTTTTTAAGCTCCATTATACTTTTAAAGCACTTCCTTTTTGTGGCCTGTCATTGACTGAAAGGTTGACATGTGGCATGTCATTGTCCAGGATGTTTTTCCTAAGCTTTGTTTGTTATTGTGTATGTCCAACTGCACAGTAGTGTCATGGTTTTGATTACAAGACTTTGTACACATGGTTCCAATGGTGCTTTGACATGACTTCTGGACTTTTTGTTAGATAAGTGATACCACTCAGTCCTGACATTTTTGAACTTTGATCCGTTATTAATCTGGCAGTACATGAAGACATACAATGTGGGATGCTGGATGGTGACAGGGAATCTATAGCTCCCTGTCAGTCACACAATCACAGGGTTAAATCACTAATAATCTACAGTGTGCCATGGGCACCCATGTCCACTGACTGAGGAGTAGTTTTTTTCCTTCAATTGTGGGGAATGAACCCCGTGTTGTACATGCTAATTTTCATGAATATGTACGGAATGATATTAAATGCTTTTTCTGCATCGATCGAGATGATCATGTTTTTTTCCTCTGATCCTATAAATGCAGTGTACTGCAATGGTCACTCTTTATGTGTTGAAGCATCGTGGTACTCCAGGAATACTTTCAATCAAGTGAGAGTGTAAACAGTGAGACACGTGTGTATGCAGATGTATTTAGGTATGTGTATACATATTCATGTATGCATGCGCACAAACACACACATGAGTATGTATATTTACAGTGTTAAAGATGCTTATAAAAGCTGAGGAATGCTAGGCAACCCTCTGTCACACAGCCTTACCCTAATTTTTGATACAATTTTACAGTCAGTTTCCTGTTATTTTGTTGAAGAGGTTCCTGTTACTTTGTTTGTGTCTGTATTCCTCATGGTCTGTTGAATTTTTGTTTTTGCTTTTTCTGACACAATACTTGTGTGTCCTTGGAACCAGAGAAATGTTGGCCTTGTTGAGTTGGTTAGGAAGTGTTTTCTCATCTTCATTTTTGGGAGAGCTTGAGAAGTATTTGTGTTGGTTCTGCCTTGCATCATTGGACCGTTTTGTGGTGAAGTCCTGAGGATTTCTGTGCTGGTACATTATGTATATATTTTGGTACATTATATTTTACTATTGATTCCATCTTCTTAGTTCTATAACGTCTGTTCAGAGGTCTTCTTTCTTCCTGCTTCTGTGTGGGGCCTGGTTAAAGCTGGACACTGGTGCCGTTGTGAAGCGAGGTGGGCCCAAGATCAAAGAGCACCAGAGGCAAACTGCTTCAGTCTAGAGAACACCCACCCCCAGAAAATGCAAGCAGTCAGTTGCTAGGCTGAAGTTTAAATAAGTGTGCTACAGTGGTTGGGAATTCCTTTCAGGTTCCACCAGACCTGAGCTTTTGTCACATTTCTTTATTTTTCCATCTCCCCCGCCCCCGCAGGAAGATCTAGAGCTGTTGCTGGATGCTACATATAGCGCCTGCATGTGGAATGGGGTGAGAGGAAATAGTGGGAGCGGGACACTTCTCCCTGTTGCACACAAAGGTAGAAGTGGACTGACAGTGTCAGTAAGCATCACAGGATTGCACTGATACTGATGTGAAACTTACGGCAAATAATTGGGTTCACTAGGGCCCCCAAAAATAAAATGAGTTTGTGAGAGACTAAAAAGAAAGGGATGCATTGATTTTACCAGTTGTTAAGCATGGGCCAAACAGAGTTTCAACAATCACAAATGTTAATGGGTCCGTTTGTTGTATGCTCCACTCCTGTATATACCTTCCTTTTGTGGATTTTGATTAGAGTGGGTCTTACAACCACTAAGGATTTGGCTCAGAGTATTATTTTAAAATCAGTTCCTGAGTAGAAAAAAGATGAGTAAACAACAGCCACCCAGATAACCTTAACTGAGTCACAATTGACAATTTTTGCCTTCTCCATTCAAAAGAAATTTTGTTACTAAAAAAAAAAAAAGAAATTTTGTTACATCACAGGCTGAGATTTCTACCCTTCATAAACTAGAGTCATCCTTTAAATTATTTGTTCAACACTTGCCCTTAAGAATGCAGATAAGTGCTGCAGTGGCCCCTCTCGTGAAAAAGGGGCTGCCTTGGCAACAGCTTTCACTCAGGTTATCCAGCCCCAGTCTGGAGAAAACAAGGTTACCTGTTCCATGTGTAGTTGTGAGGGACATTTTGCCTGAAAGTGTTCTGCTGCGGCTGAAGGGCAGCACAGCCAGTATCTGTCCCTTCAGCACAACCTCATACTATGTGTCCAGAGTGCAGAGGAGGATGTCATTGGGCCATGTGGTGTAGATTCTAAAGTGATGTGGAAGGCCAGCCAATTCCAGGAAGCTTCCCATATGAGCTTGCCACAGCTCAGCTAACAGTAGGGGCACCATGATTCCGACAGCTTCCCTGATAGGACATGGTCCTGCTCTGCGTGGCAGGCTCCTAGGGTGTGGGAGGTAAGGTGGTCCCGATTTGTGGTTTGCTGATTTTTGTTTAAAAAATACTCTTATAGTAGACAATTTCAAATAGCCAGTAGAACAATAAGCAACCTGTAAACCTTCTGAAAATTCAACATTTGGCTTTCACAAGCTGCTAATAAGCTGCCGCCGGGATATCACTGTCTCACTATGTCTTTGTAGTGAGTCTTGATATCTGGTAATGTAAATTCTCAAAGTCTATTGTTTTTCAAGATTGCTGTTTACTTTAGAGGTACTTGCTTCAAATTCACAACCAATGTAACTACATTTGTGTGGGTCTGTTTTGCTTTCTTATATTAATTTGTTTTCAATACTGTGACATTGCACATGTTTTATTAGTCATATACATGTAAATGCTACATGATTTTCTGTGCTGTTATAAATCTGCTATAAATTCCAGACCTTAAAAAAAAGGTGGAAACCATTTTTTCAGAGGTGGCAGCTGCCATAGGCCCTGGGTGGGCGACGGTGCAGATGGAGCCCAGAGCTGGCACCGAGGCAGGCACTAACCCTCTCCATTTACCACCACCCAACTGTTGATGCCAAAATGTGTTTCCAAGGGAAAACAGTTCTCCCCTCCAGATGACGAGCCACTGCTAGCAGGGGAGCTCACCCACATCCCTGAGTGTGAGGCAGGAGCCTGAAGTGGAGGCAGGAGCAAAGACTAGGAGCCCCAGGCTCCCAAATACAGGATGTGAGATTTTCTTCTGCACAAAGGACAAAATTGCAAGGTGCTATAAGGGCCTCACAGGATCTTTCATCCACTCTAATTAGCCCCTTTTCACACGCTACTTAGGTTTGCAGTGTGATGTGCCACATTAAACTGCCACCACTCATACCAAGCAGGAAGATCTTTTTCATGTGTCTCACAGCCTCCAGTGTGTCACACAGTCACCCCATGTTTCCTGTTTAATGGGTCATTTACATTCTCATTCCCAATTGCCAAGGCTCCTGACTGTGGGATATGCTGCAATAGACAGATTGCTAGCAACTGTCACTTTTGCTTGCTCACATTCTGTGATCTGCAGAGTTGCTGATGTTCATGGTGTGAAGATGAGAGGATGAGAAAATAAAGAAAAGATGGAGCCCTTACTTTCCTGAAGGGAGGAGAGGACCTGCCTCTTCACTTAGGGGCATTTATTTATACTTTTACCATCTTAATGTCAAAAGACATCCCATTGTCCAATTAAACCACTGTTCAGATGATATTAGAGGTTTTCAAGTGGCTGTGATGATTGTTAACAACACTGTGGTGTATCAAATGGCTTCATGCCACCAGATGTATAGGTCTCCCAAAATGTAATGCAGGGGTTGTTTATACTGATAGACTTTCACTTTGAACTCAGGCCTTTAACAAAAACTTAAGAGATGTACATCTCACTGAAGGTCAGCAAGTTAGGTAAAGCTTCTTATGTATTAGATAGGGATGGTTGACTAAAAGGGAAATTTTATGTCAAGATGGAAATTCAGGGTGTTACAAAATGTCATCATGATGCTACATTGCTATGTATAATTTTGATTTCTAATTTTCTGTGTAAAATATATAACTGTTAACGTTCTGTTGGGATTCAAATGTTAAAATAGCCATGGCTTGTAGGAAATAATCCTTCTATTTCATGTTCTAAGGTGCCTGATATTCAAGTAACATAGTGATGTTAATCTTATTGCCTGTATTACACTGAACTATTATCAAACCCTTCTTCTGGGTGTTCAACAACTGAGGTTTGCAGAACAAAAACTAGAGATAGAGATGGGCCAAGAGAATAGGCAATATTTTGGCCCTGGCCCTCTGAGGTCAGTGAGGATCTAGGACATAAGAGAGCCTCTGCTGTGACATCCTATACTGGGTGAGTCGCTGATCATCTCATCAAGGAGATTGTGGGACCACAGATAAGAGTGATCAAAGGTGCATAATGTGCCTACGTAAAGTCACAGGAGAAAAAAATGTCCTGAGCCTTCCTGGAACACACCTTGGTCAAAGGAGGGCCGTGACTCCTCCAGAGGGTGACAGTGACAAAAGAAGTAAGAGGTGCTGTGCACAGTACAAGACAATTCCTGAGGAGGCTTAGTGGCCCTTGATAGATAGCAAGAGATTGAGTGCGGTTAATACAGGTCTCACCTTAACTTGGTCTGAGACATGCTGCATAAAAGTGTAACTACAAAAGATATAACACAATGCCCTAGTAAATGTTAGCTCTAAAAAGAAACTCAGATCACTGACACTTTCTGACAGTTGCCAACTACACTGGTAACTGACTAATGCTAGGATTAATGAAGTGTACCAGGTTAAATGGATAAATGCAGGGACCTAAAATCCTCGGACTGCAAATCTTTAGCTTAAGTAAGTTCACTCAAAATGAAAAGTGTTTGAGAATGGAAAGTTCTCCAGTTTTCTAAACACAGCTCCTTCCCCTTCAATGACCACCCATCGCTTCCAGCTACCAATCAGAAATAGAGAAGATGTAGGGAGTGGCAGAAACTGGAAATAAGTCATGCGTGGGGGTCAAGCAGAGGCAGGTTCCGGCACAAATTGCTCCAGAGGCAAGCTGCTTCACTCCAGAGAACACCCAGCTCCAAGATAACCCAAGCCATCGGTTGCTAGGCAAAGTGGTGTCACATGACATCAATTTGCCAGATGGTTAAATGAAAGCACTGCAGTGGCTGAGCACTTCCTTTCCTGCCATCTAGAGCGAGCTTTGCCTGATCTCAGCTTTGGTCTCTGTTCATTTTTCTTCCCCCCAGGGACATCTAGAGCTGTAATGGATCACTACACTCTTGTTTCCACGGATTTTTGTGTCTCCAGGAATTTGCCCATTTTTAACTACAGAATTCTTTAAAACTCTTGGATTTCTTTTTCTTTTCACAGAATCTGTAATAGCATCCCCTTTCAAGTCTGATCTTTGTTGTCTTCCTTCATTCTTATCCCACTTAGCAATAGGTTCATTGAAAGGACATGGTAGCCAGTAAAGCCTTGGAGGTGGAACCAAGGGGCTCCATCTTCCCTGCCCCTAGGAATTTACCTGTGGCCTAAAATAAGTACCCGTGGGCTACCTGTGCATCACTAATGCCCCTTAGGCACCACCCCAAATCTAAGATACATATATGCCCCCACTCCACGTGTCTGACAGAGAGAATTCCAGCCCCCGAGACCCCGTGGGTTCAGGGGGCCTCTTCCTGCATTCTTAAAATAAAGGTCATTTATATTTCATACTTTTTGTCTTTTTATCTGTGCTAGAATTGTATCATGTGGTTTCCTGACCGGGAATCCAATTCTATCATTCATCAGTCTTGTTAGTGCTTTTCAAGAATCAGTTTTAGTTTCATGAATTTTATGTGTTGTTTTCTGACTCTCTGTGTCACTGGGTGTTGCATCCAGGGAGCACTGACCTATATCCCTGTCCCCCACTGCACACAAACCTTTTTTGAAACAAGTCCACGCTGAGTTGCCCAGACTATCCTTGAACTTGCAACCCTTCTGTCTCATCTTCCCTGTCTGGGTTAGCAAACCCAGCTATTGAGTTTATGTCTTATGTATTTTCTCCCTTGTGCTATCTTTGGATTTCATATGCTGTTAGTTTTCTGGTTTTAATTTTGTTCATTTTCAGTGCAAGTATAGGCAGTTGTACATTTCCCCTCTGATTTCTACATTTTCCCTCTGATTTCTACTTTGGCTGCATTTGATGAGTTTTGTATGCTGTGTTTTCCTTCCCATGGACCTCAAATTATTTTCTATTCTATGACCCATTGGTTGTTTAAGGAAACACTGCTTCATTGCCACACATCTGGCAATTTTCCTTCTGCTGATTTCATACTTCTTCCATCATGGCCAGAAAATAGTTTTATGTGAGTTCCCATTTTTAAGAACATATTGAGATGGTTTTGGGGCTGCTGTTTGGTGTATTGTAGAGAATGTTTCGTGTGCACTTGAGGAAGATGAGTTCCCTGAAGTTGTTGGGCGGTGTGTTCCGCATCTATGTGTGAGGCCTCAGTGAGAATGGGGTTGTCCAAATCCTGAATTTGCATCATAATCCTATCTATAGTTATTTAATGCAATACACACAATGGGTTACTACATGTTAGAAATCCTATGTTCTTTCTGCACTAGACTTTTTCTCAATGTATGATAGCTTTTTCTCTTGAAGTCTCTTTGACCTCACGTCTATGACACTGATACATTCACGTCTGATCATTTGTGATTCCTGTTTGGATAGAATGTTGTTTCCCAAGCTTTTACTGTCAACTTCTTCTTTTTTTTTAATTTGACATTGGAATGTCAAATAAAGCCTTCCCATGAAGCAAGCCCAGCTATGGGGATGGGGAAGAGCCTCAGGCAGAAGAGAAACCACGCCTTCCTGTGAGCCAACCAGTGCACAGGCTGAAAAGCAGAAGAGCATCCCCACCCTGCCCCACTGACTCAGAGCACTCAGGGTGAGATGACAGCCGCTGAGGGGAGGGAATAGCTTGGTGCTGCTGCTGTTTGGTTGACTCTGCGGGCCTGGGCTGGTGGTCTGGGCATCTGCCTGGAGGATGGCAGTGCACATCATGTGAGCTGTGGGGGATGTCCTCCTGGTTTTTTTTTTTTTTGAAATCCAATGTTGTGTTCCATTTTACTGTTTTGTTTTGTCCCTGTCTGCTACCCTAAGCGCTACTTTGAAGATAGCAGTGTTCAGTGTTGTTCTGCTTGTTCTTGTTCCATGTGTTGTTTTGTTTTGTTCAATGTTATGTTTTGGTTGGTTTTCTTCTGTTTTGTTTTGTTTGATTTTGCTATGTCTGATAGTCTGGACAACTGTTGTGAAGACAGCAAGATATATTATAGTAGGCCTTGTTGATTTCCTATTAGCCTGTTTGGAAGTTCAGTATGACTTTCACTGTTTGTTTATTCTTTTGTTTTGTTGGGTTCTATTCTGTGTAAAATAAAATGTAATAAAAATAAAATTCTAGCTTGTAATCAGCATGTAGGTGATCTTCTTTCTTGAGCCAATCTATAGTCTTTGGTTCTACTTTCAACAAAAGGGTTTAAATTAGATACATTTAAATTAACTACTGAAAAGAAAGGCTTCTACCATTTATCTTCGTGTCTTGCACATCTTACCTTTAGTTGTTCCTATATGTTTGCATTACTGTCTTCTTGCCGTTAGTGGCTATTTTCATGTCGAGCTTGGTTACCTTTTTCTTTCCTTTTATGCATTCTTCTCTACTTTCTCATTGATTTCGTTGGTTAAACTCAGTATGTTAAACATAAAAACCTCATTTCAGTAATAAAAAATTATATCATGTAGTACAAAGTCTGTTCTTTTCTATCTCAATCCCACCAACGTTATACTGTTATGTCCCAGATTACAAGTTTATATATTGTGTGCCGGATAACGTAGAGTTGTAATTAATGGGTTATTCATTGGTGTTTTAAATTAATGAAAGAATAACAAATATGGGAGGAGAAAATCACACAGGAGAATAAACAGGAATTACAAACCTAAGATTCAGCAACACCAACATTTGTAAGCGCCTAGGTGCTCAAGCTGTCTAGTTTTTGTTTCTTACAGCTTTGAGTTACTGTCTAGTGCAAGTTCATTGCAGCCTGGTGGGTACTCCAGCGCCTCATGGAAGGTGAGTGCACTGTTAATGAAGTCCCTCTGCTGCTTTTTCCTGGCATTGTCTTGACTTCTTCGTTCATGTCAGGTAGTTCAGCCATAAGGAAAAACTTTGTGGAACACTCTTATTTTCTATCACCGCTTAAACATATTATCTCATCTTTTGAACTGCATAGTGTCCAATGAAAAATTAGCTGGAAATGAGTAAGGAAACATAGGGAGCTCTCCTTGCATGTGATGAGTCTCTTCTCCTTACTACTTTTAAACTTCTCACTGCAGTGCCCTCCTTGACCTAGGGTACCTGAGCCCATCCTGCCCATTAGTCAACCCAGAGATTGGGCTGGAAGAGGAACGGACTACAAGTCCCAGAGATCTCTGCGCACTTGCACTTGACTGCCTGTCCCAGGGCCTTCGGGGCCCTGGGAAGTTAAATCCCAAGGGCCCTAGGTGGGGCTCTAAGTATTCATTTTTGAGCCTCCTCAGTGGCATGTTCCTCTGAGTGCCTTGGCACTGGTTTCTGTCCACCTCTCGGTCCTCGGATCTCTCGAGGTAAAGGGCGCCCAGCCGAGACCTGTCTACCCCGGGAAACTTTGGGGCCTTGTTTCCCAGGCGAAGGATGAGGAGGAGGCTCCCCCAGCACAGCAGGGCACCCCCCCCCCAGCCCCTGACATCGGGAAGCCCCCAGAGAAACGGGCGCTGTCCCTGCTCGCCAGACTGGAAGGGGCTCCCCGCCTTGGCGCTACACCGCCCCCAGTTGGTGGGCGGTGCAGGGAGGATAGGGCGAGCGGCTGGGGCGCCGGGGCCGGGCCTGCGGGACTCACCGGGACTGAGGACCGCCGGCCCGGAGTGTGGAGGAGGCCGGCGCGGGGCTGGCGTCCACAGCCTTTAGACCCAGGTTCTGGAGGTGATGGGGCGGGCAGGGCTGGCCGATGAGGCGCCTCCAGTGGCATCTTCCTGGTCTGGGCCCACCCAAACCGTGAGTGGGGAGAGGAGAGGGCTGTCTCTTTCAGGCCACCTTGGAGGCCGACCCCTGCCCCACCACCCGTTTAATTAAGTTCAATTGAAGGGTACAAGAATTTGACAGTGAACCCGAAAGGAGTCTGACAATGACTGCCCACAGACACCAGCTGGACACGCAATTATCGGTCTATTATATTTGGCCATAGTTCTGTTTTAGAGTATGTGCTGCGGAAGCCAGCACGCTTGTCACATTTCTGCCCCCCCCCAAAGGTCCCTGGGACTTTTGTTTGTTGTGAATTTCAGAGTCACGTGGGGGCCATCAGAATATCCCTGTAAACTGGTCAATAGCACATATCAGCAACTAGAGTCTTAGAATTCTTCCTGCTTCTTGATTCAGAAATAGCAGCCTGGGTATTTGAAAGTCTTTTAGCTCTCAGCTCTGAAAGGTCTTAGGTTTTTCCATGTAGTGTAAGTCCTTTGCCCTTTGTCTGCTTGCTGAATTCTTACCTGTCATCCAGGGAGGTACTACCCTAGGGTCATTGTCCCGGCTGAGGAAGCAGTCCAAGCTCCTAAGTGACTGTCTCCTGGCTGTCAGATCACAGGGACGAGGGAACTGCAGCCAGTTATCCTGAAACAGGAGTTGAATGGAAAGAGCAGAAGAAAACTTGGACTCTAGCAGCTCTAGACAAACTGCTTTTTCTGTCTAAATCTTCGGTCATCAACTAGAGCTTTTAGCTGAGGAAGCCAAGGAATGTCCCCTTACTATGCCTGTGTTCTGGCAAAGGGCTGTGGATAGTGGACATTTGAGTTGACTATCATATAAAGTTCACTCGGGTGACACCAGCCCTCAGGCATAGGCAGTGTGTATGGAGAGTTGTGAGAAGTGCTGGCAACTTCCTAAGGGCAGAAGTGGACAGAGGTGGCCGGGGATGTAGTTCAGTGGCACAGAGCCTGCCTGGCAAGCACAAGGTCCTGAGTTTGAATCATGGAACAGGGGAAAAAAAAAAGTGGACATTGGTAGGACTGGGCTATGAGGTTGAGCCCAGACTTTTGCCTTTAAATGTTGACTATTAGGTGAAAGAGTAGATCTGAATGCTTTTGAACGTGCAGTTTGTAGAACTTGCCATCTGGTTAGTGTTTCCGAGAATGCTGTCAGCTGTCCCCCTCGGTGTCTTGGCTGCAGACCTTGTCCTCCAGTGCAGTCTATATGGCATGTGCTGCTCAGTTCTGTGGAGAAAATGGTCCCAGGCATAGTTCCTAAGGCTCATGACCTGGCTGGGAGATGAGTCCTTTAGCCCAAGCTGCTAAATCCCCGTGACTGTGACTGACCATTGGCCAGGCTTGGAGACCACTGTTTCTGATGCTTTCTGTACACAGCAAGCTCATCTTCCCTTCTCAGTTGGAGAACTCTGTCACTGGGCCTCATCTGACCCACTGAGTTTTGCTTAAAATCTTCTGTAATGTTTTTCTCAAGGGTGACTTGCCTTCCCAGGTGGGTGATTTCCTGAGGGAAGGACCAGGAAAACAGTGACCCCTGTCTAAGGTCCCACAATAGTATTCCAACTGAGTAAATGACTATATTCCTGTGAAGACAGGCATTTATTATTATTAAGCACTCAGGGAAGTTTTCATATTTAATTATCATCACCTCTCAACTTTTCACTAAGATCAAGTGTACTATCTAATTTAATTATGCAACTTAGACTTGTCATTATTTTGATTATTATTTGTACCAGGAATGAAACCCAGGGCCTCGCGCTTGCCAGGCAGGCACTGTGCCACTGAACTGCATCCTCTGCCCTATTTTCTAAGATAATTTATTAAGTAAAAATACTTTTTAGTAGCTGTAATGTAGAAAGTACAAAAAGTGTATCAAGTTTTCATGACTTTGTTAAAATTACACACAGTGCTACTGCTCAAAGGATTGCATACATATTAATTTTTGGACAGTATAAAGTTGCAAGCAGGTGTTGGCTTGAAAGAATAATTTGATCACGTCTCCCTGCCAGCTCCTGTAAGACCTCTCTTCCCAGAGACTTTTCTTCAGACTCAGGCCTCCCTCACTGTCACAAGTGACTCACGTGGATCAAAAACTTCTGACAAGCACCCGGAGCACTCTGTAAGAATTGGAACCACTTGATCAACCCAGATAGTGATGCATTATTTTTCCCAAAACACGGTCAGATATGCTCCTAGCTAGCATGTGGCCCTTTTTAGTGCTATAATAAAATACTGAAAAGGTCACTTGCTTACTTACATATGTTGACTGTACTAATAGCTAAATGCAGGCTAAGACAAGTCTTCACGCAGTGTGGCCCAGATGAGCCTAAAGTTTGGAAATCCGTCCTCCAAAGTGAGTCCCTCCTCTTCTGGTCTCAGATTCCTCACTTGTCTGTGTGGCCTGGACTCTGTCTTAGTTTCAGTCTCTCCGCAGTTCCTCCATGAACCCTGCAAAAAAACCATCCCAGCCTGATGAATTCAACAACCTGAGGAATTTCCCCCATTGCTCTCAAAGTGCTACTGGCTTGGCATGCCAGCCCTTGACTTTTCTCCACCTCCTCTGGGATATAGACCTTAGTCTCTCCAAAGGGAAGCAAGTTGACATGTGTCCTGGGGGACACTTTTCCACTTTGAGCCATCCCATGGTACCCAACACAGCACTAAGACTTGTTGAGCTTCCGTTCGGTTCTGTCCATGTGCCTGTGCCCCTGGGTATGAGCTAGAAATGAGAGGATGGCTAGATACAGCTGTAGCTTCCCCTGTGTCTGCTGTGCCCTAGCCACTCCCTCTAGCCTTTGGCTGCAATCAACAGAGTAGGTTGGCTCCCAGCACAGGGCAAAGTGCAGCCCAGGCTTGTGTAGAAGGGAAGCTGCTACATTTCCAGGGAGTGGTAAGGGTGTGCTGCCTTGTCCTAGGTGCCTGGAGTAGTGAGGGCCACTGGTTGTGTGCAGAGGGACTCGGTGGTCTGCCAGGCACCATGGGGCTGCTGACTGTGGATGCACTTTTCACTGTGGCCTTGGCCGTGGCTGTGTTCCTGCTCCTGGTGGACCTGATGCACCGGCGCCAACGCTGGGGTGCTCGCTACCCTCCGGGCCCTGTGGCACTGCCTGGGCTGGGAAACCTGCTGCAGCTGGACCTGCACAATATACCATACTCCTTCTACAAGGTAAGGGAAATGGTTTGGAGGGGAGAAGAGAACATGGTGACCTCCCTGTAGCAGACAATTGGTGGCAGGCAAAGCCATAGGCCAGACAGGCCTGAGTTACTCTATGAGGTTTCCCTGGGAAGGCTGCATCCCAGGAGACTAAGTGTGTGATGTGTCAGGACAGAGTCGGCACTCTTAGGAAGACAAGAATGAAGTGGAGGTGAATGAAGTGGAGGTGAAGGGCACAGCAGGACACTGAACTTTCTCACTGCAAAATGTGGAGGACAAAATCCAGGAAGTGAAGCAGGACGTTGCAGCAGCCGTGGCCCGCAGATAGCCGCAGTGGAAGCTGTGTATGCCCTGTGTACATTCTGCTGGTTTCCCATTAAGGGGAGTGGGCCAGGGAGCTGAGCAGCATTTCAGTTGGGAAATTGAGGTTGAGACCAGGGCCATACCTGCTCAGGTCTTACACTGCTGTGAATTGGGGCCTCAGTGCTCACATCGGTGATCCTGAGATTCCTCGTCCATAAAATTGGATGGTGGAGAACCCTACTCACAGTTCTGTGACCCTCTCAGGGCATAAGGGGGTGGTGGGATCTGAATGTACAGTGAATCTTTGACCTTTGAGGACATGGCCCCAGCATCATAATGGCAGATGTTGTGCTGGAGTGGTGCTTCATGGGAGAGTGATTGTCACAGCACAGATGAGGCTTTGAGTTGTACCTGCGCTGCCATGAAGAAAAACAGAAAGCCACCAAGTCTCATTTTTGCTCTGCTTCACCTAGGTCCCCAAGGCCTAGAGAGGGTGTCCTGCAATGAGAATAGGTCCTCAAATTTCATGGATACCTTAAGTCACTGAGCATCCAACCCTTCCACCTCTAGTTAAGGTGCCGCTTCGGGGACGTGTTTAGCCTTCAGGTGGCGGGGAACCCATCAGTTGTCTTCAATGGGCTGGCATCTGTGCGTGAGGTGCTAGTGAACCACAGCGAGGACACCGCAGACCGGCCACCAGTGCCCATCAATGAACTCGTGGGCTTCGGACCACGATCCCAAGGTAAGGGTGATGGGGCATGGGAGGCAGTGGTCAAGGGAAAGATAGGCAGGGTCTACTGTGGGCAGTGATGTGATCAAGGGACACAAGGAAAAGCCAACACATTCTGGGAATGAAGCTGAGAAATGGAACCTGGAAATAGAGACTAAGTTGGTGGTGTGTTGGGATTGAGTCTCTACCCTTGGAAAGAGAAGAATGATGGGGAGATGTAAAGGACACTGCCAGATAGAATTAATCATGAGCATATTGCACATATGCCTGCATCCTAACCAGGGGTCGTCATGGCACCCTATGGACCCGCCTGGCGTGAGCAGCGGCGCTTCTCTGTGTCCACCCTGCGCAACTTCGGCCTGGGGAAGAAGTCGCTGGAACAGTGGGTGACTGAGGAGGCCGCCTGCCTGTGTGCTGCCTTTGCCACCCAGGACGGTGAGTGGTGGGCTCTGCACACAAAAAATGGACAATGTGACGGGAGTAGGTGACAACAGGGACACACCAATCTGTATGCTTTTTCCAGGATGCCCATTTAGCCCAAATACCCTCCTGAACAAAGCAGTGTGCAATGTGATCGCCTCCCTCATCTACGCACGTCGCTTCGAGTATGATGACCCACTCCTGAGCAGGTTATTGGACCTGCAGGCAGAATCTCTGATGGAGGGCCTTGAGTTGATCCCTCAGGTGAGGGGCTCATGGGAGTCCCACAGGGAGTGTTCTGTGCACAGGGTCTCCTTTGGGAAGGGTGGCATGAGGTCTTCTGGGGAGAGGGAATCTGAGAGGCATTTGCAGGAGAAAAACCCAGGGCAGAAAATCTCGGACAACACTAAAGGGAGAGATTGCTCAGGTCAGGGATCCAGAGAGGGTCGAATACTGCCTCCTGTCTACCTTTAAAGCCAATGAGATTTCCAGGGTAGGCTGTTAGTTGTGGCATCCTAGGGCCTGGAGAGAGTATAAAGGATGGCACTTGGCAGGTAGCAGGCCACCAGTGGGGCCAGGCAGGTCCTAGGTTCTCTCTGTGACTGTCACAGGTGCTGAATGCATTCCCAGTGCTCCTACGCATCCCAGGAGTAGCTGGCAGGGTCTTTCCCGCACAGAAGGCATTCTTGGCCCTGATGGATGAGCTGGTGACAGAGCACAGGGCAACGCTCGACCTGAGCCAGCCGCCCCGAGATCTGACGGATGCCTTCCTGTTTGAGGTGGACAAGGTGAAGTGCCGATTCTAAGGGAGTGATTAAGGACTGTGGGTTGAAGCTGTTGTGAGGTATGATATATGGTATGATATATGGTGGGTTCTGGGGTCTCTAGGGGTCTCAGTTTCACCCAGTACTCAGCACCTGGGTATATGGTACAGATGGGGTCCTTTAGCAACTTCCTTCCTCTTCCCTCTGAACCTGCCCTCTCTGGCTGGCCTAGGCCAAGGGAAACCCCGAGAGCAGCTTCAATGATGCGAATCTGCGCCTGGTTGTGGGTGACCTGTTCACGGCAGGGATGGTGACCACTTCAACCACGTTGGCCTGGGCCCTGCTGCTCATGATCCTGCACCCGGATGTGCAGCGTGAGCCGAACACGGATGGAGGGAGAGTGAGGGAGGAAAGGTAGCAGTAGGGTCTGCAAGCTGAGTTCATGGATACCATGAACTTTCCAAGGTCTTGTAAGCACGATGCCCTTCTCACTGGACACAGCCCTTGGTGGAGGGGTGAGAAGGCCAGGGAACAGTCACTGGGCACTAACTGTCCATGGGGACTCTTGTCTGTGCAGGCCGTGTTCAACAGGAAATTGATGAGGTGATAGGACAGGGGCGGCGCCCAGAGATGGCGGACCAGGCCCGCATGCCCTTCACCAACGCCGTTATTCATGAGGTGCAGCGCTTTGGAGACATCATCCCAATGAATTTACCCCACATGGCAACACGTGACATTGAGGTGCAGGGCTTCCTCATCCCCAAGGTAGGCCTGAGGCCCTCCTTCCCCAGCATGGGCACTCCCAGGTGAGCCAGGTAGCACCCAAGCCACCCAATCCAGGATTCTTTAGGTGCTACCAGGACCAATGTGGGTGTACATGATGCTGACTGCAGAGAGTATCACCCTGTCCCCGCAGGGCCCCTGGGATGATAGAATGAAAACTAAAACAAGTGTATTGGTGGAGCAGCTACTCAGAGAAATAGGTGGTAGTGGGACACCAGGGAGCCTTACCACTTGGACGTGCCATGGAATTATGGAGGGTGCTGAGAAGTTTCCGGGGCTGAGATTCACTGAAAGGGTCCATTTGTGTACCTGGAAGAGTATGCTTGTGTGTGCTTGTGGCAGAGGTACTTGTATGCCCTATCAGAATCCACTTCCTACCAGTCATCCTTTGGCAGGGAACAGGGTTAATTGTCAACCTGTCGTCTGTGCTGAAAGATGAGACTGTCTGGGAGAAGCCCTTCCACTTCCACCCGGAACACTTCCTGGATGCTGAAGGCCACTTTGTGAAGCACGAGGCCTTCATGCCATTCTCAGCAGGTACTTTTGGGGTGCCTGGCTCATTGATCCCTCTCAAGGATGCCTTTGAGAAGCAGAGTCCAGGGCCCAGACTGAGCCCCATGCCATCTGCAGGCCGCCGAGCATGCCTTGGGGAGCCCCTGGCCCGCATGGAGCTCTTCCTGTTTTTTACCTGCCTGCTGCAGCGCTTCAGCTTCTCGGTGCCTGAGGGGCAGCCCCGGCCCAGCGACCAAGGTGTCTTTGTTTTCCTGAACACCCCTTCCCCCTACGAGCTCTGTGCTGTGTCCCGCTAAAGGACAGAAACAGCTTTTCTGCATTTGGGGACTTGATGTAAATTAAAATCCTCTCTGACTACAAACTGGTGTGTTGGTCTCACCCTGCAGCTAGCCCTTGTCTCTGATGTATCCATAGCTGCTGTTCTATGTGAACCCTGATGCTGTCCTGGCCACTGGATTCCAGGAAAATCCAGTGGGTTTACAGATGCTCAGCTGTTCATAGCTCACTGCGTCTTACCCATGAGACTTAGCCCTGGCTCTGAGTTGTTCCCAGCCCCAGGCAACAGTCTGGGCTCTTCGGGTCTCAGTTAGGGGTTAAGGGTGAACGGGTTTCTGCTCTGAATCTCTGTAATCTTTGGCTGACTGACGGATGATACTGGTCATCCCCACAACCCTACTCATATTAAGTAAAGTCTTTGGTTTCACAGAACTAGAAAGGCCATTACTCTCACAGTTGTACTTAGGATGAGGAGAGGATAAAGGTGAAAATCTGCATCAGTCAGAGTCACACTGGGCAGAGTCCAGGAAGATAGGCACAGCATTCTGTCATGCTATGTGAGGAAAGTCATGCAGATGATGAGATCGCCAGCCACAAGGTGCGATACAGATTTATTACTACTCACTGGGGAGGCTCAGCCGACCCTGTGTCCAAAGATCTGACCTGACAGCATGGAGTATGCACATAGATGACTCCAGTGACTAACTGACCATCTCCTCCTGGGTCAGAATCAGCTTGAAACGCCCACTAGGTCACAGTAGTGGAATAAACTGTGGGATGTGCCCTATAGAGGCTGCTATACCAAGTCACTGTTACTAGGAAGTTTGTGCCATGGCTTTGGCTTGGGTTTCCCAGCTGCCCATCAGGAATCAGGAATTCGTTTTTAGCTTAGTTTGTTGAGGTTTCAGTCAATAATCAGGTGGCTCAAGCCAGTGTGACATGGCAGAGGGGCAACATTTCATGGCAGCAGAAGACAGTAACGGCAACAAGGGCAAAAGGCGCGTGGGGAGAAGCAAGCTTCTTTTCCTCCCTTCTGCTGCCTGCAGGCTACCTACCTTAGGATGTGTATAGTACTCATAACCAGAGTCCCAACATTGAACAATGAACAATCATTAATTCTACATTCAGCTGCTTCCAAAGTCCTAACCCTCAAGACTGCATGAGGCTTTGGTGGGACATTCAGAGACAAACCATAACACTGTGGCCCTGGCCCTCCAAAGACTTATGCACATCCATTTATGCAAAAGGCATTTAGTACATCTCTAATTGTTACCAAAGTCAAATATGCCATTGCTGAAAACTTCAAATCCTAAGTCTCCTCTAAGATATAAGGCAAACTTTTAGTTGTGAGCCTTTGAACAAATTAAAAGAAGCATCCAAAAGTCAATGGAACGAGTTAGACATTTTCATTCCAGAAGTTACAAACAGGGATAGAAAGAAATGAGATTAAAGCAAGTCCTCTACCCATCAGGCCAAACATTCAGCCCTGTGGTTCCACATGTAGCTTCTGAGGCAGTCTGTTAAGTTGTAAGCTCCAAAAGTGTTGTGTGGCTCTGCTTCTGTGGCATGTCCTGTGGGTGTAGCTTCCAGAGGTTGTTTCTTGGGCCATCTCTGCTCCGTCCTTGCAGTTTTCCTCAAGTGATCCATGTTTCTGACTTTCAAACTTCTGGCATCTCCACTGCAACTTTGGCCTCACACCCACAACTTTACACACAGCCCTCTCAGGGTCCCAATGACCTCAAAAGCCTTCTGAAACGAAGCTGGGAGACTTCTTAACCCCACAATTCAGATGTTCTGTATGCACCTCAAACAAGTACCATGTGGATGATGCCAAACTCTTTGCCAGCTGGAGCTATTGCCAGGCTTTTTTCATTCCTGGCTATAAGGTTCAAGTGCCTGTATTGCTGAGTACTCCTTATCTAATTCTGAGGAATAAATCCTCTGGGCTGCTACTCTTCTGGAACATGGTGTATCATGGGTTGTTTAAAGCAAAGTGTTTCACTTTTGCAATTTTGAGGCTGCAAAGTGTGTTGACTTGCTGCTTCCTGTGTTGCCGTCAGTCTACCTTTGTTATTATCCTGTTTTTTGTTTTTGTTTTTGTTTTGGCAATCAAGATCTCCTCAGCTCTTTCTTTGTGGTCCACAGCTTTACTGGGGCTTTCTTTGTGGACAACTCACAGCATTTTAAATCATTCTTCTGGGCTCTTTGTTACTTATCCTTAACATAAATCTGGCTAAAAGCCCCTAACAGTACCCTCAACATTAGACTCCCTTGAAATTTCTTGTTTCACATTAATTAATCCCCCTCCCTTAATTTCAGCCTCAGGCAAAGTTTCTGGACACCAGCAAATTGTAGATAAACTTTTTGCCAAGTCGTAACTCATTTGGTCGGGAGTCCAACAGCCAGTGCAGTCCTTCCCAGCAGAAACCTCCAGAGCCTGGTCTTAACAGGACTTTTATCAGCCTTCTGGTCTTCTGAGCTCTGACCAGAATCTCCCATACACAACAGCTGAAGGCATTCCGTCTGTTTTTCAGCTAGCATCTTTCCAATTTCTTCAAACTAGCCATTCCCAAAGGCTTCTGAACCACATACTAAGGTAAAACAGCAGTTACCTTCCTTCTCTGGTCCCAATTTCTATCTTAGTTACTTTTCTCTCATTGCTGAGAGAAAAGTTCACCCCAAAAGTTTAAGGGAGCTCTTTGGAGGTTTCAGTCCCTATCAGCTGTCTCCAAGTCAGGGTGGGATGATAGAGGGGCAGCAGTTCATAGTGACAGAAGACAAAAACAGCAATGGGAGTGGGGAGAGATTTTTTTCCTGCCTTTTATTGTATCGAGTCTGCCCACCCTAAGGTAGGTATAGCACTCATACCCCCAACCCCAGCATTAGACAATAAATCAATCATGAACTCTAGATTTAGGTGCCTCTCAAAAACCTGACCCCCAAAACCTCATGATGGTTTGAGGGCACATCCTAGCAGAAATCATAACAGCCTGTTTTCTCTGTTGATAGTGACATCAGATGAGATCAAGCATGTTCAGAGTGTTGTGGCTGTAGACATTAGTAACTTTGAGACATAATAGTTTTTAATCCTCATGAATCCAATTTTTCTTTCTTGCTTTTTGCTCTTGGTGCCTATGCAGTACAAGGTAGCCAATCCCAATGTGGTTCTTTCCCATGTTTGCTTGCTCTGTACTGCTGGTATGTTACCACGGACAACATAATAGATCCCAATGTGGATTCTGTCTCATATTTTCTTCTAAGAGTTTCGAATTTGAACTCATACAGTCAGAGGTGTGACCCATTTAAAGTTAATTTTTGAATTTTGATAGCTAAACTTCCAGTTTCGTTGTTATGCATTTGGATTTCCTGTTCTCAACGTTTTCTCAAAAGGCTTTCCTTTCCCAGGGGAATGGTTTTGCCAAATTTCCTGAAAATCATTTGGCCATATAGAATCATGGGCGCCTTTCTGTGAAGCATATATTGTGAGAAGGGCATTGTTAGAGGATTTGCTTGCTGGGTGGAATCCTAGAGTAGACTTATACAAACCTAAATAGTGTAGCCTAGTCTCACTGAGGCTGAATGGCAGTGTGTCCTCCTAAGCTAGAAACTCTTACAGGACTTCTCCTACCTTTTTTCTGCCCCCCCACCATTCCTTCCACTATTGCCCCTTCCTCTATTGGTCCTTTTGTTCGTCCTCCACCTTTAGCTGCTCCTCGTCCTCATTTCATTTATATTAGGAATTGACTTCACAGCCTTCACATACTGCTATATCCTCAGTCATTTTTTTTTTCATTTTTTTGAGCCAGGGTTTCCTAGGCAGTTCGGGCTGATCTTGAGCTCACTCTGTAGGCCATGCAGGTCTGAAACTTGCAACAATCCTCCTCCCTCAGCTTTTTGAGTGCGGGGATTTCAGGCATGCACCACCATGTCCCTCATAATTTTTAATCTCTTATTTTGAGACACTCCCAAAATGCTTAGATTATAGGCATGAATCACACTCACTGTACTACTTCTTCCTATGCTGAATGGTAATCACAGTTGTAACACAGTAAGTACAATGTTCTTTTGAGTAGGAAGTTTTCAGTGTCATTAAACTTTTATGAGACCACTGATATGTCAGTGGCCTGTTACTCACTTAGACATCCTTCCACAGCATCAGCACGTGTTGTTCATCAGGATTTATTTGTACGACTCCCACTCCAACTCAAGGGATTTCTGTTTAATATGTTAATTTTTTGATGACCCATGAGAATCCAGTCACAACATTTAACACATTTTTGAACGAGAGACTCTGAAGTCATAATGAACAACAATATATGTTACATTTACACAACCAATTTTAACATTATTTTGAGCAGTTGGCAAGCCATGCAGAAGCATGCTTTTTAAATCCATATCCCTAGTTATATTATGAACAAATGATTCAAAAATGCAAAAGAAAAGAGAAAATATTGTTGAGCTCAAAGAAAAAACAGCTGTGCATGGATATGACAAACAGACAAAGAAGTACCCAGCTAAACAGACTGGAGAAACAAACATCTTACAGAATCAGAGTCCACTTGAAACTATTTTTGCTCAAACTAATTCATTTTTTTTTTACAATTTTAGAAGTTATAGCAATAGACTAGTCAGATTTTGTGTAGGTCAATTAGCAGAGATCTCTTGCAAGAAGAATTTGGAAGGAATAAAATCTTTTATCCATAATCAATATACATTGTTGTATTCTAGTTTGTCTTAAGAATACTAGTGACTTTTGCATCTCTTTCACATAGGTTTCAGCTCAGTTATCTCTATACATTCAGTCACTTACTCAGACGTTTGATTCCTATGTTTGGATACCGTGTCCTGGTAATTCTGGGTCAGTTTCTTTAATTGGCCCCATGTGGATTCTAGCCCCGTCCTTCTCTATCATCTGTGGTGTGTTCGCTGAGGCTCACTGCCATAGGACTGAGCATGAGTTTCCTGAGTGGCAGAATCAACTACTTCTGTACATATGGGTCCATGATACAGCTGGACAGCATGCTCTGGTACCCAGACAAGCCATTGAGCGTTCTCTGGAAAGGCACAAGCATAGCCTGGACCCCATATAGCACTGAGTTGTGTCCTTTCCATTGTCTAGTAAGAAGATATTTCCAAGGGACCATTCCAGCTTTTTTCTTTTTTTGAATGTTATTTTTGCCACTGTATTTTGATTCTTAGCAGGTCTTTTAGAATTACTATTCTGTATGCTAAGTGAAGACTAACATGTGTTGTAAATTTTGTAAAAATTCCCCCTTTTGTTATTGTCATTGTATTTTGAGTGTATGGTGAGCATGTTTAACAATTTTTAGCCTGTTGAATGGCATCTGAGGGACTAACAGTGACAGCAGCTAACAATCTCTTTTTTGTAGCATTTCCCTCAATGAGGGGCCCTGGCAAGTGGGAATGAGAACATAAATGAGCAATTAAACAGAGAATATGATGTGACTGTAAGACAAATTGGAGAGTGTGAAATAAATGAAAAAGATCTTCCTGGTTGGTACAAATGGTGGCAGTTTTTATGTGGCACATCATACTGCAAACGTAAGCACCGTCTGAATAAAACAGTTAATTGGAGTGGGTGAATAATCCTCTAAGGCCCATATAACAGCTTACAATTTTGTATTTAGTGCAGAAGAAAAAAACCATGTCCTGTATTAGGGAGCCTGGGCTCCCATTCATAGCTCCACCTCCAGCTGAGGCTCCTGCTTCACCACAGAGGTTGTGTGCAAGCTGCCTTCCCAGCAGCAGCTTGTCAGCCTGTGGGGAGAGCTGTTTCCTTTGGTCTCCTTCTTTGGCACTTCAGTGACAGTGACTGGGAAGGAAGTCAATTTCTGCCTTGCTGCCAGGTATGGAGCCTGTCACTGGCACTTCCCTTTCCGTAAAGCACATGGCGGTCGCTGCCTCTGTAGCCATGGCCTCCTTTTTTACTTTACATGTGAATTTATAGAAGATTTATAGCAACACAAATAAACCATGTTGCACTTATATGTATATGACTAATAAAATACATGCAGTGTCAGTGTATTGAAAACTAACAAATTGATGGGAGATAGCAAAAAAGACCCAAGTAAATGCAGTTATATTGGTTGTGAATTTGAAGCAAGTACCCTAAAGTAAACAACAATTTGAAGAACAACAGAGTTTGAGAACTTACATTATCAGATATCTAGACTTACTGCAAGCCCCAGTGAGACAGTGATACACTGGAGGCAGCTTATTATCAGCTTGTGAAAGCCAAATGTTGAATTTTTAGAAGTTGCAAATTTGTTTGGTGTCTTATCAGTTATTGAAAAATGTTGACAGTGAGTATATTTTTACAGAAAAATCAGCAAACCACAAATCAGGGCCATATTATCCCCAACCACTAGGAATCTGAGCAGGGCTGTGCTACCCCTGGGAAGCTCTCCAAGCTGTAGCACCCCTACTGTTAGCTGAGCTGTGGCAGTCCCTTATGGGGAGATTCCTGGAATAGGTTGGCCTTCCATACAACTTTAGAATCTACACCAAATGGCCCAGTGAGATCCTCATGTGCACTTTGGACAGAGAGTACGAGGTTTTGTTAAAGGGACAGTTACTGGCTGTGCTGCCTTTACAGGTGCAGCAGAACACTTTCAAGCAAAATGACCCTCCCATCCACAGGTGAAACAGGTAACTTTGTTTTTTCTCTTTCCTCTAGGCTGGGGATGGATTACCTGAGTGAAAGCTGTTGCCAGGGCAGCTCCTTGTACATAAGGAGGGGTATCAATGCAGGATTCATCGATATTCTTAAAGGCCAATTGTTGGACAAATAACTTAAAGATGATTCTAGTTTTTGAAGGGTGGAAATCTCAGCCTGTGTTATACCAAAATTTCTCTGAGTTGAGAAGGCAGAAATTATCATTTGTGGCTCTGGTAAGGTTATCTGGTTGGCTGTTGTTTCACCGTCCTCTTCCTGCTTGTAATAAATTTAAAATAATGCGCCAAGTCAAATCCTTAATGGTTGTAAGACCCCCTCTAATCAAAATCACAAAAGGAAAGTCAATATAGGAATGGAGCGTATAACAAACAGACCCATACACATGAGTTATTTTTGATACACTGCCTCATGCTTAACTTTTTAAAAAAATTTTATTTAAGGAGAAAAAAAACAGACAAAGAGTACAAGTTATACAGATTTACAGAAAAAAATAAACAGTAGGAAATCACTAGTTAATGAATTACATATTGTCATCTTAAAAATAATTGTTCAAGTCACAATATTATAGCATGTAAAGTGGACATTCCAACAGTGAGACTGCAAACAGTTCTGTTCAATGATCCAATAAAACTCAGTGATATCATTTTCTATCTTATACACTTAAATATACATGCAGTTATATCGTTTGAGCACTTTCTTTTCCTCTGTTTTGTACAATGACAATTACACATTTTGGGTTTTGTTGCTCCCAAAGTTCTTATTACTTTTTTGGAAGGGAGTAGAACAAAATGTGACATAACAGAACAGAGTCAATCAAATCAAAAGGGTGGACATAAAGATAATGTAAAAGCATAATACAAGGTGATCAATAATTGTTACCATAATGCCTCCCGCTATCTCTAATAGAATTGCCTATATCATCAGTTATAATAAAATTGAACAAAACAGTAGAGAACAAAACCGACAAAACCAAAACATTGCAGACATTATAGGTCTTCAAAAGTAGATAATAGTCATCGAGAATGGGCGTCATAATGAATCTCACTATCTTCACAGCTGTTGCCTAAACTTTCGAACCTGGTACTATCAAGCAAAACAGAATAGGGGGACATCAATCAAAAACAAGATGGTGAGAGTAGTACAGGGCTTTAAATCAAGATAATGGAAAGTCAAAATGGGTTACTATAATATATCCTTCTATTTTTATTTATTTTTGCCTTAATTAAAAGAATGAAAATAAAAAAGTAAATAATGGAGTGGAGATTGAGATAAAAGAGGGCATAACAGCAAAACAGCGCAGATCAAAACATAACCATTTAGGCAGAATGGTGTTTCACCACAAGATAATCCTGACATAAAATTAGTTACCATATTGTCTCTTTCCTTGAAATCCTTGAGTACAACTTTTTATACTGTAGCATCAAATATATTAAAACAATGTAAAACCATTTAAGAGAATGACAGCATTACAGGGTATTTAGAATCAACTAAGAAAATGATCAATGGTTTCTGCATAATCTCCTTGTCTTTAAAAGTTTTTGCTTATACTATCGTACATAATAAAATCCAATAAGATACAACCTGTTTAGACCAATGGAGACAGAAGAACAAAAGCTTGATGAGACTTCAAAACAAGATGATACTAAATCAGTATTACCTATTAAGACGTCATTTTCTCCAAAATAGCTGTTCCTATCATCCAATCTTCTCTGCCTCATTTCTGTTGAGCTCTTTTTCTGTCATTAGTTGTCAGTTTGTCTTTTTCATTTTGTTCTCTGCTCCATTCATTGTGGCCTCCCCGCCACTATTTCTGGATTCTTTGTATTTTTCTTTTTTAGAATATCCTGCAATACTCTCTGTAGAGTTGAATTAGTGGTTGCAAATTCCCCCAGTTCCTCTTTATCCTGGAAGCACCTTGTTTTTCCATCAATTTCCAGGGACAGTTGTGCAGGATATCTCAATCTTTGCTGGAGATTATTATCTTCCAAAGCTTGACTTATTTCCCTCCACGCTCTTCATGATTTGATGGTTTGTGCAGAGAAATCTGCTGTAATTTTGATGGGTGTTCCCTTGTAAGTGGTCTGTTTCTTGTCTCTGACAGCTTTTAATATTCTGTTCTTGTATTGAATTTCTGGAATTTTTATTATTATATGCCTGGGTGTTGCTCTGTTTGGGGTGTAGGTGGCTGGGGTCCTATATGCCTCATACATCTGAGTATCTTTACCTTTTCATAAATTAGCAAAATTCTCCTGGATTATTTCTGTGAGTAGCTTTTGTAGTTCATTTGTTTGTGTCCCTACTTCTTCTTTTATGTTCTTAATTCTTAAGTTATGGATCCTCTTATCATCTTCTAGTCTTTGTATTATTGCTGTTTGTTTCTTTGTTACTTTTAAGAAGTTTTTCATTTCATTCTCCCATATTACAAATCTGCCCTCCAGTTCAGATAGTCTGTCCTTAGTTTCTTTGAAGCTGTTATGCCAGTTTTCGATAGAGTTTTTAGTTTCCTGGTAGTCCCTTTGAACCTGCTTCAGGTATTCTATGCTTTCTCTATTTTCTCCATCTAACAATTCTCCCCTCTTTTTCTGTTCTTCCATTCCACCATCTGTTTTTTCTTGGGTGGTGCTTAGCGTTTCTCTAACTATTCTGCTTACTTCTAGCTTCAGGTCATTAATAACTTCATTCCTGAACTGATCTATGAGGCTCTCTAGATGGCGCTTTATGTCTATTGGTGCGGTGTCCGCTATTGCCTGTTTCTCAGGATTGGGGGCCGAGGAGCCTTTCTTGTTGCTGCCTCTTCCCATATTCTTTCTTCCTTTGAAATTATGTATTATTTCTACCTGTTTTCTTTTTTGTTTAGTCTTTCTTTAATTAATTTTTTTTTTTTAAAAAAAGACACTACAGTACCCCGTGCTGATCCCGGAATGTCATGATGTGAAATCCAGCAATGCTATTATTCTTTGTTCAGAATGATTTTAACCTGTTTTAGTTTGCTTAATATGAACATAAATGAAGATATGGATAACTGCATGTATGTTTAAGTGTATAGGATTGACAACCATGTTACTAAGTTTTTATTGGACAGTTGAACAGAATGGTTTGCCGTCTTGCTGTTTGAATTCCCACTTTACAAGTTGCATTTTTGTACCTCGAAAAACTATTTGTAAAACGACAATATGTAAACATCAACTAGTGATTTCTTACTGTTTATTTTTTCTCTAAACGTATGTATTATTTCTACCTATTTTTTGTTTTGTTTAGTCTTTCTTTAAATAAAATATAAAACAAGTTAGAAGATTGGGAGGTAAGTCTAGGGACTTTACCAAAAATAAGAGATGAGTCACTTCTTTACTGTTTGAAAATTCTTATTGCATTTCTTCAGAGCCAAAGTAGCCCTGAAGATCAAATCCCTCTTGCTCTAAATCTTACACAGGTTTCAGCGCTACTGGACTACAATTCCCAGAGGGGCGTGCGCAACCTAGCGGACTACAAGTCCCAGAGGGCTATGGGAGCAGGCTGAGGTAAAAGAGCCCTTAGAAGCTTGGTCAGCATCCTTCCAGTGTAGCCCCGCAACTTCAGTCCCTGGTATCCTCCAGGTAGGGGTGACCCGTGCGGAACAGCAGGGACTGTCACCTGGAGACCTCGAGCCGCGGCTCTCAGCTTGAGCCACCTGAGGTCCGCCTGCAGTCGCGCGCCTGGGGTGAGGCCACCGTGGGTTCCCAGTCCCCCTGCCCCCTCGGCTGCTGAGCTCTGTGTGCGGAAGGCTGAGCGGAAGGCTGAGCGGGAGGTCGGCGCGGGGTCCTGCGGATGGGCGGAGGCGGCTCCCCAGCACTGCAGGCGTGGAGCCTGGCGGGCCCTTGGTGACTCCAGGCGCACGTGAAGGGAGGAGCGGGGTCCCAGGCCGCTCAGCAGGTGTCGCTGCCGCGCTGTGGCCCTGTGACCTGAGCCTGAGGCGCTGCAGTAGCAGCTGGGCGCTGTTTGAAGGGCGGGTTCCTGGCGGGCTTCCCAGAAGCTTAGCGTGGGAAGATGCAGGACGCGGTGAGGGCAGCTGGGTCTGGGAATCGCCCCAGAGAATTCTCCAGCTCCCCGGAAGTGGGAGTTTCTGTCCAGGAGGAGGCAGGAGGGAGACCTGGGCCACGAGGAATGGGCGGCATTGATGGGAGTTTGATAGGCATCTGGGGTCCCAGGTGGTCAGATGGTCCCCGACAAATGTGAGTGGTCTTCCGGTAACTTGTGTTTTGCCTTGGGATTCACCTAAGTCTCGGGTAGAGTGAAACGTGGTGGTTTTGTGCTGTTTCCTGGCCTCCACAGAAAAGGTATTCTCAGTCACTGGCCACCTCAAAGAAATGCCCCTCCTTACCTTACTAGGAAACATTTGAAACATTCAGAAAGTTTACACAGAACATACAAGTTATTTTAGAGTGAGCATTCATAGATCTCAGCTGAAACATTTAGTTAATAGGAGTTATCATGTTTCTGGTCACCTACCTGATCATCTTTTCTATGTTTATGTAAAACAAAGTTAGTTGTATATCTACTCCCTGAAATACTCAAGCATGTACTCTATCAACTAGAGTGTCAGAGTTCTTTCTGACTGCCTTGTAAGTAACAGAAATCCTGGATATATGAGATGCAAAGAGTTTTGGTGAAACAGGTGGACTGAGGAATGTTTGGGAAAAGTCATTGCTAATGGAGCTGGAGAGGGCAGTGACAGGTGCTGGCCATGAGGCTGAGCTCAAACTTTTTCCCTTCAGTCTTGACTAGTAGATGAGCGCTATGCATCATGGCATGACTGATAGCTACCACAGGTCAAGGTGCAGGGGAAGAGAAAAGCCTGTTATGTCCTAGTCAATCATGTTGCCGACTGAGGTGCACCAAATTTAAATAGGGATGGTGGGCTGAGGAACCGCTGCCTAGGAGAGTGAGGGGCACTGTGGTTCTCGTGCCCTAGTGCAGTGCATGCTTCACGTGCTGCTTGGATGTGGGGAGAACCTGCAGCAAAAAACCATCCGAGGAGTCCAGGGGCTGTAGCTGTGGCCAGAGACAGGGCCCCTGAGCATGACCTCATACCCCTGTGACTATGAATGACTGTTGTTCCTGGCCTGGAAACCTGTACCCAACCTCCTGTGAGGCCCTAAAAGTCTCTGCTTCACCTGCTCACCTCCCCTTCTCTAGCCGGAGTACATGCTGTCACACAGCCTCCCTGGGCCCTCATGGGTTTTGCATTGTTGCTTGGTAAATTATTTTCCAGTTGACTGGGCCTCTTAGATGGATTTGCAGATGAGGGTTTGAAACAAGAGGCTTGAAAGAAAAGCACAGGCTCCTGCATGGAAGGATAATTAAATGTGAGCTGAAGTAAGGAGTCAAAAATCTTACATGATTCCCAGCGAAGAGTCCCTTAAATCAAAGGGGAAAAGAAACCAGAACTGCAGTGGCTGTGCTGCACAAGCTCTCTCATCTCCTGACAGGAAGAAGCCTGGGCTCCTCATGGGGGAGGCCTGACGCGAGCACTGCTTCGTGCTGAGATTCTTCAGGCCTCTGTGGCCTGGGATCAGGTCTTAGTTTCCGTCCTCCAGGGTGGTCAGGTCGAGGTTTCCTGTATGTGAGGGTGCTTGTGTCTTCAGTTGTAGCTACTTACAGCTGCAATTGCTGATTAATATTTGTAGCTGGTTGAGGAACACTGTGACCTGTTTGTCTGTGGCCTGATCAGAGAGGGGTGAAAGCAACTGAATCTGCTGGAGATGGTTTTGAGCATCGTTGGACACCAGTTAATCCCTGTGAGGCACCAAACTGCTCCACAAAGCCTGCGTGACAGTACTAATGCCATCTGCCAAACCATTACACAGTTCCCTGACCTCCATGTGCTTTTGAGTATACTTCTTGAAGCAGAGATCCACCTTGACCCAGTACTGACACTCGCATAACCAATGTGTCTAGTTCCATGGAGCTCTCTTCCCATGTCCTTCACCTACCCTGTATAACCAAGAAGAGACAGAGGGGCAAAGACCTGGGGGACTGTTCTGCCCTGGCCCCTCCCTGCACTCTCTGGTTACACAGTCAGAACACAGTTCGTCTTGCACCAGAGGACAAAGGGCAGCCTTATCTCCTTTATAAGGGAGCAGCCAGCCTTTTGCAGTATGCAGGGAGTGATAGAGTGTGCTGTCTGCTTTAGCTGATGTGAATGGTGAAAGTTCTGTTTCTCCGCAGGAGCCTAGTGGTCAAGGAGACAGCCATGGGGCTGCTGACTGGGTTCGCACTGTTCTCTGCGGCCATGGCTGTGGCTGTCTTCCTGCTCCTGGTGGACCTGATGCCCCGGCACCAACGCTGGGCTGCTCCCTACCCACCAGGCCCCTTGCCTATGCCTATGCTGGGCAACCCACTGCAGGTGGACTTCAGGATCATGTAGTACTCCTACAAGGCAAGGGAGCTAGTGGTGGAGAGCAGCAAAGGTCAAGTGACCCTTCCCAGTAACAGTGAGTTGTGGTTCAAGACCTCATTGCCCAAGAGGAGGGAAGTAGATGACCTAGTCTGAGGACGACTCTACCAGAGCAGAAAACACTCTGGACTTTCCATGGGCAAAGATGCAGGAGGGCAAAGAACAGCAGGTTGGGCCAGATGTGGCGACAGGACCTGCATCCAATTGGGTGAAACAGAAGATGTGAAGGCCCTAACTCCTTTCTGATGTCTTCAGAGGGAAGTGCTTGTGAATGGAGGAGCAGGATAAAACTGTCTTAAGCAACATTTGAATCAGGAAATTGATATTGAAAGAAGTGCTATGAGCAGCATCCGATCCCTTGGTTGCCATGGGATCCTGGTTCTCTGTGTTGTTATCTGTGAACCTGATTTACCTCATCTGAAAAACAGGAGGTGAATGGGCCTTACTGACAGTTTCTCCAATGTGCCCTGGTCAGATCAAGATCTAAAGTGATTGTTCTGAACATAAGAAGATGTGATGGCAGCATGCAGACCTTAGAATTTGGGGCATGGTGGGGCTCTGGTGCTTGTCTAGCATGGATTGAGGCTGAGTCACATCTTCACTACCTAAAGAAACAGAGAAACAGCAGTACAGCTTGCTTCTTGCATTGCTTGAACTAGTTCTCCAGGTCTGGGAATGAGACTGGGACCTACATTATGGCAGGAACCCCAGTTTCACAGATACCCTGGACTTTCTCCTGCAGCTGCGACATCAGTTCGGGAACGTATTCAGCCTGCAGTTTTCCTGGACTCCAGTGGTTGTGGTCAGCGGGCTGGTGGCTGCACGGGAGGCTCTGGGACCATGACGAGGACACCTCAGATCAACCACCAAGGCCCACCAATGATCTAATGGGCTTTGGGCCAAGAGCCCAAGGTAAAGGTCAATACGGCACAGATTTCATCAGGACAGAACTGTAGGGGCACTGACTAAAGGAGGACAGGGCTTTCTGTGTACGGTAATATGCTCAAGGGACAGTGGAAGTTCGTATTTTCTTAGTATAAAGCCGGTAAAGGAGCTGTTGCATGATGGTGGAAAGAAAGTTTGAGTCAGTTCAGGTGCCAGGAATAAACACATGACCCTAGGGCATTGGTTAGTACTTTCTGGTACTGAAATGTATTTCGCATTTCAGGAATTTTTGGGGCACCTACGGACCTGCGTGGCATGAGCAGCGGTGCTTCTGTCTAGCATGGATTGTGCAACTTGGGCCTGGGGAAGAAGTCCCTGGAGCAGTGGATGACCGAGGAGGCCACCTGTCTCTGTGATGGTTTTTGCCAGCTATGCTGGTGGGTGATGGGTTGAGGAATACAAGGAAAGGACCATAAACACAAGTGACTGGGAGATGGGACAACACCCTGACATGCATTCCTACTCCCTTTCACCCAGATGCCCTGTTAAGCAAAGTGGTTTGTAACGTGATCGCCTCCTCATGTATGCACGCCACTTTGAGTATGAAAACCCAAGCTTCGTTAGGTTGTTGAAATTCTTGGAGGACAGCTTGAGGGAGGACAAAGACATGATGCTTAAAGTACAGGGTTGAGGGGAGACTGCAGGGACAGCATCCTGCAGAAGGGATCTAAGAGGATAATTTGCCTGCAGGAGGGTTGGAAAGAAAGCATCAGGGAGGATCACTGCAGGAAGAAAGCGCTGGTGGTGGCCAAGCAGACAGCAGTAATGGGGGAGGTGGCTGAGGTTCAGGGCTGCAGAGAGGATTAGAGCCTGTGTCCACACTGGAAATGACACAAGCTCATGAGATTTCCATAGTAGGAGGTTCCTGTAGCAGCTCAGCAGCAGGAGAGAGCTTTGATGCTGGCACAGTGTAGGGATCGAGGCAAAAGTGTGGAGTACCAGGCTTTGGGTCACCATGGAGGAGGCTGTGTGTGAGATGGCTCCTATGAGTCTGGAGCACAGGAAGCACCCAGGCTCCCTCCATGCTGTCACAGGTAGTGAACTCAATGCCCCTGCTCCTGCACATCCCATGGGTGGCTGCCAAAGTCCTGCCTGTACAGAGGTCCTTCATGGCCTTGAATAATGAGCTATTGGCTGAGCACAATACAGGCTGGGACCCAGACCAGCCTCCCCAAGATCTGACTGATGCTTTCCTGAACGAGGTGCATAAGGTGAGAGTGGGCTGTGAGAAGGGATCAGGGTCTGTGAGCCAAGTGTTCTGGGAGGCCTCAGCATCTCCCAGAGACCCAGCACCTGTGCTGAGGGGTGGTGCATGGGGACATTTGAGCCATTCCTCCGACTTTCTTTTGAGGCCACCCTCTCTACCTGTCTCAGGCCTAGGGGAACTCCGAGAGCAACTTCAATGATGAGAACCTTTGTCTAGTCATATGTGATTTGTTTGGTGCAGGAATGGTGACCACATCAATCACAATGTCCTGGACTCTGCTCCTCATGATCCTGTACCCAGATTTGCAGCATGAACTGGATTTGGAAGGATGGAAACTGAAGGAAACTGAATTATGACAGGGTTTTAAAGCTTATTTGGGAAACCCATGGCTCAAAGCAGAGGCTTTGGCCAAGGATACTGAAGCAGGGATGTCCCTCTCATAGTGACACTGCCTTTAATACTGGGGTGTGCAGGGTGAGGGACCAATCTCTAAGATGTGACCCCTGTCGAGATGCTTCTCTGTCATGTGCAACAGGAGATCATTGAACTGATGGGATAGGAATGATGCCCAGAGATGGGGACCAGGCCCGCATGCCCTTCACCAATGCTGTGATACACGAGGTGCAGCAATTGCAGACATTGTCCCAATGGGTGTTACCCATATGACATCTTAAGACACTGAGGTGCACTCATCCCCAAGGTAGACCTGGCGCCCTCCTTTCCCAACATGGCCGCTCCCAGGTGTGGCCAGGAAGTGTTCTGTCACCTGGCCCCGATACCATTGGTGCTGCCAGGCTCAGCCTGTGTGTGTGGTGCTACACCCAATGCTGCCCTGTGCCTGTTGATCCCCCAGGGTGTTGGAGGATGAATTAACCCAAGTGATGAGTTGGAGGATCCTGTGCACATGGGGAAAAGTGGGAGCATAGGTACACTTGAGGAGCCCTGTCCTGTTTTCCTGTGATCATGCATGGTCCTGTGAAGCTTCTGGGACTGATCTATAATTGAGGGGATCCTTGTGACTCTGTACCCCACCCCCCTGGCAAAACTGAAACCCTAATCTGTTTAGACAATAGCCTGCATTCCTTCCTCCCCGTTCTATTTTGTATCTTTATGCACTTGAGCACTTTGAAAAGTCATCACAGTGGAATCGTACACCATTTATCTTTCCGATTGGCTTGTTTCACTTGAGGTACTGTGCTCAGGTTTCCTCCACAGCATAGCAGATACCAGTACATCTTTCTTTTTAAGGCAGTCTAACTTTCCATTGTGTGATTTTATAGTTCTTCCCTGTTCACAGTTTCTCGTAACTTGGTTTAGTTAAGAGTGGGAAACTAGAGTCTGAAAAGCTTTGGTGAAAACTTCTGAAATACACAACTTGTGAATTTTCAATCATAAGCCACCCTGAGTTGACCATGTAATTTTATTGCCTTTTCCTCCGTGTTGTTCGCCAAGCACGTGTATACCCGTGTGCCACATGTGGTTGCTCTGTTGGCTGTGGACCTGTCAGGTGCTTGGTTGTCTGAGCAGCCGTTGCCATGTCCCAGTGCTGGATTGAAGTTGGAAAGTCAGGAACAGCCTAAGGCTATCTCACAGTACTTCCCCTCGGCCCCCTTCATGGTGTCATGCGTGCACCAAAGAGAAGTGTGTGCAGTAAGTCTCCACCTACTCAAGGGGCCATTGCTGCCTAATTAGGGATATTTGAAGCCATGAGAGACCCGTCAGGACCCCTCACCTGAGCAGTGATGTTAGGGGACAGTACACCTCTGGGAAGTCACTCCCCAGCAAGCCCTGCACTCGAGCCACGGTCAGCAGAAGCCATGGGGTTCAGTGCAGCTCCATGGTCCAACATGTGCTTACATCAGCAGGGCCTCTGAAGCCCGTGGCCGGCACCTACTCTCCAAAAATGTCACAGCCTGACCTACCTGCCTCTGAAATGTGGAAATTTAAAATTTAACAACCTTTATTGGCTGTTAAGAGGAGTGGCTGAACCATGCAAAGAACAGCCAGCGCTGGAATCTTTCTTACCTGCTCTCGTCCTTCACATCCACCTGTCCAGCTCAGCCATGGCCCTGACAAATTGCAGCCTGTGGTGGGCATCAGCCATGAGGTGGTCTAGCCATGGCTAAGACGATTCAGGTTGGGGCAGGTGACATCTGGGCTCACTGATTCCTGTCAGTGGATCTCCAGGGCAGCCCCTCTCCCAGTAGCTCAGGGTAGATAACATTTGTAGCCAAGGTCCATGCTGATTGGTGTAAACAACTTACATAACCAAGGTCGTTACTGGCATGGGGCCACCAGGGTGACTCTGGTATAAATGGAGACTAAGCGGCCAAGGACTGCTGGGAGTGTACAGTGGTGAGGGCTGCAGAGGGACTACCCAGGTGGACTCTGGCTGAGCAGCTGAGTAAAAGATGTTTAACCCAGTCCACGGCTCTGCAGCTCTTCTTCAGGCTGCTTGAACCTCAAGTGACCTGCCTGGTCTACACTGGTGAAAGACAGGGTTTCCTTGTTCTGTTCCGTTGGCACTGGGTACTGGGTACTGAACCCAGGGCCTTAGCAGTATTTTCAATCCACAACCCTTTTTTATTTCTTGTAGCTCACTACACTGCCCAGGACCATCTTAAATTTAGGCTTCTCTTGCCTCAGCCTCCCAGAGTGCTGGGGTCACAAAAGTGATCCATCAAGCCTGGTTCTTGCCACACTTATTTGATTTAGTGAGACTTATTTGACAGCATCCATTGGCTCCAGCAATGCACAGTGTATTTTACCCTATGATTTAGTTGGTGCCTGTTTCGGGGAAGGGCTGCTGTGTTTTACTATAACATTGAATTCCATGAACATGTTTCTGGACTATTTCTAGACTGTTGCATCCAAGGAGTGCAGCGTTGTATCTGAGAGCATGCAGCGTGGATGAGGACCCTGATGCCGCACGGGAACTTTAACTTCAGTGCCCGCCGTCTCCTCTGCCCTGGAGCATAGAGCCTCCTGCTATGGCTTACTTTTCTTACCATAAAAGGAGCTAATGTGTTGAAACTATGGGCTATGACCAGCATCACCTACACCGAAGGGCTGGCCCTTGGAAGATTCAGCTCATTAATGCACATGTGTCTGGTGGCTGCCCCATCCTGACCATAGGACCCTCGCATGAGCAGGACAGCGCCTGAATCCCAGACACACCTGTCACTTTGTACATAAGGATGACTTCTGGAGGACAGCTTGACACCCCAAAATACACACATGGTAAATGAAGGCATGACTCTCTGATGGTCTTGGGTAGGAAGTTGATGCCAGCTTGATAGGCACACTTGGCTGAGGCCATGAGGCACAAGCTAGATGTGAGAAGTACCAGGAGTAAGTGGGTCTTGGCCTTCTGGTGACTTGAGTGGCCTCAGACCTGGTCTCCAGACTTGCAGGTCCCACCCTGTAGCTGTCTGCATCCTGCTGCCCCTCACACAGGATGGTTCAGTGGTGCCTCAGTCCCCAGCCAGGCTGTCTTGACCTGCAGTGGCTCTCTACTGGCCAGCAAAGACCTCCATGAAGTCTCCAAGGATGTCCTGCTGCAGCCTGAGGCACTGTCCCCAGGGTCCTCAAAGCTCTTCTGTCTGGCATGTTGGTTCTCTTACTTCTCCCTCTAGACGTGCACTGGGAGCAGCAGGCGTGCACGTGTTACCTTCCCGTGGTGCCCCAGGGTCACCCAGTATAACACAATGAGTGTTTTCCTCCCCTGGCCTCCCACCAGGTCTCTGCTCCCCTCCCCTTGTTATTGTGGCAGAGATGAGAAGGGCAGAGACTGCAGCGCCCAGCCTTTGCTCCCTCCAGCATCCTGTAGCTGCAGGGTCAACAGAGCAGTTGGTTCCTGCCAGAGGACAAAGGGCAGCCTCAGCTTTTTATAAGAGTACAGGCAGTTTGCTCTATAGTGCATGATGGTGGAGTGTGCTACCTGGTCCTGAGACACGAGTGTTGACAGGCTCCGTGTGTCCTGAGGGGTCCATGTTGGGAATTAACAAGGCAGCCATGGGGCTGATGACTGGAGATGCAGTGTATTCTGTGGCTGTAGCTCTGGCCGTCTTCCTGCTCCTGGTGGACCTGATGCACCGGCGCCAGCGCTGGGCTGCTCGCTACCCGCCAGGCCCTGTGCCTGTGCCCGGGCTGGGCAACCTGCTGCAGGTGGACTTTGAGAACCCGGCATACTCCTTCTACAAGGTGAGGGAGGTGGAGGTGGTGATGGCGAAGGTCACAGTGACCTTCAGCTGCAGACAGTGGTGGGAGGCAAAGCTACAGGCTAGACAGAGCCCTGGGACCCCAAGAGGAAAGGCGGAGACAGCATTTCTGGGGAAGGGCCTGCAGACCCTTTTGCCTTTCCAAGGACATGCGTGGAGTGGGACAGTCAGTGGAACTGTGATTGAGTGTAGGGTAGAAGTTGTTTAAGCCCCAAGTTTCTCCTGCTGACATCAGAGGGAAAGGTGCTGGTTTGGGGCAGTGGAGCCAGGGCCCTTCCTCAGGCAGGAAGTTGAGGTTCAGAAGTAGCCATTGCCTGCTTCATGGTATTTGCTCAGTGGGTCTTGGGTCTCAAGGCTCTTGTCCTTGAGATTTCCTCATCTCTAACCTGGGACAGAGGGGCCCAAACTACAGCATCCTGACTCCATCCAGATCATAGCTAGGGGAGAGGCCAGATCTGCCTCTGAAGTGATTGCTCTGAACGTCAGAGGATGTGACTCCCAGCATCGGGAACCGAGATCTTAGGGCTTAGTGGGACCTGGGTTCCTGCATGGAACCAGGAGTTCCACCCGCACTGCTGAAAAGCAACAAAACAAAACAAACCAATAAAACAAACAAACAAAAACCAAGGTTGTTCTGGTTTTGTGTAATGATCTTGGAGTTCCCGGCTTGACAAGCACCCTGATTTCCACACAAAGCTTCGAAGTCGCTTTGGGGACGTGTTCAGCCTGCAGCTGGCCTGGAAGCCTGTGGTCGTGGTCAACGGACTGTCAGCTGTGCGGGAGGCGCTGGTGAAGCACAGCGAGGAGACTGCAGACCGGCCACCCTTTCCCATCTATGAGCACCTGGGCTTCAGACAGAATTCCAAAGGCAAAGTGTGGAAGGGCACAGATGGTGTCAGAACAGGACTTGTGGACGGTGACCAGTGGGAGGCCAGGGCCTAATGGGAAGGGTGATGTGCTCATGGACACAAGGAACAGCCCTGTGTCCCTAGGGTGAATTCTGGGCAGGGTGGGGGGTTAGCTTGTTGGTCTGGGGAGAACCTATACCCTAGGAATAGAGGAGAGATGAGGGCACAGAGAATGTGACCAGTGCCCTTGGTCACTCAGGTGCCTGCCTCACCCACAGGTGTGGTTCTGGCACCCTATGGGCCCGCCTGGCGTCAGCAGCGGCGCTTCTCCATGTCCACCCTGCGCAACTTCGGCCTGGGGAAGAAGTCGCTGGAGCAGTGGGTGACTGAGGAGGCCGCCTGCCTGTGTGCCGCGTTTGCTTCCCAGGATGGTGGGTAATGGGCCAAGGGGCATCAAGACGGGACAAGGCAGGAGAGTGACAGAAGGGTTAACACCATGAGATTCATCCTTGTTCCCAGGACACCCCTGTTTCCCTAATGACCTGTTGAGCAAAGCCGTGTGCAACGTGATTGCCTCTCTCATCTATGCCCGCCGCTTCGAGTATGAGGACCCAGGCTTCATGAGGATGATGGACCTGCTGGAGGACTCTTTGAAGGAGGACTCTGGCTTGGTTCCCCAGGTGGGCTCTGGGCAGTCTGGAAAAGGAGGCAGATTTGCATGCAGGGGCAACAGGAACAGGGCATCCGGTAGAGGATACCACAGGAAGAAAGGGCTGGAGGTGGCAAATGTTAGAAAACAGTCATGGAGAGGAGGCCCAGGGTCAGGACTCCAGGGAGGAGACCCTCTACCTCCTGTCCACATTGGGAGCTACTGACGCTCCTGAGATTTCCACGGTAGCATCCTCTTCAGCAGCCCGGGCCAGCAGACAGCGTGGAGAACACATGTCACAGTGACAAGGGCAGCCCGTGTCCTCCTTGAGGAGGCTGGGACCTGAAGCTGGTCTAGCTAAGCGCTGAGCATAGCAGGGACCCAGACCCTCTCTGTTGCCATCACAGGTGCTGAACACAGTCCCCGTGCTCCTGCGCATCCCTGGGGTGGCTGAGAAGGCCTTGCCTGCACTGAAAGCCTTCTTGGATCTCTTGGATGAGCTGTTGACAGAGCACAGGATGACCCGGGACCCATCACAGCCACCCCGAGACCTGACTGATGCCTTCCTGTCTGAGGTGGACAAGGTGAGGGGCCGGGTCCTGGGGATCCAGTGAGGTGAGGGAAGGTGAGGTGGGGCCTGGGTGTCTCAAGGGACCCAGCACCTGAGTAGGTGGATGTACAATTGGGGTCATTTTGGCGCTTCCTGCATCTTTCTCCTGAGCCCACCCTCTCTGTCTGGCACAGGCCAAGGGGAACCCCGAGAGCAGCTTCAATGATGAGAACCTGCGCATGGTTGTAGCTGACCTGTTTATAGCAGGGATGGTGACCACTTCAACCACGCTGACCTGGGCCCTGCTGCTTATGATTCTGCACCCAGATGTGCAGCGTGAGCCCAGCTGGGGCTGGGTGGGAGAATGAGGGAGGAATAGAAGTAGCAGGGTCCCCAAGAGTAGTTGTGACACCTGTGGGGAGACAAGGGCTTTCGTAAGGTTTTGTAAGCATGACACCTGCTCACCTGGACACAGCCCTTAATGCCAGGGTGGAGAGGGTCAGGGCACAGCTCCCGGGACTTATTCACCATGGTAACCCTTGTGTGTGCAGGCCATGTGCAACAGGAGATCGATGAAGTGATAGGGCAGGGGCGGTGCCCAGAGATGGCGGACCAGGCCCGCATGCCCTTCACCAATGCCGTGATTCATGAGGTGCAGCGCTTTGCAGACATTGTACCAATGGGTGTTCCCCACATGACGTCACGTGACACTGAGGTGCAGGGCTTCCTCATCCCCAAGGTAGGCCTAAGGCCCTCCTTCCTCAGCCTGGCCAGTGGATTCCCCTGGTGCTGCCAGGCCCAGGCTGGCTGCATGTGATGTTGAGCACAGACAGTGCCTCCCTGTCCCCAATGAGTCTCTTGGACAATGTAGTAAAGAAGTTTCCAGCCGGGGGGTGTCACATGTCTGTGATCACAGCCCTTGTGAGGCAGAGGAAAGAGGATTGTAGTGAGTTAAATGCCAGCCTGGACTACACAGTGAGTGTTTTTCAAAAACAAAACTAAATAAATCCAAATTAAATTTAAAAAGAAGTAACTATCTTGACAGAGCCACTTCATGCAGGCACTGGTAGCAGTGTGGGCCCCCTGGGAGCCGTGTGCCCTGACTCTGTCACAGAATCAGAGAGGGCACGTAGGGTTAAACCAAAGGGCCCAGGTGTGAGGCGGGTAGAGTGTGCTCGTGCATCCTGAGTGGCAGCACGAACTGTGTCCCCACCTTGTCCACCTTCATGCTGTGCATCTCCTGCCAGGGGACCACACTTATCACCAACCTGTCATCGGTGCTGAAGGATGAGACCGCCTGGGAGAAGCCCCTCAAATTCCACCCTGCACACTTCCTGGATCCCGAGGGCCGCTTTGTGAAGCCCGAGGCCTTCATGCCATTCTCAGCAGGTGCCTGCTTTTTGGGTACACGGTCCCTGTGCCCTTTTCAGGGTGCCTTGCAGGGAGGCACCCAGGCCGCAGTCTGACTGAGCCCTTTTCCCTCCCACAGGTCCCCGCACATGCCTCGGGGAGCCCCTGGCCCGCATGGAGCTCTTCCTGTTCTTCACCTGCCTGCTGCAGCGCTTCAGCTTCTCGGTGCCTGAGGGGCAGCCCCGGCCCAGCGACCATGGTGTCTTTTACACCATTTTGATCCCACCCCCCTACCAGCTCTGTGCTGTGGCGCGCTAGAGAAGGCATGAAGGCCCCAACTTGCCCCCAGCTGGGGCCCTGAGCGATAATAAACCAGTCTTGTCTCTGCCAGTTGGTGTCTGAATGTACCCCCTGACTCCCCGTTCTCTGAGTCAGCCAGGTCCCCTGTGTCATCCACCCTGGCAGCCACTGCAGTCCACAAGCAAACTGGTATTATTGATGCTCAGGAGGTGACAGCTCACCTCAGGCCACCCCGACACCCATACCAGTGGGTGGTGGCAAAGCCCAGGCATCAAATGGGCTCCATGCGTGTCAGGCAGTTTTGGTAGCAGTGTGGGCCCCCTGGGAGCCGTGTGCCCTGACTCTGCCATCCCCAAGAATCCCCCAAGGTCTCAGAACCAGGGAAGCTGTCACACTCATCCTTTTGTTTTTTCAGAGGCAAGGAGAGATTGAATCAGCAGCAGGAAAAGGTGCTCAGGGTGGAATCCAGGAAGCCGGCAGGAGGGTTCAGCTGTGCTCTCAGAGGAGAGTCGCAGACGTGGTCAGTGCTCCCAGCAGCAGGGTGGGACACACATGGTGGCACTGGCCATCGGGCAGCTTAGTAGGACCTTGGTATTCAAGAATTCACTGGGGTTCCATTTTGAGGGGTTTGGATTTCAACGTGGTTGATATCCCTGACTCAGTCTTTGTACTGCTGGGTCAACGAGGCAGCTCAAGGCTCCCGCAATAATGCAAAGAAAAAAAACTCCTATCTGGTGTAGGTAGAGCTCGAGGCGTGCGCAGAGCCCCAGGCGTGTAAAGGATCCTTCATCAGAAAGGGGTCCAAAGGCCTCAGGAAAGGCTCCCAGCAGTGGGTTTGGAGTCTGACATGCGCTTGCTGTCAGCAGCACTGAGGTCTCCCAGCAGCTTAGGTGACTTACTGCCTGGCCCTCTCCTCTTGACTCTGAGAGCAAAATAATCACATGCGCTTCAGTGTCTCTATTTTTCTTTTTCAATGATAAGATATCTCAAAGTATGACATTTTGCATTTGTGGTCTTTTGCTGTGTGTGTGGCCTGCCAATGTGTGTGGTGTGCTGAGAGGGAACCCGAGGCTCTGTGCATTTCTGCCCTGAGCTCCACCCAGGCCCTTTTCCCAGTGTACTCAGTAGCCCGCAGCCCTCAGCACTGCTCCTCCACTGATCTCTTTCCAGCTGTGAAAACTGAGGCTCTCAATTCCTGTGACAGTGGCTCCCATCCCCTCCTCTGCCCTCTGCTGGTGACCACCAGTCTACTTTCTGTTTCTGAGTCTGACCCCAGTGGCTATGGGGAGATCATCAGAGAGGAATCTCATGACTTTTCAGGTAAGGCATCGTCCTCAGGATTCCTCCATGTGGCAGCAGGTGTCATGGCTCCTTTGCTTGAAGGCAGCGTAACTTCATTGTGTGGATTCCCAGGAGCCCCCAACCGCACTGTCTCTCCTTCCTCAGTGCCTTTTAAAGGTGGGCATCACAGTCTGAACACGTTCCATGCAGATTCCAGAAACTGCTAATTCATAAATTGTCAGTCATGAGCTTTCCCGAGGAGCCTGGTTAATCCCTTGCCTCCCTCCTCTCCGCTACTCACTAAGCATGGAGCGGACATCTTCATTCAGCAGATCCATGCTGCACTGGATTGGGATCTGTCAGTCACTTCACAATGGGTTTGGTGATCACATGGACTGTTGCTCTCTCCAGTGTGATGTTGACATTTAAGGCCCAGAGCAGCTGATGCCATGGCACTGTGCCCCCACCCTTTCCTCATTTCCTGTCATCACGGAGATTTTGATCAGCTTGCAGCATCCCACAGGTGTGTGCACAGAGCTGGGGTACCTGGGAGAGGAGACCCTGTTCAAAGCCCCCATCACAGCCCACTGGTATAACTGTCTTTTTATTAGTGGTTGCCGCTAATCCCTGGCCTGATTTATAATTTGCACTGCATCATGGGTGTGTGTATTAGGGTTCTCTGAGAACACAGCCCTGTATAAGTATGCATGGGGTTTATTAGGCAGGCTTAGAGATGCGGGAGACTACAGTGGCCGTCCAGGCACCGGAGCACTGGAGGGTCCAGTAATTGCTCAGCCCAAAAGATGGAAAGCGCAGAACAGGGATCAGGATGCAGTGCCATCCAAGGGCAAAGGGCTGCGAGTTCCCTGAAGGTCTTCAGTGGGAGACTCTGGAGAAGGGTGCTCAAAGACCGCAGCAGCAGAAGGCAGGGCTGCTCGGTGACTAGTTCTTCAGAACGAGAAAGGCTTCTGTTTCTTTTCCTTTCCTTCTGTGTTGTATCCATGCTGTGAACCTAGTGGTTGGTGCCAGTCACACCTGGGGTGGGTCTTTCCCGCTCACTTAGCTGTCTGCGTGCCTGTGATTCCCCAACACTGCCACACTCTGCTTTACTGAGCTGGTAGGCATTCCTTAAGGCATTCAGACCAACACACCACAATTGGTCATCACATAGGTTCCCATGAAAAGAAACAGAGTATTTTACGGTCTGGTTGTGTAGGCAAACCCCAGGAGGCACCTACTGGGGATTTGGAACATGTCCTCGGTGATAAGCGACTCTGCTGTCCCACACTGTACTTATAGTCTCCTCTGCCACGGTTAGTCACCACAAATAGAAATGATCTGATGAGGGGTTGCAGTTCTGTCCCTGAGACCCTCCTTCTGATTTTTATGGATGTATTCCTGGATCACATGACAATTCTTAATTTTTTCAGGTGCCCCCGTAGTGATCCGCACAGAGGCTCTGCCATTTGACGTCCCTAACAAGAGGCCCTGGCACTGGCCTCTGTCTCCACATCCTGGGACCTTTTCCTGTGTTCACTTTCTTGCTGGAAGCATCCTGATGCCTGGGAAGTGGCCTTTCATTGTCCTATGAGGAGTGCTGTACAGTGGCTGTTCATAGGTGCACTGACCATTCGTATATTCTGTTTAGAATAATTCTGTGTATTGAAGTCTGTTGTTCATTTTCAAATGGAGTTTTCTAGGTTTTATGTATACGTTTTGCAGGTGTTACACTCTTGTCGTATGTAACCTAAAATTATTTTCTCAGTATTCTGCCATTAGTTTGGCTCTTTCCTGGGCTAATAATGACTTCAGTTATAGGATAGTATTTAATTCTCATGAAGTCCAAAATGTGTATTTTCACCTTCTTGTCTGTGTCTCTGGAATCCTGCCCAACACTGCCAGATTCAGTGTGAGGGTGCTTTTGTTCTATGTTTTCTTCTAGAGTTTGAGCACATACATTCAGAGCTTTGACTCATTTAATTTCTGAGTACACTGCTTGCTATGGATCACCTTCATTTTCGTGCATGTGGAGTTCCAGCTTCTTAGCAGTGTTTCTTAAAGGACTGTTCTTCCCAATAGCATGGACTTGGAAAACTCGCTGAAGAACCTTTTGCCATACACGGTTACGGGTTGGTCCTGCCAGGGGTGCATTCTGAGCAAAGCATCCTTAGGAGATCTGTTTGCCCAGTGAAATCCTAGGCTGCCTTAGACAAACCTGGAGACTCCACTCACACATAGGTGGGTCGTGGAGCTTCTTGGTTCTCACCTTCAAACTCTTAAAGGACTCCTGCTCCCCCTGGTTTTCCTTAGTTTCCTCTTCCTCTGTGGTGTCTCCCGTCTCTTCCTTGGCCTCCTGCTCTACCTCCTTCACATGTCAATAGGAACTGAACTGAGGGCTTTTTCTTACAGTTACATATCTAGTCTTTTTTATACTTTATTTTGAGACAAGGTTTTAATATGTCCCCAATGTACCTCAAAGTTGTGATCCTCCTGCCTTAGCTTTACAGAATGCTAGGATTACAGCTCCCCCCCCCCCCCCCCGGACTGAATGCTGATGGTAGCTACAACCTAGTGCATACTCTATATAATCTTAGGAGAACACTCATGAATATGAGGTCTGTTATTCACTTAAACATCCATATGCTGTTACAGAAGAACCAATTATCAAACCAAATAGAAGAGTCTTCGTACTGAGGAGTTACATGCCAACTATTTATTATGTCAGCAGGCTAGCAGGACCAAATCCAAATCACTCCAACTGAGGCAGTTTTGGGTTCAGTTTGAATAGAGTTTGAGAGCAGGACGTACAAGACAGATAGCAGGCTATTACATGATTGGTTACATACATTGTCACTCAGGTCATTCTAAATAGATTTACTTCAAAGTTTATCATAAGACAGAAGCATCCTGGTTCCAGTCCAGGAAGGGAGGAAGTCTAAAAGTCCCCATTAGGAAGAGCCTCCCATCAGATTTGGAACCCTTTGTCTGAGACCTTCCCACAGCTGATGGGAGCTTTTTCTTTCTATTCCTGACTGTTTAGCATAATGACAGCCTTCCTCCTCCGGAAGTAGGCAGGTACCTCCATTCCGGGCTGTCAGGAGGCGTAAGGCTCTTGGCCAAGGAATCTATTTGGCCCTGCAGGGTGTACTGAGGTTTGTGTGTTGGTAAAATCTCCAGCTGTCTGACACTTAACTCTGAGTACTGCTGTTGACTTCCTCCCATAGCTGTAGCACTGAGGGTCAGTCTCCCCAGTATTGCTTGCCCAGCTAATTTGGGCATTATCATTGGGTCCCATTTTTGACATCACTGCTGGGTAAGTGTAGGTCTTTATCATGAATACACACAGAGGTCAGGTACCAGGAAAGCAAGTGCACAAAGACTCATTTTCGTGCTATCAAACCCTTGATGTAACTCATCAGCAAAAAGAAAGAAAGTTCCAGAGGGGAGACTGACACTCAACACACCTATACAGTCATCAGAAGCGCCTGGCCCTTACCGGACCCCCAAAAGCCAGACATGTTCCCCACACCACTGGTGGATGGGGCTGGAGCAGGCCACCAGGAGCGCCAGCTGCATTAAGGGTTATTGTGAAAGAGCCCTGAAGCTCCACAGGAAAGGACCGAGGGACCCAGAGTCAGCGGTCTTTTTCTAAGTCTGGGTTCATGGCTTTCAGGACCCAGTGGGTACCATTAATCATACACAGAGCTGTGTACACCACTGCTATTTTTTAAATCAGGGACTATCAGCTCTTGGGTCTCTTTTATAATTGTGACCAAAACCCATCAGGGTGCTTTTGCTTTCCCTATTTTTGTCATAGGCCTTAGCCAAATCTGTCATCATCTACTCTGACAGGTAGGATGAAAGTCAGGTTAGGCTCAATGACTTGTAGGGCTGTGTAACAGCCCCCTGTGAGTCCAGCAAGCAGCTTCTGCGGCATCTACCCAGCCCTATCTTGTGCCCCCTTTGGTCACCTTGGATAAAGTTCACAGCAGGATAGGCAGATGAGGTGTATCTGCCAGAAACCTAGCAAGCCCATATACGCCGGTAACTGGTGGGTTGTCGTGGGCCTGGTCTTACCTAACCATATCGCAACCAAGAATTTGACAGACAAGCCAGTTCCCTGGACCTTCTCTTTGCCTGTGATTTACCCCCGTGTTAGCAAAGCTTTCTTTACATTATGCATGGTGGCTTTTAAATTGGCAAGACAACCAGGTTAACATAATTATCATCAACACAAAAGAGTGACACAGAGTGTGGCCTGGCCTGGGTGGCCAGGTCCCGGCCACCAGGACATGATGCAAAGTTGAGCTATGCAAGTAGCCTTGTGGCAACACCTGAAAGGTCCATTGCCTGCCCTCCTGGGTGAAGGCAAATAGGTTCTGACTGCCAGAGTCAGGGTGACACATTGCAGTCATTCACCACGACCCATCTGGTTTCTGCATGGCCATACTGAAGGGCTCTGCATAGGAAGTATCACCCTTGCTTTTTTTTTTTTTTTAATTTCAAGACCTGCTGTCCCATGTGCTAATGGCCTCCAGGCAGCCAAGACTGCTTCATGCACACAAGCCACATGGCCCATGAGAGTGTCTGTGCTGCATGGTGTTGAGCCGAGCACCATCCGTATGTCCACCCCCAGCATGTGTTCAGCAACTAGGGAAACATAAACATCATACAGGCATGGGGCAAAGTGCCTGGTGCCCAAAGTCATCTGGGTCTTGTGGATCATGATATAGAGATCTCTATACCCTTTTAAGTATGCAGCAGGTCCTGTGAAACAGTCTGGGTTATACATTAGCATGTTTCTTTAACTGACGGCTTTTAGAGAATTGAGTGCACAGCCTGCTGTCTGCCATGCAGGAAAGGTGTAGGGGAAGGGTTGGCAGGGAAAAGCTGCTTAAATGGTGGCAGTGGGGAAGCAGAGACAGAGGAGAGGAGCCAGGGAGGGACACATGTACTCTGCTAGGTCACAATCCCAGTGTCCCCCTCCTCCTACCTGGCCTCACTTATCAAAGGCATATTTCACTGTGGATTATTCTGTGCACTGATGAGCACCTCATGATCCCATACCCTTCCAAAAACCCAACCTGTGAATACTTGAGACATTTGGGAACATTCTAGGTCTGAGGCATAAAAATGGTTGTGGAGGGTGCAGTGCAGTACAGTGCTGCAGAGCTGGGGAAGAGCGAGCCAGGGGCCTGTGGCAGAGCTCTGTCTCCTCCAGGAGGGAGAAACAGGTCTAGGTGGCACCACAGCTGATGGTCCCTGCTCTGTGAGTTATCAGAGAGTGCTCTGGGGATGATGGTGGGTCCAGGCCACTGTGGCCAGGACTTGGAATTGAGAAGCCAAGCTGGAGGTGTCTGTGTCCCCTGAAGCCAGGTGAAAGGGGAGTTGCCTTCCCAGGGTGTCATCACCTGTGTGATAGGGAAGAGCAACACCCAGGCCCCATAAGGGCGTAATCAGGTGTGAGTGCTGAAGCCTCTCCCCCAGTCTTTGGAGAAAGTGAAAGAGAGGAGAGGCTGCAACAGGGATCAAAGAGGCACCACAGCATTCAGGTTCTTCTCACTGAAGCAGTTTGATGTGTTTTAGGAACACAGAATCATTTTTCCAGAAATGCTTCTTGTCCCTGTTTTAGGTTTCTGATCTGTGGGGCCTATGAGCCCTGGCTCAGTCTGTTGCCGGGAGATACAGCACTGTGCCTTGTTACCACAAGGAGATTATAAGAGAGTTCTATAAAAATTAAGTGGGCTTGCCAGGTGTGGTGGTGCACTCTTGGAATCCCAGCACTCAGAAGGCTGAGCCAGGAGGAATGTTGCAAGTTTGAGACCAGCCTGGGCTACAAAGTGAGCCTAAACTGCATAGTAACACTGTGTCTCAAAAGGACAAAAATTTTTTTAAAAAAGTGTGCTCGACACATAACATGTTCAGCACGTTAATTCTCGTGAAACCAGATCTGTTCCTCTGTATGAGTTTTTGCCTCAAGGAGAAAGTAGGGCAGCAGGAATAGGTAGGGTAGAGGGCTAGGACCCAGAGGGCATCAGGAAGAATGTGAACATGGTTAGAAACAGAGTTCCACTCTCTGGAAAGATTTCCTTGCAGTGTGGGCCTTGTGCTTGCCCTACTGGGTCAATTCTCTCCTGTGAACTACAGCTGTCCCTCATTAAGCAAGTGCGTAGAGTATTCATGTGACTGGGCTAGTGCTCCAAATCATGCAGAGCAGCCTGTGCCTCCGCTGCCCTGACAGAGCAACGGTCAAAGGGCAGAGGTCAGAAAGTTTAGTTCCTGACCCCACAGTGATTTAAGTGCTGGCTCTGTGTGTGTGTGTGTATGTGTGTGTGTGTGTGTGTTTCTGTGTTTGTGGTGCTTCCCTTTGTTGACTGTCACTCAGCAACAGCCTTTTTCCCACTTGCATTTTTATACAAAAAGCCCACTTTCCTGCACAAGCCAATGGAATGTCCTGTGGCTGTGCTCTGGCTGAGGGGCAGTGGGTGGTGGATGTTTGATTAGGAGTCGCACAGGAGGTCCAGTGCTGAAACACATGGATTCAGCAATGTTTGGGAAAGTCGGTGTTGCAATCTGTGGGGCTGAACAGAGCAGTGACAGGTGCTGGCCATGAGCTCAGACTTTTTTCCTTAAATCTTCACCATTAGATGAGGTTGTGGGCTCATGAGCGCTATGCACCATGTCATTACTGATAGTGACCACCTGGTCAAGGTGCAGGGGAAGAGAAAAGCCTGTTATGTCCCTAGTCAATCACGCTGCTGACTGACATGCACCAAATCAAATAGGGATGGTGGGCTGAGGAGTTGCTGCCTAGGAGAGTGAGGGGAACTCTGGCTCTCGTTCACTGGTGCAGTGCATGCTTCACGTGCTGCTTGGATGTGGGGAGAAACTGCACCAAAACACCATCCGAAGAGCCCAGGAGCTGTAGCTGTGGCCAGAGACAGGGCCCCTGAGCATGACCTCATACCCCTGTGACTATGAATGACTGTTGTCCCAGGCCCAGAAACCTCTACCCAACCTCCTGTGAGGCCCTAAAAATCTCTGCTCCACCCGCTCACCTCCCCTTCTCTAGCCGGAGTACATGCTGTCACGCAGCCTCCCTGGGCCCTCATGGGTTTTGCATTGTTGCTTGGTAAATTATTTTCTGGTTGACTGGACCTCTTAGATGGATTTGCAGATGAGGGTTTGAAACAAGAGGCTTGAAAGAAAAGCACAGGCTCCTGCATGGAAGGATAATTAAATGTGAGCTGAAGTAAGGAGTCAAACATCTTACATCTTTCCCAGCAAAGAGTCCATTAAATCAAAGGGGAACAGAAACCTGAACTGCTGTGGCTGTGCTGTACAAGCTGTCTCATCTTCTGACAGGAAGAAGCGTGGGCTCCTCATGGGGGAGGCCTGACATGAGCACTGCTTCGTGCTGAGATTCTTCAGGCCTCTGTGGCCTGGGATCAGGTCTTAATTTCTGTTCTTCAGGGTGGTCAGGTTTAGCTTCTCTGTATGTGATTGTACTTGTGTGCTTCACTTGGAGAAGGGGAACCCAGTGACCTGTCTGTCTGTGGCCTGGTCAGAGAGGCCTGAAAGGACCTGAAGCTGCTGGAGATGGTTTTGAGACTCTTTGGACACCAGTTAATCCCTGTTGGGTAGCAAAATTCTCCACCAAGTCTTCGTGATAGTCCTACTGCAGTCTGAGTAACCATCACATTCAGCAGAGTCCTCTGGTTGGTTCCCTCACCTGCCTGACCTCCATCTGCTTTTGACTGTGCTTCTTGGAGCAGCAATCCACATACTATTCCAGGTCCAGAGCTGAAACCTGCATGACCAATATGCATAGCTCTATGGAGCTGTCTTCCCAGGAGTGTCCCCTGCTCTGTGTATCACCAGGAAGTGGCAGGTGGGGCAATGAACTCATCTGACCTATGGAACTCATCTGACCTGCCCCTCTCTGCACCTCTATTTGCACAGTGAATAGCCATGTTGTCTAACATCAGAGGACAAAGGGCAGCCTTAGATGCTTTATAAAAGGACAGCCGGCCTGTTCAAATATGCAGGGAGTAGTAGAGTGTTCTATTTACTTCTAGGTGACACAACTGGACAAAGATCTGTTAGTGCAGTGGAACCCAGTGGTCACAAAGGCAGCCATGGGGTTGCTGACTGGGGACGCACTGTACTCTGTGGCCGTGGCTCTGGCCATCTTCCTGCTCCTGGTGGACCTGATGCACCGGCGCCAACGCTGGGCTGCTCGATACCCGCCAGGCCCTGTGCCTGTGCCCGGGCTGGGCAACCTGCTGCAGGTGGACTTCAAGAACATGGCTTACTCATGCTACAAGGTGAGGAAGCTGGTGGTGGAGAGCAGCCAAGGCCAGGTGACCCTCCCCTGGGCTGACATGCGGTGAGTGGCAGGTGAAGACACTGTGTAGAGAATGACCTCATAGCCCAAGAGGAGGGAGGTAGACGACCTGTTTGGAGGAGGACTCTAGCAGAGCAGAGAAGCGCTCTGGACTTGCCATTGGCAAAGGTGCAGGAAGGCAGAGACAGGAGGTTGGGCAGTATATACAGTGGGACTGGCACCCGATTAGATGGGACAGAAGCTTCGTACACACCAGGTCCCTTCAGGTACCTCAGAGGGAAGGAAGTACCTGGGGATGCAGGAGCAAAGCAAGATGGTCTTAGGCAGCTTTTGATTCAGGAAGTTGATACTGTGAAGAGGTCCTATGAGCACCGTCAGATCTCTTGGCTGCCGTAGAGTCCTGGCCCTCTCTGCTATTCTCTGAGAACCTGAGTTGCCTCATCTCAAAAATGGGAGGGAATTGGCTTCAATGATTGTTCCTCCACTCTGCCCAGGACACACCTGGGTGGTTGGCTCTAGATCTAAAGTAATCACTCTGACCATAAGAAGATGTGATAGCAGCATGCAAACACTAGGTGTCCGCGCGTAGTGGGCTAGAGTGCTTGTCTAGCTGGGGCGAGGCTGTCAGTGCCATCTTCACTACCATAAAGGAAAAGGAAACCAACAGGAGTGTGGCTGGTTCTTCCACTTTTTGAACTGGGTCTCCAGGTCTTGGGAGTGAGATGGGGATGCACATTGTGGCAGGAATATCAGCTTCACAGGCGTCTTGTCCCTCCACCTCTAGCTGCGACATCAGTTTGGGGACGTGTTCAGCCTGCAGTTTGCCTGGACTCCAGTGGTTGTGGTCAATGGTCTGGCAGCTATGCGGGAGGCTCTGGTGAACGACAAAGAGGACACCTCAGATCGGCCACCACTGGCCACCAATGAACTAATTGGCTTTGGACCAAAAGCCCAAGGTAAAACTCAGTAGGGCACAGATGACAATAGTGTGGAACTTTGGGGGTAGTGACTAAGGATGCAGAGATCTTACTGCATATGTTGACATAGTTAAGGGATAATGGAAATCCTTGTCTTCTGGAAAAAAGCTGTTGCACTTTATGCAGTGAGGAGATGATACCAGGAACAGGTTAATACTTTCTGCTACTGACACTGCTTCTCATTCAGGGGTTATTAGGGCACCCTATGGACCTGTGTGGCGTGAGCAGCGGCGCTTCTGTGTGTCCACCCTGCGCAACTTCGGCCTGGGGAAGAAGTCTCTGGAGCAGTGGGTGACCGAGGAGGCCGCCTGTCTCTGTGATGGTTTTGCCAGCCATGCTGGTGGGTGACAGTTGAGGGACACAAGGAAAAGACAATGCAGTGATGTCACTGGGAGAAAGGGGGAAACTCTAACATGCATTCCTACTCCCAGGACGGCCCTTTCGCCCCTACGGGCTGCTAAGCAAAGCTGTATGCAACGTGATCGCCTGCCTCGTGTATGCACGACACTTTGAGTATGATGACCCAAGCTTTATCAGGTTGCTGAGTTGTCTGGAAGCTGGCATGATGGATGACAGTGTCTTCCTGGTTCAGGTGCAGTGTTGAGGGGAGTCTGTGCAGAGACAGCTTCCTGCAGAAGGGCTCTGAAGGGATAATTCGCCTGCAGGAGGGATGGGAAGAAAACATCAGGGAGGATCACTGCAGGAAGAAAGGGCTGGTGGTGGCCAAGCAGAGAGCAGTAATGGGAGAGGTGGTTGAGGTTCAGAGCTGCAGAGAGGAGTGTCTACGATGGAAGCAACACAAGTTCATGAGGTTTACATGGTAGGATGTTCCTGTGGCAGGTCAGCAGCAGGAGAGAGCTTTGATGCTGGTACAGTGGAGGGGATCACAGCAAAGGTGTGGAGCGTCAGGGACTGGGTCACCATGGAGGAGGCTGGGTGTGAGATGGCTCCTGTGAGTATAGAGCACAGGAAGCACCCAGGCTCCCTCCATGCTGTCACAGGTAGTGAACTCAATACCACTGCTCCTGCGCATCCCATGGGTGGCTGCCAAAGTCCTGCCTGCACAGAGGTCCTTCATGGCTTTGAATAATGAGCTGTTGGCTGAGCACAACTCAGGCTGGGACCCAGACCAGCCTCCCCGAGATCTGATTGATGCTTTCCTGATGGAGGTGCTTAAGGTGAGAGTGGGCTGTGAGAAGGGATCAGGGTCTGTGAGCCAAGTGTTCTGGGAGGTGTGAGGCCAGGTGGGGCCTCAGCATCTCGCAGAGACACAGCTTCTGTGCCCAAAGGTGGTACATGGGAACATTTGAGCCGTTCCTCCCACTTTCCACTGAGGCCACCCTCTCTGCCTGTCTCAGGCCAAGGGGAACTCTGAGAGCACCTTCAATGAAGAGAACCTTCGTCTAGTCATACTTGAGCTGTTTGCTGCAGGGATGGTGACCACATCAGTCACGATGTCCTGGGCTCTGCTCCTCATGATCCTCCACTCAGATGTGCAGTGTGAGTTGGGCTCAGAATGAATGGGAACTTGAGGGTCTCAAAGCTTATTTGGGAAACTCATGGTTCAAAGCAGAGGTTCTTACAAGGCTACTTAAAGAGTGATGTCCTTCTCAAATGGACACGGCCTTTAACACTGGGTAGTGGAGGTTCAGGGCCAGGTCTCCAGGGACTGACCTGCATGGCGATGCTTACCTGTCCAGGCCGTGTGCAACAGGAGATCGATGAAGTAATAGGACAGGGGAGACGCCCAGAGATGGCGGACCAGGCCCGCATGCCCTTCACCAACGCCGTGATTCACGAGGTGCAGCGCTTTGCAGACATCGTCCCAATGGGTGTTCCCCACATGACATCTCGTGACACTGAGGTGCAGGGCTTCCTCATCCCCAAGGTAGGCCTGGGGCCCTCCTTCCCTAGCCTGGCCACTTCCAGCTGTGGCCAGGAAGTGTTCTGTCACCTCGTCCTGATACTCTTGGTGCTGCCAGGCTAAGCCTGTGTGAGTGGTGCTGCCCCCAGTGCTGCCTTTTACCTGCTGATTCCCCAGTGAATTTGGAGGATAAAGTAACCCAGGGCATGAGTTGTTAGAAGATCCTGTGTCCATGGGGAAAAGTAGGACTCTGGGCACCGTTGGAATCCCTGTACTGTTTCCTTGACATGTGCTCATGGATAGTCCTGAGAAGCTTCTGGGACTAATGGATAATTGAGAGGCTCCTTGAAACTCTGTACCCCACCAGACTGTGTGCACCTCATAGAGTATGCTTGTGGATATTAAGTGTCAGGATTCCTGTGTCCTGCATCTAGGCCACATTCATGCCATGTGTCTCCTTCCAGGGGACAACGCTCCTCACCAACCTGTCATCAGTGCTGAAGGATGAGACTGTCTGGGAGAAGCCCTTCCACTTCCACCCTGGACATTTCCTGGACACTGAGGGCCGCTTTGTGAAACGTGAGGCCTTCATGCCATTCTCCGCAGGTGATTGTAGTGGACCAGGCTTGCTGTCCCTTCCAGGGTGCTGTGGTTGGGAGGAGCCCAGACCTCAGTCTAACTGTACCCCGTCTGCTCCCACAGGCCCCCGCATATGCCTCGGGGAGCCCCTGGCCCGCATGGAGCTCTTTCTGTTCTTCACCTGCCTGCTGCAGCGCTTCAGCTTCTCGGTGCCTGAGGGGCAGCCCCGGCCCAGTGAGCGTGGTGTACCTGCCTTCATAGTGTTTCCATCCCCCTACCAGCTCTGTGCTGTGCCCCGCTAGAAGAGACACTATGTTTCTTATTTGTACCCTAAATGGCAGAGTTCATGTACAATAAACCAGTCTTGTGACTGTCACCTGGTGTCTGTATCCAAGCCTCCTCACTGAAAGCCCATGTGTGATGCCTTCATCCACGTGTCTAAAGCCAGCCCTGATTCCCTGCCTTATCCATCCAGGACTGACCACTGCAGTCACATTAGAAATGTGCATAGTAATACTCAGCAGGGGACAGCTCACCCCATGTCACCCGTGGAGACCCAAGACGGGTTGCCTGACCTCTATGGGTATCTGATAGGGGCGGTGTGTGAAGGGGTTTCTCTTGGGAATAATCACAACCCCTGGCAGAGTGCTGAATGGTGTTGGTGATCTCCAGGGTCATCTCAGGTTCAGTGAGTAGAAAATACAATAGAGACAGAAATGTTCTTGTACTCATGGTTTATTACAGTGACACTATACACATGCAAATTAGCAATACTGAAAGGCACAGGGTTGGCTTCCAGGAAGACAGATACAGGGTTCACCTGAGCTGTCTGAGGAGTCGCCCAGATGGTCAGTTCTCCCAGCCACAGGGTGACTGACACAATGGGCACTGCTTACCAGGGCAGATGCAGTCCCTCCTCAGTGTCCAGGGATTTTCTTGAGGTGCACTCCATTGGCACAGTACACTTACATGGCTGACCTCAGGGACTCAATTTCCTTCCACTGTGGGTCATATTCAGGCAGTCCAGGGCCCCACTTTGGCCAGGTTGCTGGCATAAATGGTGAGGTTTTGCTCACAGCTCCTCCAGGATCATCTCATCAGGAGGAATCTGCGACAGCCCTAGGGGTGACTACAGTCACCTGCTGCCTACCAAGAGCCAAGGATCTGCTGTTGCTGTTGCAGGATCCAACACATGAGCCTACCATTGTGACTCTGGCTTTTACATCAAAATGCCCTGGGCTCTTACATGAAAATGACACAGTCCTATGATACGCATCTTACTTTGTTTCATGGTGGATTATACCTACATAAGCTTTAGCCTCTTCCTCCACCACACCTTATTTTTTGCATGCTGATGGTCACTCTTGTGCATAGTCAGCAGATGCTCTTACTTTTAGCCTCATCTTACTCATTTCTAAGTGGGTAGAATATATTTCACACCCTTTCAGTCAGCTCCACCCTTTTGGTGGTGTGAAATATATTAATGCACAAAAGGCACATGGACCATGCACAGCTATCTTCATCAGGTAAAATTGAAGCCCCAATCTGCTTAGACAAATGCCTGCATTCCTTCCTCCACTACACCCTGGCAGCCACCAGTCTATTTTCTGTTTCTCTGCAATTGAGCACTGTGGGAAGTCATCACAGTGGAATCCTACACCATTTAGCTTTCTGATTGCTTATTTCACTTGAGGTCCCAGGCTCAGGTTTCCTTCACAGCATTGCAGACATCAGTACATCTTTCCTTTTAAGGCAGATTAGCTTTCCACTGTGTGAATTTGTCGTCGTCCTCCCTGTTCACATTTTCTCCTTACTTGGTTTAGTTTAGAGTGGGAAACCAGGGACTGAAAAGCTTTGGTGAAAATTTTGGAAATGCATAGTAGGATTATTTGAAGACATGAGAGGCCCCTCAAGACCCCTCACCCAAGCAGTGATATCGAAGGACAACACAACTCTGGGAAGTCACTGGGCTAAGAAGCTGTACATATGAATCACAGTCAGCAGAAGTCATGGGGCACAGTGTGGCTCCATGGTACAACACATGCCTGCTTTCTGATCACCTCTAATGTCCATGGCCAGCACCCCCTCTCCAAAGTCATCATGGCCTCACCTACCTGCTTCGGAAATGTGGAAATTGTATAAAATTTCATAAGCCTTGATTGCTTATTCAGAGGAGTGGCTGAACCGCAGAAAGAACAGTCAACACTGGAATCTTTTTGAAACCTAGTTTTGTCCTTTGCATCCACCTGTCCAGCTCAGCAGTTTCTCTGACATACAGCAGCCTGCCGTGACCATCAGCCCCATGGCGCGCAGGAGCACAAGACTTGGTGTAGGGATGGCTAAGCAAGTTCAGGCTGGGGGCAGGTGACTTCCAGGCTCACTGATTCCTGTCAGTGGATCTCCAGGGTGGGCCCCTCTCCCAATAGCTCAGTGTAGATAACCTCTGTAGCCAAGGTCAATGCTGACTGGTGTAAACAACTTACATAACCAAGGTCGATTCTGGCACGGGGCCACAGAGGTGAATCTGGTATAAATGGAGACTAAGCAGCCAAGGACTGCTAAGAGTGTACCGTGGTGAGGGCTGTAGGAGTGGCTAATCAGATGGACTCTGGCTCAGCAGCTGAGCAAAAGATGTTTAACCCAGTCCACGGCTCCGCAGCTCTTCTTTAGGATGCTCGAACCTCCAGTGATGTCCGTGGTCTACACTGGTGAAACACAGGGTTTACTTGTATTCTGGTGGCAATGCGTACTGGGTTTTGAACCCAGGGACCTTATCAGTGTGCTGCATCCTTTTTTATTTCTTATGGCTCAATACATGGCCCAGGATCATCCTAATTTTTTTTATACTAGGTTCTTTTTTTTTTTTTTGTCTTTTTTGTTTTTATCGGTACCAGGGATCGAACTCACGACTGCCTGCTTGCAAGGTAGGCGCTTATGCCGCTGAGCTAAATCCCCAGCCCCTTGTACTAGGTTCTTAACTCTTAAACTCGTGGTTGCTAGGCAGATGCTTGTTTTGGTGAGCTATGTCAAGGGCAATGGGCCATCTTAAATTTGAGCTCCTCCAGCCTCAGCCTCCCAGAGTGCTGGGATCACAGGAATGATCCATCATGCCCAATCCTTGTCACATTAATTTGAAGTACTGCATCTTCTGTGACAGCATCCACTGGCTCCACTAATGCACAGTGTATTTTACCCCATGACATAGGTGGGGCCTGCTTTGGGGAAGGGCAGGTGTGTTTTGCTAAGACAGTGAATTTCAGGAACATCTGTGCAGGTCCTGTGTAGACTATCACATCCAAAGCGTGTAGCACTGAAGCTCCGCCACACTGATCAGAAAGAGCTTCAGCCAGAAGAGAAACCACACCTTCCTGTGAAGGAGGCTCCGCCATGCTGATCGGAAAGAGCCTGAAGTAGAAAAGACACTGTGTCTTCCTGTGAGCCAGTGTACAAGCTGAGAACCCAGAGGAGCCTCCTCCCCAGCCCAGTGATTCCTAGGACTCAGAGGGAGATAATAGCAACAGAGCAGAAGGGAATGGCTTGATTCTTGTATTGTCTGGTTGACTCTGCAGCCTGGGGCTGCTGGTCTGGGCACCTAATTGGAGGAAGGTAGTGTGCATTGTGTCAGCTATGGGGGATGTGCTCCTGTCTTGCTTTTGAAATCCAGTGTTTGGTTCCTTTTGACTGTTATGCTTTAATTCCTGCATATGGGAACCTCAGCAACTATTTTGAAGATAACAGTGAGCAGTGTTGTTCTGTTTTGTCTTGTCCCAATGTATTGTTTTGTTTTATTCAATGTTATGTTTGATTGGTTTTATTGTTTATTGTTTGTTTGATTTTGCTATGTCTGATGGTATGGACAACTATTGTGAAGTTGGCAAGATACCTTGTGGTAGCCATTGCTGATCTGGTATTATCCTGTTGTGAAGTTCTGTACCACTTTCACTGTTTTGTTTTGATTGGCTTTGTTCTGTTTTGTTGGGGTCTATTCTCTTAAAAAAAAAAAAGTGCAGCCTTGTATCTGAGAGCACAGAATTTGGATGAAGACCATGATGCTGCACGGGAGCTTTAACCTCAGTGCCCACTATCTCCTCTGCCCTGGGAACCCAGAGCCACCTGCTGTGGCTTACTTTTCTTGCCATGAGCCATCAGTGAATTGAAGTATAGGGTATGACCAGCAGCGCCTGCACTGAAGGGCTGGGCCTTGAAGACTCAGCTCATTAATGCACATGTGTCCGGTGGCTGCACCATCCTGACTACAGGACCCTCACGTGAGCAGGACACTGGCTGAATCCCAGACACACCTTTCACTCCGTAACTCCATGAGGATGACTGCTGGACAGCTTGACACGCCAAAACGAATGGTAAATGAGGTCAAACACCTGGACCTTCCTGCTAGCTCTGCCGTGATTCTATGATGGTCTTGGTTCGGAAGTCTATGCCAGCTGGGTGGGCACACTTGGCTGAAGCCATTAGCAAGGCACAGGCTGGATCTGAGAAGTGCCACAAGTAAGTGAGCCTCGGCCTCCTGGTGACTTGAGTGCCTCGGAGCTAGTCTCCTGACCTGCAGATCCCACACTGTAGCTGTTTGCATCCTGCTAACCCTCACACAGGATGGTTCAGTGGTGCCTCAGTCCCCAGCCAGGCTGTCTTGACTTGAAGTGGCTCTCAACTGGCCAGCAAAGACCTCCATGAAGTATCCCATGATGTCCTGCTGCAGCCTGAAGCACAGTCTCCAGGGCTCTCAAAGCTCTTCTACCTTGCCATGTGGGTTCTCTCACATCTCTGTACCCGCTCTAGATGTGTACCTGAAGCAGGGATGCATGTGTCACCTTCCCATGGTGTCTCAGGGTCACCCCAGTAGAACACAACCAGTGTGTTTGTCCCCAGCTCTGCTAAGTCTCATTCCTCTCCCCTTGGTATCACATACAGAGGACAAGAGCAGGAACTGCAGCATCTAGCCTTTGCTCCCTCCTCCACTCTATGGCCGCACAGTAAAGAGCAGTTGGCTCCTGCCAGAGGACCATGGGCAGCCTCAGCTTTTTATGAGTATAGGCGGTCTGCTGTATAGCTCAGTGTGGTGGAGTGTTATGCTTAGTCTTGAGTACAGGGGTGGTGACAGCCTCCATGTGTCTATGTAGAGGAACAAGTGGACAGATCTCCCTGAATGCAGAACTATTACCTCCACATCCATTAAATTAAACCTTATTTCCCTATATTGCTATGTACTGAGTGAGCTAGCTGTACCATTTCCTTCTATCTCCACTTGGCTCTAAGCAATGCAAATCAGGCCAGCTGAGGTACTGATATGTAATCCTCAATACTAGCTGACCATTTCCCGTTTCCTCCCATTGTGTTCTCTATAAAAGGACTGAATTGGATGCCACAGGATGACAGAGCCCATCAGTTCCAGCAATGTCAACTGGGCACAAGCCTCAAAAGAAGAGGCTATTTCTTCCCAAGGTATGAAGGTTTACATATCAGAAACTGAAGCAGCAGCCTCCTAAGCTCATTCGTATGCTATCCCAATGAGTTATGCAGACTGGTATCTCTGCATATCTTATTCCTGCATATTGCAGAGGTGCCTGTTCTCTGCCCTGCCTCAGCTCACCTTGCTAACATAGTTCCCACCATCTTTACTGTAAGGCACCGTTGAACCACTCCCTTCACAAGATAAATTCTGGGAGAGGCCTTGAACCAACTTTGTCCATATATCCACACTGGATCAGGTTAGGACCACTGGGATGCCCACAACTTTGAATGTCTTAGTGTCTTTACTCTTGCCATGGGTTGCACTGGATGAGATAGACTGGAACTAACTCCCTGGAATTCCAATAATGTTTCTATGGGATTACAAATATAACTTCCAGATTGTGAGGTGAATGAGAAAAGGGATTAAAATATTTGGACTACTGTACATCCAAGGATGTACAATCCTTGGATTACACTATTAGAAGGAACTTTTATCGAAATTATAATATTGGGACCCAAAATGTCCAAAGGAGTCTACGTTGGGGATTAACAAGGCAGCCAAGGGGCTGCCGACCAGGAATGCTCTGTTCTCTGTGGCCATGGCCGTGGCTATCTTCCTGTTCCTGGTGTACCTGATGCACTGACACCAATGCTGGGCCACTTGCTAACCCACCAGGCTCCCCCCCAGTGCCCGGGCTGGGCAACCTGCTGCAGGTGGACTTCCATAAGGTGAGGAAGTGGAGGTGGTGATGGCATAGGTCACAGTGACCCGTGGCTGCAGATGGGTGGTGGGCCATAGCTGAGCTGGGATGTGGAATCCCAATAGAAAGTAGGGGTGAAGATTCCTGGGAGAGGGCACTGTAAGGCCAAGGAATACTTTTTACTTTCCAAGGACAGGAGTGGAGTGGGACAGTCAGTGGAACTGGGAGAGAGTGTAGGGTGGAAGTTGTATAAGCCCCAAGTTTCTCCTGATGACATCAGAGGGAACCATGCTTGGATAGGGGAGTGGACCAGGGCTCTGAGCTGCTCCTGTGCAGGAAGTTGAGGTTCAGAAGTGGCCACTTCTGGCTTCATGGCATTTCCTGCAGCGGGTCTTGGGCCTTTCTGCTCTTTTCTGTGAATTTGATTTCCTTCTCTGTAACCTGAGAATGATGGGCCCCGCCTACAGTGTCCTGACTCCATCCAGGTCATAGCTGGGGAGAGACATCAGATCTGCCTCTAAGGTGATTGCTCTGAACATCAAAGGATGTGACCCCCAGCGTGAGACCTGAGATCTTGGGGCTTAGTGGGGACTTGGGTTCCTTAGTGGGACCAGGAGTTCTATCCGCAAGCTAAAAAGCAAAAGGTACAAAGTGGTCCTTATTTTGTGTGATCTTGGGGCTCCCTGCTTGACAAGTACCCTGCCTTCCACATGTAGCTGCAAAGTGCTTCAGGCATGTGTTTAGCTTGCAGCTGTCCTGAAAACCAGATGTTGTGGTCAATGGATTGGAGTCCACGTGGGAGGCAGTATGAACCAAGCCCAGCAAGGACACTGGAGACCGGCCACCCTTTCCCATCTGTGAGCACCTGGGCTTCACCGAATTCCAAAGGCAAAGCATGGAGGGGCACAAATGGTGTCAGAGTAACAATGGGGGCAGTGACCAGTGGGAGGCTAGGGCCTAATGGGAAGAGTGATGTCAGAGACACAAGGAACAGCCTTGCTTCCCTAAGGTGAATTCTGGAAAAGTATCTAAGGTAGGGTGGTTTGGGGTTAGCTCGGTGCTTGGTGTCTGGGGAGGAGTTGTGCCCAGAGGAGTAGAGAAGAGGTAAGGGCACAGAAGGCATGCCTGGAGTCTTCTTTCCCCAACATGGCATGCTGAGGTGAGGCCAGGCAGCACCCAGGCGGCCAGATTGTGCATTTTGTAGATACTACCAGGGCCAGGCTGGCTGTATGTAATGCTGAACAGAGACCGTGCCTCCCTGTCTCAGGAACAATGTAGTAAAGAAGTCTCATGCTGGCAGGCCACAGTCTGACTGAGCCCACAGGCCACCGTGCATGCCTTGGGGAGCCTGCCGTAGGGCCTCAGCTTGTTGGTGCCCAAGGGGCAGCCCCGACCCAGTGACCATGGTGTCCCTTACTTCCTTGTGATCCCACCCCCTACCAGCTATGTGCTGTTTCCTGCTACAAGAGGCACCAAGGTCCTAACCTGCCCCCAGTTGGGACCCTGAGCCACAATAAACCAGTTTTGTGGCTGCCACTGTCAATTGGTGTCTGAGTGTACCCCCTGACTTGACCTTGTCTGAGTCAGCCCTGTCCTTTGTGTCATCCACCCTGACAGCCACTGCAGTCCACAAGCAAACTGGTTTTATTGATGCTTAAGAGGTGACAGCTCACTTCAGGCCACCCTGACACCCATCCCTACCACTGGCTGATGACAAAGCCCAGGCAGCAATACGGGCTCGATGGGTGTCAGGTTGGGGCAGTTGTGATTGAGCTTGTACTGGAAATCGGCCCAATCCCTGGCAGGTGGCAGATGCTCCTGGTGGTCCCCAAGAATCCCCCAAGGTCTCAGAACCAGCGAAGCTGTCACACTCATCCTTCTGTTTTTTCAGAGGAAAGGAGAGATAGAATCAGCAGCAGGAAAAGGTACTCAGGGTGGAATCCAGGAAACTGGGCAGGAGGGTTCAGTTGTGCTCTCTGAGGAGAGTCACAGATGATGGTCAGTGCTTCCAGCAAGTCCCAGCAATTCCCAGCACATGGCTGACACTGGTCAACAGGAAACTAAGTAGAACCTTGGTACCGAGGCATTTGTTGGGGCTGAGCCTTACAGTGCTGCTGTTTCCACATGGTTGACATCTGTGACTTAGTTGAGTCTTAGTTGGCTCAATGAGACAGCTCAAGGCTCCCACTAGTACTGCAATAAATAAATGAATAAATAAATAAAATCCTTGCTGGGGACTTAGCTTAGTGGAACAAGTACATGCCTGGCAAGTGTGAGATCATGAGTTCAATCCCCAGCACAAAAAAAAAAAAAAAAAAAAAAGGGAAAAAAAATCCCATCTGGCATAGGTAGAGCTTGTGGCGTGCTGCAGAGCCCCAGGTGTGTGAAGGAGCCCTTATCAGATAGGGGTCCAAAGGCCTCAGGAAAGGCTCCCAGCAGTGGGTTTGGAGTCTGACATCCGCTTGCTGTCAGCAGCACTGATGTATCCCAGCAGCTTAGGTGACTTACTGCCTGGCCCTCTCCTCTTGGCTCTGAGAGCAAAACAATCACATGCACAACAGTGTCTCTTTCTTTCTTTTTTAATAAGGTATCTCCTTAAAGTATGACATTTTGCATTTGTGGTCTTTTGCTGTGTGTGTGGCCTGCCAATGTGTGTGGTGTGCTGGGAGTGGAACCTGAGGCTCTGTGCATTTCTGCCCCTGAGCTCCACCCAGGCCCTTTTCCCAGTGTACTCAGTAGCCCGCAGCCCTCAGCAATGCCCCTCCACTGATCTCTTTCCAGCTGTGAAAACTGAGGCTCTCAATCCCTGTGACAGTGGCTGCCATCCCCTCGTCTCCCCTCTGCTGGTGACCACCAGTCTACTTTCTGTTTCTGAGTCTGACCCCAGTGGCCATGGGGAGATCATCAGAGAGGAATCTTAAAACTTTTCAGGTAAGGCATCGTCCTCAGGATTCCTCCATGTGGCAGCAGGTATCACGGCTCCTTTGCTTGAAGGCAGCGTAACTTCATTGTGTGGATGCCCAGGAGCCCCCAACCACACTGTCTCTCCTTCCTCAGTGTCTTTTAAAGGTGGGCATCACAGTGTGAACACGTTCCATGCAGATTCCAGAAACTGCTAATTCATAAATTGTCAGTCATGAGCTTTCCCGAGGAGCCTGGTTAATCCCATGCCTCCCTCCTCTCTGCTACTCACTAAGCACGGAGCCAACGCCTTCATCCAGCAGATCTATGCTGCACTGGATTGGGATCTGTCAGTCACTTCACAGTGGGCTTGGTGATCACATGGACTGTTGCTCTCTCCAGTTCAGTGTTGTCATTTAAGGCCCAGAGCAGCTGATGCCACAGCACTGTGCCCCCCCCCCCAATTTCCTGTCATCACAGAGACATTGATCAGCTTGCAGCATCCCACAGGGTATGTGGGAGAGGAGACCCTGTTCAAATGCCTTCATTACAGCCCACTGTTCCTGTGCGGTCAAGGTTTTGTTCATAAACTCTTTGCCTTTACCAATGTTTTCGAGAGTTTTATCTATTGTATTTTGCAGCAGATTTGGTATTTCTGTTTTCATATTTAGACTTTCCATTCATTCCAAATTTAGTTTAGTGCCTGGTGATGAAAGAGATGGGTCCAATTTTAGTCTTTGGTATGTGCAGAGCCAGTTTTCCAGCACCATGTATTTAAAAGACTAATTCAATGTGCAGTGTATGTACCATTATTACCCCGACTGATGTGCTTTGAAAGTTTTTTTGTTCTTTCGTTTCTTTCTTTTTTATGTTTGAATAAGATGGATTTTAAAAAAGAATGAGAAAAAAAGGGAAAGAAAGAGATAAAAAAGGTAAAGAAAAGGCTGTCTTTCTTTCAGTGAATGTGTCAGGAATTCTTATGAAAGTTGAGTTGGCTGAGTGTGTCTGGAGTTTGGAGTTGTTTGTGCATCTTCTAATCTGTTCCACTGATCTTCTGGGTTTTTAAAATTTTTTCCCCAGCACCAAGTTGGGTTTGTCCCAGCAGCTTTCCAGTGCATTTCAAGTCAGCGATTGTGATGTCACATCCTGCCTTTGTTGCCCAGGATTTCCTTTGCTATAGCAGTTCTCTGCTGGTTCCGGATGGATTTTACAATTGTTCTCTCTAATTCTGTGATAATGTTGTTGGAATTTTTATTGGAATTGTATTAAATCTGTGTAAGAGTTTTGGAAGCATGGCCATTTTCACTATATTGGTTGTTCCTATCCAAGAGCATGGGACGTCTTTCCATTTTCTAATATTCTCTTCAGTCTCCTTTTTCAGAGTACTGTAGTTTTCAACCTACATTGAAACTACAGGGTCTTTTACATCCTTCATTACACTGAGGCCTAGGCATTTTGTTTTTTAGGATCCGACTGTGAAAGTCCTGTGTTGTTTCCCTGATTTGTCTCTCAGTGAGTATGCTTTTTGTGCAGGAAGGCTACTGATTTTTTAGTGCTGACTTTGTATCCAATTATGCTAGTAAATTTGTTTATTAAATCTACCAGTGTTTTAGTGGAGGTTTTGGGATCTTCTATGTAGAGTAACATGTCACCTGCAAATAATGGTAATTTAACTTCTTCTTTTCCTACCTTTATTCCTTTTATTTATTTCTCTTGTTGAATTGCTCTGGCTAAAGTTCCAGGACAATGATGAATAAGAGTGGAGACAGTGGTCACCCCTGTCTTGATCTTGATTTTCTTTTATTTCATTTTCTTTGGTACCGGGAATCACACTCAGGACCTCATGTTTAGCAGCAGGCAATGTACGACTGAGCTAAATCCCTGGCTCTGGTTCCTGATTTTAGAAACAGAGTTCTCATTTTTTGTCTTTTTAGTATGATGTTGACTGTTGGTTTGTCATAGATGGCTTTTATCAGACTGAGATAAAGACCATCTATTTTCAATTTTCTAGAAGGTTATTATCATAAACTGGTGTTGGACATTGTCAAAAGCTTTTTCTGCATCTGTTGAGATGATCATATGGTTTTGTCCTTGGGTCTGTTAATATGGTACGTTTCATTTATTGGTTTGCATTGCTGCATCCCTGTGGTGAAGCCCATTGGGTCATGGTGTATAATCTTTTTGATAATTTTGTGCATTGTTTGTCAGTACCTCATTGAGGATTTCTGCATCTATGTTCATTAGGAAATTGCTTTGTAACCCTTTTTCTTAAATGGGTCCTTCTCTAGTTTTGCTATCAGGGTAATGTTTGTTTCCAAGCATGAGTTTGGGAGTATTGTTTCCCTTCAATTTCATTAAAGAGTTTGAGAAATAGTGGGATTAGGTCTTCTGTAAGTTTTTTGTAGAATACAACAGTGAACCCATCAAAGCCTGGGTCTGTCTTTATTGAAAGGTTTTTAATTATATGTTCAATTTCATTTACTGATAGTAGGTTATTTAGGAGTTTTATATGTTCTGGGTTTAGCTTAGATCACTCATATGTACCTGGGAATCTGTCTATTTCTTTTATACTTTCCATTTTCTTAAAATACAAGTTTTCAAAGTAGGTATAGATGATCTTCTGAATTTCTGCACGGTCGGTTGTGATTTCACCTTTTTTATTCCTAAGTGCATAGATTTGCATCGTTTTTTTGTATGAGGTTGGCTAAGGGTTTGTCAGTTTAATCTTTCAAAGAACCAATGCTTTGATTCATTGATTCTTTGTATGGTTTTTTAGTCTCCAATCTGTTAATTTCTGCTCTGATCTTTTTAATTTCCTTTCTTGTACAAGCTTTTGGCTTAGCCTGTGCTTCTTTTTCTATAAGTCTGAAGTTTACCATTATGTTGTTTAAATGCATTTGCTCTGTTTTTCTGACCTGAGTCTTTAGTGCTATAAATTTTTTTTTCCTTAAGATTGCTCTCATTGTGTTCCATAAATTCTGGTATATTGTAGTGTTGTGAGCGGGTTTTTTTTTTTTTTAGTGTTGGGGATTGAACTTACAACCTCCTGTTTGCCAGTCAGCTGAGCTAAATCCCTGGCCCTATCATTATTACTTGACTGTAAAAATTGTCCAATTTCTCCTTTAATTTCATCTGTGACTCTGTGGTTTTTCAGCAGGATGGTATTTAATTTCCATGTGTCAATGAAGTTCTTGTGGTTTCTTCTTCCATGGATTTCCAATTTCATTGCACTGTGGTATGATAGTATGCATGTGATAATTTGAATTCCTTTGCATTTACTTAAGGAAGTTCTATGAACTAGTCTGTGTCTATCTTGGAGAATGTTCTGTATGCAGCTGAGAAGAATGTTATTCTAATGGCATGGGGTGGAACACTCTACAGACATCTACTAAGTCTATTTGTTCAAAAGTTTGGTACAGTTCTGATATTTCATTATGAATTTTGTGTCTAGTTGATCTTTTTGTGCCAGTGTGGTATTGAAATGTCCCAATACAATTGTATTAGGGCTTATTTGATTTTCATGTCCATTAGAATTTGCTTTATATAGTTGGATACACTAGTATTTGGTGTATATAAATTTATGATTGTTGTATCTTCCTCTTGGATTATTCCCTTTATGAGGGTGTAGTGTAGTGACCTTCTTCATCTCCCTTAATCAGTCTTGGCTTGAAATTCACTTTGTCTGCAAATAGAACAGCTACCCCCCCCTTTTCTGGGTTTGTGTCTCATGGAGTATTGTTTTCCAACCTATGACTTTCAATCTATAAATTTCTTTGTGAATTAAATGTGGTTTGTGTAAGCAGCACATTGTTGGATCTTGCTTCCTGATCCATTCTGCCAGTCTGTTTCTTTTGATTGGTAAATGGAGACCATTAACATTGATAGTTATAACTGATATGTATTGACTTATCTTTGTCATGTTATTTTTCCATTTTTGGCTCCCCCTCTTTTTTTCTCTAACTTTTGGCCTTCTTTGGTGGATTCTTTCTGTTGAGGTTCATGGAACTGTACTCCTTAGTATCTCTTTCTAGAATGTCCTTCAGAACATTTTGGCAGTGCTGGTTTGGCAGTTGTAAATATCCTGAGATGTTCTTTGTCATGGAAGTATCTTATTACTCCATTAGCAGTTGTAAATATCCTGAGATGTTCTTTGTCATGGAAGTATCTTATTACTCCATTAGTTTTGAAAGACACTTTTGGAGGATACATCAGTCTGGGTTGAAAGTTGTTTTCCTTTAGAGCTTGGAATACTTCACACCAAGGTCTTCTTGACTTGATGGTTTGTGCTGAGAAGCCAGCTATGATTCTGATGGGCTTTCTTTTATAGGTGATTTGTCTCTTTTCCTAACAGCACATAAGGTTTTATTCTTGTGGTGAATTTCTGGAATGTTGACTATGATATGCTTGATTGTAGAATTTTCTTGAGCAGGGTTAATGCAATTCAATATGCTGCACTTGCCTGTATGTTAAATCTTTTTCTCTACTGGGGAAGTTTTCTGCCATGTCATCTGTGAACATTTTCTAAATATCAGTTGTGTTATCTCCTTTTTCGTGGACTCCAATCAATCTTGTTATTTTTCTCCGTTTCACCTAGCACCTGCTGGATTGATTTCTCACAGTCCTTTGCTGTTTTTGAGAAATCTTTCTGTTCCTGATAGCTAACTGCAAGCCTGTCTTCTATATCTGAGATCTTGTCCTCATATTGGCCTATTTTGCTTTGAATATTTTCAATGGAATTCTTATTCTCCTGGATATCTGCTTGAATTTGCCTTATAGATTCCATTTCTTTCCTATGCTGAGCATTTCTTTTGAATGTCTTTTTTTTCCTATGGAAATAGAACTCATGACCATGCACTTGACAGGCAGGTGCTGTGCCTCTCTTTGAGTTATATCCTCATTTCTATGCTGAGCATTTAAGACTTCCATAATTTTCTTCAGCTTGTCTATTTTTTTGGTCTGTATCTGCTCTAGCGTCACTAAGCATGGTCTTTATCTGAGAGATTATTTCTGATTTCATTTTTTTTTGTCTTTTTCCTTTTTCCTTTTTTATCTGTACCAGGGATTGAACTCACAACCACATACTTGCAAGGCAGGTGCTTATGCTGCTGAGCTAAACCCCCAGCCCCTAGATTTCACTTTTTTTTGAGAGCCTTATTCAATTGCCTTGTTACCACTTCAGCGAGACCAGGTAAGTATTCTGGATTGTCCTACCTCATTGCCCCCTGGATTTCCCTTTGGTGAACATAATATCTGAGATTACATTTTAAGTGTCTTTTCATTTTTTCTTTCTTTTTTTTGGTTTAATTCCTGGGGTGTTGCATGTAAATTGCCTACAGTGGGTTCCTTTATTGATAATATTTGCGACACTTAGGTGATGACTACTTCTCCGAAGTATCTTTCCAGTGTAGCTGTTTTTTCTTTTTAAAGAGGGTAAGATTAAACATAACAAAATGGAACAAAACAGATCATAAGGAAACAATTAAAAATATGGAATGCTTCACAAATTTGCATGTCATCCTTGCGCGGAGACCATGCTGATCTTCTCTGTATTGTTCCAATTTTAGTGTATGTGCTGCCAAAGCAAGCACAGTGTAGCTGGGTTTTGAGTCTGCTGGCAGATTCTACCTCCTCAATTTATATGACAAGTTGCTGATTGTTTGACCCAGTCCCTTGTTCCTCAGCGCTGTGCCACAGTATTTTCTGTGGTCCTTAATCAATCTCAGTCATGGCATAGCAGAACCAACAAGTTTGTGTCAGTGATGGGAGATGGCATTAGCTGTCCAGGCAGTGTTGTTGCATTGTGCTCAGTTTCTTCAGCTTGTCTGTAGTTTCTGGTTTTCCTGTTAGTTCACTCCTGATTTCCAGAAATTTTTTTTTTCTTCACCAAGTTATTGTTTTTGAAGTGTCTTGATTCCAGTTCTCAGAAAGGCGGTACTGTGTTTTGTTGTTGGTCTTTACTCCACCATTTTTATTCCTGTGGCCTGTTGCCAGTGGCATAAAAAGAGAACAGGAGGGAAAGACTGCATGCTGTTGATTTTTTTGCAACAGCTTGCTGAAGCTGGTTTTACTGATATGTACCTGGCTGTTCTTGACACTGAAGGTTCTTCCTGTCACCAGGGATGGCTGCTGTTCTCTTCAGTGGAGCTTTAGTCCTCACATTTGTCTTGAGTGTTGCTTCTAGTCCGCTACTGCAGATCCCTCAGCCTTGTGGTACAGATCTTTCAACATTATTTTTATAACACATTTAAATATCCATCTTAGTACTGAGTAAAGTAACACACAGCATATGTATCACAAGGTTTTTAAAGGTTATTACTTGACTGGTAATCTCATCTTGATTTGACCATTTCTTTCATGAAGGTTTTTAGAAGGAACAACCTGAGCTCTACCAAATTAACAAGCAATCATATATATAGTTTCTTTTTAATAAAGTACTTCCATAAGCTTTCTTCAACATACATAAGCATTTTAGTCTTGTTTACTATCTCTCTTCCTCTCTTTTTGGCACAAGGAGACATTTATCATGAATCCTCTCATACCAAAAGAATATCTCTTGCATGTATAGCCTTCTTAATATTTTCCCTCTACCATTTACTATAACATTGTATAACAAACTTGACAGCAGCCATTTGAACTTTAAAGTGTTTCCTTTTCTCCTCAGATAATAAACATGACCTACTCCCAATAGACCTCTGAGTAACCTTGAATCAGTGTCTTTCTTTTCTTTATTTTTTTCCCTGTTTAAAATGGTTTCATTCTAAGAAGGATCTTAATAGGCCTCCTGATTGGAAGTGTGAGAAAAAATTCTCAAAGATAGCCAAAACTCAATAAAAATGTATTTTCATGTACAGTACAATATAATTATGTATTATATTAAAGTGCAGTAGATTTCATATTAGAAATACAGTACAAACTCAGTTTTAAATACTTTGCATACCAGTATGCAACTAGATAACACAAAACGATAATCTGGTTCCTTTTTCTTTTTTTTTTTTAAATTTTTAAAAAAATTTTATTTAAGGAGGAAAAAAACAGAAAAAGGGTACAAGTTATACAGAATTTCAGAAAGAATAAACAGTAGGAAATCACTAGTTAATAGATTACATATTATCTTAGAAATAGTTGTTCAAGTTACAAAATTAAAGCATATAAAGTGGACTTTCAAACAGTGAGACTGCAAACAGTTTTGTTCAGTGATCCAACAAAACTCAGTAATATGGTTATCTATCTTATACTCTTAAATATATATGCAGTTGTATGCTTTAGAGCACTTCCTTTTCTTTTCTTTTGTACAATGACAATTACACATTTTGGGTTTTATTACTCCCACAGTTCTTATTACTTTTTTTTGAAGAGAGTAAAACCAAATGTGACATAATATAACAGAACAGAGTCAGTCAAATCAAAAGGATGGACATAATAGATAATGTAAAAACAAAATAACAGGTGATCAACAATTTACCATACTGCCTCTTGCTATCTTAAAAAGAATTGCCTATATCTTCAGTTATAATAAAATTGAACAAAACAGTAAAGAATAAAACCAAAACATTGGAGACTTTACAGGACTTTAAAAGAAGATAACAGTCAACCGGAATGGGCGTCATAATGAATCTTATTGTCTTCACAGTTGTTGCCTATACTTTCGAACTTGGTACTATCAAGCAAAGCAGAATAGGGGAAAATCAGTCAAAACAAGATGGTGAGGGCAATACAGGGTTTCAAATCAAGTTAGCAGGAAATCAAAGTGGGTTACTATAATGTATCCTGCTATTTTTTATTTTTCCCTTAATTAGAAAAATAAAAATAAAAAAGTAAATAATTAAAGAAAGGAGATTGCGATAAAAGAGGGCATTAACAACAAAACAGCGCCGGTCAAAGCATAACCGTTTAAGCAAAATAGTGTTTCACCACAAGATATCCTGACATAAAAGTAGTTACCATAGTGTCTCTTTCCTTAAAATCTTTGAGTATAACTTCGTATACTGTAGCCTGGTTCCTTTTTCTATGAAATCCAATTACTTTTAATTTTGTGTTTATCTAATTAAAATTTGACTTTTTCAAACTTAAGTATATTTTATGATACAAAGCTATACTTAATATATCTAAATATGAAAAAACAAAACTCAAAATACTCTAAAACAAAAGTTGACCAGCGTGGCTATTGTTGAATTACTTCGTACTTTGGAAGACCTTAACGCAGTAACATGAGGAGGGTACTGCAATGCTGTCTGTCATCTAGGTGGCTGTATCTGATTGAACACCATTTCTAAATAGGTTTTGCAGAAAAACATCTTCACTTAAGAAATTACAAAAATGGGTCCATTTTGTATTCAAGAAAGATAAATACCAAACACGTGGTATAAAGATTACCGTAAGGCTTTTTAAAAAACACTTAATGAACTAAAATCATTTGTGAATACTTAACTAATGGCTTTTCGTCAGACGAGGCCAAAATATATTTCATAAGGGCGAAAGAGTAAAACTGCACAAACATCACTGGAACGCCCCTAACTGAAGGCCCCTTCCTTTTTGTACATTTTTCTCTATGCCTGGCACATTTCCCAACTGAAGTTGTTCCTAGTTTAATCTACCCCATCCCCTTGTCACCAGTGAAAACAATAAAGATCCCCCAGGCCAAAGCAAACAAAACTCTGAGGGGTGGGGGCAAGGAGAAGCAGCCCAAGGCGGCGCCATGAGAACAGAGGAAAACAGGGTAAAGAGAGGTGTTTCCTTAAAGCTCTAGGGTTACTCTCCAACTCCAAAGCCAATATTCACCGCGCAGAAGAGGAAGCTCATGCCACCAGGCGCTCCTTACACAATACTCAACCTTCCTTTCCACCCTTCCCAGAACCGCGCGGTCCACAGCAGAGCCTCACCGTCTGCTCAGCCCGCGCCGTCGGAGCCCCTCCACCAGACCGAGGTGCTGGAAAGGAGCTGGGACAGACGACTCCCCACAGAAAGAGCGCGCGCGGAGGGAGAGCGCCGCCAGGCGGGCAGGGCCACGGCAGCCCGCTCCCCGCCCCGACTCACCGTACGAACCCCAAGTCCGGCAGCCTGAAGCGGACCCAGTGAGCCCGCGCCAAAAAGGAAGACGGAAGCGCAGCGCCAGGGGATGAGAGCTGCGGCGGGCCAAAGAGAAAGAGGACCCTTGTCCCCGAGAAGGGCAGGGGGTGCCGTTGTTCCCACGGTAACTCTCTCCCCACCAGGGTCGAGACTTTGGAGGAGGGAGAAGGAACGTCCACTCGCAGCGGTCCGCGCTGAGCGGCTCCCGCTTGAAGGGCTTCCCTCCGCGCCGCCACCTCCGCCAGGGCTCCCCGCGGGACCCAGCCGCGCCGCAGCCGAACCGAGGCCTCAGCCACGAGCTCCTCGGGCCTCGACCAGCGGCTCTCTCACCTACACAGTGCGGAGGTGGCGGAGCCAGGAGCCCAGTTCCGCCGAAGGGGTCTCCTCCTCTCCACAGGGAACCGGCGGCAGGGGACATTCTCTCTCTTCTCCTTCTAACGGCGTCGCGTGACACGCCACGCCCCCTCATTTACATACGGGCACTGCGCGCCAGAGCACCCAAGGCGCGCCTCTGGGAGGGGTTTGATTGACACGTGTCAGTACCGCCCCTCGGCCCTGCCTTCCGCCTCCTGCTGCTGCCTCTGAAAGAAGGGAGAACTGAGCTGGAGAAGGATGGGACCTGCAGCTTCCATCGACCTCAGCTCCCCTTCCACTGCCTTGCCTCCCGCCCATTCCAGTTCACCCTTGGGAGCCCTATCGCGAAAGCCCTGAGCAGCAGTCAAAGACGTCTGTGTTTTCATTTTAAAACAGATTAGGAAAAGAGCCAGTTAACCTTGTAAATTCAAACTTTTTTAAAAAATGTTTTTTTAAAATTTTATTTAAGGAAAAAAGAGAAAAAAAAGCAGAAAAAGGGTAAAAGTTATACAGAATTTAAAAAAAAATAAACAGTAGGAAATCACTAGTAACTGGATTACATATTGTCATTTTAGAAATATTTGTTCAAGTTGCAAGATTAAAGCATATAAAGTGGACATTCACACAGTGAGACTGCAAACAGTTCTGTTCAATGATCTAACAAAACTCAGTAATATCATTGTCTATCTTATACATTTAAATATACATGCAGTTATATCGTTTAGAGCACTTTCTTTTCCTCTCTTTTGTACAATGACTATTACACATTTTGGGTTTTATTACTCCCACGGTTCTTATTACTTTTTTGGAAGAGAGTAAAACCAAATGTGACATAATAGAACAGAATCGGTCAAATCAAAAGGGTGGACATAATAGATAATGTAAAAACATAATACAAGATGATCAACAATGGTTACCATAATGCCTCCCGCTATCTCAAATAGAATTACCTATATCATCAGTTATAATAAAATTGAACAAAACAGTAAAGAATGAAACCAACAAAACCAAAACATGGGAAACATTACAGGTCTTCAAAATCAGATAACAGTCAACCAGAATGGGCGTCATAATGAATCCCACTATCTTCACAGCTGTTGCCTAAACTTTCGAACCTGGTACTATCAAGCAAAACAGAATAGAGGAACATCAGTCAAAACAAGATGGTGAGAGCAATACAGGGCTTCAAATCAAGTTAATAGAAAATCAAAGTGGGTTACTATAATATATCCTGCTATTTTTTATTTATTTTTCCCTTAATTAAAAGGATAAAAATAAAAAAGTAAATAATAAAATGGAGATTGAGATAAAAGAAGGCATAACAACAATACAGTGCCGATCAAAACATAACCATTTAAGCAAAATAGTGTTTCACCACAAGATAATCCCGACATAAAAGTAGTTACCATATTGTCTCTTTCCTTGAAATCTTTGAATATAACTTCGTATACTGTAGCATCAAATATATCAAAACAATGTAAAACCATTCAAGAGAATGATAGTATTACAGGGTATTTAGAATCAACTAACAGAAAATGAACAATGGTTTCTGTATAATCTCGTTATCTATAAAAGTTTTTGTTTATACTATCACATATAATAAAATCCAATAAGATACAACATGTTAAGACCTATGGAGACAGAAGACCAAAAGCTTGATGGGGCTTCAAGGCAAGATTATCATCTTGCTAAATCAGCATTACCTATTATGACATTGTTTTCTCCAAAATAGCTGTTCCTACCATCCAATCTTCTCTGCCTCATTTCTGTTGAGCTCTTTTTCTGTCATCAGTTGTAAGTTTGTCTTCTTCATTTTGTTTTCTGCTCCATTCATTGTGGCCTCTCTGCCACTATTTCTGGATTCTTCAAATTTTTCTTTTTTAGAATATCCTGCAGTATTCTCTGTAGAGCTGAATTGGTGGTTGCATATTCCTCTAGTTCCTCTTTATCCTGGAAGCACCTTGTTTTTCCATCAATTTCCAGGGATAGTTGTGCAGGATATATCAATCTTGGCTTGAGGTTATTATCTTTCAAAGCTTGAATTATCCCCCCCCCCCCACACTCTTCGTGATTTGATGGTTTGTGCCAAGAAGTCTGCTGTAATTCTGATGGGTGTTCCCTTGTAAGTGATCTGTTTCTTGTCTCTGATGGCTTTTAATATTCTGTTCTTATATTGGATTTTTGGTATTTTGATTATTATATGTCTGGGTGTAACTCTGTTTGGGTTGTAGGTGGCTGGGATCCTGTATGCCTCATACATCTGAGTATCTTTACCTTTTGCTAAATTAGGAAAATTCTCTTGGATTATTTCTGTGAGTAGCTTTTGTATTTCATTTGTTTGTGTCCCTACCTCTTCTTTTATGGTCTTAATTCTTAAGTTATAGATCCTCTTATCATCTTCTAGTCTTTGTATTATTGATGTTTGTTTCTTTGTTATTTTTAAGAAGTTTTTCATTTCATGCTCCCATATTACAAATCTGCCCTCCAGTTCAGATAATCTATCCTTAGTTTCTTTCAAGCTGTTATGCCAGTTTTTGATACAGTTTTTAATTTCTTGGTAATCTCTTTGAACCTGCTTCACGTATTCTATGTTTTCTCTACTTCAACTATCAAACAATTCTCCCCTCTTTTTCTGTTCTTCAATTCCACCATCTGTTTTTTCTTGGATGGTGCTTAGCATTTCTCTAAGTATTCTGCTTATGTCTTGCTTCAGGTCATTAATAACTTCATTCCTGAACTCGTCTATGAGGCTCTCGAGATAGTGCTTTATGTCTATTGGTGTCGTGTCTGCTATTGCCTGTTTCTCAGGATTGGGGACCAAGGAGCCTTTCTTGTTGCTCCCTCTTCCCATATTCTTTGTTCCTTATATACAAGCATATATAGGAGGCCCAGCTTCCTCCCCTGTTGGCCACAGTCTGTTTGAATTTCGCTGGCTAGGTGTTCCCGCCCACTGCAGCGCACCAGGGAGTTACGCCGGGCAGCCTATGTGGGACCCACCCCTCCAGGTCAACCTACGGAAGGCTTCACTGCTAGGGTGCACCTCCAGGCGCTGGGACCTGGGCTGTGCTAGCCTACTGGGTCTCAGCCAGCAGTGTCACATAGGCTAGGCACTGCTCACCAACCCCGCTTGAGAAGGGGATATGTGACTGAAGTCAATACAGCACCCTGTTCCGGCAAGTCTGCCTGGTCCCAGAATGTCCTCTGTTGGAGCCTCCTAGATCATGGAAGAGTCCCAGTTTCCCTCACTCACTGCAGGTCAATGCATGGCTCCCTGCCCGTCCCGTTCTCAACTCAGTTCACCTATTCTTGTTCTCAGAGCTTTCGCGCATCTCTCTCCCTGCTAAGCCGATTCAGACGCTGCAGTGGCGGCAGGAAACCCAAATCGTGGCTTCCAATGGTGCGGGCCCTAGTTTCCACGCTGAGGCTTTATCTGTTCGTGTTATAGCACCAGGATTGCATTCCCAGTGGTTTCTCTCAGCCTGAGTTCGTTCTTGGGTCAGCAGGGTATATCTCCTCTTTCTTAGGATTCCTCACTCCACACCATTCCTGGATTCTAAGCTGGGTCTTTCAGAGAGCCTCCATAGCTGCTGCTATCTGTCCGCCATGTTCTTCTGGAAGTCTTGTAAATTCAAACTTTTCTAACATACAAGAAATACTTTATGCATATAGACTCAAACTGAAAACCAAAAATATAATTACCAGTTAGTTACAACTTGTCATTTGATTTCTCCTGTAAAACTTTCTTAGGTTGACGGGCCTTGGGCTATTTACACCAGGTTGGAGTAACCCTAGCTTTCAGATGGTTGCAGGCAGTGCCAGCTGGTGATGTCAAGCAAGACCTGGCCTTGAGGCAGCCAGGAGGGGAGCTTGGGCTCTATCTTATTCCCTTGCATCTTTGAAACAAAATGGCAATTCCTGTTTTGCTTAGCCATTGGGCCAGCTTACTTTTCAGGTGTACAGTCTCTGTCTCTGTGTCTCTGTCTCTGTGTCTCTGTCGCTCTCTCTCCCTTTGTCTCTCTGTCTCTGTCTCTGTCTTTGTCTCTGTCTTGTTCTCTCTGTATTAACCTAACTGCATCAGGTCACCTGTATATTCTGATGTATGAAAGCTAAGTGTTTTCATATCTTTACACATTACTGTGCAATTTTTTTGTATCAGGTATCAAACTTATGACATTGCACTTGCCAGGCAGGTGCTTATATCGCTGTTCTACATCTCCATCTATTTCTTCAATTCCTTTTTTTTGAAACTGATTAATTAATTTTTTTCATGTCCTAGCTGAGCCCTGGAGACCTTGAACTTACATATTTTATTTTGTACACATATACACACACATTCATACACAGGCGTAGAGAAGTTAATATACTCCCACTCCCAAGTCAATGGGCAAATCTGAGTGGAACAGCACTTGCAGTGTTATACTCTGAGCAAAACAAGACTGGATCTAGAACAGGTATCAGACATAGATGTTGAGGACTGATGGGATCCTCCTTCATCCAGAATGGGGATAGTGACAAACAGGTAACTAACAAGTAATCAGGCACATATGACTTTCTTCAATGACTTTTGTACTGATGTTCCCAAATAATTGTCCAGCATAAAACTGTTGCATGATCTTGTGATCATGCAAAAGCTGTACATATTTTTTAGAAACTCTACTTCAGGTTTTGAATTTTGCCCATTTTTTAAAGCTACCAATCAGCAGTAGGACATTTTCTGGGCAATGCTGTGCAGTGTCAGTGGCTGCAGCTTCCTATGCATCATGGAGCTTCCTGGATGGACTGCTGGAGGCGGTCCACAAGATGCTGTGTAAAGTCATGTGGGGCCTAGCAGGACATTGATCAAGGAACATCTGTACTACTTAAAAAGCAGGAAATATGAGGTATCAACCCTTGTTCTATCTTAAGATTATTTTGTAAGTTTGGGGTGCTCCAGCATTCTATAAGTTTAGAAAGCGTGATTGCATTTCTGCAAAGAAAGTGTTGGGATGTTGATGGGCGTTGTATTAAATGTGTAGGTTCCTTTGGGTTTTATAAAACACAAGGAATACTTTTTTTATGAATACTTCATCTCATTCCATGAACAATATATTTTTTTCATAGATTTATTTTTTACTTACTTAATTTTAGTTCTTAAAATCTTTATGGACATCTTCTTTAACTTCTTTCAGCAATGTTTTACTTTTCCCTGTGCATAGCTTTCACTTTTTGGATTGCTTACTTGCCGAATTTCATTCTTTTAGATGTTATTTTAGGTGCAATTGTTTTTGCAAATTCGTTTTCATATGGCTTGAACTTCAGATCCTATTGTTTCAGCCTCCTGATAATACTGGTGTGTGAGCTCTGCTTCAATAGTTTATGTCTCATCGTTTACAAACTCCACTGTTCCTAACCATTTCCATCCCTGAATCATTCTATTGGTAGCGATCCATGTTACACCTGTGCGCATTGCATACTTCTTAACAGAGATATATAGCTGCTCTCTGTATTTGTTTTCCATTACATAGAGGTAGGAAAGCAGGAAAACAAAGCAAAAGCTTGACAGTGCTGACTTATATATTTGCCTCACGTGTTACCTTGCCCAGTGTTATTTCTTCTATGGATCACTGTCGCTAATTATTATAATTTCGTTTCATCCTGGAGAGTTCCTTCTACAACATTTTCAAGGCTGCAGGTCTGCTTATAATGAACTCCTTCAAGTTTTGTTTCACTGGAAGTGTCTTGATTTCTCTTTCATTCATGAATGGACACTTTGACTACCTCGAGAAAGTTTGGTTGACAGTGTATTTACGGTACAGTACGTTTAGTACTTTATCATGTCATCCTATTGATTTTTAGTTCCGTCATCAGTGATGAGAAAGTAGTTGTTATTCGGACGTTTCCACGCATTAAATATGCCACATTTTTTTGGTCTGCTTTCAAAATTCTTATTGCATTTCTTATTCTTATTGCATTTCAAAATTCTTACTGCATTTCTAAGCCCCAGACCACTTAGGCGCGCTACTGCCCTACAATTCCCAGAGGGCTCTGCGCACGCTACAGACTACAAATCCCAGAAGAGTCTGGGAGCAGGTTGAGGTCAAATAGCCCTTAGAGGCTTCTCCTCAGCATCCTTCTAGTGGGGCCCCACAGCTTCACTCTAAGCTCGCCGCTCCGCTGCTTCTCTCCTGGAGGTAATGATGACCTACGCTGGGTAGAGGGACCATCACCACAGGAGACACGGGGCCGTGGCTTGAGCCTCCCGAGCCTTCTCGCGCCTCAGTCCCCAGTCCCGCCGCGTCCTCGACCGCAGCCGCAGTGCTCTGTGTGCGGAAGCTGTGCAGGAGGCCGGGCGCTGTTTCCTGCGAAAGGGCGGAGGGGGATTCTCAGCAGGGCAAGCGCAGAGCCCCCCTGGAATCTGGTGGGTCCCGCTGCCCCTGCATCCGGCAGGTCTCCTGGTGCTCCGGAGAGTGGAGGCTTGGGGTCCCAGGGCCAGTCAGCAGGTGTCGCTGTCGCGTTGTGGCCCTGTGATCCTGAGTTAGCCCTCTAAAGTGTGGAGTGCCCTAGGGAAAATGTGCTCCAGTCCAGAGAATATCAAGTATTTAGGTTACATTGTGGGCAGATTGCCAGGCTATGGAGGGTCACATGACTTTAGGTTGTTGACTTAAAAGTAGTCAGCATTCCGCTGAGCAGTAAGTACCCTCCCTCTCCAGACAGAGGACTCTAGGTGATCACAGCTTTGTGTCTCTCACCTTTATCTCTTCACCATCTCCCTGCCCTTCAGAGTCCTCACACCATGAAATCTGACAGCTCCTAGTGGGCAGTACTTTTATCATGTTTCTGTTTACCTACCTGTTCTCTTCTGTTCCTGCAAGACCAAGTTCGGTGTGTATCTCCTCCCTGAAATACTCAAGCGTGTACCGCATCAACTAGAGGCTCAGAATTCTATCTTACTGACTTGTGTAACAGAAATCCTGGGTATTTGAAACTCTGCCTGGCAGCTATGAGCTGCGAAAGGTTTTGGCAGATTTCCCAGGACGGGCTTCTGAGATGTGCTGTTGGATTTTTAAAAACTCTGCATGATTATGAGCTCACCTTAAGAGCACAGCCATGGAATGTCTACTGATACTTCAGGGAATATGCTTCTATTAAGAGGAACCAAAAGGAGTGATCCTAAGTCCAGGAGCCGCAGCAGATCATGTTGGCAGGAGCTGACGTTGCTCCTCATCCCACATGCTATTTCAGGTCTTTAAAGTATACATTTGCTGTGTTTGAATCTGCTACTTTGGTGTGTGATTTCTCAGCCTTAGAGGAATGGAGCTGCATAGCACTGCTGTCCAGCTCATAGTGCTGATGAATAGTAGTCTTGGCTTTGAATCCTTTGGTCCAGGTATTTCCTTCCATAGCTCCAAATCCCAAAGCCTCACCCTATTCATTTGTCTGAAACAGAAAGGAAGCAGGCTCTGAAAAATGCATCTCCATTGTTTTCCATGTAGGATTATATTTTTACTTCTAGGAAATGCATGTAGGGAAACAGAGATTTCCAAAGCATGGCATGTTGGCACATACCTATAATTCCCATATTCACAAGACATAGGAAGATTGCTGTGAGACGAAGGTCATCTTGAGGTATACAGTGAAACCCTGTCTCCAAAAGCATTAAATTGAAAAGAAAGGCAGGTCGTTTTGTGATGTTGTTTCTGTCCTGAATGTGGAAGGCATTTCTGTGAGGAGGCTGCATGATGAGGGAGCTCTGCAAAGGAATTGTGTACCCTTAGAAGGCACCAGAAGGGTAAATGAGTCCAGTGGTTGTGGCAGGAGGCTTGTGTTCCCATGAGGGAACTTTGGAAAGAGTTTGTCCAAATTGGAACTGTGCTCGGGACCTGCCCAAGACCCTCACCTAGGCCTGTATGAGCAATATGATCAAGAATGAACAAACGACAATGCATACAATGGGGACTGTGAGGTCAGTGCCTCAGGATGCGCAAAGGCGAGGACTCTCTACAGTTACCATAATATACTGAATACGTATACACGTTTTTAGAGGTGGCTGTGTGTCAGGCAATTCTGTTGCATTCCTGGGATTAGGTGGGCAGGTGTCAGGATGATGAACAGGTTCACCATCACAACAGAAAGTTCACATCCTTTCCCACACATGAGTCCTTGTCCCCTGTATTTTCCTCAGCAGGTCTCATGAAGCCAGGGCTTCAGGCATCATTGAGGTCTTAGCCTTATCCTTAGGAAGCAGGATTTTCTGCATTCTAACTGGCACACAAGGCAGGGCTAGTGCTGCCTTGGTTGGACCTGATTCACAGTTTTTAATTTGTAATCCTCAGAGTTCCCCCTTTGTTGGGAGCAGTTGATGCTGGAAATTGACCTAGGGCATGACCCAGACCTGATCGTACCAGAAAAACAAAGAGTTCCTGGGTCAACCATTTAAAGAAGTTGCTACGTCCCAGGAAAACATCAAGCTCCTAGACAATGGAACCAATGGGTTCCTATGCAGAGGGGCTGAAACTGACATTATCTTTCCCGGTATATAAATAAGTATGCAGCATTGGTTGAGCAGTACTTTTCCTCCCGTTGGGAGGAGAAGGTGTCCACCTGACCTCACCTTTTTCTTTTCTTTATTTTTCTCATCCTCTCTTGGTCCTTAACCCTAAGAACCCCAGGAGCTGCATGGGTTGTGGCACCTGTTTGATTTGATTGCAGAAGTTGAATGAGTGTGAGCTGTGGCTAAAGAACCTGTAGATGTTGGTAAGGTTTGAGTTTCTTTGGTGCAGACTAAGCAAAAAGCAAAAGTAGTAAACAAATTACCATGAGTATAGTAATGTAAAACCAAAAGTGAGCCTTGGGATACTTAAAAGAATTTACTTGGTCAAGGAAATCACAAAATTTATTTCAATCTTCTATTTATCAAAAATTTGAGTTTGTTGACTCACAGATAATATTTCTTTGTAAAATATCTAGATCTGGGGTTATTTTTTTTAATAAACTTTTTTTTGGGTCTTTTTCATTTTTATCGGTACCGGAGATCGAACTCACGACCGCCTGCTTGCAAGGCAGGCGCTTATGCCGCAGAGCTAAATCCCCAGCCCTTGGGGTTATTTTTTGATGTTTAGCACCCTACATATGTTTAATATGTTTTTGGAGGCTAGCAGACCGGTTATAGCTAGGTTAGGGGAGTTATGTAAAATCAGGTAACCCTATAGTGATCTTAAGGCCTTATTGTAACTACACATTTCATTTGTTCTCCCATCTGAAGGACTCTGGTCTCTAGCACACTCATTTTTGACTGAAGCTTGGTGTCTATTGTGTGCTGTATCTTTTAAGCCTGGTCTGTTGTTTGTTTTTATCCAATCATCTATAACGTAGACTGTGTGTATGGAGGGAGCGAGGACAGCAGAGGAGACAGCCATACTGACCATCAGCAGTACGAGAGAAACTATTGTAGGAATAATGGGAAATCAGTGTTTTAGTTCTGTGCACAAGATGATTAACTAAGGATCAGAGATGTGGCATATGAGTGCCTGACCAAGACTCCGTTAGATGAAGTGGTGTCTACACTCCTGGCATATGTCCCAGGACCATTAAACTTTTATCAATAACTTTTCTTTCTTGAGTGTATGTAATGACTTAATGATTTTACGCATAGAAGGGAATTTTTATTCTTTTTTTGGCATAAGAAATAACAGCGTTTATTGTGGGGACACTAAATATTAGCTATTCAATTCAATATCTTGAGCAAGTCGGCATTAGGAGACTGAATTGGAGTAACCTGAGTTTACAGCTCATTTTCTGATACAGCAGCCGCAAATAACTGTTTAAAGTTTAAATTTAAAAATGTTAAACGTTGAGCTCCTCATTCACACATTTCCCTTTATGCCTCTCCAAACCACGTTTCCAGTGCTCACATGTCACATGTGGATGGCAGTTCCCCAATTGGACAGTGCAGATAAGGAACAATGCCAGTATTCAGAAAAGGACAGTCTGTTGGATGGTTCTGGTGTAGTGGGCTTCTGGAATGTGGAAAGGCCACCTGTGGAATTTGTTCTGTTTGGGTTGCAGGCTGACAGGAGGAGACCTCACGAGGACAAGGATTCACCTGGCTTTTTCGATTCATAATTCAGTCTTGGTCTAGACTACATTTCCCCATAGTCAGTTTGTATTTATTATTGGCTGCTGTAGAAACATTCTCAGTCTCTCTTATCACTAGACATTCATCAGTGATTATTACAAACACTCCATGCTTCCCGTCCCGCCAGTCGCACTTGGTGTGGGTGATAAAGAAGAGGCAGGCATTTGTACCGGGATCACTGTTTGCCTCAGAAAGTAGGCTGGGAACTCAGCGCCTGAGTTTCAGATTTTAACCTACAAAGGGGCTCTGGTAAATACTGGCAACCCCAGTACCATCTCCAGTAACAAATCTTCACCCTGAATCGTGAAATCCTTTATCACCCTGTGGAAGGTGCTTCCTTTGTGTCCTATTGGGGCCCCATCTTTTCTGAATTCTCCAGTGCAGAACTGCCTGAGTTCTTTGCTATCTTGGACATGAGATCTACAGATACTTCCTGGCCACCAATGCTGATATGAGAGTACACCACAGGGTTTATGGTTCTTGAATTTGCCACTGCCATGGCTCTGACCTAGAAGCACAAGTGCTGACTCATTATATTCTATTTGTAGTTATGTACGGGAAAATATAAGGATTATAAAAATGTATTGAATTTTTTAGGCTACCACTGTGTTTAACCACCATATTAACAATGTCTATAGGAGGACACATATTATGACCTATATATTTGACCCCCACAATATAGGGCAGGACAAAGTTCCACAGAGTAGTTCATCTAGGCCCAGGTTTGCTATAATCAAGGTCTGTGGAACTGGTGCGCTAAATTCCTCAGCCTCTCGGGAAAGTTCTCCTCTGGGGAAGGTCTGTATGGGTGTCAGTGCGGTTGAGCAGGAGTGTACTTACTTTCTGTTCGTGGATTCAAAATATGTGCTGTAAAAGCAGCAGGGACTAATTGTGCTTAGGGGGCGGTTTCCACATTCTGACTGGAGCAGAAAACAGGGAAAGCACTGCCTCAAGTCTCAAGATATAATATATGGTCCCCAACAGAAATGTGCCGGTTTGAAGGACCCAACAGTAGGCTTCTGTGTCCACCTCTGTCAGGTCAGTATTCTCTGGCTTTAGTCTCTTTCAGATGCTGTCTTACTTTCTTCCCCTTCCCTGGACACGTTACTGTACAACCACGAATTAAAGCTGCACGTGGGTCTTTAGCTCCCAGCTTTTAGAGAATTGAGTGCACAGCCTGCCGTGTGCCATGCAGGAAAAGCCAGGTGGAAGAATTGGCAGAGCAAAGCTGCTTGCATCATGGCAGGATGGAAGCAGAGACAGGAGAGAAGCCAGGAACGCATCTCTACTGCTAGACCACAATCCCAGTTTCCCCACACTTCCTACCAGGCCTCTGCACATTTCACTATGAATTTGTCTAGGGATTTACTCCACTGATGAGTAGAGCAATCCATTCATCCAACAGCCTTCTAAAACCCAACATTTGAACACAACAGACTTTGGGAGAACATTCTAGATCTGAGATACAAAAAAAGTGGAGGCTGCAGTGTGATACAGTATCATACAGTGCTGCAGCGCTGATGGAGATCAGGAGGGAGAAATAGGTCTAGGTGGCACCACAGCTAATGGTCCCTTCTCTGTGAGTTATCAGAGACTGCTGTGGGGATCATGGTGCGTCCAGGCCACTGTGACCTGGACTTGGAATGAAGATGTCTCTGTCCCCTGAAGCCAGGTGAAAGGGGAGTTCCCTTCCCAGGGTGTCATCACGTGTGTGATAGGTGCAGAGCAACACCCATGCCATAAAGGTCTTCTCCAGGAGAACTGCTGAACCCACCTGCACCCTCCTTGGAGAAAGTAAAACAGTGGAGAGGAGAGGCCTGCAACAGAGATGTAAGAGGCACCACAGCATTCAGGTTCTTCTCACTGAAGCAGTTTGATGTGTTTAAAAATACTGGGTCATTGTTCCAGAAATGCTTCTTGTCCTTTATGTAGGCTCCTGATCCTCCTGTAGGGTCTGTGAACCCCAGGTGGTCTTTCCCTGGGGGATCCAGCACTGTGCATTGTCACCACAAGGACACATTGTAGGAGTTCTGTAACAGTGCAGTGTGCTTGACACATAAGTTGTTCAGACATGTTAATTCTCATGAATCCAGATCTGTTCCTCTGTTTGAGTTCTCCCCTCAAAGAGAAAGAGTAGGGATGTAAGAATAGGTGGGGTATAGGGCAAGGGTACCTAGGTGGGATTTGAGCAGAATTGTGACTTGCAGGATGCAGAAAGACAGTGAACGTGGTTAAAAATAGAGATCTGCTCTCTGGAAAGGAGATTTCCTTGCAGTGTGGGCCTTGAGGTTTTTGCTACTGAGTAGAATGTTAATATGAGACAAAATTGTCCCCTGATTAAGGAGATGTATAGAGTCTTGTGTGACCTGATTAGTGCTGCCATATCATGCGGAACTGCCTATGCACCCAGAAAGTACAAGGGTTAAAGGAAGAAGAGAATGGAAATTTTGTTTCTTGACCCCACAGTGATTTGTGCTCTCCATATTTATTGTTTGTTTGTTTGTTTGGTTGGTTTCTTTACTCTGTGTAGACCATGACTGACCTCTAGAATTTTTCCCACTTGGAATTTTCCCCGTAAACAAAGGCACTTTGCCTAGGAAGCCAGCAGAATGTACTGTGGCTGTACTCTGGCTGAGGGGCAGTGGGTGGTGTATTTTTGATTAGGAGCAGAACAGGAGGTCCAGTGCTAAAACACATGGACTCAGCAATGTTTGGGAAAAGTGGCTGTTGCAGTCTGCAGGGGCTGGATAGGCCAGTGACAAGGGGTTGGCCATGAGGCTGAACTCAGACCTTTCTCCTTCATTCTTGACCATTAGATGAGGTGGTGGGCTTATGAAATCTGTGCACCATAGCATTAGGCAATAGTGACCACCTGGTCAAGGTGCAGAGGAAAGAGAAAAGCCTGTTATGTCCCTAGTCAATTACGCTGCTGACTGGAATCCAGCAATTTTAAATAGGGATAGTGGGCTCAGGAACCACAGCCTAGGAGAATGAGGGGCACTCTGGCTCTCGTCCACTGGTGCAGTGCATGCTTCACGTGCTTAGATGTGGGGAGAAACTGCACCAAAATACCGGTCCGAGGAGTCCAGGAGCTGCATGTGTGATCAGATACAGGGCCCCTGAGCGTGACGTCTTACCCCAGTGATGATGAATGACTATTGCCCCGGTCTGGGAACTCTTCCCCAAACCTCTGTTGTGCCCTAAAAGTCTCTTTGCTCCACACATTCACATCCCCTTCTCTAGCTGGAGCACCTGCTGACAGACAGCCTCAATAGGCCCTGATGAGTTTTGCATTATGGTTTTTGTAAATTATTTTCAAGTTGACCAGGCTTCTCAGAGGAATCTTCAGATGAGGGTTTGAAATAGTAGCTTGGAAAGAAAGGCACAGGCTTCTCCATGGAAGGTACAGTTAAATGTTGAGTTGCCATGCCACTGCTGCACAAGCTCTCTCATCTTCTACGGAGATGAAGCCTGCACACCTCATGGACGAGTCCTGACATGAGCACTGCTTGGTGCTGACATTCTTCAGGCATCTGTAGCATGGGAACAGGTCTTCATTTCTGTCCTCCAGGGTGGTCAGGTCGAGGTTCCCTGTATGTGAGTGGGCTTGTGTTCTTCACTTGGAGAAGAGGCTCATGGTGACCTGTTTGTCTGTGGCCTGGTCAGAAATGCTAGAAAGCAGCTGAACCTGCTGGAGGTGGTTTTGAGCATCCTTAGACACCAGTTAATCCGTGTTGGACAGCAAAATTCTCCATGGAGCCTGCATAACCGTCTTAGTGCAGTGTGACAAACCATCGCACATTGCCAGCACATTGGCAACCTGCTGCAGGTGGACTTCAAGAACATGGCCTACTCCCGCTACAAGGTGAGGAAGCTGGTGGTGGAGAGCAGCCAAGGCCAGGTGACACTCCGCCAGCCTAACAGCAGTGGGTGGGAGGAGAAGACACTGTGTAGAGAATGACCTCATAGTCCAAGAGGAGGGAGGTAGAAGACCTGTCTGGGGGAGGACTCTAGCAGAGCAAGGAAGGCTCTGGGCTTTCTATTTGCAAAGGTGCAGGAGGGCAGAGGACAGGAAGTTGGGCAGGATGTACAGCGGAACTCACACCCGATTAGATGGGACAGAAGCTTCAGACACACCAGGTCCCTTCGGATACCTCAGGGAAGGAAGTACCTGGGGATGCAGGAGCAAAGCAAGATGGTTTTAAGCAGTTTTTGATTCAGAAAGTTGATATTGTGAGAGGTCCTATGAGCACTGTCTGATCCCTTGGCTGCTGTGGAGTCCTGGACCTCTCTACTATTATCTGAGAACCTGAGTTTCCTCATCTGAAAAATGGGAGGGAATTGGCTTAAATGATTGTTCCTGCACTCTGCCCAGGACACAACGGGTGGTCGGCCCTAGATCTAAAGTAATCACTCTGACCGTAAGAAGGTGTGACGGCAGCATGCAGACACTAGGTGTCCGGGCGGAGTGGGCTAGAGTGCTTGTCTAGCTGGGGCGAGGCTGTCAGTGCCATCTTCACTACCATAAAGGAAAAGGAAACCGACAGGAGTGCGGCTGGTTCTTCCACTTTTTGAACTGGGTCTCCAGGTCTTGGGAGTGAGATGGGGATGCACATTGTGGCAGGAATCCCAGCTTCACAGGTGTGTTGTCCCTCCACCTCCAGCTGCGACATCAGTTTGGGGACGTGTTCAGCCTGCAGTTTGCCTGGACTCCAGTGGTTGTGGTCAGTGGGCTGGAGGTTGTGCGGGAGGCTCTGGTGAACCACGGCTAGGACACCTCAGATTGGCCACAAACACCCACCAGCGAAGTAATTGGCTTTGGACAAAAGCCAAAGGTAAAGGTCAATAGGGCACAGATGGCTTCAGGGTATAACTGCAGGGACTGTGACTAAAGGGAGAGAGGGCTTACTTCATATGGCAATGAGCATTGTTTTCTTCTGGGCATGAAACCTGTAAAAGGAGCTGTAGCATTAAGGTGGAGACAAAGTTGGTGTCAGATCTGCAAGCAAGATGGGCTGATGGCACAAGGATTCTAGTACTTTCTGCTACTGACACTGCTTCCCATTCAGGGGTTATAGGGGCACCCTATGGGCCCGCCTGGCGTGAGCAGCGGCACTTCCTTGTGTCCACCATGCGCAACTTGGGCCTGGGGAAGAAGTCTCTGGAGCAGTGGGTGAACGAGGAGGCTGCCTGTCTCTGTGATGGTTTTGCCAGCCATGCTGGGTGATGGGTTGAGGGACACAAGGAAGGGACAGTGCAATGAAGCACAGGGAGAAAGGGGAACTCTAACATGCATTCCTACTCCCAGGACGGCCCTTTCACCCCAACGGGCTGCTGAACAAAGCTGTGTGCAATGTGATTGCCTGCCTCATCTACGCACGCCACTTTGAGTATGATGACCCAAGGTTTTTCAGGTTGCTGAAATTCCTGGAAGACTTCTGGGGGATTACAGTGCCTTCCTGGTTCAGGTGCAGTGTTGAGAGGAGTCTGCGCAGGGACAGCCTCCTGCAGAAAGTCTCTGAGAGGATAATTTACCTGCGGGTTGGATGGGAAGAAAGCATCAGGCAGGATCACTGCAGGAAGAAAGGGCTGCTGGTGGCAGTAATGGGAGAGGTGGCTGAGGTTCAGGGCTGCAGAGAGGATAAGAGCCTTGGTCCACGCTGGAAGCAACCCAAGCTCATGAGATGTCCATGGTAGGAGGTTCCTGTGCCAGCTTAACAGCAGGAGAGAGCTTTGATGCTGGCACAGTGGAGGGATCGGGGCAAAGCTGTACAGCATCAGGCCTTGGGTCACCATGGAGGAGGCTGACTGTGAGATGGCACCTGTGAGTCTGGAGCACAGAAAGCACCCAGGCTCCCACTGTGCTGTCACAGGTAGTGAACTCAGTGCCACTGATCCTGGGCATCCCATGGATAGCTGAAAAAATCCTACCTGCACAGAGGTCCTTCATGGCCTTGAATAGTGAGCTGTTGGCTGAGCACAACACAGGCTGGGCCCCAGACCAGCCTCCCCGAGATCTGACTGATGCTTTCCTGACCGAGATGCATAAGGTGAGAGTGGGCTGTGAGAAGGGATCAGGGTCTGTGAGCCAAGTGTTCTGGGAGGTGTGAGGCCAGGTGGGGCCTCAGCATCTCCCAGAGACCCAGCATCTGTGCTGAGGGGTGGTGCCTGGGGACATTTGACCCATGCCTCCCACTTTCTGCTGAGGCCACTCTCTCGGCCTGTCTCAGGCCAAGGGCAACTCTGAGAGCACCTTCAATGATGAGAACCTTCATCAAATTGGATTTGATCCCTGGTAAGTGGAGGCAGGGTGGCAGACTGCAGCCCTTCCAGGGGGAGAACCAGCAGTGTCTCCTGAGATCCACGCCATGTTGGAACTTAGGACTCTGGGAAGTCAAGCAAGCACCTCCCCTCTCTGGTAAGCGGCGGCAGTGTGGCCCACTGCAGCCCTTCCAGGGGGAGAACCAGCAGTGTCTCCTGAGATCTGCGCTATGTTGGAACTTAGGACTCTGGGAAGCCAAGCAAGCATCTCCCCTCCCTGGTAAGCAGAGGCAGGGTGGCAGACTGCAGCCCTTCCAGGGGAGAACCAGCAGTGTCTCCTGTGATCCATGCCATGTTGGAACTTAGGACTCTGGGAAGCCAAGCAAGCACCTCTCCTCCCTGGTAAGCAGAGGCAGGGTGGCAGACTGCAGCCCTTTCGGGGGAGAACAAGCAGTGTCTCCTGAGATCCGTGCCATGTTGGAACTGAGGACGCTGTGAAAGCAAATGACCATCCTGCCTCCCTCCTTAGCAATAGTGAACCTACTGCTACATGACCTAGAGTCAAATATCCCACTTCCCCTATTCTCCTTCTCCCCCCCCCCCCCATTAGCAAATGGAAACCAGAAATCTGAGCATCTCCTGGGAGGTTGACCATAGCAAACAAGAGGGACTTCCTTCTACCATTTCTTTGAAGGCAAATATTTTTATTACTGTTTTGCTCTTTTCTGATTAATGGTACTGCTCTATTCAGTATTCTGTTTTGATAAGTTCTATATTTCATCTCATTTTGATATACATGATTGAAAGTACAACTATTATAACGATAACAAAATATACTATGATACCTATTACTGTTATCCTGGTAACCTGCTGTGAAGTTCTGTACCAATTTCACTGTACGATCTTAGTTGGCTTTATTCTGACTTGTTCTGTTGTATACTTTCAAAATAAAATCAAATAAAATAAATAAAATAAAATAAAAAAAAAACAAATTGGATTTGAGCTGTTTCTTTCAGGATAGTGACGACATCAGTCACATTGTCTTGGGCTCTGCTCCTCACGATTCTATACCAGGATGTGCAGTGTGAATTGGGCTCGAAATGGATGGGAACTTGAGCTTCTCAAAGCTTATTTGGGAAACTCATGGTTCAAAGCAGAGGCTCCTCCAAGGCTGCTGGAAGAGTAATGGCACTCTCACATGGACACAGCCTTTAACACTGGGGATTGGAGACTCAGGGCCTGGTCTCCAGGGATGACCTGCATGGGTATACTTACCTGTCCAGACCATGTACATCAGGAGATTGATGAAGTGATGGGACAGGAACATGTCCAGAGATGCCAGACCAGGCCCGCATTCATGAGGTGCAGTGCTTTGCAGACATGACCCAATTGGTATTCCCCAAATGGCATCTTGAGGCATTGAAGTGTAGGGCTTCCTTCTCCCCAGGGTAGGTCTGGGGCCCTGCTAGGTGTGGCCAGGAAGTGTTCTGTCACCTGGGCCTGATATCACTGCTGCAGGCCCAGCCTGTGTGTGGGGTGCTGCACACAGTGCTGCCTTGTGCCTGCTGATCCCCCAGTGTAGTTGGAGGATGAATTAACCCAAGTGATCAGTTGGAGGATCCTGTGCTCATGGGGAAAAGTGGGATTCTGGGTGCCCTTGGCATCCCTGTCCTGAGGTCTTGTCATGTGATCATGGATGGTCCAGAGAAGCTTCTGGAACTAATGGATAACTGAGAGGCTCCTTGGGTCTCTGTACCCCACCAGCCTGTGAGCCTCATTAGGGTGTGTTTGTGGATGTTAAATTTCAGGATTCCTGTGTCCTGTATCTCAGGCCACATTCATCCTGTGTGTCTTGTGCCAGGGGACGATGCTCCTCACCAACCTGTCATCAGTGCTGAAGGACGGGACTGTCTGGGAGAAGCCCTTACACTTCAACCCTGGACACTTTCTGGATGCTGAGGGCCGCTTTGTGAAACTTGAGGCCTTCATGCCATTCTTTGCAGGTGATTGTAGAGGACCAGGCTCGCTATCCCTTCCACATCACTTGGGTTAATTCATTCTCCAATACATTGTCCACTCTATTATAAGGTAGTAAAAGCCCATTGACCATCCACAGTGCTCTTCATCAGGTAACACCGAAGCCCTGTCCCCTTAGGCAATTGCCCGCATTCCTTCCTCCCCCACCCTCTGGCAATCACCATTTTATTTTCCGTTTCTCTGACTTTGACCACTATGGGAAGTCATCAGAGTGTAATCATACAGTGTCTTTTATGAGTGGGTTATTTCACTTGAGCTGACATATTCAGGTTTCCTTCTTGTTGTGGCAGGTAGCAGAGTAACTTTCCATTGTGTGAATCAGTAGCATTTCCCCCCAATCTCAGGTGAACCTCCTAACTTGGTTCAATTAAGAGTGGGAAAGCATAGCCTGAAAATCTTTCACGAAAATTTCAGAAATGCACAATTTGTGACTTTCATTCCATTTCATTTTATTTTATTTATTTATTTTTGGTACCAGGTATTGAACTCATGATCTTGCCCCTGACAGGCAGGTGCTGTGCTATCAAGCTATATCCCTGGCCCAATTTGTGAATTTTATATTGAGAGCCACATGGGGCTGAAGAGCCCCATGCATCTCATAACTCTTTCCTCCATCTTGTTATCTAAGAACATGAATACCTGTCCAGCATTTTATTGCTGTGTTGCCTGTGGACCTGTCACTTGCTTGGCTGTCTGGCCAGCTGTTGCCGTGTCACAGTGCTGGGTTGGAGTTAGAGAGTCAGGAGCAGCCTAAGGCCATCTCACAGGGCTTCCCCTCACTTTGCCTCATCTTGTCCTGGTGCTGTGGATCGGCAGACAGCATGCACCAAGGAAAAGTGTGTGCAGCATAGTAAGCTGCGATACTTGAGAGACTGAATTCATATACACCAATTTTGACATATCATTATTGCTTACCCTGGGCCCAATTGATATATTACCCTTCATCCTTTGTACATTGTATCTATATAAATATTGTGGTACATTACATTATACTACTGACTTCACCTCCTTAGCACTGTAGCCTCTGTTCAGAGATCCTGTTTCTTCCTACTTCTGTGTGGGGTGTGACTGAAGCTGGACATTGGTGACATGTGGTGGTGAAGCATGGTGGTTCCAAGAACAAGAGCGCCAGAGGCAAGCTGCTTCAGTCTAGAGAACACTCAGCCCCGAGGAAATCCAAGCAGTCAGTTGCTAGGCAAAAGTGCTACAGTGATTGGGAATTTCCTTCATCCTATCCAGAGAGAAGGCTCCACCAGACCTGAGCTTTTCTCTCTTTTCTTTATTTTCTCATCTTCTCCCCATGTCCCCCCACTCGCAGGAACAGCTAGAGCTGTGGCTGGATGCTAAATATGGTGCCTGCATGTGGAATGGGGTGAGAGGAAATAGTGGGTGCGGGGACACTCCTCCCTGTTGCACACAAAGGTAGAAGTGGACTGACAGCATCAGTAGTCATCCCAGGATTGTACTGATATTGACATCATCAGGTGTGAAACTTGAGACAAATAATTAGGTTCACTAGGGCCCCAAAATTAGAAAAATGAGTGTGAGAGTCTAAAAAGAAATGAGTGCATTGATTTTACCAATAGTTAAACATGGGGTAGAGTTTCAAGAATCACAAATATAAATGGGTCTGTTTTTCGTATGCTTTGTAGCTATATTTACCTTTCTTCTGTGAATTTTGATTAGAAGGGGTCTTACAATCACCAAGGATTTGGCTTGGAGCATTATTTTAAAATCAATACCTAACAAGAAAAAAATGACAAAACAACCCCTACCCAGATAACCTTAACTAAGCCACAAGTGACAATTTCTGCCTTCCTGGTTCACAGAAACTTGTTAAACCACAGGCTGAGATCTCCAGCCTTCATAAAATAGCGTCCTCCTTTGTAGGAGACAATTTGAGTGACTCTTGTTGAATGCGGAGCAATTGCTGCAACATTGATTACAATCAGCTTATTTCCACGTACTGATACGTAAAATACAGACTTCCCTCACTAGCCCAGGTACTGGTGTGTAATCTCTAAAGCCATGAGATAGTCTCCTGTTTCCTTGCATAGTGTTCTATGTAAAAGATGAGCACAGTGGTGGGATGATAGAGCCACTCAGCTCCAGAATGGCAATGAGCAGGAGCCTCAAAACAAGAAGCCATGAGTCCCCAGTACACAGAAGTTTACATCTCAGAAACTGAAGTAACAGCCTCCTAAAACCGTTCCAATGTTACCTGAGTTGAAATATGCAGATTGATGTTTCTCCATGTCATTCTACCTGAATTTTGCAAAGGTCTTGTCACCCTCCCTGGCGAGGCAGCTAAAGTTACCCAAGTAGTTCCTACCATCCTCACTGCCACTCATCCTCCAGCCATCCCCTTCTTCACAAGATAATAAATGCTGAGAGAGGGCTTGGATCAGGGCCTTTGCACATCCTCACAGGGATTGGATTGAAGGCCCTTTGGCTGCCCTTAACTTTGAGTATGTTTTAGTGTCTTTAGTCTTTCTGTGGGTTGCACTGGAGGTGGTAGATAGGAATTCACTCACCAGAATTCCCATAATGTCTCAAAGGGATTATAAATATAACTTTTTGGATTGTGAGGAAGACAGAGAAAGGGATTAGAATCCTTGGGTTACAACACTCGGTATTTGGGATTACACTAATCAGGTAAATTATTTGTTCAACAGTTGGCCTTAAGAATGCAAATAAATGCTGCATTGGCTCCTCTTATGTACAAGGGGCTGCCATGGCAACAGCTTTCACTCAGGTTATCTATCCCCAACCTAGAGGAAAGAGAAAAATCAAGGTTACCTGTTTTTTTTTTTTTTGTCTTTTTCATTTTTATCTGTACCAGGGATTGAACTCATGACCACCTGCTTGCAAGGTCAGATGCTTATGCCGCTGAGCTAAAAACCCAGCCCCAAGGTTACTTGTTTTACATGTAGTTACATGTAGTTACATGAGGGACGTTTTTCCTGAAGGTGTTCTGCTGCAGCTCTAAGGACAGCACAGCCAGTATCTGTGCCTTCAACAAAACCTCGTACTATCTGTCCAGAGTGCAGATGAGGGTATCAATGGGCCATTTGGTGTAGATTCTAAACTGATGTGGAAGACCAACCTATTTCAGGAAGATCCCTGTACGGGCCAGCCACAGCCTGGATAATAATATGGGTGCCATGATTCAGAGATAGGCCTGATAGGACATGGCCCTGCTGGGCATGGCAGGCTCCTAGGGGTTGGGAGGTAATATGGTCCCGATTTGTGGTTTGCTGATTTTTGTTTAAAAAATACTCTCACAGTAGACAGTTTCAAATAACCAGTACAACAATAATCAATCTATAAAACTTCTGCAAATTCAACATTTGGCTTTCACAAGGTGGCAATAAGCTGCCTCCAGCATATCACTGTCTCACTATGTCTTTGTAGTAAGTCTTGATATCTGGTAGTGTAATTCTTAAATTCTGTTGTTCTTCAAAATTTCTGTTTACTTTAGCAGTATTTGCTTCAAATTTACAATCAGTATAACTACATTTACTTGGGTCCTTTTGGCTTTCTTATATCAATTTTCAATATGCTTATATTTCAATTTTCTTATATTAATTTTCAATATGCTGATGCTGCACATATTGTATGTATCATGTACATATAAGTTATAGATGATTTTCTCTGCTATTATAAACCTTTTATAAATTCAACCTAAAGAAAAAAAAGTGAGGTCATGGCTATAGAGACAGTGATGGCCCTATCCCCATGGGAGGGGAAACTGGAGATGGTGCCCAGAACTGGCACTGAGGCAGGCACTAACCCTCTCCACTTACCACCAAGTGTTGGTGCCAAAATGTGATTCCAAGGGAAAACAGTTCTCTCCTCAAGATGTCAAGCCACTGCTAGCAGGGGAGCTCATCCACATCCCTGGGTGTGAGGCAGGAGCCTCAACTGGAGGCAGGAGCAAAGACCAGGAGCCCCAGGCTCCCAAATACAGGATGTAAATTTTTCTTCTGCACAAGAGACAAACTTGTAAGCTGTTGTATGGGCCTCAGATCTTTCATCCAAACAAATTAGCCCTTTTTTGACACAGTGCTGAGGTTTGCAGTGTGATGTGCCATATTAAAATTGCCACCATTAATACCAACCAGGAAGATTTTTTATGTATCTCACAGCCTCCAGTGTGTCACACGTCACCCCATGTTTCCTGTTTAATTGGTTATTTACATGCTCATTCCTAGTTGCCAAGGCTTCTCACTGAGGGAAATGCTACAATAGACAGATTGCTAGCTACTTTCACTTTTATTTCTTCCCATTCTGTGATCTGCAGAGCTTGTTGAGGTTCATGGTGTTAAGGATCACAAGAGGATGAGAAAATAAAGAAAAGATGAATTCCTTACTTTTGTGATGGGAGGAAATAAACTGTGCCTTCACTTAGGTGCATTTATACTTTTAGCATCTTCATGTCATATGACATCTTGTTGCCCTAGCAACCCACTGTTGAGAAGGTCTTGGGGCTAGGTGTTCTCTGGGATAAAGCAGGTTCTTTATGTGGATTACCCTGGGTGCTTGTTGTTCTTGGGAAGGCCATGCCCAGCCTTACACACGTAGTCCATTTCCAGCTTTAATGGCTCTCAATACTCATATGCTATTCAACACACTGAAAATTGTTAAACATACTCACCATACACTCAAATTTCAATTACAAAAACAAAAGGGGGAATTTCTTACACAATTTATACCTCATAGTAGGCTTCACTTGATAGTGTACACTATCAACTTTTTCAATTCTACTAAAGATGAAAATATAACAGCAGAAAGACAATTCAATCAGATAAAACAAAAAACCTAGGAAGGGTTCTTTGGAGAGATGTTCATACTGGACAGTGGAAGGCACACAGCTCAGTGCTATTCTGGGGAGAACACTATGTTTCTGTTTTTCCAGATGATGCTGAATGATCTCTTTGGGTGCCAGAGCATGCTGTCTGGTTATATCATGGACCCAGACTTAAAGAAGTAGTTGATTCCATCCCTCAAGAAACATGCTCAGGGGCTGGAGATTTAGCTCAACGGCATAAGCGCCTGCCTTGCAAGCAGGCAGTCGTGAGTTCGATCCCTGGTACCGATAAAAAGGAAAAAGTCAAAAAAAAAAAAAAAGAAAGAAAGAAACAGATGCTCAGTCATATGACAGTGATACGTGAGAGACCACACCACAACTGATAGACAAGGATGGAGCTAGACCTCACCTGGACCAATTAAAAAAATTGACCCAGAATGCCTGGGATATGGTAACCAAAACTAGGAATCAGAGGTATGAGGAGGTGACTGAGTATATAGAGAGAACTGAGCTAAAACTACATGAAAGAAAGGGACACAAAACTTACAAGTATTCTTTAGAGCAAATAAAATAAAAATTTATATTGTTATATATGAAAGATTTTATTCCTTCAAAATTTTTCTTGCAAGAGATCAGTGCTAATTGATCTACAACAAAATCTGATGAGCCTATTTATTGTTATAACTTCTAAAATTGTAAAAGTTATTATAATTCAATTTGTTCAAAAGTATAATTGAGTGCACTGTGATTTTGTAAGATGTTTGTTTGTGTGCTGTGTTAAGCTGTGTACTTGCTTTTTTGTCTGTTCATTATATGTGTGCACAGCTGGAGCAGAAGTCAGGCTTTCTTCACTCTTGGCTGTAGGGTTTGAGTGCCTAGATAGCTGAGCACTGAATTCAATTATGAGGGACAAATTCTCTAGGGAACTGTGTGATGTTTTTCCTCTGAAAACGAAGTCTTTATGTGTTGCAGTTTTGAGGCTGCAAAGGGTGGAACTTGCAGCTTCTTATGATGGATGCCCTCAGGCCATCTTTTATATTCTCCTGTTTCTTCTCAGCAAAGAAGATCTCTGCTATATCTTTACAGTTCACAGCTTTAGTGGAGCTTCCTTTGGGACCAAACTCACAGCACTTTCAGTCATTCTGGTGGATATTTTTTCTTATGCTCAACATAAATCTGGCTAAAAGCCCCAAATGTAACCATGCTACTACCTCAACATTAGACTCTTTTGAAATTTCTTCTGCCAAATTAACTAGTTCTCTGTGGTTAATCTCAATCTCAGGCAAAGTCTCTGGACATGATCAAAATTCAGACAAACTTTTTCCTAAGCCATGGCACACATGATCTGGAATCAAACAACCAATGCAGTCCATCTCAGCAGAAACCTGAGCCTGGCCTTTACCAGCCAGATTTCTGTCATCCTCTGGTCTTGAGCTTTGCCCATGCTCTCCCATACAGAACAGCTTAAGATGTTCTAGCTCTTTTTCAGACAAGATCTCTGAACCTTTCCAATTTCTTCCCACAAGCCATTCCCCAAGTCTCCTGAACCTTATGGTCAGGTATTCTCATAGCAATGACCCAACTTCTCTCCTGTCAACTCTGTAAAACTTAGTTACATTTTCTCTCACTATTGAAATACTGTTGAGATATAATACATGATACCTGATCTTTAAAGGAGGAAAGGTTTCTTTAGCTTACAGTTTGTGAGGGTTTCAGTCATAATGAGCTGACATCAAATGAGGGTGGCATAGCACATGTGCAACATGTTCATAGTGGCTTAAGACAGCAACAACAAGGGGGAGCAAGCTTCTTTTCCTCTTTTATATTGTAGGAGCTACCCACCCTATGGTGCAAATAGCTTTCATACCTCTAACCCAAGCACTAGACAGTGAACCAATCAGTAAATATTCAGCCAGATTTCTAAAGTCCAGTCCTCAGTACTATGTGAGACTTTGGGGGGCATCCATAGACAAACCATAACAGCCTGTTTCTTGTATTGATAGTGACTTCAAATGAGATTGAGCACATTCAGGATGATGTGGTTGTAGACCCTAGTGACTTTGGAGGCACAAGAAGTTTTTTTTTGGCACAGGAGGTTTTAATACTCTGAAGTCCAACCTTTCTTTCTTGCCCTGTGCTGTTGATGTCCTAGCCAGCACAACATAGCCAATCCTGGTGTGGATTTTGTCTCGTGTTTTTTTTTTTGTAAGAGTTTTGTAGTTTGAATTCATTCAGTCAGGGCTTTGACCCATTTTGAGTATGCTGTTTTCTAAGGTTCACACTTCATATTTGTGCATGTGGAGATCCTATTTCTCAACAACTTTTTCTCACAAGGCTTTCCTTTCTCAGTAGAATGGTTTTGCCAGATTTCCTGAAAATCATTTCACCGTATACAATCATGGGTGCATCCTGTGGAGTATATAGTGTGAGAAGAGCATTGCTAGTAGATTCATTTGCTCCGTGAAATCCTAGAGTCAACTTATAGAAACCTAGAGAGTATATCCTACTGACACCTAGGCTGAAAGACTGTTCTCCTAAGGTACAAACTCTTACAGGACCTCCCCTTCTTTCTCCTGTTCTTCCCCGTCTCTGCTCCTTTCTTTATTGCTCCTCCTCCTATTGTTCCCTTCCCTTGTGCTTTTTATTTGAGTTCAACAATTTTTTCTCTTTTTTATTTTGCATTTTGGATCATTTGTTCATAATATAATTTGGGTTATAGATTTTAAAGGCATGCCTATACCTGGCTTGTTAACTGGTCAAAATACTGCTAAAATTAGTTATGTAAATGTAACATATATTGTTTGTTATGAGTTGAGAGTCTTTCATAGTTCAAAAAATGTGATAAATGTTGTGATTGGGTTTTCACGTGTCATAAAAAATTATTAGCACATTGCACAAGAATCCCTTAGGATGTGCTAAGGATTATTAGACAGGACTCCATTTGATGAATAAGAAAGCGGCTGCCTGGAATGACTTTAACCCATTCTCATTTGTTGATGGGAAGCCCTAGTCATCTCCATAATATTAAGGAAGATGCCCCATTAATTGTTATCAAAATACATTATTGTGATATATTTACATTTGTCACCATCAAATGGGTTAAGTTTTCCAGAATCCAAGGTTTTTGACATAATGGTCATCTGGTACAATGGTTTTTATATGGCTATGTCGATTGTTAATAACACTGTGGTGTATGAAATGTATTCATACTACCAGATGTATAGGTCTCCCAAAATGTAATGCAGGGATTGTTTATACTGATAGAGTCTCGCTTCAGCCTCAGGCCTCTGCCTTTAACAAAAATGTATGAGACATACATCCCACTGAAAGTCAACAAGTTAGGTAAAACTTCTTATGTATTAGATAGGGATGGTTGACCAAAAGGGATATTTTATGTCAAAATGGAAATTCAGGGGTGCTGCAAAATGTCATCATGATGCTGCATTATTATATAGCAGGGATCGAACTCATGACTGTGGGCTTGCAAGGCAGGTGCTTATAATGCTGGCTAAGTTCCCAGCCCTATAGTTTTGATTTATGATTTTCTGTGTAAAATATGTGACTGTTAACATTCTATTGGGATTCAAATATTAAAATAGCTATGGTCAGTAAGAAGTAACGATTCTATTTGGTGATCTAAGGTGCTCGGTATTTAGGTAAAGTAGTAATCTAAGCTTACTGCCTCTGTTATACCATACTATTATCAAACTTTTCTTCTAAGTGTTTAACAACTGAGGTTTGGAGAACAAAAATAGGAGAAAGAGATGGGCCAAGAGAATAGGCAATATTTTGGCCCTGGCCCTCTGAGGTCAAAGAGGATCCAGGAAATAAAAGAACCTCTGTTGTGACATCCTATACTGGGTGAATACCTGATATTTTGATCAAGGAGATTATAGGACCTTGGATAAAGGTGATCAAAGATGCATAATGTGCCTAAGTAAAGTCACAAGGAGAAAAAAATGTCCTGAGCCTTCCTGGAATGCAACTTGGTCAAAGGAGGGCTGTGACTCATCCAGACAGCTGATAGTGACAAAAGTAGTAAGAGGTGCTGTGCACAGTACAAGACAATTCCTGAGGAGGCTTAGTGGCCCTTGATAGATAGCAAGAGATTGAGTACAGTTAATACAGGTCTCACCTTGACTTCGTCTTAGACATGCTGCATAAGTGTAACTACAAAAGTTATAACACAATGCCCTAATAAATATTAGCTCTAAAAAGAAACTCAGATCACTGACACTTTCTGACAGTTGTCAATGATACTGGTAACTGACTACTGCTAGGATTAATGAACTGTACCAGGTTAAATGGATAAATGCAGGGACTTAAACTCCTTGGACTCAAAATCTTTAGCTAAATTAACTTCACTCAAATTGAAAAGTGTTTCAGAATGGAAAGTTCTACAGTTTTCCAAACACAGTTCCTTCTCCTTGAACTGACTACCATTGCTTGCAACTAAAAAACAGAAATGTAAAAGATGTAGGGAGTGGCAGAAACCTGAAATTAGTCCTGTGTGGGGGTCAAGCAAAGCAGGTTCAAGCCCAACTTGCTCAAGAGGGAAGTTGCCTCACTGCAGAGCACAACCAGCTCCAAGAGAATCCAAGCCATTAGTTGCTAGGCAAAGTGGCATCACATCACATCACATCAATTTGCCAGATGTTTAGATGAAAGCATTGCAGTGATTGAGCACTTACTTTCTTGCCATCTAGGCAGAGCTTTGCCTGACCTCAGCTTTGGCCTCTTTTCCTTATTTTTTCTGTCCTCTCATCGTCATTCAGGAATTTGTCCATTTTTAGCTACAGCATTCTTTAAAACACTCTTGGATTTTTTTTCTTTTCGTAGAATCTGTAATAATGTCCCCTTTCAAGTCTGATCTTTGTTATCTTTCCTCCTTCTTCTCCCACTTAGTGATAGGTTCATCAATCTTGGTGTTTTTCAAAAACCAGTTTTAGTTTCATGAATTTTATGTGTTGTTTTCTGACTCTATTCTCATTCTCTGTCTGTGTTTCTGTGTCACTGGGTATTGCATCCAGGGAGCACTGAGCTATATCCCTATCCCATGCTGCAAACAAACCCTTTGTGAAGCAAGTCCATGCTAAGTTGCCCAGACTGTCCTTGAACTTGCAACCCCATTGTCTCATCCTCCCTGTCTGAGTTAGCAAACCCAGCTACTCAATTTATGTCTGTTCTAACCTTGTGTATTTTCTTCCCTGTGTTACCTTTGGATTTCATATGCTGTTAGTTTTCTGGTTCTTTAAGGTCTATAGTTCATTTTCTGGGTTTAATTTTTGTTCATTTTTAATGCAAGTATAGGCAGTTGTACATTTTCCCTCTGATTTCTACTTTTGCTGCATTTGATGTGTTTTGTATGCAGTGTTTTCCCTCCCATCCACCTCAAGTTATTTTCTATTCTTCTTTGACCCATTGGTTATTTAAGGACACACTCTTTCATTTCCACATATCTGTCAATATTCCTTCTGCTGATTCCATACTTCTTCCATCATGGCAAGAAGCTAGTTTTATGTGGCCCCAATTTTTAAGAACATATTGAGATCATTTTTGGACTGCTTTTTGGTCTGTTATAGAGAATGTTTCATGTGCAGTTGAGGAAGATGAGTTCCCTGCAGTAGTTGGGTGGTGTGTTCCACATCTATTTGTGAGGCCTAAGTGAGAATAGTGTTCTCCAATCCTGAATTTGCCTCATAATCTTATTTATATTTGTTTAATGCAATACAGACAATGGGTTACTGTTGTTCCCTAAAAATGAGACCCGAAGATGTTGTCCAAAAAATGGGGCAAGACATTTTTTAAAAGTAAAAGGAACACTTTATTTAAGCTGGCACCAGCAACACAGTGCAGTTGCAGTTTGCATAGCTGTGTAAGTGGGTTAAAATTTTGTCAATTCTTTATGGTAGAAAACCACAAAATCAATGATGCGAGAGAAGACAAGAATGAGGAAGACCTTTGTTTTCCTCTGCTTGAGTGCAGAGAAGTTTCACAGTTGGTCATCAGCCATTTTCTTCTTTGCAGGAATTTACAGCCCTTTGTCTACTAATTTTAGGATCAACTGTCTTTCACAAAAGGGGCACAAATGTCGAGAGGAATATAGGTAACTCCAGGTTGACTGATTCCAGGAACAATTGTTCTTTGCAAAGGGAACAAAGGTTAACACAGCAAACAGGTTACCAGTGTGATGGCACATACAGAACAGTATGATGGGCACCTCATAGTTACAGTGTAACGTACCCCACTGATTTTCATTAGTGACACAAGTCATTGGCTTATTGGGATTTCAGACAGTGGTACCTGATCATAGCCTTGTGTCCTTAAGATCATTATTTTAACAGTTTGAACTAAGTCTTTAACATAATATCAATTTGTTTATAATACAAGGCCCAATAGTTACACAGATTAGGAGGATTATCAAAGGTCCTGCAGCCACCATTATTAAGTTGTTAACCAAGGGGAGAAAGAGATCCAACGTTAAAAACCAGCTGTTTAGCCTGCCTGGCTCATTCTTGTTCTTGAAATCACCTTTTAAGGCTTGCCATATTCTGCTAATGACCCCAGAGTGGTTGGCATACAGTCAGCGGTCTTTTTCCTAAAGCCAAACAAAGACCTCCCTCTTTTAGGAACAGATCTAATGCCCGCCAGTTTTGTAAAACCATCTCAGCCAAGGAACTCAAGGAATCTTCCAGCTTGGAGACAGAGTCACTGAGTGTGGCTGTAATTTTGGTCTTGGATTACTAGGCTGGACACTCCTCCACCCATTGATCCCATCAACCCAATATCTACAAAAGTATTTTATTTCTAAGGACTGTGAACACCTCTAGGTATGATAATCTCTAGATTCTTCAATATCAGCAGTTGGAGTGCTGAGGACTATGGTGTAGGGGCCAGGCCCTCCCAATGTGGTTAGAGAGATTCTCGGTGATGTCTTCTGATGAGAACTCGTGTCCACATTCCACTGCAGGGTGTTCATCCTTGGAATGGGCTGCAGGCAGAAGATGTTGTTGGAATAACTGGTGGATGGAAGTCAGAACTGGCTGAAGGGCCTGAAAGGACTTAATAAGATCTTCGTTAGCTAGATCAGCCAGTTTTTTCTTCAGAAATCTTAGGGATGAGGAGAGGGGCTCTCCCATACAAAGCCTTGAAAGGAGAAATACCAGCAACATAGGGGTTACATCGCCCATGCAAGAGGTCAAAAGGAAAGAGACTCACCCAGTTCTCACTAGTTTCCAAGGCCATCTTAGTTAATACCATTTTTAAGGTCTGGTTTATCCTTTCTACTTGTCCTGAACTTTGAGGCCGATAAGCACAATGGAGTTTTCAATTGATCTGCAAAGTTACTTGGGTTACTTTTTGAGTCATCTGGACTATAAAAGCCAGGCTATTGTCAGGCCCCATGGATAAAGGGAGGACAAATTGTGGGACAACCTCATTATAAAAGCTTTTTGACTACTATGAGAGCTGACTGAGATTTAGTAGGAATGGCTTCGACCCATCCAGTGAAAATATCTATCATTACTAATAAGTACTTATTCCCTTGATGTTCAAGCTTTCCCACTTCTTTGAAATCTACTTTCCGATGTTCTCCAGGCATGGTCCCATAGTAGCAAGTAGTTTCTATTTGTTGTAGTTGCTTTGGATTCACTAATTGACATTGAGGGCATCTGAGGCTTACAGACTGGTTAAGGTTTGATATTAGCCTCCAGAGATACTAGGCTTTGCTTGAAGTTGAGCCACCAGATGCAAGTCTTTTCAGGTGCAAATAGGCTCTGACAGAGTAGGTGGGATCAGCAGTAATGTCAGGGCTCTCTCAATCTCCACTGATTTCGTGGCCACCTTTTGGGTGGTGGCGTCTGCCAGATTGTTTCCTTGTATAACAGGATCATCTCCCACCTGATGGGCTTTACAGTGGATGATAGCCACTTTCCTTGGCATCCAAATGGTGGCCAAGAAATCTAAAATTTGGAAAGCATTTTTGATCTTTTGGCCCTTAGAAGTCAAGAAACCTGGTTCCTGATAAATGGCCCCAAGAACATGGGGAGTAGCAAATACATATTCTGACAACTTGAGGGCCTCAGTGAGGGCAATGAGTTCAGTCCATTGGGCCAATGTTCCTGGCTCCAGGGTTTGTTCCTATAGAATCTGAGAGTCTGTGTTAATGGCAGCTCCCGCAACCCACTTACCTTGTAACTGCTTCCATCAGAGAAATATGAAGGAACTCCAGATAGTGGCTCATCTGTCAAGTTTGGCCCTCCATACAGTCACAGAGGGGGAGGGAGGGCCATCCTCAGGCAGCAGAGTAGCTGTATTTAAAGCCACTGTCCCCTTGAACCTGATGGTCAGATCCAGGAGTAATGCCTGATACTGCATGACTCGGGAGTTAGGCAGCCACTGGTCCAGCAGAGCCTTGATGAGAGTCTCCAGCGAATGGGAGGAGACAATTAAGAGTTTACATCCCAAAGTCAATTTCTGAGCCTCCTTTAACCAGGAGGGCCACTGAGGAAATCACTCACAGACAAGGTGGCTATCCAGCTGCCACATTATCAAGTCTCTTGGAAAGATAGGCAACAGGCCTCTGCCAGGGTCCCAAATTCTGTGTCAGTACCCCTTTTGCTATCCTTCGCTTCTCACTGACATAGAGGGAAAAAGGTTTTAGCAGATCTGGCAGTGCCAGGACAGGAGCCTCAATTAAGGCCAGTTTCAGCTGTTTAAAAGCCTGGTCTTGAGAGTCTGTCTACTCTCGAGGGTTCTGAGTGGCTCCCCTTAATGAGTCATAAAGAGGCTGAGCTATGTCAACAAAATTAATAATCTAAAGCTGGCAATATCCTATGGCTCCTAGAAATTCTCACGCTTGCTTTTTAGTCACAGGGACTGGAATCTGTTAGATGGCTTGTACCCACTGGGAGGAAAAAGTCCATTTTTCTTCATGGATTTGGTAACTTAAGTAGATCACATACATTTGGCATAGTTGGGCCTTTTTGCAGAGACCTTATAGCCCAGCTCATGTAAAGTCCATGGAAGATCTTGGGACAGTCCTTTCATCAATGCCCCTTCTCTTAGCAATAAGCACGTTGATTTTTATCTAGGGGCAGATGAGACTTTGCATTGGGCTGTGTGACTTTGTTGGCTTCTGGTCTTTAGGTTCTTTCCACTTGTCAATATCTTTTAAGCAATCTCTAATAACTGACTGGGGTCATTCTCTCAAGTCCTTCAAGCTTTTGCAATTTTCACTTAATATCAGGGGCCAACTGAGTTACAAAGGAAGTATTAATGGCCCTTGCATTTTCAGGTGCTGCCGGATCTATGGGTGTATAAATGCGATAGGCCTTTTACAGTCTTTTCAGAAACCCCTGAGGGAGACTCATTAGCCAAGTGTCTCACCTCTGCTACCTTGGGCAAATTGGTGGTTTTTTTCTGGAGGAGCCCTTAAGGGCTTCTGAGAATAACTGGTGATACGGATGGAGAGCTTCCTTACCTCTGGTTGTCCAATCAGGGCGGGACAAAGGGAAAACATGGTTCTGGCATTCGGGATCAGAGGACGGGTTTCCTTCTGGATCACATGCTGCTTTTTGTCGCAGGGTGTGAATGTGCTCTCTCCTCCGCAGTAAACAGTACCTGTATCAGCTACTGACAGTCATCTCAAGTGGGATGATGAGTGAAAAAGATAGATTCCAGAAGAGACACGAGGCCTTGGGGATCCTTAGAAAAAGTGTGGGTTCTGCTGTTTCCAATTGTAGAGGTCAGAGGCCGAGAATGGGACAAGGGTAAACAAAGGTGCAGAGGGGAAGGACCAGAGGAGAGCTCCGGTTCTGAGGCCGAGTGTGTCTGAGCAGGGGGCCAATAGGTTGGGGCAAAGGTTTTTTCCCTAGTCTTTTGCCTTTTTGATATCCTATTTTAATCATTTTCTTAATTTTAGGATTTGAATCTATTCGTTCAGCTTCCAAATTGGGACTGTTTGTTCAGCTTTAAAATCAGAATGGCTAGTCAGCACTAATTTCCACTTTTGTAACAAATCTCTTTCCCACAAGTTAACTGGAATGGGTGCCACATAAGGTAAAAAGAAACCCTTTTGTTGGTCGGGTCCCTCATAAGGCAAAGGTGAGGCACTCTAACAAAATCAACTGCGCCAGGTAGCCTCCCTGTTCAAAAACCCAGATATCCACAGCACATGCAAGAACTTGTAGTTTATCTCTATACCATCCATCACACTAGGCACAATAATTATTCCTTTTAAATTTAGACCGGCTTTTTCCAGCACAAGTCCAATTGTTCCTTTGGGTGGTGGGCCCCAAATTCCTGTCCCAGAAAGCATTTCCTTATTTATTGCTGGACATGGATTGGGACCTGTTCTATTTTTATGAGCCTGCTCCAAGTTTTTAGCTTTACATCAAAATGCAGGAATTGAGCAGGAGACAGGCATGTTTGTGCCAAATGTTTGATATCATAAGGTATCAGTTGATATGTATCCAAAACATTTTGTAGTAAAGGTTTACAAATCCAATTCTATCAAATTCTGGACATATTTGTTGTTCTCTCTTGCTTTTTAAGAAAAGCCTGTTATTTATAGGTACTATCATCCAAAGCAAACAAAATTCACATCCTCTCAAGCTTTCTACTACTTACTACACACTCTCAAATTGAATTTTTCCTCTTTCACATTCTGGCACAGCCAGACATTTTACTTGAAGACAAAACCACTTTCTTTGTTCCTCTTTTTCTTTTTTACCTATTACCAATCAGTTACCTTCTCTCTGGCTTTTCAGACAACATTAAAACCATCAACAAAATCCTTGAAGTGACTTTCTTTCAGTAGTCTAAAATATATTGAATCATTTCATGTCTTTTCACCACCTTAAAATGCTACACTTTAAAAACTGTAACTTTCTTCACTGGCTCAATTACTGTATGACCTGGTTTCACTTGGTAAATTAATATGATTTTTAAAGCCCATATATATATGTATATATATATATATATTCACAATTTAACCAGAGAGAAAAATACTTTTTAAAGGTGTGCAGAGGTTGCAAGTAATCAGTTGAGGACCATAACATTAAACAAGGTGCCACAAAAACAAACAAACATTAAAGTCACAAACAAGTTTTTTCTGTCCATGATTTGGTGACCTAAAAGGAAACAATTTTTTTAAAATTATGGCCTTTGAGTCCAATAAGCCACATGGAGCCTGTAACAGAAAAAGGTCAAAAGGGGCAAAGAAAACCCCAGTTAGTAACAGATTCAAATGAGCAGATGGCTCTAAAGTACAGAAATACTGAGCAGAAAGACAAATGGGCGAAAAGCCCCAAATTACAAACAGGCAAAAAAGACCCAAATACTTACAGATGTTCAAGCTGATTGATTGGTGAAAAATAATTTGGGGAGGGGACCCCAGTAATTCCAGATGAGCCCTGAATATTGTATCCCAAAACTGAGACTCCAAGATGTTGTGCAAAAAACGGGGCAAGATGTTTTTTAAAATAAAAAGGAGTGCTTTATTTAAGCTGGCACCAGTGACAGCAGTGGGAGTTTGCAAAGCTGTGTAAATGGGTTAAAATTTTGTCAGGCTTTTATGGGAGAAAACCACAAAATCAATGATGCGAGGGGAGACAAGAATGAGGAAGATCTTTGTTTTCCTCCGCTTGAGTGCAGAGAAGTTTCACAGGGTGATCAGCTATTTTCTTCTTTGCAGATATTTACAGCGGTTTGTCTACTAATTTTAGGACCATATTGGCTCCTGGAGGCTGTGTCACCAGGCCTGGCCTAAAATAAAGTCTTTGCTCCCCAAATTTTAATTTATTGCTTCCTTGTATTTTATTCTGGGGTCTGAGCTATCACAAATAGCTTGGTGCTGGTGTTTGGTTGACTCTGCAGGCCTGGACTGGTGATATGGGCATCTTGGATGATGGAGTGCACATCATGTGAGCTGTAGGGGATGTCCTCCTGTCTAGTTTTTGAAATCCAATGTTTTGTTTCATTTTACAGTTTTGTTTTGTCCTTGTATTTGGTAACCTAGGTGCTATTTTGAAGATAAAAGTGTGCAGTGTTGTTCTGTTTGATTTTGTTTCTGTGTGGTGTTTTGTTCAATGTTATGTTTTGTTTGGTTTTATTCTATTTTGTTTTCTATGATTTCGCTATGTATGATGGTCTGGACAACTGTTGTGAATACAGTAATATATATATTAGATTAAGCATTGTTGATTTCCTATTAGTATGTTTTGAAATTCAGTACCTCTTTCACTGTTTTGTTTTGACTGAATTTATTGTTTTGTTTTGTTGGATTCTATTATCTTCAAAATAAAATTTAAAGAAATAAGATTCTAGGTTGTAGTTAGCATGTAGATGGCTTTGTTTTTGAACCAATCTACCAGTCTTTGGTTGCACTTTCAGCAAGAGGGTTTAAATTAGGTACATTTAAATTAACTTCTGATAGAAAAGAAAACGCTTCTACCATTTATCTCTGTTTCTTGCACATCTTACCCTTGAACTATTCCTTTATCAAAAATATTTTGCATTATTATCTTCTTGCCTTTAGTGGCTATTTTTTGTGTCCAGTTTGGTTACCTTTTGCTTTCCTTTATCACACTTTTCTCTGTGTTCTCACTGATTACATTGGTTAAACTCAATATCTTAAACATAAAACTCTAGTTTCAATAATAAATTTATATTCTGTAGTCTACAAAGTCTGTTCTCATCTATCTCTATCCTTCCAGCATTACATTGTTAATGTCCCAGATTCCACGTTTATACATTGTGTACTTATTAACATAGAGTTATAATTAGTGGTTTAGTCATTGGTGTTTTAAATTAATGCAAGAATAATAAATATGGGAGAAGAAAATCACACGGGAATAAACAGGAATTACAAACCCACGACTCAACAATACCACATTTATAAGTATCTATGTGCTCACCTTGTATAGTGTTGGGTGTTTCTTTACAGCTTTGAGTTACTATCTAGTGCAAGTTCATTTCAGACCAATTGGTCCTCCACCACCTCATCGAAGGCAAGTCCACTGTTAATGGAGTCCTTCTGCTGCGTTTTACTGGCATTGTCTTGACTTCTTCATTCATGTCAGGTAATTTGGCCAAATGGAAAAATTCTGTGGAACACTCTTATTCTCTTTCACAACTTAAACATATTATACCATTATCTTTTGATCTGCATGGTCTCCAATGAAAACGTAGCTAGAAATGAGTAAGGAAACATACGGAGCTCTCCTTGCATGTGATGAGTCTCTTCTCTTTACTACTTTTAAACTTTTCACTGTACTGCCCTCCTCGGACCTAGTGTCCCTGAGCCCATCCTACCCATCATCCGCCCAGAGCCTGTGCTGGAAGCCGGATGGACTACAATTCCCAGAGGGCTCTGCGCACATTGCGAGCACTACGTGTCTCAGGGCATTCGCGGGGCAGGGGTGGGGCTGAGGGGTGGGGGCCCCCTGAGGGTTGGGGCGCCAAGTCCTCCACTTACAAGCGCCCTCCTCCAAGAGCCCCGGAGTCCTCTCTCTGCTCACTTCCCGGTCCACTGGTCCCTCAAGGTAAATGGCGCCTGCAGCCTAGCGGGGCCTGTCTCCCCTAGGACGCTTCGAGGTGATGTTTCCTCAGGCAGAGAGCGCGGGGAGGCTCCCCAAACTCAGCGGCCTGCGAATCCCGGGACCGGGCGCTCCCGGAGCCGCGGGCGCTGTCCCAGCCTGGCTGACTCGGCGCATCCAGCGGCGAAGGGGCTCCCTGCGCCCGCGCTCCTCCGCTCTGAGTGGGCGTGGAGGCGCGGAGGGGAGTCCCGGGGCCTCTCCAGGGTGCGGGGAGGGCAGGGCGAGGGTCTGGGGCGCTGCGGCCAGGCCCTGCGGGGCTCACCCGGACTGAAGTCCGCCGTCCCGGAGTGCGGAGGAGGCCGACACGGGTTGGGGTCCTCGGCAGCACTTAGACTCGCATTCTGTAAGTGATGGGGGCTGGCCGATGAGGCCCCTCAGGAAGACATCTTCCTGGTCTGGGGCCCACCCAAGCCGCGAGTGGGGAGAGGAGAGGGCTATCTCTTTCTGGCCACCTCTGATGACCCCTGCCCCACCATCCATTTAATTAGGTTCAGTTGAAAGGTGTCCATCAACTGAGGAATGGATAAAAAAGTTGAGGTATTTTTATATAATAGAGTGTACTACTCAGCTATAAAAGATGATCACATTGAGATATTTATAAATAAGTAGGCTCAGCTTGAGACCACACTCATAAGCGAAATAAATCAAAGTCACATGTATAAATACCGAAGTTTCCCTAGTGTAAGAAATGGTAAGAATACAAAAAAGTATGTGGTAATCGTGATCCCCCATTATATTGCTTTGAAGCCTTATAATGTTTTCATTCATTAATTGGAATGGTTTTATTCTGGGTTGTTTGATTTTATTGTCTGTGATGGTATGAACAGCTATTTTGAAGAAAACAAGACATTATAATAGCTAGTGCTGATTTAATATCAGCTTGTTTTGAAGTCCCATTAAGCTTTTGTTCTGTCTCCATAGGTTTTATCATGTTCTAACTTACTGGATTTTATTATATGTGATAGTATATACAAAATTTTTTACAGACAAGGAGATAATATAAAAACCATTGTTTGTTTTCTGTTAGTTCTAAATACCTTGTAATACTTTCACCTTAGACTGTCTTGTTATGTTTGATGCTATAGTATATGAAGGTATACGCAAAGATTTCAAGGAAACAGACACTATGGTAACTACTGTTATGTCGGGTTATCTTGTGGTGAAACACTATGTTGCTTAAATTGTTCTGACCTGTGTTGTTATGACCCTCTTTTATCTTAGTTTTATTTTAAATAAAAAAAAGAAAGGCACAGGAATTTGACAGTGAACCCGCAAGGAGTTTGACAGTGAGTGCACCAGCTGGACACACAATTATAGGTCTACTGTACCTGGTCACAGTTCTGTTTTACTGTATGTGCTGCCGAAGCCAGCACACTTGTCACATTTCTGCCCACCCAAGACTCCATCAGACTTTTCTTTCTTGTCAATTTCAAAGTCATGTGGGGGCCATCAGAATATCCCTGTAAACTAGTCAAGTGCACATACCAGCTACTAGAGTCCTAGAATTCTTTCTCCTTCTTGATTCAGAAATAACAGCAACCTGGGTGTTCGAAAGTGTGTCTGCTTTCAGCTCTATCCTGAAGGTCCTAGGTTTTTCTGCAGGGTGGGAAGAGCTTTATATATGTTATTAGGAGGATTTAAAAACTGTTACCCATGGTACTGGCTTCTCTATAAGCAGAGAAACATAGACTGTGTCTTCACAGTCTTCAGAACAAATTGTTTTCAGAGGGAGTGAATGGAATGGCCCTGAAATCCAGATCACCTTGGTAGTGATGGAAGTGAGTTTTCTTTGTGTTCTGTTTCCCGATTTCACACTATAAACTTGCCCAGTTTGAATCTCCCGTTCTGTGTGTGATGTGATGTCTATACTGGAGGGGAACAGAGTGGCTAGATTTGGCGATGTCCATGAATGCATGTGGCTTGGTGGGGGCGGGGGAGCTGATGAATGAACCATAACAGCATGTTTCTTTACCTAATAATGTTTAGAAAAGTGAGTCCACAGCCGGTCTGCCATGCAGGGAAGGCGTGGTGGAAGGGTTGGCAGAGAAAAGCTGCTTGAATAATGGCAGGGTAAAACCAAGGGATAGGAGAGGAGCCATGGAGGGACACATGGAGTGTGCTAGGTCACAATCCAGTTTTTCCACACTTCCCACCAGGCTTCACCACATTTTACAATGGATTCTTCTGTGCCCTACTCCACTGATAGCACCCCATGATCCAGGCCTCTTCCAAAAACCCAGGCTGTGAATACTTGAGATTGTTGGGAACATTGTAGATCTGAAATATAAAAATGGTTGTGGAGGCGGCAGTGCAATGCAGTGCTGCAGAGCTGAGGGAGAGCGAGCCAGGGGCCCGTGCAGAGCTCTGTCTCCTCCAGGAGGGAGAAACAGGTCTAGTACCACAGCTGATGGTCCCTGCTCTGTGAGTCATCAGAGAGTGCTCTGGGGATGATGGTGAGTCCAGTACTTGGAATTGAGAGGCCAAGCTTGCGGTGTCTCTATCCCCTGATGCCAGGTGAAAGGGGAGTTGCCTTGCCAGGGTGTTGTCACCTGTGTGATAGGTGAAGAGCAACAACCAGGCCAGATAAGGGCCTAGTCAGATGTCAGTGCTGACACCTCTACCCCCAGTCTTTGGAGCAAGTGAACCAGTGGAGAGGCTGCAACAGACATCAAAGAGGCACCACAGCATTCAGGTTCTCCTCCTGTTTTAGGAATAGTGGGTCATTTTTCTAGAAATGTTTCTTGTCCCCTATTTAGGCTTCTGATCTGTGAGATCTGTGAGCCCCAGGTTGGTCTGTCCCAGGGGAATCCAGCACTGTGCATTGTCACCACAAGGAGATGTGGTATTTCTGTAACAGTGCAGTGTGCTTGACACATAACGTGTTCAGCACATGTTAATTCTAGTGAATCCAGATCTGTTCCTCTGTGTGAGTTTTTCCCTCAAGCAGAAAGAGTAGGACTGCAGGAATAGGTAGGGTAGAGGGCAAGGGTACCTATGTGGGATTTGAGCAGAATTCCAACTCAGAGGGCATCAGGAAGATGTGAGCATGGTGAAGAGCAGAGACCTGCTCTCTGGAAAGGAGGTTTCCTTACACTGTGGGCCTTTGTGCTCTGTACTACTGAGCAGCTTCTCTTCTATGAACCAGAGTGGTAGTACCAGACCAAACTATCCCTCCGTTAGGAGGTGGGTAGCGTCTATGTGACTTGCCCAGTGCTGCCCTAGCATGCAGAGCAGGCTGTGCTCCCAGCTGCCCTGAAAGAGCAAGGGTGAAAGGGGAGGAGGACGGAAAGTTGGGCTCCTGAGCCTGTACTGTGCTTTTCACTGTGACTCAGCAACAGTGTTTTTCCCACTTGGATTTTTCTCCATAAAGAAAGGAAGTTAGTGGACTGTCCTGGGGCTGTGCTCTGGCTGAGGCGCTGTGGGTAGTGGATTTGTCATTGGGAGTAGCACAGGAGGTCCAATGCCAAAACACATGGATCCACAAATATTTGAGAAATGTTGGTGTTGCAGTCTGTGGGGCTGGACTGGGCAGTGACAGGTGCTGGCCATGAGGCTGAGCTCAGACATTTCCCCTCAAATCTTCACCATTAGATGAGGTTGTGGGCTCATGAGTGCTATGCACTATGTCATTACCAATAGTGACCACCTGGTCAAGGTGTAGGGGAAGAGAAAAGCCTGTTATGTCCCTAGTCAATCACACTGCTGAGTGAGATGCACAAAATTTAAATAGGGATGGTGGGCTGAAGAACCGCTGCCTAGGAGAGTGAGGGGCACTCTGGTTCTTGTCCACTGGTGCAGTGCATACTTCACGTGCTGCTTGGATGTGGGGAGAAACCAAAATCCTGTCTGAGGAGTCAGGAACTGCAGCTGTGGCCAGACGCAGGGCCCCTGAGCAGGTCCTCATACTCCTGTGACTATGAATGAGTGTTGTCCCAGGCCTGGAAACCACTGCCGAATGTCCTGTCAGGCTCTGAAGGTCTCTTTGCCCTTCTCCAGCTAGGTTAGGAGGTGGCACACAAACTCATTTGGCCCTCATGGGTTTTGCATTGTTCTTTCTTAAATTATTTTCAAGTTGAGTGGGCTTCTCAGAGGAATCTGCAGATTAGGGTTTGAAACAAGAGGCCCTCGACTGAAGGTCCAATGAAATGTGAGCTGAAGTAAGCAGTCTAGAATCCCAGCACTCAGAGGCTTAAGGTAAGAGCATCCTTTGCAATTTTGAGACCACTCTGGGCTACAAAGTGAGTTCAATGCCAGCCTGAACTACACAGCAAGACCCTGACTCAAAAAGCCAAAAAAAAAAAAAAAAAAAAAAAAAAAAAAAAAAGAAGAAGAAAAAAAAATCTTACATCTTTTCCAGCAGGGATTTGCTTAAATCGAACGAGAAAACAAACGAACTACTGCAGCTGTGCTGCATGAGCTCTCTCATCTTCTGACAGGACGAAGACTAGTCTCCTCATCGGGGGAGGCCTGGCGTGAGCACTGCTTAGAGCTGAGATTCTTCATGGGTAGTGTGGGGCCTGGTCTTGGTTTCTGTCTCCTCGAGTGGTCAGGTTGAGTGTGCTTGTGTCCTTCACCTGCAGAATAGGCACACGGTGACCTGTTTGTCTCTGGCCTGGTCAGAGAAGACAGAAAACAACTGAACCTGCTGGAGGTGGTTTTGAGAATCCTTGGACCCCACTTAATCCCTGTTGGGCAGCAAAATTCTCCATGGAGCCTGGATGACAGTCCTACTGCAGTCTGACAAACACTGGCACATCGCCAAAGTCCTGCCGGTTTGGTCTGTCAGCTCCCTGACCTCCACTTGCTGTTCACTGTGCTTCTTGGAGCAGTGATCCACCACGCTCCAGGGCTGAAACCTGCATAAGCAGTGTGTCTGGTTCCATGAAACTTTCTTCCCAAGATTCTCCCCTGCCCTGTGTATCACCAGGAAGAGGCAGAGGGGCAGGGCTGTGGAACCCTTTTGCCCTGGCCCTTCCCTGCATTCCCTGGTTGCACAGTGTACACACAGATTGCCCCACACCAGAGGACAAAGGGCAGCCTTAGCTGCTTTATAAGAGGACAGCCGACTTGTGCCTATATGCAGGGAGAGTGAGAGTATGCTCTCTTTCTCCAGCTGCACAGAGTGGTGAAAGCTCCTTTTGTTCAGAGCAACCCAGTTGTTGCTGGGAAGCCATGGCTCTGCTGACCGGGGATGTACTGTTTTCTGTGGCCGTGGCTGTGGTCATCTTCCTGCTCGTGTTTGACTTGATGCACCGGCGTCAACGCTGGGCTGCTCGATACCCACCAGGTCCTGTTCCAGTGCCTGGATTTGGTAACCTGCTGCAGTTGGATTTCGAGGATATGACACACTGCTTCTACAAGGTAGCGGAGCTGGTGGTGGGGAGCAGCAAAGGTCAGGTGACCCCCCCACCCACCGTAGTACTAGTAGTGCTTGAAGCTACATGCTGGACAAGGACATGTTTTTATCCCAGGAGGGAAGTACAGGCTCTCTCTTGGTGAGGAGTCAGCAGGGCAGAGAACACTGACTTTCAATAGGCAGGGCAATGGGAGCACAAAGGATAGAAAATTGGGCAGGATGGGGTAGCAGGACTGACATCCAATTTGATGGAACAGAACTTTGATAGGACCTAAGACCATTCTGGTGACTGCAGAGGCTTGGGGCTGAGGGAGTGGGGCTAGAGAGTCTTAAGCAGCACTGAAATCTAGAAACTGATGTTGAAAGAAGTTCTATCTCTAGCATCAAATCCTTTGTCTGGGATGGGGTCCAGGTCCTCTCTACTTCCATCTATGAACCCGAGTTTCCACCTGAGGAATGAGAGAGGATAAGACCCTGCGACCACATTTCACTGACAGTTCCTGTACTGCGCTCAGGCCCTAGCTGGGCTGACAGGTTCAGGTGTAAGGTGGTTGTTCTGAACTTCAGAAATGTGGCAGGAGCCTGCAGATGCTAGGTGTTAGGCAGGGGTTGGCCTAGAGTGCAGGTGTAGCAAGAATGAGGCCATGAGCGCCTTCATCACTCTCATAAAGAAAAAGGAGAAGAAAACAGCGAACAGAAAAGAGAGGGCAGTAGACCTGGTGTTTGCAGCGCTTGACCTGGGTCTCCATGTCTTGGCAGTGAGGTTAGGACACACATTAAGGCAGGAGTCCCAGCTTCACAGATGCCCTGTCCTTCCACCTCCAGCTGCGACATCGGTTTGGGGACGTATTCAGCCTGCAGTTTGCCTGGACTCCGGTGGTTGTGGTCAATGGGCTGGCGGCTGTGCGGGAGGCTCTGGTGAACCGAAGCGAAGACACCTCAGATAGGCCCACAGTGCCCAGCTTTGCACTACTGGGCTTTGGACCAAAAGCCCAAGGTAAAGGTCAATAGATTATAGATAGCATCAGCACTGGGGCAGTGACCCACAGTGGACAGGGTTTACTGTGTATGGCAGTATGTTCAAGGAACAATGGAAATCCCTGTCCTCTGGGTATTAAGTCAGAAAAGGAGCTGTTGCACAGTGGTAGAAACAAAGTTTGTGTCGGATCATCAGCCAGGAGTTAGGGGAGGATGCAAGGGCACAGGTTAGTAATTTCTGGTCTTGACTCGAGCTCCCCATACCAGGTATTCTTGCAGCCCGCTATGGACCCATCTGGCGTGAGCAGCGGCGATTCTGTGTGTCCACTCTGCGCAACTTCGGCCTGGGGAAGAAGTCCCTGGAGCAGTGGGTGACTGAGGAGGCCGCCTGCCTGTGTGCTGCTTTTGCCAACCATGATGGTGGGTGACGGGTTCAGGGACACAATGAAGTGACTGTGTACAGAAGGGATAAAGAGAAAAAGGCAACAGCAACACATGCATTTCTATTCCCAGGACAGCCCTTTTGCCCCAACATCCTGCTGAAAAAAGCAACATGCAATGTGATCGCCTCTCTCATCTATGCGTGCCGTTTTGAATATGATGATCCAATGGTCATCAGGCTCGCAGAGTTGCTGGATGATGGCTTGAAGGAGGACATGAACTTGAAGCTTCAGGTGCGGGGTTGAGGGGAGTCTGTGCAGGGACAGCATCCTGCAGAAGGGCTCTGAGAGGATATTCTGCCTGCAGGAGGGATGGGAAGAAAGCATCAGGGAGGATCACTGCAGGAAAAAAGGGCTGGTGGTGGCCAAGCAGACAGCAGTAATGCGAGAAGTGGCTGAGGTTCAGGGCTGCAGAGAAGATTAGAGCCTGTGTCCACGCTGGAAACAACACAAGCTCATGAGGATTCCATGGTAGGAGGTTCCTGTGGCAGCTTAGCAGCAGGAGAGAGCTTTGCTGCTGGCACAGTAGAGAGATCGGGGCAAAGGTGTGGAGCATCAGGCCTTGGGTCACCGTGAAGGAGGCTGAGTGTGAGATGGCACCTGTGAGTCTGGAGCACAGGAATCACCCAGGCTGCCTCGGTGCTGTCACAGATAGTGAACTCAATACCACTGCTCCTGCGCATCCCATGGGTGGCTGCCAAAGTACTGCCTGCGCAGAAGTCTATCTTCGCCTTGAATAATGAGCTGTTGGCTGAGCACAACACAGGCTGGGCCCCAGACCAGCCTCCCCGAGATCTGACTGATGCTTTCCTGACCGAGATGCATAAGGTGAGAGTGGGCTGTGAGTAGGGATCAGGGTCTGTGAGCCAAGTGTTCTGGGAGGTGTGAGGCCACGTGGGGCCTCAGCATCTCCTAGAGACCCAGCTTCCGTGCCCAGAGGTTCATGGGGACATTTGAGCCATTCCTCCCACTTTCCACTGAGGCCACCCTCTCTGCCTGTCTCAGGCCCAAGGTAACTCCGAGAGCAGCTTCAATGATCAGAACCTTCGTCTAGTTGTATATGACCTGTTGACTGCAGGGTTGATGACCTCCTCTATCACATTGTCCTGGGCTCTACTCCTCATGATCCTGCACCCGGATGTGCAGCGTGAGCTGGGCTGGGAATGGATGGGAACTCAAGGGAGGAGAAGTGAGGCCAGCTGATCTGGCAAACTCATGGTTCCCAGCTGAGGCTTGGCCAAGGCACATGAAATGTGATGTTCAGCCCAGCTGGACACAGCACTTAATGCAGGCATAGAGAGGGTCAGAATCCAGTCTCTAGGGACTAACCTGCATCAGGACGCTTGTCTGTCCAGGTCGTGTCCAAGAGGAGATTGATGAAGTGATAGGGCAGGAGCGACGCCCAGAGATGGCAGACCAGGCCCGCATGCCCTTCACCAACGCCGTGATTCATGAGGTGCAGCGCTTTGCAGACATCGCCCCAAGGACTTTTCCCCACATGACATCTCGTGACACTGAGGTGCAGGGCTTCCTCATCCCCAAGGTAGGCCTGGGGCCCTTCTTCCCTAGCATGGCCACTCCCAGCTGTGGCCAGGAAGTGTTCTGTTACCTGGCCCGGATACCATTGGTGCTGCCAGGCTCAGCCTGTGTGTATGGTGCTGCACCCAGTGCTGCCCTGTGCCTGCTGATCTCCCAGTGTAGTTGGAGGATGAATTAACCGAAGTGTTGAATTGTTGGAGGATCCTGTGCACATGGGGAAGAGTAGGTCTGGGGGCACCCTCAGGACAGGCATCCCTGTCCTGTGGCCTTGCCATGTGCTCATGTACCCAACTAGCCTAGTACACCTCATAGAGTGTGCTTGTGGATATTAAGTGTCAAGAGTTCCTGTGTCCTGCATCTCAGGCCACATTGATGCCATGTGTCTTCTGCCAGGGAACGACGCTCTTCATCAACTTGTCATCAGTGCTGAAGGATGAGACTCTCTGGGAGAAGCCCTTGCACTTCTACCCTGGACACTTCCTTGACAATGAGGGCCGCTTTGTGAAACGTGAGGCCTTCATGCCATTCTCCGCAGGTGATTGTAGTGAGCCATCTTTGCTCTCTCCTTCCAGGGTGCCACAGTGGGAAGGGGCTTAGGATTCAGTCTCATTGATCACTGTCCCACCCACAGGTCCCCGCACATGCCTCGGGGAGCCCCTGGCCCGCATGGAGCTCTTCCTATTCTTCACCTGCCTGCTGCAGCGCTTCAGCTTCTCGGTGCCTGAAGGGCAGCCCCGGCCCAGTGAGCGTGGTGTGATGTCCTTCCTAGTGTCTCCATCCCCCTACCAGCTGTGTGCTGTGGCCCACTAGAAGAGGCATCATGCCCCCTACTGCCCCTTGATTGGATACTCAGTGTACAATAAACCAGTCTTTCAACTATCCCTTGGTGTCTGCATCCAACCCTCTTCCCTCTAACTTCATGTGTGATGCTTTCATCCACATGTGTAAAGCCAGCCCTGATTCCCTGCTTTATCCATCCTGTCCTGATCAGTGCTGTCAGCAAGCTAAATGCATGTACTGATGCTCAGCATTTGAGAACTTACACGACATCACTCATGGAAACCCCAAACAGGCTGCTTTGTTGGTGGCAAACCATAGGCAGCCGTGTGAGTTCCATGAGTGTCAGGTAAAGCTGAACGGGAAGTGGTTTCTATCAGGAATAAACACAACCCCTTGCAGGGTGCTAGATGGTGTTGGACATCCCCAAGATCATCTTCAGGTTCAGTGAGGAGCTAGAAAATACAATAGAAAGAGAAATGTTGTTGTGCCATTGTTATGGTTTATTACAGTGATGCAATGCACATGCAAATCAGCAGCACTGAAAGGCACAGCATTGGGGTCCAGGAAGACAGACAGAAGGGTCAGCTGCACTGTCTGAGGAGTTGCCCAGATGCTCAGTTCTCCTAACCACAGGGGTGACTGATACAATAGGCACTGCTTACTAGGGCAGACGCAGTCCAACCTCAGTGTCCAGGGGGTTTCTTTTTTTTTAATTTAAAGAAAGACTAAACAAAACAGAAAACAGGTAGAAATAATACTTTCAAAGAAAAAGTAAACAATAATAAATCATTAGTTGATGTTTACAAATTGTCCTCTTACGAATAATTGTTCAAGATGCAAAAGTGGAACATGTAAGTGGGAATTCAAACAGTGAGATTGCAAATAGTTCTGTTCATCTATCCAACAAAAACTTAGTAATATGGTTATCAATCCTATACACTTAAACATACATATACTTATCCATATCTTTATGTTGAGATTAAACAAACCAAAGCAGACTAAAATCACTGTGGAAATAGAATAATACTGTTGCTTGATTTCACATCATGACACTCTGGGATCAGCACTGGGTACTATACTGTTTTTTTTTTGCTTCAAAGAATTTTCATTTTGTCATGTGTCATAAGATCAGGTCTTGTAAACTGTTTATAGGTTCCATGCCTGCATGAGTCTTAACATGTATTTTTGTCCTTTCTATATTAGAGGGGGAAACAAAACAAAGCAGGACAGAACAAAACATTCCTATAAACACATAAAACAAAAAAAGATATATAAAACTGCTGTACAAGGAGTTCTACCATGGTTACTGTGTTGTCTCTTGTTATCTTCAATAGAATTGGCTGTATCATCAGATATGGTATAATTGAATATATCAGTACATAACAGTATAGAAACACAACTTTGTAGACAGTGTAAAACTACAAAAATAGGTAGTAATCCCACCCAGGCATAAAATAATCAAGATCCCAGAAATCCAATATAAGAACAGAATATTAAAAGCTGTCAGAGACAAGAAACAGATTGCTTCCAACGCAAGCCCATTAGAATTATGGCAGACTTCTCGACACAAACCATCAAATCAAGAAGAGCCTGGAGTGAAGTATTCCAAACCCTAAAAGAAAATAACCTTCAGCTCAGATTGATATACCCTGCTAAACTGTCTCTAGAAATTAATGGAGAAACAAGATTCTTCCAAGACAAAGAGGAACTGGCAGAATTCGTGACCACCAATCCAACTCTACAGAGAATACTGCAGGACATTCTAGAGAGAGAGAAAAGTACCAGGACTCCAGGAACAGTGGCAGAGAGACCTCAATGAAAGGAGCAGAAAGCAAAATGAAGAAGACAGACAACTAATGACAGAAAAAGAGCACAACAGAAGTGAGGCAGAGGTTAGCTATAATCTCTAATATAGATGGCCTTGGTAAACTAAATTCTAAAAAAAGAGAATCATAGGTAGAGTAGATCAGGAGGTAGGGTCCAGATGCTCTTTATAGGATATATAATTAACCTGAAAAAGGATATACAGACTGAAAATCATATATGAGAAAACAATGCTCTATGTGACAGGGAACCAGAGAGCAATAGGGGCAACTAGACTAGTATTTGAGGATCGATGGGAAAGAGAGGCTTTAATAAGTAAGGGAATACAACTAGAGATCAAGTCCAGGAGAGAGAAGGTTCGGAACCACTTAGGTAAATAGCAGGTTGCTCCCCCCCCCCCCCATTTAAAATCCAGAGATTTTTCTTGAGGTGCATTGCATTAACACTGTGCAGCGATGTGGCTGACCTCAAGGACTCAGTATGTATCCCCTCTGGGTCATATTGAGGCAGTCCAGGGCCCCTTATGCCAAGCTGCTGGCATAAATGGTAATGTTTTGCCACAGCTCCCCCAGGTTCATCCCATCAGGGAGAATGGGCCAAAGCTTTAGGAAGGTTTCCCTGCTGCCTACTAGGAGACAAGTATTCCCTTTGGCACATGCAGGGTCCAATGCAGGAGGCTCCCATGGTAACTAAGCATTGTCCTGCACCAAGCTTTTACTGCAAAATGCTCACAGTCATAGGAGTATCCTCATGCTTTAATTTTGTTGTGGAATGACACCTACCAAACCTTTAGCATCTTCCTCTACTACTTTTTTCTTTTTTGCTCATGCTGAGGGTCAAACTCTAAGCTTTGTGTGCAGCCAGCAGATGCTCTGCCAGTGAGCTCCACTTCCAGCCTCACCTTACCCATTTTCCAGCGTTCTGCAGTGGTGTCACAGGTGTTAATAATGGACAAAGAGCTCACTGACTACCCGCAGCTGTCTTCACCACGGAAAGCTGAAGCCCTCAGCCCCCACACAGCAGCGCCTGTGCCCTCCTCCCTACCCCTTGGCAACCAGCAGCCCGCTTTCTGTATCTGTGAAAAAGGTAACTGCAGGGGAGTCATCAAAGTGGAATCCTGTCTGTGTGTCTGTTCGACTGACTTACTCCACTTGAGGGAGTGTCTTCAGGTTTCTCTCCTATTTCAGGAGGTATCAGTACTTCCATCCTTTTTAAGGCAGAGTAAATTTCCCCTGCGTGAATATGTAATAATCTTCTCATTCCCACAAGTTTTGTTTTCCTGGGTCCATGTAGAAGTGACAATCCAAATCTGTGAAAATTTCAGAAATACACAACTTGGGAATTTCAATTACGGGTCACACTGAGGATCAAAATTAATCTCCTTATCTTCCTCCATGATGTTCACTAAGAGCCTGTATACCTGTGTCAGGCACGTGCTTGCCCTGCTGGCCGCGGACCTGTCTGTCTCTTGGCTGTGTGAGCAGCTGTTTCCGTGTCACGGTGCTGGTTTGAAGGTGGACAGTGCGGAGCAGCCGTAGGCCGTGGCACAGTGCCTTCCTCTCACCAGGGCGCTGAGCAGCACAGCAGGCAGCCAGGAGAAGTGCTGCAGCACAGGAGAGACCGGATGTGAGAGCCCGCATCACACACACTCGGTGTGGCACACTGTTGCACTGTCCTCCTGGCCTGGTTATACACCACCTTCTTCCTGGTGCATATGTGAGGGAGACACCGTAGTGTATGTACAATCGGTTGCATCTGCCCAGATGGGAACCAGCTAGCTGGGGTCTTGGGGGTGCTCCCACCTCCGAGGGTGACTGCTGTCCCAGTTTTCTTCCTCTAGCCCTCTGTGGATGCACATTAGTGGTGCCTCCACTCCTGTACCACAGTGAAAGCTGCTGCAGTGGTCCTGGGTGTGCACTGCCACTCATAGAATGCACTGCGCTTCTTGTCGGTGTGAGCTGAGAAGGGTAGCTTCTGAGTAGAGAATTCTCTTTAGTTTCAGGAGAAGCCCCTGCTCTATCCCACACGGTGCTTTAACCATTTGAGGGTCTCGTGGAGAGCCCCAGCCTGCACGCCTGCCTACCCTTGTTTTCCATGGTTCCCTAAAAAAGACCATCAGGATGGGTGTGAGGTAGCATCTCAGTGTTTTCGTTTGCCCTGTTCTGATAATGAGCTACCCTGAGCATCCTTTCCTGTGCTCATGGGGCCTACTGTATAGTTTCCTTGGAGAAACAACAATTCAGGTTCTTTACTTATTTTTAAACTGAAGGATGTCATTTTGGTTGTTCTGTAATATTCTGCTATTAATGTTTGGTCACATTTGTGACTAATAGTTGTTTTTCTCCATGCTATGGGCTGCTTTTTCCCTTTGTTGATGGTGACTTTTGATGGACAATACCTGTAATTTTCGTGAAGTCTAATCTGTTTTTTCTGTCTTGCCTGTGTCACTGACATCCATCAAAGTGTCACCTGTAAACCCAGCTCAGGGAAGTGTTTGCCCTCTCTATCCTTTGTGCCCATGCATCTCGCTCTCTGATCTGTTTAAGGACAGTCTGTGTGTGTGGTGCTACCTGAGTGCTGCACTTTATTCCTGCCCCCAGGGATGCGTGGGTTTCCCAGCACTGTTTCTTGAAAGACTGTTCTGCAATGAAAATCTTTGGGCCATTTTTGGTCAAATGATGAATGTCTGGAGGACCTTTGGAGGACACAATTTCCTTCTCGTGCCAAAGCATGGACTCCTACAGACGTAGGTGATGTAACCTGCTCTATCCGGAGGCTCAGTGGAAGAGCCTACTTCTTTTAGGCTACCAGTCAGTATAGCTTGTTAATGTCCTCAGTGTTTTAGGTGCTTGTAACAGGATAATCCGAGGTTCCCCTTCTGAGCATAAGAATTTTTAGATTCATTATAGCCTTAAAGTACTCCCCATATTGTCACTGTCTGAAAGGTGGATCTGTGGCATGTCATTGTCCAGGGTTACTGTGTACATCCTACTTCACAACCGTGTCACCCTGTTTTGATTACTGAGCTTTGTACCCATGGCTCCCACAGTGGTTTGACATCACTTTGGACTTTAATGTAGAAAAGTAATACCACTCGGTACACTCAGTCCTGACAATTTTGAAGTTTGATTCTTTATTAAGCTATCAATATGTGAAGCAATACTATCTGGGCAGGCTGGCTAAGGGGTAATCATTTTCCTCTAGTTGAGGGGATTGAACCCATGGCTTGTATATGCTAATTCTCATGAATATGTATGAAACGATGTTACATACTGTTTCTGCAGCAGTGGAGATGGTCATATGGCTTTTTCCTTTGGTCCTGGTAGTGTGGTTTACTGCACTGATCGGTTCTTATGTGGGAGAAACCACAGGAAGATGAAGGCTAACTGGCCTCTTAGGTGACCATTAGAGAGGGTGGCTGAGTGCATGCTGCTGGGCTCCAGGGAAGGCTGATGCACCGAGTCCAGCTGTTCACGAGGGTGTGTACCATGGAAGGTGCGCGACAGATGAATGCTGGTTTCTCTTATCGCCTGTGCCCATGTCTACGTGAGTGAAGTCAGGATGTGCCAGTCCCATGGGGCTTTTTGTCAAAGGGAGAGGACAGCACCATGGCCCCCTTTAACCTAATTCTATGTCTCTTGGCATTGTGTCTTCACTGCCCCTGAGTCAGTTACAAACTCATAGGTCACCCCATGCCGTTTTCATATGTTCAAGCATCGTAGCAGTGCAGGAATAGTTTCTACAGGGCGGGTGGCAGGAGAGAAGCTGTCTGGGCCTTGGTGTCTAGGACCTCTGTCAGGCCCTAAAAGTCTGTCTGCTCCACCCACTCGCCTCCCCTTGTCCAACCTGAGTACCTGCTGTCACACAGCCTCCCTGGGCCCTCATGGGTTTGGCACTATTATTGCTTAGATTATTTTCAAGTTGTCTGGGCTTCTCAGAGGAATCGGTAGATGAGGGTTTGAAACAAGAGGCTTGAAAGAAAAGCATAGGCTTCTCTGTGGAAGGCCCAGTGAAAAGTGAGCTGAAGGGAGGACTAAGAATCTTACATGTTTCCAAGCAAGGAGTCGCTTCAATCAAAGGGGAAAAGAAACCTGAACTGCCGTGGCTGTGCTGCACAAGCTCTCTCATCTCCTGACAGGAAGAAGCCTGGGCTCCTCATGGGGGAGGCTTGACATGAGCGCTGCTTTGTGCTGAGATTCTTCAGGCATCTGTGGCCGGATTCAGGTCTTAGTTTCTGTCCTCCAGTGTGGTCAGGTCACGGTTCCCTGTTTGTGAGTGTGCTTGTGTGCTTCACTTGCAGAATAGGCACATGGTGAGCTGTTTTTCTGGCCTGGTCAGAGAGGACAGAAAACAACTGAACCTGCTGGAGGTGGTTTTGAGAATCCTTGGACACCAGTTAATCTCTGTTGGGCAGCAAAATTCTTCATGAAGCGTGCATGACAGTCCTACTGCAGTCTGACAAACCCTCGCACATTGCCAAAGTCCTGCCGGTTTGGTCTGTCAGCTCCCTGACCTCCACTTGCTTTTCACTGTGCTTCTTGGAGCAGTGATCCCCCACACTGCAGTGCTGAAACCTGCATAAGCAGTGTGTCTCGTTCCATGGAACTTTCTCCCCAGGAACCTTCCCTGCCCTGTGTATCACTAGGAAGAACAGAGGGGCAGGACCTGTGTAACCCTTCTGCCCTGGCCCCTCCCTGTACTCCCTGGTTGCATAGTGTACACACAGATTGTTCCACACTAGAGGACAAAGGGCAGCCTTAGTTGCTCTTTAAGAGGACAGCCGGCCTGTGCCAATATGCAGGGAGAGGTAGAGTGTGCTCTCTGCCTCCAGCTGCCTGGATTGGTGAAAGCTCCTTTTTTTTTGTTCAGAGCAACCCATTGCTTGCTGGGCAGCCATGGGGCGGCTGAGCGGGGATGCACTGTTCTTTGCATCTGTGGCCATCGCCAACTTCTTGCTTCTGGTGAATCATGGGATTATGGGAAATGTAGGCGGACCTGTCAGAGGCCCACAGGAGGGCGAGATAAGGTGGCAGCAGTGAGATATGCTGCTCTCTACATCTACCCACTTTCTGTTTTGTTTAGTCTCTTTTAATAAAATTTAAAAAATAAAACCTCCAGCAATAACACCATATCAAACCCCTTTATTCATTTGATCTGTTTTAATCACTGCTGTTCTTCTGCTCCTCTCCCTACCCGTGCTTGCTGCAGGTATTACAACACTGCTCACAGACCGAAACTTAAATACAACCATTTTTGACCCTACTGGAGGGCGAGACCCTCTCCTATAGCAGCACTTATTCTGATTCTTTGGAAACCCTGAGGTCTATATTCTTATTTTACCAGGCTTTGGTATAATCTCACACATCATTACTTATTATTCTGGTGAGAAAGAGCCTTTTGGCTATTTAGGTGTAGTATGAGCTATAATATCTATTGGGTTCCCAGGTTTTATTGTATGAGCTCATCACATATTCACTGTTGGTAGAGACGTAGACACAGGAGCATACTTTACCTCTGCCACAATAATTATTGCAATCCCTACAGGGGTAAGAGTATTCAGCTGACTAGCTACATTACATGGAGGAAACATTAAGTGATCCCCTGCAATGCTATAGGCCTTAGGGTTTATTTTCCTATTTACTGTTGGAGGGTTAACAGGTATTGTGCTAGCCAACTCCTTGCTAGATAATGTCTCGTGTGACACCTAATACGTAGTTGCAATTTTCCACTACGTTCTTTCTATAGGTTCTGTATTCACAATTATAGGAGGATTTGCTCATTGATTCCCACTATTCGCAGGCTACACTTTAAACCCCACATGAGCAAAAATTCATTTATTCGTAATATTCGTGGGAGTAAACCTGACCTTTTCCCTCAACATTTCTTAGGCCAGTGCCTCGCTGATACTCTGATTACCCAGATGCATACCCAGTGCTGTGAAACACTGTGTCATCTATAGGCTCTTTTATCTCCCTAACAGCTATAATAGTAATAATTTTCATAATATGAGAGGCATTTGCATCAAAACAACAAGTCATAGATATTGAATTAACCCCAATAAACCTAAAATGACTCCATGGCTGCCCCCCACCATACCACACATTTGAGGAGCCTACATATATTAAGTCTTAGGGTCAAGAAAGGAAGGAATTGAACCTCCTAAAGATGGTTTCAAGCCAACATCAAGACCCCTATGACTTTCTTAACTAGCAAGATATTAGGAAAAGCATTACATAACTTTGTTAAAGTTAAATTATTGGTTAAACCCCTATATATCTTTTGGCATACCCTTATGAACTAGTTTTCCAAGATGCTGCCTCTCCTATTATAGAAGAATTACTACATTTTCATGATCATACACTAATAATTGTATTCTTAATCAGCATGCTAGGCTTATATCTTATTTCCCTCTGCTCACCATAAAACTCACCCACACAAGCACTGTAGATGCCCAAGAGATTGAGACAATCTGAATTATCTTGCCTGCCATCATGCTTATCCTTATTGCCCTCCCTTCTCCCCGAATCTTGTATATAATAGACGAAATCAATAGCCCGTCCCTTACCGTCAAAACAATAGGACATCAGTGATACTGAAGCTACAAGTATAAAGATTATAAAGAACTCAATTTTGATTCCTACAGAGTCTCTACAGCTGATCTAACGCCCGGAGAGTTTCGACTGCTCAAAGTAGATAACCGAGTTGTTCTTCCCATAGAAATACCAATCCATATATTAATTTCATCAGAAGACATGCTCCATTCATGAGCAGTGCCATCTCTAAGACTAAAAACAAACATAATTCCAGGATGCCTTAATCAGTCAACCCTAGCATCATCATGCCCAGGACTGTCCTATGGTCAATGTTCAGAAATCTGTGGCTCAAACCACAGTTTTACACCCATCGTGCTTGAAATAGTACCCTAAAAGAATTTGAAAACTGGTCATCTTCAATACTATAACATTATGAAGCTATGCCCAGCATTAACCTTTTAAGTTAAAGATCAGAGGAGTGTCTCTTCCATATTGAAATGCCACAACTAGATACATCTATGTGATTTACAATTATCATCTCAATGATTATTTCCTTATTCTTGCTTTTTCAACTAAAAATTTCCTCCCACTTGTTCTACTCAGAACCTAAGATATCCCAACCAGAAAATACAAAACACAATTCACCTTAAGAACATAAATGAATGAAAATCTATTTGCCCCTTTCATCACACCTACACTAATAGGAATGCCTATTGTAGTTATTATATTTCCAATCATCTTATTCCCTTCCTCTAATAACCTAATCAATAACCGCTTCATTACAATCCAACAATGAACAGTTAAATTAATTTAAAAACAAATAATAACAATACATAATACCAAAAGATGGACTTGGTCATTAATATTAATCTCCCTTATTCTATGTATTGGTTTTACTAATCTCCTGGGTTTCCTGCACCACCTCTTCACCCCTACAATGCAGTTATCAATAAACCTGGGCAAGGCTGTCCCATTATGAACAACAACAATAATTTTAGGTTTTCAGCTTAAAACCAAATCATCACTGGCACACTTCCTCCTGCAAGGAACTCCGGCTCCCCTTATCCCAATACTTGTAGTAATTGAAACAATTAGTCTATCTATTCAGCCAGTAGCCCTAGAAGTTCGATTAACTGTGAACCTTACTGCTGGCCACCTGCTCATACATCAGATCGGAGGGGCTACATTAGCACTAATTTCCATCAGCACCTCAACAGCTTTAGTTACATTTATCATCCTGCTACTGTTGACAGTCTTAGAATTTGCCATAGCAATAATTCAAGCCTTTGTATTTACACTATTAGTAAGCCTTTATTTACATGTATTTACATGACAACTCTTAATGACCCACCAAACATATGCTTATCACATAGTAAACCCAAGCCCCTGGCCACTCACAGGAGTACTATCTGCTCTTTTACTGACCTTAGGCTTAATTACACGATTTCACTTTAATTTGAAAACACCATTAACATTGTTTCCTAGCCAATGCCCTCACTATATACAAATGATGATGAGACATTGTATGAGAAGGCACATACCAAGGGCATCATACAACAACTGTACAAAAGGGATTACACTACGAATAGTCCTATTTATTATCTCTGAAGTATTTCTCTTCTCAGGGTTTTCCTGAGCATTTTATCACTCCAGCCTAGCCCCAACCCCAGAACTAGGGAGATTTTGACCACTTGTGGGTATCAAACTCCTAAATCCCATAGAAGTGCCCCTCCTTAATACATCAGTCCTCCTAGGTTCAGGTGTATCTATCACCTGATCACATTCCAGTCTAATAGAAGGCAATTGAAAACAAATAATTCAAGCTCTGGCCATTGCAATTTTCCTGGGTATCTATTTCACCCTTCTTCAAGCCTCAGACTATTACAAAGCCTCATTCTCTGTTTCCAATGGGGTTTACGGATCCACCTTTTTTGTTGCCACAGGATTTCACGGCTTACATGTTATTATTGGATCCACATTTCTAAGGGCATGCCTCTCACCAATTACACTACCACTTTACATCAAAACATCGTTTTGGCTTTGAAGCAGCTGCTGGATACTGACACTGTGAAGATGTAGTATGACTATCCCTCTGTTTCCATTTACTGATGAGGCTCATGCTTTCTTAGTATGACCCAGTATTACTGACTTGCAATCAGTAGGCCTCAGAATGCACCTGAGAGAAAGCAATAACCACCATAATCTCCCTGTCATCAACTACTCCTTAACTCTTTTACTGGTCACAAGTGCATTTTGACTTCCCCAAATAAATACTTACACAGGAAAACCCAGCCCTTATGAGTGTGGGTTTGATCCAACAGAATCTGCATGCCTACCGTTTTCAATGAAATTTTTCCTTATTGCCATTACTTTCCTATTATTTGATCGGAAATTGCCTTTTACTCCCACTACCATGAGCCTCCCAAATCAACAATCTTAACTTAAAACTATTGGTTGCACTAATATTAATCCTAGTCCTAACTCTAGAGCTGGCTTATGAGTGAACTCAAAAAGGCTTAGAGTGAACTGAGTAGGGTAACTAGTTTAATTACAAAACAAATGATTTAGACTCATTAGACTACGGCTAACACGTAATTATCAAGATGTCATCAATCCATTTCAACTTAGTCATAGCTTACACCGTATCATTTCTAGGTACAATAATTTATGCATCCCATATAATGTCAAGATTATTATGTTTAGAAGACATAATATTATCAACATTTATTTTCGGATCCCTAATTATACTTAACTCCCACTACCTGCTATCTTTCACTGTTTCCATTATTATATTAGTATTTGCTGCCTGGGAGGCAGCTATAGGTATTGCGTTTTTAGTTATAATTTCAAATATCTATGGTATTGATTATGTACAAAACAAACTTACTACAATGTTAAAAATTATTATACCTACAATCATACTTATTCGCACCACCTGATTAACGAATTAACACAACATCACACAGCCTGCTAATTGCACTAATTAGCTTAGCAGTCATAAACGAACTTGACATCATTGGGCAAAATTATTCACTAAGCTTCTCCTCTGATTCACTCTCCTCTCCACTACTCATTTTAACAACATGACTTCTTCCCTTAATGATCATGGCCAGCCAACACCACTTAAACAATGAAACAGAAGCACAAAAAACAACATATGTTACTCTTTTAATTCTTCTTCAAATCTTCTTAATCATGACCTTCTCAGATACAAAAAGAATAATATTCTACATCTTATTCAAAGCAACCTTAATGCCTACCCTAGTTATTATTACTCCATGAGGAAACCAAACAGAACAAATAAAAGCGGGCTTATACTTCTTATTCTACACAGTAATAGGATCACATCTACTACTAGTTGCTCTGGGCTCCTGGGCTCCCTAAATTTTCTCCTATTTAACTACAATGTTTTGCAACCCCTCACAACCTGATCTACCAATACAATATGGCTAGCATGCATGATAGCTTTTATACTAAGAATACTACTTTATGGGCTTCACCTCTGACTTCCAAAAGCTCACATAGAGGCCCCAATCACAGGTTCGATAATATTAGCAGCCATCTTTCTAAAACTAGGGGACTACAGAATAATATGACTCCTCTAACTCCTAGAACCCTGAACAAACTATATAGCTCATCCCTTCGTCCTACTATCCTTATGGGGCATAATGATAACCAGCTCCATTTGCTTACGCCAAACAGATTTAAAATCCCTCATTGCTTACCCATCTGTCAGCCACATAGTCATTGTAGCTATTATGATTCAAACCCCATTGAGTTTTATAGGCGCAACTGCCCTAATAATTGCCCACAGCCTCACATCCTCCTTACTACTTTGTCTAACAAATTCTAACTATGAGTGCATTCACAGCCGAACTATAATCCTAGCCCGAGGCCTTCAAACCACCCTCCCATTAATAGTTTTTGATGATTATTATCAACCCTAACAGCCCTCCCATCAACAATCAACTTGGCTGGAGAACTATGCATTATCCTCTCCACTTTCTCTTGGTCCAACCTAACAATTATCCTCACTGGCCTTCATATTCTCATTACAGCCCTGTAGACACTATTCATATTCTTCTCAAAACAATGAGGGAAAATACCATATCATATCACGAATATCACCCCATCATTTACTTGAGAAAACTCCCTAATAACCCATCACATCCTTCCTCTAATCCTCCTCAGCTTAAACCCTAAGGTTATTTTAGGAAACCTATACTGTAACTATAGTTTAACCAAAACATTAGATTGTGAGTCTAATAATAGAAGATAGAGCCTTCTTATTTACCTTAAAGAAAGAGAGTTGGAATTGCTAATTCCACATACCATACTTAAAAATATGGCTTTCTTAACTTTTATAGGATTGAAGTATTCCATTGGTCTTAAGAACCAAAAAATTGGTGCAACTCCAAATGAAAGTAATCAACCTATTTATCTTGTCTTTTATCCTTACATTAACCACCCTTTTATTGCTGATTCTAACTTCTACAACTAACATCCACAAAAAAGTCTCATCCAATATACGTTAAATCACTCACCTCTTTATCTTTCTTATTAAGCCTAATTTCCACCCTTATGTTCCTAAACTCAAAGCACGAAGCGGTAGTATCAAGCTGAAATTGACTAACAATCCAAACACCACACCTGAATATAAACTTAAACTAGACTACTTTTCTATTTTATTTATATCAGTAGCCGTATTTATAGCATGGTCTATTGTACAATTTTTTTTGTGGTATATACACTCAGACCCACACATTGACAAATTCTTCAAAACCCTCTACTATTTCTAATCACTATAATAATTCTATTACAGCAAACAATCTATTCCAACTTTTCATTGGTTGGGAAGGGGTGGGAGTCATATTCTTCCTCCTGATCAGGTGACGATATGGCTGAACAGATGCAAACACAGCAGCACTTCAAGCAGTCTTATATAACCGATTGGCGACATCGGATTCATATTCTCCATGGCATGGTTTATTGTTCACTTTAATTCATGAGAATTGCAACAACTATTTATAACACAAGACAAAATTTCTTTAGTACCCCTAATAGGCCTGCTAGTAGCAGCTGCCAGAAAGTCCGCTCAATTCGGTCTACACCCCTGACTCCCCTCAGCAATAGAAGGCCCAACACCAGGATCAGCACTACTTCACTCCAGCACAACATCACACAGCCTGCTAATTGCACTAATTAGCTTAGCAGTCATAAACGAACTTGACATCATTGGGCAAAATTATTCACTAAGCTTCTCCTCTGATTCACTCTCCTCTCCACTACTCATTTTAACAACATGACTTCTTCCCTTAATGATCATGGCCAGCCAACACCACTTAAACAATGAAACAGAAGCACAAAAAACAACATATGTTACTCTTTTAATTCTTCTTCAAATCTTCTTAATCATGACCTTCTCAGATACAAAAAGAATAATATTCTACATCTTATTCAAAGCAACCTTAATGCCTACCCTAGTTATTATTACTCCATGAGGAAACCAAACAGAACAAATAAAAGCGGGCTTATACTTCTTATTCTACACAGTAATAGGATCACATCTACTACTAGTTGCTCTGGGCTCCTGGGCTCCCTAAATTTTCTCCTATTTAACTACAATGTTTTGCAACCCCTCACAACCTGATCTACCAATACAATATGGCTAGCATGCATGATAGCTTTTATACTAAGAATACTACTTTATGGGCTTCACCTCTGACTTCCAAAAGCTCACATAGAGGCCCCAATCACAGGTTCGATAATATTAGCAGCCATCTTTCTAAAACTAGGGGACTACAGAATAATATGACTCCTCTAACTCCTAGAACCCTGAACAAACTATATAGCTCATCCCTTCGTCCTACTATCCTTATGGGGCATAATGATAACCAGCTCCATTTGCTTACGCCAAACAGATTTAAAATCCCTCATTGCTTACCCATCTGTCAGCCACATAGTCATTGTAGCTATTATGATTCAAACCCCATTGAGTTTTATAGGCGCAACTGCCCTAATAATTGCCCACAGCCTCACATCCTCCTTACTACTTTGTCTAACAAATTCTAACTATGAGTGCATTCACAGCCGAACTATAATCCTAGCCCGAGGCCTTCAAACCACCCTCCCATTAATAGTTTTTGATGATTATTATCAACCCTAACAGCCCTCCCATCAACAATCAACTTGGCTGGAGAACTATGCATTATCCTCTCCACTTTCTCTTGGTCCAACCTAACAATTATCCTCACTGGCCTTCATATTCTCATTACAGCCCTGTAGACACTATTCATATTCTTCTCAAAACAATGAGGGAAAATACCATATCATATCACGAATATCACCCCATCATTTACTTGAGAAAACTCCCTAATAACCCATCACATCCTTCCTCTAATCCTCCTCAGCTTAAACCCTAAGGTTATTTTAGGAAACCTATACTGTAACTATAGTTTAACCAAAACATTAGATTGTGAGTCTAATAATAGAAGATAGAGCCTTCTTATTTACCTTAAAGAAAGAGAGTTGGAATTGCTAATTCCACATACCATACTTAAAAATATGGCTTTCTTAACTTTTATAGGATTGAAGTATTCCATTGGTCTTAAGAACCAAAAAATTGGTGCAACTCCAAATGAAAGTAATCAACCTATTTATCTTGTCTTTTATCCTTACATTAACCACCCTTTTATTGCTGATTCTAACTTCTACAACTAACATCCACAAAAAAGTCTCATCCAATATACGTTAAATCACTCACCTCTTTATCTTTCTTATTAAGCCTAATTTCCACCCTTATGTTCCTAAACTCAAAGCACGAAGCGGTAGTATCAAGCTGAAATTGACTAACAATCCAAACACCACACCTGAATATAAACTTAAACTAGACTACTTTTCTATTTTATTTATATCAGTAGCCGTATTTATAGCATGGTCTATTGTACAATTTTTTTTGTGGTATATACACTCAGACCCACACATTGACAAATTCTTCAAAACCCTCTACTATTTCTAATCACTATAATAATTCTATTACAGCAAACAATCTATTCCAACTTTTCATTGGTTGGGAAGGGGTGGGAGTCATATTCTTCCTCCTGATCAGGTGACGATATGGCTGAACAGATGCAAACACAGCAGCACTTCAAGCAGTCTTATATAACCGATTGGCGACATCGGATTCATATTCTCCATGGCATGGTTTATTGTTCACTTTAATTCATGAGAATTGCAACAACTATTTATAACACAAGACAAAATTTCTTTAGTACCCCTAATAGGCCTGCTAGTAGCAGCTGCCAGAAAGTCCGCTCAATTCGGTCTACACCCCTGACTCCCCTCAGCAATAGAAGGCCCAACACCAGGATCAGCACTACTTCACTCCAGCACAATAGTAGTAGCAGGAGTCTTCCTACTAATCCAATTCCCCCCCCCCCAATACAAAACAACTATTTAATTCAAACAAGTACACTATCTAGGGGCCATTACAACACTATTCACCACATTTTGTGCAATCACACAAAATGATATTTAAAAAATTGTAGCATTTTCTACTTCTAGCCAACTAGACTTAATAATAGTTACAATTGGAATTAACCAACGATATGTAGCCTTGCTCCACATCTGACCTCATGCTTTTTTCAAAACCATGCTCGTCATATGCTCGGGCTCAATCATCCATAACCTAAATGATGAGCAAGCTATCCGAAAAATAGGAGGATAAAATTAAAATTTAAAATTTATGCCCATCACCACGTCCTCCCTAATCATCGGAAACCTTGCCCTATCAGGAATACCTTTTCTCATAGGATTCTATTCTGAAGACCTAGTTACTGATGCCGCCACCACATCCCATATTAGTGCCTGAGCCTTAACCTTCACCCTTACTGCCACATCCCTAACACCTGCCTACAGCACTCAAATCCTATTCTTACTAGGAAGCCCTCGATATAATTTCTCACCCCTAATCCATGAAAACAACCCCATATTAGTTAATTCCATTATCCGTTTAGCAATTGGAAGCATTTTTGCAGGGTTTTTCATTTCAAATACTATTCCACCTACAACTGTATATCAAATGACTGTGCCAACCTACTTAAAAGCTTCGGCCCTTGTAATAAAATCATTGGATTTACAATAACAATAGAACTAATCTGAATAGCCTATAATTTAAAAATAAATTATTCAACAAAGCCCTTTAATTTTTCTAACATCGTAGGCTACTTTCTGGTTATTACGCAGCAGTTGCTTCCTTATAAAAATCTGCTGATTAGCCAAAACTTATGATCAGTAATAGTCGATTTAATCTGGCTTGAAAAAGCAGCTCCAAAAGGCATTTCCAGCATACAAATTTCAGCAGCCAGTATTTCGTCAAGCCAAATAGGCTTAATCAAGCTTTATTTCCTTTCTTTTCTTATCTCTGTAACTTTAACAACCACTATAGCTATCTAATTGGCCCGAGTAATTTCAATAGCAATAAAAATACCTAGAAACACAGATCAACCAGCTACAAACATTAATCAACAATTATAACTATGAATAGCTGCTACTCCTGCAGGATCTCCACTACGAAAGCCTACTGCCTGTGGCGTCTCCAGGGGAGAACCACCAGCGTCTCCTGAGATCCATGCCATGTTGGAACTTAGGACCCTGGGAAAGCAAGGAAGCAGCTCCCCTCCCTGGTAAGCCGCTGTGGTGTGGCAGGCTGCAGCCCCTCTAGGGGGAGAACCACCAGTGTCTCCTGAGATCCATGCCATGTTGGATCTTAGGATGCTGGGAAACCAAGCAAACAGCTGCTTCCGTGCTAAGCAATAGTAAGCCTATTGGTGCACCGGCTGAGAGTCAAACATCCCACTTCTCCTACCCCCTTCCCCTTCCCCCTTTAGCAAATGGGAACCAGAGATCTGAGCATCTCTTGGGAGGTTGACCATAGGAAATAAGGGGGATTTCCTTTAAAAAAAAAAGCCTACTGCATTCTCATCATCACAAATAATTCACTCTCCTATATTGTAGCAATCTACTAAAATCTCAATCTGATCATTAGTTGCTCATCAATACAATAATAAAAATTCTACAGTTAAGCCTAATAATAAAGTACTTCAAGTAATTAAACGAGAAATTCATGTTTCTGGGTATCATTCTGTGGTTAGAGCTCTTGTATAACCAAATACCACTATTATTGCTCCTATAGGCAGGAGGCTTTCTTAGTGGAGATCCTGCAGGAGTAGCAGCTATTCATAGTTACAATTGTTGATTAATGTTTGTAGCTGGTTGATCTGTGTTTCTAGGTATTTTTATTGCTATTGAAATTACTCGGGGCAATTAGATAGCTATAGTGGTTGTTAGAGTTATAGCGATAAGAAAAGAAAGGAAATAAAGCTTGATTAAGCCTATTTGGCTTGACGAAATACTGGCTGCTGAAATTTGTATGCTGGAAATGCCTTTTGGAGCTGCTTTTTCGAGCCAGATTAAATAATAGGAGCCATCATAAAATAAATTAAAAATACTGTAAGATCTAAAAATGACCCACCTTGACTTAAAATGAGTGTACATCCAGGGCCACCACCAATAATCAATGTTAGATTGCCATAAATGGGAGAAGGTTTTTCTGATAAGCACATAAAGCATATGACAAATAACATCCTAAGAATGTGCATAACATTTAAAGTCATAATTCCTACATGGAATTTAACCATTGCTAGTGATATGAAAACCCACTGCTATAATTCAACTACAGAAACAAACCTAATGACCCACATATGAAAATCACACCCATTAATCAAAATCATCAACCACTCATTTATTGACCTTCCAGCCCCATCCAACATCTCAGCATGGTGAAACTTCAGCTACCTTTTAGGAATCTGCCTCAGACTACAAATTGTTACAGGACGATTTTTAGCAATACACTACACCGCAGACACAATCACAGCATTTTCATCCATCACGCATGTCTGCTGAGATGTTAACTATGGCTGATTAATCCGATACCTACACGCCAATGGAGCATCAATATTCTTCATTTTCCTTTGTCTTCACATTGGTCGAGGTATTTACTATGGATCCTACACATTTTTAGAAACTTGAAATACTGGAGTCCTCCTTTTATTTGCAGTTGTAGCGCCTGCTTTCACAGGACACGGGTTACCATGAGGACAGATATCATTCTGAGGTGCGACCGGAATTACAAACCTCCTATTGGCAATTCCATACATTGGAACAACCCTCATTGAATGAGTTTGAGGCAGGTTCATGGTTGATAAAGCCACCCGCACACGATTCTTCACCTTCCACTTTATCTTGCCCTTTATCATCGCAGCCTTATAGTACACCTTTTATTCCTTCACGAAACAGGATCAAATAATCCCTCAGGACTCAACTCTGACTCCAACAAAATCCCATTTCACCCTTATTACACAATTAAGGACATCATAGGGCTCTTATTTATAGTACTAATACTATTATCACTAGTCTTCTTTTCATCCTACCTCCTTGGAGACCCAGACAATTACACCCCAGCTAACCCCCAAAACACTCCTCCACATACCAAACCAGAGTGATATTTCTTATTTGCATACGCAATTCTCCGTTTCATTCCCAACAAACCAGGAGGAGTTTTAGCCCTTGTAGTCTCTATCCTAATTTTAGCTCTATTCCCAATACTGCACCTGTCAAAGCAACGCAGCATAACATTCCATCCTCTCAGGCAATGCCTTTTATGATGGCTGGTAGCCAATCTCCTCATTCTCACATGAATCAGGACAGCCAGTTGAATACCCTTATATCACAATTGGCCAACTAGCATCCATCACTTACTTCTTCATCATTCTAATCCTTTTCCCACTAACAAGAATAGTAGTAAACAAAAATCTGAAAATGAAGAGTGCCAGTAGTATAAACAATTACCCTGGTTTTGTAAACCAGAAATGGAAACAAACCCTTCTCCAGGACACAACTCAAGGAAGAAACAAAAGTCATACCATCAGTACCCAAAGCTGAAATTCTTGTTAAACTATTCCTTGAATTTACACTAAATTACTCCTTACCAACACAGTACACATATTCATATAATGCTCCACCTATGCACAATTAATGCCCCCATATGTACTTCATGCATTAAAGTATGCCCCATTAAAAAATATACGAGTACATAATATATAGAATAAGACATGAACCATTACATGTATAATCAACATTAAACTATTGTCCCCATGGATGTCAAGCCAGTATATTACACTAGCAACGCACATAAACCATTAATAACTACACTCCACTTAACAACCATAACAACACGACTATTTATTACCATAACACCATGATTCTATCTTACACAGACTTTTTGTAAATATATCACAATAATATATTTTAATAACAACTACTGGGGCACCTCCCTTAACGTTACGGAGATGATTGGGACCTCCCATTAATAAACAAGAACTGTTAAACTCAATGCAGGCAGCTGCTTTATTTTCATCAAATGGAGTCCTGTATAATTATCTCACTACACACTAAGGGATTCTTGTTTAATATGCTAGTAATTTTTTATGACCTATGAAAACCCAATCACAATTTTTTTTGTCTTTTTCATTTTTTATCGGTACCAGGGATCGAACCCACGACTGCCTGCTTGCAAGGCAGGCGCTTATGCCACTGAGCTAAATCCCCAGCCTGCAATAACAATATTTATCACATTCTTTTTGAACTATGAAAGACTCTCAAGTCATAATAAGCAATATATGTTTACATTTACACAACCAATTTTAGCAGTATTTTGACTAGTTGGCGAGCCAGGTATAGGCATGCTTTTAAAATCTATAACCCAAATTATATTATGAACAAATGGTCCAAAATACAAAAGAAAAAAGAGAAAACATTGTTGAATTCAAATAAAACACAGGGGGAAAGGAGGATTAGGAGGAGGAGCAAGAAGGAAAGGAGCAGGGATGGGGAAGAAGAGGAGGAAGAAAGGGAGGTCCTGTAAGAGTTTGTACCTTAGGAGAGCAGATTACCATTCAACCTAGGTGTCAGTAGGCTGTACTATCTAGGTTTGTATAGATTCTAGAATTTCACGAAGCAAACAAATCTACTAACATTGCTTTTCTCACACTATATACTCCACAGGATGTACCCATTATTGTATACGGACAAATGATTTTGAGAAAATTTAGCAAAACCATTGTACTGGGAGTGGAAAGCCTTGTGAGAAAACTTTGTTAAGAAATAGGATGTCCAAATGCATAGGTATGAAGTGTGAACCTTAGAAAACAGCCTACTGAAAATGGGTCTAAGCCCTGACTGTATGAATTCAAACTACAAAACTTACCAAAAAAACATGGGACAAAATCCACACTAGGATTGCTTGTGTTGTGCTGGCTAGGACATCAACAGCACAGCACAAGAACGCAAAACTGGACTTCATGAGTATTAAAATCTACTGTGCCTCCAATGTCAGTATGGTCTACAGCCACATGATCCTGAATGTGCTTGATCTCATCTGACATCACTGTTGATAGAGGAAACAGGCTATTAATGGTTTGTATATGGATGCCTCCCCCAAGTCTTACGTGGTAATGAGGATCAGACTTTAGAGAGCTGGTGAATATTTAATGATTGGTTCACTGTCTAGTGCTTGGGTAAGCAATATGAAAGCTATGCATACACTAGGGTGGCTAGTTCCCACAATATAAGGCAGAAAATAAAGCCTGCTCACCACTTGATCTTGCTGTCTTATCCACCATGAACTTCTGTTGAGATAAATTTTTGTGTCTCCAGGAATTTGTCTATATTTAACTACAGAATTGTTTAAAACACTCTCTTGGATTTCTTTTTCTTTTCACAGAATCTGTAATAGTATCCCCTTTCAAGTCTGATCTTTGTTGTCCTCCCTCTTTCTTATTCTGCTTAGCAATAGGTTCATCAGTCTTGTTGGTGTTATTCAAGAGCCAGTTTTAGTTTCATGATTTTATGTGTTGTTTTCTGACTCTATTCTTATTCTCTGTCTGTGTCTCTGTGTCACTGGGCATTGCATCCAGGGAGCACTGAGTTATATCCCTGTTCCCCACTTCACACAAACCCTTTTTCTTTTTTGTCTTTTTTGAGACAGGGTCTCAATGCATTTCGGGTAGGCCTTGAGCTCACTTTGTAGCCCAGGCTGGTCTTGAACTTGCAACGATCTTCCTGCCTCCGCCTCCCGAGTGCTGGGATTACAGGCGTGAGCCACCATGTATGGCTACAAACCCTTTTTCAAACAAGTCCATGATAAGTTGCCCAGACTAACCTTGAGCTTGCAGCCCTACTGTCTCATCCTCCCTGTTTGGGTTAGCAAACCCAGCTACTGAGTTTATGTCTTATGTATTTTCTCCCTTGTGCTATCTTTGGATTTCATATGTTGTTAGTTTTCTGGTTCTATAGTTCAGTTTCTGGTTTTAATTTTGTTCATTTTTAATGCAAGAATAGGCAGTTGTACATTTTCTCTCTGATTTCTACTTTTGCTGCATTTGATGTGTTTTGTATTCAGTGCTTTCCTGCCCATCCAACTCAAGTTATTTGCTCCTTTTCTTTGACCCATTGGTTATTGAAGGACACACTGGTTTATTTCCATATATCTGTCAATTTTCCTTCTGCTGATTTCATACTTTTTCCATCATGGCCAGAAAATAGTTTTATGTGAGCCTCAATTTTAAAGAGTGTATTTAGATCGTTTTTGAGCTGCTGTTTGGTATGTTGTGGAGAATATTTCATGTGACTTGAGGAAGATGAGTTCCTTGCAGTTGTTGGGTGGTGTGTTCCGCATCTATGTGTGAGGCCCAAGTAAGAATAGTGTTCTCCAAGTCCTGAATTTGCATTATAATCCTGTTTATAGTTGCTTCATGCAATACAGACAATGGGTTACTGCATGTTAGAAAGTATACATTCTTGCTGCCCTAGACTTTTTCCCAATGTGTGATATTTTTCTCTTCAAGTCTCTTTGACCTCACATCTATGACACTGATACATGCACGTCAGATCATTTGTGGTTCCTGTTTGGACGGAGTATTGTTTCCCAAAATTTAATATCAAATTTGTTCTTTCTTTTTATCTAACATTTTGGGTCTTTCCATGAAGCAAGCCCAGCTATGCTGATGGGTAAGAGCCTCAGGCAGAAGAGAAACCACAGCTTCCTGTGAGCCAACCAGTGCCCAGGCTGAAAAGGCAGAAGAGCATCCCCACCCTGCTCCACTGACTCAGAGCACTCAAGGTGAGATGATAACAGCCTAGGGGAAGGGAATAGCTTAGTGCTGGTGCTGTTTGGTTGATTCTGCAGGCCTGGGCTGGTGGTCTGGGCATCTGCTTGGAGGATGGCATGCACATCATATAAGCTGTGGGGGATGTCCTCCTGTCTTGTTTTTGAAATGCAATGTCTTGTTCCATTTTACTGTTTTGTTTTGTCCCTATATCTCATAACCAAGGCGCTATTTTAAAGATAACAATGTGCGATGTTCTTTTGTTCCAATGTATTGTTTTGTTTTGTTCAGTGTTATGTTTTCATTGGTTTTCTTCTGTTTTTTTTTTGTTTGATTTTGCTATGTTGATCATATAGTTGTGAACATAGCAAGATATATTATAGGAGGCATTGCTGATTTCCTATTAGTCTGTTTTGAAGTTCAGTACAACTTTCACTGCTTTGTTTTGATTGACTTTATTGTTTTGTTTTTTGTGGGGGTTCTGTTCTGTTTAAAATAAAATTAAAAATAAAATAAAATAGAATTGAATTACAAAAATTTAAAATAAAATTAAAATCAATTAAAAAATAAAATTATAGGTTGTAGTTAGCATATAGATGATTTTGTTTTTTTGAACCAATCTACCAGTTTTTGGTTGCACTTTCACCTAGAGGGTTTAAATTAGATACACTTAAATTAACTACTGGGTGGTGGGGCAAAGATGGTGGATAGACGACAGCAGGCTACAGAGGCTCCCTGATATAGTCAACTTAGAATTCAACATAATACATTGTGGGAGCTCCAAACAGAGGGAGATGAATTCTCTCATCCCAAGAAGAAACTAAGGTGAGAAGAACCAACCAAACATACAGTCCTGGTGCTATTATTGGAACAGCTAAAAGATCAGTGCTCCCACTGCAGCAGGCAACTTGCCCAGCTTTCCGAGGTCCCACTGCTTTGACTCTTTGGAGGCTCAGTCACACTGAGGTCGGGGTCAGCCAGCTGAACAGACAGCTGAGGTGGCAGGGAGCCTGCATCGACCCGTGGTGAGTGACAGGAGTAGAGCCATTCCACAGAAAGGGGGGCTCCAGTGAAGGACATTCTTGGACCGGGCAGGACTGGCAAGAACAAAAGGCAGCAGTGACTTCAGTCAGTTGTTCCCTTCCTGAATGGGATTGGTGGAGTGACTAGGCCTGGGTCACTCAACCTTGCTAAGACCCAATAGGTTATCCAAAATCAATTCCCTAAGGTGGTAGCACACACTAACACAGTGAAGCCTCAGAAGTTTGACTGACTCGGAGGGGAGGCAGTGCATAGTAATACAGTGCAGGTCTAAGCAGCTTGAATGATCCAGAAGGGAGGGGCCAGCATATGCTGCCCCTGTCTGCAACTCATTAGCACACTGCAGTGGGAAGAGTCACTTAGCTAGCGTGCTTCAGAAGAATTGCAACCAAAAAAGAAAGAAACTATGGCCTCTTGGAAGAAACAAATAAAATGGAAAGAGGAAGCAACAACAAAAAGTCCCCAGGTCCCAACCCTGAGAACATTAACCCATGACAGGTAAAAACAAAGGAGAATGAGAGCAGCAAACAAGCAATATCACATACGGCACCAGTGGACATAGAGAGATATCTTTGGGACCTCATAGATGAGTTCAAAAGTGAAATAGTTAGCCAAGTAATACAAGATATAAGAAGATTAATAAAAGAAATGCTAAGCACCCCTCAAGCAGACACAGATGGAAGAAGAGAGGAACTCAAACAAAGGAGAGAACCATTTGATGAAGAATATAAACAAAGGGACTGGGGATTTAGCTCAGTAGCTCAGTGGCATAAACACCTGCCTTACAAGTGTGCAGTTGTGAGTTCGATCTCTGGTACTGACAAAAAAAAAAAAAGAATATAAACAAAATGTAGAATACATGAAGCAGCTTCAAAGGGATTTCCAGGAAATTAAAAACTCTATGGAAAGATGTCAAATCTGCTTGAAAGAACTAAGGATATATTATGCAAACTGGAGGACAGTTTTGCAATGTGGGATTATGAAAGGAAGAACTTTTTAAAAATAACAAGGAAACAAGCAGTAACAATACAAAGCTAGAAGAGGACAAGAGGATCTACAACTTGAGAATAAAGAATGTGAATGAAGAAGCAGGGGTACAAACAAAGGAACTACAAAGACTATTCACAGAAATAATTAAGGAAAACTTCCCAAACATAGGAAAAGGAAATGATATTCTGATATATGAGGCATACAGAACTCCAGCCACCTACAACCAAAACAGAGCAACACCTAGGAATATAATAATCAAGATCCCAGAAATTCAAACTAAGTACAGAATGTTAAAAGCTGTTAGAAACAAGAAACAGATGACCTATAATGGAAAGTCCATCAGAATATCGGGAGACTTCTTGATACAAACCATCAAGTCAAGAAGAGCCTGGAGCGAAATATTCCAAAAAATTTCCTGAAAGAAAATAACCTCAAACACAGATTGATATACCCTGCTAAACTGTCTCTGGAAATTAATGGAGAAACAAGATGCTTCCAAGACAAAGAGGGACTTGGGAAATTCACAACCACCAATCCAACTCTACAGAGAATACTGCAGGGCATTCTAGAGAGAGAGAGAAAAGTATGAGGATTCCAGGAACAGTGGCAGAGAGGCCTCAATGAATGGAGCAGAACACGGAATGAAGAAGATAAGCAGACAACTGATGGCAAAAAAAGAACATAACAGAAATGAGGCAGAGAAGGTTGGTTATCATCTCTAATATAGATGGCCTTGATACACTAAATTGAAAAAAAAAAAAAAGAACCACACGTGGAGTAGATCAGGAGTCAAGGTCCACTGAGATGCTATTTATAGGAAATATAAATACCTTGAAAAAGAGTACCTGGACTGAGACTCAAATATGAGAAAACAATGCTCTATGTGACAGAGAGCCAGAGAGTAATAGGGGCAACTAGACCAGTGTTTGTGGATAAGTTGGAAAGACAGGATTTAATTGGTAACAGAATACTATTAGAGATCAAATCCAGAAGAGAGAAGGTTCAGAACCACTTAGGTAAATAGCAGGTTCCCTCCCCACCCCCCTCCGCAATTTAAAATCATGGGTCTTGGTGAGACCCAAAAATGCACAGTGTATCCTGTGGAAGTGAAAGAGGAGGGAGAGTTTTAAAAAAGATGGCAGAAGATATTGTTAGTAGTGTATCATGATTTAAAACCACATTACTCTGCTTACCACTCTGCTTAGATAGATTTTATTCTCTTTTTTGGATAGATTTTATTGTGTCCCAGTTTGTCTACATGCATTGGACTTGAGGGCAAAGACAGCTATCCCAAAAACATAAGGATATAGCACACTAATCATCTTTAATTTCCTATTATCTTAATCTGGAGCCCTGTATGAATCACTGTTTTACCATGATTCTAGTTAAATCTCGATTGTTTCATTGCTGTTTGGTATAGATAGATTTTATTCAAAACTGATATGATTGATAGTATCAAGTCTGAGAGTATAGCAACTACATTGAAGATGAAAAGACTCTACGATATACATTCTGGTTTTATAACTGCCTGTTTTTGAAGTTTTATCCTACATGCAAAATTGTGTTTTTATTAGTACTGTTATGTACTGATATATTCAATTACACTATGTCTGATGATATAGCCAATTCTATTGAAGACAACAAGAGACAACACAGGAACTATGGTAGAACTCCTTGTGCAATGGTCTTATATGTCTTTTTCATTTCATGTGTTTATAGGAATATGTTTTGTTTTGTTTTGCTTTTTTTGTTTCTCCCTCTAATATAGAAAGGATAGAAATACATGTTAAGACTCACGCATGTGTAGAATCTATAAACAGTTTATGAGAACTGATCATATGACACATGATGAAATGAACAGACACTTTGAAGAAAAAGAGACACTAAAGTACCCAGTGCTGATCCTGGAGTGTGCTAATGTGACACCCAGCAATAGTATTATTCTTTGTTCAAAGTGATATTAGACTGCTTGGGTTTGTTCAATTTCAACATAATTGAAGATGTGGATAACTGCATGTATGTTTAAATGTATAGGATTGGTAACCATATTTATAAGTTTTTGTTGGGTAGTTGAACAGAACTGATTGCAGTCTCACTGTTTGAATCCCCACTTTACATTCTCGACTTTAGTATCCTGAATAACTATTTGTAAGATGACAATCTGTAATCATCAACTACTGATTTCTGTATATTTTTTTCTCTGAACGTATGTATTATTTCTACCCATTTTCTGTTTTGTTTAGTCTTTCTTTAAATAAAATTTAAAAAAGAAAAACAAATTAACTACTGATAGAAAAGAAAGGCTTCTACCATTTATCTGTGTGTCTTGCACATCATACCCTTTAACAACTCCTTTATTATGTATGTTTTGCATTATTATCTTCTTGCCTTTATTGGCTATTTTTGTGTCCAATTTGGATACCTTTTGCTTTCCTTTTCTGCACTTTTCTCTATTTTCTCATTGGCCAACCTGAATATCATAAATATTAAAACCTAGTTTGAACAATAAATTTATAATCTGTAGTCTACAAAATATGTTCTGATCTATCTCTATCCTTCCAGCATTATATTATTAATGTCCCAGATTCCAAGTTTATACATTGTGTACTTATTAACATAGTTATTATTGGTTGTTTATTCATTGGTGTTTTAAATTAATGCAAGAATAATAAATATGGGAGGAGAAAATCACACAAAGGAATAAACAGGAATTACAAACCCACAATTCAACAATGCCAACATTAATAAACACCTGTGTACTCAACCTGCCTAGTGTTGGGTGTTTCTTTACAGCTTTGAGTTACTGTCTGGTGCAAGTTCATTCCAGACCGACTGGTCCTCCACCACCTCAATGAAGGTGAGTCCACTGTTAATGAAGTCCTCTGCTGCATTTTCCTGGCATTGTCTTGACTTCTTCATTCATGTCAAGTAGTTTGGCCAAATGGAAAAATTCTGTGGAACACTTTTATCTTTTTTCACAACTTAAACATATTATCTCATTATCCTTTGATCTGAATGGCCTCTAATGAAAAAGTAGCTAGAAATGAGTAAGGAAACATGGAGCTCTTCTTGCATGGGATGAGTCGCTTTCTTTACTACTTTTAAACTTTTCACTGTAGTGCCCTCCTTGGACCTAGTGGCCCTGAGCCCGTCCTGCCTAATATATGCCCCCAGATACCCGCGGATCTGGAGGTAAGCGGAGATCAGTGCCCAGCGCGCTGGGAGGAGGGAGCCAGCAGACGAGGCAGTAGTGGGGGCGTTGGAGCCCCTCCTAGGGCCCTCAAGGGATTTAACTTGTGTGCACCCTGAGGATAGGCCAATGGACATGTAATCCTCAGAACGCACAGAGACATCTGGGACTTGTAGTCCATCTTCTTCCAGCTCAGGGTCGGGAGGCAGAGGAGGGAAGTGTGGGCTGGAGTCTTTAGCAGCATTTAGACCAGTGTTCTGGGCATGATGGGGCAGGCAGGGCTGGCCGATGAGGTCCCTCAGACGGGCATCATCCTGGTCTGGTGCCATCCAAGCTGCAGGTGGGGAGAGGAGAGGAGTGTATCTTTCTGGCCACCTCGGACAACCCCTGCCCCACTACCCGGTTAATTAGGTTCAGTTGAAAGGTACAGGAGTTTGACAGTAAATCTGCAAAGAGTTTGGCAGTCACTGCCCACAGACACCAGCTGGACACGCAATTATCGGTCTGTTGTACTTGGTCACAGTTCTCTGTGTTAAAGCCAGCACGGTTGTCACATTTCTGGCATCCAACGTTCCATGGGACTTTTCTTTCTTGTGAATTTCAAAGCCCGGGCCACCAGAGTATCCCTGTAAACTACTCAAGCTCACATATCAGTGACTAGTGTCTTACAATTCTTCCTGCTTCTTGATTCAGAAATAACAGCAACCTGGGTGTTTGAAAGTCTGTCTGCTTTCAGCTCTATCCTGAAGCTCCTAGGTTTTTTTGCAGGGTGGGGAGAGCTTCGCTGGAGTAAGCCCTGCAGAGTGTATTGAGGCTTGTATGTTGGTAAAGTCTCCAGCTGTCTGACACTTAACTATGAGTACTGCTGTTGGCTTCCTCCCATAGCTGTGGCACTGAGGGTCAGTCTCCCCACTATTGCTAGCCCAGCTAGTATGGGCATTATCCCTGGGTCACATTTTTGACATCACTACCAGGTATGTGTAGGTCCTTGTCATGAATACATAGGAGAGGTCAGGTACCAGGAAAGCAAGTGCACAAAGACTCATTTTCGTGCTATCAAACCCTTGATGTAACCCATCAGCACAAAGAAAGAAAGTTCCAGAGGGGAGACTGACACTCAACACACGTGTACAGTCAGCAGAAGCACCTGACCCTTACTGGACCCTAAATAGCAGGACGTGTTTCCCCACACCACTGCTGGAGGGGGCTGGAGTAGGCCACCAGGAGCCCTGGTTGCATGAAGTTTAGAATTGTTGTGGAAGAGCCCTGAAGCTCCATAGGAAAGGACTGAGGGACTCAGAGTGAACAGGCTTTACCTAAGTCTGGGTTCACTTGTCGGAGGACCCAGTGGGTACCATTAATCATAATCAGTAGGTCAGGAGTTGGGGTTTCTGTATGATTTGTAACAGGTGCAGGGGCCAGTGGAAACACCAGTGGTCTTGGGGAAGGTATCCTAATGCAGGATGCGGATGCAGAGCGCATTTAGACCTTTATAAGTTTTTTTCTTTCTAATTTATTTTATTTAAAAGGAAAAAGAGAAAAAAACCAAACAAAACAAAGTGGTGTAAGGGTAAAAGTAATACAGAACTACAAAAAAAAAAAAAAGTAAGAAATCACCAGTTAATACATTACACATTATCATCTTAGAAATAGTTGCTCAAATCACAGTATCAAAGAATACAAAGTGGACATTCAAACAGTGAAACTGCAAACAGTTGTGTTCAATGATCCAACCAAAAACATTAATATGGTCAGCTATTTAACACCCCTAAACACACTTGCTGTTGTATCCTTTAGAGCTCTTTTTTCCCTCTCTTTTTTTACAACATTTTGGGTTTTATTACTCCTTAGTGCTTATTACTTTTTTGGGGGGGGAGAGAATAAAGTCAAATATGGCAAAACAAAGCTGTCAGTCAAAACCAAGGATAGACATAGCACATGATGTAAAACAGAGTACAAGATTATCAACAATGGTTATCAACGATGTCTCTTGTTTCCTTAAAAAGAATTGTCTATCTGATTAGGCATTATAAAGTGAACAAAACAGTAGAGAACAAGACCAATAAAACTTAGGCATTTTAAACATTACAGGACTTCCAAAGGAGACAATAGTCAAACCAGAATGGGCATCTTAGTGAATCTTATTGCCTTCAAAGTAGTTGCCTATACCCTCAAACTTGATAGTATCATACAGAATGGAACAGAGTCTAATCAGTCAAAACAAGATCGTGGGAGTATTACAGGACTTCAAAACAAGTTAATAGGAAATCGAAAAAAGTTACTATTATATATCCAGCTAGTTTTTTTTTAATTTTTCCCCTTAATTAAAACAAACATAAGAAATAACTAAATAATTTTTTTAAAGAATAAGGGAGAGATTGAGATAAAACAGGACATAACAATATAACAATACAGGTCAAAGCATGACTGTTTCAGCAACCTAGTGCTTTACCACCAAATAACCCGACTTAATAGTAGTTACAATAGTGTCTGTCTTTTTCTTGAAATATTTGAATAAAACTTCATATACTATAGCTTCAAATATTTCCATATCAAGAAGCCCAGAATAAAGCCTTTCCAATTAATAAGTGAAAACTTTATAAGGCTTCAAGGCCACATAATGGGGAATCATGATTACCACATATTTTTATATATTTGAATCATTACCTACATTAGGGAAACTATTCGGTATTCACACATTCGAGATTGATTTATTTCACTTATGAGTATGGTCTCAAGCTGCGCCCATTTATTGATAAATATCTCAATGTGATCCTTCTTTATAGCTGAATAATACTCCATTGTATAGAAATACCACACTTTTTTATCCATTCCTCAGTTTATGGACACTTGGGTTGTTTCCAAGATCTGGCGATTACAAATTGTGCTGCTATAAACATAGGTGCACATATATCACTATGGTATGATGCTTTCAGTTCTTCTGGGAATATGCCTAGAAGTGGAATAGCTGGAATAAATGGGACTTCCAATCCCAGCTTTTTGAGAAATCTCCAGACTGACCTCCACAAAGGTTGTACCAATCTATACTCCCACCAACAGTGCAGGAGAGTTCCTTTTTCCCCACAGCCTCTCCAGCATTTGTTGTTGTTTTTCTTGATCCTTTCAGGAGCCATTCTTTCAGGAGTGAGATGGCATCTCAGTGTGGTTTTAATTTGCATTTCTCTAATGACCAATGATGATGAACATTTTTTCATGTATTTATTTGCCATTTGTATTTCTTCATCTAAGAAGTGCGAATTCATCTCAGATGCCCATTTTTGGATTGGTTCTTTGAATTTTGGGGGTCTGAGTTTTTTTAATTCTTTATATGTTTTAGACAAGAGTCCCTTGTCTGAGAGAGAGTTCACTAAAATCTTTTCCAGTTTGTGGGTTTTCTTTTCACTATGCTGGAGATTTCTTTTGACATGCAGAAACTCTTTACTTAGAAGTGGTACCAGTTATTGATTCTGGAAAGTATTTCCCGTGTGGTTTGAGTCCTGTTCATGAATTCTCTACCTACTCCTATGTCTCCAAGGTTTCTACCCAATTTGTCTTCCAATAGATTTAGTGTTTCTGTTTTAATATTCAGATCTTTGACCCATTTGGATTTTAATTTAGTACATGGTGATAGACATGGGTCTAGCTTTAGTTTTTGGCAAATGGAGAGCCAGTTTTTCCAGCACCATTTATTATAGAGACTGTCATTCTTCCAGTGAACCTGCTTGGCTCCTTTATCAAAGATAAGATGGTTGAGTGTGGTTGTAGTTGTGGTTGTATCTTCTAATCTATTCCATTGATCGTCGGCGCTGTTTTGATTCCAATACCATGTTGATTTTACTACTGTTGCTTTGTAGTATAACTTCAAGTCAGGGTTTGTGATGCCTCCTGCCTTGCCTTTGCTGCTTAGAATTGCCTTTGCCATTCTAGGTCTCTTCTTGCTCCAGATGAATTTTAGCAGTGATTTCTCTAGATCTATAAGTTATGTTGATGGTATTTTTATTGGGATTGCATTGAATCTGTATAACAGTTTTGGGAGAATGGCCATTTTCACAATGTTTGTTCTTCCTATCCATGATCAAGGGATGTTTTTCTGAGATCATCTTCAATTTCTTTTTTCAGTGTATTATAATTTTCCCTGTATAGGTCTTTCACTTCTTTCATAAGAGTAATTCGTAAATATTTCATTTTTTGCTTGCTAATGTGAAGAGTGTGGTTTCTCTTATTTCCCTCTCTGTGATTTTGTTGTTAGTGTATAGAAATGCTATTGATTTCTGAGTATTGATTTTGTATCCAGCTACATTATTGAATTTATTTATTGTATCTAAGAATCTTTCAATGGAGTTTAGGGTGTCTTCTATGTAGAGTATCATGTCATCTGCAAACAATGATAATTTAACTTCTTTTTTTCCTATCTTTACCCCTTTTATTTCTCTCTCTTGCCTAATTGTTCTGGCTAGTACTTCCAGTACTATATTAAATAGGAGTGGTGATAAAGGACATCCTTGTCTTGTGCCTGATTTTAAAGTAAAGGCTTTCAATTTTTGGCCATTTAGTATGATGCTGGCTGTTGGTTTGTCATAAATGGCCTTTATTATATTGAGGTAAAGACCATCTATTCCAATTTTCTGTGAAGTTCTTATCATGAATAAATGTTGGACCTTATCGAAGGCTTTTTCTGCATCTATAGAAATGATCATGTGATTCTTATTTTTGGCTTTATTGATATGGTGGATTACATTTATTGATTTGCGTATGTTGAACCATCCTTGTATTCCTGGGATGAATCCCACTTGGTCATGGTGTATAATCTTCTTGATGATTTGCTGCACCCTGTTTGCCAATATTTTATTGAGGATTTTTGCATCTGTGCTCATTAGGAAGATTGGTCTATAGTTCTCTTTTTTAGTTGGGTCTTTCTCAGGTTTTGGTACTAGAGTAATATTTGCTTCCAGGAATGACTTAGGAAGGATTGCTTCCCTTTCAATTTCATTGAAGAGTTTGAGGAGTGTCGGCATTAGGTCTTCTTTGTATTTCTTGTAGAATTCTGCAGTGAATCCATCTGGGCCTGGGCTCTTCTTTGTAGGTAAGGACTTAATTAGATTTTTCAATTTCATTAACAGAGATTGGGTTATTCAACAGTTTTACATCCTCTTGATCTAGCTTTGGTACTTCATATGTTTCTAAGAATCTCCCTATTTCTTCCGTGTTATCAAATCTTTGAGAGTAGAGGTTTTTGAAATAGGTGTTGATGATCTTCTGTATTTCTATTGGGTCTGTAGTGATTTCTCCTCTTTCATTCCTTATTGCATGAATTTGAGCTTTTTCTTCCCTTTTAAAAATAAGGTTGGCTAGGGGCTTATCGATTTTATTTATTCTTTCAAAGAACAAACTCTTTGATTCGTTGATTCTTTGGATTGTTTTCTTAGTCTCTATTTCATTGATTTCTTCTCTGATTTTTATAATTTCCTCTCTTTTTATGGCTTTGTGCTTGACTTGCTCTTCTTTTTCTAGCTGTTTGACCTGTAGCATCAAGTTATTTATTTGCATTCATTCTGTTTTCCTGATGTGTGCACTCAGTGCAATAAATTTTCCTCTGAGGATGGCTTTCATTGCACCCCACAAATTCTGGTAAGTTGTATCTGCATTTTCATTTTCTTTTAGGTATTGTTTAATTTCTTTTTTAATTTCTTCTGTGAGCCACTGATTACTCAAGAGTGTGTTATTCAGTTTCCATGTGTTTGCGGGATTTTTACAGTATCTTTTATCATTAATTTCAAATTTCAGTGCGCTATGATCCGATAACATGCAAGGGGTGATTTCAACTATTTTGCATTTCTTTAAATATGTTCTTTGAGCTAATATATGGTCTATTTTAGAGAATGATTCATATACTACTGAGAAGAACGTGTATTCTGATGTTGTTGGGTGGAACATTCTGTATATGTCTGTCAAATCCATTTGTTCGCAGGTGTGATTCAGTTCTGTTATTTCTTTGCTCATTTTCTGTCTGGTTGATCTGTCCCTTGGTGTCATTGGTGTATTAAGGTCTCCTGTTACAATTGTGTGACTGATAATTTGAGTTTTCATTTCTGTTAATAGTTGTTTTATATAACTGGGTGCTCTGGAGTTTGGTGCATATATATTTAAGGTAGTTATCTCTTCCTCTTGGAGTTTTCCCCTAATGAGTATGTAGTGACCTTCTTTGTCCTTTATGGTCATTGTTGGTTTAACATTCACATTGTCTGCAAACAGAATGGCTACTCCTGCTTTTTTTTTTTGGATTCCTGCTGCATGAAGAATTGTTTTCCATCCTTTGACTTTCAGTCTGTGAGTATCCTTCTGGTTTAGATGGGTTTCCTGTAAACAGCATATGGATGGATTTTGTTTCTTGATCCATTCTGCTAGTCTGTTTCTTTTGATTGGTGCATTGAGGCCATTTACATTAATGGTTATTACTGCTAAATGCTGGTTTATTCTTGACATGTTATCACTCTGCTGTTGCATCTTTCTCTTTCTGTTCTGTTTAATTATCTGCTTTGCTTAGTGGTTTTTTCCTTTGTGTATCTAAACAGTCTTTCAATATTTTTTGCAGGGTTGGTTTGGTGTTCATGAAGTTCTTCAGCTGTTCTTTGTCATGGAAGTATCGTATTTCACCATCAATTTTGAATGATAGTTTTGCAGGATACATCAGTCTATGTTGGAAATCATTTTGCTTTAGGATCTGGAATACTTCACTCCATGCTCTTCTTGACTTTATTGTTTGTGCTGAGAAGTCTGCTGTGGTTCTGATAGGTTTTCCTTTATAAGTGATCTGTCTTTTCTCTCTGACAGCTTTTAATAATCTATCCTTGTGTTGGATTTCTTGGATGGTGATTATTATTGTCTGGGTGTAGTTTTATTTTGGTTATGAGTATTTGGAGTTCTATATGCTTCACTGATCCTGATGTCAGTTTCTGATCTCATGCTTGTGAAATTTTCAGCTATTACTTCCCTAAATATCCTCTTTCCATCCTTTATGTTGTCTCCTTCTTTTTCATTAATCCCTATCATTCTTACGTTATTTTTCTTTGCATCATCTTGCAGTTGTTGAATTGTTGTTATTTTTAAAAGATCTTTCCTTTCCTGTTCACTAGCTGCAATCCTGTCTTCAAGGTCTGAAATTCTATCTTCACTTTCGTTGAGGCAATGTTTACAACTTTCAGTGGAGTTTTTGATTTCCTGTATATCTCTGTGCATCTGCATTATGCATTCTGTTTGTTTCTTATATTGCTCATCTAGGGATTCTATCTTTTTGTTTAGTTCCTCCAATTTTTAAACTGTGTTTTCTTTAGATATATTCAGAATCTCTTTCACTTCTTTTATTGTTTCTTCTTTTACCTGGGAGATTATTTCGAGTTTAAATTCCTTTAAAGCTTCCTGGAGTTGCTTGTTAATTTCAGCAGCTATTTTGACCGATATTTGAGGTGAATGGCATATATTTTCTTCAATATACATTGCTCCTAGGGTTTCTTGAGATGGGCTGGAGGTTTGAGGTTGTAATTTGGTCTTTCATTTTGTCATTTTCCTATATTTCTGTGTTTCAAGTGTTATTTGAAAGCTTCCTCAGGGTCTGTTGGAAATCTCCTTCTATGTTCGCAGCTCCTGAGATCCTGACACCCCGTTTCCCCAAGCCACTGGTCCTGTAGAACCAATGGCCCTCTTCTGCTTGTTTAGAACTCTGTAGTTTCAGATAAGCTGGGCTTCAGGGACACTGTGCCCCCACCTGCTTGTTGGAAGCTCCATGTGCAGCTGGGATAGGGAGGCGGATGTAGATGCCTCAAACCCACTTATCCACTTCACTGCACCTGGAAGCCTGAAGGGTTCCGAACAGTTTGGGCATTGGGCAGAGTGCACTGAGCACTTACCACAGGCTGTGGGGCCTCTGGAACCTGCGATGCTCCCCTGCTTGCTGAGATATCTACAGTCCTCCAGACACATGGGGAGGTGGATGCAGGTGCCCCCGACCTTTATAAGTTTTAAAACAAGCCCTGGGTCCAGTCCCTGTCCACCCACCTGGACTCTTTTCTCTTGGCCTGACACCCCATCTCGATAAGAGGAATCTGGGGCAGTACACTGTAATGGGTGAAAGCTCCCCTCCTGCAGGTTGTACTAGAAGGGAGCACAGTTGAAAGACCATCCTTGGTTCTTGGTTCTTCCCCAGTTGTTACAGTTCCATGTGTGACAGAATGGAGATGTTAAAGGAGGCAGGAAGTGTTTTTTAACCTGTTGTCATTCCAGACAGACATACTTATTATTGGAATTGTATTCTCATTCCCAATCCAACCCTCCACCGCCTGAGGGAAAACGGCAGTTTCTCAAGTCTGGAAAGTTAGCCTATATTGGGCATGCATCAAAAACAAACAAACAAACAAACAAACAAACAAACTTATTTTAGACTGTGAGGAGACCCATCTGGTTTGATTAACTATTGTTATGGGACATGCATCTTCCATCTGAACCTGGAACTTTTTTCTATTTAAAGAGAAAAAAGAGAGGACATTAAATAACAAAGCAGTAAAAGGGTACAATACAGAATTTCAAGAAAAAAATATACAGTAAGAAATCACCAGTTAATAGGTTACATATTATCTTCCCAGAAACAGTTGTCCAAATTACAAAATTAAAGCATATAAAGTGGACATTCATACAGTGATATTGGAGACAGTTCCGTTCAATCATCCAACAAAAGCTAAGTAATATGGTTTTTCATCCTACACACTCGAACATACCTGCAGTTATATCCCTTAGCCCATCTTCCTTTCCTTTCTTTTTTACAATAACAATTAGACTTTTTGGGTTTCATTATTCCCACAGTTCTTATACTTTTTTGAAGAGAATAAGACCAAATGTGACTAAGCAAAACAGAGTCAGTTAGAACAGAAGGGTGGACATAGTACATGATGCAAAAATAGAATACCAGATGATCAAAAGTGGTTACCATTGTGGCCCTTGCTATTTTTAAGTTGAGTTGCCTATATCATCAGGTATAATAGAATTAATCAAAACAGAACAGAACAAGACCAATAAAACCTACACTGGAGACCTTACAGGACTTCAAAAAAAGGATAATAGTCAAACCATAATGGGCAGCATAGTATATCTTATTGCCTTCAAAGTGGATGCCTATACCCTCAAACTTGATACTATCAAACAAAATAGAATATAGAATAATCAGACAGAACAAAATGGAGAGAGCAATACTGGGGCTCAAAGCAGGTTAATACCAAAACAAAAAAGTTATTATAATATGTCCTGCTATTTTTAATTTAGTTTTCTCTTAATAAAAATGAGAGAAAATAGATTAATTTAAAAAAGGGGGGAGATTGAGATAAGAGAGGACACTGTAACAGAACAACGCAGGTCAGAACCAAACAATTTAAGCATCATTGCGTTTCACCATGAGATAATCTAACATAATAGGAGTCGCCATAGTGCCTCTTTCCTTGAATTGTTTGAGTGTAACTTCATATGCTATAGCATCAAGCGTATCAAGACCGTGTGAAGCCATTCAAGAGAATGCAAAATTACAGGGTATCTAGAACCAGCTAATAGAAAATGAACAATGGTTTCTATACTATTTCTTTGCCTATAAAGAATTTTGTTTATACTATCGCATATAGTGAAATATAGTAAGATATAACATGTTAAAACCAGTGGAAACAGATGTATCACATCTTGATGGGACTTCAAAACAAGATAATATTAAATCAGAACTAGCTTTTATGTTGTATTGTTTTCTTCAAAATAGCTATTCGTACTATCACAGATATTAAAATTGAACAACCCAGGTTAAAACCATTCGTCTTTAGTTCTCTTTTTCAGTTGGGTCCTTCTCTGGTTTTGGTACTAGAGTAATATTTGCTTCTAGGAACGATTTAGGAAGGATTGCTTCCCTTTCAATTTCATTGAATAGTTTGAGGAGTGTTGGCATTAGGTATTCTTGGTACTTCTTGTAGAATTCTGCAGTGAATTCGTCTGGGCCTGGGCTCTTATTTGTAGGTAAGAATTTAATTACATTTTTGATTTCATTAATAGAAATTGGGCTATTCAGTAGTTTTACATCTTCATGACCTAGCTTTGGTACTCCGTATGCTTCTAGGAATCTGTCCATTTCCTCTGTGTTATTAAACCTTTAAGAGTAGATGTTTTTGAAATAGGTGTTGATGATCTTCTGCAGTTCTATTGGGTCTGTAGTGATTTCTCCTTTTTCATTCCTTATTGCATGAATTTGAGTTTTTTCTTCCCTTTTTAAATAAGGTTGGCTAGGGGCTTGTCAATTTATTTATTCTTTCAAAGAACCAACTCTTTGATTCATTGATTCTTTGGATTGTTTTTTTTCCTCTCTATTTCATTGATTTCTGCTCTGATTTTTATAATTTCTTCTCTTCTTTTGGCTTTGGCTTGACTTGCTCTTCTTTTTGTAGATGCTTAAGGTGTAACATCAGGTTATTTATTTGTATTCATTCTGTTTTCCTGATGTGTGCACTCAGTGCAGTAAATTTTCCTGTGAGTACAGCTTTCATTGTATCCCACAGATTCTGGTAAGTTGTATTTGTGTTTTCATTTTCTTGTAGGTATTGTTTAATTTCTTCTTTAATTTCCTCTGTAACCTACTGGTTACTCAAGAGTGTGTTATTCAGTTTCCATCTGTTTGTGGGAATTTTGCAGTATCTTTTATCATTAATGTCTAATTTCATAGTGCTATGGCCTGATAGCATGCAAAGGGTTATTTCAGCCCTTTTGCATTTATTTAGATATGTTTTGTGAATTAATATATGGTCTCTTTTAGAGAATGACCCATGCACTGCTGAGAAGAATGTTTAGTCTGTTGTTGTTGGGTGGAATACTCTGTATATGTCCATTAAGTCCATTTGTTCACAGGTGTGATTCAGTTCTTTTATTTCTTTGCTGATTTTCTGTCTGGTTGATCTGTCCACTGGTGTCAGTGGTGTGTTAAGATCTTCTGTTAGAATTGTGTTACTCTTAATTTGGTTCTTCATTTCTGTTAGTACTTGTTTTATATAACTGGGTGCTCTGGTATTTGGTGCATATATATTTAAGATAGTTATCTAAGTTTTCCCCTAACCAACATGTAGTGACCTTCTTTATCCCTTCTGATCCCTTCTTATTATTGACTTGAAGTCCACATTGTCTGCAAACAGAATAGCCACCCCCACTTTTTTTTGTTGCTGTTGCATGAAGTATTGTTTTCCATCCTTTGACTTTCAGTCTGTGGGTATCCTTTTGGGTTAGATGGGTTTCTTGTAGACAACATATGGTTGGATTTTGTTTCTTGATCCATTCTGCAAGTCTGTTTCTTTTAATTGGTGCATTGAGACCATTTGCATTAATGGTTATAACTGTTATGTTTGAACCTGGAACTTTTAATGCCCTGAATTTCCATACATTCCTAAAACGTTACTACATGTAATTTATAGGAGTGTCATTTTTGTCTTACATGTTGGCAAATAAGATAAGCATCCCAAGAATTATGTTCATATAATATAGGACAAAGGTAGCCCTTCTCTGTGGCTCTCAGTTGCTAAAGCTATAGACTAGAGAATGCTAACAACCATTGAGATTAATGGGAGATATGGAATCCGAAACCAGGTAGAGTAACAATACATTGGATATATATAACTTGACAAAAACAGATCAAGGTACCTAGCACAACAGTTACACCAGTGTAGAAGAGAATGAAGGTGGTTTTGTGGAAGAATCTTCCACTCCTCTGTGGGTACAACCCCTGTAGTGAGCACTAAAATTTGTGAGAAAAGGGGAATCAAAAACCCAACCAGGGTAACCGAGTATCAGCCAATCAGGACAGGTACTCCAATGTATGATGTCCATTCAATCTTCAGTTGTATGTTGACCTGCCAGCTTCCAGAGTGGCAAGATCAAGGCTTTGAGTTGCCCCAGGAGTTGTCAGGATGAGCCCACTTGATCCTGGAGCAGTGAATCCAGGGCTGGATCACTGTCGTTTATGCGCAGCCCAGGCAGGCACCCACAGTGGCAGCCACAAAGATTTCCCTGGTATCTGTATACACATGTAGGGATTGTTTTTCATGTATCACAAGCAATCACAAGCATTCAGCTCTGCCTGATTTGGTTCCAAACCAGAGTACTTCCCTATTGGGGTAGACAGTAACTACTGTCCACTGTGGGACTGGGTCACAGCTAGACCCATCAGTTTATCCAGCATCAGCTGGAGATCCCTCTTTTCCTTCTGCAAAGGGACCAGGGACCAAGTCCTGCTGTCCTTTCTCTGAGATGGTTTCATGGACTGTGTTTATCACAGGTCTCAAAACTGTTGCCAGTTCAGTGCCAACAGGCTTGCTGAGAAGAAGCATTTGTTGGATTGGCTGGTGCCTCTGCCATTTTATTCTTGGGATGGGCTAGCTACATGTTTGTCTCGTGATTTCTCACAGGCATGCAGAGCTGCATATACCACTACTATGTTTTTAATCAGGGGATTCCAGCTCTTGGCTCTTTCATAACTGTGACCAAAACCCCACAGGGTGCTTTTGCTTTCCCTAATTTTGTCATAGGCATTGTCCACATTGATGATTAGGATAAATGGCAGATTAGGGTCAATGACTTGTATGGCTTGCATCTGTGTAACAGCCCTCTTTGAGTCCAGCAAGCAGTTTTTGCGGCATCTATAGCCCTGTGTTGTGTCCCTTTTGGTCACCTTGGGTAAAATGCACAGGGGGAGAGGTTGATATGGTACATCTGCCAAAAACTTAGCAAGCCCATATACACCTGTAGTGGGCACGTTGCAGTGGGTCTGATCTTACCTAACCATATAGCACCCAAGAGTTTCATAGACAAGCCAGTTCCCTGGAGCTTATCCTTGCCTGTGATTTACCCCTATGTTAGCAAAACTTTCTTCACATTGTGCATGGTGGCTTTTAAATTTGCAAGACAACGAGGTTAGCATAATATCATCAACACAAAAGAGTGACACAGAGTGTGGCTTGGCTTGGGTGGCCAGGTCCTGGGCCACCAAGACATGATATAAAGTGGAGCTATGCAACAGACTTGTGGCAACACCTGGAAGGTCCATTGCCTGCCCTCCTGGGTGAAGGCAAATAGGTCCTGACTGCCAGGGTCAGAGTGACACTTTGCAGTCATTCACCACGACACATCTGGTTTCTGCGTGGGCCATACTGAAGGGCTCTGAGTAGAAAGTGTCACCGTTGCTTTTTTGTTTTTAATTTCAAGATAATCTGTGCCAACTCCTTCTGGCCTCCAGGCAGCCAGTACTGCTTCATGCACACAAGCCACATGGCCCGTGGGAGTGTCAGTGCTGAATGTCCATCCCCAGGATGTATTCAGCAACTAGGGAACATAAACATCATACAAGCATGGGGGTAAGCACTGGATACCCAAAGTCACCTGGGTCTTCTGGACCATGTTATAGCAATCTCTAAATGCTTTTAAGTATGTAGCAGGTCTTGTAAAGCAGTCTGGGTTGTACATTAGCATTGACTCAGCTAAGGTGTCCATCAACATTAGTATGCACTGCATAGTAAACAGTATGGTAAATTTTGGCGGATCAGTACACAGTCAGTTTCACATGTGTCCTCCAGTCTCCTGGGGCCCCCAAGACCTGGGTAGCTTGGATTGCCTCCTAATGAGGGTAAAAGGACACCAGTATCATTTCTTTTAGCTTCACCAGGTCAGCTTTGGCCTTCTGGCCCCAGGCTCATCGTCCAGTATTCTTCAGGGTGTAACTGTCCCCACCGAGTCGGCAAGTCATCTAAATGCTGCCTTTGTAACTTATCTGTGGCCAGGCTGGCAGCCAGCTCATCCATCCAGATTTGGCAGCAAGCAGCCTTTTGTGGAGAGCTCCCTGTTCATCAAGGGCCTCCCGTCTTTTTTCCCTATGCCAGTGCAGTTCCTATAGATCTCATCTTCCCCTGGTGTTTCATTTCCACATCCCCTGTCAGGCCAAGGCATCAAGAGCACCATGTATTGGGTACACTGGGTGATCTGTAAAGGGGGCTAGAAGGGCTGCCCCAGACCTGCACATTCCAGTCGGGCCCCTCACCAGGATCATGTCCCTCATGTGTTCCAGCAGCAGATTTTCATCTGGGCTACAGTACCGCTGTGCAAACATCATCTGTCCTATGCCCATTTCATGTAGCACAGTTATCAGGTCAAGACGGTGACTTGTTCAGGCAGATCATCTGCGTTTTCCCACACAAGGTGAGCTGCTGCAGTCAACCCATCTCTCAGAGTCTGATTATTTGTTTCTGGAACTGTCCTCTGCACATCCTGCAAAACCCAACCCCTGGACCAGCTGACCATTTGAGAGATATCTTGTAGGCTTAATTTCATGTTATCAGCTCTATCACTGGCACTGCTTTATTTACTTTTTGATTGTTTTTAAAGCTTTCAAGACATTCTTGGGCTCCAAACAGACTGTTTCCCAGTCCTTTGGGCATTCCAAACTCCCAAGAAGGTGGTTACAGGTGTCCACAGTGAGGCCAGTCTTGTTCATCAGTTATTTCCCCAGTTTTCCTTGTCTTTGGGTGCTGTTTCCAGACTTATTCATCTCCATGTCCCAAAGTTAATTTGTGTGCCTCTTTGATTAAGTAGGCAGTGGAAGCAGTTACCTGCAAATGGGCAGGACCTTTTCTTGACACTGAGTTCAGTGTTTAAGACAGGTAGGCAGCTGGCTTCTCCCAGGGACTAACAGTCTGAGCAGGCATATGGAATTACAACAGCCTGTTATGATTGATGTATTGTGTCAAGTGGAGAAGTTTAGAAATTTAATTGAGAGACTCAGCAGATTCTAAATATCCTCATCCTGTGCAAAGGATGGCAAGGAGATTTTTTGAGTGCTACACTCGCCTGAAAGGGGGATAGTAGTGACCTTTGTACAATATAAGGGAGGAGAAGAGGCTTGTTTTCTCCTCTTTTGCTCTGGCTGCTTCCTTGAAGTGTTGCCCCTGTGCCAGGCCACCATGCCTTACAGCCAGCTGATTATGGACTGAAACCACTACAAATAGTGAGCTAAATTATCAGGTCCTGATCTAGATCCCCAATCTCTGCAACGAATGTACAGCAAAGGCTTAACTAAAGTGAGACAAGTTGTATGATTTTAGGGCTCAAAAGCCTTTAGCTGAGTTCAAGACACTGAGGGATAAGCAAAGGCTTGTCTGGACCACCCATATTTATTAGGTCCAAAACAAAGATTGGGGAAACTGAGGAAAGAGCAGGCAATGAGCAGGACCTTGGGAGTCACTTCAAGGATGTCTCCAAGTAATGAATCGTGTCAATCTAGGAGAACCATCTTATCTTCATGATGACATCGTAGAAGTGAGACTGTAGTGGTAACTCCTACAGCTGCAATCTCTATCTACTTAATTGATGTTTGAGCCAAGAGTCCCCAGCTGTGGCCTTTTCTTGCTCTTTGAGGTGTCTCTGGCCTCACAGACCACTACAGGCCTCAGCCAGGACCAGTGATTCCATACAGGTTCACTTACTATGAACCAGTAATCCTTTGTCTGAGGAACAGCTGGCAAACATTTTCCCCAGTATTGTGGGTTGTCTGTTCACTCTGTTGGTGGGTTCCTTGCTGTACAAAGGCATTTTAATAAGACCAGTTCCCAGTTATGATTCTTTGTGATATTTCCTGTGCAATTAGGGTTTTATTCATAAAGTCTTTGTGTACACCAGTGTCTGCAAGGGTTTTACCTATTCTATCTTCCACCAGGTTTAATGTTTCTGTTTTCAAATTTAGATCTCTGAGCATTCCAAATTTAGTTTGGTGCATGGTGTAACATATGGAGTCTGATTTTAATCTTTGGCCTGTGCAGAGCCAGATTTTCCAGCATCATTTATTAAAGAGGCTATCTTTCTTCTAGTAAATGTGTTTGGCATCTTGGTCAAAGACAAAGTAGCTTATTATGTCTGGAGTTGTTTCTGCATCTTATGATCTGTTTCTCTGATCTTCAGGTCTGTTTTCTTGCCAGTACCACAATGTCTTTATCACAGTAGCTTTATAATATAATTTCAGGTCAGGGATTGTGCTAGCCCCTGTCTTGCCTTTGTTGCCCAGGACTGCCTTTGCTATTCTAGGTTTTGTCTAGTTTGAGATGAATTTTAGGATTGTTTTCTCTTATTCTGTGATGTATGCTATTGGAATTTTGATTGGGATTGCATTAAATATGTGTAGCAGTTTTGGAAATATGACCATTTTCACGTGGTTCTTCTACTCAAGAACAAGGGCTGTCTTTCCATTTTTGAATATCCTCCCAATCTCCCTTTTCAGAGTACTGTAGTTTTCAATGTTGAAGTCTTTTACTTTATTCATTAGACTGAGTCTTAGTGTTTAATTTTCTGAATCCTATTGTGAAATGTGTTGTTTCCTTAATTTCTGTCAGTGAGTTTATTATTCATGTACAGGAAGGCTATTGATTTTTGAAAGTTGACTTTGTATCCAGCTTCAGTCCTGAATTTGCTTATTAAGTGTACCAGGTTTTTAGTGGTGTTTTGGGGGGTCTTCTATGTAGAGTGTCATGTCATCTGCAAATAACAAAACTTTGTCTTCTTCTTTTCCTATCTTTGTTCCTTTACTTCTTTCTCTTGTCTAATTGCTCCAGCTCAAGTTTTCATGACTATGTTGAATAAGCCTGGAGGTAATGGACATCCTTGTCTTGTTCTTGCTTTTTGAGAGAATGTTTTCAGTTTAGCGCCATTTAATATGATGGTGTCTGTTGGTTTGTTATAGATGGTTTTTATCATATTGAGATAAGAACCACATATTGCAATTTTCTGTAGGGTTTTTATCATAAGCTGGTGCTGGACTTTGTGAAAAGAGTTTTCTACATCTATTGAGATGATCATATGATTTTTGTCTTTGACTCTGTTAATATGGTGTATTACATTTGTTGATTTACATATCCCTGCATCCCTGGGATGAATCCCTCTTGGTCATGATGTATAATCTTCTGCATTCTGTTTGACCGTATCTTATTGAGGGTTTTGGCATCTGTGGGAGATGGGGCTGTAATTCTTTCTTAGTTGAGTCCTTCTCCAGTTTTGGTGTCAGGGTAATGCTTACATCTAGGAATGAATTTGGGAGTATTGCTTCTCTTTCAATCTCATTAAAGAGTTGGAGAAGTAGTGTTATTTGTTCTCCAAATTTCTTGTAGAGTTCAGCAGTGAATTCTTCAGGGTCTAGGCTTTTCATTGTCTGTAGGTTTCTAATTACCTCTTCAATGTCATTGATTGATACTGGTTTATTTGGGATATTATATTTTCTTGATTCAGCTTTGGTAATTCATATGTATCTAGGAATCTGTCCATTTCTTCTGTATGTTCTATCTGATTAGAATACAAACTTTCAAAGTAGGTATAGATGATCTACATTTCTGCAGGATCTGTTTTGATTTCATCTTTTTCATTCTTAACTCCATGAATCTGACTGTTTTGTTTCTTTTTTGATAAGGTTTCCTAAGGGCTTGTTGATTTTATTTACATTTTCAAGGAAGCAACCTTTCAATTAATTGAGTCTTTGTATTTTTTAGTCTGTTGCTTTGTGTTCTGGGTTTTATAATTGCCTGCCTTGTACGAGCTTTTGGTTTCACCTGCTTTTCTTTTTGCAGAATTTTGAGGTTCACCATTAAGTTGTTTATGTGCACATGCTCTGTTTCCTGTTATGGACATTACTGCTATAAATGTCCCTCTCAGGACTGCTTTACTTGTGTCCCATAAGTTCCAATATGTTATAGTGTCATTATTGTTCAGCTGTAAAAGGGTCTAACCTCTCCTTTAATTTCATCTGTGATCCACTGGTTGTTTTGGAGGGTGCTATTTAATTTCCATGTGATTATAAAGCTCTTGTGGTTTCTTCTGCCATTGATTTCCAATTTCATTGCACTGTGGTCTGATATTATTCGTGGGATAATTTGAATTCCTTTGCATTTAGTTAAGTAAGTTCTATGCACTAGTATGTGATCTATCTTGGAGAATGTCTTTGTGCAGTTGAGAAGAATGTTATTCTGATGTCATGTGTGGAGCACTCTACAGACATCTACCAAGGCCATTTGTTCAAGTTTGGTACAGTTCTGATACTTCATTATTAATTTTTTGTCTAGTTGATCTATCTTTTTGTGGCAGTGTGCTATTGAGATCTCCCAATACAATTGTATTAGGGCTTCTTTGATTTTTCATGCCTTTTAGTATTTCTTTTATATAGCTGGGTACACTAGTATTTTTTGCATATATATTTATTATTGTTATTGCTTTCTCTTGGATTGTTCCCTTTACAAGGACATATTGACCTTCATTATATCTCTTAATAAGTCTTGGCTTGAAATTCACTGTGTCTGCAAATAGACTAGCTACTCCTGCAGTTTTTCTGGGTTCCTGTCATATGGAGTATTGTTTTCCATCCTTTGACTTTCTGTCTGTGAATTTCTTTTTGACTAAAATATGTTGTATGGAGTTTATTGTTGGGTCTTGTTTCTTTATGCAAGTCTTCCAGTCTGTTCCTTTTGATTGGTGATTGTAGACCATTAACACTGAGGACTATAACTGATATGTTTTGACCTACCCTTGTCATGTTGTTTTCTTCCTATTGGCTTTTCCCTGACTTCTTCCTCTTCTCTGTTTAATTGTTTGCCTTCCTTGGTGGGTTCCTTCTTTTGGGGTTCATGGAGTTATCTCTCTCTGTAATGTCCTTCAAAATATTTTAGAGTGCTAGTGTTGTGGTCACAATATTTAGAGTGCTAGTGTTGTGGTCACAAATTTCCTCAGATGTTCTTTGTCATGAAAGTATGTTATTTCTCCATCAGTTTTGAAAGGTTATTTTGCAGAATACATTTATCTGGGAAGCAGGTTGTTCCTCTTTAGAACTTGAAATACTTGACTCAGGCTCTCCTTAACTTGAATGTTTATGCTGAGAAGTCAGCTGTTATTGTGATTGACTTTCCTTTATAGGTGATTTGTTTGTTTTCTCTATTAGCTTTTTAAAAAAAATTTATTTAAGGAGAAAAAGAAAAAAAAGCAGAAAAAGGGTACAAGTTATAACTTGTACAAGTTATAACAAGTTATAACTTGTTATACAGAATTTTACAAAAAAATAAACAGTAGGAAATCACTAGTTAATGGATTACATATTGTCATCTTAGAAATATTTGTTCAAGTTACAAAATTGAATCTTATATAGTGGACATTCAAACAGTGAGACCAAGCAGTTCTGTTCAATAATCCAACAAAACTCAGTAATATCATTGTCTATTTTATACACTTAAATATACATGCAGTTTTATCGTTTAGAGCACTTTCTTTTCCTCTCTTTTGTACAATGACTATTACACATTTTGGGTTTTAGTGCTCCCACAGTTCTTATTACTTTTTTTGGAAGAGAGTAAAACCAAATGTGACATAACAGAACAGAGTCGGTCAAATCAAAAGGGTGGACATAATAGATAATGTAAAAACATAATACAAGGTGATCAACAATGGTTACCATAATGCCTCCTGCTATCTCTAATAGAATTGCCTATATCATCAGTTATAATAAAATTGAACAAAGCAGTAAAGAACAAAACCAAAACATTGGAGACATTACAGGTCTTCAAAATTAGATAATAGTCAACCAGAATTGGCGTCATAATGAATCCCACTATCTTCACAGCTGTTGCCTAAACTTTCAAACCTGGTACTATCAAGCAAAACAGAATAGAGGAACATCAGTCAAAACAAGATAGTGAGAGCAATACAGGGCTTCAAATCAAGTTAATAGGAAATCAAAGTGGGTTACTATAATGTATTTTGTTATTTTTAATTTATTTTTCCCTTAATTAAAGGGATAAAATAACAAAGCAAATAATAAAATGGAGATTGAGACAAAAGAGGGCATAACAACAAAACAGCACAGATCAATAAATAACCATTTAAGCAAAATAGTGTTTCACCACAAGATAATCCCGACATAAAAGTAGTTACCATATTGTCTCTTTCCTTGAAATCTTAGAGTATAACTTCGTATACTGTAGCATCAAATATATCAAAACAATGTAAAACCATTCAAGAGAATGACATTATTACAGGGTATTTAGAATCAACTAACAGAAAATGAACAATGGTTTCTGTATAATCTCCTTGACTATAAAAGTTTTTGTTTATACTATCAGATATAATAAAATCCAATAAGATACAACATGTTAAGACCAATGGAGACATAACAACAAAAGCTTGATGAGACTTCAAAACAAGATGATATTAAATCAGCATTACCTATTATGATGTCATTTTTTCCCAAAATAGCTGTTCCTATCATCCAATCTTCTCCGCCTCTTTTCTGTTGAGCTCTTTTTCTGTCATTAGTTGTCAGTTTGTCTTCTTCATTTTGTTTTCTGCTCCATTCATTTTGGCCGCTCTGCCACTATTTCTGGATTCTTCATATTTTTCTTTTTAAGAATATCCTGCAGTATTCTCTGTAGAGTTGAACTGGTGGTTGCATATTCCCCTAGTTCCTCTTTATCCTGGAAGTACCTTGTTTTTCCATCAATGTCCAGGGCTTGTTCAGGATATATCAATCTTGGCTTGAGGTTATTATCTTTCAAAACTTGAATTATTTCCCCCACACTCTTTGTGATTTGATGGTTTGTGCTGAGAAGTCTGCTGTAATTCTGATGGGTGTTCCCTTGTAAGTGATCTGTTTCTTGCCTCTGACAGCTTTTAATATTCTGTTCTTACATTGGATTTCTGGTATTTTGATTATTATATGCCTGGATATAGCTCTGTTGGGGTTGTAGGTGGCTGGGGTCCTGAATGCTTCATACATCTGAGTATCTCTAATTTTGCTAAACTAGGAAAATTCTCCTGGATTATTTCTGCTAGTAGCTTTTGTATTTCATTGGTTTGTGTCCCTACCTCTTCTTTTATGTTTTTAATTCTTAAGTTATAGATCCTCTTATCATCTTCTAGTCTTTGTATTATTGCTGTTTGTTTCTTTGTTATTTTTAAGAAGTTTTTCCTTTCATGCTCCCACATTACAAATCTGTCCTCCAGTTCAGATAATATACTCTTAGTTTCTTTCAAGCTCTTATGCCAGCTTTCAATAGAGTTTTTAGTTTCCTGGTAATCTCTTTGAACCTGCTTCATGTATTCTATGCTTTCTCTATTTTCTCCATTAAACAATTCTCCCCTCTTTTTCTGTTCTTCCATTGCACCATCTGTTTTTTCTTGGGTGGTGCTTAGCATTTCTCTAACTATTCTGCTTATGTCTAGCTTCAGGTCATTAATAACTTCATTCCTGAACTCATCTATGAGGCTCTGGAGATAGCACTTTATGTCTATTGGTACTGTGTCTGCTATTGCCTGTTTCTTAGGATTGGGGGCCCAGCCGCCTTTCTTGTTGCTCCCTCTTCCCATATTCTTTGTTCCTTAGATATGCAAGTGTACATAGGAGACCTAACTTCCTTGCCTGTTGGCCACAGTCTGATTGAATTGCACTGGCTAGGTGTTCCCACCCACCACAGCGTACCAGGGAGTTATGGACCAGGCAGCCTATGCAGGGCCCGCCCCTCCAGGTCACCTTCAGGCACTGGGACCTGGGTTGTGCTAGCCTACTGGGTCTCAGCCAGCAGCATCAAGTAAGGTAGACACTGCTCACCAATCCTGCTTGAGAGGGGAATAGGTGACTGAAGTCACTACAGCGCCCTGTTCCGGCAAGTCTGCCCAGTCCCAGAATGTCCTCTGTTGGAGCCTCCTGGACCATGGAAGAGTCCCAGTTTCTCTTACTCACCACGGGTTGATGCACAGCTCTCCGCCTGTCCTGCTCTCAATTCCATTCACCTATTCCCGTTTTCAGAGCATTCACGCGTCTCTCTTCCTGCCGAGCTGATTGAGATGCAGCTACGGTGGCAGGAAACCCAAATTGCAGATTCCAATGGCACTGGCTCCACCTTCCACACTGAGGCTTTATCTGTTCATGTTATAGCACCAGGATTGCATTCCCAATTGGTTTCTCTCAACCCAGTTTGTTCTTGGGTCAGCAGGCCATATCTCCTCTTGCTTAGGATTCCTCACTCCGCACAATTCCTGGATTCTAAGCTGGGTCTTTCCGAGAGCCTCCATAGCTGCTGCTATCTGTCCAACATGTTCTCCTGGAAGTCACTCTCTATTAGCTTTTAAGATTCTATTCTTGCGTTGAATTTCTGGACTTTCTTGAATATCATATGTTTGGCTGTAGATTGTTTTTAGTTGTGGCTAATTGGAGTTCTACATGCCCCACTGATTTGTATGTCAAATTCTTTTTCTCTAATAGAGAAGTTTCCTGCCATGACATATGGGACCATTTTACATGTCATTTGTGTTATGTCCTGCTTTTTCATGGACTCCAGCCAATCTTTAATTATTCTACATTATCAAATTTTGGATTGATTTCTCATGGTCCCTTGCTATTTTTGAGAAATTTTTCTTTTCCTGATCACTAAGTGCAAGCGTGTCTTCTATATCTGAGGTCCTGACCTTTCATTGGCCTAATCTGCTTCAAATACTTTCAACAGAATTTTTATTCTACTGGATATCTGCTTCAGTATGCCTTTTGGATTCCATTTCCTTCCTATGCTGAGCATTCATGACTTTGAAAATTTTCTTAATCTTGTCTATATTTTTGTCTATATCTGCTCTATCATAACTAAATAGGTCTTTATTTTGGACCCCATCTTTGCAGTTATCTGAGAGATTATTTCTGATTTGATTCTTTTAAGAGCCTCATTCAATTGTTTTGTTTTTACCTCTTCAAGAGGCCAAATTTCAGGCTTTCAAATAGTCCAATGTCAATGCCCCCAGGTGTGTCTTTGATGATGTGGAGGTCTCCGGTTGCATCTTGTTTATGTGTGTTCTACTTCTTTCTTTCTGTCTTTCTTGCTGTCTGTCTTTTCTTTCTTTCTTTCTTTCTCTCAGTTTATTCTAGGGTGATGTTTGTAATTGCCTATTGTGAGTTGCTTTATTGCTAGAATTTAGGACCCTTAGATAATGACTATCTCCAGGGTATCTTCCTGGGCTACAGGTTGTTGGATTTTGAGTCTGTTAGAGGATCTTACCTGCTCAGTTTATTGAAGATGACAAGTTGCTGCTTGTTTGGCCCAGTCCCCATTTCACTGGTACTGTTCGACTGTATTTTCAGTGACCCTTAGTATATGTCAGTTAGAGAATACCAGGATGAACAGCTGTTTAAAACAATTATCTCATTTTTGGCTATAATGGCACCAGTACAATCAAACACAAACTAGAAAATGACAAACTGAGCTAACCATTCACTTGCAACTTTTAAACATATGAACTAGATTTTGGGTTATACATTAAAATCCAAAACAGATCAGAAAATTACATGTAGTATACAGGTCCTTAATATGTCATCTTGCCCTCAGGAGTTAAAATTTAAAATATGTAGAGGGGAAAATAGAGAAGGGGAAGAAGGAGAAGAAAAGATTAGAAGTAAGGTTAGAGGATAAAGGGAGGTTACATTAATTTTGGGGAACTGGTGCCGAAGACTGAAGGAAAAGAGAGAAAGGAGATAGAAGAATATAAAACTACTATCACAAAGAGGGTAAAAACCATGTTCTCATATAACAATGAAACAATGAAGGAGAAAAAAATCAAAATGAAAACAAAAATTAAAAACATAAACAAAAGAAAGAGATAAGGGGGAAAAAACCAAAAAGGTCCACTTCTACATTTGTCTCTGCTTTCCCTGGAAGACAACCTGTGGAGGCAGAGTCCCCAGTAGTCTATCTCAGCAAGCCAGCAGTAGCTTTTCTGTGAGGTAGTGGATCATCTCAGCAAGCCTGTACTTTCTGGCCAAGATCAGTCACATTTGGCTCACTGTCTTCTGAGTACCTTCAGTGGTTGTGATCCCTGCTGGATGGAGTGCAGTCCTTCATGTGCCCTGTTCCCTTCCTTGTCTGCAGCTCCCCTCCACTGCCACATCTCTCAACTGAGGCCTCTGGGGTTACCAGGCAGCCCTGCATCCTCAGGTTTGAACCACTCCTCCTGCACATTGAGTCCGACTCAGGGAGAAGGCAAACCTGGACAAACCTAGAAGTGGACATTTTGGTTTTTTTCTTTTCTATATCTCTTGTTTGTTTTTGTCTTTACTTTTTATTTTCATTTTGGATACCTCCTTCTTTACTGAATTTTCTCTCTTCACTCTCTCCATGGGCTACAATTTATGCTTTGGATTCTTCTTGGGTGCAGGGTAACCACTTCCCTCCTTATTGTCTTCTTCACATTCTGTATTCCAGTGTGGATGATGACTCTCCAAGAGGCTCTTTCTCTGCTGCTTACTGCTCTGCTATTTAGAGCTCTCCAGGGACCATTATTTTCTATCAACTACGGCGGTGTGAGTGGGTGAGTCCCTGCAGGATGTTACCAGATAGCAGTTACACAGTTTTACCTAGGAACCTGAGGTCCAGAGTCACACATTACATCTCAGTATTCCAATTGGGATGACATTAGTTTATTAACACAGCTAAATGTCCATATTAGTGTTCAGCAGGGTAACACACAGTATAGACATCCCATCCTATTTTTAAAGTTTATTAATTGACTGGCAATCTCATCTTGATTTAACCATTTCATTGGGTGGATTTTTAGAAGGCACAACCTGCGCTCCACCAAATTAGTAAGTGACCATACATATATTTTCTTTTCATAAAGTACTTCCTTAAGCTTTTGTCAACATACATAAGGTTTTTCACCATGCTATTATCTTTCTTGTTATCTCTTTAGCAGAACAGGACATTTATCATGAATCCTCTCATACCAAAAGTCTATCTCTTATATTTATAGCATTCTTAGTATTTTTCCCCTTCTTACTATACTCTTCTATGACATACTTGAATGTAGTTGCTTGAATTTTAAGGTGTCCCATTTTTAGCCTCAGATATTAAACTTGACTCACTGCCAACATGATCTGGCCCACGGATCAATCCATGGGGTGTTCCTGGAGGGTGAACGGAGATTAAATAGAGACATGGGGGAGACAGAGAGAGACTGAGGCAAGTTGAGAGAGTCCAGTCAAGCCCCATTTATTCCAGAGGTGATCACATCTTTTATAGGCCAAGGGCGGGCTGATGGGACAGAAAGAAGCTACGGGGATGAATACAACAGGGTCATCATCACGTCCAGGTATGTGACATAAGCAGGAGAGGAGTATGGTTAATGTAGGCAGATACGTTGTGCCCATAGGAGAGAGAGAGAGACAGGGAGGCAGCAATGGGGTTGTCGCATGGCTCCCTACACCAACAGACTTCTGAGTAACCTTGAATTGGTTTTTTTTATTTTAAAACAATAGACTAGAGAAAAGATCAAGCTAACCTTGTAAATTCAAACATTTCTAATGTATAAGAAATGCTTATGCACACTGACTCAAATTGAAAACCAAAAGTATAATGACCAATTAGTTACAACTTGTCATTTGATTTGTCCTATAAAAGTTCCTTAGGTTGACAGGCCCAGGTTGCAGTTACCCTAGCTTTCAAATGTCTGCAGAAAGGGCCAGAGTGGTGATGTCAAGCAAGGGCTCGCTTGGGCTCTTTTGTTCCCTTGCTATCTACCTGCATCAGCTGCCTTATATTCTGGTGTATTAAAGATACACAGCCTTTGCATGTCTTTAATCATTACAGTGTAAATTTTTTCTTTAATTACTTTTGTTTTTAAACTGATTAAACCATTTTTATTCAGTACGTAGCTGAGTTTAGGAGACCCTGGCCTGTATGTTCCATTTTTTGTGTGTATATACACACAATTGCACACAGGCACACAGAAGTTAACTCATGCCCACCCCCAAGCCCATGGGCAAATCCGGTGGGAACAGCAGCTGCAGTCCAGTACTCTGACCAAAACAAGAACTGGATCCAGAACTGGTACCAGGTGGAGATGTTGAGGACTGACTGGGTCCTCCTTCATCCACGGTGGGGATAGTAACAAGCAGGTAAACACGTAGGTAACAACGAAGTAAACAGATTGCCTAGGGGAGTACATTTCCAGCCTCAATGCCAGGGACAAGTCTATAGCAGCTGCAGCTCAACAGCAAGTGGAATTGGAACAGGTGCAGATGAGGCTGTTTGGGGAGTCATCAGCTCGTCCTCCCACAGTGGAGGTGGTAACAAGCAGGTTCCCTAGGTTAACTGTGGGGAAAACCTGGGGAATGCCTACCTTGTCCAAGGACTTGGGCCTGTTGTATTGTGACTCCTCCCAGGGTCCGATGATATCTCCACTGTTGCACAGAATTTCCTCCTTCAACTTTGGAGGAGAATCCTAAAATGGATCCAGAGAGCATGGCTTCTTGTCTGCAGATGAGGTTGAGCCTAGGCAGTAAGCCACAGGCCTACACCAGTGACCCTCAGTGTTCAGCATAGTGTCTTCCTGGCCAGAGCACCAGAATGTTACAGAAAAATCAATATGAACCCCAATGGAAGACTCTTTGCACCTAGGCGGTAAAAGACAATTGTTTATTGTGCTAACAGGCTAGTGGGATCAAGCCCAAAACACTAGCACTGACGTGGTTTTGGATTAAGTTTAGATATAGATTTTGTCTTGGTTATTTTTGTTTCATTGCTGGGACAAAATACCCAATACCCAAAATGAAGGCAGAAAACGTTTAAATGTCCAGTTTGTGGACATTTCAGTCTATAGTCAGCTGGCTCTAAGGGACAGTGACATGGCCCAGGGGAAACAATTCCAGAGGGCAGAAGGCAACAAAGCAACAAGAGCAAAAATGGTGGAAAGCCTCTTTTCCTCCCTTGGATTGTACACAGGCCACCCCTCTCCAGGGCAGGCGAAGCACTCATAAAATCTCCTTGCCCTCCTCCTGCTCAGGCTGAGGATATTTACAAAGTAAGGATCCTGGCTCACTCCGGAGTCTCTTAGTTAAACTTCTAAACCTCTCAAATTGACACAATGATTCCACCGTAACAATCCATCCCTTGTCAACTTGGCAACCAGACACATTTCTTTAAACAGGTTTCCAGATACAAAGACAAACCTATTCTTACCGTTTCAAACTTGATCATTATAACACAGGTTTACAAATCCGTAAGTCCAGCAGTAAATGTATCATCATTATATTGTTAGAACTATAACATTCTTCCCCTAGCCCCTTAAAGACTCATGCACATCCCTTTATGCAAAAAGAATGTAATCCATACTTGCCACAGTCCTAACAGTTTCAGTATTGCTGAGAAGTCCAAGTCCCAAGCCTCTTCAGAGATGCAAGGCAAACTGTAGATCCAAGCCCCTGCACAAATGAAAACAAAGTTCAACACTTACAACATTCAATGGCCCAAGGTATAAACAGCAGGATAGAAATGAATGGGACCAACGCAATTCCAAACTCCAGCGGGGCAAACATTAAGTCCTGGATTCCATGTCTGCATCTGAAGCAATGGAGATTTGAGCTCCAAAAGACTTGAGGGACTCCACCCTTTAAGCATTTGTGGTAGTTGTTGTTTCCATCGTTTTTCTCTTGGGCTGGCTATGCTCCCTTCTTACAGGTTCCCTTAGATGATCCACACTCTTGGCCTTCCCAAACTTCTGGGTTCTCCCAGCATGTTTGGTTTCACACTCATAGCTTCACACATTGCGTACTCAGTGGCACATTGCTTAGCCCCCCCAGGCCTACTGAAATCAGTGTGGAAGCCTTTTAAATCTCAGAACTCTTGCATTCTGTGTGCACCTAAAACCAATGCCACATGGATGATGCTGAGTTCTGCTACTAGGTGGAGCAGTAGCTTGGCTTTCCTCTCTCTTGGTTGTAGGAGATGAGTCCTTGGATTGCTGGGCACTCTGAATCCAATTATGATGAACAAATTTTCGATGCTCCCACCAATCTAGAACATGGTGCTCTGTGGCTTTTGCCTCAATGCAAAGTCTTTCACTTTCGCAATTTTGAGGGTGCAAAGTTTCGAGACTTGTTGCTTTTTGTGATGCCTTCAGGCCATCTTTTGTATTCTTCTCAACAATCCAGATCTCCTCAGCTCTATCTTTATAATACATGGCTTATTAGAGCTTTGTTTCTGGCCAAACTCACAATGTTTTAAATCATTCTTTTGGGCTCTTTGCTCTTGATTCTTGCTATAAATCTGACTGAAAATCTCTAACAATAGCCATTCCACAGCCTGAACATTTGACTGTCTTGAAATTTCTTCTGGCAAAATAATTAGTCTTCTTCCCTTAATATTAGTCTCAGGGAAAGTCTTTGGACATGAGCAAAACGCAGACAAACTTTCTGCCAAGCCATTACACACAATGTCTGGAGTCCAGCAGCCAATGCAGTCCTTCCCTGCAGTAATGTCCCAAACCTGTTCTTTACTGGTTTTCTGAGCTGTAACCAGAATCTCCCATACAGAACAGCCTAAACCATTCAAGGGCTACTCTTTTAACCAACATCTCTGAACCTTTTCCAGACTCTTCCTTCAAGCCATTACCAAAGACTTATGATCCCACGGTCAGGTATAGTCACAGCAATGACCCCAGGCTACTGGTACCAAATTCTGTCCTAGTTACTTTTCTCTGATACCTGACATACAAAATTAAGGAAGGAAAGTTTATTTAGCTCACAGTTTGTGGACCTTTCAGTCTATAATCAGCTGACTCCAAGGCAAAGTGGCATGGCACGGGGCAACACTTCCAGATTGCAGTAGGCAGCAAAGCAGTAAGAGCAAAAGGAGGGGGGCAAGCCTTTTCCTCCTGTGTATTGTACACAGGCCACCTGCCACTCACAAAATCTCCCTGAGCTCCTCTTGCACAGCTAAGGATATTTACAAAGTAGGGATCCTGCTCCCTGAGGAGTCTCTTAGTTAAATTTCTAAACTACTCAAGTTGACACAATAGATCAACATAACAATATGCAAGCAGGAAGTACAAGATAGGTGGCAGGCTGATGATGAGGGGAGGGGGCTTGAGCAGAGTAAGCAGAGTTCAAAAGTATCTTTGACTGTGTTGCTTCGACTTGACCAAAATCCCCGAAGCCAGTTAAAAGCATTATCTTTTTTTAATTAAGGGAAACACAAGCTGAGAATGGTCATGTTGGCCCAGGGCATTACCCAGAACAAAAGCAACTGGACCCAGGAAGTCAAGGCTGACTGAGTTTAGCAGGGTGTTTATCTGACAGGCAGCAGGAACACAGGCATGGGCTATTATTTGATTTCCACTTGTTATAAAATATTTATAATATTGTTATTCTGCAACTGTGTCTTTACTAATCATAATTGTGCTCTTACAATGAAGCATGTATTGTCCATCAGAGTTTGTTCTTAGGATGCCCATTCACTGGTGCATATGACTCTGTTTACAAGTACCACACTCTTTTGATAACTTTAGTTTTGTACAGATGTTCCTAAACAATACTTCAGCATAAAATTTTGGATTTTGGGATTATACAAAGCTGTGTATATTCTGTAGACACTCTACTTCAGCTTTTGAATTTTGCCCCTTTTCTTAAGGTACCAATGTGCCCCTGGACACTTTCTGGGCATGCTGGGCAGTGGCAGTGGGTGTAACTCCCAGTACACCAAAGGGTCACCAGGATGGACCACTGGTGCCCTCCAGGTGTTGCAGCACTGTGCTGTTGAGCAGGTAAAAGGCGTTTGACAGGTAAAAGGTGTTTGATTCATTTTCAACTCACGGTAGGCCTAGCAAGACACTGTTCAAGGAACGTCTGTACTTTCTGGGAATCAGGAAATATGAGACTTCTACCTTTGTTCCCGTTAAAGATCATTTTTGTCTTTGGGGTCCTCAGACATTCCATAAAAGTTTAGAGAACATTTTTCTATTTCTGCAAAACAAGAGAAAACAAAACAGTGTTGGGATGTTGATGGGAGTTGTAGTAAATGCGCAGATCACTTTGGGCTCCATAAAATGCAAAAAATACTTCATCCCATCCCATGAACAATAAAAAGTGCTTTCACAGATTCGTTCTTCTTTTCATTCCTAAAATTTTTATTGCCATCTTAACTTCTTTTAGCCATGGTTTAGTTTTCACTTCAGTTTTTGGATTACTTACTAGCTAAATTTCATTCTTTTTCATGCCATTTTAAGTGTGATTGTTTTTCAATTTCATTTTCAGATGGCTAGCTTTGAACTTCAGCTCCTATTCTTTCAGCCTCCTGAGATTACTGGTGTGTGGTCTTGGCTTCAATAATTTATGTTTATAGTTTAAAAACTCCACTGTTCCTAACCATTTCCATCCTCACATTATTATATTGCTATTGTTCCACATTATACCTGTGTACATTACACACTCTTTAACATAGTTGTGTAATTGTTTTATGTATTTATTAAATTGTGTAGGGGTAAAATGAGGAAAAACAAAGTGAAAACTCAACAACGCGTTCATAGTCGCCTCTGTTGTTACCTTGTCCAGTGTTATTTCTTCTATGGTTCCTGATTACTGTCTGGTGGTGTTCACGTCAGCCAGGAAAGTTCCTTCTACAGCACATTCCAAGGCAGGCAAGTCAGCTGATAATGAACTCCCTCAACTTTTGTTTCACTGGAATTGTCTTGATTTCTCGTTCATTCATGAACGGGTACTTTGGCTACACAGAGAAAATGTGGTTAGCGGTCTATTTAACTGTACTTAAATATATCATCCAATAGTTTTACTGTTTTTATTTCCATCATCTCTTAATAGAAAGCTAGTTTTACTCCGACCGTCTCCTCACATGAGATGAGTTACCTTCACTGTGTTCAAAATAGTTACCGGCTCACTGCGGAGCCCACAGTAGGCAGGAGGAAACCCTCCCACTCTAAACACCCACCACTGTGTAGAAATCACGGGACTACCATTCCCAAAGGGCTTTGCGCTTGAGCGGACTACAAGTCCCCGCGGGCGCTGAGAGCAGGTTGAGGTAAAAATCCTCCTTCCAGGCTTCTCCTCCGCATCCTTCTAGTGCAGCCCCACAGCTTCCGCCGCTTTCCTGGAGGTAAGGGCGACCAGCGCGGGACAGCAGGGACCGTCACCCCGGGAGACCGCGAGCCGGGGCTCCAGGCTGCAGCCTCCTGAGGGCCGCCACAGTCCCGCGCCCGGGGTGAGGCCGCCGTGGGTCCCCAGTTCCGCCGCGTCCTCGGCCGCCGCGCTCTGTGTGCGGAAGGATGAGCAGGAGGCCAGAGCTGTTTACTACGGAAGGGCAGAGGCGGCCGCCGAGCACAGCAGTGCCGAGCCCCGCGGGGACCTGGTGGCTCCCGCTGCCCCGGGGTCGGGCCGGGCTCCCCGCACCCGGGAGAGGGGAACGGCGGGGTCCCAGGGCCGCCCAGCAGGTGTCGCTGTCGCGCTGTGGCCCTGTGACCTGAGCCTGAGGCGCTGCAGTAGCAGCTGGGCGCTGTTTGAAGGTCAGATTCCTGGAGGGCATCCCCAGAGGCTAGGAGTTCTGAGAAGATGCAGGATGCGAGGAGGGAAGCTGGGTCTGGGAATCGCCTCAGAGAATTCTCCAGCTCCCCGGAAGTGGGAGTTTCTGGGCCAGGAGGAGGCAGGAGGGAGGCCTGGGCCAAGAGGTATGGGCGGCATTGATAGGAGTTTTGTGGGCATCTGGGACCCAATGTGGTCAGGCGTTAACTGGCAAATGCGACTTTTTAAAAAAATTTGGTGCCAGGGATGGAACTCCCGACTCGCACTTGCCAGGCAGGTGCTTATGCCACTGAGCTAAAGAAGTGTGGAGTCTAAAGCATGGAAGGTCCAAAGAACGCGCTGAGTGCAAGGAGGCACCTCAGGCAAACAGGTGCTCCAGTCCAGAGAGCACCAACGCCTTAGGGTACCATGGGGGCTGATGGCTACTGTCACCTAACTTTAAGTTGCTAGCTGTATAAATCAACAGACTGCATTGGATGAGCAGTGCCTTTCCTCCCTTCTGGAGGGAGGGCTCCATCTGATCTCAGCTTTCTGTTTCTTACCGTTATTTCTACATCTTCTCCCTTCCATCAGGCTCCTCACCCTGGGAAGTTTAAGAGCCATATGTCCGTAGTACTTTATGATGTTTCCGTTCACCCACTTGTTGTCCTTTGTTTCTGCAAGACAAAGATAGGTGTGTATCTCCTCCCTGAAATGCTCAAGCATGTACTGCATCAACTAGAGTCTCAGAATTTTGTCTTACTGACCCATAAAGTAACCGAAATCCTGAGTATTTGAAATGCTGCCCCCCAGCTATGAGATGCAAAGATTTCTGGAAGATTTCCCTAGGATGGGCCTTTGGGAAGTGCTGTTGAGTTTTTAAAAAACTCTCATGATTATAGGCTTACCTTAAGAGCACAGGCATGGAATGTCTAAATGATACATCAGGGAATATAATTCTATTAAACAGGACCAAAAGATGTTGGAGCCATTGAAGCTGAATACAGGTGCAGGGCTGTGGCATGACCTGGGCATGGTGGAACTGAGAACAAGGAGACACCGCAGAGGGTAAGGCAGACTACAGCTGAGGACACCTGGAGACTTTTTCCTAGCAGAGTTCTCTTAGCATTGTCTGTTGTTGCTTGGAGGGATCCTTGAACTCCTCCCAGGTTTCTTGCATTTTCCACTCTAACCCCTTGCTTGTTTGAATACTAAATAAATTGGGACCTCTCAGACACCTTGTCTGTCTCAGCTACCAGAGTTAAGAATTCTGTTTTGGTCCTCTGGAACCCTAAAAATCATGCTGCTTATCTCATTTTTTGGGACTTTGCCATGCACTCGTTTGGGAGATTGGGGATCTAGGCAAGACCCCAATAAAAAGGAGTGATCCTAGGCCCAGTAGCCACAGCTGATCATGTTGGCTTGAGCTGACAGTGCTCCTCATCACATGTGCTATGACATGTCTTTAAAGTATAAATTGACTGTGTTTGAGTCTGCTAGTTTGGCATGTAATTTCTCAGCATTAGGGGAATGGGTCTGCATAGTGAAAGGGTTTTGGCCCAGGCCAGACATTGCAGCAGGTAAAGCCAAGGAGCTTCTATTTCCCCCACCCTTTGGAATTTACCTCTGGTGCCAAAGGCCAATGGGCTACCTGTGCATCCCTAATTCCCCCCTTAGGTTCCACCCCAAGCGGAGGCTACTTATGTGCCTCACTCCAAGTGTTTCATGGAGAGAGACTGCCGACCCCAGGGTGGAGATGCTACGCCAGGGGGTCAGGGTGTCTCTCTCCACATTCCCAAAACAAAGATAGAGAGTTTTGTAAGCTTGTCGGCAGTGTGATAAGCCTTAGATAGGTATGGTTTCTTTGGGGGGGGGGGTGACAGGAAGTGGTCCCTGAGATAAAATCTGGTGCGGGGTCTAGCCCATGGGGTTACAATCAGATGAAGCAGCGGACCGTGGTCTGCCAAGCCTAAAGTTGTCACTTTTTTACTGCAGACCGAACAGTTAATATGGTTCCAAACTCCTAATAATTGGCCGTCACCAATATTATGAGTGGACTTTACGTGGGCTGAGTAACCGCTCTGCCGTGAGAACTTAAAAAGCTCTAAAGAACGCGAGGGTGTCTCAGTGTGGGTGGTCCAGAGTGGACACAGGCTTGCCCAGAAAAACCCTGTTTTGGGCTGTCCAAAGGATGTGAAAGCATCATGAACCCATGCAAAGAGGGGAGAAAATCCACCTGAGCCTGGCCCAGTGGCTGTCTCCGGGGAGTTGTTCATCTGTGGTAAATTGGTGGGTGTTGTTTGAGAACCAGCAGCGACAAGCTTACGGCTCCTGAGTGTAGAAGTGAGGAATTAATGCAGGTTGCAGTCCGGTTGGTCCTGAACAGCAGGGGACTCAAAACTGGGAACCAGCCCTAGGAGTCTCTCACCTGCCATTCCCGGTCAGGGAACCATCTGATAGAACTGTGGGGGGAGGACCAGTGGCAGCTGAAAAGATAAGAAGTATGAAATATAAATGACCTTTATTTTGAGAATGTGGGGAGAGACACCCCCGACCCCGTGGGGTGTGGCATCTCCACCCTGTGCCTGGTGATCTCTCCCCCAAAAACCATACCAATCTATGGCTTATCACACTGGTGACAAGCTTACAAAACTCTCTATCTTTGTTTTGGGAACGTGTGTCCTTTCCCACTCCTCCAGGATCCCTCCCTCTCCCCGCACTTAATGAGATAGCAGCGTCTTCCCTTGCAGCCTTTCGGAGCTTTCTCAGTGTCTCCTTTCCTCCCGTCTTCCCCTCCCCACCAAGCCGCCAGCATCCCTTTGTTTCCCGTGCATGCCAACCCATTCCCTGCCTAGATAAAAAAAAAAATGAGACCAAACAATGTTAAGAGATACACATAAAACTGCTTTAGATTTTAAACAAACTGCTTTAGATTTTAAACAGCTTTCTGGCTTTCACGCCGCAGCCTCCAACTCTGCGCATGGTGTTTCGGCTCTCATGCAGCCAGGTCCACACACGCAGTTCAGTTTTAACGCTGCGCCCTGGTCCACGCTGCAGGTTCAGCTTTTGGCACCACGCCCTGGGTGGCTCCTCCAGGTGGCAGTTCGCCGGCTGCTGGCTGTGTGCCTCCGGGAGCTGCTCCTGGCTTCAAGCTGTGTCGTGGTGTCTCCCAGCCCTGCCGCCGCCCCGCCCCCGCCCCCGCTGCCGCCCCTGCCTCTGCTGCCCTTCGAGCCGCACGCTGCCAGTTCCAACAGCAACAGCGAGCCGCTGCCACCGCGAGTCTGCTAGTCCCACCCCGGTGCACTGTTGCAGCTGCCTTGTGTGTTTCCGGGTGCCATCCCAGCCCATCCTTTCCCGTGTGCCCATTTCCATGTGCGATCTGAGCCCACCCCTGTGCACTGTGTCCTGGTGCTCACTCCGCCCACTCTGCATGTTCCACCTACACGCTACATGCCAAAAAGTCTCAGCTTCGCCCCCAAGCATGGGTACAGCTCTCTGCAGTCATGCTCTGTCTGTCTCAGCTTCATTGTGCGCGTTTCCCAGACAGGCTCCTCCCAAACACAAGCGCTGCTTTAAACACAGGCACAGATAGATACCAGTTCGGCAGTTCCACTCAAAACTGTTGTACTGTGTTGTTGCCAATCTCCTGTTTAACAATTAAGGTTATAAATTCCTTTTTGCTGAAAACCACTAGCTCTCTTCCAAGATAAGGGTTTCCTTCAAAGTTTTATTTTATTTCTCTTGGTTCATACTACTGCAAACAACAGATTTAAAAACAACTAAATATGTTCAAAATTTGACAGTATTAGATCAGTTTTAATAGATTTATTCATAAGATTGATAAAACTTTACTGCAAAATGTTTCCATTAAGATTTTACTCCAAAATGCAAAAGGCAGACTAAAACCTTTTTTGGGCAGACTAAAGCCTTTTTTGTGAATTCCACGTGGCACCCTATAAAAAAGCAGTATGCCATCTAGATAAAGCCTGCTCTCTGACCTAAAATGTCAATATTAAACTCCTGCATACTTACTTCATTCTACAGATACCTTTCATGGTAGTCCAGATCTCAAAACAACAAGGCAAAACTTGACCTTCAAACCTTAGAGAGATCTTAATATGATTTTTCATATTTTAACACTTATAACACTTGCAGTTCTGAGACAGACAAACCTACACAAGGTGGAGCTACCTACCCCCCCCCCCCGACCATGCTCAAATGCAGAAGAAGACATCAGGCAAAAAAAGTGCCTCATCCTGGCGTTCTTTGAGACTTTACTCCAGGGCTGATGGGCTGTCCTGGCCACCAGAGAGTGGGTGGGCCATCCTAACTTCTAGCCCTCACAGGACACTGCCAGATTTGTTGTCAACAAAAATTGCTGCCAAAGACTGAGAGGGGCTAAGGGCCAACAACAGCCCCCTTTGTGGGTGTCAGTCTCAGAGTCCAAGTCACACTAAAACTCTCAAGGTAAGACATTCTCTATATTTGTGGACATAGAGGCCATATATACAGAGTTCTTCCTGAGTTTTCAGGCTGCTATAATAAGTCCTCAATCTCTGACAGGGTATTGGAGGTCAACCTATGCCATTTACAAACAGGGCCTATTTTGTGCAGGTCCTAGTCCTAAATCTTAAAAGGCTTTTATTTGCTTTTACAGGCTGACAGTTACATTTTGTCTTCTCACTTTGTTTATACTTTTTCAGGATACATAAAAGCCTTTCCCACAACCAGGTAAACTGCTGATATACTTGCTAAAGTTCTATTACAACAAATCATTCCAAGGACTAATTTGCTAGACTGCCATTCTGGTTTCACATCACTCAGGCCCTAGATCTGATCGTTCTTTTCCTACTTACTTCTGTCTTACCAAGGCCTCATTGCCATAACTCACAGGGTGTCATGTTTTGTTATCTACTTTGGTTCCTAATTTCTTACATTCTATTAATGACCATTTTTATAGCAGGACTTATTAACAGCATTGTCTACAGACTCCAGTGTCATACATACCAGAGACAAGCCTTACCACCTACCTTTTAACTTTTATGCTTTCAGATGGGGGAGTAAGCACTCTCATAACTTCACTCCTCCTCATCCCACGTTTAATTTTCAGAATTCTGCCTTACCATGAAAATGGTTCTACCTCAACATGGTCCTGATAGAATGACATGTCTAAATCAAAGGCACCTTTCCCTCTACCTCACCTGGGTCCTTAAATATGACAGTGCCATGTCTCCTCATAACATCTTCTCTCTTTGTTTTTCCAGTCTAACATATATGCATTCACCAGTAAAGTTGTTCTGGCCAAAACACCTGACACCAGCTTCTACCTGGGCATCAACTGTCATCCCGTCAACTCTCCTAGACCCCAGTAGAGCACCCTCAGCCAGCAGGAAGCAGTTAAAGAGAAAAATCTTCACTCCTTTTCATAATAATCATAAGACGGGATATGAAAGGGTTTTGGCCCAGGCTGGACACTGCAGCCGGTAAAGCCAAAGAGCTTCTATCTCCCCCACCCTCAGGAATTTACCTTTGGCACCAAACAAAGACCAGTGGGCTACCTGTGCATCCCTAATGCCCCCCTTAGGTTCTACCCCAAGCAGAGGCTACTTATGTACCTCACTCCATGTGTTCCACAGAGATATCGCCGGCCCCAAGGTGGAGATGCCACACCCCTGGGGTTGGGGTGTCTCTCCCCACATTCCCAAAATAAAGGTCATTTATATTTCATACTTCTTATCTTTTCAGCCGCCGCTGGTCCTCCCCCCACAGTTCTATCACATATCACTGCTGTCCAGCTCATAGTACTGATGAATAGAATTCTCGCCTTTGAGTCCCTTGGTCTAGGAATTTTCTTCCATAGCTCCAAACACAAAACCCTCACCCTATTCATTTGTCTGAAACAGAAAGGAATCACGCCCTGAAAAACTGAATCACCATTGTCAAAAACACTGTTTTGCATATAGAATCGTTTTTACTTCTAGAGGATGCATGTAGGGAAGCAGGTATTTTCAAAGCCTGGCATGTTGGCACACACCTATAATTCCCACATTCAAGAGCCAAAGACAGGAAGATTGCTGTGAGATGAAGGTCAGCTTGAGCTATATACAGTGAGACCCTGTCTCCAAAAACATTAAATTGAAAAGAAAGTAGGGTCTTTTTGTGTTCTCCTCTCTGTTCTGAATGTGGAAGGCATCGCTGTGAGGAGGCAGCATGTAGAGATCTCTCTGCAGGGAACTGTGGCCCTTAGAAGGGACCAGGGAGGTAAATCAGTCCAGTGGTTGTGACAGGAGGCCTTGTGTTCCCATGAGGAAACTTGTGCTCAGGACCTGCCCAAGACCCTCAGCTAACTGTATGAGGAATATGATCAAGAATGAAATAAAAGACAAAATTAAGAATGCACACAGTGGGGATTGTGAGGTCAGTGCCTCAGGATGGGCAAAGGCGAGGACTCTCTAAGGTTGCTACTATTTACTGAACACGTGTACACATTTTTAGAGGAGTCAATCAGGGCACAGCAGTGGCAATTCTGTTGGATTCCTGGTCCAACACATAGATTAGTGTTAGTTTATAATTTGTGGTCCCCAACAGAAATATGCCTGTTTGAAGGACCCAACAGAACACTTGTTTCTCTTCCTATAGTGATCCTTAAGGCCTTCTTGTAACTGCACTGTTATTTTGCTCTCGCATCTGAAGGACGGAGGCCTCTAGCACACACATTTGTGCCTGAAGCTTGGTGTCTGTTACATAGAATATCAATCATTAAGTGGCCAACTTCATGCCCACCAATGCTGACATCGAGGAACATCTCAGGGTATATGGTGATTATGAATTTTTGACCACTGTGGCTCTGACCCCGAAGCACAAGTCCACAGAAGTTTTATTCTAGAGTGTAGTTCTATGCTGAAAATACAAGGATTGTAAAAACATATTGAAGTTTTTAGGCTGTGACTGTTTAGCTATCATATTAACAGTGTCCTTAGTGGGGCACATATTATGACCATCTATTTGACCCCCACAATCTAGGGCAGGGCAAGGTTCTACACAATATTTCATTTAGCCCCAAGTTTGCCATAATCAAGGCCTGGGAACTGGTGTGCTAAATGTCTCAGCCTCTCAGGAAAGTTCTCTCGGGAGGGTCTGTATAGGTGTCAATACAGTGGAGCAGGAGTGTATTTACTTCCTGTACATGGATTCAAAATATGTGCTGTAAAAGCAGCAGGGACAAATTGTGCTTGAGGGGGCGGTTTCCACATTCTGACTGGAGCATAACACAGGACAAGCACTGTCTCAAACATAGCCTAGTGTCAGTTTATAATTTGTGGTCCCCAACAGAAATGTGCCTGTTTTGAAGGACCCGACAGAACACTTGTTTCTCTGCCTGTGCCAGGTCAGTATTCTCTGGCTGTGATCTCTTTCAGGTGCTGTCTTAGTTTCCCCTTCCCTGGACACATTAGTGTACGACCGTGAATTAAAGCAGGATGTGGGTCTTTAGCTCACAACTTTTAGAGAACTGAGTGCATAGCCTGCCATCTGCCATGCAGGAAAGTTGTGGTGGAAGGACTGGCAGAGAAAAGCTGCTTGCATCATGGCAGCAGGGAAGCAGAGACAGGGGAGAGGAGCCAGGGAGGAACACATACTGTGCTGGGTCACCATCCCATGTTTCCGCTTCCCACCAGGCCTCACCTGCTGACAGCACATTTCACTGTGTATTTTTCTGTGCACTACTCCACTGATGAGTACAACACCCCTATGCTCCAATTGCCTTCTAAAAGTTCATTCTTTCAACACATGATACTGCTGGGAACATTCTAGATCTGAAGTATAAAAATGGTTGTGGAGGCTTCAGTGTAATACAGTGCTGCAGAGCTGAGGGAGAGCGAGCCAGGGGCCCGTGCAGAGTTTTGTCACCTCCAGGAGGGAGAAACAGGTCTAGGTGGCACCACAGCTGATGGTCCCTGCTCTGTGAGTCATCAGAGAGTGCTCTGGGGATGGTGGTGGGTCCAGGACTTGGAATTAAGTGGCAAAGGTGGATCTGTCTCTGTCCCCTGAAGACAGGTGAAAGGGGAGTTGCCTTCCCAGGGTGTCATCACCTATGTGATAGGTACAGAGCAACAAGCAGGCCCCATAAGGGCCTAATCACGGGTGAGTGCAAAAGCCACTCCCCTGAGTGTTTGAAGAAAGTGAACCAGTGGACAGGGTGTAACAGGGATTAGAGAGGCCGTCACTGAAGCAGTTTGATTTGTTTTAGGAATACTGGATCATTTTTGCAGAAACATTACTTGCCACCTTTTCTGCTTTTCAGGTTCCTGCTCTGTGAGATCTGTGAGCCCTGGTTGGTCTGTCCCTGGAGGATCCAGCACTGTGGATTGTCACCAGAAGGAAATGTTATGGAAGTTCTGTAATAGTGCAATGTGCTTGGCACACAACATGTTCGGAACATGTTAATTCTAGCAAATCCAGATCTATTCTTCTGTGTGAGTTTTTCTGCAAAGAGAAAGAGTAGGGCCACAAGAATAGGTAGAACAGAGGGCAGGTACCTAGGTAGGATTTGGAAGAATTCCAACTGAGAAGATGAGGAAGATGTGACCATGGTTGAAAACATATCTATGCTCTGGAAAGGAAATTTCCTTGCAGCGTGGGCCTTTGTGCTTTGTCCTACTGGGCCAGTTCTCCTGTGACTTAGAGTGTACCAGACACACCTGTCCCTGTATTCAGGAAGGGGGTAGAGCTTCTGTGTCACTTGCCCAGAGCTGCCACATCATGCAGAGAAGCCTGTGTACCCTGCTGACCTGAATGCAATGATCAAAGGTAGAGGGGCATGAAAGTTTGTTTCTGAGCCCCACACGGATTTGTACTCTGTCTTGTTTTTTTTTTTTTTTTCTCACTGTGACTCAGCACCAGTGTTTTTCCCACTTGCATTTTTACACAAAAACCCACTTTCCTACACAAGCCAATGGAATGTCCTGTGGCGGTGCTCTGGCTGAGGGGCAGTGGGTGGTGGATTTTTGATTAGGAGCAGCACAGGAGGTCCAGTACTACAACACATGGATTCAGCAATGTTTGGGAAAAGTTGGTGTTGCAGTCTGCGGGGCTGGACTGGACAGTGACAGGTGCTGACCGTGAGGCTGAACCCAGACTTCTCCCCTCTACTCTTTACCACTAGATGAGGTCGTGGGCTGTGCTATGCATCACGGCATTACCAATAATGACCACCTGGTCAAGGTATAGGGGAAAGAGAAAAGCCTGTTATGTCCTGAGTCAATCAGCTTGCTGACTGAGGTGCATCAAATCAAATAGGGATGGTGCACTGAGGAACCACTGCCTAGGAGAGTGAGGAGCACTCTGGTTCTCGTCCACTGGTGCAGTGCATGCTTCATGTGCTGCTTAGATGTGGGGAGAAACAGCTCCAAAACACCATCCGAGGAGTCCAGGAGCTGCATGTGTGACCAGAGACAGGGCCCCTGAGCACCATCTCTTACCCACACTGAGGATGCATGACTATTGTCCCCTGCCTGGAAACTCTTCCCCAACCCCCTGTTGTGCCCTAAAAGTCTCTTTGCTCCACCCACTCATGTCCCCTTCTCTAGCTGGAGCAGGTGCTGTCACACAGCCTCAATAGGCCCTGATGAATTTTGCATTATGGTTTTTGTAAATTATTTTCAAGTTGACCGGACTTCTCAGAGGAATCTTCAGATGAGGGTGTGAAACAGTAGCTTGAAAGAAAGGCACACGCTACTCCATGGAAGGTCCAGTTAAATGTCAGTTGAAGTAAGGAGTCAAGAATCTTACATCTTTCCAAGGAAAAAGTCACTTGTATCACAGGGAAATACAAGTGGAACTGCTGTGGCTCTGCTGCACAAGCCCTCTCATCTTATACGGAGAAGAAGCCTGGAATCTCATGAATGAGGACTGCTTAATGCTGAGATTTTTCAGGCATCTCTAGCCTGGAAACAGGTCTTGGTTTCTGTCCTCCAGGGTGATGAAGTCAAGGTTCCCTGTATGTGAGTGTGCTTGTGTGCTTCACTTGGAGAAGAGGCTCATTGTGACCTGTTTGTCTGTGGCCTTGTCAGAAAGGCTGGAAAGCAGCTGAAACTTCTGGAGTTGGCTTTGAGCATCCTTAGACACAAATTGAACAGGAAAATTCTCCATGGCACCTGCATAACCGTCTTAGTGCAGTGTGACAAACCATCACACAGTGTAAGAGTCCTGCTGGTTTGGTCTGTCAGGTCCCTGACCTCTACCTGCTTTTGATTGTGCTTGGAGCAGTGATCCATCATGACCTAATGCTGAAACCCACATAACCAGACTGTCTAGTTCCATGGAACTCTCTTCTCAGGACCCTCCTCATCCTGTGTGTCAACAGGAAGAGGCATGAGGGGCAAGAGCCTGTGGAACTCTTCTGACCTGGTCCCTCTCTGCACCCTCTGGTTGCACAATGAGCAGAGAGGTTGTCTCACAACACAGGACAAAGGGCAGTCTTAGCTGCTTTATAAAAGGACAGCTGGTCTGTTCTAATATGCAGGGAGTGGTAGAGTGTGCTTCTGGCTGATTAGAGTGGTAAAAGTTCCATTGAGGCAGTGGAACCTAGTGGTCACAAAGGCAGGCAGCCATGGGGTTGCTGACTGGGGACGCACTGTTCTCTGTGGCCGTGGCGGTGGCCTTCTTCCTGCTCCTGGTGGACCTGATGCACCGGCGCCAACGCTGGGCTGCTCGCTACCCGCCAGGCCCTGTGCCTGTGCCCGGGCTGGGCAACCTACTGCAGGTGGACTTCAAGGACATGGCTTACTCATGCTACAAGGTGAGGAAGCTGGTGGTGGAGAGCAGCAAAAGCCAGGTGACCCTCTGTCGGCCTAACAGCAGTGAGTGGTAGGTGAAGACACTGTGTAGCTAATAACCTCTTAGCCCAAGAGGAGGGAGGTAGACCTGTTTGCAGAAGACCTTCACCAGAGCAGAGAAGGCTCTGGACTTTCCACTGGCAAAGGTGCCAAGAGGGCAGGCAACAGGAGGTTGGGCAGGATGTATAGCTGTACTGGCACCACATTAGATGGTACAGAAGCTTCATACACACCTGGTCCCTTCAGGTACCTCAGAGGGAAGGAAGTACCTGGGGATGCAGGAGCAGAGGAAGATGGTCTTAGGCAGCATTTGATTCAGGAAGTTGATACTGTGAAAGGTCCTCTGAGCACTGTCAGATCCTTTGGCTGCCATGGACTCCTGACCCTCTCTGCTATTATCTGAGAACCTGAATTTCTTCACCTGAACAATGGGAGGGAATTGATTTCAATGATTGTTCCTCCACTCTTCCCAGGACACACCTGGGTGGTTGACCGTAAGAAGGTGTGACGGCAGCATGCAGACACTAGGTGTCCGGGCGGAGTGGGCTAGAGTGCTTGTCTAGCGGGGGCGAGGCTGTCAGTGCCACCTTCACTACCATAAAGGAAAAGGAAACCGACAGCAGTGCAGCTGGTTCTTCCATGTTTTGAACTGGGTCTCCAGGCCTTGAGAGTGAGATGGGGATATACATTGTGGCAGGAATCCCAGCTTCACAGGCGCCCTGTCCCTCTACCTCCAGCTGCGACATCGGTTTGGGGATGTGTTCAGCCTGCAGTTTGCCTGGACTCCAGTGGTTGTGGTCAATGGGCTGGCGGCTGTGCGGGAGGCTCTGGTGAGCCACGGCGAGGACACCTCAGATCGGCCGCGAACACCCACCAGTGAAATAATTGGCTTTGGTCCAAAAGCCAAAGGTAAAGGTCAATAGGGCACAGATGGCATCAGGGTAGAACTGCAGAGGCAGTAACTAAAGGAAGAGAGGGCTTACCTCATATGGCAGTGAACATCCTTGTCTTCGGGGCATGAAACCTGCAAAAGGAGCTGTAGCATTGAGGTGGAGACAAAGTTGGTATCAGATCAGCAGGCAAGATGGGCTGATGGTACAAGGATTCCAGTACTTTCTGCTCCTGACACTGCTTTTCATTCAGGGGTTGTTAGGGCACCCTATGGGCCCGCCTGGCGTGAGCAGCGACGCTTTTGTGTGTCCACCATGCGCAACTTCGGCCTGGGGAAGAAGTCTCTGGAGCAGTGGGCGATCGAGGAGGCCACCTATTTATGTGATGGTTTTGCCAGCCATGATGGTGGGTGATGGCTTGAGGGACACAAGGAAGGGACAGTGCAATGAAGTCACTGGGAGAAAGGGGGCAACTCTAACATGCATTCCTACTCCCAGGACGGCCCTTTCACCCCTACGGGCTGCTGAGCAAAGCTGTGTGCAACGTGATTGCCTCCCTCATCTACGCGCGCCACTTTGAGTATGATGACCCGAACTTTGTCAGGTTGCTGAAATCCCTGGAGGACTTCATGGTGGATGACAGTGCCTTCATGCTTCAGGTGCAGGATTGATGAGAATCTTGTGCAGGGACAGTGTCCTGCACAGAGGCTCTGAGAGGATAACTTGCCTGCAGGAGGGATGGGAAGAAAGCATCAGGGAGGATCACTGCAGGGAGAAAGGGCTGGTGGTGGCCAAGCAGACAGCAGTAATGGGAGAGGAGGCCCAGGCTCAGGGCTGCAGAGAGGAGTTAGAGCCTGTGTCCACACTGGCAATGACACAAGCTCTCAAGATTTCCGTGATAGGAGGTTCCTGTGGCAGCTCAGCAGCAGGAGACAGCTTTGATGCTGGCAAAGTGGAGGGATTTAGGCAAAGGTGTGCAGTGCCAGGCCTTGGGTCACCATGGAGGCGTCTGGGTGTGAGATGACACCTGTGAGTCTGGAGCACAGGAAGCACCCAGGCTGCCTCCGTGCTGTCACAGGTATTGAACTCAATGCCACTGCTCCTGCGCATCCCATGGGTGGCTGCCAAAGTCCTACCCGCACAGAGATCCATCATAGCCTTGAATGATGAACTGTTGGCTGAGCACAACACAGGCTGGGATCCAGACCAGACTCCCCGAGATTTGACTGATGTTTTCCTGAACGAGGTGCTTAAGGTGAGAATGGGCTGTGAGAGAAGGAAGGGATCAGGGTCTGTGAGCCAAGTGTTCTGGGTGGTGTGAGGCCAGGTGGGGCCTCAGCATCTCCCAGAGACCCAGCATCTGTGCTGAGGGGTGGTGCATGGGGACATTTGAGCCATTACTCCCACTTTCCACTGAGGCCACCCTCTCTGCCTGACTCAGGCCAAGGGCAACTCTGAGAGCACCTTCAATGAACAGAATCTTCGTCAAATTGGATTTGAGCTGTTTACTGCAGGGATGGTGACCACATCTGTCACATTGTCCTGGGCTCTGTTCCTCATGATCCTGCACCCGGATGTGCAGCGTGAGTTGGGCTCAGAATGGATCGGAACTTGAGGGAAGAGAAGTTATGACAGGGTCTCAAAACTTATTTGAGAAACTCATGGTCCAAAGCACAAGCTCCTCAAAGGCTACTGAAAGAGTAATGTCCCTCTCACAGGGACATAGCCTTTAACACTGGGGAATGGACGCTCAGGGCCCCGTCTCCAGGGACTGACCTGCATGGGCATACTTACCTATCCAGGCCGTGTGCAACAGGAGATCGATGAAGTGATGGGTCAGGAACGATTCCCAGAGATGGCAGACCAGGCCCGTATGCCCTTCACCAATGCCGTGATTCATGAGGTGCAGCGCTTTGCAGACATCACACCAGTGGCTGTTCCTCACATGACATCTCGTGACACTGAGGTGCAAGGCTTCCTTATACCCAAGGTAGGCCTTGGGCCCTCCTTCCCCAGCATGACTCCCAGATGTGGCCAGGAAGTGTTGTGCCACCTGGCCCCAATACCACTGGTGTTGCCAGGCCCAACTTGTGTGTATGGTGCTGCACCCAGTGCTGCCCTGTGCCCGCTGATCCCCAGTGTGGTTGGAAGATGAATTCATCCAAGCATTGAGTTGTTGGAGGATCCTGTGCTCATGGGGAAAAGTGGGACTCTGGGCACTCTTGGGATCCCTGTCCTGAGGCTTTGCCATGTGATCAAGGTGGGTCCTGAGAAGCTTCTGGGACTAAAGGATAATTGAGAGTCTCCTTGTGACTCTGTACCCAACCAGCAGGTGTGTGCATAGAGTGCGCTGTGCGCCTCATAGAGTGTGCTTGTGGATATTAAATGTCAGGATATTAAGTGTCAGAGTTCCTGTGTCCCGTATGTCGGGCCACATTCATGCCGTGTGTCTCCTGCCAGGGGACGGTGCTCCTTGCCAACCTGTCATCAGTGCTGAAGGATGAGACTGTCTGGGAGAAGCCCTTGCACTTCTACCCTGGACATTTCCTGGACTCTGAGGGCCGCTTTGTGAAACGTGAGGCCTTCATGCCATTCTCCGCAGGTGATTGTAGTGGACCAGGCTTGCCTGTCCCTTCCAGGGTGCCTTGGTTAGAGGAGCTCAAGCCTCAATGTAACTGTGCCCTGTCCACTCCCACAGGCCCCCGCATATGCCTCGGGGAGCCCCTGGCCCGCATGGAGCTCTTCCTGTTCTTCACCTGCCTGCTGCAGCGCTTCAGCTTCTCATTGCCAGAAGGGCAGCCCCGGCCCAGTGAGCGTGGTGTGATTTCCTTCATAGTGTCTCCACCCCCCTACCAGCTGTGTGCTGTGGCCCGCTAGAAGAGGTGCTGTGTTCCCTTCCTGTACCCAAGATGGGATGTACAGTAAACCAGTCTTGTGACTGTCACCTGGTGTCTGTGTCCAGCCCTCCTCACTGAAAGCCCATGTGTGATGCTTTCACCCACGTGTCCAAACCAGCCCTGATTCCCTGCCTTATCCATCCCGACCTGATCAGTACAGTCAACCAGCCAAATGTATATACTGATACTCAGGAGTTGAGAGCTCACCCCACTCAGAGAGACCCAAAACAGGTTTCTGAGTTAGTGGTAAATCCTAGGGTGCAGTCTGAGCTTCATGGGTATCAGGTAGGGGTTGAGCGTGAAGCATTTTTCTTAGGAATAAACAGAATCTCTTGCAGGGTGCTGAATGATGTTGGTGATCCCGAGGGTCATCTTCAGGTTCAGTGAGTAGCTAGAAAATACAGTGGAAATGGCAATGTTCTTGTACTCGTTGTTATGGTTCATTACAATGACACAGTACACATACAAGCCAGCAACACTGAAAGGCACAGGGTTGGGGTCCAGGAAGACAGACACAAGGTTCAGCTGCGCTGTCTGAGGAGAGTCATCCAGATGGTCAGTTCTCCCAGCCCAAAGAAGTGACTGACAAAATGGGTGCTCCATAGAGGGGCAGATGCACTCCAACCTCATTGCCCAGGGATTTTCTAGGTGCATTCCATTGCACCATGCACTGACCTGCCTGGCCTCAGCATCTCAATTTCCCTCAATTCAGGGTCATATTCAGGCAGTCCAGGACCCCACCTGGGCCAGGCTGCTGGCATAAATGGTGATGTTTTGCCTACAGGATTATCTCATCAAGAGGACTGGGCCAAAATCTTAGGGAGGTTTCCCTGCCGCCTATCAAGAGTCAAGTGTTTACTTTGGCACATGCAGGGTCCAATGCGGGCACCTCCCATGGTGACTAAGGCACAGTCCTGTCCCGGGCTCCAGAAGCAAAATGCTCACAGTCACATGAGCATCCATACTATTTTGTGTCCTTGTGGAATGACACCTAGCTAGCCTTTAGCATCTTCATCCCATTTTTTTCCTCCTACTTATGTTCAAGCTTAAATCCTTCATATCATCAAAGCCTTATCTTACCCATTTCCAGGTGTTCTTTTCAGTGTTGTTCAAATACTATGATGTACACAAAGCAGACTGACCATCTGCGGTTGTCTTGCGCAGGCAGAACTGAAGCCCTCAGCTGCTTAGACAACAGCTTGCTTTCCTTTCTGTCCTACACCCTGGCAGCCACTGTTTGGTTTTCTGTTTCTGTGAATTTGACCGCTATGTGAAGTCGTCATTTTGGAACTTCCTGCCAGCCCTGCCAGGAGTCTCTGATGTTCTTGGGTAGGAAGGTGATGGCAGCTGGGTGGGCACACTTGGCTGAGGCCATGAGGAAGGCACAGGCTGGACCTGAGAAGTGCCGTTTGTCTTTCTGATTGGCTTATTTTACTTGAGGAACCTTGCTCAGGTTTCCTTCACAGCGTAGCAGATACAGTCCATCTTTCCTTTTCAGGCAGAGTAGTTTTCCATTTGTGAATTGTAGTCCTCTGCTGCACGTGACTTGGTTTAATTAAGAGTGAGAAACTACAGAATGAAAATCTCTCATGAACATTTCAGAAGTCTACCATTTGTGAATGTTAAATTGGAAGCCACTCAAGGCAGCCACTTAATTTCATAGTTCTTTCTTCTGTGTTGTTCACCAAGCACACATATACCTGTGTCCGGCATGTGCTTGCCCTGTTGGCTGTGGACCTGTCACTTGCTTGGTTGTGTGAGCAGCTGTTGCCGTGTCACAGTGCTGGGTTGAAGTTACAAAGTCAGGAGCATCCTAAGGCCATCTCACAGTGCTTCCCCTCAGCTCTCTTCATGGTGTCACAGGGTGTTGATCAGCTCCTAGCATATACCAAGAAGAAGGGTCTGCAGTGAGTAAGTCTCCAGCTACTCAAGTGGCCAGTCCTGTCTTAGCAGGGATATTTAAAGGCAAGAGAGGCCCCTCAAGAGTCCTCACCTGAGCAGTGATATCAGGGGACAGTATAAGTCTGGGAACTCGCTGGCCCAGTAGGGCACATTCTTGAGCCATGATCATCCGAAGTCATGGGGTTCAGTGCAGCTCCATGGTATAACACATGCTTAACATTGGCAGGGCCTCTGAAGTCCATGGCCAGCAACCCGTCTCCAAAATCATCGCAGTCTGACCAACTTGGTCCCAAAATGTGGAAGTTATATAAAATTTCGCCGCCTTGATTGCTTACTCAGAGGAGTGGCAGAACCATGGAAAGCACAGTCAGCACTGGAATCTTTCTTACCTGTTCTTGTCCTTTGCATCCGCCTGCCCAGCTCAGCCATGGCCCTGATAAACTGCAGCCTGCAGTGACCATCAGCCATGAGGTGGTATAGCCATGACTAAGCAGGTTCAGGCTGGGGGCAGGTGACTTCCGGGCTCACTGATTCCTGTCAGTGGATCTCCAGGGTGGGCCCCTCTCCCAACAGCTCAGGGTAGATAACATCCTCTGTAGCCAAGGTCGATGCTGACTAGTATAAACAACTTACATAACCAAGGTCATTAGTGGCACGTGGCCACTGAGGTGAATCTGGCATAAATGGAGACTAAACAGCCAAGGACTGCTGGGAGTGTACAGTGGTGAGGGCTGCAGAGCGGCTAACCAGGTGGACTCTGGCTGAGCAGCTGAGTAAAAAGATGTTTCACCCAGTCCACGGCTCTGCAGCTCTTCTTCAGGCTGCTCAAAACTCAGGTGACCTCCCTGGTCTACAGTGGTGAAAGACAGTTTCCGTGTTCTATTCTGGTGGCACTGGGTACTGGGTATTGAACTCAGGGGCCTTAGCAGTGTGCTGCATCCACAGCCTGTTTGTTTCTTACAGCTCACTATGTTGCTCAGGCCTCTTTTAACTGGCTCCTCTTGCCTCAGCCTCCCAGAGTGCTGGGGTCACTGGACTGAGCCATCACACCCAGCTTGTCACATTAATTTGAAGTACTGAGTCTTTCGTGATGGGATCCACAGGCCCCACGGATTTCTCCCAAGATGTAGGGGGTGCCTGTCTGGGGGAGGGGCAGGTGTGTTTTATCAAAACAATGAATTCCAGGAAGAGCTATACCGATCTTTTCTAGAATATCACATCCCTAAACAGTGCAGCGTTGTATCTGAGAGCATAGAGCTCGGATGAGGACCGCGATGCTGCCCTGGAGTTTTAACCTCAGTGCCCGCCATCTCCTCTGCCCTGGGAACACAGAGCCATGTGCCATGGCTTACTTTGCCTGCCACAAGAGGCATCAGTAAATTGAAGCAAATGGCTACGACCAGCAGCACCTGCACCAAAGGGCTGGCCCTTGGAAGACTCAGCTCATTAATGCACATTTGTCTTGTAGCTATCCCATCCTGACCACAGGACCCTGGCTTGAGCAGGACACTGCCTGAATTGCAGACACACCTGTGACTTCATACCTATGTCAAGATGACCTCTGGAGGACAGCTTGACACCCCCAAATACACACCCTTTAAATGAAGGTAGTCTCTGCCCTGTGCCAAACACCTGGACCTTCCTGCCAGCCCTGCCGTGAGTCTCTGATGGTCTTGGGTAGGAAGTCGATGCCAGCTGGGTGGGCACACTTGGCTGAGGCCGTGAGGGAGGCACAGGCTGGATCTGAGAAGTGCCAGGCGTAAGTGGTGTGGCAGATTGATACTGGTGTCAGCTTGTGTCACCAGCTGAACTGAATCAGCGTGGTCGGCCCACTTGAGGATTGCTGCCAAATAAAGGGAGAACTGGAGCGGGAGAGGAGCGCCACCGGTTCTCCACGGGGTTGGTTCTCCAGTTGCTGTGGGCTCTCCTGGAGGAGCTTGTGAAGCGCCTTTTCTGGTAGGAACTCAGCTGTTGTCATTATTGGAGGAGCTTGGGACCTGTTATCACTGAGGATGACTGTGCTACTTGTCAGGGGAGCTCTGGTTCTTACTTTGAGGGTCACTTAGTCCAGTACAGAGTCCCTAAACCTCTGGCATTGATGCTTCACCCTGTTGGCATAGACTTTATGGCTTCTACCACTGACCTTTGGGCTCCCCCAGCACAGATCCGTCAAAGAGACTAGCACAAGTCACTGTCATGGGCTCTAGATCTTCAGCTGGTCTCATGCAGGACATTGCTGTGAGATCCAGGCCCTTGGCTGGATTCCCTGGGTCTTCCCTGGGCATGTGGACATTTTTCCTACATTTCTTGTATTTAGCTCTTTGTGTGACTGTCATAAATAATACTATAAATTATGTGTCCTGTATTGTCTTGTTCTCCTTGCAATCTGGGCTACAATAATGGGTCTTAGCCTCCTGGTGAGTCGTGTGGCCCTATACCTGGTCCCCAGATCTGCAGATACTACACCACAGCTGTGAGTCTTCTGTTGACTTCACACACCTACAGGATGGTTTAGTGGTGCCTCAGTCCCCAGCCAGGCTGTCGTGACCTGCAGGGTCCCCCAGTTTGTCAGCAAAGTGTTTATGAAATCTCCCAGAAAGTCCTGCTCCAGCCTGGGGCACTGTCCCCATGGCTGCCAAAGCTTTTCTACCTCTAGCTGTGCACTCAGATGAACGTGTCACCTTCCCGTGTTGCCCCAGTGTAACACAACCATTGTATTTGTCCCTGGCTCTCCTGCCAGGTATCTGCTCCCTTCCCCTTGGTATCGGGGGCAGAGATGAGAAGGGCAGAGACTGCAGTGCCTAGCCTTTGCCTCCCTCCAGCACCCTGTGGCTGCATGGTCAACAGAGCAGTTCGTTCCTGCCAGAGGACAAAGGGCAGCTCGAAGTTTTTAATAACTGTATAGGCCATCTGATCTATAGCTCAATGTGGTGGAGTGTGTCTCCTGGTCGAGGGGACATGAGCTGTCATAGTTTCTGTGTATCCAGGGGAGCCCACACTAGTGGTTGATGAGGCAACCATGGGGCTGCTGACCAGGGATGCTCTGTTCTCTATGGCCATGGCTCATGGAGGCCTGATGCACCAGCGCCAATGCTGGGCTGCCCACTACCCCACCAGGCCTGCTGCCAATGCCCTGGCTGGGCAACCAGCTGCAGGTGGACTTTCACAATGAGCCATAACCCTGCTATGAGGTGTGGGAGGTGGTGGTGCTGATGGCACATGTCACAGGGACTCTCAGCTATAGTGAGCTTGTGGTGGACAGAGCCACATTCTGACCAGGGACTTGGGACTCCAAGAGGAAGTGGTAGGCGAAGTTTCCTGTGGGAGGGGACTACAGGCCTGGGACCCTTTGGGTTCTCTAAGGACAGGCATAGAGTGGACAGTCAGTGGAACTGGGAGTGAGTGTAGGGTAGAAGTTGTTTAAGCTCCAAGTTTCTCCTGATGACATCAGAGGGAAAGGTGTTGGGATGGAGCAGTGGGTCCAGGGCCCTGAGCTGCCCTCAGGCAGGAAATTGGGGCTCAGAGGTCGCAACTGACCTGATTCATGGTTTTTAGTGCAGTGTGGTCCTGGGCCTCTCTGCTCATTCCGTGACCTTGATTTCTTTGTCTATAAGCTGGAAAGCTGATGGGGCCAAATACAGTGTCTGCTTCTAAAATGATTGCTCTCATCTGGCTCTAAAAGGATTGCTCTGAACATCAGAGGATGTGACCCCCAGCATCAGGGCCCAGTATCCTCAGGCTTAGTGGGACTTGGATTCCTGTGTGGGACCAGGAGTTCCATTCACAGTGCTAAAAAGCAAAAGGCACAAGAGGTTCCTTGTTTTGTGTGATCGTGGGGCTCCCGTCTTGACAAGCACCCTGACCTCCACATGTAGCTGTGAGGTCACTGCTGGGACATGTTCATCCTGCAGCAGGCCTGAAGGCCAGTGGTCGTGGTTATCGGACAGGAGGCTGTGTGGGAGGCACTGATTAACAATGGTGAGGACACTGCAAATTGGCCACTGAGGCCCACCTGTGAACAGCTGGGCTCCAACCAAATCCCAGAGGCACAGTGTATCAGGGCACAGTGGCATCAGAGCAGGACTTGGGGGCAATGGCCAGTGGGAAGCCAGGGCCTAATGGGAACAGTGATGCTTTTATGGACACAAGGGACATTCCTGTGTCTCTAGGGTGAATTCTGGAAAAGCACCCAGGGTAGGGTGGTTGGGGTTTAGCTTGGTGGTTTGGGAACAACCTGTACCCAGAGGAGTAGAGGAGAGGGTATGGCCAGAGGGCATGGCTAGTATACTGGGTCACTCATGTGCCTGCCTCATGCCCAGGAGTTGCCCTGGCACCCTACAGACCTGCCTTCTGTGAGCAGCTATGCTTCTCTGTGTCCACCCTGCACAACCTTGGCCTGGGTAAGAAGTCACTGGAGCAGTGAGAGCCGCCTGCCTGTGTGCTGCTTTGCCTCCCAGGATGGTGGGTGATGGACTAAGACGCACCAAGAAAGCACAAGGCAGGAGTGACAGAAAGGGCGACACCATGAGGTGCATCCCTGCTCCCAGGACGGCCCTGTCTCCTCACCGCCCTGCTGAGCAAAGCCATGTGCAATGTGATCACCTCCCTCATCAATGCACGCCGCTTTGAGTACAAGGACCCGGACTTCATGAGGATGATGGACCTGCTGCAGGACTCTTTGAAGGAGGACTCTGGCTTGGTTCCGTTAGATGCAGGGCTCAGGGCAGTCTGGGCAAGAGGCAGATTTGCACGATGGGTGATGGGAACAGGGCATCTGGGGGAGGACCTCACAGGAGGAGAATGCTGGAGGTGACAAATATCAGACAACAGTCATGGAGAGGTGGGCCAGGGTTAGGAGTCCAGAGAGGAGATCCTCTACTTCGTATCTACCTTGGGAGCTACTGACGCTCCTGAGATTTCCATAGTTGCATGCTCCTCGCAGCAGCCCAGGCCAGCAGAGAGCATGGAGCACACAGTTCCCAGGGGACAAGGGCAGCCCGTGAGCCCTCGATGAGGAGCCTGGGACCTGAAGCTGGTCCAGCTAAGCGCTGAACACAGCAAGGACCCAGACTATCTCTGTGGCTGTCACAGGTGCTGAACGCAGTCCCTATGCTCCTGTGTATCCCTGGGGTGTCTGAGAAGGCCTTGCCTGCACAGAAAGCCTTCTTGGATCTGAGCTGTTGACAGAACACAGGACAACTCGGGACCCAGCACAGCCACCCTGAGACCTGACTGACGCCTTGCTGAATGATTTGGAGAAGGTGAGGCTGCAGCTGCCAGAATTGAGGCGAGGGGGCTGGGTGCTGGGGATCCCGTGAGGTGAGAGCAGGAGAGATGGGGCCTGGGTATCTCAAGGGACCCGGCACCTTAGTGGGTGGATGTAGGATTGGGTCCTGTGGGATTTCTTCCCTCTTCCCCTTAAGCCTACCTTCTCTGGCCCAGGCCAAGGGGAACCTCGAGAGCAGCTTCAATGATGAGAACCTGCGTCTGGTCGTGTCTGAACTGTTCACAGCAGGGATGGTGAGCAATTCAACCACGCTGGCCTAGACCCTGCTGCTCATGATCCTGCATCCAGCTGTACAGTGTGAGCCCAGCTTGGGCTGGTGGGAGAATGAGGGAGGAAGGGTAGTGGCAGGGTCCCCAAGAGTAGGTGAAGGCCATCCCTAGCTCCATGAAAAGGCTTCCTCAGGTTCTTGTAAGCATGACACCCTGCTTACCTGGACACAGTGTTTAGCACAGGTAGAAGGAGAGATTCAGGGGACATCCTCTGGGACTGACGCACCCAAAGAGACACTCGTCTGTCTTTGCCGTGTCCAACAGGAAATCCATGAAGTGATTGGCAGAGCAGTGCCCAGAGATGGTGGACCAGGCCCGCATGCCCTTCACCAATGCTGTGACTAACGAGGTGCAGTGCTTTGCAGACATTGTCCCAATGACACTTCCTGACACTGAGATGCAGGGCTTCCTCATCCCGAATGTAAGCCTGGGGCCCTCCTTCCCTACCATGGCCACTCCCAGGTGTGGCCAGGAAGTGCTCTGTCACCTGAGTCCTGATACCATTGGTGCTTCCAGGCCAAGCCTGTGTATGTGGTACTGCACACAGTGCTGCCATGTACCCCCTGAATCCCCAGTGTAGTTGGAGGATGAATTGATCCAAGTGATGAGTTGGAGGATCCTGTGCTCATTGGGAAAAGTGGGATTCTGGGCGCCGTTGGCATCCCTGTCCTGTGGCGTTGTCATGTGATCATGGATGGTCCTGCTTCTGGGCCTAATGGATAATTGAGAGGCTCCTTGTGACTTTGTAACCCCCCCACAGCCTGCGAGCCTCATAGAGTGTGCTTGTGGATTTTAAGTGTCAGGGTTCTTGTGTCTTGTATCTCAGGCCACATTCATGCTGTGTGTCTCCTGCCAGGGGATGACGCTTCTTACCAACATGTCATCAGTGCTGAAGGATGGGACTGTCTGGGAGAAGCCCTTACACTTCAACCCTGGACACTTCCTGAATGCTTTGTGAAATGTGAGGCCTTCATGCCATTTCTCTGCAGGTGATTATAATAGACCTAGCTTGCTCTCCCTTCTACATCATTGGGTTAATTCATCCTCCAATACATTGTCCACTGTATTATAAGGTATTGAAAGTCCATTGACCATCCACAGTGCTCTTCATCAGGTAACACCGAAGCCCTGTCCGTTTGGGCAATTGCCTGCATTCCTTCCTCCCCCACCCTCCGGCAATCACCATTTTATTTTCCGTTTTTCTGACTTTGACCACTATGGGAAGTCATCAGAGTGTAATGATACACTGTTTGTCTTTTATGACATACTCAGGTTTCCTTCTTGTTGTGGCAGGTAGCAGAGTAACTTTCCATTATGTGAATTAGTAGCATTTCCCCCAATCTCAGGTGAACCTCCTAACTTGGTTCAATTAAGAGTGGGAAAGCATAGTCTGAAAATCTTTCATGAAAATCTCAGAAATGCAGAATTTGTGAATTTCATTTTATTTTATTTATTTATTTTTGGTACCAGGGATTGAACTCATGACCTTGCCCCTGACAGGCAGGTGCTGTGCTATCGAGCTATATCCCTGGCCCAATTTGTGAATTTTATATTGAGAGCCACATGGGGCTGAGGAGCCCCATGCATCTCATAACTCTTTCCTCCATCTTGTTCACTAGGAACATGAATACCTGTCCAGCATTTTATTGCTGTGTTGCCTGTGGATCTATCACTTGTTTGGCTGTGTGGCCAGCTGTTGCCGTGTCACAGTGCTGGGTTAAAGTTAGAGAGTCAGGAGCAGCCTAAGGCCATATCACAGGGCTTCCCCTCAATTTGCCTCATCTTGTCCTGGTGCTGTGGATCGGCAGAGAGCATGCACCAAGGAGAATTGGGTGCAGCACAGTAAGCCGCAATACTTGAGAGACTGCATTCATATACACTGGTTGTTGGCCTATCATTATTGCTTACTTGGGCCTGATTTATGTATCACCCTTCATCCTTCATACATTGTGTCTATATAAATAATGTGTTACATTTCATTTTACTACTGACTTCACCTCCTTCGCACTGTAAGCTCTGTTCAGAGATCCTGTTTCTTCCTTCTTCTGTGTGGGGTGTGTCTGCAGCAGGACATTGGTGACATGTGGAGGTGAAGCAAGGTGGGCCCAAGAACAAGAGCGCCAGAGGCAAGCTGCCTCAATCTAGAGAACAGCCAGCCCTGAGAAATTCCAAGCAGCCAGTTGCTAGCCAAAAGTGCTACAGTGATTGGGAATTTCCTTCATCCTATCCAGAGAGAAGGCTCCACCAGACCTGAGTTCTTGTCTCGTTTATTTTCCCATCTTTCCCCATCTCCCCCAGCCCCAGGAACATCTAGAGCTTGCTGGATGCTGCTTATGGTGCCTGCATGTGGAATGGGGTGAGAGGAAATAGTGGGTGCGGGGACACTCCTCCCTGTTGCACACAAAGGTAGAAGTGGACTGACCGCATCAGTGGTCATCCCAGGATTGTCCTGATATTGACATCATCAGGTGTGAAACTTGAGGCAAATAATTGGGTTCACTAGGGCCACCAAAATTAGAAAAATAAGTTTGTGAGAGACTAAAAAGAAACAAGTGCATAGATTTTGCGAGAAGTTAAGCATGGGGCAAAGCGAGTTTCAAGAATCACAAATGTAAATGGGTCTGTTTGTTATATGCTCGATACCTATATTTACCTTTCTTTTGTCGATTGTGATTAGAAGGGGTCTTACAACCACCAAGGATTTGGTTTGAAGCATTATTTTAAAATCAATACCCAAGAAGAAAAAAATGGCAAAACAACCCCCACCCAGATAACCTTAACTAAGCCACAAGCGACAGTCTCTGCCTTTCTGGCTCACAGGAATTTTGTTAAACCACAAGCTCAGATTTCTACCCTTCGTAAAATAGCGTCCTCCTTGGTAGGAGACAGTTTGAGTGACTCCTGTTGAATGCAGAGCAATTGCTGGAACATTGATTATATCACAGCTTATTTCTACATACTGGTATGTAAAAAACAGACTTCCCTCGCTAGCCCAGGTCCTGGTGTGTAATCTCTAAAGCCATGAGATAGTCTCCTATTTCCCCGCATAGTGTTCTCTGTAAAAGATGAGCACAGTGGTGGGATGATAGAGCCACTCAGCTCCAGGATGCAAATGGGCAGGAGCCTCAAAACAAGAAGCCATGAGTCCAGGACACAAAACTTTACATCTCAGAAACTGAAGCAACAGCCTCCTAAAACCATTCCAATGTTACCTTAATTGAAATATGCAGATTGATGTCTCTCCATGTCATTCTCCCTGAATTTTGCAAAGGTCTTTTCACTCTCCCTGGCACGACAGCTAAAGTTACCCACGTAGTTCCTGCCATCCTCACTGTCACTCATCCTCCAGCCATCCCCTTCTTCACAAGACAATAAATGCCTGGAGAGGCTTTTGAGCAGGGCCTTTGTCCACACATCCTCACAGGAATTGGAATTAGGGCCTTTGACTGCCCTTAAATTTGAGTGTGTGTTAGTGTCTTTACTCTCCCCGTGGTTTGCAGTGAGACTGGTAGATAGCAATTCACTCAACAGAATTCCCATAGTGTCTCAGTGGGATTATAAATACAACTTTTTGGATTGTAAGAAAGACAGAAAAAGGGATTAGAATCCTTGGGTTACAACACTCAGTATTTGGGATTACACTACTCAGGTAAGTTATTTGTTCAACAGTTGGCCTTAAGAATGCATATAAAGCTGCATTGGCTCCTCTTATGTACAAGGGGCTGCCATGGCAACAGCTTTCACTCAGGTTATCCATCCCCAGCCTAGAGGAAAGAGAAAAATCAAGGTTACCTGTTTTACATGTAGTTGTGAGGGACATTTTTCCTGAAAGTGTTGTGCTGCAGCTCTAAGGGCAGCCCAGCCAGTAACTGTCCCTTCAACAAAACCTCATACTATCTGTCCAGAGTGCAGATGAGGGTATCAATGGGCCATTTGGTGTAGATTCTAAACTGATAGGGAAGACCAGCCTATTCCAGGAAGATCCCTAAAGGGCCATCCACAGCCTGGATAACAATATGGGTGCCATGATTCAGAGAGCTTCCCTGATAGGACATGGCCCTGCTGGGCATGGCAGGCTCCTAGGGGTTGGGAGGTAATGTGGTCGCGATTTGTGGTTTGCTGATTTTTGTTTAAAAAATACTCTCACAGTAGACAGTTTCAAATAACCAGTACAGCAATAAGAAACCTATAAAACTTCTGAAAATTCAACATTTGGCTTTCACAAGCTGGCAATAAACTGCCTCCAGCATATCACTGTCTCACTATGTCTTTGTAGTAAATCTTGATATCTGGTAGTGTAATTCTCAAATTCTGTTGTTCTTCAAAATTGCTTTTTACTTTAGTAGTATTTGCTTCAGATTTACAATCAGTATAACTATATTTACTTGGGTCTTTTTTGCTTTCTTTTATCACTTTGTTAGTTTTCAATACATTGATGCTGCACATACTTTATTTGCCATGTACGTATAAGTGATAGGTGATTTTCTCTGCTATTATAAATCTTTTATAAATTCTTTTATGAATTCAACCTAAAGAAAAAAAGGTGAGGTAATTGCTCTAGAGGCAGTGGTGGCCATATCCTCTGTGGAGGGGATACTGGAGATGGTGCCCAGAGCTGGCACTGGGGTAGGCACTAACCTTCTCCACTTACCACCAAGTGTTGGTGCCAAAATGTGATTCCAAGGGAAAACAGTTCTCTCCTCAAGATGTCAAGCCACTGCTAGCAGGGGAGCTGCCCCACATCCCTGGGTGGGAGGCAGGAGCCTCAAATGGAGGCAGGAGTGAAGACCAGGAGCCCCAGGCTCCGAAATACAGGATGTGAGTTTTTCTTCTGCAGAAGAGACAAAATTTTAAGCTGATATACGGCCTCAGAGGATCTTTCATCCACTCTAATTAACCGTTTTTGACACAGTGCTTAGGTTTGCAGTGTGATGTGCCACATTAAAACTGCCACCATTAATACCAACCAGGAAGATCTTTTTATGTATCTCACAGCCTCCAGTGTGTCACACAGTCACCCCATGTTTCCTGTTGAATTGGTCATTTACATTCTCATCTCCAATTGCCAAGGCTTTTCACTGAGAGAAATGCTACAATAAACAGATTGCTAGCTACTGTCACTTTTTCTTCCTCACATTCTGTGACCTGCAGATCTTGTTGGTGTTCATGGGGTGAAGGACCATGAGAGGATGAGAAAATAAAGAAAAGACAAACCTGGGGTCAGATGGTGCTCTTACTGTCCTGATGAGAGGAAAGAAACTGCCCCTTCACTTAGGGGCATTTATACTTTTAGCATCTTCATGTCATATGACATCCTGTTTCCCTGGAAACCCACTGTTGAGAAGGTCTTGGGGCTAGGTGTTCTCTGGGATGAAGCAGCTTCTTTACGTGGATTGCGCTGGATGCTTGTTGTTCTTGGGAAGCCTTACACACGTAGTCACTTTTCAGCTTTAATGGCTCCCAACACTCACATGCTATTCAACACACTGGAAATTGTTAAACATGCTCACCGTATGTTCAGAAATCAATTACAAAAACAAAAGGGGGAATTTCTTACACAATTCATACCTAATAGTAGGCTTCACCATCAACTTTTTAAATTCTATCAAAGATGAAAATATAACAGCAGAAAGACAATTCAATCAGGTGAAACAAAAAACCTAGGAAGGGTTCTTTGGAGAGATGTTCATACAGGCTGGTGGAAGGAAAACAGCTCAGTGCTATTCTGGGGACAGTGCTATGTTTGTGCTTTTCCAGACAATGCTGCGTGGTCTATTTGGGTACCAGAGCATGCTATCTGGTTATTTCATGGACCCAGACTTAAAGAAGTAGTTGATTCCATCCCTCAAGAAACAGATGCTCAGTCATATGACAGTGATATGTGAGAGACCACACCACAACTGATACACAAGGATGGAGCTAGACCTTACCTTGGACCAATAAAAAATTGATCCAGAATGCCTGGGACATGGTAACCAAAACTAGGAATCAAAGGACTGAGGGGGTGACTGAGTATATAGAGATAACTGAACTTAAAGCTACATGAAAGAAAGGGAAACAATGTTGCAAGTATTCTTTAGAGCAAATAAAATAAAAAATTTGTAATGTTATATATGAAATATTTTATTCCTTCCAAATTTTTCTTGCAAGAGATCAGTGCTAATTGATCTACAGCAAAATCTGATGAGCCTATTTATTGTTATAACTTCTAAAATTGTAAAAGTTATTATAATTCAATTTGGTCAAAAGTATATTTGAGTGCACTCTGATTTTGTAAGATGTTTGTTTTTCTGGTCTGTGTCCTTGTTTTCAAGCTGTGTAGTTGCTTCTTTTTTTTTTTTTGTCTTTTTCATTTTTATCGGTACCAGGGATTGAACTCACGACCACCTGCTTGCAAGGCACGTGCTTATGTTGCTGAGATAAACACCCTGTGTACTTGTTTCTTTGTCTGTTCATCATATGTCTGCTCAGCTGGAGCAGAAGTCAGGCCTTCTTCACTCTTGGCTATATGATTTGAGTGCCTAGATAGCTGAGCACTCTGAATCCAATTATGAGGGACAAATTCTCTAGGGAACTGTGTCATGCTTTTCTTCTGAAAACAAAGTCTTTATGTGTTGTAGTTTTGAGGATGCAAAGGGTGGAACTTGCTGCTTCCATGATGCCCTCAGGCTATCTTCTATATTCTGTTTCTTTTCAGCAAAGAAGATCTCTGCTATATCTTTACAGTTCACAGCTTTAGTGGAGCTTCCTTTGGGACCAAACTCACAGAATTTTTAATCATTGTGCTGGATTCTTTGTTTTTCATGCTCAACATAAATTTGGCTAAAAGCCCCCAATATGGCCATGCTACCACCTCAACATTAGGCTCCCTTGAAATTTCTTCTGTCACATTAATTAGTCCTCTGCCCTTAGTCTTAATCTCAGGCAAAGTCTCTGGACATGATCAAAATGCAGACAAACTTTTTCCTAAGCTGTAACACACATGATCTGGAATCAAACAACCAATGAAGTCCATCCCACCAGAAACCTGAGCCTGGCCTTTACCAGCAGGATTTCTATCATCTGCTGGTCTCTTGAGCTTTGCCCACACTCTCCCATACAGAACAGCTTAAGATGCTCTAGCTCTTTTTCAGACAGGATCTCTGAACCTTTCCAATTTCTTCCCACAAGCCATTCCCCAAGTCTCCTGAACCTTATGGTCAGGTATTCTCATAGCAATGACCCAACTTCTCTCGTGTCTACTCCATATAACTTAGTTACTTTTTCTCTCGCTGTTGAGATATAATACATGATACCTGATCTTAAAGGAGGAAGTTTCTTTAGCTTACAGTTTGGGAGGGTTTCAGTCCACAATGAGCTGACATCAAATGAGGGTGACATAGCACAAGTGCAACAAATTCATGGTGGCATAAGACAGCAGCAACAAGGGGGAGCAAGCTTCTTTTCCTCTTTTATATTGTAGGAGCTACCCACCCTATGGTACATAGAGCTTTCATATCCCTAACCCAAGCTCTAGAAGTAAATCAATCACTAAAGATTCAGCCAGATCTCGGATATCTGATCTTCAGTACTGTATGAGCCTTTGGGAGGCATCCATAGACAAACCATAGCAGCCTGTTTCTTCTGTTGATAGTGAATTCAGATGAGGTTGAATGCATTCAGGATGATGTGGCTGTAGACCCTAGTGATGTTGGAGGCACAACAGGTTTTAATACTCATGAAGTCCAATTTTTCTTTCTTGCCTTGTGCTTTTGATATCCTAGCCAGCACAACATAGCCAATCTCAGTGTGGATTTTGTCCCATGTTTTTTTGTAAGAGTTTTGTAGTTTGAATTCATGCTGTCAGGGCTTTGACCCATTTTGAGTATGCTGTTTTCTAAGGTTCACACTTCATACCTGTGGATATAGATATTCTATTTCTCAACAAGTTTTTCTCACAAGGCTTTCCTTTCCCAGTAGAATGGTTTTGCCAAATTTACTGAAAATCATTTGTCCGTATTCAATCATGGGTGCATCTTGCAGAGTATACAGTGTGAGAAGAGACTTGCTAGAAGATTCCTTTTCTCCATGAAAGACTGGAGTGCACTTATACAAGCCTAGATAGTATATCCTACTTTCATGTAGGCTGAATGTTAGTCTGTTCTCCTAAACTACAAACTCTTACAGGACCTCCCCTTCTTCCTCTTGTTCTCTGTCCCTGCTCCTTTCTTTGTTGCTCCTCCTCCTATTTCTCCTTTCCCTCGTGTTTTTTGTTTGATTTCAACAATTATTTTCTCTTTTTTTTTTGCATTTTGCATCATTTGTTCACAATACAATTTGGGTTATAGATTTTAAAAGCCTGCCTATACTTGGCTTGCCAACTGGTCAAAATATTGCTAAAATTAGTTATGTAAATGTAACATATATTCTTTGTTATGATGTTAGTCTTTCATAATTCAAAAAGAATGATAAATGTTATGAATGGGTTTTCATGTGTCATAAAAAATTACTAGCATATTACACAAGAATCCCTTAGGATGTGGTGATATTATTAGACAGGACTCCATTTGATGAATAAGCAAACAGCTGCCTGGAATGACTTTAACCAGGTCTCATTTGTTGATGGGAGGCCCTAGTCATCTCCATAACATTAAGGAAGATGCCCCAGTATTGCTATCAAAATACATTATTGTGATATATTTACATTTGTCACCATCAAATGGATTAAGTTTTCCAGAAGCCAAGGTTTTTGACATAAAGATCACCTGGTACAATGGTTTTTATATGGCTATATCGATTGTTAATAACACTATGGTATATGAAATGTATTCATTCCACCATATGTATAGGTCTCGCAAAATGTAATGCAGGGATTGTTCATACTGATAGAGTTTCACTTCAGCCTCAGGCCTCTGACTTTAACAAAAAGTTATGTGATGTACAACCCACTGTAGGTCAACAAATTAGGTAAAACTTCTTATGTATTAGATAGGGATGGTTGACTAAAAGGGATATTTTATGTCAAAATGGAAATTCAGGGGTGTGTCATCATGATGCTGCATTATTATGTAGTGGGGATCAAACTCATGACCGTGGGCTTGCAAGGCAGGTGCTTATAACGCTGGCTAAGGTCCTGGCCTTATAGTTTTGATTTTTTCTGTGTAAAATATGTGACTGTTAACATTCTATTGGGATTCAAATGTTAAAATAGCCATGGTCAGTAAGAAGTAATCATGCTATTTGATGATCTAAGTTGCCTGGTATTTTGATAACATAATAACCTAAGCTTACTGCCTCTATTATACCATGCTATTATTGATCTTTTCTTCTGGGTTTTCAACAACTGAGGTTTGGAGAACAAAGCTAGACAGTGAGAGATGGGCCAAGAGAATAGCCAATATTTTGGCTCTGGCCCTCTGAGGTCAATGAGGATCTAGGACATAAGAGAGCCTCTGTTGTGACATCCTATACTGGGTGAATCCCTGATCTTTTGATCAAGGAGATTGTGGGACCATGGATAAATGTGACCAAAGGTGCATAGTATGCCTAAGTAAAGTCACAAGGAGAAAAAAAATCTCTTGAGCTTTCTTGAAACACAACTTGGTCAAAGGAGGGCTGTGACTCATCCAGACAGTTAACAGTGACAAAAGTAGTAAGAGGACAAGACAATTCCTGAGGAGGCTTAGTGGTCCTTGATAGATAACAAGAGATTAAGTGCAGTTAATACAGATCTCATCTTGACTTGGTCTTAGACATCCTGCATAAAAGTGTAGCTACAAAAGTTATAACACAATGCCCTAGTAAATGTTAGCTCTAAAAAGAAACTCATACCACTGACACTTTCTGACAGTTGCCAACACTGGTAACTGACTCCTTCTAGGATTAATGAACTGTACCAGGTTAAATGGATAAATGCAGGGACTTAAAATCCTTGGACTGGAAATCGTTAGCTTAAAAAGTTCACTCAAAGTGAAAAGCGTTTGAGAATGGAAAGTGTAGGGAGTGGCTCAGAATGGCTGCTGCTGCCCTGCCCCTCCCACCTGAGGGCATTTTGTGTGTCAGTCTGCATTTCCCATGATCCTCTCCTTGCCTACAGTGCGTATGTCATGAGCAACTTCCCGCTTCAGCCTACTTCTCCCATAATCCCCTCTTGTTGACATCACGTCCACTTACCTATGTGCCTACATATGACTTCCTGCTAGTCTGGTAGTCCCACAGCATATGAGAAGATTCAAGCTGGCCCATCCTATAAGGCCACGCCCCCTTTGACTCTATATAAGCCATGTGCACTTCCTGAATAAACAAGACTCTATTGGAATCTCAACCTGTCTCCATCTCTCTTTTCTCTTGCCCAGCCCTTCATCTCCATCCCCTCTCTTGGCGAGGCCCACGGACTGATCTGTGGGACGGATCAAGTGGCGCCCAAACGTGGGACAGACCTGGCACGAGGGATAACGACGCGGGACGTGGGACCATCCATGAGGGTAAAGTGCCGGCCCGTGTGCCTGTTTTAGGACTTCGTTCCTGTGATCTGTGCAGATGGCCACCTTACGTCTCACCTGAATCACCGTAGGTGAACAGGATTAGCATGGGCAAGCACTTAGTGAGCAGGAATTGTTCATGAATGGCCTCAGGGAGGCATTCAGGTTTAGAGGGATTAAGGTTAAGACAAAAGATTTGATACAGTAGTTTCAGTTTATACATTCAGTGTGTCCATAGTTCCCCCTAGAGGGCACCATTGATTCAAACAGATGTAAAAGAGTAGGAGATGCTCTTCAAGACTATTATGGGGTTTTTGGCCCAAAAACGATTCTGGTAACTGCCTTTTCATATTGGACTTTAATCTCTGAGCTGCTGGCACAACGTCACGCAGATCCCCAGATCGTGGAGATGCTCTCCCAGGGTGAGGCTGCATTAGCTGCCTCCCGCAATTGTACTCTGCCACCACTGGACTTATCTAAGGCACCCAGCCTCCTGGCTCTGTGGTCCTTGATATCCTGAAACCCTTTCAAGATGGCGATGTGCTGCCACTCCCTTTGTCTGATATCCTGGAGCCCTTTCAAGATGGTGAAGTGCCGCCACTCCCTTTGTCTGGAGACCAGGAGGGACTCAAAATGGCGCTGTCTCCATACTGACTCTGGTGAAAAAAATAGGGGCTGGGGATTTAGCTCAGCAGCATAAGTGCCTGCCTTGCAAGCAGGCAGTCATGAGTTCGATCCCTGGTACCGATAAAAACAAAAAAAGACACAAAAAAAATGGCTCTGCCACGCTCCCTCTCCGTACCACCCTATCAACCCTGGTAATGGGAGCTTATCCGATAGAACGATCAAGAGATGGTTTGGACTTGGGTAGGATCAGGAAGTCCATGGTTTGCGCCCACACCCTGTTGGTTCTTTCCAGGGCTCCAGTGTCCGATAGAACGATCAAGAGATGGTTTGGACTTGGGTAGGATCAGGAAGTCCATGGTTTGCGCCCACACCCTGTTGGTTCTTTCCAGGGCTCCAGTGTCCCAGACAAAGTCAATTTTACCTTTGTCCCGCAGCAACAGGGGGCAGATCATATTGTAATTCCCCGGGAGAATATTTTTGTGCTTGTTTGGGCTGCAAAACAGTTGCAACAGGATTGCAACCCGCCTTCCCTGATAAACACCTTAAACTGACATGGGGGCTGCCGGGGTGCAGGCTAGATGACTACCCACCAGCCAATCAAAGACACTCGTTTTATCTCATTGTCTTTTGATCTGCATGGTCTCTAATGAAAACCTAGCTAGAAATGAGTAAGGAAACATACGGAGCTCTCCTTACATGTGATGAGTCTCTTCTCTTTACCACTTTTAAATTTCTCACTGTAGTGTCCTCCTTGGACCTAGTGTCTCTGAGCCCGTTCTACCCATTATCCCCACCAGAGACTGGTGGAAGATGGACGGACCACAAGTCCCAGAGGCCTCTGCGCACTTCACGAGGACTACATGTCCCAGGACCGCCGTGGGGCAGGGTGGGGCTCCAAGTCATCCCCTCTGGAGCCCCCTCCTCCAAGAGCCCTGGACTTCAGTCTCTGGTCCCCTCCAGGTCCACTAGTCCCTCGAGGTAAAAACGCCCCCAACAGCCTGGTGGGGCCTGTTTCCCTTAACACTCTGCAGGGCGATGTTTTCTCAGACAGGGAGCACGAAGGAGGCTTCCCTAACTCAACTGGCCGTGGAATTCCTGGGACCCAACTGTTTCTGAAGCCATGGGAGCTGTCCCTGCTGCCCTAGTTATTTCCTCTGGCCATGAAGGGGCTCCCCCTGCCCACACTCTGGGCTCCTAGTGGCAGTAGAGGTGGCAGGGGGCCCAGGGAGGCTCAGCGGTGCAGGGAGGGCAGGGTGAGTGGCTGGGGCCCTGTGGCCAGACAACTGCGGACTCACCAGGACTGAGGACCGCCATCCCGGAGTGTGGAGGAGGCCTGCGCAGGGCTGGTGTTGGAAGCATTTAGACCCGCGTTGTGGATGTGATGGGACAGGCAGGGCTGGCTGATGAGGCCGCTCAAGGGGCATCTTCCTGGTCTAGAGCCCACCCAAGCTTGGCTGGGGAGAGGAAAGGGCTGTCTCTTTCTGGCCAACTCAGACGACCCCTGCCCCACCACCCGTTTAATTAGGTTCAATTGAAGTATATAGGAATTTGACAGTGAACCCACAAGGAGTCTGACAGCGACTGCCCACAGACACCAGTGGGACATGCAATTATCGGTCTACTGTAATTGGTCACACTTCTGTTTTAGTGTATGTACTGCTGAAGCCCGCACTCTTGTCACATTTCTGCCCACCCAAGAGTCCATCGGACTTTTTCTTTCTTGTCAATTTCAAAGTCACGTGGGGGCCATCAGAATATCCCTGTAACCTAGTCAAGTGCACGTGCATATCAGCAAATAGAGTCTTAGAATACTTCCTGCTTCTTGATTCAGAAATAACAGCAACCTGGGTGTTTGAAAGTCTCTGGGCTTTCAGCTCTATCCTGAAGCTCCTAGGTTTTTCTGCAGGGTGGGGGAGAGCTTTGTATATGTTATTAGGAGGATTTAAAAAACAGTTACCCATGGTACTAGCTTCTCTGTAAGCACAGAGACATAGACTGTGTCTTTACAGTCTTCAGAATAAATTGTTTTGAGAGGGAGTGAATGGAATGGTCCTGAAAGCCAGATCACCTTGGTAGTGATGCAAGTGAGTTTTCTTTGTGTTCTGTGTCCTGACTTCACACAATAAACTTGCCCAGTTTGAATCTCCCATTCTGTGTGTGATGTGATGTCTATACTGGAGGGGAACAGAGTGGTGAGATTTGGCCGTGTCCATGAATGCATGTGGCTTGGTGGGGGAGGGGGAGCTGATGAATGAACCATAACAGCATGTTTCTTTACCTAATAATGTTTAGAAAAGTGAGTCCACAGCTGGTCTGCCATGCAGGGAAGGCTTGGTAGAAGGGTTGGCAGAGAAAGGCTGCTTGAATAACGGCAGGGTAAAAACAAGAGATAGGAGAGGAGCCATGGAGGGACACATGGAGTGTGCTAGGTCACAATCCAGTTTTTCCACACTTCCCACCAGGCTTCACCACATTTTACAATAGATTCTTCTGTGCCCTACTCCACTGATAGCACCCCATGATCCAGGCCCCTTCCAAAAACCCAGGCTGTGAATACTTGAGACTGTTGGGAACATTCTAGATCTGAAGTATAAAAATGGTTGTGGATGCTGCAGTGTAATACAGTGCTGCAGAGCTGAGAGTGAGTGAGCCAGGGGCCTGTGGCAGAGCTCTGTCTCCTCCAGGAGGGAGAAACAGGTCTAGGTGGCACCACAGCTGATGGTCCCTACTCTGAGTTATGAGGGAGTACTGTGGGGATCATGGTGGCTCTAGGACTTGGAATTGAGAAACCAAGCTGGAGCTGTCTCTGTCCCTGAAGCCAGGTGAAAGGGGAGTTGCCTTGCCAGGGTGTCATCACCTGTGTTATAGGTGAAGAGCAACACCCAGGCCCCATAAGGACCGAATCAGATGTGAGTGCTGAAGCCTCTCCCCTCGTCTTTGGGGAAAGTGGAACAGGAGGGGCCTGCAACAGGGATCAAAGAGGCACCACAGCATTCAGGTTCTCCTCACTGAAGAAATTTGATGTGTTTTAGGAATACTGGGTCATTTTTCCAGAAATGTTCATTGTCCCCTATTTAGGCTTCTGCTCTGTGAGATCTGAGAGCCCCATGTTGGTCTGTCCCTGGGGGATCCAGCACTGTGCATTATCACCAAATGGGGATGTTATGGAAGTTCTGTAAAAGTTCAATGTGCTTGGCACATAACGTGTTCAGCACATGTTAATTCTAGTGAATCCGGATCTGTTCCTCTTTGTGAGTTTTTTCCTCAAGGAGAACGTGTGGCAGCAAGAATAGGTATAACAGAGGGCAATGATATCTAGGTGGGATGGGAGCAGAATTCTAACTCAGAGGGCATCAGGAAGATGGGAGCATGGTGAAGAGCAGACATCTGCTCTCGGGAAGAGAGGTTTCCTTCCACTGTGGGCCTTTGTGCTCTGTACTGCTGAGTGGCTTCTCTCCTATGAACCAGAGTTGTAGTACCAGGCACAGCTGTCCCTGTGTTAGGTGGGTAACGTCTGTGTGACTTGCCCAGTGCTGCCATAGCACGCAGAGCAGGCTGTGCTCCCAGCTGCCCTGAAAGAGCAAGGGTGAAAGGGGAGAAGGATGGAAAGTTGGGCTCCTGACCCTGTACTCTGTGCTTTTCACTGTGACTCAACAATAGTTTTTCCCACTGAATTTTTCTCCATAAAGAAAGAAGTGAGTGGACTGTCCTGTGTCTCTGCTCTGGCTGAGGGATATTTGATTAGAAGCAGCCCAGGAGTTCCAATTGGGAAACACAAGGACTCACGAATGTTTGGGAAAAGTCAGTGCTGCAGTGGTTTGTGGTAGGGGAAGACAAAAGCCTGTTTGACCCTAGTCAATCACACTGCTGACTGAGGTGCACCAAATTTAAATAGGGATGGTGGGCTGAGGAACCGCTGCCTAGGAGAGTGAGGGGCACTCTGGAGCTCGTCCACTGGTGCAGTGCATACTTTACGTGCTGGTTGGATGTGGGGAGAAACTGCACCAAAACACTGTCTGGGGATTCCAGGAGCTGCAGCTCTGGCCAGACACAGTGCCCCTAAGCATATCCTCATATGCCCTGAGACTATGAATGTCTGTCGTTCTAGGCCTGGAAACCAATACGGAATCTCTTGTCAGACCCTAAAGGTCTCTTTGACCTTCTCTCGCTGGATTAGGAGCTGTCACACAGACTAATTTGGCCGTCATGGGTTTTGAATTGTTATTTCTTTAATTATTTTCAAGTTGACTGGGGCTCTGAGAGGAAGCTACCGCTTAGGGTTTGAAACGAGAGGCCCTCCACCAAAGGTCCAATGAAATATGAGCTGAAGGAAGCAGTAAAGAATCTTACATCTGTGTAATTTCAGCACTTGGGGGCTAAGACAAGAGAATCCTTTGCAATTTTGAGACCATTCGGGGTTACAAAGTGAGCTCAAGGCCAGCCTAAACTACATGGCAGGACCCTGACTCAAAAACCCAGAAAAAAAATATAGAATCTAACATCTTTCCCAGCATGGAGTTCATTAATCAAAGGGGAAAAGAAACCGGAACTGCCATGGCTGTGTTGCACAAGCTCTCTCATCTTCTGACTGGCAGAAGCCTGGACTCCTCATGGGGAGGCCTGGCATGAGCACTGCTTAGAGCAGATATTCTTCATGGGTAGTGTGGGGACTTGGTTTCTGTCTCCTTGAGTGGTCAGGTTGAGTGTGCTTGTGTGCTTCACTTGCAGAATAGGCACATGGTGACTTGTTTGTCTGTGGTCTGGTCAGAGAGGACAGAAAACAACTGAACCTGGTAGAAGTGGTTTTGAAAATCCTTAGATACCAGTTAATCCTGTTGGATGCAAAACTCTCCACGAAGCCTGCATGACAGTCCTACTGCCATCTGACAAACACTCGCACATCACCAAAGTCCTGCTGGTTTGGTCTGTCAGCTTCCTGACCTCCACTTGCTGTTCACTGTGCTTCTTGGAGCAGTGATCCACCGTGCTCCAGGGCTGAAACCTGCATAAGCAGTGTGTCTCATTCCATGGAACTTTCTTCCCAGGACCCTTCCCTGCCCTGAGTATCACCAGGAAGAGGCAGAGGGGCAGGGCCCGTGGGACTCTTCTGCCCTGGCCCTTCCCTGCCCTCTCTGGTTGCACAGTGTGCACACAGATTCCCCTACAACAGCGGACAAAGGGCAGCCTTAGCTGCTTTATAAGAGGACAGCCGGCCTGTGCCAATATGCAGTGAGGTAGCGTGTGCTCTCTGCCTCCAGCTACCCAGAGTGGTGAAAACTCCTTTAGCTCAGAGCAATGTGGTGGTTGCTGGGCAGCCATGGGGCTGCTGACCGGGGATGTACTGTTCTTTGTGGCCGTGGCCATGGCTTTCTTCCTGCTCCTTGTGGAACTGATGCACAGTCACCAACGCTGGGCTGCTTGCTACCCACCAGGTCCTGTTCCAGTGCCTCAACTTGGTAACCTATTGCAGGTGGACTTCGAGAACATGGCGTGCTCCTGCTATAAGGTGGGGAGCTGGTGGTGGAAAGCAGCAAAGGTCAGGAGACCCCTGTAGTAATAGTGCTGCTCGAAGCCACATGCTGGAAAAAGACAGTGTGTTATCCGAGGATGGTATATAGGCTCTGTCCTGTGGAGGGCTCCACCAGGGCAGAGAACACTGACTTTCCCTAGAGAGGGGAATTGGAGGACAAAGCACAGGAAGCTGGGCAGGATGGGGTAGTGGAGCTGGCATCCAATTTGATGGAATAGAACTTTCACAGGACCTAAGACCATTCTGGCCACATCAGAGGGATGGGTTTAGGGCTGGATGAGGAGGGCAAGGGAGTCCTAAGCAGCACTGGAATCAGGAAATTGATATGGAAAGAAGTTCGATCTCTAGCATCAAATCCTTTGGCTGCCATGGGGTTGTGGTGCTTTCTGCAAACAACTGTGAACCTGAGTTTCCTCATCTGAGGATCAAGAGAGGATAAGAACCTGTGTCAAGGTCAAGGTACAAGGGAAAGAGAAAAATCTCTCATGTCCCTTGTCAATCATGCTACTGGGTAGGATGCAGGAAATTTAATAGGCAAGGTGGGCTGAGGAACTGCTGCCTCGGAGAGTGAGGGGCACTCTGGTTCTCATCCACTGGTGCAGTTCATGCTTCATGTGCTGCTTGGATGCAGAGAGAAACTATACCAAAACACTGTCTGAGCAGTCAGGAGCTGCAGGTGTGGCCAGAGACTATGAGTGACTGTTGTTCCCTGCCCAATCACTTGTCAGGCCATGAAAGTCACTGCTTACACACTCTGCTGCCCTTCTCTAACCACAGGACCTACTATGTACCTGCTGTGACACATATTCACCCCTAGACCCTCATGGGTTTTGAATTGTTATTTGTTAGATTATTTTCAAGTTGACTGGTCTTCTCTGAAGATGAAGCTTTGAAACAAGACGTTTGAAAGAATAGCACAGGTGTCTCCGTGGAAGGTCAAATAAAATGTGAGCTGAAGTAAGACTTCAAGTCTTACATTCAGTGGAGTGTGGTGGCACATGAGTATAATTCCAGCCCTCAGGAGGCTAAGGCAAGACAATCTTGGAAATTTGGAGATGAGCCTGGGCTACAAAGTGAGCTCATGGCCAGCCTGAACTACATAGTAACAGTGTGTCTCAAAAAATAACCCCCCTCCCACACACACACCTTATATCTTTCTAAGAATAGTTATTTGTATGAAAGGGAAAAAAACTTGAACTGCCATGGCTGAGCTGCACAGGCTCTCTCAACTTCTGACAGGAAGAAGGAGAAGGCCTGGCATGAGCACTGCTTAGTGCTGAGATTCTTCATGGGTAGTGTGGGGCCAGGTCTTAGTTTCTGTCTCCTCGAGTGATCAGGTTGAGTGTGCTTGTGTGCTTCACTTGCAGAATAGGCACATGGTGACTTGTTTGTGTGTGGTCTTCTCAGAGAGGACAGAAAACAACTGAACCTGCTAGAAGTGGTTTTGAGAATCCTTGGACACCAGTTAATACATATTGGACTGCAAAATTCTCCACGGAGGCTGTGTGACAGTACTACTGCCATCTGACAAACCCTCGCACATCGCCAAAGTCCTGCTGGTTTGGTCTATCAGCTCCCTGACCTCCACTTGCTTTTCACTGTGCTTCTTGGAGGAGTGATCCACCATGCTCCAGGGCTGAAACCTGCATAAGCAGTGTGTCTTGTAGGGAGTGGCACGACCGCCCCACTGCTGTCTCCACCTCTCCCTCATATTGACACATGATACGCCTACATTAACCATAATCCTCTCCTGCTCACGTCACATACATGGACATGACAATGACCCATCAGAGATCACCCCATAGCCTCTACCTGTTCCACTGGTCTGCCCTTGCCCTATAAAAGCTGTGACCACTTCCTCAATAAATGAGGCTTGATCAGATTCTCTCGACTTGTCTCTGTCTCTCTGTCTCTGGCCCTATCTGCGTTAATCCCTGTTCCTTCTCCAGGAAACTGCCCAACAGATCCAGATTGACCCGCGGGCCAGGTCAAGTGGCGCCCAATGTGGGGCTCCTAGCACGAAGGGCTCAACGAGGGAGCCATCCTGAGACATGCACGTAAAGTGAAACTAAAAGTTTTGCGACCAACGCTATGCGGGAGCCTGCCGCACCACTCGAGTCACGGTAAGTGGATGGCGATCCTTTCCCCTTTTTTCCAGCATGGGTCAGGCACTAAGTAATTTGTGTCAGGTTTAAGTAAAGCTTTTAAGACAAGAGGGACAAAGGCTAAAGAAAAAGATTTATTGCAGTATTTTCAATTTATTCATAAGGTTTGCCCTTGGTTTCCTTTAGAGGGGTCTATTGATGCAAAAAGATGGGAAATAGTAGGAGATGCATTAAAGGATTACTCTCGGGTCTTTGGACCTGCAAAGGTCCCAGTTACAGCCTTTGCCTACTGGAACCTAATCTCGGAGCTACTTACACAGTGCTACTGAGACCCTCAATTTGATAAAACAATCACCCCAGGTGAAGCTGCCTTTTACATGCTTCTGCTTTGCCAACATCACTCCCTTCAGGAGATGAATCTAAACCTTCTTGCCCCTCCAGTGAGTCAAATGATATGTTAAAAAAGCCTCAAGATGGCGGCCTGCCACCATCTGAGCCCCTACCACCCGAGGCCTGCCACAACTCTCTATCTAAAATGGTGCTTGCCTCACTTCTGCTACATCAGGGTGGCCCCCTCCCCAAAATGGTGTTTCTGGTGATGGAAACAAACATACCTCCCCAAGATGGCACCGCACAGCCACAAGACAGTGTGGGCGCTGTGCCACTAGCTCCACAAGTCATTAGGACCTATACTCCATTCACAGTGGCAGCTTTAAAAGAATTAAAGACAGCAGTTGCCCAATATGGCCTTACAGCTGCTTTCACGCTTGCTGTTTTAAATTCTCTGGCTGATGGCTGGCTCACACCTACAGATTGACAAAGATTGGCCTGAGTGACTTTGTTGGGTGGGGATAATCTTTTGTAAAAATCAGAATATACAAAAAATTTCAAAGAGACCGCCAGGTGCAATATGCAAGCTGCCAATTGATGGGACCTTAATATGTTAATAGTGGAAGATGCCTATGCATGCAGAGAAGCTCAAAAGGAGTTTAATTCAGCACTTTTAACTCAAATTCAAACAGCAGCTACTCAAGCATGGAGAAAGCTGCCTGCAAAAGATCACATGAGCTCCTCTCTCACTAGCATTAAGCAAGGCCCAGATGAACCCTTTTCAGAATTTGTTGATCATTTGATTACTGCTGCTAACAGAATATTTGGCCACGCTAATGTAGGCACTGATTTTATTAAATAGCTAGCTTTTAAAAATGCCAACACCACCTGCCAGGCCACTATCAGACCTCATAAAAATAGAACAGACCTAACAGGACATTATACAGCTTTGCTGTGACACTGGAACTGCTTGTCAGCAAGGCCTTACTATGACTGCTGCCTTGCAAGGGTTTACAGTTAAAGAGTTCTTATCTCAAAAGCATAAACAAAACTGTTTTACCTGTAGAGAGACTGGTCATTTTACAAAAAAGACTCCAGAGATAGAGATTCCAATGTCAATTACTTTGACTCATTTAACTGATCAGCATGATATTGGTCTTGTCTCTTGAGTTTAATTTCAGCATATGTAAGGATGGGGACAGCTGCTGAGAAAAAAATGAGAGATACCACGTTGGCTGTTATTGTCTTTCCCAATGTCAGATCTTCAAAACCCGAGGAGCCTTCATCATCCTGTGGTGGCTTTATTAGTTCTATAATATGCAGTGTGTATTTAATGTGCATAAAGAGGGGGACACCCAAAAATATTCTATCTCATGTCTTATTCATCCTTAATTTTTAAAATTTGGATGCTTCTGGGCAGTCAGCAGCCATGTGTTTTTGGCATACTGAAACACAAAAGCAATTTGCTTCTGTACTATGGAGAGACCCCCTCACTAATTCATGGCATTGCCCTGACCCCATTCTCATATGGGGATGTGGTTCAGTGTGCATATATTCCCTCCAAGACAAAGAGGCTGGATGGCTTCCCAAATACTTCATTAGGCAAATTAATAAGCCAAATAATAATAACCCCCAAAAGGCCCAGGAGTAAACATATACTCTGAAGCAACTTCTTGTGCTTCCTTATAGAAAATGCCAAACCGATGGATTATGTGGTGCCTTCTTGAGAACCTCCTTGGACCACCCTTGACCAATGGTGGATTTGGACCTCCCATCACAAATGGCCTCTAACCCCTTCTCCATGCTCTGGGGAGTGCTCTTCCCCTACCTAGCGTCCCTCCTGGGCCCCCTAGCTGCCTTGTTGCTTCTCCTCTCTGTGGGTCCTTGTATTTTTTCAGAGGATTATGGTGCTCATTAATAACCAGATAGACGTGTTTATGACAAAGCCCATTCAGGTACACTATCACCAGCTGGAGATGGCAAATTAACAAACCTACCGGGAAAGAATTCCCACGAGTGGCCCATATGACGATGTGGTCTAACCACCCTGAGGCAATGGACAGGCAGCCAGAGATGGGAAACTAGGACATACGTGCCACAACACTGGCCACCTAAGACAGGCACAGGACCAACTGCTGTGCTGCAAGCCCATGACGGGTAAGGCCTGGTTGGGTTCATGTAATGAGGTCCTTGACCTAAGACAGGCGCTGTCCTCACAGGGCCTTCCTTACTCCTGAATAAAAAATATAGAAAGGGAGGAGATGTAGGGAATGGCATGACCCCCCCCCCCCACTGCTGTCTCCTTGCCTCTCACTCCTATGGGCACGTAATGCATCTGCCTACATTAACCATAATCCTCTCCTGCTCACGTCACATACATGGACATGACAATGACCCATCAGAGATCACCCCTCAGCCTCTTCCTGTCCCATTGGCCTGCCCTTGCCCTATAAATGCTGGACCACTTCCTCAGTAAACGAGACTTGATTGGATTCTCTCAACTTGTGTCTGTCTCTCTGTCTCCGGCCCTGTCTGTGTTAATCCCCGTTCCTTCTCCAGGAAGCTGCCCCACGGATCTGGATTGACCCACAGGCCAGGACAGTGTCTGGTTCCATGGAACATTCCAGGAACCTTCCCTGCCCTGTGTATCACCGGGAAAAGGCACAGGGGCAGGGCTTGTGGAAACCTGGTGAACTGGCCCCTCCCTGCACTCCCTGTTTCACAGTGTGTACACAGATTGTCCCACACCAGAGCACAAAGGGCAACCTTAGCTGCTTTATAGAAGCACAGCCAGCCTCTGCTAATATGCAGGGTGAGGTAGAGTGTGCGGTCTTCCTCTAGCTGCCCAGAGTGGTGAAAGCTCCTTTTGTTCAGAGCAACTCGGTTGTTGCTGGGCAGCCATGGGTCTGCTGACCGGGGATGCACTGCTCTCTTTGGTCATGGCCATGGCCGTCTTCTTGCTCCTGGTGGACCTGATGCACCGGCGCCAATGCTGGGCTGCTCACTACCCACCAGGCCCTGTTCCAGTTCCTGGACTTGGTAACCTGCTGCAGGTGGACTTCAAGAACAGGGCGTACTCCTTCTACAAGGTAAGGGAGCTGGGGGCGGAGAGCAGCAAAGGTCAGGTGACCACCCCACCATACTAATAGACAGTGGGATACAAAGCCACATGGTGGACGAGGACATGGTTTTATCTGAGGAGGGAATTAGAGGCTCTGTCTTGGGGAGGAGGCCACCAAGGCAGAGAACACTGGACTTTCCATAGGGAGAGGAGTGGGAGGAAAAAGCACAGGAAATTGGGCACAATGGAGTAGCATAACTGACATCCAATTTAATGGAACAGATGTTTTATAGGACCTAAGACCATTCTGGTGACAGCAGAGGCTTGGGGCTGTGGAGCAGTGCAATGGAGTCCTAAGCAGCACTGGAATCTAGAAATCAATGTTGAAAGAAGTTCTGTCTCTAGCATCAAATCCTTGTCCACCATGGGGTCCTGGTCCTCTCTGCTTCCATCTGTGAACCTGAGCTTCCTCATCTGAGGAACGAGAGAGGATAAGACCCTGTGTCCATATTTCACCGACACTTTCTGCACTCTGCTGGGGCCCTAGCTGGGCTGTCAGATCGGGTGTAAGGTGGTTGTTCTGAAGTTAAGAAATGTGGCAGGAGCCTGTAGATGCTAGGTGTTGGGCAGTGGTTGGCCTGGAGTGCTGGTGTAGCAAGAATGAGGCCAAGAGCGCCCTCATCACTCCCATAAAGAAAAAGGAGAAGAAAGCAGCAAACAGAAGAGAGAAGGCAGTAGACCTGGTGTTTGCACTGCTTTTACTGGGTTTCCATGTCTTGACAGCGAGGCTGAGACATGCATTATGGCAGGAATCCCAACTTCACAGGCTCGCTGTCCCTCCACCTGCAGCTGCAACATCGGTTTGGAAATGTGTTCAGCCTGCAGTTTGCCTGGACTCCAGTTTGCCTGGACCTCCAGTTGTGGTCAATGGGCTGGTGGCTGGCGGGAGGCTCTGGTGAACCAAAGTGAGGACACCTCAGATCGGCCTACAATGTTCACCAATGCACTACTAGGCTTTGGACCGAAAGCCCAAGGTAAAAGTCTATAGGTCACAGGTGACATCAGGGTAGAACCCTGAGCGCAGTGACCCACAGTGGACCGGGCTTATTGTGCATGGTAATATGTTCAAGGACAATGGAGGTCCCTATCCTCTGGCTATGAAGTCAGAAAACAAGCTGTTGCACAGTGTTGGAGACAAAGTTTGTTTTGGATCAGCAGCCAGGAGTGAGGGAAGGTTGCAAGGCACAGGTTAGTACTTTCTTGTCCTAACTTGAGCTCTGCTTTCTAGGGGTTATTGGGGCACCCCTATGGGCCCGCCTGGCATGAGCAGCGGTGCTTCTGTGTGTCTACTCTGCGCAACTTTGGCCTGGGGAAGAAGTCCCTAGAGCAGTGGGTGACCGAGGAGGCCTCCCATCTCTGTGCTGCTTTCGCCAACCATGCTGGTAGGTCATAGGTTGAGGGACAAGAAGAATCTACTGGTACAGAAGTCACAAGAAGTGGCAACAGTAGGGGGAATGCATTTCTATTTCCAGGACAACCCTTGCACCCCAGCACCCTGCTGAGCAAAGCAGTCTGTAACGTGATCGCATCTCTCATCTATGCAGGACGATTTCAGTATGATGACTCGACAGTTATCAAGATATTACAGTTTCTAGAGGATACTGTGGGGGAGGACAATGGCTTGTTGCTTCAGGTGCAGTGTTGAGCCCTGTGCAGTGACAGCGTCCTGCAGAAGGGCTCTAAGAAGATAATTTACCTGCAGCAGGGATGGAAAGAAAGCATCAGGGAGGATCACTGCAGGAAGAAAGGTCTGGTGGTGGCAAATCAGAAAGCAATAATGGGAGAGGTGGCTGAGGTTCAGAGATGCAGAGAGGATTAGAGCCTGTGTCCACGCTGGAAGCGACCCAAGCTCATGAGATTTCTGTGGTAGGAGGTTTCTGTGACAGCTCGGCAGCAGAAGAGAGCTTTGATGCTGGCACAGTGGAGGCATCGGGGCAAAGGTGTGCAGTGCCAGGCCTTGGGTCACCATGGAGGAGGCTGGGTGTGAGATGACACCTGTGAGTCTGGAGCACAGGAAGCACCCAGGCTCCCTCTGTGCTGTCACAGATAGTGAACTCAATGCCGCTGCTCCTGGGCATCCCATGGGTGGCTGCCAAAGTCCTGCCTGCACAGAGGTCCTTCATGGCCTTGAATAATGAGCTGTTGGCTGAGCACAACACAAGCTGGGACCCAGACCAGCCTCCCCGAGATCTGACTGATGCTTTCCTGACTGAGGTGCATAAGGTGAGAGTGGGCTGTGAGTAGGGATCAGGGTCTGTGAGCCAAGTGTTCTGGGAGGTGTGAGGCCACGTGGGACCTCAGCATCTCCCAGAGACCCAGCACCTGTGCTGAGGTGTGGTGCAAGTGGAATCCTGTCTGTGTGTCTGTTTGACTGACTTATTCCCCTTGAGGGAATGTCCAGGTCTCCTACCTCTTTCAGGAGATAGAGGTACTTCCAGCATTTTTTTATGATTTTATTTTTTTCATTTAAAGAAAGAATAAACAAAACAGAAAAAGGGTAGAAATAATACATAATTTCAAAGAAAATATAAACAGTAAGAAATTATTAATTGATAATTACATATAATCCTCTTACAAATACTTGTTCAAGTTACAACAGTGAAGCATGCAAAGTGGACATTCAAAGAGCGAGACTGCAAACAGTTCTGTTCAACCATCAAACAACAACTAGTACTATGATTATCAATCCTATACACTTATATATGCATGCAGTTATCCATACCTTCATGTATGTTAAGATTAAGCAAACCAGAGCAGGCTAAAATCACTCTGAACAAAGAATAATAGTATTCCTGGATTACACATCATGACACTACGGGATCAGCACTGGGTACTGTAGTGTCTCTTTTTCTTCAAAGTAGTTGTTCATTTCATCATTCATTATATGATCAATTCTCATAAGCTGTTTATAGGTTCTATGTATGCATGAGTCTGTGTATGTATTTCTGTGCTTTCTATATTATATTAGAGGGAGAAATAAAACAAAGGAAGAAAAAACAAAATATATTCCTATAAACACTGAAATGAAAAGTCATATAAAACCACAGTACAAGGTGTTCTACAGTGGTTACTCTGTTGTCTCTTGTTATCTTCAATAGAATAGAATTTCATGATCAGGCATAGTATAATTGCATACAGCAGTACATAACAATATTAATAAAAACAAAACGTTGTAGATAGTGTAAAACTTCAAAAACAGGTAATAATGAAACCAGAATGCGTATTGCAGTGGATCTTGTCATCTTCAGTGTAGTTGCCTATACTCTCAGACTTGATGCTATCAATCATAACAGTTTTGAATAAAATCTGTCGATACCCAACAGCAGTCTAACAAACCAGATTTAACTGAGATCAGTCATGGTAACCATATAAGTCATACAGGGCTCCAGATTAAGTTTATAGGAAATTAAGGATGATTACCATACTATATCCTGTGATTTCCGGGATAGCTGTCTGTGCCCTCAGATCTAGTGGAATTAGACAGATTGGGACACAATATAATCTATCTAAACAAAGCGGTGTGACTAATGTGGGTTTTAAATCCTGATACACTATTAACAAGAGTCCTCTGCCTTCTTGTGTTCTCCTTTCAATCCCACAGGGTGTACTGTCCATTTTTGGGTCCCACCAACTCCCTCAGTTTTCAGATTTGGGGGGCCAACCTGCTATTTACCTAAGTGGTTCCAAACCTTCTCCCTCCTGGGGTTGATCTCATGTTACATTCCTTTACCTACAATACCTGTCTTTCCAACCTATCTGCAGGTACTGTTTGAGTTACCCCTATTACTCTCTGGTTTCCTGTCACATAGAGCATTGTTTCTTCATATTTGACTTTCAGTCTGTAAACTCTTTCACAGGTTAATTATATTTTCTATATAGAGCATCTTGGTGGACCCTACCTCCTGATCTACTCTACCTGTGTTTCTTTTTTTCTTTTCTTTTCTTTTTTTTTAGTGTACCAGGGCCATCTACATTAGAGATTGTAGCCAACCTTCTCTGCCTCATTTCTGTTGTGCTATTTTCCTGCCATTAGTTATCTGCTTTTCTCCTTCATGGCACTTTCTGCTCCATTCATTGAGGCCTCTTTGCCACTGTTTCTGAAATCCTGGTGCTTCTTTCTCTCTCTAGAATGTCCTACAGTATTCTCTGTAGAGTTGGATTGGTGGTCAAGAATTCCCCCAGTTCCTCTTTGTCTTGGAAACATCTTGTTTCTCCATTAATTTCTAGAGACAGTTTTCCAGGGTACATCAATCTGGGTTGGAGGTTATTTTCTTTCTGGGCTTGGAATATTTTGCCCCAAGCTCTTCTTGATTTAATGGTCTGTGTCGAGACGTCTGCTGTGATTTTGATGGGTTTTCCTTTATAGGTGATCTATTTCTTTTCACTGATGGCTTTTAATATTGTGTTCTTATATTGAATTTCTGGGATCTTGATTATTATATGTCTGGGTATAGCTCTGTTTTGGTTGTAGTTGGCTGGAGTATTGTATGCCTCATATATCTGAATATCATTTCCTTTTCCTATGCTTGAAAAGTTTTCCTTTATTATTTCTGTGAATAGCCTTTGTATTTCCTTTGTTATTACTCCTGATTCTTTATTCTCATTCTTTATTCTTAAGTTATAGATCCTGTTGTTGTCTTGTAGGCTTTGTATTGTTACTGCCTGTTTCCTTGATATTGTTAAGAAATTTTTCCTTTCATGATCACACATTGCAAAGCTGTCTTCAAGTTTTGATAGTCTATCTTTAGTTTCTTTCAAGCAGTTTTGCCAGCTTTCAATGGAGTTTTTTGTTTCTTGGTAATCTCTTTGAACCTGCTTCATGTATTCTAGGTTTTCTTTATTTCTTCATTGAATGTTTCTCTCATTTTTTTTGGTATTCCTCCATTCTTCCATGTGTATCTTTTTGAGAGGCACTTAGCATTTCTGTTATTAATCTGCTTCTATCTTGCTTTACTTGATTAAATATTTCACTTTTGAGTGTGTCAATGAGGTCCTAAAGATATCTCTTTATTTCCACTGATGCTGTGTCTGATATTGCATGTTTGCTGTCCTCAATCTGTTTTGTATTTATCTCTCCTGGATCAATGTTATCAGGGCTGGGGGCTGGGGACTTTTTCTTGTTTCTTTCTCATGTTTTTGGTTTCTTAAAAACTGGTGTATAGATGAGGTCCCAGCCCCTTTCCTTGTTGGTTATGGTTCTTCTGAAGCACGCTGGCTAGGGATTTCTGTCTTCTCCAGTTTGCTATTGGTCACTGAGGTGAAAACAGCGGTGGCATGCTGGCCACTTCCCTCTGAGTCAGTATACATGTGGGGGCCTTCACTGCATTAGGATGTGCTGTGTTTGGAATTGGTTTGGGACAGCTTATTGTTTCCTGGCCAGGGATGTGACCCAGGCCAAGCAGATCCCACCAATCTGGTCTGGGAGGCGAACAACTGACTGAAGTCACTGCTGTTACTTTTCCTGCTAGTCCCGCCCAATTCCAACATATTGTCCAGTTGGTCCCCCCTTTCTCGTGGGAGGGTCTTATTCCCAGCATTCATCGCAGGTCAATGCAGGTCTCTTACCCGCTCTGTTCTCTGTTGGGTTCACTGGCTTCCAACTTCAGTGCAACCACGGTTCCAAAGAGTTGCAGCAGCGGTAGTTCAGGCAGCTTGGTCAAAGCAGTGGGAGTTTGGGCAGCTCGATCTAAGCAGTGGGAGATTGAACAGCTCAATCCCAAAGGCAGGAATTCTGGCTACTCCTCGAGTTGTGGCCACTCAAGTTCGGGCACTCTGGTGAGAGCACCATAGCCATTAATCTTAGCTGCTTAAATGGTAGCTCCAGGACTGCATGTTTGACTGTTTTTTTTCCCTTTTAATTTCTTCCTGAGTTGAGAGGATCCATCTCCCTCTGTCTGGACCTCCCCACAATGTTTTATTCCAGCATCTGAGTTGACTGTCTCAGGGAGCCTCTGTATTCTGCTGCTTATCTATCCGCCATCTTTAGCTCCTCCCCCATTCCACCTTTTAAAACAATCTTTATTTAAAGAAATACAAAACAAAATAGAAAACAGGTAGAATACATACTTTCAAAGAAAAAAATAAACAGTAATAAAGTTATTATTTACATATTGTCCTCTTACAAATAATTGTTCAAGATGCAAAAGTGGAACATATAAATGGGAATTCAAACAGTGAGACTGCAAATAGTTGTGTTCAACCATCTAATAAAAACTTAGTAATATGGTTATCAATCCTATACAATAAAACATATATGCATTTATCCATATCTTCACTTATGTTGAGATTAAAAAAAACAAAGCAGACTAAAATCACTCTGAACAAAGTATAATAGTATTGCTGGATTTCACATCATGACACTCTGGAATCAGCACTGGGTAATGTAGTGCCTTTTTTTCCTTCAGAGTATTTGTTCATTTCATCATGTGTCATAAGATCAGTTCTCATAAACTGTTTATAGGTTTTACACAAGCATGAGTCTTAGCATGTATTTCTATCCTTTCTGTATTACAGGGAGAAATAGAACAAAGCAGGATGATAAAAAACATATTCCTGTAGACACATAAAACTAAAAAGACATATAAAACTCTTGTATAAGGAGTTGTACCATTGTTACTGTGTTTTCTTGTTATCAGTAGAATTGGCTGTAGCAACAGATATAGTGTAATTGAATATATCAGCACATAATAATATTAATAGAAATACAACTTTGTAGATAGTGTAGAACTACAGAAACAGGTAGTAATCAAACCAGGATGGGTACTGTACTGAATCATTATCATTTTCAGTATAATTGCTTATACTCTCAGACTTGATACTATCAACCTTAACAGTTTTGAATAAAATCTGTCAATGACAAGCAGCAATGAAACAAGTCATATTTAACTAAGATCAGTCATGATATAACAGTATAAGATATACAGGGATCCAGATTAAGTTAATAGGAAATTAAAGATGATTACTGTGCTTGGGATAGCTGTCTGTGCCCTCAGTTCTAGTGCTTGTATATAAACTGGGATGGAATAAGTTCTATCTAAGCAGAGTGGTGCAAGTAATATGGGTTTTAATTCCTGATACACTATTAGCAATATCTTCTGCTGTCTTTTTAAAGACTATTCCTCCCCTTTCACTCTCCCAGGGTGTACTGTGCATTTTTGGATCTCCCCAACACACTTGGTTTTATATTGGGGGGAGGGGAAACCTGCTATTTAGCTAAGTGGTTTGAACCTTCTCACTCCTAGACTTGATTTTTAGTTGTATTTCCTTACCTAGTAAAGCCTGTCTTTGCAACCTATCCATAAATACTGATTCCGTAGCCCCTATTCCTCTCTGGTTCCCTATCACATAGAGTACTGTTTTCTCATACTTGATTTTTAGGCCATATATCCTTCTTCAGGTAAATTATCTTTCCTATAAAGAGCACCTCAGTGGACCCTACCTCTTGATCCACTCTGCATGTGATTTTCTCTTTTTTTTCCTTAAGTTGGAGTGTCCAGGCCTCTATATTAGAAATTATATTCAACCTTCTCTGCCTCATTTCTGTTATTCTCTTTTTCCATCATTAGTTGTCTGTTTGTCTTTTTCATTTTGCTTTCTGCCCCACTCATTGAGACCTCTCTGCCACTGTTCCTGAAATCCTGGTACTTTTATCTCTCTTCAGAATGTCCTGCAGTATTCTCTGTAGAGTTGGATTGGTGGTTGTGAATTCCCCCAGTTCCTCTAAATCTTGGAAGCATCTTGTTTCTCTATTAATTTCTAGAGACAGTTTTTCAGGGTATATCAATGTGTGCTGGAGGTTATTTTCTTTCAGGGCTTGGAATACTTCGCTCCATGTTCTTCTCGATTTGATGGTCTGTGTTGAGAAGTCTGCCATGATTCTGATGGGCTTTCCCATGTAAGTAATCTGTTTCTTGTCTCTGACAGCTTTTAACATTCTGTTCCACCAGTTTTAAGGCCCACTTATTTTCCATTGGGTGACAGTGTAGCTATCTTCTAGTAACCGTGTTTCCTTTTCCTGGGCTCATTTAAAAGTGACAATGTATTGTCTGAAAATCTTATGTGAAAATTTCAGAAATAATAATTTGTGAATTTTCAATTGTGAAACACACTGAGGAGCACAATTAAACTTACTAATCTACTTCCATGATGTTCAGTAAGACCATGAAATTCCTGTCCAGTATCTTCCTGCTGGGTTGGCTATAGACCATCAGTTACTTGGTTGTGTGAGCATCTGTTTCCGTGTCACAGTGCTGGTTTGAAGGGAGAAGAGACTCCATCCACACACACTCAGCGTGGCACACTATCACTGTCCTCCTGGGCCTGGGTTATACATCACCTTCTTCCTGATGCATATGTGTAGGAGACACCGTAGTGTATTTACAATTGGTTGTATCTACCCATATGGGAACCAGCTAGCTGGGGTCTTGGGGGTGCTCCCACCTCCGAGGGCTGACTGCTGTCCCAGTTTTCTTCCTCCAGCCCTCTGTAGATGCACACTCATGGTGCCTCCATTCCTGTACCACAGTGAAACCTGCTGCAGTGGTCCTGGGTGTGCAGACTCTGCACTGCGCTTCTTGTGGGTGTGAGCTGAGAAGGGCAGCTTCTGAGTAGAGGAGAATTCTCTTTAGTTTCAGGAGAAGCCCCCTGTTTTATCTCATATGGTACCTTTACCATTTGAGGGTCTCATGGAGAGCCCCAGCCTGCACGTCTGCCTACCCGAGTTTTCCGTGGTTCTCTCACAAAGGCCATCAGGATGCGTGTGAGGGTGCATCTCAGTGTGCTTTCATTTGCCCTATTCTAATAATAAGCAACATATGAGCATCCTTTCCTGTGCTCATGGGGCCTACTGTATAGTTTCCTTCGAGAAATGACAATTCAACTCTTTGCTAATTTTTAAATTGAATGATGTCATTTTGGTCGTTGTGCAGTATTTCTGCTATTAATGTTTTGTCACATTTACGACTAGTAGTTGTTTTTCTCAATGGTATGGGCTTCCCTTTTCCTTCTGTTGATGGTGATATTCGGTGGACAATACCTGTAATTTTCGTGAAGTCTAATCTGCTTTCTCTTTCTTGACTGTTCCACTGATTTCCATCCAAAGTATCACTGCCAAACCCAGCTCGGGGAAACGTTTGCTTTGTGCTCATGCATCTCGCTCTCTGATCTGTTTAAGGACAGTCTGTGTGTGTGGTGGCAGCTGAGCGCTGCACTTCATTCCTGTCCCCAGGGATGCATGTGTTTCCCAGCACCATTTATTGAGAGACTGTTCTGTCCCCATGCACTGAAAATCATGGGGCCTTTTTTGGTCAAATGATGAGTGTTGGGAGGATGTTTGCAGAACACAATTCCTTCTCATGCCGAAGCATGAACTTCTACACACGTAGGTGGTGTAACCTGCTCTGCCCAGAGGTTCGATGGAGGAGCCTACTGCTCTTAGTCTACCAACCAGTAAAGCTTGTTACTGTGCTCAGTGTTTTAGGGGTTCATAACATGATAATATGAGGTCACCCTACCGGGCATAAGAATTTTTAGATCCATTATAGTCATAAAGTACTCCCCATAAGTGCTGGTCATTGACTGAAAGGTAGATCTGTGGTATGTCATTTCCAGGGTGTGTTTCCTAAGCCTTTCTCTGTTGCTGTGTACATCCTACTTCACAACTGTGTCACCCTGTTTTGATTAGTGAGCTTTGAACCCATGGCTCCCACAGTAGTTTGACATGACTTTGGACTTTATTGCAGAAAAGAGATACGACTCGGTACACTCAGTCCTGAGAGCTTTAAACTTTCGTCTTTTATTAAGCTTTCAGTATGTGAATAGATACTATCTGGGGAGGTTGAGTTATGACAGGGTCCACTGGCTGAGGGGTAATTATTTTTCTCTGGTTGTGGGGATTGAACCCAGGGCTTTTATATGCTAATTCTCATGAATATGTACAAAATGATATTACATGCTGTTTCTGCAGCAGTGGAGATGCTCATATGGCTTTTTCCTTTGGTCCTGTTAGTGTGGGTCCTGTGATGATCGGTTCTTATGTGAGAGACCAGATAGGAAGATGAAAGCTAACTGGTCTCTTAAGTGACCGTTAGACAGGGTGGGTAAGCCTGTGCTGCAGTGCTCCCAGGAAGACTGATGCACAGTGTCCGGCTGTTCACTCGGGTAGGCACCATGCATGGTGGGCAACATATGAATGCTGGTTTACTCTAATCGCCTGTGACCATGTCTACGTGAGTGAAGTCAGGAAGTGCCAGTCCCACGGGGCTTTTTGTCAAAGGGAAAGGACAGCACCATGGCCCCCACCTTTAACCTAATTCTGTGTCTCTTGGTGTTGCATCTTCACTACCCCTGAGTCAGTTACAAACTCATCGGTCCCCCCATGCAGTTTTCATATGTTTAAGCATCATGGCAGTGCAGAAATAGTTTCCAAAAGGTGAGTGTTGGGATGGGAGCTGTCTGGTCCTTGGTGTCTAGGACCTCTGTCAGGCCCTCAAAGTCTGTCTGCTCCACCCACTCGCCTCCCCTTGTCCAGTCCGAGTACCTGCTGTCACACAGCCCCACTGGGCCATCCTGGGTTTTGCACTGTTATTGCTTAAATCATTTTCAAGTTGTCTGGGCTTCTCAGAGGAATCTGTAGATGAGGATTTGAAACAAGAGGCTTGAAAGAGAAGCATAGGCTTGTCTGTGGAAGGTCCAGTGAAAAGTGAGCTGAAGGGAGAACAAAGAATCTTACATCTTTCCAAGGAAGGAGTTGCTTCAATCAAAGGGGAAATGAAACCAGAACTGCAGTGGCTAGCTGTACAAGCTCTCTCATCTCCTGACAGGAAGAAGCCTGGGCTCCTCATGGGGGAGGCTTGACGTGAGCACTGCTTTGTGCTGAGATTCTTCAGGCATCTGTGGCCTGGGAACAAAGTCTTAGTTTCTCTCCTCCAGGGTGGTTAGATGAGGTACGCTGTATGTGAGGGTGCTTGTGTGCTTTGCTTGGAGAATAGGCACATGTGACCTGTTTGTGGCCTGGTCAGAGAGGGTGGAAAGCAACTGAACCTGCTAGAAGTGGTTTTGAGAACCCTTGGACACCAGTTAATCCTTGTTGGACTGCAAAATTATCCCTGAAGCATGCAAGACAGACCTACTACTGTCTGACAAACCCTCGCACATCGCCAAAGTCCTGCCGGTTTGGTCTGTCAGCTTCCTGACCTCCACTTGCTGTTCACTGTGCTTCTTGGAGCAGTGATCCACCATGCTCCAGGGCTGAAACCTGCATAAGCAGTGTGTTTGGTTCCATGGAACTTTCTTCCCAGGACTCTCCCCTGCCCTGAGTATCACCAGGAAGAGGCAGAGGTGCAGGGCCATTGGAAATTTTCTGCCCTGGCCCCTCCCTGCACTCCCTGATTGCACAGTGTTCACACAGATTGTCCCACACCAGAGGACAAAGGACAGGATTAGCTGCTTTATAAGAGGACAGGTGGCCAGTTCCAATATGCAGGGAGAGGTAGAGTATGCTCTCTGCCTAAGCTTCCCAGAGTGGTGAAAGCTTCTTTTGCTCAGAGCAACCCATTGGTTGGTGGGCAGCCATGGGGCTGCTGACTGGGGATGCACTATTCTCTGTGGCCATGGCTGTGGCTATCTTCCTGTTCCTGGTGGACTTGATGCACAGGTGCCAATGCTGGGCTGCTCACTACTCACTAGGCACTGTTCCAGTGCCTGGACTTGGTAACCTGCTGCAGGTGGACTTCAAAAACATGGTGTACTCCTGCTACAAGGTGGGGAAGCTGGTGGTGGAGAGCGGCAGAGGTCAGGGACCCCTCTATAGTAATAGACAGTGGGGTACAATATCACATGTTAGACAATCACATGGTTTTATCTGAAGGGGGAAGCAGAGGATATGTATTGTAGAGGACTGCAACAGGGAAGAAAACTGTGGACTTTCCATTGGGAGAGGAGTGGGAGGACAAACTACAGGAAGTTGGGCAGGATAAGGTAGCGGGCCTGGCATCCAATTTTATGGATGACATCAGAATCTTGGGGCTTGGGAGCAGGGTAAGGGAGTCTTAAGCATCACTGGAATCTAGAAATTGATGTTGAAAGAAGTTCTATCTCTAGCATCAAATCCTTTGTCTTCCATGGGGTCGTAGTGCTCTCTGTTTCCCTCTGTGAAGCTGAGTTTCCTCATCTGAATGATGAGAGAGGATAAGACCTTGTGTCCACATTTCACTGACAGTTTCTGCCCTCTACTTAGGCCATAGCTGGGTTGTCAGATCCAGGTGTAAACTGGTCGTTCTGAACTTCAGAAATGTGGCAGGAGCCTGAAGATGCTAGCTGTTGGACAGTAGTTGGTGTTGGGTGCTGATGTAGCAAGAATGAGGGCATGAGTGACCACATCACTCCCATAAAGAAAAAGGAGAAGAAAACAGCAAACAGAAAAGAGAAGGTGGTAGACCTATTGTTTGCACTGTTTGAACTGTGTCTCCGTGTCTTGGGAGTGAGACTAAAGCATCCATAATGGAAGGAGTCCCAGCTTCACAAGAGTCCTGTGCCCCCATCCACAGTGACAAAATCAGTGTGGGAATGTGTTCAGCCTGCAATTTGCCTGGACACCAGTGGTCATGGTCAACAGGTTGGTGGCTTTGCGGAAGGCTGTGGTGAACCACAGCAAGGACACCTCAGGTCAGCCCACAGTGCCGAGCAATGACCTGCTGGGCTTTGGACTGAATTCCCAAGGTAAAGTTCAATGGGCCACAGATGACAATAGTGTAGAACTGTGGGGGCACCCATGGTGGACAGGGCTTATTGTGTATGGTAATATGTTCAAAGGAAAATGGAAATCCATGTCCTCTGACTATGAAGCCAGAAAAGGAGCTGTTGCACATTATTGGAGACAAAGTTTGTGTCTGATCAGCAGCCAGGAGGGAGTGGATGATACAAGGGCACAGGTTAGTACTTTCTGGTCCTGACTCGAGCTCCCCATTCCAGGCACTATTGGGGCACCCTATGTATTGTAACCTAAGAGCAGAATAGGATGTTTTCCTAATCTAAACTTGCTTTTTAGCCCACCTGAACCTTGTTCTTCCCAAGAAATGTAACCACCGCATTCCTGTTCTGTAGTGTGCTGCAAACCCAACCCCCTGCATTGTGAGACCAACAGCTATTTGCAGTTTTACAGGATTAAAAACCCTGCCCTTTAGCTGTTAGGCACGCAGTCTTCCATATTGTCTACTGGAGGCTGCGTCACCAGTCCTGTGCTTTAATAAATATTTTTTTCTTTCCGAATTATTTTCTCTGGGTCCTTCATGCCTCAGGAAGTGGACCACCACATTTGGGGGCTTATCCAGGATGGAATAACAGCCCACTGCCTCAATTCCTGAGGACTGATTCACTAAGAGTAACTACTGGAGGCTCCCATTTCATTTAAAGTGATACCATGAAGTCTTAATTTTGTTTAGGAGGGGATGCCCTCATCCTTGGGAGCTTGTATCCTTGTTGGGAATCTTAGACCATTTGTTTTAGAGTCTCTTGACTCACTTGGATCTTGGACCCCAGCAGGGCTGCCCTCCAATTTGATATTGGAATTTGAAGGGAAGCCTCCAGCCTAAATTCATTTATTTTTCCAGAGAAAGGTTGTTTTTATTTTACCAGTACTGGTGGTTTTGTTTTTGTTTTGTGTCTTTGTGTAGTCCTGTTTTGTCTCGTGTCTTTTATTCTAATTTTTCCTTTGCAGGACATTTAGGCCTGAGAGATCACATGTGCCTTTGGTCGCTCTGAGGGTGCTGACAGTTTTCTTTTAAACCCCAGGTGACCCTCGGACCAGACAAATATCCAATAAGTTTACAGGCTTGTCAAGGAATTTCAAAACATATCACTAGATTAAAAGATAATAAGATTCTTGTACAAATTTTTTTTTGTCTTTTTCTTTTTTATCGGTACCAGGGATCAAACTCACGACTGCCTACTTACAAGGCAGGCGCTTATGCTGCTGAGCTAAATCCCCAGCCCCCGATAATAAGATTCTTGTACCTTGCATCTCTCCCTGGAATACACCATTGCTCCCAGTCCAGAAGCTGGGGATGCAAGGTTACTGGCCAGTGCAAAACCTCTGGGAAGTCAACAGGTGAGTGGTTACTCTGCATCCTACTTCCTAATCCCTACACCCTGCTGAGCCTTTTGAGCCCAGAGTACATCTGGTACTCAGTCTTGGTCCTAAAAGATGCTTTCTACACCCTCCCAGTGACTCTGGTAAGTCAATCCATTTTTGGTTTTGAATGGACTGATCCAGAGACTGGGTTGGAGAACAGTTGACATGGACACGTTTACCACAAGGTTTTAAAAATGCTCCACACTTTATTTGATGAGGCCTTAGCTAGGTACCTGATGGGGTATTGAGAATATCACTCAGAGGTCATACTTTTGCAATATGTTGATGACTTACTAGTGGCTGTTAAAACCTTTGAGGATTGCAAGGAAGCAACCAAGGCCCCGTTAAAAACTTTAACTGATTTGGGATACAAGGTTTCAGCAAAAAAGGCACAGATATGCCAGCAGATAGTGACTTACCTGGGATATCAATTACAAGGTGGAAAAAGGACCCTTTCAAATCTGTAGGATGGTTCAAGCCATCCTACAGATACTGGCACCAAAAACCAAAAAGCAAGTCCGTGAGTTTCTTGGTGCAGTTGGATATTGTAGGCTCTGGATATTAAACTTTGCTGAGATAGCCCAGCCACTATATGACTCTTTAAAAAGGCAAACACAGGGCCCACTGGAATGGACAGGCATGCAAGAGACAGCCTTCCAACAACTAGGCAGGCCCTTAGCGGATGCCCCCGCACTAGGACTCCCTAACATAAAGGAGCCATTTTTCTTGTATGTGGAGCTGAGAGGGATTACAAAGTGGGTAATAACCCAGGAACTGGGGCCTTGGCAGAGACCAATAGTCTATCTAAGAGGCTAGACTCGGTGGCCACTGGTTGGCCACCATGCTTAAGGATCATTGCTGCAGTGGCTATGTTGATAAAGGAAAGCTAGCTTGCTTTTAGCCAGAAGGTAACTGTGATAACCTCTCACTTGCTTGACACTCTTATCCTGGCCCCTCCAGATCAGTGGCTATTGAATGTAAGGATAATGCATTACCAAGCACTGCTTTTATATCCTGACTCTGTTGTTTTCAAGTCAGCAGCCCTGAATCCAGCCACATGGCTGCCCGATGAGGATCTGTCAGCCCCATGCCATGAATGCTCCACCTTAATTGACAGCTACCAGAGCCTTCGATCCGACCTGACCGACAAACCTCTAGAAGGGGAACCATCATTCTTCTCAGATGGTAGTAGCTACATGTACCAAGGTAAATGAGTTGCAGGGGTGGCTGTGACCTCTGAGACCCAAAGTTTGTGAGCACAGAGGCTGGACTCTGCACTTCTGCTCAGTGAGCTGAACTCATCGCTTTGACAAAAGCCTTGAAACTGACTAAAGGTAATCGGATTAACATCTACACTGATAGCAGATACGCTTTTGCTACTGCTCATGTACATGGGGCAATTTATCAGGAGAGAGGACTATTGACCTCAGCAGGAGATAAAATAAAAAATGCCCCTCAAATATTAGACCTGCTGGCAGCAATTTGGTTACCTGAGAAAGTAGCCATCATACATTGCAAGGCCCACCAAAAAGGAGATGATTGTGTTACCAGGAGAAACAAGTTGGCTGATATAGCAGCCAAAGAAGCTGCCATAAAATCAGTGGGGTTTGAAGAAGGGGACATAGAGGAAACCACTCCTACCCTCTTGGTGATCCCTCCAACGTTATCAGAACCTGTGTATACACAAAAGGACCTCCACTTGGCTGCCCAAATCCAGGAGAAGCCCGACATTCCAGGAGGCTGGTATCAGTTACCAGATAAGAGAATCTTGCTGCTCGAAGTCCTCAGACAGGAGCTCATTCAGCAAGCTCATCAATCCACTCATTTGGCAGGATCAAAACTAGCCGAGCTCTTTTGGGAATGATTCTTTACACCCCAGCTGTCCAAATTGACAGTGGCTGCCAGTTCAAGATGTCCTCAATGTCAAATAGTTAACTTCACATGGAAACTACTTGTTTTTGGGGAACTTCCCCAAGGGCACACCAGGAAATAGACTTTACTGAAATGAAGAAGCTGGGTCTCCAGGGACACAAATACCTGCTAGCGATGGTCAACACCTTCACTGGGTGGGTGGAGGCATTTCCCACCAGGTCAGAATCAGCTCTCACAGTCGTTTAAAAGTTGTTATATGAGATCATTCCTCATTTTGGCCTACCCTTATCTATGGGGTCTGACAATGGCCCGGCTTTCATAGCCCAGATAACTCAAAAACTAACCCAGGCCTTACAGATTGATTGGAAACTTCATTGCACGTACCGACCTCAGAGCTCAGGGCAAGTAGAGAGGATGAATCAGACATTAAAAAATACGATTACAAAGCTGTCTTTAGAAACCTGCAATAATTGGATAAGTCTCTTTGCTTTTGCCCTCCTGCAGACCAAATGTACTTCTTACATTTCTGGTATATCCCCTTTTGAAGCAATGTACAGGAGGCCCCCTCCTCTCATTCCAAAACTCTCTGAGGAAAAATTGGCAGAATTGACTAACCAAGAACTCATTAAGTTTCTTCAGGCTCTTCAGCCCATCTTGACCTCTATATATCGGTTATTCAGGCCAAAGCATCCTCCAGTAGAATCTCACTCTGAGTCCAGCCCACTGGTGGAACCCAGTACTCTGGTCCTAGTCAAGCATCACCAATGAGAGACCCTCGAGCCTCGCTGGGAGGGACAGTCCACCATGTTACTCAGCTCTCCCACTGCAGTGAAGGTGACTGGAAAAACACCTTGGATCCCCCACTCTCATGTGAAGGTTCTGGACACCCAAGGAGACCAACTTTCCCAGGACCAGTGGACTGTGCAGCAGACTGGTAACCCCTTGAAGTTAAAATTGACTGAGTTAAATTGTATCAGGCATGTGCTGCTTTAGCTTGCTTGCTTTTGCCCCTTCTGTCCCACTACTGGGGACTTTAATGGCGCTGTTACCGACCTCACACAGCGAGTTTGGACCTCCTGTAAGCAAAGAACAGCTGTCCTGTTGCCTGACATAGAGGTTTTACCTGGGCTTGAGCCTGTCCCTATTCCTAGCCTGAATTACATTACAGGCCACTCAAAAAGAGCAGTTCAATTTATTCCTTTATTGGTAGGTCTGGGAATATCAGAAGCCCTGGGTATGGGGGCAGCAGGAGTGGGGGGGTCTCTGTTCAACTTCCAACGAGATCATTAAAGATGTACAGGCATTGTTTAGTACCATTCAGGACATTCAAGATCAGGTAGATTCGTTAGCTGAAGTGGACCTTCAAAATAGAAGAGGGCTAGACCTCCTGAAAATCTAGTTAAAAAAAAAAGGGGAGAGCTATTTGAAAACCCCCTTTGGAGTGTCTGGAATGGAATCCTGCCTTGTCTTCTGCCCTTGCTTGGACTGTTGCTAGGATTGCTACTCTTGGTTTTAATAGGCCCCTGTATAGTCAACAGGCTAACTACGTCTATCAGGCAGCAAGTACAAGATGCGAGGCTGATGGTGTTATGCCACCAAGGTTATGAAATGTTACTGCTTCACCATCAAGATTAGTTCTCAAGTCTTCCCCAAAGATTTGAAGAAGAAGACATAAAATCAGTGGGGAATGTTGTAACCTAAGTGCAGAACACGATGTCTTCCTAATCTAAACTTGCTTGTTAGCCCACCTGAACCTTGTTCTTCCCAAGAAATGTAACCGCTGCATTCCTGTTCTGTAGTGCACTGCAAACCCCACCCCTCTGCATTGTGAGACCAGCAGCTGTGTGCGGTTTTACAGGATAAAAACCCTGCCCTTTAGCTGTTAGGCACGCAGTCTTCCATATTGGCTACTGGAGGCTGCATCACCAGGCCTGTACTTTAATAAATAATTTTTTTCTTCCCAAATTATTTTCTCTGGCTACTTCATACCTCAGGAAGAGGACCACCACACTATGACCCTCCTGAGTTGGGGAGTGGTGCTTCTGTGTGTCCATCCTGCACAACTTTGCCTGGGAAAGAAGCCACTGGAGCAGTGCATGACTGAGGAGCCCACCTCCTTCTGTGCCACCTTTCCCTCCTAGCATGGTGGGTGACAGGTTGAGGTAATGTCTCAATGGGATTATCAATATAACTTTTTTGGATTATGAGGAAGACAGAAAAAGGGATTAAAATCCTTGGGTTACAACACTCAGTATTTGGGATTACACTAATTAGGTAAGTGATTTGTTCAACAGTTGCTCTTAAGAATGCAGATGAATGCTACATTGGTCCCCTTTATGTACAAGGGCTGCCTTGGCAACAGCTTTCACTCAGGTTATCCATCCCAGCCTAGAAGAAAGAGAAAAAACAAGGTCACCTGTTCCACCTGCGCATGCGCGGGACATTTGTCCTGAAAGTGTTCTGCTGCAGCTACAAGGGCAGCACAGCCAGTATCTCTCCTTTCAGCACAACCTCGTACTATCTGTCCAGAGTGCAGATGAGGGTATCATTGGGCCACGGGGTGTAGATTCTAAACTGATGTGGAAGACCAGGCTATGCCAGAAATCTCCGCATATAAGCCTGCGACAGTTGGATAACAGTAGGGATGCCACGACTTGGAGAGGTGCCCTGCTGGGCATGGCAGGCTCCTCCATGGGAGGCATTGTGGTCCTGATTTGTGGTTTGCTAATTTGAACAATACTCTTGGAGAAACAGTCAGCATCTCCAGAGAATCTGCCATGTTGGATATTAGGGCGCTGAGCAAGAAAGCAACCCATCCTCCTTCCTGACAAGTAGCTGCCATGGCTGAGCAGGGAAGAGAGCCAGTCAGCATCTCCCATGAGCCCAGTGAGCCTTGGGGTGAAAACCAAACATCCAATTCCCACCCTGCTTCCAGTTAGCAGCTGAGGACCAGAGGCCATCTCTTTGTAGGATGACCACATGCAGTAGAGCAAATATGGGGGATTTCCCTTTTTGTTCTCTTTGAAGGCAATATTGTTTTTGGTTTTTTTTAATTTAAAGAGAAAAATAAAACAAGACAAAGCAAGACAGTAAAAGACTACAAGTAATACAGAATTTCAAGAGAAAAAATATACAGTAAGAATTCACTAGTAAATAGATTACATATTGTCATCTCAGAAACAGCTGTCCAGATTACAAAATTAAAGCATACAAAGTGAACATTAATACAGTGAGATTGTAGACAGTTCTGTTCAATGATCCAACAAAAACTCAGTAATATGGTTTTCTATCCTACACTCTTTAATACTCTTGCAGTTGTATCCTTTAGATCACTTTCTTTCCTCCCTATTTTACACTAACAGTCACTCATTTTGGGTTCCATTACTCCCACAATTCTTATAAATTTTTCTTTAAAGAGGAAAAGAAAAAAATATATATGAGACAAGAAACAAGACAAAACAAAACAGAACAACAACAACAAAAAAAACCACAGTGTGACAAAGCAAAACAGAGTCAGTTAGAACAGGAGGATGGACATAGTATATAATGCTAAAAGAGATTACTAGGTGATCAACAATGGTTACCATTATGCCTCTTGTTATCCTACAAAGAGGTGCCTATGTCAGCTGGTATAAAAGAATTGAACAAAACAGTACAGAAAAAGACCAGTAAAACCCACATTGGAGACCTTGCAGGACTTCCAAAGAAGATAATAGTCAAACCATAATGGGCATCATAGAGTATTTGGTTGCCTTCATAGCGGTTGCCTATACCCTCAAATTTGATACTATTAATCAAAACAGAATATAATAAAATCAATCAGAACAAGATGTGGAGAACAATACAAGGGTTCAAATCAGGCAAATAGGAAATAGAAAAACAAAAATGGTACTATAATATATCCTGCTATTTTAAATTTAGTTTTCACTTAATTAAAAGATACTAAGATATAAATTAAATTAAAAAAGGGGGGGTGGAAGATAAAAAAAGAGCATATCAATAGCACAACACAGGTCAGAACTGAACAATTTAAACATCATTATAATTCACCACTAGACAGCCTAACATTAATAGTAGTAACCATAGTGTCTCTTTCCAAGAAACATTTGAGTCTGACTTTGTATACTATAGTATCAAACCCATCAAGACAGTGTGAAACCATTCAAGAAAATGAAAGTATTGCAGGGTATTTAGAACCAGCTAACAGAAACCGAACTTCGGTTTCTATGTGATCTCTTTGCCTATAAAAATTTTTGCTTATACTATTGCACACACTAAAATATAATAAGATACAACATGTTAAAACCAATGGAAACAGATGAACAACAGCTTGATGGGGCTTCAAAACAGGATGATATCAAATCAGCACTAGCTATTACACTGTCTTATTTTCTTCAAAATAGCTATTCGCAGACAATAATATAAAACAACCCAGATTAAAACCATTCCAATTAATGAGTGAAAACATTATATGGCTTCAAACCAGTGTGACTGGGAACCCTGATTACCATGTACTTTTATGTATTCTTATCATTACTTATACTAGGGAAACAATTCGGTATTTATACATGTGAGTTTGATTTATTTCACTTATGAGTATGGTCTCAAGCTGCGTCCATTTATTTATAAATGTCTCAATGTGATCATTCTTTATAGCTGAGTAGTACTCCATTGTATAAAAATACCACAACTTTTTTATCCATTCCTCAGTTGATGGACACTTAGATTGTTTCCAGGATCTGGCTATTACAAATTGTGGTGCTATAAACATGGGTGCACATATATCACTGTGGTATGATGCTTTCAGCTCTTCTGGGAATATGCCTAGAAGTGGAATAGCTGGGTCAAATGGGGCTTACAGTCCTAGCTTTCTGAGAAATCTCCAGACTGACTTCCACAATGGCTGCACTAGTCTACACTCCCACCAACAGTGCAGGAGAGTTCCTTTTTCCCCACAGCCTCTCCAGCATTTGTTGTTGTTGGTTTTCTTGATCTTGGCCATTCTTTCAGGAGTGAGATGGAATCTCAGTGTGGTTTTAATTTGCATTTCTCTAATGACTAATGATGATGAATATTTTTTCATATATTTACTTGCCGTTTGTATTTCTTCATCTGAAAATTGTTTATGCATCTCAGATGCCCATTTTTGGGTGGGGTCTTTGAGTTTTTTTTAATTCTTATATGTTTTAGAAAGAAGTCCTTTGTCTGAGGGGCAGTTCACTAAAATTTTTTCCCAGTTTGTAGGTTTTCTTTTCACTATGTTAAGGATTTCTTTTGATGTGCAGAAACTTGTTAATAAGATATGATCCCAGTTATTGACTCTGGGAAGTATATCCCGTGCGGTGTGAGTCCTTTTCATGAATTTTCTACCTATCCTTATGTCTTCAAGGTTTTTACCCAATTTGCCTTCCAATAAATTTAGTGTTTCTGTTTTAATATTTAGATCTTTGATCCATTTAGATTTTATTTTAGTATATGGTGATAGGCATGGGTCTAGTTTTAGTTTTTGGCATATGGAGAGCCAGTTTTTCCAACACCATTTATTAAAGAGACTGTCATTCTTCCAGTGAACATATTTGGCCCCCTTATCAAAGATAAGGTGGTTGAGTGTATTTGTAGCTGTGGTTGTATCTTCTAATCTATTCCGTTGATCTTTGGCTCTGTTTTGATTCCAGTACCATGTTGATTTAACTACAGATGCTTTGTAGTATAACTTCAAGTCAGGGATTGTGATGCCTCCTGCCTTGCCTTTGCTGCTTAGGACTGTCTTTGCTATTCTAGGTCTCTTCTCACTCCAGATGAATTTTAGGAGTGATTTCTCGAGATCTATGAGATATGTTGATGTTATTTTTATTGGGATTGCATTGAATCTGTATAACAGTTTTGGGAGAATGGCCATTTTCACAATATTTATTCTTCCTATCCATGAGCAAGGGATGTCTTTCCATTTTTTTGAGATTATCTTCAATTTCATTTTTCAGTGTATAATAATTTTCCCTGTATAGGTCTTTCACTTCTTTGGTGAAACTAATTCCTAAATATTTCATTTTTTTTGGTTGCTCGTGTGAAGGGTGTGACTTCTCTTATTTCTCTCTCTGTGATTTTGTTGTTAGTGTATAAGAATGCTATTGATTTTTGAGTATTGATTTTGTATCCAGCTACATTGCTGAATTTATTTATTATATCTAGGAATCTTTCAATGGAGTTTTGGGGGTCTTCTCTATAGAGTATCATATCATCTGCAAATAGTGATAATTTAACTTCTTCTTTTCCTATATTTACACCTTTTATTTCTCTCTCTTGTCTAATTGCTCTGGCTAAAATTTCCAGTACCATATTAAATAGGAGCGGTGACAGGGGACATCCTTGTCTTGTGCCTGATTTTAAAGTAAAGGTCTTCAATTTTTGGCCATTTAGTATGATACCGGCTGTTGGTTTGTCATAGATGGCCTTTATTATGTTGAGGTAAAGACCATCTATTCCAATTTTCTGCAAGGTTCTTATCATAAATGAATGTTGTACCTTGTCAAAAGCTTTTTCTGCATCTATAGAAGTGATCATGTGATTCTTACTTTTGGCTCTATTGATATGGTGGATTACATTTATTGATTTACGTATCTTGAACCATCCTTGCATGCCTGGGATGAATCCCACTTGGTCATGGTGTATGATCTTCTTGATGACTTGCTGCATCCTATTTGCCAATATTTTATTGAGGATCTTTGCATTGGTGTTCATTAGGGAGATTGGTCTGTAGTTCTCTTTTTCAGTTGGATCTTTCTCAGGTTTTGGTACTAGAGTAATATTTGCTTCCAGGAATGACTTGGGAAGGATTGCTTCCCTTTCAATTTCATGAAGAGTTTGAAGAGTGTCGGCATTAGATCTTCTTTGTATTTCTTGTAGAATTCTGCAGTGAATCCGTCTGGGCCTGGGCTCTTCTTTGTAGGTAAGGATTTAATTATGTTTTTGATTTCATTAATAGAAATTGGGTTATTCAGCAGTTTTACATGTTGTTGATCTAGCCTTGTTACTTCATATGCTTCTAGGAATCTGTCTATTTCTTCTGTGTTATCAAACCTTTGAGAGTAGAGCTTTTTGAAATAGGTGTTGATGATCTTCTGAATTTCTATTGGGTCTGTAATGATTTCACCTTTTTCATTCCTGATTGCATAAATTTGAGCTTTTTCTTCCCTTTTTAAAATGAGGTTGGCTAGGGGCTTATCAATTTTATTTATTATTTAAGAACCAACTCTTTGATTCATTGATTTTTTGGATTGTTTTCTTAGTCTCTATTGTGTTGATTTCTGCTCTGATTTTTATAACTTCCTCTCTTCTTTTGGCTTTGGGCTTGACTTGCTCTTCTTCTAGATGGTGGAGGTGTAACATCAGGTTATTTATTTGTATTCGTTCTGTTTTCCTGATGTGGGTACTCAGTGCAATAAATTTTCCTCTGAGGACAGCTTTCATTGCATCCCACAGATTCCGGTAAGTTGTATTTGTGTTTTCATTTGTTTGTAGGAATTGTTTAATTTCTTTTTTAATTTCTTCTGTGACCCACTGATTACTCAAGAGTGTGTTATTCAGTTTCCATGTGTTTGTGGGATTTTTGCAGTATCTTTTATCATTAATTTCTAATTTCATAGTGCTATGATCTGATAACATGCAGGGATAATTTCAACTCTTTTGCATTTATTTAAATATGTTCTGTGAATTAATATATGGTCTATTTTAGAGAATGATCCATGTACTGCTGAGAAGAATGTGTATTCTGATGCTGCTGGGTCGAATACTCTGTATATATCTATTAATTCCATTTGTTCACACGTATGATTCAGTTCTTTTATTTCTTTGTTGATTTTCTGTCTGGTTGATCTGTCCATTGGTGTCAATGGTGTGTTGAAATCGGAAGGCAATATTGTTTTCACTGTTTTGCTTTGTTCTGATTGTTTTGCTCTCTTCAATATTCTATTTTGATGGAGTTTACAATGTTCTGTTTTTGCTTGATTTTGTTGTACCTATTAGACTGGACAACTATTGTGAAGACAATGAGATGCATTGTGGGCCCTATACTGTTATCCCAGGATCCTCTGTGAAGTTTTGAAGCAATTTCACTGCATTGACTCAATTGGCTATGGTCTGTTTTGTTCTGTTGTATTTTACTACCTTCAAAATAAAATAAAGATAAAAATAAAAAAATACTATCACAGTGAACAATTTCAAATAACCAATTCCATAACAAGCAACCTGTAAAACTTCTAAAAATCCAACCTTTGGCTTTCACAAGCTGGTAATAAGCTGCCACCAGCATATCACTGTCTCCCTATGGCATTGTAGTGAGTCTTGATATCTGGTAATGTAAATTCTCACAGTCTGCTGTTTTTTAAAATTGCTGTGTACTTTAGGGTACTTGCTTCAAATTCACAATCGATATGACCCTATATTTATTTGGGGCTTTTTTCTTCCTCATAGAAATTATTTTAGTTTTCAATACAGTGATGCTGCACAGATTTTATTACTGATATGCGTATAACTGCTATGTGATTTTCTGTGCTGTTATAAATCTTTTATAAATTCCAGACCTTAAAAATAAAGGTGGGAGCCATGGTCTCGGAGGCAGCAGCTGCCATATCCCCTGGGGTGAGGGACGGTGGAGATGGAGCCCAGAGCTAGCCGTGAGGCAGGCACTAACCCTCTCCATTTAACACCACCCAACTGTTGGTGCCAAAATGTGGTTCCAAGGGAAAACAGTTCTCTCTTCAAGATGACGAGCCACTGCTAGAAGGGGAGCTCACCCACATCCCTGGATGTGAGGCAGGAGCTTCAACTGGAGAAAGGAGCAAAGACCAGGAGACCCAGGCTCCCAAATACAGGATGTGGGATTTTTCTGCACAAAAGACAAAATTGCAATGTGTAACACAGTCTTCAGAGGATCTTTCATCCACTTTTGGCACATCCAGTTTTGATGTGCCACATTAAAACTACCACCATTCATACCAACCAGGAATATCTTTTTCATGTATCTCACAGCCTCCAGTGTGTCACACAGTCACCTCATGTTTCCTGTTTAATTAGTCCTTTACATTCTCATTCCCAATTTCCAAGGCTCCTGACTTAGGGGATATGCTGCAATAAACACATTGCTAGCCACTGTCACTTTTACTTCCTCACATTCTGTGACCTGCAGAGTTGTTGATGTTCATGGGGTGAAGGACCATGAGAGGATGAGAAAATAAAGAAAAGATGAAGCCCTTACTTTCGTGATGGGAGGAAAGAAACTGTGCCTTCACTTAGGGGCATTTATACTTTTAGCATCTTCATGTTGTATGACATTCTGTTTTCCTAGCAACTCACTGTTGAGAAGGTCTTGGGGCTAAGTGTTCTCTGGGATGAAGCCGCTTCTTTACATGGATTGCCTTGGGTGCTTCTTGTCCTTGGGATGGCCATGTCCAGCCTTATACACATAGTCAATTTCCTGCTTATATGACTCCCAATGTTCAAATGCTATTCAATACACTACACATTGTTAAACATGCTCACAATATGCTCAATTTCTATGACAAAAAGAAAAGCGGCAATTTCTTACACAATTTATATCTCCTAGTAAGTTTCACTTGGTAGTATATACTACTAACTTTTTAAATCCTACAAAAGATGAAAATACAATGGCAGAAACACAATTCAATCAGGTAAAACAAAACTAAGAAGGATTTTTTGGAAAGATCATCATACTGGAAAGTGGGAGGTACACAGCTCAGTGCTATTCTTGGGTCAAGGCTATGTTTGTGATGTTCCAGACAATGCTGAATGGTCTGTGTCAATAGCAAAGCATGCTGTCTGATTATATCACGGACCCAGACTTAGAGAAGTAGTTGATTCCATCTCTCAAGCAACAGGTGCTCAGTCATATGACAGTGAGGACTGATAGACCACACCACAGCTGATAGACAAGGATGGAGCTAGACCCCACCTGGGGCCCATTAAAGGAATGGACCCAGAATGCGTGGGACATTGTAATCAATACTAGGAATCAAAGATCAGAGGAAGTGACTGAGTGTAAACAGGTAACTGAGCAAAAAGCTACATGAAAGAAAGGGATACCAAACTTATTAGTATTCTTTGGACAAAATAAAAAACATTAATATATGTTATATACAAGAAGTTTTATTCCTTCCAAATTAGTCATGCAAGAGATTGCTGTTAATCAATCTACAAAACAATCTGATGAATCTATTTATTGTTATAACTTCTAAAATTGTAAAAAGTTAGTATAATTTAATTTGGTCAAAAGTATATTTGAATGAACTCTGATTTTGTAAGACATTTGTTTGTCTGGACTGTTAATCTGTGCACATGTTTCTTTGTTCATCATATCTGTGCACAGCTGAAGCAGTAGTCAGGCTTCCTTCACTCTTGGCTGTAGGGTTTGAGTGCCTAGATAGCTAAGCACTATTCTGAGGGAAAAATTCTCTAGAGAACTGTTCCATGGGTTTCCTCTGAAAACAAAGTCTTTATGTTTTACAGTTTTGAGGCTGCAAAGGGTGGGACTTTCTGCTTTCTATCATGCCCTCAGGCCATCTTTTATATTCTGCTGTTTCTTCTCAGCATTCGAGATCTCTACTGTATCTTTGCAGTTCACAGCTCTAGTGGCGCTTCCGTTAGACAAAACTCACAGCATTTTCTATCATTCTGCTGGATTCTTTGTTTCTTATGCTCAACATAAATCTGGCTAAAAGCCCCAGTGTAGCCACACTACCACCTCAAACTTAGACTCCCTTGAAATTTATTCTGCCACATTAATTAGTCATGTCCTCATAGTGTCAGTCTCAGGCAAAGTCTCTGGACATGAGCAAAATGCAGACAGACTTTTTCCCAAGCCATAACACACATGGTCTGGAATCAAACAACCAATGTAATTCTTCCCAGCAGAAACTTTCTGAGCCTAGTCTTTACCAGCAGGATTTCTATCATCCTTCTTGTCTTTGGAGCTTTGCCCAAAATTTCCTTACAGAACAGCTTAACTACAAACACACTCAACCACCTTATCTTTGATAAAGGAGCCAAGCAGGTTCACTGGAAGAACGACAGTCTCTTTAATAAATGGTGCTGGAAAAACTGGCTCTCCATTTGCCGAAAACTAAAGCTAGACCCATGTCTATCACCATGTACTAAATTAAAATCTAAATGGGTCAAAGATCTGAATATTAAAACAGAAACACTAAATCTATTGGAAGACAAATTGGGTAGAAACCTTGGAGACATAGGAGTAGGTAGAGAATTCATGAACAGGACTCAAACCGCACAGGAAATACTTCCCAGAATCAATAACTGGGACCACTTCTTATTAAAAAGTTTCTGCATGTCAAAAGAAATCTCCAGCATAGTGAAAAGAAAACCCACAAACTGGGAAAAGATTTTAGTGAACTCTCTCTCAGACAAGAAACTCTTGTCTAAAACATATAAAGAATTAAAAAAACTCAGACCTCCAAAATTCAAAGATCCAATCCAAAAATGGGCATCTGAGATGAATACGCAATTCTCAGATGAAGAAATGCAAATGGAAAATAAATACATGAAAAAATGCTCATCATCATTGGTCATTAGAGAAATGCAAATTAAAACCACACTGAGATACCATCTCACTCCTGAAAGAATGGCCAGGATCAAGAAAACCAACAACAACAAATGCTGGAGAGGCTGTGGGGAAAAAGGAACTCTCCTGCACTGTTGGTGGGAGTGTAGACTGGTACAGCCTTTGTGGAGGTCTGTCTGGAGATTTCTCAAAAAGTTGGGATTGGAAATCCCATTTATTCCAGCTATTCCACTTCTAGGCATATTCCCAGAAGAACTGAAAGCATCATACCACAGTGATATATGTGCACCTATGTTTATAGCAGCACAATTTGTAATCGCCAGATCTTGGAAACAACCCAAGTGTCCATCAACTGAGGAATGGATAAAAAAGTTGTGGTATTTCTATACAATGGAGTATTATTCAGCTATAAAGAAGGATCACATTGAGATATTTATCAATAAATGGGCGCAGCTTGAGACCATACTCATAAGTGAAATAAATCAATCTCGCATGTATGAATACCAAATAGTTTCCCTAATGTAAGTAATGATTCAAATATATAAAAATATGTGGCAATCATGATTCCCCATTATGTAGCCTTGAAGCCTTATAAAATTTTCACTTATTAATTAGAAAGACTTTATTCTGGGCTTCTTGATATGGAAATATTTGAAGCTATAGTATAGGAAGTTTTATCCAAATATTTCAAGGAAAAAGACAGACACCATGGTAACTACTATTCTTTAAAAAAATTATTTAGTTATTTCTTATGTTTATTTTAATTAAGGGAAAAATTTAAAAAATTAGGATATATAATAGTAACTCTTTTTGATTTCCTATTAACTTGTTTTGAAGTCCTGTAATACTCCCACGATCTTGTTTTGACTGATTAGACTCTGTTCCATTCTGTGCGATAGTATCAAGTTTGAGTGTATAGGCAACTACTTTGAAGGCAATAAGATTCACTAAGATGCCCATTCTGGTTTGACTATTGTCTCCTTTGGAAGTCCTGTAATGTTTACAATGCCTAAGTTTTATTGGTCTTGTTCTCTACTGTTTTGTCCAACTTTATAATATCTAATGAGATAGACAATTCTTTTTAAGGAAACAAGAGACAACGTTGATAACCATTGTTAATAACCTTGTACTCTGTTCTACATCATGTGCTATGTTTATCCTTGGTTTTGACTGACAGCTTTGTTTTGCCATATTTGACTTTATTCTCTCCCCCCCAAAAAGTAATAAGAACTAAGGCGTAATAAAATCCAAAATGTGTAAATTTTGTTGTAAAAAAGAGAGGGAGGAAAAAAAAAGAGCTCTAACGGATATAACAGCAAGTGTGTTTAGCGGTGTTAAATAGCTGACTATATTAATGTTTTTGGATCATTGAACACAGCTGTTTGCAGTCTCTGTTTGAATGTCTACTTTGTATTCTTTGATACTGTGATGTGAGCAACTATTTCCAAGATGATAATATGTAATCTATTAATAGGTGATTTCTTACTGTTATGTTTTTTTTGTAGTTCTGTATTATGTGTAACCTTACACCACTTTGTTTTGTTCTGTGTTTTTCTCTTTTTCCTCTTAAATAAAATTTAAAAAAAAAGATGTTTCAGCTCTTTTTCAAACAAGATTTCTGACCCTTTCAAATTTCTTCCTACAAGCCATTCCCCACATGTCCTGAGCCTCATAGCCAGGCATTCTCATAGCAATGTCCCAAATTCTCTCCTGTCAGCTGTGTATAACTTAGTTACCTTTTCTCTCACTGCTGAGACAAAAACATCATACCCAGTGTTAAAGAGGAAAAGTTTCTTTAGCTCACAGTATGTGGTAGTTTCAGTCCATAATGCTGTGGCACCAAGTCAGGGTGGCATAGCAGATGTACAACAAGTTCATGGTGGCATAAAATAGCAAGAGCGAGGGTTGGGTTAGCTTCTTCTCCTCCCTTCTATTGTAGGAGCTACCCACCCTAGAGTAAGTATAGCTTTCATACCCATAACCCAGGACAGTGAACCAATCACTAATGATTCAGCCAGCTCTCCAAAGACTGATCCTCATTACCACGTGAGACTTGGGGGGCATCCATAGACAAACCATAACAGCCTGTTTCCTCTGTTGATAGTGACTTCAGATGAGATCAAGCACATTCAGTATGATATGGCTGTAGACCATAGTGACATTGGAGGCACCGTAGGTTTTAATACTATGAAGTCCAATTTGTCTTTCTTGCTTTGTACTGTTTATGTCGTAGCCAGCACAACATAGCCAATCCTAGTGTAGATTTTGTCCCATGTTTTTTGCTAACAGTTTTATAGTTTGAATTCATAGAGTCAGGGCCTTGATCCATTTTCAGCATGCTGTTTTCTAAGGTTCACTGATTATACCTGTGCATGTGGAATCCTATTTCTCAACAAAGTTTTCTCACAAGGTTTTCCTTTCCCAGTAGAATGATTTTACCAAATTTCCTGAAAATCATTTGGCCCTATACAATCATGGGTTGCATCCTGTGAAGCACAGAGTGTGAGAAGAGCGTTGTTAGAAGACTCCTTTGTTCCATGAAACCCTAGAATCGAGTTATACAAACCTAGACAGTATAGCCTACTCACACCTCTGCTGGAAGGTTGTCTGTTCTCCTAAGGTACAAACTCTTACAGGACCTCCCTTTCTTCCTCCTCTTCTTCTCTGTCCCTGATCCTTTCCCTATAGCTCATCCTCCTACTGCACCTTTCCCTCCTCCCACGTTTCCCTCTTCCTCTTCTGTCTTCTGATTTCATTTTTGTTTGTTTGTTGTTGTTTTGGTACTGGAGATAGAAGTCATGACCTTGTGCTTGACAGGGAGATGCTTGCACCTCTAAACTAAACCCCCAATCCTCTCATTTCATTTCTATTATGAATTGATCTCACAGCCTTCTCGTGTTTCTATACCTCCAGTAATTTTTAATCTCTTATTGTGAGACACTACTTCAAAATGCTAGGGTTGTAGATGTGGGTCATACCCAGTGTCCAACTTGTTTCTGTGCTGAATAGTAATCACTACCCTAACACAGGAGTAGTATAGTACTAGGAAGTTTTCAGCTCTATTAAACTCTTGTGACACCATCAATGTGGAGGTGGCCTGTTCCTCATTTAAACACCTGGTTGACCACCTGGATGGCTCTCTTGGAATACAGAGCAATTACCTCCCCCTGGCTAAATCTGACCCTTTCTCTATATGCTGTTGTGTACAGAGATGACTTAGCTCTTTACTTTTCCCTTCAATTGGCTGTAAGCAATGTTAATAGCTCTAGGTGAGGTATTGTGTGTAATCTTAGAAGCCAAGGGACAGTCAACTGTGTTACCATCTCAGTGTCTACTTCTATGATTGAGTCCAGCAGAATGGCAGAGCCAACACTGGAGGCCTGTGATCTGGGTTGAGTCTCAAGATAAGACGCAATGACCTCCCAGAGCACGAAAGTTTACATATCAGAAAATTAAACAGCAGCCTCCTAAACATTCATTGCTACCTCGATTGTGTTATGCAGACTGGTCTCTCTCCATGGCCTCTTGTCTGCATACTGCAGAGGTGTTTTCTGGCCCCCTGGCTAGCTCAGCTCACAGTACTGAAACGATGCCCACCTTTCTCACCCTCACTCAACCTTAGCCACTCCCTTCACGAATTAATAAAGTTTACATTAGGATTTTGGCAGTCACCTTTGTTCCCTGAACCCAGATTTCAACTGGACTCAGGATTTCTTAGATTCCATTAACTATAAATATGTTTTAGTGTCTTTGTTCTCACTGTGAGCTGCACTGGACTCTGTAGATTAGAATTAACTCTCCAGGATTCCAGTACATTTCCATGTATGCCTAGCCTACATACAGTATAAGGGACAGAAAGAATCATCTCTCCATGCTTCCTGCTCTTTGCCCTGCCACTTTTGCTGTTTTCCACTGCCACAAACTGTTGCCCTCTGCCATGCCAGCCTGCCTTGGAGCCAGCCACATATGGGCTGAAACTTCCCCTAATTGTGTAAACCTTTCCTGCCTTCATTTTGGGCACTGGTTATTTTGTTTCAACAATAAGAGAAAAGTAACCAACACAGGGGTGCTCTGAGGTTCCATAAGGAGTTTAGGAATCATGCTTCCATTTCTTCAAAAAATAGTGTTTGGATGTTGATGGGCGTTGTATTCAATGTGTAGATCACTTTGGATTCTGTGCAACGCAAGGAATACTTTATCCCATTCCATGAACAATATAAAATTGTTTCATGGGTTCAATCTTCTTTAATTTCTTCATTTTAACTCCAAAAATCTTTATGGGCATTTTCATTAACTTCTTTCAGCAGTGTTTTAGTTTTCACTGTGTATATCCTTGGATTCCTTACTTGCCTAATTTCATTCTTTTTGATGCTATTTGAAGTGGGATTGTTTTTGCAGTTTCATTTTCACATGGCTACACTTGCACTTCAGATCCTATTCTTTGTGTCCTGTGATTACTGTTGTGTGAGCTGGATTCTAATAATTTGTATTTTAGGAGTTTCAAAAATGGTGGCTTGCTAAGGGATTGGGTGGAGAGTCTCTCCAGAGAAATCATATTAGATGCTAGAATATGACAACATGGAGAGGGCCAGATGAATGGATAATAATTCTTTTTAACCAAGACAACATGGCTGGAGGATTTAAGGTCGTGCTGAGACTGTGATGGCTGATAATGGTAGTCTGCAAATCCCTTGCCTTTAATGGGACAAACTGACCAGTGGACCCAAGAGTAATAGCTATATTGGCTTTTGGTGACTACTGAAAATTGACACCCAGGACCCCATGAAGTAGCCAGGGCTACCCAGCTGCACCGGAGGAGATTGTGAGAAGCTCCGGAGTTCCGGAGCTGGACACCGCGCAGTATTCTGACCATTCCGCACTGTGTCAGGAACACAGTGAAGGCAAGCAGCATAGTGTGCAGTAGACTAAAAAGGAAGACCTGCACTGAGTCCTGGTGAGTACTGGGGACTGGGTCCTGTGGCTGCTGTGGCTGGCTGAGAGACATCTTGAAGTTGGGCAGAGCCAGCCACCACAGCGACATCAATAACACAGAGAGTCTGGTGGAAGACATCTTGGAGTTGGGCAGAGCACGCGGCTCAGTGACATCAGACAGTTGCCCCTTGGCATAGAGAGATCTGGTGGAGGACATCTTCAAAGTGGGCAGAGCCTGATGCCATATCGGCATCAGTAACATAGAGAGAACTAGTGGAGGACATCTTGGAATTAGGCAGACCCGCAGTCGCTCCTGGCACAGAGAGGTCTGCAAGAGGACAGCTAGAATTTGGGCAGAGCCCTGTGCCACAGTGACATTAGCCAGCTGCTTCTGGCACAAAGAGAACTGTCAGGACCTGCTGGGGCTGAACCAAGCCTCTGGTTGGGACCCAAAAAGCAGATACAAAATAGTCACGATTCTGTGACACCCACGAAATACAGTCTAATTTGCAGACTGATTGGCACAGGGGCTGGAGGCTAGCCCGCACTGTCCCTGCATCCCTGCCTACCCCAGATAACAGCAAATTGGGGAGGACAGCAAAAACTCAAGTCAAGGCACTTCTGAAAGGCCTTTCAGAAGTGGGCACTTTCAGAAGTGGGCCACAGATACGGAGAGGGCCACAGATCCCCAGAACACTCCAGTCTGAAAGAAACCAGAAACATGACAAGAGATAGAAATTTTAAAAAATCTCCAGCTACCCAACATGAGAAAAATAAGTCCAGGAGAAGTAAACACTGAAGAGAACAAGCACACTAACCATCCAATACTGGACACAGCATCAGCCAAAACAAAATAATACCTCCATGACCTCATAGATGAATTTAAAGCTGTACTCCTGATCCAAGTGAGGCAAGATATAAAGAGATTAATTAAAGAAATGACAAGCCCTGCCCAAGAGAACACAGATGGAAGAACTGAGGAAATCAGAAAAGAAAGAGATACTTCTGAAGAAGAGTTCAAACATAACTTAGAATACATGAAACAGATCCAGAGAGATTACCAGGAAACTAAAAACTCCATTGAACACTGGCAAAATGCCTTGACAGAAACTAAAGTCAGCCTTTTGAAACTTGAAGAGAGATTTAACATATATGATCGTGAAAGAAAAGACCTCTTAAAAATAACAAGGAACCAGAAAGAGACAATTCAAAGGCTATAAGATGACAAAAGGATACATAACTTAAGAATAAAGGACGTGAGTGAGGAAGCAGGAGCAACAAAAATGAAATACAAAGAATATTCACAGATATATTAAAGCAAAATTTCCCATGTATAGCAAACAGAAATGATATCCAGATAAAAGAGGCATACAGAACACCAGCTACCTACAACCAAAACAGATCTATGCCTAGACATATAATAATCAAGATTCCAGAAATCCACCAAAAGAACAGAATATTAAAAGCAGCCAGAGAAAAATAGCAGATTACCTACAACGGGAAAATTATCAAAATAACAGCAGACTTATCAACACAAACTCTTAAGTCAAGAAGGGAGTAGGGAGAAATATTCCAAGTCCTGAAAGAAAATAATATGCAACCAAGACTCATATACCCATTAAAACTCTCTCTCAAAATTAATGGAGAAATAAGATGCTTCCAAGACAAGGAGGAACTGTGGGAGTTCGTGGCCACCAACCCAACCCTACAGAGAGTGCTGAAGGACATTACAGAGAAAGAGAGGAAGGGATTCCAGGATTCCAGCAACAGTGGCAGAGAGGCCTCAATGAATGGGGCAGACAGTGGAAAGAGGGAGTAACGTGGACAAATTATAGCAGTAAAGTGGAATAGCAGACATGAGGCAGAGACGGTAAGCTATAGGCTTTAGTATAGATAGCTTTGATACGCTACAAAAAGAGGCAGAGGTCAATGTTAGTAGTGTATCAGGATTTAAAAGTCACAGTAGTCTTATCGCCCTGTTTAGTTTGAATTTAATTTGTTCCGGTCTGTCCACCCGTATTGGATTTGAGGTCACAGACATCTGACCCAAACATAGCAGGTTATACCATGGTAACTATCCTTAATTTCCTATTAACTTGAGCTGAAATCCTGTACTACTTATATTGTCTTACTATGAATGATCTTATTTGAATCCAATTCATAAGAATGTGGTTTTGCCTTGGCTGATTTTATTTGAATTTGATATGCTTGATAGTATCAACCCTAAAAGTAGAGGCAACTACTCTCAGGATGACATGATGTAAAACATATCCATACCAGTATTAATTATTAACAGCTCTCAAGTCCCACAATGTTTTCAAAGTTGTGTTATTATAAAAATAGCTAAGTAATACTATGTTAAACTGTATTAAGCCTGATGATGTGGACAAGACTCTGGAAAATAACAAGAGAAAGCATAGTAACTATAGTAGATCACCTAATATTGTGGCCTTATGTATCTTTTTCACTGCATGTTTTTCTAGGAATTTGTTTTGCTGTCTTGTTATTATTTGTTTTCCCCTATAATACAGAGAGGATAGATATACATGTAGAAATTCACACATGAGAAGATTCTTTTAAAAAACTACTTACAGGAATAAGTTATATAATGCAATATGAAATGAACAGATACTCTGAAGAAGAAGAGACACTAAGAAACCCAATGCTAATTTTGTAGCATTATGATATAAAATCTAGCAATACTATTATTCACTGATCAGAGTGATATTAGTCTAGTCTCTTAAGTTCAATATCAGCATATGTAAAGATAAGGAAGCTACTACAAAGAGAATGAGAGATGCGATGGTAGTTATTATTGTCTTCCCCAATGTCAGATCTTGAAGACCTAAAAAGCCTTCATCATCCTGTAATGATCTGATTAGTTCTATAATATGCAGTATGTATTTAATGTGTGTGAAGATGGGGACAACTATTTGGAAGAAACTAGAGACAATTAGATAGAAAGTAAAGATCTCCAGTGGACTTGCTTTGAAATCTGTATTTCTTTAAATTGTTTATTTTAAACTGTTTTGCTCTGTTTTGATATGTTTAATCTTACCCTCTTTAAGATATAAAACAAGTGTGTAGGACTGATAACCATATTACTGAGTTTTGTTAGATCATTGAGCAGGACTGTTGGAAGTGTCACTATTTGAATGTCATTTTACATACTTTAATATTGTAACCTGAACAGCTATTTCTAAGATGACAATATGTAACTTATCAACTGGTGATTTCTTATCATTTATTTTTCTGTAATTCTGTATTATTTCTACCCTTTTTATCTCCAGGTATTTTTTGTTTACTTCTCTTTAAATAAAAAAATAATAATTTGTGTTTATTGTTTACAAATTCAGCTGTTCTTAACCATTTCCGTTGGTGTATCAGTATATTGCTATTGATCCATATTACCCCTGAATATGTTACACACATTAACAGAGAAGTACAACTTTATGTATTTGTTTTTAATTGTATAGGGATACAAATGAGCAAAAGCAAACCAAAAACTCTATAGTGCTGACTTTTTATATTTTCTTCAGTTGTAACCTTGCCCAGTGTTATTTCTGTTTTTTTTTTTTTTTTTTTTTTTTTTTTTTTTTTAATGTTCTTTTTATTATTTTTTTATTTAAGGAGAAAAAGGAAAAAAAGCAGGAAAAGGGTACAAGTTATACAGTGTTTCAGAAAAAAATAAACAGTAGGAAATCACTAGTTAATGGATTACATATTGTCATCTTAGAAATATTTGTTCAAGTTACAAGATTAAAGCATAGAAAGTGGACATTCAAACAATGAGACTACAAACAGTTCTGTTCAATGATCCAACAAAACTCAGTAATATCATTGTTTATCATATACACTTAAATTTACATGCAGTTATACCATTTAGAGCACTTTCCACTTTTCCTCTCTTTTGTACAATGACTATTACACATTTTGGGTTTTATTGCTCCCACAGTTCTTATTGCTTTTTTTGGAAGAGAGTAAAACCAAATGTGACTTAACAACAGAATCGGTTAAATCAAAAGGGTGGACATAATAGATAATGTAAAAACATAATTCAGGGTGGTCAACAATGGTTACCATAATGCCTCCCACTATCTCAAATAGAATTGCCCATATCGTCAGTTATAATAAAATTGAACAAAACAGTAAAGAACGAAACCAACAAAACCAAAACATTGGAGACATTACAGAGTAACCCACTTTGATACTCTATTAACTTGATTTGAAGCCCTGTATTGCTCTCACCATCCTGCTTTGACCGATATTCCTCTACTCTGCTTCGCCCGATAGTACCAGGTTCGAAAGTCTAGGCAATAGCTGCGAAGATAGTGGGATTCATTATGACGCCCTTACTGGTGGACCTCTATTAATGTTTTATAATAAAATTTAAATTTTTATATTTATCTATTTTTGGTGCTGGAGATTGAACTCAGGTTACCACTTAGCTGTATCCCCAGGCCCAATATAATTTATTTTTATGTTTGCTCTAAACTGAGATAGTAGGCTTCTTTTTTTTTTTTTCTTTTTCTTTCATTTATTTTCATTTATTTATTTATTTATTTATTTATTTATTGGTACTGGGAATCAAACTCAGGATTTGACTCTTGTCAAGGCAAGCACTGTGCCACTGAGCTATATCTCTGGCCCTTCTGTCTTATGTACTATGTGAAATGCTTACATAAAATTCTTTTAAAGTGGCTCATTTTTTGCTTCTGAAACACTAGATAACAAAGGGTAAATAATTGTTAGCAAATGAGGTTCCCAATGATCATGACTATTAAAATTGTTTATAAAATACATTCACTTTTTTTCTATGTTCTGTTAAGGTTTTAGTCAGTAGTATACTAGTAAACAAAATTAAAGCATGTCTTCCCAACTGAGCAAACTAAAGCAGATTGATGCCTAAGTACTAAACAATACTCATACAACTTGACGTTGTTTAACACTCAGAGTTCAAAATCCAAGGCTATTTTTTTCATAAGCACTATTACACATTAAAAATTCTATGGTAAAATAAGTCTATTTTTTCCTCTAAAATATAAAGATGAAAGTTATTTGAAGATAGCATAAATCTTTTCCTTTAAATTTGGAGCAGTTTTACTGAAATAAACATAACCTACTGAACAAAATATAGGATTTTTTTCCAGTCATTAAAATACTTTTTTCCTTCCTTTCTTCCCTCCCTTTTTTCTTCCTTCCCTCTCTCCCTCTCCCTAATCTTTTTCTTTCTGTCACAGAGGGGGGGGGGGATTAAACCCAGGAAGGGCCTCACACTTGCTAAATATGTGCTGTGCCACTTAATCACCCCGCCCCAGTTCCTTCAAAAAGAAATTTTAAAAAATTTAGGTCCATTGTTTTACAGTTCAATCGCTACATAGTTTCAGAAATGCAGAATTGTGAGACTCAGGATCATAGAACACTTGCCTAGCATATAAAAGCCCTGAGTTTGAGTCCTAGCACCAAAAGGGAAGAAATGCATAGTTGTGCCATCTAAAATAGCAGCCATAAACTACATCTATTTAAATTAAAATAATTAGAATTAAATATTTGAAAGTCATTTTCTATCATAACATAGTACAAATATACAATACCCATATTTGGCTAGAGGCTATGTACTGGACATTATAGATACAGAATGTTACCATTATTGAAAAAAGTTCCATTGTATAGTACTAGAGAGATCACATTATTGGCAGTTTCCTTTGTATATAGTTTTATATTTATAATTTTTTTTTACAAGTTATACAGATTTACAGAAAAAAAAATGAACAGTAGGAAATCACTAGTTAATGGATTACATATTGTCATCTTAGAAATAATTGTTCAAGTCACAAAATTAAAGCTTGTAAAGTGGACATTCCATCAACGATACTGCAAACAGTTCTGTTCATTGATCCAATAAAACTCTGTGATATCATTTTCTATCTTATACACTTAAATATACATGCAGTTATATAGTTTGGAGCACTTTCTTTTCCTCTCTTTTGTACCATGACTATTACACATTTTGGGTTTCATTGCTCCCACGGTTCTTATTACTTTTTTGGAAGAGAGTAAAACCAAATGTGACATAACAGAACAGAATCGGTCAAGTCAAAAGGGTGGACATAATAGATAATGTAAAAACATAATACAAGGAGATCAACAATGGTTACTATAATGCCTCCCGCTATCTCTAATAGAATTGCCTATATCGTTAGTTATAATACAATTGAACAAAACAGTAAAGAATAAAACCAACAAAACCAAAACATTGGAGACATTGTAGGTCTTCAAAAGTAGATAAAAGTCAACAAGAATGGGCGTCATAATGAATCTCACTATCCTCACAGCTGATGCCCAAACTTTCGAACCTGATACTATCCAGCAAAACAGAACAGGGGAACATCAGCCAAAAACCAGATGGTGAGAGCAATACAGGGCCCCAAATCAAAGTAATGAAAAGTCAAAGTGGGTTACTATAATATATCCTGCTATTTTTTTCCTTTAATTAAAAGGATAAAGATAAAAAAGTAAATAATGGAGTGGAGATTGAGATAAAAGAGGGCATAACAACGAAACAGCGCAGATCAAAACATAACCATTTAAGCAGAATAGTGTTTCACCACCAGATAATTCTAACCTAAAAGTAGTTACTATATTGTCTTTTTTTGAAATCCTTGAGTACAACTTCGTATACTGTAGCATTAAGTATATCAAAACGATGTAAAACCATTCAAGAGAATGACAGCATTACAGAGTATTTAGAATTGACTAACAGAAAATGAATAATGGTTTCTGTATAATCTCCTTGTCTTTACAAGGTTTTTGCTTATACTATCGTACATAATAAAATCCAGTAAGATACAACCTATTTAGACCATTGGAGACAGAAGGACAAAAGCTAGATGAGACTTCAAAACAAGATGATACTAAATCAGTATTACCTATTAAGATGTCATTTTCTCCAAAATAGCTATTCCTATCATCCAATCTTCTCTGCCTCATTTCTGTTGAGCTCTTTTTCTGTCAGTAGCTGTCAGTTTGTCTTCTTCATTTTGTTCTCTGCTCCATTCGTTGTGGCCTCCCTGCCATTATTTCTGGATTCTTTGTATTTTTCTTTTTTTAGAATATCCTGCAATACTCTCTGTAGAGTTGAATTGGTGGTTGCAAATTCCCCCAGTTCCTCTTTATCCTGGAAGCACCTTGTTTTTCCATCAATTTCCAGGGACAGTTGTGCAGGATATCTCAATCTTGGCTGGAGATTATTATCTTTCAAAGCTTGAATTATTTCCCCCCATGCTCTTCGTGATTTGATGGTTTGTGCCGAGAAATCTGCTGTAATTCTGATGGGTGTTCCCTTGTAAGTGGTCTGTTTCTTGTCTCTGACAGCTTTTAATATTCTGTTCTTGTATTGAATTTCTGGAATTTTTATTATTATATGCCTGGGTGTTGGTCTGTTTGGGTTGTAGGTAGCTGGGGTCCTGTATGCCTCATACATCTGAGTATCTTTACCTTTTGCTAAATTAGGAAAATTCTCCTGGATTATTTCTGTGAGTAGCTTTTGTAGTTCACTTGTTTGTGTCCCTACTTCTTCTTTTATGTTCTTAATCCTTAAGTTATGGATCCTCTTATCATCTTCTTGTCTTTGTATTATTGCTGTTTGTTTCTTTGTTATTTTTAAGAAGTTTTTCATTTCATTCTCCCATATTACAAGTCTGCCCTCCAGTTCAGATAGTCTGTCCTTAGTTTCTTTCAAGCTGTTATGCCAGTCTTCTATAGACTTCTTGGTATCTTGGTAGTCCCTTTGAACCTGCTTCACGTATTCTATGGTTTCTCTGTTTTCTCCATCAAACAATTCTCCCCTTTTTTTCTGTTCTTCCATTCCACCGCCTGTTTTTTCTTGGGTGGTACTTAGCATTTCTCTAACTATTCTGCATACTTCTAGCTTCAGGTCGTTGATAACTTCATTCCTGAATTGGTCTATGAGGCTCTCTATATGGTGCCTTATGTATATTGGTGCGGTGTCTGCTATTGCCTGTTTCTCAGAATTGGGGGCCGAGGAGCCTTTCTTGTTGCTGCCTCTTCCCATGCTGCCTCTTCTTCTCTGTTCCTTATATATGCAAGCTTATATAAGAGGCCCAGCTTCTCTCCCAGTCAGCCACAGCCTGATCGAATTGCGCCAATTAGGTGTTCCCGCTCACCGCTGCGCACCAGGGAGTTACGGACCAGGCAGCCTATGCGGGAGTCGCCCCTCTGGGCCACCGTCAGGCTCTGGGATCTGGGTTGGGACAGCCTACCAGGTCCGCCGGCAGCGTCACGCAGGCCAGGCACTTTTCACCAATCCCGCCCAAGAGGGGGTTGTGTGGCTGGAGTCGCCACCACGCCCTGCTCCCGCAGGACTGCTCGGGCCCAGAAAGTCCTCCGCTGGAGTCAAACTGTGGTAGAGTGTCAGTTTCTCTCACTCACCTCACCACAAGTCAGTGCACGCCTCCCTGCCGTTCGCAGATTGCTGTTCTCAGAGCTTCTGCGTGTCTCTCTCCTTGCTGAGCCACTGTAAAGGCAGCCAGCCGCCGCGCAGCGGGAAACCCCAATCGCGGCTTACAATGGCGCGGTTCCAGCCTCCACACCGAGGCTTTTCTGTTCCTGTTTTAGCACCAGGACTGCTTTCCAAGTTGGTTTCTCTCAGCCCAGTTCGTTCCTGAGTCAGCAGAGCATATCTCCACCTGCTTATGTCTCCTTAGTCCGCACCATTCCTGGCTTCTGAGCCGAGTCTTTCAGAGAGCCTCCGGTAGTTGCTGTTATCTGTCCGCCATGTTCTCCCGGAAGTCTATATTTATAATTTTACCTTTTCTGCTCTGATTTAAATACTGTCCATAAAAAGCCTATGAATAAGACCTGGGCAATGTTCAACATGTGCAAGGCCCTGTTATCAGTCCTCAGCACCAGCCTTCTACCCCTATTAAGGAGAGCCCATTAGAATCAGAGCAGATTTTTTAGCACAAACCTTCAGGTCAAGACAAGCTTGGAATGAAGTATTTCAAACCCTGTGAGCAAATGGACTTAGTGGATGCTTACAGAGTGTTCCAACCACTTCAGAATATATACTCTTCTCAGCTGCACATGGGATATTATAGGGTGGAAAACAAAAGAAATGACCCAGTGTTATTTCTTTAGTGCTTCACAGTCACTGTTTAATGTGATTCATTTAATCCTGCAGAGTTCCTTCTGTAACATATTCCAAGGCAGGCAAGTAAGCTGATAATGAAATCCCTCAAGGTTTGTTTCACTAGCAGTGTCTTGACTTCTCCTTCATTTGTGAATGGATACTTTGGCTACATAGAGAAAATTTGATTGGCCGTCTATTTACTGTACTTTTAGTATTTATATATTCTGTAGTCTTTTGATTGCCATCCTCAGTGATGAGAACTTAGTTATTACTCTGGCTTTTCCTCCGCATGAGATGAGTCACTTATTTACTGCATTTCAAAATCCTACTGAATTTCTTCTTAGCCCAAAGTAGCCAGGTGTATCCCCTCCCACTCTAAGTCCCAGGCCACTGGGCTCCCAATTACTGGACTACAATTCCAGAGGGCGCTGCGCACCCTAGTGGACTACATGTACCAGAGCACTCTAGGAGCAGGCTGAGGTGAAAATCCCCCTTTAGAGGCTTCACCTCAGTATCCTTCTAGTGCAGCCCCACAGCTTGGGTCTCTGAGCACCACCCTCCTCCAGGAAAAGGTGACCTGAGTGGCATAGCAGGAAGCATCACCCTGGGAGGCCGCAAGAAGAGGGGCAGCGGCTTCAGCCTCCTCAGGCCTAGCTCAGTTCCTAGGTCCAGGTATTTCCTTTCATAGCTACAAACCACCATCCTACAGGCTACTCGTTTTTCTAGCATTACTAGAGAAAGGAAATGTACCCCGAACAATGCATCTCCACTGTCAAAAATATTGTTTTCCATAAATGAGTGTATTTTTACTCACGAAGGATGTACTTCTGGAAACATTTTCAAAGCTTGTGTGGCGGCACTCATACACAATTCTCTTGTCCAAGATAGAAAGACAAAATTACTGCTGTGAGTTCAAGGCCAGCCTGAGCCATACAGGGAGACCCAGTCTCCAAAAACATTAAATTGACACACTGTGTTGTTGTCTTTGTGCTGAATGCAGAAGGCACAGCTGTAAGGAGCTTGCAGGGCACTGTGGTCCGCAGAAGAGACTAGGAAAGAGACACCAGTACAGTGGTTGTGGCATGAGGCCTTGTGTTCCCATGAGGGAATTTTGGAAAGAGCTTGCCCAAACTGGAATTGTGCCAGGGCCCTGCCCAAGACCCTCAGCTACCTGCATGGGGGGGTGTGGCCCAGAATGAAACAAAAGACGAAAAACAAAAAGACAAAGAATGCATAAATGGGACTGTGAGGTCAGTATTTAGTATGTTTTCAGAGGTGGCCAGACCAATTATAGATGGGATAGGGGAGTTATGTAAAATCCAGTAACCACACAGTGACACTGAAGGCCTTACTGTCACTACACTTTTAATTTGATATCTCCCATCTAAAGGACCATGGCCCCTAGATGACTCATTTGTGTTTGATGCTTGGTGTATATTGCATGCTTTATCTTTTAAGCCTGGTCTGTCATTTGTTTTTCTCCAATTACCTATAAAGTGAGCTGTGTGGATGATGGGAGCGAGGACAGCAGAGGAGACAGCCACACTGGCAGTGAGCATTACTAGAGAAGCTATAGGAGGACTAATGGGCCAATCAGTTCTTTAGTTCTGTGTACAAGGTGACTGTCTAGGTGCTGTCAAATATGTACCATCAGAGGGTGAGGTCAAGGTTCTGTTAGATTAAGTGATATCACCACTCCTGGTAGATGTCCCAGGACCATTAAACACCTACCAGTAACTGTTCTTGATTGAGTGTATGCAAGTGACTTAATCTATGTAAGGGAATTTTTATTTATTTTTTTTTTTGCATAAAACATCACTGCAGCCTTTTGGGGATTTAGCTCAGTGGCATAAGTACCTGCCTGGTAAGCACAAGATAGTGAGTTGAAACCCAGGTACCAAAAGAGAGAGAGAGAGAGAGAGAGAGAGAGAGAGAGAGAGAGAGAGAGAGAGAGAGACAGAGAGACAGAGAGAGAGACACAGAGAGACAGAGAGAGAGAGAGAGAGAAATAACTGCTTTCACTGTGGTGACCCTAAGTATTAGCTATGAAGTACAGTATCTTGAGCAAGTCAGCATTAGGAGACTGAATTGGATGAAACCTGAGTTTACAGCTCACTCTCTGGTAGAGCAGCCTCAAGGAACTCTTCAAATTAAAATTTAAACATAGTAAACATCACGTTCCTCAGTCATACATTTCTCCTTCAGCCTCCCCAAACCATATGCAGTGCTGAAATGTCACAGGGAGCCAGCAGTAATCATATTGGACAGTGCACATAACGAACAATTCCAATATTCTAAAATGACAGTTTATTAGAAAGTCTTGGTGTAGTTGGTCTCTGGAATGTGGAAAGGCCACCTGGGGAATTTGTTCTGTTTGCATTTCAGGCTGACAAGAGCACACTTCCCCAGGACAAGGATTGACGTGACTGTTTCGAGTTATGACTCAGCCTTGTATTATGGACACATTTCCCCACACTGAAATCACAGGTAGTTGGTCCTTACTGCTGGAGCCTGTAGGAAAATCCTCAGTCTTCCTCATCACTGGAAGACCATCAAGGATTTTCCCACACTTCATGCTTCCCATCCAGCAGTCCCACTTGGAGCTGGTGATAAAGAGCTGTCAACCATTTTTACTGGGACCACTGTTTGCCATGGAAAGTAGCCCAGGAGCTGAGGGTCTGAGTCTCAGGTTTTAGTGTGCAAATGGGTTCTGGTAAATACTGGCAACTCCAGTACCATCTCCTTTAACAAAATCTTCACCCCGAATCATGAAATCCTTTATGCCCCTGTGGAAGGTACTTTCCTTATACCCCATTGGAGTTCCACCTTTTGTGAATTCTCCAGTGCAGAACTCCTGAAGTTCTTGGCTGTCTTCAGCATGACATCTTTAAACATTTCTATCTTTATGCAGCCAACTTTGTGGCCACCAATGCTGACATGAAAGTACAATCCAGGGCTTGTGGGGATTATATTAGCCATTGCCATGGCTCTGACCCTGAAGCATGAGTCCAGAGAAGCTTTATTCTAGATTGTAGTTCTGTACAGGGATATATAAGGATTGTAAAAACATATGGAAGGTTTCAGCTGCCAATCAGTTTAGCCACCATATTCACAGGGCCCTTAGTGGGGCACATATTATGGCCATCTACTTTTTAAAAAATTTTATTTAAGGAGAAAAAGAAAAAAACAGAAAAAGGGTTCAAGTTATACAGAATTTCAAAAAAATAAACAGTAAGAAATCACTAGTTAATAGATTACATATTGTCCTCTTAGCAACTGTTGTTCAAGTTACAAAATTAAAGCATATAAATTGGACATTCAGTCAGACTGCAAACAATTCTGTTCAACGATCCAACAAAAACTCAGTAATATGGCTATCTATCTTATATGTTTAAATATACATGCACTTATATCCTTCAGAGCTCTTTCTTTTCCTCTTTTTACAGTGACAATTACACATTTTGGGTTTTATTACTCCCACAGTTCTTAACACTTTTTTTGAAGCAAATAAAACCAAATGTGACATAACAAAACAGAGTCAGTCAAATCAAAAGGATGGACATAGTACATAATGTAAAAACAGAATACAAGGTGATCAACAATGGTTACCATAGTGCCTCTTGCTATCTTAAAAAGAATTGCCTATATCATCAGTTATAATAAAATTGAACAAAACAGTAAAGAACAAAACCAATAACAACAAAACATTGGCTACATTACAGGACTGCAAAAGAAGATAATAGTCAAACTAGAATGGTCATCCTAGTGAATCTTATTGTCTTCACAGTTGTTGCCTATACTCTCAAATTTGGTACTATCAAGCAAAATAGAATAGAGTAAAATCAGTCAAAAGATGGTGAGAGCAATACAGGGTTTCAAATCAAGTTAATAGGAAATCAAAGTGGGTTACTTTAATATATCCTGCTATTTTTTATTTATTTTTTCCCTTAATTAAAAAGATAAAAATAAAAAAATAAATAATAAAAAAGGAGATTGAGATAAATGAGGACATAACAACAAAACAGCACAGCTCAGAACATAACCATATAAGCATAATAGTGTTTCACCACAAGATATCCTGACATAAAAGTAGTTACCATAGTTTCTCTTTCCTTGAAATCTTTGAGTATAACTTCATATACTGTAGCATCAAAGATATCAAGACAATGTAAAACCATTCAAGAGAATGACAGTATTACAGGGTATTTAGAACCAACTAACAGAAAATGAACAATGGTTTCTGTATAATCTCCTGGTCTATAAAATTTGTTTATATTATCACATATAATAAAATCCAATAAGATACCACCTGTTAAGACCGATGGAGACAAAAGAACAAAAGCTTGATGGGACTTCAAAACAAGATGATATTAAATCAGCACTAGCTATTATGATGTCTTGTTTTCTCCAAAATAGCTGTCCATACCATCCAACTTTCTCTGCCTCATTTCTGTTGAGATCTTTTTCTGTCATTAGTTGTCAGTTTGACTTCTTCATTTCCTTTCTGCTCCATTCATTGTGGCCTCTCTACCTCTATTTCTGGAATCTTGGTATTTTTCACTTTTAGAATGTCCTGCAGTATTCTCTGTAGAGTTGAATTGGTGGTCGCAAATTCCCCTAGTTCCTCTTTATCCTGGAAGCACCTTGTTTCTCCATTAATTTCTACAGACAGCTGTGCAGGATATATCAATCTTGGCTGGAGGTTATTGTCTTTCAAAGCTTGAATTATTTCACCCCATCCTCTTGGTGATTTGATGATTTGTGCCAAAAAGTCTGCTATAATTATGATGGGTGTTCCCTTCTAAGTGATCTGTTTGTTGTCTCTGACAGATTTTAATATTCTGTTCTTATACTGGATTTCTGGAATTTTAATTATTATATGCCTGGGTGTAGTTCTGTTTGGGTTGTAGGTGGCTGGGGTCCTGTATGCCTCATAGATCTGATTATCTTTACCTTTTCCCATACTAGGGAAGTTCTCCTTGATTATTTTTGTGACTAGCCTTTGCAGTTCATTTGTTTGTATGCCTGATTCTTCCTTTACATTCTTAATTCTTAAGTTATAGATCCTCTTATCATCTTCTAGCCTTTGTATTGTTACTGCTTGTTTCCTTGTTATTTTTAGGAAGTTTTTCCTTTCATGCTCCCATGTTACAAATCTGTCCTCCAGTTCAGATAATCTATCCTTAGTTTCTTTCAAGCTGTTATGCCAGCTTTCAATAGAATTTTTGGTTTCCTGGTAATCTCTTTGAACCTGCTTCATGTATTCTACGTTTTCTCTATTTTCTCCCTCAAACAATTCTCCCCTTTTTCTGTTCTTCCATCCCACCATCTGTTTTTTCTTGGGAGGTACTTAGCATTTCTTTAACTATTCTACTTATATTTTGCTTTACTTGGTTAAATACTTCACTTTTGAACTTGTCTACCAGGTCCCAGAGATACTGCTTTATGTCTATTGGTGCCATGCCTGATATTGCATGTTTTCTGTTCTCATTCTCCTTTGCATTTACCTTCCGTGGATCAGTGTCCTCAGGATTGGGGACTGAGGACCCTTTCTTGTTGCTCCCTGTTCCCATACTTTTGGTTTCTTCCATACAAGCGTATATAGGAGGCTCACTTTCTTTCTTTGTTGGTTACAGTTTGAATTGTGCTGGCTAGGTGTTGCTGCCCACTGCAGTGTACTAGGGAGACACAGACGGGAGCAGCCTATGCTGGACCTGCCCCTCCAGGTCAGTCAACCTGCTGAAGGCTTCACTGCATATGGTGCACTGCCAGGCACTGGGACCTGGTTTGGGCTAGCCTATTGGGTCTTAGTCCTCAGCATCACCCAGGTCAAGTGCTCCCCACCAATCCCACTTGAGAGGGGAGTATGTTACTGAAGTCACTGCAGCAGCCTGTTCCAGCTAGTCTGCCCAGTCCCAGAATGTCTCCTCTGTTGGAGCCTCCTAGTCTCTGGAAGGGTCCCCATTCCTCTCACTCACCGCAGGTTAATGCAGGACTCCTCACCAGCTCTGTTTTCAATTCAGTTCACCGATTCCCACTCTCAGAGCTTTCATGTCTCTATCCGTGCTGTGCCAATTCAGATGCAGCAGCGGCGGCAGGAAATTCAAGCTGCGGTATCCAGAAGCACAGGTTCCAGCTTTGGCACTGAGATGTTAGCTGTCCCAGTCATAGCACAGGGATTGCATTTCCAGTTGGTTTCTCTCAGGTTAGTTCGTTCCTGGGTCAGCAGGGTATATCTCCTCCTGCTTAGGACTCCCCATGCTGTACCATTCCTTGAACCTAAGCTGGCTATCTCAGAAAGCCTCCATAGCTACTGTTATCTATCCACCATGTTCTCCTGGAAGTCCCATGACCATCTATTTAACCCCACAATATAGGGCAGAGCAAGGTAGGCCCAGATTTGCCATAATCAAATCCTAGGAATGGATGTGCTAAATCCCTCAGCCTCTGGGAAAGTTCTCCTCTGGGAAAGGTCTTATGGGTGTCAGTGCGGTTGAGCCGGAGTGTATTTACTTTCTGTTCTTGGATTCAAAATATGTGCTGTAAAAGCAGCAGGGACAAATTGTGCTTGAGTTTTCACACTGACTGGAGAACAAAACAGGACCAGCTCTGTCTCAAACAGGCTGTGGTCTCAATTTATAACTTGTGGTCCCCAATAGAAATGTGCCTGTTTCCAGAACAGTAGGCTTCTTTCCCTACCCCTGCCAGCTCACTATTCTCTGGCTGTGATCTTCTTCAGAGGCTGTCTCAGTTTCTTTTCCTTCCCTGGACACATTACTATATAATCACAAATGAAAGCAGGACATATGTCTTGGTTACTTTTCTCTCTCATTGAGATGCCCAAAATAAGGGAAGGGAAGGTTTATTTTTCACAGGTTGGAGGTTTCAGTACATACTCAGCTGGCTCCAAGCAGCAAGATGGCATAGTGGGGCTGCCATAAACAGCTAGGGGGAACCAGCAAGAAAGAGAAGGCATGCATTCTTCCGGCCATTACACTGTATGCTGGCTCCACCCTGGGTGAACATAGCACTTCTACCACCACCCAAGCACCAGACAATGAGCAAGTCATAAATGCTAGGTTTGGCCGGGTCCATGAGTGCATGAAACTTGGTCAGAGTTTGGAGTGCTGACGTATAAACCATAACAACAGGATTCTTTACTTCACAGCTTTTAAAGAATTGAGTGCACAGCCTGCAGTCTGCCGTGCAGGAAAGGCCTGGTGGAAGGGTTGCAGAGAAAAGCTGTTTGCATCATGGCAGCAGGGAAGCAGAGACAGAGGAGAGGGGCCAGATGGGGATAGATGTACTGTGCTAGGTCACAATGCGGGTTTTCTGCTCTTCCCAAGGCCTCACCTGCTCACAGCACTTTTCTCTGTGGAGGCATCTGTGTGTTACTCTACTACTCAGCACCCCATGATCCATGCCCCTTCCAAAAACTTACCTGTGAGAGTTTTTAGGAACATTCTAGATCTGCAGTTTAAAAAAGGTTGGGGAGGCTGCAGTGCAATACAGTGTTGCAGAGCTGAGGGAGAGTGAGCCAGGGGCCCGTGGCTGAGCTCTGTCTCCTCCAGGAGGGAGAAACAGGTCTAGGTGGCACCACAGCTGATTGGTCCCTGCTCTGTGAGTTATCAGAGAGTGCTCTGGGGATGATGGTCCAGGACTTGGAATTGAGAGGCCAAGCTGGAGGCGTCTCTGTCCCCTTAAGCTAGGTGAAAGGGGAGTTGTCTTTCCATGGTGTCATCACTTGTTGTCACTTCATGGACCTTGGCCCATGGGAAGTGGCACAGGATCACAGCAAAAATAAATCATTCCTGAGACCAGGCTGATGACATCAATCCAATTTTTAATGTCTCCTGGCCTCTTATAAAGGCAGGGCTGAGACCTAGATGGGGGCAGAGCTTACATGGTGTACCTGGAAGGACATAGGCCCTAGGTGCAGGGCCAGAGCAGGGCAGTGCCTGGCAGGCGACTCACTTGGTCTGCCAAGGACATTCTGGGTCCCAGTCTGCTCAGACCTTCTCCTCTGCCAGAGTCCTCAACCAGAACTCCAGACCTTTATTCCCCATAACTTGTGTGATTGGTGAAGAGCAACCCCCAGGCCCATAAGGGCCTAATCATATGTGAGTGCTGAAGCCACTCCCTAGTCTTTGGCAAAAGTGAACTAGGGGAGAGGCTTGCAACAGGGATTAAAGAGGCACCACAGCATTCAGATTCTCCTCACTGAAGCATTTTGATGTGTTGTAGGAATACTGGGTCATTTTTCCAGAAACATTCCTTGCTACCTTTTCCCCTTTTCAGGTTCCTGCTCTGTGAGATCTGTGAGCCCCAGGTTGGTCTGTCCCTGGGGATCCAGCACTGTGCATTGTCACCACAAGGAGATGTTGTGGGAGTTCTGTAACAGTGCAGTGTGCTTGGCACACAACGTGTTCAGCATATGTTAATTCTTACAAATTCAGATCTGATTCCTCTGTGTGAGCTTTTCCTTCAAGGAGAAAGAGTAGGGCATCAGGAAATGTACGATAGAGGGCATGGGTATCTGGGTGGGATATGAGCAGAATTCTAACTCAGAGGGCATCAGGAAGATGTGAGCATGGTGAAGAGCAGAGATCTGCTCTCTGGAAAGGAGGTTTCCTTACAGTGTGGACCTTTGTGCTCTGTACTACTGAGCAGATTCTTTCCTATGAACCAGAGTGGTCGTACCAGACACAACTGTCCCTCCATTAGGAGGTGGGTAGTGTCTGTTTGACTTGCCCAGTGCTACCATAGCATGCAGAGCAGGCTGTGCACCCAGCTGCCCTGAAAGAGCAAGGGTGAAAGGGGAGGAGGATGGAAAGTTGGGCTCCTGACCCTGTACTCTGTGCTTTTCACTGTGATGCAGCAACAGAGTTTTTTCCACTTTGGCTTTTGGTTAAAAACAGAGGAAGCCAGTGGACCCTTTGGCTGTGCTCTGGCTGAGGGGCTGTGGGTAGCGGATTTGTCATTAGTATAGCACGAGAGGTCCAGTGCCAAAACACATGGATCCACAAATATTTGGGAAAAGTCAGTGCTGCAGTCCAGAGGGGCTGGGTGGGCAGTGACTGGTGCTGGCCATGAGGCTGAGACAAGACTTCTCCCCTCCACTCTTCTCCATTAGATGAGGTCGTGGGCTCATGAGTGCTTATGAACCATGTCATTACTGCTAGTGACCACCTGGTCAAAGTGTAGGGGAAAGAAAAAAGCCTGTTATGTCCTGAGTCAATCACGCTGCTCACTGGGATGCAGGAAATTTAAATAGGGATGGTGGGCTGAGGAACCGCTGCCTAGGAGAGTGAGGGGCACTGTAGTTCTCATGCCCTAGTGCAGTGCATGCTTCACGTGCTGCTTGGATGTGAGGAGAAACTGCAGCAAAACACCATCTGAGGAGTCCAGGAGCTGCATGTGAGACCCAGAGACAGGACGCCTGAGCACAATCTCTTATTCACAGTGACTATGAATAACTGTTGTTCCCGTCCTGGAGCAGATCTCTGCTCTTCACCCAACCTCCTGTTGTGCCCTAAAAGTCTCTTTGCTCCATCCACTCGCCTCTCCTTCTGTAGCCAGAGGACCTACTGTGTATCTACTGTGACACATAGTCACTAGACCGTCTTGGGTTTTGCATTGTTGTTGGTTAAATTATTTTTAAGTTGACTGGGCTACCCAGAGGAATCCGCAGATGAGGCTTTCAAAGAAGAGGCTTGCAAGAAGAGCACAGGCTTCTCTATGGAAGGTCAAATAAAATGTGAGCTGAAATAAGGAGTTAAGAATTCTGCATCTCAGGGCTGCAGATTTAGCTCATTGGCATAATCGCCTGCCTGGCAAGCGCAAGGTCATGAGTTCCATCCCTGGTACCAACAACAACAAAAAATTTTATATCCAGCTGGGTGTGGTGACACACACCTGTAATCCCAGCCCTCAGAAGGCTAAGGCAAGAGAATCTTAGCAATTTTGAGACCAGCCTGGGCTACAAAGTGAGCTGGAGCCAGCCTGAACTACATAGTGAGAGTGTGTCCCAAAAGAAAAAAAGAACTTACATTTTTCCAAGCAAGGTGTCACTTAAATCAGAGGGCAAAGTGACCTGAACTGCTGAGGCTGTGGTGCACACACGGTATCATCTCCTAAGGGAAGAACCCTATGTTGCTCACAGAGGAGGCCTGACATGAGCACGGCTCAGGGCTTCATGGGTAGTACGAGAACAGGTCTTAGTTTCTGTCCTTGAGGGTGGTGCGGTTGAGCTTCCCTGTGTGTGAGTGCCCTTGTGTGCTTCGCTGGGTAAATAGGCACACACTGACTTGTCTGTCTGTGGCGTGCTCAGAGAGGCCACAAAGCAACTGAACGTGCTGGAGGCGGTTTTGAGAATCCTTGGACACCACTTAATCCCTGTTGAGCAGCAGTGTTATCCACGGAATCTGCAAAAATAGTCTTACCGCAATGTGACAAGCCATCACACACCACCAAGTCCTGCTGGTTTCGTCTTTCAGCTCCCTGAAATCTGCTTTTCACTATGCTTCTCGGAGCAGTGATGCATGATGGGTTAATGCTGAAACCCACATACCCAGTGTGTCTAGTGCCATGGAGCTCTTCCCAGGACCCTCCCCTGCCCTGTGTATCAACAGGAAGTGGCAGAAGGGGCAACGACTTCTGGAATGCTTCTGTTCTGATCCTTCCCTGCACCCTCTGGTTGCACAATGAACAGAGAGGTTGTCATGCAACACAGGGCAAAGGGCAGCCTTAGCTGCTTTATAAGAGGACAGCCAGCCTGTTCCAATATGCAGGGAGAGGTAGATATGCTCTCTGCCTCCAGCTTCCCAGAGTGGTGAAAGCTCGTTTTTTGTACAGAGTAACCTGGTTGTTGCTGGGCAGCCATGGGTCTGCAGATCGGGGATGCACTGTTCTCTGTGGCCATGGCCGTGGTCATTTTCTTGTTCCTTGTGGACCTAATGCACAGGCGCCAACGCTGGGCTGCTCGTTACCCACCAGGCCCTGTTCCAGTGCCTGGGCTTGGTAACCTGCTGCAGGTGGATTTCGAGGATGTGACGTACTCTTTCTACAAGGTGGGGGAGCTGGTGGTGGGGAGCAGCCAAGGTCAGGTGACCCCCTGAAGAAATGGTGGTATATGAAGCCACATTCTGGACAAGGACATGGTTTTCTTCATGAAGGGAACTAGAGGCTCTGTCTCGTGGAGGACTCCATCAGGGCATAGAACACTGGAATTTCCATAGGGATAGGTTTGGGAGGACAAAGGACAGGAAGTTAGGCAGGATGGGGTATTGGGACTGGCATCCAATTTGATGGGACATAACTTTCGTAGGACCTAAGGCCTTTCTGGTGACATCAGAGTCTTGGGGCTGGGGGAACAGGGCAAGAGAATCTTAAGAGCACTGGAATCAAGAAATTGATGTTGAAAGAAGTTCTATCTCTAGCATCAAATCCTTTGTCTGGCATGGGGTCCTGGTCCTCTCTATTCCATCTATGAACCTGAGTTTCCTCATCTGAGGAATGGGAGAGGATAAGACCCTGCGTCCACATTTCACTGACAGTTTCTGCACTGTGCTCAGGCAGTCAGGTCCAGGTGTAAGGTGGTTGTTTTAAATTAAGAAATGTGGCAGGAGCCTGCAGATGTTAGCTGTTGGGCAGTAGCTGGCCAAGAGTGCTGGTGTAGCAAGAATGAGGCCATGAGCATGATCATCACTGCCACAAAGAAAAAGGAGAAGAAAACAGTGAACAGAAAAGAGAAGGCAGTAGACCTGGTGTTTGCACTGCTTTAACTGGGTCTCTACTTCTTGAAAGCGAGCCCGGGACACACATTACGGCAGCAGTCCAGCTTCACAGACACCCTGTCCCTCCATCTGCAGCTGCGACATCGTTTTGGGGATGTGTTCAGCCTGCAGTTTGCCTGGACTCCAGTGGTTGTGGTCAATGGGCTGGCGGCTGTGCGGGAGGCTCTGGTGAGCCACAGCGAGGACACATCAGACCGGCCCACAGTGCCCAGCAGCGCACTACTGGGCTTTGGACCAAAAGCCCAAGGTGAAGGTCAATAGGTCACAGGTAGCATTAGGGTAGAACCTGGGGCAGTGACCCACAGTGGACAGGACTTAATGTGCATGGTAATATGTTCAAGGGTCAATGGACATTCTTGTCCTCTGGGCATGAAGTCAGAAAAGCAGCTGTTGCACAATGGTGGAGGCAAAGTTTGTGTCGGATCATCAGCCAGGAGTGAGGGGAGGATGCAAGGGCACAAGTTAGTACTTTCTGGTCCTGACTGGAGCTCCACATTCCAGGAGTTGTTGGAGCCTACTATGGACCCGCCTGGCGTGAGCAGCGACGCTTCTGTGTGTCAACACTGCGCAACTTCGGCCTGGGGAAGAAGTCCCTGGAGCAGTGGGTGACCGAGGAGGCTGCCTGCCTGTGTGCTGCTTTCGCCAACCATAGTGGTAGGGATGGGTTCAGGGACACAAGGAAGGGACTGTGTACAGAAAGGGTAGAGAGAAAAGGCAACAGCATAACATGCATTTCTATTCCCAGGACAGCCCTTTTGCCCCAAAGCCTTGCTGAACAAAGCAGTATGCAACGTGATCTCGTCCCTCATCTTCGCACGCCGCTTTGAGTATGATGACTCCACAGTGATCAGGCTGTTAGAGTTGGTAGAGGGCAGCTTGAGGGAGGAGATCAGTTTGCAGCTTCAGGTACAGGGTTAAGGGGATACTGTGGGGGGACAGTGTCTGGCAGAAGGGCTCTGAGAGGATAATTTGCCTGCAGTTGGGATGGGAGTAAAGAATCAGGGAGGATGACTGCAGGGAGAAAGGGCTGGTGGTGGCGAATCAGACAGCAGTAATAGAAGGGTTGCTGAGGCTCAGGGCTGCAGAGAGGATTAGAGCCTGTGTGCACCCTGGAAGGGACACAAGCTCATGACATTTCCATGGTAGGAGGTTCTGTGGCAGCTCAGCAGCAGGAGAGAGCTTTGCTGCTGGCACAGTGGAGGCATCGGGGCAAAGGTGTGGAGCATCAGTCCTTGGGTCACCATGGAGGTGGCTGGGTATGAGATGACACCTGTGGGTCTGGAGCACAGGAAGCACCCAGGCTCCCTTTGTGCTGTCACAGGTAGTGAACTCAATGCCCCTGCTCCTGCGCATCCCATGGGTGGCTTCCAAAGTCCTGCCTGCACAGAGGTCCTTCATGGTCTTGAATGATGAGCTGTTGGCTGAGCACAACACAAGCTGGGACCCAGACCAGCCTCCCCGAGATCTGACTGATGCTTTCCTGAATGAGGTGCATAAGGTGAGAGTGGGCTGTGAGAAGGTATCAGGGTCTGTGAGCCAAGTGTTCTGGGAGGTGTGAGGCCAGGTGGGGCCTCATCATCTTCCAGAAACCCAGCACCTGTGCTGAGGGGTGGTGCATGGGGACATTTGTGCCATTCCTCCCACTTTCCACTGAGGCCACCCTCTCTGCCTGTCTCAGGCCCAGGGGAACTCCGAGAGCACCTTCAATGATCAGAACCTTCGTCTACTTGTATTAGAGCTGTTTGGTGCAGGAATTGGGACCACATCAGTTACGTTGTCCTGGGCTCTGCTCCTCATGATCCTGCACCCGGATGTGCAGCGTGAGCTGGGCTGGGCATGGATGGGAACTCCAGGGCAGAGAAGTGAGGACAGCTGACCTGGGAAGCTCATGGTTCCCAGCTGAGGCTTGGTCATGCACATGAAATGTGATGTTCAGCCCAGCTGGATACAGCACTTAATGCAGGCTTGGAGAGGGTCACAATCCAGTCTCCAAGGACTGCCCCACCAGGGTATCTTTCTCTGACCAGGTCAAGTGCAAAAGGAAATCGATGAAGTGATAGGGCAGGGGCGACATCCAGAGATGGCAGACCAGGCCCGCATGCCCTTCACCAACGCCGTGATTCATGAAGTGCAGCGCTTTGCAGACATCTTCCCAATGGGTGTTCCCCACATGACGTCTCATGACACTGAGGTGCAGGGCTTCCTAATTCCCAAGGTAGGACTGAGACCCTCATTCCGCAGTGTGGCTACTGCCAGTTGTAGTCAGGAAGTGTTCTGCCATGTACCCCCAATATCACTGGTGCTGCCAGGCTCAGCCTGTTTGTGTGGTGCTGTGCCCAGTGCTGCCCTGTGCCCACTGATCCCCCAGGGTAATTAGAGAATGAATTAACCCAAGTAAGGAGTTGTTGGAGGATCCTGTGCACATGGGGAAGTGTGGGACTGTGGACACCCTTGGCATCACTGTCCTGTGTCCTTGCCTTGTGATCATGGATGGTCCTGTGAAGCTTCTGAGACTGAAGGGTAATTGAGAGGCTCCTTGTGTCTCTGTACGCACACCAGCCTAGAGTGCATCATAGAGTGTGCTTGTGAATATTAAGTGTCAGTGTTCCTGTGTCCTGTATCTCAGGCCACATTCATGCCATGTGTCTCCTGCCAGGGGACGATGCTCCTCACCAACCTGTCATCAGTGCTAAAGGATGAGACTGTCTGGGAGAAGCCCTTGCACTTCCACCCTGGACACTTCCTGGATGCTGAGGGCCGCTTTGTGAAACGTGAGGCCTTCATGCCATTCTCCGCAGGTGATTGTAGTGGGACCATCTTTTCTCTCCCCTTCCTGGATTCCACAGTGGGAAGGGGCTTAGGATTCAGTCTCATTGATCACTATCTCGCCCACAGGTCCCCGCACATGCCTCGGGGAGCCCCTGGTCCGCATGGAGCTCTTCCTGTTCTTCACCTGCCTGCTGCAGCGCTTCAGCTTCTCGGTGCCTGAAGGGCAGCCCCGGCCCAGTGAGCGTGGTGTACCTGCCTTCGTAGTGCCTCCATCCCCCTACCAGCTCTGTGCTGTGCCCCGCTAGAGGATGCACCGTGCCCCACTGTACCCTAGATAAGTTACTTTATGTACAATAAACCAGCCTGTGACTGTCACCTGGTGTCTGTATCCAACCCTCCTTACTCAAATCCGTGTGTGATACTTTCACCCACATGTCTAAAACCAGCCCTGATTCCCTGCTTTATCCCGACCTGATCACTGCAGTCACCACATGAGAAATATATCTGCTGATGCTCAGCGGGTAACAACCCACCCCTTGTCACCATGGAGACCCAAGATGGGCTGCTGAGTTGGGGGCAAACCCTAGGCAGCAGTCAGAGCTCCATGGGTGTCAGGTAGGTGGTGAGCATTAAGGGATTTCTCTCAGGAATAAATACAATCCCTGAGAGGGGACTAGATGATGGAGATCCCCAGTGTCCCCTCAGGTTCAGTGAGTAGCTAGAAAATACAGTGGACATGGCAATGTTCTTATACTCGTTGTTATGGTTTATTACAGTGACAAAATACACATTCAAATCACAGCAGTGGAAGGCACAGGGTTGGGGTCTGAGGAGAGCACCCAGATGGACACAAGATTCAGCAGTGGTGTCTGAGGAGAGCGCCCAGATGATCAGTTCTCCCAGCCACAAGGTGTACCTGACACAATGGGCGCTCCATACCAGGGCAGACACAGTCCAGCCACACTGTCCAGGGGTTTTCTTAAGCTGCACTCTATTGGCACAGTGCACTGACATGGCTTGACCTCAGCGATGAGTTTCCATTTACTCTGGGTCATCTTGAAGCAGTCCAGGGCCCACTTAGGCCAGGATGCTGGCATAAATTGTGAGGTTTTGCTCCAAGCTCCTCCAGGATGATCTCCTCAGGAGGAATCAGTGAAAGCCTTAGGGAAAGCTTCCCTGCTGCCCACCAGGATTCAAGCGCTTGCTTTGGCACATGCAGGGTACAATGCAGGAACCTCCTATGGTGATTAAGGCACAGTCCTGCCACAGTCTCTACCGCAAAATGCTCACAGTCATAGGAGTATCCTTATGTTTTCATTTCATTCTGGAATGACACCTACCAAACTTTAGCATCTTCCTCTACTACTTTTTCTTTTTTGCTCATGCTGAGGGTCAAACTCTAAGCTTTGTGTGCAGCCAGCAGATGCTCTGCCAGTGAGCTCCACTTCCAGCCTCACCTTACCCATTTTCCAGCATCTGCAGTGCTGTCACAGGTGTTAATAATGGACAAAGAGCTCACTGACCACCGGCAGCTGTCTTCACCACGGAAAGCTGAGGCCCTCAGCCCCTCACACAGCAGCGCCTGTGCCCCCCTCCCCACCCCTTGGCAACCACCACCCCTGTATCTGTGAAAATGATAACTGCAGGGGAGTCATCAAAGTGGAATCCTGTCTGTGTGTCTGTTTGACTGACTTATTCCGCTTGAGGGAGTGTCTTCAGGTTTCCTTCCTGTTTCGGCAGATAGCAGTATGTCCACCCTTTTTAAGCCTAGTTATTTTCCACTGCGTGACTATGTAGTTCTCTTATTCCTGCGTTTCCTTTTCCTGGGATCATTTAAAAGTGACAGTGCATCGTCTGAAAATCTTATGTGAAAATTTCAAAATAACAATTTGTGAATTTTCAATTGTGAGCCTCACTGACGAGCCTTATTAATAACATTAATCTTCCTCCATGATGTTCACTAAGAACCTGTATACCTGTGTCAGGCACGTGCTTGCCCTGCTGGCCGCGGACCTGTCTGTCTCTTGGCTGTGTGAGCAGCTGTTTCCGTGTCACGGTGCTGGTTTGAAGGTGGACAGTGCGGAGCAGCCGTAGGCCGTGGCACAGTGCCTTCCTCTCACCAGGGCGCTGAGCAGCACAGCAGGCAGCCAGGAGAAGTGCTGCAGCACAGGAGAGACCGGATGTGAGAGCCCGCATCACACACACTCGGTGTGGCACACTGTTGCACTGTCCTCCTGGCCTGGTTATACACCACCTTCTTCCTGGTGCATATGTGAGGGAGACACCGTAGTGTATGTACAATCGGTTGTGTCTGCCCAGATGGGAACCAGCTAGCTGGGGTCTTGGGGGTGCTCCCACCTCCGAGGGTGACTGCTGTCCCAGTTTTCTTCCTCCAGCCCTCTGTGGATGCACAGTCGTCTTGCCTCCATTCCTGTATCACAGTGAAAGCTGCCACAGTGGTCCTGGGTGTGCACTGACACTCGCAGAATGCACTGTGATTCTTGTGGGTGTGAGCTGAGAGAGAAGGGCAGCTTCTGAGTAGAGAATTCTCCTTAGTTTCAGGAGAAGGGCCCTGCTCTGTCCCACACGGTGGCGTTACCATTTGAGGGTCTCGTGGAGAGCCCCAGCCTGCACGCCTGCCTACCCTTGTTTTCCGTGGTTCCCTCACAGGGGCCATCAGGATGGGTGTGAGTGTTTTTATTTGCACTGTGCTAATAATGAGTGACACTGAGCATCCTTTCCCGTGCTCGTGGGGCCTACTGTATAGTTTCCTTGGAGAAACGACAATTCAGACTCTTTGCTCATTTTTAAATTGAATGATGTCATTTTGGTTGTTGTATAGTATTTCTGCTATTAACGTTTTCACACGTGTGACTAATAGTTGTTTTTCTCCGAGCTATGGGCTGCCTTTCCCTCTCTTGATGGTGACTTTTCATGGACAATACCTGTAATTTTTGTGAAGTCTCATATGCTTTCTCTTTCTTTCCTGTGCCACTGGTATCTATGCAAAATATCACTGCCAAACCCAGCTCGGGGAAGAGTTTGCCCTCTCTCTACTTTGTGCTCATTCATGTCGCTCTCTGATCTGTTTAAGGACAATCTCTGTGTGTGCTGTCAGCTGAGTGCTGCACTTCATTCCTGTCCCCAGAGATGCGTGGGTTTCCCAGCACTGATTCTTGAAAGACTGTTCTGTCCCCATGCACTGAAAATCACTGGGCCATTTTCGGTCAAATGAGGAATGTCAGGAGGATGTTTAGAGAGCACGATTTCCTTCTCATGCCAAAGCATGGGCTTCTACAGATGCAGGTGGTATAACCCGCTCTGCCCAGAGGCTCAATGGAGAGCCTACTGCTCTTAGGCTATCAACCAGTACAGCTTGGTTTTGACCTCAGTGTGTTAGGGGATTCTAACAGGACAATATGAGGTCACCCTTCCGGGCATAAGAATTTTTAGATCAATTATAGTCTTAAAGTACTCCCCATATTTGCCTGTCATTGATTGAAGGGTGGACCTGTGGCTTGTCATTGTCCAGGGTGTGTTTCCTAACCTTTGTCTGTTACTGTGTACATCCTGTTTCACAATCACGTCACTGTTTTTTCATTACTGAGCTTTGTACTCATAGCTCCAACAGTGGTTTGACGTAACTTTGGACTTTATTGTAGAAAAGTGATACCACTCAGTACAATCAGTCCTGACAGCTTTAAACTTTGATCTTTTATTAAGCTGTCAGTATGTGAAGAAGTACTCTCTGGGGAGGCTGGGTGGTGACATGGTACACTGGTTGAGGGGTAATTACTTTCCTTTGGTTGTGGGGATCGAACCCAGGGCTTACATATGCTAATTCTCATGAATATGTATGAAACGATGTTACATGCTGTTTCTGCAACAGTGGAGATGATCATATGGCTTTTTCCTTTGGTCCTGTTAGTGTGGTGTCCTGCACTGATCAGTTCTTTTGTGGGAGGCCAGACAGGAAGATGAAGGCCAAGAGGCCTCTTAGGTGATCATTAGAGAGGGTGGCGTGAGCCATGCTGCCAGGCTTCAGGGAAGGCTGATGCACTGAGTCCAGCTGTGCACTCGGGTATGCACCATGGAAGGTGGGTGACAGATGAATGCTGGTTTCTCTTATCGTCTGTGACCATGTCTGCATGAGTGAAGTCAGGATGCGCCAGTCACACAGGGCTTTTTGTCAAAGGGAGAGGACAGCACCCTGGACCCCACCTTTAACCTAATTCTGTGTCTCTTGTTGTTGCATCTTTACTGTCCCTGGGTCACTTAAACCCACAGGTCACCCCATGCAGTTTTCATATATTCAAGCTTCGTAGCATTGCAGGAATAGTTTATACAGGATGAATGTCAGGAAGGAAGCTGTCTGGGCCTTGGTGTCTCCAGCAAAGCCTCTGTTGCTCATGAGTCTGGTGGGGCCCCATGGAAATGTGCCCAGCTCAGGGAGCTGAGGCACTTAATGACTTGACTTTGTTGACATAATAGTTTTCTCTAGTTTCCTGTGAGGCCACCAGACATGGAGTTCTGCTGAGCAGCTCTTCTTCCTGCCTCAGATCCTGCCCTCCTCTTAAACTCTCCATGAACTTATTCCTATGCTGATTGTATCAGTAAACCATAGGTACTGGGCAGTTCCTTTTCTCCCATCAGGAGAGAGGGATCTACCTCACCCAGCTTTCTGTATATGGATTCCTGTGTTCCTCATCCCCCAGTGTCCTTCCTCTGGAGTGTCAAGAGCCATGCTGAGTGTGGCAGGTAAGTGTATAAACACTGATACATATGTGTGTATGCATACATATTTCTGTAGTTGAATACTTCACACATATGTACATGCAAACACACACATGTGTATGTGTACTTATGCTAGAGATAGTTCCCAAAGACTGGGGAATGGTAGGCAATCCTCCATGACTGAGTCGTATCCTTAACCCTAAGTTTTGATTCACTGTTAAGGTCAAGGTTTTAAGTATTTTGTTGAATATTTTTGTGTTAGTATTCTTCAGGGACAGTGTTATGCTTTGTTGTTGTTTTGTTACAGCAAAAGGAAGCATTTTCTGATCACGGTGTTTGGGAAAGCTTGAGAAGTGTATATGTTAGTTTTGCTTTAAATGATTCCTTAGATTTCCAATGAAGCCACATGGTCCTTGGCTTTTCTGGGCTGGTACATTATTTTTACTAGTGACTCAGTCTCCTTAGCAATGTAAGTTGTATTCAGACATCTGTTTGTTTTTGACTTGTCAGTTTCTAAAATTCCCTGGACCTTATCCTTATTCTGCTCATGGGAAGCCATTACTAAAATTATACTCATAAATACCCTGTTGATTGTATTATTTGTCTCGTGCATACTTAATTGAATCTTTGCCTTTGTCTCTTTTAGACTTAAAGCTGTTCACCTACCAAAGGATGAAAATGCCTGCTATCTACTGAGGGCCACTAGTTAAAAGATCTCAGAGTAGCCCTGACTGCCATTGAACAACTTCAACCCCCTTAAGCCTGAAGAAGTCAGATTGGTCTCCGCCCATTATCCCTCATGGCAGTTTGGGTTACTTCTTCAGAGAAAAATGCTAAAGGCAACTAAGTCAGTTAAAATGTTATATGCAGGGTCTCAAATATTTAGACAAATATTATAGACAGGTTAGAGCTTCAAAGTAGCCAGCACAGAGGACCAAATGTCTTGTGACCATGGAAGAGACAGATAGCCCTGCTGTAGGCCAGATCCCAAGACAAAGGCTAAACTTGGCACTCAAACCCCACAGGGAGACCTTCTTATTTGGTTTTTGTGTTTTCCATAACAGAGATAAAAATCAAAAGTAAAAAATAACAATCTGATCTTTTAACAGTGACACTTAGAGCTCTGAGACAGGTAAACTGAGACAAGGTGGAGCTGCCGAGCCTCTCCTGGACCATGGTTCAAGTGCGACAAAAAGGGCAAGAAAATGCCCTTTATACAGTGTCACAGACCATTGGAAGAGCGACTCTCCTAGCCACCAGAGAGCAGGTAAACCATCCTCTGATTCCTTGCCCTCACAGGAGATCTCATCACCACTGAATTCATCACCAGCTGATCTACTTGGACTTGATGCTGAAGATTGATGGAGCTTGGGGTCCAGAGTCCCCATTAAAGTATCCCTCTCTGAGCCCCAAGTCTCACTGGATGTCTTAGATAAGACATTATCTGTACTTGTCGGCATGGAGGCCATGTATAGTGCGCTTCCTGAGTTTTCCTTGTATTAAGTCCTCAGTCTCTATAGTGGGTGTTGATGGCTAACCTATGCAGCCTCTGCAGACAGGGACCATTCCATGCATGTTCCAAGCTCTCTTCTTTATGCATAGCTTTCTAATAATTACAACATGTCCCACACCCCTTTTAGGTAGAGATATCCTTCAAAATCTTAACTTCTCCTTTACCTTCTCCCTTCCCACAGCTCTAGTCCTCCAGACACTGTCACAGTGCACCGCAAAGCCATCAACTCTTCTTTCTTCTCTAGTTGATCCCATAGTTTGAGATACCTCCAATTCCACCCAAGCTACCCATGCCAGGCCTATTTTAATTCATCTCAGAGATCCTTCAATTTTTCCCTGCATTCCCCAATATCCTACAGCTCCCCAAAATTTAGAGACTTAAACCTGTAATGAAGCACCTTTTAGACAACAGTTTCCTTAACCCTACCCATTCACGCTGTAATACTCCTGTTCTCCTGTAATCATGCCTGATGGGTCTTACCATCTAGTGTAGGACCTTAGGGTAATCAATAACGCTGTTACCCCAATCCACCCAGTGCTGCCAAGTCCTTATACCATGCTCTCTCATATCCCTCCCTCCACCACTCACTTTACAGTTGTAGTTCTTAAAAATGCCTTTTTAAAAACCATCCCCCCTATACCTTGATTGTCAGGACACCTTTGTGTTTATGTAGACTGACCCAGACACTCAGGTCTCAACAACTTACACCTGTCCTCTCTATATTAGAAACTCTCTTCAGGGACACAGAGCATTGCTTTCCTTTCCTATTCATCAATTACTCATCAATTGCACAGACACACCCCTGGTCAGGACTGACAGGTAGATTTTACACACATGCCCTGCCACAAAACTCTCAAATATCCTCTCACATTTGTTGGTACTTTTTCAAGGCAGATAAAAGTGTTTCCCACAACCAGGAAGAATGTTGATGTAGTTACCTGAGTTCCATTACAAAAAATCAGTCCAAGATTTGGTCTACCTCACAGTATTGAGTCAGATACTGGTCCAGCCTTTATTTCTCAGATCTCTCAACAGGATTACAACTAAAATGTAGTGGCCCCTACCTGACCTTCTTCAGAACTTCAACGTGGTCAAGGTTCCTGGTCATCTCATCTTCTGTCTCCCGTCTCCATCTCACTAAGGCTCTACAGCCACAATTTTCAGGCTAGGTCATGTTTTGTTATTGTATTTCGTTCCTGATCCCTTATATTCTATTAATTTTATTTTTTTACAGTAAGACTCTGGACAGTCTTTTGTAAAGACTCCCTTATCTCTTCTGTATAACAACGATCTTAGTTCTCTCTGCTCTCAGCTGTTTGATTAGACATGAGATCCCTGTGGGTCTAGGCTCTCATCTCCCTTAAAATCACACAGCCACGGCCCTCCCCAGCCCTACTCTATAATTTCCCAAACATGATTCACCTGTCAGGCCTTATGTTTCTCATGCTTCTTATTCTTTCCAGCTCAACTCCTAGACCGAAGACAAACCCTACCTACCTATACTTTTAACTTTTACCCTTTCAGATGAAAAAAAATCACCTCTCATAACTTCACTCCTCCTAACCCCACACTTATTTTTCAGATTCTACCTCATAATAGCCCTGATGGAATGATACATTTAGATCAACGGCACCTTTTCTTCCATGTCTCCAGGGTCCCTGCCTCCTCATAGCACCCTGTCTCTTTGTTTTTCCAATCTAGGATGTGAGCATTCACCAATCATAATGCTGTCCTGGCTGAAATATCTGATACCTACTAGCATTTACATGGGCATCAACCATCATTGTGTCACCCTTCTGAACTCCAACATGGCGTCCCATTTCAGCAGTAAGTGGTAAGGGAGAGACTTCACCCTTTTCCTAGCAATAAAAAGACAGGAATGAAAGAGTTTTTCCCAAAATAAATTACAGGACATTATGGTGGTGGAAGGCCAAATTGGGGGTGTTTACCCTGAGGTCACTTCTTCCTTTCCCTATTACAAGTTCATTTTCCTTTCTCAGTGCACACAAAGAAAATTCAAATCAGCTCCTCCTGTGGCATCAATGCTCACCCTAAGCACCACCCCCAGATTGAAGGTTATATATATCCACATCCCATATCCTGTCAGAGGAAAACCCAGACCTCTGTCGGGTATGGGCTCCTCTCCATGTCCTTGGAATAAAGGCCACTTTTAATTTTTCTTATATTCTGCTCCTTTATCATCCTGAAAAGCTCTAGCAGTTTTCTTTTCTTTTTCTTTTTTATTATTTATTTATTTGTTTATTTATTTTTGTCTTTTTGAGACAGGGTCTCACTATGCAGTTCAGGTTGGCCTTGTTCTCTCTTTGTAGCTCAGGCTGGTCTCGAATTTGCAAATGATTCTCCTGTCTCATCCTCCAAGTGCTGGGATATAGGAGTGCACCTATATCCCACCTGATGTGCAAAGATCCTATTTCTTGCTACTTCTGTTTACATAGATTTTGTGCCTCTGGAAATTTGTCCATTTTTAACTATAGAACTGTTTTTAAAACACTCTATTGGATTCTTTTTCTTTTCACAGAATCTGTGCACAGTACCCCCTCTCTAGGCTGATCTTTGTTTTCTTCCTTCTCTTCTTATCCCACATAGCAATAGGCTCATCAATTTTGTTGATGTTTATCAAGAACTAGTTTTAGTTTCATGAATTTTACATTTCATTTTCTTACTCTGTATTTTCTGTACCTGTCTGTGTCTTCTGGGAGTTTAATCCAGGGAGTACTGAGCTATATCCCTACACCTCACACACCCTTTTTGAGACAAATCTATTCTAAATTGTCCAGACTATCCTTGAGGTTGCAATCCCACTGTCTCATCCTCCCTGTGCAGGTTAGCAAACCCAGCTATTTCATTTATCTCTGTTCGACCCTTACTTATTTCCTCCCCTCTCTACCATTGGATTTGGCAAGCTCATCTGTTTTATTTCTTTAAGGTCTATATTCAGTTGTTTGTTTTAGATCTGTGTTCATTTTTAATGTAGATATGAGCAGTTGTACATTTTCTACTTTCTCTGCATGCAATGTGCTTTGGTATGCAGTGATTTCCTTCCCATCCACCTTAAGTTATTTTCTATTCTTCTTTAACCCACTGGTCATTTAGGAATATGCTGGTTCATTTCCACATATCTGTCACTTTTCCTTCTGCTAATTTCATACATCTTCTATTGTGGCCAGAAAATAGTTTTATATGAGTCCCAATTTTTAAGAACATATTGAGATCATTTTTGGACTGCTGTTTGTTCTGTTGTGGAGAATGTTTCGTGTGTACTTCAGGAAGATGAGTACCCTGTAGTTGGTGGGTGGTGTGTTTCAAATCTGTGTGAGAATAGTGTTATTCTTATCCTGAATTTGCATCATCATCCTATTTATAGTTGTTTAATCCAATACCAACAGTGGCTTACTGAAGTTCTCAACTACAACCCCAGTACATTCTCCTTTTCCTTTCAATTCTCTTAATTTTTTTAATGTTCACGTGCCAATTAGCAAGGAGATGTGTTCTTGGAACTGTGTCCTTTGACAATTCTTTTTTTTTTCAAGCATTACAGAGTGTTAAACACAAACTAAGATGACTGTGACATTGTTAGGTATCATAATCTTATAGGACAGCAATTCGGGATGGGGTATAAGACTACATGTTTGAAATGATATATTCTTGCTGGACTGGACTTTGTAACAAGCTATGACAGCCTTTTCTCATTGTAATTTCTTTGACTTAGTAGATATGGCATCAAAAGAGCATCTCAGATCATTTGTGGTTACTGTTTGGATGAAATATTTTTTCTGTGCTTTTAATAACTTCTTTGTTTCTTTTTATACTAAAATGACTGTGTTGTGGTCAGCATGTGATCATTTTGGTTTTTTTTTAACCAATGTACGAGTCTCTGCTTTAAAAAGGGGAAGGTTTTTAATTAGGTACATTTTAATTACTCATAGAAAAGATATGGTTATACTATTTATTTCTTTGTTTTCTGTGCATCTTGTCCTGTAACTATTCTATTATTATCTTCCTGCCTTTGGTGGTTATTTTTGTGTCTTTTTTGATTATCTTTTTTTTAGTAGTTTTTCTCATTAGATACAATCAACATGTTAAACTTACAAAACTGATTCTGGGAAGATGGCAGAACAATAAGCAAAGTAAAAAGCCTCTCTGAGAGAAACAGCCCAGAGGCTGGAATATAGCATTCTGGAGAAGACCAGAAGGGAAGAAATGGATCTCCTCAACCCAGGAAGAAACTAAAGTGAAGAAAGAAAGAAAGAAAGAAAGAAAGAAAGAAAGAAAGAAAGAAAGAAAGAAAGAAGAGAAAACTTAAACAGAAGGCAGTAACCAAATGCACTTTCACTGGAGCCACTGTGTGCAAAACATCACTAAATCCAGATACACACGATCACTGGTAAGTTGGAGGTTGGCAAGCCCAAAGGCCTCGGCAGGAAAATGCAGTCAAGTGGGGAGAAGCAGACTGGAGAACTGCACTGGCTTACAGTAAGTTTTGGAGATTGTGTCCTCCCGTGGGAATGGGCAATTGGCTGGGCACCATTTTGGAGTCAGGCAGGGTAGAACCATAACTGCAGCCAGCTTCATTCAGCCACTCCTAGCACAGAGCAGATTGGTGAGAATTGTTTGAACTGAGCCCTGCCCCTGTATGCAATCCAATAGCCAAGGCTGAGGTTTCCCCAAAGCTATGCCTAACTGGCCCCAACCACGCAGCACACACTAACTTGGTGAAGACTACATGGTTAACCAGCTCAGAAGGGAGGGGCAAGCCTGCCCCATCCCTGCTTACACTCCAGTAGTCACCAGAAGATTGGAGAAAGCAGCAACCCTTAGCCAGCATGCTTCACAGTAATTATAACCAATACATGAAGTGCTGGGGACCCCACTACCCACTTGTCTGGAAGAAACCTGGAGCATGACAAGAAGAAGAAACAAGAGGCAGTCTACAACCTCCAACCCAAGCAGTACTGGCCGAGGAGAGAAACACAGAAGAGATCAGAGTCTCACTCCTGCTGTTTCTGAAGCAACAGCAACTGATATAAACAAACAACATCATGAAACTATAAAAGAACTTAAAACAGAAATACTAATATGAGTAAAGGAAGGTACAAGAAGAATAATAAAGAAACGTTAAGCACCTCTCTAGAAGATACAGATGGAAGAATAGAGGAATATAGAAAAAGAAGGGAAATCTTTGATGAAGAATATAAAATATTTAGAATATATAAAACAGATTCAAAGAGATTACCAGGAAATTTAAAAGTCCTTTGAAAGCTGACAAAACTGCTTGAAAGAAACTAAAGACAGACTATCAAACCTTGAAGACAGGTTTGCAACTTGTGATCACGCAAGGAAAGATCTCTTAAAAATAACAAGGAACCAGGAAGTAACAATGCAAACGCTAGAAGATGACAAGAGGATCTATAACTTAAGGATAAAAAATGTGAGCAAAGAAGCAGGAGCAAACACAAGTGAAATACAAAGACTTTTCACAGAAATAATTAAGGAAAACTTCCCAAGCATAGGAAAATGAAATGATATTCAGATATATGAGGCATACAAAACTCCAGCCAGCTACAACCAAAATAGATCTACACCCAGACATATAGTAATCAAGATCCCAGAAATTCAATAGAAGAATAGAATATTAAAGGTATCAGAGAAAAGAAACAGATTACCTATAAGGGGAAACCCATCAAAATCACAACAAACTTCTTGACAGAAACCATCTAATCAAGAAGACCTTGGAGCAAAGTATTCCAAGCCCTGAAAGAAAATAACCTCCAACCCAGATTGATGTATCCTATAAAGCTAGCTCTCAAAATTAATGAAGAAACAAGATGCTTCCAAGACAAAGAGGAACTGGGGGAGTTCATGACTACCAATCCAACCCTACAAAAAATACTGAAAGACAATCTAAAGAGACAGAAAAAAGACCATGGTTTCTGGAATAGCAGCAGAGGGGGCTCACTGAATGGGGCAGACAGTAGAATAGAGGAGACAAGTACACTACCAATGGTCAAAAATAACATGGCAGAGAAGGTTGGCCAAAATTGCTAACATAGATGGTCTTAATACACTAATAAAAAGAAACACAGAGTGGATCAGGAGATAGGGTCTGCCAAGATCCTCTATATAAGAAATATAATTAACCTGAAAGAGGGTTTATGGACCAAAAGTTAAACATGAGAAAACAATGCTCTATGTGACAGGGAACCAGAAAACAGTGAGGGTAGCTCATCCTTCAGCTACAGTTTGGTGGGAAAGATATAATACTTTTTTTAGTCTTTTTGAGACAGGGTCTCTCTATGCAGTTCAGACAGGCCTTAAGCTCACTTTGTAGCCTAGGCTGGTTTTGAACTCCCAATGATCCTCCTGCCTCAGCCTCCCAAGTGCTAGGATTACAGGTATGAGCCACCACACCTGGCAATACTTTTATACAATGCAGAACTACTCAGCTACAAGGAAGGGAAACCTTGAACCTCTTGTAGGTAAATGGATACAATTTGAGATCAAACTCAGGGGTAAAAAATTTCAGAATCACTTAGGTAAATAGCAGTTGCCTCCCTAATCTAAAAACTAAAGGAGTTAGTGGGATACAAAATATACAATGCACCCTGTGAAAGTGAAAGGGGAGGAATTGTCTAAAAAGGGAAGGCAGTGGACATTGTTAATCTTCTATCATGATTTGAAACCAGTATTGTTTTCATAGCTCTGTTTAGTTTGAGTATATTCTGTTCCAGTTTGTCTACTTGTACTAGATTTGATGGCATGGACAGCTATTCTAAAGATAGCAGGATATATTACGGTAACCATTTTTAATTTCCTGCTCACTTAATTTGAAGCCTTGTATTGCTTTCATTGTCTTGTTTTGACTGATTTTATTTGAATCTCTTTTGTTTGATCACTGTCTTGTTTTGACTGATTTTATTCAAATCTGTTCTGTTTGATAGTATCAAGTCCGAGGGTATAGACAACTACTTGGATGACAATTATATTATCTTCTTTTGAAGTCTTATAATGTTTCCAATGTTTTGTTTTATTGATTTTGTTCTGTACCGCTATGTTCAATTTTATTGTGCCTGATGATATGGGCAATCTATTGAAGATAACAAGAGACATCATGGTAACAATTGTTGATCACCTTCTATTTTGGTTTTAAGTCATGTACTATGTCCATCCTTTTGTTTTGACTGACCCCATTTTGTTTCTGTCATTTGGTTTTATCCTCTTCAAAATAAATTTTAAAAACTTACAAAATCTAGTTTGAGTAATAAAAATTACATTCTGTAGTTTACAAAAACCTCTGTTCATATTCCTCTCCTTCCTGCATTATATTGCATTGCCCCAGACTGTTGGGAGCCGCGGCCGAGCCCGGTCACCTTACTTGGCGGACGTGAGGCCTGTAGAAAAGAGCAAAGCCTGAGCTAAGTTACCTCTCCCATCGAGTGAGCCAAGTTGGCGCCTGCTTCCTGCCCCCTGATTGCCCTGGCGACGTAAGCAGCCCGCGCAATAGAATAGTCTGCCTAGCAACAACTGATGTTAGCCAATCAGCCCGCATCGCGCGCTTGGAACTGATTGGCCACTGTTACCCTATAAAAGTGAGTGCCTCTCCCGCTACGAGAGAGAAGCACAGAGAGAGATAGAGGAAGTCCACCGGTGAGAAAGGACTGGTGGCAGAGCAGAGGCCTCGCGGGGCCACGCGGAGACAAATAAAGACAAGGTTGCACACCGTCAGAATCTGTCGTGTGTTTTTCCTGCCGGCCGGGAGCGACACCGACACCAGACTCTAAGTGCATGTGCTGTGTGCTTACTGGCAGAGAATTGTCCATAGAGTTCTGTTCATTGGTGCCACCCTGCAACTTTGCTCTCCCAAGTCACTAAAATTACAGGTGTGCGCCACTGTGACCAGCACATGTACTACTGCTGAGATTTTAAAATATTTATTTCTGTATTTATGATATCATGGATTGACCTGTGTTTTCATGTGTTCTAAGAAATCATTGTAGAACTGAGGCACCACCCCGTGCTCAAGTCCAGCCGCTTAATACTTTGATACTGGCAGATCTCACCATGGGCTTTGAAGGGGACACTCAAATCCTACTGTGTTATTGCATTGAGGTACCTGAGGATGTGTCCCACTGCCAGCTGCCTCTGGTTTGAATGCACTGTTTCTGACTGCTTGAACCTCTGGAGGAAGACTAGGAACAGTCTTCCTGGTGATACACATGTATCTAACTACAGCTAGTTATCCATCAGTCATTAACCACCACTAGTTTTAGTTACAACTAGATACAACTGGCTAATTATGCCAGATTCCTAGGTAACCACAACTCATCACAGTTAGTTCCATACAACTTGTTACTAACAATCTATGGCTAGTCACATACTTGTTAGCCACAGTTCAATGACTAGTTAAGAATAAGTAGTTAGCCATGACTACATAATGGCAATTAGCTAAGTGTGACTGCTTAGCAGTTAGCCACCACTAGTTAATGACTAGTTTGTTACACGATTTAACCTCAAGTAGTTAGCAACCTAACTAATTAATAACCACTTGTAGCTAATAACTATTTAAAGGCCGCTAGTCAATGGCTAGTTATGCATTAGTTATCTGTCACTAGTTAATGATAGCTAGATAAAAACAACTAGTTATCCATGGCTACTTAATTATTACTAACATAAAGCTGGTCATCTGCGATTAGTTAATGACTAACTAGCAGTGCTAACTAGTTAATCATGACTAGTTAAGGACTAGTAATCCACAGCTATTTAATTACTGCTTAAGCAAAAATTACACATCAGTAGTTCTGACAAGTAGTTAAGGATGACTAGTTAACAATAATTAGTTGACTATGACTAGACCCAAATGGTTGCCATGGTGAATCTCAACATGTTAATGACTAGTTAATGGTAGCTATATAACAAAACTAATTAAGCATGAGTAGTTAAATACAACTACACAAAACTAGTTAAGCATGCCTAGATAGACTAACTATAACTAACTGCAGATGCTAGTTAATGACAACTAGTTATCTACCAGTAATAATTACCTATGTAATTATCCATCTAATGACAACTAATGACTACTCACTCGTTAGTATTCATAGATAAGTTAGCTAGTTATTCACCAGATATGTATAAGTTCACCATAATTTGCACAATAGCAGTTAATGATTACTAGTTAATGATAACCAGTTATCCATGAGTACATTACAACTAGTTGCCCATCATTAGTTTATACTATCTAGTGAATAGTGACAAGTCACATGTAGCTAGTTATCCATTACTAGTTGACAACTAGTTAATGACAACTAGTCTTCACAACTAGCTATACCCAACTAGTTAACAACCAGTTAGCCATCTTTAGCCACACTTATACATCACTAGTTAACTATTAATGATACAACTAGTTATCAATTGCTAGGAAACCACAATTGGTTCATATTAACTAGCTATTTACAAATACCTGCTATTAATGTGTTGAATAGTGTAATAATTTTTAAAATGGAATGAAGCATAATGCATTTGAGAATTATTCACATTCAAGCACTAACTACATTCACTATACCTGTAGACTTTATTACTAAAAAGAACCATCACATCAGTTAGATCTGTTTCCACCACCAGTGGTACAAGCTGGTGGGGATGTAATGTTCAGATCAGAGCCACCTGGCATCGAGACGTGAATTTACTTCCCCATTGAGGACGTGTTTTCCCCACAGCATTATGACTGAAAGATGGACAGAGTATATTCAGAGTGGGACCTCACCCTGGATGTCCACAGATATTATTGGGGTGTAGTTTCATAGTTTCAGAGCGCCTGTGCTGCTCACGTGAAGTTACTGATCCTCCAGCAGTTCTAGAGCTCAGAATGACCCAGTCATTACCAATGTACGACCCTATATCAGATGCTAGCATTGCCTATTTGGCAAGATTGAAGCTCAAATAAAAAGAATTTATTATGAGGCAGGATGATCCCAGCCACCCAGGATGTCTCGAGAGGAGCTGGGCATAGTTGGAGTAATTCTTAGTGAGGTACAGGATTTGCATCCACCTGCTGAGTTTATTGTAATACCAAATACTGTGTGCAGTCATCTAAGTATTATAATCCTCTTTTTAGTTTTTTTCACAATTTAGAAAGTTATATTTGTAATCCCCTTGAGATGTTATTGGAATCCCAGCAAGATAATTCCAATCTACCACCACCAATGCAACCCCTGGCTTGTGTAAAAACACCAAGACATATTTCAAGTAAAGGGCAGCCAAAGGGTCCTAAATCCAAACTCCATAAAGATATGTGGACAAAGGCCCTGATCCTAGGCCTCTCCTAGAATTGATTGTCTTGTGAAAAAGCAGAGTGGCCCAGGGATGAGTGACAGTGAGGATGGCGGGAATTATGTGAGTAACTTGAGCTGGCTGGCCAGGTGAGAGAAAGAGATATATAAAAGAATCAATTTATATAATCTAAAGTAGCAACTAATTTTTTGGGGAGGCTGTTGCTTTGGGTTTTGATATATAAACTCTTGTGCCCTGGGGAGTCATAGCCTCTTTACCTTGTGGCTCATATCCAGTTGACATTCCTGGAGCTGTTGGCTCTAACATCCCACTGTGCTCATATCCTGTATGGAGAACACTACAAGAGGAAACAGGCCTGTTTGTTGGCTTTAGAGATTACATACCAGCATCTCAGCTAGCCTTATTTGCAATGCTTAGAGCCAATTAAAAAAGTACCATAGCCAGCTGTCTACATATCAGTATAAGGAAATAAGGCTCCACATAAAGCAATAATTGTTTTGCATTCAGGGAGAGTCACTGGAGTGTCTCCCACATCACTCCCTCTCTTGTTCTGTAGCTCCAGCAGGGCTAGTCATGGTTGTATGGCCTCTAGCTGTCTTTGGGTAGTGAATCCTCTATGACAGGCTTGAATAAGAAAAATTATAAAGAATAGAATGAGCACGCCAATTCCAATATAAAACCAAAAGTGAGCCTTGAGGTATACCAATGGCTTTAATTGCTCTCTGGCATCAGCAAATGTATCCCAATCCTTAATTTGGGTATCAAAGGTAGCTGTCTGTTGTGACATGGACAGCACTAGTCTCTCAACAGTATCTATATCCATGGTAATATTCTGATGAATGCTCCTTCTATATTCCTTTTGACCATTTTCTAAGGATGTAGTCTTTTGTTATAGAGCAATAGGGTGATACAAAAATGTGTCATATTATAGTGACACTTTAAGCCTTGTTGTAACTGTAAGCTTTTAATCTGATTTTCCATCCATAAGAGTGAACTCTCTAGAATGTTCACTTGAGTTTGTAACTTTATATCAACTTTTCTCTGAATTTTTCAGCTCTCATCAGCAGTTTTTGTCTAATTATCTACAAAGTGAGCGGTTTCTATTGAATACTCCAATGCTGTGGAGCCCATAGCTGCGCTGGCTATCAAAAGAACTAGGGAAGTAATCCCTGCAGTAATCAACCCACGCATCCTCTTGTTTTGACTGTTAAATCTTTTGATTGAGGTTTCCACAAAGAGGGAAGTAGGTGAGTGATACCAAGATTCCATTAGATTCACTGGAAGCCAAACTTCAGGCATCCTGCCCGTGATATTATCATGGAGTCCTTAGGAAGGACCTCAGGCATAATACAATGGGTTAGATAACAATTAGTACATGAGAACAAATTTTGTTGCTATTCTATCTTTCTTATCAACAGTACATAATGATCATAAAGACATGTGTTTACTCTTATATACCTGTCACTTTATAATACTATTTTGTTACTTTTCCTTCATTAACTACTGCAGATGTCCAGTCTTCAGCTGTCCTGTATGACAATGCAAAGCTAACTTCCATCAAATGTGCTGTATGGGTCCAGCCCTGTCGTTGATAATGAGTTTAGGGAATAGGAGAATTGAGGCCTCTACCCCACCTTATTAGATAAAGCTTCTGAGGTCATTGTATTGTTAGGAGAGCCTGAAAAGGAACTCTCTTGCCAATCTTGAGCTTTTCCATAAGTGAATCTCTGGGACACCAGTCTATTAAGGAATAATTGAATTTGTGTATAATCTGCCCATGGTATGGATCTCTGCAAGATTACCAAGGGTCCAAATCACTTTCCCCAAAATGAGGGTTATGAGCTACTGGAATATAGACAGGAATGTTAGCTTTAAATTCTCTAACAAGGTTACCATTTGAGGGAATAGAAGTCAAGGTCAGTAGGGCAAAGCACTTTTTTGAAAGTCGTATCTTTTAAACCTGATTTACAGCAGACATACATGGGTTAGAGTCTTGCTGTAGTTAGGTCACACATACGGGAGGATACACAAAATGAGAGGTAATATTTATTTTAGTTTGCTCTTGTAGATGCATGAAAATATGAGGGCCTGGCAGAACTGTAAATGTGGGATTTTTGCTTTTTATAGAATGGAAGATTTCTGGTGTCTTGTCCATCTGAGTTAAGGGTCTGAGCAGAGGTAGATTAGGAGTGTAAGCCCAGTCCTCCTCTCCCCGAACCATAGGAAAACATACTGGAGTGCTAGGAGAGCAAGCATTGCAAGAAAAAGATTCTCAGGAAATTAAAAACAAATCCTGGCTGTTGACTAAACGGCAAGCCTCACGGATTGTCTGCTGCAGGCCTTCCAAGGATGGTGGGTGATCGTTGTTAGGTTGTATGTTTGACGTCTTGGTAGGGGATTTGATGTGTTGTAGGTGTGGGTTGGATTTTTTTATGGTGTTGTCTCGACAGGCGATGGCGAGTCCTCCTCCTCTGTCAGGTGAGAGGGGGCTCCTGATGCTCAGACCCTGAAAGCCTCGAGTCAGAGGGTTGGAATCGCTGTGTGACCGGGATTGGTGCTGAGGATTTTTTGTGGAGGTGGTTGGTTTATGGACATATGCATCGGGAGGGAATCCACATGGTGTTTCCATTTCCTGTGAAAATACAAGCATGCCCACCTCCCCAAGTTAAGAGTGGTATGGGACCATTCCAAACACATGGAGGTCATGCCATGCCACAAGGTGCAGGGATTTGGGGGGATGATTGGATTTTGTCCCCAGTGTAACATGGCTGGTAGTAAATCAGAATCCGGTGCAGGGTTTAGAAAACTTAAAACATAGGTAGCAAAATTTAAATATATTTGAGTTGAGTTTTGACTCTATTCTGCTTTGTTTTTGTTTGACCAGTTGATTTTTTATAGTAAGATGAGTGTCCTCAATTTTTGTTTGTGACCTTCTGGATCATAGGGGATCCAGGTATTATGTTGTACGAAAGCTTTGGAAGAGTTTGCTAGTATAAGCAGAACCATTATCAGTTTTTATCTTTTGTGGGACTCCTAGTGTAGCAAAGGCCGATACACAATGCTGATGACATTCGCCTACTCTGTTTGCCTGAATGGCAGCTGGCATAGATCATGTGTGAGAAAGTATCTATGGAGACATGAATATATTCAAGTCTACTAAAGGAGGCTATGTGGGTAACTCCCATTGGCCATAACTGACTAGTTTTAAGACCTCTGGGGTGACATCCCTATTGAGGAATGGATCTAGGAATGGGCTGGCAGGAAGGACACGATAGCACTATTTGTCTCCTAACACTATGCTCTGGAAATGTTGAATTCTCTTTTTTAAGATTCAGAATTTTAATGAAAGAATTTATGGGATTGTCTTGCCTTATCAAAAATGGAAATTATATTGCCTAGTGCATCTGCATTAGAATTTCCTAATGATAATGCACCTGGGAGATGGGAGTGGGCTCTAATACAATCAATAAAGAACAGACCAGTTGTACTTATAATAGCTTTTTGTAGTTTTAGAAGTAGCTGCAGTAAAATCGGTTCAATGGTAGAGCGTAGAGAGGTAGTCTCAGTCTTTTGAGTAAGATAAACTGCGTAAGAAGAGTCCCTCAGTATATTAAGTTGATCTGCAAACTGCTCTAAGACGTATAAGGTAGCCTTAATTTCTGTTCGTTGTGGTGAATTTCCCTGTGTGGAGAAGGAATGTTGGAAGCTGATTTTCCTTTGGAAGAGCCGTCTGTCAGGTAAGTTGGAGCTCCCATTCTGAGTAACCTCTGGGAGTAGAATGCAAGTGTGTAGGAAGAATTGTAGGAGAGGTCACTTGGGCAGTGGTTATCTATTACCCCTGGAGACTGAGCAAATGTCACCTGCTAGAAAAGGGCTGACTAAATTAAGGCGTGTCTTTGCTGAGTATCTAAGGGAACCACACTAATATCTGGACCATGTCTAAGGAGCTGGCACGCTCTGATTTTCCCTGTAGTCACAATCTTAGCTATTTGTTTTATGTATACAAGGAGAGTTCTCATTAGGTGATTGGGTAAAAACACCCACTCCACGGGTGAACGGGTTTTATTATCTCACGATCCTAGCATTACTGTGGGAGAATGAGCAGTTTGTAGTATAAACAGATAAAGAGGCAAGTTGATGTTAATTTTAAGACACTGCCTAGATTGAAGTCATTTTTAACTAACCTTAATTCTTGTTTAGCTGCCTCTGTGTGTAGTCGGGAAGAATTTAAATCTGTATCACCTTGAAGAATGCTGTACAAGTTTAGTAACTGAGAAGTGTGGATCCTAAGTTAGGTCTGAGCCAATTAATGTCTCCCAGCGGCTTTTCAAAGTCATTTAAAGTTTGTAGTTTGAGCAATCTGATTTGAATCTTTTGTGGTTTAATTGCTCCTTCAGAAACAATAGTGCCCAGATAACTGTAAGGACTTATCATTTGTGCTTTGTCAGGAGCTAGTTAGCGGCCAAAATCAGTTAAATCTTTCTTGATTTCTTTAAAGAGCATAAGCAGGTTAGATTTGGAGGACATAGAAATGAAAATATCATTTATATTTAGGGCTATATATGCTTGAGGAAACTTAGGCTTGTGCTATAAATAACTGTTAAAGGGTAGCACTACTTGCATTCCTTGAGGAGTCCTGAGCACAGAAACATCCTGCTGGCTATAGGAAATTAATACGAGGTACTGAAAACCCAAAAAAGGGTCTATCCTGGGGGAGAGGGGATTATTTAAAAAATCTTTTAGATCAATAATGGTCATGGGCCAATCTCGTGGGGTAGCAGTAACACTAGGTAGACCGGGTTGTAGTGCCCACATTTTGGCTCTGTGGTTTTCCATTGAATTGTTACAGCTGAAATAGGTGGAGAACAGTCAATGGCCCCTATTATAAATTTGAGTCATATGCATTCCTGAATTATCTAGTTTTACCAAAGGCTCAATTGGAAGAATGTGGCCTTGTAGGTTTTTACCAAGACCTTTGTCTTTATGGTACCACATTTTAGCCATTATTCTGTTGGCAGGTGACATATACTCCTGATAAGTAGAAGTAATTAAAATGGTATTCCATTCTTATATAAGATCCCTCCGCCATAAATTGACTGGAATGGGTACAATAAAAGGGGTTATGAGGCTGGTCTGTCCATCAAGGCCAACACATGGAAGGGGCAGCGTGCTCTGTGAGACCAACTGAGGAGAGCCCAGGCCTATCAGAGCTGTGGAGGCAGGCTCAGTTGGTCAATCAGATGGCCAGAATTGGCTACCTACTATTGTGACAGCAGCTCCTGTGTCCAACAAACTGGCCAAAGTTATTCCTTTTAATTTAACAGGACAGGTAGGTCTACTAGCTGAGATATTTTGAGAAAAATAAATATTCTGACTCAATGGCTTGTCTAAATCAGGCTTACCTAAAGGGTAGAGAGCATGTGACAGCTGGATAGCTGGGAAAAGTAAGAGTTCAGCAATTAGGTCACAAGGTTCCATTATCCAAATGTCAGTACATTACAATCACCATCGACTAGAGTTTGAACTATGGTAAGACCTTTAGGAATTAAGATTGATTTTCCTATAATAAGCCCTATATATCCTTCTGGTGGAAGCCCATATACTCCTGTGGGAATTAAGGTAGGTTTTTTTGATCTCTAATAAGTGAATTTGAGAGGCTGCTGGTAAATCTAATCCTGCACTCTGGTTGGTTTTTCATATGAGGGATGTAATGTTTCACTGTGCACCCATGCTGCTGATGGGGGCAGTTGTCCTCTGTCTGGTTTGGACTGGATACAGTTGGTTTTACTGTGTCTGGGACAGTAGGACTGCTTGATTCCTCCCCCGTGTCTGTGCCTGGCCCTGAGGAAGGTCCGATTCCCACTTTCCCTGAAATAACACTGTCCCATCTTTATGAAATTTAGACTTACAATCATTTGCCGAATGAAGTCCTCATTTCATGCAATGTGGACATAAGGTACGTGGTAAATCAGCGTTTGGTTTATGACTGACCTGTGTGGCAGTGGGTGCTACTGTTTGTAGAATCTCAGGGCACTGTCTGCAGGTATGATCCTGTTTGTCACAATTCAAACAAATAATAACATTTAATCTATCAGTGACATATTGGGATATAGCCTATGCTATAAGTACTGAAGTATGAGTATTCCAAGATTTTGGCATGTTTGAATATAAGTGGACAAGTCTTTCGTGTGTAGGACTGATGCCAAGGCTCTTTTATGGTCTTCATTACCATTGTCATATGCTAATTGATGAAGAATAATTTTAGCAGCCTCTTCATGAGAGACTTGGCTATGTATTGCTTCTTGTAGTCTAGCTATAAACTCTGTGTGTGTGTGTGTGTGTGTGTGTGTGTGTGTGTGTGTGTGTCTGTATGGCCTTGTAAATCTGGGATGCAAATCCATGTATGATGTAGCAGTATTTTACTTTGCATGAAAATAAGAGGCAGGGCATAGGCCTGAGCTTTTACATCAGCATATTTGTCTGTACCAGATAGCATTTCTAGTGCTATAGCCTGAATGTTTTCATCTTCTCTATTTTGGTTACTCTTTGCTATTTTGAAATCAGTGTCCTTAACTAATTCGAATTGTAAAACTTGTGCAAGTGAAAGACATGTGCGAGCTAGGTGGGTCACGCTGCCCAGCACCGTTTGAAAACCTTGAGTTATGTTGTTTAAACTGTAAGGGCGGATGCTGCAGGGAAAGAGACCCCAAGGACTCAGCTCGTAGTGAGGAGTAAAAAGTTTATTTCCATGCGCATGGGGTCCCCCAGGCAAACAAGTGCGGAGGGCCCCGAGGGGAATTTGTGCAGGGTTTTTAAGGGCACAAGTGGGAAGCAAGCAGGTTTACAGAAGCAGATCGCATTGGTTAATTTTGAACGGCGCAGGACTTGGCAGATGCTGATTCGAGGGGTCTGGGGCTGAGTAACCATGGAGACTGAGGGTCCTGGTCTGATCTCAGAGTGCCAGGTACAACTCGGTCTCGTTTGAACAGCACATTCCTTTACTTATCTTTATCTTTACAGAGGACAGAACATCTTGTGGTTAATGACTAGCAGATCCTGTCCTGCCGCGATATCTCAAGGAGGAATTAGGGAATGAAACATTCCTTACTGCTCTGTTCTATAGCTCGGGGGGGGGGGAGTTACATTACAAACGGGGAGTCGATTCTCTCATTCCCCCCTTTTTCTTGTGGATGACCTCTAATCTTAGAGGTATGTTGTAGCTAGGGGTTCATATTGTTGACCTATGACCATTACTTTGACCTGAGAAACTTGTCCCCTTATGAATTGGGTAATCCAGTTAATGAGGCAAGGGACAATGGCTAGGATTAGGATTAAGGTCACTAATGGTCCTATCAAGGGAAGGAGATAGGGGAGAATTCCATTTTACAATTTTTTAAAGGGGGCTCCCATACAAAGATCTTTAACAATTGTTTTTTTTTTTTTTTTTTGCTTACAAGGGGACCAAAGCCGCTGTGCAAGGTCGGCATCAATGTTATTAAAATCAAAACAAGCAAGCTAAAACAGTTCATGACCAGCATAATCTAACTATGTTTTAGTCAATTTTTAACTTTAAGGGTTACCAGTCTGTTGTGTAGTCCACTGAGTATGTCCCTCGTTGTCTGCTGTTTCCAGTGGCTTTACATGAGTGTAGTGAATCCGCGCAGTTTTTCCTGCTACCTTGATGGCAGTGGGGGTACTGAGCACCACGGTGAAAGGTCCTTCTCAGCGGGGTTCAAGGGAGTCACGGTGGTGACATCGAACCAAGGCTGGAGTCCTTGGGGCCTTGAGAGGCGTCTCTGAAGGCGGGTCCAGGTGTTTTTTGTCTAAACAGCTGGTGGATCCAGGCCAACACAGGTTGGAGTGTCTGCAGGGACTTAAGATCTCGATTAGTAATTTTAGCTAATTTGTCTTCTGACAATCCTGGAACCAATGGCGGGGGCCTCCCAAACATGGCTTTAAAGGGGGAAATTTTAGAAACATATGGGGTATATCTAGCTCTTAACAGTGCAAAGGGAAGAAGGCTCATCCAATTATCGCCAGTTTTTGAAAACAGCTTAGCTAAAATGTCCTTGAGACTTTGGTTCATACGTTCTACTTGCCCTGAGCTTTGTGGCTGATAGGCACAGTGGAGTTTTAATTAATCTTTAATGCCTGGGCTAACTTTTGGGTGACTCGGCATATGAAAGCCAGGCCATTATCGGACCCCATTGATAGTGGGAGGCCAAATCAAGGTATGATCTCATGCAATAGCCTTTTAATTACCGCTAAGGCTGACTCAGACTTAGTAGGGAAAGCCTCTACCCAGCCAGTAAAAATGTTTATTAATATCAAGAGATAGCGGTGTCCCTGTAAATTAAGTTTTACCATGTCCATGAAGTCTACTTTTTAATGTTCTCCTGGAACAATTTCTTGATGTTGGGTGGTCTCCAGCGCAGAGCTCTTGGCTGAGTTGACTAACAAGCACTGTGGGCATCTGGAGCTTGAAAAGGTGGTCAGTTTGTAGAGTTTTGGAATAAAATACTGAGTTCTGAACAATTCTGCAAGGTGAAACAGCTCCCGCCCTAGTGCCTCCAGTAACAGTACTTGTTTATCAGGTAACTGGTATCAGCCCCTTGGGGTGGGAGACTTTATTCCAAGTTGAGATGCCAACTGTAGGTCTTTCTTTGTGTAGACTAGTTCTGACAAGGTCAGAGGACTAGTATCAGAGCAGTTACTTTCTTGGTTGACCCCTCTGATGTGGTTGCTATTTTTCATCTCTGGTTGGGTGAGCCTTGTAAGGAATAGCAATCCATTGAGGCAGCCAGACAGCTGCCAGCAAATCTAGAATCTGTGGAGCATTTTTAGATGGCTTCCCCGTATATGTACAGTAGCAAAGGGATATCTTCAGTAAAAAAATGTTTACCCTCTTTTCCGTGGCTAGTTTTAGCCTCTCAGTCAAAGCAACAAGCTCCGCCTTTTGTGCAGAAGTGCCAGACTCTACCCGCTTAACCCAGAGTACCTCCTTTTCGGCTGTCACTGCTGCCCCGGCCACTCGTTTGCCGTTTTGGATGAAGCTGCTTTCATCGAACAGTTGTCGGCATTTCCCAAAAGCTGGTCAGTAAGATCAGCCTGTAGGTTCTGCTGCAGTTAGAGGATGTCAGCGCACTCATGGAGAGAGGTGTCCTTTGTTCCTCCGGATCATCATCAGGCATAAGGGTGGCTGGGTTTAAAGCTGAAGAAGTCTTGAATATCATTAACTCTGGGTCTAGAAGCAGGGCTTGACAGTAGAATTCTGGCATTTGAGAGCCCTTTTTTTAGGAGGGGTTTTGATAAGAGTCTCTAAACTGTGAGAGGTTACCACAGAAATCACTTGCCCAAAGCGTGTTTCTTCGCTTCCTTAAGTAACATTGTCACAGTAGCTAGTATTTTAAGGCAGGGGGCCATACTCCTGTTACTGGATCAAGTCTTTTGGAGAGGTAGGCTATAGGCCTCTTTCAAGGGCCAATGTCCTGAGTTAGGACTCTTTTGGCAATGTCCCTGAGTTTATCTATGAACAAGATGAAAGGCTTGGTAACGTCAGGGAGTCCCAGGGCTGGGGCCTCTGTCAAGGCCCGCTTGAGCTGTTGGAAGGCCTGTTTACATTTATCAGTCCAGTTCAGCGAATTTTGAGTTTCTCCCTTATGGGAGTCATATAGAGGCAAGCTTTTTAGTAAAATTTAGCCTACAGTATCCAACTGTCTCTAGAAAGTCTCGTCTGTTTTTTTTAAAGTTTTTTTCTCATAACACCTTGGCTATCTTTTTGTAAATTTTTTAGTTCTCAAAGACCTTTTTGTGCTATCTCTATTAACTGGCTGAGGGGCATTTCCTTAAACCTCTCAAACCTTTGTAATTTTTGTCTAATGTGGGGCCGACTGAGTTACAAAGAGAACAACTGGCGATACTGGGAAACCTCCTTACCTCTGGATGTCCAATCAGGGTGGCACAAAAGGAGAACATGGTTTTGGCATTCCGGATCAGAGAGCCGGCTTCATCTGGATGGCATACTGCTTTTTGTCCAAGGGTGTCACGTGGCAGGCCATCATTTTACTAAAATTATATTCTTAACAAAAAGGGCTTTTTCATAGGTAACAAAATTGTGCTGCATAATCTCCCAGATGTTTACAGTACATGCAAGAACTTATATCTTATCTCTAGTATCACCTATAATCTCATTTTAATGGAAACATTTTGCAGCAAAGTACAATCTTTTGAATACCTTTACCAAAACTGATCTAATACTGTCAAATTCTGAACACACTTACTTCTTGTCAAACCTGTTATTTGTAGTACTATAAACCAAGACAAATAAAATTCACATCCTCTTGAGCCTTCTACAACTTACAATAATACCTCTCAAACTAAGCTTTAATCTTTTTCCACATTCTGGCATAGCCAGACACCTTTACTTGAAGACCACTCTCTTTGTCCCTCTTTTTACTATTACCAGTCAATTACCTTTTCTCTCACTTCTCAGACAACATCAAAACTCTCAACAAAACCCTTGAAGTCACCTTTTAGTAGTCTAAAACATACTTATTTTATGTCTTTTTACCACATAAAAAGGTTGTATTTTAAAAACAAAACTGTAACCTTTTAACTGGCTCAAATATAGTACCGCCTGGTTTTTACTTGGCAAAGTTGACATGACTCTTAACAACCATAGATATATATATATATGTGCACATGTTTATATTTTCACCAGAGAGAAAAAAATACTCCTTTTAAAAGGCATGCCGAGGTTGCAAGCAATCAATTGAAGTCTTACATATTAAACAAGGCGCCACAACATTAAAGATACAAACAAAGGGAGCTTCTTGCACAGTTTGGTGAGCTAAAGGAAATAATTTTTTTATCATGAACCTTGAATCTAATAAGCCATATGGATCCTACAACAGAAATGGGCAACAAGCCCCTAAGTTAGTAACAAGTTTAAACAAGCAACCAAGGAGAGGGCGGAGGAAGGAAGGGTTTTACCCATGGTGGGGGCTCCTCCCTGATGTCCTGCCATACCAAGATGTAGGTGACCCAGTCGGGGTGGCCCTCTCGTCCAGGGCGGAAGATGATGTTCTTAACTGCTAAGATGAGGGGATGGTGGAAAGTCCCCTCCGGTGGCCAACCCACAGAGAATGTGGGCCACTCAGATGAGCAGAAAGTCCGCCATTTACTTTTTTTAACCTGTAAGGAGAGATTGTGAGCCCTCTCTCGAACCTCCGACCAATGGTCGAGGGTGAGGGACAATGGGGACGATGTTGTTTGCCCCATGGTGTTCTGAAGACAAAGAGTGGTTAGCGTACGCGCGACACAACAAATAACTGTTCACAACAGTCACAACACACAGGACAAACAGGCCGGCCACCTCACTCTCACGCATTAGTTTCACACCAAACGAGTCACCTTAGGGGGTGCCTCCAGATTGGCCTGGATGGACCACAGATTGGGAATGAAATTCCCCAGATTGGCCCAGATGGACCACAGATTGGGAATGAAATTCCCCAGATTGGCCCAGACGGACCACAGATTGGGAATGAAATTCCCCAGATTGGCCCAGATGGACCACAGATTGGGAATGAAATTCTCCAGACCGATAGGAAAATCCTATCGCAAACGGTGAGTCACGGAAAACCGTGTGGGGCATCCCCCGGTCACCAGAGAACAGAGAACAGATAACAAAAACAGGTAACAAAAATTGCCCCTAGATCGGAGCCGTTTGGCTCGGGGCGTAAAATACCGGTAGACTGATCCTCAGAGTAAAAATAAGAAGCGACCGGTCGTACTCACCCACCACAGAGCCGTTGAGGTCACCTCCCGTGAGACGTGCTATCTCGCTGGGGCCTCCATATGTAAGGGCGGACGCCGCAGGGAAAGAGACCCCAAGGACTCAGCTCGTAGTGAGGAGTAAAAAGTTTATTTCCATGCGCATGGGGTCCCCCAGGCAAACAAGTGCGGAGGGCCCCGAGGGGAATTTGTGCAGGGTTTTTAAGGGCACAAGTGGGAAGCAAGCAGGTTTACAGAAGCAGATCGCATTGGTTAATTTTGAACGGCGCAGGACTTGGCAGATGCTGATTCGAGGGGTCTGGGGCTGAGTAACCATGGAGACTGAGGGTCCTGGTCTGATCTCAGAGTGCCAGGTACAACTCGGTCTCGTTTGAACAGCACATTCCTTTACTTACCTTTATCTTTACAGAGGACAGAACATCTTGTGGTTAATGACTAGCAGATCCTGTCCTGCCGCGATATCTCAAGGAGGAATTAGGGAATGAAACATTCCTTACTGCTCTGTTCTATAGCTCGGGGGGGGGGAGTTACATTACAAACAGGGAGTCGATTCTCTCAAAACAACCTAGAGTATAAGTACCTTGAATCCTATTATCGAGGACTCTCTGTGAGTTCTTTGAGGAGTAGGAAATTAAAAGCAGTGTGTGTCCCATATTTTCTCGTGGGATTATCTGGATCATTTTCCTCAGATACTGGAAAATACACAGCCTGAGCACGGATCATGTCACGGTACCTGAGTTGTTTTGAGAGTGGGGAAGCAGGAGGTGTGCTGTGGTGTGTCTGTGGCAAGGGAGGGGGTGGAGCGGTAGGAACCACAGTAGCAGCCTCAGAGTTGGGTGTGGTGATTGAAGCCCTGTATGTAAATACATTGCAAAGATTTTGTATTTCTTGTTGAATATCTTGTTGAATGTCTTTGTGAATCTTGTAACAATGAACTCATTTGATTCTCTGCATTTTTAAAATGGGCTTTATTTATCTCTCTCTACTCCTTTGGAGGCACATTACCTTGGTGTTCTGAATTATTTGCTATTGTTACTTTGGGGCTCTTTTCTAGTTTAATTGTCTGAGCCATCAGTTGGTCTTTTGTAACGGAAATTTGATGTTGGTCCCTGTCTTTTCTTAAGTTAATTTGTAAGGACCTGAGAGCTCCTTTCACTAAGATTAAAGGTAGTTATAGTTTTAGGGTGGAGTTGTTTATTTTTTATTTTTTTGGCTTCTTGAAGGGTTTTATTTATGTTATCCCAAACTCTCATATCAAGTGAACCAGCTTTGGGGAAGGAAGGGTAGAACATAGGTATTTGTTGTAGCAGTCTAAAAACATTTTTTAGGTGGTACAGTTGAAAGAGTTTTGGCCCAGACAGGACACTGTAGCCCTTAAAGCCTTAGAGGCTGAACCAAGGAGCTCCTATCTCCCCCACCCCTAGGAATTTACCTGTGACTCCATCTTCCCTGCCCCTAGAAATTTACCTATGGCGCCAAACAAAGACCAGTGGGCTACTAGTGCATCCCTAATGCCCCCTTAGGTTCTACCCCAAACCTAGGTTACTTATATGCCCCCAACCATGTGTCTGCCAGAGAGAAAGCCAGACTCCAGAGGTCAGGGGGGTTTTGTTTTCTCTCTCTCTGCTTTCTCAGAATAAAGGCCTCTTTTGTTTTATACTTCTCATCTTTTGGATGCACAAACAGTAATGTTTGTGTCTTTCAATAATTTTATAGTCAATAAACTAAAGTCTTTTTCTTCTGTAGATAATGGGTATTTTTGGCCCACAGTTACCCTTCATGATTAGGAAACAAATGACTACTTGCAGCTGAGAAATATAATTAGGAAAATGCTCTGCTTACCTTGCAGCTTGTCACACAAGGTCCAGTGGGTTGTCTCCTGGATGGTTGGCTTTTGTGCTGTGAAGGTTGTGTGTTTGCCCCACATTGGGCAGCAAATATTGTAATCCCAAATAACGAGTTTAGTCATACAAGTATTATAATCCTCTTTTTAGTTTTGCTCACAATCTAAAAAGTTATATTTGTAATCTGATTGAGACATTATTGGAATCCCAGCAAGTTAATTCCAATCCACCACCACCCATGCAACCCACGGCAAAAGTAGAGATACCAAGACATATTCCAAATTTAGGGCAGCAAAGAGGTCCTAAATCCAATCCCATGAGGATGTGGGGACAAAGGCTGTGATCCTAGGCCTCTCCCAGAATTTATTATCTTGTGAAGAAGGGGGTGGCTCAGGGATGATTGACAGTGAGGATGGCAGGAATTAGGTGAGTAACTTGAGCTGGCTGGCCATCTGGGAGTAAGAGATATACAAAAGGGTCAATTTATATAATCTAATTAACATAGCAACTGAATTGTCTGAATTGTCTTTTTAAGTTTATTGGTAAAACGTAGGTATGTATAATGATCACATTCATCATGGGGAATTTGTACCTATACAAAATACATTTGATTTGTCTTCCCCCACACCTTGCCCTCCACTCCCTTCAGCCCCTCATCCCCTTATTTACAAAGCTCTGATTCCATTTGATCCTTTTCCCTCCTTTTTCTTTTCCCTTCTTCTCCCCCCCCCCCACTCTGTAGTGCCTCTTTCCTTTTGAAGGATTTTCCCCATAGCTTTCAGTTTCGTACACCAGTGACACAGTGCAGTGTTCACAGCTCAAAGCTGTCACTCTACAAAGGGGAACAAGACAAAGATGTCGCTATCACTACTCCTACTAAACATAGTTCCAGAAGCCCTAGGCAGAGCCACTGGACAGGAAGAGAAAGAAAAGGATTAATGATAGGAAAGGAAGAGGTTAAATTACATTATTTGCAGAGGACAGGATACTCTACACAGAAGACCCCAAAAACTCCACCAAAGTCAGTCATGTAGCCGGAAACCAAGTCAACACTCAAAAATCCACAGCCCCCTGCACACAGATAACTCACTGGGGGGAAGTTAGGGAAACAACACCCACTACTTGGAACTGAACCCAGCCTGTTCACAGTGAGAGTTCCCACTCCACCCCATTCCTTCAATTATTGTTTTATTTAGTTTTGCTTTGTTTTGAATTTCTCTTTACTGTAAGACAGGACCTTACTAAGTGCTTACTAAGTGGGCCTGGACTGGAACTTGCAAACCTGCTGCCTCAACTTCCCAGATTGCTGGGATTGCAAGTGTGTGCTCCTTTATCCACCTCAGCATTTTGTCAAATCCCCAAGATACAGGAAGTTTCCCAGCCCACACAACTCCAGCGACCATGATCTGCCACCAGGGGCCACTGGGGATAGGGCTGTGGGACAAGAAGTGGTTTCCTCTCACTGCTCAGGAGGAACAGTGATTGTGGCAGATGGCTTTTCTCTGGGCAGCTGTGGTGAGCGTGAAAGGAGGCACTGGACTTGGAGAGGCAGCAACTGCAGGATTCATTGGATCCTTTCTTATTCATTGTTCTGAGTCTTGTGGGTGTTGCATGCCGGGATAAAACTTGTTAAAAGCTAGGGCTTCAGCCTTGTAACCCCTGCCTCCCAAAGGCCCCAGGATGAAAAACAGGGCAAGACAATATCATTTTAAAAGAAGCACTTTTATTTTAGCTGGCCCAGTGACACAGTATAGATGGAATTTGCAAAGCTGTGCAACTGGGTCAGAATTTTGACAGATTTTTATAGCACATTAACTGAGTGATGTGACAGAGCAGGAATTAGGAAGGCCTTTGTTTCCCTTTGCTTGAGGTCAGAGACATTTTGCAGTTGGTGGTTATCCCCCCCCCCTTTTTTTTCTTAAGTTACAGCCCTTGGTCTGCTAATTCCAGGAACATTTGTTTCTCATAAAGCAAATAAAGGTTGACACAGCATCATTTGTGTCTCACAAAGGGAACAATGGTTAACACAGCAAACAGTTTACTAAAGTAATGACACATACAGGACAGTATGGTGACACCTCAGTTAATTTGTAACAAATTTCTAACAATGTGCTCGGTGCTCCATGTATATAGTTACTAGGGCAATAAGCATAGAGCATAACATCAGCCACCAGACCTTCCTTGGTGCTGTCCACCACAGAAGACTCTAAAACACACAAAGAGGAAAGCTTGTGGGTCCCATGCTGGGAGAAGCATTTGCTTAGGAGCAGGTGATGGCCTGCTGATTGCTGGAGCAGCTGTCAGCTGTGATGAAACCTGCAAGTGGATCAGGAACTCCAAGCAAAGTAAACCCTAAGTGATGGAGAACTACACGTCACAAACCAATGTCAAAAGACAGAATTTTGTGAGGAAAATGAAGAACGCCGCTCACCATGAACATAAGATCATTCACCACATTAGCGCTGGCTTCTGACCAGAAAGAGCAGGGGATGGCACTGTCCCTGGCATGTAGCTGCAGTGTGTGTCCAGGCAGGGGAAGGGCCTTCTGGCCTCCACTGTGGTGGGTCTAGGAAACCAGTGAGGTTGGAACGACCCTGCTGTCATCAGAGAACCAGGGCTGTTGGAGGTAGGTGTGTGTGTGTGTGTGTGTGTGTGTGTGTGCCCCCACACAAGGGAACATGTGTGCCTGGAGTGTGTCTGTTTATGTGGATGCTCTGTGTGGTTTGGTGTAAGGCCTTGAATCAATCTGTGTCTCTTTCTGTGTGTCTGTGTGTCTTTGTGTGTCTGCATGTCTGTGTCTGTGTACCTCTGTGTCTCTGCTGTGATTGTGGGTAGATGTCTGGGAGGATAGTCGTGGTATTTCAGTGTGTAAGTGTCACAGGTGCAGGACACCTTGGAAGGCTTGGTGGGGCTACTTCTTGGGTATGGATGAATCCCCCACCTCGGCTTCACATGTTAAAATTCAACCCCACTGTGCTGCTCTCTGGGGACAGAAACAATCTGACTGTGGTGACACAGGTGGCACCTTTGAGAAGTGACTAGCAGTAGAAGAGGCCACCAGGGTGTGGCACTGTGACTCAACCCTGGTGACTAACTAAGAAGAAGGAGAGAGGCCAGGTACACATAGGCACCCTGTCCCTTGCCATGTGATGCACCAGGACTCTGCCAGCAAGGGGACCCTCACCAGATGGGAGCCTTTTAACCTCCAGAACCAAAAGCCAAACCAAATCTCTTCTTCCTTACATGGCCTGCCTCAGGTATTTCATTACAGTAACTGTGTAACTCCAGACAGAGACAGGAGGAGACAGGTGGAGACCTTGTCCCATTCTCCCTCTGATCACCAAGGCCTCCCTCTATTTGTGAGTGACAGAGGCAAAGGCTCTGAGGAGAGGCAGTGATGAGAAGCAAAGGCTCCTGAGGAGCAGATGGGCAAGACAAGGGAAGGACAAGAACTCAGCAGGAGACACAGATGTGCCACATCTGGGGTATGGGTCAGTGTAGAGGTGGTGTGCAGGGTCAAGTCCTACCACGCTCTAGCTGTGGGGTACGAGGGAGGGACTGGTATAGTTCTCCATCAGTCACTACTGCCTGCCTCCCCTGGGTCAGCACCTAGGCAAGAGGGGCAAGGACCTCTGTCGCGGCCACTGTGCCTGCCCCTTCCCTGCCCCATCTGTCCATCTACCCTCTGAATAGAGCAGCTTGGCTCCTAGCTGGGAACAAAGTGCAGCCTTAGCTCTTTTACATGGGAATGTCCAGGCTGGTCCAGTGCCCAGGGTGTGACAGCCATGTCTTCCTCTTGACCCTAGGTCCCTGGAGTGGTGCCGGGCTCTGTTTGTCCAGGGGCGCCCACACTGGTGGGTGAGGAGGCAGCCATGGGGCTGCTGACCGGGGATACACTGTTCTCTGTGGCCGTGGCTGTGGTCATCTTCCTGTTCCTGGTGGACCTGATGTACTGGTGCCAACGCTGGGCCACTCGCTATCCCCAGGCTGGGCAACCTGCTGCAGGTGGACTTCCGGAACATGCTGGAGGGCTGCCGAAAGGTAAGGGAGCTGGTGTCACCCAGCAGCTATGATGGCAAGGACATGCACACACCAAAGCCTGCAACGGCTGGTGGGGAGCCCAGGCTGCACAGGGTGATGGGGCCCCAAGTGGGAAGGCTGCCATGGGGAGGATATTTCAGGCCCAGGGACACCCTGAGCTCTCTCAGGGTGCAGGGCCCAGAGTAGAGTGAGATGTGGCAGCAGGTTCTGGATCCAGTCGGATAGAGCAGAAGTTACACAGGCCCCAGCTCCCTTCTGATGACATCGGAGGAACAGTCCTTGGAATGAGGGGCAGAACCAGCATCCTGACCAGCATTTACCGGGCATACTCAGGTCAGGAGCAGGGTAGTGATGCTGTCAGTCCTGTGAAGCCGCAGCGCTGGGGTCTCTTGCACACTGTGTGAACTAGAATTTCCTCACCTGTGAACCTGAAGGCTCATAGGCATGGTGCCCTCTCTCCTGACAGGTTGGTAAGTGCTGGTCCATCTCATCCAAAGTGATCTCCTCTCCCATAGAGAAGGAAGCCTCCTGACACCTGATATGGACACCAGGTCTCTTCCTCATGCTGGGCACTGGGAGCCCCTATGGTGGGGCCTCTGAGGAGGATTTGCATGCAGGGGTGATGGGAAGAGGGCATTTCTGGGCAGGTTATTGCAGGAGGAAAGGGCTGGAGGTGCTTAGATATCAGACAGTTTATAGAGGTTTCAGTCTAGCTCCCAGGCAGAGTGGTACGGCAGCAGGCCAACACTTCATGCCAGTAGAAGACACCAAAACAATAAGAGCAAAAGTGGGGTAGGGGGAAGCAAGAATTTTTTCCTCCCTTATAATCTATGCAGGCTACCCTACCTTAGGGTAGGTATAGCACTCATGCCCACAATCTCAATACTAAACAATGAACCAATCTATCATTCTACACTCAGCTACCTCTAAAAAGCCCGACCCCCAAGACCACATGAGGCTTTGGTGGGACATTGAAAAACAGACTATAACATTGTGCCCCTGACCCCGCAAAGACTCATGGGCATCTCTTTATGCAAAAGGCATTTAGTACATCTCTAGTAGTTATCAAAGTCCAAACAGTTTCAGCATTCTAAAGAATCTTCTAATCCCAAGTCTCCCCTGAGATATAAGGCATACTCTTAGCTGAGTCCTTGTAGGAATTAAAAGAAACACCCAACATTCAATGTCACAACATAGACATTTTCATTCTAAAAGTTATAAACAGGGATAGAAAGAAATGGGATTGAAGCAAGTCCACAATCTAGCAGTCAAAGTGGAAGCCTTCTTAACCTCACTACTGTTGCATTTTGCATGCACCAAAAACCAGTGCCACATGGATGATACCAGAATCTGCTGCCAGCTGGAGCAGTAGTCAGGCTTCCTTCACTCTTGGCTGTAGGGTTTGAGTGCCTAGATAGCTAAACACTCTGAACCCAATTTTGAGGAACAGATTCTCTAGAGAACTGTACCATAGCTTTTCTCTGAAAACAAAGTCTTTCTGTTTTGCAGTTTTGAGGCTGCACAGGGTGGTGACTGGCTGCTTCCTGTGATGCCCTCAGGCCATCTTTTTTATTCTCCTGTTGCTTCTCAGCATTAAAGATCTTTGCTGTATCTTTGCAGTTCACAGCTTTAGTGGAGCTTCCTTTGGGACAAAACTCACAGCATTTTAAATCATTCTGCTTGACTCTTTCTTCTTCATGCTCAACATAAATCTGGCTAAAAGCCCCCAATGTAGCCATGCTGCCATCTCAAAAAATTAGACTCCCTTGACATTTCTTCTGCCACATTAATTAGTCCTCTGCCCTTAGTCTCAGTCTCAGGCAAAGTCTTTGGACATGAGCAAAATGCAGACAAACTTTTTCCCAAGCCATAACACACATGGTCTGGAATCAAACAACTAATGCATTCCTTCCCAGCAGAAACCTTCTGAGCCTGGCCTTTTCTAGTAGGATTTCTATGAAATTCCTTCTGGTCTTTGGAGCTTTGCCCAGAATTTCCCATACAGGACAGCTTAAGATGTTCTACCTCTTTTTCAGCCAAGATCACTGAACCTTTCCAATTTATTTCCACAAGCCATTCTCCAAGTCTTCTGAACCTCATGATCAGATATTCTCATAGCAATGACCCAACTTCTCTTATCCACTTTAGTTACTTTCTCTCACTGCTGAGACAAAACACATGTACCCAACATTAAAGGAGGATAAGTTTCTTTAGCTCACAATCTGTGGACGTTTCAGTCTATAATCAGCAGGCTCCAATTCAGGGTGGCATGGCTGAAGCACAAAAAGTTCATGGTGACATAAGACAACAGGAAAGGAGGTGGAAGCTTGTTTTCTTCCCTTATATTGTAGGAGCTACATGCCCTAGAGTAGATATAATTGTCTGTCATGATCCATATGGCTCTTGAGGTTCTTGAGGTGAAGGATAAGAGGATGAGAAAAAAAGAGGAGACAAAGCTTGGGTCAGGTGTAGCTCTTATCCTCCTGATGGGAGGAAAGGAACTGCTCAACCACTGTAGCACATTTATTTATATCCTCCCAAGAAGAATGTCAGTTTCAACCCTGCTGCCTAGCAACTTGTTTGCCTGGCTGGCATGGACCCCTTTACCTTCCTGCAGCTGGAGCAGCTTGTTAAGGTGGCTTGTTTTGGGTTCTCTGTGTCTTCAGGGCTGGCCTTGCTTGAGCCTCACACATGTGATCAATCTCAGTTTCAGTGGCTCCCTACAGGTTTCTCTTCAGCTCCTGTAAGTCTTTTGCCTTTTAACCACTCACATTATTACCTGGTTACATTTGCAGTAAATTGGAGGAGGTGAAGTTACTGTCTTGAGTCACCTCTGTCTCACACTCCTCAAGGTCAGGCAAGCTCTGCATCCCGTTTACTTTTCCATCCCCTCGGCGTCTTACCTGACCCCACATGGAACAGCATCAGCAGACACTGGCTGAACGAGTGGATAACCAAATGACACTCAGATGTTGTTAGGTTCTGTTCCCATTTTTGAATCAGAAGGTATGCTTCTGGCATTATGCAATAAGACTGAATCTTAAACACCCCTGTCTAGGGGTTCGACAATGCAGGCCTATGGTGGTCTCTGGGAAAACCACATTGTTGGGGGACATTATAATTCCCTAGGAGCAGTGAGGCCACACCCAAGTCAGGTGCCCTGGGTCTCTACAGGACAGAGTGGGGCACCATGCAGCTGCCCAGTCAGTGGCGGAATGGAGCCATGGAGCTGCTGCCTCTGACAGGGTGCTCTCCAGCCCCTCTGGGGTGGGTGACAGTCTGCTCTGGCTAAGGCTGAAGTGGCTGCCCTGTCATAAAGCCCCTAAGACATGATGTCACACACAGACAGCATTGTCTGCAGCAGGTGGGGCCTCCCCTGTGACTCCCAGGCACAGCTGGGCTCCTTGTTCTTCTCAGGCTTGGTCCTGGAGCCGAGGAGAAGCAGGTAGGCCGCCGGGACCTTGGCACAGCCACAGGATTCTCTGCAAATCACCAAAACCTTCTAGGCTGTGTACCTGGTAAGTAAACCATAGCACCGCAGGTTAGACTGACCTTGTGTGCCAAGCAGCCCTTCCTGCACCTCGTGCCCTTCTGTTCTCTCCCGTAACACATGTCCTCCTTTCCTTCCACAAACTTCCCTCAGAGCCCAGCTTCGTTCACACCAAGGTATCAGTGACAAATGGTGGGAAGGGACAGCAGCCATGTGGCCCCTGATTTGCCTTGTTGATGGGCTCCTGCATGAGACCTGTTTGTAGGAGTTTGACAGTGCAGGCCCGCTGCAGTCTCCAAGAAAACACCCTTGTTGGGGGATAGTATAATGTCCCGAGAGCAGTGAGGTGGAGCTCAGGGAAGCTGGCCTGCATTTAGTGGAGAAGGCCACTTGGGTCAGAGGACCAGGTGTTCAAAGGCCCAGAGCTGAGAGCAGCCACAGTGGAAGTTGAGCTTTGTTGTTCCCAGCCCCAGGGAGGTATGATAAGCAGCCTGAGAGAGGCTTACTGTGCCAGAAGGGGTGCTTGGGAGGGCCTGGAGCAAATGGAAGTCTGCTCCAGTGAGCACAAGGGGTCAGGCAGGGCCAGAGAAGGTGTTTTTAAAGGAGCAGGGAGGAGCTGTGGTGCCCAGGAGAGAGAAGAGGGCAGAGGCCAGGAAAGGGCGTGCTGGGCTCAGTGACCTTGGGAGAGAGGCTTACGGGGCTGGAAACACTGCAGCAGGTTGCAGAATGAAGGAGGGGAAGGCAGTGAGAACACCAGTATAGACCGCTCTTTGATCCAGGATACAGCTTGGTGGCACAGTGCCTGCCTGGCATGCTCGAGGCCCTGAGTCTGATTCCCAGTACCAAAAACAAAAAATACAGTATAGACAGCTCTTGTGACAGCCAGGGGACATTAGGACAGTCGCTGAAGTAGGGATGTCGGTTCAAGAGAGAGAGGCTATTCTTTCTCCATGGGACAGAGTTGCGATGTGTTTAAGTGTTAATGGAAGGACCTGAAAAGAAGGAAAAGCATAATGTGCAGGTACCGGGAGGACGAGAGGGAGGGGTGCAGAGTAGGGCTCACTTGGAGAGGGTGGCGGCTGCTCCAGAGAGACAGGAGGGGACCTGAAGGCAGCAGAGGACTGGGTGGCTTTAGAAGCAGCAAATCAAAGGAGCATCACCTGGTGGTGCTTTGCATTGTGCTGCAGAAGGTGAGGATGGTGGTGGGGGTGATTTCAAGGGGCTGGAGATTTAGCTCAGCGGCATAAGCACCTGCCTTGCAAGCAGACAGTCATGAGTTCGATCCCCGGTACCGATAAAAAGGAAAAAGACAAAAAAAAAAAAAAAAAAAAAAGAGTCTGAAACTGTCCCTATGGAGGTTGGGGCGCTGACTTGGGAGACTGGGGCTCCTTGGGCTGTGCAGAGGGTCCGCCTCCCATTGGAGACTTGACTTTACAATGATGTCAGTCCGGGTAGACTTCAAATATGCATGGTAGGATTTCAGACAAAATGGCATCTCGAGGAGGCTAGGAAATCTTTGCCACTCCCAAGATTATTTTTATATGCTGCATGAGATAGAAAACACTTCAAAGGTTTGGCAGTCTTATATCCTACTACAATTGGCCCCCTGCACCTGGGGACATTTTGTCCCAGTGTTCAATAGAGTCTGCCTTTGCTTGAGTCCCATCCCATCCCCTTTTCTTCATCATGATCTGCTGGTCCAACCCCTCCAACTCTGATGACACTGAAACTGGCTGCTCTGAGGACTGAGAGCTTGGGAGAAATTCCCGAGCATTCTCCAGACTGGTAGTGAGACTTCCTCCAGCTGTGACCAGTGGCTGTCCCTTGGCTGAACTCTGGGTCCCGACTGCCTTGGACCCAGTCATCACTCCTGCCTGCCCCGAGGTGGGGAAGCACTGGGAAACCCCGGCCCGCAGAACACTGACTGTTGTTCATCTTTTTTTTTTCTCTAGACTAAAAATGCTGTTTGGTCTATGCTGCCAAAGAGAGGGGTAACGTTTATAGGAGCCCTGTTACCTTGTCCCTAAATGAACAAAAAGGGCCCCTACCTCGACCTGAGAGGGAGGAGAAGATGGGGTTCTCTGTCACTCTTCACCTGAATGCTGTAATGCATCTAGGATTTGAGGCTAAGGGAAAAAGGAAGTGGAGCTCAGGGAGGAGGCCCGGGTGGGTGTTCAGGTGTGTGTGTGTGTGTGTGTGTGTGTGTGTGTGTGTGTGTATTGCAGGGAGCCACCATCCTGACAGTACCAAGATGCTCTGTGGTCCCAAAGGAGGGATCTCAGAAGAGTAGCCTGGGCCATGGGATACTATTTCTAGTTTCAGGTTGGGAGGAACGGGAGAAGAGCAAATTCTGCATGAAATGGATCTACCCCTGCCTTCTGGCCAGGGTGGCCCTCTCTGTGTATGTGTGTGTGTGGTTGGGGAGGACACAGAGTCAGTCACAGATGGAAAGAGGAGAGGGCGCCAGGGTTCCTGCATGCCCTAGGCTGAAAGTCTGGTATTCAAAGGCTAAGAAGAGGCAAAGAACCATGCCTGCCCATCAGTCGCAGCTGAGATTTGCCTCTGGGCCAACCCTGGTAGAGTGGGTTCTGGGGTCCTGTAGGGGGAGGAAAGCCAGTGCCCACCAGCAAGGGCCAGGGACTTCCCCCCAAGTCCCTCTCCCACCAACGCTCTCTTTTCCAGACTCTTCAAGTTCCTGTATATAGTACACATCTTCATTCTTGCAGGTGAGGGGCCGGGTGCTAGGTGGGCAGAGCCTGGGAAACTGGTCCCCACCTCAGGGTCCCCCTGCAGCAGCAAACTTCAAAGCACCCCGGATTTGGAGGCAGATTTATTTATCATTGGACAGGCACTGCCAGTTCTTCCTTAAAATGTCAGGCCCTGAGGCCCAGGGAGGGAGGTTTTTATGGGGTTGGTTGCAGAAAGGGAGTACAGAGGCAGAGTACCTGGCTGTCACAGTGCATCACAGTGGCCAGCTATGCATCACAGTGACCAGTGGTTGCTAGGAAACAGAAGTAACAGGAACTGTTATCTAGTAACTAGCAGACTGGCTGGGGGGCATTTTCTGCTACAATCCCAGTCTCCTGCTGCCCAGTGGGGCTCACTCCCTCTTACTCAGGCTGCTGTATACCTGGCTTCCATAAGGGTCCCGTCCTACTGTTCAAGGCCCAGGCTACCTTCTTTATCCCTTTGTTCCATCTGCACTTTCAAAGTGAACCTGAGATCTGAACGCTAAATCAAACACTCAAATCCATTCTGTCCCATCCCCAAAACACATATGCCCAAGCCCACACAACCTAATATCCTACACCAGTGATCTTCATAGTATGCTATTGTGCCTTTGGAAAAACTACATATCTTTCTGGGTATGGTGGCATGCACCTCTAATCCCAACTCTCTGGAGGCTGAGGAAAGAGGACTGCTATGAGCTCAAGGCCAGCCTGGACTCCATAGTGAGTTCAAGACTAGCCTGAACTATATAGTGAGACCCTGTCTCAGAAGAACAAACCAAAAAAGAAGAAAAAAAAAAAACCCCAGAACAACTATATATCTCTTCACACATTTTAGTCCCTTTTGTCACAAGTTTAAGCAGTTTAAAAGCATATGGTTTCTGTGTGTTGTCAGTGGTGAAGTTGGAACATCAAGTTATTTGAAAATAAAGCAATATCAGTCTTGTAAATGTTTTAACAAGTCTCTCCATCCTGCAGGAGCAGTGTATTTCTACTTCGAGAAGTCTGTAGAGAAAATAGCCTCCGACGTAGTGGGGGAGTCAGCACACGTAAGTACCTCTGGAAGTGAGACCTGGAGGTGGGCGTGGTCTCACCTGAGCCTGAACAGGGGCTTGCTCCTCAGCCATGGTCAGCCATCTGCGCATACCAAGATCGTGTAGGACTGCAGAGGCCACCTCCAAAGCACCTCTCTGTGGCGCTCTACTAGAATTACATCATCACTTTTGGAGTTTTAAATACTTTATTTTTAATATTTTATTAATGTCTATTCTACAAAATCTTGCGCCTTAACATGGTATTGCCATACCTGTGTATAACATCTTGATCACACCCATCTTCTGCTGGGGGTTTAGCTCAGCGGTGTAAGTGCCTGCTTGGCAAACACAAGGCTGTGAGTTTGATCCCTAGCACCACCCCCCAAAAGAATGCATATTCATCTTCCCTATAACCCTTATACTCCCTCCCTTTATCCCCCCCCCCGTTTGTTTTTAAGATTCCACACACTAGGGAAAATGTAATTTTTATGTTTCTGAATGTGGTTTATTTTGGTTAACATCTCCATTTCCCTGCAAATGATGTAATTTGTTGTTCTTCATAGCTGAATAATATGTGTGTATATATATACATTTTTCACATTTTCTGTTCATTCTTTGATGGGCACCTAGACTGGTTTCACATTTTGGTTGAATTGTGAATTGTGTTGTAATAAACGTGGGTATGCACGCATCTTTTTAATTCCTTAAGGTATATACCAAGAAATGGTACAGTTGGGTCACATGATACACAGTTCTATTTTTAGATTTTTGGAGGAACATCTATACCTGCAGTGATTGTACTAATTTATATACCCACCAGTGTTCCTTTCTTCTCACTGGCATTTATTGTTTTCTTATTTTCTTGATGATTGCCTTTCTGGATTGAGATGGACTCTCAATGTAATTTGAATTTGCCTTTCCCTACTGACTTAAAGATTCAACTTCCTTCCCTCTTGGAACCACCTTTTCCATATCCCAGAGATTCTGATATATGGCATTTCCATTCTCATTCTAGGAATTTTAAAAATCTACCCTTATTCTAGGAACTTTAAAAAAGTACCCTCTTGATATCTTTAATGACCAATGGGTCATTCAAAACGAGGTGAACTGTTGCGGGGTGGGCAGCACATGCCTGTGATTCTAGCACTCCGGCAGGACAAGGCAGGAGAACCTCGAGTTTGAGCCTAGCCTGAGCAACTTAGTGACTTAGGGGGACCCTGTCTCAAAGTGAAAACTAAAAAAGGGGTAGGGATATGGCTTAGTGCAAAGGTCCTGGGTTTAATCACCAGTATCACACCAAATAATGAGTTGTGCAGTCTTCCCCTATATAATTTCTGTAGTCCTCTGTTAATTTCTAGTTCTACTCCGTTATAGTCTAGTAAGATGCAAGAAGTTATTTCATTTTTTTGTATTTTAGACTTGCTTTAAGATCTAAAATATGATATATTTTAAAGAAAGTTCCATGAACTCCTGAGAAGTGTATTCTGTAGTTACTGGATGGAATACTGTCAAATATTAAGTTCTCCTGACGTATTGTGTAACTCTGACACTTGATTATTTAGATGACCTATCTGTTGGTGCCAGTAGAATACTGGAGTCACTCACTGCTAGGGTCTTACATGTCCCTTTATGTCAAGTACTGCTCGTTTTATGAAGCTGGGTACACTATGTTTGGTGCATATTTACGTACAATGTAGTATCTTTTTAGTGGATTTTTATCAATAGGTACTGGCCCTCTTGTTTTTTTCTGATGAGTTTTGTCTTGCAGTCTGCTTTGTTGGGTATGAATGAAACTTTTTTTCTACTTTCAGGTTCCAATTACATGAAATATTATTCTTTGTCCTTTCAGTTTGTGTATGTCTTTGCTGGTGAGGTGTGTTTCTTGCAGGCAACAAGTGCTGTTTTTTTTTTTTTTTAATCCAATCTGTAAGTCTGTGGCTTATTTGGAGAATTATACTAATTTCTGTCATTGTGTTGTTTTTCTAATGTTCCTTTCCCAATTCTAAATAGCTTATATACTCTTCCTTTTCTGTGTATAAGGTTCTTTTAAAATATCTTTTATAATGCAAGCTTGGTGGCCATGAATTTCTTTATTTTATGCTTACCTTTGAAGGTCTTTATTTTTCCTTCAGTTTTGAAGGATAGCTTTGCTGGATATAGTAATCTTGTTTAAGAAATTGTTTCTTTGGGGGCTTTCAATAAATCTTTCAATGGCTTTTTACCTTTAGAATTTATGCAGAACAGTCTTCTGTTATTTTCATGAGTTTGGCTTTTTAAGTAGCTGAATATCTCCTTTTTGCAGTTCTCAATATTTTTTCCTTGTTCTGTATTCTTGGCATTTTAACTATGATGTGAGGAGGTTCTTTTCTAATCATGTCTGTTTGGGGTTCTTAATGCCTCCTGAACCTGGATTTGGGAGCATTTTTGTAATTATTTCATGAAACACACTTTACATGTCAATAGTGCAAACCTCACTCAGTTCCCTCTTCTATACCTGAAATTTCTAAGTGTGCTGTTCTAATCATATCTCCAAATTCTTGGATATTTTGCCCATAATTTCTAATTTTTTATCAGTGATTGAGTGAGGTAACTCATTAATTTGATCTGCAAACCCTGAAATTCTGTCTTTTGAGGCATTCTATTGGTGAGGCTTTGCAATGAGTTTTTAAAATTTGAATTATTGTGCTTTACATATATCAAAGATTTCCATTTGATTCTTCAGAATCTCTCTTTGTTGAATTACTTCTTCATATTCTTCATGGTATTCCTTAATTCATGCTTGTGTTTCTGTTTTAAAATTTGTGCATCTTTAGGAGATGAATATTGCTTCCACTTTTATGTGAGGGTCTTTTTAGTGACCAGCCTTCTTTTGAAGGCTTTTTATCTCCAGTACAGCACAAAGAGGTGAAAACAAACTGCAATAACAATGACAGGATTTGAAATACAGTAAAAACCAACTGAAAGCAAAAACAGTACCACTATAACAATAGAAATCAGAAATAATAATATAAATTAAAAGGCTAAATTAATTAGTATTAAAAATATTTACAATGAAAAAGTATTTATAATAGATGGCCATGATGGAACATACCTGTGAGCCTAGTACTTGGGAAGCTGAGGCAGAAAGACTGCCACAAATCTGAGGCCACGCTGGGCTACATAGTAATTTTGAAGTCAGCCTGACCTACATAGTGGAACCCTGTCAAAAAAAAAAAAAAAAAAAAACAAACAAACCCAGCAATAGTAAATTAACACTAATAAAATCAAAGGTAGTGCAGAATTGGAAAAAAGGAAGAAGCAGCAAAATAAAAGACAAAGAAAGATGAGAGAGAAGCAGGAAATAGATTATGAAATTCAATTAAAGAATAAAAAAAGTAATACCAAATAGATAAAAATAAAGAAAAGAAAAAGAAGGCAAGAAAAAGGTGTGTGTGGGAGGACAAAATGGAATCTGCAATTGACCCTGAATGCTGGGAGAAAAATCATTGGTGGTGGTTTTTGAGGATTTTTAAAAGACCCTCCTGTTTCATAAGTGCAGTTTTGTCTCTCAAGATGTCAGTTACGGGTACACAGAGGTTCCCTAACTATCTGGTGGTCTTTCAATGGTTTCCGGGGAGGCATCAACAGACCCCACCTCAGCCTTCCCTCTCCGCTTGTCATGCAGCCCATGGGGAAGACCTTACGGCCAGTGTGGGGGATGATGATGGAGAAGTGCTACCCTGAAACCATGCAGGTGGGTGAGGGCTGGGCACACCTCTCTCCCTGGAGGAGGGTGGCTGTCCTGGGCACTCGTGATAGGCACAGCAAGGTTCCTGCATCTGGAGAGGACAAGACAGAGGAATCCCAGTCACTTGTGGTTGTGTCACCTCTCCATCTCCCCTTGCAGAGACGCAAAGTCAGGAGTGGGAAGAAGCAAGCCTCCGGGGTAAGTGAGGCCTGCTGTGGCAGGATGGCCTTGCTCTTCTGACCAGGGCTTCATTCAATTCCATGGCTCCTGGGGACACTCACTGACTGACCACAGCTCCAGGGAAGAGCAAAGAGCTCTGATCACTGAGGGTGCAAGTAGCAGCAGTGGGGTGTCCCAAAGCCCTGCTGCCCATATTTTGCCCTCGTGCCTCTCCCTGCAGGCCATAAGCCCCAGGGCAACAGGAAAATGGAATCATTCTGCCCCCAAGGAGGAATCCGACATCTCCGCTCAGGAAGCACAGGTGAGGTCCACAGGGGAGGAAGCCACTGGACCTGTTCTGACAGAGGAAGGATGGCAGAGACCCCAGGCTGGTCAGTGAGGGTGGTCTGAAGCCCCAGCCTCCCTGGAAACCGTGAAACATGTGGGGTGGTGGTGGGGGGGGCCTCAGCCCAACCCCAGGAGCGCTGGCTCAGGCTGTCATCCCAATGGAGCTGGAAGGCAGCTGACCTGGTATGAGGAGTAGGTCTAAATCCTGGCCTTTCTTGACCTCTCATGGAGGAAGGCCTGCTTCCCTGTCTGCACAACATAGAACTGGCCCCATCTTACTGCTGTGTCCTGCTTGTTCCCTTACAGGAAATGAAAACGGACCATCAGGAAGTCACTGAATATCCATCTGGTAAGACTGCTGGCCCAGCCCTCTGCAAAGGGAAGTCCTCCCCCCATCTCAGATACCAGCATCCCCTCCTAGCCCTTCTTGGGCTGCAGTAGCCAGTTGATTTGACTGTCTTTAGTAATCTTTAGAGGCTCTGCCTCCTCTCTGGGGTTGCTGGAACTCGGCTTCTCCCCCAGCCAGCCACACATAGGTGACTGACTGTCCCAGCATCCAGAGGGCATTTGGGCCTGGTAAAGGTTCCTTCCAGCAAGAGACCCACAAGCCTTACCTGCTTGTGTGTTTCAGGGCCTTCTGTGATGGAGAGCAAGGAGGAAAGGCTGTGGGGATGGGGCCCCCAGCTCCTGAGAAAGTTCTGGCCCAGCTGGTTTCTAACCTCTGACACCCCCACGTTGCAGAGCCATGAATGAGAAGGGAGCTAATAAACCCTCGAGTTCCTGCTCCTTCCAGTCCAGTGCCTCCCTTCAGGGGCCCCACAGCTGCTCAAACAAACCTCATCTGCCTGCATCCATAGGTTCGCTTGACAGCTCTAGGGACCCTGCTCCCTGCTCCAGACCTGTCCCCATAGTGGACACTCTGCAGTGGCCAGCACAAGCCCTGGTGATCCTCTGACTCAGTCCCAGGTGGCAGACCACAGCCCAGTGGAATGCAGACTGGGGAGCTCCCTGTCCCGATGACACTTACTAAAGTGGCCATAGAGACCCCAGTTGGGACACTACAGGGTGCCCTGGGAGCAGTGGCCATGGGTTGCTTCTGCTGTGAGTGTGTGGAGTTTTCTGTCCCAGACTGTTTCATGCACAGCGAAGCAGATGGTCCTTCTCACTCCTGGGTCTCCATGCCCAGTTCACAACAGCCACTGCCAAATGGGGACAGAGGCGGAAGAAAGCAGTTCTTGCCCTTCATCGGACAGACTCCAGGCCAACAAGGATCGAGGCCCAGGAGGCAGGAGGAGGAAGTCAGGGGTTTTCACCACCTGGCACAGACTTCTCAGTGGCGAAAGGGGCAACAGAGGCCCAGGTTGGAGGGGATGACCCCAGGGCTGTGCAGTGCATCACGGAGTGAAGCCTAGGAGCAGGGTCTCCACCTCTCTGCAGCCATGTCACCTACTTCTCTGCTGCGTCACTGTCACACAGGTCCCACACAGGCTGAGCCTTCTCCCTGGGACCCCACAGGCTTATCCCTGACCACTTAGAAGGTTGAACCCTAGTCTGCACATCTGACAATTGTCCTCCGACTCCAGCTGGGCCTGAGAAGCAGCTCCACACTGCAAGGGGCCAGGGAAGGAGCGTGATCCTGCCTTCTAGTGACGCAGGGAGGCTGCTGTCCTGGGTTCCCCCTAGGCCTTCCCATGAAACTTGCGGCATCAGGCCTCCAGCTGCACCCACCCAGGTACCCCGGGCCTGCTTGGAGGCCTGCTGAACTAGGTTTCTGGGTGCTAGAACTGCTAGAACCTGTGGGGTCTCCCTCACTGGCTAGGTAGACTTGGGCGTGTGTGTGTGGGGGGGGGTGGGGGGTAGAGGGTGAAGCTGCCGTCCTGAGAAGCCATGTGCAACCCTCCCTCGGGGCCCTGCAGGGAGGTAATACAAGGGGTAAAACTGACGTGCAAGCCTGTGTAATGGGCAGACCAGACGGAGGCAGGGAAGAACAAAAATGAGACTTGTTGTTTTAATTTTTTGATCACATGCAAATGAGGCACCAGCCCAACAGATTGCCAAGCTAGTGTTCTACAGTCACTGGTACAGTTCTGTTTTTCTCCTGGTACTGGGAGTTTATCATCTACTTTGGCCAGTGCCTAATCTTTGTCTCCTTTGCTTTGTAAACAATCTATGGGATTACAAAAAAAGCAAACAATTATATTACTGCAGTAACTTCTGAAGTGTCAGTGCTTTTTTAGAGTTAACATAGCAGATTTTATCTGACTGTCCTCTTCCCTTTTTGTTACGGGAGATCGAACTTATAACCGCGCCCTTGCCAGGAAGGTGCTTATGCCACTGAGCTAAATCCCCAGCCTGCTTTGTCTTTTATTTAGAAACCCTTTTAAGCATGCGACTATCATGAAGCTACAAGCCCTAACCTGGAAAAGAGACCAGTTTTACCTTTTTTTTTTTCTCAGTAAAGAAGAGATGAAGTAGGGAGCAGAAGAGGCCCTGGGGAGGCTGCTGAGGCCCCACGATGGCACGGGGACCCGCAAGTTGCCAGGGTAGAGCTGCTAAAAGGGCTCATTGTACATCTGGTCTCTGCTGGCCACAAGTGCAGGGCCTTGGTGCCACCTCTAACGGTGCAGTGCGCAGAGCTGGTAGGGGGATGGGCTCTTCAGGATGGCAAAGGGGGCAGAGTCGCTGGGCCGGGGCTGCCCCTCAGGCACCGAGAAGCTGAAGCGCTGCAGCAGGCAGGTGAAGAACAGGAAGAGCTCCATGCGGGCCAGGGGCTCCCCGAGGCATGTGCGGGGACCTGTGGGTGTGATGGCGCTCAGTCAGACCGCAGCCTGGGCACCTCCCCAGCCAGGCACCCTGAAAAGGGCACAGGGACCGGGTACCCAAGAAGCAGGCACCTGCTGAGAATGGCATGAAGGCCTCGGGCTTCACAAAGCGGCCCTCAGCATCCAGGAAGTGTGCAGGGTGGAATTTGAGGGGCTTCTCCCAGGCGGTCTCATCCTTCAACACCGATGACAGGTTGGTGATGAGTGTGGTCCCCTGGCAGGAGATGCACAGCATGAAAGTGGACTAAGGTGGGGACACAGCTCGTGCTGTCACTCAGTATGCACAAGCACACACTCACTACCTGCTCACACCTGGAGCCTTCAATTAACCATGAGCCCCAGAAGCTTCTCAGTGCCCTCTCGGATCCCATAGCAGGGCCTGGTCACAGGGCTCCCATGGGTGCTCACGCTGTCATCTGTCTTTGCGTGTGCTGTCTCCTCCAACACCATATGACTTGTTTTAGCCTTTATTTCACCACTCCGGAGACTCAGTGGGGTCAGGGAGGCACTGTGTACTCAGTGGTGCACCCATGGCAGCACCAAGGGAATCCAGGATCTGATGGCTTGGGCACTGCCCAGCCTCACCTAGTAGTGGCTACCCTGGAGAAAGAGGGCCCCAGGCCTACCTTGGGGATGAGGAAGCCCTGCACCTCAGTGTCCCGGGATGTCATGTGGGGAAAACCTAGTGGAGCGATGTCCGCAAAGCGCTGCACCTCGTGAATCACGGCGTTGGTGAAGGGCATGCGGGCCTGGTCCGCCATCTCTGGGGGACGCCCCTGGCCTATTACTTCATCAATCTCCTGTTGCACACAGCCTGCACAGACAAGGGTTCCCACGGCAGGTCAGTCCCAGAAGTAGTGCCCTGACCCTGCCCACCCCTGTGTTAAAGGCTGTGTCCTCACACAGAAACTGACGACGCCTATGCTTGGAGCAGGGATCCCAACTCAACTCAGGAGCCCTGCACTACCCTTCCTCATTCTCCCACCAGCCCCAGCTGGGCTCACGCTGCACATCCGGGTTCAGGATCATGAGCAGCAGGGCCCAGGCCAGCGTGGTCGAAGTGGTCACCATCCCTGCTGTGAAAAGGTCAGCCACAACCAGGCGCAGGTTTGCATCACTGAAGCTGCTCTTGGGGTTCCCCTTGGCCTGGGCCAGGTAGAGAGGGTGGGCTCAGGAGGAAGAGGAAGGAGCCCCAAAATGTCCCCGGTTCTGCATCCCTCAGCCCAGATGCTGGGTCACTGGGAGATGCCCAGGCCCCACTGGCCTCACAGGACTCCCTCCCTCCCCCCCAGCTCAGACCCCCAGTCCCTCCTCTTACAGCTGCCCCTCACCTTCTCCATCTCACTCAGGAAGGTATCAGTCAGGTCTCGGGGGGGCTGGGCTGGGTCCCAGCTCATCCGGTGCTCGGTCAGCAGCTCATCCAGCAGATCCATGAAGGCCTTCTGCCCAGGGAAGACCTTGTCTGGCAGCCCTGGGATGCGCAGGAGAATGGGGACTGCGTTCAGCACCTGTGACAACACAAGAGGGGGCCTGGATATCTCCTAAGTGCTCACGGGAGCAGCCTCAGGTCTCACCCTCCTCAGGTAGGGGAGCAGGGGCCTGCCTGGGCCAGTAGTGGCCACTCCCTGCCTGCCTGCTCCTAGCTTGGGCTGCCACATGTGACACTCCACCACGGAAATCTAAGCTTGTGTGACTCCCAGTGTGGACTGAAGGTGCTGACTCCGCCTTATCTGGAACACAGAAGACAGCCTGCCTGTCTCATGACTGTCGTCTGCCATCTGCCATCTCCAGCCTTTTCCTCCTGTGGTAGCCTGTCCAGCAATGCCCTCCGCCCATTGCCCCTGCATGCGAATCCTCCTCAGAGGTCCCACCTCAGGGGGCCCCCTGCCCAGCACCTGGGGCACGATGCCGGACTCTTCCTTCATGGTGTCCTCTAGCAGCCTCAGCAGCTGGTTGAGGCGCAGGTCCTCGTACTCAAAGCGGTGTGCATAGATGAGCAAAGCGATCACATTGCATGTGGCTTTGTTCAGGAATGCATTGGGGCTAAAGGGGCGTCCTGAGAACGGGATGTGCATTAGGAAGGGGCAGAGTTCCAGTTACAGTCTGCCTCTCCTCCTCCCCGCCCCTTCCTATGACACCTCCTCGTTCCCCAGGGCCCATCACCTACCATCCTGGGAGGCAAAGGCGGCACAGAGGCAGGCGGCCTCCTCGGTCACCCACTGCTCCAGCGACTTCTTCCCCAGGCCGAAGTTGCGCAGGGTGGACACAGAGAAGCGCCTCAGTTCACGCCAGGTGAGCCCGTAGTGCGCCAGGATCACCCCTAAGGACAGGTGGGCACTGGGGCTCGAGACTTCTGCCCGACCACACACTTCCTCGTCCACCCCTCCCTGTCGCAGCCTGGGGTCCCTTTGAACCACCTCTATCACCTGCATTCTCTGGCTTTTCCTCACGCCGCATCGCTGTCTGCCCCCATCAGACCCTGTACAGCCTGTGACCACTGCTTCCCAGTCCCTGATCCTCCCCACCCCTGCTTCTCTCTCTGTCGCTGCCTTCATTTACCACGAGAGTGCTGCCCAATGCCCACGTGCTCATAGATGGGCATTGGTGGCCGGTCAGCAGTGTCCTCACTGTGGTTCACCAGCGCCTCCCGCACGGCCACCAGCCCGTTGAGAATGACCACATGCTTCCAGGCCAGCTGCAGGCTGAACACATCTCCGAAGCGGCCCCGCAGCTGCAGGCAAAAGGTCAGAGCGTCTGTGAAGCTGGGGCTGGACCCTGCAGAGCTGCTGGTCTTTACCTCATCAAACGAGGCTTGGGAAAGCGAAGAGAAAACCAGGCATGAGGAATAGACCCAGTGTCCAAATCAGGAGTCAGGAGGCCAGGGCTCGCGTCCTTTATGGGAGAGGAGCTCACTTTGGATGAGACTGACCAGCGCTTACCAACCCGTCACGGTGCACAAGAGACCCCGGCACCGCGGCTTCACAGGACTGAAAGCATCACTGCCTTCTCCTGGCCTCAGTATCCCCGCTAAATGCTGTTCAGGATGCTGGTCCTGCCCCTCACTCCCAGGACTGTTCCTCTGATGTCATCAGAAGGGACCCGGGGCCTGCATAACTTCTGCTCTACCCAACTGGATCCAGAATCTCCTGCCACATCTCACTCAGCTCCAAGCCTTGTACCCTGAGAGAGCTCAGAGTGTCCCTGGGCCTGAAGTGTCTTCCCCAAGGCAGCCTTCCCCTGCTGCCACTTGGGGGCCCACCTCCCTGTGCAGCCTGGGCTCCCCACCAGCTACTGCAGGCTTTGGTGTGTGCATGTCCTTGCCATCATAGCTGCCGGGTGACACCAGCTCCCTTACCTTTCGGCAGCTCTCCAGCATGTTCCGGAAGTCCACCTGCAGCAGGTTGCCCACGCCGGGCACTGGCACAGGGCCTGGGGGATAGCGAGTGGCCCAGCATTGGCGCCGGTGCATCAGGTCCACCAGGAACAGGAAGATGACCACAGCCACGGCCACAGAGAACAGTGCATCCCCGGTCAGCAGCCCCATGGCTGCCTCCTCACCCACCGGTGTGGGTGCCCCTGGACAAACAGAGCCCGGCACCACTCCAGGGACCTAGGGTCAAGAGGAAGACATGGCTGTCACACCCTGGGCACTGGACCAGCCTGGACATTCCCGCGTAAAACTTTATCCCCAGCCAGGAGCCAAGCTACTCTATTCAGAGGGTAGACGGACAGATGGGGCAGGGAAGGGGCAGGCACGGTGGCCGTGACAGAGGTCCTTGCCCCTCTTGCCTAGGTGCTGACCCAGGGGAGGGAGGCGGTGGTGACTGATGGAGAACTGTACCAGTCCCTCCCTCGTACCCCACAGCTAGAGCGTGGTAGGACTTGACCCTGCACACCACCTCTACACTGACACATACCCCAGATGTGGCACATCTGTGTCTCCTGCTGAGTTCTTGTCCTTCCCTTGCCTTGCCCATCTGCTCCTCAGGAGCCTTTGCCTCTCATATCTGTCACTCACAAATAGAGGGAGGCCTTGGTGATCAGAGGGAGGGTGGGACAAGGTCTCCACCTGTCTCCTCCTGTCTCGGTCTGGAGTTACAGTTACTGTAATGAAATACCTGAGGCAGGCCACGTAAGGAAGAGATTTGGTTTGGCTTTTGGTTCTGGAGGTTAAAAGGCTCCTATCTGGTGAGGGTCCCCTTGCTGGCAGAGTCCTGGTGCATCACATGGCAAGGGACAGGGAGCTGTGTGTGTCTGGCCTCTCTCCCTCTTCTTAGTAAGCCACCAGGGTTCAGTCACAGTGCCACCCTCTGGTGGGTTCATCTACTGCTAGTCACTTCCCAAAGGCGCCACCTGTGTCACCACAGTCAGATTGCTTCTGTCTCCATTGAGCAGCACAGTGGGGTTGAATTTTAACATGTGAAGCCAAGATAGGAGATTCAACCATACCCAAGAAATGCCCCCACCAGGGCTTCCAAGGTGTCCCGCACCTGTGTCACCTACCACACATGCCAGGAGCCCATTCCCAGATATTACTCCTATGTACTACACACCCACACCCACCCCCACTCCCACACTGATTCTGGTCCCACCAAGCCACACCCCCAGCATTCACAGAGAGACTCACTCAGACACACGTAATCCTGTGCATGCACACAGGCACGTGTGCACACCTCAACCCAGGGTGCCTCAGGGTGCTGGAGGAGCCTCTCCTATTGGGGCTGCTCTAGTGTGGCTCTCCATGGGGCCCTTGGCCATCCCCACCCAGATCCTGGGCTCCGGCCTGACCCTTGGGGAGGACCACTAGGATGGCTCTCCTTGCAAAAAGACTATTTATCTCCATTTTGGCCAAACCTGCCACTAATTCTGTGAATTGACATGCACAGAGCTGGCTTAGATATTTCTTTACCCCTTAATTGACTGATGTGTAGCCTTTAAATCAATGGGACAGGGACCTGGGATTTAGCTCGGTGACATTAGTGCCTGCACGGGCAGCACGAGTTCATGAGTTCAGTCCACGGTACAAAAAAAAAAAAAAGGGACAGGTCAGCGATGCCCCAATGCAGCTCCCAACCAGTATGTGTGAGCTAGGCTAGGGTCACTGCGCTATCTGCCACTGCCCACTGAGATTGAGGCTTGAGAAAGAACCTTCACATCCCAGGGCATGAAGACTGGACATCAAAGCTGCAACGCTGACCCCCAACACAGGATTCCTCCTCAAGCTGTTCCGCAGATTACTCTCTGCAAGCCCCTCTCTGCCTCCTACCTAGCTCTGCTCACAGCACTCACGCACCTCCTGGACTGGACTCAGTCATTCACCCCTGAGCCACCCCGCCTTTGACAGATTAATAAAATCTGGGATCAGCCCTGGGTCAAGGGCTTTGCTCCAGTCAGACATTCTTCTGACTGGACTTAGGACCCCCTTGGCTCCTACAGATCTTTATTCATGCAGTGGTCATACTGGAAGTGGTAGGCTGAAATTAATTATTGCAATTCTAGTAACATTTCCCTGGGATCACAAATGTGGGCTCCACCAGACCATGAAGAGACTGGCAGAGGGGGATCCCCACAGCCCTGGCAAGTTAAATTCTGGGTGTTCCGAGACAGAAAGGTGCTCGAGGCTTACTAGTTCCCCAGGCCTGGCAATCAGGGAAGTCCAGAATCCCCTTCCCCTGCCTGGACACGTCCTCAGCCAGTTCTCTGGCCTCTCAGGTTTCTGATCAGAAGTCAGTACTGATGTTACGGACAATCTTATGCTCACAAGGACTGGCTTTCTTCTTGCTCCTTCAAAATTCTCTTTTGACAATACTGAGTGGTAAAGATCTCTTTAGAGGTTATGCTACTTGGAGTTCCTTGAACCTCTTAATATTTTATCACAACTGAATGATTCCCCCAGGTATCAGAGGGCACCCAGACCTAGGAAAATGTTTCTCCCAACAAAGGAGCCATAAAACTTATGTTTTCACACTTTAACATGCAGGAAGACCCGGTGCCTAGAGCCCTCCAGCTCTTAAGAAAGCTGGGCATGATGGGTCCTAACCTTTGACACCCCAATCCTGAGAACCATGAATGAGAATGAACAAATCCAAGAAACTCTCAAACAGTTGTTTCTAATGCCTTCTTTTAGCCCTCCATATCTGCCCATCCTGCCCCACCTGCACACGTGCTCTCTTTCCTGACGGCTGCAGGGACAGTACCTTACTAGTATACCTTAGTACTAGGCAGTGGCCCATCAGGCCCTGGGGGCCTTCTGACTGTGTCAAGTGGCAGACTCTGGTGCCAGGAGTGCTATGAGCTGGGGAGCTCCCTGCCCTAAGGGGATTTAAGAAAATGCTGAAGCAACTGTGGTGGCACACACCCACAACCCCAGCACTCTGGGAGGGTACAGCAGGAGGATCACAAGTGTGATCCCACCCTGGGGAAATTAGCAACTTAAGATTGGTTTTATTATTATTTTAAAGGGCGGGGGAGGTAACAGTGCAAAGCCCTGGGTTCTACTCTCAGTGCAAAGCACAGCACAGGACAACACAACTGGGAGGCGGCCTCAGAGTGGTCTGAGTGTCTAGGGTTCTCTGTTCCAAGTTGTTCCCAAATGCACCAGGCAGTGTACCAGATTCAGGAATCCTTAGTAGTCTCTAATTCCCATAAGCACTGCCCACATGCCTGGCCCAGAAGAGTCATCCTGAGGGTAAAGACAGAGGGAAGGCAGCAGTTGGTGCCATTAGTAGCACCTTTAGACCCTGAGGTTCAGAAGACCAACTCAGCACAGAAGAGGGACCTCAGGAGCCATCCCGTGTGACCAACTTTGGGGCACAAATAGAAACAGAAGCACAAGGTGAGAGGGATAAGTCCAGGGTCACACAGCACAGTGGCAGCGCAGGTCTAGAATCAAGGTCTTGCATATCTGCTGCCCACTCCACAGCCCAAGGCTGACCCTTCTCCCAGGGCAGGTTTGAAGCCCACAGACCCCATTTCCTGTGCTGGTCCAACCCAGTGGGACCTGCCCAATCAAGGCAGGCATTTGGAGGATGTCACCCAGGGTTGCAGCCCACACAAGTGTCCTCTGCCTGCTCCAGCCTGACCTAAACTCACACTCTACACTCGCAGGGGGCTGGACCTCATCCCTAAGGGGCTCAAGCAGGACACCAATCGTGCTCTCTGGTGACTAAGAGGCTCAGAGAAGTGGCACCCTCATGGGCTCCATCAACTGGCTATAGTGTGGACTGGGCTCAGTGGTGCCTGCCCTGTACACATCCAGGCTAAACAGGCCCCTGAGCGCTAAAGGACAAACTCAGCAGGTGGGATGCAAATCCTATACCTCACTAAGAATTGCTCAAACTGTGCCCAGCTCCTAGGAGACGTGCCAAATAGGTCATCAAATAGATCATGCTAGCAAGTGATATAGTGTTGGGTCACTGGATCTGGATGGATCATTTTGACCTCTAGGGGTGCTGAAGGCTCAGTAACTCATGTCAGCCATGTGGTGTTCCAGGCCTGGAAGATCAAACCCCAGTACAATCTGCGGACGTCACAGGGGAGCTGGCACTGACACTGGATATGCTCCATTCTTCTCTTCACATACCGGCTGGGAATTAGGCACTATCTGGATGATTCCACTGGAAGAGGACACGTGGCACCCTGTGCTGCTTCTCCAGGACTTGGTATTATGGAGCCCACATAGCTTTAATGGCTTCCTGTCTGGTGACAGCATCTGCTAGGAGGTTCTCACTGGAGCCAAGATGATGGGGACACTATGTCCTTGAGCTTCCAGAACTAGAAAGTAGCCTGACTCAGAACAACAAACCAACCAAGCAACCTCTCAACCAACTAGGCAACTATGGACTCAATGTCCCGTCCAAAACTCACATTGCCATTTGTTAATATAAAATTATTAGGAGGCTGGACTTAAGGCTGGGGGCAGCTCAGTTTTAGAACACTTTCCTAGCGTTCATGAGGACTCAGGTTCAATCCCCAATACCACAAACACACATTTTAAAAATCTCTGCAGCATTATATGAACTAAGCATGGTGGGGCACATGTGCAATCTCAGCTACCTGGAAGGCTGAAGCAGGAGGAACACAAGTTTGAGACCAGCCTGGGCAACTTAGTGAAAATCTGTCTCAACAAAACGGGGCTGGTGACTGCTGGAGGTGGGGAATCTAAGACTTCTCGCTCCAGGGTGTGGCAGGGACAGCTGCCTTTTAGGCAATCACACTGGGGCCAGAGAAAAATAGGTCACCGTATGGCTACTCTCCAGGCAAGAACATAAACGCATACACGTACATGGAACCTGAACTCAACCTCCTTGGAGGATAGAAATTATGGCCGTGCCCAGGCCACACAGATGCCTGAGGAATCTGAGTGCTGAGGATTTGGCACCTTAGGCCCTCACTCCTAAGCAGGTTGGGATTTCTCACCTTACAGCAGGGGCATCCAACCTCCAGGCTGCACAGGCCCCAATGAGTGAAGCAGAGCCTTCCTAGGGCTGAGGGTATAGCTCAGCGGCATAAAGCACCTGCCTGGCAAAGCAAGGTCATGAGCTCAACTCCCAGCCCCACCTCCCTCTCTGCAAAGAAAGAAAAAAAGAAAAATAAATAAATAAAAAGGAAACATGGATTAGTAGTAGCTTATTAAAAAGAGCTGTCATGGGCTGCATATAAAATATCCAATATAGCTAATGGGCATACACAACCAGAGTCCATTTGTGTTTACTATTTTTATTACAACATGTTAAAAAGGGAAACATAAATAGAAAACATCAAGATTTTTGACCTTGTTTTGTGAAACAAATGCACGGATGTCTGGATCAGTAGAAGTGGCTGTGATCACTGAGGACTTCTCCAGTGCTTGTCATACATTTTTTATCTCATTTTTATTCTTCATGTGTTTCATTCCTGAAAACAGTTGTTGACAAATGTTTACACTGCCAAAAAGCATGACTTGAATAAGGCGCGACAGGGAAGGGAGGTGTGACTGTGGAATGAGAGCTATTTCTCTCTGCAAGTCAGGTCTTGAAAAGTGCTGGGAAGGAACACGAATCTCTGGTTGTAACTGTACACATTCCAAAAATAATTGACCACTGATTTTTCTATGATTAGTGATGTACAAGTAATTGTAAGACTGTGATGCCTTTTTGGACTTCCTATGCCACAGGTAAAGAAAACTGCTAAAGAAAACTTTTAACTGATTATGTTAAAAGAGACCACAAGCTCCAGTTTCATAATCAAATATGGGTTCTTATATGTCTGCTGCTCCATTTACTTACTATTTCTTTATGGTACTAGGGATTGAACCCAGGGCCTAAGCACAGAGCTAATTACCGGCCCATTTCTCCTACTCTGAATTTTGAGACAGGGTTTCACCAAGTTGCTAAGTTGCCCAGCTGGGCCTGAGCTTTCTGTCCCCCTGCCTCAGCCTCTCAGAATGCTGGGTTACAGGCGTGCATCACTCTGTCTGGCATATATGTGCTTCAGAACAACAAATGCCCATCTGCGCAGACACACACAGCTGAAGCACTGCTAAAGGCAATCACTATTTTGCTTGTCAAGTCCCACAGGGCCATGTATTCCCTGACATGCATGGGTTGACTCCACTGACTGTGAAGTAGACACGAGGAGCAGAGTTAGCACTGTACGGTGTCATAGGGAATGAGTAGGTTGGTCTCCCTGCCAGACCCACAGGTCACAGATTGCAGGGACTATGTTTGACACTGGTTTCTCTGCAGTACCAAGCAGCACATGACATACGGGCAGCCCTTGAGGACAAGTCCTCGGTGCACTTCCCTACCCCGCCAACTGCTTTTCACTCCTCGCTTACCAACTGCATGCCCAGAGGTGTCACGGACTTTTCCTTTCCTCTTAAACCTTGACAGTCAACAAATCTTACTGATGCCAGGCTCAAAAAGCTCTCGGACCCACTATCTCATCTAATTAATGGTTAATGTTTTAGGTGGAAAGTCTGGACTCTGGCTCATGGGCTGGCCTCGCACTGCCTGCTCCAGCCTCACCTGAACCACCCAGACACACTGTCCAGGCACGAGGGTGGGTGGCAACTTCAGGAAACTCCCTGTACTACTCCTAACCTAAAAGTCCACTCCCCATTGACCCTTGGTTTGAACACAGCACAGATGAGAATATTCCACTGGCTTCCTCGTGAAAGACCTGTTGTTTATAGACAAAGATGGAGACAGAAAAAACTCCTGTTTCCATTGGGCCGGGAGCCTTTCTCCCTCCAACCCCTGTTATTTCAGGACAGCTGGGTATGTATGCAGCATTCTGAGAGTGATTTGGCAGCCATGGGCAGTCACTTGGAAGCTCTGGCTTGCTTCTCAATCATGGGACAATTGTGTCTGTGCTACTGCCTCCCTAGATGGCAAGTGAGAATCAGCCAAATAGGCACAGAGCACAAAGGGTCCACTGCACGGGGCACTTCGTTCCTGTCTCCCCAGCCGGTGGGGCTCTTGTTCTTAGCCTGGTTCTCTTTCTCTCTAAAGTCAGATGGGCCAGAATTCTTAAATCCCACCTGCTGCAGGCCCTGTGCTCTGCTTCACTTTCAACTGCCTTGCCTGGCCTGTTTCTCTTTAAAAGAGAAACCCAAGCCCAGGGACTAGATCTGGACTCAGCTGGGAAGACCCTATACAGAACAAGTTCCCCATCAGGCACATTCAGTTTGTGCTGAACTTTGTGACCTTCCCTTGTGGGAACAACACAGGGTGCTGGATCCCTATGGACAGACAAAGCAGGGCTCACAGCACCCACAAATCAGGAACTCCACAAAGGTAATATGACCTAATATTACCAAAATGCACCCACAAACCAGAAACCCCACAAAGGTAATCTGACCTAGTATTACCGAAATGCAGCTGCCTCTGTGGAAAGAATCAGAATGTGTCTGCATCTCTCCCCGTGTCTCTTCACTCTGCCTAAAACCTCACCTTTTCAGCACTTACAGTACACACAGGCCTACATCTGTCCTGGGTTGTACAGATGCGGCACGTGAAGCTCTGGAAGGGCTTCACAATTGTCAGCCTGTGTCCAAGTGACAGAGAAGGGCCTCCAGCTTGGTCTGTGGTGCCAAGTCTAGGCAGTAATGGTCCCAGGACCCACACAGAATCAGGGAGTGCTGGCTAATGACTTACAGAGTAGAAGAGAGGGTGACCAGACCCAGGGGCCTGTGACAAGACCTGTGGGCCCTTACGGTACTGCCCTCCTGGGTAAGAAGGCTCTGCTGAAGCCCCTTGCTGGGTGCCTCTCTCCTGTGCACCACTACATTATGATGTGGCTGCCACTGCCTCCTAAAGAGACCACACTTGGGGGAATACTAACCAGGCAGAGATGGAGACAGAAGCCTTGTGGGGTCCTATGGATGGGCACAGTTCCATCTTGGTCAGTCTGTTTCCAAGTCTCCTCATGGGGACACAAAAAGCTCCCACAACCATGACTGGTTTTATCTCCTCTCCCCTTCTGACTAAGGCCATGGATCTCTGCAGAGCTCTTGCGTACTCCGCCTTCTCCCACACCGGGCCCTGCACATTTAAGTCAAAGAAGCAACATAAAATGCTCCCTCTCCCTAACTGCATCCTCTATGAGGCAAAGTATGTTCTGGGCCTTTGAGACAGAGCCTGTCTCCTCTCTCTCAGACTACTGAACAGGGTGTCTTGGAGCTAAGGAGGAAAATCAGTGCACGCTGGGAACTAAAAGAAACAACTAAGTAATCAGCACCGTGACTGCCAACTGTGGAACACATCGCTGCACCGCTGCAGTAAGCAGAGGTTACACAAGGAACCAGCCAGTTTAGCCTGGGCAACCTTAAGTATAAAGAAATGCCACCAAGAAGGGCCTGTGAACTCACTTCAGTCCCTGACCACTGGCCTGCGGGACCATTCTATTCAAAACAGTTTGTCCTTTAAGTATTAACCACAGGAGCCAGGTCTGAGTTCTCAAAGTGATGCTCTAAGTCTGGCCATAACAGGTGGACAGAACCGGACAGAGCACAGTAACTGAGGACTTCATTCCAGCGGGCAGCCTGCAGCCATTCACTGTGAAACTCCTGTACAGCACTGCACGTTTCGGTATGTTTTCATTTCTCTGAATAAAACAAGGGTGGAGGGGTGTATTTTGGGGATGACCAGCGACTGAAAACGCTTTTTCTGGGGAGAGCAGAAGACAAGGAGAGCTGGCATCCTCTCCACCCAATTCTTAGGAAAGCATCAAGGCAAGAGGCTCAGGGAACCCCGAAGTGCAGTCACCTCTGTCCCGCGTTGTCTTGATGGGGATCACGGCCCCTGCCCCAGGCCTCCACCCTCCACGCTAGGGCGGAGGCGCTCACTGCCACGCAAGCCAAGAAGCACCTGCAGAGCTTAGCTTCCCGGGCCGCAACCTGAACTTTCAAATCAGAACCTCGAGGTTGCGCCCAACTTTGGCTCTTTAAACAGGAGCCGGGGCCCGGGGCCCGGGGCTCCCAGCGGCTCAGGCCGCTATCCCGGCCCCGCCGAGCGGTCGCGGGCCTCCGCCGGCTCCACGCCCTCTGTGGGCCAAGAAGCTGGCGCGGGGAGCCCCTTCGCCGCCAGACGTGCAGAGGCGGACGGCAGGGACAGCGCCTGAGGCTGCAGGAGCTTCAGCGTCCCCAGGGCTCGGCGGCCCGCTGAGCTCGGGGAGCCTCCTCCGCACCCTTGGCCTGAGGAAAGCGAGTCCGGCCTCCCTCCACAGCCTCCGGACAGAAGGGGGTCGCCCTTTACCTCGTGGAGACGGTGGCGGGGCGGCGAGCAGCAAAGACTGAAGCTGCTGCGCGCACACAGCTTGCGAACCGAGGAGGAGCTCAGGACTCTCAGTGTGTGGGACACATCTGGCTTTTGCCAGAGCCCTTGAGGCCTTCTGGTTCTTCCGTGACCCCAGAGGCTCCTGGGGCGCGCAGGGATCTCTGGGACTTGTAGTCCACCGGGGTGGACGAAGGCCCTAGGAAACTTCTTGTAGTCAGGGTTTAAAGGGAAAAGATTTAATATGGAACACAAAATTTATTAGGGTTCTTTTATAATATTCACCGAAAGAGTCAAATGCAAAAGAATGCAAGAGATCTGTCCACATACCAGAGACCCAAAGCCAAGGGCCTGGATCCCTCGGCAATGTCTTGCATGAGTTCATCAAAAGACCTACAGCCTATGGCAACGTTCTCCAGGAGTCCAACTAGAAGCCAAGAGAGCCCACGACGATGTCACATGCAAGTCTGTTTCAAGGATCTGAACTGGTAAGGTCCAAAGGTCAGTGGTGGAAGCTTGAAAGTCTGCACCAAACAAAAAAGAAAGTCTGCACCAATGGGATAATGGATCTGTGCCATTGGGCTGTGGGATCAGCACTGGAGCCAGGAAGTGACACTCAAAGTAAGGACCAGAGTTTCCCTGAAGAGAACCGCAGCCATCCTCAGCAACAGAGAGGACATAAGCTCCTCTGATGAGAACTAGCAAGTTCATATCAGGAAAGCCAGCATGACAAGCTTCTCAAGGAGAATTATCAGTGCACCATCTTCCCCTTCAATTGGCTTTTTATGCCATCGGCAACAATCCTTCCACATCCAGCACTGCTCTGATTCAGTTCAGCTGGGTAGTACAGTAAGCACGCAATTCTATGATTAGTAAAGACAATTAAAGAATAACAAATAGCCGGAAATTTAGCTCAGCCAGTATCATAAGCGCCTTCATGGCAAGCACAAAGTCCTGAGTTCATCTCTGGTACCAAAACAAACAAACAAACATATAGACATGTTACAGCAAGTGAAAATCAAATAGTAGCCTCTGCCTGTGCTCCTGCTGCCTGTGATGTAAACACCCCACTGAATTCAGTCAGCCTTGACTGCCTGGGTCCTGCTACTTTTCTTCTGATAATGCACTGGGCAATTTGACTCTTCGCAGCTTACGTTTCCCTTAATTAAGACAATCTATTGCTTCTAACTGGCTTTAAGGACTTGGATGGGGGCCAAGTAATCCTGTCAAAGCTACTTTTCACCTTGTTTGCTCCACTTGAACCCCCTCCCTTATCACAGACAATTCCTTTCAAGCAAATATATTTAGACTTAGTTTTCCTGACAATATGACAATTGAATCCACATAATCAGTCATGGAATGCCTTGAACTTTCTGCTTGTAAACTGTACTTAAACTGAACTCGAAGCTGGCTCTTTGCTAGTGATTTAGTCCTGTTAGCCTGCTAGCCTAATCATGTTGTAAACCCTGCCCCAAAAAAGCCCCCCCCCCCGCAGATGAAACACAGGGCAAGATGACATCATTTTAAAAAGAAGTGCTTTTATTTTAGCTGGCCCAGCAACACAATGCAAATGGAATTTGCAAAGCTGTGCAACTGAGTTAGAATTTTGACTGATTTTTATAGTTCATTTATGATTAGCTCATTGATCAATAAGTAGATATCAATGAGAAACAGAAACAAGGTGGACCTTTGTTCCCCTTTGTTTGATGTCAGAGGCATTTCACAATGGGTGGTTAGCAAATTCATAGCCTTTGGTCTGCCAATACCAAGAACATTTGTCTCTTACAAGGGAACAAAGGTTGACACAGCAAACAGGTTACTGGGTGGGTGGGTGGGAGATGCATACAGAACAGCATGATGATGCAGTCAGTTAATCTATAACTATGTGGTTGGTGCTTGGTTACTAGAGTAACGAGCTCAGCACAGAATGACAATACTGCTAATAACTATCCTTTTAATTAACTATTTTAATTTTTCAGCATCTTAGTATAAGAACCATAAACGCGGTCTTCTGGATGCCTTGGTGCAAAGAGTCTTCTATTTGCTTTGGTATTGGTTTTGTATTACACTACAAATTTACCATTAGTTAATACATCACAATGCAGCCAGTCCACCCTCCCGGGCCTCTGGAACTTTCAGTCTTCAGTCTTCCAAGAAACTTCTAGAACTGGTAGTGGGTAAGGAAAATGCCACCTGCAATGCTAATTTTCAGTGTCTTTTGTTAGAAATTTTGGATCTTCTATGTAAAGGATCATGTAAACATAACAATCATTTGACTTCTTCCCATCCAGGCATATTCCTTTTCATCTTTCTCTTGGCTGATTGCTCTAATATTTCAAATACAGTTCTATAGTAAATAGCAGTATGATAGTGACCATCTTTGTCTTGTTTCTGATCATGGAACAGATTTTAACTTTTGCTCATTTTAATGTGATACTGGCAGTATCAGATAAACTCGCTCTGGACTGATTTTCTTCAGAGTGCTTGTTACGAATAGATGTTTTTGATTCTATCAAAGGCTTTTTCTGTGGGACCTGGCACAAACATGAACTGGTGTGGGCACACCAGGATTCCTGCCAATAAGCACTCAGAGGCTCACTCTGCCGGGCATGGATCTGGACCTTTTAGTTAACCCACGGCCTGAGATGCTTTCAGCAACTTCTTAACCCCATTGCAAAGAAGAAGGCTTCCATGGCTGCCCACAGTGGCCTCTGCCCATTGTGTACAGTGGCTCCCTTAAAAGCCAGTGTCTTGCTTTGGTTCCTGGTCCTGCTATCCTGGGGGCTCTATGGGGACAGGGAGGCACTGTCTTCACTTGACATTGCACACATTGTGCCTGGGCCTGGCACCACCTATGGGCCCCCAGATCAGGTGGCCTATGTGCTTGCTGCCTGATCTCACCAGGTAGGAGCCATGGGGAAGGAGGGCCCCAGGTATACCTTGGGGATGTGGAAGTCCTAAACCTCAGTGTCACGAGACATCATGTGGGGAATACTCATTGGGATGATGTCCACAAAGTGCTGTGTCTCGTGAATCATGGCGTTGATGAAGGGCATGCGGGCCTGGTCCACAATCTCTGGGCACTACCACTGCCCTATCACTTCATCAATCTCCTGTTGGACATGGCCTACACAGACAAGCATCCCCATGGTGGCTCAATCAATCCCTGGGAGCTGTACCCTGACCCCGTCTTCCTCTGCATTGAGGGCTGTGTCCAGGTGAGGAGGGCCTCATGCTTGCAGAAGCCTGGACTAAGCCCATGCTTAGAGAAGCAAGTGTCTCTACTATGCTTGGGGACCTGCCACTATTGTTCCTCCCTTCTTATCCTCTCATCCAGCCCCTGCTTGGCTCATGCTGCACATCTGTGTACAGGAGCACAAGCAGGGCCCAGGCCAGCATGGTCAAAGTGGTCACCATCCCTGCTGTGAACAGGTCAACCACAGCCAGGTGCAGTTTCTCCTTATTGCAGCTGCTCATCTTGGGGCTCCCCATGGCCTGGGCCAGGCAGATAGGTGTGCTCAGGGCAATAGAGGAATTCCTCAGATGCCCACACTCTGCAGCTCACCCAATACTGGTGACTGAGAGGTGATAAGCTTCTACCTTGCCTCGACCCTCTCAAGACCCTCATCCCAAGCCCTTAATCTTTTCTTGACAGCTGTCTCTCTTCTCCACCTCATCCAGAAAGGCGTCAGTCAGGTCTTGGGGTGGCTGTGCTGGATCCTAGATGTTGTGTACTCAGCCACCAGCTCATCCATGAAAGCCAAGAAGGCCAGTGCAGGAAGGACCTTGGGAGCCACCCTGGGATGTGCAGAAGAACTGGGGATGTGCTCAACATCTGGACAGCCACAGAATAAAGCTGGACTATGCTGTGCCCTGCTATGAGTAGCCTGAGTGACACAGCTGTGAGTGGGGCTCATTGGCATTCCCTTTCATAGATGAGAAAACTCAGGTTCACAGAGGTGAGCAGTGAAGCCCAAACTCAGCAGTAAGCAATTTGAGGCAGGTCATTGCACATCTCTCAACCTCAATTTCCTGATTAAAGTGCTGCTCAGGACCTTGGCCCCATGCCCCCAGTTGAAAGACCTTTCCCTCTGATGGCCTTGAAAGGGACATGGGGCCTAGGTAACATCTATCCCATCCAGCTAGGTATCACCCTGCCGCCATATCCCTATTTTCTGGTCTTTAGGCTTCCATATCTTTGCCATCTGTCTTAATTACTTTTCCCCCACTGCCGACACAAAGTACCCGACACCCCAAGGTAAAAGAGGCAAGGCTGATTTAGCTCACAGTTTGTAGAGGTTTCAATCCATAACCAGCTAGAGTAGCCCAGGTAGAGTAGCCCAGGTAGAGTAGCCCAGGTAGAGTAGTCCAGGTAGAGTGGCTTGGCAGAGAGGCATCCCAGAGGATAGACAGTTCATGGTGGCAGAAGACAGCAAAAGCAAGCAAGTGAGAAAGGGGGAGACAACCCTTTCTGCATCATTTTTATTGTATGAAATCTACTGAGATTAGGATGGTGCCAATCCAATCAGTGGGCTGACCCAGCAGTCACCCACCCTTCATCTTAGCACCCTCAATCCTAGCATTGCTCCATGAATCAATCACACACTTAAGATTTAGCCACCACTGAAAAAACCCCACATACATCTGTGTAAGGATTTGGGGGACATCTAGACACAAACTATGACACCATTAGAAAGTCCAAAGTGTCCCTAGGCCTTGTAGTACCATCCACCAGGAAGTCTCTCAACCTGCTTCCTTTTGAGGTCCCCGTTGTCTGTCCAGCCTGTGGCTTTGCCCACCACCCACTGTCTGCAGCTGGGGGTCACCATGGCCTCTGCCATCACCACCTATACCTCCCTCACCTTGTAGAAGGATTATGGTTCATTGTGGAAGTCCAGCTCTATTGGGAGCAGGAATCAGGGGTCCGGCAGTGAATGGGTGTGGAAAACCACACACTGAAGCTGGACCTCAACCAGTTCCTCATCCTGCGGTAACCTCAGCCTTCTAGACAAAGCATCACGCTGATATGAACCTGGGAATAGCTTCATAACATAAACAAAAGAAGTTTCTCATGGGCCCAGGAACATGTTTACCTCCTGGGCTGCACAACAAAGAAGTTTCTCCTGGGCCCAAGAACATGTTTACCTTTGCTGTATGCACAAGAAAGTGTCCTGAAGTGACTTGTACTGCTCTTTGTTTGAAACACTATAAAAACTCTGGAGTCCTTCAATAAATCGCCTTTTGCCTCCTGAGCAACTGGTCTCCCTGCGTCTTCAGTCTCTCGCCTGACTCCTTCCCTGCACTGGCCGCAGCACCTGGCACAGCTCCAGCTGATTGCCCAGCCAAGGCATGGGCATGGGGCCAGGGTAGCAAGCAGCCCTGCATTAGTGCCGACGCATCAGGTCCACCAGAAGCAGGAAGATGGCCAGTGCCACAGCCACAGAGAACAGTGGATCCACATGGCTGCCTCACCAACCCATGGGATCCCCTGGACACACTTGATGGGCCTACAAGCTCTACACCACACCTGGACACCAGCCCAATTTCCCTTCTAAAGGAACTGAGGCTTCCCTTTGTCAGGGGCCAAGCTGGTGACCAGAGAGACTGTGGGAGACGTAACAAGGATGAAGCTCTCCTCCTGTCTCCTCCTGTCTCAATCCGTTTGGAGGTATGCAGCTACTATAATGAAATACCCAAGGCAGGCCACTTTAGGAAGATGAGATTTAGCTTGGCTTTTGGTCCTGGAGGTTTAAGGGCTCCCATCCTGGTGAGGGTCCCCTTGCTGGCAGAGTCCTGGTGCATCACATGGCAAGGGACAGGGAACCTATGTGTATCTGGCCTCTCTCCTTCTTCTTAGTAAGCCACCAGGGTTCAGTCACAGTGCTACACTCTGGTGGCCTCATCTACTGCTACTCACTTCCCAAAGGTGCCACTGGTGTCGCCACAGTCAGATTGCTTCTGACCCCAGGGAGCAGCACAGTGGGGTTGAATTTTAACATGTGAAGCCAAGATAAGGGAATTAAACCATAACCAAGAAGTAGCCCCACCAGGCCTTCCAAGGTGTACTGCACCTGTGACACTCAGACACTGAAATACCATGACTATACTCCCAGACATCTACCCTCATCTGAAGCAGAGACACAGAGGTACACATACACAGACACGCAGATATACAAACAGATGCACATTGATTGAATGTCTTACACCAAACCACACAGAGCACCCACATAAAAAGCCACACTCCAGGCACACACGTTCCCTTGTGTGCACATGCACGCACACACACACACACACACACACACACACACACACACACAAACACACACACACACCTAGCTCCAACAACCCCGGTTCTCAGGGGTGCTCGAGATGGCTGGAGGGGACCTTTCCTATCAGGACCCTGCTCCAAGTAAGCCTTGGTGCCCACACCCAACCCTCTGCTGTCCACACAGATTCGTTGGTTCTGTGCTGACTCTGGCAAGTTAAATTCTGGGTGTCTGATGACAGCAGGGTCGTTCCAACCTCACTGGTTTCCTAGACCCACATCAGTGGAGCCCAGAAGGCCCTTCCCCTGCCTGGACACACCCTGTGGCTACATCCCAGGGATGGTGCCATCCCCTGCTCTTTCTGGTCAGAAGTCAGTGCTAATGTTATAAGTGATGTTATGTTCATGGTGAGCTGCTTCCTTCATTTTCCTCTCAAAATTCTGTCCTTTGACATTGGATTGTGATGTGTAGTTCTCCATCACTTGGGTTTACTCTGCTTGTGTTTCCTGACCGGCTTGCAGGTTTTGTCACAGCTGACAGCTGCTCCAGCAATCAGAGGGCCATCACCTGCTCCTAAGCAAATATTTCTCCAAGCATGGATGACAAGATTTCCTGTTTGTATGTTTTAGAGTCCTCTGTGGTGGACAGCATCGAGGAAGGTCTGGTGGCTGAAGCCCTAGTTTTTAACAAGTTTTTTCCCATAATCTTCCCCAGGGTCCGACACCCACAAGACTCAGAACAATGAATAAGAAAGGATCCAATGAATCCTGCAGTTGCTGCCTCTCCAAGTCCAGTGCCTCCTTTCACGCTCACCACAGCTGCCCAGAGAAAAGCCATCTGCCACAATCACTGTTCCTCCTGAGCAGTGAGAGGAAACCACTTCTTGTCCCACAGCCCTATCCCCAGTGGCCCCTGGTGGCAGATCATGGTCGCTGGAGTTCTGTGGGCTGGGAAACTTCCTGTATCTTGAGGATTTGACAAAATGCTGAGGTGGATAAAGGAGCACACACTTGCAATCCCAGCAATCTGGGAAGTTGAGGCAGCAGGTTTGCAAGTTCCAGTCCAGGCCCAGCACTTAGTAAGGTCCTGTCTTACAGTAAAGAGAAATTCAAAACAAAGCAAAACTAAATAAAACAATAATTGAAGGAATGGGGGAGTGGGAACTCTCAGTGTGAACAGGCTGGGTTCAGTTCCCAGTAGTGGGTGTTGTTTCCCTAACTTCCCCCCAGTGAGTTATCTGTGTGCAGGGGGCTGTGGATTTTTGAGTGTTGACTTGGTTTCCGGCTACATGACTGACTTTGGTGGAGTTTTTGGGGTCTTCTGTGTAGAGTATCCTGTCCTCTGCAAATAATGTAATTTAACCTCTTCCTTTCCTATCATTAATCCTTTTCTTTCTCTTTCTGTCCAGTGGCTCTGGCTAGGGCTTCTGGAACTATGTTTAGTAAGAGTGGTGATAGCGACATCCTTGTCTTGTTCCCCATTGTAGAGTGACAGTTTTCAGCTGTGAACACTGCACTGTGTCACTGGTGTACGAAACTGAAAGTGTAAATAAGAACCACATTGTGCATGAGCTATGGGGAAATGGGAAAAATCCTTCAAAAGGAAAGAGGCACTACAGAGTCAGGAGTGGCGGGGGGGAAGGGGGAAGGAAGAAGGGAAAAGAAAAATGAGGGGAAAGGATCAAATGGAAACAAGCTTTGTAAATAAAAAGGGGGAGAGGGGCTGAAGGGAGGGGAGGGCAAGGTGTGGGGGAAGACAACTCAAAATATATTTTGTATAGGTACAAATTCCCCACGATGAATGTGATCATTATACATACCTAAGTTTTACCAGTAAACTTAAAAAATGGAAAATGAGAAAAAAAACACAGGGGTAATGGATACGTTAGTTGCTGCAGAAGGCTCTTACTGTCTCATGACCCATGCCAGCATGAATTCCTGCTTCTCTTGTATTAGCCTCACAAGGGATCGCATTGTAGATGCAGATCCCTGCACCTCAGTAAAACACAATACTTTAAAAGAAATAAAATGTAAAACAGATTTTTTAAATGCCCAATAATACAAAAAATGAAAACAAAGTCAGTAAGAACCTGAAAATTCCATTCCTGGGGTCCTGCAGGCACTCTGGGAAAGAAGCCTCAGAAATGCCTGTGTCCTGAGGAATGGGTTCCCTATGCCAGGCTGTTCCCTGCACACACCAGAGTGGATCCGTGTGGTCATCAGGTACCCATTTGCACTGCCCATGTGCCCCACAGAGACAAAACACTGTGAGGGTGGGGACGACAGCCAGTGGCCTTAGTGGAGCTCCCATCCAGCTGGCTTCATAGGACCAACCCGGAGCAGGACAGAGGACTCAGGAGCCACCTGGTAGGGCCTTCTAATGCATAGAAGGGAACAAGCAACAGGGTGGGGGGATAAGCTCAGGCTCACCAGTGCAGTGCCAATGCAGATCTTGGGCCATGGTCTCTCCTATTTGCTGCTCAGTCCACTTCTCATTGCTCCCTAGGCAAGAGTGAAGCTCACAATCTATTTTCTGTGCCAGCCAAACCCCATGGGACCTGCCCAATCCAGTCAGTCAAATTGGGAGGATATCACCATGGGCTGGAGCCCATGTCCTTCCTCCCTTAGCTCCAGCCTGGCCTGAAATTCAGCCCCACACTGGCAGGGCCTGGGCCATGCATCCCTGAGGGTCAGGGAAGGTTACCAATTGTGCTCTCTTGTGATCACGAGACTCAGGGAAGTGCCTCCCTCATGAGCTCCATCAGGACTACCAGGAAGACTTCTACATATGATGACAGAGCTGTGATGTGAATCTTGGCATAGACTTCCTGCCATCTCTAATTTCCTTCTGTGGTGTCAAGTGAGATGTGACAGTCCTGGCTGGGTAACTGTGGGCTGCTCTCAGTGATGTCTGCACTGTACACATCTAGGATAAGTAGACCCTTGGACACTAAAAGACAAAGTTATGGGAGACAACTCTAGTGATTCCCCTTGAATGCAAACAATTACTGTGGCATCATAACAGGAGCTATGCATCTCTATCTGATATGACTTACACTCCTGTGGGAAAGGCCCCGGTCAGTTATTTTGTTTGGGTATAATTTGGGGTTTAGTTTTGCATTCCCAATTTTGAGTTGATCCCCCTGTAGGGGAGGGCCTGGCCACGAGAACCGCAAGCTTATTATCGCAATCTATTTGGCTGGTTTGTGTTCCTCCGGACCGAGAAGAGCCTCCTCCACAGTCACAGGGGGTTCCGTACATGGCTGTCAGCAGTTGTAGTCTGTTTGGCGGGCGTCCAAATTCACCATGGGTGTGGTACAGCTCAAGGAGAAGGCTGAGTAGGCAGCAATAAGGCTCCAGAGAGTTGAGTCACCTGTAAGAGAACACAGGGGATTGTGCCTCAGGAAATGACATTATTCCTGGGCATTGCATGGGGTCTTTGAAGAACTGTCTACTTGTTTTACAAGGCACTCAGGTAGCCATCTAGCCTCTCTGTCTTGTTGAAAGTAAACACATACTGAGCCTCGTCCCCAGGTAAGGACCGGGTCGGGGCCATTCCACATATTGGTTAGTGGGGTCCCACCAGAAAACAGATGCAAATCATGTTTGAGTTTGAGTATGCCAAAATCGAGATGCAGCGGAGCAGCCTGAAGCATCCAGGGTCAGAAAATTTAAAATGAAGAGAGCATGTGAAAGGATATTTCTAGGGGACCCCCGAGTTGGGTACCATGTCCCCCCTTTTATTTTGTCTATGGTGAGTTTAAGGGAACAGCCTTGTCCCTGAGGATTGTAAGGTATACCTGTGGTGTGGAGGATATTAAGGCATTTGCAAAATTGGGCAAAGGAAGTACTGGTATAGCCAGGGCCATTATTGGTCTTGAGCTGTCTTGTAATCGTTTGAACAAATTTGCAGCCAGGGAAGCATGACAGATGGTAGCAACAGTCTCTAATAATGGAACAGACTGAGCGAGGTAAGCACTGTCAGTATACAAATTGAAGAGTCGGTCAGGGTAAGCGGTAAAGACTGCAAGAATAGCCTGTAATTCTGCTAACTGGGCAGAGGAGGTGCCTGTCTGGAGGGTAAAAACATTGTCTTGGGATACATAAGTGGCCCTGCCAGAGGAGGAGCCATCAGTGAATAACACCAGGGTGCCAGGAAGAGGTTGTGAAGCTGTGATCTTAGGGAATATAAATGGATGACGGTTGGCAAGGTCAACCAGCTTATTTGGAGGGTAATGATTGTTGATAGTCCCTGAAAAGGAAGCTAAGGCAATAGGCCACACTTCCATAGTCTCAAGTAGCCAGTCTACTTGGTCCTTTGTAAAAGGCTGAATGATAATGTCTGGTTCTTTGCCCAAATAACATTTTCCTTGCTTTCTACCCTGAATTATTAGGTCTGAGACAGCCTGGAAATAAGACAGGAGTGTTCTCTTTGGAGAGACTGATAAATGGACCCACATGAGGGGAGCTTGTTGCCAGAACACTGCTGTGGGACAAAGCTTTGTATTGAAAATGAGAAATTGTAAAGGCTGACTGTAGTCCATAAAGGAAACAGTTTGTTGAGCAATAGCCTTTTCTACTTATTGAGTGCTCTCCTGGCATCAGATGTAAGCTCTCGGGGGGGAGGTTGGATCTACGTCTCCCTGAAGCAGCTCATAAAGGGGCTGTAAATCATGTTTAGTTATTTTTTAAAATGGTATGAGCCAATTAATGTCTCCCAGTAATTTTTGGAAGTTACTAAGCATCTTGAGGCCATCAAGCCTCAGTTGGGGCTTTAGAGAGAGTATTTGAGTGCCTCGTAATTGAAAACCCAAGTATGTATATGGATCAGTAAGCTGTACTTTATCAGGGGCTATTTCAAGTCCAGCCTCTTGTAAGGCAACCTGTAGTTCCTGGTAGCACCTTAGGGTTTTATTTTGGGTCATCTCCTGCTAAGAGGATTTCATCCATATAATGGACAATATATATATTTGGCCAATGATCTCTGACCGGCTGTATCGCGGTGGTGACAAAAGACTGACATAGTGTAGGGGAATTAGCCATCCCTTGTGGGAGGTCTCGCCATTGAAATCTGTGCATAGGTGCTCTAAAATTAATTGATGGAAGGCTAAAGGCAAAGCATTTTTGGTCATCTGGATGCAAGGGAATAGAACAAAAGCAATCTTTAAGATCAATAACAATTTTAAAATAACCTAAAGGTATAGCACTGGGTGAAGTGAGGCCTGGCTGTAAGGGTCCCATTATGACCATAGTCTTGTTTATTGTCCTGAGGTCTTGTAGTAGTCTCCATTTACCTGATTTCTTTTTAATGACAAAAATGGGAGTATTCATGGTGAATCACTAGGTATTATGTGGCCTGCATTTAACTGGTCCTGCACCAGCTGTTGAGCACCCATAAGTTTTTCAGAGGTAAGGGGCCATTGATCGACCCATATGGGCTCTTCTGATAGCCACGTAATTTGTTTTGCATGATCACAGGAGTGTCAGTGGCCCCTATGGAAAGTGTCCTAATCCAGTTTTGGCATTGTTAGGAGTGGGAATGATGGGATCAGTAATGCCCATGTTCTTTTTTTCTAAGCCCTGTTTTGGCAGGTAGCCCTTGTTAAGCATTTGCACTGTGACAACATTATTAGGGCTGCCCATAATTAGTCCCATTTGGGAGAGTAGGTCTCTTCCCCATAAATTAAGAGGCAGACTCTCTATGACATAAGGTTGTAAGTGTCCCTGATTACCTTCTTGATCTCTCCAAACCAGTTGTTGGGAACTACATTGTGGATTTTTTGATTGTCCAATCCCTTGGAGGTGTGTTAAAGTTGTTTCTAAAGGCCAGGCAGCAGGCCACTCCTCCTTTTTGATAATGGTAACATCTGCACCCGTATCAATGAGGCCTGAGAAACTTTTTCTATCTAAATATAGAGTCATAAGGGGCTTTCTTTGGAGATATGTTGGGTCCAATATACATCTGAAGTCCCAGGGAGGGAGTCCCCCCCTGTAGGGAGTTATGGATTTGTTAGATGTTTGAGACAATGGCAAAAGCGGCAATTGAGCAAGGCATTGCCCTGCCCTGATTGGTATGACACCAACAAGGGGAGAAGCCATAACTTTTATTTCTCCTGTGTAATCACTGTCTACTATCCCAGGCAGAACTTGTAATCCTTTAAGCATGGTGCTACTATGTCCAACAATAAGTCCAAAAGTCCCAGGAGGAGAGGGTCCATAGATTCCTGAGGGGATGACCTGGACACCCATGTCAGGAGTTAATACTGTGTTGGAGGTGGAACAGAGGTCCAATCCTGCACTCCCTGGGGTTGCCCTGAAGAGGTCTGAAATGGATTGTTTTGTGCTGGGACAAACCTTGGAGCCCCAGGGGTTTGTCTGGAATTGGGGGCCTGGGGCTGGCCCCATGTTCCATTTCCCTATGGGGGAGAGGGTTAACATGAACATCTCTTTTGGATTTGCACTCATTAGCCCAGTGGTCTCCTCATTTGCATCTGGGACATAGCCCTGGTTTTTTTTGTAGAGGACTGATTTTGAGTTTTAGTTTTGCAATCATTAGCCATGTGGCCACTCTGGCCACATTTGAAACAAACGGTGTCTTTTTAGAACGAAAGAGGAGCTGTTTAACTGTGCAACCTTTTTGTGCTGCGGCCATGGCTAGGCCTTGATATAAGCAGGTCCAATATCTGCGCATAGGCGAATACAACCCAACAGGTCCTCCTTTTTGCGATGCGGTCAAATTGCAGCTTGACAAGCTGAGGTTGCATTTTCATAAGCCAATTGTTTGACCAGGGCAGAGTTTGTTTCTGTGGAGCCAAAAAGATGCTCCACTACATGTAGAAGGCGATCGACAAAGTCTGAAAAGGGCTCCTCATGATTTTGTTTTATTTGGGTGAGAGACAAGGTAGGCTCGCCTCCTGAAGGGAGCCATTTCCACGCTCTAGTGGCTGCCACGTTAATCTGCATAAAGAGGCCCGTATTGAACCACATTTGGGTCTTTTTTGTGGTGAAATCTCCTGTTCCTGTAAGCATAGCGAGGGTCCAGGGGTTTTGCCATGCAGCGTTATCTCTGGCTATACCCTCACATTGATCAAAAAATTCAGATTTCTGTAATAGATAATTGCCTCTGGAGAGGGTGGCTTTTGCTAAGTCTTTCCACTCATTAGGAATAATCCAGCCCTGAGTCAAAGAATCTAGAACTGCAATGGTATAGGCAGCAGTTGGGCCATATTGAGACTGCGGACTTTAACTCTTTAGGGCTGTCATGGTGAGAGGTGTGTGTATCCTAACCGCTTATGGATCAACGCCCTCTTCAACATCCTGCGAGGGAACCATGGCCTCTGTGACTGGGAATGTCATTTTGGGCTGGCTGCCAGATGCAGGCGCCATTTTAGGAGTGCCACAAGGCTTGCTGGAGGCAGGCACCATCTTAGGAGCATTATAAGGCTGTGTAGCTCAGAGGGCCTGCAATTGAGTTGAAAGATTTTGGCATTCTTTTTCTAGCTATATCTGTTTTAAAAGATCCCCCTTTTTTTGTTCTAATTCCGCTAGCATGCTAGAAGGCTGAGGGCAGATGCTAAGTGCATCATCATAGTCAGGAGGCTTAATGGCGGCTGGTGTCACAACAGGGTCAGGGTGGTATGTAGAGGCTTGTGCTAGTTGTTCTCAGTCAACCTCTTAAAAATCAGAGAGGTCAGGATATAAAGACTTATATGAACCCCTAATTGGCCATGGAGGCATGGGGGGGTGCCATCTTGGAACCTGTCGATCATGTCGACAGGGGGAAGTGGTGGCAGATTGCCATCTTGGAGGACCTCTAACATCAGCCTCTGCGTCTGAGAGGTCAGAGGCTTCAGATTTTTCTGAGGACTATTTTGGGGTAGAATTAGCAGAGTCACGCAGGGCAGCCTCACCTTGTGCAACTGTCTCCTCAATCTGAGGATCTGCATGCCGCTGGGTCAGCAGCTCAGAGATTAAATTCCAATATGCAAAGGTGGTTACCAGAACCTTTTCAGGTCCAAAGACCCTATAATAATCTTTTAGAGCATCTCCTACTCTTTTCCACCTGTTGGTATCTATAGAGCCCTCTAGGGGGAACCAAGGGCAAGCCTTATGAATAAATTGAAAATACTGCAACAATTCTTTTGTTCTAACCCTCACCCTTCTTGTCTTTAATGCTTTGCTAAGGACTCTCACAAACAATTCATGTTCGCTCAATGCTTGACGCATGTCGGGGAAAGAGGATGGGGTTGCCGTTCACTCACCATGACTCGGGCGGCATGTTGGGTGATCATCCACGCAGGCCTCACTCCTTGATTCAATGTGCTCTCACTTTTAGCCGGCATTCTTGAACAGCTCCCTTATTGACTCCCCCATGCCAGGAGCCCCCACATTGGGCGCTACTTGATCCGGCCCGTGGATCAATCCATTGGGAATATACCTGGAGGGGGAACGGGGATGAAATAAAACAGGGTGGGAGACAAAGAGAGATTGAGACAAGATGAGGAGTCCAGTCAAGTTTCATTTATTCAGGAAGTGATCGCATCCTTTATAGGCCAAGGGCAGGCTGGTGGGACAGGAAGAGGCTATAGGGTGGTTTCTGATGGGTCATTGTCACGTTCGGGTATGTGACGTAAGCAGGAGAGGATTATGGTTAATGTAGGCAAGTGCATCATGTGCCCATAGGAGAGGGAGGCAGGGAGGCAGCAATGGGGCTGTCGTGCTGCTCCCTACAACTGTGACTGATTATTTGGAGACTTATGTTTTTATACTGCTATATAGAGCACTGACTATAGTGTATTTCTTTTTTATTGGCTGTAAGCATTGCAAATAAGGCTGGCTGAGGTGTTGATATGTAATCTCTAAAGCCAACAAACAGGACTGTTTCTGTGCACAGTGTTCTCCATTCAGGATATGAGTACAAGATATAAACCGAGCAGGATGTTAGAGCCATTAGCTCCAGGAATGTCAACTATGTAGGAGCCTCAAGGTAAAGAGGCTATGACTTCCTAGGGCACAAGTGTTTATATATCAAAAACCAAAACAACAGCCTCCCAAGACAATTCAGTTGCTATGTTAATTAGATTATATAAATTGACCCTTTTGTATATCTCTTTCTCCCAGATGGCCAGCCAGCTCAAGTTACTCACCTAATTCCTGCCATCCTCACTGTCAATCATCCCTGAGCTACCCCCCTTCTTCACAAGATAATAAATTCTGGGAGAGGCCTAGGATCACAGCCTTTGTCCCCATATCCTCATGGGATTGGACTTAGGACCTCTTTGCTGCCCTAAATTTGGAATATGTCTTGGTGTCTTTACCTTTGCTGTGGGTTGCAGGGGTGGTGGTGGATTAGAATTAACTTGCTGGTGAAAGAGTTTTGGCCCAGACAGGACACTGTAGCCAGTAAAGCCTAGGGTGGAACCAAGGAGCTCCATCTTCCCAACCCCTAGGAATTTACCTGTGACTCCATCTTCCCCACCCCTAGGAATTTACCTCTGGTGCCAAAAGAACCAGTGGGCTACCTGTGCATCCCTAATGCCTCCTGAGGCTCCATCCCAAACCTAAGCTATAAATATGCCTCCACTCCACATGTTCCACAGAGAGATCGCAGACCCCGGGAGGAGGTGCCGTGCCCAGTATGTTCGGGAGTCTCTCCCCGCATTCTCAAAATAAAGGTCATTTATATTTCATACTTCTTATCTTTTCAGCCACTACTGTTCCCCATAGTTCTATCATACGGTTCCCTGACCGGGAACGGCAGATGAGAGACTCCTGGGATTCTCCCAGTTTGAGTCCTCTGCCATTCAGGACCAGGACCAGACTACATCCTGCATTAATTCCTCACTTCTACACTCGGGAACTGTAAACTTGTTGTTGCTGTCTTGCAAACAACACCAACCCAATTTACCACAGGTGAGCAACCCCCAGAGATTGCTGCTAGACCAGGCCCCAGGTGGATTTTCTCCCCCTTTCCATGGGTTCCCATGACACTGTCATGTCCTTAGATAGCCCAAGGCAGAGTTTTTCTGGGCCAACCTGTGTCCACACTGGGAGACTCTCACATCCTTTGGGTTCGGATAGCCCAAGGCAGAGTCTTCCTGGGCCAGCCTATGTCCACACTGAAAGACTCTCACATCCTTCAGAGATTTTTAAGTTCTCACAGGCAGAGCTGTTACTAAAACCCACAAGAAATCCAATCGTATATACTGGTGATGACCAATTATTACAAGCTTTGGAGCCATATAATATCAGTCGGTCTAAAATAAGTAAAAAGTGACAACTTACATTTAGTAGACCACGGTCCATTGCCTCATCTGGCTATAACTCCATGGACCAGACCCCACACCAGATTTTATCTTGGGGACCACTTCCTGTCCCCCCAAAAAAACCATACTTATTTATAGCTTATCACACTGACAAGTTTACAAAACTCTCTCTCTTTAAGCCTTTGTTTTGAGAATGTGTGTCCTTTCCCGCCAGCATCCCTGTCCCCTTTGTCTCCTTGCCGCTATCCCTCCCCCCGCCATGCGGCAACCCATTCTCTGCTGAGATGGGAGGTACACCCAAACAGTCTTGAGAGATATATGCTGGCTGCTTTAAGCTTTCACGCTGCACCCCAACTCTGTGCGGTATCTCAGCTCTCATGCCATGCTCCTGGTCCACGTGGGGTTTGGCTCTAACACCGCACCCTAATCCACACACCCCAAGAGCAGTTCTGGCTCCACATGGTGGCTCAGTTCTATCTCAGGCTGCCTTCCAGCTCCACCCCCCCATGGGCCATGTGCTGCCGCAAACCCTGCCACTGCCACTGCTCCCCCACCTTGCAAGTGTTTCTGGGGGCAGTTTTAGCCCTGCCCCACATGCTACACCCCAGCGCTTGTCCTGCCTTCACTCTGTGTGCTCCGCCCCCACCCTGCGCATGCTCCGCCCAGCCTCAGAGTTCCGTCCTTAGGTGCTGTGTGTCTCCCAAACAAGCGGGTCTCCCAAACACAAGCGTCACTTTAAACACAAACACAGATAAACAGCAGCTTGGTGGCTCAGCTCAGAGATGCTATTTTTTACATTTTCAAACCATTTAATTAAGGTTAAATAAGCCAGCAATAGACAAGACTTTGGCTGATAAACAGGAAAGTGGCCACCTGGTAATTTTACCAGTCTTGTTTATCAATTAAAGCCTTCAATAATCTCCTAAGTGTTTAACACCTAAAATTAAGAGGTATTTATAAATTCCTTTTGCTGTAAACCACCAGTAATGTTCTATGTTAAGCTTACTGCCTATATTATTCTATATTGTCACTGATCTCCTGTTTAACAACTAAAATTAAAAAATAATTATAAATTCTTTTTGCTGGGAACCACTAGCTCTTTTCCAAGACATGGTTTATATGATACATGCAAAACAACAAAACCAACACTGCGGCAGAAGCCAAACTTAAATCTTTCCCAGCCTATCTGCCTGCCCTGGCTCAGCCCTCCACCAAGCCATAATTAACTGTATTCAATTGATATTAAATAACACTGTAGCTGATTTCTCTCCTAAATAAAAAGATAAAAAATTAATTAAACAGGCCATCCTCCAAAAATCAGATGGCATTAGACATTTTAATAACATAAAAAGGTACTTATATATGACATAAATAACATGTCAGTTCCTAAAATTCTCTGGACCTGTCCTCCTTATGAGAAGCCATTACTAAAATTATAAATACCCTGTTGATTATATTTGACTCCTGCATACTTACTTAATTCTATAGATACCTTCTACTGTATACCAAATCCCAAACAAAAAGGCAAAACTTGACCTTCAAACTCCATAGAGACCTTCTTAATATGGCTTTTCATGTTTTCAGCAACAGAGATAACAATAACACTTGTGATACTTGAGTTCTGAGACAGGTAAACTGACACAAGGTGGAGCTGCCTGGTCCCCCTCCCCCATGGACCATGCCTCAAATGCAGCAGAAGACATTGGGCAAGAGAATGCCCCATCCTGGTGTTCCTTTGGGATCTTAACCCAGGGCTACTGGACTGTCCTAGCCACCAGAGAGTGGGTAAGCCATCCTAATTTCCAGCCTTCACAGGAAATGCCAACACTGCTGGATTCATCACTGACAGATCTGCTTAAGACTGACAGGGCTCAGGGCCAAAAGTAGCCCACTTTAAGATGTCTGTCTCAGAGTCCAAGTCCCACTAAAAGTCTCAGGTAAGACATTCTCTATATTTGTGGACATAGAGGCCATATACAAAGAGTTCTTCCTGAGTTTTTAGGCCACTATAATGAGTCCTCAAACTCTAGGGAGTATTGAGGGTCAACCTATGCCATTTATAAACAGGGCCTATTTCGTGCATGTTCCAGACTGCTTCTTCCTAGTCCACCCAGTGGTGTCAAATCTTCCCTCCACCACTCACTCTACAGTCATAAATACAGATAAATTTTGTCTTCTCACTTTGTTTATACTTTTTCAGGATACATAAAAGCCTTTCCCACAACCAGGGGAACTGCTGATATACTTACTAAAGTCTTGTTATAACAAATCATTCCAAGGACTACACCAGGTTACAGCAACCCATACCTAATATTCGTGGCAACCTCAACAGTGATGAAAGTTGCCAGACTGACATCCTAGTTTCACATCACTCAGGCTAAGTGGTGACCTTCCAGCACTAGATCTAACTATCCTTTTGCCTACTCATCTCCATTTCACCAAGGTGTCACAACCACAACTCTCAGTCTGTCATGTTTTGTTATCCAATTTGGTTTCTAAATTCTTATTCTTTTTATAGCAGGACACTTAACAGTATTTCCTAAAGACTCCTACATTATGCATACCAAAGATAAGCCTTACCTTCTTAACTTTTACCCTTTCAGATGGGTGAGTAATCACCTCTCATAATATTACTCCTCGTAACTCCACATTTATTTTTCAGAATTCTACATTACTGTGGCAATAATTCTACCTCAACATGGTTCTGATATAATGACATATCAAAATCAAAGGCACCTTTCCTTTTACCTCACCTGGGTCCTTAAATATGACAGTGCCATGCCTCCTGACAACATCTTGTCTCTTTGTTTTTCCAGTCTAACATACGTGCATTCACCAGTGAAGTTGTTCTGGCTAAAACACTGGCACCAGCTTCTACATGGGCATCAATTGTTATCCCGTTGACTCCCCCAGACCCCAGTACAGTGCCCCCTTCCAGCAGGAATCAATAAAGAAAAAAAATCTTTTCACCTTTTCATAATAATAATCATAAGATGGTATATGAAAGAGTTTTGGCTCAGACAGGACAATGTAGCTGGTAAAGCCTCAGTTGGAACCATGGAGCTCCATCTTCCCCACCCCTAGGAATTTACCTGTGACTGGATCTTCCCCACTCCTAGGAATTTACCTCTGGTGCCAAATGAGTGCCAGTGAGCTACCTATGCATCACTAATGCCCCTTAGGTTCCACCCCAAACCTAGGCTACTTATATGCCCCCACACCACATGTCCACCAGAGAGAAAGCCAGACTCCAGTGGTCAGAGCAGGGGTTTGTTTTCTCTCTCCCCATTCTCAGAATAAAGGCCTCTTTTGTTTTACACTTCTCATCTTTTGGACACACTAATCTTATCAGCTGGGATTCCAATAATGTCTCAATTGGATTACAAATATAACTTTTTGGATTGTGAGCAAAACTAAAAAGAGGATTACAATACTTGTATGACTAAACTCATTATTTGGGATTACAATATCTGTTGCCCAATGTGGGGTGAACACACAACCTTCACAGCACAAAAGCCAACCATCCAGGAGACAACCCACTGGACATTGCATGACAAGCTGCAAGGTAAGCAGAGCATTTTCCTAATTATATTGCTCAGACGCAAGTAGTAATTTATATCCTAATCATCAAGGGTAACTGTGGGCCAAAAATACCCATTATCTACAGAAGAAAAAAACTTTAGTTTATTGACTATAAAATTATTGAAAGACACAAACATTACTGTACCACCTAAAAACATTTTTAGACTGCTACAACAAATAGCTATGTTCTACCCTTCCTTCCCCAAAGCTGGTTCACTTGATATGAGATTTTGGAATAACATAAATAAAACCCTTCAAGAAGTCACAAAAATAAAAAATAAACAACTCTAACCTAAAACTATAACTACCTTTAATTTTAGTGAAAGTAGCTCTCAGGTCCTTACAAATTAACTTAAGAAAATACACAGACCACCATCAAATTTCCATTACAACAGACAAACTGATGGCTGAGGCAATTAAACTATAAAAGAACCCCGAAGTAACAATAGCAAATAATTCTAAACATCAAGGTAATGTGCCTCCAAAGGAGTAGAGAGAGATAAATAAAGCCCATTTTAAAATATAGAGAATCAGATGAGTTCGTTGTTACAAGGTATTCACAAAGACATTCAACAAGAAATACAAAATCTTTGCAATCTATTTACATACACTCAATCACCACACCCAACTCGGAGGCTGCTACTGTGGTTCCTACAGCTCCACCCCCTCCCTTGCCACAGACACACCACAGCACACCTCCTGCTTCCCCACTCTCAAAACAACTCAGGTACCATGACATGATCCATGCTCAGGCTGTGTATTTTCCAGTATCTGGGGAAAATGATCCAGATAATCCCACGAGAAAATATGGGACACACACTGCTTTTAATTTCCTACTCCTCAAAGGACTCAGACAGAGTGTCCTTGATAATAGGATTCAAGGTACTTATACTCTAGGTTGTTTAAACAACATAATTCAAGGTTTTCAAATGGTGCCCGGCAGTGTGACCCACCTAGCTCGCACATGTCTTTCACCTGCACAATTTTTACAATTCAAATTAGTTAAGGACACTTATTTCAAAATAAGCAAAGGGTAACCAATATAGGGGAGATGAAAACATTCAGGCTATAGCACTAGAAATGCTATCTGGTACAGGCAAATATGCTAATGTAAAAGCTCAGGCCTGCGCCCTGCCTCTTCTTTTTATGCAAAGTAAAAAACTGCTGCATCATAAATGGATTTCCATCTTAGATTTTACAAGGCCATATAGACACACACACACACACACACACACACACACACACACAGAGTTTATAGCTAGACTACAAGAAGCAATACATAGCCAAGTCTCTCATGAAGAGGCCGCTAAAATTATTCTTCATCAATTAGCATATGACAATGCTAATGAAGACCATAAAAGAGCCTTGGCATCAGTCCTACACACGAAAGACTTGTCCACTTATATTCAAACATGCCAAAATCTTGGAATACTCATACTTCAGTACTTACAGCATAGGCTATATCCCAATATGTCACTGATAGATTAAATGTTATTACTTGTTTGAATTGTGACAAACAGGATCACACCTGCAGACAGTGCCCTGAGACTCTACAGACAGTAGCATCCACTGCTACACAGGTCAGTCATAAACCAAATGCTGATTTACCACGCACCTTATGTCCACATTGCATCAAAGGAGGACTTCATTCCGCGAATGATTGTAAGTCTAAATTTCATAAAGATGGGACAGTGTTATTTCAGGGAAAGTGGGAATCGGACCTTCCTCAGGGCCAGGCGCAGACACAGGGGGAGGAATCAAGCAGTCCTACTGTCCCAGACACAGTAAAACCAACTGTATCCAGTCTAAACCAGACAGAGGACAACTCCCCACCAGCAGCATGGGTGCACAGTGAAACATTACATCCCTCATACGAAAAACCAATCAGAGTGCAGGATTAGATTTACCAGCAGCCTCTCAAATTCACTTATTAGAGATCAAAAAACCTACCTTAATTCCCACAGGAGTATATGGACCTCCACCAGAAGGATATATAGGGCTTATTATAGGAAAATTAATTCCTAAATGTGTTACTGTGATAACTCAGACCCCAGAATAAAATCCAAGGAAGCAAGAAATTAAGTTTGGGGAGCAAAGGCTTTATTTAGGCCAGGCCTGGTGACAAGTCTCCAGGAGCCAATATGGAGACTGAAAGAAGGGGATTTAAAAAGCAGGAGAGAGGGGGGAGGAAAAACAAAGAAACCTGCAGAGCTGTCAAGCTGTTGACTCAAGTCTGGTAACTGTAACTCAAGTCTGCCCACTGAGTTCTGATAACATCAGGAGCCTTTGGTGCCTTTCAAGTTACTCCCATTCTCCAGATAAACATTATCTTGGAATAGCACATGTGCAATAACATTCGGAGGGGAAGGTAGAAAGGTTAATTATCTCAGGACAGCTTGTTATCACTAACAGGTGTGAAGGGGTCGAAAGTTACAAGAAGCTGAAACTTAAGTTTTTACAAGGATTTGGAACTTAACCCTTTTGGTGTATTAGGGTTAAGCCACAACATTCTTCCTGTAATTTATTTGAAGCTAAGCATTTCTTAAGAACATTTAGCACATTTTATAACAGACTACCACTGGGTAGGGAAAGGGGGAAGGCAGTGCAGCCGCCTTACAGAACAGAAAATATAGCGAGATTACATTTCTTGGGGAGAGCAAGGTCAGGTAAGTGTTGTGCTAACAAGCAAGTCTCCCTGCATACAAGCAAGTTACTTCAAACAAGTTTAAATCAGGGAAACATCCTGGTTTTCCTCAGCAGAGAATGGGGAAGCCTAGGAGTAATTAACAACTCCTGTTAGCTTATCTTAGCACCGCATTGTTCTTAACCAACAATGATTAACCTAGCAATTAGGTAAGGTTTTACAATTATTTACAGAGAAGAGCATTGATTAACATATCGATTAGGTCATGCAGAGGAAAAGAAAAATGGCATATAGAACAGTAGGCCACATTACAGGTATTTTGCTATGATACAAATATAATGAAGCTATTTTTCTTAGAGTACAACAATTACCATAGTTCGAACTCTAGTCAATGGTGATTGTAATCAAGAAATAGTAGTTGCTGTGCACTCTACTGACATTTGGATAATGGAACCCGGTGATCTAATTGCTGAACTCTTACTTTCTCCAGCTATCCAGCTGTCACATGTTCTCTACCCTTTATGTAAACCTGATTTAGGGAAGCCATTGAGTCAGAATATTTATTTTTCTCAAAATATCTCAGCTAGTAGACCTATCTGTACTGTTAAATTAAAAGGAATACTTTGGCCAGTTTGTAGTACACAGGAGCTGCTGTCACAATAGTCGGTAGCCAATTCTGGCCATCTGACTGGCCAACTGAGCCTGCCTTCCCGTCTGATAGGCTTTGGCTCTCCTCAATTGGTCTCACAGAGCATGCTGCCCCTTCCATATTTTGGCTTTGCTAGACAGAACAGCATGATAACTCCTTTTATTGCACCCATTCCAGTCAATTTATGGGGGAGAGATCTTACAAAAAAATGAAATACTGTTTTAATTACTTCTACTTCTCAGGAGTGTATGTCACTCAACAACAAAATAGTGGCTAAAATGGGGTACCATAAGTACAAAGGTCTCAGTAAAAACCTACAAGGCCACATTCTTCCAATCGAGCCTTTAGTAAAATTAGATAAATCAGAGATTGGATATGATTCAAATTTATAGCAGAGGCCATTGACTGTTCTCCAGCTATTTCAGCTCTACCAATTCAATGGAAAACCACAGAGCCAAAATGTGGGCACTACAACCTGGTCTACCTAGTGTTACTGCTATCCCACGAGATTGGCCCATGATCATTATTGATCTAAGAGATTTTCTAATATTCTCCTCTCCCCTCAGGATAGATCCTTTTTTGCATTTTCAGTACCTACTATTAATTTTCTAGAACCAGCAGGACATTTTCAGTGCACAGGACTTCCTTAAGGAATGCAAGTAGTGCTACCTACCCTATGACAGTTATTTATAGCACAAGACTTGAAGAGATGTTGGACTAAGTTTCCTCAAGCATATGTAGCCCAATATATAGACAACACTTTCATTTCTATGTCCTCCAAATCTAACCTGCTTACCCTCTTTAAGGAAATCAAGAAAGATTTAACTGCTTTTGGCCACCAACTAGCTCCTAACAAAGCACAAATTGACAAGTCCTTACAGTTACCTGGGCACTATTGTTTCTGAAAGAGCAATTAAACCACAAAAGATTCGAATCAGATTGCACAAACTACAAACTTTAAATGACTTTCAAAAGCCACTGGGAGACATTAATTGGCTCAGACCTAACTTAGGATAGCCAATTCTCAGTTACTAAACTTGTACAGCATTCTTCAAGGTGATAAAGATTTAAATTCTCCCCAACTACACACAGAGGCAGCTAAACAAGAATTAAGGTTAGTTAAAAATGCCTTCAATCTAGATAGTGTTTTAAAATTGACATCAATTTGCCTCTTTATCTGTTTATACTATAAACTGCTCATTCTCCCACAGTAATGCTAGGACAGTGAGATAATAAACCCGTTCACCCATGGAGTGGGTGTTTTTACCCAATCACCGAATGAGAACTCTCCATGTATACATAGAACAAATAGCTAAGATTGTGACTATAGGGAAAATCAGAGCATGCCAGCTCCTTAGACATGGTCCAGATATTAGTGTGGTTCCCATAGATACTCAGCAAAGACACGCCTTAACGCACACAGCCTTATTCTCACACCTGAGGTTCACTCAGTTGTCAGGGATAATAGATAATCATTGCCCAAGTGACCTCTCCTACAATGCTTCCTACATATCCATTATACTCCCAAAGGTTACTCAGGTACAATGCTTAGTGGGAGCTCCTACTTAGTCCACAGAGGGCTCTTCCAATGGCAAAGCAGCTTCCATCATTCCTTATCCACACAGGGAGATTCAGCACAACGTCTAGAAATTAAGGCTACCTTGTACGTCTTAGAGCAGTTTACAGATCAACTTAATATACTGAGGAACCCTTCTAACACAGTTTATCATACTCAAAAGACTGAGACTACCTCTCTACACTCCACCATTGAACCCATTGTACTGCAGCTACTTCTAAAGCTACAAAAGCTATTATAAGTAGAACTGGTCTGTTTTTTATTGATCGTATTAAAGCCCACTCCCATCTCTCAGGTGCATTATCGTTAGGAAATTCTAATGCAGATGCACTAGGCAATATAATTTCCATTTTTGATAAGGCAAGACAATCTCATAAATTCTGTCATCCAAATTCTGAATCTTTAAAAATTGAATTCAACATTTCCAGAGCACAGTGTTAGGAGACAAATAGTGCTATCGTGTCCTTCCTGCCAGCCCATTCTTAGACCCATTCCTCAATAGGGATGTCATCCCAGAGATCTTAAAACTAGTCAGTTATGGCCAGTGGGTGTTACCCACATAGCCTCCTTTAGTAGACTTAAATATATTCATGTCTCCATAGATACTTTCTCACACATGATCTATGCCAGCTGCCATTCCGGTGAAGAGAGTAGGCATGTCATCAACATTGTGTACCAGCCTTTGCTACACTAGGAGTCCCACAAAAGATAAAAACTGATAATGGTTCTGCTTATACTAGCAAACTCTTCCAAAGCTTTCTTAAACGCTGGAATATACAACATAATACCTGGATACCCTATAATTCACAAGGTCAAACAAAAATCGAGGACACTCATCTTACTGTAAAAAGTCAACTGGTTAAACAAATCAAAGCAGAATAGAGTCAAAACTCAACTCAAATATATTTACATTTTGCTACCTATGTTTTAAGTTTTCTAAACCCTGCACCTGATTCTGATTTACCACCAGCCATGTTACACTGGGGATAAAAATCAGCCCATCCCCCTAAATCCCTGCCCCCGGTGGCATGGAATGCCCTCCAGAAAGGTGTTTGGAATGGTCCAGCACCACTCTGAACTTGAGGATGAGGGAATGCTTGTATTTTCACAGGAAATGGAAACACCATGTGGATTCCATCTGATGAGTATGTCCATAAACCAACCACCTCCACAAAAAATCCTCAGCCTCAGGTCACAAAGGGATTCCAACCCTCTGACTAAGGCTTTCAGGGTCTGAGCATCAGGAGCCCCCTCTCACCTGACAGAGGAGGAGGACTCGCCATCGCCTGTCGAGGCAACACCATAAAAAAATCCAACCCACACCTACAACACATCAAATCCCCTACCAAGACGTCAAGCATACAACATGACAATGATCACCCACCATCCTGGGAAGGCCTGCAGCAGACAATCCATGAGGCTTGCCGTGTAGTGAACAGCCAGGATTTGTTTTCAATCTCCTGAGAATCTTTTTCTTGCAATGCTTGTTCTCCTAGCAGCTCCAGTATGTTTTCCCATGGTTCAGGGAGAGGAGGACTGGGCTTACACTCCTAATCTACCTGTGCTCAGACCTTAACTCAGATGGAGAAGACACCAGAAATCTTCCATTCTATAAAAAGCAAAAATCCCACATTTACTGTTCTGCCAGGCCTTCATATTTTCATGCATTTACAAGAGCAAACTGAATTAAATATTACCTTTCATTTTGTACATCCTCCCATATGTGTAACCTAACTACAGCAATACTCTAACCCATGTATGTCTGCTGTAAATCAGGTTTAAAAGATATGACTGTCAAAAAAACGCTTTGCCCTACTGACCTTGACTTCTATTCCCTCAAATGGTAACCTTGTTTGAGAATTCAAAGCTAACATTCCTGTCTATATTTCAGTACCTCATAACCCTCATTTTGAGGAAAGTGATTTGGACCCTTGGTAATCTTGCACAGATCTATACCAAGGGCGGATTATACACAAATTCAAGTATTCCTTTATAGACTGGTGTCCCAGAGACTCACTTATGGAAAAGCTCAAGATTGGCAAGAGATTTCCTTTTCAGGCTCTCCTGACAATACAATGACCTTAGTAGCCTTATCTAATAAGGTTGGGTAGAGACCTCAGTTCTCCTATTTCTAGACTCATTAGGAACAACAGGGCTGGACCCATACTGCACACTTGATGGAAATTAGCCTTGCATTTTCATGCAGGACAACTGTAGACTCGACATCTGCAGTCAGTTAATACAGGAAAAGTGTTACAGAGTGACAGGCATATAATAGTAACATATGTCTTTATCTTCCTTATATACTTTTGATAGGAAAACTGGAGTAGCAACAATATTCGTTCTCATGTACTATTGTTATCTAACCCATTATATCATGCCTGAGTTTCTTTCTAGGGACTCCATGATAATATCATGGGCAGGATGCCTCAAGTTTGATTCCAGTTAATCTAACGGAGCCTTGATATCAGTCAACTACTGCTCTCTTTGTGGAAACCTCAATCAAAAGATTTAACAGTCAAACCGAGAGGATGTTTGGGTTGATTACTGCAGGGATTACTTCTCTAGTTCTTTTGATAGCCAGCACAGCTATGGGCTCCACAGCATTAGCACATTCAAAACAAACTGCTCACTTTGTAGATAATTAGACAAAAACTGCTGATGAGAGCTGAAAAATTCAGAGAAAAGTTGATGTAAAGTTACAAATTCAAGTGAATATTCTAGAGACTTCACTCCTATGGAAGGAAAAGCAGATTAAAAGCTTACAGGTACAACAAGGCTTAAAGTGTCACTATAATATGACACATTTTTGTATCACCCTATTGCTCTATAACAAAAGACTACATCCTTAGAAAATGATCAAAAGGAATACACAAGGAGCATTCATCAGAATATTACCATGGATGTAGATGCTGTTGAGAGACTAGTGCTGTCCATGTCACAACAGACAGCTACCTTTGATACCCAAATTCAGGATTGGGATACATTTGCTGATGCCAGAGAGCAATTAAAGCCATTCGTATACCTCAAGCCTCACTTTTGGTTTTATATTGGAATTGGCGTGCTCATTCTATTCTTTATAATTTTTCTTATTCAAGCCTGTCATAGAGGATTCATTACCCAAAGATAGCTAGAGGCCATACAACCACGACTAGCCCTGCTGGATCTACAAAACAAGAGAGGGAGTGATGTGGGAAACACTCCAGTGACTCCCCTTGAATGCAAAACAATTACTGGTTTATTTGGAGACTTATTTCCTTATACTGATCTGTAGACAACTGTCTATGGTACTTTTTTAATTGGCTCTAAGCATTGCAAATAAGGTTAGCCGAGGTGCTGGTATGTAACCTCTGAAGCCAACAAACAGGCCTGTTTCCTCTCACAGTGTTCTGCATACAGCATATGAGCACAGTGGGATGTTGGAGCCAACAGCTCCAGGAATGTCAACTGGGTATGAGTCGCAAGGTAAAGAGGCTATGACTCCCCAGGGCACAAGAGTTTATATATCAAAACCCAAAGCAATAGCCTCCCAGAAAAATTATTTTCTACCTTAGTTTATATAAATTTATACTTTTATATATCTCTTTCTCTCACCTGGCCAGCCAGCTCAAGTTACTCACATAATTCCTGCCATCCTCACTGTCACTCATCCCTGCTTTTTCACAAGACAATCAATTCTAGGAGAGGCCTAGGATCAGGGCCTTTGTCCACATATCTTTATGGAGATTGTATTTAGGACCCTTTGTGTGCCCTTAACTTGGAATGTGTCTTGGTGTTTTTACACAAGCCAGGGGTTGCATTGGTGGTGGTAGATTGGAATTACCTTGCTGGGATTCCAATAACATCTCAAGGGGATTACAAATATAACTTTCTAAATTGTGGGAAAAAAAACTAAAAAGAGGATTACAATACTTAGATGACTGCACACAGTATTTGGGATTACAATAAAACTCAGTAGGTGGGATGCAAATCCTGTATCTTGGGAGAGAAAATGGCGGCTTGCTAGGGGATCGGGCGGAGAGTCTCTCCAGAGAAATCATATTAGAAGCTAGAATATGAGAACACGGAGAGGGCCAGATGAATGGATAAGGATTCTTATTAACCAAGACAGCGCAGCTCGAGGATTTAAAGTTGTGCTGAGACTGTGAAGGCTGATAATGGGAGGCTGCAAATCCCGCACCTTTAAATCAGCAAACTGACCCAGGGACCCAACAGGAAAAGCTGTGTTGGCTTTTGGTGACTGCTGGAAACTGAGACCTGGGACCCTGAGAAGCAGCCAGGACTGCCCTGCTGAACCAGAGGAGATTGTGAAAGGCTCTCAAGCTCCAAAGCCAAATGCTGTGTAGTTTTCTGACCATTCCACGCTGTGCCGAGAGCGCCGGGAGGGCGAGTCACATGGTGTGCAGTAGACCCAAGAGGAGGTCCTGCACCGAACCCTGGTGAGTACTGGGGACCCCACAGCTGCTGGGGTTGGCCATAGAACATCTTGGAACTGGGCAGTGTCTGCCACCATGGCGACATCCATAACATAGAGAGTCTGGCGGCAGACATCTTAGAGTTGGGCAGAACCTACAGCTCGGTGACATCACCGAGTCTCCCTGTAGGGAGGTCTGGTGGAAGACATCTTGAAATTGGGCAAACCTGCTGCCCTGGTGCTCCTGTCACAGAGAGGTCTGCAAGAGAACAGCTGGGATTTAGGCAGAAACCTGTGCCATAGTGACATTAGTTAGCTGTTTCTGGTACAGAGAGAACTGGCAGGAGCTACTAGGGCTAAACCAAGCCTCTGCTTCGGGCCCAATAAGCAGATACAAAATAGTCACAACTCAGTGACATCCAGAAAGTACAGCCTAATTTACAGATTGACTGGCACAGAGGCTGGAGGCTAGCCTGTACCGCCCCTGCATCCCAGCCTACCCCAGATAACAGCAAATTGGGGAGGATGGCAAAAATTCAAGTCAGCATGCTTCTGAAAGGCCCTAAGCAATATGGAGAGGGCCAGGGACCCCCAGGACACTCCAGTCTGAAAGAAACCAGAAACATGACAAGAGATAAAAATAAAAAAAATCTCCAGCTGCCCAACATGAGAAAATAAGCCCACGAGAAGTAAACACTGAAGAGAACAAGCACAGTAACCATCCAATACTCGACACAGTATCAGCCGAAATAAAAAAATACCTTCATGACCTCATAGATGAATTTAAAGCTGTACTCCTGATCCAAGTGAGGCAAGATATAAAGAGATTAATTAAAGAAATGACAAGCCCCGCCCAAGAGAACACAGATGGAAGAACTGAGGAAATCAGAAAAGAAAGAGAAACTTCTGAAGAAGAATTTAAACATAACTAGAATGCATGAAACAGATCCAAAGAGATTACCTGGAAACTAAAAACTCCATTGAACACTGGCAAAATTCCTTGACAGAAACTAAAGACAGCCTTCTGAAACCTGAAGAGAGATTTATGGCATATGATCGTGAAAGAAAAAGCCTCTTAAAAATAACAAGGAACCATAAAGAAAAAATTCAAAAACTAGAAGATGACAAAAAGATACACAACTTAAGAATAAACAATGTGAGTGAGGAAACAGGAGCAACCAAAAATGAAATACAAAAAATATTCACAGATATATTAAAGCCAAATTTCCCATGTATAGGAAAAAGAAATGATATCCAGATAAAAGAGGCATACAGAACACCAGCTACCTACAACCAAAACAGATCTATGCCTAGACATATAATAATCAAGATTCCAGAAATCCACCAAAAGAACAGAATATTAAAAGCAGCCAGAGAAAAGATGCAGACTACCTACAATGGGAAAATTATCAAAATAACAGCAGATTTATCAACACAAACTCTTAAGTCAAGAAGGGAGTGGGGAGAAATAGTCCAAGTCCTGAAAGAAAATGATATGCAACCAAAGCTCATATACCCGTCAAAACTCTCTCTCAAAATTAATGGAGAAATAAGATGCTTCCAAGACAAGGAGGAACTGTGGGAGTTCGTGGCCACCAATCCAACCCTACAGAGAGTGCTGAAGGACATTACAGAGAAAGAGAGGAAGGGATTCCAGGATTCCAGCAACAGTGGCAGAGAGGCCTCAATGAACGGGGCAGACAGTGGAATGAGGGAATAAGGTGGACAAATTATAGCAGAAAAGTGGAGTAGCAGACATGAGGCAGAAATGGTAAGCTATAGACTTTAGTATAGACAGCTCTGAAACACTATAAAAAAGGCAGAGGTCATTGTTAATGGTGTATAAGGATTTAAAAGATACAGTAGTCTTAGCGCCATATTTAGTTTGAATTTAATTTGTTTTGGTCTGTCCACTCATGTCAGATTTGAGGGCACAGACATCTTGACCCAAAAATAGCAGGTTATACCATGGTAAGTATCCTTACTTTCCTATTAACTTAAACTGAAATCCTGTATTACTTACATTGTCTTACTATGACTGATTTTAATTGAATCTGAATCATAAGACTATGGGTTGGCCTTGACTGCTTTTATTTGAATTTGGTATGCTTGTTAGTATCAACCCTAAAAGTAGAGGCAACTACTCTGAAGATGACAAGATGTAAAGGATATCCATACTGGTATTAACTATTAATAGCCCTCAAATCCTACAATGCTTTCAAAGTTAAGTTTTTATAAAAATAGGTAATACTATGTTTAACTATAATAAGCCGGTGTTGTGGACAAATCTATGGAAAATAACAAGAGAAAACATAGTAACTACGGAAGATCATCTATATTATATGTCTTATCCATTGCATGTTTTTCTAGGAAATTTTTTTTGCTGTCTTGCTATGAATTGGTTTTCCCTGTAATACAGAGAGGATAGATATATATGTAGAAATTCACACATGAGTTTTTTAAAATTATTTACGGGAACAGATTATATAATGCAAGATGTAATGAACAGATACTCTGAGGAAGAGACGCTAAGAAACCCGAGGCTAATTTTGTAGCATTATGATATAAATTCTAGCAATACTATTGTTCGCTAATTAAAATGACATTGGACTGGTTTCTTGAGTTCAATTTCAGCATATGTAGAGATGGGGACAGCTATCACAAAGCGAATGAGAGATGCAATGGTGGTTATTATTGTCTTCCCTAATGTTAGATCTTGAAGACCTAAAAAGCCTTCATCATCCTGTAATGATTTGATTAGTTCTATAATATGCAATAAGTATATAAAGTGGGTGAAGATGGGGACAACTATTTGTAAGAAACTGGAGACAGTTAGATACACAGTGATGATCTCCAGTGGACTTGCTTTGAAATCTGTATTTCTTTAAATTGTTTTTTTTTAACTGTTTTGTTCTGTTTTGATATGTTTAATCTTACCCTCTTTGAGATGTAAAACAAATGTGTAGGACTGATAACCATATTACTGAGCTTTTGTTTGATCATTGAGCAGAATTGTTTGTAGTGTCACCTTTTGAATGTCATTCTAAGTACTTTAATTCTGTAACCTGAGCAGCTATTTCTAAGATGACAATATGTAACTTATCAACCAGCAATTTCTTACCGTTTGTTTTTCTGTAATTTTGTATTATTTCTACCCTTTTTTATCTCCATGTATTTTTTTGTTTCCTTTTCTTTAAAAAAAAAATCCTGTACGTCACTAAGAATTACTCCAACTGTGCCCAGTGCCTGAGAGACATCCTGTGTGGCTGGGATCATCCTGCCTCCTAATTAACAGTCTTTGTATTTGAGCCTCAATCTATGCCAAATAGGCAATGCTACCATCTGATATAGGGTGGTACATTGGTTATAACTGGGTCAGTCTGAGCTCTAGAACTGCTGGAGGATCAGTAACTTCACGTGAGCAGCACAGGCGTTCTGAAACTATGAGACTACACCCCAATAATATCTGTGAACATCCAGGGTGAGGTCCCACTCTGAATATACTCTGTCTGTCTTTCAGTAATAATGCTGGGGGAAAAATGCATTCACGATGGGGAAGTAAATTCACGTCTCGATGCCAGGTGGCTCTGATCTGAACATTACATTCCCACCAGCTTGTACCACTGGTGGTGGAAACAGATCTAACTGATGTAATGGTTATTTTTAGTAACAAAGTCTACAAGTATAGTGAATGTAGTCAGTGTTCAAATGTAAATAATTCTCAAATGTAGTATGCTTCATTCCATTTTTAAAATTATTACACTATTCAACACATTAATGGTGGGTAAGTAGTTGTAAGCAGCTAGTAAATACAAACCAATTGTAGCTACCTAGCAATGGGTAATTAGTTGTGTTACTAGTGGTTAACTAGTGATATATAAATAATTGTGGCTAAAGATGGCTAACCATTTTGTTAACTAGTTGGGTGTAGCTAGTTGTGAAGGACTAGTTGTCATTAACTGGCTGTCAACTACTAATGGACAACTAGCTACACATGACTTGTCACTATTCACTAGATATTATAAACTAATGATGGGTAACTAATTGTAAAGTATTCATGAATAACTGGTTATCATTTGCTATTAACCATTAACTGGTGTTGTGACAAATTATGGTGAACTTATATGTATCTAGTGAATAACTAGCTAACTTGTCTATGAATACTAACAAGTGAATAGTCATTACTTGTCCTTAGATGGATAACTCCATAAGTAATTATTACTTGTAGATAACTAGTTGTCATTAATTAGCACCTGCAGTTAGTCATAATCTAGGCATGCATAACTAGTTTTGTGTAGTTGTATTTAACTACTGATGCATAACTAGTTTTGTTATATAGATACCATTAACAAGTCATTAACATGTTGAGATTCACCATGGCAACCAGTTGTGTCTAGTCATAATCAACTAGTTATTGTTAACCAGTCATCATTAACTACTTGTCAGAACTACTGATGTGCAATTTGTGCTTAAGCAGTAATTAACTTGCTGTGGATGACTAGTTGTCCTTAACTAGTCATGTTTAACTAGTTATCAGTGCTAGCTAGTCATTAACTAATCACAGGTGACCAGCTGTATATTAGTAATCATTAAGCAGCCATGGATAACTAGTTGTTTTAACTAGCAATCATTAGTGACAGGTAACTAGTGCTTAAGTAGCCATTGACTAGTTGTAATTAACTAGAAGCCCTTGTCTAGTTATTAGCTACAACTGGTTATTAATTAGTTGTGTTGTTAACTACTTGTGGTTAAATCATGTAATGAACTAGTTGTCATTAACTAGTGGTGGCTAACTGCTAAGCAGTCATGCTTAGCTAATTGCCATTAAGTAGTCATAGGTAACTACTTTTTTTTAACTAGTCAGTGAATTGTGGCTAACAAGTATGTGACTAGCCATAGATAGTTACTAACAAGTTGTATGGACCTAATTGTGGTGAGTTGTGGCTACCTAGAAGTCTGGCATAATTAGCCAGTTGTATCTAGTTGTAACTAGTGGTGGTTAATGACTGATGGATAACTAGCTGTAGTTAGATACATGTATATCACCAGGAGGACAGTTATTAGTCTTACCCTGGAGGTTCAAGCAGTCAGGAACACAGTGCATTCAAACCAGAGTCAGCTGGCAGTGGGACACATCCTCAGGTACCTCAATGCAATAATACAGTAGGATTTGAGTGTCCCCTTCCTAAGCTCATGGTAAGAAATGTCAGTGCAAAAAATTAAGCAGTTGGACTTGAGCACGGGGTGGTGCCTCAGTTCTACAGTGATTTCTTAGAACACATTAAAACCCAGGTTCAATCCATGATATCATAAATACAGAAATAAATATTCTAAAATCTCAGAAGCAGTACATGTGCTGGTCACGGTGGTGCACACCTGTAATCTTAGTGAGTTGGGAGAGTAAAGTTGCAGGGTGGCACCAGCACTCTAAGGGTCATTCTCTGCCAAAAAGCATACAGTGCATGCACTTAGAGTCTGGGGCAATGCAAGGTAATGCAGGAGGGAGAGGGATATGAACAGAGGTTTTTGTAAACTATAGAATGTAACTTTTATTACTCAAACTAGATTTTGTAAGTTTTTAAAATTTATTTTGAAGAGGATAAAACCAAATGAGAGAAACAAAATGGGGTCAGTCAAAACAAAAGGATGGACATAGTACATGACTTAAAACCAAAATACAAGGTGATCAACAATGGTTATCATGATGCCTCTTGTTATCTTCAATAGATTGCGCATAGCAGTACAGAACAAAATCAATAAAAACATAGCAGTACAAAACAAAATCAATAAAAACATTGGAGACATTATAGGACTTCAAAACAAGATAATAGTCAAACCAGAATGTCTATCATAGTGAATATTATTATCCTCAAAGTAGTTGCCTATATCTTCAAACTTGATACTGTCAAACAGAATAGATTCAAATAAAATCAGTCAAAATAAGACAGTGATCAAACAAAAGAGATTCAAATAAAATCATTCAGAATAAGACAGTGAAAGGAATACAAGGCTTCAAATTAAGTTAACAGGAAATCAAAAATGGTTACCATAGTATATCCTGCTATCTTTGGAATGGCTGTCCATGCCATCAAATGTAGTACAAGTAGACAAACTGGAACAGACCACAACCAAACTAAACAGTGATAAAAACAACATGGGTTTCAAATCATGATACAAGATTAACAATGTCCACTGCCTTCCCTTTTTAGACAGTTCCTGCCCTTTCACTTTCACAGGGTACATTGTACTTCTACAAGGCTAGGATACTCTTGTATCCCAATAACTCCTTTAGTTTTTAGATTAGGGAGGCAACCGCTATTTACTTAAGTGATTCTGAACCTTTTTACCCCTGAGTTTGATCTCAAGTTGTATCCATTTACCTACAAGAGCCTCAAGATTTCCCTTCCTTATAGCTGAGTAGTTCTACATTGTATAAAAGTGTTATGTCTTTCCAACCAATCTGCAGCTGAAGGGCGAGCTACCCTCACTTTTTTCTGGTTCTCTGTCACATAGAGCATTGTTTTCTCATATTTGACTTTTGGTCCATAAACCCTCTTTCAGGTTAATTATATTTCTTATATAGAGCATCTTGACAGACCCTATCTCCTGAGCCACTCTGCATGTATTTCTTTTCACTAGTGTATCGAGGCCATCTATGTTAGTGATTATGGCTAACCTTCTCTGCCATGCTATTTTTCTGCCATTAATGGTCTACTTTTCTCCTCCATTCTACTGTCTGCCCTGTTCAGTGAGCCCCCTCTGCTGCTGTTCCTGAAACCATGGTCTTTTTTCTCTCTCTCTCTAGAATGTCCTTCAGTATTTTTTGTAGGGTTGGATTGGTAGTCATGAACTCCCCCAGTTCCTCTTTGTCTTGGAAGCATCTTATTTCTCCATTAATTTTGAGAGATAGGTTTTCAGGGTACCTCAATGTGGGTTGGAGGTTATTTTCGTTCAGAGCTTGGAATACTTTGCTCCAAGCTCTTTTTCATTTGATGGTTTGTGTTGAGAAATCTGTAGTGATATTGATGGGTTTTCCTTTATAAATGATCTGTTTCTTTTCTCTGATGGTTTTTAATATTCTGTTCTTGTGTTGAATTCCTGGGATCTTGATTATTTTATGTCTGTGTGTAGATCGATTTCAGTTGTAGCTGGCTGGAGTTCTGTATGCCTCATATGTCTCAATATCATTTCATTTTCCTATGCTTGGGAAGTTTTCTTTAATTATTTCTTTGACTACCCTTTGTATTTCATTTGTGTTTACCCCTGCTTCTTCACTCACATTTTTTTATTCTTAAGTTATAGATTCTCTTGTCATTTTCTAGCATTTGTATTGTTACTTTCTGGTTCTTTGTTTATTTTAAGAGATCTTTCCTTTCATGATCACAAGTTGCAAACCTGTCTTCAAGGTTTGACAGTCTATCTTTAGTTTCTTTCAAGCAGTTTTGCCAGCTTTCAATGGAGTTTTAAATTTTCTTGTAATTTCTTTGAATCTGTTTCATGTATTCTAAATATTTTATATTCTTCATCAAAGGTTTCCCTTTTATTTCTATATTCCTCTATTCTTCCATCTGTGTCTTCTTGAGAAGTGCTTAGCATTTCTTTATTATTCTTCTTGCATCTTCCTTTACTCATATTAATATTTCTGTTTTAAGTTCTTTTATAGTGTCACGAAGTTGTTTGTTTATATCAGTTGCTGTTGCTTCAGAAACTGCAGGAGTGGGACTCTGATCTCTTCTGTGTTTACCTCTCCTTGACCAGGACTGCTTGGGTTGGAGGCTGGAGACTGTCCTTTGTTTCTACCTCTTGTCATGTTTCTGGTGGAGTAAGAAGAGAAGGAAGAAAACAATGATCAGCCTAGAGAGGGGATACTGTGCACAGAGTCTATGAAAAGAAAGAAGAATCCAACAGAGTGTTTTAAACAATTCAATAGTTAAAAGTGGACAAATTCCCAGAGGCACAAAATCTATGTAAAGAGAAGTAGCAAGAAATAGGATCTTTGAGCTAGGTGTGGTGGGGCACTCCTATAATCCCAGCACTTGGGAGGATGAGACAAAAGAACAATTTGCAAATGCAAGACCAGCCTGGACTACAAAGAGAGACCAAGGCCAACTTGAACTGAATAGTCTCAAAAAGACAAAAATACATAAACAAATAAATAAATAAGAAAAAATAAAAAGAAAACTGTTAGAGCTCTTCAGCATGATAAAGGAGCAGAATATAAGAAAAAGTAAAAGTGGCCTTTATTCCATGGACATGGAGAGGAGCCCATACCTGGCAGCGGTCTGGGTTTTCATCTGCCAGGATATGAGGTGTGGATATATATAACCTTCAGTCTGGGAGTGGTGCTTATGGTGGGCATTGATGCCACAGGAGGAGCTGATTTGAATTTTCTCTGTGTGCACTGAAAAAGGAAAATGAACTTGTAACAGGGAAAGGAAGAAGTGACCTCAGGGTAAACACCCCCAATTTGGCCTTCCACAACCATAATGTCCTATAATTTATTCTAAAACAAAATTCTTTCATTCCTGTCTTTTATTGTTGAGAAGAGGGTTGAAGTCTCTCCCTACCACTTACTGTTGAAAGGAGTACCCTATGTTGGGGTTCACAAAGGTTCACGGGATGATGGTTGATGCTCATGTAAATGGTAGTAGGTACCACATGTTTCAGCCAAGACAACGTTATCATTGATGAATGCTCACATCCCACATCGGAAAAACAAAGAGACAGAGTGCTATGAGGAGGCAGGGACCCAGGAGACATGGAAGAAAAGGTGCCCTTGATCTAAATGTATCGTTCCATCAGGGCTATCATGAGGTAGAATCTGAAAAATAAGTGTGGGTTTAGGAGGAGTGAGTTATGAGAGGTAATTTTTTTCATCTGAAAGGGTAAAAGTTAAAAGTATAGGTAGGTAGGGTTTGTCTTCGGTCTAGGAGTTGAGCTGGGAAGAATAAGAAGCATGAGAAACATAAGGCCTGACAGGTGAATCATGTTTGGGAAATTATAGAGTAGGGCTGGGGAGGGCCGTGGCTGTGTGATTTTAAGGGAGATGAGAGCCTAGACCCACAGGGATCTCATGTCTAATCAAACAGCTGAGAGCAGAGAGAACTAAGATCGTTGTTATACAGAAGAGATAAGGGAGTCTTTACAAAAGACTGTCCAGAGTCTTACTGTAAAAAAATAAAATTAATAGAATATAAGGGATCAGGAACAAAATACAATAACAAAACATGACCTAGCCTGAAAATTGTGGCTGTAGAGCCTTAGTGAGATGGAGACGGGAGACAGAAGATGAGATGACCAGGAACCTTGACCATGGTTGAAGTTCTGAAGAAGGTCAGGTAGGGGCCACTACATTTTAGTTGTAATCCTGTTGAGAGATCTGAGAAATAAAGGCTGGACCAGTATCTGACTCAATACTGTGAGGTAGACCAAACCTTGGACTGATTTTTTGTAATGGAACTCAGGTAACTACATCAACATTCTTCCTGGTTGTGGGAAACGCTTTTATCTGCCTTGAAAAAGTACCAACAAATGTGAGAGGATATTTGAGAGTTTTGTGGCAGGGCATGTGTGTAAAATCTACCTGTCAGTCCTGACCAGGGGTGTGTCTGTGCAATTGATGAGTAATTGATGAATAGGAAAGGAAAGCAATGCTCTGTGTCCCTGAAGAGAGTTTCTAATATAGAGAGGACAGGTGTAAGTTGTTGAGACCTGAGTGTCTGGGTCAGTCTACATAAACACAAAGGTGTCCTGACAATCAAGGTATAGGGGGGATGGTTTTTAAAAAGGCATTTTTAAGAACTACAACTGTAAAGTGAGTGGTGGAGGGAGGGATATGAGAGAGCATGGTATAAGGACTTGGCAGCACTGGGTGGATTGGGGTAACAGCGTTATTGATTACCCTAAGGTCCTACACTACACAGTAAGACCCATCAGGCATGAGTACAGGAGAACAGGAGTATTACGGTGTGAATGGGTAGGGTTAAGAAAACTGTTGTCTAAAAGGTGCTTCATTATAGGTTTAAGTCTCTAAATTTTTGGGAGCTACAGGATATTGGGGAATGCAGGGAAAAATTGAATGATCCCTGAGATGAGTTAAAATAGGCCTGGCATGGGTAGCTTGGGTGGGATTGGAGGTATCTCAAACTATGGGATCAACTAGAGAAGAAAGAAGAGTTGATGGCTTTGCGGTGCACTGTGACGGTGTCTGGAGAACTAGAGCTGTGGGAAGGGAGAAGGTAAAAGAGAATTTAAGATTTTGAAGGATATCTCTACCTAAAAGGGGTGTGGGACATGTTGTAATTATTAGAAAGCTATGGATAAAGAAGAGAGCTTGGAACTTGCATGGAATGGGCCCTGACTGTAGAGGCTGCATAGGTTAGGCATCAACACCCACTATAGAAACTGAGGCCTTAATACAAGGAAAACTCAGGAAGCACACTATACATGGCCTCCATGCCTACAAGTACAGAGAATATTTTACCTTAGATCTCCAGTGAGACTTGAGCTCTGAGAGGGATACTTTAATGGCGGCTGTGGACCCTAAGTGTCACTGCTAAAAGTTCAGATTGTTATTTTTAAAATTTTTATCTTTGTTGTGGAAAACACAAAAAGCCATATTAAGAAGGTCTCTTTGTGGGGTTTGAGTGCCAAATTTAGCCTTTTTTCTTGGGATCTGGCCACCAGCAGGGGTATCTGTCTCCTCCATGGTCAGAAGACATGTGGTCTTCTGTGCTGGCTACCTTGAGGCTCTAACCTGTCTATAGCATTTGTCTAAATATATGAGGCCTTGCATATAACATTTTAACTGACTTAGTTGCCTGTAGCACTTTTCTCTGAAGAAGTAACCCAAACTGCCATGAGGGATAATGGGCGGAGAGCAATCTGTCTTCTTCAGGCTTAAGGTGGTTGAAGTTGTTGAATGGCATTCAGGGCTACTCTGAGATCTTTTAACTAGTGTCCCTCAGTAGATAGCAGGTATTTTAATCCTTTGGAAGGTGAATAGCTTTAAGTCTAAAGGAGACAAAGGCAAAGAATCAATTAATTATGCAGGAGTCAAAAAATACAATCAACAGGGTATTTATGAGTATAATTTTAGTAATGGCTTCCCATGAGCAGAATAAGGATAAGGTCCAGGGAATTTTAGAAACTGACAAGTCAAAAACAGATGTCTGAATACAACTTACAGTACTAAGGAGACTGAGTCACTAGTAAAAATAATGTACCAGCCCAGAAAAGCCAAGAACCATGTGGCTTCATTGGATAAGTAAGGAATCGCTTAAAAGAAAACTAACACATCCACATTCAGGCTTTTCCCAAACACAATGATGAAAAGTTGCTTCCTTGTGCTATAACAAAACAACAACAACAACAAAGCATAACACTGTCCCTGAGGAATAGTGACACAAAAATCTTCAACAAAATACTTACAACCTTGACTGTAACAGTATATCAAAACTTAGGGTTAAGGATACAACTGAGTGATAGAGGATTGCCTAGCATTCCCCAGTCTTTGAGAACTATTGGTAGCACAAGTATACATACACATGTGTGTGTTTGCCTGTACATGTGTGTGAAGTATTCAAGTACAGAAATATGTATGCATACACACATACGTATCAGTGTTTATACACTTACCTGCACACTCAGCATGGCCCTTGACACTCCAGAGGGAGGACACTGGGCGATGAGGAACACAGGAATCCATATACAGAAAGCTGGGTGATGTGGATCCCTCTCTCCAGATGGGAGAAAAGGAACTGCTCAGTGCCTAGAGTTTACTGACACAATCAGCATAGGAATAAGTTCATGAAGAGTTTAAGGGGAGGGCAGGATCTGAGGCAGGAAGAAGAGCTGCTCAGCTGAACATCATGTCTGGTGGCCTTGCAGGAAACTAGAGAAAACTATTATCTTAACAAAGACAAGTTACTAAGTGCCTCAGCTCCCAGAGCTGTGCACACTTCCGTGGGGCCCTGCCAAACTCATGAGCATCAGAGGCTTTGCTGGAGACACCAAGGCCCAGACAGCTTCCCTCTTTACACCCACCCTGTAGAAACTATTCCTGCAATGCTACGAAGCTTGAATATATGAAAACTAAATGGGGCTGACCTATGAGTTTGTAACTGACTCAGGGGCATTGAAGATGCAATACCAAGAGACATAGAATTAGGTTAAAGTTGGGGACCAGGTTGCTGTCCTCTCCCTTTGACAAAAGACCGAGTAGGACTGGTGTATCCTGACTGCACACGTGCAGATATGGGCATAGGTGATAAGATTAACCAGCATTCACCTGTCGCTCATCTTCCATGGTGCATACCTGAGTCAAGAGCTGTACTTGGGGTGGGCAGGCCCACACTATCCCCGGAGCCCAGCCTGTTTCGCTGCTGTGCCTAGCCATTGGTGTGCAGAGGAGGAGCTGGGCGGATCTGGGGTGCCTGCAACGGCCCCTCCGTGTGTCTGGAGGACTGTGGATATCTCTGCAAGCAGGGAGGGATCGCAGGTTCCTGAGGCACCACAGCCTGTGGTGAGTGCTCAGCACACTCTGCCCAAATCTCAGACTGTTCCGGACCCTCCAGGCTTCTGGGTGCCGTGAAGTGGAGTAGTGGGTTAGAGGCCTCTACATTTGCCTCCCCATCCTGGCTGCACTTGGAGAACTGCTGAGCTTCCGAAGCGTGGGCAGGCCCACACTATCCCTGGAGCCCAACCTGTTTCGCTGCTGCGCCTAGCCATCGGTGTGCAGAGGAGGAGCTGGGCGGATCTGGGGTGCCTGCATCAGCCTCTCAGTGTGTATGGAGGACTGTGGATATCTCTGCAAGCAGGGAGGGATCACAGGTTCCTGAGGCACCATGGCCAGTGGTGAGTACCCTAACCCGGCTGCGATTGAAGAACTGTGGAGCTTCCAAGGGGCAGGTGGGCGCACAGTGTCCCTGAGGCCCAGTTTGTCTGGAACTGCAGAGTTCTGAGCAGGCAGAGGAGGGCCATTGGTTCTGCGGGCCCAATGGCTTGGGGTAGCATGGTGCCAGAGTCTCAATAGCTGCAAACATAGAAGGGGATTTTCAACAGATCCTGAGGAAGCTTTCAAATAACACTTGAAACACAGAAATATAAGAAAATGACAAAACGAAAGACCAAATTACAACCTCAAAACTCCAGCCCATCTCAAGAAACCCTAGTAGCAATGTATATAGAAGAAAATATATCCCATCCACCTCAAATATCGGACACTATAGCTACTGAAATTGACAAGCAACTCCAGGAAGCTTTAAAGAAATTCAAACTCGAAATAATCTCCCAGATAAAAGAAGAAATGATAAAAGAAATGAAAGAGATTCTGAATATATCTAAAGAAAACACAGATAAAAAGTTGGAGGAACTAAACAAAAAGATAGAATCCCTAGACGAGCAATATAAGAAACAAACAGAATACATAATGCAGATGCACAGAGATATACAGGAAATAAAAAGCTCCACTGAAAGTTGTAAAAACCACTTTAATGAAAGTGAAGATAGAATTTCAGACCTTGAAGACCGGATTGCAGCTAATGAACAGGAAAGGAAAGATCTTTTAAAAATAACAAGGAATCAGGAAACAACAATTCAGCAACTGCAAGATGATGCAAAGAAGAATAACGTAACAATGATAGGAATTAATGAAAAAGAAGGAGACAACATAAAGGATGTCAAGAGGATATTTAGAGAAGTAATAGCTGAAAATTTCCCAAGCATGAGATCAGAAACTGACATCGGGATCAGTGAAGCATATAGAACTCCAAATAGTCATAACCAAAATAAAACTACACCCAGACATATAATAATCACCATCCCAGAAATCCAACACAAGAATAGGTTATTAAAAGCTGTCAGAGAGAAAAGACAGATCACTTATAAAGGAAAACCTATCAGAATCACAGCAGACTTCTCATCACAAACAATAAAGTCAAGAAGAGCATGGATTGCAGTATTCCAGATCCTAAAGCAAAATGATTTCCAACCTAGACTGATATACCCTGCAAAACTATTATTCAAAATAGATGGTGAAATACGATACTTCCATGACAAAGAACAGCTGAAGAACTTCATGAATGGGGGCTGGGGATTTAGCTCAGCGGCATAAGCACCTGCCTTGCAAGCAGGCGGTCGTGAGTTCGATCCCCGGTACCGATAAAAATGAAAAAGACAAAAAAAAAAAAAAAAAAAAGAACTTCATGAACACCAAACCAACCCTGCAAAAAATATTGAAAGACAGTTTAGATACACAAAGGAAAAAAACCACTAAGCAAAGCAAATAATTAAACAGAACAGAAAGATAAAGATGCAACAGCAGAGAGATAACATTCCTACAATTAACCAGCATTTAACAGTAATAACCATTAATGTAAATGGTCTCAATGCACCAATCAAAAGAAACAGACTAGCATAATGGATCAAGAAACAAAATCCAACCATATGCTGTTTACAGGAAACCCATCTAACCCAGAAAGATACTCACAGACTGAAAGTCAAAGGATGGAAAACAAATCTTCATGAAGCAGGAATCCAAAAAAAGGCAGGAGTAGCCATTCTGTTTGCAGACAACGTGAACTTTAAACCAACAATGACCATAAAGGACAAAGAAGGTCACTACATACTCATAAGGGGAAAACTCCAAGAGGAAGAGATAACTATCTTAAATATATATGCACCAAACTCCAGAGCACCCAGTTATATAAAACAATTATTAACAGAAATGAAAACTCAAATTATCACTAACACAATTGTAACAGGAGACCTTAATATGCCATTGACACCAAGGGACAGATCAACCAGACAGAAAATGAGCAAAGAAATAACAGAACTGAATCACACCTGCGAACAAATGGGTTTGATAGGCATATACAAAATGTTCCACCCAACAACATCAGAATACACATTCTTCTCAGCAGTACATGGATCATTCTCTAAAATAGACCATATATTAGCTCACAGAACATATTTAAACAAATGCAAAAGAGTTGAAATCATCCCTTGCATTTTATCGGATCATAGCGCTCTGAAATTAGAAATTAATGATAAAAGATACTGCAAAAATCTCGCAAACACATGGAAACTGAATAACACACTCTTGAGTAATCAGTGGGTCAAAGAAGAAATTAAAAAAGAAATTAAACAATACCTAAAAAAAATGAAAATGCAGATACAACTTACCGGAATCTGTGGGATGCAATGAAAGCCGTTCTGAGAGGAAAATTTATTGCACTGAGTACCCACATCAGGAAAACAAAACGAATACAAATAAATAACTTGATGCTACACCTCAAACAGCTAGAAAAAGAAGAGCAAGTCAAGCCCAAAGCCAAAAGAAGAGAGGAAATTATAAAAATCAGTGCAGAAATCAATGCAATAGAGACTAAGAAAACAATCCAAAGAATCAACGAATCAAAGAGTTGGTTCTTTGAAAGAATAAATAAAATCGATAAGCCCCTAGCCAACCTTATTAAAAAAAGGAAAGAAAAAGCTCAAATTCATGCAATAAGAAATGAAAAAGGAGAAATCACTACAGACCCAATAGAAATACAGAGGATCATCAACACCTATTTCGAAAACCTCTACTCTCAAAAGTTTGATAACACAGAAGAAATAGACAGATTCTTAGAAGCATATGAAGTACCAAAGCTAGATCAAGAGGATATAAAACTGTTGAATAACCCAATCTCTGCTAATGAAATTGAGAATGTAATTGGGTCCTTGCCCACCAAGAAGAGCCCAGGCCCAGATGGATTCACTGCAGAATTCTACAAGAAATATAAAGAAGACCTAATGCCGACACTCCTCAAACTATTCAATGAAATTGAAAGGGAAGCAATCCTTCCTAAGTCATTCCTGGAAGCAAATATTACTCTAGTACCAAAACCTGAGAAAGACCCAACTATAAAAGAGAACTATAGACCGATCTCCCTAATGAACACAGATGCAAAAATCCTCAATAAAATACTGGCAAATAGGATCCAGCAAATCATCAAGAAGATTATACACCATGACCAGGTGGGATTCATCCCAGGAATGCAAGGATGGTTCAACATATGCAAATCAATAAATGTAATCCACCATATCAATAAAGCCAAAAATAAGAATCACATGATCATCTTTATAGATGCAGAAAAAGCCTTCGATAAGGTCCAACACTTATTCATGATAAGAACTTTACAGAAAATTGGAATAAATGGTCTTTACCTCAATAGAATAAAGGCCATTTATGACAAACCAACAGCCAACATCATACTAAATGGCCAAAAATTGAAAGCCTTTACTTTAAAATCGGGTACAAGACAAGGATGTCCTTTATCACCACTCCTATTTAATATAGTACTGGAAGTACTAGCCAGAGCAATTAGGCAAGAAAGAGAGATAAAAGGGGTAAAGATAAGAAAAGAAGAAGTTAAATTATCATTGTTTGCAGATGACATGATACTCTACATAGAAGACCCCCTAAACTCCATTGAAAGACTCTTAGATACAATAAATAAATTCAGTAATGTGGCTGGATACAAAAATCAATACTCAGAAATCAATAGAATTCCTATACACGAACAACAAAATCACAGAGAGGGAAATAAGAGAAACTGGACTATTCACATTAGCAAGCAAAAAAATGAAATATTTAGGAATTACTCTTACGAAAGAAGTGAAAGACTTATACAGTGAAAATTATAATACACTGAAAAAGGAAATTGAGGATGATCTCAGAAAATGGAAAGACATCCCTTGCCCATGGATAGGAAGAACAAACATTGTGAAGATGGCCATTCTCCCAAAACTGTTATACAGATTCAATGCAATCCCAATAGAAATACCACCAACATACCTTATAGATCTAGAGAAATCACTCCTAAATTTCATCTGGAACCAGAAGAGACCTAGAATCACAAAGGCAATTCTAAGCAGCAAAAACAAAGCAGGAGGCATCACAAACCCTGACTTGAAGTTATACTACAAAGCAACAGTAGTAAAATCAACATGGTATTGGTATCAAAACAGAGCCGAAGATCAATGGAATAGATTAGAAGATACAACCACAACTACGAACACACTCAACCACCTTATCTTTGATAAAGGAGCCAAGCAGGTTCATTGGAAGAACGACAGTCTCTTTATAAAATGGTGCTGGAAAAACTGGCTCTCCATTTGCTGAAAACTAAAGCTAGACCCATGTCTATCACCATGTACTAAATTAAAATCTAAATGGGTCAAAGAACTGAATATTAAAACAGAAACACTAAATCTATTGGAAGACAAATTGGGTAGAAACCTTGGAGACATAGGAACAGGTAGAGAATTCATGAACAGGACTCAAACCGCACAGGAAATAATTCCCAGAATCAATAGCTGGGACCACTTCTTATTAAAAAGTTTCTGCATGTCAAAACAAATCTCCAGCATAGTGAAAAGAAAACCCACAAACTGGGAAAAGATTTTAGTGAACTCTCTCTCAGACAAGGGACTCTTGTCTAAAACATATAAAGAAATTAAAAAAAAACTCAGACCGCCAAAATTCAAAGATCCAATCCAAAAATGGGCATCTGAGATGAATACGCAATTCTCAGATGAAGAAATGCAAATGGCAAATAAATACATGAAAAAATGTTCATCATCATTCGTCATTAGAGAAATGCAAATTAAAACCACACTGAGATACCATCTCACTCCTGAAAGAATGACCAGGATCAAGAAAACCAACAACAACAAATGCTGGAGAGGCTGTGGGGAAAAGGAACTCTCCTGCATTGTTGGTGGGAGTGTAGACTGGTACAGCCTTTGTGCAGGTATGTTTGCAGATTTCTCAAAATGTTGGTATTGGAAATTCCATTTATTCCAGCTATTCCACTTCTAGGCATATTCCCAGAAGAACTGAAAGCATCATACCACAGTGATATATGTGCACCTATGTTTATAGCAGCACAATTTGTAATTGCCAGATCTTGGAAACAACCCAAGTGTCCATCAACTGAGGAATGGATAAAAAAGTGGTGGTATTTCTATACAATGAAGTATTATTCAGCTATAAAGAAGGATCACATTGAGATATTTATCAATAAATGGGCGCAGCTTGAGACCATACTCATAAGTGAAATAAATCAATCTCGCATGTGTGAATACCGAATAGTTTCCCTAATGTAAGTAATGATTCAAATATATAAAAATATGTGGTAATCATGATTCCCCATTATGTGGCCTTGAAGCCTTATAAAGTTTTCACTTATTAATTAGAAAGGCTTCATTCTGGGCTTCTTGATATGGAAATATTTGAAGCTATAGTATATGAAGTTTTATCCAAATATTTCAAGGAAAAAGACAGACACTATGGTAACTACTATTAAGTCGGGTTATTTGGTGGTGAAGCACTAGGTTTCTGAAACAGTCATGCTTTGACCTGTATTGTTATATTGTTATGTCCTGTTTTATCTCAATCTCTCCCTTATTCTTTAAAAAAATTATTTAGTTATTTCTTATGTTTGTTTTAATTAAGGGGAAAAATTAAGAAAATTAGGATATATAATAGTAACTCTTTTTGATTTCCTATTAACTTGGTTTGAAGTCCTGTAATACTCCCATGATCTTGTTTTGACTGATTAGACTCTGTTCCATTCTGTATGATAGTATCAAGTTTGAGGGTATAGGCAACTACTTTGAAGGCAATAAGATTCACTAAGATGCCCATTCTAGTTTGACTATTGTCTCCTCTGGAAGTCCTGTAATGTTTACAATGCCTAAGTTTTATTGGTCTTGTTCTCTACTGTTTTGTCCAACTGTATAATATCTAATGAGATAGACAATTCTTTTTAAGGAAACAAGAGACAACGTTGATAATCATTGTTGATAACCTTGTTCTCTGTTCTACATCATGTGCTATGTCTATCCTTGGTTTTGACTGACAGCTTTGTTTTGCCATATTTGACTTTATTTTCTACCCCCCCAAAAAGTAATAAGAACTAAGGAGTAATAAAATCCAAAATGTGTAAATTTTGTTGTAAAAAAGAGAGGGGAAAATAAAGATCTCTAATGGATATAACAGCAAGTGTGTTTAGGGGTGTTAAGTAGCTGACTATATTAATGTTTTTGGATCATTGAACACAGCTGTTTGCAGTCTCTCTGTTTGAATGTCCACTTTGTATTCTTTGATACTGTGATTTGAACAACTCTTTCCAAGATGATAATAAGTAATCTATTAACAGGTGATTTCTTACTGTTACTTTTTTTTTTGTAGTTCTGTATTACGTGTATCCTTATACCGCTTTGTTTTGTTTTGTGTTTTTCTCTTTTTCCTCTTAAATAAAATTTTTTTTAAAAAAGAGCTGTACTTGGTGCATTAGCCTTCACTGGAGCCAGGCAGCATGGCTCATATCACCCTCTCTAATGATCACCTAAGAGGCCTGTTAGCCTTCATCTTCCTGTCTGGTCTCCCACGTAACAACTGATCAGTGCAGGATACCACACTAACAGGACCAAAGGAAAAAGCCATATGATCATCTCCACTGCTGCAGAAACAGCATGTAACTTCATTTCTTACATATTCATGAGAATTAGCATATATAAGCCCTGGGTTCAATCTCCACAAGCAAAGGAAAGTAATTACCTCTCAACCAGTGTATCATGTCACCTTCCAGCCTTCCCACATACTACTTCACATACTGACAGCTTAATAAAAGATCAAAGTTTAAAGCTGTCAGAACTGATTGTATTGAGTTGTATCACTTTTCTACAATAAAGTCCAAAGTTACGTCAAACCACTGTTGGAGCTATGAGTACAAAGCTCAGTAATCAAAAAACAGTGACGTGATTGTGAAACAGGATGTACACAGTAACAGACAAAGGCTTAGGAAACACACCCTGGACAATGACAAGCCACAGGTCCACCCTTCAATCAATGACAGGCAAATATGGGGAGTACTTTAAGACTATAATTGATCTAATCATTCTTATGCTGGAAGGGTCACCTCGTATTGTCCTGTTGCAAACCCCTAAAACACTGAGCACAGTAACAAGCTGTACTGGTTGGTAGCCTAAGAGCAGTAGGCTCTCCATCGAGCCTCTGGGCAGAGCAGGTTGTAACACCTACGTCTGTAGAAGCCCATGCTTTGGCACAAGATGGAAATTTTGCTCTCCAAACATCCTCCAGACATTCATCATTTGACTGAAAGTGGCCCAGTGGTTTTCATTGCATGGGGACAGAACAGTCTTTCAAGAAACAGTGCTGGGCTTCCAGGAGAACATAGTGGACAGATAGCAGCAGCTACGGAGGCTCTCTGAAACACCCAGCTTAGAATTCAGGAATGGTGCTGAGTAAGGAATCATAAGCAAGTGGAGATATGCCCCCGTGAGCCAAGAACGAACTGGGCTGAGACAAACCAACTGGGAATGCAATCCTGGTGCTATAACAGGAACAGATAAAGCCTCAGCGTGGAAGCTGGAGCCCGCGCCATTAGAAGCCGTGATTTGGGTTTTTTGCTGCCGCCACTGCATCTGCATCCGCTCGGCAGGAAGAGAGACTCGCGGAAGCTCTGAGAATCAGTGAACAGAGTGGAGAGCAGGACGGGTGGGGAGCCGTGCATCCACCTCCGGTGAGTGAGGGAAAACTGGGACTCTTCCACGGTCTAGGAGACTCCAACAGAGGACAGTCTGAGACTGGGCAGACTTGCGGGAACAGGGCACTGCAGTGACTTCAGTCACCAATCCCCCTCTCAAGCAGGATTGGTGAGCAGTGCCTAGCCCACGTGATGCTGCTGGCTGAGACCCAGTAGGCTAGCAGAGCCCAGGTCCAAGCTTCTGAAGGTAGATTGACCTGGAGGAGCGGGCCCGCACAGGCTGCCTGGTCTGCAACTTCCTGGTGCGCTGCGGTGGGTGGGAACACCTAGCCGGCGCAATTCAATCAGACTGTGGCTGACAGGGAAGGAAGCTGGGCCTCCTATATACGCTTGCATATATAAAGAACAAAGAATATGGGAAGAGGCAGCAACAAGAAAGGGTCCTTGGCCCCCAATCCTGAGAAAGAGGCAACAGCAGACACAGCACCAATAGATATAAAGTGCTATCTCGAGAGCTTCATAGACAAGTTCAGGAATGAAGTTATTAATGACCTGAAGCTAGACATAAGCAGAATAGTTAGAGAAATGCTAAGCACCACCCAAGGAAAAACAGATTGTGGAATGGAAGAACAGAAAAAGAGGGGAGAATTGTTTAATGGAGAAAATAGAGAAAGCATAGAATACGTGAAGCAGGTTCAAAGAGATTAACAGGAAACTAAAAAGTCTTTCGAAAACTGGCATAACAGCTTGAAAGAAACTAATGACAGATTATCTGAACTGGAGGGCAGATTTGTAATACGGGAGCATGAAATGAAAATCTTCTTAAAAATAACAAAGAAACAAACAGCAATAATACAAAGACTAGAAGATGATAAGAGGGTCTATAACTTAAGAATTAAGAACATAAAAGAAGAAGCAAGGACACAAACAAATGAACTACAAAAGCTACTCACAGAAATAATCCAGGAGAATTTCCCTAATTTAGCAAAAGGTAAAGATATTCAGTTGTATGAAGCATACAGGACCCCAGCAACCTACAACCCAAACAGAGCAACACCCAGGCATATAATAATTAAAATTCCAGAAATCCAATACAAGAACAGAATACTAAAAGCCGTCAGAGACAAGAAACAGATCACTTACAAGGGAACACCCATCAGAAATACAGCAGACTTCTCGGCACAAACCATCAAATCACAAAGAGCGTGGGGGGGAATAATTCAAACTTTGAAAGATAATAATCTCCAGCCAAGATTGACATATCCTGCACAACTGTCCCTGGAAATTGATGGAAAAACAAGGTGCTTCCAGGATAAAGAGGAACTAGGGCAATATGCAACCACCAATTCAACTCTACAGAGAATACTGCAAGATATTCTAAAAAAGAAAAATACAAGAATCCAGAAGTAGCGGCAGAGAGGCCATAATGAATGGAGCAGAAAACAAAATGAAGAAGACAAACTGACAACTAATGACAGAAAAAGAGCTCAACAGAAATGAGGCAGAGAATATTGGATGATAGGAACAGCTATTTTGGAGAAAATGACGTCTTAAGAGGTAACACTGATTTAGTATCATCTTGTTTTGAAGTCTCATCAAGCTTTTGTTCTTCTCTCTCCATTGGTCTAAACAGGTGGTATCTTATTGGATTTTATTATATATGATAGTATAAGCAAAACCTTTTATAGACAAGGAGATTATACAGAAACCATTGTTCATTTTCTGTTAGTTGATTCTAAATACTCTGTAATACTGTCATTCTCTTAAATGGTTTAACATTTTTTTGATATATTTGATGCTACAGTATATGAAGTTATACTCAAAGATTTCAAGGAAAGAGACAATATGGTAACTACTTTTATGTTGGGATTATCTTGTGGTGAAACACTATTTTGCTTAAATGGGTGTGTTTTGATCTGCGCTGATTTGCTGTTATGCCCTCTTTTATCTCAATCTCCATTTTATTATTTACTTTTTTATCCTTTTAATTAAGGGAAAAATAAATTTAAAAATAGCAGGATATATTATAGTAGCCTACTTTGACTTTCCATTATCTTGACTTAAAGCCCTGTATTGCTCTCACCATCTTGTTTTGACTGATGTTCCTCTATTCTGTTTTGCTTAATAGTACCAGGTTCAAAAGTTTATGCAACAGCTGTGAAGATAGTGGGATTCATTATGACGCCCATTCTGGTTGACTATTATCTACTTTTGAAGACCTATAATGTCTCCAATGTTTTGTTTTGTTGGTTTTGTTCTTTACTGTTTTGTTTAATTTTATTATAACTAATGATATAGGCAATTCTATTAGAGATAGCGGGAGGCATTATGGCAACCATTGTTGATCACCTAGTATTATGCTTTTACATTATCTATTACATCCACCCTTTTGATTTGACTGACTGTTCTGTTATGTCACATTTGGTTCTACTCTCTTCCAAAAAAGTAATAAGAACTGTGGGAGCAACAAAACCCAAAATGTGTAATTGTCATCTCTAGTACAAAAGAGAGGAAAAGAAAGTGCTCTAAATGATATAACTGCATGTATATTTAAGTGTATAAGATAGATAATGATATTACTGAGTTTTGTTGGATCATTGAACAGAACTGTTTGCAGTCTCACTGTTGGAATGTCCACTTTTTATTAAGCTTTAATTTTGTAACTTGAACAATTATTTCTAAGATGACAATATGTAATCCATTAACTAGTGATTTCCTACTGTTTATTTTCTTCTGTAAATCTGTATAACTTGTACCCTTTCTCTGCTTTTTTTTCTTTTTCTCCTTAAATAAAATTAAAAAAAAAAAAAGAAACAGTGCTGGGAAACCCATGCATCCCGGGGGACAGGAATGAAGTGCAGCACTCAGCTGACAGCACACACAGAGATTGTCCTTAAACAGATCAGAGAGCGACATGAATGAGCACAAAGTAGAGAGAGGGCAAACTCTTCCCCGAGCTGGGTTTGGTAGTGATATTTTGCATAGATACCAGTGGCACAGGAAAGAAAGAGAAAGCATATGAGACTTCACAAAAATTACAGGTATTGTCCATGAAAAGTCACCATCAAGAGAGGGAAAGGCAGCCCATAGCTCGGAGAAAAACAACTATTAGTCACACGTGTGAAAACGTTAATAGCAGAAATACTATACAACAACCAAGATGACATCATTGAATTTAAAAATGAGCAAAGAGTCTGAATTGTCGTTTCTCCAAGGAAACTATACAGTAGGCCCCACGAGCACGGGAAAGGATGCTCAGTGTCACTCATTATTAGCACAGTGCAAATGAAAACACTCACACCCATCCTGATGGCCCCTGTGAGGGAACCACGGAAAACAAGGGTAGGCAGGCATGCAGGCTGGGGCTCTCCATGAGACCCTCAAATGGTAAAGGCACCATGTGGGATACAGCAGGGGGCTTCTCCTGAAACTGAAGAGAATTCTCCTCTACTCAGAAGCTGCCCTTCTCAGCTCACACCCACAAGAAGCGCAGTGCATTCTGCGAGTGTCAGTGCACACCCAGGACCACTGCAGCATCTTGCACTGTGGTACAGGAATGGAGGCAAGACGACTGTGCATCCACAGAGGGCTGGAGGAAGAAAACTGGGACAGCAGTCACCCTCGGAGGTGGGAGCACCCCCAAGACCCCAGCTAGCTGGTTCCCATCTGGGCAGACACAACCGATTGTACATACACTACGGTGTCTCCCTCACATATGCACCAGGAAGAAGGTGGTGTATAACCAGGCCAGGAGGACAGTGTAGCAGTGTGCCACACCGAGTGTGTGTGATGCGGGCTCTCACATCCGGTCTCTCCTGTGCTGCAGCACTTCTCCTGGCTGCCTGCTGTGCTGCTCAGCGCCCTGGTGAGAGGAAGGCACTGTGCCACGGCCTACGGCTGCTCCGCACTGTCCACCTTCAAACCAGCACCGTGACACGGAAACAGCTGCTCACACAGCCAAGAGACAGACAGGTCCGCGGCCAGCAGGGCAAGCACGTGCCTGACACAGGTATACAGGCTCTTAGTGAACATCATGGAGGAAGATTAATGTTATTAATAAGGCTCGTCAGTGAGGCTCACAATTGAAAATTCACAAATTGTTATTTTGAAATTTTCACATAAGATTTTCAGACGATGCACTGTCACTTTTAAATGATCCCAGGAAAAGGAAACGCAGGAATAAGAGAACTACATAGTCACGCAGTGGAAAATAACTAGGCTTAAAAAGGGTGGACATACTGCTATCTGCCGAAACAGGAAGGAAACCTGAAGACGCTCCCTCAAGCGGAATAAGTCAGTCAAACAGACACACAGACAGGATTCCACTTTGATGACTCCCCTGCAGTTATCATTTTCACAGATACAGAAAGTGGAGTGCTGGTTGCTAAGGGGTGGGGAGGGGGGCACAGGCGCTGCTGTGTGAGGAGCTGAGGGCCTCAGCTTTCCGTGGTGAAGACAGCTGCGGGTGGTCAGTGAGCTCTTTGTCCATTATTAATACATCTGACAGCACTGCAGAACGCTGGAAAATGGGTAAGGTGAGGCTGGAAGTGGAGCTCACTGGCAGAGCATCTGCTGGCTGCACACAAAGCTTAGAGTTTGACCCTCAGCAGGAGCAAAAAAGAAAAAAGTAGTAGAGGAAGATGCTAAAGGTTTGGTAGGTGTCATTCCACAACAAAATGAAAGCATAAGGATACTCCTATGACTGTGAGCATTTTTTAGTAAGAGTCTGGCACAGGATGATGCTTTAGTTACCATGGGAGGTCAGGATAGGGCACGGAATCAGGGCTGGCTTAGGACATGTGGATGAAAGCATCACACGTGGGCTTTGAGAAAGGAGGAGTCTTTACAGACACCAGGTGAGTCACAGATTGGTTTATTGTACATTAAGACTCTCATCTAGGGTACAGTGGGGCACAGTACATCCTCTAGCGGAGCACAGCACAGAGCTGGTAGGGGGATGGAGTCACTATGAAGGCAGGTATACCACGCTCACTGGGCCGGGGCTGCCCCTCAGGCACCGAGAAGCTGAAGTGCTGCAGCAGGGAGGTGAAGAACAGGAAGAGCTCCATGCGGGCCAGGGGCTCCCCGAGGCATATGCGGGGACCTGTGGGTGGGGCAGGGATCAATGAGACTGAATCCTATGCCTCTTCCCACTGGGGCACCCAGAAAGGGGAGAGAAAAGATGGTCCACTACAATCACCTGCGGAGAATGGCATGAAGGCCTCACGTTTCACAAAGCGGCCCTCAGCGTCCAGGAAATGTCCAGGGTAGAAGTGCAAGGGCTTCTCCCAGACAGTCCCATCCTTCAGCACTGATGACAGGTTGGTGAGGAGCATCGTCCCCTGGCAGGAGACACATGGCATGAATGTGGCCTGAGATGCAGGACACAGGAATCCTGACATTTAATATCCACAAGCACACTCTATGAGGTGCACAGCACACTCTATGAGCACACCTGTTGGTGGGGTACAGTCACAAGGAACCTCTCAACTATCTGGTAGGCCCAGAAGCTTCTCAGGACCACCCAGGAGCACATGGCAAAACCACAGGACTGAGAGGGTTTCCAGACTCCCACTTTTCTCCATGTGCATAGGATTCTCTAACAACTCCTCACTTGGGTTAATTCATCCTCCAACTACACTGTGGGATCAGTGGGCACAGGGCAGCATGGGCTGCAGCACCACTCATACAGGCTGAGCCTGGTAGCACCAATGGTACTGGGGCCAGGTGACAGAATACTTCCTGGCCACACTGGCAATGGCCATGCTGGGGAAGGAGGGCTCCAGGCCTACCTTGGGGATGAGAAAGCCTTGCACCTCAGTGTCACGAGATGTCATGTGAGGAACACCCATTGGGGCGATGTCTGCAAAGCGCTGCACCTCATGAATCACGGCGTTGGTAAAGGGCATTCGGGCCTGGTCTGCCATCTCTGGGCTTCGCCCCTGCCCTATCACTTCATCGATCTCCTCTTGGACATGGCCTGGACAGACAAGCATCCCCACGCAGGTCAGTCCCTGGGGACTAGACTCTGACCCTCTCCATGCCTGCATTAAGTGCTGTCTCCATCTGAGCTGAACATCACATTTCATGTGCCTTGGACAAGCCTCAGCTGGGAACCTTGAGTTTCCAAAATCAGCTGTCCTCACTTCTCCTCCCTTGAGTTCCCATCCATTCCCAGCCCAGCTCACGCTGCACATCCGGGTGCAGGATCATGAGGAGCAGAGCCCAGGACAATGTGACTGATGAGGTCCCCATTCCAGCACCAAACAGCTCAAATAGGAGTAGACGAAGGTTCTCATCATTGAAGGTGCTCTCGGAGTTCCCCTTGGCCTGATAGAGGCAGTACAGTGGCCTCAGTTGAAATGGGAGGAATGGCTCAAATGTCCCCATGCACCACCTCTGGGCACAGAAACTGGGCCTTTGGGAGATGCTGAGGCCCCACCTGGCCTCACACCTCCCAGAACACTTGGCTCACACACCCTGATCCCTTCTCACAGCCCACTCTCACCTTATGCATCTCGGTCAGGAAAGCATCAGTCAGATCTCGGGGAGGCTGGTCTGGGTCCCAGCCTGTGTTGTGCTCAGCCAACAGCTCATTATTCAAGGCCATGAAGGACCTCTGTGCAGGCAGGACTTTGGCAGCCACCCATGGGATGCGTAGGAGCAGGGGCATTGAGTTCACTACCTGTGACAGCACAGTGGGAGCCTGGGTGCTTCCTGTGCTCCAGACCCACAGGTGTCATCTCACAGCCAGCCTCCTCCATGGTGACCCAAGGCCTGGCACTGCACACCTTTGCCTCAATCCCTCCACAGTGCCAGCGTCAAACCTCTCTCCTGCTGCTCAGCTGCCACAGGAAATCTCATGGAAATCTCATGAGCTTGTGTCATTTCCAGCATGGACACAGGCTCTAATCCTCTCTGCAGCCCTGAGCCTCAGCCATCTCTCCCATTACTGTTGTCTGATTCACCACCACCAGCCCTTTCTCCCTGCAGTGATCCTCCCTCATGCTTTCTTCCCATCCCTCCTGCAGGCAAATTATCCTCTCAGAGCCCATCTGGAGTACGCTGTCCCTCTAGACTCCCCTCAATCCTGTACCTGAATCTTTAAGCTGAGGTCCTCCCTCAAGCTATCTTCCAGGAACTCTAAGAGCCTGAGGACCATTGGGTCATCATAATCGAAGCGGCGCGCATAGATGAGGGAGGAGATCACATTGCATACTGCTTTGTTCAGCAGGGTGTTGGGGCAAAAGGGCTGTCCTGCAAATAGAAATGAAGGTCATTTTGCTGCCACTTCTCTCTATCCCTCTGTACACAGTCCCTTCCTTGTGTCCCTGAACCCATCCCTACCAGTATGGTTGGCGAAAGCAGCACACAGGCAGGCGGTCTCCTCGGTCACCCACTGCTCCAGGGACTTCTTCCCTAGGCCAAAGTTGCGTAGGCCGGACACAGAGAAGCGTCGCTGCTCACGCCAGGCGGATCCATAGTAGGCTCCAGCAACCCCTGGCATATAGAGCTCGAGTCAGGACCAGAAAGTACTAACCTGTGCCCGTGCATCCTTCCCTCACTCTTGGCTGCTGATCAGACACAAACTTTGCCTCCACCACTGTGAAACAGATCCTTTTCTAATCTCATACCCAGAGGACAGGGATTTGCATTGTCCCTTGAACATATTACTATGCACCTTAGCCCTGTCCACCTGTCACTACCCCAAGGATAACTTGATGTCATCTGTGACCTATGGACCTTTACCTTGGGATTTTGGTCCAAAGCCCAGTAGTGTTTTGCTGGGCAGTGGGGGCCGATCTGAGGTGTCCTCGCCGTGGTTCACCAGAGCTTCTCGCACAGCCTTCACTCCATTGACCACGACCACAGGAGTCCAGGCAAACTGCAGGCTGAACACATCCCCAAACCGCTGTTGCAGCTACAAGTGGAGGGATAGGGCACCTGTGAACCTGGGACTGTTGGCATAATGCATGTCCCAGCCTCACTGCCAAGACATGGAACCGCAGTTCAAGCAGTGCAAACACCAGGTCTACTGCCTCCTCTCTTCTTTTCGCCGTTTTCTTCTCCTTTTTCTTTATGAGAGTGATGAGGGCGCTCTTGGCCTCATTCTTGCTACACCAATACTCTAGGCCAACCACTGCCCAACACTTAGCATCTGCAGGCTCCGGCCACATTTCTTAAGTTCAGAACAACCACCTTACACCTAGATCTGACATCCCAGCTAGGGCCCCAGCAAAGTGCAGAAAGTGTTGGTGAAATATGGACACAGGGTCGTCCATATTCCTCAGATAAGGAAACTCAGGTTCTCAGATGGAAAAAGAGAGGACCATGATTCAATGTAGCCAAAAAAAAATGATTTGATATTAGAGATAGAACTTCTTTCAATATCAATTTTCTGAATCCAGTGCTGCTTAGGATTACCTTTCCCTAATCCTCCAGCCCCAAGCCCTTCCCTCTGATGTCATCAGAATGGTCTCAGGTGCTATGAAAATTCTGATCCATCAAATTGGATGCCAGTCCCACTACCCCCTCCTACTCAACTTCTCCTTTGTCCTCCCACTCCTTTGCTCAGGTGGAGTCTTCCCCAGGACAGATCCCCTACTTCCCTCCTTGGATAAAACCATGTCCTTGTGCAGCATGTGGCTTCAAGCATCACTATTACTAGAGGGGTGTCACCTGACTTTTGCTGCTCTCCACCACCAGCTCCCCCACCTTGTAGAAGGAGTACGCCATATCCTCAAAGTCCACCTGCAGCAGGTTACCAAGTCCAGGCACTGGAACAGGGCCTGGTGGGTAGCGAGCAGCCCAGCGTTGTCGCCGGTGCATCAAGTCCACCAGGAGCAGGAAGATGGCCACGGCCACAGCCACAGAGAACAGTGCATCCCCAGTCAGCAGCCCCATGGCTGCCCAGCAACAACCAGGTTGCTCTGAACAAAAGGAGCTTTTACCACTCTGGGAAGCTAGAGACACAGCACACTCTACCTCTCCCTGCATATTGGAACTGGCCAGATGTCCTCTTATAAAGCAGCTAAGGCTGCCCTTTGTCCTGAGCTGTGGGACAACCTCTCCATTCATTGTGCAACCAAGGGGGCAGAGAAGAACCAAGACAGAAGAGTTCCACAGGTCCTTGCCCCTTCTGCCACTTCCTTTTGATACACAGGGCAGGGGCGGGGTGCCCTAGGAAGAGCTCCATGGCACTAGACACACTGGGTATGTGGGTTTCAGCATTAACCCATGGTGTATCACTGCTCCAAGAAGCACAGTGCAAAGCAGATGTCAGAGAGCAGACAGAATGAACCAGCAGGACTTGGTGACGTGCGATGGCTTGTTACCCTGCGGTAAGACTGTTTCACAGACTCTGGAGAATGCTGTTGCCCAACAGGGATTAAGTGGTATCCAAGGATTCTCAAAACTACCTCCAGCAGGTTCGGTTGCTTTATGGCCTCTCTGAGCAGGCCACAGACAGACAGGACAGCATGTGCCTATTTACCAAGCGAAGCACACAAGCGCACTCACACACAGGGAACCTCGACTGCACCACCCTCGAGGACAGAAACTAAGACCTGTTCTCATACTATCAACGAAGGGTCTCAGCCCTGAGCCATGCTCAAGTCAAGCCTCCTCTGTGAGCCCATAAGGTTCTTCCCTTAGGAGACAAGACCACATGTGCAGCATGGCCTTGGCAGTGCAGGTCACGTTTCCCTCTGATTTAAGTGATGCCTTAGTTGGAAAGATGTAAGATTTTTTTTCCCTTCTTTTTTCTTTCTGAGACACGCTCTCACTATGTAGTTCAGGCTGCCTCCAGCTCAACTTGTAGCCCAGGCTGGCCTCAAAATTGCAAAGATTCTCTTGCCTTAGTCTTCTGAGGGCTGGGATTACAGCTATGTGTCACCATGCCCAACCAGATGTAAAATTCTTTTTTCTTGTTGTTGTTGGTACCGGGGATGGAACTCGTGACCTTGCGCTTGCCAGGCAGGCAATTATGCCGATGAGTTAAATCCCTAGCCCTGAGATGTAAACTTCTTGACTCCTTATTTCAGCTCACATTTTATTCGACCTTCCATGGAGAAGCCTGTGCTCTTCTTGCAAGCTTCTTATCACAAACCCTCATCTGCAGAGTCCTCTAAAAGGCCCAGTCAACTTAAAAATAATTTAACAAACAATGAAAAACCCATTAGGGTCTAGTGAGTATATGTCACAGTAGATACCTAGTAGGTACCCAGCTAGAAAAGGGGAGGTGAGTGGGTTGAGGAAAGAGAATTTTAGGGTACAACAGGAGGTTGAGGAAGAGATTCCAGACGGGGAACAACAGGCATTCATAGTCACTGAGGATAAGAGGTTGTGCTTAGGGGCACGTCTCGGCCACACGTGCAGCTCCTGGACTCCTCAGACAGTGTTTTAGTGCAGTTTCTCCCCACATCCAAGCAGCCCGTGAAGTACGCACTGCACCAGAGGACGAGAACCAGAGTGCCTCTCACTCTCCTAGGCAGCGGTACCTCAGCCCACCAGCGCTATTTAAATTTCCTGCATCCCACTCAGCAGCGCGATTGACTCAGAACATAACAGGCTTTTCTCTTCCCCTACACCTTGACCAGGTGGTCACTATCAGTAATGACATGGTGCATATCACACATGAGCCCACGACCTCATCTAATGGAGAAGATTGGAGAAGAAAAGTCTGAGTTGGCCTCATGGCTAGCACCTGTTACTGCTCCCTAAAACCCCTCTAGACTGCAGCACTGACCTTTCACAAGTATTTGTAAATCCATGTGTTTCAGCATTGGACCTCCTAAGCTACTCCTAATCTGAAATCCACTACCCACAGCCCCTCCGCCATAGCACAGCCACAGTACAGTCTATTCACTTCCTTTCTTGAAGGAGAAAATCCAAGTGGGAAAAACACTGTTGCTGAGTCACAGTGAAAAGCACAGAGTACAGGGTCACAGGCCAACTTTCCATCCTCCTCCCCTTTCACCTTTGCTCTTTCAGGGCAGATGGCTGCACAGCTTGGTCTACAGGAGATGGCAGCACTGGGCAAGTCACACAGATGCTACCCACCTCCTAACAGAGGGACAGTTGTGTCTGCTACTACCACTCTCGTTCATAGGAGAGAAGCCTCTAAGTATACAGAGCACAAAGACCCATAGTGTAAGGAAACCTCCTTTCCAGAGAGCAGATCTCTACTCTTTATGATGCTTACATCTTCCTGAGGCCCTCTGAGTTAGAATTCTGCTCATATGACACCTAGGTACCCTTGCCCTCTACTCTACCTATTCCTGGGGCCTACTCTTTCTTTTTGAAGGAAAAACTCACACAGAGGAACAGATCTGGATTCACCAAAATTAAGATGTGCTGAACACATTATGTGACAAGCACACTACACTGTTACATAACTCCTATAACATTTCCTCGGGGTGACAATGTACAGTGCTGGATCCCCCAAGGACAGACCAACCTGGGGCTCACAGATCTCACAGAGCAGGAGCCTAAATAGGGGACAAGAAACATTTCTGCAAAAATGATCCAGTATTCCTAAAAAACATCAAAATGCTTCAGTGACAGCCTCTTTCATCCCTGTTGCAGCCTCTCCACTGGTTTACTTTCACCAAACACTGGGGAAGTGGCTTTATCCCTGACACCTGATTAGGCCCGTATCAGGCCTGGGTGTCCCTCTTCACCTATCACACAGGAGATGACACCCTGGGAAGGCAACTCCCCTTTCACCTGGCTTCAGGGATAGAGACACCTCCAGCTTGGCCTCTCAATTCCAAGTCCTGGACCCACCATCATCCCCAGAGCACTCTCTGAAACTCACAGAGGAGGGACCATCAGCTGTGGTGCCACCTAGACCTGTTTCTCCCTCCTGGAGGAGACAGAGCTCTGCCACGGGCCCCTGGCTCGCTCTCCCTCAGCTCTGCAGCACTGTATTACACTGTAGCCTCCACAACCAATTTTATGCCTCAGATCTAGAATGTTCCCAACAGTCTCAAGTATTCACAGGTTGGGTTTTTGGAAGGGGATGGGATCATGGGGTGCTCATCAGTGGAGTAGTGCACATAAGAATCCACAGTGAAATGTGCTGTCAGCAGGTGAGGTCTTGGGAAGAGTGCAAAATGGCACTGTGACCTGGCACAGTACATGTGCCCCTCCCTGGCTCCTCTCCTCTGTCTGTGCTTCCCCGCTGCAATGATGCAAGCAGCTTTTCTCTGCCAACCCTTCCACCAGGCCTTTCCTGCATGGCACACAACAGGCTGTGCACTCAATTCTCTAAAAGCTGTGAGGTAAAGAATCCTGTTGTTTTAGTTTATACGTCAGCACCCCCAACTCCCATCAAGCCTCATGTACTCATGGACCCGGCCAAACCTAGCATTTATGATATGCTCATTGTCTGGTGCTCGGTTTGGTGGTATAAGTGATACGTTCGCCCAGAGTGGAGCCAGCATACAGTGTAATGGCCGGAAGAATGCATGTCTTCTCTTTCTTTCTGGTTCCCTCTTGCTGTTTCTGGCAGCCCTACTATGCCACCTTGCACCTTGGAGCCAGCAGAGTATAGACTGAAGCTTCCAACCTGTTATCTCAATGAGAGAGAAAGTAACCAAGACACATGTCCTGCTTTCATTGCTGGTTATACAGCAATGTGTCCAGGGGAGGGAAAGAAACTGAGACAGCCTCTGAAAGAGATCACAGCCAGAGACTAGTGAGCTGGCAGAGGGAGAGAAAGAAGCCTGCTCTCCTGGAAACAGGCACATTTCTATTGGGGACCACAAGTTATAAACAGAGACCACAGCCTGTTTGAGACAGTGCTGGCCATGTTTTTTGCTCCAGTCAAATGTACAAACTCCCCTTCAAGCACAATTTTCCCTGCTGCTTTTACAGCATGTGTTTTGAATCCACGAACAGAAAGTAAATACAATCTTCCTCAACCACACTGACACCCATACAGACTCTCCCTAGAGGAGAACTTTCCCGATTGGCAGAGGGATTTAGCACACCCATTCCCAGGCTTTGAATATGGCAAACCTGGGGCTCAATGAACTACTGTCAGGAACCTTTCCCTGTCTTATATTGGGGGGGGAGGTCAAATACATGGTCATAATATGTGCCCTACTAAGGACACTGTTATTATGGTGCCTAAACAGATGGAAGCCTGATAGTTTCAACATGTTTTTACGGTCCTTACATATCCGAACTACAGAACTACAATCAGAATAAAGCTTCTATGGACTTGTGCTTCTGGGTCAGAGCCATGGCAATGGCTAATATAATCCCCATAAACCCTGTGTTGTTTTCATGTCAGTGTTGGTGGCTAGAAAGTTGGCTGCATAAAGATAGAAATGTTTGAAGGTGTCATGCTGAAAACAGCCAAGTATTTCAGGCAATTTTGCACTGGAGAATTCCCAAAAGATGGAGCTCCAATAGGGTATAAGGAAAGTACCTTCCACAGGGGCATAAAGGATTTCATGATTCAGGGTTAAGATTTTGTTAATGGAGATGGTACTGGAGTTGCCAGTATTTACAAGAGCCCATTTGCACGCAAAAATCTGAGACTCAGATCCTCAGCTCCTGGGCTACTTTCCATGGCAAACAGTGGTCCCAGTACAAATGGCTGTCAGCTCTTTATCACCTGCTCCAAGTGGCACTGTTGGATGGGAAGCATGGAGTGAGGAAAAATCCTTGATGGTTTTCTAGCGATGAGGAAGACTAAGGATGTTCCTACAGGACCCAGCAGTAAGGACCAACTGCCTGTGGTGATCTCAGTGTGGAGAAATGCATCCATAATACAAGGCTGATTTGTAACTTGAAAAAGTCATGTGAATCTTTGTCCTGGTGAAGTCTGCCCTTGTCAGCCTGAAACGCAAACAGAAAAAATTCCATAGGTGGCCATTCCACATTCCAACTACACCAAGACTTTCTAATAAACTGTCATTTTAGAATATTGGAATTGTTCCTTATGTGCACTGTCCAATATGATTACTTTTGGTTCCCTGTAACATTTCAGCACTGCATACGGTTTGGGGAGATCTAAAGAGAAATGTGTGACTGAGGAACGCAATGTTTAATATGTTTAAATTTTAATTTAAGGAGTTCTTTGAGGGTGCTCTACCAGAGAGTGAGATGTAAACTCAGGTTTCCTCCAACTCAGTCTCCTAATGCTGACTTGCTCAAGATACTGCATCTGATAGCTAATGCTTAGGGTCACCACAACGAAAGCAGTTTTTTTTTTTTTTTTGGTACCAGGGGTCTAACTCACAATCTTGCACTTGCCAGGCAGGCACATATAAGCTGAATCCCCAGCCTGCAGTCATTTTTTTATGCAAAAAAAGAATAAAAATTCCCTTACATAGATTAAGTCAATTACATATACTCAAGCAAAACAGCTGCTGGTAGGTGTTTAATGGTCCTGGGACATCTGCCAGAAGTGTCGATATCACTTAATCTAACTGAAACTTGGTCTCACCCTCTGATGTTACGTATTTGACAGCACCTAGACAGTCACCTTGTACACAGACCTAAAGACCTGATTGGCCCATTAGTCCTCTTATAGCTTCCCTAGTAATGCTCACCTCCAGTGTGGCTGTCTCCTCTGTTGTCCTAGCTCTCTCCATCCATGCAGCTCACTTTATACGTTATTGGAGAAAAACAAACGACAGGCCAGGCTTAAAAGATTAAGTATGCTAAAGACACCAAGCATGAAACACAAATGAGTCTTCTAGAGACCACAGTGCTTTAGATGGGAGATCAAATTAAAAGTGTAGTGACAGTAAGGCCTTCAGTGTCACTGTGTGGTTCCTGGATTTTACATAACTCCCCTACCCCATCTATAATTGGTCTGGCCACCTCTGAAAACATACTAAACACTGACCTCACAGTACCCCTTACGCATTCCAAATTTGGCCTTTCATTTCATTTTGGGCCACATCCCTCATGCGGGTAGCTGAGGGTCTTGGGCAGGTCTCTGGCAAAATTCCACTTTGGGCAAGCTCTTTCCAAAGTTCTCTCATGGGAACACAAGGCCTCCTGCCACAACCACTGCCCTGGTTTCTCTTTCCTAGTCTCTTCTGTGGACCGCAGTGCCCTGATCACTCTCTCCTCACAGCTGTGCCTTCAGCCTTCAGCACAGAAACTACAACACATTGTGTCATGACTTTCTTATTAATTTAAAGTTTTGGAGACAGGGTTTCCCTGTATGGCCCAGGCTGGCCTTGAACACACAGCACTAAACTTGTCTTTCTATCTTGGACAGAAGAATTGTGTTCAAGTGCCACCAAGCCAAGTTTTGAAAATGTTTCCCAAAGTGCATCCTCCATGAGTAAAAATACACTCCTTTATGGAAAACAGTGTTTTTGACAGCGGAGATGCATTGTTCAGGGTACATTTCCTTTGTGTTTCAGAAAAATGAATACCGTGTAGGATGGTGGTTTATAGCTATGGAAGGAAATACCTGGACCTAGGGACTGAGCTAGGCCTGAGGAGGCTGAAGCCGCTGCCCTCTTCTCGTGGCCTCCCAGGGTGATGCTTCCTGCTATGCCACTCAGGTTGCCTTTTCCCAGAGGAGGGTGGTACGCACAGACCCAAGCTGTGGGCCTGCACTAGAAGGATGCTGTGGTAGGCCTCTAAAGGGGAGATTTTACCTCAGCCTGCTCCCAGATTTCTCTGGGACATTTAGTCTGCTAGGGTGCACAGGGCCCTTTAGGATTTGTAGTCCAGTAGTTAGGAGCCCAGTGGCCTGGGGCTTACAGTGGGGGAGGATACACGTGGCTATTTTGGACTAAGAAGAAATGCAGCAAGAGTTTTGAATGTAGTAAATAAGTAACTCATCTCATGTGGGGAAATGCCAGAGTAACAACTAGGTTCTCACCACTGAGGAGGGCAATCAAAAGACTACATGATGACATATTTAAGTACCAAAAGTACAGCAAATAGAATAGCAAACCAAATTTTCTCTATGTACCAAAGTATCCATTCACAAATGAAGGAGAAGTCAAGACACTGCCAGTGAAACAAATCTTGAGGGATTTCATTATCAGCTTACCGGCCTGCCTTGGAATATATTATAGAAGGAACTCTGTAGGATGAAATGAAATTACATTAAACAGTGACTGGGAACCACAGACGAAACAACACTGGACAAGGTAAGAACTTAAGCAAATGTAAAATTAAGCACCATACAGTTGTTGCTTTGTTATTCCTCATTTGTACCCCTACACAATTGAAAACAAATACATAAAGTTGTACTTCTATGTTAATATGTGTAACGTACTCAGGTGTAATAAGGATCAATAGCAATATACTGATACCCTGATAGAAATGATTAAGAACAGCTGAATTTGTAAATAATAAAACAAATTATCAGAGTCGAGCTCACACAACAGTAATCTCAGGAGACTGAAAGAATAGGATCTGAAGTTCAACTGTACCCATGTGAAAACTAAACTGCAAAAACAATCCCACTTCAAATAGCATCAACTGGCCCTGAATCAAGGCCTGCAGCTTCCTGATGCTGTTTGGTTCCAGCAGGAGCCTAAAGATATGTCTTTCAATACTCTGTTGGCTATTTCAGAACTAGGGCAGGGAAACGGTCAATTCATTAGAGAGAAACAGCTGGAAGTAACCCCTCCTTCCCTAGTGAGTGGCTGTGAGCATGGCAGGCTGTGGTGGCCCAGGACAGAAGCTGCCAGGTTTTACTGGGACCAATGCCATGGTAGGACCTGGAGTGCTGAGAAACCAAGCAACCCTCCCCGCTGGTGAGCAGATATGAGGGCTGAGAATCAAACATCACATATTCTGCCCCTCACCCCCATTAGCAAGTGGGAGCCAGTGCTCTGGACATCCCTTGAGAGGTTGACCATAGGCAATGTAGCAAATAGGGGGGATTTCCTTCTACCTTCTCTTTGAAGGCAAATACTTTTATCTCTGTTTTGCTTTGTTCTAATTAATGGTATTATTTTGTTTTGTTGAACTTCAATAGACATGAAAGTATGGATAGCTATTTTGAAGAGAATGAGAGACTCTACGACAGCCATTAGTGATTTACCTATTGTCTGGTTTTGAAGACCTAAAACACCTTCCTTATTCTGTTCAGATCAGTTTCATACTAGGTTGTTTTGTATGAATTCTCTGTAGGCGAAGACATGGACAACTATTTGGAAGAAAACAAGAGACAGTATGTTAGATAGTGAAGATCTCAAGTCGTCTAGCTTTGAAATTTATATCTCTTACACTGCGTTCTTATGTCGTATTTTGTTCTGTTTTGTTGTGTTTAATTTTACCTCCTTTAAAATAAAAACAAACAAACACATAGCATCAAAAAGAACAAAAACTAGCAAATAAGTAATCCAAGGATATACACAGTGAAAACTAAAACATTGCTGAAAAAAGTTAATGAAAATGCCCATAAAGATTTTAGGAGTTAAAATGAAGAAATTAAAGAAGAATGAATCCATGAAAGAATATTTTATTGCTCATGGAATGGGATAAAGTATTCATTGTGTTCCATATCCCAAAATGATCTGCACATTTAGTACAACTCCCATCAACATCCAAGCACTATTTTTTACAGAAACAGAAGCATGATTTCTAAACTTCTTATGGAACCTCAGAGGATTCCTGTGTTGGTTACTTTTATTGTTGAGACAAAATAGCCAGTTCCCGAAATGAAGGAAGGAAAGGTTTATTTAGCTTACAATTTGTGGAGGTTTCAGTGCACACTTGGCTGGCTCAAAGGCAGGGTGGCATGGTAGAGGGCAACGGTTCATGGCAGTGGAAAACAGCAAAAGTGGCTGTTGTACTCTAAGAAAGTAGCTTCGTTATATAGCAAACCTGCAACGTGGCTCACTAAATGTGTTTTTTAATCCTTTTTCCCTGATATGTTAAGTGACCTAATTGATATGTTGAGCAATACTCTCCTCTGTAAAGAATTGCAAGAATCTCACCTAATTGATATGTTAACCATTGTTGCCCTCTACAAACTACAGAAGTTGTGCTAAAACAAGCTAACAAGGGTTGTTAATCACTGTTAGGCACCTCTATTCTCCGCTAAAGAGCTAAAGAAAACTAGGATGGCCCACTAATTTACACTTGTTTGAAATAACTTGCTTGTGTGCAGAGAGATTTGCATATGAGTTTAACCCTTTACCTGACCTTTACACATAACCACCGTTTTCTGTTCTGTATGGTGCCTTATTGCCTCCCTCTCCCTTCACCTATTTATCTAGGCCATAAAGAATTTGGGTTTCTGGTGACCTCTTCCCGACCCGGTGATGATCTGTCATAAAATGAGCCTGCCCCAATTTTAAGAACTGTTTAGCTTCAAAGAAATTACCAGGAAATACTATGGCCCAAACCCCAATCGGTGCTTTCCTTTTGTTCTGTATGCATCAGATGAGTTAGATATCAGATCTTTGCAAAACTTAAGTTTCAGCTTCTTGTAACTCTTGACCCCTTCGCACCCACTAGCGAAAACGAGCTGTCCTGGGATAATTAACTCTCCACTTTCTTCTCCAAATATTGCTGCAGACGTGCCACTCTGAGATAATGTCAGTCTGTAGGATGGGAGTAATTTGAGAAACACCAGGAACTCCCGAGATTGTCAGAGCTAAGTGGACAGCAATACAGTTTCCAGACTCGGGTCAACAAGTTTGATGGCTCTGCAGGTTTCTTTGTTTCCCCTCACCCCTTTTTCCTCCAGCCTCTTTTTAAGCCTCTTTCTTAAGCCTCTTCTCCAGCCTCTTTTTAAGCCTCTTCTCCCCCCCCCCCTTTTTCCTCCAGCCTCTTCAGTCTCTGGGACATGGTCTCCAAATTGGCTCCCGGAGACTTGTTGCCAGGCCTGGAAATAAAGCCTTTGCTACCTAAATTTTCGGTCCCTTGCTTCCCTGGATTTTATACCGGGGCCCGAGTTATAACAGTGACAAGGTAAAAGGCGGGGAGCATGGAGAGATGCTTCTTTCTGTCCCTTAAACTGTACATAGGCTAAGCATCCATGGAAAATGTATTGGAATCATGGAGGGTTACTTCTTTTTTTTTTAACCAGATGAAGAAGAAGTCCTCTGCTTGTAGCCGAGGAAACAGGCCTTCAACCCAAACTCTCTAACAGTTAATTCTAATCTACCAACTCCAGTGCAACTCACAGCGAGAACAAACACACTAAAACACATTTTATATTTAAGGGCACCTAAGAGATCCTGAATCCAGCCCAAAAGAGGGTTCAGGGAACAAAGGTGATGACCAAGGGCCTACTATGAATTTTACTAATTCATGAAGGGAATGGCTAAGGATGAGTGACTGTGAGAATGGTGGGCATTGTGTTAGTACTGTGAGCTGAGCAAGCCAGGAGGCCAGAAAGCCCCTCTGCAGTATGCAGAGAAAAGCCTATGCAGAAAGACCAGTTTGCATAACACAATCGAGGTAGCAATCAATGTTTAGGAGGCTGCTGTTTAATTTTCTGATATGTAAACTTTCACGCCCTGGGAAGTCATAGCCTCTTATCTAGAGGCTCAACTCAGGTGACAGTCCTCCAGTGTTGGCTCTGCCATTCTGCTGGGCTCAACCATAGAGAGAGACACTGAGATGGGGAAACAGTTGACTGTCTCTTGGCTTCTAAGATTAGACATAGTACCTCACCTAGAGCTATTTACATTGCTTACAGCTAATTAAAGGTAAAAGGAAATAGTTTAGCCTGTTCTGGACTCAGCAGAACATGAAGAAAGGGTAAGATTTAGCCAAGTGGAGGTAATTGCTCTGTATTCAAAGAGAGCCATCAAGTGGGTCATCCAGGTGTTTAAGTGAGGAACAGTCTACCTCCACATCGGTGGTCTCACAAGATTTTAATAGAGCTGAAAAATTTCTTTTCCTATTACTACATTACTCATTGTGTTACAGTAGTGACTACCATTCAGCACAGAATAAAGTTGTACACTGGATTACCCACTCCTACAATCCTAGTATTTTGGGACAGTGTCTCAAACTAAGAGATGAAAAATTACTGGAGATATAGAAGCATGTGAAGCCTGTGAGATCAACTCCCCATAAAAATTAAATGAGAGGACAGGGGGTTTAGCTCAGCAGTGTAGAAGTGTCTGCCTTTCAAGTGCAAGGTCATGAGTTCAATCCCTTGTAACCTCCCATAAAAAGAAAAAAAAAAAAAGAAATGAAATGAGAAGATAAGAGAGGAAGAGGGAAATGTGTGGGAGGAGGGAAAGGAGCAATAGGAGGAGAAGCAATAGGCAAAGGAGCAGGGATGGGGAACAAAGGTAGGTCCCATAAGAATCTGTAGCCTAGAGTAGACTAACATTCAGCTGAGAGGTGAGTAGGTATACTATCTAGGTTTGTATATGTCTAATCTAGGATTCCATCCAGCAAATGAATCTTCTAACAATGCTCTTCCCACACTATATGCTTCACAGAATACAATCCATGATTGCATATGGCCAAGTGATTTTCAGGAAATTTGGCAAACCATTCTATTGGGAATAGGATATCCACATGCACAGGTATGAAGTGTGAACCTTAGAAAGTAGCATACTCAAAATGGGTCAAAACCCTGACTCTATGGATTCAAATTACAAAACTCTTACAAAAAAATATGGGACAAAATCTATACTAGGATTGGCTATGTTGTGCTGGCTATGACATCAACAGCACAAGACAAGAAAGAAAAATTGGACTTCATGAGTTTTAAAACTCATTGTACCTCCAATGTCACCATGGCCTTATAGCCACATCATCCTGTAAGTATTCGATCTCATCTGACATCACTATCAACAGAGGAAACAGGCTGTTATGGTATGTCTACAGATGCCCCCCAATGTCTCACGTGGTATTGAGGAACAGACGTTAGGTCCTGACTGAATCTTTAGTGATTGGTTCACTGTCTAGTGCTTAGGTTAGGGGGATGACAGCTATACCTACTCTAGTGTGGGTAACTCTTATAATATAAGGGAGGAAAACAAGCTTGGAACCCCCCCCCCCTTGTTGTTGCTGCCTTAGGCTACCATGACCTTGTTGCACATCTGCTATACCACCCTGACTTGGAGAAAGCTCATTGTGGACTGAAACCTCCACAAACAGTGAGGTAAAGAAACTTTTCCTCCTTTAACATCAGGTATCTTGTATTTTGTCTCAGCAGTGAGAGAAAAAATACCTAAGTGATACCAGAGTTGATACCATAGAAGTTAGTTCTCTGATATGAGAATACCAGACCCTGTGGTTCAGGAGACTTGGGGAATGGCTTCTGGAAAGAAATTGGAAAGTTTCAGAGATCCTGGCTGAAAAAGAGCTGGAATGCCTTAAGCTGTTCTGTATGGGAGATTCTGGGCAAAGCTCCAAAGACAAGAAAGATTATAGAAATCCTGCTGGTAAAGACCAGGCTCAGAAGGTTTCTGATGGGAAGGAATGCATTGGTTGATTGATTCAGGACCATGTGTGTTATGGCTTGGGAAGAAGTTTGTCTGCATTTTGCTCATGTCCAGAGACTTTGCCTGAGACTGAGACTAAGGGCACAGGACTAATTAATGTGGCAGAAGAAATTTCAAGGGAGTCTAATGTGGAGGTGGTAGCATGGCTACATTGGGGACTTTTAGCCAGATTTATGTTCAGCATGAAAAACAGAGTCCAGAGGTGTGATTGAAAATGCTGTGAGTTGGGTCCAAAAGAAAGCTTCATGAAAGCTGTGAACTGCAAAGTTACAGTAGAGATCTAGAATGCTGAGAAGCAACAGGAGAATAAAACAGATGGCCTGAGAGCATCACAGGGAGCAGCCAGTCCCCACCCTTTACAGCATCAAAACTGCAAAAGAGAAAGACTTTGTTTTCAGAGAAAAACCATGGTACACTTCTCTAGAGAATTTGTCCCTCAGAATTGGATTCAGACTGCTCAGCTATCTAGGCACTCAAATCCAACAGCCAAGAGTGAAGGAAGCTGGACTACTGTTCCAGCTGTGCACAGATATGATGAACACAGAAACAAGTATACAGCTTAACAGACCAGACAAATAAACATCTTGTAAAATCAGACTGCATTTAAATATACTTTTGACCAAATTGAATTCTAACAACATTTTACAATTTTAGAAGTTATAACAATAAATAGACTTGTCAGATTTTGTTGTGGATCAATTAGTCGTGATAGCCTGCAAGAAAATTTGGAAGAAATAAAATATTTTATATATAAGAATGTATATTTTTGTATTTTATTGTGTCTAAAGAATACTAATAACTTTTGTGTTATTAGTTTCTTTAATGTAGCTTTTAGCTCAGTTATCTCTATACACTCAGTCATCTCCTTAGACCTTTGATTCCTAGTTTTGGTTACCATGTCCCAGGCATCCTGGGTCCATTCCTTTAATTGGTCCCAAGTGCGGTCTAGCTCCATCCTTGTCTATTAGTTGTGGTGGTCTGTCAGGCATGACTGTCATATGACTGAGCATCTGTTTCTTGAGAGGTGGAATCAACTACTTCTCTAAGTCCGGGTGCATGAATAACTAGACAGCATGCTCTGGTACCCAGACATACCATTCAATATTTTCTGGAAAAAGACAAACATAGGGTTGACCCCAGAATATCACTGAACTGTGTGTCTTCCTCTGTCCAGTATGAATATCGTTCCAAATAACCCCTCCTTGGTTTGTTGTTTTCCCTGATTTTACTGTCATTCTGACATTGTCTTTTCATCCTTTGTAGTGTATAAAAGTTACTGGTGTACACTACAAAGTGAAGCTTACTAAGAGGCATAAATTGTGTAAGAAACTCCCTCATTTGTTTTTGTAATTGAATTTTGAGCATATGGTGAGCATGTTTAACAATTTTCAGTATGTTCAACAGCATGTGAGTGTTGGGAGCCATTTAATCTGCAAATTGACTATGTGTGTAAGGGTGGGCATTGCCACCACAAGAACAAAAAGCACCCAGGGCAATCCATGTAAACAAGCTGCTTCATACCAGAGAACATCTAGCCTCAAAACCTCAACAGTGAGTTGCTAGGACAACAAAATATCATATAACATGAAGATGCTAAAAGTATAAATGCCCCTAAGTGAAGGAGCAGTTCCTTGCCTCCCATAAGGACAGTAAGGGCTCCATCCGACCCCAGCTTTGTCTTTTCTTTATTTTCTCATGGTCCTTCACCCCAAGAACCTCAAGCACTCTGCAGGTCACAGAATGTGAGGAAGTAAAAGTGACAGTAGCTAGCAATCTCCCTATTGTAGCATTTCCCTCAGTGAGAAGCCTTGGCAATTGGGAATGAGAATGTAAATGACCAATTAAACAGGAAACATGGTGTAACTGTGTGACAAATTGGAGAGTGTGAGATACATGAATAAGATCTTCCTGGTTGGTATGAATGGTGGCAGTTTTATTGTGGCACATCACAATGCAAACCTAAGCACCGTGTGAAAAAGGGTTAATTAGAGTGGATGAAAGATCCTCTGAGGCCTGTACAACAGCTTGCAATTTTGTATTTTGTGCAGAAGAAAAACTCACATTCTGTATTTAGGAGCCTGGGCCTCCGGTCTTTGCTCTTGCCTCCAGTTGACGTTCCTGCATCACACCCAGGGATGTAGGTGAGCTCCCCTGCTAGCACTGGCTCATCATCTTGAGGAGAGAACTGTTTTCCCTTAGAATCACATTTTGGCACCAACACTTGGTGGTAAGTGGAGAGGGTTAGTGCCTGCCTCAGTGCCAGCTCTGGGCTCCATCTCCAGATCAAACCAATGAGTGAAAGAAAGCATTATAAGACTTCAAAGCAATATAATAGGAAACCGTGATTAAAATATCCCATTACATTCAATATAGCTGCCCCTACAATCTGATGGCATAAAATGTAGGAAAACAAGACAGAACAAAGCCAAAGCTAACAAAATTGTGTAAACAATGTGAGAGGTCAAGATAAGACAATAAGAAATTGGCAGTAATTGTCACCTTTGCCTCCCAGGTGTTTCTTCCTCTTTGCTCTTACATTAACTATTTTGCTTTGTATCCCATTAACTTCTTCTGTTTTTTATGCTAGGGTTCACACATATGAGTTCAAACTGTTTTGTCCATGAAAGTGATCTCCAGTTGCATCAATTTACCTACAGGAGCCTTGAGATTATTCTACTTCATGGCTGGGTAGCTTTTCACTGCACAAAAATACCATTCTGTGATTGATGGGCAAGTTATCGTGCTTTTTTTTTTTTTCTTTTTTTTTGGTCTCCAGTCACAAGGAACAATTGTTTTCTCTCCTGTGAGTTTCAGTCTATGACTTTCCTTTCCAGTTAAATGTGTTTCTTGAATACAGTATATCAATGGATCTTGTTCCTTGATCCATTCTCCCATGGGTTTTTTTTTCCATTGCTGATATGAGGCCATCTAGTTAATGGCTACAACTGGCATACATTGGTTTGTCTCTGCCCTGCTATCCTCGTGTTGTTGGCTCTCCACTTTTCCCTTTCTTTCAATTGCCTGCCTTGTTTGGTGATCCTCCTCTGCTGCTGTTCCTGGTACCACAGTGAGCTTTATTTCTCTCTAGAATAATCTCAGCACTCTCTGTACGGTTGGTTTGATAGTCATGAATTCCTTCAGTTGTTCTTTATCAATGAATTATCTTATTTTTCCATCAATTTTGAAAGAGTTTTGCTGGCTAGATCAACCTGGGTTGGAAGTTGTTTTCTTTCAGGATTTGAAACACTTCACTCCAAACTCTTCTTGACTTGATGGTTTGTGTTGACTAGTCTGCTGTGATTCTGATTGGTTTTCTTTTATAGGTCATCTGTCACTTTTCTCTACCAGCTTTTAATATTGCGTTCTTGTGCTGAATTTCTGGGATCTTGATTATTATATGTGCAGATGTAGATTTACATAGGTTATGGCTAGTTGGAGTCCTGTATGCCTCACTTATCTGCATGTAAAATCCATTTCCCTGGGAAAGTTTTCTTCTGTGAATATCCTTTTAATTTCATTTGCATTGACCTCTGCTTCTTCACTGATACCTATCACTCTTAATTTATGCTTCTTTGCAGCCTGTTGCAGCCATTGAGTTGTTATTTTCTGATTCCATGTTGTTTTTAAGAGATCTTTCCTTTCACAATCACTAGCTGCCATCCTGTCTTAAAGGTTTAAAAGTTTATCTTCAATGTCTTTCAAGCAGTTTTGCCAGCTTTTGATTGAATTTTTAATTTCCTGCATCTCTCTTTGAATCTGTTTCATGCATTATAATTCCTTTCTATATTCATTCAAGGTTTCCATCATTTACCTATGCTCCTCTTTATTGTCTATTGTCTATGTCTTCTTTAGACCTGCTGAACAATTCTTTCAGTATGTTTGTGATTTTTTCTTTTACCTGAGACATTCTTTCTGATTTAACAGCTTTTACGATCTCATGAAGTTGTTTCCTTTCTTTAGTTGTTCTCCTCTCAGAGATTTCAGGTGTGTGACTTCCATTTATTCCATGAATGCATCTCCCAGACTTATTGTGTGTGGGCTAGAGGTCTGAGCTTGCCCTTTGCTTCTTCACCTTGACATTCTTCTGGGTTCCTCCCTACAAGCTGATTGTGGGGTCCAGGCGTTTCCCACATTGGTTGCCTCTAGGCAGTGTGGGGGGATGGGACAGGCACCTTGGTTCATCTAATTCCAGATTTATAGAGAGGTAGCAGGGTGTGGAATGGGCGTCTCCAGAACTATGCAGCTACACTCCAGCTTCAGTGATCATCAGGGGTATATGTAGGTTGGGCTGATTCTCTCTGCCTGAGTGTCTACACTGTGACTCCCACAATGACAATGTATTTGTCTGATTCTGCTAGTGAGTGATGACTGCCTGAGGGAAATAAGGACCTCCAATGGCGGCCTATGGATGCACAGGGCTTATCTGGCTGCGTTTTCCTGCTCTTGCTGGCTGTCTGCCAGAAGGAGCCCTCTGGTGATACCTTCCTAAAGGTGAAGGTGGATTTGCTGCTTCTCTCTGCCCACACTGGCTGCCTGAAGGACGTGACCTTTTGGTGGTGGCACGTAGCAGGCAGAGGTGTATCTGTCTGTCTTCTTCAGCCTGCACTGGGTGTATGGAGGAAAAGTCGTTCCCGTGGCAGTGCCAGGTAGGTAGAGGCAGATCTGCCTCTGGCCCATACTGGGCACATGGATGAAGGGGCCACCTGGTGGCAGTGGCTGGCAGGTAGATCAGTTCTTCTTCTGGTTCTCTCTGTCTGTGCTGGGTGTGCGAAGCAAAGGGCTTTCCGGTAGTGGCACCCGACAGGAAGAGGCCTCTTCCAGAATTTATTATCTTGTGAAGAAGGAGATGGCATGAGGATGAGTGACAGTGTTAAACCCCCCCCTCCACTCTGAGAGACAGCACAATCATCGTGGCAGTGGATCAAAGCTGTGCCCGATAATGCACACCTCCTTCTTTCCAGAGGCCCCTATGGCTACCCTCTCCCAAAAGTTTGCCAAAGCTCAGGCATGTAAAGGTTTACCCAATCCCTGTACTTCCACAAAATAGCTTGGCTCATATCAGTGCCCAGAGCTCTTTCCTCATCAGAGCCTGAATCAGGCAGAACATTTGTCTGCAAGCCTTCTTCTTGGTGACTTTCTCTGTGCCCCTTAAAGTCTTTTCTTATCTAGTTGCCTCCTCTATTTAATATTCTGCACTACTCTAGATTGAGTACAAATCGCTCAATCAGTTGGTGCTGTGACTCCAGCGGTCAGAGGCTGTGTGGCTGCTGGGGGGTCTGCCCCCAGTCTGAGTCCCTCCTGGCCTATGGATCTTTCCTCTCTGCTCCTCCTTCTCTCTCTCTCTCTGCCCCCCCCCCCACCTCTTTTTGGGACTAAGGACTCCTCACGCTTGCCATTCATAGCCAATATCCAACACCAGTTTCAATCTCATCAGGTCCTAGGTGAGCCTCCCCTCTACTCTACTTTAAGGACAGGGGTGCCTGTCCTTAAATCATGACCACATCAGAACATCCCTCCCACTCTACTCTACTCCTTCAGGACCTCCACATCCTTCAGGATTTCCACTTTGTCTTCTCTGGTTATGACTTGTGAATTCATTGTTGGGACTACTCTACTCCCTTCAGGACTCCTGGTTGTGCCTCACTGGAGGAGGATGATTCTCCACTGATTCATGACACTTCCAACCCATGGCTCACTTTTCTAATTCAAAAACATGGGTAACAATCAGTCATTACTGGACAGAACCACTCCTCTTGGATGCATCTAGATACACTGGGGCTAAAACAAACTCTCAGGCCAAAGAGGCTAACATTAAGAGATTTACATAACTTTTACTACTTAAACGGCAAGTAGGGGTAACAACCTTATGTCCAAATGTTCTCACAGCTGTGGGCACATCCTGACCTAACCCACACCTACATGGCCTCGCAAATTCTTTTGGCTCACTTCACAGGCCCTCCTCCTTTACCAGCTCACAACCATGACACTCCCTTCTTGTTTCTCAGACCTCATACATGAAATATCTCCACCCCTCTATTGCCATAACTCAGCAGAGTCCCCCCACTTTTGCTTCCTCCTCCTCCTCATTTCAAATTCACTCTCACAGGACTACACCACTATGAGCTCCTCCTCTGTTTACCCAACTCTGCCTCCTCCTCTCTCTCCCCTGCCCATCATACTTTATCCTATGGTCCTCCTAAATTCCCATTTTATTTCCCAAGCAGCCCCAAACATACAGACTAAATTCAAAATGTCAGACTTTGGTCCTCAATCCCCCCACAGAAACCTCTTACATATGGCTTTCCATGACTTCAACAACAGACAAAAACAACAAAAATAGCATGACCTTTAAAAGGGTACATTCCAGGACGACCACAGAAGGGTTGCATTCCAGGCCAAAATTATAAGGCCAATTTATGGCCACAGCATCTGCAGCCCCAGCAGCACCTGGGGCTTGAGATAAAACACAGGCTGGAAGGCAAAACATCTAAAAACCAGAGCCCCCTGCCCCACCATGCTTCAAGTGTAGTAGAAAATAACACTGGACATGATCCTGCCATGACCCACAGCCACGACTAGGAACCGGTCCCATCTGCAACCAAGAGGGCCACTGGAAGTGGGACTGCCTGCCCACCAGAGAGAAGGTAAGTCATCACCTTCCCCGCCCTCACATGATGGGACAGTGCCACCTGGGACACATCACCAGCTCATTTGCTCCACATAGCCACTAAAGAGGATTGATGGAGCTTGGGTCCACAGCCTCACCGAGGTGTCTCTCTCAGAACCCTGAGTCTCAATGGACATCTTAGTTAAAGCTTTCTCCTTTCTTGCTGACATGTAAGCCACCCATAATGTTCTTCCTGAGTATTAAGCCTGATGTTCCGGGTCTGCAGTCTCCGTTGTAGGAGTTACCAGCCAACGTACTGACCTCTGCAGACAAAACCCATCCCCGGCAGATTCCAAACTTTTCTTTACACATAGCAGTCTTATTATCCTAACCTGTCCTTTACCTCTTCTTGATAAAAATTCTACCCCAAAAACTCAATTTCTCTTATATTCTCTCCCTCTCCCCACAGCTCTCATATTCCAATCCCACCATCATACACCACTAACTCAGCCCCTTCCCTCCTCCCTCATAGACCCTAGAGTCTGATCCCACTCATGCCACCTACACTACTCTACTGTTAATTCACCTCAAACACCCCTCAGTCTTCCCTTCTGTTCCCCAATACCCAACATCAACAGGGACTCAAACCTATTATCTGCCCCTTGCTAACTAATGGGTTTCTAAAAGTCACTCACTCACCTTATGACACCCTTATTCTATCTGTCCTCAAATCCAATAGCTCCTATTATGTAATCCAAGATCCCAGAGCTATTATCAGTATGACGTCAATTGACCTGGTGGTGCCAAACCCTTACACTATGTGTCTCATATTCCTCCATATACCTCTCACTTTCCTGTATTAGACTTAAAAATACATTTTTCATTATCCCCTGACATCCACAAAGTTATTATCCAAAGGCTTATGGTTATCACCCTGTTCATATTAATAATCTTACTGTTTACAGTCCTCAGTTGTCTTAGTCAACATGATAGGCTTCCTCCTGCACCTCAGTCTATTCCTTCACCTTACCCTACAACACTCAGACACCCCAAAATACCCAGTCCTACCTGATTAACCATGGGGGAGCAGTGGGTCCTTCCCACACAATTATTGCTCAAGCCAATTAGACTTTAGGACCTCTAATATTTGATTTCCTTTGGAATGTGCTCACTACTAAATGTTACCATAATGGACAACCAATGTATGCAACCTATGCTCCTCAATTTTGCCTCTGCATGTTTTGACCATTCCAGTTTTCATTGTCCCCAATGTGAGTCCATAACATATAATAATCTTCAATTTTGGACAGATCATGACAACTACATCTATATAAACAACACTACCACATGTATATTCTACACAGAGGTCTTACAGGTTCACATAAAAAATCCAAAAACATTTCCACTACTTCCTCGCAGTCAAACATGTATTTTCACTGTATGTCACATCTGCCCCTAAACCTATGTTTATAGCTCTTCACAAACAACCGCTCCCCTATACATGGGTCCTCACATCTCGGCTCTTAACACTGTCTCCACTCTTAAGAGACATGCAGCTCACAGTCCCTCCCATACCTCAATTTTTAAACAACACTTTTCAACTTGTACATGCTTTAAGTATCTCAGACCCTAACTGCTGGTATGTCTACCCTATCGATGAAATCCCCATGTAGCATCTCCAATAAAACTAAACCAATCTCTATTCCAACAAAAACCTCAAAGTAAAATTGGGGGGCCCCTTACCCATCACAACTATGGCCTATAGACAACCCTGACAATTCACAAAATGTTCTTTAGGTTAAAAACCCTAACTTCCCATGAAACATACATACTATTGTCACAAAAATGTCAATCAACCTGTCCCTCAATAGGATCATTTTTGCCTGTGGATAAAGGGCCTACACATGTCTCCCATCCCTATGGCAGGGATCATGTAAAGTGGCTATGATAACACCACAGGTCACTTTACACACTCATTCACAAATCCTACACCAATATCTACAAGGCCCACCTCATCACATGTAAAGTGGTCATAGTACCTACTATGACTAGGACAAGTATATTTTCTGCCAGTGGTCAGGGAACAAAGAGATTAAAAACCAGTCTCACGTGACTTAAAAAGAATGATAAAATCAGTCTCCCAAAACGTTAATTCACCCTAAATCAAATAAACTCACTGGTCACAGTAGTTCTCCAATAAGGAAGGGAAATCGATATTCTCATAGCAAAGAAAGGGGTACACTATGCCGTGTTGGGAGAAAAATGCTATTTTCTTAAGCAGTAGGGTATAGTAAAAGTCCAGGTACAAAACTCAAAAACATGGACAACTGATATATGAAGCAGACACCACTTTTCAAAATCTCCCTCCGGATCATCATGGTGAGGGAGCCCCCTTCTTCATGCCCATTATGAGTCTCCTAATTACTAAAATAATTTTTTGCTTTTTGTCCCCTGTGCCTTCAGGCTCCTCTCACGGTTTATCCAGGCCAGAATACAGGTGTTCACTACCAAAGAAATACTACTACTGAATGACATCTCTACCTTACAGACTCAGACTGAAAGCATCCTCAATCTACCCTAGGCCCCAGGAACACTCTCTCTCTCAGGAAGCAGCCAGAGAGACTCCATAGCACACCCTAAAACCAAAGAGATGGGAATGTTAGACACTGCCCCCCACCCCGCCTTCTGAGAGACAGCACAATCATCATGGTTCAAAGCTGTGCCCCAATAATGCACACCTCCTTCTTCCCAGAAGCCCCTACAGCTTCCCCCTCCAAAAGTCTGCCAAAGCTCAGGCACCTAAAGGTTTACCCAACTCCTTGCACTCTCACAAAATAAATCAGCTCACATCAGTCCCCAGAGCCCTTCCCTCATCAGAGCCTGTATCAGGCAGAACTCTGGTCTGCAGAGAGCTGCCACAGCCTTCTCTGTGGTGACTCCCTCCGTGAACCCCCCATTAAACTCTTTTCTTATCTAGTTGCCTCCTCTCTTTTAATATTCTGCACTGCTCTAGATTGAGTACAAAGTTTCCGCTCAATCAGTGAGGATGGCAGGAACTATGTGGGTAACTTTAGCTGCCTCACTAGGTAGGGTGAAAAGCACCTTTGCAAAATTCAGGGAGAATGACATGGAGAAACAACAATCTGTATATTTCAACTGAGAACATTGGAATGGTTTTAGGAGGCTGTTGCTTCAGTTTCTGAGATGTAAACTTCTGTGCCCTGGGGACTTCTTGCTTTGAGGCTCCTACCCAGCTGGCATCCTGGAGCTGAGTGGCTCTATCATCCCACTTCTGTGCTCATCTTTTACAGAGAACACTATGCAAGGAAACAGGAGACTTTCTGATGGCTTTAGAGAACACATACTAGTACCTGGGTTAGCAAGGAAAGTCTGTTTTTAACATATCAGTACATGGAAATAAGCTGTGATATAATTAATGTTGCAGCAATTGCTCTGCATTAAATAGGAATCACTCAAATTGTCTTTTACAAAGGAGGACGTTATTTTATGAAGGGTGCAAAGCTCAGCCTGTGGTTTAACAAAATTTCTGTGAATCAGGAAGACAGAGATTGTCTCTTGAGGCTCAGTTAAGCTTATCTGGGTGGCGGTTGTTTTGCCATTTTTTTTTTCTTCTTGGGAATTGATTTTAAATTGATGCTCCAAGCCACATCCTTGGTGATTGTAAGACCGCTTCTAATCAAAATCCACTAAAGGAAGGTAAATATAGGAATCAAACATACAGCAAACAGACCCATTTACATTTGTGATTCTTAAAATTCTGTTTGCCCCACGCTTAATGTTGTACTCTAGGAAAAATAGCTTCATTATATTTGTATCATAGCAAAATACCTGTAATGTGGCCTTACTGTGTATGTGTTTTCCTTTTCCCTCTGGGTGACCTAATTGATATGTTAATCAATGCTCTCCTCTGTAAAGAATTATAAAATCTTACCTAATTGATATGTTAACCATTGTTGACCTCTATGAATAACAGATGTGGTGCTAAGATAAGCTAACAGGGGTTGTTAATTACTGCTAGACTTCTCTATTCTCTACTAAGGGAAAGAAGATGTTTGCCCAATCTAAACTTGCTTGTATGCAAGGAGACTTGCTTGTTAGCCCAACCCTTATCTGAACTTTGCTCTTCCCAATGTAATTGCTGCATTCCTGTCCTATAGTGCACCCCAGTCCCGTGCCTTGCATTGTGAGACCAGCAGCTGTTTGTGCTTTTTACAAGATAAAAGACCTGACTTTTAGCTGTGAGGCACCCAGTCTCCAAATTGGCTCCCAGGGATTGCATCACCAAGGCCTGGCCAAAAATAAAGCCTTTGCTCCCCAAATTTTAATTTCTTGCTTCCTTGGGTTTTATTCTGGGGTCCAAGCTATCACACTTAACACTTGGTAAAATCAATGAACCCCTTTCTTTTTAGTCTCTCACAAACTTATTTTTCTAATTTTGGGGGCCCTAGTGAACCCAATTATTTGCCTCAAGTTTCACACCTGTTGATGTCAATATCAGTACAATCCTGGGATGCTTACTGATACTGTCAGTCCACACTTCTACCTTTGTGTCAAACAGGGAGAAGTGTCCCCGCACCCACTATTTCCTCTCACCCCATTCCACATGCAGGCACCATATTTAGCATCCAGCCACAGCTCTAGATGTTCCTGTGAGTTGGGGGAGATGGGGAGAAGATGGGAAAATAAAGAGACAAAAGTTCAGGTTTGGTGGAGCCTTCTCTCTGGATAGGATGAAGGAAATTCCAAATCACTGTAGCACTTTTGCCTAGAAACTGACTGCTTGGATTTCCTCTGGGCTGAGTGTTCTCTAGACTGAAGCAGCTTGCCTCTGGCGCTCTTGTTCTTGGGCCCGCCATGCTTCACCACCACATGTCACCAATGTCCACGTTCAGCCACACCCCACACAGAAGCAGAAAGAAATAGGATCTCTGAACAGAGGTTACAGTGCTAAGGTGGTGAGGTCAGTAGTCAAATGAAATGTACCACAATATTTATATAGATACAATGTACAAAGGATGAAGGGTAATATATCAATCGGGCCCAAGGTAAGCAATCACAATATGCCAGAACCAGTGTCTATCAATGCAGCTTACTGTGCTGCACACACTTCTCCTTGGTGCATGCTGTGTGCCAATCCACACTACGAAGATGAGATGAGGCAAAGTGAGGGGAAGCTCTGTGAGATGGCCTTAGGCTGCTCCTGACTCTCTAACTTCAAGCCAGCACTGTGACATAGCAACAGCTGGCCAGAGAGCCAAGCAAGGGACAGGTCCAGAGGCAACACAGTAGTAAAATGCTGGACAGGTATACATGTTCCTAGTGAACGAGATGGAGGAAAGAGTTATGAGATGCATGGGGCTCCTCAGCCTCATGTGGCTCAAAATATAAAATTCACAAACTGGGCCAGGGATATAACACAGCACCTGCCTGTCAGGTGCAAGGTCATGAGTTCAATACTTGGAACCAAAGATAAATAAATAAATAAAATGAAATGAAATTCACAAATTGAGTATTTCTGAGATTTTCATGAAAGATTTTCAGACTATGCTTTTCCACTCTTAATTGAACCATGTTAGGAGGTTCACCCGAGATTGGGCGGAAATACTACTAATTTGCACAATGGAAAGTTACTCTGCCATAAAAGGTAAGAGGTGCCACCTGCCACAACATGAAGGAAACCCAAGTACCTTACCTCAAGTGAAATAAGCCACTCAGAAAAGATAAGTAGTGTATGATTTTGATGATTTCCCATATTGGTCCAATTCAGAGAAAGGGAAAATACGATGGTGACTGCCAGAGGTTAGGGGAGGAAGGAATGCAGACTATTGTCTAACGGGTTAGGGCTTGAGTGTTACCTCATGAAAAGCACCTTGGATGGTCAATGTGCTTTTAAGACATTATAACACATTGCACAATGTATGTACCCAAGTGAGGCGGAAGGGACAGCAAGCCTGGTCCACTACAATCACCTGCGGAGAATGGCGTGAAGGCCTCACGTTTCACAAAGCGGCCCTCAGCATCCAGAAAATGTCCAGGGTGGAAGTGCAAGGGCTTCTCCCAGACAGGCTCATCATTCAGCACATTATAATACATTGTGAAAGTGTAGCTCACTGTGTCTGCTGACTCTATGTAGTGCTTTGAGTTTACAACAGAGCATGACCGAAAAAAAAACTGTGGTAGAGGAAGATGCCATGATGAAATAATACAGGATGGATACTAATAGGGCTCTGATCATTTATTTTGCTGTAAGAGCTCAGAGGCAGACCTGTGCCTCAGTTACCATCACAGGGTCCTGACGGTATCCTGCACGTGCCAAAGCAAATGTTTGACTCCTGTTGAGCAGCAGGGAAACCTTTGCTAAGGACTTGGATTATTCTTCCAGGTAGGATCAGTTTGGAGATGCTCAACATTTGTGCTAGCAACCTGGCCTAAGTTGGGTCCTGAACTCCCTCACTATAACTCAGAGTTGGAGGAAACTGAGTCCCTGAGGTCAGCCAAGTCTGTGCACTGTGTCGATGGAGTGCACCTCGAGAAAATCCTTGGACACCAAGATTGGACTGCATCTCCCCTGACAAGGAGTTCTCATTATGTCAGTCACCTCTGTGGCTGGGAGAACTAATCATCTGGTTGATTTTCCTCAGACAGCGCAGCTGAACCTTGTATCTGTCTTCCTGGGCCCCAACCCTGTGCCTCTCAGTGCTGCTGATTTGCATGTGTACTGTGTCACTGTAATGAACCATAACAACAAAAAGAACAATATTGCCATTTCTACTGTAATTTCTACTTACTCACTAAATCTGAAGATGACCCTGAGAATCACCAACATCATCCAGCACTCTGCAAGGAACCCCTTCACACTAGGTGTCTACCTGACATGCACAGAGCTCAGACTGCAAACCTAGGGTATGCCAAGAACTCAGGGTCAATCGTGGATCTTCATGGGTGACATGTGGTGAGCTATCTCCTGCTAAGCATTAGAACATGCAATTGTCCTGGGTTCACTGCAGTGATCAGCTCAGGATGGATAAGCCAGGGAATCAGGGCTGCCTTTACACATGTGGATTAAAGCATCACACATAGCATTTGATTAAAGACACAGACACCAAGTGACAGTCACAAGACTGGTTTGTTGTACAGTAAGTCTCCCATCTAGTGGGGCATGTTTCATCCTCTAGCAGGGCACAGTGCGGAGCTGGTAGGGGGATGGAGACACTAGGTAGGAAGGTACACCATGGTCACTTGGCTGGGACTGCCCTTCAGGGAGAGAAGCTGAAGGGCTGCAGCAGGGAGGTGAAGAAGAGAAAGAGCTCCATGAGGGCCAGGGGCTTCCTCAAGCATGTGCAGGGACCTATAGGTGGGGCAGGGATCAGACAGATTGAAGCCTGAGCTCCTTCCCAGCAAGGCCTGGAAAGGTCAGCAAGCCTGGTCCACTACAATCAACTGTGGAGAATGGCATGAAGGTCTCACGTTTCACAAAACGGCCCTCAGTGAGCCATAAGAAATAAAACAGGGCTGTGGATGCAGCACACTGCTAAGGCCCCTGGATTCAATACCCAGTGTCCAGTGCCACCAGAATAGAACAAGGAAACCCTGTCTTTCAGAAGTGCAGACCAGGGTTTCACTTGAGATTCAAGCAGCCAAAAGAAGAGCTGCGGAGCAGTGGAATGGGTTAAACATCTTTTACTCAGCTGCTCAGCCAGAGTCCACCTGGTTAGCCACTCCTGCAGCCCTCACCCCTGTATACTCCCAGCAGTCCTTGGCTGCTTAGTCTCTATTTATACCAGATTTACCACGATGGCCACCTGCCAGTAACAACCTTGGTTATGTAAGTTGTTTACACAAGTTAGCATTGACCTTGGCTACATAGGACGTTATTTACACTGAGCTATTGGGAGGGGGGCCTGCCCTGGAGATCCACTGACAGGAATCAGTGAACCCAGAAGACACCTGCCCCCAGCCTGACCCAGTTTAGCCATACCTACACCATGTCTAGTGCTCCTTCTGGGGGCCATGGGGCTGATGGTCACTGCAGGCTGCAGTTTCTCAGGGCCACCGTTGAGCTGGACAGGTGGATACAATGGACAAGAGCAGTTAAAAGATTCCTGCGCTGACTGTGCTTTCCATGGTTCAGCCACTCCTCTGAATAAGCAATCAAGGCAGTGAAATTTTATATAATCTCCACATTTCAGGAGCAGATAGGGCAGGCCGTGATGATTTGGGAGAAAGTGCTGGCCATGGACTTTAGAGGCTGTCAGATAGCAGGAATGTGTTGTTTCATGGGGCTGCACTGAGCTCCGTGACTTCTGATGACTGGGCTGTCTTTGTGGCTTGCTGGGACAGTGAGTTCCTAGAGGTAAGTTGTCCCCTGATATCACTAGTTGGGTGAGGGGTCCTGACAGGTCTCTCACGGCTTGAAATATCCCTATTCAGGCAGCAATGGCCGCTTGAGTAGCTGCAGACTTATTCACTGCAAACATTTCTCCTTGGTACACACTGTGAGCTGATCAATGCTGCGTGACACCATGAAGGGAGCTGAGTGGAAGCACCGTGAGATGGCCTTACGCTGCTCCTGACTATCTAACTTCAACCCAGCACTGTGACATGGAAACGGCTGCTCAGACAACCAAGCAACTGACAGGTCCATAGCCAACAGGGCAAGCACATGCTGGACACGGGTATTCACATTCTTAATGAACATGGAGGAAAGAGTTATGAAATTAATTGGCCTCCTCATTGTGGCTCATCCTTTAAAATTCACAAATTGTGCATTTCTGAACTATTCACGAAAAATTTTCAGACTGTAGTTCCCCACTCTTGATTAAACCAAGTTAGGAGAAACCCTGTGCAGGGGAGGACTATAAATTCACACAATGGAAAGTTAGTCTGACTTAAAAGGAAAGATGTACTGATGTCTGCTACTCCGTGAAGCAAACTTGAGCTTGGTACCTCAAGTGAAATAAGCCAATCAGAAAAGACAAATGGTGTACAATGACACTGGGATGACTTCCCATAGTGGTCAAACTCACAGACACCAAAAATAGAACGGTGGTTTCTAGGGGTTAGGGGAGGAAACAATGCAATCTATTGTCTAAGCAGATTAGGGCTTCAGTTTTACCTGATGAAGAGAGATGTGGAGAGTTCATTTGCTTTTGTACATTATAATAAAAGAACACTTGGAAATGGGTAAGGTGGCACTGGAAGTGTAGCTCATTGGACAAGTATCTGCTGACTATGTGCAAGGGTTTCAGTTTGACCCTCAGAATGAGAAAAAAAGAAAAAATGTGATGGAAGAAGATGCTAAAGGTTATGTAGGTGTCATTCCAAAATGAAATGAAATAGTGTGCATGCTCATGTGACTGTGAGCATTTTGCTTCAGGAGCCTGGGGCAGGACTGTGCCTTAGTCACCATTGGAGGCTCCTGCATTGGAGCCTATATGTACCAAAGCAAGTGCTTGACACCCAGTGGGCAACAGGGCAACCTTCCTAAGGTTTTGGCCCATATTCCTGATGAGATGGTCCTGTAGGCAAAACCTCACCATTTATGCCAGCAGTGTGGTCTAAGTGGTGCCCTGGACTGCTTCAATATGACCCCGAGTGGATGGAAACTGAGTCCCTGAGGTCACCCATGTCAGTGCACTGTGCCAATGGAGTGCACCTCAAGAAAATCCCTGGACAGCAAGGCTGGACTGCATCTGCCCTAGTAAGGAATGCCCATTGTGTCAGTCACCCCTTGTGACAGCGAGAACTGAGCATTTGGGTGACTCTTCTCCAACAGCTCAGCTGAACCTTCCTGGACCCCAACCCTGTGCCTTTCATTGCTGCTGATTTGCATGTGTATTGTGTCACCTCAAAAAACCATAGTAATGAGTCCAGGAAGATTTCTGTTTCTTCTGCATTTTCTAGATAATCACTGAATGTAAGGGAGATCCTGGGGACCTCCAACATCATCTAGCACCCTGCGAAGGGTTGTGTTTATTCTCGCAAAAAACACCTTCACACTCAGCCCCTACCTGACATGCATGGAGCTTAGACTGCTGTTTTTGCACACTCACCTGACTAGGCCCTTATGGGGCCTGCCTGTTGCTCTGCATCTATCATACAGGTGATTCCACACTGGAAAGGCAACTCCCCTTTCACCTGGCTTCAGGGGACTCAGACACCTCCAGCTTGGCCTCTCAAGTCCAAGTGCTGAACCCACCATGATCCCGAGAGCTCTCTCTCTGATAACTCACAGAGCAGGGACCATCAGCTGTGGTGCCACCTAGACCTGTTTCTTCCTCCTGGAGCAGACAGAGCTCTGCCATGGGCCTGACTCGGTCTCCCTCAGCTCTGCAGCACTGTATTGCACTGCACCTCCAAAACCTTTTTTATACTTCAGATCTAGAATGTTGTCAACAGTCTCCTGTGTTCAAAGGATGAGCTTTTAGAAGGTGATTGGCGGATAGGCGTGGTCTACTCTTTAGTGGAGTAGCACACAGACAAATCCACAGTGAAATGTGCTATCAGTAGATGAGGCCTAGTGGGAAGTGGATCTTTTCTGATTGGCTTATTTCACTTGAGGTACCGAGCTCAAGTTTGCTTCACGGAGTAGCAGACATCAGTACATCTTTCCTTTTAAGTCAGACTAACTTTCCATTTTGCGAATTTATAGTCCTCCCCTGCACAAGGTTTCTCCTAACTTGGTTTAATCAAGAGTGGGGCCTAGTGGGAAGCAGAAAAATGGGATTATGACCTAGCACAGTATGTATCCCTCCCTGGCTCCTCTCCTCTCTCTCTGCTTCCCTGCTGTGATCATGCAAGCAGCTTTTCTCTGAAAACCCTTCCACCACACCTTTCCTGCATGGCAGACAGCAAGCTGTGTACTCAATTCTCTAAAAGCTGTGAGCTAAACACCCATGGTCTGCTTCAATTCATGGTTGTACACTAATGTGTCCAGGGAAGAGGAAGAAGCTAACAAAGCACGTGAAAGAGATCACAGCCAGAGAATACTGACCTGACATAAGCAGAGAAACAAAGGCTGTGGGGGCCTTCAAACAGGCACATTTCTGTTGGGGACCACAAATTATAAACTGGCACTAATCTATGTCTGAGACAGTGCTTGTCCTGTTTTTTGCTCTAGTCAGAATGTAGAAACTGCCCCTCAAGCACAATTTGTCCTTGTGGCTTTTACAGCACATATTTTGAAACCTCGTACAGAAAGTAAATACACTCCTGCTCAACCACATTGACACCCATACAGACCCTCCCCAGAGGAGAACTTCCCTGAGAGGCAGAGGGATTTAGTACACCAGTTCCCAGGCCTTGATTATGGCAAACCTGGGGCTAAACAAACTATTGTGTAGAACCTTGCCCTGCCCTGGATTGTGGGCGTCAAATACATGGTCATAATATGTGTCCCACTCAGGGCACTGTTAATATGATAGCTAAACAGTCACAGCCTAAGAACTTCAATATGTTTTTACAATCCTTATATTTTCAGCACAGAACTACACTCTAGAATAAAACATCAGTGGACTTGTGCTTCTGGTTCAGAGCCATGCTGGTGGCAAATTCATAACCACCATACACCCTGAGGTGTTCCTCAATGTCAGCATTGGTGGGCATGAAGTTGGCCACATAATGATTGATACCCTAGGCAACAGGCACTAAGCTTCAGGCACAAATGTGTGTGCTAGAGGCCTCCGTCCTTTAGATGCTAGAACAAAATAACAGTGCAGTTACAAGAAGGCCGTAAGGATCACTATAGTGTTACCTGATTTTACATAAATCCCTACCCTGTCTCTAATCAGTCAGATCACCTCGCACTATGTATAATCTGCTCACCCCTGAAAACATATTAATCATAGTCAGGGGGCTATGCATGAAAATTGAACTCTAGACCTAGGTGTTTTACAAACAAATCATCTGTGTCTCAACCAACTCAGAATTTTTATAAACACACACAAAATTGAGATCAATTTTATGATATCCCGGGCCAAGTAAATCCTTTTTAAGTATCTTCAGGCTCACTTCTTGTTTTATGTTACTATATTCACAGTAATTTATTTCTGTCTTCTGCTTTCTTCTTAGTCTGCACCACAAAAACTCAAAACTTATTGTCTAAAGGCTTTGTTACCACAGCTCACTCTCATTTAACTTCTGCAATCAAATAAATGAAATGGGAAACTGTGGAGGACCATGAATCAAAAATTGTGCGTCGGGTTCATCCAAAGCAGCACTTGCCCTGCCTTGTGTGTCAGTTAGAATAAAGGAAATCCTGCTTTCTCAGGAAAGGTTAAGACCTCAATGGTCCCTAAAACCCTGGCACTCCCAGGGCAGCTTGAGATCTTCTAAGGAAATGACAGGGGTGACAAGGACCCAGGTGTGGGAAAGGCTGTGAACTTCTTTCTTTTGTGATGCTAAACTGTCACTATCATCAGGAATCCCACAGAATTGCCACTGCTGTGCCCTGATTCATTAACCCCTCTAAAAATGTGCACATGTGTTCAGTAAACAGGGGCTACCTCAGAGAGTCCTTGCCTTTGCCCATCCTGAGGCGCTAACCTCACAATCCCCACTGTGTGCATTCTTAATTTTGTCTTTTATTTCATTCTTGATCATATTCCTCATCCAGGTAGCTAAGGGTCTGGGGCAGGTCCCGAGCACAATTCTAATTTGGGCAAACACTTTCCAAATTGCCCTCATGGGAACACAAGGCCTCCTGTCACAAACACTGGACTGATTTATCTCTCTGGTCCCTTCTAAGGGGCACAGTCCCCTGCAGAGATCTCTCTGCATGCTGCCTGATCACAGCTATGCCTTCCACATTCAGAACAGAGAGGAGAACACAAAACAACTTGACTTTCTTTTCAATTTAATGTTTTTGGAGACAGAGTCTCACTGTATGTAACTCAAGCTGACTTCATCTCACAGCAATCTTCCTGTCTTTGACTCTTGAATGTGGGAATTATAGGTATGTGGCAACATGCCAAGCTTTGAAAATATCTGCTTCACTCCATGCATCCTCTAGAAGTAAAAATGATCCTACATGCAAAACAGTGTTTTTGACAATGGTGATGAAGTTTTTCAGGGCCCAATTCCTTTCTGTTTCAGACAAATGAACAGGGTGAGGGTTTTGTGTTTGGAGCTATGGAAAAATATTCCAGGACCAAGAGACTCAAAGGTGAGAATTGTATTCATCAGCACTATGAGCTGGACAGCAGTGCTATGCAGGCCCATTCCCCTAATGCTGAGAAATAACACGCCAAACTAGCAGATTGAAACACAGCAAATTTTTACTTTAAACACATGTCATAGCACAGGGGCTGTGGAGCAATATCAGCTCGTTCCAACATGGTCTGCTGTGGCTACTAGGTCTAGGGTCATTCCTTTTTATTGGGCTCTTGCCTAGATTCCCAATCTCCCAAACGAGTGCATGACGAAGTCCCAAACAAATGAGACAAGTAGCATGATTTTTAGGGTTCCAGAAGACCAAAACAGAATTCTTAACTCTGGTGGCTGAGACAGACAATGTGTCTCACATGTCCAAATTCACTTAGTATTCAAACAAGGAAGGGGTTAGAGTGGAAAACGCAGGAAACCTGAGGGGAGTTCAAGGACCCCTCCAAGCAACAACAGACAATGCTAATAACTCTGCTAGGAAAAAGTCTCCAGGTGTCCTCAGCTGTCGTCTGTCTTACCCTCTGCGGTGTCTCCTTGTTCTCAGTTCCACCATGCCCAGGCCATGCCACAGCCCCGCACGTGTACTCAGCTTCAATGGCTCCAACATCTTTTGGTCCTTTTTAATAGAATTGTATTCCCTGATGTATCACTTAGACATTCCATGCCTGTGCTCTTAAGGTGAGCCTATAATGCTAAGAGCTTTTTAAAAACTCAACAAAACATCTCGAAGGCCCATCCTAGGGAAATCTGCCAAAACTCTTTGCATCTCATGGCTGAGGAGGCAGCATTTCAAATATTCAGGATTTCTGTTACTTACAGGTCAGTAAGACAAAATTCTGAGACTCTGGTTGATGTGGTACATGCTTGAGTGTTTCAGGGAGGAGATGCATACCTAACTTTGTTTTGCAGAAACAGAAGACAACAAGTGGGTGAACAGAAACATGATAAAGTACTATGGACATGTGGCTCTCAAACTTGCCAGTGTGAGGACCCTGAAGGAAGGGAGAACATGAAGAAATAAAGGTAAGAAACAGAAAGCTGAGAACAGATGGAGCCCTTCCTCCAGAGGAGAAGAAAGGCACTGCTCATCCAATGCAGTCTGTCGATTTACACAGCTAGCAACTTAATGTTAGGCGATACCCAGTTATCCAGCCATCTGCCTCCATGGTACCCTAAGGCTTTGGTGCTCTCTGGACTGGAGCACCTGTTTGCCTGGGGCGCTCCCTTGCACTCAGGGCATTCTTTGGACCCTCCAAGCTTAGGCTCCACACCTGTGATCACTAGCTCAGCCACTTCCAACAAATGCACTCAGGGCATTCTTTGGACCCTCCATGCTTTAAGCTCCACACTTGTGATCACTAGCTCAGCCACTCCCAACAAAACTACAACCACCCATTAACTGTGCATTCCAGCTATGGCCTGTGAAGGTCCACTGTAAAATAACTTGTGTGTTCACTGTAAAATTTCTGAATGTTTCAAATGTTTCCTAACAAAGGAAGTAGGGGCCTTTCTTCTGAGGTGGCCAGTGACTGAGAATACCTTTTCTGTGGATGACAGGGAACAGCAGAAAACCACCACTCCACTCTCTGCCTGAGTCTCAGGTTGATTCCAAGGCAAGATATAAGATACCAAAAGAGAATCACGGGGTCTGGGGGTTTAGATCAGCGGCATAAGCACCTGCCTGGTAAGTGCGAGGTATTGAGTTCCATCCCAGGCACAAAAACAAAAACAAAAACAGTCACATTTGCCGGCCACAGCATGACCCCACTGGGCTCCAGACACCTGCAAAACTCCCATCAATGCTGCCCATTCCTCGTGGCGCAGGCCTCCCTCCTGCCTCCTCCGGGACACAAACCCCCACTTCCGCGGAGCTGGAGAATTCTCTGCGGCGATTCCCAGACCCAGCTGCCCTCACCGCGTCCTGCATCTTCCCACTCCGAGCCTCTGGGAAGCCCGCCAGGCATCTGCCCTTCAAACAGCGCCCAGCTGCCACTGCAGCGCCTCAGGCTCAGGTCACAGGGCCACAGCGCGACAGCGACACCTGCTGGGCCGCCCTGGACCCCGCCCCTCCCCTCTCCCGGGTGCCGGGAGCCCGGCTCCATCCCGGGGCAGCGGGAGCCACCAGGTCCTCGCGGGGCTCTGCACTGCTGTGCTGGGAGCCACCTCCGCCCTTCCGCAGGACACTCGCAGCCTCCCGCTCAGCCTTCTGCACAGAGCCCGGCGGCCGAGGACTTGGCGGGACTGGGGACCCAGGGCGGCCTCACCCCGGGCGCCGGACTGTGGCGGCCCTCAAGAGCTTAAGAAAAGGTGAAAAATTCAAAACTTGAAATAGAGTGTCTACAGAATATATACAGCTTTTGTATAATCCCAAAACTCAAAATTTTATGCTGAACCATTGTTTAGGAGCATCTGTACAAAACTAAAGTTATCAAAAGAGTATCGCACTAGTAAAAAGAGTCATGCACCAGCGAATAGGCATCCTAAGAACAAACTCTGATGGACAACACATGCTGCATTGTAAGAGCCCAATTATGATAGTGAAGACACAGTTACAGAATCACAACATTATAAATATGTTATAACAAGTGTAAATCAAATAATAGCCAATGCCTCAGTTCCTGCTGCCTGTCAGATACACCCTGCTAAATCATTCAGTCTTGACTTCCTGGGTCCAGTTGCTTTTGTTCTGGTAATGCCCTGGGCCAACATGACCATTCTCAGCTTGTGCTTCCCTTAATTAAAAGGTATTGCTTTTAACTGGCTTCAGGGATTTGGGTTGGCTTGAAGCAACCCAGTCAAACATACTTTTGAACTCCACTTAATCTGCTTAAACTCCCTCCCCTCACCATCAGCCTGCCACCTATCTTGTTCTTTCTGCTTGCAAATTATTATGGTCGATCTATGGTATCAACTTGAATAGTTTAGAAAATTAACTAATAGACTCCTCAGGGAGCCATGATCCCTACTTTGTACATATCCTTAGCTCTGCAAGAGGAGCTCAAGGACATTTTGTGAGTGGCAGGTGTCCTGTGTACAATATACAGGAGGAAAACAGGCTTGCCCGCCTCTGTTTGCTCATATGGCTTTGCTGCCTTCTGCAATCTGGAAGTGTTGCCCGTGTGCCATGCCACTTTGCTTTGGAGTCAGCTGATTATAGATTGAAAGGTCCCCAAACTGTGAGCTAAATAAACTTTTCTTCCTTAATTTTCAGTGTCAAGTATGAGAGAAAAGTAACTATGACAGAATTTGGTACCTGTGGCATGAGGTCATTGCTCTGACTATACCTGACCATGGGGATCAAAAGTCTTTGGAAATGGCATGTAGGAAGAGTCAGGAAAGGTTCAGAGATATTGCTTAAAAGAGTAGCTCTGGAATGGTTTAGGCTGTTCTGTATGGGAGATTCTGGTTACAGCTCAGAAAACCAGTAAAGACCAGGTTTGGGATGTTTCTCCTGAGAAGGACTGCATTGTCTGTTGGACTCCAGACATTGTGTGTAATGGTTTGGCAGAAAGTTTGTCTGCATTTTGCTCATATCCAGAGACTTTCCTGAGACTAAGATTAAGGGTGCGGACTAATTACTCTGCTGGAAGAAATTTCAAGACAATCAAATGTTGAGGCTGTGGCATTGCTATTGTTGGGGGCTTACAGTCAGATTTATAGTGAGAATAAAGAGCAAAGAGCCCAAAAGAATGATTTAAAACATTGTGACTTTGGCCAGAATCAAGCACTAATAAGCCATGGATTTTAAAGTTGGAGCTGAGGAGATCTCAATTGTTGAGAAGGAACAGAAGAACAGAAAAAATGGCTGAAAGCATCACAAAAAGCAACAAGTCCCGAAGCTTTGCACCCTCAAAATTGCAAAAGTGAAAGACTTTGCATTGAGGCAAAACCCACAGAGCACCATGTTCTGGAACAGTGGCATCCACACCATCCTCTAGATTGGTGGGAGCATCGAAAGTTTGTTCCTCAGAATGGGATTCAGAGTGCCCAACAATCCAAGGACTCATCTCCTACAACCAAGAGAGAGGAAAGCCTGGCTACTGCTCCGCCTGGTAGCAGACCTCAGCATCATCCATTTGGCATTAGTTTTAGGTGCGCACAGAATGCAAGAGATTTGAGCATGAAAATTTCAGTAGGCCTGGGGGGCTAAGCAGTGTGCCCCTGAGGAGGCAATGTGTGAAGCTATGAGTGTGAAACCAAACATGCTAGGAGACCCCCAGATGTTTGCAAAGGCCAAGAGTGTGGATCATCTGAGGGAACCTGCAAGAAGGGAGCATAGCCAGCCCAGGAGAAAAACTATGGAAACAACAACTACCAGAAATGCTCTCAAGTCTTTTGGAGCTCAAATCTCCATTGCTTCTGAAACATACATGGAACTTCAGGACTGGATGTTTGCCCTGCTGGAGTTTGGACTTCCTTTCATTCCATTCTTTTGTATCCTCCTGTTTACACCCTTCCGAATGGTAATGTTTGCCTTGGGCCATTGAATGTTATAAGTGTTGAACTTTGTTTTCATTTGTGCAGGGGCTTGGATCTACAGTTTGCCTTGCATCTCTGAAGAGACTTTAGACTTGGACTTCTCAGCAATACTGAAATTGTTAGGACTGTGGCAAGTATGGATTACATTCCTTTTGCATAAAGGGATGTGCATGAGTCTTTAAGGGGCTAGGGGAAGAATTTTATAGTTCTAACATAATATAATGATGATACATTTACTGCTGGACTTATGGATTTGTAAACCTGTGTTATAATGATCAAGTTTGAAACGGTAAGAATAGGTTTGTCTTTGTATCTGGAAACCTGTTTAAAGAAATGTGTCTGGTTGCCAAGTTGACAAGGGATGGACTGTTATGGTGGATTCATTGTGTCAATTTGAGAGGTTTAGAAGTTTAACTAAGAGACACCAGAGTGAGCCAGGATCCTTACTTTGTAAATATCCTCAGCCTGAGCAGGAGGAGGGCAAGGAGATTTTATGAGTGCTTCGCCTGCCCTGGAGAGGGGTGGCCTGTGTACAATCCAAGGGAGGAAAAGAGGCTTTCTCCCATTTTTGCTCTTGTTGCTTTGCTGCCTTCTGCCTTCTGGAAGTGTTTCCCCTGGGCCATGTCACTGTCCCTTGGAGCCAGCTGACTATGGACTGAAATGTCCACAAACTGGACATTTAAACTTTTCCTACCTTAATTTTGGGTGTTGGGTATTTTGTCCCAGAAATGAAGGAAAAATAACCAAGACAAAAACCATATCTAAACTTAACCCAAAACCGCCTCAGTGCTAGTGCTTTGGACTTGGTCCCACTAGCCTGTTAACACAATAAACAATTGTCTTTTACTACCTAGGTGCAAAGAGTCTTCTATTGGGGTTCATATTGATTTCTCTGTAACATGCTGGTGCTCTGGCCAGGAAGACACTATGCTGAACACTGAGGGTCACTGGTGTAGGCCTGCAGCTCACTGCCTAGGCTCAACCCCATCTGCAGAGAAGAAGCCATGCTCTCTGGACCTATTTTAGGATTCTCCTCCAAAGTTGAGGGAGGAAATCCTGTGCAACAGTGGAGACATCTTCGCACCCTGGGAGGAGTCACAATAAAATGGGGACCAAGACCTTGGATAAGGTAGGCATACCCCACAGTTAACCCAGGGAACCTGCTTGTTACCACACCCACTGTGGGAGGAGGAGCTGATGACTCCCCAAACAACCTCATCTGCTCCTGTTCCAATTCCACTTGCTGTTGAGCAGCAGCTGCTATAGACTTGTCCCTGGCATTGAGGCTGGGAATGCACTCCTCTAGGTAATCTGTTTACTTCGTTGTTACCTGCTTGTTTACCTGCTTGTTACTATCCCCACCGTGGATGAAGGAGGACCCAATCAGTCCTCAACATCTCCACCTGGTACCAGTTCTGGATCCAGTTCTTGTTTTGGTCAGAGTACTGGACTGCAGCTGCTGTTCCCATCGGATTTGCCCCTGGGCTTGGGTGTGGGGATGTGTTAACTTCTGTGTGCCTGTGTACAATTGTGTGTATATACGCCTACCAAATGAAATGTATAAGCCAGGGTCTCCTAAACTCAGCTAGTCATTGAAAAGAAGTGGTTTAATTGGCTTAAAAACAAAAGTAATTGAAGAAACAATTTACGCTGTAATGATTAAAGACATACAAAGGCTGTGTAGCTTTAATACACGAGAATATACAGGCGGCTGATGCAGGTAGATAGCAAGGGTACAAGAGAGCCCAGGCTCTCCTCCTGGCTTGGGGAACCCCAAGGCCAGTCCTTGCTTGACATCACCAGCCTGGCACTTTCTGCAGACATTTGAAAGCTAAGGTAACTGCAACCTGGGGTAAATAGCCCAAGGCCCATCAACCTAAGGAACTTTTACGGGAGAAATCAAATAACAAGTTTAACTAACTGGTAATTATACTTTTGGCTTTCAGTTGGAGTTGATGTGCATAGAGCATTTCTTGTACATTAGAAATGTTTGAATTTACAGGTTTAGCTTGTTCTTTTCTCTAGTCTGTTGTTTTAAAATAAAAACGTCATCAAGATTACTCAGAAGTCTGTTGGCAGTGAGTAAACTTTAATATCTGAAGCTAAAAATGGGATACCTTAAAATTCAAACAACTAAATTCGAGTAAGAAGGAGAAAAATACTAAGAATGCTATAAATGTAAGAGATAGACTTTTGGTATGAGAGGATTCATGATGAATGTTCTGATTTGTTAAGAGATAGCAAGACAGATAATAGCATGTTGAAAAACCTTATGTATGTTTATGACACCTTAAGGAAGTAATTTATGAAAAGAAAATATATGTATGGACACTTAGTAATTTGGTAGAGCTCAGGTTGTGCCTTCTAAAAAATCCACACAAGGGAAATGATGAGATTCCCAGTCAAAGAATCTTTCAGATACAGGAAGGGATGTGTATACTGCATGTTAGTGTGCTCAACAGTACGATGGACATTTAACTGTGTTAATAAACTAATGTCATCCTGACTGGAAAACTGAGATGTTATGTGTGACTCTGGACCTCAGGTTCCTTGGTAAAACTGTGTAACTGCTATGTAGTAACATCTTGCAGGGACTCACCCACTCAGACAGCCATAGTTGATAGAAAATAATGGTCCTGGAGAGCTCTAAATGGCAGAGCAGTAAGCAGCAGAGAAAGAGCCTCCCGGAGAGTCGTCATCCACAGTGGGATACAGAATGTGAACAAGACAAGAAGGAGGGATGTGGGGACCCTGCACCCAAGAAGAATCCAAAGCATAAATTGAAGCCCATGGAAAGAGTGAAGAGAGAAATTTCAGTGAAGAAGGAGATAGCCAAAATGAAAACAAAAAGTAAAGACAAAAACAAACAAAAGACATAGAAAAGAAAAAATCAAAATGTCCCCTTCTAGGTTTGTCTAGGTTTGCCTTCTCCCTGAGACAGACTCACCGTGCGAGAGGAGTGGTTCAAACCTGAGGACACAATGGTGGCTGGTGACCCCAGAGGCCTCACTGAGAGATGTGACAACAGAGGGGAGCAGCAGATGAGGAAGGGAGCAGGGCACATGAAGGACTGCACTGTCTGGTGGTGAGTGCAGAGGGCTCCATCTTCTGCCAAAGAGAACAGTTGGCATGGAGCCATCTTGGGGATGGGCTGCTGAGGTCAGAACTCAGAGATGCAGCTGGCTCCGCCCAGCAGGGGTCAGAACCACTGAAGGTGCTCAGAAGGCAGTGAGCCAAATGTGACTGATCTTGGCCAGGAAGCACAGGCTTGCTGAGATGATCCACTAACTCACCGAAAAGCTACTGCTGGCTTGCTGAGACAGACTACTGGGAACTCTGCCTCCATGGATTGTCTGCCTGGGAAAGCAGAGACAAACCTAGAAGTGGATCTTTTTGGGTTTTTCTCGGCTACCTCTTTCATTTGTTTGTGTTTTTACTTTTTGTTTTCATTTTGATTTTTTTCTCCTTAATTGTTTGATTGTTATATGAGAACATGGTTTTTACCCTCTTTGTGGGTGCCTTTTTATATTCTTCTTTTTATCTCCTTTCACTCTTTTCCTTCAGTCCTCTGCACCAGTTCCCCAAAATTAATGTGAGCCTCTTTTTCCTCTAATGTTACTTCTAATCTCTTCTTCTTCTTCCCCTTCTCTATTTTCTCCTTTACATATTTTAAATGTTAACCCCTCAGTGCCAATTGACATATTAAGGACCCGTATACTACATTTAATTAACTGGTTTGTTTTGGATTTTGTTGTATAACCAAAAATCTAGTTCATATGTTTAAAAGTTGCAAGTGAATGGTTAAATCTGTTTGTCATTTTCTAGTTTGTGTTTGGTTGTACTGCTGCCACTACAGCCAATAATGAGATAATTGTTTTAAACAGCTGTTCATCCTGGTATTCTCTAACTGACATACAGTAATGGTCACTGAAAATACAGAGGAACAGTACCAGTGAAACAGGGACTGGGCCAAAAAAGCAGCAACTTTCATCTCAAACAAACTGAGGAGGTAGGATCATCCTGCAGACTCAAAATCCAACAACCTGTGCCCCTGGAAGATACCTTGGAGATAGTCATTATGTAAGGGTCCTAAATACTAGCAATAAAGCATTTCAACATAGGCAATACACAAACATCACCCCAGAAATAACTGAGAGAAAGAAAGAAAGAAAGAAAGAAAGAAAGAAAGAAAGAAAGAAACAAAAGAAAGAAGTAGAACACACATAAACAAGATGCAATCCCAGACATCCACGTCACCAAAGGCACACCCAGAGGCAATGACATTGGACTATTTGAAAGCCTGAATTTTGGCCACTTTGAAGTGTAACAACAAAACAATTTAATGAGGCTCTTAAAAGAATTAAAGCAGAAATAATCTCTCAGATAACTGCAAAGATGGGGCCCAAAATAAAGACCTGTTTAGTGATGGTAGAGCAGATACAGACAAAAAATAGACAAGATAAAGAAAATTATAAAAGTGGTGAATGCTCAGTATAGGAAGGAAATGGAATCCATAGGGCAGACTGAAGCATACGTCCAGGAGAATAATTCTGTTGAAAGTATTTGAAGCAGATTAGGCCAATGAGAGTTCAAGACCTCAGATGTAGAAAACACGCTTGCACTTAGTGATCAGGAAAAGAAAGATTTCTCAAAAATAGCAAGGGACCATGACAAATCAATCCAGAAGCTGATAGATGAGACAAAGAAGAATAATTAAAGACTGACTGGAGCCCATGAAAAAGCAAGACATAACACAAATGACATTAAAAATGGTCACATATGTCATGGCAGGAAACTTCTCTATTAGAGAAAAAGAATTTGACACACAAATCAGTGAGGCATATAGAACTCCAATTAGCCACAACAAAAAACAGTCTGTAGATTTCCAAATGTATGGTAGTCAAGATTCCAGAATGCCAACCCAAGAATAGAATCTTAAAAGCAAATAGAGAAAAGAATAGCAAATCACCTATAAGGAAAGTCAACCAGAGTAACAGCTGACTTCTCAGCACAAACACTCAAGTTAAGCAGAGCTTGGAGTGAAGTATTTCAAGTTCTAAAGATAAACTTCTGCCCAGACAGATGTATTCTGCAAACGTTATCTTTAAAAACTGATGGAGAAATAAGATACTTTCATGACCAAGTACATCTGAGGAAATGTATGCCACAACACTAGCACTCCAAAATATTTTGAAGGACGTTTCAGAGACAGATGACAAGGGCTACAACTCCATGAACCGCAAAAGAAGGAACACACCAAGGAAGGCAAACAATTAAACAGAGGAAGAGGAAGAAGTCAGGGGGAGCCAATAGGAAGAAAATAACATGACAAGGAGAGGTCAAAACATATCACTTATAGCCATCAAAGTTAATGGTCTCCATTCACCAATCAAAAGGAACAGACTGGAAGACTGCATAAAGAAACAACACCGAACAATAATCTCCATACAACATTTTTTATTCATAAAGAAATTCACAGACTGAAAGTCAAAGGATGGAAAACTATACTCCATATGACACGAACCCAGAAAAACTGAAGGAGTAGCTAGTCTATTTGCAGACACAATGAATTTCAAGCCAAGACTCATTAAGAGATACAATAAAGATCACTATGTCCTTGTAAAGGGAAAAATCCAAGAGAAAGAGATAATAATAATAAATATATGTGCAGCAAATACTAGTGTAGACAGCTATATAAAAGAAATACTAACAGGCATGAAAAATCAAATAAGCCCTAATACAATTGTATTGGGAGATCTCAATAGCACACTGCCACAAAAAGATAGATCAACTAGACAAAAAGTTAATAATGAAATATCAGAACTGTACCAAACTTTTGAACAAATGGACTTAGTAGACCTCTATAGAGTGTTCCACCAATGACATCAGAATAGCGTTCTTCTCAGCTGCACACAGAACATTCTCCAAGATAGATCACATACTAATTCACAGAACTTACTTAAATAAATGCAAAGAAATTCAAATTATCCCATGCATAATATCAGACCACAGTGCAATTAAATTAGAAATCCATGGAAGAAGAAACCACAAGAACTTTATAAACACATGGGAATTAAATAGCACCCTCCAAAACAACCAGTGGGTCACAGATGAAATTAAAGGAGAAATTAGACCCTTTCTACAGCTGAATGATAATGACACTACAACATACTGGAACTTATGGGACACAAGTAAAGCAGTCCTGAGAAGGACATTTATAGCAGTAATATCCATAACAGGAAACAGAGCATATGCACATAAACAACTTAATGGTGAACCGCAAACTTCCAGAAAAAGAAGAGCAGGTGAAACCAAAAGCTCATACAAGCAGGAAATTATAAAACCCAGAGCAGAAAGTAACAGACTAAAAAACACAAAGAATCAAGTAATTAACAGGCTGGTTCCTTGAAAAAGTAAATAAAATCAACAAACCCTTAGGAAACCTTATCAAAAAAGGAAAGAAAACAGTCAGATTCATGCAGTTAAGAATGAAAAGGGTGAAATCAAAACAGATCCTGCAGAAATGTAGATCATCTATACCTACTTGGAAAACGTGTATTCTAATCAGACAGGAAATACAGAAGAAATGGACAGATTCCTAGTTACATATGAATTACCAAAGCTGAATCAAGAAAATATAATATCCTAAATAAACCAATGTCAATCAATGACATTGAAGAGGTAATTAAAAACCTACAAACAGGGAAAAGCCCAGACCCTGAAGAATTATTCTACAAGAAATTTGAAGAAGAAATAACACTTCTCCAACTCTTTGATGAGATTGAAAGAGAAGCAATACTCCCAAATTCATTCCTAGATAGAAGCATTACCCTGACACCAAAACTGGAGAAGAACTCAACTAAGAAAGAGAATTAAGGCCCCATCTCCCATAGATGCCAAACCCTCAATAAGATACGGGCAAACAGAATGCAGCAAATCATCTGGAAGATTATATACCATGACCCAGAGGGATTCATCCCAGGGATGCAGGAATACGTAAATCAACATATGTGAATCAACACATGTAATATACCATATTAACATAGTCAAAGACAAAAATCACATGATCATCTAAATAAATGCAGAAAACTCTTTTCACAAAGTCCAGCACCAGCTCAGGATAAAAACTCTACAGAAAATTCGAGTATTTTTTTTATCTCAATATGGTAAAAGCCATCTATGACAAACCAACAGGCACCATCATACTAAACTGAAAACGGAAAAATTTCTCTCTAAAAGCAGGAACAAAACAAGGATGTCCATTACCTCCAGTCTTATTCAACATAGTCCTGAAAACTTGAGCTGGAGCACTTAGACAAGAGAAAGAAATAAAGGAACAAAGATAGAAAAAGAAGAAGATAAATTTTTGTTATTTGCAGATGACATGATATTCTACATAGAAGACCCCCAAAAACGCCAGTAAAAGACTGGTAGACTTAATAAGCAAATTCAGGACTGAAGCTGGATACAAATTCAACTTTCAAAAATCAATAGCCTTGCTGTACATGAATAACAAACTCACTGACAGAAATTAGGGAAACAACAACATTCACAATAGGATTCAAAAACTAGAACACTAGAACTCAATCTAAAGAATAAAGTAAAAGATTTCAACTTTGAAAACTATAGTACTCTGAAAAACGATATTGAGAGAATATTAGAAAATGGAAAGACAGCCCTTGTTCTTGAGTAGGAAGAACCAATACAGTGAAAATTATCATACTTCCAAAACTGCTACACATATTTAATGCAATCCCAATCAAAATTCCAGTAGCATACATCACAGAATAAGACAATCCTAAAATGCATCCCAAACCAGACAAAACCTAGAATAGCAAAGGCAATGCTGGGCAACAAAGGCAAGACAGGGGCTAGCACAATCCCTGACCTGAAATTATATTAGAAAGCTACTGTGGTAAAGACTTTGTGGTACTGGCAAGAAAACAGACCTGAAGATCAGAGAAACAGATCATAAGATGCAGAAACAACTCCAGACATAATAAGCTACTTTGACTTTGACCGAGGTGCCAAACACATTCACTAGAAGAAAGATAGCCTCTTTAGTAAATGGTGCTGGAAAAACTGGCTATGCACAGGCCAAAGACTAAAATTGGACTCCCTATGTTTCACCATGCTCCCAACTAATTTTGCAATGCTCAAGGATCCAAATTTGAAAACAGAAACATTAAACCTGGTGGAAGTTAGAATAGCTAAAACTCTTAAACAGATACTGGCGTAGGAAAAGACTTTATGAACAAAACACTGATTGCACAGGAACTATCACAAAGGATCAACAACTGGGAACCAGTCTTATTAAAATGCCTTTGTACAGCAAGAGAAACCACCAACAGAGCGAACAGACAACCCACAATATGGGGGAAAATGTTTGCCAGCTGTTCCTCAGACAAAGGGTTACTATCAAGAACATATAAAGAACTAAAAAAAAATCAGATATCCAAAATTTAAAGACTCAGTCCAAAAATGGTCATTTGACACGAATATATATTTTTCAGATGAAGAAGTACAAACAGCAAATAATATGTGGAAAAATGTTCAACATCACTGGTCATTCAAGAGATGCACATGAAAACAACACTGAGATTCCACCTCACTCCGAAAAGAATGAGTATAATCAAAAAGGGAGGGCTGAAGATTTAGCTCAGTGGCTCAAGTGCTGGCTTAGTAAGTGCAAGGTCATCAGCTTGGTCCCTGGTACCAAAAAGGAAAAAAAACCCAACAACATACACTTGAGGGGCTGTGGGGTAAAAGGAACCTTTCTCCACTGTTGGTGGGAGTGTAGACTGGTGCAACCACTGTGGAGAGCAGTGTGGAGATTCCTGAAAAAACTAGGACTGGAGGTCCCATTTGGCCCAGTTATTCTTCCTCTGGTGTCTTCTCAGAAGAATGAAAAACACAGCAATATATGTGCAGCATGATTATAGCAGCACAAGTTGTAATAGGCAGAATTTTAAAACAACCTAAATGTCCACCAACTGAAGAATGGATACAATGGAATATTATTCTGTCATAAAGATAAACTTGAGAATTTTTAAAAAATTTTTCTTTAAAATGAAAAAGAGAAAAACACAAAACAAAACAAAGCGGTGTAAGGGTACAAGTAATACAGAACTACAAAAAAAAACAGTTAGAAATCACCAGTTAATAGATTACATATTATCCTCTTAGAGATAGTTGCTCAAATCACAGTATCAAAGCATACAAAGTGGACATTCAAACAGTGAGAATGCAAACAGTTGTATTCAATGATCCAACCAAAAACATTAATATGGTAAGCTATTTAACACCCCAAAACACACTTGCTGTTGTATCCTTTCGAGCTCTTTTTTTCCCTCTCTTTTTTACAACAAAATTTACACATTTTGGGTTTTATTACTCCTTAGTTCTTATTACTTTTTTTTTGGGAGCGAATACAGTCAAATATGGCAAAACAAAGCTGTCAGTCAAAACCAAGGATAGACATAGCACATGATGTAAAACAGAGTACAAGGTTATCAACAATGGTTATCAACAATGTCTCTTGTTTCCTTAAAAAGAATTGTCTATCTCATTAGATATTATAAAGTTGAACAAAACAGTAGAGAACAAGACAAATAAAACTTAAGCATTGTAAACATTACAGGACTTCCAAAGGAGACAATAGTCAAACCAGAATGGGCATCTTAGTGAATCTTATTGCCTTCAAAGTAGTTGCCTATACCCTCAAACTTGATACTATCATACAGAATGGAACAGAGTCTAGTCAGTCAAAACAAGATCGTGGGAGTATTACAGGACTTCAAAACAAGTTAATAGGAAATCAAAAAAAGTTACTATTATATGTCCTACTAATTTTTAAAATTTTTCCCCTTAATTAAAAAAAAAACACAAGAAATAACTAAATAATTTTAAATGAATAAGGGAGAGATTGAGATAAAACAGGACATAACAATATAACAATACAGGTCAAAGCATGACTGTTTCAGAAACCTAGTGCTCCACCACCAAATAACCCGACTTAATAGTAGTTACCATAGTGTCTGTCTTTTTCCTTGAAATATTTGAATAAAATTTCATATACTATAGCTTCAAGTATTTCCATATCAAGAAGCCCAGAATAAAGCCTTTCCAATTAATAAGTGAAAACTTTATAAGGCTTCAAGGCCCCATAATGGGGAATCATGATTACCACATATTTTTATATATTTGAATCATTACTTATATTAGGGACGCTATTCGGTATTCACACATGCGAGATTGATTTATTTCACTTATGAGTATGGTCTCAAGCTGCGCCCATTTATTCATAAATATCTCAATGTGATCCTTCTTTATAGCTGAATAATACTCCATTGTATAGAAATACCACAACTTTTTTATCCATTCCTCAGTTGATGGACACTTGGGTTGTTTCCAAGATTTGGCGATTACAAATTGTGCTGCTATAAACATAGGTGCACATATATCCCTGTGGTATGATGCTTTCAGTTCTTCTGGGAATATGCCTAGAAGTGGAATAGCTGGAATAAATGGGACTTCCAATCCCAACTTTTTGAGAAATCTCCAGACTGACCTCCACAAAGGCTGCACCAGTCTACACTCCCACCAACAGTGCAGGAGAGTTCCTTTTTCCCCACAGCCTCTCCAGCATTTGTTGTTGTTGGTTTTCTTGATCCTGGCCATTCTTTCAGGAGTGAGATGGTATCTCAGTGTGGTTTTAATTTGCATTTCTCTAATGACCAATGATGATGAACATTTTTTCATGTATTTATTTGCCATTTGCATTTCTTCATCTGAGAAGTGCGTATTCATCTCAGATGCCCATTTTTGGATTGGATCTTTGAATTTTGGAGGTCTGAGTTTTTTTAATTCTTTATATGTTTTAGACAAGAGTCCCTTGTCTGAGAGAGAGTTCACTAAAATCTTTTCCCAGTTTGTGGGTTTTCTTTTCACTATGCCGGAGATTTCTTTTGACATGCAGAAACTTTTTAATAAGAAGTGGTCCCAGTTATTGATTCTGGGAAGTATTTCCTGTGCGGTTTGAGTCCTGTTCATGAATTCTCTACCTACTCCTATGTCTCCAAGGTTTCTACCCAATTTGTCTTCCAATAGATTTAGTGTTTCTGTTTTAATATTCAGATCTTTGACCCATTTAGATTTTAACTTAGTACATGGTGATAGAAGTGGGTCTAGCTTTAGTTTTTGGCAAATGGAGAGCCAGTTTTTCCAGCACCATTTATTAAAGAGACTGTCGTTCTTCCAGTGAACCTGCTTGGCTCCTTTATCAAGGATAAGGTGGCTGAGTGTGTTTGTAGTTGTGGTTGTATCTTCTAATCTATTCCATTGATCTTCGGCTCTGTTTTGATTCCAATATCATGTTGATTTTACTACTGTTGCTTTGTAGTATAACTTCAAGTCAGGGATTGTGATGCCTCCTGCTTTGTCTTTGCTGCTTAGAATGGCCTTTGCTATTCTAGGTCTCTTCTGGTTCAAGATGAAATTTAGGAGTGATTTCTCTAGATCTATAAGGTATGTTGATGGTTTTTTTATTGGGATTGTATTGAATCTGTAGAACAGTTTTGGGAGAATGGCCATTTTCACAATGTTTGTTCTTCCTATCCATGAGCAAGGGATGTCTTTCCATTTTCTGAGATCATCTTCAATTTCTTTTTTCAGTTTATTATAATTTTCACTGTATAAGTCTTTCACTTCTTTCGTAAGAGTAATTCCTAAATATTTCATTTTTTTTGCTTGCTAATGTGAAGAGTGTAGTTTCCCTTATTTCCCTCTCTGTGATTTTGTTGTTCATGTATAGGAATGCTATTGATTTCTGAGTATTGATTTTGTATCCAGCCACATTACTGAATTTATTTATTGTATCTAAGAGTGTTTCAATGGAGTTTAGGGGGTCTTCTGTGTAGAGTATCATGTCATCTGCAAACAATGATAATTTAACTTCTTCTTTTCCTATCTTTACCCCTTTTATTTCTCTGTCTTGCCTAATTGCTCTGGCTAGTACTTCCAGTACTATATTAAATAGGAGTGGTGATAAAGGACATCCTTGTCTTGTGCCCGATTTTAAAGTAAAGGCTTTCAATTTTTGGCCATTTAGTATGAAATGGAAGTACTCTGGTTTGGAACCAAAACAGGCAGGATAAGCCAATGGGCAGACTGAAGACAATGTGATTGCTTGTGATACATGAAAAACAATCCCTACATGTGTAGATAGACACCAGTGAAGTCTTTGGGGACACTTCTCTGGGTGCTGGCCTGCACTGCTCAGAAAGGACAGAGATCCAGTCATGGATTCACTGCTCCAGAATCATGCGGGCTCATGCTGACACTCCTGGAAGGCCCTCAAAGCCTTGCTCCTGCCACTCTGGAATATACCCACTCTGGTGGGTCAATATACAACTGAAGATCAAACGGACATCATACATTAGAGTACCTGTCCTGATTGGCTGATACTTGGTTACTCTGGTTGGGGTTTGGTTCCCCTTTTCTTACAAATTTTAGAGCTTACTACAGGACTCTGGGCTGTACCCCCAGAGGAGTGGAAGATTCTTCCACAAAACCAATTTCATTCTCTTCTACACTGGTGTAACTGTTGTGCTAGGTATCTTAATCTATTTTTGCCAAGTTATATAGATCCAATGTATTGTTACTCTGCCTGGTTTCTGGTTTCATATCTCCCGTTAATCTCAGTGATTGTTAGCATTCTCTAGTCCATAGCATGAGTAGACTAGGAGTCACAAGGAAGGGCTGCCTTTGTCCTCTGTTATATGAACATAATTCTTGGGATGCTTATCTTATTTACCAACAACTAAGGCAAAAACCACTCTCCTATGAATTATATGTAGTAACATTTTAGGAATGTATGGAAATTCAGGACATTAAAAGTTCCAGGTTCAGATGGAAGATGCATGTCCCATAACAATAGTTAATCAGACAAGATGGGTCTCTTTAGAGTCTAAAGTAAGTATTGACACATGCCCAACATAGGCTTACTTTCCAGACTGGAGAGTCTGCCGTTATCCTTCAGGTTTGGAGGGTTGCATTGGGAACGAGAATACCATTCCAATAGTAAGTATGTCTGTCTGGAAAGATGACAGGTTAAAAAACACTTCCTGTCTCCTTTAACATCTCCATTCTGTCACACATGGCGCTGTAACAACTGGGGAAGAACTAAGAACCAAGGATGGTCTTTAACTGTGCTCCCTTCTAGTCCAACCTGCAAGAGGGGAGCTTTTACCCATTAAAGTGTTGTGTCCCAGATTCCTCCTATCAAGACTGGGTGTCAGGTCACCAGAAAAGAGTGCAATGTAGATGCACAGTGACTGGACACATGGTTTATTTTAAGACTTATAGAGGTCCAAATACCCTCTGCACCCCCATCCTGCATTAGGATACCTTCATCAAGACCACTGGTGTTTCCATTGGCCCCTGCACCTGTTACAAATCATACAGAAACCCCACCTCCTGACCTACTGATTATGATTAATGGTACCCATTGGGTCCTCCGATAACTGAACCCAGACTAAGATAAAGCCTGTTTACTCTGTCGTTTCTTATGGTGCTCCAAGGCTCTTTCACAATTCTAAACTTCATGCAACCAGGGCTCTGGGTGGCCTGTTCCAGCCCCCTCCAGCAGTGGTGTGAGGAAACATGTCCTGCTTTTTAGGGTCAAGTAAGGGCCAGGCAATTCTCCTGACTGTATAGTTGTGTTGAGTGTCAGTCTCGCCTCTGGAACTTTCTTTCTTTGTGCTGATTGACCCTTGAGTGGTCAGAAATGTGACAAGCGTGCTGGCTTTAGCAAACAGAACTGTGACCAAGTGCAACATCAAGGGTTTGATAGCACCAAAATGAGTCTTTGTGCACTTGATTTAATGGTACCTGACCTCTGCGTGTATTCATGACAAGGACCTACACTTACCCGGCAATGATGTAAAAAATGTGACTCAGTGATAATGCCCGTATTAGCTGGGCTAGCAATAGTGGGGAGACTGACCCTCATTGCTATAGCTATGGGAGGAATCCAACAGCAGTACTTACAGTTAAGTGTCAGACTGCTAGAGATTTTACCAACACACAAACCTCAATACACACTGCAGGGTTTATTCCATCAAAGCTGGTACTGTGGATAACTGTTTTTAAATTTTCCTAATAACATATAAAAAGCTTCCCCAACCTGCAGAAAAACCTAGGAGCTTCAGGATAGGGCTGAAAGCAGACAGACTTTCAAACACCCAGGTTGCTGCTCTTTCTGAATCAAGAAGCAGGAAGAATTCTAAGACTTTAGTTGCTGATATGTGAGCTTGACTAGTTTACAGGGCTACTCTGATGGCCCACATATGATTTTGAAATTCACAAAAAAGTCCGATCGACCCTTGAGTGGTCAGAAATGTGACAAGTGTGCTGGCTTTAGCAAACAGAACTGTGACCAAGTACAACAGACTGATAATTGCGTGTCCAGTTGGTGTCTGTGTGCAGTCACTGTCAAACTCCTTGCGGGTTCATTGTCAAATTCCTGTATCCTTCAATTGAACCTCATTAACCAGATGGTGGGGCAGAGGTCATCCTCCGAGGTGGCCTGAAAGAGACAGCCCTCTCCTCTCACCACCTGCAGCTTGGGTGGGCCCCAGACCAGGATGATGACACCTGAGGGACCTCATCGGCCAGCGCTGCCCATCCCATCACGTCCAGAACGAAGGGCTAAACGCTACAGAAGACCCCAGCCCGCGCCACCCTCCTCCACCTCCAGATACTGGACTGGAAGAAGACAGACTACAAGTCCCAGATATCTCTGTGCATTTCTTTTCTTTTTCTTTTTTTTGGGGGGGTAATAACTTTGTATATTATAGCATCAAACACAACATGACAATGTAAAACAACTCAAGAGAATGAAATATTACAGGGTATTTAGAACCAACTAACAGAAAACTAACAATGGTTTATATTATCTCCTTGTCTATAAAAAATTTTGTTAATACTATCACATATAATAAAATCCAGTAAGATACACATGATAAACCAATGGAGACAGATGAACAAAGCTTCATGGGACTTCAAAATAAGATGATCTTATATCAGCACTAGTTATTATATTGTCTTGTTTTCTTCAAAATAACTGTTCATACCATCACAGATAATAAAATCAAACAATCCAGAATAGAACCATTCCAATTAATTAATGAAAACATTCTAAGGATTCAAAGCAATATAATGGGGAATCATGTTTACCACATACTTTTATGTAATCTTACCATTTCTTACACTAGGGAAACTATTCAGTATTTATTCATGTGAGTTTGATTTATTTTGCTTAGGAGTATGGTCTCAAGCTGCACCCATTTATTTATAAATATCTCACTGTGATCATTCTTTTGGTTTTTTTTTTTGCCTTTTTCCTTTTTATCAGTACTGGGGATTGAACTCATGACTGCCTGCTTGCAAGGCAGGTGCTTATGCTGCTGAGCTAAATCTCCAGCCCTGTGATTATTCTTTACTGCTGAGTAGTACTCCATTGTATAAAAAAAACACAACTTTTAAAAATATTTATTTATTTTATTTTTTATTTAAAAAACAGGCTACAACTAATACAGAATTTATAAAAAACAGTAAGAAATCACTAGTTAATAGATTACACATTGTCTTCTTAGAAATTGTTGTTCAAGTTACAGGATTAAAGAATACAAAGTGGACATTCAAACAGTGAGAATGCCAACAGTTGTGTTCAGTGATCCAACAACAAAAACTTAGCAATATGGTCATCTATCTTAACACACCTAAACACACTTGCAGTTGTATCCTTTGGAACACTTTTTTTCCCTCTCTTTTTTTACAACAAAATTTACACATTTTTGGGTTTTATTACTCCCTTAGTTCTTATTACTTTTTTTGGCAGAGAATAAAACCAAATATGATAAAACAAAGCAGTCAGTCAAAACAAAGGATAGACATAGCACATGATGTGAAAACAGAATACAAGGTTTATCAACAATGGTTACCATAATGCCTCTTGCTACCTTAAAAAGAATTGCCTATGTCATTAGGTATAATAAAATTGAACAAAGCAGTACACAACAAGACCAATAAACCTAAACATTGGAAACATTGCAGGACTTCAAAAGAAGATAATAGTCAAACCAGAATGGGCATCATAGCGAATCTTATTATCCTCAAAGTAGTTGCCTATACCCTCAAACTTGATACTATCAAACAGAATGGAACAGAGTAAAATAACTCAAAACAAGATAGTGGGAGTAATACAGGGCTTCAAATCAAGTTAACAGAAAATCAAAAAAGTTACTATAATATATCCTGCTAATTGTTTGATTTTTTCCCTTAATTAAAAAGATAATGATAAAAAATCAGTAAATAAATTTGTTTAAGAAAGGGGGAGATTGAGGTAAAAGAGGACATAACAACATAACAATACAGGTCAAAGCATAACAAGTTCAGCAACATAGTGCTTCACCACAAGATAACCCGACTTAATAGTAGTTACCATAGTGTCTCTTTCCTCGAAATATTTGAATATAACTTTGTATACTATAGCATCAAACATATCAAGACAGTGTGAAACCATTCAAGATGATGAAAGTTTTACAAGGTATTTAGAACCAGCTAACAGAAAACAAACAATGGTTTCTATATAATCTCTTGCCAATAAAAATTTTTGTTTATACTGTCATATATAATAAAATCCAGTAAAATTTAGTGTTTCTATTTTAATATTCAGAACTTTGATCCATTTAGATTTTAATTTAGTATATGGTGATAGGCATGGATCTAGTTTTAGTTTTCGGCATGTGCAGAGCCAGGTTTTCCAACACCATTTATTAAAGATGCTGTCGTTCTTCCAGTGAACATGTTTGGGCCCTTTATCAAAAATAAGGTGGTTGAGTGTGTTTGTCGTTGTGGTTGTAACTTCTAATCTATTCCGTTGATCTTCGGCTCTGTTTTTATTCCAGTACCATGTTGATTATACTACAGTTGCTTTGTAGTATAACTTCAAGTCAGGGATTGTGATGCCTCCTGCCTTGCCTTTGCTGCATAGAACAATCTTTGCTATTCTAGGTCTCTTCTGGTTCCAGATGAATTTGAGGAGTGATTTCTCTAGATCCATAAGGTATGTTGGTGGTATTTTTATTGGGATTGCATTGAATCTGTATAGCAGTTTGGGGAGAACGGCCATTTTCACAATATTTATTCTTCCTATCCATGAGAAAGTCTTTCCACTTTCTGAAATGCTCTTCAGTTTCTTTTTTCAATGTATTATAATTTTCCTTGCATAGGTCTTTCACTTCTTTTGTGAGAGTAATTCCTAAATATTTCATATTTTTGGTTGCTAGTGTGAAGGGTGTGGCTTCTCTAATTTGTCTCTCTGTGATCTTGTTGTTAGTATATAAGAATGCTATTGATTTTGTATCCAGCTACATTGCTAAATTTATTTATTATATCTAGAAGTCTTTCAATGGAGATTTGGGGGTCTTCTATGTAAAGTATCATGTCATCCACAAATAATGATAATTTAACTTTTTCTTTTCCTATCTTTACCCTTTTTATTTCTCTCTAATTGTCTAATTACTCTGGCTAGTATTTCCAGTACCATATTAAATAGGAGTGGTGATAAGGGATATCCTTGTCTTACGCCTGATTTTAAGGTAAAGGTCTTCAATTTTTGGCCATTTAGTATGATACTGGCTGTTGGTTTGTCATAGATGGCCTTTATTATATTGAGTTAAGACAATCTATTCCAATTTTCTGTAAAGTTCTTATCATGAATGAATGTTGGCCCTTATCAAAAGCTTTTTCTGCATCTATAGAAATGATCATGTGATTCTTACTTTTGGCTTTATTAATATGGTGGATTATATTTGTTGATTTATGTATGTTGAACCATCCCTGCATGCCTGGGATAAATCCCACTTGCTCATGGTGTATAATATTCTTGATTATTTCCTGCATGGTAATTGCCAATATTTTATTGAGTATTTTTGCATCTTTGTTCATTAGGGAGATTGACTTGTAGTTCTCTTTTTTAGTTGGGTCTTTCTAAGGTTTTGATACTAGAATAGTATTTGCTTCCAGGAATGACTTAGGAAGGATTGCTTCCCTTTCAATTTCATTGAAGAGTTTGATGAGTGTAGGCAGTAAGTCTTCTTTGTATTTCATGTAGAATTCTGCAGTGAATTATTCTGGGCCTGGGCTCTTCTTTGTAGGTATGGACTTAATTACATTTTCAATTTCATTACTAGATATTGGGTTACTCATCAATTTTACATTTTCTTGACCTAGCTTTGGTACTTCATATATTTCTAGGAATCTATCTATTTCTTCTGTGTTATCAAACCTATGGGAATAAAGGTTTTCAAAATAGGTGCTGATGATCTTCTGTATTTCTACAGAGTCTGTAGTGATTTTGCCTTTTTCATTCCTTATTGCATGAATTTGAGGTTTCTCTTCCCTTTTTTAAATAAGGTTGGCTATGGGCTTATCAATTTTATTTATTCTTTCAAAGAACCAACTCTTTGATTCATTGATTCTTTGGATTGTTTTCTTAGTCTCTGTTGCATTAATGTCTGCTCAGATTTGATGATCTATTTTAGAGAATGTGCCTAGCATTATATTGCTACTGCTTGTTTCCTTGTTATTTTTTAAAAAGTTCTTCCTTTCATAATCCCACATTGCAAATCTGCCCTCCAGTTTGGATAATCTATCTTATTTTCTTTCAAGCAGATTTGCCATCTTTGCATAGAGTTTTTAATTTCCTGGTAATCTCTTTGAATCTGCTTCACGTGTTCTATATTTTGTTTATATTTGTCATCAAATGGTTCTCTCCTTTGTTTGAGTTCCTCCCTTCTTCTGTCTGTGTCTGCTTGAGAGATGCTTAGCATCTCTTTTATTAATCTTCTTATATCTAGCTTTACTTGGCTAAATATTTCACTTTTGAACTCGTCTATGATGTCCTGAAGATATCTCTTTATATCCACTGGTGCCATGTCTGATATTGCTTTTATGCTGTTCTGATTCTCCTTTGTACATACCTGTACTGGCTCAGTGTTCTCAGGGTTGGGACCTGGGGACTTTTTGTTGTTGCTTCCTCTCCCCCTTTGATTTGTTTCTTCCAGAAGGCCCCAGTTTCTTTCTTTGTTGGTTGCAATTCTTCTGAAGCACACTGGCTAGGTGACCCTTCCCACTGCAGTATTTAATGAGTTGCAGACAGGGGCAGCATATGCTGGCCACTCCCTTCTGGATAAGTCAAGCTGCTTAGGACTGTACTGTGTTACTATGTGCTGCCTCCCGTCAGGGTCAGTCAAACATGTGAGGCTTTACTGTGTTAGTGTGGGCCGTCGCTGTAGGGAATTGATTTCGGATAACCTATTCAATCACAGCTAGGTCGTGTCACCAAGCCTAGCTCAATTCAACAGTCCCTTTCAGGAAGGTAAAAACTGACTGAAGTCACTGCTGCCATTTGTACTAGCCAGCCCTGCCTGGTCCCAGAATGTCGGCCACTGGAGCTCCCCTTTCTGTGGAATGGCTCCAGTCCCATCATTCACCACTGGTTGATGCAGACTCCCCACCAGCTCAGCTCTCCATGCAACTGGCTCACCCCCGACCTTAGTGTGACTGTGCCCCCAGTGAGTTGATGCGGTGGGACTTTGGACGGCTTGGCAAGTCACTCACTGCATCGGGAGTACTGTTCCTTTAGCTGTTCTAATAATAGCACCAGGACTGTATGTTTGATTGGTTCTTCTCACTTTAGTTTCTTCTTGGGCGAGAGAATTTATCACCCTCTGTTGCAGGCTCCCCATGCTGTATTATGTTGAATACTAAGTTCACTATCTCAGGGAGCCTCTATAGCCAGCTGTTATCTATCTGCCATTTTTGCTCTGCCCCTCAGTATTTAATTTAAATGTAGCTAATTTAAACCTTCTTGCTGAAATTGCAAACAAAGACTAGTAGATTGGTTCAGAAAAACAAAATCATCTACATGCTAACTACAACCTAGGATTTTATTTTTTTATTTTATTTGAAAGAGAATAGAACCCCCCCCCAAAAACTATAAAGTCAATCAAAACAAAGCAGTGAAAGTAGCACTGAATTTCAAAACAGGCTAATAGGATATCAAAAATGCCTACTATAATATTTCTTCCTATCTTCACAACCATACCATCAACATAGCAAAATCAAACAAACAAACAAAAAAAAAACCAGAAGAAAAACCATCAAAACGTAATACTCAACAAAACAATACACTGGAACAAGACCAAACAGAACAATCCTGCACACTGTTATCTTTAAAATAGCACCTAAGTTATCAGACAAACAGTAAAACGGAACAAGACATTGGATTTCAAAAACAAGACATGAGGACATCCCCTACAGCTCACTAATGTGTATGGCCATCCTCAAAGCAGATGAACAGACAACCAACCCAGCCCATAGAGTCAACCAAACAGCACCAGCACCAAGCTATTCCCTTCCCCTCAGCTGCTATCATCTCACCTTCAGTGCTCTGAATCAGTGGAGCAGGGTGGGGATGCTCTTCAGCCTTTTCAGCCTGCGTACTGGTTGGCTCACAGGAAGGCATGGTTTCTCTTGTGCCTGAGGCTATTACCCCTCAGCACAGCTGGGCTTGCTTCATGGGAAGGCCTAGAATGTTCAATAAAAAGAAAGAAAGAAGTTGATAGTAAAAGCTTGGGAAACAATATTCCATCCAAACAGGAACCACAAATGATCTGACATGAATGAATCAGTGTCATAGATGTGAGGTCAAAGAGACTTCAAGAAAAAGATATCATGAATGGGGAAAAAGTCTAGTCCAGCAAAAACATATAGTTTCTATCATGTATTAACCCATTGTCTGTATTGGATTAAACAATTGTATGTGGGATTATGATGCAAATTCAGGATTTGGACAACACTATTCTCACTTAGGCCTCACACATAGATGTGGAACACGCTGCCCAACAAGTGCAGGGAACATCTTCCTCAAGTGCACACAAAACATTCTCTACAAGGTCTGGGGATTTAGCTCAGCGACATAAGAACCTACCTTGCAAGCAGGCAGTCGTGAGTTCAATCCCTGGTGCCGATAAAAAAAAAAAAACCATTCTCTACAACAGACCAAACAGCAGGCCAAAATGATCTAAATACCGTGCTAAAAATTGAGACTCACATAAAACTATTTTCTGGCCATGATGGAAGAAATATGAACTCAGCAGAAGGAAAACTGACAGATATGTGGCAATGAATCAGGGAATCCTTAAATAACCAATGGCTCAAAGAAGAACAGAAAATAATTTGAGTTGGATGGGAAGGAAAGCACTGCGTACAAAACACATCAAATGCAGCAAAGTAGAAATCAGAGATAAAATGTACAACTGCTTACACTTGCATTAAAAAGGAACAAAATTAAAACCAGAAACTGAACTATAGACCTTAAAGAACTAGAAAACTAACAGCATATAAAACCCAAAGTTAGCACAGGGGAGAAAATACACAAGACCTAAATTCAATAGGTGGGTTTGCTAACCCAGACAGGGAGGATGAGTCACTAGGGTTGCAAGTTCAAGGATAGTCTGGGAAACCTATCATGGACTTGTTTGAAAAAGGGTTTGTAGCTGGGTGTGGTGGCTCTCACCTGTAATCCCAGTACTTGGGAGGCTGAGGCAGGAGGGTCATTGCGAGTTTGAGACCAGCCTGGGCTACAAAGTGAGCTCAAGGCCTGCCAGAACTGCATTGAGACCCTGTCTCAAAAAAGAAAAAGGGTTTGTGTGAAGTGGGGGACAGGGATATAACTCAGTGCTCCCTGGATGCAATGCCCAGTGACACAGAGACACAGACAGAGAATGAGAATAGAGTAAGAAAACAAAATATAAAAATCATGAGACAAAAACTGGTTTTGAAAAACACCAACAAGATTGATGAATGTATTGCTAAGTGGGATAAGAAGGAGGGAAGACAACAAAGCTCAGACTTGAAAGAGGATACTATTACAGATTCTGTGAAAAGAAAAAGAAATCCAAGAGTGTTTTAAACAATTCTGTATTTAAATATAGACCAATTCCTAGAGACACAAAAATCTATGTCAACAGAAGTTCATGGTGGATAAGACAGCAAGATCAAGTGGTGGGCAGGCTTTATTTCCTGCCTTATATTGTAGGAACTACCCACCCTAGTTTATGTATAGCTTTCATATGTCTTACCCAAGCATTAGATATTAGACTAATCACTAAATATTCAGCCATCTCTCTAAAGTCTGATCTTCATTACCAGGTAACACTTAGAGAAGGCATCCGTATACCAACCTAATAGCCTGTTTCCTCTGTAGATAGTGACTTCAGATGAGATCGAGCACATTCAGGGTGATGTGGCTGTAACCCATAGTGACTTTGGAGGCATAGTAGATTTTAATAAACATGAAGTCCAATTTTTCTTTCTTGCCCTGTGCTGTTGATGTCCTAGCCAGTACAACATAGCCAATCCCCGTGTGGATTTTGTCCCATGTGTTTTTGAAGGCTTTATAGTTGGAATTCATAGTCAGGGCTTTGACCCATTTTGAGTAGGCTGCTTTCTAAGGTTCATACTTTCATACCAGTGCATTTGGACATCCTATTTCTCAACAAAGTTTTCTAACAAGGCTTTCCTTTCCTAGTACAAATGTTTTGCCAAATTTCCTGAAAATCATTTGGCCATATACCATCATGGGTGCATCCTGTGTAGTATATAGTGTGAGAAGAGCATTGTTAGTCGATTCATTTGCTCCATGAAATCCTAGAGTCGATTTATATAAATCTAGATAGCACAGCCTACTCAGACCTAGGCTGAATGGTAATCTGCTCTCCTAAGGTACAAACTCTTACAGGACCTCCCTTTCTTCCTCCTCTTCTTCCCCATCCCTACTCCTTTCCTTGTTGCTCCTCCTCCTAATGCTCCTTTCCCTCCTGTTTTTTATTTGAGCTCAACAATTTTTTCTTTTGCATTTTGGATCGTTTGTTCATAATATGATTTGGGTGATAGATTTTAAAAGGATGCCTATACCTGGTGTGCAAACTGTTCAAAATACTGCTAAAATTGGTTGTGTAAATGTAAACATATATTGTTTGTTATGACTTGAGTCTTTCATAGTTAAAAAGAATGTGATAAATGTTGTGATTGGGTTTTCATAGGTCATAAAAAATTACTAGCATATTAAACAAGAATTCCTTAGGGTGGGGTGAGATCATTATACAGGAGTCCATTTGATGCATAAGAAAGCAGCTGCCTGGAATGACTTTAACCAGTTCTTATTTGTTAATGGCAGGTCCCAATCATCTCCATAATGTTAATGGAGATGCCCCAATAATTGTTATTAAAATATATTATTGTGATATATTTACTAAATGTCTTATGTAAGACAGAATCACAGTGTTATGGTAATGAATAGTTGTGTCATTATGGTTGTTAAGTGGCGTGTAGTTATTAATGGTTTATGTATGTTAGTAGTATAATACACTGGCTTGATATCCATGGGAACAATAGTTTAATGTTGATTATACATGTAATTGCTCATGTCTTATTCTACATATTATGTGCTAGTATATTTTTGCAATGGGTTATACATTAATGCATGAAGTACATATGAGGGCATTAATTGGGCATACATGGAGCACTATATGAATATGTGTACTGTGTTGTTAAGGAGTAATTAGTGTGAATTCAAGGAACAGTTTAATAAGAGTTTCAGTTTTGGGTACTGATGATGTAACTTTTGTTTCTTCCTTGAGTTGTGGCCTGGAGAAGGGTTTATTTCCATTTCTGGTTTATAAAACCAGGATAATTGTTTATATTACTGGGACTCTTCATTATTGGATTTTTGTTTTCTATTATTCTTGTTAGTGGGAAAAGGATTAGAATGATGAAGAAGTGATGGATGCTAGTTGGCCGATCATGATATAAGGGTATTCATCTGGCTGTCCTCTGATTCAGGTGAGAATGAGGAGGTTGGCTACCACCATCATAAAAGACATTGGCTGAGAGGATGGAATGTTATCTTGCATTGCTTTGACTGGTGCAGTGTTGGGAACAGAGCTAAAATTAGGATAGAGAATACAAGGGCTAAAACTTCTCCTAGTTTTTGGGAATGGAATGGAGAATTGTGTATGTGAGTAGGAAATATCACTCTGGTTGGATATGTGGAGGAGTGTTTTGGGCCTTAGCTGGGGTGTAATTGTCTGGCTCTCCAAGGAGGTTTGATGAAAAGAGGACTAGTGATAATAGTATTAGTACTATAAATAAGAGTCCTACAATGTCTTTAATTGTGTAATAAGGGTGAAATGGGATTTTGTCCGAGTCATAGTTGAGTCCTGACAGATTTTTTGATCCTGTTTTGTGAAGGAATAAAAGGTGTACTATAACTAAGGCTGTGATGACAAAGGGCACGATAAATTGGAAGGTTAAGAATCATGTGAGGGTGGCTTTATCAACCGAGAACCCATTTTTTTGATGTACAGAATTGCTGATAGAAGATCGCACCTCAGAATGATATCTTCCCTCATGGTAACCCATATCCTATGAAAGCAGCTGCTATGACTGCAAATAAAAGTGGGACTCCAATATTTCAAGTTTCTAGAAATGTGTAGGATCCATAGTAAGTACCTCGACCAATGTGAAAATAAAGAAAAATGAAGAATATTGATGCTCTGTTGGTGTGTGGATATTGGATTAATCAGCCATAGTTAACATCTCGGCAGACATGTGGGTAGATGAAAATGCTGTGATTGTGTCTGCAGTGTAGTGTATTGCTAAAAATAGTCCTGTAACAATTTGTAGTCTGAGGCAGATTCCTAAAAGGGAGCTGAAGTTTCACCATGCCGAGATGTTGGATGGGGCTGGAAGGTCAATAAAGAGTGGTTGATGATTTTGATTAGTGGGTGTGATTTTCATATGTGGTTCATTAAGTTTGTTTCTGTAGTTGAATTACAACAGTGGGTTTACATATCAGTAGTCATGGTTAAATTCCATGTCGGAATTATGACTTTAAACATTATGAACATTCTTAGAATTTTATTTGTCATAGGCTTCATGTGCTTATCAGAAAACCCTTCTCCCATTTATGGTGATCTGACATTGATCTTTGGTGATGGCCCTGATGTAAACTCATTTTAAGTCAAGGTGGGTCATTTTTAGGTCTTATAATATTTTTAATTTATTTAGGAGGAATAATAGTGGTATTTGGTTATACAATAGCTCTAGCCACAGAATGATACCTAGAAACATGAATTTCTAGTATAATTATTTGAAGTACTTTATTATTAGGATTAATTGTAGAATTTTTATTATTGTATTGATGGGCAACTAATGATCAGATTGAGATTTTAGTTGATTGCTACAATATAGGACAGTGAATTATTTGTGATAGTGAGAATGCAGTAGGCTTTCTTTGTGAAGATCCTGCAGGAGTAGCAGCTATTTATAGTTATAATTGTTGGTTAATGTTTGAAGCTAATTGATCTATGTTTGCAGGTATTTTTGTTGCTATTGAAATTACTTGGGGCAATTAGAAAACTATAATGATTGCTAGAGTTATAGAGATAAGAAAAGAAAGGAAATAAGCTTAATTTAGCCTATTTGGTTTGATGAAATAATGGCTGCTGAAATTTGTATGCTGGAAATGCATTTTGAAGCTGCTTTTTTGAGCCACATTAAATCGATTATTACTGATCATAAGTTTTGGCTTATCAGCAAATTTTTATAAAGAAGCAACCAGTGTGCAATAACTGGAAAGTAGCCTAATATGTTAAAAAAAAGTTAAAGGGCTTTGTTGAATAATTGATTTTTAAATTATAGTGATCCGGCCCACAGATCAAGGACGTGGTCCTCGCCTGGAGAGGGGATCAAGGCGGGATTCCAATCAAGTCTCATTTATTCTTAAAATGGCTACAACTTATATAGGGTGGAGGCGGGCCAATGGGGCAGGACAAGGGCACGGAGTGTTATCTGATAGGTCATTGTCACATCCAGATATATGATGTAAGCAGGAGAAGATTATGGGTAATGTAGGCAGACATGAGGATCAAGGCGGAAGTGGCAGAGGCCCACGGGAGGGCGAGATAAGGTGGCAGCAGTGAGATATGCTGCTCCCTACATCTCTTCCCTTTTTATTATATTTTTTAGGAGTATGGCAGGCCCTATGAGGACAGTGCCTGTCTTGGGTCAAGGACTCTTTATATGTACCCAATCGAGCCTTACCCGTCATGGGCCTGCAGGACAGCAGTTGGTCCTGTGTCTGTCTTAGGTGGTCGATGGCATAACATATGTGTCCTAGTTGCCTGTCTCTGGCTGTCTGTCCAGTGCCTCAGGGCATTGGGGCCACATCATTATGTGGACCAGCAGTGGAGGTTCTCTCCTGATAAGTTTGTTGTTCTGTCATCTCCAATTGATGGTAATGTAACTGAATGGGCTTTGTCATAAACGCGTTAATCCTGTTATTGAGGAGTGTCACAATCCTCTGGAAAATACAAGGGCCTACAGTAAGGAGTAGCAATAAAGCAGCCAGGGGCCCCAAGACGGGGGCAATGTAAGGGAAGAGACCCCCCACATGGAAAAGAAGGTCATTTCTCTGAGGCATCCTTTTTTCTCTCTTTGAGGTGCTCTCTTAGTTTAGTCGTGGGATCTCTGACGACTCCTGAGTGGTCAGCATAAAAACAGCATTTTTCTTTGAGAGCAGCACATAAGCCATCCTCCTTCATAAATACGAGGTTTAGTCCTCTTTTATTTTGTAGTACTATCTCAGATAAAGACATCAGAGATGTCTGTAAAGCCACCACAGATGTTTCTATTTCTTTTAAATCTTGATCTACTGCTGCCTGTAGTTGAGCTAGATGTTGATTTTCCAACACTAGAGCTGTAGTCCCTGTTTTTATTCCCATTGCAACTCCTAACCCTAGTAACACAACTAAGGTGAGTGTCGCAGGTTCTCTCTTGTACATATAGCCAGTTTTCCATGCCTGGAGATAGTAGTCTCCTGCGTGGAATGTTATGCGAGGAAGAACCTGTACAAGAACACAAAAATCTGCAGACTTGTTAAAAACAGTGGTTGCTATACAGGGTGAGAGGCCAAAATTGCAGGCCCAAGACGTTCCTGGGGGTGGAATGAGGTAATTATTTGTCTTGAACTCTGAATGAAGCTGGGCACAGAGTCGTGCTGCAAGTGCTGATGGACAGCTGGAGTCCCCAAGACAGGTCCCTCTACCTAAGATGTCAGGGAAAGTCAGCTTGTGGCGATTGTCCCAGTCACAGGCAGATGAGCTAGAAGAACTGTTAAAGGTTAAATTGAAGGCCTTTCCTTCATAATATGGGGGAAGAGCAGCCAAGCATAACCAACAGGATTGGGTGAGATCAGGTTGGGTATGATTTAAAGCCATGTATGTTCCTTTAATCAAACTGAATAGGTTAGCATGTGAATACTGAGGGGCAGGTATGTGATCTACCTGGTGTGGGAGGGCTTGAGAAATGCTTATGATTGGGTGACTTACTATGGTTGTTTGAACAGCAGTAACAGGATCTGTATCAGACTGATTGTATTTTGGATTTGGATTGTATTTTGGCTTTAGAGCAGAATTTGGGCCTATGGGCATGTATGAAACCTGTAGGGGAACTTTTTTATGAGAATAAGATTTCCCCTATCTTTGTCTGACTCATAGACTCAGAGTCCCCAAGTGTTGGGAGCCGCAGCCCCGAGCCCAGTCGCCTCACTTGGCGGACGTGAGGCCTGTAGTAAAGAGTGAAGCCTGAGGTAGATTGCCCCTCCCATCGAGCACGTTAGTTTCCTGCTTACCGCGTAAGCAACCCGCTCAACAATATAGTCTGCCTGGCAACTGATGATGTTAGCCAATCAGCTTGCCTTGCTCACTTTAACATGATTGGACACTGTATCCGTATATATACTGGTGCCACCCCTGGGGGGGAAGAAGAAGCCCGGAAGTAGAAGCCCAGAAGGAGCCGCGGAGAGCGGACCGGTAGAGGCTTCAGAGCGAAGCCCGGAAGGAGCCGCGGGGAGCGGACCAGAGGAGGCTTCGGCTGGGAGCGATCCCAGGGCAGGCTGTACGGAGAAGGAAAATAAAAGAAAAGGTTGTCCACTGCCAGACTTTGTCGTGTGTCCTTCCTGCCGGCCGGGAGCGGACATCGACACCCAAGTGCATCCTGTCAGCCAGCCAGTGTCCTCAGGAGTGGTGACAGTGACATTTAGAACCTGACAGGGTCTTTGATTGGCCGGTGGGTAGTCATCTAGGCTGCACCCCGGTGGCCCCCATGTCAGTTTAAGGTGTTTATCAGGAAAGGCAGGTTGTCATCTTGTTGCAACTGTTTGCAGCCTCAACGAGCACAAAAATATTTTCCCAGGGAATTACAATATGATCTGCCCACTGTTGCTGCGGGACAAAGGTAGAAATGACTTTGTCTGGGACATTGGAGCCCCAGAAAGAACCAACAGGGTGTGGGCACAAACCATGGACTTCCTGATCCTACCCAAGTCCAAACCATCTCTTGGTCATTCCAGGGGCTAAGCTCCCATTTCCAGGGTTGATGGGGGTTGCTATCCGTTAGATGTAGTTGTGTCAAAAGTCCAACGATGGTCCATAAGGTTTTGAGAAGTTGCACCATCTGTAAGAGAACACAGGGGATTGTGCCTCAGGAAAGGATGTTATTCCTGGGCGTCACGTAGGATCCTCAATGAAGGGCTGTCTACTTGTTTTATAAGCTGTTTGGGGAGCTATCTAGCTCCTTTTTTCTGTTTGGAGTAAATGCACACAGAGCTTCGTCCCCAGATGAGGACTGGGTCAGGACCATTCCATGTGTTGGTTAGGGGATCTCTCCATAGCACAGATGCAAATTGTGTTGCTGTCTGTGTGTGCCAGAAGCGAGATGCCACTGAGCAGCCTGAGGCATCCAGGGATAGAAAATTCAAAATAAAGAGAGCATGTGAGAGAATATTTCTAGGAGACCCTTGGGTTGGGTACCAGGTTTCTCTTTTTATTTTATCTATAGTGGATTTGAGGGAGCGATGTGTACATTCAACAATACCTTGTCCTTGAGGATTGTAAGGTATACCCATGGTGTGGAGAATATTGAGGCACTTACAAAATTTGGTGAAGTAGGTACTAGTATAGCCTGGGCTGTTGTCAGTCTTGAGCTGTTGGGGACATCCCAGAACCGAGAGAGCTGACAGCATATGGGCTATAATATGTTTAGTAGCCTCTCCAGTCTGGAGTGTGGCAAAGATGAAACCGCTGTATGTAGCAACAATTACATGTATATATTTTAAGTTGCCAAATTTATTAAAATGAGTAACATCCATCTGCCACAAAGCATTGGGGATTAAACCTCTTGGGTTGACTTCCAGATGTTGAACAGGCAAATGAACAGCACAAGTGGGGCAATTTTTTACAATTTGTGTGGTTTGTTCCCAAGTAATGTTGTGGAGGAGGGAAAGGGTTTGAGCATTGAGGTGGTGTAACTGATGAGTCCGTTGGGCCTCAGATACCTTAGAGTCCTCTGTGGGCTCAAAATGTGTCATGAATACCTGTGTCTGTGTGACAATATCAGCCAAATGATTTCTCTGAGCAAGGGGACCTGGGAGGCCAGAATGAGCTCGCAAGTGGCCAATGAAAAACTTATGACTGTAAAGCCAAATCATGTCCTGTAATTGCCTGAATAGGTTTGAAGCTGGGGAGGCATGGCTTATGGTTGCAACAGTTTCTAATAATGGAACAGAGTGAGCGAGATAGGCACTATCAGTAAACAAATTGAAGGGTTGGTCGAGGTAAGCAGTAAAAACTGCAAGAATAGCTACAGGTTCTGTCAACTGCGTGGATGATGTATCTGTCTGGAGTGTAAAAACACTGTTTTGTGCTACGTAAGCAGCCCTGCCAGAGGAGGAACCATCAGTGAATAATACTGGGGCATCGGGAAGAGGTTGTAAGGCTGTAATCTTGGGGAATACGAATGGGTGACCGTTAGCAAAATCAATCAACTTATTTGGAGGGTAATAGTTATCAATGGTCCCTGAGAAGGAGGCTATAGCAATAGGCCATGTCTCAGTGGTCTGGAGTAGCCAGTCCACTTGCTCTTTGGTGAAGGGTTGAATGATGACATCTGGTTCCTTTCCAAAATAACATTTTCCTAGCCTTCTGCCTTGAATTATCAGGTCAGAGACTGCTTGGTAGTAAGGCAATAATACTCTCTTTGGGGAGACTGGCAGATGAAGCCACATAAGAGGAGCTTGTTGCCAAAATATTGCTGTGGGAGAGAGTTTTGTATTAAAAATGAGATATTGTAGTGGTCTGTTATAATCTATGAAGGAGACAGTTTGTTGAGCAATAGCCTCTTCTACTGTATGGAGTGTTTTTCTAGCATTGGGTGTGAGCTCTCGGGGGAAAGTTGGGTCAATGTCTCCTCAGAGGACCTCATAAAGGGGTTGTAGATCATGTTTGGTCAATTTCAAATAGGTTAAAAGCCAATTAATATCACTAGAAGCTTTTGAAAATCATTAAGTGTCTTAAGGCCATCAAGCCTTAGTTGAGGCTTTAGAGAAAACACCTGAGTGCCTTGTAACTGAAAACCCAAATATGTATATGGGGTCAGTAAGCTGGACCTTGTCAGGGACTATTTGAAGCCAGCCTTTTGTAAGGCGGCTTGTAGTACCTGGTAACACTGTAAAGTCTGGTCTTGACTCTCTCCTGCCAAGAGGATGTCATCCATATAATGGGAGATATATATATTTGGCCAATGATCTCTAACTGGCTGTATTGTGGCAGCAACAAAAGACTGGCATAGCGTGGGGGAGTTAGCATCCCTTGTGGTAAGACTCGCCATTGAAATCTCTGCATAGGGGCTCTAAAATTAATTGATGGAAGCGCTGAAGGCAAAACGCTCTTGGTCATTTGGATATAAGGGAATAGAAAAAAAGCAATCTTTAAGATCTATGACAATTTTAAAAAACCCCAGGGGAATGGCACTGGGTGAAGGGAGGCCTGGCTGTAGGGGTCCCATTAAGACCATGGTCTTATTTATTGCCCTAAGTTCTTGTAGCAGCCTCCATTTCCCCGACTTTTTTTGAATAACAAAGATAGGTGTGTTTCAAGGGGAGTCACTAGGGACAATGTGGCCTGCATCTAACTGGTCTTGCATTAACTGTCACATGGCTGCAAGCTTTTCAGAGGTAAGGGGCCATTGATTGACCCAAATAGGTTTATCTGACAACCAGGTAATCTCTTTTGTATGGGCCGCAGGAGTGTCAATGACCCCTATTGAAAATGGCCTAGGCCTGTTTTAGAGGGGTTTGGGGTTGGGGAGATAGGAACTTTAATGTCTGAGCCCTGTTTACCTAAACCTTGATTAGGAAGGAATCCCTGAGTGAGCATTTGTTTGGTGACTATAGTACTGCGCTGCCCATCATCATTCCCATTTGAGTTAGCAAATCTCTGTTCCACAAGTTAAGGGGTAGCCCTTCCACAATATAGGGCTGTATGTGTCCTTGATTTTTTTAAATCTTTCCAGGTAAGTAGACTGGCACTACATTGTGGATTTTTAGATTGTCCAATCCCTTGTAAATGCATCATAGTGGTTTCTAAGGGCCATGTGGGAGGCCAGTCCTCCTTTCTAATGACAGTCACATAAGCACCTGTATCTATGAGCCCTGAGAATCTTTTCCCGTTAAGCAACAAAGCCATAAGAGGTTTATCTTTGGAAATGAATTGAGCCCAATATATATCTGAAGACCCAAGGGAAGAATTTCCCCTATAGGAAGCCACAGCTGCATTAGAAGTTTGGACTAAAGGCAATAGCACCAATTGAGCAATATGTTGTCCTTGGCTAATGGAAATCAGGCCAGAGATAGAGGATGCCATGACAACAATTTCACCAGTATAGTCATTATCTATGACTCCTGGAACAACTTGTAACCCTTTTAATATTGTGCTGCCATGTCCAAGAACTAATCCACAAGAGTCCTTGGGAAGGGGGCCAAAAACTGTGGGAGGCAGATAATGTAGCCTCACCCTGAGCAAGCGTCTCTGCAAACTGGGGATCTGTGTGACATTGTGTCAGCAGCTCAGAGATTAAAGTCCAATATGAAAAAGCAGTAACCAGAACCTTTTCCGGGCCAAAAACCCCAAAGTAGTCTTTGAGAGCATCTCCCACTCTTTTCCACCTATTTAAATCGATGGTGCCCTCTAGAGGGAACCATAGACACACTGAAGGTATAAACTGAAAGTACTGTAGCAAGTCTTTAGTCTTAACCTTGATCCCTCTAATTTTGAGTGCCTCCCTGAGGCCATTGACAAATAATTCATGTTCACTAAGTGTTTGCCCCATGCCGATAGAGAGATAAGATCTGTTCACCTACTGAGATTCAGGCAAGATGTAAGGTGGCTGTCCGCATGGATCACAGGGACGAAGCCCTTGAATCAGTCACACTGGCCAGCACTTTACTCCCGTGAACAGTCCCGCATCCTTATCCCTCGAGCCAGGTCGAGCCCCACATTGGGCACCACTTGATCCGGCCCATGGATCAAGGCTGTGGTCCTCGCCTGGAGAAGGGATGGGGATGGGAGGCTGGGCAAGAGAAAAGAGAGATGGAGACAAGTCGGAATTCCATTCAAGTCTCGTTTATTCTTAAAATGGCTACAACTTATATAGGGTGGAGGCAGGCCAATGGGGCTGGAAGAGGGCACAAAGTGTTATCTGATAGGTCATCATGACATCCAGATATATGACATAAGCAGGAGAGGATTATGGGTAATGTAGGCAGACATGAGGATCATGGGAAATGTAGGCGGACGTGGCAGAGGCTCACAGGAGGGCGAGATAAGGTGGCTGCAGTGAGATATGCCACTCCCTACATTACAGGCTATTCAGATTAGTTCTACTGCAATTGTAAATCCAATGATTTTTACTACAAGGGCCAAAGCTTTTAAGTATGTTGGAATACTCTTTTAATATACAGTTGTAGGTGGAATAATATTTGAAATGAAAAACCCTGCAAAAATGCTTCCAATTGCTAAACAGTTAAGGGAATTAACTAGTATGGGGTTGTTTTCATTGATTAGGGGTGAGAAATTATATCGAGGGCTTCCTAGTAAGGCAAAGAATAGGATTCCAGTGCTGTAGGTGGTGGTTAGGGATGTGGCAGTAAGGGTGAGGGTTAAGGCTGAGGCATTAATATGGGATGTGGTGGCAGGTCAGTAATTAGGTCTTCAGAATAGAAGCCTGTGAGAAAAGGTATTCCTGTTAGGGCAAGGCTTCTGATGATTAGGGAGAATGTGGTGATGGGCATAATTTTAAATAATCCTCCTATCTTTCAGATGTCTTGCTCATCATTTAGGTTATAGACAATTGAGCCCGAGCATATGAAGAGTATGGCTTTGAAAAAAGCATGTGTGCAGATGTGGAGGGAGGCTAGATATGGTTGGTTAATTCCAGTTGTAACTATTATTAAGCCTAGTTGGTTAGAAATAGAAAATGCTACAATTTTTTAAATATCATTTTGTGTGATTGCACAAATTGCAGTGAATAGTGTTGTAACAGCCCTTAGATAGTGTACTTGTTTGAATTAAATAGTTATTTTGTATTGGGGGGGGGAGAATTGGATTAGTAGGGAGACTCCTGCTACTACTATTGTGCTGGAGTGAAGTAGTGCTGATCCTAGTGTTGGGCCTTCTATTGTTGAAGGAAGTCAGGGGTATAGACTGAATTGAGTGGACCTTCCGGCAGCTACTAGCAGGCCTATTAGGGGTACTAAAGAAATTTAGTCTTGGGAGGAACAAGATAGCAGATAGATAACAACTGGTTACAGAAGCTCCCTGAGATAGTCAACTTAGAATTCAACATAATACAGAGTAGGGAACCCCAAACAGAGGGAGATGAATTCTCTAGTCCCAAGAATAAATTAAGGTGACTTGCCAATCTATCTGAGGTCCCGATACGGCTTGCTGAGGTCCCACTGTGGCTTGTTGAGGTCCTGCAACTGCTTACTGAGGTCCCACCTTGATTTGGCGATCTGTCCGATGTCCCGCTGCTTTGACACTGAATTCGGGGGCCTGTGGTGAGTGATGCAAGTGGAGCCATTCTACAGAAAAGGGGCCTCTGGCGAACGACATTCTTGGACTGGTTAGGACTGGGAAGTACAAGGGACAGCAGCAACTTCATTCACTTGCTCCCTTCATGAATGAGACTGGTGGAGTGAGCTAGGCGTGTGTCACGTCACCTGGCTGAGACCCAATGGGTTATGCAAAACCAAGTCCTTACAGTGGTGGCACACACTAACTACACTAACCCAGTGAAATCTCAGAAGTTTGACTGACAGTGCATGCCACAGCAGCTTGACTGACCTGGAGGGGAGGAGGTGCAAAGAAATGCAGTGCAAGTCAGAGCAATTTGACAGATCCTGGTGCTGCAGAGCTACAGCCACCACCTGCGGCACCTCTGGGCCCCCAGTGAGACCTGTCCCCATGGGCCCAAGAGTGACTGGGCACTCACCAGCTGCACCCGCCCCTAACCTTGCCACCACCACTGATGTGGGAAGGAGGTGGCTAAAAGTCCGCCACCACCGCCACCACTGCCACCACCCCTGTGATCCAGCCACCACCACCAGGAGGGGAGGTGATGCAGAGTAATACAGTGCAGGCCATAGCACTTGACTGATCTGGAGGGGAGGGGCTAGCATACACTGTACCTGTCTGCAACTCACTAGCACACTGCAATGGAAAGTGTCCTCTACCCAGCACACTTCAGAAGAATTGTAACCAACAAAGAAAGGAACTGAAGAAGCAAAAAAGATGGGAAGAGGAATCGCCAACAAAAAGTCCCCACGTCCCAACCCTGAGAAGTAAATAGCCAGGACAAGTAAATACAAAGGAGAATGAGAACAGCAAACATGCAATATCAGACACTGTGCCAGTGGACATAGAGATATATTCAGGACATCATAGAAGAGTTCAAAAGTGAAATACTTAGCCAAATAAAGCCAGATACAAGAAAATTAATTAAAGAGATACTAAGAACTCTTCAAGCAGACACAAAAGGAAGAAGGGAGGAACTTAAACAAAGGAGAGAACCATTTGTTGAAGAATATAAAAAATATAGAATACATGAAGCACATTCAAAGAGATCACCAGGAAATTAAAAACTCTATGCAAAGATGGCAAATCAGTTTGAAAGAAACTAAGGATAGACTATTCAACCTAGAGGACAATTTTTCAATGTGGAAGTATGAAAGGGTGTTGGGAGCCGCGTCTGTGATAGCTCGCCTTGCACGGCGGACGTGCGGCCTGTGGTAAAGAGCAAAGCCTGAGGTAGATTACCCCTCCCATCGAATATGTTAGTTTCCTGCTTACCGCGTAAACAACCCGCTCAACAATATAGTCTGCCTGGCAACTGATGATGTTAGCCAATCAGCTTGCCTTGCTTACTTTAACATGATTGGACACTGTACCCGTATATATACCGGTGCCACCCCTGGGCGGAAGAAGAAGCCAGGTAGAAGCCCAGAAGTAAAAGCCCAAAAGGAGCCGCGGAGAGCAGACCGGTAGAGGCTTTGGGGCAGACTGAAGCACAAAAGGAGCCGCGGGGAGCGGACCAGAGGAGGCTTCAGCTGGGAGAACCCAGGGCAGGCTGTACGGAGAAGGAAAATAAAAAGAAAAGGTTGTCCACTACCAGACTTTGTCGTGTGTCCTTCCTGCCGGCCGGGAGCGGACATCGACATTTGGAGGCCCGCCCGGGGACTGATCACCCCCGAGACGTGGAAGTGGACAACGCTCCAGTACAGAGCTGCGAGACAGGTGAGTTGGGGATAAGCCTGGGCTCTGGGTGGCGCGCACCTACAGGGCTTTTAGACTCCCCTCAGGCTCACGCGTAAGTGGCGGATTCCTTGGGCCTCACGCGGTGAGTAACATATTAAAAGATGGGAAACATGTTAGGTAGCAACACTAAGAGCGAGGGTGGTTGTGGAGAAAGCTCTCAAGAGCTTACAAAAGTACGCAGGGTATCTGAGCAGGCCCAGTCAGGGAGCTCCCGAGAGGGGTCCGTCAAGGGGAACAAGGATGCTAAGGAGGAGGACGGGGCTCTAGCCTCGGAGTCGTCTGACTCCGAGGACGAGGGAAAGTTGAATGGCAAGGAGGCCAAAGAGACCAGCTGTCAGGAGCCTAAATCGCTCAATAAGGAGTCGCAGGGTTCTTTTCCAGCGTTGCCCCGCGAATTGCGCTCTGCTCAACCTGGTCTGCGGAGGAGTAGAGAGCTCCTGAGCGCTCCCCGGCGCGAGAGGGAGGCGAAGCCTTCCGCCCCACCTTGGGGGCCGTTTCCGGAGGCGATTCCTCGCCACGAGGCGGCCGCCTGGGAGCTCTCTCCCCTTTCGCCAGAACAGGAAGTGATGCACGGGCCCCCATTTTCCGCCCAATCACGGCCGCTGTCTTATGCTCCGCCGCCGGCGGGTCGGTATTTTTACAGGCGGCTTTGGCAGGGGGGACGCTTGTCTCATGAGGTACATCCACCTGGGATAGATAGTGGCCCCTACGGGATATTTCCTGTACAAGTAGCTATGGGCCAGGGACGCAATGCATGGGAGCCTTTTGAGATAAAGCAGATTAGAGAACTTAAAAATGCAGTTACAACCTTTGGGCCGACTGCGCCTTACACCATTGCCATGCTGGAGAATCTGTCTTCTGGGCCCCTCACCCCCGCGGACTGGATTCAGCTGGCAAAGGCGTGTCTGCCCTCGGGTAGTTACCTGGATTGGCGAGCCTGGTACGCAGAGTTCTCTGCAGAGCAGGCTGAGAAAAACGCCGGTCGAGGAAATGGGAGCTGGGGATTTAGCTTAGCGGCATAAGCGCCTGCCTTGTAAGCAGGCAATCGCCAGTTCGATCCCTGGTACCACTAAAAAAAAAAAAAAAAAAAAAAAAAAAACGAAAAAGATAAAAATAAAAAATAAAAAATAAAAAACAAAAAGGGGGAGTAAGCCAAGGCCTGCCTCTAAAGGCGCGGTTATCTATGGCATGACAATGGATGGGCCCGGATCCAGTGGTCAGCTGGAACCGAGGCGCGGTTTGTGTTTTCCCACAGGAACCGGGACGAGAACCACTGTGGATACCGGAGAGACTGACACGGGCAACAAAGCCCTCGACTGAAGATCAGACCTGCCCTACTGGAGATCCATCACAGACCAACCAATAAGATGAATAGAAATAGCGGTAGCCCGAAATGGACAAGAAGATCCTCAGGCATATGCATGGCTTGCTCAATTGGCCCACGACCGAGTCTAGATATGGCGGGCATCCCTCATTCTCCTCCATAAGGTGACAATACACAGCAGGGTAGGTGAGTCAATGACGGGTAAGAGCGTGCCTCCCCAGCACGACTCGACCTAAGCCAGGCCCTACCCCATCCTGCACGTAAGCCGCTGGACTGTTAGATGCTGCCCAGGTCTAAATTTCTCTCCGAGGGGATTTCTTTACGGAGAGGAAATGAGTGCAAGCTTGTGTGCATCCAGGTTCCGTCCAGTTTGTGCCTGGCCCTAGAAAAAGGACGAGGGCCTCAGGGCCTTGGCAGACCATGGCATGGCCAACCAGGGTCTAAGCCAAGGACCTACGGTGGGCCTACACATAGGGCATAAGCCTCTGCACCCAGTCCAGGAAGGGCTACGATGCGCACATTCATAAAAAATAAAATAGGGGGAGATGTTGGGAGCCGCGTCTGTGATAGCTCGCCTTGCGCGGCGGACGTGCGGCCTGTGGTAAAGAGCAAAGCCTGAGGTAGATTACCCCTCCCATCGAATATGTTAGTTTCCTGCTTACCGCGTAAACAACCCGCTCAACAATATAGTCTGCCTGGCAACTGATGATGTTAGCCAATCAGCTTGCCTTGCTTACTTTAACATGATTGGACACTGTACCCGTATATATACCGGTGCCACCCCTGGGCGGAAGAAGAAGCCAGGTAGAAGCCCAGAAGTAAAAGCCCAAAAGGAGCCGCGGAGAGCGGACCGGTAGAGGCTTTGGGGCAGACTGAAGCACAAAAGGAGCCACGGGGAGCGGACCAGAGGAGGCTTCAGCTGGGAGAACCCAGGGCAGGCTGTACGGAGAAGGAAAATAAAAAGAAAAGGTTGTCCACTACCAGACTTTGTCGTGTGTCCTTCCTGCCGGCCGGGAGCGGACATCGACAAAAGGGAAAATTTTTTTTAAATAACAAGGAAACAAGCAGTAACAATACAAAGGCTAGAAGATGGCAAAAGTATCTATAACTTGAGAATAAAGAATGTGAATGAAGAAGCTGGGGTACAATAAAGGCCACTACAAAGGTTATTCACAGAAATAATTAAGGAAAACTTCCCAAACATAGGAAAAGGAAATAATATTCTGATATATGAGGTACACAGAACTCCAGCCACCTACAACCATAACAGAGCTATACCCAATCATATAATAATCAAGATCCCTAAAATTCAATATAAGAACAAAATATTAAAAGCTGTTAGAGACAAGAAACAGATAACCTATAGAGGAATGCTCATCAGAATAACGGCAGACTTCTCGACACAAACCATCAAGTCAAGAAGAGCCTGGAACGAAATATTCCAAGCCCTGAAAGAAAATAACCTCCACCACAGATTGATATACACTGATTAACTGTCTCTAGAAATTAATGGAGAAACAAGGTGTTTCCAAGACAAAGAGGAACTTGGGAAATTCACAACCACCAATCCAAGTCTACAGAGAATACTGCAGGGCATTCGAGAGAGAGAGAGAAAAGTACTAGGACTCAAGGAACAGTGGCAGAGAGGCCTTAATGAATGGAGCAGAAAACATAATGAAGAAGATAAGCAAACAACTGATGGCAAAAAAGAACATGACAGAAATGAGGCAGAGAAGACTTTATTCAAAACTGAGATGATTGATATTATCAACACTGAGAGTATAGGCAACTACACTGAAGATGACAAGAATTTACGATACACATCCTGGTTTGATAACTGCTGGTTTTTGAAATTCTATACTTTATATAATGTTGTATATTAATTTACTGTTATGTGCTCATATATTCAATTATACTATGTCTGATGATATAACTAATTCTATTAGAGATAAAAAGACAACACAGGAACTATGGTAGAACTCTTTGTACAACAGTCTCATATGTTTATTTCATTTCATGGTTTTATAGGAATATGTTTTGTTTTGCCATGCTTTGTTTTGTTTCTCCCTCTAATACAGAAAGGATAGAAATACACGTCAAGACTAATGCATGTGTAGAATCTGTAAACATTTTATGAGAACTGATCTTATGTGACATGATGAAATGAACAGATACTTTTTTAAAAAAGAGACACTAGAATACCCAGTGCTGATCCTGGAGTGTCATAATGTGCAACCCAGCAATCGTATATTCTTTTTTTTTTAAATTTTTTTTAATTTTATTTAAGAGGAAAAAGAGGAAAACACAAAACAAAACAAAGCGGTATAAGGGTACACGTAATACAGAACTACAAAAAAAAACATAACAGTAAGAAATCACCTGTTAATAGATTACATATTATCATCTTGGAAATAGTTGCTCAAATCATAGTATCAGAAAATACAAAGTGGACATTCAAACAGAGAGACTGCAAACAGCTGTGTTCAATGATCCAAAAACATTAATATAGTCAGCTATTTAACACCCCTAAACACACTTGCTGTTATGTCCGTTAGAGCTCTTTTTATTCCCCTCTCTTTTTTACAACAAAATTTACACATTTTGGATTTTATTAATCCTTAGTTCTTATTACTTTTTTGGGGGGCGGAGAATAAAGTCAAATATGGCAAAACAAAGCTGTCAGTCAAAACCAAGGATAGACATAGCACATGATGTAGAACAGAGTACAAGGTTATCAACAATGGTTAGCCTGTTTGGGTTTATTCAATGTCAACATAATTGAAGATATGGATAACTGCATGGATGTTTAAGTGTGTAGGAATGACAACCATATTACTAAGTTTTTGTTGCGCAGTTGAACACAGTTGTTGTTGTCTCGCTGTTTCAATTCCAACTTTACATATTCCACTCTTGTACCTTGAACAACTATCTGAAAAATGACAATATGTAAACATCAACTAGTGATTTTTACTGTTTTTTTTCCTCCGAACGTATGCATTATTTCTACCTATTTTCTGTTTTGTTTAGTCTTTCTCTAAATACAAATTTTTAAAAAAGGAATTTTGTCTTGTGTATATAAATAGTTGTTGCAGGTCTCGTGAATTAAAGTGAACAATAAACCACGCCATGGAGAGTACGAACCCGATGTCTCCAATTCGGTTATACAAGACTGCTTGAAGTGCTGCTGTGGAGGAAAGATACAATTCCCACCCCTTCCCAACCAATGAAAAGTTTGAATTGTTTGTTTGCTCTAACAGAATTATTATAGTAATTAGAAATAGTAGAAGGTACCTGAAGAATTTGTCAATGTGTGGGTCTGAGTGTATGTACCACAGAGAAAATTCTACAGTAGACTATGTTACAAATAGGGCTACTGATATAAATAAAATAGAAAAGTAGTCTAGTTTAAGTTTATATTCAAGTGTAGTGTTGGATTGTTAGTCAATTTCAGGTTGATACTACTGCTTTGTGGTTTGAGTTTAGGAATATAAGGGTGGAAATTAGGCTTAATAAGAAAGATAAAGAAGTGACTGATTTAACGTATATTGGGTATGAGATTTTTTTTGTGGATGTTAGTTGTGGAAGTTAGGATTGGCAATAAAAGGGTGGTTAGTGTAAGGATAAAAGACGAGATAAATAGATTGATTACTTTTATTTGGAGTTGTACCAATTTTTTGGTTCCTAAGACCAATGGAATACTTCTATTCTATAAGAGTTAAGAAAGCCATATTTTTAAGTATGGTGTGTGGAATTACAATTCCAACTCTCTTTCTTTAAGGTAAATAAGAAGGCTCTATCTTCTATTATTAGACTCACAATCTAATGTTTTTGTTAAACTATAGTTACAGTATAGGTTTCCTAAAATAACCTTAGGGTTTAAGCTGAGGAGGATTAGAGGAAGGATGTGATGAGTTATTAGGGAGTTTTCTCGAGTAAATGATGGGGTAATATTTGTGATATGTATGATATGGTATTTTCCCTCATTGTTTTGAGAAGAATATGAATAGTGTGTATAGGGCTGTAATGAGAATGTGAAGGCCAATGAGGATAATTGTTAGGTTGGACCAAGAGAAAGTGGAGACAATAATGCATAGTTCTCCAGCCAAGTTGATTGTTGGTGGGAGGGCTAAGCTAGTTAGGCTTGATAATAATCATCAAACTATTATAATGGGAGGGTGGTTTGAAGGCCTCAGGCTAAGATTATAATTTGGGTGTAAATGCGCTCATAGTTAGAATTTGCTAGACAAAGTAGTAAGGAGGATGTGAGGCCATGGGCAATTATTAGGGCAGTTGCGCCTATAAAACTCAATGGGGTTTGAATCATAATAGCTACAATGACTGAGTGGCTGACAGATGGGTAAGCAATGAGGGATTTTAAATCTGGCATAAGCAAATGGAGCTGGTTATAATTATGCCCCATATGGAAAGTAGGATGAAGGTTAAGCTATATAATTTGTTAGGGGTTCTAGGAGTTGGAGAATTCCTATTTTCTGTAGCGCCCTAGTTTTAGTAAGATGGCTGGTAATACTATCAATCCTGCAACTGGGGCCTCTACGTGAGCTTTTGGAAGTCAGAGGTAGAGCCCATAAAGTGGTGTTTTTACTATAAAAGCTATCATGCGTGCTAACCATATTGTATTGGTAGATCAGGTTGTGAGGGTTGGCAAAATATTGTAGTTAAATAAGAGAAAATTTAGGGAGCCCAGAGGTTTGGCAGATATACTAGAGCAACTAGTAGTGGAAGCGAACCTATTAGTGTGTAGAATAAGAATTATAAGCCCACTTTTATTCATTCTGTTTAGTTTCCTCATCGAGTAATAATAATTAGGGTGGGGATTCAGGTTGCTTCAAATAGGATGTAGAACATTATTATTTCTGTAGCTGAGGCGGTCATGGGGACAAAGCTCAGGAATCAAAACAGGGTGAGAGGGTTGTGAAGTAGGATGTACACAGGAACAGAGAAAGACTTAGGAAACACACCCTGGACAATGACATGCCACAGATCCACCTTTCAGTCCATGACAATACGGGGAGTACTTTAAGGATATAATGATCTAAAAATTCTTATGCTTCTTAGGGTGAGCTCATATTATCCTGTTACAATCCCCTAAAACACTGAGGATAAAAACACACTGTACTGGTTGGTAGCGTAAGAGCAGTAGGTTCCACCATTGAGCCTCCTTAGCAGAGCAGGTTACACCACCTGTGTTTGTAGGAATCTATGCTTTGGCACTAGAAGGAAATCGTGTTCTCCAAAGGTACTCCCAACACTCATCATTTGACTGAAAAAGGCTCAGTGATTTTCATTGCATGAGGACAGAACAGTCTTTCAAGAATCAGTGCTGGGAAATCCATGCATCTCTGGGGACAGCAATGAAGTGCAGTGCTCAGGTGGCAGCACACACACAGATTGTCCTTAAACAGATCAGAGAGCAAGTTGCATGAGCACAATGTAGAGAGAGGGCAAACACTTCCCCGAGCTAGGTTTGGCAGTGATACTTTGGATGGGACATCAGTGGCACAGGCATGAAAGAGAAAGCATATAAGACTTCACAAAAATTACAGTATTGTCCATCAAAACTCACCATCAACAGAGGGAAAACCCATATCATGGAGAAAAACAACTATTAGCCACACATGTAACAAAATGTAAATAGCAGAATATTACAGAACAATAAAAATGACATCGTTCAATTTAAAAATGAGCAAAGAGTCTGAATTGTCATTTCTCCAAGGAAACTATACAGTAGGCCCCATGAGAACGGGAAAGGATACTCAGTGTCCTCATTATCAGAACAGTGTAAATGAAAACACTCACACCCATCCTAATGGCCATTGTGAGAGAACGACGGAAAACAAGGGTAGGCAGGCGTGCAGGCTGGGGCTCTCCATGAGACCCTCAAATGGTAAAGGCACCATGTGGGATACAGCAGGAGGCTTCTCCTGAAACTAAAGAGAATTCTCTACTCAGAAGCTGCCCTTCTCAGCTCACACCCACAAGAAGCGCAGTGCATTCTGCGAGTGTCAGTGCACACCCAGGACCACTGCAGCATCTTTCACTGTGATACAGGAATGGAGGCAAGACGACTGTGCATCCACAGAGGGCTGAAGGAAGAAAACTGGGACAGCAGTCACCCTCGGAGGTGGGAGCACCCCCAAGACCCCAGCTAGCTGGTTCCCATCTGGGCAGACACAACCGATTGTACATACACTACGGTGTCTCCCTCACATATGCACCAGGAAGAAGGTGGTGTATAACCAGGCCAGGAGGACAGTGTAGCAGTGTGCCACACCGAGTGTGTGTGATGCGGGCTCTCACATCCGGTCTCTCCTGTGCTGCAGCACTTCTCCTGGCTGCCTGCTGTGCTGCTCAGCGCCCTGGTGAGAGGAAGGCACTGTGCCACGGCCTACGGCTGCTCCGCACTGTCCACCTTCAAACCAGCACCGTGACACGGAAACAGCTGCTCACACAGCCAAGAGACAGACAGGTCCGCGGCCAGCAGGGCAAGCACGTGCCTGACACAGGTATACAGGTTCTTAGTGAACATCATGGAGGAAGATAAAGAGATTAATTTTGATCCTCAGTGTGATCTGTAATTGAAAATTCCCAAGTTGTGTATTTCGGAAATTTTCGAATAAGATTTGGATTGTCACTTCTACCCAGGAAACAAAGCTTGTGGGAATGAGAAAATTATTACATATTCATGCAGTGGAAATTTACTCTGCCTTAAAAAGGATGGAAGTACTGATACCTCCTGAAATAGGAGAGAAAAACATGAAGACATTCCCTCAAGTGGAGTAAGTCAATCAAAAAACACACAGACAGGATTCCACTCTGATGACTACCCTACAGTTAGCATTTTCACAGATACAGAAAAAGGAATGGTGGTTGACAAGGGGTGGGGAGGAGGGCACAGGCACTGCTGTGTGAGGAGCTGAGGGCTTTAGTTTTCCATGGTGAAGACAGCTGCGGATGGTCAGTGAGCAAAGTCTTGGTCCATTATTAATACATCTGACACCACTGCAAAGAACACTGGAAAATGGGTAAGTTGAGGCTGAAGTGGAGCTCACTAGCAGAGCATCTGCTGACTGCACACAAAGTTTAGAGTTTGACCCTCAGCATGAGCAAAAAAGAAAAAAAGTAGTAGAGGATGATGCTAAGGTTTGCTAGGTGTCATTCCATGAAGAAATGAAGTCATAAGGATACTCATATGACTGCGAGCACTTTGCTGCAGAAGTCCGGGGCAGGACTGTGCCTTAATCACCATGGGAGGCCCCTGCATTAAACCCTGCATGTGCCAGAGCAAGCGATTGAATCATGGTGGGCAGCAGGGAAGCTTTCCCTAAGGCTTTCACAGATTCCTCCTGAGATGATCCTGGAGGAGCTGTGAGCAAACCTCAGCATTTATACCAGCAGCCTGGCCTAAGTGGGCCCTGAACTGCTTCAATATGACCCAGAGTGAATGTAAACTGAGTTGCTGAGGTCGGCCATGTCAGTGCACTGTGCCTATGGTATGCACCTCAAGAAAACCTCCGGACACCATGGCTGGACTGTTTCCTGGTAAGGAGTGCCCATTGTGTCAGGCACACCATGTAGTTCGGAGAACTGACCATCTGGGTGCTCTCCTCAGATAGCACTGCTGAATCTTGTATCTGACTTCCTGTAACCCAAGGCTGTGCCTTTCAGTGCTGCTGAATTGCATGTGTATTGTGTCACTGTAATAAACCTTAACAACCAGTATAAGAACATTGGCATGTCTATTGTATTTCTAGCTACTCACCTGAGGGGGACACTGGGAATCTCCATCATCTAATCCCCTTTCAGGGATAGTATTTATTCCTGAGAGAAACCCCTTAACACTCAGCACCTACTTGACACTCATGGAGCTCAGACTGCTGCTTAGGGTTTGCCACCAACTCAGCAGCCTGTCTTGGCTGACACCATGGGTGACATGGAGGCCAGGAATCAGGACTGGCTTTAGACACGTGGATGAAAGCATCACATGTGGGCTTTAAGTAAGGAGGAGTCAATACAAATACCAGGCGAGTCACAGATGGGTTTATTGTAACTTATCTAGGGTACAGTGGGGCATGGTGCATCCTCTACCGAAGCACAGCACAGAGCTGGTAGGGGGATGGAAGCACTACGAGGTAAGGCGCACCACGGTCACTGGGCCGAGGCTGCCCTTCAGGCACCGAGAAGCTGAAGCGCTGCAGCAGGGAGGTGAAGAACAAGAAGAGCTCCATGCGGGCCAGGGGCTCCCCAAGGCATATGCGGGGGCCTGTGGGTGGGGCAGGGATCAATGAGACTCCATCCTAAACCTCTTCCCACTTTAACACCCAGGAAGGGGAGAGAAAAGATGGTCCACTACAATCACCTGCGGAGAATGGCATGAAGGCCTCACGTTTCACAAAGCGGCCCTCAGCATCCAGAAAGTGTCCAGGGTGGAAATGCAGGGGCTTCTCCCAGACAGTCTCATCCTTCAGCACAGACGACAGATTGGTGAAAAGCATTGTCCCCTGGCAGAGACACACAGCATGAATGTGGCTTGAGATACACGACACAGGAATCCTGACACTTAATAACCACAAGCACACTCTATGAGGTACACACAGTCTGGTGGGGTACAAAGTCATATGGAGCCTCTCAAATATACTTTAATCCAGAAACTTCTCAGGACCATTCATGAGCACATGGCAAGGCCACAGGACAGGGATCCTGAGGGCGCCCATAGTCACATTATTCCCCATGGACATAGGATCCTCCAACAACTCCTCATTTGGGTTAATTCATCCTCTGATTACCCTGGGGGATCAGCGGGCACAGGGCAGCACTGGGTGCAACACCACTCACACAGGCTGGGCCTGGCAGCACCAATGGTAACGGGGCCCAGGTAGCAGAACAATTCCTGGCTACATCTGGCAGTGGCCATGCGAGGAAAGGAGGGACCAGGCCTACCTTGGGGATGAGGAAGCCTTGCACCTCAGTGTCACGAGATGTCATGTGGGGAACACCCATTGGGACGATGTCTGCAAAGCGCTGCACCTCATGAATCACAGCATTGGTGAGGGGCATGTGGGCCTGGTCCGCCATCTCTGGGCACCGCCCCTGTCCTATCACTTCATCGATCTCCTCTTGGACATGGCCTGAACAGACAAGTATCCCCATGCAGGTCAGTCCCTGGAGACTGGACTCTGACAATCTCCATGCCTGCATTAAGTGCTGTGTCCAGCTGAGCTGAACATCACATTTCATGTGCCTTGGCAGCTGAGGCTGGGAACCATGAGTTTCCCAGATCAGCTGTGCCCACTTCCCCTCCCTTGAGTTCCCATCCATCTGAGCCCAGCTCACGCTGCACATCCGGGTGTAGGATCATGAGGAGCAGAGCCCAGGACAATGTGACTGATGTGGTCACCATTCCTGCACCAAATAAGTCAGATACGAGTAGACGAAGGTTCTCATCATTGAAGCTGCTCTCTGAGTTCCCCTGGGCCTGAGAGAGGCAGAGAGGTTGGCCTCAGTGAAAAGGGGAGGGATGATTCAAATGTCCCCATGCACCACCCCTCAGCACAGGTGCTGGGTCTCTGGGAGATGCTGAGGCCCCACGTGGCCTCACACCTCCCAGAACACTTGGCTCACAGACCCTGATCCCTTCTCACAGCCCACTCTCACCTTATGCATCTCTGTCAGGAAAGCATCAGTCAGATCTCGGGGAGGCTGGTCTGGGGCCCAGCCTGTGTTGTGCTCAGCCAACAGCTTGTCATTCAAGGCAATGAAGGACCTCTGTGCAGACAGGACTTTGGCAGCCACACATGGGATTCGAAGGAGCAGTGGTATTGAGTTCAATACCTGTAACAGTATGGAGGCGGCCTGGGTGCTTCCTGTGCTCCAGACTCACAGGTGCCAGCCTCCTCCATGGTGACCTAAGAACTGGTGCTGCACACCTTTGCCCCGATCCCTCCACTGTGCCAGCAGCAAAACTCTCTCCTGCTGCTGAGCTGCCCCAAGAAACTCCTACCGTGGAAACCTCATGAGATTGGGTAACTTTCCAACATGGATACAGGCTCTACTCTTCTCTGCAGCCTGGAATCTCAAACACCTCTCCCATTACTACTGTCTGATTTGCCACCACAGACCTTTCTTCCTGCACTGATCCTCCCTGATGCTTTCTTCACATCCCTCTTGCAGGCAAGTTATCCTCTCAGAACCCTTATACAGGACGCTGTCCCTGTAGAGCCCTCTGAACCCCGCACCTGAATCTTCAAGCTGCTGTTCTCCCTCAAGGTCTCTTCCAGGAACTCTAAGAGCCTGAGGACCATCGGGTCATCATAGTCGAAGCGGCGTGCATAGATGAGGGAGGAGATCACATTGCACACTGCTTTGTTCAGCAGGGCTTTGGGGCAAAAGGGCTGTCCTGGGAACAGAAATGAAGGCCCTGCTGTTTGCTTTTCTCCCTATCCCTTCTGACGCAGTCCTTATCTTGTGTCCCTGAACCCATCACCCACCAGCATGGTTGGTGAAAGCAGCACACAGGCAGGCGGCCTCCTCGGTCACCCACTGCTCCAGGGACTTCTTCCTCAGGCCGAAATTGCGCAGGCTAGACACAGAGAAGCGTCGCTGCTCACGCCAGGCAGGTCCATTGTAGGCTCCAACAACCCCTGGAATGGGGAGCTCGAGTCAGGACCAGAAAGTACTAACCTGGGCCCATGCATCCTTCCCTCACTCTTGGCTGCTGATCTGACACAAACTTTGTTTCTACCACCATGCAACAGCTCCTTTTCTGACTTCATAGCCAGAAGACAAAGATTTCCATCGTCCCTTGAACATATTACCATGCACAATAAGTCTTGTCTACCTGTCACTAGCCCCAAGGTTATACTCTGATGTCATCTGTGACCTATTGACATTTACCTTGGGCTTTTGGTCCAAAGCCCAGTAGTGCATTGGTGGGCAGTGTGGGCCGATCTGAGGTATCCGTGCTGTGGTTCACCAGAGCCTCCCGCACAGCCAACAGCCCATTGACCACAACGACTGGAGTCCAGACAAACTGCAGGCTGAATACGTCCCCAAACTGATGTCGCAGCTGGAGGTGGAGGGACAGGGCACCTGTGATGTTGGGGCTCCTACCTTAATGTGTGTCCCAGCCTCACTGCCAAGACACAGAGACCCACTTCAAGCAGTGCAAAGACCAGGTCTATTTCCTTCTCTTTTCTGTTCGCTGTTTTCTTCTCCTTTTTCTTTATGGGAGTGATGAGGGCACTCGTGGCCTCATTCTTGCTACACCAGCACTCTGAGCCAACCCCTGCCCAACACCTAGCGTCTGGAGGCTCCGGCCACATTTCTTACATTCAGAACAACCACCTTACACCCGATCTGACAGCCCAGCTAGTGCCTGAGCAGAGGGCAGAAAACGTCAGTGAAATGTGCAAGCAGGGTCTTATCCTCTCTGGTTCCTCAGATAAGGAAACTCAGGTTCACAGATAGAACCAGAGAAGACTGGGACCCCATGACATACAAAGGATTTGATGCTAGAGATAGAACTTCTTTCAACATCAATTTCTATATTCCGGTGCTGCTTAGGACTCCTTTGCACTGTTTCCCCAGCCTCAAGTCTCTGCTCTCACCAGAATGGTCTCAGGTCCTATGAAAATTCTGATCCATCAAGTTGGATGCCAGTCACACTAACCCCTCCTGCCCAATTTCTACTTTGTCCCCCCACTCCTCTCATTATGGAAAGTGCAGTGTTATCTGCCCAGGTGGAGTCCTCCCCAGGACAGATCCTCTACTTCCCTTCTCAGATAAAACCATGTCCTTGTCCAGCATGTAGCCTTGAGCACCACTATTACTACAGGGGTCTCCTGACCTTTGCTGCTGTCTATCACCAGCTCCCCCACCTTGTCGCAGGAGTATGCCATGTTCTCGAAGTCCACCTGCAGTAGGTTGCCCAGCCCAGGCACAGGCACAGGGCCTGGCGGGTAACGAGCTGCCCAGCGTTGGCGTCTGTGCATCAGGTCCACCAGGAGCAGGAAGATGGCTACCGCCACTGCCACAGAGAACAGTGCATCCCCAGTCAGCAGGCCCATGGCTGCCCAGCAACAACCGCGTTGCTCTGAACAAAAGGAGCTTTTACCACTCTGGGCAGCTAGACACACAGAACACACTCTACCACTCCCTTAATATTGGAACTGGCCAGCTGTCCTCTTATAAAGCAGCTAATCCTGCCCTTTTTCCTGCATTGCATAACAACCTCTGTGTTCATTTTGCAACCAGAGGGTATAGAGAAGGACCAGATCAGATGAGTTCCACAGGTCCTTGACCCTTCTGCCTCTTCTTATTGATACACAGGGCAGGGAGGGTCCTGGGAAGAGCTCCGTGGCACTAGACAACTGGTTATGTGGGTTTCAATAATAACCCATGGTGTATCACTGCTCCAAGAAGCATAGTGAAAAGCAGACGCCAGGGAGCTGACAGACCAAACCAGCAGATTTGGTGACATACGATGGTTTGTCACACTGCGGTAAGACTGTTTTGCACACTCTGTAGAGAATGTTGCTGCCCAACAGGGATTAAGTGTTGTCCAAGGATTCTCAAAACCACCTCCAGCAGCTTCAGTTGCTTTGTGGCCTCTCTGAGCAGGCCACAGACAGACAGATCAGTGTGTGCCTATTTACCAAGCGAAGCACACAAGTGCACTCACACATGGGGAACCTCAACCGCACCACCCTCGAGGACAGAAACTAAGACCTGTTCTCATACTACCAATGAAGGGTCTCAGCCCTGAGCCGTGCTCACCTCAGGCCTCCTCCATGAGCACCATAGGGTTCTTCCCTTAGGAGACAAGACCCTGTGGGCCACACCCACGGCAGTTCAAGTTACTTTTACCTTTGATTTAAGCAATGCCTTGCTGGGACAGATGTAAGATTTTTTTTTCCTTTTTCTTTTTGACACACACTCTCACTATGTAGTTCAGGCTGCCTCGAGCTCACTTTGTACACCAGGCTGGTCTCAAAATTACAAAGATTGTCTTATCTTAGTCTTCTGAGGGCTGGGATTATGGGTGTGCACCAGTACGCCCAGCGAGAGGTAAACTTCTTGACTCCTCATTTCAGCTCACATTCTATTCGACCTTCCATGGAGGAGCCTGTGCTCTTCTTGCAAGCCTCTTCTTTGAAAGCCTCATCTGCGGATTCCTCTGAGGAGCCCAGTCAACTTAAAAATAATTTAACCAACAACAATGCAAAACCCAGGACGGTCTAGTGACTATGTGTCACAGTAGATACACAGTAGGTCCTCTGGCTAGAGAAGGGGAGGCGAGTGGATGGAGCAAAGAGACTTTTAGGGCACAACAGGAGGTTGCGGAGGGGTTTCCAGGTCAGGAACAATTCATAGTCATAGGAGGAGCAGGTCATGCTCAGGGGCCCTGACTCTGGCCACACCTGCAGCTCCTGGACTCCTCAGACGGTGTTTCTGTGCAGTTTCTCCCCACATCCAAGCAGTACATGAAGTATGCAATGCACCAGTCGACGAGCACCAGAGTGCCCCCAACTCTCCTAGGCAGCGGTTCCTCAGCCCACCATCCCTATTTAAATTTGGTGCACCTCAGTCAGCAGCATGACTGATTGGGACATAACAGGCTTTTCTCTTTCCCCTACACCTTGACCAGGTGGTCACTATCAGTAATGACATGGTTCATACCACTCATAAGCCCACGACCTCATCTAATGGTGAAGAATGGAGGGGAGAAGTCTGAGCTCAGCCTCATGGCCAACACCCGTCACTGCCCACTCCAGCCCTGCAGACTGCAGCACTGACTTTCTGAAATAGTTAGGATCCATGCGTTTCAGCATTGGACCTCCTAAGCTACTTCAAATCTAAAATCCACCACACAGCCCCTGGGCCAGAGCACAGCCACTAGCCCACTGGATCCCTTGGTTTTTAACCAAAAGCCGAAGTGGGAAACCCTCTGTAGCTCAGTCACAGTGAAAAGCGAAGAGTACAGGGTCAGGAGCCCAACTTTCCGTCCTCCTCCCCTTTCACCCTTGCTCTTTCAGGGCAGCTGGGAGCACAGCCTGCTCTGCGTGCTATGGCAGCACTGGGCAAGTCACACAGACGCTACGCACCTAACAGATGGACGGTTGTGTCTGTTACTACCACTCTGGTTCATAGGAGAGAATCTGCTCGGTAGACAGAGCACAAAGGCCCCCGGTTTAAGGAAACCTCCTTTCCAGAGAGCACACCTCTGCTCTTCACAACGCTCACATCTTGCTGATGCCCTCTGAGCTAGAATTCTGCTCAAATCCCACCTAGGTACCCATGCCCTCTACCCTACCTATTCCTGCTGCCCTACTCTTTCTTTTTGAGGGAAAAATTCACACAGAGGAAAAGATCTGGATTTGACAGAATTAACATGTGTTGAACACATTATGTGTCAAGCACACTGCACTGTTACAGAACTCCCATAACATCTACTTTTGGTGACAATGCACAGTGCTGGATTCCCCCAGGGACAGACCAATCTGGGGCTCACAGATCTCACCGAGCAGGAACCTAAAAAGGGGACAAGAACTATTTCTGCAAAAATGATCCGGTATTCCTAAAACACACCAAAATGCTTCAGTGACAGCCTCTTTCATCCCTGTTGCAGCCTCTCCACTGGTTCACTTTCTCCAAACACTGGGGAAGTGGCTTTAGCACTGACACCTGACTAGGCCCATATCAGACCTGAATGTTGCTCTTCACCTATCACACAGGTGATGACACCCTGGGAAGACAATTCCCCTTTCACCTGGCATTAGTGGAGAAAGACGCCTTCAACTTGGCTTCTCAATTCCAAGTCCTGGCCACGTGGCCTGGACCCACCATGATCGCCATAGCACTCTCTGATAACTCACAGAGCAGGGACCATCAGCTGTGGTGCAACCTAAACCTGTTTCTCCCTCCTGGAGGAAACAGAGCTCTGCCAGGGCCTCTGGCTCGCTCCCCCTCAACTCTGCAGCACTGTATTGCACTGCAGCCTCCACAACCATTTTTATGCCTCAGAAATCAAATGTTCCCAAATGTCTCAAGTATTCACAGGTTGAGTCACTCCGGATCAACCGCACTGACACCCGTACTCCTAAAGGAGACCTTTCCCAATAGGCAGAGGGATTTAGCACACCTATTCCCAGCCTTTGAATATGGCAAACCTGGGGCTCAACGAACTACTGTGAGGAACCTTTCCCTGTCTTATATTGTGGGGGTCAAATACATGGTCATATGTGCCCCACTAAGGACACTGTTAATATGGTGGCTAAACAGAGTGGCAGCCAGAAAGTTTCAATATGTTTTTACAGTCCTTATATATCCCTGTACAGATCTACAATCTAGAATAAAGCTTCTCTGGACTCATGCTTCTGGGTCAGAGTCATGGCAATGGCTAATATAGTCCCCATAAGCCCTGTGTTGTTCTTTCATGTCAGTGTCGGTGGCCACAAAGTTGTCTGCATAAAGATAGAAATGTTTGAAGATGTCATGCTGAAGACAGCCAAGAACTTCAGGCAGTTCTGCACTGGAAAATTTCACAAAAGATGGGGCTCCAAGAGGGTATAAGGAAAATACCTTCCACAGGGGCATAAAAGATTTCATGATTCAAGGTCAAGATTTTGTTAATGGAGATGGTACTGGAATTGCCAGTATGTACAAGAGCCCATTTGCAGGTTAAAATCTGAGACTCAGATCCTCAGCTCCATGGCAAATAGTAGTCTCAGTACAAATGATGTCAACTCTTTATCACCTGCTCCAAGTGGGACAGCTGGATGGGAAGCATGGAGCGTGAAAAAGTCCTTGATGGTGTGCTAGTGATGAGGAAGACTGAAGATATTCCTACAGGCCCCAGCAGTAAGGATCAACTGCCTGTGGTGACCTCAGTGTGGAGAAATGCATCTGTAATACAAGGCTGATTCATAACTCGAAAAAGTCACATGAATCCTTGTCCTGGTGAAGTCAGCACTTGCCAGCCAGAAATGCAAACAGAACAAATTCCATAGGTAGCCATTCCACATTCCAGAGGCCAACTACACCAAGACTCTCTAATAAACTGTCATTTTAGAATACTGGAATTGTTTCTTATGTGTACTGTCCAATATGATTACTGCTGGCCACTGTGACATTTCAACACTGCATATGGTTTGGGGTGGCCTAAAGAGAAATGTGTGACTGAGGAATGCAATGTTTAATATGTTTAAATTTTAATTTTAAAGAGTTCTTTGAGGCTGCTCTACCAGAGAGTGAGCTTTAAACTCAGGTTTCCTCCAATTCAGTCTCCTAATGCTGACTTGCTCAAGATACTGTACTTCATAGCTAATACTTAAGGATCACCACAATGAAAGCAGTTAGTTTTTTTTTTTTGTACCAGAGATCTAACTCACAATCTTGCACTTGCCAGGCAGGCATCTATAAGTTAATCCCCAGCATGCAGTGATTTTTTTTATGCAAAAAAAGAATCAAAATTCTCTTACATACATTAAGTCACTTGCAACACTCAAGCAAGAACAGTTACTGGTAGGTGTTTAATGGTCCTGGGACATCTGCCAGGAGTATCAATATCACTTAATCTAACTGAACCTTGGTCTCACACTCTGATGTGACGTATTTGACAGCGCCTAGACAGTCACCTTGTACACAGAACTAAAGAACTGATTGGCCCATTAGTCCTCCTATAGCTTCTCTAGCAATGCTCACCGCCAGTGTGGCTGTCTCCTCTGCTGTCCTCCCTCTCACCATCCACACAGCTCACTTTATACGTAATTGGAGAAAAACCAACGACAGACCAGGCTTAATAGATAAAGCATGTAATAGACACCAAGCATCAAACACAAATGAGTCTTCTAGAGACCACAGTCCTTTAGATGGGAGATCAAATTAAAAGTGTAGTGACAGTAAGGCCTTCAGTGTCACTGTGTGGTTCCTGGATTTTACATAACTCCCCTACCCCATCTATAATTGGTTTGGCAACTTCTGAAAACATACTAAACACTGACCTCACAGTCCCCCTTATGCATTCCTAATTTTGTCTTTTATTTCATTGTGGACCACAACCCTCACACAGGTAGCTGAGCGTCATGGGCAGGTCCCTGGCACAATTCCAGTTTGGACAAGCTCTTTCCAGAGTTCCCTCCTGGAAACACAAGACCTCTTGCTGCAACCACTGCGCTAGTTTCTCTTTCCTAGACTCTTCTGCGGACCACAGTGCCCTGAAAGCTCCCTCTCACAGCTGTGCCTTCCGCCTTCAGCACAAAAACAATAACACGGTGGTGAGTCATGAGACTTTCTTCTTAATTTAATGGTTTTGTAGACAGGATCTCCCTGTACAATTCAGGCTGGCCTTGAACTCACAGCACTAATCTTGTCTTTCTATCTTGGACATGAGTACTGTGTACGAGTGCCACCATGCCAAGCTTTGAAAATGTTTCCCAAACTGCATGCTCCATGAGAAAAATACACTTCTTTATAGAAAACTGTGTTTGTGACAGCGGAGATGCATTGTTTAGGGTACATTTCCTTTCTGTTTCGGAAAAACGAATACTGTGTAGGACGGTGATTTGTAGCTATGGAAGGAAATACCTGGACCTAAGGACTGAGCTAGGCCTGAGGGGGATGAAGCTGCTGCCCACCTTCTTGCCATCTCCTGGGTAGACGCTTCTTGCTATGCCACTCAGGTCGCCTTGTCCTGGAGGAGGGTGGTGCTCAGAGACCCAAGCTGTGGGGCTGCACTAGAAGGATGCAGAGGTGAAGCCTCTCAAGGCGGGATTTTATCTCAGCCTGCTCCCTGAGTCCTCTGGAACATGTAGTCTGCTAGGGTGCACAGTGCCCTCTGGGAATTGTAGTCCAGTAGTTAAGAGCCCAGTGGGCTGGGACTTACAGTGGGAGGGGATACCTCTGGCTAATTTGGGCTAAGAAGAAATGCAGTAAGAATTCTGAATATAATAAATAAGTGACTTATCTCATGTGGGCAAATGCCAGAGTAACAACTAGGTTCTCACTACTGAGGATGGCAATCAAAAGACTACATGATGACATATTTCAGTACCGAAAGTACAGTAAATAGACTATCAACTAAATTTTCTCTATGTACCGAAGTATCCATTGACAAATGAAGGAGAGGTCAAGACACTGCGAGTGAAACAAATCTTGAGGGATTTCATAATCAGCTTCCCTGCCTACCTTGGAATATGTTACAGAAGGAAATCTGCAGGATGAAATGAAATTACATTAAACAGTGACTGGGAACCACAGATGAGATAACATTGGACAAGGTAAGAACTGAGGCAAATGTAAAAGTAAGCACCATACAGTTCTTGCTTTGTTATTCCTCATTTGTACTCCTATACAACTGAAAACAAATACATAAAGTTATACTTCTATGTTAATGTGTGTAATGTACTCAGGTGTAACACAGATAAATAGCAATATACTGATACACCGATGGAAATGGTTAGGAACAGCTGACTTTGTCAACAATAAAACACAAATTATTAGAGTCAATCTCACACACCAGTAATCTCAGGAGACTGAAAGAATATGATCTGAGTTCAAGTGTAGCCACTGAAAATGAAACTGCAAAAACAATCCCACTTCAAATAGCATCAACTAGCCCTGAATCAAGGCCTGCAACTTCCCAATGCTGTTGGTTTCCAGCAGGAGCCTAAAGATATGTCTTGCAATAGTCTGTTGGCTATTGGGAAGAACATGGCAGACAAAGGGGAGAACATGGCAGACAAATAACAGCAGCCATGGAGGCTTTCTGAGATTACCAGTTTAGAATCCAGGAGCAGTGCCTTGTGAGAAGTCCTACATGAGGGGAGATGTACCCTGCCGACCCAGGAACAAACTAAGCTGAGAGAAACCAACTGGAAATGTAATCCTGATGCTATAACAGGAAAGATAAAATCTCAGTGCGGAAGCTGGATCCCCTGCCATTGGAAGCCGAGATTTGAATTTCCTGCTGCCGGTACTGCGTCCCAATCCACACAGCAGGGAGAGAGACACACGAAAGATCTGAGAGCTGGAATCAGCCAACCAAATGGAGTTGAGAGCAGGACTGGCAGGGAGCCCTGCATTGACCTGCGGTGAGTGAGAGAAATGGGGACCCTTTCATAGACTAGGAGGCTCCAACAGAGGACATTCTGGGAATGAGCAGACTAGCTGGAATAGGGCCCTGCAGTGACTTTAGTCGCATATTCCCCTCCCAAGCGCGAGTGGTGGGGAGTGCTTGGCCTGGTGATGCCGTGGACTAAGATCCAGTAGGCTAGCCCAAATCAGGTCCCTGTGCCTGGCAGTGCACCCTAGCAGTGAAGCATTCAGCAGGTTGACCTGGAGGGACAGGCCCAGCAGAGGCTGCCCAGGTCTGTGTCTCCCTAGTACAATGCAGTGGGAGGGAACAGCTAGCCAGCGGATTCAAACAAACTGTAACAGACAAAGGGGAAAAAAAACTGAGGCCTTCTACATACGCTTGTATGGAAGGAACAAAAAGTATGGGAAAAGGGAGCAACAAGAAAGGGTCCTCAGTCCCCAATCCTGAGAACACTGATGCATGAAAGGTAAATGCAAAAGAGAATGAAGATAGAAAACATGCAATATCAAACACGGCACCTATAGAAATAAAAAGGTATCTCCAGAGCCTCATAGATGAGTTCAAAAATGAAGTATTTAATGAAATAAAGCAAGAAATAAGTTAAATAGTTAGAGAAATCCTAAGTCCCCCCCCAAGAAAAAACAGATGGTGGAATGGAAGAACAGAAAAAAAGGGGAGAACTATTTGATGGAGAAAATAGAGAAAACATAGAATACGTGAAGTAGGTTCAAAGAGATTACCAGGAAACTAAAAACTCTATTGAAAGCTGGCATAACAGCTTGAAAGAAACTACAGATAGATTATCAGAACTGGAGGACAGATTTGTAAGGTGGGAGCATAAAATGAAAAACTTCTTAAAAATAACTAGAAAACAAACAGCAATAATACAAAGACTAGAAGATGATAAGAGGATCAATAACTTAAGAATTAAGAACATAAAAGAAGAATTAGGGACTCAAACAAATGAACTACAAAAGCTATTCACAGAAATAATCCAGGAGAATTTCCCTAAGTTAGCAAAAGGTAAAGATACTCAGATATAGGAGGCGTACAGGACCCCAGCCACCTACACCCCAAACAGAGCAACACCCAGGCATATAATAATCAAAATTCCAGAAATCCAATATAAGAACAGAATATTTAAAGATATCAAAGACAAGAAACAGATCACTTACAAGGGAACACCCATCAGAATTACAGAAGACTTCTCGGCACAAACCATCAAATCATGAAGAACGTGGAGGGAAATAGTTCAAGCTTTGAAAGATAATAACTTCAAGCCAAGATTGATATATCCTGCACAAATGTCCCTAGAAATTGATGGAAAAACAAAGTGCTTCCAAGATAAAGAGGAACTAGGGGAATTTGCAACCACCAATTCAACTCTACAGAGATTACTGCAGTATATTCTAAAAATGAAAAATACCAAGATTCCAGGAACACTGGCAGAGCGGCCACAATAAATGGAGCAGAAAGCAAAATGAAGAGGACAAACTGACAACTAATGACAGAAAAAGAGCTCAACAGAAATGAGGCAGAAAAGGTTGGATGTTAGGAACAGCCATTTTGGAGAAAACAAGACATCATAATAGGTAGTGCTGATTCAATATCCTCTTGTTTTGAAGTCCCATCAAGCTTTTTGTTCTTCTGTCTCCATCAGTTTTAATGTGTTGTATCTTATTGGATTTTATTATATATGATAATATAAACAAAAACTTTTATACACAAGGAGATTATACAGAAACCATTGTTCATATTCTATTAGTTGATTCTAAATACCCTGTAATACTGTCATTCTCTTGAACAGCTTTACATTGTCTTGATACGTTTGATGCTACAGTATACGAAGTTATGCAAAGATTTTAAGGAAAGAGACACTACGGTAACTACTTTGATGTCAAGATTATCTTGTGGTGAAACACTATTTTGCTTAAATGGCTATGTTTTGACCTGTGCTGTTTTGTTGTTATGCCCTCTTTTTTATCTCAATCTCTTTTTTTATTATCTACTTTTTCATTTTTATCTTTTTAATTAAGGATAAAATAAATAAAAATAGCAGGATATATTATAGTAACCCACTTTGATTTCCTATTAACTTGATTTGAAACTCTGTATTGCTCTCACCATCTTGTTTTGACTGATTTTTCTCTATTCTGTTATGCTTGATAGTACCAAGTTTCAAAGTATAGGCAACAACTATGAAGACAATAAGATTCATTGTGATGCCCATTCTGGTTGACAATTATCTTCTTTTGAAGTCCTCTAATGTCTCCAATGTTTTGGTTTTATTGGTCTTATTCTTTACAGTTTTGTTCAATTTTATTATAACTGATGATTTAGGCAATTCTTCTTAAGATAGCAAGAAGCAGTATGGCAACCATTGTTGATCACCTTATATTTTGTTTTTACTTTATGTATTATGTCCATCTTTTTTATTTGAATGACTCTGTCCTGGTAGGTCACATTTGGTTTTACTTTCTTCAAAAAAAAGTAATAAGAACTGTGGGAGTAATAAAACCCAAAATGTATAATTGTCATTGTACAAAAGAAAGGAAAAGAAAGTTCGCTAAAAGATAAATAACTGCATATATATGTGTATAAGATAGATAACCATATTACTGAGATTGTTGGATCATTGAACAAAACTGTTTGCAGTCTCACTGTTTGAAAGTCCCCTCTATATGCTTTAATTTTGTAACTTCAACAACTATTTCTAAGGTGACAATATGTAATTAACTAGTGATTTCCTACTGTTTATTTTTTCTGGCAGTCTGTATAACTTGTACCCTTTTTCTGTTTTTTTTTTCTTTTTTCTCCTTAAATAAAATTTAAAAAAAAAATAGTCTGTTGGCTATTTCAGAACCCTCCATGATTCCAATACATTTTCCATGGATACTTAGCCTAGGTACAGTTTAAGGGTCAGAAAGAATCATTTCTCCATGCTCCCCACTTTTTGGTCTTGCCACTTTTGCTGTTTTCCACTGCCATGAACCATTGCCCTCTACCATGCCAAATGAATTGACCATTTCCCAGTGGTTGGCTGGGAAATGGTCAATTCATTAGAGAGAAACAGCTGGAAGCAACCCTTCCTCTCCTGGTGAGTGGCTGTGAGCATGGCAGGCTGTGGTGGTCCAGGACAGGAGCCACTGGATTTTACTGGGACCCATGCCATTGTAGGACCTGGAGTGCTGAGTAACCAAGCAACCCCTCCCCGCTGGTGAGCAGCTGTGAGGACTGAGAATCAAACATCACACATTCCCCACCATCCCCTGTTAGTAAGTGGGAGCCAGTGCTCTGGACATCCCTTGAGAGGCTAACCATAGGCAATGTAGCAAATAGGGGGGATTTCCTTCTACCTTCTCTTTGAAGGCAAATACTTTTACCCCTGTTTTGGTTTGTTCTAATTAATGGTGTTTTTTAGCCTGTTTTGTTTTGTTGAGCTTCAATATACATGGAAGTATGGATAGCTATTTTGAAGAGAATGAGAGACTCTACGACAGCCATTAGTGACTTCCCTATTGTCTGGTTTTGAAGACCCAAAACACCTTCCTCATTCTGTTCAGATCAGTTTCATACTATGTTGTTTTGTATGAATTCTCTGTATGTGAAGACATGGGCAACTATTTGGAAGAAAACAAGAGACAATATGATAAATAGTGAAGATCTCAGGTTGTCTAGCTTCAAAATTTATGTTTCTTATATTCTATTTTGTTCTGTTTTGTTCTGTTTAATTTTACCCCCTTTAAAATAAAAATAAACAAACACATAACATCAAAAAGAACGAAATTTGGCATGTAAATAATCCATGGATGTACACAGGGAAAACTAAAACATTGCTGAATGAAATTAATGAAAATGCCCATAAAGATTTTAGGAGTTAAAATGAAGAAATTAAAGAAGAATGCATCCATGAAAGAATTTTTTATTGCTCATAGAATGGGATAAAGTATTCCTTGTGTTCCATATCCCAAAATGATCTGCACAGTTAATACAACTCCCATCAACATTCAAGCACTATTTTTTACAGAAACAGAAGCATGATTTCTAAACTTCTTATGGAATGTCAGAGGACTCCTGTGTTGGTTACTTTTCTCTTATTGTTGAGACAAAATAGCCAGTTCCCGAAAAGCAGGAAGGAAAGGCTTATTTACATCACAATTTGTGGAAGTTTCAGTGCACACTTGGCTGGCTCCAAGGCAAAGTGGCATGGTAGAGGGCAATGGTTCATGGCAGTGGAAAACAGCAAAAGTGGCAAGACCAAAAAGTGGGGAGCATGGATAAATGATTCTTTCTGACCCTTAAACTGTACCTAGGCTAAGTATCCATGGAAAATGTATTGGAATCATGGAGGGTTACTTCTTTTTTTTTAAAACCAGATGAGAAAGAAGTCCTCTGCTTGTAGCCTAGGAAACAGGCCTTCAGCCCCATCTCTTTAACAGTTAATTCCAATCTACCAACTCCAGTGCAACTCACAGCAAGAACAAAGACACTAAAACATATTTATACTGAAGGGCACCTAAGAAAGAGATCCTGAGTCCAGGCCAAAAGAGGGTTCAGGGAACAAAGGCGATGATCAAGGGCCTAATATGAATTTTACTAATTCGTGAAGGGAGTGGCTAAGGATGAGTGACTGTGAGAACGGTGGGCATTGTGTTAGTACTATGAGCTGAGCTAGCCGGGAGGCCAGAAAGCACCTCTGCAGTATTCAGAGAAAAGCCTATGAAGAAAGACCAGTCTTCATAACACAATTGAGGTACCAATCAATGTTTAGGAGGCTGCTGTTTAATTTTATGATATGTAAACTTTCATGTCCTGGAAAATCATAGCCTCTTATATCAAGGCTCAATCCAGTTGACAGTCCTCCAGTGTTGGCTCTGACATTCTGCTAGGCTCAACCATAGAGAGAGACACTGAGATGGGGAAGCAGTTGACTGTCCCTTGGCTTCTAACATTACACACAGTACCTTACAGCCAATTGAAGGTAAAAGGAAATAGCTTAGCCAGCTCTGGACACATTGGCACATGAAGAAAGGGTCACATTTATCCAAATGGAGAAAATTGTTCTGTATTCAAAGAGAGCCATCAAAGGGGTCATCCAGGTATTTAAGTGAGGAATAGTCCACCTCCACATCAGTGGTCTCACAAGATTTTAGTAGAGCTGAAAACTCTTTATTCATAGTACCATATTACTCATTGTGTTACAGTAGTGATTATCATTCAGCAGAGAAAAAAGTTGTGTACTGGGTATGACCCACACCTACAATCCTAGCATTTTGGGACAGTGTCTCAAACTAAGAGATGAAAAATTACTGGAGATATAGAAGCATGTGAAGTCTGTGAGATCAACTCCTAGTAGAAACTAAATGACAGGACTGGAGGTTTAGCTCAGTGGTATAAAAGTGTCTGCCTTTCAAGTGCAAGGTCATGAGTTCAATCCCTTGTGTCGCCCCATCAACAGAAAAAAAATGAAATGAGAAGATGGGAGAGGAAGAGGGAAATGTGTGGGAGGAGGGAAAGAAGCAATAGGAGAAGAAGCAATAGGCAAAGGAGCAGGGATAGGGAAAAAGGCAAAGAACCATAAGCATCTGTAGCTTAGGAGAATAGACTAGCATTCATCTGAGAGGTGAGTAAGTATAGTATCTAGGTTTGTATATGTCTATTCTAGGACTTCATCCAGCAAAGGAATCTTCTAACAATGCTCTTCCCACACTATATGCTTCACAGAATACAATCCATGATTGCATATGGTCAAGTGATTTTCAGGAAATTTGGCAAAACCATTCTATTGGGAATAAGATATCCACATGCACAGGTATGAAGTGTGAACCTTAGAAAGTAGCATACTCAAAATGGGTCAAAGCCCTGACTATACAAATTCAAATTAAAAAACTCTTACAAAAAATATGGGATAAAGTCTACATTAGGATTAGCTATATTGTGCTGACTACGACATCAACAGCACAAGGCAAGAAAGAAAATTGGATTTCATGAGTATTAAAACCCATTGTGCCTCCATCATCACCATGGTCTTATAGCCACATCATCCTGTGTGTGCTCGATCTCATCTGAAATCACTATCAACAGAGGAAACGGGCTGTATGTATGTATACAGATGCCCCCCAAAGTCGCATGTGGCATTGAGGAACAGAGTTTAGACACCTGGCTGAATCTTTAGTGATTGGTTCACTGTCTAGTGCTTAGGTTAGGGGTATGACAGCTATACCTGCTCTAGGGTGGTGGCTCCCATAACATAAGGGAGGAAAACAAGCTTGACCCCCTGTCATGGTTTATGTCTGTGTCCCCCAGCCCTCAAGAGTTTGAATTGTGCATTTGTTATTTGTTCATTGTCTAGTGCTTGGGTTGATTATGTCAGTGCTCCACCCACATAGGGGTGGAGCCAGGATGTGATGTAATGGCAGGAAGAAGGTGTGTCTTTCTCTTTGCTAGCTCCTGTTTGCTGTTTGTGGCCACCATAAACTGCAGCCCAGCCATGCCCACCTGTCTTGGAGCCAACTGAGTATGGACCGAAACCTCCAAAAGCTGTAAGAAATAAACCTTTCCTTTCCCCAGTTTGGACTTCAGGTATTTTGTCTCAGCAATGAGCATAAAGTGACTAAGACAGAAATTTGGTACCGAGGAGTGGGGTCATTTGCTGTGACTATACCTGACCATGTTTTTCGAGAGGCTTTGGAAATGGCTTGTGGGCGGAGTTTGGAAAGGTGTGGACATGTCGCCTGGATGCATAGAGCTGGAGCAGCTTAGGCTCTTCTGTAGAGGAGATTCTGGTCAGAGCTCAGGAGACCAGAAGGCTGATGATAGAAAGCCTCATGGTAAAGACCAGGCTTGGAAGGTTTCTGCTGGAAAGGACTGCATTGGTTGTTGGACTCCACATGATGTGTGTTATGGCTTGGCAGAAAGTTTGTCTGCATTTTGCTCCTGCCCAGAGACTTTGCCTGAGACTGAGACAAAGGGCAATGGACTGATTAATCTTGAAAAAGAAATTAAAAAGCAATCAAACATTGAGGCTGTGGCATGGCTATTGTTGGGGGCTTTTAGCCAGCTTTATGTTTCAAATCAGGAGCAAAGAGCCCAGCAGGATAATTTCCAATATTGTGAGTTTGGCCCGAAGGAAGATTCCAGGAAGGGTGTGGATTGTAAAGACAGAGTTGAGATTTTGATTCCTGAGGAGAAACAGAGAGATAAGAAAGATGGCCCCAGGGCATCCCAGGAAACAGGTCCCCACCCTGTGCAGCCTCATAGCAAAGATAAAAAATTTTGCTTAGAGGAAAATGCTGCAGAGTGCCATGCTCCAGAATGGTGACAGAGGCCACGTGAGGTTCCAGAATGGCAGCAACACAGAGAAGCTTTTCATCACAATCACGTAAACAGAGCCCTGCAATCCAGGCAACTAACCCCTACAGCCAAGAGAGAGAAAAGCCTGGCCACTGCTTCAGCTAGCAGCAAACCTTGGCGGCATCCATAAGGTGCTGATTTTAGGTACAAGGAAAATGCACAAATTCTGAGGGTAAGAAGGCTTCCAGCTTGATTGCAAAGGGCCTGGGAGGCCAAGCAGTGTGCCCCTGAGAGGGCAATTTGTGAAGACATAAAGGTTAAGCCAAAGGTGCAGTGGATACCCCAGAAGTTTGGAAAAGCCAGGAATGTGGATGATCTAAGGGAAGCTGCAAAAAGTGAGCAGAGAAGATTTAAGAGAAAAGCTGTGGAAGTTGAAATTGCCAGAGGTGCCCTGAGGGTGGAATCACCCAAGCCTTTTGGAGCTTGCAAGGAGATTGCTTCAGATGCTGAGTGTGGAACTCTAGGACTTAATGTTTGCCCTGCTGGATATTGGACTTGCTTTGTTTCCACTACTTTATATTCCCCTGTTTGTAAACGTTGTAATGGTGGTGTTTATCTTGTGCCTTTGCATTTCAGAAATGTTTAACCTTGTTTCATTTGTACAGGGGTTACAGTTAAGAGCTTGCCATAGATCTTGGAGGAGACTTTGGACTTGGACTCTTCAGCAATGCTGAAGCTGTTAGGATTTTGGCAACTCTTGGAGGTGGACTAAATGTCTTTTATATAAAGGATGTACATGAGTCCTGGGGGCCAGGGGTGGAATGTCATCCTTTATGTCTGTGTCCCCCAGCCCTCAAGAGTTTCAATTGTGCATTTGTTATTTGTTCATTGTCTAGTGCTTGGGTTGATTATGTCAGTGCTCCACCCACATAGGGGTGGAGCCAGGATGTGATGTGATGGCAGGAAAAAGGTGTGTCTTTCTCTTTGCTAGTTCCTGTTTGCTGTTTGTGGCCACCATAAACTGCAGCCCAGCCATGCCCGCCTGTCTTGGAGCCAACTGAGTATGGACCGAAACCTCCAAAAGCTGTAAGAAATAAGCCTTTCCTTTCCCCAGTTTGGACTTCAGGTATTTTGTCTCAGCAATGAGCATAAAGTGACTAAGACACCCCCCCTTGTTGTTGCTGTCTTATGCCACCATGACCTTGTTGCACATCTGCAATGCCACCCTGACTTGAAGCCAGCTCATTATGGACTAAAACCTCCAGAAACAGTGAGGTAAAGAAGCTTTTCCTCCTTTAATATCAGGTATCATGTATTTTGTATCAGCAGTGAGAAAAAAAACCTAAGTGATACTAGAGTTGACACCATACAAGTTGGTTCACTGCTATAAGAATACCTGACCCTGTGGTTCAGGAGATTTGGGTGATGGCTTGTGGAAAGAAATTGGAAAGTTTCAGAGATCCTGGCTGAAAAAGAGCTGGAATGCCTTAAGCTGTTCTGTATGGGAAATTCTGGGAAAAGTCCCAAAGACCAGAAGGATGATAGAAATCATATTAGTAACAACCAGGCTCAGAACGTTTCTGCTGGAAAGGACTGCATTGGTTTTTTGATTTAGGACCATGTGTGTTATGGCTTGGGAAAAAGTTTGTCTGCATTTTGCTGATGTATAGAGACTTTCCCTGAAACTGAGACTAAGGGCACAGGACTAATTAATGTGGCAGAAGAAATTTCAAGGGAGTCTAATATTGAGGTGGTAGCATGGCTACATTGGGGGCTTTTAGCCAGATTTATGTTGAACATGAACAACAAACAGTCTAGAGACATGATTCAAAATGCTGAGTTTGGTCCCTAAGAAAGCTTCACTAAAACTGTGAACTGCAAAGCTACAGTAGAGATTTTGAATGCTGAGAAGCAACAGGAGAATAAAACAGATGGCCTGAGGGCATCAAAGGAAGCAGCCAGTTTCCAAACTTTGCAGCCTCGAAACTGCAAAAGAGAAAGACTTTGTTTTCAGAGGAAAAGCATGGTACAGTTATCTAGAGAATTTATCCCTCAGAATTGGATTCAGAGTGTTCAGCTATCTAGGCACTCAAATCCTACAGCCAAGAGTGAAGGAAGCCTGACTACTGCTCCAGATGTGCACAGATATGATGAACAAAGAAACAAGTACACAGCTTAACAGACCAAACAAACATCTTGCAAAATCAGACTGCATTCAAATATACTTTTAACCAAATTGAATTCTAATAGCATTTTACAATTTTGGAAGTTATAACAATAAATAGACTTGTCATCTTTTGTTGTACATCAATTAGCTGTGATAGCCTGCAAGAAAATTTGGAAGGAATAAAATATTTTCTATATAACAATGTATATTTTTGTATTTTATTTTGTCTAAAGAATAATAATAGTAACTTTTGTGTTACTAGTTTCTTCCGTGTAGCTTTTAACTCAGTTATCTCTATACACTCAGTCACCTCCTCAGACCTTTGACTCCTAGTTTTAGTTACCATGTCCCAGGCATTCTGGGTCCATTCCTTTAATTGGTCTCAGGTGGGATCTAGCTCCATTGTCTATTAGTTGTGCTGGTCTGTCAGGCATCACTGTCATATGACTAAGCATCTCTTTCTTGAGAGGTGGAATCAACTATTTCTCTAAGTCTGGGTCCATCATATAACCACACAGAATGCTCTGGTACCAAGGCAGACCATTCAACACTTTCTGGAAAATCACAAATATAGGGCTGACCCCAGAATAACATTGAGCTGTGTGTCTTCCTCTGTCCAGTATGAACATCTTTCCAAAGAACCCTTCCTAGGTTTTTTGTTATCCCTGATTTAACTGTCTTTCTGCCATTGTCTTTTCATCCTTTGTAGGATTTAAAAAGCTAATAATACACCCTACTAAATGAAGCCTACTAGGAGGTGTAAATTGTATAAGAAATTCACTCATTTGTTTTTGTAATTGAATTTTGAGCATATGGTGAGCATGTTTAACAATTTTTGGTATGTTGGACAGCATGTGACTGTTGAGAGCCATTTAAGCTGCAAATTGACTATTCGTGTAAGGCTGGGCATGGCCATCACAAGAACAAAAAGCACCCAGGGCAATCCATGTAATGAAGCTGCTTCATCCCAGAGAACACCTAGCCTCAAGACCTTCTGAACAGTGACTTCTGGGTCAACAAAGTGTCACATAACATGAAGATGCTAAAAGTATAAATGCCCCTAAGTGAAGGGGCAGTTTCTTTCCTCCCATCATGAGAGTAAGGGCCCCAGCTGACCCCAGCTTTGTCTTTATTTTCTCATGGTGCTTCACCCCAAGAATCTCAAGCACTCTGCAGATCACAGAATGTGAGGAAGTAAAAGTGACAGTAGCTAGCAATCTGTCTATTGTAGCGTTTCCCTCAGTGAGAAGCCTTCACAATTGGGAATGAGAATGTAAATGACCAATTAAACAGGAAACATGGGTGTGACTGTTTGACAAACTGGAAAGTGTGAGATACATGAAAAAGATCTTCCTGGTTGGTATAAATGGTGGCAGTTTTAATGTGGCACATCACACTGCAAACCTAAGTACTATTTGAAAAAGGGTTAATTAGAGTGGATGAAAGATCCTCTGAGGCCCATATAACAGCTTACAATTTTGTATTTTGTGCAGAAGAAAAACTCACATTTTGTATTTAGGAGCCTGGAGCTCCTGGTCTTTGCTCCTTTCTCCAGTTGACGCTCCTACCTCACACCCAGGGATGTGGGTGAGCTCCCCTGCTAGCACTGTCTCATCTTGAGGAGACAACTGTTTTCCCTTGGAATCACATTTTGGCACCAACACTTGGTGGTAAGTGGAATGGTTTAGTGCCTGCCTCAGTGCCTGTTCTGGGCTCCATCTCCAAATCAAACCAATGAATGAAAGAAAGCAATATAAGTCTTCAAAGCAATATAATAGGAAATCATGATTACAATATCCCATTATATTCAATATAGCTGCCCCTATGATCTGATGGCATAAAATCTAACAAAACAAGATGGAACAAAGCCAAACCTAACATAATTGTGTAAACAATGCAAAAGTTCAAGATAAGACAATAAGAAATTGACAGAAGTTGCCACCTTTCCCTCCCAGGTGTTTCCTCCCCTTTGCTCTTACATTAACTATTTTGCTTTTGTATCCCATTAACTCCTTCTGTTTCTTATGCTAGGGTTCACACATATGAGTTCAAACTGTTTTGGCCATGAATGTGATCTCCAGTTGCGTCCGCTGACCTACAGGAGCTTTGAGATTATTCTATTTTATGGCTGGGTAGTTTCAACTGTATGAAAATACCATATCTTTCTTATCCATTCTGTGGTTGATGGGCAAGTTATCTTGCATTTTTTGGGGGGGTCTCCATTCACATGGAACAATTGTTTTCTCTGCTTTTATTTTCAGTCTGAGTTTCTGTTCCAGTTAAATGTGTTTCTTGAATACACTATATCGATGGATCTGGTTTCTTGATCCATTCTTGCTATGGTTTTTTTTTTTTTGATTGCTGATCTGAGGCCATCTACCTTAATGACTACAACTGGCATACATTGGTTTGTCTCTGCCCTGCTATCCTCCTGTAGTTGACTCTCCACTTTTCCCTTTCTTTCAATTGCCTGCCTTGTTTGGCGATCTTCCTCTGCTGCTGTTCCTGGAACCATGCTCAGCTTTATTTCTCTCTAGAATAATCCTTCAGCACTCTCTCTAGCGTTGGTTTGGTAGTCATGAATTCCTTCAGTTGTTCTTTATCATGGAATTATCTTATTTTTCCATCAATTTTGAAAGATTTTGGTGGCTAGATCAGTCTGGGTTGGAAATTGTTTTCTTTCAGGATTTGAAACACTTCACTCCAAACTCCTCTTGACTTGATGGTTTGTGTTGACTATTCTGCTGTGATCCTGATTGGTTTTCCTTTATAGGTGATCTGTCTCTTTTCTCTAACAGCTTTTAATATTTGTTCTTGTGCTGAATTTCTGGGACCTTGGTTATTAAATGTCTGGGTGTAGATTTACTTTGGTTATGGCTAGTTGGAGTCCTGTATGCCTCATTTACCTGCATAACAGATCCATTTCCCGGGGAAAACTTTCTTCACTTACTTTTGTAAATATCCTTTTAATTTCATTTGTGTTGACCTCTGCTTCTTCATTGATACCTATCACTATTAAATTATGCTTCTTTGCATCCTCTTGCAGCCATTGAGTTGTTATTTCCTGATTCCATGTTGTTTTTAAGAGATCTTTCCTTTCAAAATCACTAGCTGCCCATTCTGTCTTAAAGGTTTGAAAGTTTATCTTCAATGTCTTTCAAGCAGTTTTGCCAGCTTTTGATTGAATTTTGCATCTCTCTGCATCTCTCTTTGAATCTTTGAATCTGTTCCATGCATTATAAGTCCTTTCTATATTCATTCAAGGTTTCCATCATTTACCTATGCTCCTCTTTATTGTCTATGTCTTCTTTAGACCTGCTGAACAATTCTTTCAGTATGTTTGTGATTCCTTCTTTTACCTGACACATTCTTTCTGATTTAACTGCTTTTACAATCTCATGAACTTGTTTCCTTTCTTAGTTGTTCTCCTCTCAGAGATTTCAGGTGTGTGACTTCCATTTATTCCATGAATGCATCTCCCAGACTTACTGTGTGTGGGCTAGAGGTCTGAGCTTGCCCTTTGCTTCTTCACCTTGAGATTCTTCTGGGTTCCTCCCTACAAGCTGATTGTGGGTCCCAGGCACTTTCCACATTGGTTGCCCCTGGGAAGTGTAGGGGGATGGGACAGGCACCCGGGTTCCTCTAATTCCAGATTTACAGAGAGGTAGCAGGGTGTGGAATGGGCTTCTCCAGAACTATGCATCTACACTGAGGCTTTGCGGATTATAGAGGGTGTATGTAGGTGGGGCTGCTTCTCTCAGCCTGAGTGTCTACACTGGTCCTCCCACGATGGTGGCAGACACATAGGAGTGTGTTTGTCTGATTCTGCTAGTGGGTGATGGCTGCCTGAGGGAAACAAGGACCTCAAATGGTGGCCATGGATGCACAGGGCTTACCTGGCTGTGGGTCTGTGCTCTTGCTGGCTGCCTGTAGGAAGGAGCCTTCTGGTGGCAGCTCCCTAAATGTGAAGGTCGATTTTCTGGTTCTCTCTGCCCACATGCGTGCCTAAAGATCGTGATCTTTTGGTGGTGGCACACAGCAGGCAGAGGTGTATCTGTGTGTCTCCTTCAGCCTGCACTGGGTGTGTGGAGGAAAAGACCTTCCAGTGGTGGTGCAGAGGCATATCTTCTGACTCTCTCTGCTCATACTGGGCACATGGATGAAAGGGCCTCCAGTATCAGTGCCTGGCAGGTAGAGGTGGTTCTTCTTCTGGTTCTCTTTATCTGCCCTGGGCGGGCAAAGCAAACGGCTTTCCGGTGGTGGCACCCAGCAGGAAGAGGCCTCTCTCAGAATTTATTATCTTGTGAAGAAGGGGATGGCTTGAGGATGAGTGACAGTGTTAGACCCCCCCCCACTCTAAGAGACAGCACAATCATCATGGCAGTGGGTCAAAGCTGTGCTCCATAATGGACAACTCCTTCTTCCCAGGAGCCCCTATGGCTTTACTCTCCCAAAAGTATGCAAAATCTGAGGCATGTAAAAGTTTACCCAACCCCCTGTACTCCTACAAATAACTCGGCTCATATCAGTCCCCAGAGCCCTTTCCTCATCAGAGCCTGAATCAGGCAGAACCTTTGTCTGCAAGCCTTCTTTCTCGTGACTCCCTCTGTGCCCCTTGAAGTCTTTTCTTATCTAGTTGCCTCTTCTCTTTACTATTCTGCAGTACTCTACATTGAGTACAAATCACTCAATCAGTTGGTGCTGTGACTCCAGGGTTCAGCTGTGGCTCCTGGGGAGTCTGTCCCCCAGTCCCAGTACCTGCTGGCCTATGGATCTTTCCTCTCTGCTCCTCCTTCTCTCTCTCTCTGTTTCCCCCTCCCCTCTTTTTGGAACTAGGAACTACTCACCCTTGACATTCCTAGCCAACATCCAACACTGGCTTCAGACTCGTCAGGTCCTAGGTGAGCCTCCCCTCTACTCTACTTTTGGGGTGCCTGTCCTTAAATTGTGACCACATCACAACATCCCTCCCACTCTACTCTACTCCTTCTGGACCTCTACATCCTTCGGGATTTCCCCTTTGTCTTCTCTGGTCATGACTTTTGAATTCATTGTTGGGACTACTCTACTCCCTATGGGACTCCTGGTTGTGCCTCACTGGAGGAGGATGATTCTCCACTGATTCATGACACTTCCAACCCATGGTTCACTTTTCTAATTCAAAAACATGGGTAACAATCAGTCATTACCGGGCTGGGATGCACTTAGATACACTTGGGCTAAAACAAACTCTCAGGCCAAAGAGGCTAACATTAAGAGGTTTACATAACTTTTACTACTTAAACGGCAAATAGGGGTAACAACCTTATGTCCAAATGTTCTCACAGCTGTGGGCACATCCTGACCTAACCCACACCTACAAGGTCTCCCAAATTCTTTGGCTCACTTCACAGGTCCTCCTCCTTTATCAGCTCACAGCCATGACTCTGCCTTCTTGTTTCTCAGACCTCATACATGAAATATCTCCACCCCTCTATCTCCATAACACAGTGGAGTCCCCCCACTTCTGCTTCCTCCTCGCCTCATTTCAAAGTCACTCTCACAGGACTACACCACTATGAGCTCCTCCTCTGTTTACGCAACCCTGCCTCCTCCTCTCTGTGTCCTGCCCATCATGCTTTATCCTACGGTCCTCCTAAACTCTCATTTTATTTCCCAAGCCGCAAACATTCAGACTAAATTTAAACCGTCTGACCTTGGTCCTTAGTCCCCCCAAGGAGACCTCTTACATATGGCTTTCTATGACTTCAACAATACACACAAGCACCAAAATAGGATGACCTTAAAAAGGGTACATTCCAGGATGACCATAGAAAGCTTGCATTCCAAGTCAAAATTATAAGGCCAATTTATGGCCACACCATCTGCAGCTGCAGTGAGCAGCACCTCGGGCTTGAGAAAAAACACAGACTGGAAGAAAACACATCTAAAAACCAGAGCCCAATGCCCCACCATGCGTCAAGTGCAGTAGAAAATAACCCTGGACACGATCCCACCATGACCCACAGCCACGACTAGGAACCAGTCCCATCTGCAACCAAGAAGGCCACTGGATGGGCGACTGCCTGCCCACCAGAGAGCGGGTAAGTCATCACCTTCCCTGCCCTCACATAATGGGACAGTGCCACCTGGGACACATCACCAGCTCATCAGCTCTGCATCACCACTAAAGAGGATTGATGGGGCTCAGGTCCACAGCCTCACCGAGGTGTCTCTCTCAGAGCCCTGAGTCTCAATGGACATCTCAGGTAAAACCTTCTCTTTCCTTGCTGACATGTAAGCCACCCATAATATTCTTCCTGAGTATTAAGGGTGATGTTGCTGGTCTGCAGTCTCTGTTGTAGGAGTTACCAGCCAACGTACATGACCTCTGCAGACAAAACCCACCCCAGCAGATTCCAACCATTTCTTTACACATAGCAGTCTTATTATCCTAACCTGTCCTTTACCTCTTCTTGATAAAAATTCTACTCCAATCTCAATTTCTCTTATACACTCTCCCTCTCCCCACTGCTCTCATATTCCAATCCCACCATCATACACCACTGACTCAGCCCCTTCCCTCCTCCCTCATAGACCCTAGAGCCTGAGACACCTCCCATCCCACTGATGCCACCCACACTACTCCGCTGCTAATTCACCTCAAAGACCCCTCAGTCTTCCCTTCTGTTCCCCAATACCCAACATCAACAGGGACTCAGACCTATTATCTGCCACTTGCTAGCTAATGGGTTTCTAAAAGTCCCTCACTCACCTTATGACACCCCTATTCTCCCTGTCCTCAAATCCAATAGCTCCTATTATGTTATCCAAGATCCCAGAGCTGTTATCAGTATAACCTCAATTGACCTGGTGGTGCCAAACCCTTACACTGTGTGTCTCATATTCCTCCATGTACCTCTCACTTTCCTGAATTAAATTTAAAAATACACTTTCCACTATTCCCTGACATCCACAATGTTATTATCCAAAGGCTTATAGTTATCACTCTGTTCATATTAATAATCTTACTGTTTACATTCCTCAATTGTCTCAGTCAACATGTTAGGCTTCCTCCTGCACCTCGGTCTGTTCCTTCACGTTACCATACAACGCCAGACACCCCAAAATACCCAATTCTACCTGACAAACCATGGAGGAGCAGCGGGTCCATCCCACACAACTATTGCTCAAGCCAATTAGATTTTAGGACCTCTAATATTTGATTTCCCTTAAGAGTGTGCTCACTATTAAAGGTTACCATAATGAACAACCTATGCTCCTCAATTATGCCTGTGCCCTAAAAATCCAAACTATGCACCATGTTTTGACCATTCCAGTTTTTATTATCCCCATTGGTGATATGAGTCCAGAAGATATAATAATCTTCAATTTTTCACAGATATGACAAATACGTCTATATAAACAAAACTACCACATGTATATTCTACACAGAGGTCTTACATGTTCACATAAAAAATCCAAAAACATTTCCACTACTTCTTCGCAGTCAAACATGTATTTTCACTCTATGTCCCGTCTGCCCCTAAACCTACGTTTACAGCTCTTCATAAACACCGCTCCCCAATACATGGGTCCTCACTTCACAGCTCTTAACACTGTCCCCACTCTTAAGAGACACACAGCTCACAGCCCCTTCCAAACCTCAACATTTAAACAACACTTTTCAGCTTTTACATGCTTTAAGTATCTCAGACCCTAACTGCTGGGTATATCTACCGTATCAATGAAATCCCCATGTAGCATCTCAGATAAAACTAAACCAATCTCTGTTCCAACAAAAACCTCCAAGTAAAATTGTGGGGCCCCTTACCCATCACAACTATGGCCTGTAGACAACCTTGACAATTCACAAAATGTTCTTTAGGTAAAAACCCAACTTCCCATAAAACATACATAATACTGTCACAAAAATGCCAATCAACCTGTCCCTCAACAGGATCATTTTTGCCTGTGGAGAAAGGGCCTACACATGTCTTCCATCCCTATGGCAGGGATCATGTACAGTGGCTGTGATAACACCACAGGTCACTTTACACACTCATTCACAAATCCTACACCAACATCTACAAGGCCCACCTCATCACACTATCACACTTAGAGTGGCCATAGTACCTACTGTGGGTGGACAAGTATATTTTCTGCCAGCGGTCAGGGAACAAAGAGATTAAAAACCAGTCTCACATGACTTAAAAAGAATGATAAAATCAGTCTCCCAAAACGTTAATTCACCCTAAATCAAATAAACTCACTGACACGGCAGTTCTCCAACAAGGAAGGGCACTCGATATTCTCACAGCAGAGAAAGGGGTACATTATGCCGTGCTGGGAGAAGAATGCTATTTTTTAACCAATTGGATTTAGTAAAAGACCAGGTACAAGACTCAAATGATTGACAACTGATACAAGCAGACACTGCTTTTCAAAATCTACCGCCTGGTCATCATGGTGAGGCTTCCTAGACACAGGGGCCCCCATCTTAGTGCCCACTATGAGTTTTACTAAAATAATTTTTTGCTTTTTGTCCCCTGTGCCTTCAGGCTCCTCTGATGGTTTATCCAAGCCAGAATACAGGTGTTCACTACCAAAGAAATACTACTACTGGGTAACATCTCTATCTTATAGACTCAGACTCATTCTCATTCTGTTCTACCCTAGGCCCCAGGAACACTCCCTCTCTCAGGAAGCAGCCAGAGAGACTCCATAGCACCCCCTAACACCAAAGAGATGGGACTGTTAGACACTGCCCCCATGCCACTTTCTGAGAGACAGCACAATCATCATGGTTCAAAGCTGTGCCCCAATAATGCACACCTCCTTCTTCCCAGAAGCCCCTACAGCTTCCCCCTCCCAAAATTCTGCCAAAGCTCAGGCACCTAAAGGTTTACCCAACTCCTTGCACTCTCACAAAATAAATCAGCTCACATCAGTACCCAGGCCCCTTCCCTCATCAGAGCCTGTATCAGGCAGAACTTTGGTCTGCAGAGAGCTGCCACAGCCTTCTCTGTGGTGACTCCCTCTGTGCACCCCGATTAAACTCTTTTCCCAATCACTGTAGCACTTTTGCCTAGCAACTGACTGCTTGGATTTTCTCAGAGCTGGATGTTCTCTAGACTGAAGCAGCTGGGCTCTGGCACTTTTGTTCTTGGGCCAGCCTTTCTTCGCCACCACATGTCACCAATGCCCACCTTCAGCCACACCCCACACAGAAGCAGAAAGAAATAGGATCTCTGAACAGAGGTTACAGTGCTAAGGTGGTGAGGTCAGTAGTAAAATGAAATGTACCACAATATTTATATGCATACAATGTACGAAGGATGAAGGGTAATATATCTATTGGGCCCAGGGTAAGCAATAATGATATGCCAAAACCAGTCTATATGAATGCAGTCTCTCAAATATTGCAGCTTACTGTACTGCACACTCTTCTCCTTGGTGCGTGCGGTCTGCCAATCCACAGCACCAGGACAAGATGAGGCAAAGTGAGGGGAAGCCCTGTGAGATGGCCTTAGGCTGCTCCTGACTCTCTAACTCCACCCCAGCACTGTGACACAGCAACAGCTGGCCAGACAGACAAACAAGTGACAGGTCCACAGGCAACACAGCAATAAAATGCTGGACAGGTATTCATGTTCTTAGTGAACGAGATGGAGGAAAGAGTTACGAGATGCATGGGGCTCCTCAGCGTGGCTTACACAATAAAATTCACAAATTGGGCCAGGGATACAGCTCAGCAACATAGCACATGCCTGTCAGGTGCAAGGTCATTAGTTCAATCCCTGGTACCAAAAATAAAAAAAATGGAAATGGAATGAAATTCACAAATTATGGACTTCTGAGATTTTCATGAAAGATTTTCAGACCATGCTTTCCCACTCTTAACTGAACCAAGTTAGGAGGTTCACCTGGGATTAGGGGGAAATCCTACTAATTCACACAATGGAAAGTTACCCTGCCATAAAGGAAAGAGGTGCCACCTGCCACAACATGAAAGAAAACCGAGTATGTTACCTCAAGTGAAATAAGCCACGCAAAAAGGATAAATAGCGTATGACTTTGATGACTTCCCATATTGGTCCAATTCAGAGAAAGGGATAATACGATGGTGACTGCCAGAGGGTGGGGGAGAAAGAATGCAGTCTATTTTCTAATGGGTTAGGGCTTCAGTGTTACCTGATGAAAAGCACCTTGGATGCTCAATGTGCTTTTAGGACATTATAACACATTGCACAATGTATTGGAGGATGAATTAACCCAAGTGATGTGGAAGGGACTGCAAGCCTGGTCTACTACAATCACCTGCAGAGAATGGCATGAAAGCCTCATATTTCACAAAGCAGCCCTCAGCATCCAGAAAATGTCCAGGGTGGAAGTGCAAGGGCTTCTCCAAGACAGGCTCATCATTCAGCACATTATAATACATTGTGAAAGTGTAGCTCACTGTGTCTGCTGACAATATGTAGTGCTTTGAGTTTACCACAGAGCATGACCAAAACAAAGTGTGTTGGAGGAAGATGCCACAATGAAATGAAACAGGATGGATATTCATAGGGCTCTGATCATTTATTTTGCTGTAAGAGTCCAGAGGCAAACCTGTGCCTCAGTCACCATGACAGGATCATGATTGCATCCTGCACATGCCAAAGCAAATGCTTGACTCCTGTTGAGGAGCAGGGAAACCTTCGGTAAGGCTTTGGATCATTCTTCCAGTTTGGATCAGTTTGGAGATGCTCACTGTTTGTGCCAGCAGCCTGGCCTCAGTGGGGTCCTGGACTGCCTCAATATAACCCACAATGGAAGGAAATTGTGTCCGTTAGGTGAGCCATGTCTGCGCACTGTGACAATGGAGTGCACCTCGAGAAAATCCTTGGACACCGAGGTTGGACTGCATCTCCCCTGGCAAGGAGTGCTCATTATGTCATTCACCTCTGTGGCTGGGAGAACTAATCATCTGGTTGATTTTCCTCAGACAGTGCAGCTGAACCTTGTGTGTCTCCCCAACCCTGTGCCTCTCAGTGCTGCTGATTTGCATGTGTATTGTGTCACTGTAATGAAATATAACAATGAAAAGAATATTGCCATTTCTACTGTAATTTCTACTTACTCACTAAATCTGAGGATGACCCTGGGAATTACCAACATCATCCAGCACCCTGCAAAGACCCCCTTCACACTCAGTGACTTCCTGACATGCATAGAGCTCAGACTTCAACCTAGGGTATGCCAAGAACTTAGGGTGAGTCATGGGTCTCCATGGGTGACATGTGGTGAGCTATCATCTGCTAAGCATCAGAACATACATTTGTCATGGGTTGACTGCACTGATCAGGTCAACATGCATAAGGCAGGGAATCAGTGCTGCCTTTACACATGTGGATAATAGCATCACGCATGGCATTTGAATAAAGACACAGACACCAAGTGACAGTCACAAGACTGGTTTATTGTACAGTAAGTCGCTCATGGTCACTTGGCTGGGACTGCACTTCAAGGAGAGTAGCTGAAGCCCTGCAGCAGGGAGGTAAAGAAGAGGAAGAGCTCCATGTGGGCCAGGGGCTTCCTGCACCTGGGACATTGTGGGGGCCTGTGGGCAGGGCAGGGATCAGACACACTGAAGCCTGAGCTCCTTCCCAGCAAGGCCTGGAAGGGCAGCAGGCCTGGTCCACTACAATCAGCTGCAGAGAATGGCATGAAGGTCTCATGTTTCATAAAGCAGCCCTCAGTGAGCTATAAGAAATAAAACAGGGCTGTGGATGCAACACACTGCTAAGGCCCTGGGTTCAATACCCAGTGTGCAGTGCCACCACAATAGAACAAGGAAACCCTGTCTTTCACCAGTGTAGAACAGGGGTTCACTTGAAATTCAAGCAGCCAAAAGAAGAGCTGCAGAGCCGTGGACTGGGTTAAACATCTTTTACTCAGCTGCTCAGCTACAGGCCACCTGGTTAGCCACTCCTGCAGCCCTTACCACTGTACACTCCCAGCAGTCCTTGGCCGCTTAGTCTCCATTTATACCAGATTCACCCTGGTGGCCCCATGCCAGTAATAACCTTGATTATGAAAGTTGTTTAAATCAGTCAACATCGACCTTGGCTACAGAGGATGTTATTTTCACTGAGCTATTGGGAGGGGGCCTGCCCTGGAGATCCACTAACAGGAATCAGTGAACTTGGAAGTCACCTGCCCCCAGCCTCACCCAGTTTAGCCATACCTACAACCATGTCTCATGCTCCTTCTGGGGGCCATGGGGCTGATGGTCACTGCAGGCTGCGGTTTGTCAGGGCCACCATTGAGCTGGCCAGATGGATGCAACAGACGAGAGCAGTTTAAAAAATTCCTGCTCTTACTGTGCTTTCCATGGTACAGCCACTCCTCTGAATAAGCAATCGAGGTGGTGAAATTTTATGTAATCTCCACATTTCAGGAGCAGATAGGGCAGGCCGTGATGATTTGGGAGAGAGTGCTGGCCATGGACTTTGAGGGTGTCAGATAGCAGGAATGTGTTGTTTCATGGGGCTGCACTGAGCCTCGTGGCTTCTGATGACTGTATCTGTGTTTGTGGCTTGTTGGGACAGTGAGTTCCTAGAGGTAAGTTGTCCCCTGATATCACCACTTGGGTGAGGGGTCTTGAGAGGCCACTCATGGCTTAAAATACGCCTATTCAGGCAGCAATGGCCGCTTGAGTAACTGGAGACTTACTCTCTGCCCACACTTCTCCTTGGTGCTCGCTGTCAGCTGATCTCACCCCGTGACACCATGAAGGGAGCTGAGGGGAAGCACTCTGAGGTGGCATTAGGCTGCTCCTGACTTTCTAACTTCAATCCTGCCCTGTGACACAGCAATGGCTGCACAGACAACCAAGCAATTGACAGGTCTGTAGCCAACAGGGCAAGCACGTGCTGGACATGGGCATTCATATTCTTAATGAACATGGAGGAAAGAGTTATGAAATTAATTGGCCTTCTCAGTGTGGCTCACCCTTTAAAATTCACAAATTCTGCATTTTTGAACTATTCAGGAAAAATTTTCAGACTGCAGTTCCCTACTCTTGATTAAACCAAGTTAGGAGAAACCTGTGCAGGGGAGGACTACAAATTCACACAATGGAAAGTTATTCTGACTTAAAAGGAAAGATGTACGGATGTCTGCTACTCCGTGAAGCAAACTTGAGCTCGGTACCTCAAGTTTAATAAGCTAATCAGAAAAGACAAATGGTGTACAGTCACACTGTGATGACTTCCCGTAGTGGTCAAACTCACAGACACCAAAAATAGAATGGTTGTTCCCAGGTGCTAGGGAAGGAAACAATGCAATCTATTGTCTAAGCAGATTAGGGCTTCAATTTTACCTGATGAAGAGAGATGTGGAGAGTCCACTTGCTTTTTGTACATTGTAATACATATTACAACACTGAAAAGAACACTTGGAAATGGGTAAGGTGGCACTGGAAGTGTAGCTCATTGGACAAGTATCTGCTGACTATGTGCAAGGGTTTCCGTTTGACCCTCAGAATGAGAAAAAAAAAAAGCAGAAATGTGATGGAGGTAGGTGCTAAAGGTTATGTAGGTTTCATTCCAAAATGAAATGAAATAGTGTGCATGCTCATGTGACTGTGAGCATTTTGCTTCAGGAGCCTGGGGCAGGACTGTGCTTTAGTCACCATGGGAGGCTCCTGCATTGGAGCCTATATGTGCCAAAGCAAGTGCTTGACACCCAGTGGGCAGCAGGGAAACCTTCCTAAGATTTTGGCCCATATTCCTGATGAGATGATCCTGTAGGCAAAACCTCACCATTTATGCCAGCAGTGTGGTCTAAGTGGTGCCCTGGACTGCTTCAATATGACCCAGAGTGGATGGAAACTGAGTCCCTGAGGTCACCCATGTCAGTGCACTGTGCCAATGGAGTGCACCTCAAGAAAATCCCTGGACAGCAAGGCTGGACTGCATCTGCCCTAGTAAGGAATGCCCATTGTGTCAGTCACCCCTTGTGACAGCGAGAACTGAGCATTTGGGTGACTCTTCTCCAACAGCTCAGCTGAACCTTCCTGGACCCCAACCCTGTGCCTTTCATTGCTGCTGATTTGCATGTGTATTGTGTCACCTCAAAAAACCATAGTAATGAGTCCAGGAAGATTTCTGTTTCTACTGCATTTTCTAGATAATCACTGAATGTAAGGGGGATCCTGGGGACCTCCAACATCATCTAGCACCCTGCGAAGTGTTGTGTTTATTCTTGCAAAAAACACCTTCACACTCAGCCCCTACCTGACATGCATGGAGCTTAGACTGCTGTTTTTGCACACTCACCTGACTAGGCCCTTATGGGGCCTGCCTGTTGCTCTGCATCTATCATACAGGTGATTCCACACTGGAAAGGCAACTCCCCTTTCACCTGGCTTCAGGGGACTCAGACACCTCCAGCTTGGCCTCTCAAGTCCAAGTGCTGAACCCACCATGATCCCGAGAGCTCTCTCGGATAACTCACAGAGTAGGGCCCATCAGCTCTGGTGCCACCTAGGCCTGTTTCTCTCTCCTGGAGGAGACAGAGCTCTACCACGTGTCCCTAAACCAGCCTGTTTGGGATTCATGCACCTCACCATCGGTGTGTAGAGGAGGGGCTGGGCGGATCTGGGGTGCCTGCATCAGCTTGCCCATGTGTCTGGAGGACTGTGGATGTCTCGGCAAGCAGGGGAGGATCGCAGGTTCCAGAGGCACTGCGGCCAGTGGTGAGTGCTCAGCACACTCTGCCCAAAGCCCAGACTGTTTGGGACCCTCCAGGCTTCCAGGTGCAGTGAAGTGGAGAGGCGGGTTTGAGGTGGCTACATCCGCCTCCGCATCCCAGCTGCGCTTGGAGAGCTGTGGAGCTTCCAAAGGGCAGGTGGGCGCACAGTGTCCCTGAGGCCCAGCTTATCTGGAACTGCAGAGTTCTGAGCAGGCAGAGGAGGGCCATTGGTTCTGCAGGCCCAGAGGCTTGGGGTAACGGGGTGCTAGAGTCTCAGGAGCTGCAAACATAAAAGGGAATTTCCAACAGACCCTCAAGAAGTTTTCAAATAACACTTGAAACACAGAAATATAGGAAAATGACAAAATGAAAGACCAAATTACAACCTCAAACCTCCAGGCCAACTCAAGAAACCCTAGGAGCAATGTATATAGAAGAAAATATATGACATTCACCTCAAATATCGGACACAGTTGCTTGAAATTAACAAGCAACTCCAGGAAGCTTTAAAGAAATTCAAACATGAAATAATCTCCCAGGTAAAAGATGAAATGATAAAAGAAATGAAACAGATTCTGAATATATCTAAATAAAACACAGATAAACAATTGGAAAAACTAAACAAAAAGATAGAATCACTAGACGAGCAATATAAGAAACAAACAGAATACATAACCCAGATGCACAGAGATATACAGGAAATAAAAAACTCCACTGAAAGTTGTAAAAACCAGCTTAATGAAAGTGAAGATAGAATTTCAGACCTTGAAGACAGGATTGCAGCTAGTGAACAGGAAAGGAAAGATCTTTTAAAAATAACAAGGCATCAGGAAACAACAATTCAACAACTGCAAGATGATGCAAAGAAAAATAACATAAGAATGACAGGGATTAATGAAAAAGAAGGAGACAACATAAAGGATGTCAAGAGGATACTTAGAGAAGTAATAGCTGAAAATTTCCCAAGCATGAGATCAGAAACTGACATCAGGATCAGTGAAGCACATAGAACTCCAAATAGTCATAACCAAAATAAAACTACCCAGACATATAATAATCACCATCCCAGAAATCCAGCACAAGAATAGATTATTAAAAGCTGTCAGAGAGAAAAGACAGATCACATATAAAGGAAAACCTATCAGAATCACAGCAGACTTCTCAGCACAAACAGTAAAGTCAAGAAGAGCATGGAGTGAAGTATTCCAGATACTAAAGCAAAATGATTTCCAACCTAGACTGATGTATCCTGCAAAACTATCATTCAAAATTGATGGGGAAATACGATACTTCCATGACAAAGAACAGCTGAAGAACTTCATGAACACCAAACCAACCCTGCAAAAAATATTGAAAGACAGTTTAGATACACTAAGGAAAAAAACACTAAGCAAAGCAGATAATTAAACAGAACAGAAAGATAAAGATGCAACAGCAGAGAGATAACATTCCTACAATTAACCAGCATTTAACAGTAATAACCACTAATGTAAATGGTCTCAATGCACCAATCAAAAGAAACAGACTAGCAGAATGGATCGAGAAACAAAATCCAACCATATGCTGTTTACAGGAAACCCATCTAACCCAGAAGGATACTCACAGACTGAAAGTCAAAGGATGGAAAACAATTCTTCATGCAGCAGGAATCCAAAAAAAGGCAGGAGTAGCCATTCTGTTTGCAGACAATGTGAACTTTAAACAAACAATGACCATAAAGGACAAAGAAGGTCACTACATACTCGTAAGGGGGAAACTCCAAGAGGAAGAGATAACTATCTTAAATATATATGCAGCAAACACCAGAGCACCCAGTTATATAAAACAACTATTAACAGAAATGAAAACTCAAATTATCAGTAACACAATTGTAACAGGGGACTGCAATATGCCATTGACACCAAGGGACAGATCAACCAGACAGAAAATGAGCAAATAAATAACAGAACTGAATCACACCTTTGAACAAATAGATTTGATAGACATATACAGAATGTTCCACCCAACAACATCAGAATACACATTCTTCTCAGCAGTACATGGATCATTCTCTAAAGCAGACCGTATATTAGCTCACAGAACATATTTAAACAAATGCAAAAGAGTTGAAATCATCCCTTGCATGTTATCGGATCATAGCGCTCTGAAATTAGAAATTAATCATAAAAGATACTGCAAAAATCTCACAAACACATGGAAACTGAATAACACTCTTGAGTAATCAGTGGGTCACAGAAGAAATTAAAGAAGAAATTAAACAATACCTAAAAGAAGATGAAAATGCAGATACAACTTACCGGAATTTGTGGGATACAATGAAAGCCGTCCTGAGAGAAAAATTTATTGCACTGAGTTCCCACATCAGGAAAACAGAACAAATACAAATAAATAACTTGATGCTACACCTCAGCTAGAAAAAGAAGAGCAATCAAGCCCAAGCCAAAAAAGAGCGGAAATTATAAAAATCAGAGCAGAAATCAATGCAATAGAGACTAAGAAAACAATCCAAAGAATCAACAAATCAAAGAGTTGGTTCTTTGAAAGAATAAATAAAATTGATAAGCCCCTAGCCAACCTTATTTTAAAAAGGGAAAAAAAGCTCAAATTCATGCAATAAGAAACAAAAAAGGTGAAATCACTACAGACCCAATAGAAATACAAAAGATCATCAACACCTATTTTGAAAATCTCTACTCTCAAAAGTTTGATAACACAGAAGAAATAGACAGATTGTTAGAAACATATGAAGTACCAAAGCGGGATCAGGAGGATGTAAAACTGTTGAATAACCCAATCTCTGTTAATGAAATTGAAAATGTAATTAAGTCCCTACCTATAAAGAAGAGCCCAGGCCCAGACAGATTCACTGCGGAATTCTACAAGAAATACAAAGAAGACTTAATGCCAACACTCCTCAAACTATTCAATGAAATTGAAAGGGAAGCAATCCTTCCTAAGTCATTCCTGGAGGCAAATATTACTCTAGTACCAAAACCTGAGAAAGACCCAACTAAAAAAGAGAATTATAGACCGATCTCCCTAATGAACACAGATGCAAAAATCCTCAATAAAATACTGGCAAATAGGATGCAGCCAATCATCAAGAAGATTATACACCATGACCAAGTGGGATTCATCCCAGAAATGCAAGGATGGTTCAACATACGTAAATCAATAAATGTAATCCACCATATCAATAAAGCCAAAAGTAAGAATCACATGATCATTTCTATAGATGAAGAAAAAGCCTTCAATAAGGTCCAACATTTATTCATGATAAGAACTTTACAGAAAACTGGAATAGATGGTCTTTACCTCAATATAATAAAGGCCATTTATGACAAACCAACAGCCATCAACATACTAAATGGCCAAAAATTGAAAGCCTTTACTCTAAAATCAAGCACAAGACAAGGATGTCCTTTATCACCACTCCTATTTAATATAGTACTGGAAGTACTAGCCAGAGCAATCAGGCAAGAGAGAGAAATAAAAGGGGTAAAGATAGGAAAACAAGAAGTTAAATTATCATTGTTTGCAGATGACATGATACTCTACATAGAAGACCCCCTAAAGTCCATTGAAAAACTCTTAGATACAATAAATGAATTCCGTAATGTGGCTGGATACAAAATCAATACTCAGAAATCAATAGCATTCCTATACACGAACAACAAAATCACAGAGAGGGAAATAAGAGAAACTACACTCTTCACATTAGCAAGCAAAAAAATGAAATATTTAGGAATTACTCTTACAAAAGAAGTGAAAGATTTATACAGTGAAAATTATAATACACTGAAAAAAGAAATTGAAGATGATCTCAGAAAATGGAAAGATATCCCTTGCTCATGGATAGGAAGAACAAACATTGTGAAAATGGCCATTCTCCCAAAACTGTTATACAGATTCAATGCAATCCCAATAGAAATACCATCAACATACCTTATAGATCTAGAGAAATCACTCCTAAATTTCATCTGGAACCAGAAGAGACCTAGCATAGCAAAGGCAATTCTAAGTAGCAAAGACGAAGCAGGAGGCATCACAATCCCTGACTTGAAGTTATACTACAAAGCAACAGTAGCAAAATCAACATGGTATTGGAATCAAAACAGAGCCGAAGACCAATGGAATAGATTAGAAGATACAACCACAGCTACAAACACACTCAACCACCTTATCTTTGATAAAGGAGCCAAGCAGGTTCACTGGAAGAACGACAGTCTCTTTAATAAATGGTGCTGGAAAAACTGGCTCTCCATTTGCCAAAACCTAAAGCTAGACCCATGTCTATCACCATGTACTAAATTAAAATCTAAATGGGTCAAAGATCTGAATATTAAAACAGAAACACTAAATCTATTGGAAGACAAATTGGGTAGAATCCTTGAAGACATAGGAGTAGGTAGAGAATTCATGAATAGGACTCAAACCGCATGGGAAATACTTCCCAGAATCAATAGCTGGGACCACTTCTTATTAAAAAGTTTCTGCATGTCAAAACAAATCTCCAGCATAGTGAAAAGAAAACCCACAAACTGGGAAAAGATTTTAGTCAACTCTCTCTCAGACAAGGGACTCTTGTCTAAAACATATAAAGAATTAAAAAAACTCAGACCTCCAAAATTCAAAGATCCAATCCAAAAATGGGCATCTGAGATGAATACGCACTTCTCAGATGAAGAAATGCAAATGGCAAATAAATACATGAAAAAATGTTCATCATCATTAGTCATTAGAGAAATGCAAATTAAAACCACACTGAGATACCATCTCACTCCTGAAAGAATGGCCAGGATCAAGAAAACCAACAACAACAAATGCTGGAGAGGCTGTGGGGAAAAGGAACTCTCCTACACTGTTGGTGGGAGTGTAGACTGGTGCAGCCATTGTGGAGGTCATCTGGAGATTTCTCAAAAAGCTGGGATTGGAAGTCCCATTTATTCCAGCTATTCCACTTCTAGGCATATTCCCAGAAGAACTGAAAGCATCATACCACAGGGATATATGTGCACCTATGTTTATAGCAGCACAATTTGTAATCGCCAAATCTTGGAAACAACCCAAGTGTCCATCAACTGAGGAATGGATAAAAAAGTTGTGGTATTTCTATACAATGGAGTATTATTCAGCTATAAAGAAGGATCACATTGAGATATTTATCAATAAATGGGCGCAGCTTGAGACCATACTCATAAGTGAAATAAATCAATCTCGCATGTATGAATACCGAATAGTTTCCCTAATGTAAGTAATGATTCAAATATATAAAAATATGTGGTAATCATGATTCCCCATTAGGTGGCCTTGAAGCCTTATAAAGTTTTCACTTATTAATTGGAAAGGCTTTATTCTGGGCTTCTTGATGTGGAAATACTTGAAGCTATAGTATATGAAGTTTTATTCAAATATTTCAAGGAAAAAGACAGACACTATGGTAACTACTATTAAGTCAGGTTATTTGGTGGTGAACCACTAGGTTGCTGAAAACAGTCATGCTTTGACCTGTATTGTTGTATTGTTATGTCCTGTTTTATCTCAATCCTGCCTTATTCATTAAAAAATTATTTAGTTATTTTTTTTTAATTAAGGGGAAATTTTTAAAAAATTAGCAGGGTATATAATAGTAACTTTTTTGATTTCCTATTAACTTGTTTTGAAGTCCTGTAATACTCCCACAATCTTGTTTTGACTAATTAGACTCTGTTCCATTCTGTATGATAGTATCAAGTTTGAGGGTATAGGCAACTACTTTGAAGGCAATAAGGTTCACTAAGATGCCCATTCTAGTTTGACTATTGTCTCCTTTGGAAGTCCTGTAATTTTTACAATGCTTAAGTTTTATTTGTCTTGTTCTCTACTGTTTTGTTCAACTTTATAATATCTAATGAGATAGACAATTCTTTTTAAGGAAACAAGAGACATTGTTGATAACCATTGTTGATAACCTTGTACTCTGTTTTACATCATGTGCTATGTCTATCCTTGGTTTTGACTGACAGCTTTGTTTTGCCATATTTGACTTTATTCTCTCCCAAAACAAAAGTTATAAGAACTAAGGAGTAATAAAACCCAAAATGTGCAAATTTTGTTGTAAAAAAGAGAGGGAAAAAAAGAGCTCGAAAGGATACAACAGCAAGTGTGTTTTGGGGTGTTAAATAGCTTACCATATTAATGTTTTTGGTTGGATCATTGAATACAACTGTTTGCATTCTCACTGTTTGAATGTCCACTTTCTATGTTTTGATACTGTGATTTGAGCAACTATCTCTAAGATGATAATATGTAATCTATTAACTGGTGATTTCTTACTGGTTTTTTTTGGTAGTTCTGTATTACTTGTACCCTTACACTGCTTTGTTTTGTTTTGTTTTTTCTCTTTTTCCTTTTAAATAAAATTTTTTTTAAAAAGGAGCACTATAGTGTTACCTGATTTTACATAAATCTCTACCCTGTCTATAATCAGTCTGATCACCTCACACCATGTATAATCTGCTCACCCCTGACAACATATTAATCATAGTCAGGGGGCTATGCATGAAAATTGAACTCTAGACCTAGGTGTTTTACAAAACAAATCATCTGTGTCTCAACCAATTCAGAATTTTTATAAACAAGATTGAGATCAATTTTATGATATCCTGGACCAAGTAAATCCTTTTTAAGTATCTTCAGGCTCACTTCTTGTTTTATGTTACTATATTCACAGTAGTTTGTTTCTGTCTTCTCCTTTCTTCTTAGTCTGCACCACAGAAACTCAAACCTTACTAGTGTCTAAAAGTTTGTAGCCACAGCTCACTCTCATTCAACTTCTGCAATCAAATAAATGAAATGGGAAACTGTCGAGAACCATGAATCAAAAATTATGCATCAGGTCCTTCCAAAGCAGCACTTGCCCTGCCTTGTGTGCCAGTTAGAATGAAGGAAATCCTGTTTTCTCAGAAAAGGTTAAGACCTCAATGGTCCCTAAAACCCTGGCACTCCCAGGGCAGCTTGAGATCTTCTAAGGAAATAACAGGGGGGACAAGGACCCAGGTGTGGGAAAGGCTGTGAACTTCTTTCTTTTGTGATGCTAAACTGTCAGTGTCACCAGAAATCCAACAGAATTGCCACTGCTGTGCCCTGATTCATTGCCCCTCTAAAAATGTGTACATGTGTTCAGTAAATAGGGGCTACCTTAGAGAGTCCTAGCCTTTGCCCATCCTGAGGCGCTGACCTCACAATCCCTACTGTGTGCATTCATAATTTTGTCTTTTATTTCATTCTTGATCATATTCCTCATCCAGGTAGCTAAGGGTCTTGGGCAGGTCCCGAGCACAATTCCAATTGGGCAAACACTTTCCAAACTGCCCTCATGGGAACACAAGGCCTCCTGTCACAACCACTGGACTGATTTACCTCTCTGGTCCCTTCTAAAGACCACAGTTCCCTGTGGAGATCTTTCTGCATGCTGCCTCCTCACAGTGATGCCTTCCACATTCAGAACAGAGAGAACACAAAACGACTTGACTTTCTTTTCAATTTAATGTTTTTGGAGACAATGTCTCACTGTATGTAACTCAAGCTGACCTTCATCTCAAAGCAATATTCCTGTCTTTAGCTCTTGAATGTGGGAATTATAGGTATGTGCCAACATGCCAAGCTTTGAAAATACCTGCTTCCCTATATGCATCCTCTAGAAGTAAAAACAATCCTACATGCAAAACAGTGTTTTTGACAATGGTGATGAAGTTTTTCAGGGCCCAATTCCTTTCTGTTTCAGACAAATGAATAGGGTGAGGGTTTTGTGTTTGGAGCTATGGAAAAATATTCCAGGACCAAGAGACTCAAAGGTGAGAATTCTATTCATCAGCACTATGAGCTGGACAGCAGTGCTATGCAGCCCCATTCCCCTAATGCTGAGAAATCACACGCCAAACTAGCAGATTGAAACACAGAAAATTTTTACTTTAAAGACATGTCATAGCACAGGGGATGCGGAGCAATATCAGCTCGTTCCAACATGATCTGCTGTGGCTACTAGGTCTAGGGTCATTCCTTTTTATTGGGCTCTTGCCTAGATTCCCAATCTCCCAACAGAGTGCATGGCAAACTGCCAAACAAATGAGACAAGTAGCATGACTTTTAGGGTTCCAGAGGACCAAAACAGAATTCTTAACTTTGGTGGCTGAGACAGACAAGGTGTCTGAGAGGTCCGAATTTATTTAGTATCCAAACAAGGAAGGGGTTGGAGTGGAAAATGCAGGAAAAGAGTTCAAGGGAGGAGTTCAAGGACAGCAGACAATGTTAATGAGAACTCTGCTAGGAAAAAGTCTCCAGGTGTCCTCAGCTGTCCTCAGCCAATTCAAGAACCGGATTAAATCCTGCTGCTTTTCTCTCCCGGGATCTTAACTTGTCACCACCCACACACACTCAACACCGGCCAATTAATTTCAGATGAGCACTCTCTGGAGAATCCTTGATGCTAGGCTCCGCCCCAGGCGAGTTTTCTCCCCCATTCGTGTGGGTCTGTGATGTTTCCACGTCCTTAGGACAGCCCAAGGCAGGGTCTTTCTGGGCAAGCCTCTGTCCACAAATCTCTCCTCCTTTGGGTTCAGATAGCCCAAGGCAGAGCTTTTGGACTGCCCACACTGAGGGGCCCTCGTTTCCCTTTAGATCTTCATGCTCTCAGGGGCAGAACTGTTACTGACCCCACGTGGACTCCACTCATACATCTCTCAGTGACGACTGGAATATACGAGTTTTGGGACCTTACCTGCCGTGTGGTGCCACAGGACAAGTGACGGCTTGCCTTCTGGACCATGGCTTCTTTCTTGCCTGAATTAGTTATGGGAAAAATGTTCTCTAACTCCCAAAAGACACCTCTACAATGCCTTACATATCTCAACTTTACATCATGTCCTGGTGGCCCGGGACCTGGCCACCCAGGCCAAGCCACACTCTCTGTCACTCTTGTGTTGACGATATTATGTTAACCTGGTTGTCTTGCAAATTTTAAAGCCACCATGCACAACATGAAGAAAGCTTTGCTAACATGGGGGTAAATCACAGGCAAAGATAAGCTCCAGGGAACTGGCTTGTCTATGAAACTCTTGGTGCTATATGGTTGGGTAAGACCAGACCCACAGCAACGTGCCCACAAGTGGTATATATGGGCTTGCTAGATGTTGGCAGGTGTACTACATCTACCTATCCCCCTGTGCCCTTTACCCAAGGTGACTAAAATGCGCACAACACAGGGCTGGATAGATGCTGCAAAAACTGCTTGCTGGACTCAAAGAGGGCTGTTACACAGATGCATGCCTTACAAGACATTGGCCCTAATCTGCCATTTATCCTAATCATCAATGTTGACAATGCCTATGACAAAATTAGAGCAAGTAAAAGCACTTTGTGGGGTTTTGGTCACAGTTATGAAAGAGCCAAGACCTGTAATCCCCTGATTAAAAACAGAGCAGTGGTGTATACAGCTCTGCATGCATGTGACAAATCACGAGACAGACATATAGCTAGCCCATCCCAAGAATAAAATGGCACAGGCACCAGCCAATCCAACAGCTGCCTCTTCTCAAGGAGCCTGTTGGCACTGAACTGACAACAGTTTTGAGACCTGTGATATCCACAGTCCATGAACCCATCTCAGAGAAAGGACAGCAGACTTGGCCTCTAGTCCCTTTGCAGAAGGGAAAGAGGGATCTCCAGCTGATGCTGGATAAACTGATGGGTCTAGCTGTGATCCAGTCCCACAGTGGACAGCAGTTACTGTCTACCCCCATAGGGAAGTACTCTGGTTTGGAACCAAAACAGGGAGGATAAGCCAATGGGCAGAGCTGAAGACAATGTGATTGCCTGTGATACACGAAAAACAATCCCTACATGTGTAGATAGACACCAGGGAAGTCTTTGGGGCTGCCTCTCTTGGTGCTGGCCTGGGCTGGGCAGAAAGAACAGAGATCCAGCCCTGGATTCACTGCTCCAGAATCAAGCGGACTCATCCTGACAACTCCTGGAAGGCCCTCAAAGCCTTGCTCCTGCCACTCTGGAAGTTGGCGGGTCAACATGCAACTGAAGATTGAATAGACATCATACATTGGAGTACCTGTCCTGATTGGCTGATACTCGGTTACCCTGGTTGGGGTTTGGTTCCCCTTTTCTCACAAATTTTAGAGCTTACTACAGGACTCTGGGCTGTACCCTCAGAGGAGTGGAAGATTCTTCCACAAAAGCACTTTCATTCTCTTCTACACTGGTGTAACTGTTGTGCTAGGTATCTTAATCTATTTTTGCCAAGTTATATAGATCTAATGTATTGTTACTCTGCCTGGTTTCTGGTTTCATATCTCCTGTTAATCTCAGTGATTGTTAGCATTCTCTAGTCCATAGCATGAGTAGACTGGGAGTCACACGGAAAGGCTGCCTTTGTCCTCTGTTATATGAACATAATTCTTGGGATGCTTATCTTATTTACCAACAACTAAGGCAAAAACTACTCTCCTATGAATTATATGTAGTAACATTTTAGGAATGTATGGAAATTCAGGACATTAAAAGTTCCAGGTTCAAATGGAAGATGCATGTCCCATAACAATAGTTGATCAGACAAGATGGGGCTCTTTAGAGTCTAAAGTAAGTTTCTTGACACATGCCCAACATAGGCTTACTTTCCAGACTGGAGAAACTGCCATTATCCCTCAGGTTTGGAGGGTTGCACTGGGAATGAGAATACCATTCCAATAATAAGTATGTCTGTCTGGAATGATGACAGGTTAAAAAACACTTCCTGCCTCCTTTAACATCTCCATTCTGTCCCACATGGCACTGTAACACTGGTGAAGAACCAAGAACCAAGGATGGTATTTTAACTGTGCTCCCTTCTAGTCCCATTACAGTGGGACTAGCTTTTACCCATGATAGTGTTGTGTCCCAGATTCCTCCTATCGAGACTGGGTGTCACGTCACCAAAAAAGAGCCCAACGTAGATGCACAGGGACTGGACCCATGGCTTCTTTTAAGACTTATAAAGGTCTAAATACCCTCTGCACCCTCATCCTGCATTAGGATAACTTCGTCAAGACCACTGGTGTTTCCATTGGCTCCTGTACCTGTTACAAATCATCCAGAAACCCCAACTCCTGACCTACTGATTATGGTTAATGGTACCCATTGGGTCCTCCGATAAGTGAACCCAGACTTAGGCAAAGCCTGTTCACTCTGTGTCCCTCCTTCGTTTCTTATGGTGCTTCAAGGCTCTTTCACAACAATTCTAAACTTCATGCAACCCGGGCTCTGGGTGGCCTGTTCCAGCCCCCTCCAGCAGTGGTGTGAGGAAACATGTCCTGCTTTTTAGGGTCCAGTAAGGGCCAGGCAATTCTCCTGACTGTATAGGTGTGTTGAGTGTCAGTCTCCCCTCTGGAACTTTCTTTCTTTGTGCTGATGGGTAATATCAAGGGTTTGATAGCACTAAAATGAGTCGTTGTGCACTTGCTTTCATGGTACCTGACCTCAGCGTGTATTCATGACAAGGACCTACACTTACCTGGCAGTGACTTGTTCAACTTTATAATATCTAATGAGGTAGACAATTCTTTTTAAGGAAACAAGAGACATTGTTGATAACCATTGTTGATAACCTTGTACTCTGTTTTACATCATGTGCTATGTCTATCCTTGGTTTTGACTGACAGCTTTGTTTTGCCATATTTGACTTTATTCTCTCCCAAAACAAAAGTTATAAGAACTAAGGAGTAATAAAACCCAAAATGTGTAAATTTTGTTGTAAAAAAGAGAGGGGAAAAAAGAGCTCTAAAGGATACAACAGCAAGTGTGCTTAGGGGTGTTAAATAGCTGACCATATTAATGTTTTTGGTTGGATCATTGAACACAACTGTTTGCAGTCTCACTGTTTGAATGTCCACTTTGTATGCTTTGATACTGTGATTTGAGCAACTATCTCTAAGATGATAATATGTAATCTATTAACTGGTGATTTCTTACTGTTTTTTTTTGTAGTTCTGTATTACTTGTACCCTTACACCACTTTGTTTTGTTTTGTGTTTTTCTCTTTTTCCTTTTAAATAAAATTTTTAAAAAATGTGACTTAGTGATAATGCCCGTATTAACTGGGCTAGCAATAGCTGGGAGACTGACCTTCAGTGCTACAGCTATGGGAGGAAGCCAACAGCAGTACTCAGAGTTAAGTGTCAGACAGCTAGAGATTCTACCATCACACAAACCTCAATACACACTGTAGGGTTTACTCCATCAAAGCTGGTACCATGGATAATTGTTTTTTTTTTATTTTATTTAAAAGGAAAAAGAGAAAAAACAAAACAAAACAAAGTGGTGTAAGGGTACAAGTAATATAGACTACAAAAAAAAAAAACAGTAATAAATCACCAGTTAACAGATTACACATTATCATCTTAGAGATAGTTGCTCAAATCACAGTATCAAAGCATACAAAGTGGACATTCAAACAGTGAGACTGTAAACAGTTGTGTTCAATGATCCAACCGAAAACATTAATGTGGTCATCTATTTAACACCCCTAAACACACTTGCAGTTGTATCCTTTAGAGCACTTTTTCCCTCTTTTTTTACAACAAAATTTACACATTTTGGGTTTTATTACTCCTTAGTTCTTATAACTTTTTTATGGAAGAGAATAAAGTCAAATATGGTAAAACAAAGCTGTCAGTCAAAACCAAGGATAGACATAGCATATGATGTAAAAACAGAGTACAAGGTTATCAACAGTGGTTACCATAATGCCTCTTGCTTCCTTTAAAAGAATTGTCTATCTCATTAAATATTATAAAGTTGAACAAAACAATAAAGACCAATAAAACTTAAACATTGTAACATTACAGGACTTTCAAAGGTGATAATAGTCAAACCAGAATGGGCATTTAGTGAATCTTATTGCCTTCTAAGTAGTTGCCTATACCCTCAAACTTGATACTATCATACAGAATGGAACAGAGTCTAATCAGTCAAAACAAGATAGTGGGAGTATTACAGATGAATAACTGTTTTTAAATTTTCCTAATAACATGTACAAAGCTTCCCCAACCTGCAGAAAAACCTAGGAGCTTCAGGATAGAACTGAAAGCAGACAGACTTTTGAACACCCAGGTTGCTGTTATTTCTGAATCAAGAAGTAGGAAGTATTCTAAGACTCTAGTTGCTAATATGTGAGCTTGACTAGTTTACAGGGCTACTCTGATGGCCCACATATGATTTTGAAATTCGCAAGAAAGTAAAGTCCGATCAGCCCTTGAGTGGGCAGAAATGTGACAAGTGTGCTGGCTTTAGTAAACAGAACTGTGACCAAGTACAACAGACTGATAATTGCGTGTCCAGTGGGTGTCTGTGTGCAGTCACTGTCAAACTCCTTGCAGGTTCATTGTCAAATTCCTGTATCCTTCAATTGAACCTAATTAACCGGGTGGTGGGGCAGAGGTCATCCTCTGAGGTGGCAGGAAAGAGACAGCCCTCTCCTCTCCTCACCTGCAGCTTGGGTGGGCCCCAGACCAGGACGATGACACCTGAGGGACCTCATCAGCCAGCCTGTCCATCCCATCATGTCCAGAACGCTGGTCTAAACGCTACAGAAGACCCCAGCCCGCCCCGCCCTCCTCCACCTCCAGATACTGGGCTGGAAGAAGACAGACTACAAGTCCCAGATGTCTCTGTGCATTTCTTTTCTTTTTCTTTTCTTTTTTTTTTGAGGGGGGAGTATAACTTTGTATATTATAACATCAAACACAACATGACAGTGTAAAACCACTCAAGAGAATGAAATATTATAGGGTATTTAGAACCAACTAACAGAAAACTAACAATGGTTTCTATATTATCTCCTTGTCTATAAAAATTTTATTAATACTATCACATATAATAAAATCCAATAAGATACAACATGATAAACCAATGGAGACAGATGAACAAAAGCTTCATGGGACTTCAAAATAAGATGATATTATATCAGCACTAGCTATTATATTGTCTTGTTTTCTTCAAAATAATTGTTCATGCCATCACAGATAATAAAATCAAACAATCCAGAATAGAACCATTCCAATTAATTAATGAAAACATTATAAGGCTTCAAAGCAATATAATGGGGAATCATGTTTACCACAGATTATTACCATTTCTTACACTTGGGAAACTATTCAGTTTTTATGCATGTGAGTTTGATTTACTTTGCTTATGAGTATGGTCTCAAGCTTCCCCCCATTTATTTATAAATATCTCACTGTGGGTCAGCCGATTGGAGGCCAGCCTTGCTGCTGCCTCTCCCACCTGGGGCCCAACTACCACCGCTGGGGACTGGAAGGTGAGCGTCCAGCCGAGCAGAGGCCGGCCCTGCTGCCACCTCTCCCACCCAGGACCCATACTGCCACCGCTGGGGACTGGAAGGTGTGCATCCAACTGAGCTGAGGCCGGCCCTGCTGCAGAGCCGCCTCTCCACCCAGGGCCCAACTACCACCTCTGGGGACCGGAAGGTGCGCATCCAGCTGAGCGGAGGTGACTCTGGTCCGGCCCTGAAACTGTGCAAATTGAGGAAGCTTTAGGTCTACCTGAGAGGAGCCTGGCAAGCCTCTTTTAATCCAGGGGCTCCGCTGCCCAAGGAGGGAGCTACTACAAGAGGAGTCCCAAGAGCCCAGGACATAAGAGTCAATTTACAACACAACCAGGGGAAACTCTGAAACAACACTTGAAACACAGTAATATAGGAAAATGACAAAACAAAAGACCAAAATGCAATCTCAAACACCCAACCCATCCCCCCAAGAAAGCCTAGGAGCCATGTACATAGAAGAAAGTACATGCCATATACCTGAAATACCTGAAACAATAGTAACAGAAATAAAGAAGCAGCTCTGGGAAGCTTTGAAGGAATTCAAACTAGAAATAATATATCAGGTAAAAGAAGAAATAATAAAAGAAATGAAGGAGATGCTGAACATATCTAAAGAAGACACAGCTAAAAAATTGGAGGAACTAAACAAAAGGATAGAATCTCTGGATGAACAATATAAGGAACAAACAGAATATATAAAACAGATGCAAAGAGATATACAGTAAATCAAAAGCAACATTGAAAGTTGTAAAAACCACCTGAATGAATGCGAAGATAGAATTTCGGACCTCGAAGACAAGATTGCAGCCAGTGAACAGGAAAGGGAAGATCTTACAAAAATAGCAAGAAATCAAGAAATAACAATACAACACCTGCAAGGTGAGGCAAAGAAAAACAACATCAGGTTGATAGGGATAAATGAAAAAGAAGGAGACAATACAAAGGATGTCAAGAGGATATTTAGAGAAGTAATTGCTGAAAACTTCCCAAACATGAAATTGGAAACTGATATCAGGGTCAATGAGGCATATAGAACTCCAAATAGCCATAACCAAAATAAAGCCACACCCAGACATATAATAATCACCATTCCAGAAATCGAACAAAAGAATAGAATATTAAAAGCTGTCAGAGATAAAAGACAGATCACCTATGAAGGAAAACCTATCAAAATCACAGCAAACTTCTCAACACAAACAATAAAGGCAAGAAGCATGGAGTGAAGTATTTCAGACCCTAAAGGAAAATGATTTCCAACCTAGACTGATGTACCCTTCAAAACTGTCCTTCAAAATTGATGGAGAAATAAGACACTTCCACGACAAAGAACAGCTGAGGAAATTCATGATCACCAAGCCAATCCTGCAAAGAATACTGAAAGACAGTCTAGATACACTTAAGAAAAAACCACTTAACAAAGCAGACAATTAAATAGAACAGAAAGATAAAGATGCAACAGCAGAAATATAACATGTCACTAATAAACCAATATATAACACTTATAACCATTAACGTAAATGGTCTCAATGCACTAATTAAAAGAAATAGACTGGCAGAATGGATCAAGAAACAAAATCCAACCATATGCTGTCTACAAGAAACCCATCTAACCCAAAAAGATACTCACAGACTGCAAGTAAAAGGATGGAAAATAATACTTCATGCAACAGGAACCCCCCAAAAATGGGGGTAGTTTTCTGTTTGCAGACAATGTGAACTTCAAACCAATAATGATCAGAAGAGACAAAGCAGGTCACTACATACTGGTTACAGGAAAACTTGAAGAGGAAGAGATAACTATCTTAAATATATATGCACCAAATTCCAAAGTACCCAGTTATATAAAACAAATAATATCAGAAATGAAAAATCAAGCTAGCAGTAATACAATTATAACAGGAGATTTTAACACACCGTTGACACCAATGGACAGATCAACAGGACAGAAAATCAGCAAAGAGATAAAAGAAATGAATCACACCTGTGAACAAATGGAATTGATAGACATATACAGAGTATTCCACCCAACAACAACAGAATACACATTTTTCTCAGCAGTACATGGGTCATTCTCTAAAATAGACCATACATTAACTCATAGAACATATTTAAAGGAATTCAAAAGAGTTGAAATCATCCCCTGCATGTTATCAGATCATAGTGCTATGAAATTAGTAATTAATGATAAAAGATACTGCAAAAATCCCATAAACACATGGAAACTGAATAACACACTCTTGAGTAATCAGTGGGTCACAGAGGAAATTAAAGAGGAAATTAAACAATACCTACAAACAAATGAAAACACAAATACAACTTACTGGAATCTGTGGAATGCAATGAAAGCTGTCCTCAAAGGGAAATTTATTGCACTGAGTTCCCACATCAGGAAAACAGAACAAATGCAAATAAATAACTTGATGCTACACCTCAAACAGCTAGAAAAAGAAGAGCAAGTCAAGCCCAAAGCCAAAAGAAGAGAGGAAATTATAAAAATCTGAGCAGAAATCAATGAAATAGAGACTAAGAAAACAATCCAAAGAATCAATGAATCAAAGAGTTGGTTCTTTGAAAGAATAAATAAAATTGATAAACCCCTAGCCAACCTTATTTAAAAAAAGGAAAGAAAAGGCTCAAATTCATGCAATAAGGAATGAAAAAGGTGAAATCACTACAGACCCAATAGAAATACAGAAGATCAGCAACACCTATATCAAAAACCTCTACTCTCAAAGGTTAGATAACACAGAAGAAATAGACAGATTTCTAGAAGCATATGAAGTAACAAAGCTAGGTCAAGAAGAAGTAAAATTGCTGAATAACCCAATATCTATTCATGAAATCAAAAATGTAATTAAGTCCTTAACTACAAAGAAGAGCCCAGGCCCAGATAGATTCACAGCAGAATTCTCAAAGAGGACCTAATGCCAACACTCCTCAAACTCTTCAATGAAATTGAAAGGGAAGCAATCCTTCCTAAATCATTCCTGGAAGCAAATATTACACTAGTACCAAAACCTGAGAAAGACCCAACTGAAAAAGAGAACTACAGACCAATCTCCCTAATGAACACCGATGCAAAGATCCTCAATAAAATATTGGCAAATAGGATGCAGCAAGTCATCAAGAAGATGCAAAGATCCTCAATAAAATATTGGCAAATAGGATGCAGCAAGTCATCAAGAAGATTATACACCATGACCAAGTGGGATTCATTCCAGGTATGCAGGGATGGTTCAATATACGTAAATCAATAAATGTAATCCACCATATCAATAGAGTCAAAAGTAAGAATCACATGATCATTTCTATAGATGCAGAAAAAGCTTTTGATAAGGTACAATATTCATTTATAATAAGAACCTTACAGAAAATTGGAATAGATGGTCTTTACCTCAACATAATAAAGGCCATCTACGACAAACCAACAGCCAGTATCATACTAAATGGCCAAAAATTGAAGGCCTTTACTTTAAAATCAGGCACAAGACAAGGATGTCCCCTGTCACTGCTCCTATTTAATATAGTACTGGAAATACTAGCCAGAGCAATTAGACATGAAAGAAAAATAAAAGGCATAAAGATAGGAAAAGAAGAAGTTAAATTATTACTGTTTGCAGATGATATGATACTCTACATAGAAGACACCCAAAACTCCATTGAAAGACTCCTAGATATAATAAATAAATTCAGCAATGTGGCTGGATACAAAATCAATACTCAAAAATGAATAGCATTCTTGAGAGAAATAAGAGAAGCCACACCCTTCACACTAGCAACCAAGAAAATGAAATATTTAGGAATTACTCTCACGAAAGAAGTGAAAGACCTATACAGGGAAAATTATAATACATTGAAAAATGAAATTGAAGATAATCTCAGGAAATGGAAAGACATCCCTTGCTCGTGGATAGGAAGAATAAATATTGTGAAAATGGCCATTCTCCCAAAACTGTTATACAGATTCAATGCAATCCCGATAAAAATACCATCAACATAACTCATAGATCTTGAGAAATCAATCCTAAAATTCATCTGGAACCAGAAGAGACCTAGAATAGCAAGGACAGTTCTAAGCAGCAAAGGCAAGGCAGGAGGCATCACAATCCCTGACTTGAAGTTATACTACAAAGCAACTGTAGTAAAATCAACATGGTACTGGAATCAAAACAGAGCCGAAGACCAATGGAATAGATTAGAAGATACAACCACAACTACAAACACACTCAACCACCTCATCTTTGATAAAGGGGCCAAACAGGTTCACTTGAAGAATGACAGTCTCTTTAATAAATGGTGTTGGAAAAACTGGCTCTCCATATGCCGAAAACTAAAACTAGACCCATGCCTGTCACCAGATACTAAAATAAAATCTAAATGGATCAAAGATGTAAATATTAAAACAGAAACACTAAATCTACTGGAAGACAAATTGGGTAAAAACCTTGAAGACATAGGGGTAGGTAGAGAATTCATGAACAAGACTCAAACCGCATGGGAAATACTTCCCAGAGTCAATAACTGGGATCACATCTTATTAAAAAGTTTCTGTACATCGAAAGAAATCTCTAACATAGTGAAAAGAAAACCCACAAACTGGGAAAAAAAATCCTAGTGAACTGTCCCTCAGACAAAGGACTTCTGTCTAAAACATACAAAGAATTTTAAAAAATCAGATCCCCAAAATTCAAAGACCCCATCCAAAAATGGGCATCAGAGATGAATAAACCATTTTCAGATGAAGAAATACAAACGGCAAATAAATATATGAAAAAATGTTCAGCATCACTAGTCATTAGAGAAATGCAAATTAAAACCACACTGAGATTTCATCTCACTCCTGAAAGAATGGCCAAGATCAAGAAAACCACCAATAACAAATGCTGGAGAGGCTGTGGGGAAAAAGGAACTCTCCTGCACTGTTGGTGGGAGTGTAGACTGGTGCAACCATTGTGGAGGTCAGTCTGGAGATTTCTCAGAAAGCTGGGACTGGAAGTACCATTTGACCCAGCTATTCCACTCCTAGGCATATTCCCAGAAGAACTGAAAGCATCATACCATAGTGATATATGTGCACCCATGTTTATAGCAGCACAATTTGTAATAGCCAGATCTTGGAAACAACCTAAGTGTCCATCAACTGAGGAATGGATAAAAAAAGTTGTGGTATTTTTATACAATGGAGTACTACTCAGCTATAAAGAATGATCACATTGAGACATTTATAAATAAATGGACGCAGCTCGAGACCATACTTGTAAGTGAAATAAATCAAACTCACCTGCATAAATACCGAATAGTTTCCCTTGTGTAAGAAACGATAAGAATACATGAAAGTACATGGTAATCATGATTCCCAGTCCCACTGGTTTGAAGCCATATAATGTTTTCACTCATTACTTGGAATGGTTTTAATTTGGGTGTTTTTATTTTATTGTCTGTGATACTAAAATGACTATTTTGAAGAGAATAAGAGCATAATAACTATCACTGATTTAATATCATCCTGTTTTGAAGCCACATCAAGTTTTTGTTCATTTGTTTCCATTGGTTCTAGCATGTGGTACCTTATTATATCTTAATGTATGTGATAGTATAAGCAAGTTTTTTATAGACAAAGAGATAATATAGAAATTGATGTTTGGTTTCTGCTAGCTGGTTCTAAATTCCCTGCAACAATTTCATTCTCTTGAACGGTCTCACACTGTGTTGATAAACTTGATGCTATAGTATACGAAGTTAGACTCAAATATTTCAAGGAAAGAGTCACTATGGTAACTACTATTAATGTCAAGCTATCTGGGGGTGAAACACAATGATGGTTAAATTTTTCAATTCTGACCGGTGTTGTTATATTGATACATTCTTTTTTTTTTTAATCTCAGTCTCCCCCCTTTTTCTTTCCTTTTTTTAAAAAAAATTAATTTATTTCTTAGTATCTTTTAACTAAGGGAAAATTAAATTAAAAATAGTGCGATAGATTATAGTAATTTTTGTGTTTCCCTACTAACCTGATTTGAACCCCTGTAGTGTTCTCCATATTTTGTTCTGACTGATTTTATTATATTCTGTTTTGCTTAATAGTATCAAGTTTGAGGGTATAGTCAACCATTTGGAAGGCAACCAGATATTCTATGATGCCCATTATTATTTGACTATTATCTTCTTTGGAATCCTGTAAGCTCTCCAATGTGGTTTTATTGGTCTCATGTACAGTTTTGCTCAATTCTTTTATACTAGCTGATATAGGCTACTCTTTTTAGGATAACAAGAGGCATAATGGTAACCATTGTCGATCACCTAGTAATCCCCCCCTTTATTTTTTTTTTCATTTTATGCTATGTCCATCCTCCTGATCTAAATGATGCTGTTTTGCTTTGTCACATTGGGTTTTTCTTTGGTCCGTCTTGTTTTGGTTTTTGTTTTTTGGCCTTTTTTCAATCTTTTTTCTTTTCCTCTTCAAAGAAAAAGTTAAAAAACACTGTGGAAGTAATGGAAACTAAAATGCACGATTGTTAGTGTAAAAAAGAGAGGAAGGAAAGTGATCTCAAGGATATAACTGCAAGTTTATTTAAATGTGTAGGAAAGAGAACCATATTGCTGAGTTTTTCTTTGATCATTGAACAGAACTGACTGCAATCTCACTGTATTAATCTCCACTTTGTATGCTTTAATTTTGTAATCTGGACAGCAGTTTGTAAGTTGACAATGTGTGATATATTAACTGGTGAACTCTTACTGTATGTTTTTTCTCTTGAAATTCTGTATTGCTTCTAGCCTTTTACTGTCTTGCTTCATTTAGTTTTTTTTTTCTCTTTAAATAAAAAATAAATAAATATCTCACTGTGATCATTCTTTATAGCTGAGTAGTACTCCATTGTATAAAAAACCACAACTTTTTAAAAATATTTATTTTTTTATTTAAAGAAAACAAAACATTATAAGGCTACAACTAATACAGAATTTTAAAAAACAGTAAGAAATCACTAGTTAATAGATTACACATTGTCTTGTTAGAAACAGTTGTTCAAGTTACAGGATTAAAGCATACAAAGTGGACATTCAAACAGTGAGACTGCAAACAGTTGTGTTCAATGATCCAACAACAAAAACTTAGTAATATGATCATCTATCTTAACACACTTAAACACACTTGCAGTTGTATCCTTTGGAGCATTTTTCCCTCTCTTTTTTACAATAAAATTTACACATTTTTACAATAAAATTTACACATTTTGGGTTTTATTACTCCCGTAGTTCTTATTACTTTTTTGGCAGAGAATAAAACCAAATATGATAAAACAAAGCAGTCAGTCAAAACAAAGGATAGACATAGCACATGATGTGAAAACAGAATACAAGGTTTATCAACAATGGTTACCATAATGCCTCTTGCTACCTTAAAAAGAAGTGCCTATATCATTAGGTATAATAAAATTGAACAAAACAGTACAGAACAAGATCAATAAAACCTAAACCTTGGGAACATTACAGGACTTCAAAAGAAGATAATAGTCAAACCAGAATGGGCATCATAGCGCATCTTATTATCCTCAAAGTAGTTGCCTATACCCTCAAACTTGATACTATCAAACAGAATGGAACAGAGTAAAATCACTCAAAACAAGATAGTGGGAGTAATACAGGGCTTCAAATCAAGTTAATAGAAAATCAAAAAAGTTACTATAATATATCCTGCTAATTGTTTGATTTTTTCCCTTAATTAAAAAGATAATGATAAAAAATAAGTAAATAAATTTGTTTAAGAAAGGGGGAGATTGAGGTAAAAGAGGACATAACAACATAACAATACAGGTCAAAGCATAACAAGTTCAGCAACATAGTGCTTCACCACAAGATAACCCGACTTAATAGTAGTTACCATAGTGTCTCTTTCCTCAAAATATTTGAATATAACTTTGTATACTATAGCATCAAACATATCAAGACAGTGTGAAACCATTCAAGATGATGAAAGTTTTACAAGGTATTTAGAACCAGCTAACGAAAAACAAACAATGGTTTCTATATAATCTCTTTGCCAATAAAAATTTTTGTTTATACTGTCACATATAATAAAATCCAGTAAAATTTAGTGTTTCTATTTTAATATTCAGATCTTTGATCCATTTAGATTTTAATTTAGTATATGGTGATAGGCAAGGATCTAGTTTTAGTTTTCGGCATGTGCAAAGCCAGGTTTTTCAACACCATTTATTAAAGATGCTGTTGTTCTTCCAGTGAACATGTTTGGGCCCTTTATCAAAAATAAGGTGGTTGAGTGTGTTTGTAGTTGTGGTTGTATCTTCTAATCTATTCCGTTGATCTTCAGCTCTGTTTTGATTCCAGTACCATGTTGATTATACTATAGTTGCTTTGTAGTGTAACTTCAAGTCAGGGATTGTGATGCCTCTTGCCTTGCCTTTGCTGCATAGAACAGTCTTTGCTATTCTAGGTCTCTTCTGGTTCCAGATGAATTTGAGGAGTGATTTCTCTAGATCCATAAGGTATGTTGGTGGTATTTTTATTGGGATTGCATTAAATCTGTATAGCAGTTTTGGGAGAATGGCCATTTTCACAATATTTATTCTTCCTATCCATGAGCAAGGGATGTCTTTCCACTTTCTGAAATGCTCTTCAGTTTCTTTTTTCAATGTATTATAATTTTCCTCATATAGGTCTTTCACTTCTTTTGTGAGAGTAATTCCTAAATATTTCATATTTTTGGTTGCTAGTGTGAAGGGTGTGGCTTCTCTAATTTGTCTCTCTGTGATCTTGTTGTTAGTATATAAGAATGCTATTGATTTTGTATCCAGCTACATTGCTAAATTTATTTATTATATCTAGAAGTCTTTCAATGGAGATTTAGGGGTCTTCTATGTAAAGTATCATGTCATCCACAAATAATGATAATTTAACTTCTTTTCCTATCTTTACCCCTTTTATTTCTCTCTAATTGTCTAATTACTCTGGCTAGTATTTTCAGTACTATATTAAATAGGAGTGGTGATAAGGGATATCCTTGTCTTGTGCCTGATTTTAAGGTAAAGGCTTTCAATTTTTGGCCATTTAGTATGATACTGGCTGTTGATTTGTCATACATGGTCTTTATTATATTGAGTTAAGACAATCTATTCCAATTTTCTGTAAAGTTCTTATCAGGAATGAATGTTGGACCTTATCAAAAGATTTTTCTGCATCTATAGAAATGATCATGTGATTCTTACTTTTGGCTTTATTGATATGGTGGATTACATTTATTGATTTACGTATGTTGAACCATGCCTGCATGCCTGGGATGAATCCCACTTGGTCATGGTGTATAACATTCTTGATGATTTGCTACATCCTATTTGCCAATATTTTATTGAGGATTTTTGCATCTGTGTTCATTAGGGAGATTGACCTGTAGTTCTCTTTTTTAGTTGGGTCTTTCTCAGGTTTTGGTACTAGAGTAATATTTGCTTCCAGGAATGACTTAGGAAGGATTGCTTCCCTTTCAATTTCATTGAAGAGTTTGATGAGTGTAAGCAGTAAGTCTTTGTATTTCTTGTAGAATTCCGCAGTGAATCTGTCTGGGCCTGGGCTCTTCTTTGTAGGTAAGGCCTTAATTACATTTTCAATTTCATTAATAGATATTGGGTTATTCAGCAGTTTTTCATCTTCTTGACCTAGCTTTGGTACTTCATATGTTTCTAGGAATCTATCTATTTCTTCTGTGTTATCAAACCTATGAGAATAAAGGTTTTCGTAATAGGTGCTGATGATCTTCTGTATTTCTACAGAGTCTGTAGTGATTTTGCCTTTTTCATTCCTTATTGCATGAATTTGAGCCTTTTCTTTCCTTTTTTAAAATAAGGTTGGCTATTGGGCTTATCAATTTTATTTATTCTTTCAAAGAACCAGCTCTTTGATTCATTGATTCTTTGGGTTGTTTTCTTAGTCTCTGTTGCATTAATGTCTGCTCAGATTTTTATAATTTCCTCCCTTCTTTTGGCTTTGGGCTTGACATGCTCTTCTTTTTCTAGATGTTTGAGGTGTAGAATCAGGTTATTTTTTTGTATTTATTCTGTTTTCCTGATGTGGGAACTCACTGCAATAAATTTCCTTCTGAGGACAGTTTTCATTGCATCCCATAGATTACGGTAAGTTGTATTTGTATTTTTGTTTGTTTGTAGGTATTGCTTAGTTTCGTCTCCAATTTCCCCTGTGACCCACTGATTACTCAAGAGTATGTTATTCAGTTTCCATGTGTTTGTGGGATTTTTGCTGTATCTTTTATCATTAATTTCTAATTTCATGGCACTATGATCCGGTAACATACATGGGATAATTTCAACTCTTTTGCATTATTTAAATATGTTTTGTGGGCTAATATATGATCTGTTTTAGAGAATGTCCCATGTACTGATGTGGAACACTCTGTATATATCTATCAAGTCCATTTGTTCACATATGCGATTCACTTCTATTATTTATTTGCTGATTTTCTGTCTGGTCCCTTGGTGTCAATGGTGTGTTAAGGTCTCCTGCTATAATTATGTTACTGCTAATTTGGTTTTTCACTTCTGTTAATACTTGCTTTATATAACTGGGTGCTCTGGAATTTGGTGCATATATACTTAAGATTGTTGTCTCTCCCTCTTGAAGTTTTCCCTTAACCAGTATGTAATGACCTTCTTTATCTCTTCTGATCATTACTGGTTTGAAGTTCACATTGTCTGCAAACAGAATAGCTACCCCTACTTTTTTTTTGGTTTCCTGTTGCATGAAGTATTATTTTCCATCCTTTGACTTTCAGTCTATGAGTATCCTTTTGGGTTTAGATGGGTTTCTTATAGACAGCCTATGGGTGGATGTTGTTTCTTGATCCATTCTGCCAGTCTGTTTCTTTTAATTGGTGCATTGAGACCATTTACATTAATGGTTGTAACAGTTATATGTTTGTTTATCATTGATATGTTATCTTTCTGCTGTTGAATCTTTATCTTTCCATTCTGTTTAATTGTCTGCTTTGCTTAGTGTTTTTTTTCCTAAGTGTAAAATGTCTTTTAGTATTCTTTGCAGGGTTGGCTTGGTGATCATGAAGTCCTTCAGCTGTTCTTTGTCATGGGAATATCTTATTTCTCCATCGATTTTGAAGGAAAGTTTTGCAGGGTACAGCAGTCTAGGTTGGAAATCATTTTCGTTTAGGATCTGAAGTACTTCACTCCATGCTCTTCTTGACTTTATTGTTTGTGCTGTGAAGACTGCTGTGATTCTGATAGGTTTTCCTGTATAGGGATCTGTCTTTTCTCTCTGACAGCTTTTAATATTCTATTCGTATGTTGAATTTCTGGGATGGTGATTATGATATGTCTGGGTGTAGTTTTATTTTGGTTATGACTATTTGGAGTTCTATATGCTTCACTGATCCTGATGTCAGTTTCTGTTCCCATGATTGGGAATTTTTCAGCTATTACTTCTCTAAATATCCTCTTGACATCTTTTATGTTGTCCCTTTCTTTTTCATTTATCCCTATCAATTGTATGTTGTTTTTCTTTGCATCATCTTGCAGCTGTTGAATTGTTTTTTCCTGATTCCTTATTGTTTTTAAAAGATCTTGTCTTTCCTGTTCATTAGCTACAATCCTGTCTTCGAGGTCTTCTATCTTCACTTTCATTGAGGCGGTTTTTACAACTTTCAATGGAATTTTTCATTTCCTGTGTATATCTTTACATCTGCTTTACATATTCTGTTTCTTTCTTATATTTTTCATCAGGGATTCTACCTTTTTATTTAGTTCTTCCCATTTTTTAACTGTGTCTTCTTTATGTATGTTCAGCATCTCTTTTATTACTTTTATCATTTCTTCTTTTACCAGGGAGATTATTTCTAGTTTGAATGCCTTTAAAGCCTCCTGGAGTTGCTTCTTTATTTCAATTGCTATAATTTCAGATATTTCAGGTGTATATCATATACTTTTGTCTATGTACATACCTCCTAAGGGTTCTTGGGATGGGCTAGATGTTTGAGATTGCATTTTGACCTGTCACTTTGTCATTTTTCTATACTTCTATGTTCACGTGTTGTTCCAAGGCTTCCCTTGTATTTGTTGGAAATTGTCTCCCATGCTCTAGGCTCCTGGGACTGAGAGGAAGTTGCTGAGCCTGGTCCAGTTAGGCCCTCAGGCCCTCCTGTGCCACCTACAGTGTTTCAGGTATCTGAGCAGGCACCTAACCAATGTGTGTGTGGGCTCTGGGTGCTTCTTTGAGCTCAGGAAGAGATGATCTTAACGTCTCCCTAGGGCTCGGGATGGCCCGCGGACTAACACCAATCAGCTATTTCCCGCTTTGGGAGGTGTCTTGTCTTGTCCTGGGCAGTCCCGAAACCTGCCAAGCATAGCCTAGTTTGGCTGGGCTCTGGGAGGGTCCTTGAGCTCTGGCAGAGTTGTTCTTAAAGTCTCCTTGGAGCTCCGGATGGCACGAAGGCTTACCCCATCCAGCTGTATCCCAGTTTGGGACTCTGTGTGCACTTCTGAGGACTATACATCCAATGGCTGACCCTCCGGGTGCACACAATTTAAATCCCCTGAGGGCCCTAGGCAGGGCTCCAAGGCCCCCACTAGCTACCTCTTCTGCTGGCGCCCTCCTCCGAGCGTGCTAGGCACTGGTCTTTGCTTACCTCCAGGTCTGCAGGTATCTGGGGGCAGATATTAGGCAGGGCAGGCTCAGGGCCACAAGGTCCAAGGAGGGCACTACCGTGAGAAGTTTAAAAGTAGTAAAGAGAAGTGGCTCATGACATGCAAGGAGAGCTCCATATGTTTCCTTACTCATTTCCAGCTAATTTTTAATTAGAGCCCATGCAGATCAAAAGGTAATGAGATAATATGCTTGTGAAAGAAAATAAGTGTTCCACAGAATTTTTAGATTTGGCCAAACTACCTGACATGAATAAAGAAGTCAAAACAATGCTAGGAAAATGCAGCAGAAGGACTTCATTAACAGTGGACTCACTTTCCATGAGGCGGTGGAGGACCAGTTCATTTCATGAACTTACACTAGATAGTAACTCAAAGTGCTAAAGAAACACCCAACACCAGACAGGTTGAGGACACAAGTGTTTATTAATGTTGAAATTGTTGGATTGTGGGTTTGTTGTTTCTGTTTACTGCCCTGTGTGATTTTCTCCTCCCATGTTTATTATTCTTGAATTAATTTAAAACACCAATGAATAAACAACCAATAATAAATCTATGTTAATAAGTACACAATGTATAAACTTGGAATCTGGACCTTAACAAAGCAATGCTGGAATGATAGAGGTAGATGACAACAGACTTTGTAGAACACAGAGTATAAATTTATTATTCAAACTAGGTTTTTATATTTAAGATATTGAGTTTAACGCATGTAATCAATGAGAAAATAGAGAAAAGTGCAAAAAGGAAAGCAAAAGGTAACCAAACTGGACACAAAAATAGCCACTAAAGGCAAGAAGATAATAATGCAAAACATATATAATAAAGGAATAGTTAAGGGGTAACGTGCAAGACAGAGATAAATGGTAGAAGCCTTTCTTTTCTATCAGTAGTTAGTTTATTTTTTCTCTTTTAAAATTTTATTTAAAGAAAGACTAAACAAAACAGAAAATGGGTAGAAATACATATGTTCAGAGAAAAAATTAATAGTAAGAAATCACTAGTTAACATTTACATAATGTCTCTTTTACAAATAGTTGTTCAAGATACAAAAGTAGAACATATAAAGTGGGAATTCAAACAGCAAGACTGCAAACAGTTCTGTTCAACTATCCAACAAAAACTTAGTAATATGGTTGTCAATCTTATACACTTAAACATACATGCAGTTATCCATATCTTCACTTATGTTAGGATTAAAATACTATAACAGGCTAAAGTCATTCTGAACAAAGAATAATAGTATTGCTGGATTTCACATCATCACACTCTGCCATCAGCACTGGGTTCTGTAGTGTCTTTTTTTAAAATTTAATTTAAAGAACACTAAACAGAACAAAAAATGGGTAGAAATAATACATACTTTCAAAGAAAAAAATAAGCAGTAAGAAATCACTAGTTGATGATTACAGATTGTCCTCTTACAAATAGTAATTCAAGATAATAAGTGGAGCATATAAAGTGGGGATTCAAACAGTGAAGATGCAACCAGTTCTGTTCAACTATCCAGTAAAACTTAGAAATATTGTTATCAACCCTATACACTTAAACATACATGCAGTTATCCATATCTTCAATTATGTGGACATTGAATAAACCCAAGCAGGCTAATATCACTCTGAACAAAGAATAATACCATTGCTGTGTGTCACATTAGGACACTCCAGGATCAGCATTGTTTACGTTAGTGTCTCTGTTTCTCCAAAGTGTCTGTTTATTTCATCATGTGTCATAAGATCAGTTCTCATAAACTGTTTACAGATTCTACACATGCGTGAGTCTTAACATGTATTTCTATCCTTTCTATATTAGAGGGAGAAACAAAATAAAGCAAGACAAAACAAAACATATTCCAATAAACACATGAAATGAAAAAGACATATAATACCATTGTACAAGGAGTTCTACCATAATTCCTGTGTTGTCTCTTGTTATCTTCAATAGAATTTGCTATATCATCAGACATACTAAAATTGAATATATCAGTAATAACAGTATTAATAAAAACACCACTTTATATATAGTAAAAAACTTCAAAATCAGGCAGTTATCTAACCAGAATGTATATTGAGGAGTCTTGTCATCTTCAGTGTAGTTGCTTATACTCTCAGACTTAATACTATCACTCATGTCACTTTTGAATAAAATCTGTCGATACCAAACAGCAATCAAAGACCAGATTTAACTAAGATCCGTCATGATAAAATGTATAAGTCATACAGGACTCCAAATTAAGATAATAGGAAATTAAAGATGATTATTGTGCTATTCCTTGATATTTTGGGGATAGCTGTCTGTGCCCTCAAATCTAATGAAACTAGACAAACTGGGGCAGAATAAAATCTATCTAAACAGAGCAGTGCAAGTAATGTGGGGTTTAATTCCTGATATACTACTAACAATATCTTCTGCCATCTTTTTTAAGACTCTTCCTCCCCTTTCACTTTCCCAGGGTACACTGCATTTTTGGGTCTGAGCAAGACCCTTGGTTTTAAATTGGAGGGAGGGCAACCTGCTATTTACCTAAGTGGTTCCGAATCTTCTCTCTCCTGGACTTGATGTCTAATTGTATTCCTTTACCTATTAAAGCCTGTCTTTACAACCTATTCACAAATACTGCTCTAGTTGCCCCTATTACTCTCTGGCTCTCTGTCACATACAGCATTGTTTTCCCATATTTGAGTTTCAGTCCATGTACTTTTTTGCATGTTAATTATATTTCCCATAAATAGCTCTTGGTGGACCCTGCCTACTAATCTAGTCCGTGTGTGGTTCTTTTTTTTAATTTAGTGAATCAAGGCCATCTATATTAGAGATTATAACCAATCTTCTCTGCCTCATTTCTGTTATGCTCTTTTTTGCCATCAGTTGTCTGTTTATCTTCTTCATTCTGTTTTCTGCTCCATTCGTTGAGGCTTCTCTGCCACTGTTCCTGGAATCCTAGTACTTTTCTCTCTCTCTAGAATGCCCTGAAGTATTCTCTGTACAGTTGGATTGGTGGTTGCAAATTTCCCAAATTCCTCTTTGTCTTGGAAGCATCTTGTTTCTCCATTAATTTCTAGAGACAGTTTAGCAGGGTATATCAATCTGGAATGAAGGTTATTTTCATTCAGTGCTTGGAATATTTCACTCCAGGTTCTTCTTGAGTTGATGGTCTGTGTTGAGAACTCTGCCATTATTCTGAAGGGCATTCTGCTATAGGTTATCTGTTTCTTCTCTCTAACAGCTTTTAATATTCTGTTCTTATATTGAATTTCTGGGAACTTGATTATTATATGCCCGGGTGTAGTTCTGTTTTGGTTGTAGGTGGCTGGAGTTCTGTATGCCTCATATGTCACAATATCATTTCCTTTTCCTATGTTTAATTTTCCTTAATTATTTCTGTGAATAACCTTTGTAGTTCCTTGGTTTGTACCCCTGCTTCTTTATTCACATTCTTTATTCTCAAGTTGTAGATCCTCTTGTCCTCTTCTAGCATTATATTGCTACTGCTTGTTTCCTTGTTATTTTTTAAAAAGTTCTTCCTTTCATAATCCCACATTGCAAATCTGTCCTCCAGTTTGGATAATTTATCTTTAGTTTCTTTCAAGCAGATTTGCCATCTTTGCATAGAGTTTTTAATTTCCTGGCAATCTCTTTGAATCTGCTTCATGTGTTCTATATTTTGTTTATATTTGTCATCAAATGTTCTCTCCTTTGTTTGAGTTCCTCCCTTCTTCCGTCTGTGTCTGCTTGAGAGATGCTGAGTATCTCTTTTATTAATCTTCTTATATCTGGCTTTACTTGGCTAAATATTTCACTTTTGAACTCATCTATGAGGTGCTGAAGATATCTCTTTATGTCCACTGGTGCCATGTCTGATATTGCTTGTATGCTGTTCTCATTCTCCTTTGTATATACCTGTCCTGGGTCAATGTTCTCAGGGTTGAGACCTGGGGACTTTTGGTTGTTGCTTCCTCTCCTCCTTTGATTTGTTTCTTCCAGAAGGCCCCAGTTTCTTTCTTTGCTGGTTGCAGTTTTTCTGAAGCACGCTGGCTAGGTGACTCTTCCCACTGCAGTGTGTAATGAGTTGCAGACAGGGACAGCATATGCTGGCCACTTCCTTCTGGATCAGTCAAGCTGCTTAGGACTACACTGTGTTACTATGTACTGCCTCCCCTCTGGGTCAGTCAAACATCAGAGGCTTTACTGTGTTAGTGTGGGCTGCTGCCATAGGGAATTGATTTCGGATAACCTATTCGATTGCAGCCAGGTCCTGTCACCAAGCCTAGCTCAATTCAACAGTCCCTTTCAGGAACGTAAAAACTGACTGAAGTCACTGCTGCCCTTTGTGCTAGCCAGCCCTGCCTGGTCCCAGAATGTTGGCCACTGGAGCCACCTTTCCGTGGAATGGCTCCAGTCCCATCATTGACCACTGGTCAATGCAGACTCACCACCAGCTCCACTCGCCGTGCAGCTGGCTCACCTCTGACCTCAGTGTGACTGTGCCCCCAGTGAGTTGAAGCGGTGGGACTTTGTACGGCTCGGCAAGTCACTCACTGCATCGGGAGCACTGTTCCTTTAGCTATTCTAATAATAATTGCACTGGGACTGTATGTTTGATTGGTTCTTCTCACTTTAGTTTCTTCTGGGTGAAAGAATTTATCACCCTCTGTTGTGGGCTCCCCAGACTGTATTATGTTGAATACTAAGTTCACTATCTCAGGGAGCCTCTGTAGCCAGCTGTTATCTATCTGCCATTTTTGCTCTGCCCCTCAGTATTTAATTTAAATGTAGCTAATTTAAACCTTCTTGCTGAAATTGCAAACAAAGACTGGTAGATTGGTTCAGAAAAACAAAATCATCTACATGCTAACTACAACCTAGAATTTTATTTTTTTACTTTATTTGAAAGAGAATAGAACCAAAAAAAAACAATAAAATCAATCAAAACAAAGCAGTGAAAGGAGCACTGAATTTCAAAACAGGCTAATAGGAAATCAACAATGCCTACCAAAATATTTCTTCCTATCTTCACAACCATACCATCAACATAGCAAAATCAAACAAAAAAACAGAAAAAAAAAAAACAATCAAAATGTAACACTCAACATAACAAGACAAACCAATACATTGGAAAAAGACCAAACAGAACAATCCTGCACACTGTTATCTTTAAAATAGCGCCTAAGTTACCAGACGTAGGGACAAAACAAAACAGTAAAATGGAACAAGACATTGGATTTCAAAAACAAAATATGAGGCCATCCCATACAGCTCACAGATGTGCATGGCCATCCTTGAAGCAGATGCACAGACAACTAGCCCAGCCCACAGAGTCAACCAAACAGCACCAGCACCAAGCTGTTCCCTCCCCTCAGTGGCTGTCATCTCACCCTGAGTGCTCTGAGTCAGTGGGGCAGGGTGGGGATGCTCTTCTGCTTTTCAGCCTGCGCACTGGTTTGCTCACAGGAAGGCGTGGTCTCTCTTCTGCCTGAGGCTCTTCCCCCTCAGCACAACTAGGCTTGCTTCATGGGAAGGCCTAGAATGTTCAATAAAAAGAAAGAAGTCGATAGTAAAAGCTTGGGAAACAATATTCCATCCAAACAGGAACCACAAATGATCTGACATGAATGAATCAGTGTCATAGATGTGAGGCCAAAGAGACTTGAAGAAAAAAAGATCATGCATTGGGAAAAAGTCTAGTCCAGCAAAAACACATAATTTCTATCCTGTATTAACCCATTGTCTGTATTGGATTAAACAACTGTAAGTAGGATGCAAATTCAGGATTTGGACAACACTATTCTGACTCAAGCCTCACACATAGATGCGGAACACGCTGTCGAACAATTGCAGGAAACATCTTCCTCAAGGCACACAAAACATTCTCTACAACAGACCAAACAGCAGGTCAAAAATGATCTAAATATGCTGCTAAAAATTGGGACTCACATAAAACTATTTTCTGGCCATGATGGAAGAAGTGTGAAGTCAGCAGAAGGAAAACTGACAGAGATGTGGCAATGAATCAGGGAATCCTTACATAACCAATGGCTCAAAGAAGAACAGAAAATAACTTGAGTTGGATGGGAAGGAAAGCACTGCATACAAAACACATCAAATGCAGCAAAGTAGGAATCAGAGGCAAAATGTACAACTGCCTATACTTGCATTAAAAAGGAACAAAATTAAAACCAGAAACTGAACTATAGACCTTAAAGAGCTAGAAAACTAACAGCATATAAAACCCAAAGCTAACACAGGGAAGAAAATACATAAGACATAAATTCAATAGGTGCATTTGCTAACCCAGACAGGGAGGATGAGACAGAAGGGTTGCAAGTTCAAGTATAGTCTGGGCAACTTAGCGTGGACTTGTTTCAAAAGGGGTTTGTGTGCAGTGGGGGACAGGGATATAGGTCAGTGCTCCCTGGATGCAACACCCAGTAACACAGAGACACAGACAGAGAATGAAAACCGAGTAAGAAAACAACATATAAAAATCACGAGACAACTGGTTCTTGAAAAACACCAACAAGACTGATGAACCTATTGCTAAGTGGGATAAGAAGGAGGGAAGACAACAAAGATCAGACTTGAAAGGGGATGCTATTACAGATTCTGTGAAAAGAAAAAGAAATCCAAGAGTGTTTTAAACAATTCTGTAGTTAAATATAGACAAACTCCTAGAGACACAAAAATCTATGTCAACAGAAGTTCATGGTGGATAAGACAGCAAGATCAAGTGGTGGGCAGGCTTTATTTCCTACCTTATATTGTAGGAACTACCCACCCTAGTGTACGTATAGCTTTCATATTGCTTACCCAAGCACTAGACAGTGATCCAATCACTAAATATTCAGCCATCCCTCTAAAGTCTGATCCTCATTACCAGGTAACACTTGGTATACAAACCTAATAGCCTGTTTCCATTGTACATAGTGACTTCAGATGAGACCGAGCACATTCAGGGTGATGTGGCTGTAGCCCATAGTGACTTTGGAGGCATAGTGGATATTAATACACATGAAGTCCAATTTTTCTTTCTTGCTCTGAGCTGTTGATGTCCTAGCCAGTACAACATAGCCAATCCCCATGTGGATTTTGTCCCATGAGTTTTTGTAAGCTTCGTAGTTGGAATTCATAGGGCTTTGACCCATTTTGAGTAGGCTGCTTTCTAAGGTTCATAATTTCATACCTGTGCATTTGGACATCCTAACCCTAACCCTAACCCTAAAACACTGAGGACAAAAACACACTGTACTAGTTGGTAGCCTAAGAGCAGGAGGCTCCACCATCGAGCCTCCTTAGCAGAGCAGGTTACACCACCTGTGTTTGTAGGAACCCATGCTTTGGTACTAGAAGGAAATAGTGTTCTCCAAAGGTACTGCCAACACTCATCATTTGACTGAAAAAGGCTCAGTGATTTTCATTGCATGGGGACAGAACAGTCTTTCAAGAATCAGTGCTGGGAAATCCATGCATCTCTGGGGACAGGAATGAAGTACAGCGCTCAGCTGGCAGCACACACACAGACTGTCCTTAAACAGATCAGAGAGCAAGTTGCATGAGCACAAAGTAGAAGAGGGCAAACTCTTCCCTGAGCTCAGTGATACTTTGGATGGGACATCAGTGGCACAGGCAAGAAAGGGAAAGCAGATTATGCTTCACAAAAGTTACAGCTTTGTCCATCAAAACTCACCATCAACAGAGGGAAAAGGCAGTCCATAGCATGGAGAAAAACAACTATTAGTCACATATGTGACAAAATGTTAATAGCAGAATATTACAGAACAACAAAAATGACATCGTTCAATTTAAAAATGAGCAGAGTCTGAATTGTCATTTCTCCAAGGAAACTATACAGTACGCCCCATGAGCACAGTACAGGATGCTCAGTGTCCTCATTATCAGAACAGTGTAAATGAAAACACTCACACCCATCCTGATGGCCCCTGTGAGAGAACGACGGAAAACAAGGGTAGGCAGGCGTGCAGGCTGGGGCTCTCCATGAGACCCTCAAATGGTAAAGGCACCATGTGGGATACAGCAGGGGGCTTCTCCTGAAACTAAAGAGAATTCTCCTCTACTCAGAAGCTGCCCTTCTCAGCTCACACCCACAAGAAGCGCAGTGCATTCTGCGAGTGTCAGTGCACACCCAGGACCACTGTGGCAGCTTTCACTGTGATACAGGAATGGAGGCAAGACGACTGTGCATCCACAGAGGGCTGGAGGAAGAAAACTGGGACAGCAGTCACCCTCGGAGGTGGGAGCACCCCCAAGACCCCAGCTAGCTGGTTCCCATCTGGGCAGACACAACCGATTGTACATACACTACGGTGTCTCCCTCACATATGCACCAGGAAGAAGGTGGTGTATAACCAGGCCAGGAGGACAGTGTAGCAGTGTGCCACACCGAGTGTGTGTGATGCGGGCTCTCACATCCGGTCTCTCCTGTGCTGCAGCACTTCTCCTGGCTGCCTGCTGTGCTGCTCAGCGCCCTGGTGAGAGGAAGGCACTGTGCCACGGCCTACGGCTGCTCCGCACTGTCCACCTTCAAACCAGCACCGTGACACGGAAACAGCTGCTCACACAGCCAAGAGACAGACAGGTCCGCGGCCAGCAGGGCAAGCACGTGCCTGACACAGGTATACAGGCTCTTAGTGAACAACATGGAGGAAGATTAATGTTATTAATAAGGCTCATCAGTGAGGCTCACAATTGAAAATTCACAAATTGTTATTTTGAAATTTTCACATAAGACTTTCAGATGATGCACTGTCACTTTTAAATGAGCCCAGGAAAAGAAAACGCAGGAACAAGACGATACCTACAAAGTCACGCAGTGGAAAATAACTAGGCTTAAAAAGGGTGGACATACTGCTATCTGCCGAAACAGGAAGGAAACCTGAAGACGCTCCCTCAAGCGGAATAAGTCAGTCAAACAGACACACAGACAGGATTCCACTTTGATGACTTCCCTATGGATATCATTTTCACAGATACAGGGGTGGTGCTTGCCAAGGGGTGGCGAGGAGGGCACAGGCGCTGCTGTGTGAGGGGCTGAGGGCTTCAGCTTTCCGTGGTGAAGACAGCTGCGGGTGGTCGGTGAGCTCTTTGTCCATTATTAACACCTGTGACAGCACTGCAGATGCTGGAAAATGGGTAAGGTGAGGCTGGAAGTGGAGCTCACTGGCAGAGCATCTGCTGGCTGCACACAAAGCTTAGAGTTTGACCCTCAGCATGAGCAAAAAAGAAAAAGTAGTAGAGGAAAATGCTAAAGTTTGCTAGGTGTCATTCCATGAAGAAATGAAGTCATAAGGATACTCATATGACTGTGAGCACTTTGCTGCAGAAATCCGGGGCAGGACTGTGCTTTAATCACCATGGAAGGCCCCTGCGTTGAACCCTGCATATGCCAAAGCAAGTGCTTAAATCCTGGTGGGCAGCAGGGAAGCTTTCCCTAAGGCTTTCACAGATTCCTCCTGAGATGATCCTGGAGGAGCTGTGAGCAAATCTCAGCATTTATACCAGCAGCCTGGCCTAAGTGGGCCCTGAACTGCTTCAATATGACCCAGAGTGAACGTAAACTGAGTTGCTGAGGTCGGCCATGTCGGTGCACTGTGCCTATGGTATGCACCTCAAGAAAATCCCCAGACACCATGGCTGGACTGTGTCCTGGTAAGTTGTACCCATTGTGTCAAGTATACTGTGTGGCTCAGAGAACTGACCATCTGGGTGCTCTCCTCAGACAGCACTGCTGAATCTTGTATCTGACTTTCTGGACCCCAAGACTGTGCCTTTCAGTGCTGCTGATTTGCATGTGCATTGTATCACTGTAATAAATCTTAACAACCAGCATAAGAACATTGCCAGGTCTACTGTATTTTCTAGCTACTCACTGAACCTGGAACCCTGGGAATCTCCAACATCATCTAGCACCCTTTCACGGATTGTATTTATTCCTGAGAGAAACTCCTAAATGCTCAGCACCTACTTGACACTCAGGGAGCTCAGACTGCTGCTTAGGGATTCCCACCAACTCAGCAGCCTGTCTTGGGTCACCATGGGTGACATGGAGGCCAGGAATCAGGACTGGCTTTAGACACGTGGATGAAAGCATCACATGTGGGCTTTAAGTAAGGAGGAATCAACACAGATACCAGGCAAGTCACAGATGGGTTTATTGTAACTTAAGTAACTTATCTAGGGTACAGTGGGGCACGGCGCATCCTCTAGCGGAGCACAGCACAGAGCTGATAGGGGGATGGAGGCACTACGAAGGCAGGTACACCACGGTCACTGGGCCGGGGCTGCCCTTCAGGCACCGAGAAGCTGAAGCGCTGCAGCAGGGAGGTGAAGAACAGGAAGAGCTCCATGCGGGCCAGGGGCTCCCCAAGGCATATGCGGGGGCCTGTAGGTGGGGCAGGGATCAATGAGACTCCATCCTAAACCTCTTCCCACTTTAACACCCAGGAAGGGGAGAGAAAAGATGGTCCACTACAATCACCTGCGGAGAATGGCATGAAGGCCTCACGTTTCACAAAGCGGCCCTCAGCATCCAGAAAATGTCCAGGGTGGAAATGCAGGGGCTTCTCCCAGACAGTCTCATCCTTCAGCACAGATGACAGATTGGTGAAAAGCATCGTCCCCTGGCAGAGACACACAGCATGAATGTGGCTTGAGATACACGACACAGGAATCCTGACAATTAATAACCACAAGCACACTCTATGAGGTACACACAGTCTGGTGGGGTACAAAGTCATATGGAGCCTCTCAAATATACTTTACTCCCAGAAACTTCTCAGGACCATTCATGAGCACATGGCAAGGCCACAGGACAGGGATCCTGAGGGCGCCCATAGTCACATTATTCCCCATGGACATAGGATCCTCCAACAACTCCTCATTTGGGTTAATTCATCCTCTGATTACCTTGGGGGATCAGCGGGCACAGGGCAGCACTGGGTGCAACACCACTCACACAGGCAGGGCCTGGCAGCACCAATGGTAACGGGGCCCAGGTAGCAGAACAATTCCTGGCCACATGTGGCAGTGGCCATGCGAGGAAAGGAGGGACCAGGCCTACCTTGGGAATGAGGAAGCCCTGCACCTCAGTGTCACGAGATGTCATGTGGGGAACACCCATTGGGACGATGTCTGCAAAGCGCTGCACCTCATGAATCACAGCGTTGGTGAGGGGCATGTGGGCCTGGTCTGCCATCTCTGGGCGCCGCCCCTGTCCTATCACTTCATCGATCTCCTCTTGGACATGGCCTGAACAGACAAGTATCCCCATGCAGGTCAGTCCCTGGAGACTGGACTCTGACAATCTCCATGCCTGCATTAAGTGCTGTGTCCAGCTGAGCTGAACATCACATTTCATGTGCCTTGGCCCAGCCTCAGCTGGGAACCATGAGTTTCCCGGATCAGCTGTGCCCACTTCCCCTCCCTTGAGTTCCCATCCATCTGAGCCCAGCTCACGCTGCACATCCGGGTGTAGGATCATGAGGAGTAGAGCCCAGGACAATGTGACTGATGTGGTCACCATTCCTGCACCAAATAAGTCAGATACGAGTAGACGAAGGTTCTCATCATTGAAGCTGCTCTCTGAGTTCCCCTGGGCCTGAGAGAGGCAGAGAGGTTGGCCTCAGTGAAAAGGGGAGGGATGATTCAAATGTCCCCATGCACCACCCCTCAGCACAGGTGCTGGGTCTCTGGGAGATGCTGAGGACCCACCTGGCCTCACACCTGCCAGAACACTTGGCTCACAGACCCTGATCCCTTCTCTCACAGCCCACTCTCACCTTATGCATCTCTGTCAGGAAAGCATCAGTCAGATCTCGGGGAGGCTGGTCTGGGGCCCAGCCTGTGTTGTGCTCAGCCAAAAGCTTGTCATTCAAGGCAATGAAGGACCTCTGTGCAGACAGGACTTTGGCAGCCACCCATGGGATGTGCAGGAGCTGTGGTATCGAGTTCAATACCTGTGACAATACAGAGGCAGCCTGGGTGCTTCCTGTGCTCCAGACTCACAAGTGTCATCTCACACCCAGCCTCCTCCATAGTGACCCAAGGCCTGATGCTCCACACCTTTGCCCCGATGCCTCCACTGTGCCAGCAGCAAAACTCCTCCTGCTGCTGAGCTGCCACAAGAACCTCCTACTATGGAAATCTCATGAGCTTGTGTTGCTTCCAGCGTGGACACAGGCTCTAAACTTTTCTCCGGAATCTCAAACACCTCTCCCATTACTGCTGTCTGATTTGCCACCACAGACCTTTCTTCCTGCACTGATCCTCCCTGATGCTTTCTTCACATCCCTCTTGCAGGCAAGTTATCCTCTCAGAACCCTTATACAGGACGCTGTCCCTGTAGAGCCCTCTGAACCCCGCACCTGAATCTTCAAGCTGATGCTCTCCCTCAAGCTCTCTTCCAGGAACTCTAAGAGCCTGAGGACCATCGGGTCATCATAGTCGAAGCGGCGTGCATAGATGAGGGAGGAGATCACATTGCACACTGCTTTGTTCAGCAGGGCTTTGGGGCAAAAGGGCTGTCCTGGGAACACAAATGAAGGCCCTGCTGTTTGCTTTTCTCCCTATCCCTTCTGACGCAGTCCTTATCTTGTGTCCCTGAACCCATGACCCACCAGAATGGTTGGTGAAAGCAGCACACAGGCAGGCGGCCTCCTCGGTCACCCACTGCTCCAGGGACTTCTTCCCCAGGCCGAAATTGCGCAGGCTAGACACAGAGAAGCGTCGCTGCTCACGCCAGGCAGGTCCATAGTAGGCTCCAATAACCCCTGGAATGGGGAGCTCCAGTCAGGACCAGAAAGTACTAACCTGGGCCCATGCATCCTTCCCTCACTCTTGTCTGCTGATCCGAAACAAATCTTGTTTCTACCATGCAACAGCTCCTTTTCTGACTTTGTAGCCAGAAGACAAAGATTTCCATCATCCCTTGAACATATTACCATGCACAATAAGCCTTGTCTACCTGTCACTAGCCCCAGGGTTATACCCTGATGTCATCTGTGACCTATTGACATTTACCTTGGGCTTTTGGTCCAAAGCCCAGTAGTGCATTGGTGGGCAGTGTGGGCCGATCTGAGGTGTCCTCGCTGTGGTGCACCAGAGCCTCCCGCACAGCCAACAGCCCATTGACCACAACGACTGGAGTCCAGACAAACTGCAGGCTGAATACGTCCCCAAACTGATGTCGCAGCTGGAGGTGGAGGGACAGGGCACCTGTGATGTTGGGGCTCCTACCTTAATGTGTGTCCCAGCCTCACTGCCAAGACACAGAGACCCACTTCAAGCAGTGCAAAGACCAGGTCTATTTCCTTCTCTCTTCTGTTCGCTGTTTTCTTCTCCTTTTTCTTTATGGGAGTGATGAGGGCACTCGTGGCCTCATTCTTGCTACACCAGCACTCTGGGCCAACCACTGCCCAACACCTCGCGTCTGCAGGTTCCGGCCACATTTCTTACATTCAGAACAACCACCTTACACCCGATCTGACAACCCAGCTAGTGCCTGAGCAGAGGGCAGAAAACGTCAGTGAAATGTGCAAGCAGGGTCTTATCCTCTCTGGTTCCTCAGATAAGGAAACTCAGGTTCACAGATAGAACCAGAGAAGACTGTGACCCCATGACAGACAAAGGATTTGATGCTAGAGATAGAACTTCTTTCAACACCAATTTCTATATTCCGGTGCTGCTTAGGACTCCTTTGCACTGCTTCCCCAGCCTCAAGTCTCTGCTCTCACCAGAATGGTCTCAGGTCCTATGAAAATTCTATTGCATCAAATTGGATGCCAGTCACACTACCCCCTCCTGCACAACTTCTCCTTTGTCCCCCCACTCCTCTCTTCATGGGAAGTCCAGTGTGGGCTGCCCAGGTGGAGTCCTCCCCAGGACAGATCCTTTATTTCCCTCCTCAGATAAAACCATGTCCTTGTCCAGCATGTGGCTTCAAGCACCACTATTACTCCAGAGCGTCTCCTGACATTTGCTGCTCTGTACCACCAGCTCCCCTACCTTGTAGCAGGAGTATGTCATGTTCTCGAAGTCCACCTGCAGTAGGTTACCAAGTCCAGGCACTGAAACAGGGCCTGGTGGGTAGCGAGCAGTCCAACGTTGGCGTCTGTGCATCAGGTCCACCAGGAGCAGGAAGATGGCCACGGCCATGGCCACAGAGAACAGTGCATCCCCAGTCAGCAGCCCCATGGCTTCCCAGCAACAACCGCGTTGCTCTGAACAAAAGGAGTTTTCACCACTTTGGGCAGCTAGAGACACAGAGCACACTCTACCACTCCCTTAATATTGGAACTGGCCAGCTGTCCTCTTATAAAGCAGCTAATCCTGCCCTTTGTCCTGTGTTGCCTGACAACCTCTGTGTTCATTTTGAAATCAGAGGGTAGAGAGGACCAGGTGAGATGAGTTCCATAGGTCCTTGCCCCTTCTGCCTCTTCCTGTTGATACACAGGACGGGGGAGGGGGGATCCTGAGAAGAGCTCCATGGCACTTGACACTGGGTATGTAGGTTTCAATATTAACCCATGATGCATTACTGCTCCAAGAAGCATAGTGAAAAGTAGATGTCAGGGAGCTGACAGACCGAACCAGCAGACTTGGTGACGTGTGATGGCTTGTCACACTGCGGTAAGACTCTTTTGCACACTCTGTAGAGAATGTTGCTGCCCAACAGGGATTAAGTGTTGTCCAAGGATTCTCAAAACCACCTCCAGCAGGTTCAGTTGCTTTGTGGCCTCTCTGAGCAGGCCACAGAAAGACAGATCAATGTGTGCCTATTTACCAAGCGAAGCACAGAAGCGCACTCACACATGGGGAACCTCAACCGCACCACCCTCGAGGACAGAAACTAGGACCTGTTCTCATACTACCAATGAAGGGTCTCAGCCCTGAGCCGTGCTCACATCAGGCCTCCTCCATAAGCACCACAGGGTTTTTTCCCTTAGGAGATGATTTTGTGAGTCTCGTCACACAGCCACGGCAGTTCAGGTTACTTTTACCTCTGATTTAAGCGATGGCTTGCTGGGACAGATGTAAGATTTTTTTTCTTTTTTCTTTTCGTACACGCTCTCACTATGTAGTTCAGGTTGGCTCGAGCTCACTTTGTAGACCAGGCTGGTCTCAAAATTGCAAAGATTGTCTTGTCTTAGCCTTCTGATGGCTGGGATTATGGGTGTGAGCCACCACACCCAGCCAGATGTAAACTTCTTGACTCCTCATTTCAACTCACATTCTGTTCGACCTTCCATGGAGGAGCCTGTGCTCTTCTTGCAAGCTTCTTCTTTGAAAGCCTCATCTGCAGATTCCTCTGAGAAGCCCAGTCAACTTAAAAATAATTTAACAAATAACGATGCAAATCCCATGGGTGTCCAGTGAGTGTGTGTCACACTAGATACATAGGAGGCCCCCTGGCTAGAGAAGGGGAGGCGAGTGGGTTGAGCAAAGAGACTTTTAGGGCACAACAGGAGGTTGGGCAGGGGTTTCCAGGCCAGAAACAGTTCATAGTCATAGGAGGAGCAGGTCATGCTCAGGGGCCCTGACTCTGGCCACACCTGCAGCTCCTGGACTCCTCAGACGGTGTTTCGGTGCAGTTTCTCCCCACATCCAAGCAGCACGTGTAGTATGCACTGCACCAGTGGACGAAAATCATAGTGCCCCCAACACTCCTAGGCAGCGGTTCCTCAGCCCACCATCCCTGTTTAAATTTGGTGCACCTCAGTCAGCAGCATGACTGATTGGGACATAACAGGCTTTTCTCTTTCCCCTACACCTTGGCCAGGTGGTCACTATCAGTAATGACATGGTTCATAGCACTCATAAGCCCACAACCTCATCGAATGGTGAAGAACAGAGGGGAGAAGTCTGAGCTCAGCCTCATGGCCAACACCCGTCACTGCCCATTCCAGCCCTGCAGACTGCAGCACTGACTTTCTGAAATAGTTAGGATCCATGCGTTTCAGCATTGGACCTCCTAAGCTACTTCAAATCTAAAATCCACCACACAGCCCCTGGGCCAGAGCACAGACACTAGCCCACTGGATCCCTTGGTTTTTAACCAAAAGCCGAAGTGGGAAACCCTCTGTAGCTCAGTCACAGTGAAAAGCACAGTACAGGGTCAGGAGCCCAACTTTCCGTCCTCCTCCCCTTTCACCCTTGCTCTTTCAGGGCAGCTGGGAGCACAGCCTGCTCTGCGTGCTATGGCAGCACTGGGCAAGTCACACAGACACTACCCACCTAACAGAGAGACAGCTGTGTCTGTTACTACCACTCTGGTTCATAGGAGAGAATCTGCTCGGTAGACAGAGCACAAAGGCCCACAGTTTAAGGAAACCTCCTTTCCAGAGAGCAGACCTCTGCTCTTCACAATGCTCACATCTTGCTGATGCCCTCTGAGCTAGAATTATGCTCAAATCCCACCTAGGTACCCATGCCCTCTACCCTACCTATTCCTGCAGCCCTACTCTCCCTCCTCGAGGGAAAAACTCACACAGAGGTAGAGATCTGGATTCACTGGAATTAACATGTGCTGCACATGTTATGTGTCAAGCACACTGCACTGTTACAGAACTCCAATAACATCTAATTTTGGTGACAATGCACAGTGCTGGATCCCCCAGGGACAGACCAACGTGGGGCTCACAGATCTCACAGAGCAGGAGCCTAAATTGGGGACAAGAAACATTTCTGCAAAAATGATCCAGTATTCCTAAAACACATCAAAATGCTTCAGTGACAGCCTCTTTCTTCCCTGTTGCAGCCTCTCCACTGGTTCACTTTCTCCAAACACTGGGGGGAGTGGTTTTAGCACTGACACCTGACGAGGCCCATATCAGACCTGAATGTTGCTCTTCACCTATCACACAGGTGATGACACCCTGGGAAGACAACTCCCCTTTCACCTGGCATCAGGAGACAGAGACACCTCCAGCTCCGCTTCTCAATTCTAAGTCCTGGCCACGATGGCCTGCACCCACCATGATTCCCACAGCAATCTGTGATCAGTCACAGAGCAGGGACCATCAGCTGTGGTGCCACCTAGACCTGTTTCTCCCTCCTGGAGGAGACAGAGCTCTGCCACGGGCCCCTGGCTCGCTCCCCCTCAACTTTGCAGCACTGTATTGCACTGCACCCTCGACAGCCATTTTTATGCCTCAGATCTAGAATGTTCCCAAACGTCTCAAGTATTCACAGGTTGGGTTTTGGAAGGTGATGGGATCATGGGGTGCTCATCAGTGGAGTAATGCACATAAGAATCCACAATGAAATGTGCTGTCAGCACGTGAGGCCTTGGGAAGAGTGAAAACTGGCATTGTGACCTAGCACAGTACATGTGTCCCTTCCTGGCTCTTCTCCTCTGTCTGTGCTTCCCCGCTGCCTCGATGCAAGCAACTTTTCTCAGCAAACCCTTCCAGCAGGATTTTCCTGCATGGCACACAGCAGGTTGTGCACTCAATTCTCTAAAAGCTGTGAGGTAAAGAATCCTGTTGTTACAGTTTATATGTCAGCATCCCCAACTGCCACCAAGCCTCAGACACTCATGGACCTGGCCAAACTTAGCATTTATGATTTGCTCATTGTTTGGTGTTCAGTTTGGTGGTATGAGTGCTACATTCGCCCAGGGTGGAGCCAGCGTACAGTGTAATGGCCGGAAGAATGTGTGTCTTCTCTTTCTTGCTGGTTCCCTCTTGCTGTTTATGGCAGCCCCACTATGCCACCTTGCAGCTTGGAGCCAGCTGAGTATGGACTGAAACCTCCAACCTGTGAGAAATAAACTTTCCTTTCCCTAACTTTGGGCATCAGGTATTTTATCTCAATGAGAGAGTAACCGAGACAGATGTCTTCTTTCATTTCTGGTTATACAGCAATGTGTTCAGGGGAAGGAAAGAAACGGAGACAGCCTCTGCAGGAGATCACAGCCAGAGACTAGTGAGCTGGCAGAGGGAGAGAAAGCAGCCTGCTCCCTTGGAAACAGGCACATTTCTATTGGGGACCACAAGTTATAAACTGAGACCACAGCCTGTTTGAGACAGTGCTGGCCATGTTTTTCACTCCAGTCCGATGTAGAAACTCCCCTTCAAGCACCATTTGTCCCTGCTGCTTTTACAGCACATATGTTAAATCCATGAACAGAAAGTAAATACACTCCTGCTCAACTGCACTGACACCCATACAGACTCTCTCTAGAGGAGAACTTTCCCAATAAGCTGAGGGATTTAGCACACCCATTCCCAGGCTTTGAATATGGCAAACCTGGGGCTCAACGAACTACTGTGTGGAACCTTGCCCTGCCTTATATTGTGGGGGTCAAATAGATGATCATAATATGTGCCCCACCAAGGACACTATTAATATGGTGGCTGAACAGAGTGGCAGCCTGAAAGTTTCAATATGTTTTTACAGTCCTTACATATCCCTGTTACAGAACTACAATCTAGAATAAAGCGTCTCTGGGCTTGTGTTTCTGGGTCAGAGCCATGGCAATGGCTAATATAGTCCCCATAAGCCCTGTGTTGTTCTTTCATGTCAGCGTCGGTGGCCACAGAGTTGGCTGCATAAAGATAGAAATGTTTAAAAATGTCATGCTGAAGACAGCCAAGAACTTCAGGAGTTCTGCACTGGAGAATTCACAAAAGATGGGGCTCCACGAGGGTATAAAGAAAGTACTTGCCAGAGGGGCATAAAGGATTTCATGATTCAGGGTGAAGATTTTGTTAATGGAGATGGTACTGGAGTTGCCAGTATTTACAAGAGCCCATTTGCAGGTGAAAATCCGAGACTCGGAACCTCAGCTCCTGGGCTACTTTCCATGGCAAACAGTGGTCCCAGTACAAATGGCTGTCAGCTCTTTATCACCCGCTCCAAGTGGCACTGCTGGATGGGAAGCATGATGTATGGAAAAATCCTTGATGGTGTGCTTGTGATGAGGAAGACTCACAATGTTCCTACAGGCCCCAGTAGTAAGGATCATCTGCCTGTGGTGATCTCAGTGTGGGGAAATGAGTCTGTAATACAAGGCTGATTCATAACTCGAAAAAGTCATGTGAATCTTTGTCCTGGTGTATTCAGCCCTTGTCAGCCTGAAATGCAAACAGAACAAATTCCACAGGTGGCCATTCCACATTCCAGAGACCAACTACACCAAGAGATTCTAATAAACTGTCATTTTAGAATATTGGAATTGTTCCTTATTAGCACTGTCCAATATAATTAATGCTGGCCCCTGTGACATTTCAGCACTGCATATGGTTTGGGGAGGCCTAAGGGGAAATGTGTGACTGAGGAACACAATGTTTAATATGTTGAAATTTTAATTTTAAAGAGTTCTTTGAAGCTGCTGTATCAGAGAGTGAGCTGTAAACTCAGGTTTCCTCCAATTCAGTCTCTAATGCTGACTTGCTCAAGACACTGTACTTCATAGGTAATATTTAGGATCACCGCAATGAAAGCAGTTACTTTGTTTTGTACTAGGGATCTCACTCACAATCTTGCACTTGCCAGGCAGGCACATCTAAGCTAAATCCCCAGCCTGAAGTGATTTTTTATGCAAAAAAAGAATAAAAATTCCCTTACATACATTAAGTCAATTGCATATACTCATGCAAGAACAGTTACTGGTAGGTGTTTTAATGGTTCTTGGAGATCTGCCAGGAGTGTAGATATAACTTAATCTAACTGAACCTTTTTTTTTTTTTTTTTTTTTTTTTTTTTTGTCTTTTTCGTTTTTATCGGTACCAGGGATCGAACTCACGACTGCCTGCTTTCAAGGCAGGCGCTTATGCCGCTGAGCTAAATCCCCAACCCCAATCTAACTGAACCTTGATCTCACACTCTGATGTGGCATATTTGACAGCACCTAGACAGTCACCTTGTACACAGAACTAAAGAACTGATTGGCCCATCAGTCCTCCTATAGCTTCTCTAGTAATGCTCACCGCCAGTGTGGCTGTCTCCTCTGCCGTCCTCCCTCCCACCATCCACACAGCTCACTTTATACGTAATTGGAGAAAAACCAACGACAGACCAGGCTTAATAGATAAAGCATGCGATAGACACCAAGCATCAAACACAAATGAGTTTTCTAGAGACCACAGACTTTTAGATGGGAGATCAAATTAAAAGTGTAGTGACAGTAAGGCCTTCAGTGTCACTGTGTGTTTCCTGGATTTTACAGAACTCCCCTACCCTATCTATAATTGGTCTGGCCACCTCTGAAAACATACTAAACAATGACCTCACAGTCCCCCTTATGCATTCCTGATTTTGTCTTGTATTTCATTCTGGGCCACACACCTCATGCAGGTAGCTGTGGGTGTTGGGCAGGTCGCTGGCACAATTCCAGTTTGGGCCAGCTCTTTCCAAAGTTCCCTCATGGACACACAGGCCTCCTGCCACAACCACTGCCCTGGTTTCTCTGTCCTACTCTCTTCTGCAGACCACAGTGCCCTGCAAGCTCCCTCCTCACAGCTGTGCCTTCCACCTTCAACACAAAGACAATACGGTGAGTCATGAGACTTTCTTTTTAATTTAATGGTTTTGGAGAGAGGGTCTCCCTGTATGGCTCAGGCTGGCCTTGAACTCACAGCACTAATCTTGTCTATCTTGGACACGAGTACTGTGTATGAGTGCCACCACGCCAGCTTTGAAAATGTTTCCTAAACTGCATGCTCCGTGAGTAAAAATACACTCCTTTATGTAAAACAGCGTTTTTGACAGCGGAGATGCATTGTTCAGGGTACATTTCCTTTCTGTTTCAGAAAAATGAATACCATGTAGGATGGCGGTTTGTAGGATAGTGGAAGAAAGTTCCTGGACCTAGGGACTAAGCTAGGCCTAAGAGGCTGAAGCCACTGCCCACCTTCTCACCATCTCCTGGGTTGACGCTTCTTGCTAGGCCACTTCTTGCTAGGTCGCCTTTTCCTAGATGAGGGTGGTGCTCAGAGACCCAAGCTGTGGGGCTGCACTAGAAGGATGCTGAGGGGAAGCCTCTCAAGACGGGATTTTACCTCAGCCTGCACCCTGGGACGAGTCCTCTGGGACATGTAGTCCGCTAGGGTGCACAGTGCCCTTTGGGAATTGTAGTCCAGTAGTTGCGAGCCCAGTGGCCTGGGGCTTACAGTGGGAGGGGATACACCTGGCTAATTGGGGCTAAGAGGAAATGCAGTAAGAATTTTGAATGTAGTAAGTGACTCATCTCATGTGGGGAAATGCCAGAGTAACAACTAGGTTCTCACCACTAAGGATGGCAATCAAAGACTACATGATGACGTATTTAAGTACCGAAAGTACAATAAATAGACTATCAACCAAATTTTCTCTATGTACCAAAATATCCATTCACAAATGAAGGAGAGGTCAAGAAACTGCTAGTGAAACAAATCTTGAGGGATTTCATTATCAGCTTACCTGCCTGCCTTGCAATATGTTACAGAAGGAACTCTGCAGGATGAAATGAAATTACATTAAACAGTGACTAGGAACCACTGATGAAATAACACTGGACAAGGTAAGAACTGAGGCAAATGTAAAAGTAAGCACCATACAGTTTTTGTTTTGTTATTCCTCATTTGTACCCCTATACAATTGAAAACAAATACATAAAGTTATACTTCTTTGTTAATGTGTGTAACATACTCAGGTGTAATATGGATCAATAGCAATATACTGATACACTGATGGAAATGGTTAGGAACAGCTGAATTTGTCAACAATAAAACACAAATTATTAGAGTCGAGCACACACACCAGTAATCTCAGGAAATTGAAAGAATAGGATCCAAAGTTCAAGTGTAGCCATGTGAAAATGAAACTGCAAAAACAATCCCTCTTCAAATAGCATCAACTAGCCTGAATCAAGGCCTGCAACTTCCCGATGCTGTTGGTTTCTAGCAGGAGCCTAAAGAGATGTCTTTCAATACTCTGTTGGCTATTTTAGATCTTGGGCAGGGAAATGGTTAATTCATTAGAAAGAAACAACTGGAAGCAACCCCTCCTGGATGGGAGCCACCAGGTTTTATTGGGACCCATGCCATGGTAGGAGCTGGAGCGCTGAGAAACCAAGCAATCCCTTCCCGCTGGTGAGCAGCTGTGAGGGCTGAGAATCAAACATCACATATCCCCCCGCCAGGCCCCTGTTAACAAGTGGGAGCCAGTGCTCTGGACATCCCTTGAGAGGTTGACTATAGCCAGTGTAGCAAATAGGGGGGATTTCCTTCTACCTTCTCTTTGAAGGCAAATACTTTTATCCCTGTTTTGCTTTGTTCTAATTAATGGTGTTAGCCTGTTTTGTTTTGTTGAGCTTCAATATACATGAAAGTATGGATAGCTACTTTGAAGAGAATGAGAGACTCTACAACAACCATTAGTGACTTCCCTATTGTCTGGTTTTGAAGACCTAGAACACCTTCCTCATTCTGTTTGATCAGTTTCATACTACGTTGTTTTGTATGAATTCTCTGTATGCAAAGACATGGATAACTATTTGGAAGAAAACAAGAGACAATATGATAGATAGTGAAGATCTCAAGTTGTCTAACTTTGAAATTTATACACTGCTTTCTTACACTGCTTTCTTATGTCCTATTTTGTTCGTTTTGCTGTGTTTAACTTTACCCCTTTTAAAATAAAAACATTGAAACAGTTTTGGGCCAAACAGGACACTGTAGCTGATAAAGCCTCAGGCAGAACCAAGGAGCTCCACCTCCCCCACCCCTAGGAATTTACCTATGGCGCCAAAAGAATACCAATGGGCTACTTGTGCATCACTAATGCCCCCTTAGCCTCCACCCAAAACCTAGGCTACTTATATGTCTCAACTCCACGTGGTCCTTGGAGCGATCGCCGACCCCAGGGGGAAATGCCACACACCAGGGGATCGGTGGTGTCTCTCCCCACATTCTCAAAATAAAGATCATTTATATTTCATACTTCTTATCTTTTCAGCTGCCACCGGTCCCCCACAGTTCTGTCATATGGTTCCCTGACTGGGAACGGCAGACAAGAGACTCCTGGGCCCTCCCAGTTTAAGTCTCCTGCTGTTCAGGACCTGGACCAGACTGCATCCTGCATTAATTCCTCACTTCTACACTCGGGAGCTGTAAACTTGTCGCTGCTGGCTCACAAACAACACCGACCCAATTTACCACAGCTCAGCAACTCCCCGGAGATTGCCACTAGGCCAGGCCCCAGGCGGGTTTTCTCCCCCTTTCCATGGGTTCACGTGACACTCTCACATCCTTAGATAGCCCAAGGCAGAGTCTTTCTGTGCCAACCTGTGTCCACACTGGAAGACTCTCACGTACTTTGGGTTCAGATAGCCCAAGGCAGAGTCTTCCTGGGCCAGCCTGTGTCCACACTGAAAGATTCTCACATCCTTCAGAGCTTTTTAAGTACTCAGGGCAGAGTTGTTACTAAACCCACATGAAATCCACTCATATACTGGTGACAGCCAATTGTTATGAGTTCTGGAACCATGTAACACTGATCGGTCTAGAGTAAAAAGTGACGACTTTAAACTTAGCAGACCAAGGTCCATTGCCTCATCTGGCTATAACTCCGTGGGCCAGAGCCCCACACCAGATTTTATCTTGAGGACCACTTCCTGCCCCCCCCCAAAAAAACAAACCATACCTATATACGTGGCTTATCACACTGATGACAAGTTTACAAAACTCTCTCTTTAAGCCTTTGTTTTGGGAATGTGCGTCCTTTCCCACTCTTCCAGGATCCCTCCCCCTCCCCCACACTTAAAGAGATAATAGCGTCTTTCTCTGCAGCCTTTCAGAGCTTTCTCAGCATCTCATTTCCTCCCTGCTTCCCCTCCCCTCACCCCCACCGCGCGCCCACCCATTCCCCACTGAGATGGGGGAGGTGTGCCCAAACAGTGTTGAGAGATATGTGCAGCTACTTTAAGCTCTCAAGTGCTCCAGCCCAAACAGTGTTGAGAGATGCACAGGCTGCTTTAACCTCTCAAGCACACTCCAGCCCCAACAGTGTTGGGAGATACTACTGCTTTAGGCTTTCACACCGTGCCCCAACTCCACATGATATCTCGGCTCTCATGCCATGCTTCAGGTCCACATGGGTTCGGCTCTAACACCGCACCCTAATCCGTGCATCCTGCGAGCGGTTCCTCCATGTGGCAGCTCAGTGCCATATTGGTCGGCTACCAGCTGCGCCTCTGGGAGCAGTCCCAGCTTCATGGGGAGTCCCAACTCCACCTCCCAGCTCCGCCCCCGTGCACCTTCGCCTCTGCCGCCCTGTGCATGTTTCCGGGGGCAGGCCCAGCCCACCCTGCATGCTATGTCCCAGCGCTCACCCCGCCTTCACTCTGCATGCCCCTCCCCCACACTGGGCGTGCTCTTTGCATGCCAGGCCAGTCCGTGCCCCCAAGCTCAAGCATGGCTCTGTCTGCCAGCGCAGACAGGCGCAACAGATAACTCATTATATTGCTGATCTGATGCCGTTTGTGTTTTCAGATATAAAATTCAGATTGTTTCTGCTGCCTTTTTATTGTGTTCCAGCCATGACAAATGTTTTCTTTCAGATCCAAATATACGCTTAGAGATGTTTAACAAGTAAAATTAAAAAAAATAACTATAAATTCCTTTTGCTGGGAACCACTAGATCTTTTCCAAGACAAGGGTTGTATGACATATGCAAAACAGCAAAACTGACACTGTGGCAGAAGCCAAACTTAAAACTTTTCCCAGCCTATCTGCCTGCCCTGGCTCAGACTTCCACCAAGCCAAAATTAACTGTATTCAACTGATACTAAATAACACCGTAGCTGATTTCTCTGAGCTATAATTAACTATATTCAACTGATATTAAATAACATCATAGCTGATTTCTCTGAGTCATAATTAACTATATTCAACTGATATTAAATAACACTGTAGCTCATTTCTCTCCTAAATAAAAAGAGAAAAAATTAATTAAACAGGCCATCCTCCAAAAATCAGATGGCATTAGACATTTTAATAACATAAAGAGATACTTATATATATGACATAAATAACATGTTAGTTCCTAAAATTCTCTGGACCTGTCCTCCTTATGGGAAGTCATTACTAAAATTATGAATACTCTGTTGATTATATTTGACTCCTGAATACTTACTTAATTCTATAGATACCTTCTTCTACTGTAGGCCAAATCCCAAACAAAAAGGCAAAGCTTGACCTTCAAACCTCACAGAGACCTTAATATGGCTTTTCATGTTTTCAACAACAGAGCTAACACTTGTGACACTTGGAGTTCTAAGATAGGTAAACCAACACAAGGTGGAGCTGCCTGGCCGCCCCCTGCCATGGACCATGCCTCAAATGCAGCAGAAGACATTGGGCAAGAGAGTGCCCCATCCTGGCGTTCTTTGAGACCTTACCCCAGGGCTACGGGACTGTCCTAGTCACCAGAGAGTGGGTAAGCCATCCTAACTTCTAGCCTCACAGGAAATGGCAACACTGCCAGATTCATCACTGACAGATCTGCTTAAACTTGCTGCCAAAGACTGATGGGGCTCAGGGCAAACAACAGCCCCCTTTATGGGTGTCCATCTGAGTCCAAGTCCCACTAAAACTCTCAGGTAAGACATTCTCTAAATTTATGGACATAGAGGCCATATGTACAGAGTTCTTTCTCAGTTTTCAGGACAGTATATTAAGTCCTCAAATTTCTATGGGGTATTAAAGATTAACCTATGCCATTTACAAACAGGGACTATTTTGTGCAGAGTCCAGAAAGACCACCTCCTTCCTTTCTTATTCACCAATTTCTCAGGCAACCCTGGTCAACACTGACAGATAAATTTTGCCTTCTCACTTTGTTTATACTTTTTCAGGATACAAAGAAGCCTTTCACACAACCAGGCAGACTGCTGATATACTTGCTATAGTTCTGTTACAGCAAATCATTCCAAGGACTACCAGGTTACACTGATCCATACCTGATATTCTTGGCAACCTTAACAGTGATCAGAGTTGCTAGACTGCCATCCTGATTTCACATCACTCAGCCCTAAATCTCACCATCATTTTGCTTACTCATCTCTGCCTTACCAAGGCCCCAAAGCCACAACTCTCAGGCTGTCATGTTTTGTTATCCAATTTGGTTTTTAATTTCTTATTCTTTTCACAACAGGACTCCTAACAGTATTTCCTAAAGACTTCAATGTCATCCATACCAGAGACAAGTTTTACCCACCTACCCTCTTAAATTTTATGCTTTCAGATGGGGGAGTAATCACCTCTCATAACTTGACTCCTCCTAACCCCACACTTATTTTTCAGAATTCTACCTCATGGTGACAATGATCCTACCTCAACATGGTCCTGATATAATGACATGTCTAAATCAAAGGCACCTTTCCTTTTACCTCACCTGGGTCCTTAAATATGACAGTGCCATGCCTCCTGATATCATCTTGTCTCTTTGTTTTTCCAGTCTAACATACGTGCATTCACCAGTGAAGTTGTCCTGGCTAAAACACCTGGCACCAGCTTCTACCTGGGCATCAACTGTCATCCTGTCAACTCCCCTAGACCACAGTACAGTGCCCTCTTTGAGCAGGAAACAGTTAAAGAGAGAAACCTTTGCCCCTTTTCATAATAATAATCATAAGACAGGATATAAAAGAGTTTTGGCCCAGACAGGACACTGTAGCAGGTAAAGCCTCAGGCAGAACCAAGGGGCTCCATCTCCCCCACCCCTAGGAATTTACTTATGGCTCCAAAAGAATACCAATGGGCTACATGTGGATCACTAATGCATCCTTAGGTTCCACCACAAACCTAGGCTACTTATATGCCTCCATTCCACGTGTTCCATGGAGCAATCGCCAACCCTGGGGGGGAGATGACACACCCCAGGGGATCAGAGGTGTCTCTCCCTGCATTCTCAAAATAAACGTCATTTATATTTCATACTTCTTATCTTTTCAGCCACCGCCAGTCCCCAATAGTTCTATCACACATAGCATCAAAAAGAACGAAATTTGGCAAGTAAGTAATCCAAGGATATACACAGTGAACACTAAAACATTGCTGAGAGAAGTTAATTAAAATGCCCATAAAGATTTTAAGAGTTAAAATGAAGAAATTAAAGAAGAATGAATCCATGAAAGTATTTTTTATTTCTCATGGAATGGGAAAGTATTCCTTGTGTACCATATCACAAAATGATCTGCACATTTAATACAACTCCCATCAACAGCCAAACACTATTTTTTACAGAAACACAAGCATGCTTTGTAAACTTCTTATGGAACATCAGAGGATTCCTGGGTTGGTAACTTTTCTCTTATTGTTGAGACAAAATAGCCAGTGCCCAAAATGAAGGAAGGAAAAGTTTATTTAGCTCACAATTTGTGGAGGTTTCAGGGCATACTTGGCTGGCTCGAAGGCAGGGTGGCATGGTGGAGGGCAATGGTTCATGGCAGTGGAAAACAGCAAAAGTGGCAAGGCCAAAACCTGGGGAGCATGAAGAGATGATTCTTTCTGTCCCTTATACAGTACATAGGATAAGCATCCATGGAAAATGTACTGGAATCATGGACGGTTACTTCTTTTTTTTTAACCAGATGCAGAACAAGTCTTCTGCTTGTATCCTAGGAAACAGGCCTTCAGTCCCAACTCTCTAACAGTTAATTCTAATCTACCAACTCCAGTGCAACTCACAGTGAGAACAAAGACACTAAAACATATTTATACTTAAGGGCACCTAAGAGATCCTGAGTCCAGCCCAAAAGAGGGTTCAGGGAACAAAGGTGATGACCAAGAGCCTAATGTGAATTTTAGTAATTCGTGAAGGGAGTGGCTAAGGATGAGTCACTGTGACAATAGTGGGCATTGTGTTAGTACTATGAGCTGAGCTAGGCAGGAGGCCAGAAAGCACCTTTGCAGTATGCAGAGAGAAGCCTATGTAGAAAGACCAGTTTGCATAACACAATCGAGGTACCAATCAATGTTTTAGGAGGCTGCTGTTTAATTTTATGTAAACTTTCATGCCCTGGGAAGTCATAGCCTCTTATCTCGAGGCTCAACCCAGGTGACAGTCCTCCAGTGTTGGCTCTGCCATTCTGCTAGGCTCAACCATAGAGAGAGACACTGAGATGGGGAAGCAATTGACTGTCCCTTGGCTTCTACAATTACACACAGCTATTTACACTGCTTACAGCCAATTGAAGGGAAGAGGAAATAGCTTAGCCAGCTCTGGATACATCAGCACATGAAGAAAGGGTCAGATTTAGTGAAGTAGAGGTAATTGCTCTGTATTCAAAGAGAGCCATCAAGGTGGTTATCCAGGTGTTTAAGTGAGGAACAGTCCACATCCACATTGGTGGTCTCACAAGATTTTAACAGAGCTGAAAACTTTCTATTCCCAGTACTACATTACTCATTGTGTTACAGTAGTGATTACCATTCAGCACAGAAAAAAGTTGTACATGGGATATGACCCACACCTACAATCCTAGCATTTTGGGACAGTGTCTCAAACTAAGAGATTAACAATTACTGGAGATGTAGAAGCATGTGAAGGCTGTGAGATAAACTCCTAACAGAAATTAAATGAGAGGACTGGAGGTTTAGCTCAGCAGTGTAAAAGTGTCTGCCTTTCAAGTGCAAGGTCATAAGTTCAATCCCTTGTATCTTCCCATAAAAAGAAAAAGAAGAAATGAAATCAGAAGATGGAAGAGGAAGAGGGAAATGTGTGGGAGGAGGGAAAGGAGCAGTAGGAGGAGAAGCAATACGTAAAGGAGCAGGGATGGGAAAGAAGGGGAGGTCCCATAAGTATCTGTAGCTTAGGAGAATAGACTAGCATTCAGCTGAGGTATGAGTAGGTATACTATGTAGGTTTGTATATCTCTACTCTAGGATTTCATCCAGCAAATGAATCTTCTAACAATGCTCTTCCCACACTATATGCTTCACAGAATATGATCCATGATTGCATATGGTCAAGTGATTTTTAGGAAATTTGGCAAAACCATTCTATTGGGAAAAGGATATCTACATGCACAGCTATGAAGTGTGAACCTTAGTAAGTAGCATACTCAAAATGGATCAAAGCCCTGACTCTATGAATTCAAATTATAAAACTCTTACAAAAAATATGGGACAAAATCTATACTAGGATTGGCTATGTTGTGCTGGCTATGACATCAACAGCACAAGGCAAGAAAGAAGAATTGGACTTCATGAGTATTAAAACCCATTGCGCCTCCATTGTCACCATGGTATTATAGCCACATCATCCTGTATGTGCTCGATCTCATCTGAAATCACTATCAACAGAGGAAACGGGCTGTTATGGTATGTATACAGATGCCCCCCAAAGTCGCACGTGGCATTGAGGAACAGACTTTAGACACCTGGCTGAATCTTTAGTGATTGGTTCACTGTCTAGTGCTTAGGTTAGGGGTATGACAGCTATACTTACTCTAGGGTGGTAGCTCCTATAACACAAGGGAGGAAAACAAGCTTGCCCCCCGCCGCTTGTTCTTGCTGTCTTATGCCACCATGAACTTGCTGCACACCTTCTGTGCCACCCTGACTTGAAGCCAGCTCATTATGGACTGAAACCTCCACAGTGAGGTAAAGAAACTTTTCCTCCTAAAAAACATCTGGTATCATGTATTTTGTCTCAGCAGTGAGAGAAAAAATACCTAAGTGATACCAGAGTTGACACCATAGAAGTTGATTCTCTGCTATGAGAATACCAGACCTTGTGGTTCAGGAGACTTGGGGAATGGCTTCTGGAAAGAAATTGGAAAGTTTCAGAGATCCTGGCTGAAAAAGAGCTGGAATGCCTTAAACTGTTCTATATGGGAGATTCTGGGCAAAGCCCCAAAGACAAGAAAGATTATAGAAATCCTGCTGGTAAAGACCAGGCTCAGAAGGTTTCTGCTGGGAAGGAATGCATTGGTTGATTGATTCAGGACCATGTGTGTTATGGCTTGGGAAAAAGTTTGTCTGCATTTTGCTCATGTCCAGAGACTTTGCCTGAGACTGAGACTAAGGGCACAGGACTAATGAATGTGGCAGAGGAAGTTTCAAAGGAGTCTAATGTGGAGGTGGTATCATGGCTACATTGGGGGTTTTTAGCCAGATTTATGTTGAGCATGAAAAACAAAGAGTCCATAGGCATGATTGAAAATGCTGTGAGTTTGGTTCCAAAGAAAGCTTCACTAAAGCTGTGAACTGCAAAGATACAGGAGATATCTTGAATGCTGAGAAGCAACAGGAGAATAAAATAGATGGCCTGAGGGTATCACAGGAAGCAGCCAGTCTCCATCCTTTGAAGCCTCAAAACTGCAAAAGAGAAAGACTGTTTTCAGAGGAAAACCATGGTACAGGTATCTAGAGAATTTGTCCCTCAGAACTGGATTCAGAATGCTCAGCTATCTAGGCACTCACATCCTACAGCCAAGAGTGAAGAAAGCCTGACTACTGCTCCAGATGTGCACAGATACGATGAACAGATAAAGAAACTAGTACACAGCTTAATAAGCCAGACAAACAAACATCTTGCAAAATCAGACTGCATTCAAATATACTTTTGACCAAATTGAACTCTAATAACATTTTACAATTTTAGAAGTTATAACAATAAATACACTTATCAGATTTTGTTGTGGATCAATTAGCTGTGATACCCTGCAAGAAAATTTGAAAGGAATAAAATATTTTCTATATAACAATGTATATTTAGGTATTTTATTTTGTCTAAAGAATACTAATAACTTTTGTGTTATTAATTTCTTTCATGCAGCTTTAGCTCAGTTATCTCTATACACTCAGTCACCTCCTGAGACCTTTGATTGCCAGTTTTGGTTACCATGTCCCAGGCATTCTAGGTCCATTCCTTTAATTGGTCCCAGGTGCGGTCTAGCTCCATCCTTGTCTATTAGTTGTGGTGGTCTGTCAGGCATGACTGTCATATGACTGAGCATCTGTTTCTTGAGAGGTGGAATCAACTATTTCTCTAAGTCTTGGTCCATCATATAACCAGACAGCATGCTCTAGTGCCCAGGCAGACCATTCAACATTTTCTGGAAAAACACAAACATAGCATTGTCCCCAAAATAGCACTGAGCTGTGTGTTTTCCTCTGTCCAGTATGAACATTTTTCAAAAGAATCCTTCCTAGGATTTTTGTTTTCGCTGATTTCACTGTCATTCTGCCATTGTCTTTTCATCTGATCTGGCCTGCAGATCAATCCATGGAGAACTCCTGAAGGAGGAATGGGGATTAAATAAAAGACACGGGGGAGACAAAGAGAGATAGAGGCAAGTCGAGATAATCTGATCAAGCCTCCAGTTTATTCAGGAAATGATCACACCTTTTATAGGCCAAGGGTGGGACATAGGACAGGAAGAGGTTAAAGGGATGAATACCACAGGGTCACCATCACATCCGGATATGTGATGTAAGCCGAAGAGGATTATGGTTAATGTAGGCAGATGCTGTGCCCATAGGGGAGAGAGGCAGGGAGGCAGCAATGGGCTGTCACTCGGCTCCCTACATTCATCCTTTGTAGGATTGAAAAAGTTAATAGTATACACTACGAAGTGAAGCCTACTAGGAGGTATAATTTGTGTAAGAAATTTCCTCGTTTGTTTTTGTAATTGAATTTTGAGCATATGGTGAGCATGTTTAACAATTTTTGGTATGTTGGACAGCATATGAGGATTGGGAACCATTTAAGCTGCAAATTGACTATGTGTGTAAGGCTGGGCATGGCCATCACAAGAACAAAAAGCACCCAGGGAATTCCATGTAAAGCAGCTGCTTCATCCCAGAGAACATCTAGCCTCAAGACTTTCTCAACAGTGAGTTGCTAGGACAACAAAATGCCACATAACATGAAGATGATAAAAGTATAAATGCCACTAAGTGAAGGGGCAGTTCCTTTCCTCCCATCATGAGAGTAAGGGCCCCATCTGACCCCAGCTTTGTCTTTATTTTCTCATGGTTCTTTACCCCAAGAACCTCAAGCACTCTGCAGATCACAGAATGTGAGGAAGTAAAAGTGACAGTAGTTAGCAATCTCTCTATTGTAGCATTTCCCTCAGTGAGAAGCCTTGACAATTGGGAATGAGAATGTAAATGACTAATTAAACAGGAAACATGCCATGACTGAGTGACAAATTGGAGAGTGTGAGATATATAAAAAAGATCTTCCGGGTTGGTATAAAAGGTGGCAGGTTTAATGTGGCACATCACACTGCAAACCTAAGTACTGTTTGAAAAAGGATTAATTAGAGTGGATGAAAGATCCTTTGAGGCCCATATAACAGCTTACAATTTTGTATTTTGTGCAGAAGAAAAACTCACATTTTGTATTTAGGAGCCTGGAGTTCCTGGTCTTTGCTCTTTTCTCCAGTTGACGCTCCTACCTCACACCCAGGGATGTGGATGAGCTCTCCTGCTAGCAGTGGCTCGTCATCTTGAGGAGAGAACTGTTTTCCTTTGGAATCACATTTTGGCACCAACACTTGGTGGTAAGTGGAAAGGGTTAGTGCCTGCCTCAGTGCCAGTTCTGGGCTCCATCTCCAAATCAAACCAATGAATGAAAGAAAGCATTATAAGTCTTCAAAGCAATATAATAGGAAATCATGATTCAAATATCCCACTATATTCAATATAGCTGCCCCTACAATCTGATGGCATAAAATCTAACAAAACAAGATGGAACAAAGCCAAACCTAACAAAATTGTGTAAACAATGCAGAGTTCAAGATAAGACAATAAGAAATTGACAGAAGTTGCCACCTTTCCCTCCCAGGTGTTTCCTCCCCTTTGCTCTTACATTAACTATTTTGCTTTTGTATCCCATTAACTCCTTCTGTTTCTTATGCTAGGGTTCACACATATGAGTTCAAACTGTTTTGTCCATGAACGTGATCTCCAGTTGCATCCATTTACGACAGGAGACTTGAGATTATTCTACTTTATGACTGGGTAGCTTTCCACTGCATGAATATACCATATCTTTCTTATCTGTTCTGTGGTTGACGGGCAAGTTATCCTGCTTTTTTTTTGGTCTCCAGTCACATGGAATAATTGTTTTCTCTCCTTTGATTTTCAGTCTATGACTTTCCTTTCCAGTTAAATGTGTTTCTTCAATACAGTATATCGATGGATCTTGTTTCTTGATCCATTCTCCCTGTGGGTTTTTTTTTTAAATTGCTGATCTGAGACTATCTACGTTAATGGCTACAACTGGCATACATTGGTTTGTTTCTGCCCTGCTATCCTCCTGTTGTTGGCTCTCCACTTTTCCCTTTCTTTCAATTGCCTGTCTTGTTTGGCGATCCTCCTCTCCTGCTGTTCCTGGAACCATGGTCAGCTTTATTTCTCTCTAGAATAATCCTTCAGCACTCTCTCTAGCGTCGGTTTGGTAGTCATGAATTCCTTCAGTTATTCTTTATCATGGAATTATCCTATTTTTCCATCAGTTTTGAAAGAGTTTTATTGGCTAGATCAGTCTGGATTGGAAGTTGTTTTCTTTCAGGATTTGAAACACTTCACTCCAAACTCTTCTTGACTTTATAGTTTGTGTTGACTAGTCTGCTGTCATTCTGATTGGTTTCTCTTTATAGGTGATCTGTCTCTTTTCTCTAAGAGCTTTTAATATTCTGTTCTTGTGCTGAATTTCTGGGATCTTGATTATTATATGTCTGGTTGTGGATTTACTTTGGTTATGGCTACTTAGAGTCCTGTGTGCCTCATTTATCTGCATACCAGATCCATTTCCTGGGGCAACTTTTCTTCTATTACTTCTGTGAATATCCTTTTAATTTCATTTGCGTTGACCTCTGCTTCTTCGCTGATACCTATCACTCTTAAATTATGCTTCTTTGAATCCTCTTGCAGTCATTGAGTTATTTCCTGATTCCATGTTGCTTTTAAGAGATCTTTCCCTTCACAATCACTAGCTGCCATCCTGTCTTAAAGGTTTGAAAGTCTATCTTCAATCTCTTTCAAGCAGTTGCCAGCTTTTGATTGAATTTTTAATTTCCTTCATCTCTGTTTGAATCTGTTTCATGCATTGTAATTCCTTTCTACATTCATTCAAGGTTTCCATCATTTACCTATGCTCCTCTTTATTGTCTGTGTCTTCTTTAAACCCACTGAACAATTCTTTCAGTATGTTTGTGATTTCTTCTTTTATCTGAGACATTATTTCTGATTTAACTTCTTTTACAGTCTCATGAAGTTGTTTCCTTACTTCAGTTGCTATCCTCTCAGAGATTTCAGTTGTGTGACTTCGATTTTCTTCCATGAACCCATCTCCCAGACTTATTGTGTGTGCAAGAGGTCTGAGCTTGCCCTTTGCACCTTCACCTTGACATTCTCCTGGGTTCCTCCCTACAAGCTGATTGTAGGGTCCCAGGCACTTTCCACATTGGTTGCCCCTGGGAAGTGTAGGGGGATGGGACAGGCACCTGGGATCCTTTAATTCCAGATTTACAGAGAGGTAGCAGGGTGTGGAATGGGCTTCCCCAGAGCTATGCAGCTACACTGAGGCTTCACTGATCATCAGGGGTGTATGTAGGTGGGACTGATTCTCTCAGCCTGAGTGTCTACACTGCGACTCCCACAATGAGAATGTATTTGTCTGATTCTGCAAGTGGATGATGGCTGCCTGAAGGAACCAACGACCTCCAATTGTGGCCTATGGATGCACAGGGATTATCTGGCTGTGTTTCCCTTCTCTTGCTGGCTGCCTGCAGGAAGGAGCCTTCTGGTGGCAGCTTCCTAAAGGTGAAGGTGAATTTGCTGGTTCTCTCTGCCCACACTGGCTGCCTGAAGATCGTGATCTTTTGGTGGTGGCACACAGCAGAGAGAGGTGCATCTGTCTGTCTCCTTCAGCCGGCACTGGGTGTGTGGACGAATAGTCCTTCCAGTGGTGGCTCTCGGTAGGCAGAGGCAGATCTGTCTCTCTGGCCCATACTGGGCACATGAATGAAAGAGCCTCCCAGTGGTAGTGGCTGGCAGGTGAGGTTGTTCTTCTTCTGGTTCTCTCTATCTGCCCTGGGTGGGCAGAGCCAAGGGCCTTCTCGTGGTGACGCCTGGCAGGAAGAGGCCTCTCCCAGAATTTATTATCTTGTGAAGAAGGGGATGGCTTGAGGATGAGTGACAGTGTTAGATCTCCCGCTGTGAGAGACAGCACAATCATCATGGCATTGGTTCAAATTTGTGCCTGATAATGCACACCTCTTTCTTCCCAGAAGCCCCTATGGCTACTCTCTCCCAAAAGTCTGCCAAAGCTCAGGCATGTAAAGGTTTACCCAACCCCCTGTACTCCCACAAAATAACTCGGCTCATATCAGTCCCCAGAGCCCTTTCCTCATCAGAGCCTGAATCAGGCAGAACCTTTGTCTGCAAGCCTTCTTGCTCGTGACTCCCTCTGTGCCCCTTGAAGTCTTTTCTTATCTAGTTGCCTCCTCTCTTTACTATTCTGCAGTACTCTACATTGAGTACAAATCTCTCAATCAGTTGGTGCTGCGACTCCAGGGTTCAGAGGCTGTGTGGCTCCTGGGGGATCTGTCCCCCAGTCCCAGTACCTCCTGGCCTATGGATCTTTCCTCTCTGCTCCTCCTTCTCTCTCTCTGTCTCTCTGTCTCTGTCTCTCTCTGTCTCTCTCTCTCTCTCTCTCTCTCTCTCTCTCTCTCTCTCTCTCTCTCTCTCTGTTTCCCCCTCCCCTCTTTTTGGGACTAAGAACTCCTCAGCCTTGCCATTCCTAGCCAACATCCAACACCAGCTTCAATCTCATCAGGTCCTAGGTGAGCCTCCCCTCTACTCTACTTTAAGGACAGGGGTGCCTGTCCTTAAATCGTGACCACATCAGAACATCCCTACCACTCTACTCTACTCCTTCTGGACCTCTACATCCTTCAGGATTTCCCCTTTGTCTTCTCTGGTCATGACTTGTGAATTCATTGTTGGGACTACTCTACTCCCTTCAGGAATCCTGGTTGTGCCTCACTGGAGGATGATGATTCTCCACTGATTCATGACACTTCCAACCCCTGGCTCACTTTTCTAATTCAAAAATATGGGTAACAATCAGTCATTACCGGACAGAACCACTCCACTGGTATGCACTCAGATACACTTGGGCTAAAACAAACTCTCAGGCCAAAAAGGCTAACATTAAGAGATTTACATAACTTTTACTACTTAAACGGCAAGTAGGGGTAACAACCTTATGTCCAAATGTTCTCACAGCTGTGGGCACATCCTGACCTAACCCACACCTACAAGGTCTCCCAAATTCTTTTGCCTCACTTCACAGGTCCTCCTCCTTTATCAGCTCACAACCATTACTCTCCCTTCTTGGTTCTCAGACCTCATACATGAAATACCTCCACCCGTCTATCGCCATAACACAGCAGAGTCCCCTCAGTTCTGCTTCCTCCTCCTGCTCATCTCAAAGTCACTCTCACAGGACTACACCACTGTGCACTCCTCCTCTGTTTACCCAACTCTTCCCCCTCCTCTCTCGCCTCGGCTCACCATGCTTGATACTAGAGTCCTCCTAAACTCCCATTTTATTTCCAAGCAGCCCCAAACATTCAGACTAAATTTAAAATGCCAGACCTTGGTCCTCAATCCCCCCATGGAGACCTCTTACATATGGCTTTCCATGAATTCAACAACAGACAAAAACAAAAAAATAATCCTAAAAAGGGTAAATTCCAGGACGACCACAGAAGGGTTGCATTCCAAGCCAAAAGTATAAGGCCAAGTTATTGCCACAGCATCTGCAGCTGCAGTGAGCCGCACCTGGGGCTTGAGATAAAACACAGGTTAGAAGGAAAAACATCTAAAAACCAGAGCCACCTGCCTTATCATGCTTCAAATGCAGTAGAAAATAACACTGGACACGATCCTGCCATGACCCACAGGCACGACTAGGAACCGGTCCCATCTGCAGCCAAGAGGGCCACTGGAAGTGGAACGGCCTGCCCACCAGAGAGCGGGTAAGTCATCACATTCCCCGCCCTCACAGGATGGGACAGTGCCACCTGGGACACATCACCAGCTCATCTGCTCCGCATCACCACTAAAGAGGATTGATGGGGCTTGGGTCCACAGCCTCACCGAGGTGTCTCTCTCAGAGCCCTGAGTCTCAATGGACATCTCAGCTAAAACCTTCTCTTTCCTTGCTGACATGTAAGCTACCAATAATGTTCTTCCTGAGTATTAAGGCTGATGTTGCTCATCTGCAGTCTCCGTTGTAGGAGTTACCAGTCAACGTACATGACATCTGCAGACAAAACCCACCCCCGGCAGATTCCAACCTTTTCTTTACACATAGCAGTCTTATTATCCTAACCTGTCCTTTACCTCTTATTGATAAAAATCCTACTCCACAAACTCAATTTCTATTATACACTCTCCCTCTCCCCACAGCTCTCATATTCCAATCTCAACATCATACACCACTGACTCAGCCCCTCCCCTCCTCCTTTATAGACCCTAGAGTCCAAGACACCTCCAATCCCACTCATGCCACCCACATTACTCTGCTGGTAATTCACATCAAACATCCCTCAGTCTTCCCTTCTGTTCCCCAATACAAAACATCAACAGGGACTCAAACCTATTATCTGCCACTTGCTAATTAATGGGTTTCTAAAAGTCACTCACTCACCTTATGACACCCCTATTCTCCCTGTCCTCAAATCCAATAGCTCCTATTATGTAATCCAAGATCTCAGAGCTATTATCAGTATGACATCAAATGACCTGGTGGTGCCAAACCCTTACACTATGTGTCTCATACTCCTCCATGTACCTCTCACTTTCCTGTATTAGATTTTAAAATACATTTTTCACTATCCCCTGACATCCACAATGTTATTATCCAAAGGCTTATGGTTATCACCCTGTTCATATTAATAATCTTACTGTTTACATTTCTCAATTGTCTTAGTCAACATGATAGGCTTGCTCCTGTACCTCAGTGTATTCCTTCACCTTACTCTACAACACCAGACACCCCAAAATACCCAATTCTACCTGACAAACCATGGGGGATCAGCGGGTCCTTCCCACACAACTATTGCTCAAGCCAGTTAGACTTAAGACCTCTAATATTTGATTTCCCTTGGAGTGTGCTCACTATTAAAGGTTACCATAATGGACAACCTATGTATGCAACCTATGCTCCTCAATTTTGCCTGTGCCCTAAAAATTCAAACTATGCACCATGTTTTGACCATTCCAGTTTTTATTGTCCCGACTGGGGATGTGAGTCCATAAGATATAATAATCTTCAATTTTGCACAGATATGACAATTACATCTATATAAACAAAACTACCACATGTGTATTCTACACAGAGGTCTTACATGTTCACATAAAATATCCAAAAACATTTCCACTACTTCCTCCCAGTCAAACATGTATTTTCACTGTATGTCACGTCTGCCCCTAAACTTACATTTATAGCTCTTCAGAAACAACGGCTCCCCAATACACGGGTCCTCACATTTCAGCTCTTAACACTGTCCCTACTCTTAAGAGATACACAGCTCACAGCCCCTCCCATACCTCAACTTTTAAACAACATTTTTTTTTGGATTTCTGTATTTTTACCGGTACCAGGGATTGAACTCACGACCACACACTTGCAAGGCAGGTGCTTATGCCGCTGAGCTAAATCCCCAGCCCTAACAACACTTTTCAACTTTTACATGCTTTAAGTATCTCAGACCCTAACTGCTGGGTATGTCTACCCTATCAATAAAATCCACATGTAGCATCTCCGATAAAACTAAATCAATCTCTGTTCCAACAAAAACCTCAAAGTAAAATTAGGGGGCCCCTTACCCATCACCACTATGGCCTATAGACAACACTGACAATTCACAAAATGTTCTTTAGGTAAAAACCCTTACTTCCTATGAAACATACATACAACTGACACAAAAATGCCAATCAACCTGTCCCTCAACAGGATCATTTTTGCCTGTGGACAAAGGGCCTATACATGTCTTCCATCCCTATGGCAGGGATCATGTACCGTGGCTACGATAACACCACAGATCACTTTACACACTCATTCACAAATCCTACACCAATATCTACAAGGCCCACCTCATCACACCATCACACTTAGAGTGGCCATAGTACCTACTGTGGGTGGACAAGTATATTTTCTGCCAGCGGTCAGGGAACAAAGAGATTAAAAACCAGCCTCACATGACTTAAAAAGAATGATAAAATCAGCCTCCCAAAATGTTAATTCACCCAAGATCAAATAAACTCACTGGTCATGGCAGTTCTCCAACAAGGAAGGGCACTGGATATTCTCACAAAAGAGAAAGAGGTACACTATGCTGTGTTGGGAGAAGAGTGCTATTTTGTTAAGCAATAGGATATAATAAAAGACCAGGTACCAAACTCAAAAAGATTGACAACTGATATATGAAGCAGACACCACTTTTCAAAATCTCCCTCCTGGTCATCATGGTGAGGCTTCCTAGACACAGGGGCCCCCATCTTCATGCCCATTATGAGCCCCCTAATTACAATAAAATAATTTTTTGCTTTTTGTCCCCTGTGCCTTCAGGCTCCTCTCACGGTTTATCCAGGTCAGAATACAGGAGTTCACTACCAAATAAATACTACTACTGAATGACTTCTCTACCTTACAGACTCAGACTGAAAGGATCCTCAATCTCATTCTGTTCTAGCAGCCAGAGAAACTCCATAGCACCCCCTAACACCAAAGAGATGGGAATATTAGACACTGCCCCCATGCCACTTTCTGAGAGACAGCACAATCATCATGGTTCAAAGCTGTGCCCCAATTATGCACACCTTCTTCTTCCCAGAAGCCCCTACAGCTTCCCCCTCCAAAATTCTGCCAAAGCTCAGGCACCTACAGGTTACCCAACTCCTTGCACTCTCACAAAATAAATCAGCTCACATCAGTCCCCAGAGCCCTTCCCTCATCAGAGCCTGTATCAGGCAGAACTTTGGTCTGCAGAGAGCTGCCACAGCCTTCTCTGTGGTGACTCCCTCCGTGAACCCCCCATTAAACTCTTTTCTTATCTAGTTGCCTCCTCTCTTTTAATATTCTGCGCTGCTCTAGATTGAGTACAAAGTTTCCACTCAGCCAGTGAGGATGGCAGGAACTATGTGGGTAACTTTAGCTGCCTCACTAGGTAGGGTGAAAAGCACCTTTGCAAAATTCAGGGAGAATGACATGGAGAAACAACAATCTGCATATTTCAACTAAGGTAACATTGGAATGGTTTTAGGAGGCTGTTGCTTCAGTTTCTGAGATGTAAACTTCTGTGCCCTGGGGACTTCTTGCTTTGAGGCTCCGACCCAGCTGACATCCTGGAGCTGAGTGGCTCTATCATCCCACTTCTGTGCTCATCTTTTACAGAGAACACTATGCAAGGAAACAGGAGACTTTCTGATGGCTTTAGAGAACACATACCAGTACCTGGGCTACCAAAGAAAGTCTGTTTTTAACTTATCAGTACGTGGAAATAAGCTGTCATATAATCAATGTTGCAGCAATTGCTCAGCATTCAATAGGAATCACTCAAATTGTCTCTTACAAAGGAGGATGCTATTTTATGAAGGGTGCAAAGCTCAGCCTCTGGTTCAACAAAATTTCTGTGAATCTGGAAGGCAGAGATTGTCTCTTATGGGTCAGTTAAGTTTATCTGGGTAGTGGCTGTTTTGCCATTTTTTTTCTTCTTAGGAATTGATTTTAAAATAATGCTCCAAGCCAAATCCTTGGTGATTGTAAGACTGCTTCTAATTAAAATCCACTAAAGACAGGTAACTATAGGAATCGAACATACAACAAACAGACCCATTTACATTTGTGATTTTTTTTAATTTTATTTAAGGAGAAAAGAAAAAAAGCAGTGAAAGGGTACAAGTTATACAGATTTACAGGAAAAAAAATGAACAGTAGGAAATCACCACTAAATGGATTACATATTGCCATCTTAGAAATAATTGTTCAAGTCACAAAATTAAAGCTTGTAGAGTGGACATTCCAACAATGATACTGCAAGCAGTTCTGTTCAATGATCCACTAAAACTCTGTGATATCATTTTCTATCTTATACACTTAAATATACATGCAGTTATATAGTTTAGGGCACTTTCTTTTCCTCTCTTTTGTACAATGACTATTACACTTTTTGTGTTTCATTGCTCCCACGATTCTTATTGCTTTTTTGGAAGAGAGTAAATACAAATGTGACATAACAGAACAGAATCGGTCAAGTCAAAAGGGTGGACTTAATAGATAATGTAAAAACATAATACAAGGTGATCAACAATGGTTACCATAATGCCTCCCGCTATCTCTAATAGAATTGCCTATATCAGTTATAATACAATTGAACAAAACAGTAAAGAACAAAACCAACAAAACCAAACCATTGGAGACATTGTAGGTCTTCAAAAGGAGATAAAAGTCAATGAGAATGGGTGTTAAAATGAATCTCATTATCTTCACAGCTGATGATTAAACTATCAAACCTGATACTATCCAGCAAAACAGAATAGGGGAACATCAGTCAAAAACAAGATGGTGAGAGTAATACAGGGCTTCAAATCGAGATAATAGAAAGTCAGAGTGGGTTACTATAATATATCCTGCTATTTTTTTCCCTTTAATTAAATGGATAAAAATAAAAAAGTAAGTAATGGAGTGGAGATTGAGATAAAAGAGGGCATAACAACGAAACAGCGCAGATCAAAACATAACCATTTAAGCAGAATAGTGTTTCACCACCAGATAATTCCGACCCAAAAGCAGTTACCATATTGACTCTTTCCTTGAAGTCCTTGAGTACAACTTCGTATACTGTAGCATTAAGTATATCAAAACAATGTAAACCCATTTAAGAGAATGACAGCATTACAGATTATTTAGAATCGACTAACAGAAAATGAACAATGTTTTCTGTATAATCTCCTTGTCTTTAAAAGGTTTTTGCTTATACTATCGTACATAATAAAATCCAATAAGATACAACCTATTTAGACCATTGGAGACAGAAGAACAAAAGCTAGATGAGACTTCAAAACAAGATGATACTAAATCAGTATTACCTATTAAGATGTCATTTTCTCCAAAATAGCTGTTCCTATCATCCAATCTTCTCTGTCTCATTTCTGTTGAGCTCTTTTTCTGTCAGTAGCTGTCAGTTTGTCTTCTTCATTTTGTTCTCTGCTCCATTCGTTGTGGCCTCCCCGCCACTATTTCTGGGTTCTTTGTATTTTTCTTTTTTTAGAATATCCTGCAATACTTTCTGTAGGGTTGAATTGGTGGTTGCAAATTCCCCCAGTTCCTCTTTATCCTGGAAGCACCTTGTTTTTCCATCAATTTCCAGGGATAGTTGTGCAGGATATCTCAATCTTGGCTGGAGATTATTATCTTTCAAAGCTTGAATTATTTCCCCCCCACGCTCTTCGTGATTTGATGGTTTGTGCAGAGAAATCTGCTGTAATTCTGATGGGTGTTCCCTTGTAAGTGGTCTGTTTCTTGTCTCTGACAGCTTTTAATATTCTGTTCTTGTATTGAATTTCTGGAATTTTTATTATTATATGCCTGGGTGTTGCTCTGTTTGTGTTTAGGTAGCTGGGGTCCTGTATGCCTCATACATCTGAGTATCTTTACATTTTGCTAAATTAGGAAAATTCTCCTGGATTATTTCTGTGAGTAGCTTTTGTAGTTCACTTGTTTGTGTCCCTACTTCTTCTTTTATGTTCTTAATCCTTAAGTTATGGCTCCTCTTATCATCTTCTTGTCTTTGTATTATTGCTGTTTGTTTCTTTGTTATTTTTAAGAAGTTTTTCATTTCATTCTCCCATATTACAAGTCTGCCCTCCAGTTCAGATAGTCTGTCCTTAGTTTCTTTCAAGCTGTTATGCCAGTCTTGGATAGACTTCTTAGTTTCTTGATAGTCCCTTTGAACCTGCTTCACGTACTCTATGCTTTCTCTGTTTTCTCCATCAAACAATTCTCCCCTCTTTTTCTGTTCTTCCATTCCACCATCTGTTTTTTCCTGGGTGGTGCTTAGCATTTCTCTAACTATTTTGCATACTTCTACCTTCAGGTCGTTGATAACTTCATTCCTGAATTGGTCTATGAGGCTCTCTATATGGCACTTTATGTCTATTGGTGCGGTGTCCGCTATTGCCTGTTTCTCAGAATTGGGGGCCGAGGAGCCTTTCTTGTTGCTGCCTTTTCCCATATTCTCTGTTCCTTATATATGCAAGCTTACATAGGAGGCCCAGCTTCCCTCCCTGTCAGCCACAGCCTGATCAAATTGCGCTGGCTAGGTGTTCCCGCCCACCGCAGTGCACCAGGGAGTTACGGACTAGGCAGCCTACGCCGGGGTCTCCCCTCCGGGCCACCGTCAGGCTCTGGGATCTGGGTTGGGCCAGCCTACCGAGTCCGCCAGCAGCGTCACGCAGGCCAGGCACTTTTCACCAATCCCACCCGAGAGGGGGATGTGTGGCTGGAGTCGCCACCGCGCCCTGCTCTTACAGGACTGCCCGAGCCCAGAAAGGCCTCCGCTGGAGTCAAACTGTGGTAGAGTGTCAGTTTCTCTCACTCACCTCACCACAAGTCAGTGTACGCCTCCCTGCCCGTCCTGTTTTCGACTCCGTTCGCAGACTCCCGTTCTCAGAGCTTCCGTGTGTCTCTCTCCTTGCCGAGCCACTGTAGAGTCAGTCGCTGCACGGCGGGAAACCCAAATCACGGCTTCCAATGGCGCGGGGTCCAGCCTCCACACCGAGGCTTTTCTGTTCCTGTTTTAGCACCAGGACGGCATTCCAAGTTGGTTTCTCTCAGCCCAGTTCGTTCCTGAGTCAGCAGAGCATATCTCCACCGGCTTATGTCTCCTCAGTTCGCACCATTCCTGACTTCTGAACCAAGCCTTTCAGAGAGCCTCCGTAGTATCTGCTATCTGTCCGCCATGTTCTACCAGAAGTCTACATTTGTGATTTTTAAAATTCTGTTTACCCCATGCTTAACACCTGGTAATTAATGAACCCCTCTCTTTTCAGTTTCCCACAAGCCTATTTTTCTTATTTTTGGGGCCCTAGTGAACTCAATTATTTGCCTCAAGTTTCACACCTGATGATGTCAATATCAGGACAATCCTGGGATGACCACTGATGGTGTCAGTCCAATTCTACCTTTGTGTGCAACAGAGAGAAGTGTCCCCGCACCGACTATTTCCTCTCACCCCATTCCACATACAGGCACCATTTGTAGCATCCAGCCACAGCTCTAGATGTTCCTGCGAGTGGGGGAGATGGGGAGAAGATGGGAAAATAAAGAAAAGAGGAAAAAAGCTCAGGTCTGGTGGAGCCTTCTCTCTGGATAGGATGAAGGAAATTCCCAATCACTGTAGCACTTTTGCCTAGCAGCTGACTGCTTGGATTTCTTCTGGGCTGAGTGTTCTCTAGACTGAGGCAGCTTGCCTCTGGCACTCTTGTTCTTGGGCCTGCCATGTTTCATCACCACATGTCACCAATGTCCACGTTCAGGCACATCCCACACAGAAGCAGAAAGAAATAGGATCTCTGAAGAGAGGTTACAGTGCTAAGGAGGTGAAGTCAGTAGTCAAATGAAACATACCACAATATTTATATAGATGCAATGTACAAAGGATAAAGGGTAATATATCAATCGGGCCCAGGGTAAGCAATAACGATATGCCAAAACCGGTGTCTATCAATGCAGCTTACTGTGCTGCACACACTTCTCCTTGGTGCATGCTGTGTGCCAATCCACACCACCAAGATGAGATGAGGAAAAGTGAGGGGCAGCTCTATGAGATGGCCTTAGGCTGCTCCTGACTCTCTAACTTTAACCCAGCACTGTGACACGGCAACAGCTGGCCAGAGAGCCAAGCAAGGGACAGGTCCAGAGGCAACACAGTAATAAAATGCTGGACAGGTATTCATGTTCCTCGTGAACAAGATGGAGGAAAGAGTTATGAGATGCATGGGGCTCCTCAGCCTCATGTGGCTCTCAATATAAAATTCACAAACTGGGCCAGGGATATAGCTCGATGGCACAGCACCTGCCTGTCAGGTGCAAGGTCATGAGTTCAATACCTGGTACCAAAAATAAATAAATCAAATCAAAAGAAATTCACAAATTGTGTATTTCTGAGATTTTCATGAAAGATTTTCAGACTATGCTTTCCCACTCTTAATTGAACCGAGTTAGGAGGTTCACCCGAGATTGGGCGGAAATACTACTAATTCGCACAATAGAAAGTTACTCTGCCATAAAAGGAAAGAGGTGCCACCTGCCACAACATGAAGGAAACCCAAATATGTTACCTCCAGTGAAATAAGCCACTCAGAAATGATAAGAGCATGACTTGATGACTTCCCATATAGGTTCAATTGAGAGAAAGGGAAAATACGGTGGTGACTGCCAGAGGGTGGGGGAGGAAGGAATGCAGACTATTGTCTACCGGGTTAGGGCTTCAGTGTTACCGATCAAAAGAACCTTGGATGGTCAATGTGCTTTTAGGACATTATAACACATTGGACAATGTATTCGAGGATGAATTAACCCAAGTGAGGCGGGAGGGACAGCAAGCTTGGTCCACTACAATCACCTGCGGAGAATGGCATGAAGGCCTCACGTTTCACAAAGTGGCCCTCAGCATCCAGAAAATATCCAGGGTGGAAATGCAAGGGCTTCTCCCAGACAGGCTCATCATTCAGCACATTATAATACATTGTGAAAGTGTAGCTCACTGTGTCTGCTGATTCTATGAAATGCTTTGAGTTTACCACAGAGCATGATGAAAAAAAATTGTGGTAGAGGTAGATGCCACAATGAAATGAAATAGGATGGATACTCATAGGGCTCTGATCATCTATTTTGCTGAAGAGCTCAGAGGCAGACCTGTGCCTCAGTCACCATGGCATGTCACTACTGCATCCTGCACGTGCCAAAGCAAATGTCTGACTCCTGTTGAGCACAAGGGAAACCTTCGCTAAGGACTTGGATTATTTTTCCAGTTAGGATCAGTTTGGAGATGCTCACCATTTGTGCCAGCAGCCTGGCCTTAGTTGGGTCCTGAACTCCCTCACTATAACTCAGAGTGGAAGGTAACTGAGTCCCTGAGGTCAGCCAAGTCTGTGCACTGTGTCGATGGATTGCACCTCGAAAAAATCCTTGGACACCAAGGTTGGACTGCATCACCCCTGGCAAGGAGTGCTCATTATGTCAGTCACCTCTGTGGATGGGAGAACTAATCATCTGGGTAATTTTCCTCAGACAGCGCAGCTGAACCTTGTGTGTCTCCCAACCCTGTGCCTCTCAGTGCTGCTGATTTGCATGTGTACTGTGTCACTGTAATGAACCATAACAATGAAAAAAAGGACATTGCCATTTCTACTGTAATTTCTACTTACTCACTAAATCTGAAGATGAGCCTGGGCATCACCAGCATCATCCAGCACCCTGCAAGGAACCCCTTCACACTCAGTGACTACCTGACATGCATAGAGCTTAGACTGCAACCTAGGGTATGCCAAGAACTCAGGTTCAGTTGTGGGTATCCATGGGTGACATGCGGTGAGATATCACCTGCTAAGCATCAGAACATGCATTTGTCATGGGTTGACTGCAATGATCAGATCTGGATGGATAAGGCAGGAAATCAGGGCTAACTTTACAGGTATGGATAATAGTATCACACATGGCATTTGAATAAAGACACAGACACCAAGTGACAGTCACAAGACTGGTTTAATGTACATTAAGTCTCCCATCTAGTGGGGTATGTTTCATCCTCTAGCAGGGCACAGTGCGGAGCTCGTAGGGGGATGGAGACACTAGGAAAGAAGGTACACCATGGTCACTTGGCTGGGACTGCCCTTCAGGGAGAGAAGCTAAAGGGCTGCAGCAGGGAGGTAAAGAAGAGAAAGAGCTCCATGCAGGCCAGGGGCTTCCTGAGGCATGTGCACGGACCTGTGGGTGGGGCAGGGATCAGACAGACTGAAGCCTGAGCCCCTTCCCAGCAAGGCCTGGAAGGGGCAGCAACCCTGGTTCACAACAATCACCTGCAGAGAATGGCATGAAGGCCTCACATCTCACAAAGTGACCCTCAGTAAGCTATAAGAAATAAAACAGGGTTGTGGATGCAGGACACTGGTAAGGCCCTGGGTTCAATACGTAGTACCCAGTGCCACCAGAATAGAACAAGGAAACCCTGGCTTTCACCAGTGTAGACCACGGAGGTCACTTGAGGTTGGAGGAGCCTGAAGAAGAGCTGCAGAGCCATAGACTGTGTGAAACATCTTTTATTCAGCTGCTCATCCAGAGTCCACCTGGTTAGCCATTCCTGCAGCCCTCACCACTGTATATGCCCAGCAGTCCTTGGCCACTTAGTCTCCATTTATATCAGACTGACCTCCATGGCCATGTGCCAGTAATGGCCTTGGTTATGTAAGTTGTTTACACCAGTCAGCATCGACCTTTGCTACAGAGGACATTATTTACACTCACCCATTGGGAGAGGGGCCTGCCCTGGAAATCCACTGACAGGAATCAGTGAACCTGGAAGTCACCTGCCCCCAGCCTGGACCAGTTCAGCCATCCCTACACCACGTCTCATGCTCCTTCTGGTGCCATGGGGCTGATGGTCACTGCAGGCTGCAGTTTGTCAGGGCCACCATTGAGCTGGACAGGTGGATGCAATGGACAAGGGCAGTTAAGAAAGATTCCTGCGCTGACTGTGCTTTCCATGGTTCACCCACTCCTCTGAATAAGCAATCAAGGTGGTGAAATTTTATATAATTTCCACATTTCAGGAGCAGATAGGTCAGGCCGTGATGATTTGGGAGAGAGTGCTGGCCATGGACTTTAGAGGCTGTCAGATAGCAGGAATGTGTTGTTTCATGGAGCTGCACTGGGCCCTGTACTTCTTATGACTGTGGCTGTGTTTGTGTCTTGCTGGGACAGTTAGTTCCTAGAGGTAAGTTGTCCCCTGATATCACTACTTGGGTGAGGGGTCCTGACGGGTCTCTCACGGCTTCAAATATTCCTATTCAGGCAACAATGGCCGCTTGAGTAGCTGGACACTTACTCACTGCACACACTTCTCCTTGGTGCTCGCTGTCAGCTGATCAACGCCCCGTGACACCATGAAGGGAGCTGAGGGGAAGCACTGTGAGATGGCCTTAGGCTGCTCCTGACTCTCTGACTTCAACCCAGCACTGTGACACGGCAACAGCTGCTCAGACAACCAAGCAAGTGACAGATCCACAGCCAACAGGGCAAGCACATGCCGCACACGGATATACGCGTGCTTGGTGAACAACACGGAGGAAAGGGCTACGAAATTAAGTGGCTGCATCAAGGGGCTTCCAATTTAATATTCACAAATGGTAGACTTCTGAACTGTTCATGACAGATTTTCAGTCTGTAGTTTCTCTCTCTTAATTAAACCAAGTTAGGAGAAACTGCACAGCGGAGGACTACACTTCACAAATGGAAAACTACTCTGCCTGAAAAGGAAAGATGGACTGTATCTGCTACGCTGTGAAGGAAACCTGAGCAAGGTTGCTCACGTGAAATAAGCCAATCAGAAAGACAAACAGTGTACGCTTACACTGTGGTGACTTCCCGTAGTGGTCAAATTCACAGAAACAGAAAACTGAACAGTGGCTGCCAGGGTGTAGGACAGAAAGGAAAGCAAGCTGTTGTCTAAGCAGCTGAGGGCTTCAGTTCTGCCTGCGCAAGACAGCCGAGATGGTCAGTCTGCTTTGTGTACATCATAGTATGTTGTACACCACTGAACAGAACATCTAGAAATGGGTAAGATAAGGCTTTGAAGATATGAAGGGTTTAAGCTTGACCATCAGTAGGAGGAAAAAAAAATGGGATGAAGATGCTAAAGGCTAGGGAGGTGTCATTCCACAAGGACATAAAATAGTATGGATGCTCATGTGACTGAGCATTTTGTTTCAGAGCCCAGGACAGGACTGTGCCTTAGTCATCATGGGAAGCACCTGCATTGGACCCTGCACGTGCCAAAGTAAACAGGTGACTCTTGGTGGGCAGTAGGGAAACCTCCCTAAGGTTTTTGCCCAGAACTCCTGATGAGATGATCCTGTAGGCAAAACCTCACCATTTATGCCAGCAGGCTGGCCTAGGCGGGCCCCTGGACTGCTGGAATATGACCCAGAGTGGAGAGAAACTGAGATCCTGAGGCCAGGCAGGTCGGTGCACTGTGCCAATGGAATGCACCTACAGAAAATCCCTGGGCACTGAGGCTGGACTGCATCTGCCTCTTTGGGCTGGGAGAACTGACCATCTGGATGACTGCTCAGACAGCGCAGCTGAACCTTGTGTCTGTCTTCCTGGACTCCAACCCTGTGCCTTTCAGTGCTGCTAGTTGCATGTGTACTGTGTCATTGTAATGAACCATAACAACACATACAAGAACATTACCATTTCCACTGTATTTTCTAGCTACTCACTGAACCTGAAGATGACCTCAAGGATCACCAACATCATTCAGCACCCTGCAAGAGATTCTGATTATTTCCAAGAAAAATGCTTCACACTTAGCCCCTACCTATCACCCATGGAGCTCAGACTGCTCCCTAGGATTTGCCACCAATTCAGAAGCCCATTTTGGGTCTCTCTGGGTGACACCGGGTGAGCTCTCAACTGCTGAGTATCAGTATATACATTTGGCTGGTTGACTGTACTGATCAGGTTGGGATGGATGAGGCAGGGAATCAGGGCTGGCTTTGGACAAGGGGGTGAAAGCATCACACATGGGCTTTCAGTGAGGAGGGCTGGACACAGACACCAGGTGACAGTCACAAGACTGGTTTACTGTACATCCCATCTTGGGTACAGGAAGGAACACAGCACCTCTTCTAGCGGGCTACAGCACACAGCTGGTAGGGGGGTGGAGACACTACGAAGGAAATCACACCACGCTCACTGGGCCGGGGCTGCCCTTCAGGCACCGAGAAGCTGAAGCGCTGCAGCAGGCAGGTGAAGAACAGGAAGAGCTCCGTGCGGGCCAGGGGCTCCCCGAGGCATATGCGGTGGCCTGTGGGAGTGGACAGGGCACAGTTACATTGAGGCTTGAGCTCCTCCTCACCAAGGCACCCTGGAAGGGATAGCAAGTGTGGTCAACTACAATCACCTGCGGAGAATGGCATGAAGGCCTCACGTTTCACAAAGCGGCCCTCAGCGTCCAGGAAATGTCCAGGGTGGAAGTGGAAGGGCTTCTCCCAGACAGTCTCATCCTTCAGCACTGATGACAGATTGGCGAGGAGCATAGTTCCCTGGCAGGAGACACACAGCATGAACATGGCGTGAGATGCAGGACACAGGAACCCTGACACTTAATATCCACCAGCACACTCTATGAGGCTCACAGGTGGGTGTTGTACAGAGTCACAAGGAGCCTCTAAACTATCTATTAGGCCCAGAAGCTTCTCAGGACCATCCATGAGCACATGGCAAGGCCAGAGGACAGGGATGCCAAGGAAGCCCAGAGTCCCACTTTTCCCCCTAGACACAGGATCCTCCAACAACTCGTCACTTGGGTTAATTCATCCTCCAAATACACTGGGGGATCAGAGAGCACAAGGCAGCACTGTGTGCAGCACGCCACACACACAGATTTGGCCTGCACCAGTGATATCAAGGCCAGGTGGCACAACACTTCTTGCCACACTTGGAAGTGGCCATTCTGGAGAAGGAGGGCGCCAGTCCTACCTTGGGGATGAGGAATCCCTGCACCTCGGTGTCACGAGATGTCATGTGTGGAGCACTCATTGGGGCAATGTCTGCAAAGCGTTGCACCTCGTGAATCACGGCACTGGTGAAGGGCATGTGGGCCTGGTCCGCCATCTCTGGGCATCGATCCTGTCCGATCACTTCATCGATCTCCTTTTGCACATGGCCTGGACAGGTAAGTAACCCCATACAGGTCAGTCCCTGGAGACCAGGCGCTGAGCCTCCATTCTCCAGTGTTAAAGGCTGTGTCCATGTGACAAGGACATCACCCTTTCAGTAGCCTTGGTGGAGCCTCTCCTTTGAACCATGAGTTTCCCAGATCAGCTGTCCTCACTTCTCCTCCTTCCAGTTCCCATCCATTCTGAGCCCAACTTACGCTGCACATCTGGGTGCAGGATCATGAGGAGCAGAGCCCAGTACAATGTGACTGATGTGGTCACCATTCCTGCAGCAAACAGCTCAAGAACTACTAGACGAAGATTCTCATCATTGAAGGTGCTCTTGGAGTTCCCCTGGGCCTGAGACAGGCAGAGAGGGTGGCCTCAGTGAAAAGTGGGAGGAATGGCTCAAATGTCCCCATGCACCACCTCTGGGCACAGAAACTGGGTCTCTGGAAGATGCTGAGGCCCCACGTGGCCTCACACCTCCCGGAACACTTGGCTCACAGACCCTGATCCCTTCTCTCACAGCCCACTCTCACCTTAAGCACCTCCATCAGGAAAGCATCAATCAGATCTCGGGGAGGCTGGTCTGGGTCCCAGCCTGAGTTGTGCTCAGCCAACAGCTCATCATTCAAAGCCATGAAGGACCTCTGTGCAGGGAGGACTTTGGCAGCCACCCATGGGATGCGCAGGAGCAGTGGCATTGAGTTCAATACCTGTGACAGCACAGAGGCAGCCTGGGTGCTTCCTGTGCTCCAGATCCACAGGTGTCATCTCACAGCCAGCCCCCTCCATGGTGACACAAGGCCTGGCACTGCACACCTTTGCCTCAATCCCTCCACAGTGCCAGCGTCAAAGCTCTCTCCTGCTGCTTAGCTACCACAGGAACCTCCTAGCATGGAAATCTCATAAGTATGGGTCACTTCCAGCATGGACACAGGCTCTACTCCTCTCTGCAGCCCTGAGCCTGGGCCTCCTCTCCCATTACTGCTGTCTGCTTGGCCACCACCAGCCCTTTCTTCCTGCAGTGATCCTCCCTGATGCTTTCTTCCCATCCCTTCTGCAGGCATATTAGCTTCTCAGAGCCTTCCTGCAGGAAGCACTCCCTGCATAGATTCTCATCAATCCTGCACCTGAAGCATGAAGGCACTGTCATCCACCATGAAGTCCTCCAGGAATTTCAGCAACCTGACAAAGTTCGGGTCATCATACTCAAAGTGGCGTGCGTAGATGAGGGAGGCAATCACATTGCACACAGCTTTGCTCAGCAGCCCGTAGGGGTGAAAGGGCCGTCCTGGGAGTAGGAATGCATGTTAGAGTTGCCCCCTTTCTCCCAGTGACTTCATTGCACTGTCCCTTCTTTGTGTCCCTGAACCCGTCACCCACCATCATGGCTGGCAAAACCATCACAGAGACAGGCGGCCTCCTCGTTCACCCACTGCTCCAGAGACTTCTTCCCCAGGCCGAAGTTGCGCATGGTGGACACACAGAAGCGCCGCTGCTCACGCCAGGCGGGCCCATAGGGTGCCCCTATAACCCCTGAATGGGAAGCAGTGTCAGTAGCAGAAAGTACTGGAATCCTTGTACCATCAGCCCATCTTGCCTGCTGATCTGACACCAACTTTGTCTCCACCTCAATGCTACAGCTCCTTTTACAGGTTTTATGCCCCAAACACAAGGATGTTAATTGCAATATGAAGTAACCCCTCTTCCCCTTTAGTCACTGTCCCTGGGGTTCTACCCTGATGCCATCTGTGCCCTATTGACCTTTACCTTTGGCTTTTGGTCCAAAGCCAATGACTTCGTTAGTGGGTGTTCTCGGCCGATCTGAGGTGTCCTCGCCTTGGTCCACCAGAGCCTCCCGCACAGCCGCCAGCCCATTGACCACAACCACTGGAGTCCAGGCAAACTGCAGGCTGAACACGTCCCCAAACTGATGTCGCAGCTGGAGGTGGAGGGACAGGGCGCCTGTGAGGCTGGGATTCGCGCCACAATGTGCATCCCCATCTCACTCCCAAGACCTGGAGACCCAGTTCAAAACGTGGAAGAACCAGCTGCACTGTTGTCGGTTTCCTTTTCCTTTATGGTAGTGAAGGTGGCACTGACAGCCTCGCCCCAGCTAGACAAGCACTCTAGCCCACTCCGCGCGGACACCTAGTGTCTGCATGCTGCCGTCACACCTTCTTACGGTCAGATTGATTACTTCAGATCTAGAGCCAACTACCCAAGTGTGTCCTGTGCAGAGGACAATCATTGAAGCCAATTCTGTCCCATTTTTCAGATGAGGAAACTCAGGTTCTCAGATAATACCAGAGAGGGCTAGGACTCCACGGCAGCCAAAGGATCTGACAGTGCTCATAGCACCTCTCACAATGTCAACTTTCTGAATCAAATGCTGCTTAAGACCATCTTGCTCTGCTCCTGCATCCCCAGGTACTTCCCTCTGAGGTATCTAAAGGGGACTGGTGTGTACGAAGCTTCTGTCCCATTTAATCGGGTACCTGTCCCGCTGTACATCCTGCTCAACCTGCTATCCTCTGCCCTCCTGCCCCTTTGCTAATGGAAAGACCAGAGCCTTTTCTGCTCTGCTAGAGTCCTCCTCCACACAGGTCCTTTGCCTCCCTCCTCTTGGGCTATGAGGTCATTCTCTACACAGTGTCTTCACCTAACACTCTCCGCTGTTAGGCCGACAGAGGGTCACCTGGCCTTGGCTGCTCTCCACCACCAGCTTCCTCACCTTATAGCAAGAGTAGGCCATGTTCTTGAGGTCCACCTGCAGCAGGTTGCCCAGCCCAGGCACAGGCACAGGGCCTGGTGGGTAGCGAGCAGCCCAGCGTTGGCGCCGGTGCATCAGGTCCACCAGGAGCAGGAACACAGCCACGGCCACAGCCACAGAGAACAGTGCGTCCCCAGTCAGCAACCCCATGGCTGCCTTTGCGACCACTGGATTCCACTGCACCAATGGAACTTTTACCACCCTAATCAGCCTGAAGCACACTCTACAACTCCCTGCATGTTGCAGCAGACCAGCTGTGCTCTTACAAAGCAGCTAAGGTTGCCCTTTGTCCTCTGTTGTGAGACAACCTCTGTGTTCGTTGTGCAACTGGAGAGTACAGAGAGGGACAAGGACAGAAGAGTTCCACAGGCTCTTGCCCCAAAGTTCCATGGAACTAGACAATCTGGTTATGTGGATTTCATCATTAGGCCATGGTGGATCACTGCTCCAAGAAGCACAGTCAAAAGCAGGGGAAGGTCAGGGAGCTGATAGGCCAAACCAGCAGGACTCTGGCAATGTGCGATGGTTTATCACACTGCACTAAGACAGTTATGCAGGCTCCATGGAGAATTTTGCTGTCCAACATGGATTAACTGGTGTCCAAGGATTCTCAAAAGCAACGTCCAGCAGGTCCAGCTGCTTTCCAGCCTTTCTGACCAGGCCACAGACAAACAGGTCACCCTGAGCCTCTTCTCCATGTGAAGCACACAAGCACACTCACACACAGGGAACCTCGATCTGACCACCCTGGAGGACAGAAACGAAGACCTGTTCCCAGGACACAGATGCCTGAAGAATGTCAGCACCAAGCAGTGCTCATGTCAGGACTCGACCATGAGGAGTCCAGGCTTCTTCTCCGTAGAAGGTGAGAGAGCTTGTGCATCAGAGCCACGGCAGTTCCACTTGTCTTTGTGATACAAGTGGCGTTTTGCTTGGAAAGATGTAAGATTCTTGACTCCTTACTTCAACTCACATTTAACTGGACCTTCCATGGAGAAGCGTGTGCCTTTCTTTCCAGCCACTGTTTCACATCGTCATCTGAAGATTCCTCCTGAGAAGCCCGGCCAACTTGAAAATAATTTACAAAAACCATAATGCAAAACTCATCAGGGCATATTGAGGCTGTGTGATAGCAGCTGCTCCAGCTAGAGAAGGGGATGTGAGTGGGTGGAGCAAAGAGACTTTTAGAGCACAACAGGAGGTTGGAGAAGAGTTTCCAGGCTGGGGACAACGGTTTTCATCCTCAGTGGGGATAAGAGATTGTGCTCAGGGGCCCTGTCTCTGGTCACACATGCAGCCCCTGGACTCCTCGGATGGTGTTTTGGTGCAATTTCTCCCCACATCCAAGCAGCACATGAAGCATGCACTGCACCAGTGGACGAGAGCCAGAGTGCCCCTCACTCTCCTAGATAGCGGTTGCCCAGCGCACCATCCCTATTTGATTTGATGCGCCTCAGTCAGCAAGGTGATTGACTCAGGACATAACAGGCTTTTCTCTTCCCCTGCACCTTGACCAGGTGGTCACTATTGGTAATGACATGGTGCATAGCGCTCATGAGCCCACAACGTCATCTCATGGTGAAGTGTTGGGGGGAAAGTCTGAGCTCAGCCTCATGGCCAGCACCTGTCACTGCCCACTCCAGCCCCACTACACTGCAGCACCGACTTTTCCCAAACATTGCTGAGTCCATGTGTTTCAGCACTGGACCTCCTGTGCTGCTCCTAATCAAAAATCCTCACCCACTGCCCCTCAGCCAGAGCACAGCCACAGGACATTCCCCTGGCTTGGGCAGGAAAGTGGGTATTTTGTGTAAAAAAGCACATGGGAAAAAACTGTTGCTGAGTCACAGTAAACACTGTGAGAAAAAAAATAACAGCATGGAGTACAAATCCCTGTGGGATTAAGAAACAAACTTTCATGCCCCTGTACCTTTGACACTTGCGTTCAGGGCAGCAGGGTGCACAGGCTTCTCTGCACGATGTGGCAGCACTGGGCAAGTGACACAGAAGCTCTACCCCCTTCCTGAATACAGGGACAGGTGTGTCTGGAACACTCTAGGTCACAGGAAAACTGGCCCAGTAGGACAAAGCACAAAGGCCCACACTGCAAGGAAATCTCCTTTCCAGAGCACAGGTCTCTGTTTTCAACCATGGTCACATCTTCCTCATCTTCCGAGTTGGAATTCTTCCAAATCCCACCTAGGTACGCTTGCCCTCTGTTCTAACTATTCCTGCGGCCCTACTTTTTCTCTTTGCAGAAAAAATTCACACAGAAGGAACAGATCTGGATTCACTAGAATTAACATGTGCTAAACACGTTGTGTGACAAGCACACTGCACTGTTACAGAACTCCCATAACATTTCATTGTGGTGACAATCCCCGAGGGACAGACCAACCTGGGACTCACAAATCTCACAGGAACTTGAAAAGGGGAAAAGGTGGCAAGGAATGTTTCTGCAAAAATGATCCAGTATTCCTAAAACACATCAAACTGCTTCAGTGACGGCCTCTTTCATCCCTGTTGCAGCCTCTCCCCTGGTTCACTTTCTCCAAACACTGGGGGAGTGGCTTTTGCACTCACGTGTGATTAGGCCCTTATGGGGCCTGGGTGTTGCTCTGCACCTATCACACAGGTGATGCCACCCTGGGAAGGCAACTCCCCTTTCACCTGGCTTCAGGGGACACAGACACCTCCAGCTTGGCCTCTCAAGTCCAAGTCCTGGACCCACCATCATCCCCAGAGCAGTCTCTGATGACTCACAGAGCAGGGACCATCAGCTGTGGTGCCACCTAGACCTGTTTCTCCCTCCTGGAGGAGACAGAGCTCTGCACGGGCCCCTGGCTCATTCTCCCTCAGCTCTTCAGCTCTGCAGCACGGCATTGCACTGCAGGCTCCACAACCTTTATTATACTTCAGATCTAGAATGTTCCAAAGAATACCATGTGTTTAAAGGATGAGCTTTTAAAAGGCAATTGGAGCATAGGGGTGCTCTCCTCATCAGTGGAGTAGTGCACAGACAAATCCACAGGGAAATGTGCTGTCAGCAGGTTAGGCCTGGAGGGAAGCGGAAATATCGGATTGTGACCCAGCACAGTATGTGTCCCTCCCTGGCTCCTCTCCCGTCTCTGCTTCCCTGCTGCCAAGATGCAAGCAGCTTTTCTCTGCCAACCCTTCCACCACGCCTTTCCTGCACGGCAGACGGCAGGCTGTGCACTCAAGTCTCTACAGGCTGTGAGCTAAAGACCCACGTCCTACTTTAATTCGTGGTCGTACAGTAACGTGTCCAGGGAAGGGGAAACTAAGACAGCATCTGAAAGAGATCACAGCCAGAGAATACTGACCTGGCACAGACAGAGAAACAAGTGTTCTGTCGGGTCCTTCAAAACAGGCTCATTTTGTTGGGGACCACAAATTATAAACTGACACCAATCTATGGTTGAGACAGTGCTTGTCCTGTGTTATGCTCCAGTCAGAATGTAGAAACCGCCCCTCAAGCACAATTTGTACTTGCTGCTTTTACAGCACATATTTTGAATCCACAAACAGAAAGTAAATACACTCCTGCTCCACTGTACTGACACCCATACAGACCCTCCAGCGAGGAGAACTTTCCTGAGAGGCTGAGGGACTTAGCACACCAGTTCCCAGGCCTTGATTATGGCAAACCTGGGGCTAAACAAAGTATTGTGTTGAATCTTGCTGTGCCCTAGATTGTGGGGATCAATAGATGGTCATAATATGTGCCCCACTAAGGGCACTGTTAATATGATAGTTAAACAGAGTCACAGCCTAAAAACTTCAACATGTTTTTACAATCCTTATATTTTCAGCACAGAACTACACTCTAGAAAAAAACTTCCATGCACTTGTGCTTCTGGGTCAGAACCATACTGGTGGCAAATTCATAATCACCATACACCCTGAGGTGTTCCTCGATGTCGGCATTGGTGGGCATGAAGTTGGCCACATAATGATTCATACTCTATACAACAGACACCAAGCTTCAGGCACAAATGTGTGTGCTAGAGGCCATAGTCCTTTAGATGTGAGAATAAAATAACAGTGCAGTACAATAAGGCCTTAAGGATCACTATTGTGTTACCTGATTTTACAGAAGTCCCTAACTTGTCTATAGCCAGTCTGCTCACCTTGCACTATGTGTAGTCTGCTCACCTCTGAAAACATATTAAACATAGTCAGGGGGCTATGCCCCAAAAGAGGACTCTAGACGTAGGTGTTTTACAAAACAAATCATCTGTGTCCCAACCAATGTAGAATTTTGATGAACACCTATAAGGTTGAGATCAATTTTATGATATCCTGGAACAAGTAAATCCTTTTTAAGTATCTCGAGGCTCACTTCTTGTTCTGTGTTACTATATTCACAGTAATTTGTTTCTGTCTTCTGCTTTCTTCTTAGTCTGCACCACAGAAACTCAAACCTTACTGTCTAAAGGCTTTGTAGCCACAGCTCACTGTCATTCAACTTCTGCGATCAAATAAATGAAAGGGAAAAACTGTAAAGGACCATGAATCAAAAACTGTGCATCGGGTCCATCCAAAAGCAGCACTTTTCCATGCCTAGTGTGCTAGTTAGAATGCAGGAAATCCTGCTTTACCAGGATAAGAAGGTTAAGAACTCAATGGTCCCTAAAGCCCTGGCACTCCCAGGGCAGCATGAGATCTTCTGAAGAAATGACAGGGGGGACAAGGTACCCAGGTGTATGAAAGCATGTGAACTTCTTGCTTTTCTGATGCTGTCACCACGACCAGGAATCCAACAGAATTGCCACTGCTGTGCCCTGATTCATTGACCCCTCTAATAATGTGTACACGTGTTCAGTAAATAGTGGCAACCTCAGAGAGTCCTCGCCTTTGCCCATCCTGAGGCACTGACCTCACAATCCCCACTGTGTGCATTCTTAATTTTGTCTTTTATTTCATTCTTGATCATATTCCTCATACAGGTAGCTGAAGGTCTTAGGCAGGTCCCAAGCACAATTCCAATCTGGGCAAACTCTTTCCAAAGTGCCCTCATGGCAACACAAGGCCTCCTGTCACAACCACTGGACTGATTTACCTCTCTGGTCCCTTCTAAGGGACACAGTCCCCTGTGGGGACCTCTCTGCATGCTGCCTCCTCACAGCGATGCATTCCACATTCAGAACAGAGAGAACACAAAACGACCTGACTTTCTTTTAAATTTAATGTTTTTGGAGACAAGGTCTCACTGAATGTAACTCAAGCTGACCTTCATCTCAAAGCAATATTCCTGTCTTTAGCTCTTGAATGTGGGAATTATAGGTGTGTGCCAACATGCCAAGCTTTGAAAATACCTGCTTCTCTACATGCATCCTCTAGAAGTAAAAACGATCCTACATGCAAAACAGTGTTTTTGACAATGGTGATGAAGTTTTTCAGGGCCCCATTCCTTTCTGTTTCAGACAAATGAATAGGGTGAGGGTTGTGTGTTTGGAGTTATGGAAGAAAATTCCAGGACCAAGGGACTCAAAGGTGAGAATTCTATTCATCAGCACTATGAGCTGGACAGCAGTGCTATGCGGCCCCATTCCCCTAATGCTGAGAAATCACACGCCAAACTAGCAGATTCAAACACAGCAAATTTATACTTTAAAGACATGTCATAGCACAGGGGATGTCAGCTTGTGCCAACATGATCTGCTACGGCTACTGGGACTGGGATCACTCCTTTTTATTGGGGTTTTGCCTACATCTCCAATCTCCCAAAAGAGTACATGGCAAAGTCCCAAACAAATGAGACAAGTAGCATGATTTTTAGGGTTCCAGAGGACGAAAATAGAATTCTTAATTCTGGTGGCTGAGACAAACAAGGTGTCTGAGAGGTCCCAATTTATTTAGTATTCAAACAAGGAAGGGGTTAGAGTGGAAAATGCAGGAAACCTGGGAGGAGTTCAAGGACCCCTCCAAGCAACAACAGACAATGCTAAGAGAACTCTGCTAGGAAAAAGTCTCCAGGTGTCCTCAGCTGTCGTCTGTCTTACCCTCTGAGGTGTCTCCTTGTTCTAAGTTCCACCATGCCCAGGCCATGCCACAGCCCTGCACGTGTATTCAGCTTCAATGGTTCCAACATCTTTTGGTCCTGTTTAATAGAATTATATTCCCTGATGTATCATTTAGACATTCCATGCCTGTGCTCTTAAAGTAAGCCTATAATCATGAGAGTTTTTTAAAAACTCAACAGCGAATCTCAAAGGCCTATCCTAGGGAAATCTGCCAAAACTCTTTGCATCTCATGGCTGAGGAGGCAGCGTTTCAAATATTCAGGATTTCTGTTACTTATGGGTCAATAAGACAAAATTCTGAGACTCTGGTTGATGCGGTACATGCTTGAGTATTTCAGGGAGGAGACACATACCTAACTTTGTCTTGCAGAAACAGAAGACAACAAGTGGGTGAACAGAAACATGATAAAGTACTATGGACATGTGGCTCTCAAACTTCCCAGTGTGAGGACCCTAAAGGAAGGGAGAAAGTGAAGAAATAAAGGTAAGAAACAGAAAGCTGAGATCAGATGGAGCCCTCCCTCCAGAGGGGAGGAAAGGCTTTGCTCATCCAATGCAGTCTGTCGATTTATACAGCTAGCAACTTAAAGTTAGGTGATACCCTGTTATCCAGCCATCTGCCTCCATGGTACCCTAAGGCTGTGGTACTCTCTGGACTGGAGCACCTGTTTGCCTGGTGTGCTCCCTTGCACTCAGGGTATTCTTTGGACCCTCCAATCTTAGGCTCCACACCTGTGATCACTAGTTCAGCCACTTTCAAGAAAACTACAACCATCCATTAATTGTGCATTTCAGCTATGGCCTGTGAAGGTCCACTGTAAAATAACTTGTGTGTTCACTGTAAAATTTCTGACTGTTTCAAATGTTTCCATTTCAAATGTTTCCATCAAATGTTTCCAAAGTAAGGAGGGGCATTTCTTCCAAGGTGGCCAGTGACTGATAATACTTTTTCTGTAGAGGACAGAGAACAGCAGAAAACCACCGGTTTTCTCTCTGCTTGAGTCTTAGGTTGACTCCAAGACAAGAGATAAGATACCAAAAGAGAATCACGGGGCCTGTGGTTTTAGATCAACGGCATAAGCACCTACCTGGTAAGTGTGAGGTCATGAGTTCCATCCCCGGCACACAAACAAACAAAAAAAAAAAAAAAAAACCCAGTCACATTTGCCATCCACCACCTGACCCCACTGGGCTCCAGACACCTGCAAAACGCCCATCAAAGCCGCCCATTCCTCGTGGCCCAGGCCTCCCTCCTGCCTCCTCCGGGACAGAAACCCCCACTTCTGCGGAGCTGGAGAATTCTCTGCGGCGATTCCCAGACCCAGCTGCCCTCACCGCGTCCTGCATCTTCCCACTCCGAGCCTCTGGGAAGCCCGCCAGGCATCTGCCCTTCAAACAGCGCCCAGCTGCCACTGCAGCGCCTCAGGCTCAGGTCACAGGGCCACAGCGCGACAGCGACACCTGCTGGGCGGCCCTGGACCCCGCTGCTCCCCTCTCCCGGGTGCCGGGAGCCCGGCTCCATCCCGGGGCAGCGGGAGCCACCAGGTCCCCGCGGGGCTCGGCGCCTGCGGTGCTGGGAGCCGCCTCCGCCCTTCTGCAGGACACAGCGCCGGCCTCCCGCTCAGCCTTCCGCACAGAGCCCGGCGGCCGAGGACGCGGCGGGACTGGGGACCCACGATGGCCTCACCCCGGGGCGGGAAGGCTGGCGGCCCTCAGGAGGCTGGAGCCTGGAGCCCCGGCTCGCGGTCTCCCGGGGTGACGGTCCCTGCTGTCCCGCGCAGGTCGCCCCGGTGAGGAGAGACTGAAGCTGTGAGGCTGCACTGGAAGGATGCTTAGGAGAAGCCTCTATAAGGGGGAACCTCGGCCTGCTCCCGGGATTTGTAGTTAGCTGGTTCGCAGACTTGCAACGCCCTTTGGGAGTTGTAGTCCAGTCATTTCTACACAGTGGGGGACGGGGTGGAGAGGGAGGGTTTCCTCCTGCCTACTGCGGGCTCCGAAGGGAGGCGGTAAGGTAACTCATGTCATGGGAGGAAATGGTCGGAGTAAAGCGAGCTTTCTATTACTGATGACAGAAATAAAAAAAATGAAACTATAGGATGACATATTTCAGTACAATTAAATAGACTGCTAACCAAATTTTCTCTGTGTACCCGTTCATGAATGAAGAAGTCAAGACGATGCCATGAAACAAAAGTTGAGGGAGTTCATTATCAGCTGCCCTGCCTGCCTCGGAATGTGCTGTAGGAGGAGCTGTCCAAGCGGAAGTGAAACCACAGCAGACCAGGGAAGAAACAACGCTGGACAAGGGAACAACAGAGGCGAATGTAAAAGCATTGCAGAGTTTTCACGTTGGTTTTCCTCATTTTACACCTACCTCATTTAAGAAATACATAAAAAATTACACATGATGTTAATGAGTGTGTAATGTACACAGGTGTAATGTGGATAAAAAGCAAATGGTTAGAAACAGTGGAGTTTTTAAACTATAAACATAAACAAACAGTTATCTCAGGAGGCTAAAAGCATAGGATCTGAAGTTCAAACCTAGCCATGTGAAAATGAAATTGAAAAAGAATCACACTTAAAATGGCATGAAAAAGAATGAAATTTGGCAAGTAAGTAATCCAAAAACTGAAGTGAAAACTAAAGCATTGCTAAAAAAAGTTAAAGACAATGGCAATAAAGATTTTAGGAATTAAACAGAATGAAACTATGACAGTAGTTTTTATTGTTCATGGGATGAGATAAAGTATCCTTTGCATTTTACAGAGCCCAAAGTGATCTATACATTTATTACAATTCTCATCAACCTCCCAACACGGTTATGTTTTCTTTTACTTTTGCAGAAATGGAAAAATGTTCTCTAAACTTCTTATGGAATGTCTGAGGACCCCAAACACAAAAACAATCTTGAAATAGAACAAGGGTGGAAGTCTCACATTTTCTGATTCACAAATAGTACAGATGCTCCTGGATCAGTGTCCTGCTAGGCCCACCATGAATTGAAAATGAATCAAACACCTCTTACCTGCTGAGCAGCACAGCGCTGTGGCACCTGAAGGGCACCAGTGCTCCATCCTGGTGACCCTCTGATGTACTGGGAGTTACACCCACTGCCACTGCCCAGCATGCCCAGAAAGTGGTGCACACTGGTAGCTTAAGAAAAGGGGCAAAATTCAAAACTGGAAATAGATTGTCTACAGAATGTATACGGCATTTGTATAATCCCAAAATCCTGCTATCTGCCGAAAGAGGAAGGAAACCTGAAGACACTCCCTCAAGTGGAATAAGTCAGTCAAACAGACACACAGACAGGATTCCACTTTGATGACTTCCCTATGGATATCATTTTCACAGATACAGGGGTGGTGGTTGCCAAGGGGTGGCGAGGAGGGCACAGGCGCTGCTGTGTGAGGAGCTGAGGGCTTCAGCTTTCCGTGGTGAAGACAGCTGCGGGTGGTCAGTGAGCTCTTTGTCCATTATTAATACATCTGACAGCACTGCAGAACGCTGGAAAATGGGTAAGGTGAGGCTGGAAGTGGAGCTGACTGGCAGAGCATCTGCTGGCTGCACACAAAGCTTAGAGTTTGACCCTCAGCATGAGCAAAAAAGAAAAAAGTAGTAGAGGAAGATGCTAAAGGTTTGGTAGATGTCATTCCACAACAAAATTAAAGCATGAGGATACTCCTATGACTGTGAGCATCTTGCAGTAAGAGTCTGGCACAGGACAGACTCAATTACCATGGGAGGCTCCTGCATTGAACACTGCATGTGCCAACACACACATTTGTCTCCTAGTGGGCAGTAGGGAAGCTTCTAAGCTTCCTAAAGCTTTGACTGATTCCCCCTGATGGGATGATCCTGAAGGAGCTGTAGCAAAATGTCACCAATTATGCCAGTAGCCTGGCCTAAGTGGGTCCTGGACTGCCTCAATATGACCCAGAGGGGATGGAAACTGAGTCCCTGAGGTCAGCCATGTCTGTACACCGTGCCAATGGAATGCACCTCAAGAAAACCCCTGGACACCATGGCTGGACTGCATTTGCCCTGATAAGGAGTGCCCACTGTGTCAGGTACCCCTTGTGGCTCGGAGAACTGACCCTCTGGGTACTCTCGTCAGAAAGCACTGCTAAATCTTTTATCTGACTTTCTGGACCCCAACCCTGTGCCTTTCATGGCCCCTGATTTGGACGTGTATTTTGTCACTATAATAAACCATAACAACGAGTACAACAACATTGCCATGCCTACTGTATTTTCTAGCTACTCACTGAACTGAGGGTGACCCTGGGGACCTCCCACACCATCTAGCCCCCTTTCAGGGATTGTATTTATTCCTGAGAGAAACCTCTTAACACTCACTCACCACTTACCTGACACCCATGGAGCTCAGACTGCTGCTTAGGGATTGCCACCAACTCACAAGCCTGTCTTCGGTCTCCATGGGTGACCTGGGTGAGTTGTCACATACTGAGTATAAGCAGATGCACTCCTCATATGGTGACTACAGTGATGAGGTCAGAATAGGGCAGGGAATCAGGGCTGGCTTTAGACATGTGGAAGAAAGCATCACACGTGGGCTTTGAGTAAGGAGGACTCAATACAGACACCAGGTGAGTCACAGACTGGATTATTGTACATTAAGTCCTTAATCTAGGGTACAGTGGGGCACAGTGCATCCTCTAGCGGAGCACAGCACAGAGCTGGTAGGGGGATGGAGTCACTACGAAGGCAGGTACACCGCGGTCACTGGGCCGGGGCTGCCCTTCAGGCACCGAGAAGCTGAAGTGCTGCAGCAGGGAGGTGAAGAACAGGAAGAGCACCATGCGGGCCAGGGGCTCCCCGAGGCATATGCGGGGACCTGTGGGTGGGACAGGGATCAATGAGACTGAATCCAAAGCCTCTCCCCACTGTGGCACCCAGGAAGGGGAGAGAAAAGATGGTCCACTGCAATCACCTGCGGAGAATGGCATGAAGGCCTCACGTTTCACAAAGCGGCCCTCAGCGTCCAGGAAGTGTCCTGGGTGGAAGTGCAAGGGCTTCTCCCAGACAGTCTCATCCTTCAGCACTGATGACAGGTTGGCGAGGAGCGTCGTGCCCTGGCAGGAGACACATGGCATGAATGTGGCCTGAGATGCAGGCACAGGAACCCTGACACTTAATATCCACAAGCATATTGTATGAGGCTCACAGGCAGGTGGGGTACAGAGTCACAAGGAGACTCTCAACTATCTATTAGGCCAAGAAGTTTCTCAGGACTATCCATGAGCACATGGCAAGGCCAGAGGACAGGGATTCCAAGGGTGCCCACAGTCCCAATTTTCCCTGTGTGCACAGGATCCTCTAACAACTCATTACTTGGGTTAATTCATCCTCCAACTACACTGGGGGATCAGCGGGCATAGAACAGCATGGGCTGCTGTACCACTCACACAGGTTGGGCCTGGCAGCAGCAATGGTAACGTGACCCAGGTGACAGAACACTTCCTGGCCACACCTGGGAGTGGCCATGCTAGGGAAGGAGCACCCCAAACCTACCTTGGGGATGAGGAAGCCTTGCACCTCAGTGTCACGAGATGTCATGTGGGGAACACCCATTGGGACGATGTCTGCAAAGCGCTGCACCTCATGAATCACGGCATTGGTGAAGGGCATGCGGGCCTGGTCCTCCATCTCTGGGCGCCGCCCCTGCCCTATTACTTCATCAATCTCCTGTTGCACACGACCTGGACAGACAAGGGTTCCCACGGCAGGTCAGTCCCTCGAGACTAGACTCTGACCCTCTCCATGCCTTGTTCAGTGCTGTGTCCAGTTGAGCTGAATATCACATTTCATGTGCCATGGCCAAGCCTCAGCTTGGAACCATAAGTTTCTAAGATCAGCTGTCCTCACTTATCCTCCATTGAGTTCCCATCCATTCCCAGCCCAGCTCACGCTGCACATCTGGGTGCAGGATCATGAGGAGTAGAGCCCAGGACAATGTGACTGCTGAGGTCCCCATTCCAGCAACAAACAGCTCAAATAGGAGTAGACGAAGGTTCTGATCATTGAAGGTGCTCTCGGAGTTCCCCTGGGCCTGAGACAGGCAGAGAGGGTGGCCTCAGTGGAAAGTGGGACGAATGGCACAAATGTCCCCATGCACCACCCCTCAGCACAGAAGCTGGGGCTCTGGGAGATGCTGAGGCCCCACCTGGCCTCACACCTCCCGGAACACTTGGCTCACACACCCTGATCCCTTCTCACAGCCCACTCTCACCTTATGCATCTCGGTCAGGAAAGCATCAGTCAGATCTCGGGGAGGCTGGTCTGGGGCCCAGCCTGTGTTGTGCTCAGCCAACAGCTCATTATTCAAGGCCATGAAGGACCTCTGTGCAGGCAGGACTTTGGCAGCCACCCATGGGATGCGTAGGAGCAGTGGCATTGAGTTCACTACCTGTGACAGCACAGAGGCAGCCTGGGTGCTTCCTGTGCTCCAGACCCACAGGTGCCATCTCACACCCAGCCCCCTCCATGGTGACACAAGGCCTGGCACTGCACACCTTTGCCTCAATCCCTCCACAGTGCCAGCGTCAAAGCTCTCTCCTGCTGCTCAGCTGCCACAGGAACCACCTACTACGGAAATCTCATGAGCTTGTGTCATTTCCAGCATGGACACAGGCTCTACTCCTCTCTGCAGCCCTGACCTCAGCCACCTCTCCCATTACTGTTGTCTGATTCGCCACCACCAGCCCTTTCTCCCTGCAGTGATCCTCCCTCATGCTTTCTTCCCATCCCTCCTGCAGGCAAATTATCCTCTCAGAGCCCATCTGGAGGACGCTGTCCCTCTAGACTCCCCTCAATCCTGTACCTGAATCTTTAAGCTGAAGTCCTCCCTCAAGCTGTCTTCCAGGAATTCTAACAGCCTGAGGACCATCGGGTCATCATAATCGAAGCGGCGCGCATAGATGAGGGAGGAGATCACGTTGCATACTGCTTTGTTCAGCAGGGCTTTGGGGCAAAAGGGCTGTCCTGCAAATAGAAATGAAGGTCGTTTTGCTGCCACTTCTCTCTAACCCTTCTGTACACAGTCCCTTCCTTGTGTCCCTGAACCCATCACCCACCAGCATGGTTGGCGAAAGCAGCACACAGGCAGGCGGCCTCCTCGGTCACCCACTGCTCCAGGGACTTCTTCCCCACGCCGAAGTTGCGCAAAGTGGACACAGAGAAGCGTCGCTGCTCACGCCAGGCAGGTCCATAGTAGGCTCCAAAAACGCCTGGAATGTGGAGCTCAAGTCAGGACCAGAAAGTACTAACCTGTGCCCTTGCATCCTCCCCTCACTCCTGGCTGCTGAACAGACACAAATTTTGCCTCCACCACTGTGAAACAGATCCTTTTCTGACCTCATACCCAGAGGACAGGGATTTACATTGTCCCTTGAACATATTACTGTGCACCTTAGACCTGTGCACTTGTCACTACCCCAAGGATACCCTGATGTCATCTGTGACCTATGGACCTTTACCTTGGGATTTTGGTCCAAAGCCCAGTAGTGTACTGCTGGGCAGTGTGGGCCGATCTGAGGTGTCCTCGCCGTGGTTCACCAGAGCTTCTCGCACAGCCTTCACTCCATTGACCACGACCACAGGAGTCCAGGCAAACTGCAGGCTGAACACGTCCCCAAACCGCTGTTGCAGCTACAAGTGGAGGGATAGGGCACCTGTGAACCTGGGACTGTTGGCATAATGCATGTCCCAGCCTCACTGCCAAGACATGGAACCGCAGTTCAAGCAGTGCAAACACCAGATCTACTGCCTCCTCTCTTCTGTTTGCCGTTTTCTTCTCCTTTTTCTTTATGAGAGTGATGAGGGCGCTCTTGGCCTCATTCTTGCCATACCAGCACTCTGGGCCAACCACTGCCCAACACCTAGCGTCTGCAGGCTCCGGCCATATATCTTAAGTTCAGAACAACCACCTTACACCCGATCTGACAGCCCAGCTAGGGCCCCAGCAGAGTGCAGAAAGTGTTGGTGAAATATGGACACAGGGTCTTAGCCTCTCTCGTTCCTCAGATGAGGAAGCTCAGGTTCACAGATGGAAACAGACAGGACCAGGATTCAGTGTAGGCAAAAAGATTTGATATTAGAGATAGAACTTCTTTCAATATCAATTTCCTGAATCCAGTGCTGCTTAGGATTCCCTTGCCCTCATCCCCAGCCCCAAGCCCTTCCCTCTGATGTCATCAGAATGGTCTCAGGTGCTATGAAAATTCTGATCCATCAAATTGGATGCCAGTCCCACTACCCCCTCCTACTCAACTTCTCCTTTGTCCTCCCACTCCTCTCATTATGGAAAGTTCAGTGTTCTCTGCCTGGGTGGAGTCCTTCCCAGGACAGACCCTCTACTTCCCTCCTCAGATAAAACCATGTCCTTGTCCAGCATTGGCTTCAAGCACCACTATTACTAGAGGGGTGTCACCTGATCTTTGCTGCTCTCCACCACCAGCTCCCCCACCTTGTAGCAGGAGTACGCCATATCCTCAAAGTCCACCTGCAGCAGGTTACCAAGTCCAGGGACTGGAACAGGGCCTGGTGGGTAGCGAGCAGCCCAGCGTTGCCACCGGTGCATCAAGTCCACCAAGAGCAAAAAGACGGCCACGGCCAGAGCCACAGAGAACAGTGCATCCCCAGTCAGCAGCCCCATGGCTGCCAGCAACTCTGATCAAAAGGAGCTTTTACCACTCTGGGAAGTTAGAGGCACAGAGCACATTCTACCTCTCCCTGCATATTGGAACTGGCCAGCTGTCCTCTTATAAAGCAGCTAAGCCTGTCCTTTGTCCTGTGCTGTGGGACAACCTCTCCATTCATTGTGCAACCAAGGGGGCAGAGAAGTACCAGAACAGAAGTGTTCCACAGGTCGTAGCCCTTCTGCCTCTTCCTTTTGATACACAGGGCAAGGTAGAGTCCTGGGAGGAGCTCCATGGCACTAGACACATTGGGTATGTGGGTTTCAGCCTTAACCCATGGTGGATCACTGCTCTGAGAAGCACAGTGAGAAGCAGACGTCAGGGAGCTGACAGACTGTACCAGCAGGACTTTAGTGACATGAGACGGCTTGTCACACTGCAGTAAGACTGTTTTTGCAGACTCCATGGAGAACGCTGCTGCCCAACAGGGATTAAGTCGTGTACAAGGATTCTGAAAACTGCCTCCAGCAGGTTCAGTTGCTTTATGGCCTCTCTGAGCAGGTCACAGACAGACAAGTGAGCGTGTGCCTATTTACCAAGCGAAGCACACAAGCCCACTCACACACAGGGAACCTCAACCGCACCACCCTCGAAGACAGAAACCCAAGATCTGTTCTCATACTACCAATGAAGGGTCTCAGCCCTGAGCCATGCTCATGTCAGGTCTGCTCCATGAGCCCCAGAGGGTTCTTCCCTTAGGAGACGAGACCCTGTGGGCCACACAGCCACGGCACTTCAGGTTACTTTTCCTTCTGATTTAAGCAAAGCCTTGCTGAGACAGATGTAAGATTTTTTTTTCTTTTTTCTTTTTGACACACGCTCTCATTATGTAGTTCAGGCTGGCTCGAGCTCACTTTGTAGACCAGGCTGGTCTCAAAATTGCAAAGATGTCTTGTCTTAGCTTTCTGAAGGCTGGGATTATGGGTGTGCACCACCATGCCCAGCGAGAGGTAAAATTCTTCACTCCTTATTTCAGTTCACATTTTATTCGACTTTCCATGGAGGAGCCTGTGCTCTTCTTGCAAGCTTCTTGTTTGAAAGCCTCATCTGCAGATTCCTCTGAGAAGGCCAGGCAACTTAAAAATAATTTAACAAATAACAATGCAAAACCCATGAGGGTCTAGTGAGTATGTGTCACAGTAGATACACAGTAGGTCTTCTGGCTACAGAAGGGGAGGCGAGAGGGTTGAGTAAAGAGACTTTTAGGGCAAAAAGGAGGTTAGGAAGGGGTTTCCAGGCCAGGAACAACCATCATTCATAGTCATAGGAGTAGCAGGTCATGCTCAAGGGCCCTGACTCTGGCCACACCTGCAGCTCCTGGGCTCCTCAGATGGTGTTTTGCTGCAGTTTCTCCCCACATCCAAGCAGCACGTGAAGCATGCACTGCACCAGTGGACGAGAGCCAGAGTGCCCCTCACTCAACTAGGCAGCGGTTCCTCAGCCCACCATCCCTATTTAAATTTGGTGCATCTCAGTCAGCAGTGTGACTGATAAAGGACATAACAGGCTTTTCGATTTCCCGACACCTTGACCAGGTGGTCACTATCGGTAATGACAGGGTGCATAGCACTTATAAGCCAACAACATCATCTACTGGTGAAGAGTTAGGGGAAAAGTCTGAGCTCAGCCTCATGGCCAGCACCTGTCACTGCCCTGTTCAGCCCCACAGATTGCAACACCGACTTTCCCAAACATTGCTGAATCCATGTGTTTCAGCACTGGACCTCCTGTGCGACTCCTAATCAAAAATCCACCACCCATTGCCCCTCAACCGGAGCACAGCCACAGGACATTCCACTGGCTTGTGCAGGAAAGTGGGTATTTTGTGTAAAAAATGCATGTGGGAAAAACACTGTTGCTGAATCACAGTCAACACAGTGAGAGAAAAAAAAAAACAGCAGAGTACAAACCCCTGTGGGGTTAAGAAACAAACTTTCACCCCCCTCTAACTTTGACCCTTGCATTCAGGGAGGCAGGGTACACAGGGTGCTTTGCATGATGTGGTAGCACTGTGCAACTGACACAGAAGCTCTACCCACTTCCTGAATACAGGGACAAGTGTGTCTGGTACACTTTAATTCACAGGAGAACGGGCCCAGTAGGACCCAGCAAAAAGGCCCACACTGCAAGGAAATCTGCTTTCCAGAGCACAAATCTCTGCTTTCAACCAGGCTCACATCTTCCTCTTCTTCTGAGTTGGAATTCTTCTCAAATCCCAAATAGGTACTCTTGCCGTCTACCCTACCTATTCCTGCAGCCCTACTCTTTCTCCTTGAAGGAAAAGCTCACACAGAGGAACCCAGATCTGCATTCACTAGAACTAACATGTGCTGAACATGTTGTGTGCCAAGCACACTGCACTGTTACAGAACTCCCACAATATCTCCTTGTGGTGACAATGCACAGTGCTGGATTCCCCAGGGACAGACCAACCTGGGGCTCACAGATCTCACAGAGCAGGAGCCTAAATAGGGGACAAGAAATATTTCTGCAAAAATGATCCAGTATTTCTAAAACACATCAATATGCTTCAGTAACAGCCTCTTTAATTGTATTTCAGTCTCTCCACTGGTTCATTTTCTCCAAACACTGGGGAGGTGGCTTTAGCACTGACACCTGATTAGACCCTTATCTGGCCTATCACACAAGTGATGATACCCTGGGAAGACAGACAGAGACACTTCCAGCTTGGCCTTTCAATTCTAAGTCCTGGACCCACCATCATCCCCAGAGCACTCTCTGATAAATCACAGAGCAGTAACCATCAGCTGTGGTGCCACCTAGACCTGTTTCTCCCTCCTGGAGGAGACAGAGCTCTGCACGGGCCCCTGGCTCACTCTCCCTCAGCTCTACAGCACTGTATTATACTGTAGCCTCCACATCCATTTTTATGCCTCAGATCCAGAATGTTCCCAAAAGTCTCAACTATTAACAGGTTGGGTTTTTGGAAGGGGATGGAATCATGGGGTGCTCATCAGTGGAGTAGTGCACAGAAGAATCCACAGTGAAATGTGCTGTCAGCATGTGAGGCCTTGGGAAGAGTGAAAACTGGCATTGTGACCTAGCACAGTCCTTTCCTGGCTCTTCTCCTCTGTCTGTGCTTCCACGCTGCCATGATGCAAGCAGCTTTTCTCTGCCAATTCTTCCATCAGGCCTTTCCTGCACGGCAGACTGTAGACTGTGCACTCAATTCTCTAAAAGCTGTGAGGTAAGGAATCCTGTTGTTATGGTTTATATATCAGCACTCCAAACTCCCACAAAGCTTCATGCACTCATGGACCCGGCCAAACCTAGCATTTATGATTTGCTCATTGTCTGGTGCTCGGTTTGGTGGTATGAGTGCTATGTTCGCCCAGAGTGGAGCCAGCATACAGAGTAATGGCCGGAAGAATGCATGTCTTTTTCTTGCTGGTTCCCTCTTGCTGTTTATGGCAGCCCCACTATGCCACCTTGCTGCTTGGAGCCAGCTGAGTATGGACTGAAACCTCCAACCTGTGAGAAATAAACCTTCCCTTCCCTAACTTTGGGCATCAGGTATTTTCTTTCAATGAGAGAGTAAAGTAACCAAGACACATGTCCTGCTTTCATTTCTGGTTATGCAGTAATGTGTCCAGGGGAGGGAAAGAAACTGAGACAGCCTCTGAAAGAGATCACAGCCAGAGACTAGTGAGCTGGCAGAAGTAGAGAAAGAAGCCTGCTGTTCTGGAAGCAGGCACATTTCTATTAGGGACCACAAATTATAAACTGAGACCACAGCCTGTTTGAGACACTGCTGGCCCTGTTTTTCACTCCAGTCAGATGTAGGAACTCCCCTTCAAGCACAATTTGTGCCTGCTGCTTTTATCGCACATGTTTTGAATCCGCAAAGAGAAAGTAAGTACACTCCTGCTCAATCGCACTGACACGCATACAGACTCCATAGAGGGGAACTTTCCTGAGAGGCTGAGGGATTTAGCACACCAGTTCCACAGGCCTTGATTATGGCAAACCTGGGCCTAGACGAACTACTGTGTGGAATCTCGCACTGCCGTATATTATGAGGGTCAAATAGATGATCATAATATGTGCCCCACTAAGGACACTGTTAATATGGTGGCTGAACAGAGGGGCAGCCTGAAAGTTTCAATATGTTTTTACAATCCTTATATATCCCTGTACAGAACTACAATCTAGAATAAAGCTTCTCTGGACTCATGCTTCTGGGTCAGAGCCATGGCAATGGCTAATATAGTCCCCATAATCCCTGGGTTGTTCTTTCATGTCAGCATCGGGGACCCCAAAGCAGGCTGCCTAAAGATACAAATGTTTGAAGATGTCATACTGAAGACAGCCAAGAACTTCAGGCAGTTCTGCACTAGAGAATTCACAAAAGATGGGGCTCCAATAGGGTATAAGGAAAGTACTTTCCACAGTCATAAATAATTTCATGATTGAGGGTGAAGATTTTGTTAGTGGAGATGGTACTGCAGTTGCCAACATTTACCGGAGCCCATTTGCAGGTAAAAATCTGAGACTCAGACCCTCAGCTCCTGGGCTACTTTCCATGGCAAATAGTAGTCCCTGTACAAATGGCTGTCAGCTGTTTATCACCTGCTCCAAGTGGGCGGGAAGCATGGAGTGTGGAAAAATCCTTGATGGTGTGCTAGTGATGAGGAAGACTGAGGATGTACCTACAGGCCCCAGCAGTAAGGACCTGTGGTGATCTCAGTGTGGGGAAATGCAACTGTGATACAAGGTGATTCATAACTCAAAAAAGTTACATGAATCCTTGTCTTGGTGAAGTCTGCTGTTCTCAACCTGAAATGCAAACAAAAAATTTCCACAGGTGACCATTCCACATTCCAGAGGCCAACTGCACCAAGACTTTCTAATAAACTGTCATTTTAGAATATTGGAATTGTTCCTTATGTGCACTGTCCAATATGATTACTGCTGGCCCCTGTGACATTTCAGCACTGCATGTGGTTTGGGGAGGCCTAAGGGGAAATGTGTGACTGAGGAACACATTGTTTAATATGTTTAAATTTTAATTTTAAAGAGTTTTTTGAAGCTGCTGTATCAGAGAGTAAGCTGTAAACTCAGGTTTCCTCCAACTCCGTCTCCTAATGCTGACTAGCTCAAGACACTGTATCTGATAGCTAATGCTTAGGGTCACCACAATGAAAGCAGTTTTTTGTTTGTTTTGTTTTGTTTTTGTACCAGGGATCTAACTCACAATCTTGCACTTGCCAGGCAGGCACATATAAGCTAAATGCCCAGCCTGCAGTGATTTTTTATGCTAAAAAAGAATAAAGCTTCCCTTTCATAGATTGAGTCAATTGCATATACACAAGCAAGAACAGTTACTAGTAGGTGTTTAATGGTCCTGGGACATCTGCCAGGAGTGTCGATATCACTTAATGTAACTGAACCTTGGGCTCACACTCTGATGTTACATATTGACAGCACTTAGACAATCACCTCGTACACAGACCTAAAGAACTGATAGGCCCGTTGTCTAGTAATGCTCACCGCCAGTGTGGCTGTCTCCTCTGCTGTCCTCCCTCCTCCATCCACACAGCTCACTTTATATGTAATTGGAGAAAAACAAACAAACGACAGACCAGGCTTAAAAGATAAAGCATGCAATAGACACCAAGCAGCAAACACAAATGAGTCTTCTAGAGACCATGGTCCTTTAGATTGGACATCAAATTAAAAGTGTAGTGACAGTAAGGCCTTCAGTGTCACTGTGTGGTTCGTGGATTTTACATAACTCCCCTACCCCATCTATAATTGATATGGCCACCTCTGAAAACGTACTAAACACTGACCATACAGTTCCCCTTATGCATTCCTAATTTTGTCTTTTATTTCATTCTGGACCACACACCCCCATGCCTGTAGATGAGGGTCTTGGGCAGGTCCCTAGCAGAATTCCAGTTTGGGCAAGCTCTTTCCAAAATTCCCTCGTGGAAACACAAAGCCTCCTGCCACAACCACTGCCCTGGTTTCTCTGTCCTACTCTCTTCTGTGGACCACAGACCTGCTCACTCCCTCCTCAAAGCTGTGCCTTCTGCCTTCAGCACAAAGACAACAACACAGTGTGTCATGAGATTTTCTATTTAATTTAATGGTTTTGGAGACAGGCTCTCCCTGTATGGTTCAGGCTGGCCTTGTACTCACAGCACTAATCTTGTCTATCTTGGACAGGAGTACTGTGTACGCGTGCCACCATGCCAAGTTTTGAAAATGTTTTCCAAAGTGCATCCTCCGTGAGTAAAAATACACTCCTTTATGGAAAACAGTGTTTTTCACAGCAGAGATGCATTGTTCAGGGTACATTTCCATTCTGTTTCAGAAAAACGAATACTGTGTAGGATGATGGTTTGTAGGATGGTGGAAGGAAACACTTGGACCTAGGGACAGAGCTAGGCCGGAGGAGACTGAAGCCGCTGCCCGCCTTCTCACCATCTCCTGGGTTGGCGCTTCCTGCTACGCCACTCAGGTCGCCTTTTCCCAGAGGAGCGTGGTGCTCAGAGACCCAAGCTGTGAAGCTGCACAAGAAGGATGCTGAGGTGAAGCCTCAAAAGGGGAGATTTTGCCTCAGCCTGCTCCCAGAGTCCTCTGAGACATGTAGTCCGCTAGGGTGCACAGCACCCTCTGGGAATTGTACTCCAGTACTTGGGAGCTCAGTGGCCTGGGGCTTAGAGTGGGAGGGGATACACCTGGCTACTTTGGGCTAAGAAGAAATGCAGTTAAGAGTTTTGAATGTAGTAAGAATGTGGGGAAATGCCAGAGTAACAACTAAGTTCTCACCACTGAGGATGGCAATCAAAAGACTACATGATGACATAGTTAAGTATCGAAAGTACAGTAAATAGACTACCAACCAAATTTTCTCTATGTACCAAGGTATCCATTCACAAATGAAGGAGAGGTCAAGATACTGCTAGTGAAATAAATCTTGAGGGATTTCATTACCAGCTTACCTGCCTGCCTTGGAATATGTTACAGAAGGAACTTTGCAGGATGAAATAAAATTACATTAAACAGTGACTGGGAACAGATGAAATAACACTGGACAAGGTAAGAACTGAGGCAAATGTAAAAGTAAGCACCATACAGTTTTTGCTTTGTTATTCTTCATTTGAACCCCTAAATAATTGAAAACAAATACATAAAGTTATACTTCTATGTTAATGTGTGCAACATACTCAGGTGTAATAAGGATCAATAGCAATATACTGATATCCTGATAGAAATGGTTAAGAACAGCTGAATTTGTAAACAATAAAACACAAATTATTACAATTGATCTCACACACTGGTAATCTCAGGAGACTGAAAGAATAGGATTCAAAGTTCAAGTGTAGCCATGTGAAAATGAAACTGCAAAAACAATCCCACTTCAAATAGTGTCAACTGGCCCTGAATCAAGGCCTGCAGCTTCCTGACACTGCTGGTTTCCAGCAGGAGCCTAAAGATGTCTTTCAATAGTCTGTTGGCTATTAATGAACTTGGGCAGGGAAATGGTCAATTCATTAGAGAGAAACAGCTGGAAACAACTCCTCCTTCCCTGGTGAGCGGCTGTGAGCATGTCAGGCTGTGGTGGTCCAGGACAGGAGCCACTGGGTTTTACTGGGACCCATGCCACGGTAGGAGCTGGAGCTCTGAGAAACCAAGCAACCCCTCCCCGCTGGTGAGCAGCTGTGAGGGCTGAGAATCAAACATCACATATCCCCCCCCAAGCCCCCTGTTAGCAAGTGGGAGCCAGTGCTCTGGACATCCCTTGAGAGGCTGACCATAGGCAATGTAGCAAATAGGGGGGATTTCCTTCTACCTTCTCTTTGAAGGCAAATACTTTTATCCTTGATTTGCTTTGTTCTAATTAATGGTGTTACTTTAGCCTGTTTTGTTTTGTTGAACTTCAATAGACATAGAAGTATGGATAGCTATTTTGGAGAGAATGAGAGACTCTATGACAGCCATTAGTGACTTCCCTATTGTCTGGTTTTGAAGACCTAAAACACCTTCCTCATTCTGTTCGGATCAGTTTCATACTAGGTTGTTTTGTATGAATTCTCTGTATGCAAAGACATGGACAACTATTTGGAAGAAAACAAGAGACAATATGTTAGATACTGAAGATCTCAGATCGTCTAGCTTTCAAATTTATATCTCTTACACTGCTTTCTTATGTCCTATTTTGTCCTATTTTGTTGTGTTTAATTTTACTCCCTTTAAAATAAAAACAAAAAAAGCATCAAAAAGAATGAAATTTGGCAAGTAAGGAATCCAAGGATATACACTGCTGAAAGAAGTTAATGGAAATACCCATAAAGATTTTAGGAGTTAAAATGAAGAAATTAAAGAACAAAGAATCCATGAAAGAATTTTTTATTGCTCATGGAATGGGATAAAGTATTCCTTGTGTTCCATATCCCAAAATGATCTGCACATTTAATAGAACTCCCATCAACATCCAAACACTAGCATGCTTTCTAAACTTCTTATGGAACGTCAGAGGACTCCTGTATTGGTTACTTTTTTCTTATTGTTGAGACAAAATAGCCAGTGCCCAAAAAGAAGGAAGGAAAGGTTTATTTAGCTCACAATTTGTGGAGGTTTCAGTGCACACTTGGCTGGCCCGAAGGCAGGGTGGCATGGTAGAGGGCAATGGTTCATGGCAGTGGAAAACAGCAAAAGTGGCAGGACCAAAAACTGGGGAGCATGGAGAGATGATTCTTTCTGTCCCTTATACAGTACGTAGGATAAGCATCCATGGAAAATGTACTGGAATCATGGACGGTTACTTCTTTTTTTTTAACCAGATGAAGAACAAGTCCTCTGCTTGTAGCCTAGGAAACAGGCCTTCAGCCCCAACTCTTTAACAGTTAATTCTAATCTACCAACTCCAGTGCAACTCACAGCGAGAACAAAGACACTAAAACATATTTATATTTAAGGACATCTAAGAGATCCTGAGTCCAGCCCAAAAGAGGGTTCAGGGAACAAAGGTGATGACCAAGAGCCTAATGTGAATTTTAGTAATTAGTGAAGGGAGTGGCTAAGGATGAGTCACTGTGACAATGGTGGGCATTGTGTTAGTACTATGAGCTGAGCTAGGCAGGAGGCCAGAAAGCACCTTTGCAGTATGCAGAGAGAAGCCTATGCAGAAAGACCAGTTTGCATAACACAATCGAGGTACCAATCAATGTTTTAGGAGGCTGCTGTTTAATTTTATGTAAACTTTCATGCCCTGGGAAGTCATAGCCTCTTATGTTGAGGCTCAACCCAGGTGACAGTGCTCCAGTGTTGGTTCTGCCATTCTGCTAGGCTCAACCATAGAGAGAGACACTGAGATGGGGAAGCAGTTGACTGTCCCTTGGCTTCTAAGATTACACACAGTACCTCACCTAGAGCTATTTACATTGCTTACAGCCAATTGAAGGTAAAAGGAAATAGCTTAGCCAGCTCTGGACATATCAGCACATGAAGAAAGGGTCAGATTTAGTCAAGTGGAGAAAATGGTTCTGTATGCAAAGACAGCCATCAAGGGGGTCACCCAGGTGTTTAAGTGAGGAACAGTCCACTTCCACATCAGTGGTCTCACAAGATTTTAATAGAGCTGAAAACTCTCTATTCATAGTACCATATTACTCATTGTGTTACAGTAGTGATTACCATTCAGCAGAGAAAAAAGTTGTGCACTGGGTATGACCCACACCTACAATCCTAGCATTTTGGGACAGTGTCTCAAACTAAGAGATGAAAAATCACTGGAGATATAGAAGCATGTGAAGTCTGTGAGATCAACTCCTAATAGAAATTAAATGAGAGGACTGGAGGTTTAGCTCAGTGGTGTAAAAGTATCTGCCTTTCAAGTGCAAGGTCATGAGTTCAATCCCTTGTATCTCCCCACAAAAAGAAAAAAAAATGAAATGAAATGAGAAGATGGGAGAGGAAGAGGGAAATGTGTGGGAGGAGGGAAAGGAGCAATAGGAGGAGAAGCAATAGGCAAAGGAGCAGGGATGGGGAAAAAGGCAAAGAACCATAAGCGTCTGTAGCTTAGGAGAATAGACTAGCATTCAGCTGAGAGGTGAGTTGGTATACTATCTAGGTTTGTATATGTCTACTCTAGGATATCATCCAGCAAAGGAATCTTCTAACAATGCTCTTCCCACACTATATGCTTCACAGAATACAATCCATGATTGCATATGGCCAAGTGATTTTCAGGAAATTTGGCAAAACCATTCTATTGGGAATAAGATATCCACATGCACAGGTATGAAGTGTAAACCTTAGAAAGTAGCATACTCAAAATGGGTCAAAGCCCGGATCCTATGAATTCAAATTACAAAACTCTTACAAAAAATATGGGATAAAATCTACATTAGGATTGGCTATGTTGTGCTGGCTACGACATCAACAGCACAAGGCAAGAGAGAAAAATTGGACTTCATGAGTATTAAAACCCATTGTGTCTCCAATGTCACTGTGGCCTTATAGCCACATCATCCTGTATGTGCTCGATCTCATCTGAAATCACTATCAACAGAGGAAACAGGCTGTTACGGTATGTCTACAGATGCCCCCCAAAGTCGCACGTGGCATTGAAGGACAGACTTTAGACACCTGGCTGAATCTTTAGTGATTGGTTCACTGTCTAGTGCTTAGGTAGGGGTATGACAGCTATACCTACTCTAGGGTGGTAGCTCCCATAACATAAGGGAGGAAAACAAGCTTGACCCCCCCCCTTGTTGTTGCTGTCTTCTGCCACCATGACCTTGTTGCACATCTGCTATACCACCCTGACTTGAAGCCAGCTCATTATGGACTAAAACCTCCACAAACAGTGAGGTAAAGAAACATTTCCTCCTTTAACATCAGGTATCATGTATTTTGTATCAGCAGTGAGAAAAAAAACCTAAGTGATACTAGAGTTGACACCATAAAGTTGGTTTGCTGCTATGAGAATACCTGACCCTGTGGTTCAGGAGATTTGGGTGATGGCTTGTGGAAAGAAATTGGAAAGTTTCAGAGATCCTGGCTGAAAAAGAGCTGGAATGCCTTAAGCTGTTCTGTATGGGAAATTCTGGGAAAAGCCCCAAAGACCAGAAGGATGATAGAAATCCTATTGGTAACAACCAGGCTCAGAAGGTTTCTGCTGGGAAGGACTGTATTGGTTTTTTGATTTAGGACCATGTGTGTTATGGCTTGGGAAAAAGTTTGTCTGCATTTTGCTGATGTCTAGAGACTTTCCCTGAGACTGAGACTAAGGGCACAGGACTAATGAATGTGGAAGAAGAAATTTCAAGGGAGTCTAATATTGAGGGGGTAGCATGGCTACATTGGGGGCTTTTAGCCAGATTTATGTTGAGCATGAACAAACAGTCTAGAGACATGATTGAAAATGCTGAGTTTGGTCCCAAAGAAAGCTTCACTAAAGCTGTGAACTGCAAAGCTACAGTAGAGATTTGGAATGCTGAGAAGCAACAGGAGAATAAAACAGGTGGCCTGAGGGCATCAAAGGAAGCAGCCAGTTTCCACCCTTTGCAGCCTCAAAACTGCAAAAGAGAAAGACTTTGTTTTAAGAGGAAAAGCATGGTACAGTTATCTAGAGAATTTGTCCCTCAGAATTGGATTCAGAGTATTCAGCTATCTAGGCACTCAAATCCTACAGCCAAGAGTGAAGGAAGCCTGACTACTGCTCCAGATGTGCACAGATATGATGAACAAAGAAACAAGTACACAGCTTAACAGACCAAACAAACACCTTGCAAAATCAGACTGTATTCAAATATACTTTTGACCAAATTGAATTCTAATAACATTTTACAATTTTAGAAGTTATAACAATAAATAGACTTGTCATCTTTTGTTGTAGATCAATTAGCTGTGATAGCCTACAAGAAAATTCGGAAGGAATAAAATATTTTCTATATAATAATGTATATTTTTGTACTTTATTTTGTCTAAAGAATAATAATAATAACTTTTGTGTCACTAGTTTCTTCCATGTAGCTTTTAACTCAGTTATCTCTATACACTCAGTCACCGCCTCAGACATTTGACTCCTAGGTTTAGTTACCATGTCCCAGGCATTCTGGGTCCATTCCTTTAATTGGTCTCAGGTGGGGTCTAGCTCCATTGTCTATTAGTTGTGCTGGTCTATCAGGCATCACTGTCATATGACTAAGCATCTCTTTCTTGAGAGGTGGAATCAACTATTTCTCTAAGTCTGGGTCCATCATATAACCACACAGAATGCTCTGGTACCCAGGAAGACCATTCAACACTTTCTGGAAAATCACAAATATAGGGCTGACCCCAGAATAGCATGGAGCTGTGTGTCTTCCTCTGTCCAGTATGAACATCTTTCCAAAGAACCCTTCCTAGGTTTTTTGTTATCCCTGATTTAACTGTCTTTCTGCCATTGTCTTTTCATCCTTTGTAGGATTTAAAAAGCTAATAGTACACACTACTAAATGAAGCCTACTAGGAGGTGTAAATTGTATAAGAAATTCCCTCATTTGTTTTTGTAATTGAATTTTGAGCATATGGCGAGCATGTTTAACAATTTTTGGTATGTTGGACAGCATGTGACTGTTGAGAGCCATTTAAGCTGTAAATTGACTATTCGTGTAAGGCTGGGCATGGCCATCACAAGAACAAAAAGCACCCAGGGCAATCCATGTAATGAAGCTGCTTCATCCCAGAGAACATCTAGCCTCAAGACCTTCTGAACAGTGACTTCTGGGACAACAAAATACCACATAACATGAAGGTGCTAAAAGTATAAATGTCCCTAAGTGAAGGGGCAGTTTCTTTCCTCCCATCAAGAGAGTAAGGGCCCCAGCTGACCCCAGCTTTGTCTTTATTTTCTCATGGTGCTTCACCCCAAGAATCTCAAGCACTCTGCAGATCACAGAATGTGAGGAAGTAAAAGTGACAGTAGCTAGCAATCTGTCTATTGTAGCGTTTCCCTCAGTGAGAAGCTTTGGCAATTGGGAATGAGAATGTAAATGACCAATTAAACAGGAAACATGGGTGTGACTGTTTGACAAACTGGAGAGTGTGAGATATATGAAAAAGATCTTCCCGGTTGGTATAAATGGTGGCAGTTTTAATGTGGCACATCACACTGCAAACCTAAGTACTATTTGAAAAAGGGTTAATTAGAGTGGATGAAAGATCCTCTGAGGCCCGTATAACAGCTTACAATTTTGTATTTTGTACAGAAGAAAAACTCACATTTTGTATTTAGGAGCCGCGAGTTCCTGGTCTTTGCTCCTTTCTCCAGTTGACGCTCCTACCTCACACACAGGGATGTGGGTGAGCTCCCCTGCTAGCACTGGCTCATCTTGAGGAGAGAACTGTTTTCCCTTGGAATTACATTTTGGCACCAACACTTGGTGGTAAGTGGAAAGGGTTAGTGCCTGCCTCAGTGCCAGTTCTGGGCTCCATCTCCAAATCAAACCAATGAATGAAAGAAAGCATCATAAGTCTTCAAAGCAATATAATAAGAAATCATGATTAAAATATCCCACTATATTCAATATAGCTGCCCCTACGATCTGATGGCATAAAATCTAACAAAACAAGACGGAACAAAGCCAAACCTAACAAAATTGTGTAAACAATGCAGAGTTCAAGATAAGACAATAAGAAATTGACAGAAGTTGCCACCTTTCCCTCCCAGGTGTTTCCTCCCCTTTGCTCTTACATTAACTATTTTGCTTTTGTATCCCATTAACTCCTTCTGTTTCTTATGCTAGGGTTCACACATATGAGTTCAAACTGTTTTGGTCATGAATGTGATCTCCAGTTGCATCCGCTGACCTAAAGGAGCTTTGAGATTATTCTATTTTATGGCTGGGTAGTTTCCACTGCATGCAAATACAATATCTTTCTTATCGATTCTGTGGTTGATGGGCAAGTTATCTTGCATTTTTTTTTTTTTTTGGTCTCCATTCACACGGAACAATTGTCTTCTCTGCTTTTATTATCAGTCTGAGTTTCTGTTCCAGTTAAATGTGTTTCTTGAATACACTCTATCGATGGATCTGGTTTCTTGATCCATTCTCGCTATGGTTTTTTTTATTTTTTTGATTGCTGATCTGAGGCCATCTACCTTAATGACTACAACTGGCATACATTGGTTTGTCTCTGCCCTGCCATCCTCCTGTAGTTGGCCCTCCACTTTTCCCTTTCTTTCAATTGCCTGCCTTGTTTGACGATCTTCCTCTGCTGCTGTTCCTGGAACCATGCTCAGCTTTATTTCTCTCTAGAATAATCCTTCAGCACTCTCTCTAGCGTTGGTTTGGTAGTCATGAATTCCTTCAGTTGTTCTTTATCATGGAATTATCTTATTTTTCCATCAATTTTGAAAGATTTTGGTGGCTAGATCAGTCTGGGTTAGAAGTTGTTTTCTTTCAGGATTTGAAACACTTCACTCCAAACTCCTCTTGACTTGATGGTTTGTGTTGACTATTCTGCTGTGATCCTGATTGGTTTTCCTTTATAGGTGATCTGTCTCTTTTCTCTAGCAGCTTTTAATATTTGTTCTTGTGCTGAATTTCTGGGATCTTGGTTATTATATGTCTGGGTATAGATTTACTTTGCTTATGGCTAGTTGGAGTCCTGTATGCCTCATTTATCTGCATACCAGATCCATTTCCCAGGGAAAAATTTCTTCTCTTACTTCTGTAAATATCCTTTTAATTTCATTTGTGTTGACCTCTGCTTCTTCATTGATACCTATCACTATTAAATTATGCTTCTTTGCATCCTCTTGCAGCCATTGAGTTGTTATTTCCTGATTCCATGTTGTTTTTAAGAGATCTTTCCTTTCAAAATCACTAGCTGCCCATTCTGTCTTAAAGGTTTGAAAGTTTATCTTCAATGTCTTTCAAGCAGTTGTGCCAGCTTTTGATTGAATTTTTAATTTCTGGCATCTCTCTTTGAATCTGTTTCATGCATTATAATTCCTTTCTATATTCATTCAAGGTTTCCATCATTTACCTATGCTCCTCTTTATTGTCTATGTCTTCTTTAGACCTGCTGAACAATTCTTTCAGTATGTTTGTGATTCCTTCTTTTACCTGACACATTCTTTCTGATTTAACTGCTTTTACAATCTCATGAAGTTGTTTCCTTTCTTTAGTTGTTATCCTCTCAGAGATTTCAGGTGTGTGACTTCCATTTATTCCATGAATGCATCTCCCAGACTTACTGTGTGTGGGCTAGAGGTCTGAGCTTGCCCTTTGCTTCTTCACCTTGAGATTCTCCTGGGTTCCTCCCTACAAGCTGATTGTGGGTCCCAGGCACTTTCCACATTGGTTGCCCCTGGAAAGTGTAGGGGGATGGGACAGGCACCCGGGTTCCTCTAATACCAGATTTACAGAGAGGTAGCAGGGTGTGGAATGGGCTTCTCCAGAACTATGCACCTACACTGAGGCTTTGCGGATTATAGAGGGTGTATGTAGGTGGGGCTGCTTCTCTCAGCCTGAGTGTCTACACTGGTCCTCCCACGATGGTGGCAGACACATAGGAGTGTGTTTGTCTGATTCTGCTAGTGGGTGAAACAAGGACCTCAAATGGTGGCCATGGATGCACAGGGCTTACCTGACTGTGGGTCTGTGCACTTGCTGGCTGCCTGCAGGAAGGAGCCTTCTGGTGGCAGCTCCCTAAATGTGAAGGTGGATTTGCTGGTTCTCTCTGCCCACACTGGCTGCCTGAAGATCGTGATCTTTTGGTGGTGGCACACAGCAGGCAGAGGTGTATCTGTGTGTCTCCTTCAGCCTGCACTGGGTGTGTGGAGGAAAAGGCCTTCCAGTGGTGGTGCAGAAGCAGATCTTCTGACTCTCTCTGCTCATACTGGGCATATGGATGAAAGGGCCTCCAGTGTCAGTGCCTGGCAGGTAGAGGTGGTTCTTCTTCTGGTTCTCTCTATTTGCCCTTGATGGGCAGAGCAAAGGGCTTTCCAGTGATGGCATCTGGCAGGAAGAGGCCTCTCCCAGAATTTATTATCTTGTGAAGAAGGAGATGGCTTGAGGATGAGTGACAGTGTTAGACCTCCCGCTGTGAGAGACAGCACAATCATCATGGCGGTGGGTCAAAGCTGTGCCCCATAATGGACAACTCCTTCTTCCCAGGAGCTCCTATGGCTTTTCTCTCCCAAAAGTATGCGAAAGCTCAGGCATGTAAAGGTTTACCCAACCCCCTGTACTCCTACAAATAACTCGGCTCATATCAGTCCCCAGAGCCCTTTCCTCATCAGAGCCTGAATCAGACAGAACCTTTGTCTGCAAGCCTTCTTTCTCGTGACTCCCTCTGTGCCCCTTGAAGTCTTTTCTTATCTAGTTGCCTCCTCTCTTTACTATTCTGCAGTACTCTATATTGAGTACAAATCACTCAACCAGTTGGTTGTGTGACTCCAGGATTCAGAGGCTGTGTGGCTCCTGGGGAGTCTGTCCCCCAGTCCCAGTACCTCCTGGCCTATGGATCTTTCCTCTCTGCTCCTTCTTCTCTCTCTCTCTGTTTCCCCCTCCCCTCTTTTTGGAACTAGGAACTACTCACCCTTGCCATTCCTAGCCAACATCCAACACTGGCTTCAGTCTTGTCAGGTCCTAGGTGAGCCTCCCCTCTACTCTACTTTTGGGGTGCCTGTCCTTAAATCGTGACCACATCAGAACATCCCTCCCACTCTACTCCTTCTGGACCTCTACATCCTTCAGGATTTCCCCTTTGTCTTCTCTGGTCATGACTTGTGAATTCATTGTTGGGACTACTCTACTCCCTTCAGGAATCCTGGTTGTGCCTCACTGGAGGAGGATGATTCTCCACTGATTCGTGACACTTCCAACCCATGGCTCACTTTTCTAATTCAAAAACATGGGTAACAATCAGTCATTACCGGACTGGGATGCACTTCGATACACTTGGGCTAAAACAAACTCTCGGGGCTTCTGGAGAACATGGCGGACAGACAACAGCAACTACTGAACGCTCTCTAAAGGCTCGGCTCAGAGGCCAGGAATGATGCGGACTAAGGAGATACGAACCAGTAGAGATATGCTCTGCTGACTCAGGAACGAACTGGGCTGAGAGAATCCAACTTGGAATACAGTCCTGGCGCTAAAATAGGAACAGAAAAATCTCGGTGTGGAGGCTCGACTCCGCGCCATTGGAAACCGCGGTTTGGATTTCCCACCCCGCCCAGCGGCCGGCGCCTTCATAGCGGCTCGGCAAGGAGAGACGCGCCCACCGAGCTCTGGGAACGGGAGTTTGCAAACGGAGTCGGAGACGCGACGGTCAGGGAGGAAGGCTGACTGGTGGCGAGGTGAGCGAGGAACTGACTCCCTACCGCAGTTTGACTCCAGCGGAGGTTTTTCTGGGCGCGGGCAGTCCTGTAAGAGCAGGGCGCGGTGGCACTGCAGCCGCACGTTTCCCTCTCGGACGGGATTGGTGAAAGGTGCCTGGCCGGAGGGACACTGCTCGCGGACTCCCTAGGCTGGCCTAACCCAGATCCCAGAGCCTGACGGTGGCCCGGAGGAGCCACCGACTCCCGCGTAGGCTGCCTCCTCCGCAACTCCCTGGGGCACAGCGGTGAGCGGGAACAACTAGCCAGCGCAATTTGATCAAGCTGTGGCTGACAGGCAGGGAAGCCGGGCCTCCTGTGTAAGATTACATTTTATAAGGAACAGAAAATATGGGGAAGGGAAGCAAAAAAAAAGGCTCCTCGACCCCCAATCCTGAGAATCAGGCAATAGAGGACACTGCACCAATATACATTAAGCGCCATTTAGAGAGCCTCATAGACCAATTCAGGAATGAAGTTATCAATGACCTGAAGCTAGAAGTATGCAGAATAGTTAGAGAAATGCTAAGCACCACCCAGGAAAAAGCAGATGGTGGAATGGAAGAACAGAAAAAGAGGGGAGAATTGCTTGATGGAGAAAACAGAGAAAGCATTGAGTATGTGAAGCAGGTGCAAAGAGACTATCAAGAAATTAAGAAGTCTACCCAAGACTGGCATAACAGCTTGAAAGAAACTAAAGACAGACTATCTGAATTGGATGGCAGACTTGAAACATGGGAGAATGAAATGAAAAACTTCTTAAAAATAACAAAGAAACACACAGCAATAATACAAAGACAAGAAGATGATAAGAGGAGCCATAACTTAAGGATTAAGAACATAAAAGAAGAAGTAGGGACACAAACAAGTGAACTACAAAAGCTACTCACAGAAATAATCCAGGAGAATTTTCCTAATTTAGCAAAAGGTAAAGATACTCAAATGTATGAGGCATACAGGACCCCAGCTACCTACAACCCTAACAGAGAAACACCCAGGCATATAATAATAAAAATTCCAGAAATTCAATACAAGAACAGAATATTAAAAGCTGTAAGAGACAAGAAACAGATCACTTACAAGGGGAGACCCATCAGAATTACAGCAGATTTCTCTTCACAAACCATCAAATCACGAAGAGCATGGGGAGAAATAATTCAAGCTTTGAAAGATAATAATCTACAGCCAAGATTGAGATATCCTGCACAACTGTCCCTGGAAATTGATGGAAAAACGTGGTGCTTCCAGGATAAAGAGGAACTGGGGGAATTTGCAACCACCAATTCAACCCTACAGAAAGTATTGCAGGATATTCTAAAAAAAGAAAAATACAAAGAACCCAGAAATAGGGGCGGAGAAGCCACAACGAATGGAGCAGAGAACAAAATGAAGAAGACAAACTGACAGCTACTGACAGAAAAAGAGCTCAACAGAAATGAGACAGAGAAGATTGGATGATAGGAACAGCTTTTTTTGGAGAAAATGACATCTTAATAGGTAATGCTGATGTAGTACCATCTTGTTTTGAAGTCTCATCTAGCTTTTGTTCTTCTGTCTCCAACGGTCTAAACAGGTTGTATCTTATTGGATTTTGTTATGTACGATAGTATAAGCAAAAACCTTTTAAAGACAAGGAGATTATACAGAGACCATTGTTCATTTTCTGTTAGTCGATTCTAAATACTCTGTAATGCTGTCATTCTCTTAAATGGGTTTACATTGTTTTGATATACTTAATGCTACAGTATATGAAGTTGTACTCAAGGACTTCAGGGAGGGAGTCAATATGGTAACTGCTTTTGGGTCAGGATTATCTGGTGGTGAAACACTATTCTGCTTAAATGGTTATGTTTTGATCTGCCCTGTTTCGCTGTTATGCCCTCTTTTTTCTCAATCTCCACTCCATTATTTACTTTTTTATTTTTATCCATTTAATTAAAGGGAAAAATATAGCAGGATATAATATAGTAACCCACTTTGACTTTCTATTATCTCGATTTGAAGCCCTGTGTTATTCTCACCATCTTGTTTTTGACTGAGGTTCCTCTATTCTGTTTTGCTGGATAGTATCAGGTTCGAAAGTTTAGGCATCAGCTGAGAAGATAATGAGATTCATTATAACGCCCATTCTCGTTGACTTTTATCTACTTTTGAAGACCTACAATATCTCCAATGTTTTGGTTTTGTCGGTTTTATTCTTTACGGTTTTGTTCAATTGTATTACAACTAATGATATAGGCAATTCTATTAGAAATAGCGGGAGGCATTATGGTAACCATTGTTGATCACCTTGTATTATGTTTTTATATTATCTATTATGTCCACCCTTTTGACTTGACCGATTCTGCTCTGTTATGTCACATTTGGTTTTACTCTCTTCCAAAAAAGCAACAAGAACCGTGGGAGCAATGAAACCCAAAATGTGTAATAGTCACTGTACAAAAGAGAGGAAAAGAAAGTGCTCTAAACTATATAACTGCATGTATATTTAAATGTATAAGATAGAAAATGATATCACAGAGTTTTATTGGATCATTGAACAGAACTGTTTGTAGTATCATTGTTGGAATGTCCACTCTACAAGCTTTAATTTTGTGACTGGAATAATTATTTCTAAGATGGCAATATGTAATCCATTAACTAGTGATTTCCTACTGCGCATTTTTTTATTCTGTAAATCTGTATAACTTGTACCCCTTCACTGTTTTTTTTTTCTTTCTTTTCTTTTCTCCTTAAATAAAAATTAAAAAAAAAAAAACTCTCAGGCCAAAGAGGCTAACATTAAGAGGTTTACATAACTTTTACTACTTAAACGGCAAGTAGGGGTAACAACCTTATGTCCAAATGTTCTCACAGCTGTGGGCACATCCTGACCTAACCCACACCTACAAGGTCTCCCAAATTCTTTGGCTCACTTCACAGGCCCTCCTCCTTTATCAGCTCACAACCATGACTCTGCCTTCTTGTTTCTCAGACCTCTTACATGAAATATCTCCACCCCTCTATCGCCATAACACAGTGGAGTCCCCCCACTTCTGCTTCCTCCTTGCCTCATTTCAAAGTCACTCTCACAGGACTACACCACTATGAGCTCCTCCTCTGTTTACACAACCCTGCCTCCTCCTCTCTGTGTCCTGCCCATCATGCTTTATCCTACGGTCCTCCTAAACTCTCATTTTATTTCCCAAGCCGCAAACATTCAGACTAAATTTAAACCGTCTGACCTTGGTCCTTAGTCCCCCCAGGGAGACCACTTACATATGGCTTTCTATGACTTCAACAATACACAAAAGCACCAAAATAGGATGACCTTAAAAAGGGTACATTCCAGGATGACCATAGAAAGCTTGCATTCCAAGCCAAAAGTATCAGGCCAAGTTATTGCCACAGCATCTGCAGCTGCAGTGAGCAGCACCTCGGGCTTGAGAAAAAATACAGACTGGAAGAAAACACATCTAAAAACCAGAGCCCAATGCCCCACCATGCTTCAAGTGCAGTAGAAAATAACACTGGACACGATCCCCTCATGACCCACAGCCATGACTAGGAACTGGTCCCATCTGCAACCAAGAAGGCCACTGGAAGGGTGACTGCCTGCCCACCAGAGAGTGGGTAAGTCATCACCTTCCCTGCCCTCACATGATGGGACAGTGCCACCTGGGACACATCACCAGCTCATCTGCTCCGCATCATCACTAAAGAGGATTGATGGGGCTCAGGTCCACAATCTCACCTCTCTCAGAGCCCTGAGTCTCAATGGACATCTCAGGTAAAACCTTCTCTTTCCTTGCTGACATGTAAGCCACCCATAATGTTCTTCCTGAGTATTAAGGGTGATGTTGCTGGTCTGCAGTCTCTGTTGTAGGAGTTACCAGCCAACGTACTGACCTCTGCAGACAAAACCCATCCCCGGCAGATTCCAACCTTTTCTTTACACATAGCAGTCTTATTATCCTAACCTGTCCTTTACCTCTTCTTGATAAAAATTCTACTCCAAAAACTCAATTTTTCTTACACTCTCTCCCTCTCCCCACAGCTCTCATATTCCAATCCCACCATCATACACCAGTGACTCAGCCCCTTCCCTCTTCCCTCATAGACCCTAGAGTCTGAGACACCTCCAATCCCACTAGTGCTACCCACACTACTCTGCTGCTAATTCACCTCAAAGACCCCTCAGTCTTCCCTTCTGTTCCCCCAATACCCAACATCAACAGGGACTCAGACCTATTATCTGCCACTTGCTAACTAATGGGTTTCTAAAAGTCACTCTCTCACCTTGTGACACCCTTATTCTCCCTTGGCTCCAATCCAATAGCTCCTATTATGTTATCCAAGATCCCAGAGCTGTTATCAGTATAACCTCAATTGACCTGGTGGTGCCAAACCCTTACATTATGTGTCTCATATTCCTTCATGTATCTCTCACTTTCCTGTATTAGACTTAAAAATACATTTTTTACTATCCCCTGACATCCATAATGTTATTATCCAAAGGCTTATGGTTATCACTCTGTTCATATTAATAATCTTACTGTTTACAGTCCTCAGTTGTCTTAGTCAACATGATAGGCTTCCCCCTGCACCTCAGTCTATTCCTTCACCTTATCCTACAACACCAGACACCCCAAAATACCCGGTTCTACATGAATAACCATGGAGGAGCAGCAGGTCCTTCCCACACAACTATTGCTCAAGCCAATTAGACTTTAGCACCTCTAATATTTGATTTCCCTTGGAGTGTGTTCACTATTAAAGGTTACCATAATGGACAACCTATGTATGCAACCTATGCTCCTCAATTTTGCCTTTGCATTTTTGACCGTTCCAGTTTTCATTGTCCCCACTGGGGATGTGAGTCCATAAGATATAATAATCTTCAATTTTGGACAGATCATGACAACTACATCTATATAAACAACACTACCACATGTATATTCTACACAGAGGTTTTACATGTTCACATAAAAACTCCAAAAACATTTCCACTACTTCCTTGCAGTCAAACATGTATTTTCACTGTATGTCACATCTGTCCCTAAACCTACGTTTATAGCTCTTCATAAACACCGCTCCCCAATACATGGGTCCTCACATCGCAGCTCTTAACACTGTCCCCACTCTTAAGAGACACACATCTCACAGCCCCTCCCAAACCTCAACATTTAAACAACACTTTTCAGCTTGTGCATGCTTTAAGTATCTCAGACCCTAACTGCTGGGATGTCTACCCTATCGATGAAATCCCCAAGTAGCATCTCCGATAAAACTAAACCAATCTCTATTCCAACAAAAACCTCCAAGTAAAATTGAGGGGCCCCTTACCCATCACAACTATGGCCTGTAGACAACCCTGACAATTCACATTGTTCTTTAGGTAAAAACCCAACTTCCCACAAGACATGCATACTACTGTCACAAAAATGCCAATCAACCTGTCCCTCAACAGGATCATTTTTGCCTGTGGAGAAAGGGCCTATACATGTCTCCCATCCCTATGGCAGGGATCATGTACAGTGCTATGATAACACCACAGGTCACTTTACACACTCATTCACAAATCCTACACCAACATCTACAAGGCCCACCTCATCACACTATCACACTTAGAGTGGCCACAGTACCTACTGTGACTAGGACAAGTAGATTTTCTGCCAGCGGTCAGGAAACAAAGAGATTAAAAACCAGCCTCACATGACTTAAAAAGAATGATAAAATCAGCCTCCCAAAATGTTAATTCACCCCAAGATCAAATAAACTCACTGGTCTCGGCAGTTCTCCAACAAAGAAGGACACTCAATATTCTCACAAAGAGAAAGAGGTACACTATGCTGTGTTGGGAGAAGAATGCTATTTTTTTAACCAATTGGGTATTGTAAAGACCAGGTACAAAACTCAAAAAGATTGACAACTGATACATGAAGCAGACACCGCTTTTCTTTTCTTTTTCGTCTTTTTTTTTTTTTTTTCTTTTTTATCGTACCAGGGATCAAACTCACGACTGCCTGCTAGACACCGCTTTTCAAAATCTACCGCCTGGTCATCATGGTGAGGCTTCCTAGACACAGGGGTCCCAATCTTAGTGCCCACTATGAGTTTAACTAAAATAATTTTTTGCTTTTTGTCCCCTGTGCCTTCAGGCTCCTCTCTTGGTTTATCCAAGCCAGAATACAGGCATTCACTACCAAACAAATACTACTACTGGGTAACATCTCTACCTTACAGACTCAGACTGAAAGGATCCTCAATCTCATTCTGTTCTACCCTAGGCCCCAGGAACACTCTCTCTCTCAGGAAGCAGCCAGAGAGACTCCATAGCACCCCCTAACACCAAAGAGATGGGAATATTAGACACTGCCCCCACGCCACTTTCTGAGAGACAGCACAATCATCATGGTTCAAAGCTGTGCCCCCATAATGCACACCTCCTTCTTCCCAGAAGCCCCTACAGCTTCCCCCTCCCAAAAGTCTGCCAAAGCTCAGGCACCTAAAGGTTTACCCAACTCCTTGCACTCTCACAAAATAAATCAGCTCACATCAGTCCCCAGACCCCTTCCCTCATCAGAGCCTGTATCAGGCAGAACTTTGGTCTGCAGAGAGCTGCCACAGCCTTCTCTGTGGTGACTCCTTCCGTGAAACCCCATTAAACTCTTTTCTTATCTAGTTGCCTCCTCTCTTTTAATATTCTGTGCTGCTCTAGAATGAGTACAAAGTTTCCACTCAATCAGTGAGGATGGCAGGAACTATGTGGGTAACTTTAGCTGCCTCACTAGGTAGGGTGAAAAGCACCTTTGCAAAATTCAGGGAGAATGACATGGAGAAACAACAATCTGCATATTTCAACTGAGAACATTGGAATGGTTTTAGGAGGCTGTTGCTTCAGTTTCTGAGATGTAAACTTCTGTGCCCTGGGGACTTCTTGCTTTGAGGCTCCTACCCAGCTGGCATCCTGGAGCTGAGTGGCTCTATCATCCCACTTCTGTGCTCATCTTTTACAGAGAACACTATGCAAGGAAACAGGAGACTTTCTGATGGCTTTAGAGAACACATACCAGTACCTGGGCTAGCAAGGAAAGTCTGTTTTTAACGTATCAGTACATGGAAATAAGCTGTGACATAATCAATGTTGCAGCAATTGCTCTGCATTCAAAAGGAATCACTCAAATTGTCTCTTACAAAGGAGGATGCTATTTTATGAAGGGTGCAAAGCTCAGCCTCTGGTTCAACAAAATTTCTGTGAATCAGGAAGGCAGAGATTGTCTCTTGAGGCTCAGTTAAGCTTATCTGGGTAGTGGCTGTTTTGCCATTTGTTTTCTTCTTAGGAATTGATTTTAAAATAATGCTCCAAGCCACATCCTTGGTGATTGTAAGACCGCTTCTAATCAAAATCCACTAAAGGCAGGTAACTATAGGAATCGAACATACAACAAACAGACCCATTTACATTTGTGATTCTTAAAATTCTGTTTACCTCATGCTTAACACCTGGTAAGTCAATGAACCCCTTTCTTTTTAGTTTCCCACAAACCCATTTTTCTTATTTTTGGGGCCCTAGTGAACCCAATTATTTGCCTCAAGTTTCACACCTGATGATGTCAATATCAGTACAATCCTGGGATGACCACTGATGCTGTCAGTCCACTTCTACCTTTGTGTGCAACAGGGAGGAGTGTCCCCGCACCCACTATTTCCTCTCACCCCATTCCACATGCAGGCGCCATTTGTAGCATCCAGCCACAGCTCTAGATGTTCCTGCAAGTGGGGGAGATGGGGAGAAGATGGGAAAATAAAGAAAAGAGACAAAAGCTCAGGTCTGGTGGAGCCTTCTCTCTGGATAGGATGAAGGAAATTCCAAATCACTGTAGCACTTTTGCCTAGAAGCTGGCTGCTTGGATTTCCTCGGGGCTGAGTGTTCTCTACACTAGAGCAGCTTGCCTCTGGCATTCTTGTTCTTGGGCCCGCCATGTTTCATCACCACATGTCACCAGTGTCCAGCTTCAGCCACACCCCACACAGAAGCAGAAAGAAATAGGATCTCTAAACAGAGGTTACAGTGCTAAGGTGGTGAGGTCAGTAGTCAAATGAAATGTACCACAATATTTATATAGATACAATGTACAAAGGATGAAGGGTAATATATCAATCGGGCCCAGGGTAAGCAATAACGCTATGCCAAAACCGGTGTCTATCAATGCAGCTTACTGTGCTGCACACACTTCTCCTTGGTGTGTGCTGTGTGCCAATCCACACTACGAAGATGAAATGAGGCAAAGTGAGGGGAAGCCCCGTGAGATGGCCTTAGGCTGCTCCTGACTCTCTAACTTCAAGCCAGCACTGTGACACGGCAACAGCTGGCCAGACAGCCAAGCAAGTGACAGGTCCAGAGGCAACACAGTAATAAATGCTGGACAGGTATTCATGTTCCTAGTGAACGAGATGGAGGAAAGAGTTATGAGATGCATGGGGCTCCTCAGCCTCATGTGACTCAAAATATAAAATTCACAAACTGGACCAGGGATATAGCTCGATAGCACAGCACCTGCCTGTCAGGGGCAAGTTCATGAGTTCAATACCTGGTACCAAAAATAAATAAATAAAATCAAAAGAAATTCACAAATTGTGCATTTCTGAGATTTTCATGAAAGATTTTCAGACTATGCTTTCCCACCCTTAATTGAACCGAGTTAGGAGGTTCACCCGCGATTGGGCGGAAATACTACTAATTCGCACAATAGAAAGTTACTCTGCCATAAAAGGAAAGAGGTGCCACCTGCCACAACATGAAGGAAACCCAAGTACCTTACCTCAAGTGAAATAAGCCACTCAGAAAAGATAAGTAGTGCATGACTTTGATGACTTCCCATATAGGTTCAATTGAGAGAAAGGGAAAATAGGATGGTGACTGCCAGAGGGTAGGGGAGGACGGAATGCAGACTATTGTCTACCGGGTTAGGGCTTCAGTGTTACCTCATGAAAAGCACCTAGGATGGTCAATGTGCTTTTAGGACATTATAACACATTGCACAATGTATTGGAGGAAGAATTAACCCAAGTGAGGCGGAAGGGACAGCAAGTCTGGTCCACTACAATCACCTGCGGAGTATGGCATGAAGGCCTCACATTTCACAAAGTGGCCCTCAGCATCCAGAAAATGTCCAGGGTGGAAGTGCAAGGGCTTCTCCCAGACAGGCTCATCATTCAGCACATTATAATACATTGTGAAAGTGTAGCTCACTGTGTCTGCTGATTCTATGAAATGCTTTGAGTTTACCACAGAGCATGATGAAAAAAAATTGTGGTAGAGGAAGATGCCACAATAAAATGAAATAGGATGGATACTCATAGGGCTCTGATCATCTATTTTGCTGTAAGAGCTCAGAGGCAGACCTGTGCCTCAGTCACCATGGCAGGTCACTACTGCATCCTGCACATGCCAAAGCAAATGTCTGACTCCTGTTCAGCACAAGGGAAACCTTCGCTAAGGACTTGGATTATTTTTCCAATTAGGATCAGTTTGGAGATGCTCACCATTTGTGCCAGCAGCCTGGCCTTAGTTGGGTCCTGAACTCCCTCACTATAACTCAGAGTGGAAAGAAACCGAGTCCCTGAGGTCATCCATGGCTGTGCACTGTGTCAATGGAGTGCATCTCTCGAAAATCCTTGGACACCAAGGTTGGACTGCATCTCCCCTGGCAAGGAGTGCTCATTATGTCAGTCACCTCTGTGGCTGGGAGAACTAATCACCTGGGTAATTTTCCTCAGACAACGCAGCTGAACCTTGTGTGTCTCCCCAACCCTGTGCCTCTCAGTGCTGCTGATTTGCATGTGTACTGTGTCACTGTACTGAACCATAACAATGAAAAAAAGGACATTGCCATTTCTACTGTAATTTCTACTTACTCACTAAATCTGAAGATGAGCCTGGGCATCACCAGCATCATCCAGCACCCTGCAAGGAACCCCTTCACACTCGGTGACTACCTGACATGCATAGAGCTTAGACTGCAACCTAGGCTATGCCAAGAACTCAGGTTCAGTTGTGGGTATCCATGGGTGACATGCGGTGAGATATCACCTGCTAAGCATCAGAACATGCATTTGTCATGGGTTGACTGCAATGATCAGGTCAGATAAGGCAGGAAATCAGGGCTGCCTTTACACATATGAATAATAGTATCACACATGGCATTTGAATAAAGACACAGACACCAAGTGACAGTCACAAGACTGGTTTAATGTACATTAAGTCTCCCATCTAGTGGGGTATATATCATCCTCTAGCAGGGCACAGTGCGGAGCTGGTAGGGGGATGGAGACACTAGCAAAGAAGGTACACCATGGTCACTTGGCTGGGACTGCCCTTCAGGGAGAGAAGCTAAAGGGCTGCAGCAGGGAGGTAAAGAAGAGAAAGAGCTCCATGCAGGCCAGGGGCTTCCTGAGGCATGTGCACGGACCTGTGGGTGGGGCAAAGATCAGACAGACTGAAGCCTGGGCCCCTTCCCAGCAAGGCCTGGAAGGGGCAGCAACCCTGGTTCACTACAATCACCTGCAGAGAATGGCATGAAGGCCTCACATCTCACAAAGTGACCCTCAGTGAGCTATAAGAAATAAAACAGGGTTGTAGATGCAGGACACTGCTAAGGCCCTACATTCAATACATAGTACCCAGTGCCACCAGAATAGAACAAGGAAACCCTGTCTTTCACCAGTGTAGACCACGGAGGTCCCTTGAGGTTGGAGCAGCCTGAAGAAGAGCTGCAGAGCCGTAGACTGTGTGAAACATCTTTTATTCAGCTGCTCAGCCAGAGTCCACCTGGTTAGCCATTCCTGCAGCCCTCACCACTGTATATGCCCAGCAGTCCTTGGCCACTTAGTCTCCGTTTATATCAGATTGACCTCCATGGCCATGTGCCAGTAAAGGCCTTGGTTATGTAAGTTGTTTACACCAGTCAGCATCGACCTTTGCTACAGAGGACACTATTTACACTCACCCATTGGGAGAAGGGCCTGCCCTGGAAATCCACTGACAGGAATCAGTGAACCTGGAAGTCACCTGCCCCCAGCCTGAACCAGTTCAGCCATCCCTACACCACGTCTCATGCTCCTTCTGGTGCCATGGGGCTGATGGTCACTGCAGGCTGCAGTTTGTCAGGGCCACCATTGAGCTGGACAGGTGGATGCAATGGACAAGGGCAGTTAAGAAAGATTCCTGCGCTGACTGTGCTTTCCATGGCTCAGCCACTCCTCTGAATAAGCAATCAAGGTGGTGAAATTTTATATAATTTCCACATTTCAGGAGCAGATAGGTCAGGCTGTGATGATTTGGGAGAGAGTGCTGGCCATGGACTTTAGAGGCTGTCAGATAGCAGGAATGTGTTGTTTCATGGAGCTGCACTGAGCCCTGTGACTTCTGATGAGGGTGGCTGTGTTTGTGTCTTGCTGGGACAGTTAGTTCCTAGAGGTAAGTTGTCCCCTGATATCACTATTGGGTGAGGGGTCCTGACGGGTCTCTCACGGCTTCAAATATCCCAATTCAGGCAACAATGGCCGCTTGAGTAGCTGGACACTTACTCATTGCACACACTTCTCCTTGGTGCACGCTGTCAGCTGATCAGCGCCCCGTGACACCATGAGGGGAGCTGAGGAAAAGCGCTGTGAGATGGCCTTAGGCTGCTCCTGACTCTCTGACTTCAACCCAGCACTGTGACATGGCAACAGCTGCTCAGACAACCAAGCAAGTGACAGGTCCCCAGCCAACAGGGAAAACACACGCCGCACACGGATATACGCGTGCTTGGCGAACAACACGGAGGAAAGGGCTACGAAATTAAGTGGCTGCATCAAGTGGCTTCCAATTTAACATTCACAAATGGTAGACTTCTGAACTGTTCATGACAGATTTCCAGTCTGTAGTTTCTCTCTCTTAATTAAACCAAGTTAGGAGAAACTGCACAGCGGAGGACTACACTTCACAAATGGAAAACTACTCTGCCTGAAAAGGAAAGATGGACTGTATCTGCTACGCTGTGAAGGAAACCTGAGCAAGGTTGCTCACGTGAAATAAGCCAATCAGAAAGACAAACAGTGTACGCTTACACTGTGATGACTTCCCGTAGTGGTCAAACTCACAGAAACAGAAAACCGAAATGTGGCTGCCAGCATATAGGACAGAAAGGAAAGCAAGCTGTTGTCTAAGCAGCTGAGGGCTTCAGTTCTGCCTGCGCAAGACAGCCGCAGATGGTCAGTCTGCTTTGTGTACATCATAGTATTTGAACAGCACTGAAAAGAACACCTGGAAATGGGTAAGATAAGGCTTTGACGATATGAAGGGTTTAAGCTTGACCATCAGTAGGAGGAAAAAAAATGGGATGAAGATGCTAAAGGCTAGGGAGGTGTCATTCCACAAGGATATAAAATAGTATGGATGTTCATGTGACTGAGCATTTTGTTTCAGAGCCCAGGACAGGACTGTGCCTTAGTCATCATGGGAAGCACCTGCATTAGACCCTGCACGTGCCAAAGTAAACAGGTGACTCTTGGTGGGCAGTAGGGAAACCTCCCTAAGGTTTTTGCCCAGAACTCCTGATGAGATGACCCTGTAGGCAAAACCTCACCATTTATGCCAGCAGGCTGGCCTAGGCGGGCCCCTGGACTGCCGGAATATGACCCAGAGTGGAGAGAAACTGAGATCCTGAGGCCAGCCAGGTCGGTGCACTGTGCCAATGGAATGCACCTACAGAAAATCCCTGGGCACTGAGGCTGGACTGTATCTGCCTCTTTGGGCTGGGAGAACTGACCATCTGGATGACTGCTCAGACAGCGCAGCTGAACCTTGTGTCTATCTTCCTGGACTCCAACCCTGTGCCTTTCAGTGCTGCTAGTTGCATGTGTACTGTGTCATTGTAATGAACCATAACAACACATACAAGAACATTACCATTTCCACTGTATTTTCTAGCTACTCACTGAACCTGAAGATGACCTCAAGGATCACCAACATCATTCAGCACCCTGCAAGAGATTCTGATTATTTCTAAGACAAATGCTTCACACTTAGCCCCTACCTATCACCCATGGAGCTCAGACTGCTCGCTAGGATTTGCCACCAACTCAGAAGCCCATTTTGGGTCTCTCTGGGTGACACCGGGTGAGCTCTCAACTGCTGAGTATCAGTATATACATTTGGCTGGTTGACTGTACTGATCAGGTCAGGATGGATAAGGCAGGGAATCAGGGCTGGCTTTGGACAAGGGGGTGAAAGCATCACACATGGGCTTTCAGTGAGGAGGGCTAGACACAGACACCAGGTGACAGTCACAAGACTGGTTTACTGTACATGCCATCTTGTGTACAGGAAGGAACACAGCACATCTTCTAGTGAGCCACAGCACACAGCTGGTAGGGGGGTGGAGACACTATGAAGGAAATCACACCACGCTCACTGGGCTGGGGCTGCCCTTCAGGCACCGAGAAGCTGAAGCGCTGCAGCAGGCAGGTGAAGAACAGGAAGAGCTCCATGCGGGCCAGAGGCTCCCCGAGGCATATGCGTGGGCCTTTGGGAGTGGACAGGGCACAGTTACGTTGAGGCTTGAGCTCCTCTAACCAAGGCACCCTGGAAGGGACAGGCAAGCCTGGTCCACTACAATCACCTGCGGAGAATGGCATGAAGGCCTCACGTTTCACAAAGCGGCCATCAGCGTCCAGGAAATGTCCAGGGTGGAAGTGGAAGGGCTTCTCCCAGACAGTCCCGTCCTTCAGCACTGATGACATGTTGGTAAGAAGCATCATCCCCTGGCAGGAGACACACGGCATGAATGTGGCCTGAGGTACAGGACACAGGAAACCTGACACTTAATATCCATAAGCACACTCTATGAGGCTCACAGGCTGGTGGGGTACAGAGACACAAGGAGCCTCTCAATTATCCATCAGTCCCAGAAGCTTCTCAGGACCATCCATGATCACATGGCAAGGCCACAGGACAGGGATGCCAAGGGTGCCCAGAATCCCACTTTTCTCCATGAGCACAGGATCCTCCAACACTCATTACTTGGGTTAATTCATCCTCCAACTTCACTGGGGGGTCAGCAGGCACACTGGGTGCAGTACCAAACACACAGGCTGGGCCTGGCAGCACCAATGGTATGGGGCCAGGTAGCACAATACTTCCTGGCCACACCTGGGAGTGGCCATGGTAGGGAAGGAGGGCCCCAGGCCTACACTGGGGATGAGGAAGCCCTGAAATTCAGTGTCACAAAATGTCATTGGAACAATGTCTGCAAAGCACTGTACCTTGTGAGTCATGGCATTGGTGAAGGGTATGCAGGCCTGGTCCGCAATCTCTGGGCACTGCTGGGCCTATCACTTCATGGATTTCCTGTTGGACAGGGCCTAGAGAGACAAGTGTCTCTTTGGGTGCGTCAGTCCCAGAGGATGTCCCCTGAATCTCTCCTTCTACCTGTGCTAAAGGCTGTGTCCAGGTAAGCAGGGTGTCATGCTTACAAGAACCTGAGGAAGCCTTTGCTTGGAGCTAGGGATGGCCTTCACCTACTCCTGGGAACCCTGCCATTACCCTTTCTCCCTCATTCTCCCACCAGCTCCAGCAGGACTCACACTGTACAGCTGGATGCAGGATCATGAGCATCAGGGTCTAGGCCAACGTGGTTGAACTGGTCACCATCCCTGCTGTGAATACATCAGACACAACCAGGCTCAGGTTCTCATCATTGAAGCTGCTCTTGGGGTTCCCCTTGGCCTGGGCCAGAGAGGGTAGGCTTAGGGGGAAGAGGGAGGAAAGCCCACCTGACCTCATCCTACATCCACCCACTAAGGTGCTGGGTCCCTTGAGATACCAAGGCCCACCTCTCCTGCTCTCACCTCACTGGATCCCAGCACCCAGCCCCTCACCTCATCTCTGGCAGCTGCCCCTCACCTTCTCCAATTCATGCAGCAAAGCTTCAGTCAGGTCTCCAGGTGGCTGTGCTGGGTCCCAAGTTGTCCTGTGCTTGGTCAACAGCTAATCCAACAGATCCAAGAAGGCTTTCTGTGCAGGCAAGGCCTTCTCAGACACCTCAGGGATGCACAGGAGCATGGGGACTGCGTTCAGCACCTGTGACGGCCACAGAGAGAGTCTGGGTCCTTGCTGTGTTCAGTGCTTAGCTTCACCAGCTTCAGGTCCCAGGCTCCTCATCGAGGGCTCACGGGCTGCCCTTGTCCCCTGGGAACTGTGTGCTCCATGCTCTCTGCTGGCCTGTGCTGCTGGAAGGAGCATGCAACTATGGAAATCTTGGAGCGTCAGTAGCTCCCAAGGTGGATAAGAAATACAGTCTCCTCTCTGGACTCCTGACCTGGGCTACCTCTCCATGACTGTTGCCTGATATTTATCACCTCCCCCAGATGCCCTGTTCCCATCATCCCTTTGTGCAAATCTGCCTCTTGCCCAGACTGCCCTGAGCCTTGCATCTGGGGAACCAAGCCAGAGTCCTCCTTCAAAGAGTCCTCCAGCAGGTCCATCATCCTCTTGAAGTCCGGGTCGTTGTACTCAAAGCAGTGTGCATTGATGAGGGAGGCTATCAATGTACATGGCTTTGCTCAGCAGGGCAGTGAGGAGACAGGGCCGTCTGGGGGCAGGGATGCACCTCATGGTGTCGTCCTTTCTGTCACTCCTGCCTTGTGCTTTCTTGGTGCGTCTTAGTCCATCACCCACCATTCTGGGAGGCAAAGCAGCACACAGGCAGGCGGCTCTCACTGCTCCAGTGACTTCTTACTCAGGCCAAAGTTGTGCAGGGTGGACACAGAGAAGCACAGCTGCTCACAGAAGGCAGGTCTGTAAGATGCCAGGGCAACTCCTGGGCATGAGGCAGGCACGTGAGTGACCCAGTACACTAGCCATGTGCTCTGGCCATACCCTCTCCTCTGCTCCTCTGGGTACAGGTTGTCCCCAGACCAGCAAGCTAAACCCCACCCACCCTACCCTGGGTGCTTTTCCAGAACTCACCCTAGGGACGCAGGACTGTTCCTTGTGTCCGTAAAGGCATCACTGTTCCCATTAGGCCCTGGCTTCCCACTGGCCATTGGCCCAAGTCCTGCTCTGATGCCATCTATGAATCTGACACACTGTGCCTCTGGAATTTGGTCTGGAGCCCAGCTGTTCACAGTGTCCTCACCATGGTTAATCAGTGCCTCTCACACAGCCTCCTGTCCGATAACCATGACCACTGGCCTTCAGGCCAGCTGCAGGCCGAACATGTCTCAGCAGCGACCTTCCCAGCTACATGTGGAGGTCAGGGTGCTTGTCAAGACGGGAGCACAAAGATCACACAAAACAAGGACCACTTTGTGCCTTTTGCTTTTTAGCACTGTGAATGGAAATCCTGATCCCACACAGGAACCCAAGTCCCACTAAGCCTGAGGATATTGGGCCCTGATGCTGGGGGTCACATCCTCTGACGTTCAGAGCAATCCTTTTAGAGCCAGATGAGAGCAATCATTTTAGAGGCAGACACTGTATTTTGCTCCATCAGCTTTCTAGCTTATAGACAAAGAAATCAAGGTCACTGAATGAGCAGAGAGGCCTAGGACCACACTGCATTAAATACCGTGAAGCGGGTCAGTGGCCACCTCTGAGCCTCAATTTCCTGCTTGAGGGCAGCTCAGGGCCCTGGACCCACTGCTCCATCCCAGCACCTTTCCCTCTGATGTCATCAGGAGAAACTTGGGGCTTAAACAACTTCTACCCGACTTCCGGGAGAACATGGCGGACAGATAACAGCAACTACCGGAGGCTCTCTGAAATACTAGGCTCAGAAGTCAGGTATGGTGCGGACTAAAGAGACATAAGCAGGTGGAGTTATGCTCTGCTGACTCAGGAATGAACTCGGCTGAGAGAAACCAACTTGGAATGCAGTCCTGGTGCTAAAACAGGAACAGAAAAGCCTCGCTGCTGAGGCTGGACCCCGCGCCATTGGAAGCCGCGATTTGGGTTTCCTGCCTCGCGGTGGCTGGCTGCCTCTACATCGGCTCGGCAAGGAGAAAGATGCACGGAAACTCTGAGAATGGGAGTCTGCGAACGGAGTCGAAAACAGGACAGGCAGGGAGGCATGTTCTGACTTGTGGCGAGGTGAGTGAGAGAAACTGACACTCCACCACAGTTTGACTCCAGCGGACTTTCTGGGCCCGAGCAGTCCTGCGGGAGCAGGGCGCGGTGGCGACTCCAGCCACACATTCCCCTCTCGGGCGGGATTGGTGAAAAGTGCCTGGCCTGCGTGATGCTGCCGGCGGACCCCGTAGGCTGGCCCAACCCAGATCCCAGAGCCCGACGGAGGCTGGGAGGGGTGGGCCCCGCGTAGGCTGCCTGGTGCCCAGCGGTGTGTGGGAACACCTAACCGGCGCAATTTGATCAGGCTGTGGCTGACAGGGAGAGAAGCTGGGCCTCTCATATAAGCTTGCATATATAAGGAACAGAGAATATGGGAAGAGGCAGCAACAAGAAAGGCTCCTCGGCCCCCAATTCTGAGAAACAGGCAATAGTGGACACCGCACCAATAGACATAAAGCGCCATATAGAGAGCCTCATAGACCAATTCAGGAATGAAGTTATCAACGACCGGAAGCTAGAAGTATGCAAAATAGTTAGAGAAATGCTAAGCACCACCCAAGGAAAAACAGATGGTGGAATGGAAGAACAGAAAAAGAGGGGAGAAGTGTTTGATGGAGAAAATAGAGAAAACATAGAATACGTGAAGCAGGTTCAAAGGGACTACCAATAAACTAAGAAGGCTATCGAAGACTGGCATAACAGCTTGAAAGAAACTAAGGACAGACTATCTGAACTGGAGGGCAGAATTGTAATATGGGAGAATGAAATGAAAAACTTCTTAAAAATAACAAAGAAACAAACAGCAATAATACAAAGACAAGAAGATGATAAGAGGATCCATAACTTAAGAATTAAGAACATAAAAGAAGAAGTAGGGACACAAACAAATGAACTACAAAAGCTACTCACAGAAATAATCCAGGAGAATTTTCCTAATTTAGCAAAAGGTAAAGATACTCAGATGTATGAGGCATACAGGACCCCAGCTACCCACAACCCAAACAGAGCAACACCCAGGCATATAATAATAAAAATTCCAGAAATTCAATACAAGAACAGAATATTAAAAGCTGTCACAGACAAGAAACAGACCACTTACAAGGGAGCACCCATCAGAATTACAGCAGATTTCTCTGCACAAACCATCAAATCACGAAGAGCGTGGGGGGAAATAATTCAAGCTTTGAAAGATAATAATCTCCAGCCAAGATTGAGATATCCTGCACAACTGTCCCTAGAAATTGATGGCAGAACAAGGTGCTTCCAGGATAAAGAGGAACTGGGGGAATTTGCAACCACCAATTCAACTCTACAGAGAGTATTGCAGGATATTCTAAAAAAAGAAGAATACAAAGAATCCAGAAATAGTGGAGGCCACAATGAATGGAGCAGAGAACAAAGTGAAGAAGACAAACTGACAGCTACTGACAGAATAAGAGCTCAACAGAAATGAGGCAGAGAAGATTGGATGATAGGAACAGCTATTTTGGAGAAAATGACATCTTAATAGGTAATACTGATTTAGTATCATCTTGTTTTGAAGTCTCATCTAGCTTTTGTCCTTCTGTCTCCAATGGTCCAAATAGGTTGTATCTTACTGGATTTTATTATGTACAATAGTATAAGCAAAAACCTTTTAAAGACAAGGAGATTATACAGAAACCATTGTTCATTTTCTGTTAGTCAATTCTAAATACTCTGTAATGCTGTCATTCTCTTAAATGGTTTTACATTGTTTTGATATACTTAATGCTACAGTATACGAAGTTGTACTCAAGGATTTCAAGGAAAGAGACAATATGGTAACTACTTTTAGGTCAGGATTATCTGGTGGTGAAACACTATTCTTCTTAAATGGTTATGTTTTGATCTGTGCTGTTTCGTCGTTATGCCCTCTTTTATCTCAATCTCCACTCCATTATTTACTTTTTTATTTTTATCCTTTTAATTAAAGGAAAAAAATAGCAGGATATATTATAGTAACCCACTTTGACTTTCCATTACCTCGATTTAAAGCCCTGTATTACTCTCACCATCTGGTTTTTAACTGATGTTCCCCTATTCTGTTTTGCTGGATAGTATCAGGTTCGAAAATTTAGGCATCAGCTGTGAAGATAATGAGATTCATTATAACGCCCATTCTCGTTGACTTTTATCTACTTTTGAAGACCTACAATGTCTCCAATGTTTTGGTTTTGTCGGTTTTATTCTTTACTGTTATGTTCAATTGTATTATAACTAACGATATAGGCAATTCTATTAGAGATAGCGGGAAGCATTATGGTAACCATTGTTGATCACCTTGTATTATGTTTTCACATTATCTATTATGTCCACCCTTTTGACTTGACCGATTCTGTTCTGTTATGTCACATTTGGTTTTACTCTCTTCCAAAAAAGTAATAAGAATCGTGGGAGCAATGAAACCCAAAATGTGTAATAGTCATTGTACAAAAGAGAGGAAAAGAAAGTGCTCTAAACTATATAACTGCATGTATATTTAAGTGTATAAGATAGAAAATGATATCACAGAGTTTTATTGGATCATTGAACAGAACTGTTTGCAGTATCATTGATGGAATGTCCACTTTACAAGCTTTAATTTTGTGACTTGAACAATTATTTCTAAGATGACAATATGTAATCCATTAACTAGTGATTTCCTACTGTTCATTTTTTTTCTGCAAATCTGTATAACTTGTACCCTTTCTCTGCTTTTTTTTTCTTTTCTCCTTAAATAAAATTTTAAAAAAAAAGAATTCAAAAAAAAAAACAACTTCTACCCTACACTCACTCCCAATTGCACTGACTGTCCACTACACACCTGCCCTTAGAGAATCCAAAGGGTCCCAGGGCCTGTAGTCCCCTCCCCCAGGAATTTTAGCTCACTGCTTCCTCTTGGAGTCCCAGGTCCCTGTCCAGAATGTGGCTCTGTCCACCACAAGCTCACTGTAGCTGAGGGTCACTGTGACAGGTGCCATCAGCACCACCACCTCCCACACCTCATAGCAGGGTTATGGCTCATTGTGAAAGTCCACCTGCAGCTAGTTGCCCAGCCAGGGCATTGGCAGAAGGCCTGGTGGGATAGTGGGCAGCCCATTGGCACTGGTGCATCAGGCCCTCCAGGAGCAGGAAGACGGCCACAGCCATGGCCATAGAGAACAGTGCATCCCTGGTCAGCAGCCCCATGGCTGCCTCATCAACCATTAGTGTGGGCTCCCCTGGATACACAGAGGCTATCACAGCTCGTGTCCCCTGGAACTGGAGACACACTCCACCACACTGAGCTATAGACTAGACGATCTAAACACTTATTAAAAACTTCAAGCTGCCCTTTGTCCTCTGGCAGGAACCAACCGCTCTGTTGACCCTGCAGCCACAGGATGCTGGAGGGAGCAAAGGCTGGGGGCCGCAGTCTCTGCCCTTCTCGTCTCTGCCCACGATAACAAGGGGAGGGGAACAGAGACCTGGCAGGAGAGCCAGGGACAAATACACTGGTTGTATTACACTGGAGTGACCCTGGGGCAACACGGGAAGGTGACACGTACATCTGAGTGCACCTCAAGCGGTAGAAGAGTTTGACAGCCATGGGGACAGTGCCCCAGGCTGCAGGAGAACTTTCTGGGAGATTTCATGAACACTTACTTTGCTGACCAACACGGGGACCCTGCAGGTCACGACAGCCTGGCTGGGGACTGAGGCACCACTGAACCATCCTGTTGGTGTGTGAAGGCAACAGAAGACTCACAGCTGTGGTGTAGTATCTGCAGATCTGGGGACCAGGTACAGGGCCACATGACTCACCAGGAGGCCAAGACCCATTATTGTAGCCCAGATTGCAAGGAGAACAAGACAATACAGAACACATTATTTATAGTATTATTTATGACAGTCACCCAAAGAGTTAAATACAAGAAATGTAGGAAAAATGTCCACATGCCCAGGGAAGACCCAGGGAATCCAGCCAAGGGCCTGGATCTCACAGCAATGTCCTGCATGAGACCAGCTGAAGACCTAGAGCCCATGACAGTGACTCATGCTAGTCTCTTTGATGGATCTGTGTTGGGGGAGCCCAAAGCCCAGTGGTAGAAGCCATAAAGTCTATGCCAACAGGGTGAAGCATCAGTGCCAGTGGTTTGGGGACTCTGTACTGGACTAAGTGACCCTCAAAGTAAGAACCAGAGCTCCCCTGACAAGTAGCACAGTCATCCTCAGTGATAACTGGTCCCGAGCTCCTCCAATAATGACAACAGCTGAGTTCCTACCAGAAAAGGCGCTTCACAAGCTCCTCCAGGAGAGCCCACAGCAACTGGAGAACCAACCCCGTGGAGAACCGGTGGCGCTCCTCTCCCGCTCCAGTTCTCCCTTTATTTGGCAGCAATCAAGTGGGCCGACCACGCTGCTTCAGTTCAGCTGGTGACACAAGCTGACACCAGTATCAATCTGCCACACCACTTACGCCTGGCACTTCTCAGATCCAGCCTGTGCCTCCCTCATGGCCTCAGCCAAGTGGGCCCACCCAGCTGGCATCGACTTCCTACCCAAGACCATCAGAGAATCACGGCAGGGCTGGCAGGAAGGTCCAGGTGTTTGGCACAGGGCAGGGACTACCTTCATTTAAAGGGTGTGTATTTGGGCGTGTCAAGCTGTCCTCCAGAAGTCATCCTCACATGGGTATGAAGTAACAGGCGTGTCTGCAATTCAGGCAGTGTCCTGCTCAAGCTAGGGTCCTGTGGTCAGGATGGAGCAGCTACAAGACACATGTGCATTAATGATCTGAGTCTTCCAAGGGCCAGCCCTTCCATGCAGGCGCTGCTGGTCACTGCCCTGTGTTTCAATTCACTGCTGGTTCTATGGCAAGAAAAGTAAGCCATTACTTGGCTCTGTCTTCCCAGGGCAGAGGAAATAGCAGGCACTGAGGTTAAAACTCCAGGGAAGCATCACGGTCCTCATCCGAGCTCTGTGCTCTCAGATACAACGCTGCACTCTTTGGATGTGATATTCTAGAAATGACCAGTATAGCTTTTCCGAGAATTCACTGTTTTGGTAAAACACACCTGCCCCTTCCCCAGACAGGCACCATCTATATCATGCGGGAAAATAATTGGTGGGACCTATGGATACTGAAATGAAAGACTCAGTACTTCCAATTAATGTGACAAGACTGGGTATGATGGCTCGGTCATGTGATCTCAGCACTGGGGGAGGCTGAGGCAGGAGGAGCCAGTTAAGAGGCCTGAGCAACGCATTGAGCTTTAAGAAAGAAAAAAGGCTGTGATGCAGCACACAGCTAAGGCCCCTGAGTTCAATACCCAGTGTCCAGTGCCACCAGAATAGAACATGGAAACCCTGTCTTTCACCAGTGCAGACCAGGCAGGTCACCTGAGGTTCGAGCAGCCTGAAGAAGAGCTACAGAGCTGTGGACTGGGTGAAACACCTTTTACTCAGCTGCTCAGCCAGAGTCCACCTGGTTAGCCGCTCTGCAGCCCTCACCACTGTACACTCCCAGCAGTCCTTGGCCGCTTAGTCTCCATTTATACCAGATTCACCTCCATGGCCACGTGCCAGTAACAACCTTGGTTATATAAGTTCTTTATACCACTCAGCATTGACCTTGGCTACAGATGTTATTTACACTGAGCTACTGGGAGAGGGTCTGCCCTGGAGATCCACTGACAGGAATCAGTGAGCCCAGATGTCACCTGCCCCTGCCTGAACCTGCTTAGTCATGGCTATACCACCTCATGGCTGATGGTCACTGCAGGCTGCAGTTTATCAGGGCCATGGCTGAGCTGGGCAGGTGGATGTAAAGGACGAGAGAAGATAAGAAAGATTCCAGCGCTGACTGTGCTTTCCATGGTTCAGTCACTTCTCTGAGTAATCAAGGCGGTGAAATTTTATACAATTTCCATATTTCAGGAGCAGATAGGTCAGGCCGTGATGATTTGGGAGAGAATGCTGGCCATGGACTTTAGAGGCTGTCAGATAGCAGGAATGTGTTGTTTCATGGAGCTGCACTGGGCCCTGTGACTTCTGATGACTGTGGCTGTGTTTGTGTCTTGCTGGGACAGTTAGTTCCTAGAGGTAAGTTGTCCGCTGATATCACTAGTTGGGTGAGGGGTCCTGACGGGTCTCTCACGGCTTCAAATATCCCTATTCAGGCAGCAATGGCCGCTTGAGTAGCTGGACACTTACTCACTGCACACACTTCTCCTTGGTGCACGCTGTCAGCTGATCAGCGCCCCGTGACAACATGAGGGGAGCTGAGGGGAAGCGCTGTGAGATGGCCTTAGGCTGCTCCTGACTCTCTGACTTCAACCCAGCACTGTGACATGGCAACAGCTGCTCAGACAACCAAGCATGTGACAGGTCCCCAGCCAACAGGGAAAACACACGCCGCACACGGATATACGCGTGCTTGGCGAACAACACGGAGGAAAGGGCTACGAAATTAAGTGGCTGCCTCGAGGGGCTTCCAATTTAAAATTCACAAATGGTAGAGTTCTGAACTGTTCATGACAGATTTCCAGTCTGTAGTTTCTCTCTCTTAATTAAACCAAGTTAGGAGAAACTGCACAGCGGAGGACTACACTTCACAAATGGAAAACTACTCTGCCTGAAAAGGAAAGATGGACTGTATCTGCTACGCTGTGAAGGAAACCTGAGCAAGGTTGCTCACATGAAATAAGCCAATCAGAAAGACAAACAGTGTACGCTTACACTGTGGTGACTTCCCGTAGTGGTCAAACTCACAGAAACAGAAAACTGAACAGTGGCTGCCAGGGTGTAGGACAGAAAGGAAAGCAAGCTGTTGTCTAAGCAGCTGAGGGCTTCAGTTCTGCCTGCGCAAGACAGCCGCAGATGGTCAGTCTGCTTTGTGTATATCATAGTATGTTGTACACCACTGAACAGAACATCTAGAAACGGATAAGATAGGGCTTTGAAGATATGAAGGGTTTAAGTTTGACCATCAACAGGAGGAACAAAAATGAGATGAAGAGGCTAAAGGCTAGGTAAGTGTCATTCCACAAGGACACAAAATAGTACGGATGCTCATGTGACTCTAAGCATTTTGCTTCTGGAGCCCGGGATAGGAATGTGCCTTAGTCACCATGGGAGGTGCCCGCATTGGACCCTGCATGTGCCAAAGTAAACACTTGACTCTTGGTGGGCAGCAGGGAAACCTCCCTAAGGTTTTGGTCCAGTCCTCCTCAAGAGATGATCCTGTAGGCAAAACCTAAACATTTATGCCAGCAGCCTGGCCTAGGAGGGGTCCTGAACTGCCTGAATGTGACCCAGAGTAGAGGGAAATTGAGTCCCTGAGGTCAGCCAGGTTGGTGCACTATGCCAGTGGAATGCAACTCCAGAAAACCCCTGAACACCAAGGCTGGACTGTGTCTGCCCTACTACGGAGTGCCCATTGTGCACTTCGGGTTGGGAGAACTGACCATCTGGGCGACTCCTAAGACAGCGCAGCTGAACCTTGTGTCTGTCTTCCTGGACCCCAACCCTGTGCATTTCAGTGCTGCTGATTTGCAAGTGTACTGTGTCACTGTAATAAACCATAACAAGGAGTCCAAGAACATTTCTGTTTCTCCATCATTTTCTACTTACTCACTGAACCTGAAGATGACCCTACGTATCACCAACATCATTCAGCACCCTGCAAGAGATTCTGTTTATTCCTAAGAAAAACACTTCACCCTCAGCCCCTACCTGTCACCCATGGAACGCAGAATGCTTCCCAGGATTTGCCACCAACTCAGAAGTCCGTTTTGGGTCTCTCTGGGTGACACTGGGCGAGCTCTCAACTCAAGTATCAGTATATACATTTGGCTGGTTGACTGTACTGATCAGGTCGGGATGGATGAGGCAGGGAATCAGGGCTGGCTTTGGACACGTGGGTGAAAGCATCACACATGGGCTTTCAGTGAGGAGGGCTGGACACAGACACCAGGTGAGAGTCACAAGACTGGTTTACTGTACATCCCATCTTGGGTACAGGAAGGAACACAGCACCTCTTCTAGCGGGACACAGCACACAGCTGGTAGGGGGGTGGAGACACTATGAAGGACATCACACCACGCTCACTGGGCCGGGGCTGCCCTTCAGGCACTGAGAAGCTGAAGCGCTGCAGCAGGCAGGTGAAGAACAGGAAGAGCTCCATGCGGGCCAGGGGCTCCCCGAGGCATATGCGTGGGCCTGTGGGAGTGGACAGGGCACAGTTACGTTGAGGCTTGAGCTCCTCTAACCAAGGCACCCTGGAAGGGACAGCAAGCCTGTCCACTACAATCACCTGCGGAGAATGGCATGAAGGCCTCACGTTTCACAAAGCGGCCCTCAGCGTCCAGGAAATGTCCAGGGTAGAAGTGGAAGGGCTTCTCCCAGACAGTCTCATCCTTCAGCACTGATGACAGGTTGGTGAGGAGCGTCGTGCCCTGACAGGAGACACATGGCATGAATGTGGACTGACATACGGGACACAGGAAACCTGACACTTAATACACATAAGCACACTCGATGAGGCTCACAGGCTGGTGGGGTACAGAGACACAAGCAGCCTCTCAATTATCCATTAGTCCCAAAAGCTTATCAGGACCACCCATGATCACATGGCAAGGCCACAGGACAGGCATCCCAAGGGTGCCCAGAGTCCCATTTTTCCCCATGGGCACAGGATCCTCCAACAACTCGTCACTCGGGTTAATTTATCCTCCAGTTACACCTGGGGATCAGAGAGAATAGGGCAGCACTGTGTGCAACACCCCCACACACAGGCTTGGCCTGGCAGTGCCAGTGGTGTCGGGGCCAGGTGGCATATCACTTCTTAGCCACACTTGGGAGTGGCCATGCTGGGGAAGGAGGGTCCCAGGCCTACCTTGGGGATGAAGAAGCCCTGCACCTCAGTGTCACGAGATGTCATGTGGGGAACACCCATTGGGACGATGTCTGCAAAGCGCTGCACCTCGTGAATCACGGCATTGGTGAAGGGCATGTGGGCCTGGTCCGCCATCTCTGGGCATCGATCCTGTCTGATCACTTCATCGATCTCCTTTTGCACACGGCCTGGACAGGTAAGTAACCCCATGCAGGTCAGTCCCTGGAAACCAGGACCTGAGCCTCCCTTCTCCAGTGTTAAAGGCTATGTCCATGTGAGAAGGACATCACCCTGTCACTAGCCTTGGTGGAGACTCTCCTTTGAACCATGGGCTTCCAAAATCAGCTGTCCTCACTTCTCCTGCCTCGAGTTCCCATCCATTCTGAGCCCAACTCACACTGTACATCCGGGTACAGGATCATGAAGAGAAGAGCCCAGGACAATGTGACTGATGTGGTCACCATTCCTGCAGTAAACAGCTCAAGAACTACTAGACGAAGGTTCTGATCATTGAAGGTGCTCTCGGAGTTCCCCTTGGCCTGAGACAGGCAGAGAGGGTGGCCTCAGTGGAAAGTGGGAGGAATGGCACAAATGTCCCCATGCACCACCGCTCAGCACAGGTGCTGGGTCTCTGGGAGATGCTGAGGCCCCACCTGGCCTCACACCTCCCAGAACACTTGGCTCACAGACCCTGATCCCTACTCACAGCCCACTCTCACCTTATGCACCTCAGTCAGGAAAGCATCAGTCAGATCTCGGGGAGGCTGGTCTGAGTCCCAGCCTGTGTTGTGCTCAGCCAACAGCTCATCATTCAAGACCATGAAGGACCTCTGTGCAGGCAGGACTTTGGCAGCCAACCATGGGATGCGTAGGAGCAGTGGCATTGAGTTCAATACCTGTGAGAGCACAGAGGCAGCCTGGGTGCTTCCTGTGCTCCAGACCCACAGGTGCCATCTCACACCCAGCCCCCTCCATGGTGACACAAGGCCTGATGCTCCACACCTTTGCCCCCTCCCTCTACTGTGCCATCTAAACTCTCTCCTGCTGCTGAGCTGCCACAGGAACCTCCTAGCACAGAAATCTCATGAGCTTGGGTCCCTTCCAGCGTGGACACAGGCTCTACTCCTCTCTGCAGCCCTGAGCCTCAGCCTCCTCTCCCATTACTGCTGTCTGCTCGGCCACCACCAGCCCTTTCTCCCTGCAGTGATCCTCCCTGATGCTTTCTTCCCATCCCTCCTGCAGGCATATTAGCTTCTCAGAGCCTTCCTGCAGGAAGCACTCCCTGCACAGATTCTCATCAATCCTGCACCTGAAGCATGAAGGCACTGTCATCCACCATGAAGTCCTCCAGGAATTTCAGCAACCTGACAAAGTTCGGGTCATCATACTCAAAGTGGCGCGCGTAGATGAGGGAGGCAATCACGTTGCACACAGCTTTGCTCAGCAGCCCGTAGGGGTGAAAGGGCCGTCCTGGGAGTAGGAATGCATGTTAGAGTTGCCCCCTTTCTCCCAGTGACTTCATCACACTGTCCCTTCCTTGTGTCCCTGAACCCGTCACCCACCATCATGGCTGGCAAAACCATCACAGAGACAGGCGGCCTCTTCAGTCACCCACTGCTCCAGAGTCTTCTTCCCCAGGCCGAAGTTGCGCATGGTGGACACACAAAAGCGTCGCTGCTCACGCCAGGCGGGCCCATAGGGTGCCCTAACAACCCCTGAATGGGAAGGAGTGTCAGGAGCAGAAAGTACTGGAATCCTTGTACCATCAGCCCATCTTGTCTGCTGATCTGACACCAACTTTGTCTCCACCTCAATGCTACAGCTCCTTTTGCAGTTTTAATGCCCAGAAGAAAAGGACGTTCATTGCCATATTAAATAAGCCCTCTCTTCCTTTAGTCACTGCCCCTGGGGTCTACCCTGATGCCATCTGTGCCCTATTGACCTTTACCTTTGGCTTTTGGTCCAAAGCCAATTACTTCGCTAGTGGGCATTCGCGGCCGATCTGAGGTGTCCTCGCCGTGGCTCACCAGAGCCTCCCGCACAGCCGCCAGCCCATTGACCACAACCACTGGAGTCCAGGCAAACTGCAGGCTGAACACGTCCCCAAACTGATGTCGCAGCTAGAGGTGGAGGGACAAGACACCTGTGAAGCTGATATTCCTGCCACAATGTGCATCCCCATCTCACTCCCAAGACCTGGAGACCCAGTTCAAAACGTGGAAGAACCAGCTGCACTGTTGTCGGTTTCCTTTTCCTTTATGGTAGTGAAGATGGCACTGACAGCCTCGCCCCAGCTACACATGCATTCTAGCCCACTCCGCCCGGACACCTAGTGTCTGCATGCTGCCGTCACATCTTCTTAAGGTCAGAGTGATTACTTCAGATCTAGGGCCAACCACCCAGGTGTGTCCTGGGCAGAGTGCAGCAACAATCATTTAAGCCAATTCCCTCCCATTTTTGAGATGAGGCAACTCATGTTCTCAGATAATAGCAGAGAGGGTCAGGACTCTACGGCAGCCAAGGGATCTGACGGTGCTCATAGGACCTCTTCACAGTATCAACTTCCTGAATCAAACGCTGCTTAAGACCATCTTCCTCTGCTCCTGCATCCCCAGGTACTTCCTTCCCTCTGAGGTACCTGAAGGGACCTGATGTGTATGAAGCTTCTGTACCATCTAATGTGGTGCCAGTACAGCTATACATCCTGCCCAACCTCCTGTTGCCTGCCCTCTTGGCACCTTTGCCAGTGGAAAGTCCAGAGCCTTCTCTGCTCTGGTGAAGGTCTTCTGCAGACAGGTCATCTACCTCCCTCCTCGTGGGCTATGAGGTTATTCGCTACACAGTGTGCTCACCTACCACTCTCTGCTGTTAGGCCGACAGAGGGTCACCTGGCCTTGGCTGCTCTCCACCACCAGCTTCCTCACCTTGTAGCACGAGTACGCCATGTTCTTGAAGTCCACCTGCAGCAGGTTGCCCAGCCCGGGCACAGGCACAGGGCCTGGCGGGTAGCGAGCAGCCCAGCGTTGGCGCCGGTGCATCAGGTCCACCAGGAGCAGGAACACAGCCACGGCCAGAGCCACAGAGAACAGTGCGTCCCCAGTCAGCAACCCCATGGCTGCCTTTGTTACCACTGGGTTCCACTGCACCAATGGAACTTTTACCTCCCTAATCAGTCTGAAGCACACTCTACCACTCCTTGCATATTGGAACAGACCAGCTGTCCTCTTATAAAGCAGCTAAGGTTGCCCTTTGTCCTGTGCTGCGAGACAACCACTCTGCTCATCATGCAACCAGAGGGTGCAGGGAGGGTCCAGGTCAGAAGAGTTCCACAGGCTCTTGCCCCTCCTGCCTCTTCCTGTTGACACACAGGACGTTTAGGGTTCTGAGAAGTTCCATAGAAGTAGACAGTCCGGTTATGTGAGTCTCAGCATTAGGCCATGATAGATTACTCTCCAACAAGCACTGTCAAAAGCAGGGGAAGGTCAGGGAGCTGACAGACCAAACCAGCAGGACTCTGGCAATGTGCGATGGTTTATCACACTGCACTAAGACAGTTATGCAAGCTCCATGGAGAATTTTGCTGTCCAACATGAATTAACTGGGGTCTAAGGATTCTCAAAACCACCTCCAGCAGGTTCAGCTGCTTTCCAGCCTTTCTGACCAGGCCACAGACAAACAGGTCACCTTGAGCCTCTTCTCCAAGTGAAGCACACAAGCACACTCACATACAGGGAACCTCGACCTAACCACCCTGGAGGAGAGAAAAGAAGACCTGTTTCCAGGCCACAGATGCCTGAAGAATCTCAGCACCAAGCAGTGCTCACGTCAGGCCTCATCCATGAGGAGTCCAGGCTTCTTCTCCGTAGAAGAGCTTCTGCAGCAGAGCCACAGCAGTTCCACTTGTCTTTCCCTGTGATACAAGTGACTTTTTCCTTGGAAAGATGTAAGATTCTTCACTCCTTACTTCAACTTACATTTAACTGGACCTTCCATGGAGAAGCCTGTGATTTTCTTTCAAGCTACTGTTTCACACCCTCATCTTAAGATTCCTCTGAGAAGCCCAGTTAACTTGAAAATAATTTACAAAAACCATAATGCAAAATTCATCAGGGCCTATTGAGGCTGTGTGACAGCAGCTGCTCCAGCTAGAGTAGGGGACATGAGTAGGTGGAGCAAAGAGACTTTTAGGATACAACAGGAGGTTGGGGAAGAGTTTCCAGGCTGGGGACAATAGTCACCCATAGTCACTGGGGATAAGAGATTGTGCTCAGGGGCCCTGTCTCTGGTCACACATGCAGCTCCTGGACTCTTCAGACGGTGTTTTGGTGCAGTTTTTCCCCACATCCAAGCAGCATGTGAAGCATGCACTGCACCAGTGGACGAAAGCAAGAGTGGCCCTCACTCTCCTAGGCAGCGGTTCCTCAGCCCACCATCCCTATTTGATTTGGTGCACCTCAGTCAGCAGAGTGATTGACCAGTGACACAAGAGGCTTTTCTCTTTTGCCCAAACCTTGACCAGGTGGTCACTATTGGTAATGACATGGTGCATAGCGCTCATGAGACCACAACTTCATCTCATGGTGAAGTGTTAGGGGGAAAGTCTGAGCTCAGCCTCATGGCCAGCACCTGTCACTGCCCACTCCAGCCTCACTACACTGCAGCACCGACTTTTCCCAAACATTGCTGAATCCATGTGTTTCAGCACTGGACCTCCTGTGCTGGTCCTAATCAAAAATCCCCACCCACTGCCCCTCAGCCAGAGCACAGCCACAGGACATTCCACTGGCTTGTGCAGGGAAGTGGGCTTTTTGTATAAAAATGCAAGTATGAAAAACGCTGTTGCTGAGTCACAGTCAACACAGTGAGAAAAAAAAAAAACCAGCACAGAGTACAAATCCTTGTGGGATTAAGAAAGAAACTTTCATCCCCCTCTACCTTTGAGCCTTGCATTCAGGGCGGCAGGGTGCACACCCTGCTCTGCATGATGTGGGCAAGTGACACAGAAGCTCTACCCCCTTCCTGAATACAGGGACAGGTGTGTCTGGTACACTCTAAGTCACAGGAGAACTGGCCCAGTAGGACACAGCACAAAGGCCCACACTGCAAGGAAATCTCCTTTCCAGAGCGCAAATCTCTGCTTTCAACCATGCTCACATCTTCCTCGTCTTCTCAGTTGGAATTCTTCCAAATCCTACCTAGGTACCTGCCCTCTGTTCTACCTATTCCTGTGGCCCTACTCTTTTTCTTTGCAGAAAAACTCACACAGAAGAATAGATCTGGATTCGCTAGAATTAACATGTTCTGAACACGTTGTGTGCCAAACACACTGCACTGTTAAAGAACTCCCATAACATTTCATTGGAGTGACAATGCACAGTGCTGGATCCCCGAGGGACAGACCAACCTGGGGCTCACAAATCTCACAGGAACTTGAAAAGGGGAAAAGGTGGCGAGGAATGTTTCTGGAAAAATGATCCAGTATTCCTAAAACGCATCAAACTGCTTCAGTGACGGCCTCTTTCATCCCTGTTGCAGCCTCTCCACTGGTTCACTTTCTCCAAACACTGGGGGGAGTGGCTTTTGCACTCACATGTGATTAGGCCCTTATGGGGCCTGGGTGTTGCTCTGCACCTATCACACAGGTGATGCCACCTTGGGAAGGCAACTCCCCTTTCACCTGGCTTCAGGGGACACAGACACCTCCAGCTTGGCCTCTCAACTCCAAGTACTGGACCCACCATCATCCACAAAGCACTCTCTGATGACTCACAGAGCAGGGACCATCAGCTGTGGTGCCACCTAGACCTGTTTCTCCCTCCTGGAGGAGACAGAACTCTGCCACGGGCCCCTGGCTCGCTCTCCCTCAGCTCTGCAGCACTGTATTACACTGCAGCCTCCCCAACCATTTTTATACTTCAGAACTAGAATGTTCCCAACAGTATCGTGTGTTTAAAGGATGAGTTTTAGAAGGTGATGGGATGATAGGGATGCTCTATTCATCAGTGGAGTAGTGCACAGACAAATCCACAGGGACATGTGCTTTCAGCATGTGAGGCCTGCTGGGAAGCAGAAAAATAGGATTGTGACCCAGCACAGTATGTGTCCCTCCCTGGCTCCTCTCCTCTGTCTCTGCTTCCCTGCTGCCATGATGCAAGCAGCTTTTCTCTGCCAACCCTTCTACCACGCCTTTCCTGCACGGCAGATGGCAGGCTGTGCACTCAAGTCTCTACAAGCTGTGAGTTAAAGACCCATATTGTGCTTTAATTCGTGGTTGTACAGTAACGTGTCCAGGGAAGGGGAAGAAAGTAAGACAGCATCTGAAAGAGATCACAGCCAGAGAATACTGACCTGGCATAGGCAGCGGTCCTGTTGGGTCCTTCAAACAGGCACATTTCTATTGGGGACCACAAATTATAAACTGACATTAGGCTATGTTTGAGACAGTGCTTGTCCTGTGTTTTGTTCTAGTTAGAATATAGAAACCGCCCCTCAAGCACAATTTGTACTGGCTGCTTTTACAGCACATATTTTGAATCCACGAACAGAAAGTAAATACAATCCTGTTCCACTGCACTGACACCCATACAGACCCTCCAGCGAGGAGAACTTTCCTGAGAGGCTGAGGGATTTAGCACACCAGTTCCTTGATTATGGCAAACCTGGGGCTAATCAAACTATTGTGTAGAACCTTGCCCTGCCCTAGATTATGGGGGTCAAGTAGACGGTCATAATATGTGCCCCACTAAGGACACTGTTAATATGATAGCTAAACAGTCACAGCCTAAAAACTTCAATATGTTTTTACAATCCTTATATTTTCAGCACAGAACGACACTCTAGAATAAAACATCAGTGGACTTGTGCTTCTGGGTCAGAGTCATGGTGGTGGCAAATTCATAACCACCATACACCCTGAGGTGTTCCTCAATGTTGGCATTGATGGGCATGAAGTTGGCCTCTTAATGATTGATACTCTATGTAACAGACACCAAGCTTCAGGCACAAATGTGTGTGCTAGAGGCCTCCGTCCTTTAGACGCGAGAACAAAGTAACAGTGCACTTACAAGAAGGCCGTAAGGATCACTATAGTGTTACCTGATTTTACATAAATCCCTACCCTGTCTATAATCAGTCTGCTCACCTCGCACTATGTATAGTCTGCTCACCCCTGGCAACATATTAAACATAGTCAGGGGGCTATGCATCAAAATAGAACTCTAGACCAATTCAGAATTTTGATAAACACACAAGATTGAGATCAATTTTATGATATCCTGAACCAAGTAAATCCTTTTTATGTATCTCAAGGCTCACTTCTTGTTTTATGTTACTATATTAACAGTAATTTGTTTCTGTCTTCTGCTTTCTTGTTAGTCTGCACCACAGAAACTCAAACCTTACTGTCTAAAGGCTTTGTAGCCACAGCTCACTCTCATTCAACTTCTGCAATCAAATAAATGAAAGGGGAAACTGTGGAGGACCATGAATCAAAAATTGTGCATCAGGTCCATCCAAAGCAGCACTTGCCCTGCCTTGTGTGCTAGTTAGAATACAGGAAATCCGTCCGGGAGAACATGGCGGACAGATAACAGCAACTACCGGAGGCTCTCTGAAAACTAGGCTCAGAAGCCAGGTATGGTGCGGACTAAAGAGACATAAGCAGGAGGAGTTATGCTCTGCTGACTCAGGAACGAACTCGGCTGAGAGAAACCAACTTGGAATGCAGTCCTGGTGCTAAAACAGGAACAGAAAAGCCTCGCTGCTGAGGCTGGACCCCACGCCATTTGGGTTTCCCGCCGCGCGGTGGCTGGCTGCCTCTACGTCGGCTCGGCAAGGAGAGAGACGCACGGAAACTCTGAGAACGGGAGTCTGTGAACGGAGTCGAAAACAGGACAGGCAGGGAGGCATGTTCTGACTTGTGGCGAGGTGAGTGAGAGAAACTGACACTCCACCACAGTTTGACTCCAGCGGACTTTCTGGGCCCGGGCAGTCCTGCGGGAGCAGGGCGCGCTGGCGACTCCAGCCACACATTCCCCTGTCGGGCGGGATTGGTGAAAAGTGCCTGGCCTGCGTGACGCTGCCGGCGGACCCCGTAGGCTGGCCCAACCCAGATCCCAGAGCCTGACAGAGGCCGGGAGGGGCGGGCCCCCACTTAGGCTGCCTGGTGTGCAGCAGTGAGTGGAAACACCTAACCGGCGCAATTCGATCAGGCTGTGGCTGACAGAGAGAGAAGCTAGGCCTCTCATATAAGCTTGCATATATAAGGAACAGAGAATATGGGAAGAGGCAGCAACAAGAAAGGCTCCTCGGCCCCCAATTCTGAGAAACAGGCAATAACAGACACCGCACCATTACACATAAGGCGCCATATAGAGAGCCTCATAGACCAATTCAGGAATGAAGTTATCAACGACCTGAAGCTAGAAGTATGCAAAATAGTTAGAGAAATACTAAGCACCACCCAAGGAAAAACAGATGGTGGAATGGAAGAACAGAAAAAGAGGGGAGAAGTGTTTGATGGAGAAAACAGGGAAAGCATAGAATACGTGAAGCAGGTTCAAAGGGACTACCAAGAAACTAAGAAGTCTATCGAAGACTGGCATAACAGCTTGAAAGAAACTAAGGACAGACTATCTGAACTGGAGGGCAGAATTGTAATATGGGAGAATGAAATGAAAAACTTCTTAAAAATAACAAAGAAACAAACAGCAATAATACAAAGACAAGAAGATGATAAGAGGAGCCATAACTTAAGGATTAAGAACATAAAAGAAGAAGTAGGGACACAAACAAATGAACTACAAAAGCTACTCACAGAAATAATCCAGGAGAATTTTCCTAATTTAGCAAAAGGTAAAGATACTCAGATGTATGAGGCATACAGGACCCCAGCCACCTACAACCCTAACAGAGCAACACCCAGGCATATAATAATAAAAATTCCAGAAATTCAATACAAGAACAGAATATTAAAAGCTGTCAGAGACAAGAAGCAGACCACTTACAAGGGAGCACCCATCAGAATTACAGCAGATTTCTCTGCACAAACCATCAAATCACGAAGAGCTTGGGGGGAAATAATTCAAGCTTTGAAAGATAATAATCTCCAGCCAAGATTGAGATATCCTGCACAACTGTACCTCGAAATTGATGGAAAAACAAGGTGCTTCCAGGATAAAGAGGAACTGGGGGAATTTGCAACCACCAATTCAACTCTACAGAGAGTATTGCAGGATATTCTAAAAAAAGAAAAATACAAAGAATCCAGAAATAATGGAGGTCACAACGAATGGAGCAGAGAACAAAGTGAAGAAGACAAACTGACAGCTACTGACAGAATAAGAGCTCAACAGAAATGAGGCAGAGAAGATTGGATGATAGGAACAGCTATTTTGGAGAAAATGACATCTTAATAGGTAATACTGATTTAGTATCATCTTGTTTTGAAGTCTCATCTAGCTTTTGTCCTTCTGTCTCCAATGGTCCAAATAGGTTGTATCTTACTGGATTTTATTATGTATGATAGTATAAGCAAAAACCTTTTAAAGACAAGGAGATTATACAGAAACCATTGTTCATTTTCTGTTAGTCGATTCTAAATACTCTGTAATGCTGTCATTCTCTTGAATGGTTTTACATTGTTTTGATATACTTAATGCTACAGTATACGAAGTTGTACTCAAGGATTTCAAGGAAAGAGATAATATGGTAACTACTTTTAGGTCAGGATTATCTGGTGGTGAAACACTATTCTGCTTAAATGGTTATGTTTTGATCTGTGCTGTTTCGTTGTTATGCCCTCTTTTATCTCAATCTCCACTCCATTATTTACTTTTTTATTTTTATCCTTTTAATTAAAGGAAAAAAATAGCAGGATATATTATAGTAACCCACTTTGACTTTCCATTACCTCGATTTAAAGCCCTGTATTACTCTCACCATCTGGTTTTTAACTGATGTTCCCCCATTCTGTTTTGCTGGATAGTATCAGGTTCGAAAATTTAGGCATCAGCTGTGAAGATAATGAGATTCATTATAACGCCCATTCTCATTGACTTTTATCTATTTTTGAAGACCTACAATGTCTCCAATGTTTTGGTTTTGTCGGTTTTATTCTTTACAGTTTTGTTCAATTGTATTGTAACTAACAATATAGGCAATTCTATTAGAGATAGCGGGAGGCATTATGGTAACCATTGTTGATCACCTTGTATTATGTTTTCACATTATCTATTATGTCCACCCTTTTGACTTGACCGATTCTGTTCTGTTATGTCACATTTGGTTTTACTCTCTTCCAAAAAAGTAATAAGAACCATGGGAGCAATGAAACCCAAAATGTGTAATAGTCATTGTACAAAAGAGAGGAAAAGAAAGTGCTCTGTACTATATAACTGCATGTATATTTAAGTGTATAAGATAGAAAATGATATCACAGAGTTTTATTGGATCATTGAACAGAACTGTTTGCAGTATCATTGATGGAATGTCCACTTTACAAGCTTTAATTTTGTGACTTGAACAATTATTTCTAAGATGACAATATGTAATCCATTAACTAGTAATTTCCTACTGTTCATTTTTTTTCTGCAAATCTGTATAACTTGTACCCTTTCTCTGCTTTTTTTTCTTTTCTCCTTAAATAAAATTTAAAAAAAAAATTAAAAAAAAAAAAAAAGAATACAGGAAATCCTGCTTTGTCGGGATAAGGTTAAGACCTCAATGGTCCCTAAAGCCCTGGCACTCCCAGGGGAGCATGAGATCTTCTGAGGAAATGACAGGGGGGACAAGGACCCAGGTGTGGGAAAGGCTGTGAATTTCTTCCAGGAATCCCACAGAATTGACACTGCTGCGCCGATTCATTGACCCCTCTAATAATGTGTACACGTGTTCAGTAAATAGTGGCAACTTCAGAGAGTCCTCGCCTTTGCCCATCCTGAGGCACTGACCCCACAATCCCCACTGTGTACATTCTTAATTTTGTCTTTTATTTCATTCTTGATCATATTGCTCATACAGGTAGGTGAGGGTCTTGGGCAGGTCCCGAGCACAATTCCAATTTGGGCAAACTCTTTCCAAAGTTCCCTCATGGGGACACAAGCCTCCTGCCACAACTGGACTGGTTTCCCTTTCTTGTCCTTTCTAAGGGCCACAATCCCTGCAGAGCTCCCTCGGCATGCTGCCTCCTCACAGCAATGCCTTCCACATTCAGGACACAGACAACAACACAAAATGTCCTGAATTTCTTTTAATTTAATGTTTTTGGAAAACAGGGTCTCACTGTATAGCTCAAGGTGGTCTTCAACTCACAGCAATCTTCCTGTCTGTGTCTCGTGTACATGGGAATTATAGGTATGTGCCACCATGGTAAGCTTTGAAAATACCTGCTTCCCTATATACATCCTCTAGAAGTAAAAACATAATCCTACATGCAAAACAGTGTTGGAGATACATGTTTTTCAGGGCCTGTTTCCTTTCTTTTTGAGACAAATGAATAGGGTGAAGGCTTTGTGTTTGCAGCTATGGAAGGAAATACCTGGACCAAGGGACTCAGAACCGAAACCACACAGGATTTCAAAACAAGCAACACGAAATAAAAAGTGACTACCATCATATCTCTTAGTTTCTTCAAAATAGTTGTCCATACTCTCATAGACAATAAATTCGAACAAAACAAAATAGTATAACATCAATCAAAACAAAAGAATGAAAGCATTATGGGCCTTCAAAACCATCCAATAGGAAACCAACAATGGCTACATAATGTCTCTTCATTGATTTTTTGTTTTGTTTTGTTTTGTTTTGTGCCAGGGATGGAACTCACAACCACTGAGCCAAATCCCTGTCCATAATCTCTCTTATTCTCTTCAAAATAGTTGTCCATATCCTGACACATACTGAGATCAAATAACAGAAAACAGACTAGACCTTATCAAGACAAAGAATAAAAGCATTATGGGACTTCAAAACAAGTGGACAGGAAATCCACAATGGCTACCATAATGTCTCACTTTCTTCAAAGCAGCTGTTCCTATCATCACACATAATAAAATCAACTTTTGTAAACTTTTAGGAGACATTCTAGGCAGGCATAATCCTATACATAGGACGTGCATTTCTTCTGAAGTGGCCAGTGACTGAGAATCTTAAGGCCAAGGGATCACCGAAAACTAGCACGGCTCGCCCTGCTCAAGTCTTAGGTGGATCCCAAGGTAAGCGACAAGGTACCAAAAGAGCAGTCACATTTAACAGGCACCGACTCACCACCTCGGGCCCCAGATGCCTACAAAACTGTAATCAGTGCTGCCCATACCTGGTGGCCCAGGCCTCCCTCCTGCCTCCAGGGACAGAAACTCTCACTTCGGGGGAGTTGGAGAATTCTCTGGGGCGATTCTCAGACCCAGCTTCCCTCACTGCCTCCAGAGGAAACAGCGCCCCACAGCGTCCTGAGGGAGACAGGCCCAGCCAGGCTGCCCGGGGCGCCCTTTACCTCGAGAGACAGGAGATGAGCTGAAACCGGTGCGGAAGGCGGTCCAAGGAGGGCGCCAGCTGAGAAGCTGCGAGTATAGCACTTGGAGCCTGGCCCAGGGGCCGGGGGGGGGGGGGGGGGGGGATGATTTAACTTCTGTGCACCCCCGAGGTCCCTGGGATATGTAGTCCGCGCGAGTGCACAGAGACCTCTGGGACTTGTAGTCCGTCTGTGGTCCTACTCCCCTCTGGGATGGATAATGGGCCAGAGTGGGCTCAGGGCCACTAGGTCCAAGGGGGACACTGCAGTGAGAAGTGTAAAAACAGTAAAGATAAGAGACTCATTCACTACATACAAGTATGCTTCCTTGATCATTTTCTTGTAACTTTTAATTTTTCATCAGAGACCATTGATAGGATTTTCGGGGCGGTAAAAGAGAGAGATATAAAGTAAAAATGGCCTTTATTCTAAGAACACGGAGAGAAACTCCATGACCGCCAGGGGGTCTGTCTGGCTTTCTCTGCTAGAAACATAGTGTGAGGGGCACACATATAGTTTCCACCTGGGGTGGTGCCTAAAGGTGGCACTGATGATGCGCAAGTAGCTGAGAGGGACTCTTTTCATGTCACAGGTAAGCTGCATAGGGGAGGGGAAAGTGGCCTGAAGGTAAACTCCCTTCATCCCGCCTCTCACTGCCATAACGTCCTATCTAGGGCAAAATCCTTTCATTCCCATCTTTTTATTGTTAGGAAAAGGGCGAAGTCTCTCTCTTACTAATTCCTGCTGAAAGGGGGTGTTGTATTGGCGTTTAGGAAGGTTGGCGGGATGACAGTTGATGCCCATGTAGGAGCTGGTGCCAGGTGTTTCAGCCAGGGCAACTTTATCACTGGTGAATGCCTGCACATTAGACTGAAAAAACAGAGACAAGGTGAGCTGGAAAGAATAAGAGGGGTGGGGATGGCTGTGGCTGTGCCACTATAGGGAAGGTAAGAGCCTAGGCCTTTAGGGATCTCACGTTTGACCAAACAGCTGAGGGTAGAGAGAACTAAGACAGTTGTCACGTAGAACAACATGAAGACGATCTTATGCATGATATGGGACTCTCTAGGAAAGACTGTTAAGAGTATTGCTGTAAAAAGGATAATTAATAGAATGTAAGAAATTAGGAACCAAACTGGATAACAAAACATGACAGCCTGAGAGTTGTGGCTGTGAGGCCTTGGTGAGACGGAGACCGGTGGGCGACAGAAGATGAGATGACTACTCAGGATGTTAGATTCAGGGTTGGGAGGGCACCACTTAGCCTGAGTGATGTGGAACCAGGATGGCAGTCCAGCAACATTGATCACTATTGGGGTTTCCAAAAAGACCAGGTAGGGGCTACTCCACCTTGTTGTAGTCCTGTGGATTTAGAACATTTGAGATAACTTAGATCTCCTGGGAATATGGGAGGATGCCTTCAGAGGGTTGGGGAAGGCAGAGATCAGCATAACAGGTGTTGGAGGAAGGAGAGGATTGGGATATAATCAGCAAGAGGAGGGAGACTTTGGGGAGTAGGAAGATTGTGGAGTAAGAATGGCCTGCCATACATAAGTTCAAAAGGACTTAAAAATGTAGGCGCCTGAGGAAGTGCCCTGAGATTGGCTAAGGCTAAGGACAGAAGTTGAGGCCACGGTTGGTGTAGTTCTAAAATGAGTTTTATGAGGTGTGTTTTTATGAGGCCATTTGCCTTTTCTACTTTTCCTGAGGATTGTGGATGGTATGGGATGTGTAGGCACAGGTGATGTGTAAGCTTGAGGACACTTGTTGAGTGATCTGAGAAATAAAGGCTGGGCCGTTATCTGACTGAATACTCTGAGGTAGACCAGGCCTTGGGATGATTTCCTGTAATAGGATCTCCCCGGTTGTGGGAAAGGCTTCTACCCATTCTGAAAAAGTACACACAAAGGTGAGAAGATATTTGAGAGTTTTGTGGCAGGGCATATGTGTAAAATCTATCTGCCAGTCCTGACCAGGGGTGTGTCCTCAAAATTGGTGAGTAGGAAAGGAAGGGGGTGCTGAATGTCCCTGAGGAGGGGTCCTAGCATAGAGACGACAGGTGTAAGTAATCTGAAGAATGATAGCCTCTAGAGAAGGGTGTGTGACTACCAAGGCTAAGAGTCTGTATAGGGCCTGTGATCCTATATGGAAACAGTGATACTGTCTAAGGCCTCCTGATCTGGGAGAACAAGTTTTGATCCCTGGAAAATCCATCCCTGAGTGTCTTGTGTGTAACCTGGTTTATGAAGTAGCTGTAGCTGCTCTAGTGAATAATTAGGCTGAGGTAGACTGTTTGGGACTAACGGGAGAAGATGAGAAGGATAGGGCCTTTGTGCAGTTAACTTGGCTTGTGAATCTGCAAAAGCATTGCCTTAAGCAATGGGATCTGCAGAATTCTGGTGTCCCCTACAATGAATAAGTGCTGCCTGCTTTGGGAGTAGCTACCTCTAGGAGTTTAAAGATAAGAGATGCATTAATGATGGGGGTTCCCTGAGAGTTAATAAAACCCCTTTCTTGCCAGAAAGAGGCATGGGGGTGTAACATGCTAAATGTATACTTTGAATCGGTGTATATATTTCTGACTTTGTCCTTTGCTAGTGTAAGAGCCCTTGTAAGGGCAATAAGTTCTGCCCTCTGGGAAGAGGTCCCAGGTGGCAGTGGATTTGCCTCTATAGCGTTTGACTGGTTGACTATTGCATATCCTGCCTTTCTTTGGCTGTCTGTGTTTGTTGAACTGCCATCTATGAACCATGTGTCCAAGGCTAGAGAGAGAGGTGTGCTACTGATGTGAGGGAAAGGGGTGGGAATCATCTGTAAGACCTCAATACAGCATGGTGAGGGTGGCCCTCTGAGGTGGGAAGCAAAGTTGCCACTTTAAGAGAACCACTAGTTGCAACAGAGATACAAAGGTCCTGAGAGAGGGCTAGGTGTACCTGTTGAAGGCGAGAAGAGGTCATCAGAGCAGGGAGTGGCTTATGTGAGATGAGCTCATTTAAGTGATGAGGTGAGTGTACTGTAATAGACTGCCCTAATGTAAACTTCTTAGCTTCCTGTGTCAGAAGGGCTGCAGCTGCCGGGATTGGAGACAAGGTGCCCATCCCTTTATTGTGTTGTCTGTTTTGACAAGTAGGCTACTGCTTGAAAAGAAGGTCCCTTCTTGTGTCCTAGTACGCCTACGGCATTGTGGCCCTGAGAGATAGTGTATAGAGTGAAAGGTTGGGTGGACTCAGGAAGGGTAAGGGCTGGAGCCCTTAGGACAGCGTCTTTAATTTATGAAAGGAGGCGTGTATGGGCATAGTAGGGTCTAGGGGTTCTGATAAGGGGCCCTTAGAAGCTTTGTAGAAGGGTTGAGCTAGAACTGCAAAGTTAGGAATCCAGAGACGAAAGAAATTAGCTAAACCTAGGAAAGATGTAACCTGTTGTTTAGTTGCGGGCACCTGGAGATCTTGAAGAACTGCCTTACAATCTGTGGTGATGGAATGAGTGCTGGGGGTGAGAGAGAGACCTAGGTATTTGACTTTTGGGGAAGCTATTTGGGCTTTAGCAGGAGAGATCGTGTACACACAACTGGCAAGAACATTAAGGAGACTAGCTGAATGCTGTATGGCTAACATGTGGGATGGAGAACCTCAGAGAAGGTCATCTATGTATGGAAGGAGAGTGCTAGGTTTGAGATCATGTTCTGCAAGGTCAGCAGCAAGAGCTGGCTAAAGAAGTGAGGACTATCCCTGAACCCTTGGAGGAGCACAGTCCAAGTAAGTTGTTGAGACCTGAGAGTATCTGGATCACTCCATGTAAAGGCAAAGAGATCCTGACAATCAGGGTGTAGGAGAATGGTTTAAAAAAAAAGGCTTCTTTAAGATCTACAGCTGTAGACTCGCCCATAGGCTATGTTCACCACTGGGAAGTGCTCCTCCGCCAGGCAGGCTGCTGAGGCCCGGGCCTCTGGGGCTGCCAGGCGGATGGGACCGCCAGGACCCCCTCCTCCCACCCTCCAGCCCCCATCCCCGTTGAGCCCCCACCAGCCCTACCAGACACAGTGTCCGGAGCCACATGCTGACCTGGGATCTCTGCTCCCTCAGAGAGAGAGAAGGGGAGGAGAGGGAGGGAGGGTCCCTGGCCCCATGGGACAGGAGGGGCCAGAGGAAAGGAGGGAGGACGCGCGCCCTGGGTTAGACCAGACAGAGAAGGCATCTGTTCCCTCCATGGAGGGGCAAGGGTGGGGGTGGGGAAGGGGGCGGGGAAAGGGAAGGCCGGCCAGATCTGCAGGAGGCAGCGCAGAAGGGACAGCAGACACAGACAGACAAAAATACAGAGGAGAGGTGAAAGAGAGGAAGGGATGTTGGATGGGGTAGACAAAAAGGATTGGGGAGACAGAAGAGACAAAATGGTTAGTGACATGGACTTAAACCAACTTGCCGCTCTGCTCTTCTCCCCTTCGTGGGGACCCAGGCTGGCATGGGGCAGATGGGGTAAAAGCGCAAGGTAAGGCCACGCCTGGCCATTGGTCTGCAGAGGAGGAGCTGGGCAGATCTGGGGTGCCCTCACCGGCCTCTCTGTGTGTCTGGAGGACTCTGGATATCTCGGCCCAGAGTGTTGGAGTCCCCCCAGGCTTCCAGGTGCAGTGAAGGGGAGAGGTGGGTTTGAGGCTTCCACATCAGCCTCCTCATTCCGGTTACACTTGGAGAATTGCTGAGCTCCCCATGGGTGGGCGGGCCCACACTATCAGCCTAGCCCAGCCTGTTTAGCTGCCTCGCCTGGCCATCGGTCTGCAGAGGAGGAGCTGGGCAGATCTGGGGTGCCTGCATCGGCCTCTCCGTGTGTCTGGAGGACTGTGGATATCTCTGCAACCAGGGAGGGACCACAGGTTCCTGAGGCACCGCGGCCTGTGGTGAGTACCCTAACCCAGCTGCGATTGAAAAACTGTGGAGCTTCCAAGGGGCAGGTGGGCGCACAGTGTCCCTGAGGCCCAGCTTGTCTGGAACTGCAGAGTTCTGAGCAGGCAGAGGAGGGCCACTGGTTCGGTAGGCCCAAAGGCTTGGGGTAGCGCGGTGCCAGAGACTCAGTAGCTGCAAACATAGAAGGGGATTTTCAACAGATCCTGAGAAAGCTTTCAAATAACACTTGAAACACAGAAATATAGGAAAATGACAAAACAAAAGACCAAATTACAACCTCAAACCTCCAGCCCATCTCAAGAAACCCTAGGAGCGATGTATATAGAAGAAAATATATCCCATCCACCTCATATATCAGACACAATAGCTACTGAAATTGACAAGCAACTCCAGGAAGCTTTAAAGAAATTCAAACTCGAAATAATCTCCCAGATAAAAGAAAAAATGATAAAAGAAATGAAAGAGATTCTAAATATATCTAAAGAAAACACAGATAAAAAATTGGAGGAACTAAACAAAAAGATAGAATCCCTAGACGAGCAATATAAGAAACAAACAGAATACATAATGCAGATGCACAAAGATATACAGGAAATAAAAAACTCCACTGAAAGTTGTAAAAACCGCCTTAATGAAAGTGAAGATAGAATTTCAGACCTTGAAGACAGGATTGCAGCTAGTGAAGAGGAAAGGAAAGATCTTTTGAAAATAACAAGGAATCAGGAAACAACAATTCAACAACTGCAAGATGATGCAAAGAAGAATAACATAAGAATGATAGGGATTAATGAAAGAGAGGGAGACAACATGAAGGATGTCAGGAGGATATTTAGAGAAGTAATAGCTGAAAATTTCCCAAGCATGAGATCAGAAACTGACATCAGGATCAGTGAAGCATATAGAACTCCAAACAGTCATAACCAAAATAAAACTACACCCAGACATATAATAGTCACCATCCCAGAAATCCAACACAAGAATAGATTATTAAAAGCTGTCATAGAGAAAAGAAAGATCACTTATAAAGGAAAACCTATCAGAATCACAGCAGACTTCTCAGCACAAACGATAAAGTCAAGAAGAGCATGGAGTGAAGTATTCCAGATCCTAAAGCAAAATGATTTCCAACCAAGACTGATATATCCTGCAAAACTATCATTCAAAATAGATAGTGAAATACGATACTTCCATGACAAAGAACAGCTGAAGAACTTCATGAACACCAAACCAACCCTGCAAAAAATATTGAAAGACAGTTTAGATACACAAAGGAAAAAAACACTAAGCAAAGCACATAATTAAACAGAACAGAAAGATAAAGATGCAACAGCAGAGAGATAACATTCCTACAATTAACCAGCATTTAACAGTAATAACCATTAATGTAAATGGTCTCAATGCACCAATCAAAAGAAACAGACTAGCAGAATGGATCAAGAAACAAAATCCAACCATATGCTGTTTACAGGAAACCCATCTAACCCAGAAGGATAATCACAGACTGAAAGTCAAAGGATGGAAAACAATTCTTCATGCAGCAGGAATCCAAAAAAAGGCAGGAGTAGCCATTCTGTTTGCAGACAACGTGAACTTTAAACAAACAATGACCATAAAGGACAAAGAAGGTCACTACATACTCATAAGGGGAAAACTCCAAGAGGAACAGATAACTATCTTAAATATATACGCACCAAACTCCAGAGCACCCAGTTATATAAAACAATTCTTAACAGAAATGAAAACTCAAATTATCAGTAACACAATTGTAACAGGAGAACTTAATACACCACTGACACCAAGGGACAGATCAACCAGACAGAAAATGAGCAAAGAAATAACAGAACTGAATCAGACCTGTGAACAAATGGGTTTGATAGACATATACAGAATGTTCCACCCAACAACATCAGAATACACATTCTTCTCAGCAGTACATGGATCATTTTCTAAAATAGACCATATATTAGCTCACAGAACATATTTAAGCAAATGCAAAAGAGTTGAAATCATCCCTTGCATATTATCAGATCACAGCGCTCTGAAATTAGAAATTAATGATAAAAGATACTGCAAAAATTCCGCAAACACATGGAAACTGAATAACACACTCTTGAGTAATCAGTGGGTCACAGAAGAAATTAAAGAAGAAATTAAACAATACCTTAAAAAAATGAAAATGGAGATACAACTTACCGGAATCTGTGGGATGCAATGAAAGCCGTCCTGAGAGGAAAATTTATTGCACTGAGTTCCCACATCAGGAAAACAGAACGAATACAAATAAATAACTTGATGCTACACCTCAAACAGCTAGAAAAAGAAGAGCAAGTCAAGCCCAAAGCAAAAAGAAGAAGAGAGGAAATTATAAAAATCAGAGCAGAAATCAATGCAATAGAGACTAAGAAAACAATCCAAAGAATCAACGAATCAAAGAGTTGGTTCTTTGAAAGAATAAATAAAATCGATAAGCCCCTAGCCAACCTTATTTAAAAAAGGGAAGAAAAAGCTCAAATTCATGCAATAAGAAATGAAAAAGGAAAAATCACTACAGACCCAATAGAAATACAAAGGATCATCAACACCTACTTCGAAAACCTCTACTCTCAAAAGTTTGATAACACAGAAGAAATAGACAGATTCTTAGAAGCATATGAAGTACCAAAGCTAGATCAAGAGGATATAAAACTGTTGAATAACCCAATCTCTGCTAATGAAATTGAAAATGTAATTAAGTCCTTACCCACCAAGAAGAGCCCAGGCCCAGATGGATTCACTGCAGAATTCTACAAGAAATATAAAGAAGACCTAATGCCAACACTCCTCAAACTATTCAATGAAATTGAAAGGGAAGCAATCCTTCCTCAGTCATTCCTGGAAGCAAATATTACTCTAGCACCAAAAACTGAGAAAGACCCAACTATAAAAGAGAACTATAGACTGATCTCCCTAATGAACACAGATGCAAAAATCCTCAATAAAATATTGGCAAATAGGATCCAGCAAATCATCAAGAAGATTATACACCATGACCAGGTGGGATTCATCCCAGGAATGCAAGGATGGTTCAACATACGCAAATCAATAAATGTAATCCACCATATCAATAAAGCCAAAAATAAGAATCACATGATCATCTCTATAGATGCAGAAAAAGCCTTCGATAAGGTCCAACACTTATTCATGATAAGAACTTTACAGAAAATTGGAATAAATGGTCTTTACCTCAATAGAATAAAGGCCATTTATGACAAACCAACAGCCAGCATCATACTAAATGGCCAAAAATTGAAAGCCTTTACTTTAAAATTGGGCACAAGACAAGGATGTCCTTTATCACCACTCCTATTTAATATAGTACTGGAAGTACTAGCCAGAGCAATTAGGCAAGAAAGAGAAATAAAAGGGGTAAAGATAGGAAAAGAAGAAGTTAAATTATCATTGTTTGCAGATGACATGATACTCTACATAGAAGACCCCCTAAACTCCATTCAAAGACTCTTAGATACAATAAATAAATTCAGTAATGTGGCTGGATACAAAATCAATACTCAGAAATCAATAGCATTCCTATACATGAACAACAAAACTACAGAGAGGGAAATAAGAGAAACTGGACTATTCACATTAGCAACCAAAAAAATGAAATATTTAGGAATTACTCTTATGAAAGAAGTGAAAGACTTATACAGTGAAAATTATAATACACTGAAAAAGGAAATTGAAGATGATCTCAGAAAATGGAAAGACATCCCTTGCTCATGGATAGGAAGAACAAACATTGTGAAAATGGCCATTCTCCCAAAACTCTTATACAGATTCAATGCAATCCCAATAGAAATACCATCAACATACCTTATAGATCTAGAGAAATCACTCCTAAATTTCATCTGGAACCAGAAGAGACCTAGAATCACAAAGGCAATTCTAAGCATCAAAGACAAAGCAGGAGGCATCACAATCCCTGACTTGAAGTTATACTACAAAGCAACAGTAGAAAAATCAACATTGTATTGGAATCAAAACAGAGCCGAAGATCAGTGGAATAGATTAGAAGATACAACCACAACTACAAACATACTCAACCACCTTATCTTTGATAAAGGAGCCAAGCAGGTTCACTGGAAGAATGACAGTCTCTTTAATAAATGGTGCTGGAAAAACTGGCTCTCCATTTGCCGAAAACTAAAGCTAGACCCATGTCTATCACCATGTACTAAATTAAAATCTAAATGGGTCAAAGATCTGAATATTAAAACAGAAACACTAAAATCATTGATAAATATTGATATTTATCAATAAATGGGCACAGCTTGAGACCATACTCATAAGTGAAATAAATCAACAAACACTAAACACTATTGGAAGACAAATTAGGTAGAAACCTTGGAGACATAGGAGTAGGTAAAGAATTCATGAACAGGACTCAAACCGCACGGGAAATACTTCCCAGAATCAATAGCTGGGACCACTTCTTATTAAAAAGTTTCTGCATGTCAAAAGAAATCTCCAGCATAGTGAAAAGAAAACCCACAAACTGGGAAAAGATTTTAGTGAACTCTCTCTCAGACAAGGGCCTCTTGTCTAAAACATATAAAGAATTAAAGAAACTCAGACCTCCAAAATTCAAAGATCCAATCCAAAAATGGGCATCTGAGATGAATACGCAATTCTCAGATGAAGAAATGCAAATGGCAAATAAATACATGAAAAAATGCTCATCATCATTGGTCATTAGAGAAATGCAAATTAAAACCACACTGAGATACCATCTCACTCCTGAAAGAATGGCCAGGATCAAGAAAACCAACAACAAATGCTGGAGAGGCTGTGGGGTAAAAGGAACTCTCCTGCACTGCTTGTGGGAGTGTAGACTGGTATAGCCTTTGTGGAGATCTGTCTGGAGATTTCTCAAAAAGTTGGGACTGGAAATCCCATTTATTCCAGCTATTCCACTTCTAGGCATATTCCCAGAAGAACTGAAAGCATCATACCACAGTGATATATGTGCACCTATGTTTATAGCAGCACAATTTGTGATCGCCAGATCTTGGAAAAAACCCAAGTGTCCATCAACTGAGGAATGGATAAAAAAGTTGTGGTATTTCTATACAACGGAGTATTATTCAGCTATAAAGAAGGATCACATTGAGATATTTATCAATAAATGGGCGCAGCTTGAGACCATACTCATAAGTGAAATAAATCAATCTCGCCTGTGTGAATACCGAATAGTTTCCCTGTAAGTAATGATTCAAATATATAAAAATGTAATGTAAGTAATGATTCAAATATATAAAAATATGTGGTAATCATGATTCCCCATTAGGTGGCCTTGAAGCCTTATAAAGTTTTCACTCATTAATTAGAAAGGCTTTATTCTGGGCTTCTTGATATGGAAATATTTGAAGCTAGAGTATATGAAGTTTTATCCAAATATTTCAAGGAAAAAGACAGACACTATGGTAACTACTATTAAGTCGGGTTATATGGTGGTGAAGTGCTAGGTTGCTGAAACAGTCATGCTTTGACCTCTATTGTTATATTGTTATGTCCTGTTTTATCTCAATCTCCCCCTTATTCTTTTTAAAAAATTATTTAGTCATTTCTTACGTTTGTCTTAATTAAGGAAAAATTTTAAAAAATTAGGATATATAAATAGTAACTCTTTTTGATTTCCTATTAACTTGTTTTGAAGTTCTGTAATACTCCCACGATCTTGTTTTGATTGATTAGACTCTGTTCCATTCTATATGATAGCATCAAGTTTGAAGACATAGGCAACTACTTTGAAGGCAGTAAGATTCACTAAGATGCCCATTCTGGTTTGACTATTGTCTTCTTTGGAAGTCCTGTAATGTTTACAATGCCTAAGTTTTATTGGTCTTGTTCTCTACTGTTTTGTCCAACTTTATAATATCTAATGAGATAGACAATTCTTTTTAAGGAAACAAGAGACAACGTTGATAACCATTGTTGATAACCTTGTACTCTGTTCTACACCATGTGCTATGTCTATCCTTGGTTTTGACTGACAGCTTTGTTTTGCCATATTTGACTGTATTCTCTCCCCCCCAAAAAAAGTAATAAGAACTAAGGAGTAATAAAATCCAAAATGTGTAAATTTTGTTGTAAAAAAGATAGGGAAAAAAGAAAAAAAAAAGAAAAAGAACTCTAACGGATATAACAGCAAGTGTGTGTAGGGGTGTTAAATAGCTGACTATATCAATGGTTTTGGATCATTGAACACAGCTGTTTGCAGTCTCCCTGTTTGAATGTCCACCTTGTATTCTTTGATACTGTGATTTGAGCAACTATTTTCAAGATCATAATATGTAATCTACTAACAGGTGATTTCTTACTGTTATTTTTTTTTTGTAGTTCTGTATTATGTGTACCCTTACAGCACTTTGTTTGTTTTGTGTTTTTCTCTTTTTCCTCTTAAATTAAAAAAAAAGTGCAAGGTAAGTCAGAGGAAAGGGTGGGTCTGTCTCCCAGACCCAGCATGCCCGGCCCCTCTCGGCCTCCCAGGGACTCGGGAGTCTCAATGCCCGCCTCCCTGGGAGGGAATGAGACAGACTAGAGAGAAAATAAAAATACCAAGTCATTAATTAGCAGAAAGTGGCAAGTTTGTTTATATGTGTTAATTACTCTGGAGCTGTGATTTCATGGCACTGAACCCCACCTCAGGCAGACTAGGGCCTTTCTTGGGACTGTACGAGCCCAGCCCTTCTCTCCTCCTTCCAGACATGATTTATATGGCCCCAGGCACTACCATTTCTTTTCTCAGAAGTTGGGGTGCCTCAAGGTAGAGGTTAGAGTAGGGAGAGAATGCTGGAGGGGCAAATCAGGGGACAGATGCGTGATCCTGAAGCAGGTTGCTGGAAAACGGGATGCTGCCCCACAATGTTATCAGCAACAGGCTGCAGCTTTAACCCTGAAGTGGGGTCTGGAGGAAGAGGGGAAGGAGGGGCTAGTTAAAAAAAAAAGATCTACAGCTGTAAAGTGAGTAGTGGAGGGAGGGATATGAGAGAGCATGGCATACAGGTTTGGCACCACTGGGTGGATTAGGGTAACAGCACTATTGATTACCCTAAGGTCCTACACTAGACAGTAAGACCAATCAGGCATGAGTACCAGGAGAATGGGAGTATTATATGGTGAATGGGTAGGTTTAAGAAAACCATTGTCTAAAAGGCACTTAATTATAGGTTTGAGATATTGAGGAACACAAGGGAAAATTGAAGGATCCCTGAGACAAATTAAAATAGGCATGGCATGGGTAGCTGGGTGGAATTGGAGGTATCCCAAACTATGGGATCAACCCGTAGAGAGAAGGAAGAGGAGGGGATGACTTTGCAGTGCACTGTGAGGATATTTGGAGGATTAGAGCTGTGGGGAGGGAGAAGGTAAAGGAGAAGTTAAGCTTTTGAAGGAGATATCTACCTAAAAAGGGTGTGGAGCATGTTGAAATTACTAGGAAGCTATGGGTAAAGAAGAGAGCCTGGAATCTGCATGGAATAGGCCCTGTCTGCAGAGGCTGCATAGGTCGCATAGGTTGGCTGTCAAGACCCACCATAAAGATTGAGGACTTAATACAAGGAAAACTCAGGAAGAACACTATAAGGCACCCCCATGTCTACAAGCACAGAGAGTGCCTTACCTGAGATCTCCACCGAGACTCGGGCTCCAAGAAGGATACTTTAATGGGGTCCTTGGGCCCCGAGTCCCATGAATCTTCAGCAGCAAGTCTGAGTAGATCAGTCAGTGATGAATCTGGTGGATATGGAGTCTCCTGTGAGGGCAAGGAGTTAGAGGATGGTTTACTCGCTCTCTGGTGGATAGGACAGTTGCTCTTTCAATGACCCTTGAGATTGCAATAGGGGCAAGTCCCCAAAGGAACGCCAGGATTGGGGCACTCTCTTATCCAATGTCCTTCTTTGCTGCACTTGAAGCATGGTCAGGAAGGGGCTCAGGCAGCTCCGCCTTGTTTTGGCTTTCCTGTCTTGGGAGCCCCAAGTGCCACTGCTAAGAGATCAGATTGATATTTGGCAGATTTCTTTTTTGTGCCTCTTTTTGCTCTTTTTGAGCTTTTCCATGTTGTTGAAAACACAGAAAGCTAAATTAAGGTCTCTTTGCGGGGTTTGAGGGCCTTATTCAGCCTTTTGTAACTTTGTACAAATTATCAGGAGCAGGCTGAGAAATAAAATAAGAGTTAATAACAATCATCCCTTCATGAGAGTCTGGGTTTACATTAGTAAACTTAATTAAGGTGTCACTAAGCTGATTCAGAAACATAGCTGGATTTTCACTAGCCTCCTGGACCTGTTCTAAAAGTTTGTTATAGTTAGTATGTTTGTGAGCAATTTTATTAAGGCCCACAATTAGACATACCAGTTAGGATCTTGTTCTGGCTCCACAGTAGGCCCAGGGTCATTTTCAGTAGTATTTGCCTTATGTCTGCGATCGGCTTCTTCTTGAGCTGCTTGCCACAGCTGAGCTTGCTCTTGTGAGCTGAGGGTGGAGTTCAGAATCACATAAATACAGAGATGCTAGGGGATAGACTAGAGACTTTAGCAGAAGGATTAGAGACCCTAGGGGAAGGAGGAGGAGAGGACAATGCAGTGGATATAGAAACCTTTGGATGAGAAGACTGTGGGGTTTAATCTCGGGGATGGGGGGATTAAAGAAAGGGGGCACATTGTCTAAGGGGTCTTGAGGGGAAGAAGGGAAAGTGTGTGGTACAGTAGAGTTAGCTAAAAATATTTGAGCAGGTGTACATGATTTAATGAGAGAAGAACACATTCTTAGGGTAAGGAAAACCTGTACATATGGAATTTCTGATAACTTGTCACCAGTATAACAAAAGTCATATAATTTTTGAGAATACAGGGAACAAACATCCCATCTTTAGGCCATAGGCTACCATTAAGTTTGTAGGTTGGCCAGGCCTCCTGGCAGTAAAAGATTAATTCTTTAATTCTTTTTTTTATTTTATTGAAAGAGAAAAAATGAAAACAGAAAAAAAGGGTAGAAATAATACAGAATTTCAAAAAAATAAACAGTAAGAAATCACTAGTTGGTAGATTACATACTGTCATCATAGAAATAGTTGTTCAAGTTACAAAATTAAAGCATACAAAGTGGACATTCAAATAGTGAAATTGCAAACAGTTCTGTTCAACAATCCAACAAAATCTTAATAATATGGTTATCTATCATGCATACTTAAACATATATGCATTTATATCCTTTAGAGCACTTTCTTTTCCTCTCTCTTTTATAATAGCAATTACACATTTTGGGTTTTATTACTCCTTCAGTTCTTAATTCTTTTTTTGAAGAGAATAAAGACAAATGTGACAAAACAAAATAGAGTCAGTCAAAACAAAAGGATGGACATAGTACATTATGTAAAAACAAACTACAATGTGATCAACAATGATTACCATAATGCTTCTTGCTATCTTCAAAAGAATTGCCCTGCCATGTTGGAAATTAGGGCCCTGGGAAACCAAACAAGCAGCTCCCCTCCCTGGTAAGCCACTGTGGTGTGACAGACTGTGGCCCTTCCAGTGTCTCCTGAGATCCACATCATGTTGGAACTTAGGACCCAGGGAAACCAAGCAACCAGCCTGCCTCCCTGCTAAGCAATAGTGAACCTACTGGTTCATGGGCTGCTAATCAAACATCCCACTTCCCCTACCCCGCTTCCCCTGCCCCCCCCATTAGCAAATGGGAACCAGAAATTTGAGCATCTCTTGGGAGGTTGACCATAGCAAATAAGGGGGATTTCCTTCTACCATCTCTTTGAAGGCAATATTTTTATTACTGTTTTGCTTTATTCTGATTAATGGTACTGCTGTATTCAATATTCTGTTTTGATAAGTTCTATAATGTTCTGAATTTCATTTTATTTTGATATATGTGATTGAAAGAACAACTATTGTAAAGGTAACGAAATATTCTATGATACCTATTACTGTTATCTCGGTAACCTGCTGTGAAGGTCTATACCAATTTCACTACATGGTCTCACCTGGCTTTATTCTATCTTGTTCTGTTGTATTTTACTACTTTCAAAATAAAAATAAAATAAAATAAAATAAAGAATTGCCCATATCATCAGGTATCATGAAATTGAACAAAACGGTACAGAACAAAACCAATAAAGATGAAACACTGGAGACATTACAGGACTTCAAAAGAAGTTAATAGTTAAAGATTAATGGGTATCATAGTCAATTTTATTGTCTTCAAAGTAGTTGCCTATATCCTCAGACTTGATACTAGCAAACAAAACAGAATAGAGTAAAATCAGTCAAAACAAGACAGTGAAAGCAATACAGGGCTTCAAAATCAAGTTAATAGAAATAAAAAGTGGTTACCATAGTATATCCTGCTATCTTTGGAATAGCTGTCCATACCATCAAATGAAATACAAGGAGACAAACAGGAACAGAATAAAACCAAACTAAACAGAACAATGAAAACAATATGGGTTTCAACTCATGATAAAAGATAAACAATGGCCTTCCCTTTTTAGACAATTGCTCCCCTTTTACTTTCTTTTTTTAAATTATATTAAAAATAATTTTATTTAAAGACAGACTAAACAAAACAGAAAACAGGTAGAAATAATACATACTTTCAAAGAAAAAATACACAGTAATAAATCACTAGTTGATGTTTACATATTGTCCTCTTACAAATAATTGTTCATGATACAAAAGTGAACATATAAGTGGGAATTCAAACAGTGAGACTGCAAATTGTTCTGTTTAACTATCCAACAAGAACTTAGCAACACATGGTTATCAATCCTATACATTTAAACATACATGCAGTTATCTACATCTTCATTTATGTTGAGAATAAACAAACTAAAACCAGCTAAAATCACTCTGAACAAAGAATACTAGTATTGCTGGATTTCACATCATGACACTCCGGGGTCAGCACTGGGTGCTGTAGTGTCTCTTTTTTTCAAAGTATTTGTTCATTTCATTATGTGTCATAAGATCAGTTCTCATAAACTGTTTATAGGTTCTATGCATGCATGAATCTTAACATGTATTTCTATCCTTTCTATATTAGAGAAAGAAACAAAACAAAGCAGGACAGAACAAAACATATTCCTATATTGTCTAGGAGAACATGGCGGACAAATAGCAGCAGCCACGGAGGCTCTCTGAGATAATCAGTTTAGAATCCAAGAGCGGTGCTATGTGAGGAGTCCTGCGTGAGTGGAGATGTACCCTGCCAACCCAGGAGTGAACTAAGCTGAGAGAAACCAACTGGAAATGCAATCCTGATGCTATCACAGGAACAGATAAAAGCTCAGTGTGGAAGCTGGATCCCGTGCCATTGGAAGCCGCAATTTGAATTTCCTGCTCCCAATACTGCATCCCAATCCACACGGCAGGGAGAGAGACGGATGAAAGCTCTGAGACCTGGAATCGGCGAACCAAACGGCATTGAGAGCGGGACTGGCAGGGAGCCCTGCATCGACCTGCGGTGAGAAAAATGGGGACCCGTTCATAGACTAGGAGGCTCCAACAGAGGACATTCCGGGAACGAGCAGACTAGCTGGAACAGGGCCCTGCAGTGACTTTAGTCGCATATTCCCCTCTCAAGCGGGAGTGGTGGGGAGCACTTGGCCTGGTGACACCGTGGACTAAGATCCAGTAGTATAGCCCAAATCAGGACCCTGCACCTGGCGGTGCACCCTAGCAGTGAAACATTCAGTAGGTTGGCCTGGAGGGGCCGGCTCAGCAGAGGCTGCCCAGGTCTATGTCTCCCTAGTACACTGCAGTGGGCAGGAACACCTAGTCAGTGGATTCAAACAAACTGTAACAGACAAGGAGAAAAAAAAACTGGGCCTCCTACATACGCTTGTATGGAAGGAACAAAAAGTATGGGAAAAGGGAGCAACAAGAAAGGGTCCTCAGTCCCCAATCCTGAGAACACTGATGCAAGAAAGGTAAATGCAAAAGAGAATGAAGACAGAAAACATGCAATATCAAACACGGCACCAATAGACATAAAGCAGTATCTCCGGAGCCTCATAGATGAGTTCAAAAATGAAGTATTTAATGAAATAAAGCAAGAAATAAGCAGAATAGTTAGAGAAATGCTAAGCCCCACCCAAGAAAAAACAGATGGTGGAATGGAAAAACAGAAAAAAAGGGGAGAATTGTTTGATGGAAAAAATAGAGAAAACATAGAATACGTGAAGCAGGTTCAAAGAGATGACCAGGAAACTAAAAACTCTATTGAAGCTGGCATAACAGCTTGAAAGAAACTAAGGATAGATTTTCTGAACTACAGGACAGATTTGTAATGTGGGAACATGAAATGAAAAACTTCCTAAAAATAACAAGGAAACAAACAGCAATAATACAAAGGCTAGAAGATGATAAGAGGATCTATAACTTAAGAATTAAGAACATAAAAGAAGAAGTAGGAAAACAAACAAATGAACTACAAAAGCTATTCACAGAAATAATCCAGGAGAATTTCCCTAATTTAGCAAAAGGTAAAGATACTCAGATATATGAGGCATACAGGACCCCAGCCACCTACAATCCAAACAGAGCTACACCCTCGCATATAATGATCAAAATTCCAGAAATACAATATAAAAACAGAATATTAAAAGCTGTCAGAGACAAGAAATGGATCACTTACAAGGGAACACCCATCAGAATCTCAGCAGACTTCTCAGCACAAACCATCAAATCACCAAGAGCAAGGGGTAAAATAATTCAAGCTTTGAAAGATAATAACCTCCAGCCAAGATTGATATATCCTGCACAACTGTCCCTAGAAATTGATGGAAAAACAAGGAGCTTCCAGGATAAAGAGAAACTAGGGCAATTTGCAACCACCAATTCAACTCTACAGAGAATACTGTGAGATATTCCAAAAAAAAAAGGTACCAAGATTCCAGAAACAGTGGCAGAGAGGCCACAATCAATGGAGCAGAAAGCGAAATGAAGAAGACAAACAGACAACTAATAACAGAAAAGGAGCTCAACAGAAATGAGGCAGAGAAGGTTGGATGGTATGGACAGCTATTTTAGAGAAGACAAGACAACATAATAGCTAGTGCTGATTTAATATCATCTTGTTTTGAAGTCACATCAAGCTTTTGCTCTTCTGTCTCCATTGGTCTTGTATCTTATTGGATTTTATTATATGTGATAATATAAACAAACTTTTATAAACAAGGAGATAATGCAGAAATCATTGTTCATTTTCTGTTAGTTGGTTCTAAATACCCTGTAATACTGTCATTCTCTTGAATGGTTTTACATTGTCTTAATATCTTTGATGCTACAGTATGTGAGTTATACTGAAAGATTTCAAGGAAAGAGACACTATGGTAACTACTTTTATGTCAGGATATCTTGTGGTGAAACACTATTATGCTTATATGGTTATGTTCTGAGCTGTGATGTTTTGTTGTTATGCCTTCTTTTATCTCAATGTCTTTTTTATTATTTATTTTTTATTTTTATCTTTTTAATTAAGGAAAAAATGAATAAAAATAGCAGGATATATTAAAGTAACCCACTTTGATTTCCTATTAACTTGATTTGAAACCCTGTATTGCTCTCACCATCTTGTTTTGACTGATTTTACTCTATTCTATTTTGCTTGATAGTACCAAGTTTGAGAGTATAGGCAACAACTGTGAAGGCAATAAGATTCACTAGGATGCCCATTCTGGTTTGACTATTGTCTTCTTTTGAAGTCCTGCAATGTTGCCATTGTTTTATTGTTATTGGTTTTGTTCTTTACTGTTTTGTTCAATTTTATTATAACTGATGATATAGGCAATTCTTTTTAAGATAGCAAGAGGCACTATGGTAACCATTGTTGATCACCTTGTATTCTGTTTTTACATTATGTACTATATCCATCCTTTTGATTTGACTGATTTGTTTTGTTATGTCACATTTGGTTTTATTCTCTTCAAAAAAAAGTAATAAGAACTGTGGGAGTAATAAAACCCAAAATGTATAATTTTCACTGTAAAAAAGAGGAAAAGAAAGTGCTCTAAAGGATATAACTGCATGTATATTTAAGCATATAAGATAGATAGTCATATTACTGGGTTTTTGTTGGATCATTGAACAGAATTGTTTGCAGTCTGACTGAATGTCCAATTTATATGCTTTAATTTTGTAATTTGAACAACTGTTGCTAAGAGGACAATATGTAATCTACTAACTAGTGATTTCTTACTGTTTTTTTAAAATTCTGTATATCTTGAACGCTTTTTCTATTTTTTTCTTTTTCTCCTTAAATAAAATTTAAAAAAAAATAGGTGGACATAATATGTGCCCCACTAAGGGCCCTGTGAATATGGTGGCTAAACTGATTGGCAGCTGAAACCTTCCATATGTTTTTACAATCCTTATATATCCCTGTACAGAACTACAATCTAGAATAAAGCTTCTCTTGACTTGTGCATTTGGGTCAGAGCCATGGAAATGGCAAATATAATCCCCATAAGCCCTGTGTTGTGCTTTCATGTCAGCATCGGTGGCCACAGAGTTGGGTGCATGAAGATAGAAATATTTGAAGATGTCATGCTGAAGACAGCCAAGAACTTCAGGCAGTTCTGCACTGGAGAATTCACAAAAGGTGGAGCTCCAATAGGGGTATAAGGAAAGTACCTTCCACAGGGGCATAAAGGATTTCATGATTCAGGGTGAAGATTTTGTTAAAGGAGATGGTACTGGGGTTGCCAGTATTTACCAGAACCCATTTGCACACTAAAACCTGAGGAGACTCAGACCCTGAGCTCCTGGGCTACTTTCCATGGCAAACAGTGGTCCCAGTACAAACGGCTGTTGTTGGGAGCCGCGGCCGAGCCCGGATGCCTTACTTGGTGGACGTGAGGCCTGTAAGAAAGAGCAAAGCCTGAGCTAGATTACCCCTCCCATCGAGTGTGCTAAGATGGCGCTTATCTCCTGCTTCCTGCTTAGTAAACAACCCACTCTGTAAGATAGTCTGCCTAGCAACAACTGATGTTAGCCAGTCAGCCTGCATCGCGCGCTTTAAACTGATTGGCCACTGTTACCCTATAAAAGTAAGTGCCTCTCCCGCCACGAGAGAGAAGCACAGAGAGAAGCACAGAGAGAGATAGAGAAAGTCCACCAGCGAGAAAGGGCTGGTGGCAGAGCGGAGGCCTCGCGGGGCCCACGCGGAGACAAATAAAGACAAGGTTGCACACCGCCAGACTTTGTCGTGTGTCTTTCCTGCCGGCCGGGAGCGACACCGACAGGCTGTCAGCTCTTCATCACCAGCTCCAAGTGGGACTGCTGGATGGGTAGCATGGAGTGTAGAAAAATCCTTGATGGTCTTCTAGCGATGAGGAAGACTGAGGATTTTCCTACAGGCTCCAGCAGTAAGGACCAACTGCCTGTGATCTCTGTGTGGGGAAATGTGTCCATAATACAAGGCTGAGTCATAACTCGAAACAGTCATGTGAATCCTTGTCCTGGGGAAGTGTGCTCTCATCAGCCTGAAATGCAAACAGAACAAATTCCCAAGGTGGCCTTTCCACATTCCAGAGACCAACTACACCAAGACTTTCTAATAAACTGTCATTTTAGAATATTAGAATTGTTCCTTATGTGCACTGTCCAATATGATTACTGCTGGCTCCCTGTGACATTTTAGCACTGCATATGGTTTGGGGAGGCTGAAGGAGAAATGTGTGACTGAGGAACGCAATGTTTAATATGTTTAAATTTTAATTTGAAACAGTTTCTTGAGACTGCTCTACCAGAGAGTGAGATGTAAATTCAGGTTTCCTCCAATTCAGTCTCCTAATGCTGACTTGCTCAAGATACTGTACTTCATAGCTAATACTTAGGGTCACCACAATGAAAGCAGTTCTCTCTCTCTCTCTCTCTCTCTCTCTCTCTCTCTCTCTCTCCCTCCCTCTCTCTTTCTCTCTCTCTCTCTCTCTCTCTCTCTCCCTCTCTTTCTCTCTCTCTCTTTTCATTACCCAGGTTTCAACTCACTATCTTGTGCTTACCAGGCAGGCACTTATGCCACTGAGCTAAATCCCCAAAAGCCTGCAGTGATTTTTTATGCAAAAATTTTCCTTACATAGATTATGTCACTTGCATACACTCAAGCAAGAATAGTTACTGCTAGGTGTTTAATGGTCCTGGAACATCTACCAGGAGGGTCGATACCACTTAATCTAACTGAACTTTGGTCTCACACTCTGATGTGGCTTATTTGACAGCACCTAGACAGTCACTTTGTACAAGGAACTAAAGAACTGATTGGCCCATTAGTCCTCCTATAGCTTCTCTAGTAATGCTCACCGCCAGTGTGGCTGTCTCTTCTGCTGTCCTCGCTCCCGCCATCCACACAGCTACTTTATATGAAATTGGAGAAAAACAAACGACAGACCAGGCTTAAAAGATATAGCATGCAATAGACACCAAGCAGCAAACACAAATGAGTCATCTAGGGGCCATGGTCCTTTAGATGGGAGATCAAATTAAAAGTATAGTGACAGTAAGGCCTTCAGTGTCACTGTGTGGTTCCTGCATTTTACATAACTCCCCTGCCCCATCTATAATTGGTCTGGCCACCTCTGAAAACATACTAAACACTGACCTCACAGTCCCCCTTACGCATTCCTAATTTTGTCTTTTATTTCATTCTGGGCCACACCCCCCATGCAGGTAGCTGAGGGTCTTGGGCAGGGCCCTGGCACAATTCCAGTTTGAGCAAGCTCTTTCCAAAATTCCCTCATGGGAACACAAGGCCTCCTGCCACAACCACTGCCCTGGTTTCTCTGTCCTACTCTCTTCTGCAGACCACAGTGCCCTGCAAGCTCCCTCCTCACAGCTGTGCCTTCCGCCTTCAGCACAAAGACAACACAGTGTGTCATGACTTTCTTTTTAATTTAATGTTTTTGGAGACAGGGTCTCCCTGTATGGCTCAGGCTGGCCTTGAACTCACAGCACTAATTTTGTCTTTCTATCTTGGACAAGAGAATTGTGTACGAGTGCCACCAAGCATGCTTTGAAAATGTTTCCCAAAGTGCATCCTCCATGAGTAAAAATACGCTCCTTTATGGAAAGCAGTGTTTTTAAACTGTTTGCAGTCTCACTGTTTGAAAGTCCCCTCTATATGCTTTAATTTTGTAACTTGAACAACTATTTCTAAGATGACAATATGTAATTAACTAGTGATTTCCTACTGTTTATTTTTTCTGAAATTCTGTATAACTTGTACCTTTTTCTGTTTTTTCTCTTTTTTCTCCTCAAATAAAATTTTTTTAAAAAGAAAGAAAGCAGTGTTTTTGACAGCGGAGATGCATTCTTCAGGATACATTTCCTTTCTATTTCAGAAAAGCGAATAGCATGTAGGATGGTGGTTTGTAGCTATGGAAGGAAATACCTGGACCTAAGGACTGAGCGAGGCCTGAGGAGGCTGAAGCTGCTGTCCCACTTCTCGTGGCCTCCCAGGGTGACACTTCCTGCTATGCTACTCAGGTCACCTTTTCCTGGAGGAGGGTGGTGCTCAGAGACCCAAGCTGTGGGGCTGCACTAGAAGGATACTGAGGTGAAGCCTCTAAAGGGGGATTTTTACTTCAGCCTGTTCCCAGAGTCCTCTGGTACATGTAGTCCGCTAGGGTGCGCAGCGCCCTCTGGAATTGCAGCCCCGTAATTGGGAGCCCAGGTGGCCTGGGACTTAGAGCGGAAGGGGATACACCTGGCTACTTTGGGCTAAGCAGAAATGCAGTAGGAGTTCTGAATGTAGTAAAAAAGTGGCTCATCTCATTCGGAGGAAATGCCAGAGTAACAACTAGGTTCTCATCACTGAGGATGGCAATCAAAAGACTACAGGATGACATATTTAAGTACTAAAAGTACAATAAATAGATAGCCAATCAAATATTCTCTATGTAGCCAAAGTATCCAGTTACAAATGAAGGAGAAGTCAAGACACTGCTAGTGAAACAAACCTTGAGGGATTTCATGATCAGCTTACTTGCCTGCCTTGGAATATGTTACAGAAGGAACTCTGCAGGATGAAATGAATCACATTAAACAGTGACTGGGAACCACAGACGAAACAACACTGGACAAGGTTACAACCAAGGAAAATATAAAAAGTCAGCACTGTAGAGTTTTTGGTTTGCTTTTCCTCATTTGTATCCCTATACGATTGAAAACGAATACATAAAATTGTACTTCTTTGTTAATGTGTAATGTATTCAGGTGTAATATGGATCAATAGCAGTATACGGATACAGCAATGGAAATGGTTAGGAATAGCTGGATTTGTAAACAATAAAACACTAATTACTAGAATCCAGCTCACACACCAGTAATCTCAGGACACTGAAAGAAAAGGATCCGAAGTACAAGTGTAGCCATGTAAAAATGAAACTGCATAAAGCAACCCCACTTCAAATAGCATCAAAAAGAACAAAATTTGGTAAGTAAGAATCCAAGGATATACACAGTGAAAACTAAAACATTGCTGAAAGAAGTTAATGAAAATGCCCTTAAAGATTTTCCGAGTTAAAATGAAGAAATTAAAGAAGAATGAACCCATGAAACAATTTATATAGTTCATGGAATGGGATAAAGTATTCCTTGCATTCCACAGAATCCAAAGTGATCTACACATTGAATACAACGCCCATCAACATCCAAACACTATTTTTTGCAGAAATGGAAGCATGATTCCTAAACTTATGGAACCTCAGAGCACCCCTCTGTTGGTTACTTTTCTCTTATTGTTGAAACAAAATAGCCAGTGCCCAAATTGAAATAAGGAAAGGTTTATACAGTTTGGGGAAGTTTCAGTGCACACTTGGCTGGCTCCAAGGCAGGCTGGCACGGCAGAGGGCAACAGTTTGTGACAGTGGAAAACAGCACAAGTGGCAGGGCAAAGAGCAGGAAGCATGGAGCGATGATTCTTTCTGTCCCTTATATTGGACGTAGGCTAAGCATCCACGGAAATGTACTGGAATCCTGGAGAGTTAATTCTAATCTACAGAGTCCAGTTCAGCTCACAGTGAGAACAAACACACAAAAACCTATTTATACTTAAGGGCAGCTAAGAGATCCTGAGTGCAGGCCAAATGAGGGTTCAGGAACAAATGTGACTACCAAAGGCCTAATGTAAACTTCATGAATTCGTGAAGGGAGTGTCTAAGGTTGAGTGAGGGTGAGAAAGGTGGGCATTGTTTCAGTACTACGAGCTGAGCTAGTCAGGGAGCCAGAAAGCACCTCTGCAGTATGCAGAGAAAATCCTATGAAGGACCAGTCTACATAACACAATCGAGGTAGCAATCGATGTTTAGGAGGCTGCAGTTTAATTTTCTGATATGTAAACTTTCACGTCCTGGGAAGTCATAGCCTCTTATCTCAAGGCTCAACCCAGGTGACAGTCCTCCAGTGTTGGCTCTGTCATTCTGCTGGGTTAACCATAGAAGAGACACTGAGATGGTAACACAGTTGACTGTTCCTTGGCTTCTAAGATTACACACAGTACCTCACCTAGCGCTATTTACATTGCTTATAGCCAATTGAAGGGAAAAGTAAAGAGCAAAATCAGCTCTGTACACAACAGCATGTGGAGAAAGGGTCAGATTTAGCCAGGTGGAGGCAACTGCACTGTATTCAAAGAGAGCCATCCAGGTGGTCATCCACGTGTTTAAATGAGGAACAGGCCAACTCCACATTGGTGGTCTCACAAGAGACCACCAATAGAACTGAAACTTTCTTTTCCTAGTACTATACTACACCTGTGTTACAGTAGTGATTACCATTCAGCACAGAAAAAAGTTGGACATGGATATGACCCACACCTACAATCCTAGCATTTTGGGACAGTGTCTCAAAATAAGAGATTAAAAATTACTGGACAGGATTCCATTCCAGACACTCCAAAGGGGGTTTTCAAATAGCTCTCTTCTTTTTTTTTTTTTTTACCAGATTTTCAGGAGGTCTAGCCCTTTTCTATTTTGAAGGTCCACTTCAGCTAATGAATCTATCTGATCCTGAATGTCCTGAATGGTACTAGATAATGCCTGTATATCTTTAATGATCTGGTTGGAAAGTTGAACAGAGACCCCCACTCCTACTGCCCCCATACCCAGGGCTCCTGATATTCCCAGACCTACCAATAAAGGAATAAATTGAACTGCCCTCTTTGAGTGGCCTGTAATGTAATCCAGGCTAGGAATGGGGCCAGGCTCATCCCTGAGTAAAACCTCTATGTCAGGCAACAGGACAGCTGTTCTTTGCTTACAGGAGGTCCAAACTCGCTGTGTGAGGTCGGTAACAGCGCCATTAAAGTCCCCAGTAGTGGGACAGAAGGGGCAAAAGCAAGCAAGCTAAAGCAGCACATGCCTGATACAATTTAACTCAGTCAATTTTAACTTCAAGGGGTTACCAGTCTGCTGCACAGTCCACTGGTCCTGGGAAGGTTGGGCTCCTTGGGTGTCCAGAACCTTCACATGAGAGTGGGGGATCCAAGGTGTTTTTCCAGTCACCTTCACTGCAGTGGGAGAGCTGAGGACCACGGTGTAGTGTCCCTCCCAGTGAGGCTCAAGGGTGTCTCGTTGGCGACGCTTCACTATGACCAGAGTACCAGGTTCCACCAGCAGGCTGGACTCAGAGTGAAAGTCTACTGGAGGATGCTTCAGCCTGAATAACCAATGTATAGAGGTCAAGATGGGCTGAAGAGCCTGAAGAGACTTCATGAGATCTTGGTTAGTCAATTCCACCAATTTTTCCTCAGAGAGTTTTGGAATGAGAGGAGGGGACCTCCCGTACATTGCTTCAAAAGGGGATATACTAGAAACATAAGGAGTACATCGGGTCTGCAGGAGGGCAAAAGGAAAGAGACTTACCCTTTGTAATCATATTTTTGAATGTCTGATTCATCCTCTCTACTTGCCCTGAGCTTTGAGGCCGGTACACGCAATGAAGTTTGCAATCAATCTGTAAGGCCTGGGTTAGTTTTTGAGTTATCTGGGCTATGATAGCCAGGCCATTGCCAGACCCCATAGATAAGGGTAGGCTGAAACGAGGAATGATCTCATATAACAACTTTTTAACCACTGTGAGAGCTGATTCTGACCTAGTGGGAAATGCCTCCACCCACCCAGTGAAGGTGTCGGCCATCACTGGCAGGTATTTGTATCCCTGGAGACCCAGCTTTTTCATTTCAGTAAAGTCTGTTTCCCAGTGTTCTCCTGGGGAAGTTCCTCGAAAATGAGTAGTTTCCACATGGAGTTAACTATTTGACATTGGGGACATCTTGAACTGGCAGCCACTGTCAATTTGGACAGCTGGGGTATAAAGAATCAGTCCCGAAAGAGCTTGGCTAGTTTTGATCCTCCCAAATGAGTGGACTGATGAGTTTGCTGAATGAGCTCCCATCCGAGGACTTCAGGCAGCAAGATTCTCTTACCTGGTAACTGATACCAGTTTCCTGGAATGTCAGGCTTTGCCCGGAGTTGGGCGGCCAAGTAGAGGTCCTTTTGCGTATACACAGGTTCTGATAACGTTGGAGGCATCAGCAAGAGGGTAGGAGTGGTTTCCTCTATGTCCCCTTGTTCAGACCCACTGATTTTATGGCAGCTTCTTTGGCTGCCATGTCAGCCAAATTGTTTCCCCTGATAACAGGATCATCCCCTTTTTGGTGGGCCTTGCAATGTATGATGGCCACTTTCTCAGGTAACCAAATTGCTGCCAGCTGGTCTAATATTTGGGGGGCATTTTTTATTTTATCTCCTGCTGAGGTCAATAATCCTCTCTCCTGATAAACTGCCCCATGTACATGAGTGGTAGCAAAAACATATCTGCTATTGGTGTAGATGTTAATCTGATTACCTTCAGCCAGTTTCAAGGCTTTTGTCAAAGCAATGAGTTCAGCTCACTGCCAGAAGTGCCACAGTCCAGCCTCTATGTTCACAAAATTTGGGTCTCGGAGGTCACAGCCGCCCCTGTAACTCATTTACCTTGGTACACGTAGCTGCTACTATCTGAGAAGAATGATGGTTCCCCTTCTAGAGGTTTGTCGGTCAGGTCGGATTGAAGGCTCTGGTAGCTGTCAATTAAGGTGGAGCATTCATGGTATGGTGCTTACAGACCCTCATCGGGTAGTGTGGCTGGATTCAGGGCTGTCGAGGATTTGAAAACAACAGAGACAGGATCTAAAAGCGGTGCTTGGTAATGCATGATCCTTGCATTCGATAGTCACAGATCTGGAGGGGCCCGGATAGGAGTCTGAAGCGAGAGAGTTTATCACAGTGGCCTTCCGGTCAAAGATGAGCTTTTTAGTTTCCTTTATCAACATAGCCATTGCAGCAATGATCCTTACGCATGGAGGCCAACTGGCGGCCACCACATCCAGCCTCTTGGAGAGATAGGCTGTTGGTCTCTGCCAAGGCTCTAGTTCCTGGGTTATTACTCCCTTTGCAATTCCGCTCAGCTCCACATACAAGAAAAATGGCTTGTTTATGTTAGGGAGTCCTGGTGTGGGGGCATCCACTAGGGCCTGCCTCAGTTGTTGGAAGGCTGTCTCTTGCATGCCTGTCCATTCCAGTGGGCCCTGTGTTTGCCCTTTTAAAGAGTCATATAGTGGCTGGGCTATCTCAGCAAAGTTTAATATCCATAGGCTACAATATCCAACTGCACCAAGAAATTCATGGACTTGCTTTTTGGTTTTTGGTGCCAGTATCTGTAGGATGGCTTGAACTCTTTTATTTGAAAGGGTCTTTTTTCTGCCTTGTAATTGATATCCCAGGTAAGTCACTGTCTGCTGGCTTATCTGTGCCTTTTTTGCTGAAACCTTGTATCCCAAATCATTTAAAGTTATTAACAAGGCCTTGATTGCTTCCTTGCAATCCTCAAAGGTTTTAACAGCCACTAATCAGTCATAAACATATTGCAAAAGTATGACCTCTGGGTGATCTTCTCGATACCCCATCAGGTCCCTAGCTAAGGGAGCATTTTTAAAAGCTTATGGTAAACACATCAAATAAAGTGGGAGCATTTTTTAAACCTTGTGGTAAATGCATCCAAGTCAACTGTTCAGTTACTCCAGTCCCTGGATCAGTCCATTCAAAAGCAAAAATGGGTTTACTTACTGGAGCCACTGGGAGGGTGAAGAAAACATCTTTTAGGTTCAAGACTGAATATCAGAAGTACTCTGGGCTCAAAAGGCTCAGCAGGGTGTAGGGATTAGGAACAGTAGGATGCAGAGTAACCACTCACCTGTTGACTTCCCGGAGGTCTTGCATGGCTGGTAATCTTGGGTCCCCAGCTTCTGGACTGGGAACAATGGTATATTCCAGGGAGAGATGCAAGGTACAAGAATCTTATTATCTTTTAATCTAGTAATATATTTTGCAATTCCTTGACGGGCCTGTAAACTTATTGGATATTGTCTAAGGCGGATGGCAGACACCTGGGGCAACAACTCTATTACCAGAGGAACTTGATTTATCACCAGACCAGGGGGGTTATTTTCAGCCCAGACTCCTGGTATCTCCGCTTGCCAAGCCTGCAGGAGATCTCTGTCAGTCTCTGGAGTGGGATCATCTCCCAGCACGAGATGATTTTTCCCTTCAGGAAGGAAGGCAAGTACTTTGATTTGTTCCCCAGGTGTGGTTCCCAGAATCAGTTATGGGGTCTCCACCTGAAAACTCACCTGGACTTTTAACTTATGAAGTAGGTCTCTTCCTAGCAGTGGATCTGGGCATTCTGGAACCCATAGAAATAGAAATTCATGCATAGTGGTCTTTTGCCCAGGGTGAGTTAACTGAGCCACCACCTTCGGGTATGATTTTCGCCCTCCAGTGGCGCCAACCACGTTTACTTTGTTGTCAGTCAGAGTTCCCAGAGTGGTTGAGTTAGAACAGAATAAGTTGCGCCTGTTTCCACCAGGAAATTTACTGGTTTTCCCCCCACTTGCAAGATTATCCGGGGCTGGGGGGGGCATCTGAGCCCTGATGCCCTCATTGTTGGCTCAGCAGAGTCTTAGCATCCCTCTCCATTTTTGCCTTTAACTTGGGGCACTCCCTTCGCCAGTGTCCTATTCCTTTACAATAGGCGCATTGGTTCTTTTTGAGTGGGGGCCACTTTTTGTCTTTCTGCTTAGCTTCTTTTTTGCACAGCAGCTCTAATACCTTTGTGACATTCTTATTGTTTGCCTCTTGCCAGCTCTCTCTATTGTCAAACACCCTATGTGCTATCTCTATTAACTGACTTAGGGGTATCCCCTCAAATCCCTCCAATTTCTTTAAATTTTTTCTAATATCTGGGGCCGACTGATATACAAAGGTAATATTAATAGACCTTGCATTCTCAAGCGCAACCAGATCAATTGGAATATAGAGTCTATAGGCCTCTAGGCGGCGCTCTGCTGGCAGTTGTCCCAGGTTGGAGATGGGTGGAAAAAACAGATTCAATTAGACTAATGAGGTTTTCAGGATCTTTGGAGAATGGAGGGTTTTGGCCCTTCCAATTATACAGGGCAGAAGTAGAAAAGGGAGTATAGACAAAAATCGAGTCCCCTGGTTCCCAGGGGTCGGGAACCTGCCAAAGGGGGCAGAGTGGCTGACGGCGCCCTGGGGGGATCAGGTGAATTTGGCCATGGTCTGCTTCGGGTCTGGATTGGGTCTGGATCGGACTGGGAGGCAGGGGGAGGTGTTGGGTGAGGGGTCTTTGGGGGGGAATATCGGGGAGGGAGGAGGACGTCTTCCAGGGAGTCCTCCACTGATGGTAAAACTGGCGTGGAGGGTTGGGAGTTGGGCGCAGGTGATTTTGGTTTTGTTTTCAATGTTGCCACCACCTCTGCCCACGAGGAACAATGAATCCACAGTGGAGAATCATAGATGAGATCTATCCAAATCTGAATGTAAACATTTTGGTCTGGGTGAGAAAGGGGCCCAAACACATGGTTCTCTGTGAGCGGAGGAAATCTTTGTGGGGGTTTCTGTCGGCACCCTTAGAGGAACCAAAGGCATTTGTGATCTCTCAGGCCCAAATGTCCTGGAAAGGAAAAATTAGAACAAAAGACACACGACAAAACACGACTACACAAAGACACAAAACAAAAACAAACCACCAGTACTGGTAAAATTAAAACAACCTTCCTCTGGCAAAATAAATGAATTTAGGCTGAAGGTTTCCCTTCAAATTCCAATATCAAATTGGAGGCTAGCCCTGCTGGGGTCCAAGATCCAAGTGAGTCAAGAGACTCCAAAACAAATGATCTAGGATTCCCAACAAGGATCCGACCTTCCAAGGATGAGGGCGTCCCTTTTTAAACAAAATTAAGACTTCGTGGTACCACTTTAAATCAAATGGGAGCCTCCAGTAGTTACTCTTAGCAAATCATTCCTCAGGAATTGAGTCAGTGGGCTGTTATTCTATCCCAGATGAGCCCTCAAATTTGGTAGTCTGCTTCTTGAGGTATGAAGGAGCCAGAAAAAATAATTTGGAAAGAAAAAATTATCTATTAAAGTACAGGCCTGGGATGCAGCCTCCAGTAGCCAATATGGAATACTACATGCCTAACAGCTAAAGGGCAGGCTTTTTATCCTGTAAAACCACAAATAGCTGTTGGTCTCACAATGCAGAGAGGTGGGGTTTGCAGCGCACTACAGAACAGGAATGCGGCAGTTACGTTTCTTGGGAAGAACAAGGTTCAGGTGGGCTAACAAGCAAGTTTAAATTAGGAAGACATCCTGTTCTGCTCTTAGGTTACAACATACAGGGTGCGCCAATAGTGCCTGGAATGGGGAGCTTGAATCAGGACCAGAAAGTACTAACCTGTGCCCTTGTATCATCCACTCACTCCTGGCTGCTGATCAGACACAAACGTTGTCTCCACTAATGTGCAACAGCTCCTTTTCTGACTTCATAGTCAGAGGACACGGATTTCCATTTTCCTTTGAACATATTACCATACACAGTAAGCCCTGTCCACCATGGGTGCCCCCATGATTCTAACCTATTGTCACATGTGGCCCATTCAACTTTACCTTGGGAATTTGGTCCAAAGCCCAGCAGTTCATTGATGGGCACTACAGGCTGATCTGAGGTGTCCTCGCTGTGGTATACCACAGCCTTCTGCAAAGCCACCAGTTTGTTGAACATTACCACTTGTGTCCAGGCAACTTGCAGGCTGAACATGTTCCCACACTGATGTTACTGCTGTAGAGGGGGGCATAGAACTCTTGTGAAGCTGGGACTGCTGCCATAATGGATGCTCTAGTCTCACTCCCAAGACACGGAGATACAGTCCAAGCAGTGCAAACACCAGGTCTACAGCCTTTTCTTTTCTATTCACTGTTTTCTTCTCCTTTTTCTTTATGGGAGTGATGTGGTCACTCATGCCCTCATTCTTGCTATATCAGCACCCTAGGGCGACTACTGCCCAACAGCTAGCATCTGCAGGCTCCGGCCGCAATTCTTAAGTTCAGAACAATCACATTACACCTGGTTCTGACAACCCAGCTAGGGCCTGAGTAGACGGCAGAAATTGTCAGTGAAATGTGGACACAAGGTCTTATCCTCTCTCATTCTTCAGATGAAGAAACTCAGCTTCACAGATGGAAACAGAGAGCACCACGACACCATGGCAGACAAAGGATTTGATGCTAGAGATAGAACTTCTTTCAATATCCATTTCTAGATTCCAGTGCTGCTTAGGACTCCCTTGCCCTGCTCCCAAGCCCCAAGACTCTGATGTCATCAGAATGGTCTTAGGTCCTATGAAACTCCAGTTCCATGAAATTGGATTCCAGGCCCGCTACCTTATCCTGCCCAAATTCCTGTAGTTTGTCCTCCCACTCCTCTCCCTATGGAAAGTCCAGTGTTTTCTTCCATGTTGGAGTCCTCTGCAAGACAGATCCTCTGCTTCTCCCTTCAGATAAAACCATGTGATTGTCTACCATGTGATTTTGTACCCCACTGTCTATTACTATAGAGGGGTCCCTGAATTTGCCGCTCTCCACCACCAGCTCCCCCACATTGTAGCAGGAGTACGCCATGTTCTTAAAGTCCACCTGCAGCAGGTTACTAAGCGTTGGCACCTGTGCATCAGGTCCACCAGGAACAGGAAGATAGCCACAGTCATGGCCACAGAGAACAGTGCATCCCCGATCAGCAGCCCCATGGCTGCCCACCAACTAATGGGTTGCTCTGAGCAAAAGGAGCTTTCACCACTCTGGGCAGCTTGAGGCAGAGAGCACATTACCTCTTGCTGCATGTTGGCACAGATCACCTGTCCTCTTATAAAGCAGCTAAAGTTGCCCTTTGTCCTCTGGTGTGGGACAATCTGTGTGAACACTGTGCAATCAGGGAATGCAGGGAAGGGCCAGGGCAGAAAAGTTCCAATGGCCCTGCCCCTCTGCCTCTTCATAGTGATACACAGGGCAGGGGAGAGTCCTGGGAAGAAAGTTCCATGGAACCAGACACACTGCTTATGCAGGTTTCAGCCCTGGAGCATGGTGGATCACTGCTCCAAGAAGCACAGTGAACAGCAAGTGGAGGTCAGGAAGCTGACAGACCAAACCAGCAGGATTTTGGCAATGTGCAAGTGTTTGTCAGATGGCAGCAGGTCTGTCATGCAGGCTTTGGGGATAATTTTGCAGCCCAACAGGGATTAACTGGTGTCCAGGGGTTCTCAAAACCACTTCTAACAGGTTAAGTTGCTTTCCACCCTCTCTGACCAGGCCACAAACAGGTCACATGTGCCTATTCTCCAAGCGAAGCACACAAGCACCCTCACATACAGGGTACCTCATCTAACCACCCTGGAGGAGAGAAACTAAGACTTTGTTCCCAGGCCACAGATGCCTGAAGAATCTCAGCACAAAGCAGCGCTCATGTCAAGCCTCCCCCATGAGGAGCCCAGGCTTCTTCCTGTCAGGAGATGAGAGAGCTTGTGCAGCACAGCCACGGCAGTTCAGGTTTCTTTCCCGCTTTGATTTAAGTGACTCCTTCCTTGGAAAGATGTAAGATTCTTTGTTCTCCCTTCAGCTCACTTTTCACTGGACCTTCCACAGAGAAGCCTATGCTTCTCTTTCAAGCCTCTTGTTTCAAATCCCCATCTACAGATTCCTCTGAGAAGTCCAGACAACTTGAAAATGATTTAAGCAATAACAGTGCAAAACCCAGGATGGCCCAGTGGGGCTGTGTGACAGCAGGTACTTGGGCTGGACAAGGGAGGTGACTGGGTGGAGCAGACAGACTTTAAGGGCCTGACAGGAGGTCCTAGACACCGAGGACCAGACAGTTCCCTTCCCAACACTCACTTTGTGGAAACTATTTCTGCACTGCCATGATGCATGAACATATGAAAACTGCATGGGGTGACCGACGAGTTTGTAACCGACCTAGGGGCAGTGAAGATGCAACACCAAGAGACACAGAATTAGGTTAAAGGTGAGCTCCAGGGTGCTGTCCTCTCCCTTTGACAAAAAGCCCCGTGGGACTGGCACTTCCTGACTTCACTCACGCAGACATGGTCACAGGCGATTAGAGAAAACCAGCATTCATCTGTCGCCCAGCATGCATGGTGCCTGCCCGAGTGAACAGCAGGACACTGTGCATCAACCTTCCTTTTAGCAAAGCAGCACACGCTCACTCACCCTGCCTAATGGTCACCTAAGAGCCCAGTTAGCCTTCATCTTCCTGTCTGGTCTCCCCCATAAGAACTGATCATCGGAGGACACCACACTAACAAGACCAAAGGAAAAAGCCACATTATCATCTCCACTGCTGCAGAAACAGCATGTAATATCGTTTTGTACATATTCATGAGAATTAGCATATAAAAGCCCTGGGTTCATACCCACAACCAGAGGAAAATAATTACCCCTCAGCCAGTGGACCCTGCCATCACCCAACCTCCCCAGATAGTATCTATTCACATACTGAAAGCTTAAAAAAAAGACCAAAATTTAAAGCTCTCAGGACTGAGTGTACAGAGTGGTATCTCTTTTCTGCAATAAAGTCCAAAGTCATGTCAAACTACTGTGGGAGCCATGGGTTCAAAGCTCACTAATCAAAACAGTGTGACACCATTGTGAAGTAGGATGTACACATCAACAGAGAAAAGCTTAGGAAACACCCTGGACAATGACATGCCACGGATCTACATTTCAGTCAATGACAGTCATATATGGGGAGTACTTTAAGGCTATAATGGATCTAAAAATTCTTCTGCAGGGTAGGGTGACCTCATATTATCCTGTTACAAACCCCTAAAACACTGAGCACAGTAACAAGCTGTACTGGTTGGTAGCCTAAGAGCCGTAGGTTCCTCCATTGAGCCTCTGGGCAGAGGAGGTTATACCACCTGCTGTATACATCTGTAGGAGTCCATGCTTTGGCACGACAAGGAAATCGTGTTCTCCAAACATCCTCCCAACACTCATCATTTGACAGAACAGCGCCCAGTGATTTTCAGTGCATGGGGACAGAACAATCTTTCAATAAATGGTGCTGGGAAACACATGCATCCCTGGGAACGAACAGGAATGAAGTGCAGCGCTCAGCTGGCATCACACACACAGACTATCCTTAAACAGATCAGAGAGCAAGATGCATGAGCACAAAGTATAGAGAGGGCAAACGTTTCCCCCAGCTGGGCTTGGCAGCAATACTTTGGATGGAAGTCAGTGGAACAGGCAAGAAAGAGAAAGCAGATTAGACTTCATGAAAATTACAGGTATTGTCCACCAAATGTCACCATCAACAGAGGGAAAAGGGAAGCCCATAGCATTGAGACAAATAACTACTAGTCATAAATGTGACAAAACATTAATACCAAAAATACTACACAACAACCAAAATGACATCATTCAATTTAAAAATTAGCAAAGAGTTGAATTGTCATTTCTCCAAGGAAACTATACAGTAGGCCCCATGAGCACAGGAAAGGATGCTCATATGTTGCTTATTATTAGAACAGGGCAAATGAAAACACACCCAGATGCTACCTCACACCCATCCTGATGGCCTTCGTGAGAGAACCATGGAAAACAAGGGTAGGCAGGCATGCAGGCTGGGGCTCTCCACGAGACCCTCAAATGGACTGTGTGGGATAAAGCAGGGGCTTCTCCCAAAACTAAAGAGAATTCTCCTCTACTCAGAAGCTGCCCTTCTCAGCTCACACCCACAAGAAGCGCAGTGCATTCTGCGAGTGTCAGTGCACACCCAGGACCACCGCAGCCGCTTTCACTGTGGTACAGGAATGGAGGCACCACGAGGGCATCCACAGAGGGCTGCATAAAGAAAACTGGGACAGCAGTCACCCTTGGAGGTGGGAGCACCCCCGAGACCCCAGCTAGCTGGTTCCCATCTGGGCAGATACAACTGATTGTAAATACAGTATGGTGTCTCCTACACATAAGCATCAGGAAGAAGGTGATGTACAACCAGGCCAGGAGGACAGTGATAACAGAGTGCCACACTGAGTGTGTGTGGATGCAGTCTCTTCTCCCTTCAAACCAGCACTGTGATATGGAAACAGCTGTGCACACAACCAAGTAACTGAAGGTCTATAGACAACCCAGCAGGAAGCTGCTGGACAGGAAATTCACGTTCTTACTGAACATCATGGAAGTAAATTAATAAGTTTAATCAGGCTCCTCAGTGTGGTTCACAATTGAAAATTCACAAATTATTATTTCTGAAATTTTCACATAAGATTTTCAGACGATCCACTGTCACTTTTAAATGAGCCCAGGAAAAGGAAACACGGTTACGAGAAGATAGCTACATAGTCACCCAATGGAAAATAACTGGGCCTTAAAACTGGTGGAACAGAATGTTAAAAGCTGTCGGAGACAAGAAACAGATCACGTACATGGGAAAGCCCATCAGAATCACGGCAGACTTCTCGACACAAACCATCAAATCGAGAAGAACGTGGAGCGAAGTATTCCAGGCCCTGAGAGAAAATAACCTCCAACCCAGACTGATACACCCTGAAAAACTGTCTCTAGAAATTAACGTAGAAACAAGATGCTTCCAAGATAAAGAAGAACTGGGGGAATTCACAACCACCAATCCAACTCTACGGAGAATACTGCAGGACATTAGAAAGAGAAAAGTATCAGGATTTCAGAAACAGTGGCAGAGAGGTCTCAATGAATGGAGCAGAAAGCGAAATGAAAAATACAAACAGACAACTAATGACTGAAAAAGAGCACAACAGAAATGAGGCAGAGAAGGTTGGATATAATTTCTAATATAGAAGGCCTGGACACTCTAACTTAAGGAAAAAAAGAGAAAATCGCAGGCAGAGTGGATCAAGAGGTAGGGTCCACTGAGGTGCTCTTTATAGGAAAGATAATTTACCTGAAGAAGGGTATATGGACTAAAAATCAAATATTAGAAAACAGTACTCTATGTGATAGGGAACCAGAGAGTAATAGGGGCTACGGAATCAGTATTTATGGATAGGTTGGAAAGATAGGCTTTACTAGGTAAAGAAATACAACTAAAGATCAAGTCTAGTAGTGAGAAGGTTTGGAGCCACTTAGCTAAATAGCAGGTCCCACCTCATCCCCCAATATAAAACCACATGTGTTGGGGAGATCCAAAAATGCACAGTACACCCTGGGGGAGTGAAAGGGGAGGAATAGTCTTTAAAAAGACAGCAGAAGATATTGCTAATAGTGTATCAGGAATTAAACCCCATATTACTTGGACCACTCTGCTTAGATAGAACTTATTCCATCCCAGTTCATATACAAGCACTAGATCTGAGGGCACAGACAGCTATCCAAAAATATCAGGATATAGCACAGTAATCATGTTTAATTTCCTATTAACTAATCTGGATTCCTGTATATCTTATACTGTTACATCATGACGGATCTTAGTTAAATCTGATTTGTTTCATTGCTGTTTGTTATTGACAGATTTCATTCAAAACTGTTAAGGTTGATAGCATCAAGTCTGAGAGTATAGACAACTATACTGAAAATGACAACGATTCACTACAATACCCATCCTGGTTTGATTACTACCTGTTTCTGTAGTTCTACACTATCTACAAAGTTGTATTTCTATTAATATTGTTATGTGCTGATATATTCAATTATACTACATCTGTTGCTACAGCCAATTCTATTGATGATAACAAGAGAAAACACAGTAACAATGGTACAACTCCTTGTACAAGAGTTTTATATGTCTTTTTAGTTTTATGTGTCTATAAGAATATGTTTTGTACCATCCTGCTTTGTTCTATTTTTCCTTGTAATATATAAAGGATACAAATACATGTTAAGACTCATGCTTGTGTAAAACCTATGAACAGTTTAGGATAACTGATCTTATGACACATGATGAAATGAACAAATACTCTGAAGGAAAAAAAGGCACTACAGTACCCAGTGCTGATTCCAGAGTGTCATGATGTGAAATCCAGCAATACTATTATACTTTTTGTTCAGAGTGATTTTAGTCTGCTTTGGTTTTTTTAATCTCAACATAAATGAAGATATGGATAAACGCATTTATGTTTTATTGTATAGAATTGATAACCATATTACTAAGTTTTTATTAGATAGTTGAACACAACTATTTGCAGTCTTTCTGTTTGAATTCCCATTTATGTTCCACTGTATCTTGAACAATTATTTGTAAGAGGACAATATGTAAACAACTAATGACTTATTACTGCTTTTTTTTTCTTTGAAAGTATGTATTCTGCCCGTTTTCTATTTTGTTTTGCATTTCTTTAAATAAAATTTTTTTAAAATGGTGGAATGGGGGAGGAGCTAACGACAGTGGATAGATAAGCAGCAGAATACAGAGGCTCCCTGAGACAGACAACTCAGATGCTGGAATAAAACACTGTGGGGAGGTCCAGACAGAGGAAGATGGATCCTCTCGACTCAGGAAGAAATTAAAAGGAAAAAAAAACCAGTCAAACATGCAGTCCTGGAGCTACCATTTGAGAAGCTAAGATTAGCGGCCATGGTGCTCTCACAAGAGTGCCTGAACTCAAGTGGCCGCAACTCAAGGAGCGGCCGAAATTCCCGCCCCTGTGATTGAGCTGCCCAATCTCTCACTACTTAGATTGAGCTGCCCAAACTCCCACTGCTTTGACCAAGCTGCCTGAACTCCTGCTGCTACACTCTTTGGAACTGTGGTCACACTGAAGTCGGAAGCAGGTGAGCCCAACAAAGAACAGCGCCAGTAAGGGATCTGCATTGACCTGTGGTGAGTGCTGGGAAAAAGACCCTCCCACGAGAAAGGGGGGACCAACTGGACAATATATTGGAATTGGGCAGGACTAGCAGGAACAAGGAACAGCAGTGACTTCAGTCAGTTGTTCCCTTCCCAGACCAGATTGGTGGGATCTGCTTGGCCTGGGTCCCTGGCCAAGACCCAATAAGCCATCCCAAACCAATTCTGAACTCGGCACACCTTAACGCAGTGAAGGCCCCCATAGGTATACTGACTCAGAGGGAAGTGGCCAGCATACTCGCCCCTGTTTGCACCTCAGTGACCAATAGCAAACTAGAGAGGGCAGAAATCCCTAGCCAGCGTGCTTCAGAAGAACCATAACCAACAAGGAAAGGGGCTGGGACCTCCTCTATATACCTGTTTTTAAGAAACCAAAAACATGGCAAGAGAAAGAAACAAGAACAAGTCCCCAGCCCCCAGCCCTGAGAACAATGATCCAGGAGAGGTAAATACAAAACAGATTGAGAGCAGCAAACATGCAATATCAGACACGGCATCAGTGGACCTAAAGAGATATCTTCGGGACCTCATTGACATGCTCAAAAGTGAAATATTTAATCAAGTAAAGCAAGATAGAAGCAGATTAATAAAAGAAATGCTAAGCACCTCTCAAGAAGACATACATGGAAGAATGAAGGAATACAAAAAAGGAGAGAAACGTTTGATGAAGAAATAAAGAAAACCTAGAATACATGAAGCAGGTTCAAAGACATTACCAGGAAATAAAAATCTCCATCAAAAGCTTGTAAAACTGCTTGAAGGAAACAAAAGATATACTATCAAAACTTGAAGACAGCTTTACAATGTGTGATCATAAAAGGAAAAATTTCTTAACAATACCAAGGAAACAGGCAGTAACAATACAAAGGCTACAAGATGACAAGAGGATCTATAACTTAAGAATAAAGAATGTGAATGAAGAATAAGGAGTAAAGACAAAGGAAATACAAAGGCTATTCACAAAAATATTTAAGGAAAACTTTTCAAGCATAGGAAAAGGAAATGATATTCAGATATATGAGGCATACAGAACTCCAGCCAATGACAACCAAAACAGAGCTACACCCAGACATATAATAATCAAGATCCCACAAATTCAAAGTAAGAACAGAATATTAAAAGCCATGAGAGAAAAGAAATAGATCACCTATAAAGGAAAACCCATCAAAATCACAGCAGACGTCTCAACACAGACCATTAAATCAAGAAGAGCTTGGAGCAAAGTATTCCAAGCCCGGAAAGAAAATAACCTCCAACCCAGATTGATGTACCCTGGAAAACTGTCTCTAGAAATTAATGGAGAAACAAGATGCTTGCAAGACAAAGAGGAACTGGGGGAATTCTCGACCACCAATCCAACTCTACAGAGAATACTGTAAGACATTCTAGAGAGAGAAAGAAGTACCACGATTTCAGAAACAGTGGCAAAGAGGCCTCAATGAATGGAGCAGAAAGTGCAATGAAGGAGAAAAGCAGACAACTAATGGCAGAAAAATAGCAGAAATGAGGCAGAGAAGGTTGGTTATAATCTCTAAGGTAGATGGCCCTGGTACACTAAAAAAAAGAAAAGAAAAAAAGAAACACAGGTAGAGTAGATCAGGAGGCAGGAGACAGGGTCCACCATGATGCTCTATATGGGAAATATAATTAACCTGAAAAAGGGTTTACAGACTAAAACTCAAATATGAGGAAACGACACTCTATGTGACAGGGAACCAGAGAGTAATAGGGGTAACTCAAACAGTACCTGCAGATAGATTGGAAACACAGGTATTGTAGGTAAAGGAATATAACGTGAGAACAAGTCCAGGAGGGAGAAGGTTCTGAACCACTTAGGTAAATAGCAGGTTGGCCCCCCAAATCTAAAAACTGAGGGAGTTGGTGGGACCCAAAAATGGACAGTGCACCATGTGGGACTGAAAGGAGAGAATAGTCAAACACAAGAAGGCAGAGGACTCTTGTTAATAGTGTATCAGGATTTAAAATCCACATTACTCACACTGCTTTGTTTAGATAGATTATATTCTGTCCCAGTCTGTCTAACTCCACTAGATCTGAGGGCACAGACAGCTATCTTGGAAATCACAGGATATAGTATGGTAGTCATCCTTAATTTCCTATAAACTTAAGCTGGAGCCCTGTATGACTTATAGAGTTACCATGACTGATCTTAGTTGAATCTGGTTTGTTAGACTGCTGTTGGGTATCAACAGATTTTATTCAAAACTGTTATGATTGATAGTATCAAGTCTGAGAGTAGAGGCAACTACACTGAAGATGACAAGATCCACTGTGATACCCATTCTGGTTTCATTATTACCTGTTTTTGAAGTTTTACACTATCTACAATGTTTTGTTTTTATTAATATTGTTATGTACTGCTATATGCAATTATACTATGCCTGATGATATAGACAATTCTATTGAAGATAACAAGAGACAACAGAGTAACCATTGTAGAACATCTTGTACTGTGGTTTTATATGACTTTTTCATTTCAGTGTTTATAGGAATACATTTTGTTTTTTTCTTCCTTTGTTTTGTTTCTCCCTCTAATATAATATAGAAAGCACAGAAATACATATAGAGACTTATGCATACATAGATCCTATAAACAGCTTATGAGAATTGATCATATAATGAATGATGAAATGAACAACTACTTTGAAGAAAAAGAGACACTACAGTACCCAGTGATGATCCCGAAGTGTCATGATGTGTAATCCAGGAATACAATTATTCTCTGTTCAGAGTGATTTTAGCCTGCTTTGGTTTGTTTAATCTTAACATACATAAAGGTATGGATAACTGCATGTATATTTAAGTGTATAGGATTGATAATCATATTACTAAGTTTTTGCTGGATAGTTGAACAGAACTGTTTGCAGTCTCGCTCTTTCAGTGTCCACTTTGCATGCTACACTGTTGTAACTTGAACAACTATTTGTAAGAGGATAACATGTAATTATCAATTAATGATTTCTTACTGTTTATATTTTCTTTGAAATTATGTATTATTTCTACCCTTTTTCTGTTTTGTTTATTCTTTCTTTAAATAAAAAAAAATAAAATCATTTAAAAATTGTGGAAGTATCTCTATCTCCTGAGAGAGGAAGAAAACCTGGACATTCCCTCAAGTGGAATAAGTCAGTCAAACAGACACACAGACAGGATTCCACTTTGATGACGTCCCTGCAGTTACCATTTTCACAGATACAGAAAGCGGGCTGCTGGTTGCCAAGGGGTAGGGAGGAGGGCACAGGCGCTGCTGTGTGAGGGGCTGAGGGCCTCAGCTTTCCATGGTGAAGACAGCTGCGGGTGGTCGGTGAGCTCTTTGTCCATTATTAACACCTGTGACAGCACTGCAGATGCTGGAAAATGGGTAAGGTGAGGCTGGAAGTGGAGCTCACTGGCAGAGCATCTGCTGACTGCACACAAAGCTTAGAGTTTGACCCTCAGCATGAGCAAAAAAGAAAAAAGTAGTAGAGGACGATGCTAAAGGTTTGGTAGTTGTCATTCCATGAAGAAATGAAGTCATAAGGGTACTCGTATGACTGTGAGCACTTTGCAGGAAGAGCGTGGTGCAGGACGATGACTTAGTCACCACGGGAGGCTCCTGCATTGGACCCTGCATGTGCCAAAGCAAGCACTTGAATCCTGGTGGACATCAGGGAAGCTTTCCCTGATGCTGTCGCTGATTCCTCCTGAGAAGCTGATCCTGGAGCAGCTGTGGGTAAAACCTCTCCATTTATGCCAGCAACCTGGCCAAAGTCAGGCCCTAGACTGCCTGAATATGACCCAGAGTGGATGGAAACTGAGTCGCTGAGGTGAGGCATGTTGGTGCACTGTACCAACAAAGCGCACCTCAAGAAAACCCCTGGACACCAAGGCTGGACTGAGTCTGCCCTGGTAAGGAGTGCCCATTGTGTCAGAAACCCCTTGTGGCTGGCAGAACTGACCATCTGGGCAATTCCTCAGACAGCACAGCTGAACCTTGTGTCTGTCTTCCTGGACCCCAACCCTGTACCTGTCAGTGCTGCTGATTTCCATGTGTACTGTGTCACTGTAATAAACCATAACAATGAGAACAAGAACTTTTCCATTTTGCCATCATTTTCTATTTATTCATTGAACCTGAAGATGACCCTAGGGATCAAGAACACCTTTCAGCATATTGTTATTATTGTGGTTATTCTCAAGAGAAACTTCTTCACACTCAGCCCCGACCTGACACCCAAGGAGCTCTGACTGCTGCCTAGGGTTTGCCACCAATTCAGCAGCCTGGCTTGGGTCTCCACAGGGAACATGGGGTGAGTTGTCACCTGCTGAGCATCAGTTTATACATTTCTCATGTGGTGACTGCAGTGATCAGGTCGGGATGGATAAGGCAGGGATTCAAGGCTAGCTTTAGACACGTGGGTGAAAGCATCACACATGGGTTTGAGTAAGGAGGGTTGGATACAGACACCAGGTGACAGTCACAGACCAGTTTATTGTACATACAGTCTCCCATCTAGGGTCCAGTGGGGCACAATGCATCCTCTAGCGGAGCACAGCACAGAGCTGGTAAGGGGATGGAGTCACTATGAAGGCAGGTACACCACGCTCACTGGGCCGGGGCTGCCCTTCAGGCACCGAGAAGCTGAAGTGCTGCAGCAGGGAGGTGAAGGACAGGAAGAGCTCCATGCGGGCCAGGGGCTCCCCGAGGCATGTGCAGGGACCTGAGGGAGTGCACAGGGCACAGTTACACCGAGGCTTGAGCTCCTCCTCACCAAGGCACCCCGGAAGGGACACCAAGCCTGGTGCATGATAATCACTTGCGGAGAATGGCATGAAGGCCTCACGTTTCAGAAAGCAGCCCTCAGCGTCCAGGAAGTGTCCAGGGTGGAAGTGCAAGGGCTTCTCCCAGACAGACTCATCCTTCAGCACTGATGACAGGTTGGCGAGGAGCATTGTCCTCTGGCAGGACACACATGGCATGAATGTGGCCTGACGTACAGGAGCTAGAAACTCTGACACTTAATATCCACCAGCACACTATGTGGCTCACAGGCTGGTGGGGGTACAGAGGCACAAGGAGCCTCTCAACTATCTATTAGGCCCAGAAGCTTCTCAGGACCCTCCATGAGCACATGGCAAAACCACAGGACTGCGATCCCAAGGGTGCCAAGAGTCCCACTTTTCCCCACGAGCACGGGATCCTCCAACAACTCCTCACTTTGGTTAATTCATCCTCCAACTACGCTGGGGGATCAGGGAGCACAGGGCAGCAATGGGTGCAGCACCACACACACAGGCTGGACTTGGCAGCACCAATGGTATCGGGGCCAGGTGACACAACAGTTTCTGGCCACACTTGGCAGTGGCCATGGTAAGGAAGGAGGGCCCCAGGGGATGGGCCCTACCTTGGGGATGAGGAAGCCTTGCACCTCAGTGTCATGAGATGTCATGTGAAGAACATCCAGTGGGGCGATGTCTGCGAAGCGCTGCACCTCCTGAATCACAGCATTGATGAAGGGCATGCGGGCCTGGTCTGTCATCTCTGGGCGCGGCCCCGGCCATATCATTCATCGACCTCCTGTTGCACTTGACCTGGTCAGAGTAGGATTCCCCTGGTGAGTCAGTCCCTGGAAACTGGACTCTGACCCTCTCCATGCCTGCATTAAGTGCTGTCTCCATCTGAGCTGAACATCACATTTCATGTGCCTTGGACAAGCCTCATGTGTTTCCCAGATCAGCTGGCCTGATTTCTCCTCCCTTGAGTTCCATCCATTCCCAGCAGAGCTCACACTGCACATCCAGGTGCAAGATCATGAGGAGGAGAGCCCAGGTCAACATGACTGATGTGGTCCCAATTCCTGCAGAAAACAGCTCAAGAACTACTAGACGAAGGTTCTGATCATTGAAGGTGCTCTCGGAGTTGCCCTTGACCTGAGACAGGCAGAGACAGTGGCCTCAGTGGAAAGTGGGCAGAATGGCACAAATGTCCCCATGCACCACCCCTCAGCACAGGTGCTGGGTCTCTGGGAGATGCTGAGGCCTCCCAGAACACTTGGCTCACACACCCTGATCCCTTCTCACAGCCCACTCTCACCTTATGCGCCTCGTTCAGGAAAGCATCAGTCAGATCTCGGGGAGGCTGGTCTGGGTCCCAGCCTGTGTTGTGTTCAGCCAACAGCTCATCATTCAAGGCCATGAAGGACCTCTGTGCGGGCAGGACTTGGCAGCCACCCATGGGATGCACAGGAACAGGGGCATTGAGTTCACTACCTGTGACAGCACAAAGGGAGCCTGGGTGCTTCCTGTGCTCCAGACCCACAGGTGTCATCTCATACCCAGCCACCTCCATGGTGACCCAAGGACTGATGCTCCACACCTTTGCCCTGATCCCTCCACTGTGCCGGCATAAAAGCTCTCTCCTGCTACTGAGCTGCCACAGGAACCTCCTACCACAGAAATCTCATGAGCTTGGGTCCCTTCCAGGGTGGACACACGCTCTAATCCTCTCTGCAGCCCAGAACCTCAGCCACCTCTCCCATTACTGCTTTCTGATTTGCCACCCCCACACCTTTCTTCCTGCAGTGATCCTCCCTGATTCTTTCTTCCCATCCCTCCTGCAGGCAAATTATCCTTTCAAAGCCCTTCTGCAGGATGCTTTCACTGCACAGATTCCCCTCAACACTGTACCTGAAGCAATAAGCTATTGTCCTCTTCCCCAGTGTCCTCTAGAAACTGTAATATCTTGAGCACTGTTGAGTCATCATACTCAAATCGTCCTGCATAGATGAGGGATGAGATCACGTTGCAGACCGCTTTGCTCAGCAGGGTGCTGGGGCGCAAGGGCTGTCCTGGAAATAGAAATGCATTCCCCCTACTGTTCCACTTCTCCTTGAGACTTCTGTACACAGTGGCTTCCTCTTGTCCTCAACATATGACCTACCAGCATGGTTGGCATAAGCAGCACAGAGATGGGAAGCCTCCTCAGTCACCCACTTCTCTAGGGACTTCTTCCCCAGGCCAAAGTTGCACAGTGTAGACACAGAGAAGCACTGCTGCTCAAGCCAGGTGGGCCCATAGGGGTGCCCCAATAACCCCTAGAAAGCAGAGCTCAAGTCAGGACAAGAAAGTACTAACCTGTGCCTTGCAACCTTCCCTCACTCCTGGCTGCTGACCCAACACAAACTTTGTCTCCATCACTGTGCAACGGCTCCTTTTCTGACTTCATAGCCAGAGGTCAAGGACCTCAATTGTCCCTTGAACATATTACCATGCACAATAAGCCCTGTCCACTGTGGGTCACCGCGCCCAGCATTCTACCCTGATTTCATCTGTGACCTATAGACTTTTACCCTGGGCTTTCGGTCCAAAGCCCGGTAGTGCATTGGTGGGTAGTATGGGCCAATCTGAGGTGTCCTCGCTTAGGTTCACCAGAGCCTCCCGCACAGCTGCCAGCCCACTGACAACAACCACTGGAGTCCAGGCAAACTGCAGGCTGAGCACGTTCCCAAACCGATGTTGCAGCTGCAGGTGGAGGGACAGGGTTCCTGTGAAGCTGGGATTCCTGCCATAATGCACGTCTCAACCTCGTTGCCAAGACATGGAAACCCAGGTAAAGCAGTGCAAACACCAGGTCTACTGCCTTCTCTCTTCTGTTCGCTGCTTTCTTCTTCTTTTTCTTTATGAGCGTGATGAGGGCGCTCTTGGCCTCATTCTTGCTACACCAGCACTCCAGGCCAACCACTGCCCAACACCTCGCGTCTGCAGGCTCTGGCCACATTTCTTAACTTCAGAACAACCACCTTACACCCGATCTGACAGCCCAGCTAGGGCCCCAGCAGAGTGCAGAAAGTGTCGGTGAAATATGGACACAGGGTCTTATCCTCTCTCGTTCCTCAGATGAGGAAGCTCAGGTTCACAGATGGAAGCAGAGAGGACCAGGACCCCATGGTGGACAAAGGATTTGATGCTAGAGACAGAACTTCTCTCAACATCAATTTCTAGATTCCAGTGCTGCTTAGGACTGCCTTGCACTGCTCCACAGCCCCAAGTCTCTGCTGTCACCAGAATGGTCTTAGGTCCTATGAAAGTTCTGTTCTGTGAAATTGGATGCCAGTCCTGCTACCTCATCCTGCTCAATTTCCTGTCTTTTTCCCTCCCCTTCTCTCCCTATGGAAAGTCCAGTGTTCTCTGCCCTGGTGGACTCCTCCCCAAGACAGAGCCTCTAATTCCCTCCTCAGATAAAACCATATCCTTGTCCAGCATGTGGCTTTGTACCCTACTGTCTATTAGTACAGAGAGGACAGTCACCCGACTTTTGCTGCTCTCCGCCACCAGCTCCCTTACCTTGTAGAAGGAGTATACTATGTTCTTGAAGTCCACCTGCAGCAGGTTACCGAGTCCAGGAACTGGAACAGGGCCTAGTGAGTAGTGAGCAGCCCAGTGTTAGCACCTGTGCATCAGGTCCACCAGGAGAAGGAAGATGGCCACAGAGAACAGTGCATCCACGGTCAGCAGCCCCATGGCTGCCCAGCAACCACCGGGTTGCTCTGAACAAAAGGAGCTTACAGCTCTCTGGGCAGCTCGAGGCAGAGAGCACACTCTACCTCTCCCTGCATATTGGAACATGCTGGCTGTCCTCTTACAAAGCAGCTAAGGCTGCCCTTAGTTCTGCATTGTGTGACAACCTCTGTGTTCACTGTGCAACCAGAGGGTGCAGAGAAGGACCAGGTCAGATGAGTTCCACCGGTAGTTGCCCCTTCTGCCTCTTCCTGTTGATACACAGGGCAGGGGGAGTCCTGGGAAGAGCTCCATGGCCTAGACACACTGGGTATGTGGGTTTCAGCATTAACCCATGATGCATCACTGCTCCAAGAAGCTTAGTGAAAAGCAGACATCAGGGAGCTGACAGACCAAACCAGCAGGACTTGCTGGCATGCGATGGCTTGTCACACTGCGGTAAGACTATTTTTGCAGACTCCGTGGATAATGCTGCTGCCCAATAGGGATTAAGTGGTGTCCAAGGATTCTCAAAACTGCCTCCAGCAGGTTCATTTACTCTATGGCCTCTCTGAGCAGGCCACAGACAGACAAGTCAGTGTGTGCCTATTAACCAAGCAAAGCACACAAGGGAACTCACACACAAGGAAGCTCAACTGCACCACCCTCGAGGACAGAAACTAAGACCTGTTCTCATACTACCCATGAAGGGTCTCAGCCCTGAGCCGTGCTCACATCAGGCCTCCTCAGTGAGCAACATAGGGTTCTTCCCTTAGGAGACGAGACCGTGTGTGCCACACGGCCACGGCAGTTCAGGTTACTTTTCCTTCTGATTTAAGTGACGCCTCGCTGAGACAGACGTAAGATTTTTTTCTTTTTTCTTTTTGGGACACGCTCTCACTATGTACTTAAGATTGGCTCGAGCTCACTTTGTAGCCCAGGCTGGCCTCAAAGTTGCAAAGATTGTCTTGTCTTAGCCTTCTGAGGGCTGGGATTATGGGTGTGCACCACCACGCCCAGCCAGATGTAAACTTTTTGACTCCTTATTTCGGCTTACATTCTCCTGGACCTTCCATGGAGGAGCCTGTGCTCTTCTTGAAAGGCTATTGTTTCAAAACCTCATCTGCAGATCCCGCTGAAAAGTCCAATCAACCTAAAAATAATTTAACAAATAATGATGCAAAACCCATGAGGGTCTAGGGGATGATTATGTATCACAGTAGATATATAGTAGGTCCTCTGGCTAGAGTAAGGAAGGCAAGTGAGTTGAGCAAAGAGACTTTTAGGGCCTCACAGGAGGTTGGGTTCGGGTTTCCAGGCTGGGAACAACAGTCATTCATAGTCACCAGAGATAAAAAGTTGTGCTCAGGGGCCCTGTTTCTGGTCACACCTGCAGCTCCTGGACTTCTCATACAGTGTTTTGGTGCAGTTTTTCCCCACATCCAAGCAGCACGTGAAGGATACACTGCACCAGTGGATAAGAATCAGAGTGCTCCTCACTCTCCTAGTCAGCGGTTCCTCAGCCCACCATCGCTATTTAAATTTCCTGCATACCAGTCAGCAGCATGATTGACTAGGACATAACAGGTTTTTTTTCTTTCCCTACACCTCGACCAGTTGGTAACTATCAGTAATGCCATGGTGCATAGTGCTCATGAGTGAAAGACCTCACTTAATGGTGGAGAGTTAGGGGGAAAGTCTGAGCTCAGCCTCATGGCCAGCATCTCTCACTGCCAGGCCAGCCCCAATACACTGTAGCACCGACTTTTCCCAACTATTTGTAGACCCATGTATTTTGGCACTGGACCTCCTGTGCTACTCCTAAGGACATATCCACTATCCACAGCCCCTCAGGCAGAGCACAGTCACAGGACAGTCCACTGGCTTCCTTGGTTTTTAACCAAAAGCCCAAGTGGAAAGCCACCCAAGTGGAAACTAAAGCTTCCCCACACCTTGCACTTGCTGTCTTATGCCACTATGGAATTGTTGCATACGTGCTATGTCACCCTGACTTGGTGCTATCTCATTATGAACTGAAACCCCCACAAACTGTGAGCTAAAGAAACTTTTCCACCTTTAACATCAGGTATCATGTATTTTGTCTCAGCAGTGAAAGAAAAAGTAACTAAGTTATACAGAGCTGACACCAGAGAAGTTGCATTGTTGCTATGAGAATACCTGACCATGTGGTTCAGGAGACTTGGGGAAAATGGCTTCTGGGAAGAAATTGGAAAGTTTCAGAGATCCTGGCTGAAAAAGAGCTGGAACATCTTAAGCTATTCTATATGGGAAATTCTGGGCAAAGCTCCAAAGACCAGAAGGAAGATAGAAACCTGCTGCTAAACATCAGGCTCAGAAGGTTTCTGCTGGGACGGACTGCATTGGTTGTCTGATTCCAGACCATGTGTGTTATGGCTTGGGGAAAAGTTTGTCTGCATTTTTCTCATGTCCAGAGTCTTTGCCTGAGACTGAGACTAAGGGCAGAGGACTAATTAATGTGGCAGAAGAAATTTCAAGGGAGTCTAATGTTGAGGTTGTAGCATGGCTACATTTGGGGCTTTTAGCCAGATTCATGTTGAGCATGAAAAACAGAGTCCAGTAGAATGATTGAAAATGCTGTGAGTTTTGTCCCAAAGGAAGCTCCACTACAACTGTGAACTGAAAAGATACAGTAGACATCTTGAATGCTGAGAAGGATCAGGAGAATAAAAAAGATGGCCTGTGGGCATCACAGGAAGCAGCCAGTCTCCACCCACTGCAGACTCAAAACTGCAAAAGAGAAAGTCTTTCTTTTGAGGAGAAAGCCATGGTACAGTTCTCTGGAGAATTTGTCCTTCAGAATTGGATTCAGAGTGCTTAGCTATCTAGGCATTCAAACCCTAGAGCCAAGAGTGAAGGAAACCTGACTACTGCTCCAGCTGTGCACAGATATGATGAACAAAGAAACATGTGCACAGCTTAACAGACCAGACAAACAAACATCTTACAAAATCAGAGTCCACTCAAATAGACTTTTGACCAAATTCAATTATAACATTTTAGAATTTTAGAAATTATAACAATAGACTCATCAAATTTTGTTGTAGATCAATTAGCAATGATCTCTTGCAAGAAAAATTTGGAATAAAATTTTTTAAATTTAACATATACTTACGTATTTTGTCTAAAGAATAATAGTAAGTTTTGTATCCCATTCTTTCATGTACCTTTTTGCCTAGTTATCTCTATACACTCAGTCACTTCCTCAGACCTTTCTTTCCTAATTTCGGTTACCATGTCTCAGGCACTCTGGGTCCATTCCTTTAATTGGTCCCAGGTTGGGTCTAGCTCCATCCTTGTCTATCAGTTGTCGTGTGGTCTCTCAGGCATCAGTGTCATAGGACTGAGCAACTGTTTCTTGGGAGATGGAATCAACTATTTCTCTATGTCTGGGTCCATGGTATAACCAGACAGCATACTCTGCTACCCAGACAAACCATTCAGCATTGTCTGGAAAATCACATAGTCTTGATCCAAGAATAGCACTGAGCTGTGTGCCACCTACTGTGTAGTATCATGATCCTTCCTAAGAACCCTTCTTAGTTTTGTTTTACCTGATTGAATTGTCTTTCTGTCATTGTATTGTCATATTTTGTAGGATTTAAATAGTTTACACTACCAAATGAAGCCTACTAGGATGTATAAATTGTGTAAGAAATTCCATCCTTTTTTCTGTAATTGAATTTTGAGCATGTTTAACAATTTTCAGTGTGTTGAATAGCGTTTGAGTGTTGGGAGTCATGTAAGCTGGAAATTGACTATGTGTGTAAGGCTGGACATGGACAAATTAAGAACAAAAAGCACCCAATGCAATCCATGTAAAGAAGCTGCTTCATTCCAGAGAACATCCAGCCCCAAGACCTTCTCAATAGTGGGTTGGTAGGACTACAGGATGTCATATGACGTGAAGATGCTAAAAATACAAATGCGCCCAAGTGAAGGGGCAGTGTTTTCTTCCCATCGGAAAAGTAAGGGCTCCATCTTTTCTTTATTTTCTCATCCTCTCATGGTCCTTTACCCCATGAACCTCAACAACTCTGCAGGTCATAGCATGTGCGGAAGTAAAAGTGTCAGTAGCTAGAAATCTGTTTATTGTAGCCTTTCCCTCAGTGAGAAGCATTGGCAATTGGGGAATGAGAATGTAAATGACCAATTAAACAAGAAACATGGGGTGACTGTGTGACAAATTGGAAACTATGAGATACATGAAAAAGATCTTCCTGGTTGGTATGAATGGCGGCAGTTTTAATGTGGCACATCACACTGCAAACCTAAGCACTGTGTGAAAAAGGGTTAATTAGAGTAGATGAAAGATCCTCTGAGGCCCATATAACAGCTTGCAATTTTGTCTTTTGTGCAGAAGAAAAACTCACATTCTGTATTTGGGAGCCGGGGGCTCCTAGTCTTTGCTCCTTCCTCCAGTTGAGGCTCCTGCCTCACACCCAGGGATGTGGGCAAGCTCCCCTGCTAGCAGTGACTCGTCATCTTGAGGGGAAAACTGTTTTCCCTTGGAATCACATTTTGGCACCAACACTTGGTAGGTGGAGAGGGTTAGTGCCTCACTCAGTGCCTGCTCTGGGCTGCATCTCCACCCCAGGGCCTATGGCAGCTGCTGCCTCTACAGCTATGACCTCAACTTTTTTTATATTTTTGGTCAGGAATTTATAAAAGATTTATAACAGCACAGAAAATCATGTAACACTTATATGTATATCACTAATAAAATATGTGCAGCATCAGTATATTGAAAACTAAAAAAATTTATAAGAAAGCAAAAAAGCCCCAAATAAGTGTAGAATTATATTGGCTGTGAATTTGAAGCAAGTACCCTAAAGTAAACAGCAATTTTGAAAAACAGCAGACGGCGAGAATTTACACTACCAGATATCAAGACTTACTTCAAAACCACAGTGAGACAGTGATACGCTGGAGGCAGCTTATTACCAGCTTGTGAAAGCCAAATGTTGGATTCTGAGCAGTTTTACAGGTTGCTTGTTATTGTACTGGTTATTCAGAATTGTCCACTATGATAGTATTTTTATTTTTATTTTTATTTTATTTTGAAGGTAGTAAAATACAACAGAACAAGACAGACCATAGCCAATCAAGACAATGCAGTGCAATTGGTTCAGAACTTCACAGAGGATACCGGGATAACAGGTTAGGGACCACACTGCATCTCATTATCTACACAATAGTTGTCCAGTCACAGCAGAATCATGTCAAAACAGAACATTATAAACCCCATCAAAATAGAATATTGAAGAGAGCAAAACAATCAGAACAAAGCAAAACAGTGAAAAAAATATTGGCCTTCAAAGAGAACAAAGAAGGAAATCCCCCATATTTTCTGCACTGCATGTGGTCATCCTCCTAAGAAGTGCTCAGACTTCTGGCCTCCAGCTGCTAATGGGAGGCGGGGTACGGGTTGGATGTTTCATTTTCAGCCCATGTCCCACCAGGCTCATGGGAGATGCTGACTGGCTCTGTTCCCTGCTCAACCACAGCAGCTGCTCACCAGGAAGGAGGGCGTGTTGCTTTCTTGCTCAACACCCTAATATCCAACATGGCAGGTTCTCTGGAGATGCTGACTGGTTCTCTGAGAGTATTTATTTCAATCAGCAAACCACAAATCAGGACCATATTGCCTCCCAAATCCTAGGAGCCTGCCATGCTGAGCAGGTCCATGTCCTATCAGGGAAGCTCTCTGGGCTTCCCCGGGCTGTGGCTGGCCTTTACAGGGAGCTTCCTCAAATAGGTTGGTCTTCCACATCACTTTAGAATCTACACCACGTGGCGCAATGATATCCTCAAGTGAACTCTGGACACATAGTACGAGGTTGTGCTGAAGGGACAGATACTGGCTGTGCTGCCCTTAGAGCTGCAGCAGAACACTTTCAGGAAATATGTCCCTCGCATCCACAGGTGGAACAGTAACCTTGTTTTTTCTCTTTCCTCCAGGCTGGGGATGGATAACCTGAGTGAAAGCTGTTGCCAAGGCATCCCCTTGTACATAAGAGGGGCCAACACAGCATTTATCTACATTCTTAAGGGCAAGTGTTGAACAAATCACTTACCTGACTAGTGTAATCCCAAATACTGAGTGTCATAATCCAAGGATTGTAATCCCTTTCTCTGTCTTCCTCAAAATCCCAAAGGTTATATTTATAACCCCATTGAGACATCACCCTCCATCTATCCCCCACCAGCATGGATGGCAAAAGGAGCTCAGAGGCAGGCGCCCACTGCTCCAGTGGCTTATTGCCCAGGCTGAAGTTGCGCAGGGTGGACACACAGAAGTGCCACTGCTCAAACCAGGAGGGTCCATAAAGTGCCCCAATAACCCCTGGAATGGGGAGCTAGAGTCAGGATCAGAAAGTACTAACCTGTACTCTTGTATCATCCACTCACTCCTGGCTGCTGATCAGACACAAACTTTGTCTCCACTAACATGTAAAAGCTCCTTTTTTGGCTTCATAGCCAGAGGACATGGATGTCCATCTTTTCTTGAACATATTACCATAAACAGTAAGCCCTGTCTACCATGGGTGCCCCCAGGGTTCTGCCCTATCGTCACCTGTGGTTTACTGAACTTTACCTTTGGCATTTGGTCCGAAGCCCTGTAGTTCATTGCCAGGCACTGTGAGCTAATCGGAAATGCACTCTCTGTGGTTCACCAGAGTCTTCTGCAAAGCCACCAAAGCTTGTTGACCACAACCACTGGAGTCCAGGCAAACTGTCGGATGAACATGTTCCCACTGATGTTGCAGCTGGAGGAGGCGGCACAGGACTCCTGAGAAGCTAGCAATGTTCCCATTATGGATTCTCTAGTCTCACTGCCAAGACACAGAGACCCAATCCAAGCAGTGCAGACAACAGGTCTACTGCCTTCTCTTTTCTCTTTGAGGTTTTCTTCTCCTTTTTCTTCATGGGAGTGATGAGGGTGCTCAAGGCAACATTCTTGCTACACCAGCACTCTAGGCCGACAACTGCCCAACACTTAGCATCTGCAGGCTCCGGCCACATTTCTGAAGTTCAGAACAACCACCTTACACCTGGACCTGACAATCCAGCTAGTGCCTGAGCACAGTGCAGAAACTGTCAGTGAAATGTGGATGCAGGGTCTTATCCTCTGTGGTTTCTCAGATGAGGAAACTCAGGTTCACAGTTGTAAGCTGAGAGCACCACGACCCCATGGCAGCCAATTTGATGCTACAGAAAGAACTTCTTTCCACATCAGTTTCCTGATTCCAGTGATGCTTAGGATTCCATTGCCCTGCTCCTCCAGCCCAAGCCTCTGCTGTCATCAGAATGGTCTTAGGTACTACGAAACTTCTGTTCCATCAAATTGGATACCAGTCCCACTACCCCATTCTGCCCAACTTCCTGTAGTTTGTCCTCCCACTCCTCTCCCTATGGAAAGTCCTCTGTTCTGTGCCCTGATGGAGTCCTCCCCAGGACAGATCCTCTATTTCCTTCTCGGATAAAACCATGTTCTTCTCCAAGATGTGGCTTCAAGCAGCACAATTAGTACAGGGGTCCCCTGACCTTTGCTGCTCTCCACCACCAGCTCCCCAACCTTGCAGAAGGACTACACCATGTTCTTGAAGTCCACCTGCAGCAAAGTCCAGGCACTGGAACAGGGTTTGGTGGGTAGTGAGCAGCCCAGCGTAGGCACCTGTGCATCAGTTCCACAAGGAGCAGGAAGAAGGCCACCGCCACGGCCACAGAGAACACTGCATCCCCAGTCAGCAGACCCCTGGGTACCCACCAACTAACAGGTTTCTCCAAGCAAAAGCAGCTTTCACCACTCTGGGCAGCTTGAGGCAGAGAGCACACTCTACCTCTCACTACATATTGGCACAGGCTGGCTGTCCTCTTATAAGCAGCTAAGGCTGCCCTTTGTCCTCTGGTGTGGGACAATCTGTGTGCACACTGCAACCAGGGAGTGCAGGGAGGGGCAAGGGCAGAAGGATCCCACGGGCCCTGCCCCTCTGCCTTTTCCTGGTGATACACAACCCAGGGAAGGGTTCTGGGAAGTTCCATGGAACCAGACACACTGCTTATGCAGGTTTCAGCACTGCAGTGTGGTGGATCACTGCTCCAAGAAGCACAGTGAACAGCAAGTGGAGGTCAGGGAGCTGACAGACCAAACCAGCAGGACTTTGGTGATGTGCGAGGGTTTGTCAGACTGCAGTAGGACTGTCATGCACGCTTTGTGGAGAATTTTGCAGTCCAACAGGGATTAACTGGTGTTCAAGGATTCTCAAAACCACCTCCAGCAGGTTCAGTTATTTTCTGTCTTCTCTGACCAGGCCAGAGACAAACAGGTCACCGTGTGCCTATTCTGCAGGTGAAGGACACAAGCACACTCAACCTGACCACTCGAGGAGACAGAAACCAAGACCAGGCCCCACACTACCCATGACGAATATCAGCTCTAAGCAGTGCTCATGCCAGGCCTCCCCCATGAGGAGTCCAGGCTTCTTCCTGTCAGCAAGATGAGAGAGCTCATGCAGCACAGCCACAGCAGTTCCTTTCTTTTCCCATTCGATTTAAGCAACTCCCTGCTGGGAAAGATGTAAGATTATTTTTGTTTTTGTTTTGTTTTTCTTTTTTGGCTTTTTGAGTCAGGGTCTTGCTGTGTAGTTCAGGTTAGCACTGAGCTCAGTTTGTTGCCCAGAGTGGTCTCAAAACTGCAAAGGATTCTCTTACCTTAACCCTCTGAGTACTGGGATTACATAAATGGAAGATTCTAGACTGCTTACTTCAGCTCACATTTCACTGGACCTTCAGTGGAGGGCCTCTTGTTTCAAACCCTAATCTGCAGATTCCTCTGAGAAGCCCACTCAACTTGAAAATAAATTAAGAAAGAACAATGCAAAACCCAGGAGGGCCAAATGAGTTTGTGTGACACCTCCTAATCTAGCTGGAGAAGGGCAGAGACCTTCAGGGCCTGACAGGACATTCGGCAGTGGTTTCCAGGCCAGGTCATTCATAGTCACAGGGGTATGAGGACCTACTCAGGGGCCCTGTGTCTGGGCACAGCTGCAGCTCCTGAGTCCTAGGACGGTGTTTTGGTGCAGTTTCTCCCCACATCCAAGCAGCATGTGAAGCATGTACTGCACCAGTGGACGACAACCAGAGTGCCCCTCACTCTCCTAGGCAGCGACTCCTCAGCCCACCATCCCTATTTAAATTTCCTGCATCCCACTCAGCAGTGTAATTGACTAGGGACATAACAGACTTTTCTCTTCCCCTACACTTGACCAGTTGGTCACTATCGGTAATGACATGGTGCATAGCACTCATGAGCCCATGACCTCATCTAATGGTAAAGATTTGAGGGGAAATGTCTGAGCTCAGCCTCATGGCCAGCACCCGTCACTGCCCAGTCCAGCCCCACAGACTGCAACACCGACGTTTCCCAAATATTTGTGGATCCAGGTTTTTCGGCATTGGACCTCCTATGCTACTCCTAATGACAAATCCACTACCCACAGCGCCTCAGCCAGAGCACAGCCACAGGACAGTCCACTCCCCTCCTGTCTTTATGGAGAAAAATCCAAGTGGGAAAAACACTGTTGCTGAGTCACAGTGAAAAGCACAGAGTACAGGCTCAGGAGCCCAACTTTCCGTCCTCCTCCCCTTTCACCCTTGCTCTTTCAGGGCAGCTGGGAGCACAGCCTGCTATACATGCTAGGGCAGCACTGGGCAAGTCACACAGACGCTACCCACCTCCTAATGGAGGGATAGTTTGGTCTGGTACTACCACTCTGGTTCATAGGAGAGAAGCTGCTCAGCAGTACAGAGCACAAAGGCCCACAGTGTAAGGAAACCTCCTTTCCAGAGAGCAGGTCTCTGCTCCTCACCATGCTCACATCTTCCTGATGCCCTCTGAGTTGGAATTCTGCTCAAATCCCACATAAGTACCCATGCCCTCTACCCTACCTATTCCTGCAGCCCTACTCTTCCTCCTTGAGTGAAAACTCACACAGAGGAAGAGATCTGGATTCACTGGAATTAACATGTGCTGCACATGTTATGTGTCAAGCACACTGCACTGTTACAGAAATACCACATCTCCTTGTGGTGACAATGCACAGTGCTGGATTCCCCTGGGACAGACCAACCTGGGGCTCGCAGATCTCACAGATCAGAAGCCTAAATAGGGGACAAGAAACATTTCTGGAAAAATGACACAGTATTTCTAAAACAGGAGGAGAACCTGAATGCTGTGGTGCCTCTCTGATCTCTGTTGCAGCCTCTCCACTGGTTCACTTGCTACAAAGACTGCGGGGAGAGGTTTCAGCACTGACACCTGATTAGGCCCTTTTCTGGCCTGGTTGTTGCTCCTCACCTATCACACAGGTGATGACACCCTGGGAAGGCAACTCCCCTTTCACCTGGCATCAGGGGACAGAGACACCTCCAGCTTGGCCTCTCAATTCCAAGTACTGGACTCACCATCATCCCCAGAGCACTCTCTGATAACTCACAGAGCAGGGACCATCAGCTGTGGTGCCACCTAGACCTGTTTCTCCCTCCTGGAGGAGACAGAGCTCTGCCACGGGCCCCTGGCTCGCTCTCCCTCAGCTCTGCAGCACTGTATTGCACTGCAAGCCTCCACAACCATTTTTATATCTCAGATCTAGAATGTTCCCAACAGTCTCAAGTATTCACAGCCTGGGTTTTTGGAAGGGGCCTGGATCATGGGGTGCTGTCAGTGGAGTAGGGCACAGAAGAATCCATTGTAAAATGTGGTGAAGCCTGGTGGGAAGTGTGGAAAAACTGGATTGTGACCTAGCACACTCCATGTGTCCCTCCATGGCTCCTCTCCTATCCCTTGGTTTTACCCTGCCGTTATTCAAGCAGCTTTTCTCTCCCAACCCTTCCACCACACCTTCCCTGCATGGCAGACCGGCTGTGGACTCACTTTTCTAAACGTTGTTTGATAAAGAAACATGCTGTTATGGTTTATTCATCAGCTCCCCCGCCCCCACCAAGCCACATGCATTCATGGACACGGCCAAATCTAGCCACTCTGTTCCCCTCCAGTATAGACATCACATCACACACAGAACGGGAGATTCAAACTGGGCAAGTTTATAGTGTGAAATCAGGAAACAGAACATAAAGAAAACTCACTTCCATCACTACCAAGGTGATCTGGATTTCAGGGCCATTCCATTCACTCCCTCTCAAAACAATTTGTTCTGAAGACTGTGAAAACACAGTCTATGTCTCTGTGCTTACAGAGAAGCCAGTACCATGGGTAACTGTTTTTAAGTCCTCCTAATAACATATATAAAGCTCTCCCCACCCTGCAGAAAAACCTAGGACCTTCAGGATAGAGCTGAAAGCAAACAGACTTTCAAACACTCAGGTTGCTGTTATTTCTGAATCAAGAAGCAGGAAGAATTCTAAGACTCTAGTTGCTGATATGTGCGTTTGACTACGTTACAGGTATATTCTGATGGCCCCCACATGACTGTGAAATTCACAAGAAAGAAAAGTCCAATGGACCCTTGGGTGGGCAGAAATGACTAGTGTGCTGGCTTCAGCAGCATATACACTAAAACAGAACTGTGACCAAGTACAGTAGAGCGATAATTGTCTGTCCAGCTGGTGTCTGTGGGCACTGTCAAACTCCTTGCGGGTTCACTCTCAAATTCCTGTACCTTTCTTTTCTTTTTTTTTTTATTTAAAAAAATAAAGGAGATTAAGATAAAAGAGGACATAACAACACAGGTCAGAACAGAACAATTCAAGCAACATAATGTTTCACCACAAGATAATCCGACATAACAGTAGTTAGCATAGTGTCTCTTTCCTTGAAATCTTTGAGTATACCTTCATATACTATAGCATCAAACATAACAAGACAGTGTAAAACCATTCAAGATGGTGAAATTATTACAGGGTATTTAGAACCAACTAACAGAAAACGAACAATGGTTTTTATATTATCTCCTTGCCTATAAAAAATTTTGTTTAGGGGCTGGGGATTTAGCTCAGCGGCATAAGTGCCTGCCTTGCAAGCGATCCCCGGTACTTATTTAAAAAAAAAAAGATTTTGTTTATACTATCACATATAATAAAATCCAATAAGATACAACATGATAAAACCAATGGAGACAAAACAAAAGCTGGGTGGGACTTCAAAACAAGCTGACTATTAAATCAGCACCAGCTATTATAATGTCTTGTTTTCTTCAAAATAACTGTTCATACCATCACAGACAATAAAATCAAACAACCCAGAATAAAACCATTTCAACTAATGAATGAAAACATTATAAGGCTTCAAAGCAATATAATGGGGGATCATGATTACCACATACTTTTTTGTATTCTTACCATTTCATACACTAGGGAAACTATTCGGTATTTATACATGTGAGTTTGATTTATTTCGCTTATGACTATGGTCTCAAGTTGCACCCATTTATTTATAAATATCTCAATGTGATCATCTTTTACAGCTGAGTAGTACTCCATTGTATAAAAACACCTCAACTTTTTTATCCATTCCTCAGTTGATGGACACCTTTCAACTGAACCTAATTAAACGGGTGGTGAGGCAGGGGTCGTCAGTGGTGGCCAGAAAGAGCCACCTGTCCTCTCCCCACTCGCGGCTTGGGCGGGCCCCCGACCAGGACGATGCCCTCCTGAGGGGCCTCATCGGCCAGCCCTGCCCGCCCCATCACGTACAGAATGCGGGTCTAAATGCTGCCGAGGACCCCAACCCGTGTCGGCCTCCTCCGCACTCCGGGATGGGGGACTTCAGTCCGGGTGAGCCCCGCAGGGCCTGGCCGCAGCGCCCCAGACCCTCACCCTGCCCTCCCCGCACCCTGGAGAGGCCCCGGGACTCCCCTCCGCGCCTCCACGCCCACTCAGAGCCGAGGAGCGCGGGCGCAGGGAGGTCCTGCGCCGCTGGATGCGCCGAGTCAGCCAGGCTGGGACAGCGCCCGCGGCTCCGGGAGCGCCCGGGTCCGGGATTCGCAGGCCGCTGAGTTTGGGGAGCCTCCCCGCGCTCTCTGCCTGAGGAAACATCACCTCGAAGCGTCCTAGGGGAGACAGGCCCCGCTAGGCTGCAGGCGCCATTTACCTTGAGGGACCAGTGGACCGGGAAGTGAGCAGAGAGAGGACTCCAGGGCTCTTGGAGGAGGGCGCTTGTAAGTGGAGGACTTGGAGCCCCAACCCTCAGGGAGCCCCACCCCTCAGCCCCACCCCTGCCCCGCGAATGCCCTGGGACGTGTAGTCCTCGCAATGTGCGCAGAGCCCTCTGGGAATTGTAGTCCATCCGGCTTCCAGCACAGCCTCTGGGGCGGATGATGGGTAGGATGGGCTCAGGGACCCTACGTCCAGGGAGGGCAGTACAATGAGAAGTTTAAAAGTAGTAAAGAGAAGAGACTCATCACATGCAAGGAGAGCTCCGTATGTTTCCTTACTCATTTCTAGCTAGTTTTTCATTAGAGACCACGCAGATCAAAAAATAAGGGGATAATATGTTTAAGTTGTGAAAGAAAATAAGAGTGTTCCACAGAATTTTTCCATTTCGCCAAACTACCTGACATGAATGAAGAAGTCAAGACAATGCCAGTAAAAAGCAGCAGAAGGACTTCATTAACAGTGGACTTACCTTCGATGAGGTGGTGGAGGACCAATTGGTCTGAAATGAACTTGCACTAGATAGTAACTCAAAGCTATAAAGAAACATCGAACACTATACAGGTTGAGCACATAGGTGCTTATAAATGTTGGTATTGTTGAGTCGTGGGTTTGTAATTCCTATTTATTCCCGTGTGGTTTTTTCCTCCCATATTTATTATTCTTGCATTAATTTAAAACACTAATGAATAAACCACTAATTATAACTCTATGTTAATAAGCACACAATGTATAAAATTGGAATCTGGGACATTAACAACATAATGCTGGAAGGATAGAGATAGATGAGAACAGACTTTATCGACTACAGAATATGAATTTATTATTCAAACTAGGTTTTTATGATTAAGATATTGAGTTTAACCAATGTAATAAGTGAGAACACAGAGAAAAGTGCAATAAAAGAAAGCAAAAGGTAACCAAACTGGACACAAAAATAGCCACTAAAGGCAAGAAGATAATAATGCAAAATATATAAGATAAAGGAATAGTTAAAAGGGTAAGATGTGCAATAAACAGAGATAAATGGTAGAAGCGGTTTTTTTTCTATCAGAAGTTAATTTAAATGTACCAAATTTAAACCCTCTTGCTGAAAGTGCAACCAAAGACTGATAGATTGGTTCAAAAACAAAACCATCTACATGCTAACTACACACTAGAATCTTATTTCTTTAAATTTTATTTTGAAGATAGTAAAACCCAACAAAACAAAACAATAAAGTCAGTCAAAACAAAGCAGTGAAAGTGGTACTGAACTTCAAAACAGGCTAATAGGAAATCAACAATGCTTAATCTAATATATATCTTACTGTATTAACAACAGTTGTCCAGACCATCAGACATAGCAAAATCATAGAAAACAAAATAGAATAAAACCAATCAAAACATAACATTGAAAAAAACACCACACAGAAACAAAATCAAACAGAAACTGTTATCTTCAAAATAGCACCTAGGTTACCAAATACAGGGACAAAACAAAATAGTAAAATGGGACAAAACATTGGCTTTCAAAAACAAGACAGGAGGACATCCCCCACAGACCACCAGTCCAGGCCTGCAGAGTCAACCAAACAGCAGCAGCACCAAGCTGTTCCCTCCCCTCAGCTGCTGTCATCTCACCCTGAGTGCTCTGAGTCAGTGGGGCAGGGTGGGGATGCTCTTCTGCCTTTTCAGCCTGTGCACTGGTTGGCTCACAGGAAGGCGTGATTTCTCTTCTGCCTGAGGCTCTTCCCCATCCCCATGGGAAGGCCCAGAATGTTAGATAAAAAGAAACAAAGAATTTGATATTAAAAGCTTGGGAAACAATATACCATCCAAACAAGAACCACAAATGATCTGACATGAATGTATCAGTGTCATAGATGTGAGGTCAAAGAGACTTGAAGAGAAAAATACCATACATTGGAAAAAAGTCTAGTGCAGCAAGAACATATGATTTCTAACATATAGTAACTATTATACTGTAAATATAAGGTGCCCGCCATACTGTTCTGTATGCACCATCACCCTGGTAACCGGTTTGCTATGTTAACCTTTGTTCCCTTTGCAAAGGACAATTGTTCCTGGAATCGGTCGATCTTGAGTTACCTATATTCCTCTCAACCTTTGTCCCCTCTTGTGAAAGATAGTTGATCCTAAAATTAGTAGACAATTAGCTGTAAATTCCTGCAAAGAAGTAAATGGCTGACCACCCTGCAAAACTTCTCTGCCCTCAAGCAGAGGAAAACAAAGGTCTTCCTCATTCTTGTCTCCCCTCCCATCATTGACTTTGTGGTTTTCTCCCATAAAAGCCTGAAAAAATTTTAACCCACTTACACAGCTTTGCAAATTCCAACTGCTGTCGCTGGTGCCAGCTTAAATAAAGCACTCCTTTTTCTTTTAAAAAACGTCTTGCCCTGTTTTATGAACAACATCTTTGGGTCTCATTTTTGGGGTACATTTGGGACCTCGTCTGGGATTACTGGAGGACCCTGTTCCAAATTAATTTTCACCAATCGATTGGCATACACTTCTGTAAGTATTTGGGTCTTTTTGCCTGTTTGTAATTTGGGTGCACACATTTGTATCTGCGGGTGAGCCTAGTGCTCCTTCTGCACCGGAATGGGATGCCTTCTGGGGGCTTTCATCTGTTTGTACTTTGGGGCTTTTTGCCCATTTGTAATTTGGAGCTTTTTGCCCATTTGTAATTCACAGCTTTTTGCCCATTTGTCTTTATGTTCAGTGTTTCTGTACCTTGGAGCCATATGCTCATTTGAATCTGTTACTAACTCTGGGGTTTCCTTTGCACCTTTTGAACTTTTTCTGTTATACATTGCATGTGGCTTGTTGGAATTAAAGGTCAAAATTTTAAAAATTGTTTCCCTTTAGGTCACCAAACCACAGACAGAAAAACCTTTCTTTGTGTCTTTAATGTTGATCTTGTCTTTTGTGGCACCTTGTTTAATGTTTTAGTCCTCAACTGATTACTTGCAACCTCTGCATGTTTTTAAAAAGTATTTTTTTTTTGTCTTTTTCTTTTTTGTTGGTACCGGGGATCAAACTCACGACTGCCTGCTTGCAAGGCATGTGCTTCTGCCACTGAGCTAAATCTCCAGTTACCTATATATGTTTTTAAAATCATATTAACTTTACCAAGTGAAACCAGGTCATACTGTAATTGAGCCAGTTAAGAAAGTTACAGTTTTTAAATTGTAGCATTTTAAGGTGGTAAAAAGACATGAAATGGTTCAATATATTTTAGACTACTGAAAGAAAGTCACTTCAAGGATTTTGTTGAAGGTTTTAATGTTGTCTGAAAAGACAGAGAGAAGGTAATTGACTGGTAATAAGTAAAAAAGAAAATGAGGGACAAAGAAAGTGGTTTTGTCTTCAAGTAAAATGTCTGGCTGTGCCAGAATGTGAAAGAGGAAAAACTCAATTTGATGGTGTGTAGTGAGTTGTAGAAAGCTTGAGGGGATGTGAATTTTGTTTGCTTCAGATGATAGTACCTATAAATAACAGGTTTTTAAAAAAGAGAGAGAGAGCAAAACAAGAATTGGATTAGTAAACCTTTACAGCAAATTGTTTTGGATACATATCAATTGACACCTTATGATGTCAAACATTTGGCACAAACATGCCTATCTTCTGATCAATTCCTATATTTTGATGTAAAGCTAAAACTCTTATCTCAGAGCAGGTTCATAAAAATAGAACAGGTCCCAATCCATGTTCAGCAATAAATGAGAAAATGCTTTTTGGGAGAATAATTCAGGGTCCCCCACCTCAAGGAACAGTTGGTCTTGTGCTGGAAAAAGCCAATCTAAATTTAAAGCAATATCTATTGTGCCTAGTGTGATTGATGGTATAGAGATAAAATACAAGTTCTTGCATGTGCTATGGATAACTGGATTTTTGAACAGGGAGGCTACCTGGTGCAGTTGATTTTGTTACAGAGTGCCTCATCTTTGCCTTATGAGGGACCCGACCAACAAAAGGGTTTCTTTTTACCTTGTGGCACCCATTCCAGTTAACTTGTGGGGAAGAGATTTGTTACAAAAGTGGAAATTAGTGCTGACTAGTGATTCTGCTTTTAAAGCTGAACAAACGAGTCTCAATTTGGAAGCTGAACAAATAGATTCAAATCCTAAAATTAAGAAAATGATGATTAAAATGGGATATCAAAAAGGCAAAGGACTAGGAAAAAAACCTTTGCCCTAACCTATTGGCCCCTGCTCAGACACGCTCGGCTTCAGAACCGGAGCTATCCTCTGGTCCTTCCCCTCTGCACCTTTGTTTACCCGTGTCCCATTCTCGGCCTCTGACCTCTACAATTGGAAACAGCAGAACCCACACTTTTTCTAAGGATCCCCAAGGCCTCGTGTCTCTTCTGGAATCTATCTTTTTCACTCATCATCCCACTTGGGATGACTGTCAGTAGCTGATACAGGTACTGTTTACTGCGGAGGAGAGAGCACATTCACACCCTGGGACAAAAAGCAGTGTGTGATCCAGAAGGAAACCCGTCCTCTGATCCTGAATGCCAGAACCATGTTTTCCCATTGTCCCGCCATGATTGGACAACCAGAGGTAAGGAAGCTCTCCATCGGTATCAGTTATTCTCAGAAGCCCTTACGGGCTCCTCCAGAAAAAAAATACCAATTTGCCCAAGGTAGCAGAGGTGAGACACTTGGCTAATGAGTCTCACTCGGGAGTTTCTGGAAAGACTGTAAAAGGCCTATCGCATTTATACACACATAGGTCCGGCAGCACCTGAAAATGCAAGGGCCATTAATATTGCCTTTGTTACCCAGTCAGCCCCTGATACTAAGTGAAAATTGCAAAAGTTTGAGGGATTTGAGGGAATGCCCCTCAGTCAGTTATTAGAGATTGCTTAAAAGATATTTGACAACCAGGAGGACCCTAAAGACCAGAAACCAACAAAGTCACCCAACCCAATGCGAAGTCTCATCCACCCCTAGATAAAAATCAACGTGCTTATTGCTAAGAGAAGGGGCATTGATGAAAGGACTGTCCCAAGAGCTTCCATGGGCTTTACATGAGCTGGGCTATATGGTCTGTGCAAAAAGGCCCAACTATGCCAAATGTATGTGATCTACTTAGGTTACCAAATCCATGAAGAAAAATGGACTTTTTCCTCCCAGTGGAAGCAAGCCATCCAACAGATCCCAGTCCCTGTGACTAAAAAGCAAGTGTGAGAATTTCTAGGAGCCATAGGATATTGCCAGCTTTGGGCTATTAATTTTGCTCAGATAGCTCAGCCTCTTTATGACTCATTAAGGGGAGCCACTCAGGACCCTCGAGAGTAGACAGACTCTCAAGACCAGGCTTTTAAACAGCTGAAACTGGCCTTAACTGAGGCTCCTGTCCTGGCACTGCCAGATCTGCTAAAACCTTTTTATGTCAGTGAGAAGTGAGGGATAGCAAAAGGAATACTGACACAGAGTTTGGGACCCTGGCAGAGGCCTGTTGCCTATCTTTCCAAGAGACTTGATAATGTGGCAGCCGGATGGCCACCTTGTCTGTGGGTGATTTCCTCAGGGGCCCACCTGATTAAAGGAGGCTCAGAAATTGACTTTTGGAAGTAAACTCTTAATTGTCTCCTCCCATTTGCTGGAGACTCTCATCAAGGCTCTGCTGGAACAGTGGCTGCCTAACACCTGAGTCATGAACTGTCAGGCATTACTCCTGGATCTGAATGCCATCAGGTTCAAGGGGACAGTGGCTTTAAATCCAGCTACTCTGCTGCCTGAGGATGGCCCCTCTTTGCCCCTCCATGACTGTATGGTGGGCCAGACTTGACAGATGAGCCACTATCCGGAGTTCCTTTATATTTCTCTGATGGAAGCAGTTACAAGGTAAGTGTGACGCGGGAGCTGCCATTAACACAGATTCTCAGATTCTATGGGAACAAACCCTGGAGCCAGGAACATTGACCCAATGGACCATTGCCCTCACTGAGGCCCTCAAGTTGTCACAATATGCATTTGTTTACTCCCCATGTTCTTGGGGCCATTTATCAGGAACCAAGTTTCTTGACTTCTAAGGGCCAAAAGATCAAAAATGCGCTCCAAATTTTAGATTTCTTGACCACCATTTGGATGCCAAGGAAAGTGGCTATCATCCACTGTAAAGCCCATCAGGTGGGAGATGATCCTGTTATATGAGGAAACAATCTGGCAGACACCACCACCCAAAAGGTGGCCACAAAATTAGTGGAGATTGACCAATTTGTGAGCTTCAAATGCCCTCAATGTCACTTAGTGAATCCAAAGCGACTACACAAATAGAAACTACTCGCTACTGTGGGACCATGCCTGGAGAACATTGGAAAGTAGATTTCAAAGAAATGGGAAAGGGCCTGAGTGTCAAGGGAATAAGTACTTATTAATAATGATAGATATTTTCACTGGATAGGTCAAAGCCTTTCCTACTAAATCTCAGTCAGCTCTCATAGTAGTCAAAAAGCTATTATAATGAGGTTGTCCCACAATTTGGCCTCCCTTTATCCATGAAGTCCGACAATAGCTCGGCTTTTATAGCCCAGGTAACTCAAAAACTAACCCAAGTTTTCAAGATCAATTGGAAACTCCATTGTGCTTATCAGCCTCAAAGTTCAGGACAAGTAGAAAGGATAAACCAGACCTTAAAAATGGCAATAACTGGGGCTGGGGATTTAGCTCAGTGGCATAAGCACCTGCCTTGCAAGCAGGAGGTTGTGAGTTCGATCCCCAGTACTGATTAAAAAAAAAAAAGAAAGAAAAAAATGGTAGTAACTAAGATGGCCTTGGAAACTGGCGAGAACTGGGAGAGCTTCCTTCCTTTTGCCCCCTTGTATGCATGATTTAAGTCCTATGTTGCCGGTATTTCCCCTTTCGAGGCTTTGTATGGGAGAACCCCTCCCCTCATCCCTAAGACTTCTGAAGAAAAAACTGGCTAATCTAGCTAACCAAGATCTTATTAAATCCCTCCAGGCCCTTCAGCCAGTTCTGACTTCCATCCACCAGTAATTCCAACAACAACATCCTCCCCTACAGTCCGCCTGCATTCTGAGGATGAACACCCTGCAGTGGAACGTGGGACACTAGTTCTCATCAGAAGACATCACTGAGAATCTCTCAATCCACAGTGGGAGGGCCTAGCCCCTACACCATAGTCCTCGCACTCCAACTACTGATATTGAAGTATCTAGAGATTATCATACCTAGAGGTATTCACAGTCCTTAGAAATAAAACACTTTTGTAGATATTGGGTTGGCGGGATCAATGGGTGGAGGAGTGTCCAGCCTAGTAATCCAAGACCAAAATTATGGGCACTTAAGTGCTCTTATTGATCAGATCTAGCCACACTCAGTGACTCTGTCTCCAAGCTGGAAGATCCTTGAGTTTCCTGGCTGAGATGGTTTTACAAAACCAGCAGGGATTAGATCTCCTGTTTCTAAAAGAAGGAGGTCTTTGTTTGGCTTTAGGAAAAAGACTGCTGCCTGTATGCCAACCATTATGGGGTCAATAGACAGAACATGGCAAGCCTTAGAAGGTGACTTCAAGAACAAGAATGAGCCATGCAGGCTAAACAGAGCTGGTTTAAACATTAGATCTCTTTCCACCCTTGATTAACAACTTAATAACGGGGGCCACAGAACCTTTGTTAGTCTTCGTCTGTATAACTATTGGGCCTTGTATTATAAACAAATTGGTAAGTTATGTTAAAGACTGAGTTCAAACTGTTAAATTAATGATCTTAAGGACACAAGGCTATGATCAGGTACCACTGTCTGAAATCCCCATGAGCCAATGATTTAGCTGACTAAAGAAAATCAGTGAAATAAGTGAAATAAATCAATGTCACATGTGTGAATACTGAATAGTTTCCCTAATGTAAGTAATGATTCAAAAATATAAAAGTATGTGGTAATCATGATTCCCCATTATGTGACCTTGAAGCCTTATAAAGTTTTCACTTATTAATTGGAAAGGCTTTATTCTGGGCTTCTTGATATGGAAATATTTGAAGCTATAGTATATGAAGTTATATTTAAATATTTCAAGGAAAAAGACAGACACTGTGGTAACTACTATTAAGTCAGATTATTTGGTGGTGAAGCACTAGGTTGCTGAAACAGTAATGCTTTGACCTGTATTGTTATGTTGTTATGTCCTCTTTTATCTCAATCTCTCCCTTATTCATTAAAAAATTATTTAGTTATTTTTTATGTTTTTTTTAATTAAGAGGAAAAATTTTAAAAATTAGCAGGATATATTATAGTAACTTTTTTGATTTCCTATTAACTTGTTTTGAAGTCTTGTAATACTCCCACTATCTTGTTTTGACTGATTAGACTCTGTTCCATTCTGTATGATAGTATCAAGTTTGAGGGTATAGGCAACTACTTTGAAAGCAATAAGATTCACTAAGATGCCCATTCTGGTTTGACTATTATCTCCTTTGGAAGTCCTGTAATGTTTACGATGTTTAAGTTTTATTGGTCTTGTTCTCTACTGTTTTGTTCAACTTTATAATACCTAATGAGATGGACAATTCTTTTTAAGGAAACAAGAGGCATTATGGTAACCATTGTTGATAACCTTGTACTCTGTTTTTACATCATGTACTATGTCTATCCTTGGTTTTGACTGACAGCTTTATTTTGCCATATTTGACTTTATTCTCTTCCAAAAAAAAGTAATAAGAACTAAGGAGTAATAAAACCCAAAATGTATAAATTTTGTTGTAAAAAAGAGAGGGAAAAAAGTGCTCTAAAGGATACAATTGCAAGAGTGTTTTAGGGGTGTTAAATAGCTGACCATATTAATGTTTTTGGTTGGATCATTGAACACAACTGTTTGCAGTCTCTCTGTTTGAATGTTCACTTTGTATACTGTGACTTGAGCAACTATCTCTAAGATGATAATGTGTAATCTATTAACTGGTGATTTCATACTGGTTTTTTTTTTGTAGTTCTGTATTACTTGTACCCTTACACTGCTTTGTTTTGTTTTGTTTTTCTCTTTTTCCTTTTAAATAAAATTTTAAAAAAAGAAAAGAAAATCAGTGGGGAATGTTACACTGTAGCTATGAGGCACCCACCATACTGTTCTGTATGCGTCATCACCCTGGTAACCTGGTTGCTGTGTTAACCTTTGTTCCCTTTGTAAAGGACAATTGTTGCTAGAATCAGTCGACCTCGAGCTACCTATATTCCTCTCCACCTTTGTCCCCCTTTTGTGAAAGATAGTTGACCCTAAAATTAGCAGAAAAGGGACTGTAATTCCTGTAAAGAAGAAAATGGCTGATCACCAATTGCAAAACTTCTCTTCCCTCAACCAGAGGAAAACAAAGGTCTTCCTCATACTGGTCTCCCCTCCCATCATTGATTTTGTGGTTTTCTCCCATAAAAGCCTGACAAAAGTTTAACCCACTTGCACAGCTTTGCAAACTCCAACTGCACTGTACTCCTTTTTTTTTTTTTTTTTTTAAAAAGGCCTTGACCCATTTTTTGGACATCTTTGGGTCTCATTTTTGGGGAACAACAGTAACCCATTGTCTGTATTGCATTAAACAATTATAAAGAGGATTATGATGCAAATTCAGGACTTGGACAACACTATTCTCACTTAGGCCTCACACATAGATGTGGAACACACCACCCAACTACTGCAGGGAACTCAACTTCCTCAACTGCACACCAAACATTCTCTACAGAACAAACAGCAGTCCAAAAATGATCTCAATACGTTCTTAAAAATTGGAACTCACATAAAACTATTTTCTGGCCATGATGAAAGAAGTATGAAATCAGCAGAAGGAATATGGACAGATATGTGTGCTAGGATTATTTCCAAAAGATGAAAAATATTTCCAAAAGATGAGAAGTATAAAATAAAAAGCGGCCTTTATTCTGAGAACACGGAGAGAGATGACCGGCACCCCCCACCGCTGGCGTCCGGCGATCTCTCTGGCGGACACGTGGCGTGGGGGCATGTAAATAGCCTCGGTTTGGGGTGGAACCTAAGGCGGGCATTAGGGATGTACTGGTATCCCATTGGCCCTAGGTTTGGTGCCATATGTAAATTTCCAGGGGCGGGAAGATGGCATCACAGGTAACTTCCTAGGGGCGGGGGAGATTGGGGCTTCCTGCTTCCGGTTGAGGCTTCCCTGGCTACAGTGTCCTATCTGGGCCAAAACCCTTTCAATGTGGAAATAAACTAGTGTGTCCTTAAATAACCAATGGGTCAAAGAAGAACAGCAAAAACTTGAGGTGGATGGGAAGGAAAGCACTGTATACAAAACACATCAAATGCAACAAAAGTAGAAATCAGAGGGAAAATGTACAACTGCCTATACTTGCATTAAAAGTGAACAAAAATTAAAACCAGAAAATGAACTATAGACCTTAAAGAACCAGAAAACTAACAGCATATGAAATCCAAAAGCAACACAGGGGAGAAAATATGCAATGTTAGAACAGACATAAATTCAATAGGTGGGTTTGCTAACCCAGACAGGGAGGATGAGACAGTGGGGTTGCAAGTTCAAGGATAGTCTGGGCAACTTAGCATGGACTTATTTCAAAGAGGGTTTGTGTGCAGTGGAGGACAGGGATATAGGTCAGTGCTCCCTGGATGCAACACCCAGTGACACAGAGACACAGACAGAGAATGAGAACAGAGTCAGAAAACAACACATAGAAGTCATGAAACTAAAACTGGTATTTGAAAAACACCAACAAGACTGATGAACCTATTGCTAAGTGGGAGAAGAAGGAGGGAAGATGACAAAGATCAGACTTGAAAGGAGATACTATTACAGATTCTATGAAAAGAAAAAGAAATCCAAGAGTGTTTTAAAGAATGCTGTAGTTAAAAATGGACAAATTCCTGAATGACGATGAGAGGACAGAAAAATAAGGAAAAGAGACCAAAGCTGAGGTCAGGCAAAGCTCACTGTAGATGGCAGGAAAGGAAGTGCTCAGCCACTGCAGTGCTTTCATTTAAACATCTGGCAAATTGATGTCATGTGACACCACTTTCCTAGCAATTGATGGCTTGGGTTATCTTGGAGCTGGGTGTTCTCTGGAGTGAAGCAGCTTGCCTCTGGAGCAATTTGTGCTGGAACCTGCCTCTGCTTGACTCCCACGAATGACTAACTTCCAGTTTCGGCCACTCCCTACATCTTCTCTATTTCTGTTTTGTAGCTGCAAGTGATGGGTGGTCAGTTGAAGGGGAAGGAGCTGTGTTTAGAAAACTGGAGAACTTTCCATTCTCAAACACTTTTCATTTTGAAAAAATGGAATGGCTTGTGGGAAGAAATTGGAAAGTTTCAGAGATCCTGTCTGAAAAAGAGCTAGAACATCTTAAGCTAAAGATTTGCAGTCCAAGGATTTTAGGTCCCTGCATTTATCCATTTAACCTGTACAGTTCATTAATCCTAGCACTAGTCAATTACCAGTATCATTGGCAACTGTCAGAAAGTGTCAGTGATCTGAGTTTCTTTTCAGAGCTAACATTTACTAGGGCACTGTGTTATATCTTTTTTTTTTTTTTTGTCTTTTTCCTTTTTTCTCAGTACCGGGTATCAAACTCACGACTGCCTGCTTGCAAGGCAGGAGCTTATGCCGCTGAGCTAAATCCCCAGCCCTTGTGTTATATCTTTTGTAGTTACACTTTTATGCAGTGTGTCTAAGAACAAGTCAAGGTAAGATCTGTATTAAATGCAATGAATCCCTTGTTCTCTGTCCAGGGCCACTAGGCCTCCTCAGGAATTGTCTTGTACCGTGCACAGCACCCCTTACTACTTTTGTCACTGTCACCGTCTGGATGAGTCACGGCCCTCTTTGACCAAGTTGCATTCCAGGAAGGCCCAGGACATTTTTTTCACCTTGTGACTTTATTTAGGCACATTATGAACCTTTGATCACCTTTATCTGTGGTCCCATAATCTCTTTGATCAAAGATCAGGGACTCACCCAGTTTAGGATATCACAACAGAGGTTCTCTCATGTCCTGGATCCTCATTGACCTCAGAGGGTCAGGGCCAAAATATTGGCTATTCTCTTGGCCCATCTCTTTCTCTAGTTTTTGTTCTCCAAACCTCAGTTGTTGAACACCCAGAAGAAAAGTTTAACAATAGTATGGTATAATAGAGGCAGTAAGCTTAAATTACTGTTATCTAAATACCAGGCACCTTAGATCATCAAATAGAATGATTATTTCCTACTGACCATGGCTATTTTAACATTTGAATCCCAAAACAGTGTTGACAGTCACATATTTTACACAGAAAATTAGAAATCAAAACTATATGGCTGGGAACTTAGCCAGCATTACAAGCGCCTGCCTTGCAAGCCCACAGCCATGACTGCATTGGTTCTCTGATTCCAGACCACATGTGTTATGGCTTGGGAAAAAGTTTGTCTGCATTTTGCTCATGTCCAGAGGCTTTGCCTGAGACTGAGACTAAGGGGACAGGACTAATTAATGTGGCAGAAGAAATTTCAAGGGAGTCTAATGTTGAGGTGGTAGCATGGCCACATTGGGGGCTTTTAGCCAGATTTATGTTGAGCATAAGAAACAAAGAAACCAACAGAATGACTGAAAATGCTGCGAGTTTTGTCCCAAAGGAAGCTCCACTAAAGCTGTAAACTGTAAAGATATAGCAGAGATCTTCTTTGCTGAGAAGAAACAGAAGAATATAAAAGGTCGCCTGGGGGCATCCATCATAGGAAGCAGCAAGTTCCACCATTTGCAGCCTCAAAACTGTAAAACACAAAGACTTTGTTTTCAGAGGAAAAGCATGGTACAGTGCCCTAGAGAATTTGTACCTCATAAGTGGATTCAGAGTGCTCAGCTATCTAGGCACTCAAATCCTACAGCCAAGAGTAAACAAAGCCTGACTTCTGCTCCAGCTGTGCACACATATGATGAACAGACAAGGAAACAAGTACACAGCTTAACAGAGCAGACAAACAAACTATCTTACAAAATCAGAGTGCACTCAAATATACTTTTGACCAAATTGAATTATAATAACTTTTATAATTTTAGAAGTTAAAACAATAAATAGGCTCATCAGATTTTGTTGTAGATCAATTAGCACTGATCTCTTGCAAGAAAAATTTGGAAGGAATAAAATCTTTTGTATGTAACAATATAAATTTTTTATTTTATTTGCTCTAAAGAATACTTGTAAGTTTTGTATCCCTTTCTTACATGTAACTTTTAGCTCAGTTATATCTATATACTCAGTCACCTCCTCAGACCTTTCATTTCTAGTTTTGGTTACCATACCCAGGCATTCTGGGTCGATTTTTTAATTGGTCCTCGGTGGGTTCTTGCTCCATCCTTGTCTATCAGTTGTGGTGTGGTCTCTCAAGTATCACTGTCATATGACTGAGCATTTGTTTCTTGCGGGATGGAATCAACTATTTCTTTCAGTCTGGGTCCATGAGATAACCAAAAAGCATGCTGTGGTACCCAAATAGACCAGTCAGCATTGTCTGGAAAAAGACAAACATAGTTTTGTCCCCAGAATAGCACTAAACTGTGTGCCTTCCACTATCTAGTATGAATATCTTTTCAAAGAACACTTCCTAGGTTTTTTGTTTTACCTGATTTAATTGTCTTTCTGCTGTTACATTTTCATCTTTGGTAGAATTTTAAAAGTTGATAGCATATACTATCAAGTGAAGCCTACTATGAGGTATAAATTGTGTAAGAAATTCCCCCTTTTGTTTTTGTAATTGAACTTTGAGCATATGGTGAGCATGTTTAACAATTTTCAGTGTGTTGAATAGCATTTGAGTTTTGAGAGTCATTAAAGCTGGAAATTGATTACGTAAGGCTGTGCATGGCCTCCCCAAGAACAACAAGCACCCAGGGCAAGCCATGAAAAGAAGCTGCTTCATCCCAGAGAACACCTAGCCCCAAGACCTTCTCAACAGTGGGTTGCTGGAGCAACAGGATGTCATATGACATGAACATGCTAAAAGTATAAATGCCCCTAAGTGAAGGGGCAGTTTCTTTCCTCTAATCAGGAGAGTAAGGGTGCCATCTGACACCAGGTTTGTCTTTTCTTTATTTTCTCATCCTCTCATGGTCCTTCACCCCATGAACCTCAACAAGATCTGCAGGTTACAGAATGTGAGGAAGAAAAAGTGACAGTAGCTAGCAATCTGTTTATTGTAGCATTTCCCTCAGTGAAAAGCCTTGGCAATTGGGGATGAGAATGTAAATGACCAATTAATCAGAAAACATGGTGTGACTGTGTGACATACTGGAGACTGTGAGATACATGAAAAAGATCTTCCTGGTTGGTATTAATGGTAGCAGTTTTAATGTGGCACATCACACTGCAAACCTAAGCACTGTATTAAAAAGGGTTAATTAGAGTGGGTGAAAGATCCTTTGAGGCCTGTATAACAGCTTGCAATTTTGTCTCTTCTGCAGAAGAAAAACTCACATTCTGTTTTTGGGAGGCTGGGGCTCCTGGTCTTTGCTCTTGCCTCCAGCTGAGGCTCCTGTCTCAAACCTAGGGCTGTGAGCGAGCCCTACTAACAGTGGCTCGTCATCTGGAAGTGAGAACTGTTTTCCCTTGGAATCCCAGTTCGGCACCAACACTGTGGTAGTGGTTAAGTGGAGAGTATTAGTGCCTGCCTCAGTGCCAGCTCTGGGCACCATCTCCAGTATCCCTTCCCCAGGGGATATTGCCATCACTGCCTCTATAGCCATGACCTCACCTTTTTTTCTTAGGTTGAGTTCATAAAAGAATTTACAAAAGATGTATAATATCAGAGAAAATCATCTATCACTTATATGTACATGACAAATAAAATATGTGCAGCATCAGTGTATTGAAAACTAACAAACTGATATAAAAAAGCAAAAAAGACCCAAGTAAATATAGTTATACTGATTTGAAGCAGTACTGCTATCAGTAAATTTGAAGCAAGTACTGCTAAAGTAAATAGCAATTTTGAAGAACAACAGAATTTGAGAATTTTTTTTCTCTTTTTCGTTTTTATTGGTACCAGGGATTGAACTCATGACTGCCTGCTTAGAATTTGAGAATTACACTACCAGATATCAAGACTTACTACAAAGACATAGTGAGACAGTGATATGCTTGAGGCAGCTTATTGCCACCTTGTGAAAGCCAAATGTTGAATTTTCAGAAGTTTTATAGGTTACTTATTGCTGTACTGGTTATTTGAAATTGTCTACTGTGACAGTATTTTTTAAACAAAAGTCAGCAAACCACAAGTCGGGACCATATTACCTCCCAACCCCTAGGAGCCTGCCATGCCCAGCAGGGCCATGTCCTATCAGGGAAGTGCTCTGAATCATGGCACCCATATTATTATCCAGGCTGTGGCTGGCCCTTACAGGGATCTTCCTGAAATAGGTTGGTCTTCCACATCAGTTTAGAATCTACACCAAATGGCCCATTGATACCCTCATCTGCACTCCAGACAGATAGTACGAGGTTTTGTTGAAGGCACAGATACTGGCTGTGCTGCCCTTAGAGCAGCAGCAGAACACTTTCAGGAAAAATGTCCCTCAAAACTACACATAAAACAGGTAACCTTGATTTTTCTCTTTCCTCCAGGCTGGGGATGGATAACCTGAATGAAAGCTGTTGCCAAGGCAGCCCCTTGTACATAAGAGGAGCCAATGCAGCATTTATCTGCATTCTTAAGGCCAACTGTTGAACAAATAACTTACCTGATTAGTGTAATCCCAAATACTGAGTGTTGTAACCCAAGGATTCTAATCCCTTTCTCTGTCTTCCTCACAATCCAAAAAGTTATATTTATAATCCCACTGAGGCATTATGGCAATTCTGGTGACTGAATTCCTATCTACCACCTCCAATGCAACGCACAGCAAGACTAAAGACACTAAAACATAGTCAAAGTTAAGAGCAGCCAAAGGGCCTTAAATCCAATCCCTGTGAGGATGTGCAAAGGCCCTGATCCAAGGCCTCTCCAAGCATTTATTATCTTGTGAAGAAGGGGATGGCTGGAGGATGAGTGACAGTGAGGATGGCAGGAACTACGTGGGTAACTTTATCTGCCTTGCCAGGGAGGGTGAAAAGGACCTTTGCAAAATTCAGGGAGAATGACATGGAGAAACATCAATCTGTATATGTGAATTAAGGTAACACTAGAATGGTTTTAGGAGGCTGTTGCTTCAGTTTCTGAGATGTAAACTTCTGTGTCCTGGGGACTCATAGCTTCTTGTTTTGAGGCTCCTGCTCATTGCAATCCTGGAGCTGAGTGGCTCTATCATCCCACTGCTGTGCTCATCTTTTACAGAGAACACTATGCAAGGAAACAGGAGACTATCTCGTGGGTTTAGAGATTACACACCAGTACCTGGGCTAGCGAGAGAAGTCTGTGTTTTACATACCAGTACGTGGAAATAAGCCTTGATATAATCAATGTTGCAGCAATTGCTCTGCATTCAACAGGAGTCACTCAAACTGTCTCCTGCAAAGGAGGACGCTATTTTATGAAGGGTGGAAATCTCAGCCTGCGGTTTAACAAAATTTCTGTGTATCAGGAAGGCAGAGATTGTCACTTGTGGCTTAGTTAAGGTTATCTGGGTGGGGGTTGTTTTGCCATTTTTTTCTTCTTGGGTATTGATTTTAAAATAATGCTCCAAGAAAGCGAAATGAAGAAGACAAACTGACAACAAACGACAGAAAAAGAGCTCAATAGAAATGAGGCAAAGAAGATTGGATGGTAGAAACAGCTATTTTGCAGAAAACAAGACATCATAATAGCTAATGCTAATTTAGTATCATCTTGCTTTGAAGCCCCATCAAGCTTTTATTCTTCTGTCTCCATCAGTCTTAATAGTATCTTATTGTATTTTATTATATGTGATAATATAAGCAAAAAATTTATAGACAAGGAGATTATACAGAAACCATTGTTCATTTTCTGATACTTGGTTCTAAATACCCTGTAATACTGTCATTCCCTTGAATGGTTTTACATTGTCTTGATATGTTTGGTGCTACAGTATACGAAGTTATACTTAAAGATTTCAAGGAAAGAGACACTATGGTAACTACTTTTATGTCAGGATATCTTGTGGTAAAACACTATTTTGCTTAAATGGTTATGCTTTGACCTGCACTGTTTTGTTATTATGCACTCTTTTATCTCAGTCTCCTTTTTTAACTTGATTTGAAACCCTGTATAGCCCTCACCATCTTGCTTTGACTGATTTTCCTCTATTCTGCTTTGCTTGATAGTACCAAGTTCAAAAGTATAGGCAACAACTGTAAAGACAATAAGATTCATTATGACGCCCATTCCGGTTGACTATTATCTTCTTTTAAAGTCCTGTAATGTCTCCAATGTTTTGATTTTATTCTTTACTGTTTTGTTCAATTTTATTATAACTGATGATATAGGCAATTCTTTTTAAGATAACAAGAGGCAGTATGATAACCATTGTTGATCACCAAGTATTTTGTTTTTATATTATCTATTATGTCCATCCTTTTGATTTGACTTGACTCTGTTCTGTTATGTCACTTTTGGTTTTACTCTATTCAAAAAAAAGTCATAAGAACTGTGGGAGTAATAAAACCCAAAATGTGTAGCTGTCATTGTACCAAAAAAGGAAAAGGAAGTGCTCTAAAGAATATAACTGCATATATATTTAAGTGTATAAGATAGATAACCATATTACTGAGTTTTGTTGGATCATTGAACAAAACTGTTTGCAGTCTCACTGTCTGAAAGTCTACTTTAGATGCTTTAATTTTTGAACAACTATTTCTAAGATAACAATATGTAATCTATTAACTAGTGATTTCCTATTGTTTATTTTTTCTGAAATTCTGTATAACTTATATCCTTTTTCTGTTTTTTTTCTTTTTCTCCTTAAATAAAAAAAAGTAAAATAATGCTCCAAGCAAAATCCTTAGTGGCTGTAAAACTGCTTCTAATCAAAATCCACAAAACAAAGGCAAATATAGGAATCGAGCATACAACAAACAGACCCGTTTACATTTGTGAGTCTTGAAACTCTGCCCCATGCTTAACTACTGGTAAAATCAATGCACTTATTTCTTTTTAGTCTCTCACAAACTTATTTTTCTTATTTTGGAGGGCCTAGTGAACCCAATTATTTGCCTCAAGTTTCACACCTGATGATGTCAATATCAGTACAATCCTGGGATGACCACTGATGTTGTCAGTCCACTTCTACCTTTGTGTGCAACAGGGAGGAGTGTCCCCGCACCCACTATTTCCTCTCACCCCATTCCACATGCAGGCGCCATTTGTAGCATCCAGCCACAGCTCTAGATGTTCCTGCGAGGGGGGGAGATGGGGAGAAGAGGGGAAAATAAAGAAAAGAGACAAAAGCTCAGGTCTGGTGGAGCCTTCTCTCTGGATAGGATGAAGGAAATTCCCAATCATTATAGCAGTTTGGCTAGCAGCTGGCTGCTTGGATTTTCTGGGGGCTGGGTGTTCTCTAGACTGAAGCAGCTTACCTCTGGTGCTCTTGTTCTTGGGCCCGCCTTGCTTCACCCACACACGTGACCAATGTCCTGCTGCAGACACACCCTACACAGAAGAAGGAAGAAACAGGATCTCTGAACAGAGCTTACAGTGCTAAGGAGGTGAAGTCAGTAGTAAAGTGAAATGTACCACAATATTTATAGAGATACAATGTACGAAGGATGAAGGCTGATATATAAATCAGGCCCAGGATAAGCAATAACTGATAGAACTGTGGGGGACCGGTGGTGGCTGCAAAGATAAGAAGTATGAAATATAAATGACCTTTATTTTGAGAATGCAGGGAGAGACACCCCTGATCCCCTGGGGTGCGGCATTGCCCCCTGGGGTCTGAAATCTCTCCAGGGAACACATGGAGTAGGGGCATACATGTAGCTTAGGTTGGGGGTGGAGCCTGAGGGGAGGAGATGGAGCTCCTTGTTTCCCCTGAGGCTTTACCAGCTACAGTGTCTTGCCTGGGCCAAAACTCTTTCAATAATGATATGCCAAAAGCAGTATATAAGAATTCCATCTCTCAAGTATCGCAGCTTACTGTGCTGCACACACTTCTCCTTGGTGCATGCTGTCTGCCGATCCACAGCACCGGGACAAGATGAGGCAAAGTGAGGGGAAGCCCCGTGAGATGGCCTTAGGCTGCTCCTGACTCTCTAACTCCAACCCAGCACTGTGACACGGCAACAGCTGGCCAGACAGACAAACAAGTGACAGGTCCACAGGCAACACAGCAATAAAATGCTGGACAGGTATTCATGTTCTTAGTGAACAAGATGGAGGAAAGAGTTATGAGATGCATGGGGCTCCTCAGCCTCATGTGGCTCTCAATATAAAATTCACAAATTGGGCCAGGGATATAGCTCGATAGCACAGCACCTGCCTGTCAGGTGCAAGGTCATAAGTTCAATACCTGGTACCAAAAATAAATAAATAAAATAAAATAAAATGAAATGAAAGTCACAAATTGTGCATTTCTGAGTTTTTCATGAAACATTTTCAGACTATGCTTTCCCACTCTTAATTGAACCAAGTTAGGAGGTTCAACCGAGGTTGGGAGGAAATGCTACTGATTCACACTATGGAAAGTTACTCTGCTACCTGCCACAACAAGAAGGAAACCTGAATATGTCAGCTCAAGTGAAATAACCCACTCATAAAAGACAAACACTGTATGATTACACTCTGATGACTTCCCATAGTGGTCAAAGTCAGAGAAACGGAAAATAAAATGGTGACTGCCGGAGGGTGGGGGAGGAAGGAATGCGGGCAATTGCCTAAGGGGACAGGGCTTCGGTGTTACCTGATGAAGAGCACTGTGGATGGTCAATGGACTTTTACTACCTTATAATAGAGTGGACAATGTATTGGAGGATGAATTAATCCAAGTGATGTGGAAGGGATAGCGAGCCTGGTCCTCTACAATCACCTGCGGAGAATGGCATGAAGGCTTCACGTTTCACAAAGTGGCCCTCAGCATCAAGGAAATGTCCAGGGTCGAAGTGTAAGGGCTTCTCCCAGACAGTCCCGTCCTTCAGCACTGATGACAGGTTGGTGAGGAGCATTGTCCCCTGGCAGGAGACACACAGCATGAATGTGGCCTGAGATACAGGACACAGAAAACCTGACACTTAATATCCATAAGCACACTCTATGAGGCTCACAGGCTGGTGGGGTACAGAGACACAAGGAGCCTCTCAATTATCCATCAGTCCCAGAAGCTTCTCAGGACCATCCATGATCACATGGCAAGGCCACAGGACAGGGATGCCAAGGGTGCCCAGAATCCCACTTTTCTCCATGAGCACAGGATCCTCCAACAACTCATTACTTGGGTTAATTCATCCTCCAACTTCACTGGGGGGTCAGCAGGCACACTGGGTGCAGTACCAAACACACAGGCTGGGCCTGGCAGCACCAATGGTATGGGGCCAGGTAGCACAATACTGCCTGGCCACACCTGGGAATGGCCATGGTAGGGAAGGAGGGCCCCAGGCCTACACTGGGGATGAGGAAGCCCTGAACTTCAGTGTCACAAAGTGTCATTGGAACGATGTCTGCAAAGCACTGCACCTCGTGAGTCACGGCATTGGTGAAGGGCATGCGGGCCTGGTCCACCATCTCTGGGCACTGCTCTGCCAATCACTTCATGGATTTCCTATTGGACACGGCAAAGACAGACGAGTGACTCTTTGGGTGCGTCAGTCCCAGAGGATGTCCCCTGAATCTCTCCTTCTACCTGTGCTAAAGGCTGTGTCCAGGTAAGCAGGGTGTCATGCTTACAAGAACCTGAGGAAGCCTTTTCATGGAGCTAGGGATGGCCTTCACCTACTCTTGGGGACCCTGCCACTACCCTTCCTCCCTCATTCTCCCACCAGCCCAAGCTGGGCTCACACTGTACAGCTGGATGCAGGATCATGAGCAGCAGGGTCTAGGCCAGCGTGGTTGAACTGGTCACCATCCCTGCTGTGAATACATCAGACACAACCAGGCGCAGGTTCTCATCACTGAAGCTGCTCTTGGGGTTCCCCTTGGCCTGGGCCAGAGAGGGTAGGCTTAGGGGGAAGAGGGAGGAAAGCCCACCTGACCTCATCCTACATCCACCCACTAAGGTGCTGGGTCCCTTGAGATACCAAGGCCCACCTCTCCTGCTCTCACCTCACTGGATCCCCAGCACCCAGCCCCTCACCTCATCTCTGGCAGCTGCCCCTCACCTCATCTCTGGCAGCTGCCCCTCACCTTCTCCAATTCGAGCAACAAAGCTTCAGTCAGGTCTCAGGGTGGCTGTGCTGGGTCCCGAGTTGTCCTGTGCTCGGTCAACAGCTAATCAAACAGATCCAAGAAGGCTTTCTGTGCAGGCAAGGCCTTCTCAGACACCCAAGGGATGCACAGGAGTATGGGGACTGCGTTCAGCACCTGTCACGGCCACAGAGAGAGTCTGGGTCCTTGCTGTGTTCAGTGCTTAGCTTCACCAGCTTCAGGTCCCAGGCTCCTCATCGAGGGCTCACGGGCTGCCCTTGTCCCCTGGGAACTGTGTGCTCCATGCTCTCTGCTGGCCTGTGCTGCTGGAAGGAGCATGCAACTATGGAAATCTTGGAGCGTCAGTGGCTCCCAAGGTAGATAAGAAATATAGAGTCTCCTCTGTGGACTCCTGACCTGGGCTACCTCTCCATGACTGTTGTCTGATATTTATCACCTCCCCCAGATGCCCTGTTCCCATCATCCCTTTGTGCAAATCTGCCTCTTGCCCAGACTGCCCTGAGCCTTGCATCTGGGGAACCAAGCCAGAGTCCTCCTTCAAAGAGTCCTCCAGCAGGTCCATCATCCTCATGAAGTCCGGGTCCTTGTACTCAAAGCGGTGTGCATTGATGAAGGAGGCTATCTATGTACATGGCTTTGCTCAGCAGGGCGGTGAGGAGACAGGGCCGTCCTGGGAGCAGGGATGCACCTCATGGTGTCGCCCTTCTGTCACTCCTGCCTTGTGCTTTCTTGGTGTGTCTCAGTTCATCACCCACCATCCTGGGAGGCAAAGGCAGCACACAGGCAGGCGGCTCTCACTGCTCCAGTGACTTCTTACTCAGGCCAAAGTTGTGCAGGGTGGACACAGAGAAGCACAGCTGCTCACAGAAGGCAGGTCTGTAGGGTGCCAGGGCAACTCCTGGGCATGAGGCAGGCACGTGAGGGACCCAGTACACTAGCCACGGCCCCTGGCCATCCCCTCTCCTCTACTCCTCTGGGTACAGGTTGTCCCCAGACCAGCAAGCTAAACCCCACCCACCCTACCCTGGGTGCTTTTCCAGAACTCACCCTAGAGACACAGGAATGTCTCTTGTGTCCATAAAAGCATCACTGTTCCCATTAGGTTCTGGTTTCCCACTGGCCATTGGCCCAAGTCCTGCTCTGATGCCATCTATGAATCTGACACACTGTGCCTCTGGAATTTGGTCTGGAGCCCAGCTGTTCACAGTGTCCTCACCATGGTTAATCAGCGCCTCTCACACAGCCTCCTGTCCGATAATCATGACCACTGGCCTTCAGGCCAGCTGCAGGCCGAACATGTCCCAGTAGCAACCTTCCCAGCAACATGTGGAGGTCAGGGTGCTTGTCAAGACGGGAGCCCCAAGATCACACAAAACAAGGACCACTTTGTGCCTTTTGCTTTTTAGCACTGTGAATGGAAATCCTGATCCCACACAGGAACCCAAGTCCCACTAAGCCTGAGGATATTGGGCCCTGATGCTGGGGGTCACACCCTCTGACGTTCAGAGCAATCCTTTTAGAGCCAGATGAGAGCAATCATTTTAGAGGCAGACACTGTATTTTGCTCCATCAGCTTTCTAGCTTATAGACAAAGAAATCAAGGTCACTGAATGAGCAGAGAGGCCCAGGACCACACTGCTTTAAATACCGTCAAGCAGGTCAGTGGCCACCTCTGAGCCTCAACTTCCTGCCTGAGGGCAGCTCAGGGCCCTGGACCCACTGCTCCATCCCAGCACCTTTCCCTCTGATGTCATCAGGAAAAACTTGGAGCTTAAACAACTTCTACCCTACACTCACTCCCAATTGCACTGACTGTCCACTTCATGCCTGCCCTTAGAGAACCCAAAGGGTCCCAGGCCTGTAGTCCCCTCCCACAGGAATCTTAGCCCACTGCTTCCTCTTGGAGTCCCAGGTCCCTGTCCCAAATGTGGCTCTGTCCACCACAAGCTCACTGTAGCTGAGGGTCACTGTGACATGTGCCATCAGCACCACCACCTCCCACACCTCATAGCAGGGTTATGGCTCATTGTGAAAGTCCACCTGCAGCTGGTTGCCCAGCCAGGGCTTGGCAGAAGGCCTGGTGGGATAGCGGGCAGCCCATTGGCACTGGTGCATCAGGCCCTCCAGGAGCAGGAAGACGGCCACAGCCATGGCCATAGAGAATAGTACATCCCTGGTCAGCATCCCTATGGCTGCCTCATCAACCACTAGTGTGGGCTCCCCTGGATACACAGAGGCTATCACAGCTCGTGTCCCCTCGACCAGGAGACACACTCCACCACACTGAGCTATAGACCAGACGATCTATACACTTATTAAAAACTTCAAGCTGCCCTTGGTCCTCTAGCAGGAACCAACCGCTCTGTTGACCATACAGCCACAGGATGCTGGAGGGAGCAAAGGCTGGGGGCCGCAGTCTCTGCCCTTCTCATCTCTGCCTATAATACCAAGGGGAGGGGAGCAGATACCTGGCAGGAGAGCCAGGGACAAATACACTGGTTGTGTAACACTGGGGTGACCCTGGGGCAACACGGGAAGGTGACATCTTAGCGCATCTGAGCGCACCTCAAGCGGTAGAAGATTTTGACAGCCATGGGGACAGTGCCCCAGGCTGGAGCAGGACTTTCTGGGAGATTTCATGAACACTTACTTTGCTGACCAACACGGGGACCCTGCAGGTCACGACAGCCTGGCTGGGGACTGAGGCACCACTGAACCACCCTGTTGGTGTGTGAAGGCAACACAAGACTCACAGCTGTGGTGTAGTATCTGCAGATCTGGGGACCAGGTACAGGGCCACACGACTCACCAGAAGGCCAAGACCCATTATTGTAGCCCAGATTGCAAGGAGAACAAGACAATACAGGAAACATAATTTATAGTATTATTTATGACAGTCACCCAAAGGGTTAAATACAAGAAATGTAGGGAAAATGTCCACATGCCCAGGGAAGACCCAGGGAATCCAGCCAAGGGCCTGGATCTCACAGCAATGTCCTGCATGAGACCAGCTGAAGATCTAGAGCCCATGACAGTGACTTGTGCTAGTCTCTTTGACGGATCTGTGCTGGGGGAGCCCAAAGGTCAGTGGTAGAAGCCATAAAGTCTATGCCAACAGGGTGAAGCATCAGTGCCAGTGGTTTGGGGACTCTGTACTGGACTAAGTGACCCTCAAAGTAAGAACCAGAGCTCCCCTGACAAGTAGCACAGTCATCCTCAGTGATAACATGTCCCGAGCTCCTCCAATAATGACAAGAGCTGAGTTCCTACCAGAAAAGGCGCTTCACAAGCTCCTCCAGGAGAGCCCACAGCAACTGGAGAACCAACCCCGTGGAGAACCGGTGGCGCTCCTCTCCCGCTCCAGTTCTCCCTTTATTTGGCAGCAATCAAGTGGGCCGACCACGCTGATTCAGTTCAGCTGGTGACACAAGCTGACACCAGTATCAATCTGCCACACCACTTACGCCTGGCACTTCTCAGATCCAGCCTGTGCCTCCCTCACGGCCTCAGCCAAGTGTGCCCACCCAGCTGGCATCGACTTCCTACCCAAGACCATCAGAGAATCACGGCAGGGCTGGCAGGAAGGTGTTTGGCACAGGGCAGGGACTGCCTTCATTTAAAGGGTGTGTATTTGGGGGTGTCAAGCTGTCCTCCAGAGGTCATCTTGACATGGGTATGAAGTCACAGGCGTGTCTGCAATTCAGGCAGTGTCCTGCTCAAGCCAGGGTCCTGTGGTCAGGGTGGAGAAGCTACAAGACACATGTGCATTAATGATCTGAGTCTTCCAAGGGCCAGCCCTTCCATGCAGGCGCTGCTGGTCACTTCCCTGTGCTTCAATTCACTGATGGCTCTATGGCAAGAAAAGTAAGCCATCACTTGGCTCTGTCTTCCCAGGGCAGAGGAAATAGTGGGCACTGAGGTTAAAACTCCAGGGAACATTGCGGCCCTCATCCGAGCTCTGTGCTCTCAGATACAACGCTGCACTCTTTGGATGTGATATTCTAGAAATGACCAGTATAGCTCTTCCTAGAATTCACTGTTTTGGTAAAACACACCTGCCCCTCCCCCAGACAGGCACCATCTATATCATGCGGGAAAATAATTGGTGGGACCTATGGATACTGTCATGAAAGACTCAGTACTTCCAATTAATGTGACAAGACTGGGTATGATGGCTCTGTCATGTGATCTCAGCACTGGGGGAGGCTGAGGCAGGAGGAGCCAGTTAAGAGGCCTGAGCAACGCATTGAGCTTTAAGAAAGATAAAAGGCTGTGATGCAGCACACTGCTAAGGCCCCCGAGTTCAATACCCAGTGTCCAGTGCCAACAGAATAGAACACGGAAACCCTGTCTTTCACCAGCGCAGACCAGGTAGGTCACCTGAGGTTCAAGCAGCCTGAAGAAGAGCTGCGGAGCAGTGGACTGGGTTAAACATCTTTTACTCAGCTGCTCAGCCAGAGTCCACCAGGTTAGCCGCTCTGCAGCCCTCCCCACTGTACACTCCCAGCAGTCCTTGGCCGCTTAGTCTCCATTTATACCAGATTCACCTCCATGGCCACGTGCCAGTAACAACCTTGGTTATGTAAGCTGTATACACCAGTCAGCATCGACCTTGGCTACAGATGTTATCTACCCTGAGCTGTTGGGAGAGGGGCCCACCCTGGAGATCCACTGACAGGAATCAGTGAGCCCAGATGTCACCTGCCCCCAGCCTGAACCTGCTTAGTCATGGCTATACCACCTCATGGCTGATGGTCACTGCGGCTGCAGTTTATCAGGGCCATGGCTGAGCTGGGCAGGCGGATGTAAAGGACGAGAGCAGGTAAGAAAGATTCCAGCGCTGACTGTGCTTTCCATGGTTCAGTCACTTCTCTGAGTAATCAAGGCGGTGAAATTTTATACAATTTCCATATTTCAGGAGCAGATAGGTCAGGCCGTGATGATTTGGGAGAGAGTGCTGGCCATGGACTTTAGAGGCTGTCAGATAGCAGGAATGTGTTGTTTCATGGAGCTGCACTGAGCCCTGTGACTTCTGATGAGGGTGGCTGTGTTTGTGTCTTGCTGGGACAGTTAGTTCCTAGAGGTAAGTTATCCCCTGATATCACTACTTGGGTGAGGGGTCCTGACAGGTCTCTCCCGGCTTCAAATATCCCTATTCAGGCAGCAATGGCCGCTTGAGTAGCTGGACACTTACTCACTGCACACACTTCTCCTTGGTGCACGCTGTCAGCTGATCAGCGCCCCGTGACACCATGAAGGGAGCTGAGGGGAAGCACTGTGAGATGGCCTTAGGCTGCTCCTGACTCTCTGACTTCAACCCAGCACTGTGACATGGCAACAGCTGCTCAGACAACCAAGCAAGTGACAGGTCCACAGCCAACAGGGCAAGCACATGCCGCACACAGATATACGCGTGCTTGGCGAACAACACGGAGGAAAGGGCTACGAAATTAAGTGGCTGCCTCGAGGGGCTTCCAATTTAACATTCACAAATGGTAGAGTTCTGAACTGTTCATGAGAGATTTCCAGTCTGTAGTTTCTCTCTCTTAATTAAACCAAGTTAGGAGAAACTGCACAGCGGAGGACTACACTTCACAAATGGAAAACTACTCTGCCTGAAAAGGAAAGATGGACTGTATCTGCTACGCTGTGAAGGAAACCTGAGCAAGGTTGCTCACGTGAAATAAGCCAATCAGAAAGACAAACAGTGTACGCTTACACTGTGGTGACTTCCCGTAGTGGTCAAATTCACAGAAACAGAAAACCGAACAGTGGCTGCCAGGGTGTAGGACAGAAAGGAAAGCAAGCTGTTGTCTAAGCAGCTGAGGGCTTCAGTTCTGCCTGAGCAAAACAGCCGAGATGGTCAGTCTGCTTTGTGTACATCATAGTATGTTGTACACCACTGAACAGAACATCTAGAAATGGGTAAGATAAGGCTTTGAAGATATGAAGGGTTTAAGTTTGACCATCAACAGGAGGAACAAAAATGGGATGAAGATGCTAAAGGCTAGGTAAGTGTCATTCCACAAGGACACAAAATAGTACGGATGCTCATGTGACTCTGAGCATTTTGCTTCTGGAGCCCAGGACAGGAATGTGCCTTAGTCACCATGGGAGGTGCCCGCATTGGACCCTGCATGTGCCAAAGTAAACACTTGACCCCTGGTGGGCAGCAGGGAAACCTCCCTAAGGTTTTGGTCCAGTCCTCCTCAAGAGATGATCCTGTAGGCAAAACCTAAACATTTATGCCAGCAGCCTGGCCTAGGAGGGGTCATGAACTGCCTGAATGTGACCCAGAGTAGAGGGAAATTGAGTCCCTGAGGTCAGCCAGGTCGGTGCACTATGCCAATGGAATGCACCTCCAGAAAACCCCTGAACACCCAGGCTGGACTGTGTCTGCCCTACTACGGAGCGCCCATTATGCACTTCGGGTTGGGAGAACTGACCATCTGGGCGACTCCTAAGACAGCGCAGCTGAACCTTGTGTCTGTCTTCCTGGACCCCAACCCTGTGCATTTCAGTGCTGCTGATTTGCGTGTGTACTGTGTCCCTGTAATAAACCATAACAAGGAGTCCAAGAACATTTCTGTTTCTCCATCATTTTCTACTTACTCACTGAACCTGAAGATGACCCTACGTATCACCAACATCATTCAGCACCCTGCAAGAGATTCTGTTTATTCCTAAGAAAAACACTTCACCTTCAGCCCCTACCTGTCACCCATGGAACGCAGAATGCTTCCCAGGATTTGCCACCAACTCAGAAGTCCGTTTTGGGTCTCTCTGGGTGACACCGGGCGAGCTCTCAACTCGAGCATCAGTATATACATTTGGCTGGTTGACTGTACTGATCAGGTCAGGATGGATAAGGCAGGGAATCAGGGCTGGCTTTGGACAAGGGGGTGAAAGCATCACACATGGGCTTTCAGTGAGGAGGGCTGGACACAGACACCAGGTGACAGTCACAAGACTGGTTTACTGTACATCCCATCTTGGGTACAGGAAGGGAACACAGCACGTCTTCTAGCGGGCCACAGCACACAGCTGGTAGGGGGGTGGAGACACTATGAAGGACATCACACCACGCTCGCTGGGCCGGGGCTGCCCTTCAGGCACCGAGAAGCTGAAGCGCTGCAGCAGGCAGGTGAAGAACAGGAAGAGCTCCATGCGGGCCAGGGGCTCCCCGAGGCATATGCGGGGGCCTGTGGGAGTGGACAGGGCACAGTTACGTTGAGGCTTGAGCTCCTCTAACCAAGGCACCCTGGAAGGGACAGCAAACCTGTCCACTACAATCACCTGCGGAGAATGGCATGAAGGCCTCACGTTTCACAAAGCGGCCCTCAGCGTCCAGGAAATGTCCAGGGTGGAAGTGGAAGGGCTTCTCCCAAACAGTCTCATCCTTCAGCACTGATGACAGGTTGGTGAGGAGCGTCGTGCCCTGGCAGGAGACACATGGCATGAATGTGGACTGACATACGGGACACAGGAAACCTGACACTTAATACACATAAGCACACTCGATGAGGCTCACAGGCTGGTGGGGTACAGAGACACAAGCAGCCTCTCAATTATCCATTAGTCCCAAAAGCTTATCAGGACCACCCATGATCACATGGCAAGGCCACAGGACAGGCATCCCAAGGGTGCCCAGAGTCCCATTTTTCCCCATGGGCACAGGATCCTCCAACAACTCGTCACTTGGGTTAATTTATCCTCCAGTTACACTGGGGGATCAGAGAGAATAGGGCAGCACTGTGTGCAACACCCCCACACACAGGCTTGGCCTGGAGTGCCAGTGGTGTCGGGGCCAGGTGGCACATCACTTCTTAGCCACACTTGGGAGTGGCCATGCTGGGGAAGGAGGGTCCCAGGCCTACCTTGGGGATGAGGAAGCCCTGCACCTCAGTGTCACGAGATGTCATGTGGGGAACACCCATTGGGACGATGTCTGCAAAGCGCTGCACCTCGTGAATCACGGCATTGGTGAAGGGCATGTGGGCCTGGTCCGCCATCTCTGGGCATCGATCCTGTCCGATCACTTCATCGATCTCCTTTTGCACACGGCCTGGACAGGTAAGTAACCCCATGCAGGTCAGTCCCTGGAAACCAGGACCTGAGCCTCCCTTCTGCAGTGTTAAAGGCTATGTCCATGTGAGAAGGACATCACCCTGTCACTAGCCTTGGTGGAGACTCTCCTTTGAACCATGGGCTTCCAAAATCAATCGAGTTCCCATCCATTCTGAGCCCAACTCACACTGTACATCCGGGTACAGGATCATGAAGAGAAGAGCCCAGGACAATGTGACTGATGTGGTCACCATTCCTGCAGTAAACAGCTCAAGAACTACTAGACGAAGGTTCTGATCATTGAAGGTGCTCTCGGAGTTCCCCTTGGCCTGAGACAGGCAGAGAGGGTGGCCTCAGTGGAAAGTGGGAGGAATGGCTCAAATGTCCCCATGCACCACCGCTCAGCACAGGTGCTGGGTCTCTGGGAGATGCTGAGGCCCCACGTGGCCTCACACCTCCCAGAACACTTGGCTCACAGACCCTGATCCCTACTCACAGCCCACTCTCACCTTAAGCACCTCAGTCAGGAAAGCATCAGTCAGATCTCGGGGAGGCTGGTCTGGGTCCCAGCCTGTGTTGTGCTCAGCCAACAGCTCATCATTCAAGACCATGAAGGACCTCTGTGCAGGCAGGACTTTGGCAGCCACCCATGGGATGCGGAGGAGCAGTGGCATTGAGTTCAATACCTGTGAGAGCACAGAGGCAGCCTGGGTGCTTCCTGTGCTCCAGACCCACAGGTGCCATCTCACAGCCAGCCCCCTCCATGGTGACACAAGGCCTGACGCTCCACACCTTTGCCCCCTCCCTCCACTGTGCCATCTAAACTCTCTCCTGCTGCTGAGCTGCCCTAGGAACCTCCTAGCACAGAAATCTCATGAGCTTGGGTCCCTTCCAGCGTGGACACAGGCTCTACTCCTCTCTGCAGCCCTGAGCCTGGGTCTCCTCTCCCATTACTGCTGTCTGCTTGGCCACCACCAGCCCTTTCTCCCTGCAGTGATCCTCCCTGATGCTTTCTTCCCATCCCTCCTGCAGGCACATTAGCTTCTCAGAGCCTTCCTGCAGGAAGCACTCCCTGCACAGATTCTCATCAGTCCTGCACCTGAAGCATGAAGGCACTGTCATCCACCATGAAGTCCTCCAGGAATTTCAGCAACCTGACAAAGTTCGGGTCATCATACTCAAAGTGGCGCGCGTAGATGAGGGAGGCAATCACGTTGCACACAGCTTTGCTCAGCAGCCCGTAGGGGTGAAAGGGCCGTCCTGGGAGTAGGAATGCATGTTAGAGTTGCCCCCTTTCTCCCAGTGACTTCATCACACTGTCCCTTCCTTGTGTCCCTGAACCCGTCACCCACCATCATGGCTGGCAAAACCATCACAGAGACAGGCGGCCTCTTCAGTCACCCACTGCTCCAGAGTCTTCTTCCCCAGGCCGAAGTTGCGCATGGTGGACACACAAAAGCGCCGCTGCTCACGCCAGGCGGGCCCATAGGGTGCCCTAACAACCCCTGAATGGGAAGCAGTGTCAGGAGCAGAAAGTACTGGAATCCTTGTAACATCAGCCCATCTTGCCTGCTGATCTGACACCAACTTTGTCTCCACCTCAATGCTACAGCTCCTTTTGCAGGTTTAATGCCCAGAAGAAAAGGACGTTCATTGCCATATTAAATAAGCCCTCTCTTCCTTTAGTCACTGCCCCTGGGGTCTACCCTGAAGCCATCTGTGCCCTATTGACCTTTACCTTTGGCTTTTGGTCCAAAGCCAATTACTTCGCTAATGGGCATTTGCGGCCGATCTGAGGTGTCCTCGCCGTGGCTCACCAGAGCCTCCCGCACAGCCGCCAGCCCATTGACCACAACCACTGGAGTCCAGGCAAACTGCAGGCTGAACACGTCCCCAAACTGATGTCGCAGCTGGAGGTGGAGGGACAGGGCGTCTGTGAAGCTGGGATTCCTGCCACAATGTGCATCCCCATCTCACTCCCAAGACCTGGAGACCCAGTTCAAAAAGTGGAAGAACCAGCCGCACTCCTGTCGGTTTCCTTTTCCTTTATGGTAGTGAAGATGGCACTGACAGCCTCGCCCCAGCTAGACAAGCACTCTAGCCCACTCCGCCCGGACACCTAGTGTCTGCATGCTGCCGTCACACCTTCTTACGGTCAGAGTGATTACTTCAGATCTAGGGCCAACCACCCAGGTGTGTCCTGGGCAGAGTGCAGGAACAATCATTTAAGCCAATTCCCTCCCATTTTTCAGATCAGGAAAATCAGGTTCTCAGATAATAGCAGAGAGGGCCAGGACTCCATGGCAGCCAAGAGATCTGACAGTGCTCAGAGCACCTCTCACAGTATCAACTTCCTGAATCAAATGCTGCTTAAGACCATCTTCCTCTGCTCCTGCATCCCCAGGTACTTCCTTCCCTCTGAGGTACCTGAGGGGACCTGGTGTGTCTGAAGCTTCTGTCCCATCTAATCGGGTGCCTGTCCCGCTGTACATCCTGCCCAACTTCCTGTCCTCTGCTCTCCTGCACCTTTGCAAATAGAAAGCCCAGAGCCTTCTCTGCTCTGGTGAAGGCCTCCTGCAGACAGGTCGTCTACCTCTCTCCTCTTGGGCTATGAGGTCATTCGCTACACAGTGTGCTCACCTACCACTCACTGCTGTTAGGCCGGTGGAGGGTCACCTGGCTTTTGCTGCTCTCCACCACCAGCTTCCTCACCTTGTAGCACGAGTACGCCATGTCCTTGAAGTCCACCTGCAGCAGGTTGCCCAGCCCGGGCACAGGCACAGGGCCTGGCGGGTAGCGAGCAGCCCAGCGTTGGCGCCGGTGCATCAGGTCCACCAGGAGCAGGAAGATGGCCAGAGCCATGGCCACAGAGAACAGTGCATCCCCAGTCAGCAACTCCATGGCTGCCTTTGTTACCACTGGGTTCCACTGCACCAATGGAACTTTTACCTCCCTAATCAGCCTGAAGCACACTCTACCACTCCCTGCATACTGGAACAGACCAGCTGTGCTCTTACAAAGCAGCTAAGGTTGCCCTTTGTCCTGTGCTGCGAGACAACCTCTCTACTCATCGTGCAACCAGAGGGTGCAGGGAGGGACCAGGTCAGAAGAGTTCCACAGGCTCTTGCCCCTCCTGCCTCTTCCTGTTGACACACAGGACGGGGGAGGGTTCTGAGAAGTTCCATAGAAGTAGACAGTCCGGTTATGTGAGTCTCAGCATTAGGCCATGATAGATTACTCTCCAACAAGCAGTGTCAAAAGCAGGGGAAGGTCAGGGAGCTGACAGACCAAACCAGCAGGACTCTGGCAATGTGCAATGGTTTATCACACTGCACTAAGACAGTTATGCAAGCTCCATGGAGAATTTTGCTGTCCAACATGAATTAACTGGGGTCTAAGGATGCTCAAAACCACCTCCAGCAGGTTCAGCTGCTTTCCAGCCTTTCTGACCAGGCCACAGACAAACAGGTCTCCCTGAGCCTCTTCTCCAAGTGAAGCACACAAGCACACTCACATACGGGGAACCTCGACCTGACCACTCTGGAGGAGAGAAACAAAGACCTGTTCCCAGGCCACAGATGCCTGAAGAATCTCATCACCAAGCAGTGCTCACGTCAGGCCTCATCCATGAGGAGTCCAGGCTTCTTCTCCGTAGCAGAGCTTGTGCAGCAGAGCCACAGCAGTTCCACTTGTCTTTCCCTGTGATACAAGTGACTTTTTCCTTGGAAAGATGTAAGATTCTTCACTCCTTACTTCAACTTACATTTAACTGGACCTTCCATGGATAAGCCTGTGATTTTCTTTCAAGCTACTGTTTCATACCCTCATCTTAAGATTCCTCTGAGAAGCTCAGTTAACTTGAAAATAATTTACAAAAACCATAATGCAAAATTCATCAGGGCCTATTGAGGCTGTGTAACAGCAGCTGCTCCGGCTAGAGTAGGGGACATGAGTAGGTGCAGCAGAGAGACTTTTAGGATACAACAGGAGGTTGGGGAAGAGTTTCCAGGCTGGGGACAGCAGTCATCCATAGTCACAGGGGATAAGAGATTGTGCTCAGGGGCCCTGTCTCTGGTCACACATGCAGCTCCTGGACTCCTCAGATGGTGTTTTGGTGCAGTTTTTCCCCACATCCAAGCAGCATGTGAAGCATGCACTGCACCAGTGGACGAAAGCAAGAGTGGCCCTCACTCTCCTAGGCAGCGGTTCCTCAGCCCACCATCCCTATTTGATTTGGTGCACCTCAGTCAGCAGAGTGATTGACCAGTGACACAAGAGGCTTTTCTCTTTTGCCCAAACCTTGACCAGGTGGTCACTATTGGTAATGACATGGTGCATAGCGCTCATGAGACCACAACTTCATCTCATGGTGAAGTGTTAGGGGGAAAGTCTGAGCTCAGCCTCATGGCCAGCACCTGTCACTGCCCACTCCAGCCTCACTACACTGCAGCACCGACTTTTCCCAAACATTGCTGAATCCATGTGTTTCAGCACTGGACCTCCTGTGCTGCTCCTAATCAAAAATCCCCACCCACTGCCCCTCAGCCAGAGCACAGCCACAGGACATTCCACTGGCTTGTGCAGGAAAGTGGGTTTTTTGTATAAAAATGCAAGTATGAAAGATGCTGTTGCTGAGTCACAGTCAACACAGTGAGAAAAAAAAAAAAAAAAAAACCAGCACAGAGTACAAATCCCTGTGGGATTAAGAAAGAAACTTTCATCCCCCTCTACCTTTGACCCTTGCATTCAGGGCGGCAGGGTGCACACCCTGCTCTGCATGATGTGGGCAAGTGACACAGAAGCTCTACCCCCTTCCTGAATACAGGGACAGGTGTGTCTGGAACACTCTAAGTCACAGGAGAACTGGCCCAGTAGGACAAAGCACAAAGGCCCACACTGCAAGGAAATCTCCTTTCCAGAGCGCAAATCTCTGCTTTCAACCGTGCTCACATCTTCCTCGTCTTCTCAGTTGGAATTCTTCCAGATCCCACCTAGGTACCTGCCCTCTGCGCTACCTATTCCTGTGGCCCTACTCTTTCTCTTTGCAGAAAAACTCACACAGAAGAATAGATCTGGATTCGCTAGAATTAACATGTTCTGAACATAAGATTCATTGTGATGCCCATTCTGGTTGACTATTATCTTTCTTTGAAGACCTATACTGTCTCCAATGTTTTGGTTTTATTGGTCTTATTCTTTACTGTTGTGTTCAATTTTATTATAACTGATGATTTAGGCAATTCTTCTTAAGATAGCAAGAGACAGTATGGTAACCATTGTTGATCACCTTGTATTTTGTTTTTACATTATGTATTATGTCCATCCTTTTGATTTGACTGACTCTGTCCTGGTATGTCACATTTGGTTTTACTTTCTTCAAAAAGAAAAAAAGTAATAAGAACTGTGGGAGTAATAAAACCCAAAATGTGTAATTGTCATTGTACAAAAGAAAGGAAAAGAAAGTTCTCTAAAAGATATAACTGCATATATATTTAAGTGTATAAGATAGATAACCATATTACTGAGTTTTGTTGGATCATTGAACAAAACTGTTTGCAGTCTCACTGTTTGAAAGTCCCCTCTATATGCTTTAAGTTTGTAACATCAACAACTATTTCTAAGATGACAATATGTAATTAACTAGTGATTTCCTACTGTTCATTTTTTCTGAAAGTCTGTATAACTTGTACCTTTTTTCTGTTTTTTTTTTCTTTTTTCTCCTTAAATAAAATTAAAAAAAAATATTCCTATAGACACATAGAACAAAAGACATATAAAACCACTGTACAGGAGTTCTACCATGATTACTGTGTTGTCTCTTGTTATCTTTGATAGAATTGGCTATATCATCAGATATATAATTGAATATATTAGTACATAACAGTATTAATAGAAACACAACTTTGTAGATAGTGTAAAACTACAAAAACTGGTAGTAATCAAACCATAATGGGTGTCATAGTGAATCTTGTCATTTTCAGTGTAGTTGTCTATACTCTCAGTTGTCTTGATACTATGAATCATAGCAGTTTTGAATAAAATCTGTCGATAACAAATAACAAACCAGATTTAACTAAGGTCAGTCATGATAAAACAGTATAAGTTATACAGGGCTCCAGATTAAGTTGATAGGAAGTTAAAGATGATTACTGTGCTATATCCTGATATTTTGGGGATAGCTGTCTGTGCCCTCAGGTCTAGTGCTTGTAGACAAACTGGGACAGAATAAGTTGTATCTAAGCAGAGTAGTGCGAGTGATAGGGGCTTAATTTCTGATACACTATTAATAATATCTTCTGCCGTCTTAAGATTATTCCTCTCCTTTAACTCCCCCAGGGTGTACTGTGCATTTTTGGATCTCACCAACACTCTCTGTTTTAAATTGGGGGGGGGGGGGCAACCTACTATTTACCTAAGTAGTTCTAAACCTTCTCCCTCCTGAACTTGATCTCTAGTTATATTTCTTCACCTGTTAAAGCCTGTCTTTCCAACCTATCCACAAATACTGGTCTAATTGCCCCTATGGGCAATTGGTTCCCTGTCACATAGAGCATTGTTTCTCATATTTGATTTTGGTCCATATACCTTTTTTAAGGTTAATTATATTTCCTATAAAGGGCATCTTGGTGGACCCTACCTCCTGATCTACTCTGCCTGTGATTCTCTCTTTTTTCTTTTTTTAAATTTAGTGTATCAAGGCCATCTATATTAGAGGTTATAGCCAACCTTCTCTGCCTCATTTCTGTTGTGCTCTTTTTCCATCATCAGTTGTCTGTTTATCTTCTTCACTTTGCTTTCTGCTCCATTCATTGAGGCCTCTCTGCCACTGTTCCTGGAATCCTGGTACTTCTCTCTCTCTCTAGAATGTCCTACAGTATTTTCTGTAGAGTTGGATTGGTGGTCGAGAACTCCCCCAGTTCCTCTTTGTCTTGGAAGCATCTTGTTTCTCCATTAATTTCTAGAGACATCAATCTGGGCTAGAGGTTACTTTCTTTCAGGGCTTGAAATACTTCACTCCAAGCTCTTCTTGATTTGATGGTTTGTGTTGAGAAGTCTTCCATAATTCTGATGGGCTTTCCCTTATAAGTAATCTGTTTCTGACAGCTTTTAATATTCTGTTCTTATATTGGATTTCTGGAATCTTGATTATTATATGCCTGGGTGTAGCTCTGTTTTGGTTGTAGGTGGCTAGAGTTCTGCATGCCTCATAGATCTGAATATCATTTCCTTTTCCTATATTTGGGAAGTTTTCCTTAATTATTTCTGTGAATAGCTTTTGTAGTTCCTTTGTTTGTACCCCTGCTTCTTCAATCACATTCTTTATTCTTAAGTTATAGATCCTCTTGTCATCTTCTAGCTTTTGTATTATTACTGCTTGTTTCCTTGATGTTTTAAAGAAATTTTTCCTTTCATGCTCCCACATTGCAAACCTGCCCTCCAGTTTGGATAATCAATCCTTAGTTTCTTTCAAGCAGTTTTGCCAGCTTTCAATGGAGTTTTTCATTTCCTGGTAATTTCTTTTTTTGTGTTCCTCCATGCTTCTGTCTGTGTCTTCTTGAGAGGTACTTAGCATTTCTTTTATTAATCTATTTATATCTTATTTTACTTGGTTACATATTTCACTTTTGAACTCATCTATGAGATCCCGAAGATATCTCTGTATGTCCACTGGTGCCATGTCTGATATTGCTTGCATATTTACTGTCCTCAATCTCCTTTGTATTTACTTTTCCTGGATCAATGTTCTCAAGATTGGGAGCTGGGGACATTTTGTTGTTGCTTCCTCTTCTCATATTTTTTGTTTCTTCTATACAGGTATATATAGCAGGCCCCAGTTTCTTTCTTTGTTGGTTACAGTTCTTCTGAAGTGCATATGCTGGCCCCTCCCCTCTGGGTAAGTCAACCTGCTGAGGCCTTCACTGCATTAGTGTGTGCTGCTGGGTGTGGGGAATTGGTTTGGGATATCTTATTGGGTCTCAGCTAGGGGTCATGACCCAGGCCAAGCACACCCCACCAATCCCGTCCTGGCACAGAGCAGCTGACTGAAGTCACCGCTGCTCCTTGTTCTTGCCAGTCTGCCCAGCCTCAGAATGTCGTTTGTTGGAGCCCCCTTTTTCTGTGCATTGGTTTTATTCCTGGCACTCACCACAGATTGAGGCAGGTTCCCCGCCAGCTCAGCTCTCTGTTTGGCTCGCTGACCCCTGACCTCAGTGTGACTGTATTTCCAGTGAGTCGAATCAGCAGGAATTCAGGCAACTCAATAAGTCAGGGCCACGCGAGTTCAGGCACTGCAGCAGAAGTGCTGAATCTTTAGCTGTTCCAATAGTAGCACTAAGATTGTATGTTTGATTGATTCTTCTCAGTTTCTTCCTGGGTCGAGATGATCCATCTCCCTCTGTTTGGGACTCCACACGCTATATTATTTTGGAATCTAAGTTGACTATCTCAGGGAGCCCCTGTAGGCTGCTGTTATCTATCCGCCATATTTACCAGACCCAACTGTTTAATTCTTACAATTTTCTTTAGGCCAAGTGTACCAAAGTTACGAACCAGGCACCCCAGAGTTGTGTTTTTTTGGAGGAGAGGAAAAAATATTTTCCATGACCAAATTAGAAGTGAGCTAAAAGGGGCAATTTTGCCCAGATCATGCTTAACCAAAGGAGATCGTCACCTATTTTGGAAGAGCAGGTAAAGAACCAGCTCCAACTCGTGCCTATTGGCTGTCACCAAAAGGCATGGGTGGGGTCCCAGAAGACCACAGTAATGGCTCTGCCTTGGACTGTCCAAGGAACATGAGGACTGCTTCCTCAGTCCAGGGACGGAATGGGTAATCCTGTATGAGCCCAGCCCATGGCCACGGAGAAACCCTTGGACAGAGGTTGGCTCACCTGAGGTGAATGAACTAGGCCGGTGGTGTTTGCAGGATGGTGGTGACAAGTTGAACAGCTCCCATGTGCTGTGAAATGAGGAATTAATCCAAGATGCAGTCCAGTTCATGAATTAGCAGGGGAACTCAAACTGAGGAGTCACTCATGCTGCCTTCCTGATCAGGGAACCAAATGATAGGATTTTCAGTGTGGTAAGAGAGAGAGAATATAAAGTTAAAATGGCCTTTATTCTAAGAACGCTGAAAGAAAGTCCATGACTGCCAGGGCCTGGTTTTCTCTGCTGGAAACGTGGTGTGGGGAGGGGCATACATATAGTTCCTGACTGGGGTGGTGCATTGCTGATGCACAAGTAGCTGATTGGGACTCTGTTCATGCCACAGGTAAGTTGCACAGGGGAGGGAAAAGTGACCTTAAGGTAAACCTCCCTTGGTCCCGCCTCTCACTGCCGTAATATCCTATCTAGGGCAAAATCCTTTCAACCATAGTGACCAAAAAATAATGTGATAATATATTTAAATTGTGAAAGAAAAATAAGAGTGTCCCATAGTTTTTCCGCTTGGCCAAACTATCTGAGATGAATGAAAGAGAAGTCAAGACAATGCCAGTTAAAAAGCCGCAGAGGGACTTCATTACCAGTGGACTTGCCTTAGATGAGGTGGTGGAGGACCAGTCCAGGCTGGCATGAAATTACACTAGATAGTAACTCAAAGCCACACTCAACAAAATACTCAACATTGGACAGGTTGAGCACATAAGTGACTGAGTTGGCATTGAGTAGTGGTTTTTTAACTCCTCTTCATTCCCCTGTGTGTTTTTCTCACACAACCATATTGTTATTCTTGCATTAATTTAAAACACCAATGACACCAATGAGTAAAACACTAGTTATGACTCTGTTAATAGGCACACAATGTATAAACTTGTAATCTGAGACAATAATAATAGTAATAGTAATATTGGAGGGATAGAGGGATAGAGACAGATCTCTGTAGATTACAGAATATAATGTTTTATTATTCACACTGTTTTTATGTTTAAAATGCTGATTTTTAACCAATGTAACCAATGAGAAAAGATAAAAAGTGAAAAAAAGAAAGAAAAAGGTAATCAAATTGGACACAAAAATAATTACTAAAGAAGATAGTAATGCAAAAAATAATAGAGTAATGGAATAGTTAAAGGATAAAATGTGTAGGAAGCAAAGAGATAAAGGGTAGAAGCATTTCTTTTATGTCAGTAGTTAATTTGAAAGTGATTAATTTAAACTCTCTTATTGAAAGTAGAAACAAAGGGCTGGGGATTTAGCTCAGCGGCATAAGCACCTGCCTTGCAAGCAGGCAGTCATGAGTTCCATCCCCGGTACCGATAAAAAGGAAAAAGACAAAAAAAAAAAAGAAAGTAGAAACAGCTAAAGCTCACTGACGTAAGTGCCTGCCTGGCAAGTGCAAGGTCATGAGTTTGATCCTCAGTACCAAACAAACAAATGAAAGCAGAACTAAAAACTGGTAGATTGGTTCAAAAAACAAGATCATCTACATGGTGACTCCAACATAGCTTTTTAGATAAAAAGAAACTAAGTTGATATTAAAAGTGTGGAACAATTTTGCATATTGTTATCCAGTATTGAGGGTACACTCCTTTCTCTACTTAATTGCTTTTGCCAGAAATCAAATGTCTGTTATGTGGATATTTATTTTGGGACTTTATATCGGTAATTTGGCCATTTGTCTATCTTGGTATCAATGCCATTTTGTCATGACTGGTGTAACTTTGTGATAAGTTATGGGGTTGGAGAGGGTTGGAGCTCTAATTTTGTTCCCTTTATCAAAGTTGTTTGGTTTGAGTTTTTTTTTATTTCTAAAAAAATGTAAGAATTGAAATGTTGATCTATATGAGGGGTGAAGGTGGCACTTTGGTGGGGGATTGTGTTTTGGGATGTTTCTTGTTTTCTTCTGTTTGTTTCTGGTTTCAGTCTGTGTTTTATTTTTCATTTTTCAGGGAAAGATGTAAGGGTGTTTTGTCACTTTCTTCTTTTCTGATAGATATATTTGGTGTTAAAAAGTAATAAATGAAAAATAAAAGAAAAAAGCATGGGACAAGATATTCCATCCAAACAGTAATCACAAATACACGAACGTCTCTACATCAGTGTCATACATGTGAAATCAAAGAGATTACAAGAGACATGGTATCATATGTTTGTAAAAAGTGTACTCCAGCAAGAATATATAATTTCAAACATGTAGTCATATAACCTATCTTGATGCTTCATGGCCAATATATAAATTTTTGTCATATAAGATTATAATATCCAGCAATGTCAGTGATTTTACTTTCCGTGTTTAACATTCTGTACTTACCTTATTTTATTTTATACTACATTGCCTCTAATTTTACAGAAGATATTTTCTGTACTGTGTTTTACTTTCCAATTTTCTAAAACCATTGTTTTGAATAAGTATGCATAGGGATATTTATTTTTTTCAAGGTGCTAAGTAGGCATCAGTAACTAAACTACGCTGATCTTTGTAAAGCAATCAGAGGCCTCTTCCCAATGGCAGCTTAGAATCTTACCTTAGAGGTCATAAAATTTATCCTTCACTCATTTTGAAGTGCAGGGAACTCAATGAATTTTAGTGTATGTTAAAAATCCTAACACCATAAACCAATTTTAGGGTATTTCCTTCAACCCAAACCCTCTTCCTGCTTATGGTCACTTTGGTGACCACTAATCTACTTTATAGATTTGCCTTTTCTGAATGCTTCGTATGGATGGGAATAACATGTATTGTCTGGGTTCTTTCACCCAGCGTGTTCTCTGAACTCATCGTGACTGAAGAGTGCTCCATTAGGTAGCTATTTTGTTTATTCATTAATCAGACCCATGTCTCCATACCCCCTTCCCCAGGTGCTGGGGATGGAACAAGGTCTCTGGCACACTAAGCTATCACTGAGCTACGGCCCCAGGACCTCTACATCCTTGCTATTGTAAACAACATTTCTACAAGCACTGACTTTTAACTCTCTGTAGAGACAAATGTTTCCATTTCTCCTGGATAGCTAGAATTGGAAGTGCTGCATTGCATTCAAGGGTATGTTTAAATTTTTAAGAAACTGCAAGACTGTTTTCAGAAACTGCTACACCACCAGCAAAGAGTGAGAGTTTCGCTCTTCCCACGTCCTTGCCAACACTGAATGCTGGCCGTCTTCTGTTCTAACCAGTTAGTGGGTCAGAAGTGGTATGTTTGGTATGCATTTCCTCAGTGATTGATTATGTGAGCCTCTTTTCGTGCATTTACTGCCTCGGTTATTTGGGCATCTTCTTTGGAGAATTGTTATTCAAATCCTTTGCCCATGAAAAGAATTTTTTTAGAGAAGCTTGAGGTTCTAAGCAAAACTGAGCAGAAAGTACAGAGAGAGCATATACCCACTGCCCCCACACTCATAGCCTCCCTCGACCACTGACCTCCCACAGCAGAACGGTGCACTGGTTCCAGTCAGTGACTCTTCACGGGAACATGGCCACCCAACGCCTGTGGTGTACTGTGGGTTCACCCTCAGAGCTGCATAACCTGCGGGTTCTGTGTAAAATGACTTATATTTATCACTAGAGTATCACACAGAGTAGTTTCGCTACCCAGAAAATACTGTGCTCCATCTTTTCATTCCTCCCAGCCCTCAGGCTCTGTGGACATGGATTTTTCTACTGTCTTCCAGTTTTGCCTTTTCCAGAATGTGACACGGTGAGAATCATGCTGTAAAACCTTTCCTGGTTGTGGTCTCCTATTTAGCAATGGCCATCTATTTCTCCACATCTTTTTGTGTCTTAATAGCAGATTTCTAGTGCTGAATTACAATTCAAGCCTAGTCTGGACAACTTGGCAAGATGCTGCCTTTAAAACCTCTGCTATCTGGATGTAACAGTGTATTTGTCCATTTACAAACCAAAGGACATCTTGGCTGCTTTCAAGTTTCGGCAAGAATGAACAAAGTTGCTAGAAACATCCATGGGCAGGTAACTGTGTGGACATACATTTTCAGCTCCTTTGGGTAAACACACAGTACTGCAAGTGCTGACAGTGTATGTTTAATTTCATGAGAAACCATCAAACTGTCTCCTAAAGGGCTGCAGCAATATTGTAATTTCAATATTAAGGAGAGTCCTGTGGCTCCGTGCCCATCCACATTCAGTGTGGCCAGCTTCCCCCTTTTTCCCCTCCCCTTTTGTCTGTCTGTTTGAGATAAAGTCTTGCTATGGGATTTAAGCTGGCCTCAAACTTGAAATCCTCCTGCATCAGCCTCCCAAGTACTGTGATTACAGGCGTACACCCACACGCCTAGTTACCTGTTTTCTAATCAGGCTATTTGTCTTTTTATTACTCACTACAGTGAAAGTCTTACGTATTTTAGATATACATTCCTTATGGAATATGTGATTCGTAAGTCCCTTTTCCCAGTCTGTGGCCTGTCTTACACACCATTTTTTTTAATGAAAAGGAATTTTACAACACTAAATTCATGATAGTAATTACTTCTGGAGGGCAAAAGAGAATGGATCAAGTTAGAATTGCAAAGTACCATACAGGTGCTGTAAGAAGCAGATCACAAATTTTGGAGCCAGCTTCCTGGGTTGTCAAGTGCTGTCAAGTAACTTAGTTTCTCTGTCTCAGTTTTTCATCTGTAAAATGAGGACAATACTTGTCTCATAGGTGTGTTGTCAAAGTTAAACACAAGTTAATATGCCTAGAGAATTTAAAACAATGGCTATTAGAGTCATTGTACGTTTAACCTTATTACCTCTACAATTGGGGTAGGAGGTTCGAAAGTTTTCACTTAATTATGATGTTTTGTAATTCACACACACAGCCATGTCACCTAACAAAAATATGTTCTGAAAAATGTTATCATTTGGCAATTTTGTTATTGTGTGCCCATCACAGAGTATACTTACACAAACCTCAGTGGTGTAACCACCCAAGCATGGTTCCATCTATTACTCCTAAGCTATAAACCTTAATGGCACGTTACTGAACTAAATTCTTTTTTCTTTTTCAAAGTCCACGTATATTTACTGGACAATGAAATGACATTTGATTAAGATAATCTAATACTTGGTTGGCTAAACACAATCAGTGTAAAACAAAAAGGGATATAAAACACAAAACCCAGGATGTTACACACAACCAGATGTTCAAACATGCTATTTCTTTTTAAATTTAAAATTTACAAACACAGAAAAAATACAGTAGAGCAATAACTGGTGTGAATGATGGTGAATGAATGCACAAGGCCATGTGGCCAGGGGACTGGGTGGGGAGCTCCTGGGCAGACCCAGAAAGTTCAGGGAAGAGGAGCCTGCAGAAGGCTCGCATTAGCCTGCTTTCTACCCACAGGACCCAGATACACGACAGAGGCATCCGACCTGACCGCACGTGCAGCTGCCGCATCCCTTGTGAAAATCCAAGGCTGACAGGGTAAAGAAGCAGAAGCATGAAAGCGAACTCGACACCTCAGTGAGAACACATGTAAGCAGGGTGCATTCCGGAAGACACCACTCGAGGACATTAGAGAAACCACCCAAGAAAACCAGCTTCCAAGAACCGCCGAGGCTGAGAAAGAAGACAAAGAGCTGAGTGGTTTGCAGGAGCCTATTCAGAAAGAAATGTGAGAGATCGTGTGCCACAAAACCCTTCTCCAGAACTCTGAATGACATTGGGAGAAGTAGACAAAATGCTGGAAATATGCGGAGCCAACATCACAAAGGTTCTCCTTGCCAAGAGAAAAAGACGAAAATATTCACCAAGGCGTCTTGAAAACCAAGAAGCATAAAACTGAATCTGTTGGGAAATCACAAAAGACAGAAACTGAAGCAGTGCTCACACTTTTCCATTATCAAATATGAAACACTAAGAAGCAGAAGAACTACCCAATATGTTTCCTCAAAAAGCTTGACAGTGAAACCACTGGACCCCTCCTTTCTTAAACTACAATTCTGTCTCCCTGTCATGCCGCAGTGGATGTGTGTGACACAGGACTGCTCAGTCCCTCACTGCAAAAACCACAAGGTCCTCTGCTCAACAGTGCAGCAAAGGGTCCCCAAGACAAGGCAGTCACTTATGGTGACAAAAAAAGGAGCCCAGAGTCGAAGCGTGGATTAGGAGGGTGCGTCTGCTCGCCTGTGGTCCTGGAACAGGAGGTCCTGGTCACCTGGGCTCCCGGCATTGGCTCCTGCAGATCAAACCACCTTCAGTTCCTCATAAAGTCCTGTGAGATTTATTTCTTCCCACTACCATGCAGAGGACTGTGGCAAAAGCGGGCAGCAAGATCACATTACAGCTATGAACAATGTTCCAAAGGCATCCCCCTTCCCTGAAATAGATCTCAAGGTTCCTGACACGCGATTGCTCGGTGTCTTGCAAATCTTTCTACTCAAATCACAGCTGTTGGAGCACTAAATACTGACAGCGAGACACCACTGATTTCTTTCCTGGATCCCTAAAAGGAAAGTGGAATTTAAACCCAAAGGAATTTCAGGGCCTCTTATACTATGTTTTGAATGAAAGAACTACCAGTAGAAAACCAGAGGAAGAGGAGGGACCCATTGACTGCGAAGTGAAATTCTCTATGGATGCTTTAAATGTGAGAGTGAATTTCTTCTCCCTTCCAAATCATTAGAGCTCATCATGTCAACTTCTGGGCATTACACCACCCTCAAGACAGTGAATTAACTCAAGGAACCAATAAGCATAAATGTCACTCGTGCTGCCATCTACAGGCCTTCCCAGACCTCACAGTGGACAAATGCTAGCCAGACCTGACGGCTGCTGGGTGCTGGGCCCTGTCAGCCTCCATGAGAAGAGTACAAATTGGGCAACACAGGAAGACGAACCCCAGGACCCTGGCTCTTTGTGCCTCCACACCAGGATTTACATGCTGGCTTCCCAGATGTCCCAGTAACCACTGAGGAATCCTCTTGCCCTTCATCTCTTGCTCACCATAGAAAACCCTGCGCAGCACTGCTGGGGTCCCCACATTCCTGGAGTTTTTCTGGACAGTCCACTACAGGACATTTCCTTTTATCTGTCTTAGAAGGTTCCCACTGGAGAGGCCACCATGTTTCCACTTGCCCCAGGGGCCCTGAACTGAATTCTATAAGCAATATAATGAAGTATTTATGTAAAAACCAAACATACCTAAATATAGAAAAAATACAGTAAAATATAGCATAAAAGTTTTTTTTAAAGATGGGTATAGTAAGGCAGGACTGTAACCCTACCACTCAGGAGGCTGAGGCAAGAGGATCAGAAATTCAAGGACTGTATAGGGAGACCCTGTCTCAAAAAAAATTAGAAAACATAAAGAATGACTAGGCAGAGAATCACATATCTTTAATTCCAGCTACTTGGGAGGCTGAGAAACATGATCACAAGTTTTAAGCCAACCCAGGCAATGTAATAAACCCAACCTCAAAATGAAAAAATAAAAAGAGTTGGGATGTATAAGGCCTTGAATTCAATCACCAGTATCACCCAAAATAATAATGATAACAATAAAAGATAAAAATGGTCCACTGTGTAAGGCACTCCCCGTGGGTGGAGCCGGCAGGCCTGGGAGTTGCTCTGGGGAATCAGAGTAGGGGTGAGTGCACAGGACTAGGATTTTCCACCACCATAAACCTTAGAAACACTGTACAGTTAAGCTACACTACATTTCTAAATTTTCCTTCTTTGATAATAAATTAACTTTAAAGCTAGGGCTCTATCTCAGCGGTACAGTGATTGCATAGCAGGTGTGATGCCCTCTGTTTGATCACCAGCACTAAAAAAAAAAAAAAGTTTATTAACTAAGGTTTACTTTTTAACTTTGTAAGTTTTAAACCTTTTGGCTGTTTTGTTTCAACACTTAGCTTAAAACACAAACACATAATACAATTATACAAAAATACTTTTCACCAAAATAAATGCATTTATATCATTTATTCTCATGCAGAATTCATGTTTTTAGTGAATTGTTTAAGGATGATAATTTCTAAGGTTGAGGAAAATTTCCTGCCTTCTATGTCAGTGCTTAAAGCTCTCCTCCTACATACACTTTATAACTGTGGAACATAAAACAGTCAACATCTGACTCAGGGTAGGGCAAAAAAAACATTAGCACATGGCAGTCTGATCATTTGCTGATTGAGAAATGTTAGGCCACATTCTACCTCTACCACAGATTCTCTCTGTATATCCTTACTAGTTAAGCTTTTTTCTATCACTTAAAACACACACACACACACACACACACACACACACACACACAGGCCTACACAAAGTCAGTATTATCCAAATACACTGGCTTCCATCTCTATATTGTGTACCACTGAAAGATGTCCAGGGGAAATGTACATGGAGCTGTTGTCTTTTGCAATAACAGTTTCTTCTGGAATACTCCTGAAGGACCTGCCTAAGGCTTTTTGTATTATTAAGTTAATCGTACATTTTAGGTATACACAATAATTACATTCATCATAGAGAGTTTGTTCCTATACATGATATAACTTAATTCTGGTTTGTTTGTTTGTTTGTTTTTTGTCTTTTTGAGACAGGGTCTCGCTATGCAGTTCAGGCTGGCCTTGAGCTCACTTTGTAACCCAGGCTGGTCTCGAACTCGCAACGATCCTCCTGCCTCAGCCTCCAGAGTGCTGGGATTACAGGCATGAGCCACCACGCCTGGTGGTTCTATATTTTCTAAGGCTGCTTTATAGCTAACTTTAAAAAAATAAGTAGGCACACATTCTATAAAAAGAGTAAATACACAAGCCAATAAGAGTCATTCATGATCAAATACTATATACTGTACATAATTGGTTTTTTTGTTGGGAGGGGCTAGGGATCAAAGCTGGGTCCCAGGTTTGCTCGGCAAGGGCTCTATCACTGAGCCACATCCCCAGTCCGCATACACTACCTACTTGTATATGTTGTACTTTCATATACCTGGCAGCACAGTAGGGCTAGCTACCAAGATGTCACTAACTAGGTTTCAGCTGGATTACAGTCCTATAGGCAGCACGGGATTGTACACGCTTTCTATTGCCTAGTCCATTTAAATATAATTTCAAAAAATAATAAATAAGGACCAGAGATAAAGCTCAGTGGTGTAGTACCTGCCTAGCAAGTGCGAGGTTCTAAGATCAGCTCCTGGTACCCCACCACCACCACTAATAATAAACAGAAGAAAGGCCATCAGATCTTTTACCCTTTAAAAAGTGAAAGACCATGATCAAGTGTGGTGTGCTTGCCTTTATTTCCAGCACTCGGGAGGCTGAGACAAGAGGATTGCTGTAAATTCGAGGCCAGCCTGAACCGCATAATGAAACCCTGGCCAACAAAAAGTGGAAGACGGGGAGAAGCAGGGCTTTGTCTATGACAGCTGGGGTCGCACAGCTAGGCTGAGCCCTGTCCTTTGCCCAATATTTCCAAAGTACCTGTCAATACACTTTCTGAGTCGCCCTAGGCAGGAGTCAGGCAGAGGCGACCTAAGGTGGCAAGCGACCTGGATGCTGTCTCTGCACCGGGAAAGCAAGAGTACTAAGGGCACCCGCCCGGCCTCTGAGACGGGACCCCATGAACATCCGGGGTACGGGCTGTCGCGGTGCTGGCTGTCACTGACCCCTAGGTACTCGGCGCTCAGCAAGAAAACCCTCAGAATGGATGACCTAAGGGTCCCTCTGGCCTCAAAATTCTGGGTTACGTTTAAGAGGAATCCAGCGTCTGGGATGACGAAGCCCGAAGCTGAAGCCCACCTCCCCAGGTTGAGGGGAGTCAGGGTCAAGACGCTGAAGCCAGGCGGGCGCTCAGACAGCCGCACGCACTCGCGAAAGCCGCTCTGTAAAGTAGGCACGGGCCGCGCCTCGCAGAAAGGCCGCCTGCCGGAAGGGAAGGCGCCACAACAGGACCATCGTCTACCTCAGCTGTCACCTCGGAGGGCTGCACGCAGCAAAAGCCTGGCGTTGACCAAAGAAACGCTGGACGGCAACCGGGACAACCGCGGGGCCACTGCTGCCGGACGCAGCAGCGCCTCCTGGCGGGAGCGAGGCCAAACGTCGTTTCTGGAGATGAGCACACGCAGTCCTCACTTAGACCGAGGCTTTTGGCCAATCGCAGAGCCCTAGCTGTCGTCTCGCCCACCCGCCGTGTGGGGGCGTGGCTCCTTCCCTTTTAGCCAACCAGAAGAGAGATTTGTTCGAGGCGCACGCGCGCGGGGAGGAGGTGGTTTCATTAGCAAGATGGCGTCAAGCGGCCTGCGCCAAGCTGCGGTTGCAGCCGGCACCTCCGTGAAGCCTGTTTTCAGTCGGGACATGAACGAAGCCAAGCGGAGGGTGCGCGAGCTCTACCGCGCCTGGTATCGGGAGGTGCCGCACACTGGTGAGAGGCAGCAGCGCACGCGGGGCCCCATAGGCAGCTGCCCAAGGTCTCACCGGCCCGAGCTGAGGTCATCTGCCTGGGGGAAGGCGACCCTGGTGCTTCCGGGGACGCTAAGGGTACCCCGAGGCCAGGGTAAGCCCGAGCTGACTGGCGCCGAGGTCAGACCAGCCGTGCCCAGCATCCCTACAGAGAGCTGCTAGGTGCCTTGGCCCGTTGGAGTCCTTTGTCCCCGTAATCCATACAGTGCCCCAGGGAGGGAGAGTGGGGATTGTGACAGTCGTTGGCAGGCGAGGGCACAGAGAGATGAAGTGACGGGCCTGTGGCCCGGTAATAGCCTCCGATGGGTCTTTTAGGCGCTAGGCGCTGGTTGGTTTTGTTTTGTTTTGTTTTGTTTTTTGTCTTCTTCGTTTTTATCGGTACCAGGGATCGAACTCACGACTGCCTGCTTGCAGGGCAGGCACACAAAGCGGTTGTAGGATTTGAGCCGTCATCCGTTTCTCACATGGTCCCCGCCCCCAGAAAAAGAAACTGAACCAGAGCGGGGAACTGACTTTCCCAAGATCGGCTTAGCGGTGAGATGGGCGCCAAGCCTTGCCGCCTAGCCCCACCTCCCCTCGTATTTATTCCTCCCCCCCCCCCGCTGGTTTGCACCCCACTGCCGCGGAACCCCTTCTTTCCCTTAGGTAGTCTGTTCACCTTTAGCCTTGGTACACAAGCTCCCCGACTGCAGCAACCCTGACGTCTCCTTAAATGCTGCACTGTACAGGGTGAAAATGAGCGGTTCAGATGTCTTCCTTTGGCGAGCCTGTGTTGTCCTCCAGGCTCTGCCCTTTTCTATCTGGGTGACCTTGGTTACATTGTTTTATCTGTACCTCAGTTTCCTTGTTTATAAAATGGAAAAAGAACAGTGTCTTCTGTGGAGTTACCGACCTAAATAGGTTACTACTGTGTATTTAAAGTGCTTGGAATGGGCTGGCAGTTAACACACCAAGTTTTGGTAGCTGCCGTGTTTTGTTTTTCATGCTGTTCTCGGACTTAACCTAAGAGCCTCTAACACAGCCCCGTTCTTCGTTGTATGAGAACTGTGCTCCACTGAGTCCTGTCCTCAAGCTGACTTCTGGAGAAACTGCTGGTGACCTGAAAGAATGTAAACCCAGCTGGTGCTGGAGAGGAAGAGCCTAAGAAGAAAGTGCCCCATTTATGTAGGGAGTCCAAATTCAGATGCCTTCGGGAACAGGCAGATAGCTGGGTGGGGGTGACAGAGTGAGTGTTTAGCGGGGTGTGGAGGTACATACCTGTGACCCTGACACCTGGGAGGCTGGGACAGCAGAATGCTGCAAATTTCCAGGTCAGCCTGGGCTACATAATTCAACACCAGCCTGAACTACCAACTTCTGTGGGGAAAAAAACGTTTGTATGTGGGAGGGAATGCATCTGAAATCAAGTGTTTAAAACAGAATGTTTGCTTAGCAGACTTTCCAAAACCTTATCTTGTTGCAGGGAGGAGAAGGGGAAAAAGAAGTCCAGATTCAGGAGGGTTGAAAGTGGTGGCCGAGTCCAAGACAGATCCAGATATTATGACTTTCTAAACCTAGCTCTTTAATCCATCTTTAAGCCTCCCAAGACTGACCGTTTGGAAAGATAATTCCAGAGTCAAAAGGGTCCTGAGAGGCATAGACAAGGGGTAAAGGGTTACAGAAGCCTAGAGAGCGGGAGGAGAAGTCAAAGGAATGAAGATGAGGCTGAGAAAAGATCAGTGATCCATGGTCCGTCAGTTACTGAGACCTGTGTGGCAGTGTATCAGGCCGTTCACTGAGACTCCAGCTGAAGAACCAAAACAAGAATGAGGAATAAGTAATAGTATTGCTAATAACTAACACTCACTGAAAGGCTTACCCATGACCCAGCACTATGCTAAATGCTTGTACTGTGCCTTATATCGTTTCCCTGCCTTACAGGTGAGACAACCGAGACACCTAAACTTGTCTTGAGTCACACCTTTAATACGTAGAAGAGCCAGATTTCTAGTCCTGGCTGTTCCACCCTAACCCCTGGCTTATGGGGTTGGCGAGGGGTGTGGCTCAGTTAGTTGTAGAGCATGCACTAAGCATGTACGAGGTGCTGGTTTCCATCCCCAGCATGGGGTGGGGAACAGCAGCTTTTAGTTCCTACTGCAGTTTCTGAAGCTCAGAGGCCCCAGTTTGGAAAACACTACATGCTACTTGCTGGCCATAAGGTAATGGGACGCTTTCTACAGAAACAGTTCACTGATTTAATTTCCATTTCACCGGGTACTTGTACTGCAGAGCCAGTACCAGATGGCTGCAGCAATATAAAAGAGTAAAAAACAATCCTGCCTTCAATGGTCTTATGGTCAAGTGAGGGAGATGGACAAATAGCCACATAATTAAAGTATAACTGGAGTATGGAAGGTGCGTGCTGAAACTTCTAACGCCCAGCATTTGTGTCATGCTTCACTAGGTGTTGTCACTTGATTTTCTACCATATTCCTTTAAAGGAATTAGGTTAGAAAATACGACCTTCCCTATATTCTAGGTGAGAAAACAGGCTGAGAAGGCTGTACCCCAGACTAAATCACAGTTCATAATGATCTTGAGGCCTTACCCAGCTTCTGTGACCCTGGTTCTTTTCCTTCACGCCACGCTGCCTGCCATCCGAGGATAACGAATGAAAGCTAGCATGGGTCGCTAGGGCTGAGAACTGTATAGTGCCATCCTTCCTAGGCTGTCAGAGCCTCCTGACTCAGGAAAGTCTTAATAACTTTGGGAAAATTCAGACTGGAAAGGTCACTTTCCCCACCAAAAGGGCCATCTGCTTTTTGAGCCTGTCAAATTATTTCAGGTTGAAACTTAAATACATTCAGGCTGACATCTGGTACAAGAATGAACAGGCAGCTGTATATGAGTATCTGTTGACTTAAGTTTTTCAAAACATGTTTTAGCTGAATAATTTCTACCCTGAATTGTGTTTTTCTCTTTAGTGAGCTTATTCCAGCTAGACATCCCTGTGAAACAGGGACGCGATAAAGTCCGAGAAATGTTCATGAAGAATGCCCATGTCACGGACCCAAGGGTAGTTGATCTTCTGGTGATCAAGGTAACTGAACCTTGCTGACTGACCAAATTAAAAGATCAGCCAACTTGTCCCCGGTTTCTTAGTCCTCCCAGATAAACAGTTTCTCTTGAACTGTAAAAACTAGATATTGGTTTGTCAACTATAGTGATAGCACTATAGTATTTCAAGAATAAACGTGGAGTATCCGTGGTGAGATAGATGGTAAGATTGATAGAGAAGCCAGGCCTGGTAGCACACATTTGTAATCCTAGCACTCTGGGAGACTGAGGCAGGAGGGTTACAAGTTCAAGTCCAGCCTGAGCCAAGAACCTGACTCAAAAAGGACTTCAGATGTAGCTCATCATTAAGGAGGGGAAAAAAAGATTGACGTGAAAATCCACTGGCACTTCTGTCTTAGAACTAAAAACATTGTGGTGTTCTTCTCAAAACACCAGCCCTGGAAGTTCCTGCTTTATGCGGATGCCAGTGTACAGCTGGAGAGGCAGGCAGGCTAGCTGAGTCCAAATCATGGGCCTGATTTCCTGTCTGTAGCCAGCTGTGTTAGCACCAATGGACGTTCCGTGTGGACTACTAAGCCAGAAGAAATGTTAAACAGAAACAAGTTAAGGCAGCCTGGCTGCATGTTTATAGGGACCTGGTAATGTGGAAGTCTCTCCTCTTGGCACCAGTTAACCACGGCATTAGAAAATATTTAACAGGGCTCAGAAATCATCTAGCCCCAGGCCTCATTTTCCAGATGCATAAATTTGTCTAGACAGGGTCATTACTTGCCCAGTTACTTAACAAATCAATGTCGAGGATTGGATGGAAACCTGGACTTCAACTTGACCACTTTGACTAACCACCTCTCCCCTCATTTGTTTAGGGAAAGATGGAACTGGAGGAAACAATTAAAGTGTGGAAGCAGCGGACTCACGTTATGCGGTTCTTCCATGAAACAGAAGCACCAAGGCCAAAGGATTTCCTGTCCAAGTTCTATGCTGGCCATGACCCGTAAAGATACCTGGTGGGAATCTGCATGTTATTTATTTTAGAGCACAAATAAATTCACAGTATGTCGTGATAGAATTCCATTTTACCAGTGGAATTGGTAAAATGATTTTCTGTGGTCTCTCACTTTTGCCCTAAAAGATGGGGCTACATGTACACCCCACCTGCTCACTCATGCTCGCTTCCTGAAGGGTGCTGTCTGCTGTAAATCCTGTCTTCTCAGAGCCTTGCATGTCAGTATGCAGGAAGGCTGAGGTGGTCTGTTCAGGACTGGACATGAGACTGGGTGACTTGTGTTTCTGCAGCCTCCACAACTGGACACCGTGATGACAGCAGTATGCACAGACACAGAAGGTTTTCCCTGAAGAAAATACATACTCATAGGCATAGCAGTGCTCCTCGCAACAAGCACTGGTCTCTAAAATGAAATTAATTTCCTGATGGGAACAGTGGTGGACAACTGGAGTCCGAGCTGCTTGGAAGGTGGAAGCCAAGATTGAGGCCAGCCTGGGCAACTCAGCAAGACCCTGTCTCAAAAATGTTAGAGAGCTGGCAAAATAAGATACTAGGAAACAGAGATGCAAACCTTTTACAGGTGGAAGGGGCCCAAGAGATGGAGATGAGTGGGGTAAAGAATTAGTGTGTTAGGTATACACGTACCGACTCCCTGTGAGGAACGTACATACCACAATCGTACTAATTTTAAGCTTTTGTTTTGGAAGGGTTTGGTGAGGGATACTGGGAATTGAACTCATGACTTTGTCCTTACCAGGCAGGCACTTGCTGCTGAACTAAACCCTTGCTCTTAATTTTTAAATTTAAAAGGGGTGGGGATGGAGCTCATAATACAGTGCTTCTCTGGCACTCATGATACCCTAGGTTCAATCCAAGTACTGCCAAAACAAAACACAAGTCCTCATTGCTAGGGGCACAGCTGTTCGGTGCATACACAAAAACAAATGCCCTCTTGTTTTTACAAACTTCTATACCTGGAGATTGGACCTCAGCCAGATCAAAGAATGGCCTGTCTGACCTGGGTGAGGTCTTTTCTGTCCTCCCCAGATCAACGCACTTGTAGAAGAAAGGAGCTCAGTAGCTACTGCCACGCTGAGGAATCCCGAACTTCGGCACCAAGGGACCCAAGGTTCTAGAGATCATTCTGATAAGATTTTAGTATTTAGTATTAGAGGCACCACACCAGTCAGTGCCTCTCATGACAGGCACATGGTTAACCAGTACTACTGAACACACACAAAGCTAGAGTTGGGTGTGGTGACACACACATGTAATCCCAGCCACTCGGAAGGCTGAGGCAGGAGGACCACCATGAGTTCAGAGGAGCCAAGGGTATAGAGCAAAACCCTGCCTCAAAACAAAACAACAAAAAAGCTGAAAGCTTTAGTTAGCCTGTGTAGCTCTGAAGGAAAAGTTTCTGTTGAGCTTTTGGGGTAGGGAATCCCCTTAATTACCTCTGTGGCTCCACAGGGCCTAGATGTCCTAGGCTGTAAATCAAAAACCTGTACCTTCCCCTAAAGCAAGGAACTGTAACAGATAGAGCCTGCCTGGATTGAGAAACTTCAGCCTGCTTTCAGTCAGACACAGCTGATGTTTATTAGGTTACACATAATTTACTGTTCTCCCAGTGGAGAGCACATCTTAGGGAATCTTCCAGAGCATGGGGATCTGGACTGCGATCACAGACTGCAGGAGGCAGGCTGAGGGCTTTCCCGGGGCCCTTTGGCTGAAAGGGAAGGAGTGGCCAAGAGCATCGCCATTTTTGCAGCTGGTGCTTTCTCCTCTACTTCCTGCTCGCCCTGAAAGAAAGGAAGGCAGCAGTCTTCCAGGCACATAGTGCGGTGCTTCTACCAAATGTGACAGTTCTGAGTACCCCTGATTAGTCACACATGTACCGGACATTCACTACAGGCCAGGCACCAGGAGCCCCAGGTGTAAACATTCCATGCCAGCAAGCAGCACAGGATCCAGGGTTTTGGTATGTGAGTGTGTGCATGTGTGTATGCTTAAGCACATTACACGGAGGGTTAGGAGGTCATTCAGAGGAAGCATTGGTCACCCAAATGAAGGGACAAAGGAAGACTTCACCAGAGACACTGAAGAATGCAAGAAATGAAGACAGGGTTGTGAGACCAGCAATGAGTCAATGCTTAGGGTGAGTAGGAGTGAAGGTAACTCAAGGAATTACAGCAGATGCTGCCCCTCTAATCCCAGCTACTCAGGAGGCTGAGGCAGCAGGATTGCAAGTCTGGAGTCAGCCTGTGCAACTTAACAAGACTTTATCTCTAAAATATAAAACAAAAAGAGCAGGGAATGTAGCTCTGAGGGAGGGCACTTGTCTAGCAAACAGGAGGCCCTGGGTTCGAGCCCAATACTCCTAAAAACAAAACAACCCTGGCAGTAGTTCACCCTGGCAGCACAGAAGGCCTGGCCCTTCCAAAGATTTCCTCCTGTGGCTGGAACAATAGAGGCTGAGATGATTTGACCAGATTGATGGCAAACCTAACTGCCAGACACAGGAGTCAGGGGTGTCCATATGTATGACAGCAGTACTACCAGGCAGCACTGGTTAAAGCACAGGAAACCAGCATCAGAAAGCTGAGTGGGAAGAGGCCTGGGCCTCCTGGGGGTAAGGGGGTAAGCAGTGTCCAACCTGAAACTGATGCCCATATACAGGCTACACCGGTGCAGTGCTTGGTGAGTGCAGCTAGTGGTGGTAGGGGCCTGCCAGTTTCTGCATTCGGGATGGAGCTGCTGAGATGAAGCTGTTAGGGTGGGAGTGTTCAGCATACTGTATATGAAAATGTGAGCTAACTAAATGAGGGTACATTGTGGGCTACAGAAAAGCTAGCTAAAGTCTTGGCCTAGCTGGAGGTAACACCAGTGAATTTCTAAGTCAGTTAAGTTGCCCTCATACAACATGTAAAAAGCAAAATAAAAGCATTAGTCACCAAGTGTGTCAGTTCATCACTGGAACACTTGCCCTGTGTGGCCATATGCTGCTACCAGGCCAGACTGGATCATGCACAGATCAGGTGCCCACCCTCTTCCTGCTCCTGTCCATGAGGGAAAACCAAGCCTTACCTGTTAGTCGTCATCGTCATCATCCTCTGGGACAAAAATGTCATGCTCCTCAAGCAGAGCAGCAAAATTCTTGCTAATAAGCGTCCCAACATAAAGAAAGGGGATCACAATGGAGAACACGCGGAGAAGACCAAAGGACATCTGCAGGTCAAAGGGGTGACTGTGAGCTCCCTAGCCCACTTAGGCAGGACACACAAGGCCTGGCCCTCCCAGGGGCAGTTCCTTCTGTGGACCCCAAACCCCATCATAAGCACTTTGATTTTAAAGTCCTTGGAAAACTTCAGAGAGAGAAAAACAATTAGAAGAGATAATGTAATTGTTGTGGCCATCAAAATGGCTATCAGAAAGAAAAATGTAACATATCCTACACACCTAAAAATTACACAAAAATTACTTGCACATACCTACTATGGGATGAGTACCAGGAGGGCTGAATTATGCTCAGCTCTACCTAAAGACACTACATACATGAAAATGAAGCACAAAAATAAAAAAAGTGAAGGAATATTCTCTGCAGTTCTATTATGCCTGAGAAATTTAATTTCACCACATTAAATTTTATAAACAGGTAAATTTGAAAGCAGGCATGTCTTTATACAAAGACTATTTAGACAAAATAGAAAAATGTCAATAAAACCTCACCAAAATCTCCTAGTTTACCCCACCCCCAAAGAATTTTTCAGCAATTCCTTTTTTAAGGCAGTTGCACCTTCCTGCTTCTTGCTGTGAAACCAGCCTGCAGTCAATTCTGTGAGCATAAGTCATAGTAGGTTTCAAATAATTTGCGCTTGTTTTTCACTTCCCACACAGACCAGCAGTCAAAAAACAAACTATTTGATATAAGGTACCGTCTGTTTTCCTTAGTCCCTTGTGTTCTTAGGCCTAGTGACAGTATTCAGTGATGGAAAGAAACTGGACCTGATCAGAGCTGTATGAAGCGACCTAACTCAGCCTCTAACCCAATAGTTTATTTGTTTTAAAAAAAAAAAAAACTGATTACAATAATTCTCTGCACACTGCTCAGGAATGCAAGTTACATGAATTAAATACTAGGTTTAATTAATTAAAAAAAAATAAGGTGCTGTCCCATGTTCTCTTTATTTATAAACAATTCATTATCTCATCCCCTCAACTGTGAGACGCCCAGAGACTGGATGTGGTTGTCTGAACTCAATGCATAAAACTGAGTCTCCAGACATGAGGCATCAGGCATCACACTCCTTAAGGTAAACTAGTACAAAACACAAGCCCTGTCCTTCAACTTCCGTCTCCAAGGACTCTGCTCAACACCAGCTTTTCAACTTTAGTCTCCCATAGTTAAGAATTAGTAACCCATTAGCACAAAAAATTGTCCTGGGTCCGCCTTCCATTCTATGGGGATCCTGACTGGTCGCTGCTCCTGTCAATCAGCGCGGGCCCCCAGGCACTCCCCGCAATGATTGGCCTCGGCCCCTTTACCCCGCCCCCACGCAGACACTCACTTTCACCGGTTTGGGCAAAATGGCGCCGCTGCGGGTAACGATGACTGACCTCGACGGTACCAGGCACCGACTTGAGCCGTCCTGTACGGCCGGACCATCGCCACTTTTCCTCAAGTTCGGCCCGCTCCGGAAAGCCCCGGATCGGAGGGGTCCCAAAGCCAGCCAACGAGCTATTCCGAATGCCATCTCCCACTTCCGCCCCTCTCTCGGGCTCGGGAACCCTGCCGCCCCGCCCTGGTGCTGCCGTCACAAATGGTGCCGCCCCAAATATCGCGAGGTTGTGGGCGCACACGAGAAACCCACCCTCACGCTTGCGCAGAGCGTCCGCTTCCCTGGTAGTGAGAAAGAGGCGCGTGTCACCCGCCCTGGGTTATGTGGTCATGAACATTTCCTTCTTCCGCTCCCGACATCCAAGATACTGCTGAAATAAATTTAAGGAACCAAAATGAGTAATCATGAAAAAGCTTTAGGGTTAGACTCATATAAAAACACTAACATATAAAAAAAATTAACAAAGGCTCTACATGCAGAACCTGTGCACCGTATGGGGGCTGCGGGCCTCCTAAACAGGGCTGGCAAACAAGCCCAGTGCAGGACTGGATCCTGTGGAGGTTCTGCCACCGAGAAGCCGGGATTTCCGGCTCTAAATCAGTAGCTAGCCCCATAATGGTGTCCGTAGCTGTGGTCCTCTTCCTGATGTATAGATGGTGCTTGTAATAAACGAGTAGTAACAATTTTACAAACTTTAGTGTTTTATTATATATATATTAAAAAAACACTGTAACGGCAAGAAAGATAACAAAGTCTGCAGTATGTGTGTATAAAATAAAGTGCAGTGGGCCGTGGGGGTCTCCTACAGGACTGGGAAACAAGCTGGGTAGGACAGGAACCTGAGCAAGGCCCTGGGCAGTTTCTCAGCCTCCTAGCGATGAGTAGAAATCTTGAGTCTCAGCCTTAGGCCTTCTTGGGTCCTGGTCTGGCTGCCTTAGGCCCCAGAAAGAGAAGGGGAGACTAGGAAAGGGCAGGTTTTGTGTTTGGGGGAAGAGGACGTCTGAGCAGGCCCACCTCTTCCCAACAGCCCCAACTGTCGCATCCTACAGCAAGAGACTGGCCCCAGCCAGCTGGCTGCCTCTCAGGACACGAGGAGGAAACATAAAGGCACAGTGCTGGGGAATAGCAATGAGGGTTCTTGGTAAGTAAACCCCAGGGAGAAGCAGGACTGGGCCAGAGTTCCCAGATGGTTGGTTGCCCCTGAAGTTTCAGGAATAAAAATACTTTTATGGGACCCAAATGGGGAAATACAAGTTTATCAAAGGATACTGGAAATCTTGTGTCCAAACTTCTAAAACTGCCAGGACTGAGGTCAAAAACACAAGCTGCCTTTCTCTGGGGAGCCACCCAACCTCCCCAGCTCCCCAAATTCTGGCCTGGCAGTAGCAAGAACTAGCAGTTGAGGACAGAGACCAGGGAGGATTTCTGTTGACTTATATAAGCTAAAAGCTCCTCCTGGGGCAATGTCCAGCTCCATTATTGACAGGGCATCCAGGAAGGGTGGATGATATCAAAGAAATCCTCTTTATGGTCAGGGGCCCTCTCCTCAAAGGATACCACCCAGACTAGAGTGGGGGATCAATGCTCACTCATCCTATTCCTCAGAAAGAGCTTCCCCAGGAACTCCTTTGATTGACACATAAATCCACTTTCTCAGCTAACGTGCAGCCAGCCTCTGGCATCTTAAATGCACACAAGACTTCCTATGTTGGAAATTTTGGCCATGGGGTCCAGCGTGGAGGTCAAAGGTGGGGCAGCCCGTTTCCTTCATTTCCTTAATGTTCAGCGCAGAGTCTTACACAAGCCACCCTTCCTCTCTGGACCTCAAGACACAGGTTGGAAGTCATGGTTTGTCAGTCCCCTCCAGGCACAGAAACCTGGACAAGGCTTAAAAAGCAAGAGGAAGCGAACACCCCCACACGTAGCCCTACTCCACCCAGGCAAAGCAACCTTGCAAATGAGTAAACATTTAACTCCTGAAGAAGCACTAGCCCCCGTGTCCCGACCAGCAGGACACGACCAGAACTCACAGGGCTCAAGAGCAGGGCTCATTCTGTTGCTTGCATCCTGCCTGGTTCCTCTGGGCCCTCTGCTGCCACCCTCGCCTCAGCTGCACAATCTCCTGGCCATACCAGTCATGCAGGGTAGAGAAACAGGAGGTCTCAGGTGACACAGGGCTCTGCCCCCTGCCTAGGAGGAGGCTGGTGGGGCCCTGCAACTCCCACTCCGACAAATCCCGCCCTACTGGCCTGCAGCCTCTTTCTTCTATGGTACGCACAGGGCTGCAGTCCCTGGGGAGAAAGTGACCATTTTCCAGGCCTGGAGATCTTCGGTCAGGCACCTGTGGCTTTCGGCAGCTGGCACCGACCTTCTGGGACACGCAGCGATGCAAGGCCAGGCTCCTGCGGGCATCCTGCAGCTGGCTCTCCAGCTCTCGTACCACCAGGCGCATGTAGCCAAAGCTGGCTCGGGACAGGGCCTTCACCCAGGCCTCCTGGGCTACCTGCCCATCTGCAGCCAGCAGATGCGGGCGCACCCCGGGGGCGTCGAAACGTATGGCGAAGGCAAACTCCTCGGGCACAGGTGCCTCAGCCAGCTCCACCGTGCAGCCCTCCAGCACCACCAGGCTCAGCGGGGCCCGGCCCTCACGGCTCTCGAAGGAAAACAGCAGGTTGCCCTTGAGAACAAACCAGCATCTTCTGCCAGTGCCGCTGGGGGTAGGGGGTGTCCCTGGGCCCCCCCAAGTGCGCAGGAAGCCCGTGTGGTCTGCTGGGGAGTCGCTCAGTGCATAGTGGGCCACACTCCTCTTGTTCAGCTTCATGGCCCCTGGGAGAACTGAGAGGCGACAGGGATCAGTGGATTAGAGAGAGACGCACCACAAGGGAAAGGCCCAGCTGGGCCCCAACCTGAGGGCCTCTGCTCCCCTGCTGTGTTCCTGGGGTTCCTAGATTTCATCTGTGAAATGGGTGAGTCTCCCTGGCCAGTCCTCTCAAAGGGATTTTGAGGGTCATGCAAAAAACTGGACATTCGCCAGGCATGGTGGCACACACCTATCATCCTAGTATTCTGGGAAGTTGAGGCAGGAGGATTGAAAGTTTAAGCCCAGCCTGGGCAATTTAGCAAGACTCTGTTTCAAAATTTAAAATAAAAAGAACTGAAGATGACGCTCAGGACTCCTGGGATCCAAGAGTCAATGTCCTCCCAACCCTCGTGCCCTAAAAAAACTGGATCATAGAACACTCAGGAACACTAAGGAAAGATGTTATTGAATCCAGGTAGGAGGCTTGGCAGGACCTCTGTGTGACTTTCTTTTAACTTTTTTTTTTTTTTTTTTGGTCTTTTTCGTTTTTATCGGAACCAGGGATCAAACTCACAACCGCACACTTGCAAGGAAGGCACTTATGCCGCTGAGCTAAATCCCCAGCCCCTCTTTTAACTTTTTTTTTTAACTTTTATTAGTACATGTTTACAGTACATAATGATTACATTCATTATGGGGATTTGGTAATGTACATAACACATCTTCATTCTGTTTATGTCTCCTCCTTCTCTCCGTCCCCGTCATGGAGCTTTTTAAAACCCAGAGAAATAAACCAAGTGAACACACATTAGCATTCTGGGAGGCTGAGACAGGAGGATCAAAAGTTTGATTCCAGCCTGGGCAACTGAGTGAGGCCCTAACTCAAAAAAAAAGGAAAAAAGCAAAAGCATGTGGGACATTGCTCAGTACACAGGCCCTGGCTTCAACCCCAGTACTGAAATCAAAATTCAGAGAACTAGAAATAGATCCCAGCCAGGCCGAAACAAACCCCAAGCTTCAACCACACCCTATGGTGGGGGCCTCTCAACTCTGAGGAACGCTTCCAGGGTTCCCGTGACACCCCTGGGCTTCAGTGGTGGCTCCTTGATGGACAGCAATGTTGTCTTCAGCGACAGCCTGCAGCCTTCAGAGCCAGACAGGTGCAACGGGGACAGGCGGCCTCCCCAGGGGAGGGCAGATGGGGACCCACTCTGTAAACAGGAGCATGGCACCAGCCAGCTCAGGGTTCAGCTGAGGACGACCACAGCCAGACTTTGAGGTCTGTGGACCCTGCAGGACACCTCGTCCAACTGTCTTTCCTTATGGAAAACGGAGACCAGGAGCAGCGAAGGGGCGCTGCCCAAGGTCACATGGCCAGTGAGAGGCAGCACTTGGTGGCACCTTTGGGGAGCTGTACTTACCAGCAGGGCTGGGCGCACGGTGGGGGCGATTTGTCTGGTGGCGCAGCCAGTGGTTCCCAGGGGACCTGCAAAACAGTTCTCCAAGGATGAGGACTCAAAACCGGCCTTCTTCGAAACTCCCGCTGCCCCAAGGGCTGGGTCCTGTGGCCCTGACCTTCACTCTTCAAACCTCGGCTTCCTGTCCCCCAAGGTTGGGTCACAGTGACACCCTCATAGCTTCCTGCTTTCCCTTCTAGCACTTGTCACACGGCTTATGTGTGGGCTTTTATTTAAATCACCTAATACTCTGAAAAGCCTGGCCTGATCACCATGGCCAAAGTGGCCTAATGTAGGTTGACTGACCAGCAGTCTTCTTGTGTCTGGTCTGGCGAGAAACCTTTATCCCACGACAATCTCCTTGGTTTGTTTGTTTTGCAAAAGGGTCACACTATGTTCAGTTCAGGCTGGCCTTGAACTCACTACGTAGCCCAGGTTGGCCTCAAACTTCCAGGAATCATCCTGCCTCAGCCTCCCAAATGTTGGGATTACAGGCATACACTACTGTGCGTGGCTCCCACCGCGATCTCCTTTGTGTTTACTCAGCTATTTCCAGCTCCAGAATGTGTAGGGCCTGGTTTGAGTTGGTTTCCAAAGGCACCCTCAGTGTCCAGCACCAGGCGGGTTTCTTGGAGTCCCTTGACAGGTATTTGTTGAATTCATGATCTGACATCAGTGTACATAACAAAGTATCCCATCCTTGGGGAGCTGGGGTAGAGGCAGGGAGGTATGACATGATGTAAGCAAAGAAAAAAAAACAACTAATGGCTGGATGTGGTGGCGCACACCTGTCATCACAGCCCTTTGGCTGAGTGAGGTAGGAGAGCTGCAAGTTGGAGCCCAGCCTGGACCACTTAGTGATTTAGCAAGATCCTGTCTCAAAACAAAAAATTTTAAAAAGGGCTGGGAAGTCTAGCTCAGTGCAAAGGCCCTGAGATCAATCCCAGTCCTTGAACTAATAATACGTGAATGAAACAGTAATTAATAAAACATTAAATAGCTGGGTGTGATGTAATTCCAGCACTCAGGAGGCTTAGGCAGGAGGATCGCTGTGAGTTCCAGGCCAGCCTGAGCTAGATAGTGAGTTCAAGACCAGCCAACTGCAAAGGCCCTGTCTCAAGGAAAAAAAAAAAAAAAAGCAAGAAAGAAAGAAAAAGAAAAGGAGAAGAAGGAAAAGGAGAAAAAGAAGAGGAAAGAGGAAGAGAGGAAGAAAGACAGAGAGAAGTGAAAGAGAGGAAGCGCACACACAGTCCCCGCAGTCCGGGTCTGCGGAGGAGCGCGGCAGGCCCCAGGAGGCCGGGGGCTCGGTCAGGCGCCACCCGCTGGGGCGGTGGGCAGTCGGGCCGGCGCCCTTCCCGGTCCCCGCCACGTCCCCGCCCGCCGGCTCTCACCTCCTGCGCCCCGCGGTCGGCCGGACCCCGCGCTCCGCGAAGGCGAACGTGGCGCGGGCGCCGAGACCCCGCCCGCCGGCCGGGTGACCGCCCGGCCCCTCCCTGCCCCGACGCACCAGGCCTCGGGAGCCGCGAAGCCTCCTCCGCATCCACGCGCGAGGGAAACTGAGCCGGGGAGGGGCCTGCCTGGGCCACAGCGCGGTCAGCGGCGCGGCGGGGCAAGCCGGGCCCACGGGCGGCGCCCCCCACCCAGCCCACCGCCGGAGAAGTCTAAGAATCCCGGAGAATTTAGAATCCTGTCTCCCCACCTGGCCCTCCCGTCCCGCAGAACCAAATCAGGCCATCCTTTGGCCCTGGAGCTTCTTAAAACCGGGCTCCTACACAGCCCGCTGAGCCCTGAGGAGTACCCAACCAGGCTCCTCCCCGCCTCTGGAGCTTATCTGCTCCAGCAGGCCTGCGCCCTACTCTTGGCCCCAGGCGCTTGGAGACAGTATCGGCCGGGTAGATGCAGATGGCAGCGCTGCAGGCAGGAGGCTGGGCCTTCCCACAGGCCCTGAAACCCCCTGAGCTCCAGGGTCTGTGTGTGAGCTTGTGGCTTCCCGCCTCAGTCTTGCCTCTGTCTTCGGCTTTGCAGTTCCTGCGGCAGCCACCTGTGCCCCCTCACCTCTGCCCTCTCACCTCTGCCCTCTCGCCTGAGCTTCAGGGCCATTTGTCCGACCTCAGTCCAGAGGGCCCCTCCCTGGACACCCTAAGGTTTCTTTTTGTTTCTTTTCCTCTTTGGCTGGAGGTGGAAGCCAGGGTCCCCTTTCTGCTCAGCAGACGCCGCCCTGGTGAGCTCCCCCACCCCAGCGCCTGGCTGGGTTTTTATCACCCCTCTGGGTTGTGTTTTCGCTGGGACACCAACCACTACCATAAACCTCGCTCTGCTCCTCCCTTATTAAATTTTATTCCAATAGGAGTTGTGGGAGTGGGGAGGTTGTTTTTGTGTGTGTTTTTGAGACAAGATCAGAGTGGCCTCAAAATGGTGATCCTCCTGCCTCAGCCTCCCAGGATTTTTGGATCGCAGATGTACACTACCACACCTGACTGGGAGGTTTCAATTTTAAGTAGAATTGTCACCAGGGAAAGTAGATCCTGATGCCACGAGGAACCAGTCAAACTCCTCTGTCCTTTCTACCTTTAATGAAAGAATTCAGTCAAGACAAATAGGCAGCTCTGCAGAGATACAGGTGGTTCATTGGAAAACAGATAGCGGAGACTTGGGCCTTCGAATCAGGGGGGACAATGCCCTGTGGGCCTCTGCACCCGAGGGTGAATTTGGACATCTTTTTATGGGCAGGAAAGCCATTTCTGGGGCTCAGGGACTGTAGTTACACCACATATGCGGTAGCTCATCAATATTTTTCTTAGGGGTTGCTTCAAAATGGCGCGATCTTGTTCTTGTGTCTTCTTTGTTCTTTTCAGATGGTCAGTGTCCCCTCCGGGGCCTTCATCATCAAAGAAACTTCCAAAAGAAATGTCTGGAAGAAAAAGTTCTGACCTGCATGCGGTCTAGATCCAAGCGGGAGGACCTCTGAGGTAGGTGCCCCTTTCGGCTGCCAGTGGGGCATAGCCAGGGCACCCAGGAACCCTGTGGGCCTTGTTTAGCCATGTGGTCAGGAAGCAGGGTGCTGTGTGCAGTATGGAACCTTCAAATGCCACTGTCCTCATCTATGGGATGCTTCAAGACCTAACGAATGGTTATAAATGTATTCTATACTGAAGTCTTCATTCCTTCCTTTAACTGGCACAATTGCTATTTTGGGTCCCCTTGTCCCTCAGGGCTGCTGATGTCTAAACTGCCTGCATAACTGAATGGTCAGGGTAGACTCTCTGACAATATACCATTATTTGACAAAATGTTCAGTAAATGTTTGAAAGAAACATTGGAAGGAAGAGCATTGCAGGCAGATGGGAACAGTTGGTGCAAAGGTCCTGGGGCCTGTTATGTTTGATGAACTGAAGGCAGCCAACGTGGGTGGGAGGGACTGAGCAGAGAGCAGCAAAAATAGGGAAATAGGGAATCAAAAGGGGTCACTGCTTTGTAAAGCAGTGAGGGTTTTTACTCCAGACTGATGTGAGAAGGAAGTAACTCCCAACCTGTTAGACAGCTGAGTTCCTGTCTCACAGTACGAATGCTGATGCATCAAGGACAAAGAAGGTGAAGAGTGGGAAAGTTTTACTGAGAGAAAGCTGAGAGCCCGGTGTTCTTAAAGTGGGCTGCAGCTGAGGCTCTTTGTCTAGGGTTTTGTACAGTGAAATCACATCACAGGGAACCTGGGATCAAACTGTAATCAGCTATGGGCTTACAAGCACGGGCCCTTGGCTAATACTGATCCAACAGGAACAAGGTACTAACTAGCCAGATGTCAAGTGCTGAGAACAAAGGCATCCCCCAAAGGGGCAGGAGCGAAGGTGGGGTGCCCTGGTCTGTTACACTGCTCAGGCTCACTGGGCCAGTGGCATTGGTCACAGCCCAGCTCTGAGCTGCTGTCCATCTCTGGGGAGCCTTGCAGGCCCAACTATCCTGTCCCCACCTTGGGGCCTCGTTTCTATCCACTCAGCCCTGACTCCAGGCCTGTTCTTCGATCTTGGACCTAGGGTTTTCAAACTGTCCATCAGTCCCCACCTAACCTGGCCATCTGCAATACAGAGACAGCAGCTGTCACAGGGGTTTGGGACAGGGGTGACCCGAGCTGGGTTTCCCGGCTGCTGTAGGTGTAGGCAGGAGACAGGGAAGGGCTTGCCGCAAGAGGTAGGCCTGCAGCCAGAGACAGAGGTGGCCCCTCAGTTGGATTTGCCTAGATAGAGAGCCTGGGATTTGTGGCGGAATTGAATGGGAGAAGTGAGGAAAGAGGAGGCAGGAGGATTCGGAGCTTTGGACTCGGTCCCCGGAAGAGGGGTTGCCATGACCTGAGATGTGGAGAGAGTGGTGGGTGTTCAGAGTTCGAGATTCACTGGCTGTCCCAGAGAGGCTGCCTGGAAGGGAATGGGGGAGGAACCTGCAGTGCCTAGGCCAGCCGTCCTGTAAGTACCGTGTTTCCATACATTCGTGGGGCGGGGGGAGGCGCCTCTGGAGCACTGGGCCGAGGGCGGGCCGGGGGTGTGGCTTGGGGAGGTTCTAAGGGCGGGGCCTTAGCGCGTTTGGGCCCATAAAGAGCGAGGCATGGCGTTGCTAGGGTTTCTGATAGGTTGCGCCGGAAGACTTGCTGGCTTCCAGGCCCCGCCCCCACGGGAAAGAAAGGGGCGAATCAGGTGACGCGAGCCCCCGAGGCCGGGAGGCAGAAGCCCGAGGGCCGCAGCCTGGGTGCCCCGAGGGGTAAGTGTGGTGGCGCCTCGCTGTTTCAGTGCTGGGGCCCTAGGTCCTTGGGGGCGGGGGTGGGAACCCGGGTCTGGCTGACAGTTGGGACTCCATTACGGCCCAGAGTCGCGGTTTTCCCCGGCGTCCTGGAACCGGTCGCTGCCCCCTTCTGGCCTTAGCCTGACACCCTGGGGCACCCGACCCCGGGCCCCCATATCGCGGATAGTGTGAGATCTAAAGTCCGAGACACTTGCCTAGTACTATAGGAAGGGCCAAGGCTTCGGGAAGTGACGGCTGGGATGGAAGCTGGGGCTGGGGTGGGATGGAGTAGCAGAGGGTGGGGATCGGGAGTGGGATCTACGCCCAGGTAAGGGCGGCAGAGGCAGCCAGGTAGCCGCGACCTCAGTGTTTACCATCATGCCTTATCTTACAGGATCCGACATATAAAGTTTGTAAAAGCAAATCCGATTTGGCCAGATCCCCGGACGCTGAGTCTGAAGCAATGCTTTTGAAAATAGGTACCTACGACCACACGGTGGTTTTGGGGGTGCTGTGGGCGGGGGGTGGGGGGGGGACAGGTGAGGAAGTTCTAGCTCTTTGGTGAGGTCCTTCTTCCCTGTTGTGGTTAGGTAGGGAGTCGTCTTCCTCTTTCTCCTGGAGCTGGTGCAGGAAAGTGCACACTTCCCGCCCAGGAATCTGTGCCCCTCAGAGAGGGGCTTCTTTCACTTCCTTCCCCTGCCCCAGACACAAGGGACCTTGGATCTTATGTGATACCAACATGTGCTGATGCCAGCCCTCAAAGGGGACATGGTAACTTACACGGAAGGAAACTGTATCCCCCAAGGGAGAGGGCTCACCCAGCTAGGGCAGCAGGCTGACTATAAATCCTCCCTGGCGGACCTCTTGTGTCCTCCTGAGGCCTCCCTCCAGTCTGTGGTGGCAGTAGATGGTCCTGGACAGAGGTTTAGGACACCTGGTGCCTGGAGTCCACAGTGAACTGTCCAGCTCTGTGGGGAGAGGGCTGGTTGGGTGAATAGGAAGGACAGGACCAGGTGCTTTCCTTTACTAATGTCCACTCAGCAAGTAAGGAGTCGGACCTCGCACGATTCACCCGCCATAGCACTGCACCCCACTTACTGCACCATACTCAGCAGCTGCTGCAGAGAGAACCAGTTCTGCTTTAACCCTGGTTCCTCTGCTGTGTAGGCAGCCGCTACAGGGCTGAGCCGCAAGTGGGCAGCCCAGACAAGGGTCGTGGCTGTGGGAGCCGTTAGGTCACCTGCCTGTCTCCTGTCCTTCCCACCCCCCAGTGCTCTTGCTGGCCCTGGTGGCCCAGGTGCTGATGCTGGACAACGGGCTCCTGCAGACGCCCCCAATGGGCTGGCTGGCCTGGGAACGCTTCCGTTGTAACATAAACTGCGAGGAGGACCCAAAGAACTGCATCAGGTAAGTAAGGGCCACACCCACCCGATATGGCCTGCAGTGCGGGGCGCAGGGAGGAAGGGGTTCATCTGGCAAGGAGGCCAAGGACAGGCACAAGTGACATCAGGGACATGTGACATCTAGTCCTGTGGCCCACCTGAGCCTCTATGGGGTAGAGGCCTTGTGGAGTACCTGGCTTCCACGACAATTGGAAGAAGACAACTTAAAAGGACAGGCAGGCCCCCCATTTGCCCAGTGCTGCCCCTTGGTCTGGGCCCAGATCAGTCGTTTTCTCCCCACCTTGCTCCTCACACGTCCTCGCAGGGTCATTTGCCCTGTTATCTGGCTTCATCCTGGGCTGCCAGTAGGACTGCTGTTTTTACGGCCTAGATTCACACTCAGAGCTGAGGACAGGGTGGGAATGAGGGCCAGGCTGGGCCACTGAGTGGCCTGACCTCCTGCCCCTTGCTAGTGAGCACCTCTTCATGGAGATGGCAGACCGGCTGGCAAAGGATGGGTGGCGGGACCTGGGCTACGTCTACCTCAATATCGATGACTGCTGGATTGGTGGGCGAGACACCGAAGGCCGCCTGGTGCCCGATTCCAAGCGCTTCCCCCACGGCATCGCCTTCCTGGCTGACTATGTGAGCCCCAGCCTGGCCCCGCCCCTTGGCCTGAGAGCCACACATCCCCCTCCCTCCTTCCCACCCTGCTTTGGGGTACATTTTACAGAGTCCCTGCTTGGCAGTGTCACCCACCCAGGAAAGTGATGAATGAACATACCTCCTTTGGGCCCAATATAGTGAGAGCCAGAAAGGGCATCATAACCTGGATGGAACTCCCGGAAGATTTCCCTGGAAGAGGCAGTTTTGGAGCTGATCCCAGAGAGATGTCCTTTGAGGGGGTCCCAGAGGCTTTAAGGCATCAAGCAGCCAGGGGGAGCTGAGTGTGCTGGAGGGAGGGAGGGCAGGCCAGAGACACAGCAGTCAGAAAGCTGGGACCTCTGTTTGATCACCAGGAGCTCTGAAGGTGTTAATGTGCCTTGGTCAGATGTATCTGAGTGGCGACTCACTGAGGGTCCGACCCGAGCTCACTGTCCTCCCCCCTCCCCACCCAGGCTCACTCCCTGGGTCTGAAGCTGGGCATCTACGCAGACATGGGCAACTTAACCTGCATGGGTTACCCGGGCACCACGCTGAACAAGGTGAAGCAGGATGCCCAAACCTTCGCCGAGTGGAAGGTGGACATGCTGAAGCTGGATGGCTGCTTCTCCACCCAGGAGGATCGGGCCAAAGGTGAGTTCTGCAGCCAGGCAGTGCCCATCAGGGGAGCTCAGTCTGGGTCGGGCCTCGTGGGGCTTTCTCAGTCCCGTTCACCCAGGAGCAGAGGGATCATGGTTCCTAGTCCCTGAGACAGGCTGGCACCAAGGCCACTGAGGAAGTTTTGAGGCCCTGGGTACGGGGAGGAAGCGTCAGTTTCCGCATATGTAGAGGCACATGGTTTGAGCTGAGGCCTCCCCAATGGCAACTGGGCTTTCTCCAGGGTACCCCATGATGGCTTCTGCACTGAATGCCACGGGCCGCCCCATTGCCTTCTCCTGCAGCTGGCCAGCCTACGAAGGAGGCCTGCCCCCCAAGGTAAGCTGTTCTGTGTGTCCATCTTCCAAGGCGCTCCACGGCCCAGGCTTCTTGGCCCTCTGGGTGCCAGGCTCAGGGACGAGGCTGCCAGAGCCAGGGCTGCTCTCCCAGCAGGTGACCACATGCTGGTTTGTGAGTGTCTAGAACAAGGGTCACAGTACCTAAAAGGGGCCTTAGCCAGCCCAAGGTCAGAAGGAGAGGGGTCCCCTAGTTGGGTGGGCTGAAGGGGTTGCTGTCTAAGGCACTGAGCTCTACGTGATGGCGATGCAGAAAAGGACACCCCTAGTAAGAGTGTGCTCACACCTGCAGACCTGAGGGTCTGGCTGACAGATGGAGGGACTCAGAGGAAATGGCATGTGTGTGCATGCATGCACGGGGAAGGCTGAGTGCCCAGCCTGGGCCCACACCCTGGGCTTGGCCCCCACAGGCATGAGAGGGCAGGGGAGACTCCTGGCACTGGTCTGTATGGAGGGGAGTCCTGGGTAATCTCTCCCAAGACGGTCCTCTTAGAGGGCTTCCAGGTCCTGGACAGGCTTGGGGACCTGTACTTTTCCCCCTTCCCACCCTGTCTCCTGTGGAGCCTTCTCCCCAGCTTCCGGGTGGCCCCCGGGGGCAGAGTGTGACCCTGGTGTGGACACTGCCTTCCCTGATGTCCAGGTGAACTACACTCTGCTGGCCAACATCTGCAACCTTTGGCGTAACTATGACGACATCCAGGACTCCTGGCAGGACGTGCTGTCTATCCTGGACTGGTTTGTGCGACACCAGGATGTTCTGCAGCCAGTGGCTGGCCCTGGGCACTGGAATGACCCAGACATGGTAATTGACACTCAAGGGGGACATCCCTAGGCCTGCTGGGCTTGGCAGCCCTGTTTCCTGCTGCTCCAGGCTCTCTTCATTCCCTGATACTCACTGCCAGGTGTGAGACCAGCTTTCCTGAAATACGGGGTGATCAGGCAGAGTGTGAGAGGCCAGCCTGAGAGCTGTGTTTGCAGTGTGGGTCCTGGCCCTGCCTCCAGGGTGTCAGGATGTTCAGAGAAGAAAATGAAAGTGCCCACTGAGAGCACCCCCAGCCCATGCTGAGGTTTCTTAAAGCCAGAGAGCTCAGTCTGTAGCCACCGACCCTCTCCTGAGACAACATCCTGCCTGTTCCATGTCGTCTTGCCCTTCCTGGCACCTGGCCCACCCTCTTCGTGTCTTCCTCTGCTCCCCCTTTCAACACCCTGTACCCTACCTTCCTGCAAAGCCTGCCCAGTCTTAACCTGGCCCTGCGCAGACACCACTGGCCTTCAGTCCTGCTTAGGGCTTCCATCCCCAGTCAGGTATTGTCCTGGTGACTGGTACTGTATCTCATGCACATCTAGTCAGCAGGTTTTCATCAGCAAGGATGCTTATCATTCTGCAAAAGCTACAGCAGGGGGCGGGCAGCCTGGAGGAGCAGAACCTGCCTGCTTTGGAGTTCAGGCTCCAGCTCTGCTACTCAGCCTGGGAGAGTTACTGTTCGTGTGTGTGAGAGTGTGTGTGTGTGTGTGTGTGTGTGTGTGTGTGTTGTCACGTGGAAAATGAGAACAGTAAGAATAGCTACTTTACATAGGCTGTTGGAGCGTTGAATAATGTTACATCCCTAAGTGCTTGGTTAAGTTGCTGTCATCCAGTACCATACCATGTCGCATTGGCAGTAACGCCTTTGTGTCCTGACTGCACTGGTTGGTTGCCCTGGGCTCAGAGACCCCTTTGGTCCAATTGGCCATAGCAAGGACAGATAGGTGGCTAGTGGCGAGCACAGGGACTCTGTCTAGGTCTGGTTTCCTCCCACTGCCAGCATGGGTCTATTTCTTGACCTGTGCCCATTTATAAAGACTTGGGCAACAAGACCTCATCTGATTATCCGCATAAGCTGCAGTGCTGCCCGGTGATCACCGAGAGCTCTCGATGGAAAGCAGCTGTCCCACGCGTGGATGATGACTAACTTGACCCCTCATGTGACTGTCTTTCCCTGTCCCTTCTGCTCTGTCGATGGCCCCCACCCCCACCTCCCTGAGCAGTGCAGAGCTGACTTTCCTTTCCTCTGTCCTCAGCTGATCATTGGGAACTTTGGTCTCAGCTTTGAGCAAGCCCGGGCCCAGATGGCCCTGTGGACAGTGCTGGCGGCACCCCTCTTCATGTCCACAGACCTGCGGACCATCTCCGCCCAGAATGTGGAGATTCTGCAGAATCCACTCATGATCAAAATCAACCAGGATCCCTTGGGCATCCAGGGACGTAGGATTCTTAAGGTACTGGGGTGTTAGTGGGAAGCTGGGGTACGATAAGGACTTGGGCTCCCTGGAGGATGAGGCTGCCAGCCTGCAGGCGAGACACGGCTGGGTCTCTGAAGTCCCCTCCAGGTTGCATGCAGTCGAGGACTCTGCTGGGATTCTGCTGCTGCATGCAGGCAGGGTCACAGCAGGCCAGCTCTCGGTAGACAGGGTGGGGACATCCCAACAGGAGACTACGGGGGATGCGCAGGTGACATCCCTCATAGAAAGAGGGCTTCCCTCTCAGATTTAAGGGATTGCAAGTGTTTGCTGAGTCAGGAAGGGAAAGCAGGGTTAGATAAGCTGGGTGGCCACAGGACTGTGCCATCGTCCCCAAGGCTACGTGGGACATAGAGCTGGGGCAGGGTGGGGCATGGTGAAGATCTCAAAGATGAGTTAGAAAGGCACTCCAGCCAGCAGCTGTCTTTTGCCCAGGAAAAATCCCATATTGAAGTGTTCATGCGACCCCTGTCTGAGGAGGCCAGCGCCCTGGTGTTCTTAAGCCGCCGCACAGACATGCCTTACCGCTACAGCTCGTCCCTGGGCCGCCTGAAGTTCCCCAGCTCCAGACTGTATGAGGTGAGCGCCCAGCCGCCTGCAGCCCAGGCCCGGCCTCCAGCTTCCTGTCTCCCTGCTGGGGCATTGCTGGGGGTGGTCCTTACCCCACGGGGCTTCCTCAGGCCTCTGGCAGAGCCCACAGGGCCACTGCAGGTGCTGAGGGTCTTTGTCTGTGCCAGTGTTTCCAGCATTGCAGAAGGGAGCCGCTGTGTACAAAGGAGGCCCCTGGTCCTGGGCTGCTCACTGGCCGGCCCTCACTAGCACTGTCCTCCCCTAGTTTTCCACAGGCTGGGGCTTTCTCTGCTGCCTGTGCTTGGACATCTGTCAGCTTCGCTGTGGATGAGCAAGGGGATAGGGGAGATCGAGGCTCCTGCTTCTGTAAGGCAGACTGGAGTCCCGATGCGGGCAGGCCCAGGTCCAGGCTTCTCCATCCTCTGAGGGGGTCTCTACAGCTGTCCCCACGCTGACAGTGCTGATGTCCCTTCCTTACCGCAGGCCCAAGATGTCTTCTCAGGGGAGATCATCACAGACCTCAATACCAAAACCAACTTCACGGTGATTATCAACCCTTCAGGCGTGGTGATGTGGTACCTGTACCCTATCCAGACCCTGAAGCTATCCAAGTGGAAGTCCTAAGACTGAGGAGCTGAGGCCGATGGCGGGCCTTGGTGGCTTTGTGGAGCTTGCACCGTGGAGCCTTGGCATGTGGAGGCCAGTGAGCAGGGCTCTCTCCTCCCTGGGCCTGCTCGGCCACCTGACCTCATCGTTCCCAAAGCTTCATCTCGGGGCCAGGCGCTGTGCACGCCCAAGCGTGAACCCTCTTGGAAACTTCTCTTGGGGGAACTTCCCGTAGGGATTCCGGCCTCCAACTCATCCCCATGGCCTCACAGACATTGCTAAACAACTCGACCAGCTTGCTGAGCCCTCAGGCAGGGGCGATAATCCCTATCAGAACTCGAGCCTCTGGCTTGGTGGTTGGTTCTGAAAGCAGGACTTAGAGCTATTCTATCTAGAGGTGGAGATCTGACCTCTTGTCAGACTCTCATGAGCTGTGTGACTGGATGACGGCACCTGGAGTGTGCAGGTCACAAGGGAGACCTTGAGTCCCTTATATCACCAATAAAGCCGTTCTTTAGGTGCGCAGTTATAAATGAACCTGGGGGTGTGGGCACCTCCAATCAAGGACCCTGAGTGGCACTGCCCATGATGCCAGTGTCAGATCTCACCTCCCATGGAAAATGTGTGACATCCTCTGGCCCCTTGTTTCCCTGGGTGACCTGCAGATTGTACCCCCTAGAAATACTGGGTACATTGCACCTGACACCGGTGTGGGTGGTAGCAACACCAGGAACTGAGAGTTGAACTCAGGACCTTGTGCTTGCCAGGCAGAGCTATATCCCTGCTGACCTAAATCCCCAGCCCCTTCGTTTGTATTTTGAGACAGCATCTTGCTGAGGGGCCCAGACTGGCCTCAGACTTGCAATCCACCAAGACTGGCAGGTTCTTGACTCTCTCCCTCTGGTTCCTGTATCCTAAATCCTCCTCTTTGATCTCAGGCCACAGGACATCTGTCTCTTCCTGCACCTCTTTTTCCCCACTGGGGAAGATGGTGGACCTCAAACGCGAATACACAGGGGCCCCCAGACTTTGGGCTGTCCTGCCCTGTGAGATTTTCTCTGGATGGGTCTCTCCTTTCCCTCAGGGTTTTAAGATCTCTGTTTCTGGAGTGTGCTACAAGAAACTCGTAAGTGCACACTTCGTAATGCCACTTAAGATTCCTAGAGCTTTGCTGGTCAAGTCACCCGAGAAGGCTCCCTTTCCCAGCTGGTGTCTTGAGGCTTTTGAGTCACTCAGGCAAACAGCGCCTACGTCACCCCAGGCCTCGATCCCTGGAGCGCTGAGACTGCATGGCTCCAGCCTCGGGTCCTGCCCGCGGTGCTGCTTGAGCCAGTGGGATGGAATGGTGTCGGGCAGGCGCCCCTGCCAGTTCTAGGAGGGTCACTGGAAGGGGAAAGATAACCGAGGGGTGTAGGGGTGAGACCTGAGCTGTCTTTGCTAGTCACTCCCATTTCAGATCCAGAGACCGTTTCACACTCTGCTTGCGGTGTGATGTGTCCCTTGTTCTGAGACTGCCTGAGGGAGCCCGTGTCCCCATCCTCCACCCTCCACGTGCTGTCCCCCAGTACTGCTCTCCTCTGCTCTTCCCACGCCAGTTAGAAGCGCAGTTTACTTTTTCCTAGTTTATGGCAGCCTCATTTGGATCCACAGATAACCCTTTTTGGATAGCCCTCTATTTAATAATAAAAAAAAAATTTTCACTGTACAAATTTTCACACACAAAAATAAAGCCACACAGTGAACCTGTATGGACCTGTCACACAGCTTCAACAATGATCACCGTTTACCGTTATTTTATCTATCCACACAAACCTTCCTGGTGTGTTAGCTGATATTTGAAAGCAGATATCAGAAACCCTAAAATGCTAGTATGTATTTCTAACAGCATCTTCGAATATGACTTTCATACAATTTTTTTAATCAAATTTTTAAATAACAGCCAATCTGTTTTCAGTTTTTGCAGTTATCCTAAAAATATCTTTACAGTTGGAATCAAGAGCCAAAAAAAAAAAAAAAAAAATTCAAATACCAAGGCTGTTGAAAAAAAAAGAACCAAAGCAATGGGTCAGCAAAAATGGCCTAAGCAGAATCACTGAAAGTTTGCTCCTTCCATAAAAGCAATTTTAAAAAGTCTGCCATGTATCATCAGAATCAACTTTCACAGACTTCTGGAAATTAACCAGGTACTTTCAGCAATTCAGAGAGTGTTCATCTGAGGAAAAAAAAGTTGTTTTATTAAGAACAACAAAGCCGGGTTGGGCGTGGTGGTGCACACCTGTAATTCCAACTTTCAGAGGCTGAGGCAGGAAGATCCCCATGAGCTCAAGGCCAGCCAGGGCTACACAGTGAGTTCAAGACTTGCCTGAACTGCATAGTGAGATCCTGGATCAAAAAAAATATATATTAAAAATTGAACAACAAAGCTGGTATGATGGTACATGTAATCCCAGAATTCGAGGAAGCTAAAGTAGGAGGATCACAAGTTTGAGCCTAACCTGAGCTGGTTAGCAAGACTCTGACTCTGAAATAAAAACAAAAAGCAGCTGGTGACATAGTTCAGTGAGAAGATCCTGGCTTCGATCCCCAGTACCAAACAGAACAGAAAAAAGAGAAAAAGAACTTTTTGGCATTTTAACTTTCTTTAGTACCAGATTAGAATGGTTATTTTAAACGTGTTCGAAGAGCTAAAAAAAAAAAACACATCTAAAGAATAAAAATAAAGTCTTAACAAATAAGCAGCCAGGTGAGGTGGTACAAACCTGTAATCCCAGCTACTTATGGAAGGCTAATGCAGGAAAATCACAAGCTCCAAGGCCAGCCTAGGCAATTTAACAAGACTTTATCTCAAAAAAATTCAGGGGCATAAGCACCTGCCTTACAAGCAGGCGGTCATGAGTTCGATCCCTGGTACCGATTAAAAAAAAAATTCAAAGGTCTAGGAATGCATCTCAGCCATAAAGTACCTCTGGCTTCAAGGTCCAGTTCCACAAAATAGTAACAAATGACACATAGAATTATACAAAGGAACCAAGTAGAAATTCTGGAAAATTAACATCTTCGATGAAAAATTCACGACAAGTACAGTGGCAGGTCTGAGTAGGCGGAATATGAATCAATAAACTTGAAAATAGCTATGTTGGCATTAACCCAAGGAATAGAAATAGAAAAATGAACAATGAGAAAAGCTTCAGAGACCCCTGGGCCACCATCCGGTGTACCAATATACACACTGCAAAGGGGAGGAAGGGCAGGCGTGGTGGCACACGCCTGTAATTCCAGCACCTGGCTGAGGCAGGAGCACCACTGCGAGTTCGAGGCCAGCCTGAACCACACAAGTACATGGTGAGATCTTGTATCAGAGAGAGAGAGAGAGGGAGAGGGAGGGAGGCAGAGGAGGAAATAGTTTGGCCCATTCAAAATGATTTTAAAAACAGCCATCAATAAACAATGACTCTCTGCTGCTTAGGATGGACTGAATTTCATCCCATCTCTCATTCTTATTTTGAGGCAGGGTCTCCCTGAGTCACTAAGTTATCCAAGCTGGGCTTGAATTCGGGCACCCTCCTGTCTCAACCACTATGCCTGGCTAATAATTCTATATTTGGACTTTGAACCCAGGGGCGTGATCTTTCAAAAATGAAGGAAACTGAACACATTCCCAGATAAAAAAACAGAGTTCATCTATAGCTGGCCCACCCTGAGATGAAAAGGTGTGCTAGGTGATACTCTGTGTCAACTTGAGAAGTCCAGCAGCCTAAGCCACTCGGCAGCTCCACATCCTGGGGTGAGGAGGACAGAGCAGTTGAAATTCTAAGATGTGGCTCACTGTGTCAATTTGAGACGGTCAGAAGTCTAAGTAAGTGGTTCAGCAAGGGGCCGGAGGCCTCTTTGTACCACCCTCGGCCTGTGCAAGAGGCAGGTGTGAGTGCCGCTCCATCCCCGGGGCCGAGCTGCTTACAGTAAGAGGGAGGAAAAGAGGTTTGAACCCCTCCTTTTTGCCCTTGCTGCTTTATCCATCTGCCACCTTGAAGTGTTGCCCCTGTGCCAGGCCACCCTGCCTTGAAGCCAGCTGATTACGGACTGAAACCTCCATAAACTGTGAACTAAATAAACCTTCCCTTCCTGCATTTTGGGCATCAGGTGTTTTGTCTCAGCAATGAGAGAAAAGTAACCAGACAGCACATGATGAAATAAAGGACACCAATAAATGTAACTATATAGATAAATATAAAAGATAACAGGCAGGTGTGGTAGCAGGTGACAGCACTCTGGGAGGCTGTAAGTACAAGCTCAGCCTGGATAACCTCGTGACTTAGCAAAACCTAGTCTCAGACTAAAAAGTAAGAAGAGATGTGGCCCTGGGTTCAGCCTCCCAGTACTACAAAAACAAAACCAAAAGGACGTAAATTAACAAATATGTTTTCTTGGTTATAACTCTTTTTCTGTCCCTGACTTAAAAGACAATTTTATAAAGCAATAATTAGAACCTATAATGAACAATTGATGTATGTGTATTTAATTTGTAACAATAGCATAAAGAAGGGAAACAGCTATGTAAATGCAAAGTTTTATACAGTTGTTGTAAATGGTAGTAATTTGATCTAGATCATTATAAGCTAAGGTGTTAGTGGCAATCCCCAGCGTACCACACACAGAAACAGTAAAAGACATAGTACAGAAAACTGCATAGCTAAAGTTACACAAAAGCCAACAGTGGAAGACGTGAGGGAAAACAAAAAAGATGTAAGAACCAAATAGCAGGGGGCTGGGGATTGAGCTCAGCGGCTTAAGCGCCTGCCTTGCAAGCAGGCGGTCGTGAGTTCCGATAAAAAAGGAAAAAGACCACACACAAAAAAAGAACCAAATAGCAAAATGATAAATCCTACCTTATCAGTGTTTCCATTTTTTTATTAAATGGAACTAATGCATTTAAGAGCCCTCCTCTCTGTCTCACTGAAAATAAATGCTTTACTCAAGACACACTTTAGACTCAAAGACATACAAATAAGTAGAAACCTAAGAGGAGGGAAGGGCTGCCGGGCTATAGTAACCAAGGGAAAATATTGGGCTACATTTTTACCAAAAAAAGACTTTAAACCAGAAAGAGACTAAAGAGATTTTATGATGTTAAAAGGGTGAATCCACCAAAATATACAAAAAGTATAAACTTGGGTGTGCCTAACAAAGGAATCAAAAAATACATAAGACAAAACTTGAAACAAAGAGAGAAACAATCCAGCAATTGCTATGGAACAGAACAGAGTGCTAAGAAGGACACTCATATGTCCACAAATCAACGAATCTCTTTTTTTTTTTTTTTCCCCGTTATTGAGGATGGGACCTAAAGCCTTTGCACTGAGTTGTATGCCTAGCACCCGCCCCACCTCACTCCTCTGTACACACACCCTTTTTTAGGCCAGAGATCCTCCTGCCTCAGCCTCTTGAGTGCCAAAATGCCACCACGCCCAGCGACTTTTATGAAGGCGCTAAAAACACGAAGTATGAAAAGGATAGTCTTTTCAGTAAGTGGTGCTGGGAAAACTGAGTATCAATACGCAGGTGAATGGGACCAGATTCCCTAACTCTCTCCAACCATAAAGATAAACTTCGGGGACCCCTGCAGTGCATCCCCAATTTGCCAAAAGGTGTTACAGCACACTGTGAAAAGAAAGAGCGAGAGACAAAATGGAGATACAGTGCAGATCTGGGATGAGCAGTGGTTCGCAGGAAACGCAGGGCCAACAGGCAGCCAGAACCTCGGTGTTTACTGATCACAGTCACGGACAGGAAAACGGCAAAGGGATTACCAATGACACAGGGCGACAGTGGCCTTCTGACGAGCAGGAGCTCACGTAGATGAGGACAGGCCGGAGAGAAGGCAGGCTAATAAATTTCTCCTTTCTCCCAAGCAAAACCACTTTTTATTCCCACTCGGTTCTCAGAGAACTGGGATTCTTCAGCTGATGCAGTTTTATCCTGGAGCATCAGAGCATCAGGGGAGCGAGAGGCCTCACGGAGACCGAAGGCACACCGGGGCCAGCTGGCGAGGCACCATACTAGGCCTTGGACAAGCTCCAAGAACAGTTTAATTATGAAATGATTTCTCCCAAAATTATACAAGACTGGTGGTTGGACACAGCCACTCACGCATATAATCCCAGCCCCTCTGGAAGCTGAGACAAGAGGATCGAAGGTTTGAGGGCAGACTGGGCATTGAGCAAAAGTCTTATCTCAAAATTAAAAAATAAATAAACCAGAGGCACAGCGGTACACACCTGTAATCCCAGCACTTACAAGGCTGAGGCAGGAGGAGCACTGAGTTTGAGGCCAGCCTGAGCTACACAGGGAGTTCAAGGCCAGCTGGAACTACACAGCAAGACCTCGTCTCAAAATAGATAACTTAATAAAAGGGCTGGGGATTAGCTCAGCATGAAGTCCTGGGCCCAATTCCTAGCATCAAGAAAGAAATTTACATGTGAAATTACTAAGCATAGAGGAAATGCTTCGGGGCATTGGGGAGGGCAAAAATTGTTTTTTGGACAATATCCTCAAAAGCACAGGAAACAAAAGCAAAAATCAGTAAATGATAATACATCAAACAAAACGTCTTTTTTTTTTTTTTTTTTGAGACAAGATCTCACTGTGTAGTCCAGGCTGGCTTTGAACTTGCAATCCTCCTGCCTCAGCCTCCTGAGTGCTGGAATTACAGGCATGTGCCCCGTGCTTGGTCAAACAAACACGTCTGTCTGTACAATGAAGGAATCAAAAAAGTGAACAGGCCACATATAAAATGGGAAGAAATAGTTGCAAACTATGTATCTGATAAGAGGTTATCATTAGCATATAAAATGATTTTTTAAAAAGCTCAATAACAAAAACTCCGGAGAGCTCAATTCTAAATTGAGCAATAGATCTAAGCAGACATTTCTCACAAGGAAACAAACAAATGACCAATTCATAGATGAAAAAATACTCAACATCAGTAACCAACGGGGGAAACACAAGCCAAAACCATGACGAGATGGCATCTTACTCCGTAAGAATGTATCAAAAGACAAAAGATAGTAAGTGCTGTTAAAGATGTGGAGAAAAGGGAACACCCACCTGCCGACTGTTGGGGGAATCTAAATCAGTACAGCTATTACAAAATCACTATGGAACTTTCTAAGAAAAAAGACTAAAAATAGAACCACCATATGAACCAACAATCACACTGCTGGGCATATTGAAGAGATACTGTAATTCCCTTGTTTATTGTGGCACTGAACACAATAACCAAGATGGAGACAGCCTAAGTGTCCATCAATGGATAGGTTTTTAGAATGTAGTACAAATACACAATGGACTATTATGCAGCCATAAAAAAGAATGAAATTCTGTTATTTACATCAGCACAGATGGACCTGGAGGTGATTCGGTTAAGGGATACAAATCAGGCACAGGGCAAGAAGTGTCCCATGATCTCACTCATGTGGAATATAAACACTGGATCTCATAAAGGTTAAAAATGTGGCTAGCAGAGGCTGGGGAGAACAGATAGGACAGGGAGAGGTTGCCTGAACAATGGGTACTATGCTACAGGCAGCAGTAAGAAGTGCTGTATCACTGTAGATAAGGGTCATTGTCACAGTTTATTTATGGACTGTCCCCTAAGCCTCTTGTGACCCTAAGTGGGGCACTGGCTACCTTCCAGTGGGTACTCATCACTGGTGAGTTTCTAGCTAAATGTGATGCTGGGAAGTGAAGCCTACTTGGAGGCGGTGGGCGGGGGGCGTGGCCTGGAACAGAGTCCTCTCTCCCTCTTCCTTTGATTTCTCTGCTTTTTGCAGCCATGCTATGAGCTGTTTCTCTTCTGCCGCAGCCTCTCACATACTAAGCACATGTTGTGCCACTGAACTACACACCTCACGACTTAAAAAATAATTTTTAAAATTTCGAGACAGTGTCTTGCTAATTTACCCAGGCTGGGCTTGACTTGAGATCTTCCTGCCTCAGCCTCCTGAGTACCTGAGCTATCGGAGTGTACCACTGTGCTCAGCCTCCCTGGTCAGTCGTGTTATCTGTGGGGGATACGTCTACTCAGATCTTGTGCTCCTTGTTAATTGAATGTGAATGCGCACAGCTTTTTCATAATAAGTAGAAGGAACCCAAATGCCCACTAACTGACAACTAGATGAACAAAAAGTAGTAATCCACACAAGCCATTCAGTGTACCCAAAATGATACATGCTACATGGATGAAGCTTGAAAAATTGTGGTAAATCAAAAAAGCCAGACACAAAAGGATGTTGCTATTCCATTTATGTGAAACTTTTTTGTTTTGTTGTGAGACAGGGTCTTGCTTTGTAGTGCAGCCTGGCTTTGAACTCACTGTGCAGCCAGGCTGGCCTCCAACTCATGGCGATTCTCCTGCCTCAGCCTCTGGAGTGTTGGGGTTACAGGAGTGCACCACCACGCCCAACAACACACAACACTTATTATAGTTACAACTAGAGTGTGGCTTCTGTCCCCTACCTGGACTTGGCTGAGACTTAGTGGTGCAGAGGCCATGAAAGAGACAGGGAGGCGATGGCAGGGGCGACTGCAGTGAAGATGCAGGAGCACAGGGCAGACCTCCAGGATGGCAGCGAGGGCAGGGGCCAGCAACAGTCTGGAGTTCTGTGCTTCTGGTATGGGTCAGATTTAAAATATCCCCCAATGCTGGGTGCAGCGGCACACATCTGTAATCCCAGCATCAGGAAGCTGAGGCAGGAGGATCTCTGCGAGCTCAAGGCCAGCCTGGGGTACATAGTGAGTTCAAGGCCAGACTGAACTACACAATGAGACTCCCCTGTCTCAAAAAACTGAAAAATAAGGTCCCCTGAAGCATCATGCACTCTCGTTGTTAGGAGGTAGGGTCTCCTGTCACTAGGGGTGCCCCCTGGAGAGCTTTCTCTCTCCCTAGCCCCTCCTTTGGCCCCCTGCACTTCTCTTCCAGGTCCTTCTGCCCTGCTAAGCCCTTCTGTCACGCTGCCCTGACTCAGAGCCAGCCAAGGTAGATCTGAAAACTGTGAGCTGAAATAAAAAATGTTCAACATCAGTGGTTACCTGAGAAAACAACCCTGGGATCCCACCTCTCTCCAGAGAGAAATCAACCAGTAATAAATGCTGGAGCGGCTACAGGAAAAAGGAGCTTCCTCCACTGTCATGAGAGTGCAGACTGGTGCAACCACGGTGGAAATCAGCATGGAGATTCTTCAAAAAACTGGGATTGGAGGTCCCATTTGACCCAGCTATTCCTCTTTTGGGTATCATCCCAGAAGAATTAAAAACATCGTACCACAGCGATATATGTACACCCATGTTCATAGCAGCCTAATACTAGATCCTGGAAATGACCCAAATTTTCATCACCTGAGGAATGGATTTTAAAAATGTGGTATTCTTATACAGTGGACTACTACTCAGCTACAAAGAAGGATAAACTCAAAGCTTTTGCAGGTCAGGAGATGCAACTTGAGACCATACTCTTAAGTGAGATAAATCAGATTTATAGTGTAAACACTGTAGAGTCTCCCTAGTATAAGAAACTGAAAGTAAATAAGATCCAAAAGGTACAATACATATCCTGATACGGAAAAAATTGCTCAAAGGGAAAGAACAACTGGGACGGGGGGAAGGAGAAAAGAAGGAAAGGAAAAGAAAAAACACACACTCAAGATAGCTCAGATAATCGCACCACTAATTCGATTGTAGATGTTCAAGGGAAGGAATAGTTAGGGCTCATGGTATTGGATTAATTTTGCCTGCCTGTATCTGGTGATCTGAGCAAGCCTTTTGAAGGTAACAGTATGCAGTGTAACAGCCATTGTTAAATTCCTACCGTCTTGTCTGAAATTCTATCACTGTGGTTTTGGCTTTTGTTGTTGTTGCCACATGCTTGTTTCTTTCATTTTTTTTTTATTTTTCTGTGCTTTTTTTTTCTCTTTAAAATCAAAATAAAAAATAAAATAAACATCTCATTTTCTTTGTGGATATCGGGCATATAGTTTGTCCTAGCAACAAGAAGAGATTTCTTAGAAAAATAACCACGGGGTTCCTGTTTAAAAAGCCTCAAGCAAGACCAAACAAACCTCCCCAAGTTGCACCAAAACTATCTGGACTGACCTAGGGCTTGTGCAATGGAAGAGCTATATGAGATGATTTTTCCCCATTGATAAGACCGCCCAGTCTAGAGACAAGAACTAGTTATGTATGGTGACTTAGTTTTATATCCTAACTATGTTTAAACTCTGGCTCTGCGTAAGCTGTGCGATCTTAAGCAAGCTGCTGAATCTCTCCTGCTTCCACTTCCTCAGTGAGAGGGGAATGGTAAGTCTTGGCTTTACAGGACTGGATTAAATGAAGAAGTATCTGCCAGGTGTGGTGGCGCATGCCTGTAATCCAGCACTTGGGAGGCTGAGGCAGGAGGATTGCTGTGAGTTTGAGACCAGCCTGGGTTACATAGTGAGTTCAAAGCCAGTCTGAGTTACATGACAAGACTCTGTCTCAAAAATACAAAAAAGAAAAAAAAAGTATCCATGCCCAGGCTCTTTTACACGGTAGTTTGGGGCACTTAGCCTAGGAATCCTCTGGCACATAAAAAGCTGCAGCACATAAAAGGATCTACACCTGGCTGGGCTTCTGGTCCCTCCCCGCTGCCCCTCGGCACCCTCTAAAGAACGTTAGCATGCCCACACACTCTGTCTCCTTCCTGGGCCCCACCGCTCTTCCCCCTCTGTTAACTCATGTGGTACATTTGTTGTACCTGTTAGCTAAGCTCCTAATTTACATTGGGCTTTGCTGTTTATGGGATACTTTTCTGTGGGTTTGTTTGTTTGTTTGTTTTTCCAGAGCTAGGGCTTGAATTCAGGGCAGTCCATGCATTCGGCCACTGAGCTACATTCTCAGCTTTTAAAAGATATTCTTCTAGGCAGGGTCTCGCAGAGTTGTCCAGGCTGGCCTTGAACTTGGTCCTCCTGCCTCAGCTTCCCCAGTAGCTGAGATCACCGATGCCACTGTGCCCAGTTCACTCTATGGGTTCTGATGAGTGTAATGATTTGTAGTCACCATTCTAGTAGCGTACAGAATAATCGCACTGCCCTACAAAAATCCCGTGTGCAGGGGCTGGAGGTTTAGCTCAGCGGCATAAGCGCCTGCCTTGCAAGCAGGCAGTCGTGAGTTCGATCCCTGGTACCGATAAAAAGGAAAAAGACAAAAAAAAAAAAAAATCCCGTGTGTTTCACTAATATCCTTCTGTCCCAGCCTGAACCCTGTAACTATTGGTCCTTTTGTTGTCTTCCCAGGTTTGATTTTTTCACAGTTTCACAGAGCAGGGATTACAGGGCAGAGAGCCTTTTCAGGCTGGCTTTTTTTACTTCCAGCCTTAAGCATGTGTCACGGTTCCTCCATGGCTTTTCACGGCTGCATAGTATTCTAATGTGAGGACGGATGACTTGCAGACTTCAGCTGCTGAAGGGCCTCTCCCCTCCTTCCAGATTTTGGCAGTTATGAGGAAAGCTGCTAAAACATTTTAGTGTAGATTTTTTGTAGACATAGATTTTCAACTCATTTGGATAAATAAAGCAGCATGATTAATGGATTATAAGGTAAGAGTATGTTTAGTTTTTTTTCTTTCTTTCTTTTTTTTTTCCAGTACCGGGGATCGAACTCACAATCACCTGCTTGCAAGGCAGGTGCTTATGCTGCTGAGCTAAATCCCCAGCAAGTATGTTTAGTTTTATAAGAAAGTATTGTCTTTCAAATAAAATATTTAAGTTTCAAATAAAACATTTAACACATTTCATTATGTTTTGTGTCTTTTAGAGCTTTTTGTGCCTTTTTGTATCTTTTATGTTCAGTAATTTGGGGTTTTTTATCTTTTAGTTGATATTTTTCTAGTGAAATACGTTAATTCTTTTCTCATTTTCTTTTATGTATACTTTACACAGATTTTCTTTGTGGTTACTAAGAGATTTATATTTAACAACCTAAAGTTATAATGTTCTAATTTAAATTTATACCAGCTCAACTTCCATGACGTACACAACACAGGTGGAGGTGTTACCTCCAACCTCACATCTTTTGGTTGTTGTTGCCCCAGAATTACAGCTTTGTACACTGTCCCCGAAATAAAAAGTAGTGGTCTTTTAAATGCATTTGTCTTTTGAATTATGTAGAACACAAAAGATAGAGTCGTAAGCCTTTATTAAAATAGTGCACATTTTAGCTGGGCGTCGTGGCACATGCTTGTAATTCCATTATTTGGGAGCCGGAGGCAGGAGGATCACTGAGAGTTTGAGGCCAGTTTGGCTACAGACTGAGTTCAAACTCAGTCCAGCTTGAACCTGAACTACATAGCAAGACCCTGTCTCACGAAACAAAACAAGCTAACTTTTATAATTGCCTATGCAGTTACCATTATTTAGATCTTTATTTCCTCAAGTTACTATCTGGTGTCACTTCATTTTACCTTGAAGAACTATCTCAAGCATTTCTTCTTTTTTATTTTTAATATCCCTTGAATATTTTTTCTTTCTTTCTTTCTTTCTTTCTTTCTTTCTTTCTTTCTTTCTTTCTTTGCTGGCCTTAAACTCACAAAGCAGCACAGGCTGGCTTCAAACTCATGACAGTCAATCCTCCTGCCTCAGCCTCCCAAGCGCTGGGATTACAGGTGTGCACCACAGCACCCTACCGGGACTGGTGATTTCAGATCACTGATTTGTGAATTACTGATGTAGCTGCATCAGTATCTACCGCACTGGTTACTGCTTTCTACCCACCATCCTGGTCTCCTTCATTTGTCTTTCCCGCTCTTCTGTGATTTTTGTCCTCACTAAACCTTACACTGACTTTCTTTTCCTTATGTTGAAATTGAATCCTCCTCGTGAGGCAGAAAGACGTGGACTGGGTGGGACCTTCTGGAGATGACTGGCTGTAACTGAATTAGCGGGTTAACGGGTTACTGGGTCATTCCAAGAGTGGATCTGGGATAAAAACCAGTTTGGCCGTCTCGTGTGCACCTTCGGCCGGGACCCTGAGCACACCGTGGCAGTCTCAGTCTCCACTCGAGAGCTGCAGAGCAGCTTCCTTACCCTTCCCTCCCAGTCTTCAAACCATAAACTGGATGAACATGTGTTCTTCATAACTGTCCAGGCTGCCATAAAAAGTTGGAGCAATAAAAATGCAGATTCGCTCTTTTCTGTCCTCTCTAGCTGTAATTAAACAATTATGTGCTTCTATTTTCTCTCCTTTCTTATAATATCAACTTTATTTATTTATTTATTGGTACCTGGGATTGAACTCACGACCTTGTACTTACCAAGCAGGCACTTACACCACTGAGCTAAATCCCCAGCCTATCAATTTTAGTTTTCTTTTTGTTGATGTTGTTGTTGCTTTTGTCTTTTTGAGACAGGGTCTCCCTATGCAGCTCAGGCTGGCCTTGAGCTCACTTTGTAGCCCAGGCTGGTCTCGAACTTGCAATGATCCTCCTGCCACCACGCCCGGCTAATTTTAGTTTTCATTAGTTTCAATTTTAGTTTTCAATTTTTAAAAGGCAGGTTCAGTGATACACATGTGTAATTCAAGTTATTCGAGAGGCTGAGGCAGGAGGACTGCATGTTCAAGGCATACCTGAGCCATCTTTAGACTTTGTATCAAAATAAAAAATAGAAAGGGCTGGGGACGTAGTAAGGCAGGAGACAGCCAAGGACACGTCTAGAGCAGGAAGTGAGGACCTGAGCTGGAGTCTGCTTTCTGGCCTAAATTCACCTTTTGAGTTAAACATTTAGTCCAGTACCAGGTTATTCAGGTCTAAATATTGTAACCAGGTGCCTTCATTACTTTCTCATTGCTGAGAAACGATACAGGACATCCACAAATTAGAGGAGGAGAGATTTATTTTGGCTCATATGTTGTAGAGGTTTCTGCCCATAGTTGGCTGACTCCAAGGCGGATGGCACGGTAGAGGAGAAACAGTCCACGCCAGGCAGGAAGCAGAGAGGGATCAAGGGAGGAGGAGGGAGACAGACCCTCCCCAGCCACGTCTCAGTGACCACCTCCAACCACCAGGCTTCAGCTCCCCGCACCACCTTACCTGTAACTCATCAGTGAACTGATCCACTGCTAAGTATCATGTCCCCACTCCCACGATGCTTTGGAGGGACATCCAGAGCTTAACACAGCTCATCAGTTTATACGCAGTAAGTCTCCAGAAATGACTAATTCCAGCCCTATTTACCATGTCACTGACTGTGCAGCTGACACATACACACACACACACATACACACACATGCCTCTTCTAGGTGCTGGGCACTGTGACAGTTCCTCCTTTTTTGACTAAAAAGTCAAAAGCTCAGCTGAGCATAGTGCTGCACACCTGTACTCCCTGCTTCTTTGTTACCCATGAACGATTTTTTCACCCTCTGCCTGCTTGTACCCCAGCATAATAAACCCCCGCGGCACTGCCTCCACACAAGCCTGCCTGCATAGTCTCTGGCAGTGTGTAACTCACGCCATTCATTTTATCTGGTGCTGAAAGCCAGGAAGTCTCTTTGGAAGATCTTTTTTTAATAATTTTTTTCTTTTTCATTTTTATCGGTACCAGGGATCGAATTCATGACTGCCTGCTTGCAAGGAAGGCGCTTATCCCACTGAGCTAATTCCCAGCCCCTTTGGAAGATCTTAAATTCTCTCCCAAACCTCCTTCCCAGGGAAGACCACCTGGGAATAGATCTCTTTCTCTCTCTTCCCTTTCTTATCTGGCTTTTTTTTTTTGTATTGGAAGTTGAACTCACAACCTCAAATGTGCCAGGCAAGCACTGCACCACTAAGCCCAGCCCTTGTCTGATTTTTTTGTTGTTTTTTGTTTTCTGTTTGTTTTCAGGCTGGCCTTGGACTCATTGTGTAGCCCAGGCTGGCCTTAAACTCACAGTGATCCTTCTGCATCAGCCTCCCAAATCCTGGGATTATAGGTGTGTGCCACCACACCCAGACTCCTTATCTGCATTTTATCTTCTCTCCATAAAATTAGAGAGTCTCATCCTAATTTGTGTGCTCTTAAATTTCAAGACTGTTCTCAGAAAGCACTCCCAGTGTAATAACTCGGACCCAGGTATAAAATCTAAGGAAGCAAGAGACTGAAGTTTGGGAAGCAAAGGCTTTATTTCCAGGCCTGGTGATGAGTCTCCGTGAGCCAATTTGGAGACCGTGTCCCAGAGACTGAAGGGAGGACTTTAAAAAGAGGCTGGAGGAAAAGGTGGGGGGGACAAAGAAACCTGCAGAGCCATCAAACTTGTTGACCCGAATCTGGAAACTGTATAGCTGTCCACTTAGTTCTGACAACCTCGGGAGCCTTTGGCGCCTTTTGAGTTACTCCCATCCTGCAGATAAGAATTATCTGCAATAACATTTGGAGAAGAAAGTAGAAAGCTAATTATCTCAGGACAGCTCATTAACACTAACAGGTGGGAAGGGGTCGAAAGTTACAAGAAGCTGAAACTTAAGCCTTCACAAGGATTTGGAACTTACCCCTTTTGGTGCATTAGGGTTAAGCCACAACATTTTCCTGTAATTTCTCTGAAGCTAAGGCACATTTTATGACAGACCACCACCGGGTCAGGAAGAGGCCACCAGAAACCCAAAATCTTTATGGCCTAGCCTAGATAGATAGGTAAGGGGAGAGGGAGGCAATAAGGCGCCATACAGAACAGAAAACAGCAGTTATGTTTTTCTTTCTTTCTGGGGAGGGAGGGGGATCAAGGTCAGGTAAGGGGTCAGGTAAAGGGTTATGCTAATAAGCAAATCTCCCTGCACACAAGCAAGTTACTTCAAACAAGTGTAAATTAGAGGGCCATCCTAGTTTTCTTTAGCTCTTTAGCGGAGAATAGAGGCGCCTAACAGTGATTAACAACCCTTGTTAACTTGTTTTAGCACAATTTCTGTTGTTTGTAGAGGGCAACAATGATTAACATATCAATTAGGTAAGGTTTTACAATTCTTTACAGAGAAGAGCACTGATTAACATATCAATTAGGTCATCCAAAGACATAAGAAGGAAAACACATACAGTAAGACCGTGTTACAAGTTTTGTTATAATGCACATATAACGAAGCTATTTTCTTAGAGTACAACATTCCCCACTGATTTTAGTCAGTGAGTCAAATCATTGACTCATTGGCATCTGTTTATAACCTTGCATGTGTCTTTAAAATCATAAGCTTTTAAGATCTTTGACATAGTTTATCAACTTGTTTATAATACAAAGCCCAGTAGGAGGATTAACAAAGGTCTTGCAGCTGTCATCAAAGCTGTTAACCAAAAGGAGAAAGAAAACCAACATTTAAATTTACTCTGCTTTATCATACAAGTAACAATTTTAAGTCAGACAGAGGCCTCGTCAGGGTCTCTACAAAGGTGGAGAACACAAGATTATCAGTTACATTAGGCAATCTTAACCTTTAAAGAGTCCTTGGAAGAAATGACAGTTCACTTATCCGCAGGCTGATTGTCTTTTGAAGCTGGGACCTGCTCCCAGCGGGAACAATGAATCCAGGCAGGCTTTCAGCTACTTTGACAGTCCATTGTGGTTCAAGAGATTCATTGATCAGGACCGGTGTCCAGGTGTCTAGGCTCTCCAGCTCACAGTGGGCAGCAGCAAAATAACCAATGGATGGAAATTAGAGCTAGCTGAAAAGTCTGGGGGGGACTTAATAAGATCTTGATTAGTTAAATCAGCTAATTTTTTAGAAACCTTTAAGGATAAGAGGAAGGTCTCTCATATAAAACCTCAAAAGAGGAAATATCTGCAACACAGGGGGTGCATCACGCATGCAAAAGGGCAAAAGGAAAAGAGACTCACCCAGTTTTCACCAGTTTTTAAGGCCATTAGTGATTATGGTCATTATTTTTTTGCAGTACTGGGGATTGAACTCACAACCTCATGCTTGCCAGGCAGGCACTTTTGCCACTGAGCTAAATCCCCAGCCCCGATTATGGTCTTTAAAATCTGACTTATCTTTTTACCTCTCCTGAACTCTGAGGCCAGTAAGCCCAATGGAGTTTTCTAATTGATCTGTGAAGCTTAGGTTAATTTGAGTTATTAGGCTATAAAAGCCGGGCCATTGTCGGACCCCACGAATAAAAAGGGAGGCCAAATCAGGGAAACTGTTATCAGAGCTGACTCAGACTAAGTAGAAAATGCTTTTAACCATCTAGTGAAAGTATCAACCATTATAAGTAAACACTTATATCCTTGAAGTTCAGGCTTTTTACTTTTGTAAAATCTATTTTGCAGTGTTTTTTAGGTATAGTCCTACGATAACCAGTGGTTTCTATTTGTTGCAGTACTTTTGGATTTACCAATTGGCACTGAGGGCATCTAAAGCTCACAGACTGGGCTAGCTTGATATTAGCCCCCGGGGATCTCTCAGAAGTTGAGCTACCAGATGCTAGTCTTTTCAAGTGCCAGTGGGCTCTGACAAAGAAAGTTGGTGGGATCAGCAGTAATGTCAAGCTTATCTCAATCCCCACTGATTTTGGGGCTGTCTGGCTGTCAAGCTTATCTCAATCCCCACTGATTTGGGGCTGGAAGGTGGCATTTGCCAAATTATTTTCCTGTATAACAAGATCATCTTCTGCCCAATGGGTTATACAGCGGATAGTAGCCACTCTCCTTGGCATCTAGATGGCAGCCAACAAGTCCAAATTTGGGGAGCATTTTTAATCTTTTGACCCCAAAAGACAATAAACACCATTTTTGATAAAGACAACTTGAGGCCTCAGTGTGGGCAATGAGTTTAGCCCACTAGGCTGATGTCTCTGGCTCTAAGATTTGTTCCTATAGAACCTGAGAGTGTATAACAGCAGTTCCTGTGACCCGCTTACCTTGATAGATGTAAATGCTTCTATCAGAGAAGTAGGATGGAACTCCAGATAGTGGCTTATCTGCTAGATCAGGTTGAAGTCCCGTGAGGTGATCAATGACCTCAGTACAATTGTGGTGAGGCAATGAGGGGTCGTCCTCAGGCAGCAAAGTAGCCGAGTTGGAAGCTGCTGCTTCCAGAAATAGTGCCTGATAATGTACGGCTCGGGAGTTAGACATCCATCAGTCTGGTGGGGCCTTGATGAGAGTCTCCAGCGAATATGAGGAAAAAATTAAGAGTTTTTGTCTAAAAGTCAATTTTTAAGCTTCCTTTATGGGGGGGCCACCGAGGAAATGACCGCAGACAGGGTGGCCATCTGGCTGCCACAGAATCAAGTCTCTTGGAAAGATAGGCAACAAGCCTCTGCCAGGGTACCAAACTCTGGATCAGTCCTGTGGCTCCTAGAAATTTTACATTTCCCTTTAAGTCACAGGGACTGGAATCTGTTGGATGGCTCACAACAACCAGTGTAGTCTTTCTTCTGTAGAATGGTTCTGACAAGGTCGGAGGGACTAGCATCAGAGCAGTTACTTTTTCATTGGACCCTCTGATGTGGTTGCTACTTTTTGAGCATCCTGATCTGCCAAATTGTTTCCTAGCGTGAATAACAGCAACCCACTGAGGCAGCCAGACTGCTGCCAGCAAGTCTAGGATCTGTGGAGCATTTTTTTTTATCTTAGTCCCAGCTGAGGTTAAGAGACCTCGCTCCTAATAGATGGCTCCATGTACATGTACAGTAGCAAAAGCATATCTACTATCAGTATAGATGTTTACCCTCTTTCCCATGGCTAGTTTTAGCACCTCAGTCAAAGCAATGAGCTCCGCCTTTTGGGCAGAGATGTCAGGCTCTAACTGCTTAACTCAGAGTACCTCCTTTTTGGTGGTCACTGCTGCCCTGGCCACTCATCTGCCTCTGCCGTTCTGGATGAAGCTGCTTTCATCGGTGAAATTCCTCAGGTCATTGTCAGGCATAAAGGAGGCTGGGTTTAAAGCTGAAGAAGTCTTGAAAACTACCGATTCTGGGTCTAGGAGCAGGGCCTAATAGTGTGAAATTCTAGCATTCAAAAGCCATTTTTTAGGAGGGGTTTTGATAAGAGTCTCTAAACTGTGGAAGGTCACTACAGAAATCTTCTGTCCAAAAGTGAGTTTCTTATCCTCTTTTAGTAGCATTGCCACAGCGGCCAGAATTTTTAGGCATGGAGGCCACCCTCTTGTTACTGGATCGAGCCTTTTGGAAAGACAGGCTATAGGCCTCTTCCAAGGGCCAATGTCCTGGGTTAGGACTCCTTTGGCAATGCCCCTGAGTTTATCTATGAATAAGGTGAATGGCTTGGTAACATCAGGGAGTCCCAGGGCTGGGGCCTCTGTCAAGGCCCACTTGAGCTGCTGCAAGGACCGTTCACATTTATCAGCCCATTTCAGTGAGTTTTTCCCTTAAGGGAGTCATATAAGGGGTGAGCTGTTTCAGTAAAATTTAGAATCCACAGCCTGGAGTATCCGACAGCTCCCAGAAATTCGCGCACCTGTTTCTTAGTTTCTGGGGATGGGATCTGCAATATAGCCTGGACTCTTTCTTTAGACAAAGTCCTCCTTTTTTTGCAAATTGTAGCCCAGATAAGTCACAGCTTGATGGCACAATTGGGCCTTTTTAGCCAAGACTTTATAACCCAATTGCCCCAAAGTCCTTAACAGTTCCTCAACTGTTCCTAACTGCCTCTCAACAAGCTTACAAGCTTCTAGGGGGGGTCAAGGCTATTAACAAGTCATCCATGAACTATCTCAGGGTGTTCTTCCCTAAATTCCAAAAGATCTCTTGCTAATGTCTCATCAAAAAGAGTGGGAGAGTTCTTGTAACCCTGAGGTAAATGTGTCCGGGTCAGCTGTTCTTTTACCCCTGTATCTGGGTCAGTCCATTTGAAGGCAAAAAGGAGTTGACTCACCAGAGCAAGAGGCAAAGTGAAGAAAGCATCTTTCAGGACCAGAACAGAGTACCAGGTGTTCTCAGGATTTGGCACTGTTGGGTATAGACTCAGAACTCGTCTATTAACCTCTCTGAGATCCTGTACAGGGGGATAGTTATTTGTCCCTGGCTTCTGGACTGGAAGCAAGGGCATGTTCCAGGGAGAGACACAAGAGAATGAGAATATCATTGTCTCTTAGCCTCTGTATGTGGACTTTAATCCCTTTCCGGGCCTGCAGGTTTATCGGGTATTGCCACAAGCAGATGGGGCGCGCTTGGGGTAAGAGTTCCACCACAAGGGGAACCTGGTTAATTGCTAGCCCTGGAGGATTGTCTTCTGCCCAGACTTTTGGAATCTCCTGTTTTTATTTACTTAACAGTTTTAACTTTAAGTCAGTTTGTGACGACTCAGGTACACCGGACAAATTTCCCAGTAGACGGTAATTTTTTCCTATTTTAAAAGACCTTTTGTGCTATCTCTATTAACTGGCTGAGGGGCATTTTCTCAAAACTCTCAAACCTTTGTAATTTTTGTCTAACATGTGGGGCCAACTGAGTTGCAAAGAGAACAACTGGCGATACTGGGGAAACCTCCTTACCTCTGGATGTCCAATCGGGGTGGGACAAAAGGAGAACATGGTTTTGGCATTCCGGATCAGAGAGCAGGCTTTATCTGGATGGCACACCATCTTTTGTCCAAGGGTGTCACGTGGCAGGCCATCATTTTACTGAAATTACATACTTATCGAAAAGAAGCTTTTTCATAGGTAACAAAATCGTGCCATATAATCTCCCAGATGTTCACAGCACATGCAAGAACTTATATCTTATCTCTATTATCACCTATAATCTCATTTTAATGGAAACATTTTACAGCAAAGGTTTACCAATCTTATAAATAAATCTACCAAAACTGATCTAATACTGTCAAATTTTGAACAGATTTACTTCTTGTCAAACCTGTTATTTACAGTACTATAAACCAAGACAAAATTTACATCATCTCGAGCTTTCTATAACTTACAATATACCCCCAAGTTTTATCTTTTTTCACATCCTGGCACAGCCAGACATTTTTACTTGAAGACAAACCACTTTCCTTGTCCCTCTTTTTTACTATTACCAGTCAATTACCTTTCCTCTCGCTTCTCAGACAACATTAAAACTCACAACAAAACCCTTGAAGTCACCTTTTAGTAGTCTAAAACATATTTAATTATTTTATGTCTTTTTACCACATTAAAATGCTGTATTTTAAAAAAACTGTAACCTTTTAACTGGCTCAATTACAGTATGACCTGGTTTTCACTTGGTAAAGTGGATATGATTCTTAAAAACCATAAATATACACATATATATGCACATATGTTTACATTTTAACCAGAAAGAAAAAACTCCTTTTAAAAGGCATGCCGAGGTTGCAAGCAATCAATTGAGGACTAAAATATTAAACAAGGCACCACAACATTAAAAACACAAACAAAGGTTGCTTCGTGTACAGTTTGGTGAGCTAAAGAAAATAATCTTTTTTATTATGAACCTTGAGTCTAATAAGCCATATGGATCCTGCAACAGAAATGGGCAGCGAGCCCCTAAGTTAGTAACAAATTCAAACAGGCAAACAATTCTAAAGTACAAAAACACTGCACATCAATATCTAAATCCCTTTGTCCATTTTGGGCTCCTAGAAGGGATTCCTAGGAGAGAATGTTCTGTTAGATTTGGGGTAACCAAAAGGAAAACAATTAGAACAAATGGACACACAAACAGACATACAAGCTGCAGCAAAATGGCCTTTGCTCAAAAATTAGTCAAATTTTGGGATTTGGAGGAATTAACCAACAAATCAGTTCCCCACCCAGGGCAGAGTCACAAATGGACGGAATTTGTCCAAAAAACCAATTGACTCTGTCCTCGGGAGGTTCTCACTCCCAAATTGAGGGCATCCCCTCAGAATTACAAATTGACCGTGGCCCAAACAAACCCTCCAGAGTACTTACTTTCAAATGTTCAAAAATGAGTCTGGGGTCTTGCTCCTATCCAGAGCGAGCCCCCAAATGTAATAACTCAGACCCCAGTATAAAATCCAAGAAAGCTGAAATTTGGAAGGAGACTGAAATTTGGGAAGCAAAGGCTTTATTTCCAGGCCTGGTGATGAGTCTCTGTGAGCCAATTTGGAGACTGTGTCCCAGAGACTGAAGGGAGGACTTTAAAAAGAGGCTGGAGGAAAAGGGGGGTAGTGGGGGAGAGACAAAGAAACCTGCAGAGCCATCAAACTTGTTGACCCGAATCTGGAAACTGTATAGCTGTCCACTTAGTTCTGACAATCTCGGGAGCCTTTGGCACCTTTTGAGTTACTCCCATCCTGCAGATAAGAATTATCTGCAATAACATTTGGAGAAGAAAGTACAAAGCTAATTATCTCAGGACAGCTCGTTAACACTAACAGGTGGGAAGGAGTCAAAAGTTACAAGAAGCTGAAACTTAAGCCTTCACAAGGATTTGGAACTTACCCCTTTTGGTGCATTAGGGTTAAGCCACAACATTTTCCTGTAATTTCTCTGAAGCTAAGGCACATTTTATGACAGACCACCACTGGGTCAGGAAGAGGCCACCAGAAACCCAAAATCTTTATGGCCTAGCCTAGATAGATAGGTAAGGGGAGAGGGAGGCAATAAGGCACCATACAGAACAGAAAACAGTAGTTATGTTTTTCTTTCTTTCTGGGGAGGGGGATCAAGGTCAGGTAAAGGGTTATGATAATAAGCAAATCTCCCTGCACACAAGCAAGTTACTTCAAACAAGTGTAAATTAGAGGGTCATCCTAGTTTTCTTTAGCTCTTTATCGGAGAATAGAGGCGCCTAACAGTGATTAACAACCCTTGTTAGCTTGTTTTAGCACAACTTCTGTTGTTTGTAGAGGGCAACAATGGTTAACATATCAATTAGGTAAGGTTTTACAATTCTTTACAGAGAAGAGCACTGATTAACATATCAATTAGGTCATCCAAAGACATAAGAAGGAAAACACAGTAAGCCGGTGTTACAGGTTTTGTTATAATACACATATAATGAAGCTATTTTCTTAAAGTACAACACCAAGAAGACTGCTTGCTTTGGTGTCTGGCCAATAGCAGAGACCATCTTGGGTATTCACTCTCATTTTATAGCTCTAGGTCCTGCCCGGAGATGTCCATGGAAACCCTGCTACTCTTCCACATCTCTTTCTCTGTACTCCAATGGGGAACTGCCCACCTTATACTTCCTCATCCGCCCTGGCCTGTCTCCTACAAAATCTCAAACCTCTCCATTTGAATCACGCAGTGCCTCTGAAATTCTCCTTCTTTCCCTTTCATCTGAACACTCTCCAATTCCCTGTAGCAGCAAATGCCCACCCACCCCCAGCCAGTACACTTGTTTTTGTTAGTTGCCCAGGTGACAGTTCCTGTTACAGTTTCTGTTACTTCTGTTTCTTAGAAACAGCTGGCCACTGTGAGCATAGCTGGCCACTGTGATGCGTACTGTCAGAACCAGTCAAAGGCAGCCAAGTACTCTCCCTTCTTGCTTGCAAATCCCACAAAAACCTCTCACTCTGAGTCTTCAGGCCTGATGATTTTATAAAGATTGATTCCTTGTCAGTGGCCATCAATGTAAATAAATCTGCCTCCAAATCCTGGGTATCATTTTGGTGTTTCTGTTTGCCACGGCACCTCAAATGCTGATTCCTCCCTAACAAAGGACCCTGCCAATCTCACTTTCCCCTGGTGGTCTTCTGCACCCCAAGCTGGGCTGCCCCCTGGGCTCTCTGCTTCCCTCCCCTCGCTGAGCCTCCTGCTGCAGCTGCTGCAGTGCCTTCCTCCCCTCCTGAAGGGTCCCCTGCCAATTCAGCACCTAGTCCATCCATCTACCTACCACCTGCTTCTTAATCTAAACCCTCCTTACACTCCTTCCCACCCAACTCCATCTCACACTCAGGCCAGGGCACAGTTTGGTACCTCCTCCTCATCCCCAGCTCCTCAATTTCTGCTCCACGAGGTGGCAGGAGCAGAGGGAATTATCTAAGTTCATGTTCCCCTCTCCTCTGAGTGATCCCCAATTGGTCAATATCCGTGTTTCCTTCTCACAGACCCCATCAGATACATTCAAGAATTCCAATACTTCACCCAGCCTTATGGTCTCACTTGGGATGATTTAAATGTTATTCTTCCTCAGCCCTCTTGCCCAAGGAACGAGAATGTGTTTGGGCTTTGTCCCAGGCTTTCAAGGATGACTGCAAATGCCTTGAACTTGGCCTTCAGAATGGTCCTGGAGCCTTTCCCCAAGCCAACCCAAACTGGGATTTTAACCCACTACATGAGCATGAGCAAAACCCCACATACACACTTGAAGGAGCCATAACTATATGATTACTTTTTTAATTGACAGGTTTCACAAGGTGGCACAAGGCACACAGGGCAGTCAATTATGACAGGCTTAACAAAGCAATTCAAACAAGAGATAAAAACCCACTTCAGTTCATGGCTGCCCTCAGACTTACATAGCCTTAGATTTTAAAGATGCATTTCATTACCCAATTGGTTTCAGATACTTGAGGAAAAAAAGTTTCAGAAAACTGGGCATGGTGGCACATGCTGTGATCCCAGCACTCGGGAGGCTGGGGCAGGAGGATTGTTGCAAGTTTAAAACCCGGCTGGGCTATAAGTGAGCTCAAGTGAATGCATAGTGTCTCAAAAATTAATAATAATAAGCTTCAGTAACTGGGGATAGCCCCTCAGATCCCACAATAGGGACTGATAAATTCTGCTTTAAAGGTTTTTAATAGAGACAAAGCTGCCTGTAAACCACTGTAAGAAACCCACAGCTGCAGCCAGACGAAAATCCCAGCCAACAGGCAAGGGTGCCTCCAAGACTCCCCAGCCCAGGAAGACAGCTCTGGGTCATGTTTCAAAGGCCAGCAGCTTGGTCATTGAGCTAAAAAATGCCTGCATCCCAGGATTCCTTCAAAGTTGTGCCCACCTGTGGGGGTCCTCACTGGAAGTCAGACTGCTCCATGCTAGGATTCTCCTCTGAAGTCTGCTCCCAGGGACACCCCCAGGGTGGCTGTCTCTCAGACCTTTTCAGGTTGTTGATGGATGACTGATGCTCCCCAGAGGCGCTGGAGGCCCCTGGACCATCTCAGATGCCAAGCTGCTAGTTACTCTTGCAATGGAGGGTAAGTCCACTTCACTTGTAATCGATACCTGGGCAATTCGCTCCACCTTGCCTTTTCTTGAGGACCAATTTCCTTGGCCTCAACTGCTACTGTGCATATTGATAGCAAAGTCTCCAGGCCATTTAAAACTCCTCCAGTTGATGTCAGTTAGGGCAACAGTTTTTTTCCCCACTGTTTTATGGCTGTTTCTGCCTGTCCCATCCACCTCCTTGGATGACATACCCTAACCACACTGTCTTCTACTCCGACCGAGCATTCTTGTGCTTTTCTTTCTACTTTCTTCTCCCATCTCAGGTCTCACCCAAAGCCTCCATCGCCTCTCCAGATCTAAACCCTGGGATCTGGGATGCATCCCCCTTCTCTGTCACTCAGTCAAACAGCTCTCATCATCCCACCAAGGACAGATCACCCTCACCCCTCCCACCACTACTCTGTCCCGGGTCAAGCCCTCAGGGGATGAAACCCAATTATCTCTACTGTGTGGTCCCTACCAGCTCTCCCTATAACACTCCAATTCTCTTGTCTCAAAAATAGATGGCACTAACAGATTGGTACAAGATCTCCACGTTATTAACCAGACAGTCCTTCCTATACATTCTGCAGTGCCTGACCCATACACTTTTATCTTCTCTGCTCTCTCTACTATCCATTACTCAGCCCTAGATTGAAAGGATGCTTCTTTACTATTCCCTTGAGCCCCTCCAGACAGCCTCTCTGTCTTTCCTTGGAAGGACGCTGACACCCAGCAGGCCCCACAGTTGACCTGGACTGTCTTGCCACAGGGCTTCTGCAAGAGCCCCGTTTTGGCCCCCGTGACTTACTTTCCTTCCACCCATCCGCTCCTGCCTCACAGCATATGCACACAATCTCCTTCTCTGCAGCCCCTCTTATAAATCCTCCAGGAGGGCACCCTCCTGGTCTTACAGCACCTAGACAAGAAAAGCTACTGTGTCCCCCAAGGCCCAAATCTCCACTCCGTCACCTCTCTGGGTATTATCCTGCATCAGCACACTTGAGCTCTTCCTCTCTGCCATGTCCAATTAATTTCTCAGATCCTCATCACCACCACTAATGGCAGCTTCTTGCCTTTCTGGGGATGGTGGGGTACTTCCATTTCTGGGTTCTTGGCTTCATTCTCCTTACCAAGCCCATATACAAACTTACATAAGGGAACCCAGCTGAGCCTTTAGACCTTTAGACAAAAACTTTCCTCATTCCTCCTTTCAGACCCTAAAAAAACTCTACAAACAGCTCCAGCCATTTTCTTATCAGACTGCACTCAACTCTCTGTCTGTATACCACAGAACACGGAGGTGGTGCAGCCACTGTCCTGACCCAGGACAGTTACAAACCCAGGAGCTGAGCCCATGTCTGGTCGCTTTCCTGTCCGAACAACTGACTCCACCATCTTGGATTGGCTACCCTACGTATGGGCAGCTGCCACTGCGGCCCTGATGCTTGCAGAAGCTCTAAAAGTCACCAAACGGTGCTGCTCATGCTGTGCTCCTTCTTGTATGTTCGTCTCCTGCCTGCTGCTTGCCTCTTACAGTTTTACGCACTCTTTGTAGAAACTTCCACGGTGACTATTGCTTTGGGTCCACCTCCACTTACACCCACCTTGTCTCCATGGGAGGTGCCAGCCTCACGTGCCTGAATGCCCCTAACCCACTTGACAAACTCCCCTTTTCCTCACGTGCCTGTTTTCCTGTTGTCTACCTCTGATCATCAATGGGAGTTCCTGTAAGGTTTCCGACACTGCCCACTAAGACAGAATATGCGGTTGTTGCTCACCACTCTGTTACAGGAGCTGCAGTTTTTCCTCCATCCATCACCTCGCAACAGGCTGAACTGACTGCTCTGACCCATGCTCTTACACCGGCCAAGGCCTGATCAGCATCTATACAGATTTCAGGTATGCATTTCCTATACTTCACAGTCACGTGGCCACGTGGGCAGCAGGAGGATTCCTCACCTCTTGAGGGTCCCCAATCCTCAGTGCCCCATACATCGAAGCCCTTGTCCAAGCAGCTCTTCTGCTGACATGGGCAGCTGCACTTCACTGCAGAGGACACCGGAAATGCCCTTGCAGATACAACCACGGAAGAGGCAGCTAATCTCTCCACTCTACAAAGGGCCAACTTTGCCTTTTCCTGCTTCACCCCTGCTTATTCCCTAAGTGCCACAATACTGAGACTACTCCACCAAAGATGGAGCTGGATGGATGGATGGTTCTTAGACCAAGGACAATTCTTCCTATGTTTGTGTTATGCCTAAATTATATGACCAAAGTACCTGTAACGCCGGCCTATTGTTCTGTGTGAGGTGTTTTTTTTTTTTTTGGTGACCTAATTGATATGTTAATCAATGCTCCCCTCTGTAAAGAATTGTAAGTCCCTGGGAACCTAACCTAATTGATATGTTAACCATTCTTGCCCTCTACAAATAATAGATGTGGTGCTAAAATAAGCTGACAAAGGAGTGTTAATTACTGCTAGACTTCTCTGTCCTCTGCTAAGGGAAACAAAGATCTTCCTCATTTCCTTAGCAGATTTCCTGATCCATACCCATAACCCCTTACTTTGTAAACTGTGCTTTCTACAAAAGGTCTGGAAAGTTTTGAGGGAGACACACAGCTTTTGCAAACTCCAACTGCACTGTGTCGCTGTGTCCAGGATAAAATATATCAGCACTGCTTTAAAAAAAAAATGTCCTGCCCCATTTGTTTGAACTTGAGTTTGGGGACTCTGGGGGGCTCATTTGTGGATTACAAGAGCAAGCCATCCTTTCATCTCTTCATGACAGTTTTCACGTCAGTTACAAACCCTTAGTCTTTTTACTTTAACCTCTTGTTTGCTTTCTTCCTGGAAGACCCTCCTCAAGACTAGCTCTGCTTAGTGCTCTGTTTGCCAGGGAACACCACCTCGGGGTTTCCTGAGGCCCCCTCTTTTCCCCACACATCAAGCATGAGGTTTCTCATCAACTCAGGACAGGCAGGTTGACTTCACTTATATGCTTTGGGTTTGAAAGTTACGTTTTCTTCTGCTCTGGGTCCACACCTTCACTAGGTGGGTACAGGCCTTTCCCACCAGCTCAGAAAAAGCCTCAGCAGTTGTTAATTCCCTCCAAACTGATACCACTTTGACCTCCCACCTCCATTCAATAAGATAATGCCCCCCCCATAACCTGGCTAATCACTCTACATACAATGGACTCTTCACATCCTTACCCGGGCCTCAGCCATCCAGGAAGGCAGAATGAGCCAGGTGGCCTCCTTAAGGCCCACCTTACTGAGCTCAAACTCCAGCTCCATTAACAGGAGGTTTCCGTGTTTCTGACCACTCTCCTTTGTGTTTGAGCAGTGCCCAGGGAACCTCCAGGGTACCACCCACTTGAACTTCTATAAGGCTGTACCTTTTTTGCTCGGTCCATAACTCAGCCCAGAACTTAACCCCACTGGAGATTATGTCCCTGTCCTTCAGCAGGTTTGAAAAGACGTAAGACATGCCACTAACCTTCTTTTGCCTTTTCCTAACACCCAACCACAGGAAGATGGTTTGGGTAATAAATAGTTTTACCCTTCCTGGTTATCACAGCACTCTGACAGCTGTCCAGCTGTGCAATCTTCCCCAGTAGATCCATCACACTCAAGTCAAGTTGACTGAACCTTCCCTGTAGAAACTGCAAGTAATGTCTCCCACTCCTCTCAAACTGCCTTGTGTCCCGGAGGGTCCCAAAGAGGCTCGTGACAGGTAAGACAGAGCTAAAACACTCCCTCCCATTTCTACTATGCCTCTTTTTGGGGTCCTACACTCCACTCTGTTGGAGCACCTGCAGTTTGTCCACACAACACAACCAGGAATTCAATTACAGTTTAACTTTTCCTACCTTGGTGCTGGCTCCAGGGTGAGTTTCAATTGTTGACCTTCTGTTCCCGGTAAAGCTATTAAAATTTTCTATATCCACGTGTCTGCCTTTCCAATTTTAAAGTTGTTTCTTAATTTTCTCAGACTCTTTGTCTTTCTTCTATATCTCCAGCCCCTGGCATTTTCTTATTGTAAAGGTGAGGGTGCTGACGTCCAAGTTTCTTATATGCCAGGCTAGAAAAACCTCGTCTCCTTTGTGGAAGTTTGCAAAGGGCGCAGGAGGATTTCAGGAAAGCAATATTTGCCGAAGCCAACTGGTCTCCTGCCAAGGCTGGCCCACACATCCAGACCAAAGGCCTTGGAGGTGGAGGGCCTGAGAAATGCAGGCACCTCCCCTTCCAGCAGCAGCAGGACCCCTCAGGGCAGTGCGAAGCCTCCCCCTTAAATGGTGTAGGTCTCTACCCCCACACTTCGGGCAGCACTTACGACTCTTTCTCTCCTCTTGATTATCAGGTAAAAGCCAGAAGTCAAATTCTAGAACTGGGTCCAAGAATAATTTAGAAATTATTTCTAAAACACTTTGTAAAATGAGACATATCACAGCCCTGGACTGAGGATCAGGGAAGAAGTAAGAAATCAGAGCAGCCAAGAGGAGGAGGCCTGGCCTGCCCTCTAGGAGTCCGTCCACGCAGGGTGGACGCCCACCTGCTTCCATTCCATATTTTGAGGTGGGTGGGGTCTGGGACAGTGTGGACCCTTGCAAAATGCAACAACAATCTATCTATAGGGCTGTTTGTGTGCTCTTAAGCAGGTTGTGTGGAATCCTCAGTACCTATTTCCTGGCACTGAGTAGCCTCGGGAAATGTTTGACTAGAATTGATCCCCAGGAAGCCCAGGGCACCATACTGGACATCACAACAAACAAGTGGCCAATCTACCAGCTCTTAAACTAATTTCTTCTGGCCCTCCTCTGTGTGGAGAGTCAGAGGACAACCCTGACTATTTAGGCAACTGCTCCATCAGTGAGATTCAGAGACATCAGCATCATGAAGATCCATCTTGCTGGAAATGGTGGTGCACACCTATGATCCCAGCACTCTGGGAGGCCAAGGCAGGACAATTACAAATTCAGCAAATTAGTAAGATGCTGTCCTCAAAAAAAATAAATAAATGAATTAAAAAACTGGGATGTAGCTTAGTGTAAAGGCCCTGGGTTCAATTCACAGTACGGCAAGAGAAAAAAAAGTCCATCTTCTCTGGAATAAGACAATGACCAGCATGAAACAGGAAACCACAAAGCCCAGCCAGGAAGTTAAGAGCCAGGCCAGGAGTAGGTGGCCCAAAAGGGATCCACACACAGCAGTGGCTAACACAGATCTCGTCAGAAACAGAGAAACTGAGGGCAATGCAGCTGTGTGGGACAGCAGACTTTACCTGAGGTGTAAAAACAGTGATCCAAGCCTCTTTCAGTTGTGTCTTCTTTTTTCTCCTCAGGATATATTCATGAAGGAGACCTGCTTGCTAGCGAGAACCCGCACATCAGTCTCCATCCATCCCTGAGCTGTTGTACTCAGAGGTTAGATCCCGTGCTCTGCTTGTTTAAGTGGTCTTCTTCTTGAGAACAGGAGTTTTCTCACACCCGTATGGATTTTGAGGCCCTGGGTCTGCGGGACCCCTGGAATCCAGCTGCCTGCCTCTCCCTGAGTTGTTCGTTTCAATGGGACTCTCTCCGGGTTGTCCACACAGCCAGCTCCCCACGTCCTTTCCCCTCGAAGCCTTCACCGAGATGTCACCTTCTCAACAGGCCACACTATTGCAATCCACCCCACACCCAGCCCTCAGCACCAACCTCTTTTGCTCTATTTTTTCATGGATTTTATTACTATTTCTTTGTGTCTGCTTTTTCTGCACTTTCAGCATGATAATGCCTAGTTGTACCACTCTTGATGATCTGTTTCAGTATTTCTAGAATGTCAGTCAGTCTAAGAGCAGACAGAGATCGTTGTGTGTTCTGGCCCCTGATACGCTAAGCACTCTGAAATGGCACAGAAGAGGCGCTGACTAAACAGTTTTGAGAAAGAGTGGGCAGGGGCACCTAGGTTCTGTCTGCCCACACACAGGTCAGCTGCATGGCTTTAGCTCGCAAGCTTGGGCAGTTTGCTTCCATTCCGGCCCCAGTCTCAGCGTCTACCCTATGAATCTGGGATCCAAGCACCCCTCTGTGCTACACTACGCACATGAAGCATCAGGAAGGGTTCCTGGCACGAGGTAATGGTTAACAAAGATCACTGGCCCTCTCAGACTCTCATCTGCGTCTGCTGTAAGCGCCCTTTATTTGGGGGTTGTCCCTAAGACTTCAGGCCTGGGCCACAAGGACAGTACAAGAATGGTCTGAGAAGTCATCCAGCGATGAAACCAGTTTCTCTGTTTTTGTTTTTTTTCCAAACACACTTAACCCATGACCCTCTTCACATCGCACCCATCAATCCGTACCTAACTCCCTTGAGAAAACTGTCCTTGATGGCATAGGAGCATCTGGCTGCTTAATCGTTCCACTGAGGGTCAATCGATGACTCTAACCTGTTGTGAAGAAATAATCCAAAAATTTTAAAGAAGTTAATCACAAAGTTGTTTGCAGTAGCAAAAACCTAGGGGAGAAAAAACCCTCAAGTACCTTAGAAAAGGAATTGAGGAAATATTATGCTGTAACTCTATCATAGAGTACTTGACACCCACTACTAATATTTCTGACTAATTCTACGAAAATACTAAATGATTTAAAATGATGCAAAACTATATAGGCAGCACAGTATCAAACCACACAAAGTACGCAGCTGGACTTAAATGCCTTGTGGGCCCAGGAATACTGTGGATTTAGAGCTCCTGAAATCTTCCTGAGAAGAACACTTCAACATGCCATGGACTTAGGAGCTTTGTCACAGTGGGAAGACAGTGAGCCCGAAGGAGCAGAAACTCTGGAGGAGCTTAGAAAGGTTACCCCCAGCAGGGAGGCTACTGCTCCCCAGGGGCACCGAGGAATAAGTGGGGAGTGGTTTTGGTCCTCACAACTGGAAGTCACCAGAGATCTTTAAGAGGTGAGAAGCCAGAGATGATGGCTATCCTGAAAGGCACAGGCCACCCCTCCTCATGTTGTCCAATACCCTTCATGCCCGTCAAGGGGATCTCGTGGCCACTGCTATAGGTGGAACGTGTTTATCTCATTCATGCTTAGAACCAAGCCCTACTTATATGACTTTAATATAACTACATAAGAACTTTCAGGAATTTCACCACTGTGTAACTCAAGGGAAAACTGAACTTTTTTCTTTTCTAATAGTTCAAGGATTGTTCACCATTTGGGAAAACAAGATTGCCAACAGTGTGGTATTGAAGTCGCCAGTACAACACACTTGTATCAGTCAACGTTCCTGGCATTTAAACTACGGTGAATCTGTAATGAGGGCTTTGAGAGCCGTCTTCTAGTTGGGTAGACTCTGTAGTATATTAAAATACTTAAAGTTTTTCTATACACTACTTTTACTTTCTCTTCATATTACATTAATGGAATATTGATTTTTGCTGAAATTATAGGGAATAACATGCAATTATACACAAGTTTCACTAAAGGACAAGTTATAAAATATTTACACTTAATGTTAGCCAAAGAGCTAAAAAGTGATACATTTGTTATATATTTTTACAAATATGGTATAAAAATAGTTCAGTCTGAGGAGGCTGACAATCATCATAGTATATCCTACAACTTTTTTCTCACTTAAGCCTTAGAATTTTTTGCATATGCAGCATGAGAGTACTAGTTTATATATTTCCCACTAATTGACATATAAGGTTTTTTGGAGATAAAATCTCACTGTGTAGCTCAGGTTGGCCTTGAACTTGCTGTAGCCCAGGCTGACCTCCAACTTGCATCAACCCTCCTGCCTCAGCCTCCTGAGTGCTGGGATTACAGGTGTACAACAGTTATTTCTAATTCTGTACTGTTAGAAACAATGAATCCCACAAAATCCTCCCACATGCATTCTTGTGCACATGTGCAAGTATTTCTCAGGGGTAGATACTGAGCTATGAAACTGCTGTATCAAGAATTTTAACATTTTTAGGAGATTTAGCTCAGCAGCATAAGTGCTCGCCTCCCAAGCCCAAGGCTGTGAGTTCAATCCCCGGTACCAAAAAAAAGAATTTTAACATTTTCAAGTCTTTGCAGATGAAAGCTGTTTCTTCTTTTGGGTCACATTTCCCTAATATTAGTCAAGTTGATACCTTTTCAAATATGTCAGCCATGTTATTGCCCTGGTTAACTATCGTTCATACCCTTTGTCCATTTCTTTTCTTTTAACTGGTTTTGTGGTTTTCAAATATTTTGACTATAATTTTTTTTGTTAATATATGTTGGAAATTACTTTCTCCTAGTCATTACCTATCTCTTAAACTTTTTGTCACACAGAAATCTTAAATTTTGATATGCCGGGTCAAATTTGACACTCTTCCTTATTGCTTTGTTCTGTTTAGTCTTCTAAAGGCTGCTTTCTCCACTATAAGACATCATTTAAACAGCTGCGGAATACTCCATTGTATATCTCCATCAGCATTTATAAAATTCTCACTATTGGAAATGTAGGTTATCCCACCTTTTCACTAAACAAAGCTGTGAAAAAAGAACTGTGTCCAACGTGATATTGTTAGTACACACGCTAGGGCCTGGCAAACAAACATGTCTAGCGATTAGGCAGTAAGTTTTTCCTAACTCACATTCAACGTGTTTTTAAAAACAGTCCAACTGCCAACTAAATTATGGGGGCATAGTGCTATTCCGCTTTGGGCCAGCGAATAAAGAACCAGCTCTGCTTTTAAAATCCAGGCCTGGAAGTAAAGCTTATTAGCACATTCCCTATGATCGCCCTTCCACAGAGAGGGGCAACTACCTGCGCCCAGCCTGTGATCATATACCTAAGGCCTCCAATTTTAGGGTGCTATTTTGCTTGGTGAATCTTCAAGGTTTACATGTTGGGAGGAGGAGAATAGGTCGAAGAAACTGAAGAATGAGTAGCCGCACGTTCAGAACTCTGGGCAGCTACAGAGGAAGGATATCCAGTCCCAGATGCTGCCGGAGGGGCTCTGGACCCGGAAGGTTGGGTCCTAAATTCAGTAGGCGGAACCTCGTATCTGGGAGGTGGGGACTTGGATCCTCCAGGTTGAGCTCCGTATCTCGGAGGAGGGGTTTCGTATCTGGGAGGCAGAGCTCCGTATCCACCAGATGGAGCTCCGTAAGCCCCAGCCGGAGCTCCGTATCCGGGAGGCGGGACACCGTAGCCCCCAGGTGGAACTCCGTAGCCGGGAGGCGGGACTCCGTAGCCGGGAGGCGGGACTACGTAGCCGGGAGGCGGAGATCCGTAGTTTGAAAGCGGGGCTCCGTAGCCTGCAGGTGACGCTTCATATACAGCAGGTGGCGCTGTGTATCCCGCAGGGGGTGCTCCGTATCTTGGAGGTGGGGCTCCATAGGCAAAAGCTGGGCATGCCAAAGAGGCGAAAGAAAAGTTACTTTGCGGACAAAAACTGAGAAACGCAAAAAACAATGCTAAAACCAAATAACGCAAGGTAATTCAGACAGAATAATGCTAAAACATTTCTTCTGGTCACCACCAGTTGCAGACTCTCTCATTTTATGTTGTGGAGAGTTTCAAATTAACATGAAAACAACCCTATAGGTAGTTCTCTCTGAATGTATTTTAGTTAACAGTTTGTGTGGTAATGAATAAAGTAACTTATGCTCAATGAGGAATATTTGGAAAATGAAACAAGATGAATAGAGAAAAAAGTTATCTATAATTCCCTCACCCAAGACAAATGCTCCAATATTTTGACATATTTTTGTAGACTCTGAATAACTTTCGTACAGTCACGATCATACGTACCGTCTTTTGTTGTTGCTACTGTTGTGGTTTTGATACTGGGGATTGAACTCTGGGCCTTTGCATTGAACTGTATCCCCAGTCCCTTTATTTATTTAGATGCAGGGTTTTGCTAAATTACTCAGGGTGGCTGGAATTTGTGATCTTCCTGCTTCAGCCTCTCAGAAAGCTAATGGCATGCGCCACCACACCTGGCTGACCATGTAAGTTTTTTTTTTTTTTTGGTAGGGGGAGTGAACTCACGACCTTGTGTTTGCCAAGCAGGCACTTATACCACTGAGCTAAACCCCCAGCCTGACCATGTAATTTTTTGCCTGACTCTTTTTTGTTATTATTATGAGAAATTTCTTTATATAATTAATTTGCTTCATACATTAAAAGCTGGATAACATAAAGCCAGCTCATACTTGTAATCCCAGCACGTGGGAACTTGGGAGGCTGTGGTAGGAAGATCATTACGAGTTCGAGACCAGCCTAGGCTACAAAGTGAGCTCAAGGCCAGTCTGCATGAACTGCATAGTGAGACCATTTCAGAAAATACAAAAAAAAAAAAAAAAGAACTTGGAAGGCATCACTTCCATCCTCAAAACAATATCAACACCAACATTGAACTGAAGATGGGTGTTGTGCCTTACACCTGTGATCCCAGCACTTTGGAAGGCTGAGGTAGGAGGATCACAAGTTTGAGCCCAACCTGGGTAGTTTTGTGACTTACCAAGACCTTGACTCAAAATAAAAGGGAGGGAGGGGGTGGCTTGGTGCAAACACTCTGGGTTCAATACACAAAACTGAAAAAAAAACCCTAAAAATCAGTGATCTTCCTACATCCATCAAAAGGACTGAAGTTACAGGGAAGCCATCACCTGAAAACAGGCAAATACAGAGAATTGCAGTAGAGATCACCTTCCCTAAAGCAAGAACCAGTAGCTGAACTTGAGTACAACAGCAATGAATTAGAACTGAGGAAAATGTGATGTGCACACATTATTTGTGAGGAATTCTTAGGGAAAACCAAAGAGAATAGAGGAGGATGGGGAAAGAAAACCAGAGGAAACTGAAGCCTCTAGAGTCTAGAACCAGAGGAAATACTAAACACAGCCTGACTGCCAGCCAGTAATATAAAACCTCACACTAAAAACCTTAATACCTCAGTTTCTATGACTACTACTTCATGGCTTAATTTCAACAAAAACCACAGGTAGATGATTTAAGATGCAACTCAGTAGTAGAATGCTTGCCTGCTTCTGGATCCAATCCCCTGTAACACACACACACACCCCAAAAACAACAAGAAACACAGGGCATGATTAAGACATAGCCTGAAGAGACAGTACAAGCATCAAAATTAGACTCGGCTATGACACTGATTTTGGAATGATCATATTGGAAAATTAAAGTTAATTAAAATAACTCTGACTAACGTGTCAAGGGCTCTAAAGGAAAAAGTAGTGTGAGGAGAGTGCTATGATTTGGATCTTGAATGTCCCCCAAAGGTCTGTGTGTTAAGGACTAAGTCCTGGGGGTGGCAATGTTGGTGAACCAAATAAAACGAAGCAAACAAACAAAACCCTGTCCAATTTTCTCAGTGACAGGGAGATGGAAACTATAAAGAAATAGTAAAGAGGTCAGTGTTTTCAAGAAGATGGTGCAGTAGCTAACGTGTATACATGAGGCAAAAGTGGAAAGAACTATAAGAAAAGAGCTGAATTCATTGTTGCAGACGTCAGCCCCTCTATCTGCAATTGCAGATTCAAAGGGAAGGAAATAGTAAGGATATGGCTGGTTGTGTTAAACCAACAATCAATCAACTCAATTTAAAAAACCAACTTGATCTGACATGCCTAAAGTACTCTATGCAACAAGAGAGAATATACGTTGTCTGAAGTCTGCATGGCACATTTATGAAGACAGACCTCCTTCTGGGCCACAAAACATACTTTATCAAAAGTAAAAGAATAGAAGGAGGCCAGAGATTTAGCTCAGTGGCATAAGAGCTTGTCTGGCCAAGCACAAGGCTATAAGTTCAATCCCCAGTACCAAAAGAAATAAATGAATAAATAAAAAATAAATAGAATGCATACAAATATATCCTCAGATCACAACAGGAATAGATTAGATACCAGTAACAAACAAAGTGCTAGGAGATTAATGACGCATTTCTTGTTAACAGGTGGATCCAAGAAGTCTCAGGCAAAGAAATTTTTAAAGATCTTAAACTAATTGAAAATGAGAATACAGGTTATCAAAATCTGTGGAACAGACTATAGTCAGTGTTTAGAGAAGGACCTTAAAGCACTGAATGCAGATACTCGTCTAAAATCGGGCTCTAAGCTTCCACCTTCGGTCACTAAAGAAAGAAGGGCAACGAAAGCAAAAGCAGAAGAATTAAAAGCTAAAATTAAAATTGAAGTCAATAAAATTTGAAAACAAGAAATCAACACAGAAAATCAACAATTTGATAAAGTAGAGCAGATGAACCTGTTTATAAGGAAAAAAGAGGGCAGGGAGTCGGCAGAGAAGGGAAGGCGAGGGGGCGGGATTCTTTTGAGACAGTCTTGCTTTGTTGCTCAGGGTGGCCTTGAACTCCTGGACTCTAGCGATGCTCCTGCTTCAGCCTCCCAAGTTCCTGGGACTACAGGTGCCCACCTGCACCCGGCCCAATCTACTATATCCGAAAGGAAACAGGGAACAGCCCTATTCATGTGTAATAAAGTGACTTAGATTAAACGAACCAGCTCCTTGAGAGAGCCAAACTACCAAAACTATAGAAAGAGAATGTGGGCGCTACATTTATTAAACAGATGTAATCAATATTACAACTTTCCATAAAACAAAGCACCGGCTTTGTTTGGGGAGGGAAGAAGTTATACAAATTCGCTATACTCTTTCTTTCTTTTTTTTTTTTTTTTAATCAGTACCAGGAATTGAACTCACGACCGCCTGCTTGCAAAGCAGGTTCTTATGCCGCTGACCTAAATCCCCAGCCCCATTACACTCTCTTTCAGAAAATAAATATAGAGGCAACATTCCAAACTCATTCTCTGGGACCAAAAATACAGACAAAGATGTCATAAGAAAAGACAACTATACCAATACATATCTTTCATGAAAATAATTGCAAATATCCTCAAAACAATATTATTAACAAGTCAAATCCAAGTATACCTAAAAAAAGTTGTACACAATGACCAAGCATGACTTATTCCAGATGTACAAATCTGGTTCAATATTTGAGAATAAATCTAATTCATTGCATCATCAAGATCAAAAAAGAAAAATCAGGGGCTGGGGATTTAGCTCAGCAGCATAAGGGCCTGCCTTGCAAGCAGGCAGTCGTGAGTTCAATCCTCGGTACCGATAAAAAGGAGAAAGACAGGAAAAAAAAAAAAAAAAAAGAAAAAGAAAAATCAGATGCCCATATCAAAAGACGCAGAAGTAGTAGTCCACCAAATCCAATATTCAGCTTTGATTTTAAAAACCAAACACCCATGGAAATTTCAGAATAAAGTTAAAATGCCCCAACTTGATTTTTAAAAATATCTACTGAAAAAATCCCACAACTAACAGCATAATTACTGTTAACAAGTTAAGATGTGTTCCCCGCTTAAATTGAAGGTAGCAATATCAAGCAAATCCAAGTTTAAATATCTCATGGCTTCTCTTATACGGGAAACCCAACATATAAATAAATTGAAGAGCAAATTAAAACATGGATAATAGGAAACAGAGTGATTGATCTTTTCAAGTGGAAAGACTGATGGATGGAGGGAAGGGGAAGTGGGGATGGCAAAGGAGACATAAAACGAATTCAGAGGTGTAAGGTACATGTATCCAATCTCCATGATGAATGTAGTCATTATGTATGGAAAATGTGCACTAATACAAATTTTTTTATACTAGAAATTGAACTCATAAACTCATGTTTGCCAGGTAAAATTTTTTAAAAAGCAAAACATGTGAATTTTATCTCAATAATTTTTTTTCAAACTCTAACAATCCTTACCTTTAGATTACGAATACAGTTTTCTAACAGTCTTTAGAAGCCACGATAACTATTAAGGTTATAAGTGAATAGCCTCTGGTTGTAAATTAAAGGCCTGTGTTCCTGCATAGCACACCCCAAAAGGAGCCCACATGAGGGCCCCCTTTTGGAATCTTGTGTCCGCTCCACCAGGTGATCCTTTGCGCTCCACCAGTGGACCACAGACCACAACCAAGTGACTGATTCTCACACCAGAACCTGCCTCTGTGGGTTAGAGTTCACAGGGCAGAAGCCAAGGGCCTGAGCACTCAGTGGGCTCGAAGGGCATGACAGAGGCACGATGGCTTTGCCAGTGACACATGAGGAGGAGGAGAAAGCAGAGCCATGCTTTCTGCTCGGTGCCAAGCCTGAAGCTCTAAGCTTCCCATGGACAGGAGCAGCTCAGGTTCTCTGCATCACACAGGCAAGTCGTCGTTTGCTGACTTGATACCATTTTCAGTCTGGAAACAAAATCTGGGGCTTGACTATTTTCCAAACCCCAAACCTCTGCAGCTTCTCCTGCAGCGGAGGCGTGTCTGAGCCCCTGGCACACTTCCCCATCTGCGCCATTCCTTACCTTGACAAGGTGTCTCTGCAGGGCAGCTGCCTCCTTCCCCGGTAACAATATAAATTCTTAGAGGCCCGAACCAATAATCAGTTCCAAGTGGGGATCCCCGGGCAGCTGAGAAGACAAATTTGGCAAAATAGGAATTCTCAGTTCTTTTAAGTCAGATAAAAAGAAGCTATCAACTAAATAATTAGCAGAGTATTAACCGCCACCTCATAAGTGTGTTCAACAACGTTCCTGGGCTAAAAGATATATGTGACTCTTACCCTGAACTCAAGTTTACCGAGGACAGACGTTGTGTCTCATTTGTCTATGATTATTCACAGCCCCGCAGAGCATCTATTATGACAGATATTCAGAAAAATCTTCCCCGGGAAGATTCTATCAAGGTGGCCAGGCATATTCATTAAAGACCAGTGTACAGGGAGCCTGGGAGAGAAGAAAGCATTTCTGTCTTCCTGCCTCTATATCTCACAAGAATGCTTGCTGTGGAAGTCAGTGCCTACCAAGATAATCCAGGGTAAAATATCTCATGATCCTCAGATTAATTACATTGACGAAGACCATTGTTATACGTAAGGTGGCATTCACAGTTCTGAAAATTAGGACATGGATGTGTCTTCAGGATCCATTGTGAATCTACCACACTGAACTCTGACCTGCAGCAGGTGGCCAGAATTAATGTACCCAGCGTCCGGGTCTGACCCATGAACACTTTCTGGTGAGACCTTTACTTCCTTCCATTCGCGTTCTCTGTTGGCTCCTCGGCGAGGCCATAGGAGCACAGAGAGGCTGAGATTCTCTCACCCAGGGTGCCTGAACGACCGTGGAACACAGCCCTCTCTTGACCTGCCGGTGGGCCCTTACAAAGGCAGTAGTATCTGCTGGCTTCAGCATTGAAAACTTGTGGTTTACCTATTTCAGAAGCTAGCTGCAGTTCCCCTTTTCTTTTTTCTCTTTGTACTGGGAATTTGTCTTTGTGAGCCAGGGTTTCACTATGTTCAGGCTGACCTTGAGCTCACTGTGTAGCCCAGGCTGGTCTCAAATTTGCAACGATCCTCCTGCCTCAGCCTCCCGAGTGCTGGGATTACAGGAGTGCGCCATTACACCCAGTTTATACCAGCAGTTGTCCTAATTCACTGTAAAGTTTCCTTCTTCACTCAATTACACTCCTTTATCAGTACTTCCCACAGTAATTATTTTATTCACTTGTATGTTAGCCTATTTGTATGACTCTCACTAAATTATAAGTTTAGTAAAGCTAGGGATTGTATATCTTGTTCATGGTTATTTTCTCGTGTCATCCAAGATTCTGTACACAATATATATGAGCGTACATGTCCAAAACACGACTCACAGAGCCCAGACAAAGCCACTCCACAGAGGGGTAGGGAATCCTTCCTGCTGCTCACAGCATCAGACCATGAAGCCTGACAGGCAGTTAACTGTCTCGGAAGCCCTGACCTCAGGTATGGGGTTGGCAGTAGAAAGGTGTCAACTCCTGAGCCATGATATAATCAGACCAGAGCAGGTCCACATATTGGACCAGGTTTGCCTACATCTGTTCCAAATGGCTATGCAACATTTGAGACCCTGAACCTAGTTTTGCAGACTAAGAAACAGATCTTAGGGGCTGGGGATTTAGCTCAACAGCACCTGCCTTGTAAGCAGGCAGTCATGAGTTCGATCCCTGGTACCGATAAAAAAATAAATAAAATAAACAGATCTTAATGGGAGCACACATGAGAGTAACTAAAGTTGCCTGACACTTAGCCCATAATTCTAAACAGAAGCCCTCCTCGGTACTAAGAAGTCCAAAGTAAATCGAATCATGACCCAGCGTGCAATTTTTCTGAGTTCCCAGGCCTCTCTGTACCAGAGAAGAGCCAGATTCCCAAGTGTCCCCGGATCCCAGACTACCCATAGCTACACCCTGTCTGCCTGCAGGACGCCCTGTTACCCAAATTACAGCTGCAGAGGCATTCCGGCCTCCGAACAAGCAGACAGAGGTCAGGTCAGTACAGTGGTGGCCTCCACTGCCTCGCCATCATCTCCGCACTGTGTCACTACAGTAGCTGCAGAAACTGATCCTGCCGCCAGCCGCCTGTACTGTGGCTCTTCCCCAGCATCACTGAACTCTCTGTCCTTTGCAGTGCACGCTGCCAGCTCTGTTTTCCCAGCATCTCTGAAGCAGCTCGCCATCCCGTTTCTTGTGACTTTCTCCTCCCTTGGCTCTTTAGACATAAACTCACATGATTCTCCTCCTCTCTGGTTCAGCCTCTTCTCTCTCCTTTGAAAATCACCCATTCCCTTATCTTCCTTTTCCTTACACCTTTCTTTCCCTTATCTTCCATTCTCTTCCCTCCCAGGCCTTAACTTTGATAGGAAGGAACTCTGGCTGCAGTTCCCTATGTGAGCCCACGTCACACAGCCCCGGCTGTGCTTAGAGGGCTCCCAGCCTGCAGGTACAGCTCTTCCGTGAGCGCCTCCAGCAACCCAGGTGCCTCACAGTGCGGTGTGTGGCCTAAAAGGCCAAGTGCAAAAGAGCACAACGTCGTTTATATAGTATTCCTGCCAATATGCATGGCCTAAATATAATCATGAGGAACAAGACACACCCAAATGAAGAGGCACTGTAATAAACAATAAACCCCTGTTCGTTTTGTTTTGAGACAGGGTCTAGGTATGTAGTCTCAGCAGGTCTCAAACTCACAATGCTCCTGCCTCAGCCTCCTAAGCACTGGAATTACAGACACATGCCACCAAGCCTGTGTCTTTTTGAAATGCCAGTGTTATGAATGACAAAGGCTAAGGTTCAGATTAAAGTGGACCAAGAAAATAGGACAATGAAGTTCAACCTGTGATCCAGAGTTAGATCCTGAATTGTAGGGAAGTGGTATTAGGATTAGGAACAGTAATGGAGTAATCATTTGAATGTGAATATGTTACATATTCGATAATAACATTGGGTTTTTGATACTGAGACTCAAACTCAGGACCTGCTGCTTGCCAGGTAGGCACTTATGCCACTGAGCTGTATCCCCACTAGATAATAACATTGAGTCAATGTTCAATTTTCTGAATTTGATAAATATTTAAATTTTAATATAAACTATATATTAAATAATAATATTGTGTGAGGGCTAACCTGAATTTGATAAGCTTATGGAAGTTAGGTAAGAGCATTTAGAAATAAAGAAAACAATTCTTGGGACTTAATCCAGATACTTCAACAAAAACAAAAGCAAAGAAAAGAGAAAAAGAAAAAAAAGCAGACATAAAAAATGTTAAAATTGGGGCTGGGGGTTTAGCTCAGCGGCATAAGTGCCTGCCTTGCAAGCAGGCAGCCACGAGTTCGATCCCTGGTACCAATAAAAACAAAAAAGACAAAAAAAAAAGTTAAAAATGAGTGACTCTGAATGAAGACATTTCATTATTATATTTTTTCAACTTTTCTCTAGCTCTGATTTATCTTTTCACAATAAAAAGTTTAAAAAAAATAGATTTAGCTTCACTGTTTGCTGAGTATATGGTCTTGGAAAATTGTTAATATATTTCAGGCACTCAATTTCCTCAGCCATAAAGTAGAGATAATGATGTTACCTGCATCATAAATTTTCCTGAGGATTAAATAATATAAAGGGCTCGGGATACTGCCCAGTGTATGGTAAACATTTACTAAAATTAGCCAGAATTATGTTCTAAAACCAAGCTCGCTTCTCTTCCAATTTAGAATGCACCGTGTCCTTGATTGTGGGTTATAGCGTCAGGATCTAGTCGTCTCCTAAGCTAGAGACTTCGTGCCACCCTTCTCTATGGCCCCTGACTATGTCTGTGCCTCTCTCAGCCCGAGCCAGGAGCTGGGATGTGTAGCTGCACATCTGTGTCCACCAGACTGTGTTGTCTCAGCTGGACTGGGGTGGGGAGTGGAAGGCAAGGGAGAAGAAGACGTGCTCCAGATGGAGCAAAAAATAGCATGAAGGGTCAGAGATGAGAGAGAATAAGAGAAAAGTAGAGTGTGTTTAGGGAATAAAAAAAGGTAGGCGTGCTGGACATGGTGGCGTAGCCCTGCGATCCTAGCACTCAGGAGGCTGAGGCAGGAGGATCACTGTGAGCCAGCCTGTGCTACACAGCAAGACTCTGTTTCAAAAACAAAACAAAACAAAAAGGTAAGAGTGCAAAGGTGAGGGTAAATTCAACAAAAATACATCCCAAAGGGTTACTGCTAGTCAAAGTTTGAGAGTTCTCTGGTACATCCGTTAGATCAGTGTGGAAGGGGTAAATGCCTCTGTTCCCGCTCATGGAAGACAAAGACTAAACCTGAGAGGAGTGCAGGTAACCAGAGGGGGAAAGATCGGCTGGATGGAGGCAAAGGACCAGCATTTCCGTCAGGTGTGATTAGTCCTTTAAAGGTCGCTGGATGCCCCCGCCGCACTGCAGGCTCCTTCTAGACAGAGAGAGGCTGAGTATCTACGTGGGACCTGGCACACAGCAGGTGGCTCAGGAATACACGTGCAAATCCCAAGTGACCAGAACCTGCAGGCCTGGGCTCAGCCCCGACCCCACTTCGGTTCCTCGGAACCCCCAGCTGCTTCGGGTCGCACGGCGTCGCTCACCAGCCGAGGCGGCTTCCATCATCAGCTGGGCGAACTGGATGGCACCTCCTTTCCTGAAGGTGAATTTAAAAGTCGCCTGTCCTTCCCAGCCGCCTAGGGGGGAAAAACGGCAAAAGCTCGCTCAGAGATGCAGGGCTGGCAACAGGTCTGCACAAACACCCAGGGAAGCACTGCTCCAGGCAGTTCGAATCCAGCCCAGGCCACCTCTGAAGCTGGATCCTCCAGAGTCTGCGGAGGGGCAAGGAACAGAAGCAGCTCTCGAGGGGAAGCTCTTACCACCCGGGGCTGCCTGAATGATCCCCGTAAGGTAATTTGCCCCGAAGACTGGCTGTTCCACCACGCAGTTCTTCATCAGGTTAAAAGGCATCATGAAAGACAGCATGGGGTCCTGGACCGAGTGCGCCGTCACAAAAATCACCTAAGCGGAGAAACAAACTTGGGACAAGGAATGCAGAGTTTGTGCAGGGATTCGGACTCCTAGAGCAAGGCTGAGGCTGCTGTGGGGTCCTGGCCTAACTGAGAAGTGGCCCCCATTATTTCCGCCCCGGCCCTCTTCAACATGGAAAATCTCAAAGTGCAAATGTTTTTAAACCGCTTTGAAAGCCGGTGCTGAGTTTCTCTTGAGTTTTAGGAGAAATGCAGGCAGAGGAACCAGCAGATGGGAAGGAAGGGGAAATTACCCGGTATGAAGTGAGAAACAGTGCCCCCCTCTTGGTACCGCCGAAGAGGCCGGAGCCCTCTGGTTGCTGCGGGAACGAGAGTTCCACATCCGGGCTCTGCATCAAGACGCTGGCGGAGGAAGGGCACAGAGAACACAGCATGTAAGTGAGGTGGCTCGTGGAAAGTCCTAGCAGTTTCTAGTCTAGACTAAGCACGCAACTGTACATGTCAACCACTGAACCTCTTCGTTTTTTAGTAGTGAGGGTTGAACCCAAGACCTGATGCATGCTAGGCAAATGCCCCATCCCTGAGCTGCAGTTCCAGCCCCTCACAGTTTTTTGTTATTTATTCTGAGACGGGGTGTAACCAATGCCTCGAACTGGAGAGACTCCTGCCTCAGCCTCCCGAGTTGCTAGGATGACAGGCATGCAGCCAGCAACAGCTACTATTTGAATGAAATAAAAAGGAATTCAAGTGATCTTGTTCTCTGACAATTCATTCTTCTCTCTCCTGACAGTGGCATTCACTTTCTTGCCAATTATACCTCTATTTTTAATATTTGTTCACATAATCTTATTCTTCTTGTACAATAGGTGTAAAGCTCTGGGCTGATGAAAACGTTTGTCCCTGGTGAGAAGGGAAGACACGCAGGCTGTCTCAGCCCCTGACACGGTGCTGCATGGGCCCCTCCTGGTCATTACTCTTTACCTGGAAACTTGGGCTCATCCTTTTCTCACTCATAGAATCGTGCTGAGATATTTTTGGTTTCTTAATAATTATTATACATCCCTGACTTGTTCAGTGTCTTCCCTAATGATTAGTAGGGACAATGACTGCTTTCTTTACTACCGTAGTCCTCCAATGACTGTTACTACATATTTACAGAAAGAATGAATGAAAACAGGAATACAGAGGATAATGCAAGCCATCGATAACAGGCACGATCTAAACAGCACCAAAATGTCACAACTAAGGGAGAAGAGATTAGCTTTGGTTGAACCAAATGGGTACGACACCACATCGCTCAGGCTACAATCTGAGCTGATTCCTGAGGAGGGGTAGCTTGGGTAGGCAGAGATGAGGACAGGAGGTGATTCAGATGGGCAGCAAACAGCGAGAATGGAGGCGCAGGAGCAGAGCCTGGAGAGCAAGTTAGGTACTTTGGAGAAACCTGGCAGTGTGGCTGTCAGAGCCCAGCATGGGGTGAGGTTAGGGAGTGAAGGTGGAGCCACGCTGGGACTAGGCCTGGGGACATCATTCGAGCGGCAAAGAGGAACTGTGTGTGGGCTGTAGATGCTCAGGAAGGAAGTCACGTGACCGAGGAGGTGGCCTAAGAGTTCTTAAAATAGTCCTGATTTCAGGTAACAAGAACTGGAACTACAGGGGTGTGTGCAGATAAAAACGAGAGTTTTTTGAACGTCTCTGAAAATAGAGGATATCAGAAAAAGTGGAGTAGGGAACTGCAAACATCTAGTCACAAAGGCAATGAGTAAAGTGGCCAAAATTCTGAGAATCATTTTTGTCAGAACCCTAAAATCTAACCGGAAGCCTCCAGGCCCCTGCACACACTCTGGCCATGAGATGCAGCTGATGCCAGTGCTTGCCCCCCTCCTCCCTGAGGCTTCAAAACCAGCTTAAAGACCTCCAAACAGACACAAGCAGCCATCTGAAGCAATCTTTTCAGTCTCAATAAAAACAGAAAATTAATAAACTAATAAATGGCAACTGACTACCTAGTTCTACGTTTCAAGCGAGCTGTGTTTCAAGTGGTTGACACCTGTGAGCAAAGGCAAACTGAAGACAGGGTGTCTGTTACAGTTTACAGTTAAGACACCCTCCAAGGTCTCTTGTGTCTGGAAGTGGAGCTTTGGAAGGCGATTGGACCGTGAGGCCTCTAACCCCGTCAGTGGATTAATCCAGAGATTAATCCAGAGATCCAAATTCAGTGGGGTTGCTGGGAGGTGATGGAAACCCGAGCTGGGCCCTAGTTGAAGGGACTGGTCATGGGGACATGACCTTGGGGATCATAGCTGGCCCCTGGCCCCTTCCTCTCTGGTTTGTCTGTCTTTGCTTCTTGGCTGCCAGGGAGCGAGCAGCTTTCCTCCTCCACACCCTTCTGCCACGATGCTCCACGTCACCACGGTCCAAAAGCAACACAGCCACCTTACCATGGACTGAACCCTTTGAAACCATGAGCCAGAATAACTCTTTCCTCCTTTAAGTTGTTTTTCCAGACATTTTGGTCACAGCAATGGAAACCTAACATGCCATCAAATACATAGTCCCTCGTCCACCCGAAAAAGAGGTCATTAGAGTAATAATGATGGTGTCTGCTATAACAAGCCCTGAGTGGGACAAAGTCAGGAAGTGCTGTTTGTTTGTTTGTGCCAGGGATTGAACTCACAACCTCGCACTTGCCAGGCAGGTGCTTATGCTGCTGAGCCAAAACCCTGGGCCCCGGGGAGCACTTTAAATAGCCAATGAATTTTGGGAAGAAGGGATCTGGAGAGAACAGTGCTGCAAGCAACAAACTATCCCTATGAAGAAAAAAAAAAAAGATAAACCATCTAAACTTCAACTGAATTTATTTTGTTCCTACTTTTATATATAAAGAGTTCCTTTTTATATAGGAAATCATAACTACACCGAATGGTCTGTAACAGAATGGAATGGAAATCCCTACCTGATTTGTGTGATGCAAAGATAAAAGAGAACTGAAAAAGAGGTGAAAATCAAGAAGTAGGAAACAGAACCGAAAAAGCTGCCACAGGTCCAGGAGGTAGTGGGCCCCACAGTGAGTCCAAACAGGCTTGCTCTTGGGATGTCCAGCCAGTCTAGATTTTAGATATCACTTTACTGTCAAAGAGAAAATATTCAAAAGACCTTCCGCAAATCTTATTCAGCAGCCATCAAGAACAGAGTAAGAAGAGTTTCCGAAAAACTACCCTATGCCTATCAAGAAAATGTACACTACTATGGTTAAAGTCCAACAACAGTGGGCCGGGGACTTAGCTCAGCGGCATAAGCACCTGCCTTGCAATTTGAATTTGATCCTCAGTACCAAAAAAAAAAAGTTCAACAAAAGTGAAAAAGAAGACAAAACAGAAAAAGTTTGTAGCAACTAAGTGTTTCTACAAGGGGAAGGAAGCTGAATCTCAGGACACGAGCTCCATGGCATCCCTACTCCTCAGCTGGCAGCAGCTTTGAAAATTCTAACCTACCTTCCCTGTGTCTGTGCCAAGTGCTGGAGGGAGCAGAAAAATAATTATAAAAAAGAATAAATTATATATTTGAAAAAAATAACTATTTTAAAAATATTTTTAGTAATTTGTCCACAATGTATAAAGATGCAATTTGTAGCTGGGTGTAGTGGCACACGACTGTAACTCCAGCACCTGGGAGGCTGAGGCAGGAGGACTGGAAGCCTAGCCTAGGCAACTTAGCAATTTAGCAAGATCCTGTCTCAAAAGAAACTAAAAAAGGGCTAGAGATGTAGTACAGTGTGAAGGCCCTGGGTTCAATTTCCATCGCCACCAAAAAAAAAAAAAAAAATGTCATGAGAAAAATTAGAAAATACTCTGTGACCTTTTGCAGTCTGACCCCAAGAAAGACATCTTAGGCTAGAATGAAAATGACAGAGGAGTGCCGTTCACATCTGGTACCCAAGTGCTTGCAAAATCTCTCTATAAGCATGATTTGGATCTTCTAGGGAAAACCCATTCATTAGGTGGTTGAAAATGGGTCTGAATTTTTTGCAAACAGATCGCTGTTTTCTGCACCCAGTTACCGTGGAGACTTGGACACTGCAGAGCCATGGCCGAGTATGGACAAACCAATCATGGGCTCCTTTCAGATTTAGGAGTCTGATCACAAAGCAAAGCACAGAAACAGGTCATTTTGACATTGCCTAGTCAGGACTTGTAACACAAAGTGGGGAAGCCTTCGTTTAAAAAACTGTAATGTGTACTGGTCAGCTTGCTCAGATAGATCTGTGCTTTGGGGTGCCTCTCGTTCTGTTTTTGATTTAATGAATGAAATTTTCTGGTCATAACACCAAATGGAAGATGATCAACCCCCAAGGAAGAGTATTTGTTTTTGCTTTTTAATTCCCTGTTCCTTTTGCAAACAACTTTAACCATGGTGCTAAAAGCTATACACTGCAGGATGGTTGAGCCTGTCTGAGGGGTAAGTGTACACATGATCTTCTTCAGTTCAGCACAACCCATGAATAATATAAAGTCTCATTTTCTTTAGACTATAGAGAGAGAGCCCTAGGGCGCTCTGAATCTGTACATGTTATTGTTATAAAATGCATCCTGTTGATACAAACCACTTTGGACATCTTTTTATCTTAAAATTTGCTTTTAAAGGGGTTGCTTTTTCTTCTTGTTGGCTTGTTGTGTGCAAACAGCTTTTATAACTCAACAGCTAGGATAACCATTACCCTTGCCAGCATCACATATGATGCATACTTAAAATTATGGTGAAAGCCATTCTTTTAAAAGTTTCTGGCTCTTTCCTACAGCCAGGTTCTATTGGGATGTGTACTGACTCCCCACTTGGGACACAGTGGCATGGCTGCATACACGTGCCACCTCCTTGGGGATCCAAAAACATATTTCTGATTTTAATATAGTGCTGTTGAAGCTATTGTAATTAAAGTTCATACCCCTTTGTACAATTTTCATACAATCTGCTCACTAAGCGATCTTTTTATAGTTGGACCAGTCTGACCTCGTCTATTCAGAGATGTTCGAGTGACAGAAACAACAGTGTTTTACACAAGCAAATGATTATGCTTTCATTGGCCTCCATTCTTCATTCTGCAGCGAAGTTGAGGATTGTAAGTCAGAACAGAGGAATGAACTTGCTGCCCGCTGGTTTATATGGAACTCACAGTATCTCTGACCTTTTAAACTAAGATCTGGTAAAAAAAAAAAAACCACTTTAACAGTTGACCACGTATAACACTGTGTGATGACAGACTTACTAAATGACAAGTTTGTTTATAAAAAAAAAAAATGAAAGAGAGATCATTAAAACTGATGCCACAGAGATACTAAGAATTATGAAAATAGTATGAACAATTAAACACCAACAAATTGGAAAGCTAAGAATAGATAAATTCCTAGAAAGACATGGAGCAACAACAAGAAATCAAATCAGTAATCAAAAACCTCCTGGTGAAAAGAAGTCCAGGACCAGATGGCTTCACTAGATAATCCTATCAAATATTTAAAGAATTGCCAGGTGTGGTGGTGTATGCCTGTAAGTCCAGCACTTAGAAGGCTGAGGAGGAAGGAGGAGAAAGAGGAGGAGGAAAAGGAGGAGACGTGGAAAATCTCTTGGCTGTGTATGTGATGGTTTATTCGATTCCACTGATATGTTTGTCTCTATGTGACACTGTTTTGACGATTGTAGGTTTTTAATACGTTTTGAAATCAGGAAGGGTGAATCTTCCAATTTTCAACAAAGGGGCCAAGGCCACTCTATAAGGGAAAATATGTTCTCTTCAACAAATGTTTTTTGAGAACTGTGAACAGCCAACTTCTCAGTAATATAAACGATTATATGACAACCAATTAGGTAGCCTAAAAGAAGTGGGCAAATTCCTAGAAAGATATAGATCAATAACAAGAATAGTCAACACACTAGGCATGGTGGTGCAGGCCTATAACTCCAGCACTTAGGAGGCTGAGGCAGGAGGATCTCTCTGAGTTCAAGGCCAATCTGGGCTACATGGTGCGACTTGGTTTGAAAACAAAAGAAGTCTAGCCAACAAGCATCACATGAAAAAGTTCTCAACATCATTAATTAGGGAAATGCAAATCAGAGCCCACTGGTGGATGGGTAAAGAAAATGTGATACATAAACAGAGTAATAGCCTTGAAAAGGAAGAAAATTCTGCAGGCATGCTATATGGATGAATCTTAAGAATATTATTCTGAGTTAAACAAACCAGTAGCAGAAAGACATACTGTATAATTCCACTTACATGACTGTTTGAAATCAGATTGATAAAAACAGAAAGTGGAATGGTCATTAGCAGGGGCTTCGGGCAGGGGGAGCAGACTTATTTAACGCTGACAGACAGTGCTGTTGGGAAGGGTACAGTGAAATAGGTACTAGGAACACTGAAAAGAACATAAACTGATATTCTGTAACACAATTTTGTGTTTTTTCAGAAGATTTTTTTCATAAAGATTGGTTGTTTTAAAAAAATATTTTAAAATCTCACTTAAAATTTCCTTTTTAGGGCTGGGGATTTAGCTCAGCGGCATAAGTGCCTGCCTTGTAAGCAGGCAGTCGTGAGTTCGATCCCTGGTACCGATAAAAACGAAAAAGACCCAAAAAAGAAAATTTCCTTTTTAGAAATATATCCCAGGCCAGGGATATAGCTCAACAACACAGCACCTCCCTGGCAAACGTGAGACCCTAAATTCAAATCCTGATACCAAAAAAGAAAATAGTAAAAAAAAAAAAAAAAACCTCCTTTAAGAAAACTCTTAAACTGGGTATGGTGGCTCAAGCCTATAATTCCAGCATTGAGGAGGCTGAAGCAGGAGGATCACTGCGAGTTCAAGACCAGCGTGGGCTACAAGGTGAGCCCAAGGCCAGTCTGAACTGCATAGCGAGACCCTGTCTCAAAAAGACAAAAATAAAAACAAATTAGAAATATATCCCAAAGAAACATTCTGGCAGATGGGCCACAATATGTTTCAAAAATATTTAGTGCAAGATTTACTGAAACTAATGATGTGGGTATTGGCACTGGAACACTTTCTGAATATATTGGTGAATTAGGAAAACAAGTTCCAAAGCAGTGGGGCAGAGTGTGTATTTTTATAGGAAAAACATAAAAAGATTTCATACAAGGTGTGAAAATTACTAGATCCTGGAATTGGGGCTCATAACTTTATTTCCTGATTTTTCTATAGTAACAATATGCTATTATTTGCACAAGTATTAAATAACAGATAAAATAAAACTCGGCACTTTCCCCATTTGACAGCACAGGCTGGCCCATACATGCGTGACTTCTGAGCTGGGATCAGAGAATTTCTGTACAAACCGCAGCCAAGTTGTGACAAACTTCTCAAGTGTGTACTGTGTACCGAAGGAAGGAGTCAAAATAGAACCAATCTCCTTCCCAAGCTATTTCCTTAGTTTCTATCCTGGAAGCCAAAGCACTGACAGGGCCTTCTTTGGTAAGAAGCAAGCAGAGAAATGATCCTTTTGTTTTTAGAGAGACAGCTGGCGTGATGGCAGGAGTGCATAGTGCTTAAGTTCAAATCCAAACCAAGCTCTTTGCATGTACAGAACATATGATTCTGAGCAGATTCCTTCTGTTTTAGAGCAGTTTTAGCTATAAGTGTCTACAACAGTGCTTGGGATTTTTAACTGTACAATGAATGCTATTATTAAATACTCAAGAGCACAGAAAGGACTCCATAAAGATAACTCAGTGTTTCCTACTTAATTTTTAAAAAGCACACTTCATTCCCTGCCTCTAACACACAAACAGCAAAGCAGAGGGACAGACTCTAGCCCGAGTAACAAGACACCCCAAGCACCAAATTAGCAATGGCTTTGTGACACAAAATGACAAGTGCAAAGGTTACAGTGCTCTGGGTCACTGCACACAGAGACGTCACGGTCAGAGTGGTCATCAGTCATCTATCAAACTGTAAAAAGCACCAGAGAATTTCAGGAACAAGTGGGGATGTGTGAGCTCCACAGCTGGTACAATACTGTCAAGAAGACGTTCATGGGGAAGGCAGCACAGACATGAGCACCTGGGGATGTTCTCTTGGGTCTGCCTGAAAAATGCATTCACACTGACCTTGGTGGGGCACCTGGTACTCACCACTAGGTTTTTCTCATTGCTGGGACCCAATACCTGATGCCCCAAACTTCAAGGAGGAAAGGTTTATTTGGGCTCATATTTAAAGCTGTTTACATCCTGGCAGGCAGGAAGCCAAGGGAGAAGGGAAGATCCAGGGAGGGAGGTACCTTTCCAGGTCCCACCACCATCACACCCCCAGTGACTTCCCACCAGACCCCACTTCCTAACAGTCAGCTACATCACCCCTGTGGTTCAACCACTTAAGAAAGCTCTACTTCTGAACACAGGAGGTCTGTAACAGTGGGAGAAAAGAAAAATTAGGGTAAAGAGAAGAGCATAATTCACAACTGCATGCTGGGAGATGGAGAATTACTGCAAAAAAGCAGGTAGGGAGTGTGGAATAAAGAGGGGAGTGGAGCCCAGGCTCTGGTGCCCAATTTTGCCTCAAGACAAGCTCCTTCCATCTGAGAAGCCTCAGCTGCAGCCACACAGCTCTGTTTGAGGCTGATGGCATCATTCTTCCTGGCATCTCTTTCAGTCCTGACTTTTCTCAAAAGTGAACAGTCATCTACCTCTGGTGTGGAGAAACAAGGAAAAATTCCACGGGCCAGGAAGTGTCAGAGGCAGGCATGAATCCTTAGCCCCACACAGGCTGGAAATCAAATGTGCGCTACTGACAATCGTCACAGGGATTCACCCTCCTTTTCAGGACTCTCTAGAGAGGGTTCCCCACACCCACACCTAAGATGTTATGAATTAACTGAGGGCTCTTACTCAATTCGGACAAAAATCATGAATTGACAAAGTGTAACTCTTAGTATTAACAGCCCTGGGCTTTGAATGCCAGGGGCTACCCGCTCTTTTGGTAGTAGTGGCCCTCCTAACCACCTGGAACCAGCAGCAACCAGCAGGCTGCCAGAATGGCAACTCCTGGCTTGTCTTCTTGGTTCTTTGTCACCCTCTGCTTCAAAATTAGTTCCACCACCAAAGGCTGCTGCAGCCAAAGCAAACACTTCCCGGAGTGCTGGAGGGCTAGGGTATCTGATGCAGCTGGTTAGCTGCAAAACCTCTGGGGCAGCTATGGAATGAAAGTATCTTTTTTTTTTTTTTTTGGTCTTTTTCATTTTTATCAGTACCAGGGATCGAACTCACAACTGCCTGCTTGAAAGGCAGGCGCTTATGCCGCTGAGCTAAATCCCCAGCCCCGAAAGTATCTTTTGAGGAACATCAGAAATCAGCATTTGAAGGGCTGGGGATTTAGCTCAGTGGCTTAGGTACCTGCCTGGCAAGCTTCCTGTTGGTCATGAGTTCAATCCCCGGTACCAAAAAAAAAAAAAAAATCAGCATTTGAAATCCTTCTCTCTTGTGCCAGAAGAGGCCCACAACAGTTCTTTCCAGAATGATCTGTATTCTATTTCCTTGGGCCTTTTTTGAGTCCCCACAGTGGGTCCCTATTCCGGCTCTCCCAGGGTCCCCTGCAGGGTCACATGCACTGTGACACTGAAGGCAGAGGGGGCAGCCACAGACAATGGCCACTGGGTTCTCGCCTTTTTTTCTGAGGTGTCAGCGCCTTCCAGGTGACCTGCAGGTGCCCTCCAAACACCCTTCATGCATTCGATGCCACGCGCCTCCACCCGCGACCTCAGTCCCCGAGCCCAACAGCAGGGAAGGCCTTGGCTTTAAACTTCAGGGGCAGACCTAAGAGGCGGGAAAGCCTCTGATTGGCTGAGGGCCTGCAAGCCAGCAAGGCGTTTCCTTCCCCTCCCGCTTCCCCCTCCCCTGGCACAGCAGCCCGGGGTCCCCTCAGACACCTTTCACCATAAGGGATGGTGACTCCCCTGCGGTTCTCGGTGTGGCTCTGGTTCACCGCCATCTTGCTACGGGGGTCTCTCGGCTGGAAGGGCCGGGGCTTGTACCGCACCGCTGGGTGGGGCGTGAGGGGAGGGTGGGGATTATGGCGCAGAGGCCGGCAGTGAGTGGGCAGGCCGGTCACGTGACAGGACCACAGTCAAAGGAGCCTGCAGTCAAGGGCGAGACACACCCTGATGGGAAAGAGGGCGGGCCCAGAGATTGGCTCCGCCCCCAGAGCGCCAAGAGATTGAAGGATAGATCAGGGGTCTCCTTGTGTTGGTCCCCAGCATGGCTGATCCTGCCACCAGGTATAGACTTTGGGTTGATTCCTCCAGGAATGGAAGTTAAAAGCAGCCATCTGCAGAACCTCTGCCAGGATCAGCCAACGCCTCCCGCCAGCTGGGCAGAAAGGGGCTGCCTTCGGAGAAGGGGACCAGGACAATTTCTTGCTTCTGTGAAGGCTTGCAAAACTTGTTTTCATCAGAGAAAGCCTGGAACCACAGCAGCTTGTCTTGTGAGATAGCTTGTCTTCCAGGGAAGGAAGAGAAGAGGAAGTGCAGCCGTCAGTCAGGGACAGTGACTTCCATCTTACCTGCCCTGCCTCCTCCAGAAGTGCTGTCAGAATCTAGAGGCATGCTTTGTACCCGAATTGCTTTGAGGACCAGAATATTGTATATTCCTGCTTTCTCCAAGCTTTACAAATAGCACTGGGTCTTTAAATAAAGGGATGTTAACATCTCGGTGATTACTCTATTTCATGACTGTAAAATGCTGTCATGTATAAAATGTATTATTAATGTACCAGGGAGGAATAAAGTGCCAACTTACATGCCATCAATTGTAACATATCTTTATTTCAGAACTTTATCTTAAATGCAAGAACAAACCAAATCCACCAGAACTGTATCTAGCCTCTATCCTACACAATAACTAAACAAAATCTTGGGCTATAGGATTATGTTCTCTAAATTTTAGTTTCCATGTATGCACGATGCTATTGAACTAAGAGCTCCTAGGGTTTTTAGCTGTGACACTTGATGGCCGCCTAACTGCTGTCAGTCAATTCTCACTTGGGCATCTTGTTGCCACTCTCATTTTACTTGAATGATTCCTGAATCTCCTGATTCATCTTCCTCTAATTCTCGCCGCCATCACCACTTCCCTCCATTCTTGCTATACTCTGCACTCACCCCCAGAAAGCTGAAGCCACACAACACATAACTGCATACATCTGTCACATACAGATTTTAAAAAAATATAGATGAGAGGCATGTTATTCGTTGGCTATAAAAGGGATGGACCTATCAAGATGTTTGTGTTCAAGCTAATGTTTTAAAGTCTTCAATTTGAACTATTCACTGTAAAATAGGTTCTGGGGCTCATTCCTTTGTTAGACTTGGTTCTTTTGCTTTCAGGAGGGGAAAAGCTAGGAAGTTAATGAAAATCCACATCATTTTCACTGAGGAAAGCAAAGCACAGCAGCCATAAGGTCAGGTATGATGGCTCGCACTCATTTGGGCTATGACGTCCCAGGAAATAATGCCTGGGTCTGATCTCACAATCTGACCAAGATGGTCCCTGGCTCACCCTCCACACATGGGTACGATGACATAATGGCTGATTAGGCCAGAGAGCAAGGGGCACAAAGATGACACAGGCCAGGCAGTTATCGTTCAAACAGCAATGTTTAGTTGTACAACACAGAAAGTCTAGCAACATTACACAACCGGTTTGAGTGTCTGGTGGCTTGTTTTCAATTAGGAAATTGAGCCAGACTATCACCAAAAGTTTGGCTGGGACTGGTAACATTTAAGAAATGGGTCGTTCTTGCATCCCCTAGGCTTGGGCCTCTTGTTCCATCAGGTCTTAGTTACAGATGAATGGCCCACAAGTCACCAGCCTTTGAGCAAGTTGTGTCCGGGTGGAGATGGGGTACAGTGGGCAAAGAGATTCTAGAAAGACACGGTGGGGGGGGGGTGGGCAGTGGCCGCAACATTCGCAAACATTCATGCATCTGATGGGGACTTTGCCCTCTGTTAGGTATCTTCCATTAGCCTACAGCGACCAGCTGTGGCCAGGCTAATTCATTACTCACATTAACAGGGTGAGGGACAGGAGATTCGGACAGTGGAAGTAGGTGGGGAAAGATCCCTCTTATTGCTAAGTGAACAGGAGGGTGCTGTTTTTCTTCCTACAGTGTATAGCTTGTAAGTTTCTGGGATTGTGGATGTGTGTTTAGTTTATCATCTTATTTGGGGGATAAGGAGGAAGTCAACCCTAGGAATCTCTCCTTGGGAAAACCACTTTTGCTAAGTGGCTGCATTATGGGGTAGGGTGGGTAAGTTCCAGCCTCCCGTGGCGATTCTTTAAAAAGTGATCCTAGCCCTTGCTCCCCAGCCTTGTCCTGCGCCAGAGCTCACACAGCTGACTTCAGTGACTGTGACAAGCAGCAAAGTTGCTTTTTTGACCCTTGAAGGAAGCCAAGAGTAGCTCATGCAGATGAATGGGTAGTAACATCATTCCCCTTGGAGATGGTTACAAGTAGCTGGTATGGGTTGGCAAGGGCAGAAGCAGCTCTCGGTGAGTTTTTTGTCCCTATGGATGGGGTGGGGCTGGTTGCCACAGACGATGGGCGGGGTGAGGCAGGGCAGTGCAGGCTGGTGAGAACTCTGCTCCTCAGGACAGGAGGGGTGATTTGGCTGGGGGAGGAGGCAGCTGGCCTCTCCCACCCGCACAGGGTGGCGGAACAGCCCGGCACTAAGAGGGGCCCGGCTCTGCAGCAATAACAGCTGAGAGGAATGGAGGGAGAAGCAGCTTGAAATGGCCTTCATTCAGCAGAGGGGCAGGGGGTGGCTGGCACGGGTGGAAGGACAGTGCCCAGGAGGCCTTCTCCCTGCAGGGGAGGGGTGAGAACGGGTGAGGGTGCGCAGACCAGCAGCTGGCAGCAGTCACATCAAAACAGCTTCTCCAGGCAGGCTGGGAACATGATTTAGGGGTGCCAAGCACCCCTCTCCTGCTCAGCCTCTCAACACCCACCACCCTCACCCCTCAGTCTTCCCTTGCTGGCCCCGGGGGCCATGGCCCACGCCTCCATATGGGACCACTTGCTGTGGGAGCCGGGAGGCCTCCCACCAAAGCCAGTGAGCTCTGTGCTCCAACACTCCTGCCGCTCTGGCCCAACAGGTGCCCACCCTGGCGTGACTTTGGGGGTGAGGGAGGGTAAGGTCAGGATTGGTCAACCAGCCTTCAGGAAAGACTAAGGCTACATGACTGGGGACACTGGTGATCCAATCACCCCTCCTCTTTCTCCTGGTCTACTCCATCTTGGGCTTTAAATCTTTTTTTTCCTAGCACCTGAGTGATAAAGGTCTGGGATTATAAATGCTGGCATTCAGAGAGGACCAGTTAGGTTGGACCAGGAGTTGGGCTCGGAGGTTGGAGGAGGTTCTGTAAACAGTGTCACTTCACCTTTTCTCTTTCCTAAGGCTATCGTTTCCCCAGGTCCGAATTTCAGCAATCCTACTACAGGTTAGAGGAGAAAGAGTAATATCTGTACTATAACCAAGGGAAATATATGCATTAATAAATAGGGGGCTTACAGGAAAGGCAAGAAAAGGCTAAATGTATGACTGTGGGTATCACTGGGAATGTCTACAGGAGCCAGGAGGGAAAAATGGGGGAAAGCAGAGATGGACAGACAGACAGACAGACAGACATAAATGGAATTCGCTTCAGCAGAAAAGAGAACAAGAGAAGAGGGAGTCGAATATGGATGAGACCAGGAGAGCCTCAGAGACGCCAGCTGAACAGAGAAGTCTGAGAAGACGCAGGTGTGACCTAAGGTTTGTCCCTGAAGCCAACCCTCTGACAAATATCATAGTTTCTGGTACTTCTTCAAAGCTGTCCCTCCACTTGGAAGGCTGTCCAGCTGGAGGGAGCCAGGGAAGTGCAGAACACGCTGTGGCATCTTGGCCCTGGCTGACCAGGGCCGATTTCAGTCCTCAGCTATCAGAAACTGTCTTTCCTGTTATCGATGACACTGATTTCTCTTGTAATCTCAGTTTGCACTAGCCCGGGCTTTTCATTGTGATTTTAAAGTTAGGGTAAAGTCATTTTTTGAAAGTAGACTGGAAATCAAGCTAAAAAGATTCGTCTAAAAGGATGTGAAAGATGTCAGAAATAGGCAACAGGGAAGGGAAAAGGGACACGTGAGACAGGGAGGGAAAGGAAAGAATTGAGGGCAGGACACAGAGGCAGGGTGAGCACAGAAAGCATCCATCTGAACAGGGACAGGTGGTAGCTTTTGGACAGGGAGCCTGACAAAACCCAAAGGTCAGAGCACTGATTCTTTATTCTTTCTGCGGGAGCCTCCTTTTCTCGCTCCAGAGAAGCCAGAGCCTTAGCCCAGGTTCCTGAATTACAGGGAGGCGTTCTGAGCTCCTGCCCCGATCCATGTCCAGCTCAGCCACCTGTCCTCGAGAATCTCTGCAGCCCCGGTTTGTGCAGGGGGTGAGAGGTGAGAAAGAGTTGCCTGCCCCTGCAGCTCACCTGCTCCATTTTTAAATAAAACCTCCCCCGCCTCCTGGTTCTGAGAGTGAAGTCCTGTTCTGGGACACAAGAAAGGAGACAGATAGTGGACAGTCATGGAGGGACCAGACTTACAAGGGACTTTACAGGGAGAGTAATGAGAATACCTCACCCCTGCACACTCACACACAGGCACGCTCTCTCCCTCCCACCCTCTCTCACACACACACGCATGCCTGCACACACCTCATATGCACAAACACATGCACACAATGTAGACGAGATGTTCCACAATACCAGACAGCCCCGCGGGACAGAGCTGAAGGGAAGGAGGTGGCTGGAGGTGGCGTCTGGGATGCGTGTGTGTGGAGAGGCGGTATGTGTGATGACACAGAGAGGGGCCATCACGGGTTACTGTCGTGACTTTCCTCTGTGTCCACGCTCACCGGAGGGAGGCCTCCATTGTCATTGAGCCGCTTGGCCCTGTAAGTCTCATAGTGGATGTTGTGTGTCACTTCCTTGAGGTCCTGGAGGTGAGTCCTGAAGGACACGAGACGAGAAAAGAGAGGGATAAAATTAGGAGCAGGAAGGGGAAGAGGTGACCCGCCTCAGAGGCTAACATCACTTCAATGGACGGGATCAACTGACTTCTACAGGCTCTTTTGTTCTGGGACAGGAGCTAGAACTGGGCCAAAAGTTCTGTCAAAGACCCAGAGGTCCAGGAATCTGCATAGCTGGCGCTGGACCCCAGTGATTAAAACCTGCCGTCCAGGCAAGGGGAAGAGGGACATCTTACCTGATAACAAAATCTCGAAGTAGAGCAAACTCACAGTGGTTGAGGTTTTCCACTATAAACAAAAGAAAACAGGTGGTCATTTTATTAATGCAACTTCTGTAAATTTGTGTTTGGCTCACAGAAGCACTCAAAGAGGACACGAGACAGGTCACGCTTCCAGGGCCTTGCTTACTCCACTGAATTTTATTAACTGAACAAATATTACACAGCTACCGTGGGTATAATACTGGTCTAACTTCTGGGGAGTAATAGCTAATAAGGATTATTATTGTTCCCATTTTACAGAAGAGAAAACTAACACACAGTGAGTCTAAGAAACTTGCCAAAGCCTGAACTACAGCTCCTATCTGGAACTTATAATAAGATTGAAAGAAAAAGTAACACAGAGAAGATACCAACTAGAGCATCTTTAAAAGGTCCCGGCCTACATGATAAATCCAACTCAGCACAGAAGGAGAGGGCTGGGGATGTAGCCCAGTGGTAGAGCACTTGCCTAGCAAGATGGTTTGATCCCCAATACCAAAATCAAAACCATAAATGGAGCACCCAATATTGACAAACCACTTGCAGGGGCAGGAAGATTTAGACGTGTCCTTCTGATCTCACAAGGACTGTACAAGTCTCACAAATAATTCCAAATCAAGGTAAATGATAAGAACGTGCTATTTTAAAAATTCCAACAATGGGTGGGAAGCTGAGCCACAAAAAATAAAAACCTACAATGAGTCACAGGAAAACCAGAAGCATTCAAGATAATGAGCTTTGGTTTGGGAATCAAAATATCCGTCTGCAATCCAGGTTTCACCATTTATAAGTTATGTGTGTGAGTCCTTACATAGCACATGCAAGAGGTTGGGTTTGATCGCCAGCAGCACACCCACACCCACCCACGCCGAGTTATGTGGCAAAGCACTTAACCTAAAACCGGAGGTCTCAGCGGCTTATATCCTGAGGAGAGGAGGGCCTGCCCTGCTGCTTTTGCTGGGTAATCATATTGAATGAGACTACTGAAGTGATTCTTCGGAAATTTTCAGTCATTCTGACCCTGTCCAAGTCACATCCATTCATAATGAATACAAACCATCCCCTCACACATCTCCCTTAACATGAAAACCTTTCTCCAGCTTTCCAGCCATCAATCCCTCCCGGTTTTGAACTCCTTGGACACAACTCAGAGCCACCTGGTCAGGTGCACATAGGTCTCTCATTGCTTTGGGCCCTCCAGTATCAGCTTCTGAATCACACTGCCGGCTCCCGACAGGCAGAAGCTGGCTGACGCTCATCATATATCGCATATCCTAGGACAGTGGCTTGCTTTATAGATGCTTCACAAACGCTTGCTGGATAATGGATCAACAGCCAGTTCTCCCAGAAGACGCACTGACTCACCTTCGATGATGCCCCAGGGGGTTTTTCTGCCGAGGACCCTCTTGCCGTTCACTTGGTACTCCTTGTCACTTCCCACCACAGCAAAAGGCATGCTCTCCTGCTGGATGGGGCAGAAACACAAACCGGACACACATGCATCTTCCTAGGACCTGCAGGTCCAAGGGCAGGGCGGAAAGAGTCCTGGATGTCCAGCCCTGAGCCCTACGTTTCTGATGTTCACTGAGAGATACTACTGATGGCAAGAGCAAGACTCTGTCCTTTGAAACGAGCACTGGGCTGGGAGTCGGGGGTCCTGGGTTCAACCCTAAATGCACCACCGCCTGGCTGGTTGACCTTGGCTGTCAATTTTCCTTCCTTTGTACATTCGCTGTTTGAAACCTTTGGAACAACTGTGTAAGGCAGCCAGCAGACAGAGCCTCTTGTGACAAAGCCCACCCAAGCAACACTGCTACGTGACTGTCATGTGACCCTGTCTCCCGGGAAAGCTACTGGCAGATGCCCACGTCTACCAAACTCGGAGCGCTAGGCCTCCTGCTCCAGCAGGCAGACTATATGCCAGCCAAGTGCCAGCTGCTTGTTCCCGTATGTTTCTGCCTGATGTGTACTTATGATTGGCACTGGATAAATGAGCTAATCATGTGTTCTTAATGACAGAGGTAAGTTCTGAGGAACGTGCCACCAGGCAACTGTGTCATGCAAACATCGCAGTATGCACGACGCTTACACCAGCTAAGATGGTGACATCACTACGTGTTACAACCGTGTGGGGCCACTGTTGTGTACGGTCCTTTAATAACAGGGACGTCACTATGCAGCCAATAACTGTATCATACAAGCTGAAGACATATGTGTGTGGAGTTTGTGTCTCTCACAATTAAGTCAAACCCTTCATAAAAACCGGGTAACACTGAGCGTTGGCATTTAGAGTGGATTCTGCAGCCAGGGATGGTGGCGCCCACCTGTGATCTCAACATTCTGAGCGCCTGAAGCAAAAAGATCACAAATTTGAGCCCAGCCTAGGTAACTCAGCCTAGCAAGAACTTGACTCAAAATTAGAATTAAAAAGACCTGACGATGTAGCTCAGTCCAAAGGCCCTGACAAAAAACAAAAAACAAACAAAAAAACAGGGGGCAGGAGTGTGCTTTGGGCTGGGAGGCAGCTCAGCAGTAGAATGCTTGCTTAGTTCTGGCAAGATCCTGGGCTCCCTCCCCAGTGTGCAACAAAAATAATAAAAAAGAGTGAACTTATCCTCAGAGGCCTTGGCTCTATATGAACATAAAGTACATGTTTTTAACTTCATAAAATGTTTACTTTTAAACAGGGAAGATTTGTATACATCACTTTAAAAAAATGATTCCCTCCATTTCAATGGACTTTTTTAATTAACTAAAACTAACTCCCTATCCCAACTATATCAGACCTGACCCAGTCTGGTCTGGGGCCTGTTAGGAGGTGGGCCACACAACAGGCAGCTAGAGAAGCGGCCATCTGTAGGCCCAGCCACTCCCCATCCCTGGATCACTGCCTGACCTCCGCCTCCTCTGGATTAGCCAACTGGGAACTGTGCATGTGAGGAATCTGAGCTGCATGGTTCCTTAAAGGGTCCCCAAACCATCCTCCATCATCAACAGCCCCTGGGGCCAGGGGACATCTCTAGATTATCCACTCTTGATGAAGAGGGAAATCGAGATGCAGCAAGGTTACCGGGGGTTATTCTAAGAGCCCAGACTAAATTTCGGGCTTCTGATGTGAAGAATTACAGAATTGTAGAAGTTTAGAACTGAAAGGGACCCAGAAATCTCAGGCTGCTTTTTAAGCCAGATTCCCTGGACCTTCACATTCCCAGCAGGCATTCCAGTGGCCACTGGAAGACGGGGCGCTGGGCCATGTCACACAGCCGAAGCAACTCTTTCTATGCATCGTGTTGGTCCTCTGAGGTTTGTCTGTTGTTTGTGTTTTAGTTTTTGGATTTTTGCTTTGTTTGCTTAGACATCTACGTTATACTGACCAGGCTGGCCTCAAACTCTTGCGCTCAAGGGATCTTCCTGCCTCGGTCTCCCAAGTAGCTGGGACTACAGGCATCTGCCATGGCAATCTCGTTTTCTTAGAAGTGTTCTTCTAAGGCAGTGGTCGCACACCCAGGGCACCAATGCTGCAGTTGGCTGCTATCATTGAAAGCTCTAAAAGGTTTGCCATCACTGTTCTGGGGGAAAAATAGCCTGTAAGCCAATCACATGGTCTTAACTTTTGCATTTCATAGAAAGGGAAACTGAGGCAGGGTCTGACTAGAGCACAGATTCCCTTGGGCATCAACCTGATGCTTCTCCTGCCTGGTACCCTATCCCCCCACACACTTGGACTCTGCCAGGCCCCATGGGGGAAGAGGGTGCTTTCCTGGGATCTGGGGATGGAGAGGAACTTGGGCTTTTCAGGTTCAGGGAGACCTGCCACGGCAGCACAGGGATACAGAGATGGAGAAGCAAGTGGAAACCCAGGAGGGGCACACGAGACACAGCCCAGGGCACCAAGGGGTCAAGGGGACATCTGTGCAGTGCACAGAGTCCCAGACACTTACCCTGATTTTGTCGTTCTCAGTCTTGTCCTCCAGATCCTCATCAAACTCCTTCTGGGGGTAGAATTCAATGCCATTTACCTCAAGCTCCTTTCGAACCTAGAGGCAGGAAAGGGAGGCAAGGTCATCAGGCATCATGGCAGAAGACAAAGCAGTGTGTATGACTGCATGTACACGCATGTGCACAAGTATGCACGTGTGCATGGAAGCTGAAGTCAGAGAGCTGAGCCTGGCCTTTGATGATCCAGAGTCGTCTCAACCCTGAGAGGCCTTGGGCAGCAGGAAGACCCTGCTGTCCACAGCTACACACCCCGATTGGAGAGGAGGGGCCCCCAGTCCCTGCACAGGATGCGCAGGTCAGGTTGTAGGATTTGAACAAGTGGCAGCTGAGTGCAGATGCCACTGGGCAGTGCTGGTGGCCTGGGTGCTATGTTCCTCTTTGCAAGGAAAAGAGATGAGGCCCCCGGCCCAAGCCCTCCTGCGGCCTTCTTTCAAGCATGGCTAAAGGCTCGCCTCCTCCAGGGTGCCGTCCAGGACTTGTCACTGTTGTCTGAAGTCTTACTTTTCTGTTTTGTATTAGGAATTGAACACAGAGCCTTTGTACTGAGTTACATCCTCAGCTCATGACAGGGTCTCACTGTCACCACGCTGTCCAGGCTGGGCTGGAACTTGCAATTCCTCCTGACCCCTAGAGTGCTGGGATTATAAGGATGCCACCCTGTGCCACTGAACTATATCTCTGGCTCTGTTTTTGTTTGTTTGTTTGTTTTTGAGACAGGGTCTTGCTGTACAATCCAAGCTGGCCTCAAACTCACAGCAACCCTCCCGTTTCAGGCTCCCAAGTGCCAAGATTACAGGCATGTGCCACCGTGCCCAGGGTGTTTCTTTTTTGGTACCAGGAATCAAACTCATGACCTTGCACTTACCAGGCAGGCACCAAGGCAAGTTTCTTAAAGGCAGCAACTGTCTACGTTTCTCAGGTCCTCCCTCCCCAGCCCAATGAACGTCCACCACTGGGCTACTCCAACAGACATGACAGTCAACAAGGCTTGTGGTTAATTAATAAGTCTAGTCCTTTACATGACGTAAAGTTTGAGTCACCGCATGTTCATGATGACTGGTGTATTCAGTGGTTGTGGCAGGCAGGTGGGGAGGGCAGGGAACAGGGCAGCCTGTAGGCAGGCTCTTCCCTCTCTTCCCTTTGGTCCCTGGTTACCAGAGCCACCAGCTCAGCCTCCCAAGTGGAGCTCAGGGAGGGAGTGCAGTGTGTGGGGGGTAATAATGAGTGCTGGAGACGGGGATGAGTGGAAGGGGCTCCTCACCCTCTGCTTGAACTCGGACTTCTCCTCCAGGGTCATGGTGTCAGCCTTGGCGATGACCGGGATGATGTTCACCACCTTGCTGAGGTGTTTCATGAACTCGAGGTCCAGGGGTCGCAAGCTGGGGCCCAGAGAAGGCGGGCTGTCAGAGCCACCCGTGTGTCCCCTTGGGCCTCCGCCACTGCCGCCCCAGCACGCCTTTGGGAGAGGATGGGGCTGGGTCTGGCCGAGCCCTCGAGGCTGCACTGCTGGCTCACCCACTGCCTCACTGCCTGCAGAGGTCCCCGGGCCTTCCACCCACACGGCCCCTCGCCCCTTTCTTCTTCCCCACCTGTGCGAGTCCTGCCTCTTGTTAAGCCCTCCTCAGGCCTAACCCCTTTGTGCCACCTTTCCTGACCTATGGGATCTCTGTCCTGGGAACCTCTCTGGATGGCGTCCCTGTCTACACTTGTGCTACAGCTATTTGTATGCATCACTCGGATTATTTTTTTGCTTTTGGTTTTGTTTTTCACAGCACTGGGGATTGAATCTGTTGAGCTAAATCCCTAAGCTTTTGATTATTTTGAGACAAGGTCTTGCCAAACTGCCCAGACTGGGCCCAGACAGAATCCTCCTGCCTCAGCCTCCCCATCACTGGGATCACAGGCACGGACCATCATGCCCAGCTAGGACTGTACTTCTTGACAGGCCCCTTACCAGCCCCCTTAGTCCTGCAGGACCCAGCTGGTGGGTTTGGCCCTCCATCAGTTCATTGACTCATGAACACACCCCGAGGTGCAGGATGGCAGCTGGAGACACCTCTGCCTGTGCCCACCTACCCACCCAGTGTGGGGCTCACCTGCTACTCAAGCTCTCAGCACCTCCTGCCGTCTCAGCCTCAACTCCACGCCCCTGGCCCTCATGCCCAGCCACAGTCCCAACCCCACAGCCTCTCCCTCCCTGTTTCGTCCTCCTTGCTTCCCCCACAAACCACTAGCCGTGTTCAAAAGCAGGTACCCATTGGACAAATGAGGTCCTCTCTGCCGGTACCCTGTGCTGTGCTGGGACCCTAGTGGGCAAGACAGGGGCGACGATGGCCAGCTTTCCCCTCCTGGAAAAAAGTCAGGCTTCCTCGTGGGACATCTAGGGCATCCCACAGCCATGGGCAGGACTATATGCTGGTCCACCCGGCCCTCCCCAGCTGAGAACAGGTATTGATTATCCAATCCAGAACAGGCGACAGGTGACACAAACCAGAGTCACACCCAGCGGCAGGGGAGGGGTTGGTACATACGAGTGTCCAGTGGGGGAGATGAAGTAGAGGCAGCAGTGGACACGCGTGTCAGGGATGCGCTTCTTCCTGGCGATGTTCACCTCCTCCTTCAAGAACTTTTCATACTGTTCATTGATGTATTTCTCGATGGGCTCCCAACTGAGGGGTGGGGATGCATCAGGACATGATGTCAAAGCTCATCTTAAGCATGATCAGGTCACAACCCCTGTGCCCACTCCATGCCCTACCTCACCACGTGGATCTAGGACACCCAAGGCTGTGTCTCCCTTACCCCACCCTCCAGGACTGATTTCCAAGGACAGTTAGCAAAGGTAGAGGTTCCTGGGACCCAGCCTTGGCCTGGGTTCTGGGGACCAGCAGAGCATGGAGGACGCAGACCACTCTCAGCATGAATGAATCCGTTTGCCTCTTGTGGAAAGTGTTTAGGGTGAAAACCTCAGGGGCAGACACATACCAGTTTTCATTGTTGATCTGGTCTCCAAACCCTGGGGTGTCGATGACGGTCAGCTTCATTTTGACGCCACCTTCCTCAATCACTGTGGGAGGAATGGAAAAGGTGTCCAAGAAGAGGTGTCCCCCTCCAGGGGACTTCAGGTGCCCTGCAGCCCGCTGGCCAGGGACACCGAGGCTTTCCTCTTCTCCAGGACCAGCGACTGGAAAAGGGGAGTTTGAGGTCTTCTCCACCTCAATACCTTTTTTGCTTGTGCTGCTCCTGGCTCCCAGAATACCCTCCCTTCTTCTGTTTCTGCCTAAATCTACCCGTGCCATCTCACCCGGATCAACCCCCACTTTTTTTCTGTCCTATCCACTTCTTCTGGGACCAGCAGTCTAAGGAGTTCACTTCGTGGACTTTGACGCTGAATTCTACTGTCTCAAGGTTGCCTCCCCTGTGTCTTATTCCCCAATAAACCTCAATCCTTTCCCTATCTCTGCCCAGGTCCCATCTCTACACAAAGCCCACGGCGCCCCCCGCCCCGGCTGGTCCTCACCATGCCCAATAGCTTTGATCTCCACCGTTTTGGGGATCTTCTCCTCCCGGTTCCAGCTGGAGGCTTTCCGGCTCACTTGGGATTTGAAGAGTGTGTTGACCAGTGTTGACTTGCCCAGTCCACTCTGGCCTGCAGCGGGGAGGACGAGGAAGACAAGGCAGAAGACCCCGTGTCCACCTCCTGAGCCTCACGGCTCTCACATGAACCTATAGACTTCCAGGGCTGTGATCCTCCCGTGATGGAGCGAGGGGCTGAGCAGAGAGCAGGCAGTGGGCCCCGCTCCCTGCTCACCTCTGTCTTTACCTAAGGTAGCATTTTTTATCTGGCTTGGCTTTTTGCTTAGGTTGCCCGTCTTTCCTAACACTCAAAGAAAGAAGAAAATCACGTTGCATTCTGAGACTGCGTCACAGTGCCTATGCACTTTCCCATCTGTTCACAGAATTCATCTCTCCCCCAGCCCTGAGTCCCGCAGCACAGCTATGTTTAGCTCCAGCTGAGAAGGCCCCAGAGCGTTTAATCCTCTTGTAACATAAAATGTGCACAGGGCAACATAACAGGTAAATACGACGCCAGGGACGTGGACCTCATACCTACTCTAGTAGAGCACTTGCGGTAATTATGCACCAGTGTCCTGTTCGGTACAGGCCGGCGGGGACACCATGGGGAGACCGGGAAGCCAGGCAGACAGGCCCACAGCACCTGCTCTGCCTCCTTCCCTCCGGCTCCCTGCGTTACCTGTGTCACCTGAGCAGCCTGGTGGGCACATGAACTTCCAAGAAGCTGCAGCTGAGGTGCCCGGATATGTGCAGGGAGTATCGCTCCCCGGACCCAGGACTCAAACCTGCTGTCTGACTGGGCTTCCGGAGGAATCGCAGGGACAGTGAGGGCCACACGGTGCTGCTCTAGCAGAAAGGTCAGGCTGGGGGGCAGGAGCCTAGGGTTTGAGACCCAGCCTGTAGTGTCTGTCCCAATGCCTTTTCACTGTCACCCGTGCCCCGCAAGGTCTCAGCCTCTTTACGACAGGAAGGCGAAGGGGTGGGAACCAGATGAGACGGGATGGAGGAAAGCTGCCCAGCTCACAGAGACCCATGCAACTAAACGCTCTCTGTGCTCAGTGCTGGACAGTGCATCTGACCAGTGCATCCGCCACGGGCACGCCTGGGGGAGAAGCAGTCCACGCGGCTTGTGCAGGTTGAGCACCTCTCATCTAAAAATTAGAAATCCAAAATACTCCAGCACTGGAACCTTTTCAAGTGCTGACAGGCTGCTCAAAAACATTTTGAATTTTGAAGGATTTCAGGTTTTCAGATTAGGGATTTTTTCCCTTTTTTTCTTTTTTGTTTTTGTCTTTTGAGACAGGGTCTCACTATGCAGTTCAGGCTGGCTTTGAGCTCACTCTGTAGCCTAGGCTGGTCTCAAACTCGAAACAATCCTCCTGCCTCAGCCTCCCCAAGTGCTGAGATTACAGACATGAGCCACCACACCTGGATTTTTTTTTTTTTTTTTGGTCTTTTTCCTTTTTATCGGTACCGGGGATTAAACTCACAACTGCCTGCTTGCAAGGCAGGTGCTTATGCTGCTGAGCTAAATCCCCAGCCCCTTGGATTTTTTAAAAATAGGGTTTTACTATGCAGTTCAGGCTGGCCTCAAACTCACAGCAGTCCTCTTGCCTCAGCCCCCCAAGTGCTGGGATTACAGGAATGTGCCACCACACCTGGCCAGATTAGGGGTTTTTTCAACCAGTCGAATCTATGGAAATAGTTCAAAAAAACTAAAACAATCCTAAATCAGACCTGTGGGCCCAAGCATCTTACATAACAGGGACTCAACCTGCACCTGCCCCTCTTGGTCTGGAATGTTTTCTAAGGGCATTGTTCACTTATTCTCGAGTGCCAAGTGCTGTCCTGGGGGTAGGGTCCAGTGATGTTCCTGTGTATGTCTGGACTCAGACTCATTGCATGGTCAAGGGGCTGTTTGGAGCAAAGGAGGCCAAAACACATAAGCAGTCACGATGTTACAATAAACCCACAGAAGAGCTAACCGCAGGGGCTGGTTGTATCAGCCTTGCAAAGGAAATGCAACCCAGTCTCTCCTAGTTCACGGAAGACTTCTAGGAAACAGCAACAACTAAGCTGAAAGCAGAAAGATGACTTTCCGGGAGCCGTGAGGAGCAGGGAGTTCTAGATCTGGGTAGGAGTGTGTGGGGAGTCGAGAACTGTCCATGTGCAGGAAAGAGAGAGTTCTGGACTCATGGTGGGAAGGGAGGAGTTGAGAGGTGGCACCAGGAGGGGTCTCAACTCGCCTTGAGGTTAAAGGACAGTTACCAGAGGGTCTCATGTGGGAAGGGAGACTTGAGGAGTTCCGCAGGTTGGGAAGATTACTCAGGCACTCAGTGGATAACTGATTACAGGGGAGCAAGAAACAGGAGGGCCAGTGCCACTCCAGATGTTTCTTGTGGCCCAGCTGTGAGGGTCCACGGTTTCCTACTCATTCTCATGGTAGCAGTTTTTTGTTTTGTTTTGTTTTGGAGACAGGGTCTTGCTATGTAGCCCAGGCTGGCCTCAAACTCACAACAATTCTCCTGCCTCAGCCTCCCGAGTGCTGGGATTACACACATGCACACCCAGCCATGCTAAGAGTTTTGCACCAGAAGGTAAATAAACTCCGGGTGCCACTGAGCGCCCTGCCTAGCCCCGCTGGCTTTTCTCATAGCAACAGGTGCCGGGTGAGTCACGCTCTGCCCAAGCTCCTCATCCCGCTGCAGGTTGGCCTCAGAGCAGCACTGAGGCACTGGGGAGAAGTCTAGCAGCCTCAGGTGGTGGCAGCAGGTGTGAAGAGAAGTGAGCGGACTTGGAGGCATTTAGAAGGGCAAGGCGACAGACTCGATGACTCCTTCAGCTGGAGGAAGAGGAAAGAAAGGGTGCCCAGCTCCCTGTGCACACTGAATCCCACTGAGGTCTGCCAGAGGTCCCTGTTGCATTCTGTGACCCAGTGATAGCTTTTTCTTCTAGTACTGGGGATCAAACTCATGACCTCCCGCTTGCCATGCAGGCGCTTATGCCGCTGAGCTAAATTCCCAGCCCCCAGTGATAGCTCTTAACGCCCAAATCCCTGATGATTCTCTTCCTTCCGCCCTCCACCCTCAGTACTGGGGACTGAACCCAGGGCCTTGGCACTGACCTCCCTCCCAACCCTTTTTTTATTTTTCATTTTGAGACAGGCTCTTGTTAAATTGCTAAATTGCCCAGGCTGAGTTTAAGCTTGCAATCCTCCTGCCTCAGCCTCCCAGAGCACTGGGATTACAAGCATGTCCCACCACACCTGGTGTCAGAGTTTTAAAGTATCACAAAGGATTGGACATAAAGCCACCTTTCACCCAATTCTTCCCCTGCTCTTGGAGGTAGGGAAGGACCCTGCTGATTCTCCCTTGCCACAAACCTGAAAGCGAGATCAGAATGGTGAAGAAGCTACCCATCTACCTCTGGCTGGAGGTGGAGCCAGACTGGCCACCCACTCAAAGCCCCCACTCCCTGGGTCAGCTAGCCCTGAGGACAGAAGAGGGTCAGGCCTTTGTGATCAGCATGGCAAATCTTCCTAAAAGAGCTCATCCTAGAGAAGCCATGGCTGAGGTCCTTCTGGGGAAAGAACTGGGACCCTTGGCACCACCAGTCCCCCAGGCGCACCAGTGACCCCACGGCCTTCCGTACCCACGACCATGATGTTGAAGTCGAAACCGGTCTTCATGGTCTTCTTCCGCATCTGCTCGATGATGGTGTCGATGCCAATGTAGCCCAGCAGGTTGGAGTTGATGCTAACGGGCTTCATGGGCACTGCCGGTTTAGGCCTGGGCTCAGGCACCAGCTCTGACATGGCTGCGTCCGTCCTGGTCTCGGGGAGCCCTGCAGAGTCAGGGGGGAGGGGGAGAGGAAAGTGAAGAAGGGAGGAGGGGGGCGGGGGGGCGAAGGGGGAGGGTGAAGGGGGGAGGGGGAGGAAACAGGAGGACAGGAGAGGTCACATGGAAGCCACAGTATTTTTCCCCCCAACACGGAATACTCCACAGAGTTGGAACTAGAAGAGATTTTAATGTGACCCAGGCTGTTCCCTTGTCCCATAGATGAAGAGACAGGCCCAGAGATGAAAACACTTGCTTGAGAACACACAGCGTGCCAGATGCAAGATGGGCACCTTAGCAGGTTCTCCAGCTGCTGGCCACGCGCGCGCTCCAAAGCACTGTGTCTGTGTCTAATGCCAGGGCCTCTCCACCTCAGCGCTGCTGACATTCAGATGATTCTTTCTTATGGGGGACTGTCCTGTAGGATGCTTCCTGGCACCCTGTTCTCTCCCAGATGCCATCGGCCCTCCGGTTATGACAAAAACATCTCTAGACAGCACCAAATGTCCCCAGGGGCAACACCACCCTGGTGGAGAACCGCTGGTCTAAGAAACGTGAGGGGTCATTCAGACCCAAGTCCAGCCTTGCCAGGTAAAGGGCAAAGATGCTTTGGGATCCTGGGTCTCATGTCTACGGACCGCCACCAGCTGCCACTGCTGTGTCTCTCGGAAGCACACGGGGCTGCCCTTCTCTGCAGAGAGCTTCACTCCTGCCTCACACCTCAGCGTCCCCTCTGCCCCATGAGCGGCAAACTAGGGTGTCTACACCCAGAGGCATCCCAAACACCGGCGGAGCCCATAGTTTGAGTCTGTGGGATGAGTAGGGAGGAGAAGAGACCCCAGGGAGGGTGGTCACTTGCCTAAGATGACGCAGAGGGGGGATGCTCGGCAGAGGATGCACGGGGAGGCTGAGGAAAGAGCAGGGGAAGACTTGGCAAGGAACGGCCAAAGTCTCTCAGCTCTGGAGAGATCTGCGGGCCCTCAACAGGACACTGCCACTAGCATAGGTTCTACAACAGAGCGACTCCGACTCACCATCCATAAAACAGGTGAGCAGGTGATTCGGGCAGCCCACCTAATCTCTGGGAGCTGGCTTCCTGCTCTGTGGCTCGGTCAAACTCTGATTAAGGCTGCAGTGGGCGCCACCTGGGACACGACGCCCAGAAGCACCGAGCGTGGCACCTCACAGCCCAGACCTTCTTGACTGGGGCCCTTCCAAGTCTCCAGGCTTATCTGGAGGGGAGGCAAAGTGGCAGCTCTTGTGGAAGTGGCGGGCCCCAGAGGCTAACTTCACAAGCACAGTGATCGGCCTCCAGGCTCCTGGGCTTGTCTTTCTTCCCCTTTGAGAGACTCTCATGGTTCACCACCCTGCAGAGTCTCAGCCTCGCAGGGAGGTCTCGGCCTGATGGAGCAGCAGATGGGCAGGAGGGAGAGGGGACGGAGGCTCCAGCTTCCCAACCCCCAAACTCGACAGGAATCTGCTCTTATATACCCGCCACCTGGTCCTTCCACTGGTACTGGCAAGACCCTCTGTCCCCTGTCACTCTCAGGTACAGCCAAATCTGACAAAGCCTCGGGCCCTCCCCCAGGGCCTGGTGGGGTTCCTCCTTGATTCCCAGGAAGCTGTTGCCAGCCAGGCGGCTCCAGAGGGCAGCAAGATTGGCTCAGCCCTGCGGCAGCTGACTCTCAGCAGCCTGGCCTGCTCCTCCGCTCACACGTGGCTCCCGGCCCCCACCTGCGCCGAGGGCCCGTGCCCCACTTCCCCTGGCCAGCTTCTCACACAGCCTGGGCCTCCCATTGCTCTCAGCTGAGCCCACTTGGTCTCTACAACCTGTACAGTGAAGCACACCCACCTGGGGCTGGGGGCCATCTTAACCCTACTCTACAGGCCTGGAAAGTTAAGCCTCGTATTGGGGGAACGTGTCCTTATAAAGCATGTGTCTTCATCATGGCCTGCCCAGTCCTGGCCTGCCACCTGCAGCATCTAGAGAAAGTACTGTCCCAAAAGACAGACCACGATTGAGAGAGAGGCCTGTCAGACTCCCACCCAGTTTCTAGGGGCTACGGGAGGCCTGTTGGGAGACAAGCTATGGGCAGATCTTGTTTATTCTTTTAATGAACACATATTAGCACCCATAGTATGCATCACACAGAGAGTACCTCCTGGCAAGCCAGCCTCTCAGACACATGCCAACCACGTGCCAATCACAAGCCAGTCACAGGCTCACAGCCACTGATAAACCAGACATACTGCACACATGCCGTGGGCCACTGTGCACACGCTGAGCTAGAAGACCCTGCGCCCTGCCCCGCCCAGCGCCACCCCTGCTAGCTCCTGGCTGCACTCCCATCTGGTGTGGATGTCCCTCTTCTGTGAGGTCTTGGTCCCCTGGCGCCGACCAGACTCGTTCAATCATTTCACCCTGTTCGGGCCATTTTATATGCTGTCAAATGCAAGCCTCATCTAGCCACGCCTGCACTAAACACCAAGGATAATTCTATATCTCAAACAAGGTCACTGCCCCTTCCCCCAGGGCCACTGTCTGTTTAGGGAATCTAACAAGTACACCAAGACCTCCAGGGCACAAAACAGATGCTGTTCTGGAGTAGGACTCTGTGGCTCCATCCTCCATCCTGACACCAGGCTCGAGTCCAGACTGGGTGACCACTGCGAGCCACAGTTTTCTTCTCAGAAAAGTGAGGACAGTCTGTGCCCTGCTGGGTGGCTGTGCCGGTTCTAATACAATCACGGGTGTGAATCACCTGGCGCTGAATACCTGCGGATTCCCAGCCTTCTTTGGGGGCAGGGGCTATGGCTCATTGGTCTCTGGGGCCCTTGTCCCTAACACACTCCAGGCACTCGCCCATGAATGATAAATGGATGCAAGCCCCACACCGAAAGGCAGGTGTCACTTCAAGCTAACACCTGTCTCCGCCCTTACATGCTGCCTCCACACAGCAGCTGACCCCCAGCCAGCAAATGGATGTGGTGTGGACCATGGTTAAGGGATGCAGAGCTCCTCCTTGCCTGCAACTGGTAGTGGAGGGGGCTCCCCAAGGGTGGGAAGAGCTCAGGGTGGGGGAGACAGGAAGATGCAGCTGCACAGGCTTCATGGTGCTTAGGGCCCCTCCAATGCTCACGCTCCCCCGGGGCCCCTGGAGAGGAGAGGATCAGTCTGCAGATCCCTGCCAGGTGCCATTTGGCCCACTGGTGGCCCAGGGACAGGCACTGTCTTCCTGACATAGCACTGGGCCCACAGGAACAGCACCCTTCATCCCCAGGGCAAGCAGGGATGCTGGTACTTTCTCGCATAGGCAAAGGGATGGCTTTGTCTTTGTCCAGCCCAGAGACCCCACCCCTCTATTGGGAAGGTGGCTGTAGGAAGTGGGGACCTCTCCAGCACAGCACTTGCCTCCTCTGTTAATTGTTGGCCCCCTTTTCCCTCTCTCCCAAACTAGGGGTCTCCTAAGCCAAAAGGTTCTCATCAGCCTCACCGGGAGAGGAAATCCTAGGCCACCTCAGCTCCAGCCCCGGGGCGCTTGGAAAAGGAAGCACAACACATGCATTTGCCCTTCCCCATCCTCAGGAGCAAAGGGCCCCGGAGGGCCCCGCCTCCAGTCCTCAGGAGGTCAGCGAGTTCCCTTGGAGACCACCAGCTGGTGGCTGTCCCTGTGGGGAAGCAGGCTGATGTGTCAGCCAGGCACGGGCAGTAGGTGGCCTTGGTTCCTGCGCGTGCAAACGCGTGTTTTGGGGTGCTCCAGCATGGGGCTTTCTACGAGCATCTGGAACCCCGCGTTCCTGTGTGCGCCTTCTTCTAGGGCCGTCAGTGCTGAGGTGTCTGCCACCGTGCATGCGTGCCCGTGCATATGTCACCGCGCGTGGGCTCCTCGGCGCAGCGCCCTCCCGCTGGTGGCACCCCCCAACCCCGGCCGCGGTTGGGGGACCGCAGACTCCCCGGGCTGGGCGCCCTACCTTTGGACATGAATCCTCCTTTGTCTCCGCTCTGCCGCCGGGAGATGCTCAGGGCGCGGGGCTGCAAGGCTGAGCGGGGCGCAGGCTCCTCCGGGCCAAACGGCCCCTACAGCCGGACCTCGCCCCTCCGCGCTCTCCGGCCCCCGCCTGGCCCGCGCCGCCCCCTGCGCCCCGCGCCCGCCCGAGACCTCGCCTCGGCTCGCCCGGCGCCGCGCCGCCCCTACCCGCGCGCACCGAAGCCGCCTCTGCCGCCGCCGCCACCGCCGCCGCCGCCACCGCCGCCGCCGCCACCCGCACCACGTGACCGCGCGCCCGCCCGGCCGGGCCCCTCCCCTTCCCCGCGCGCTCCGGGTGCCCGGCTGCGTCTCCCCTCAGTCGCGATCCTGCCCCCCAGCCTCTTATTCTGTAGGCTGGGACCCGGCTGGGGGCGCCAGGACCATGGCAGCTGCGGGTGACCAAGCCCGCGTTGAGTCACACGGTGGCTGGGATATTACGCCGGCTGAACTCGGTTCTGGGCCCGGGGCCCGGGTTCCAGGCCCAGCTCCAGAATAATGAGCTTATAACCTTGGGCTCGTTAGGAGTGTCCCTGAGCCTCAATTTACCAGTCCGAAAAATCTTTCAGGCATTCCATCAACGTAAATGATCAGCGTATTTCCAGGCCCTGGAGGTACAGGGCTGAGGGTAACCATACCTGCCCTCCCAAGTTCTGGGTCTGGTGAGGAAAATGAAGCTGGACAGAGCCTGCAGGAGGCGCACACAAGTGGATACCTCGGGGAGGAGTGGGGTCTGGAAGACTTCCTGGAGGGGATGACGACCGAGGTAGAAAGGCAGAGAGAGAGGTGGGAAGAAGAGCTCTTCGCAGAGGTGGCTGCAGGGACAAGGGTTCCGGAGGAGGCCAGAGCTGCATGGTGCCAGAGCTCCTGGGCCAGCTGGCATGGAGGAGACCCAGCACAAGGCCCCAGCAAAGAGGCGGCAGAAGCGTGGCCTTGGACACCAGGGTTAAGAGCTGAATTCACAGGAAAGTAACATGCTAAGCCCAAGTGCTGCCAGCAAACATACAGCCTGGATGGGATGTGGGAGAAAGAACGTGAAGAAGAGGAGGACACTCGGCCTCTAAGCCAAGGATGAAGGGTGGGCAGTGCCTGCCGCTGAGGGAGGTCCTGAGGACAGGACCAGTTGAGGAAGAGTCCAGCAGGCACTGGCTGGAAGGGGAGAGGGCTGGGAAGATGAGAGCTCAGGTCACACAGGGAGGATCAAAGACTAGGACGAGGCCGACATGGAGGTCCCCAGGCTGAGGATGACCAGGGGGCTGACAAGCCAAGGACACAATTTAGGCCCTGGCCTGCATGCTTTCCAGCCTCTCTCCTGACCCAGAACCTCCAAGCCATTGAAATGTTGGAAATGAGGCTGCCCAAAGTAGGATTCCAAGGTCTGGGTTCCAATCAGTCTACTGCCACCAGCCAGCTTTGGTGGGGCGATAGGCATGACCCGGCCTCTCTGTGATGATTGGGGACCTTCTGACCCTTGTGTTTATGATGCTGAGTAGGACTTCCACATACCTGAGTCTCAAAGCTACTGTTCAGGACTCGGGCGGGAAGTCAAGAAACAGACTTGCAGATAAGGAACCTTCTAAGCAACAGAGAGCTTCATAAAAGGCTGATTGTGAATGGATTTAGGTCTCCTCCAAAGCCAACATTTTGCTTTTGCAGTGGCAACTACTATTAGGCAAATCAGCACTTACTGAAGCCCTAGTCTGTACTTTCACACAGGAAGTCTGCTTTTAGAGTTGGACTTACCTAGTAATCACCTGACTATTAGAAGCTCTTTAGGGAACAAAGAATATCCAGAGGAGACGCTCCAGAGAGGACTCGGCACGATTGCTGCTCCACAGGTCACCCCCATAAACCTTCCTTCCGGCAGCTTCCCTCAGCGTGACTTTTAGCTGGAAGCTGCACACCCTATCTTTGGCCCCTCAACCCTTGTTCCCTTTCCCCCACCTCCTTCATCCAGTTCTGGATTTAGACGCCTCCCTTCCTTTGCCTACCTATCCAGGCACCACCCATCCCCACATTCTCACGCCTCCCACCGCCTCCAGCAGCCCCAGGTTCTTACATTTACCTTTGCCTTCTTCAGTCAGGGTGGAAAACTCTGTGGCAGCCTCTATGGTGGCAGCCTGTACTGTGGCACCCTCCTCCGTGGCATGGTCCTGGGCTGTGTCTGTGCCTCTGTTTGGTATCAGTGAGTAGACAGCAGTGTCTGGTTTGGTCAGGTCATGAACACTGTCTGGCTTGGTCTCCCCATTGGTGGAGTCTGGTGTGACCAGCACAACTGCACCCACTGCTGTTCTGAACCCGCTTCTGTCCAAAGCAGGAGAATCCATAGCTGGGCCCAGCTCGGCTGTATTTGCTGGCACCAAAACCATAGCTGGGTCCACACTGGTGGTGTCTGACTTGAATGGATCTGGTATTGCCACAGCTGTGGCTGTGCTCCTTGTGGTCATATCTGGCTTTGCTGAGCCTTCTGTGGTCACTTCTGGCTGGGCTGTGTCTGCTGTAACCATGTATTTGCCCAGCTCATCTGGTTCTGTTGCTGCCAAATTCAAAACCTTGCGTGGCTTCGTTGTCTCTGCTGCAGCCAAATTCACGGCTGTGTCACACTTATCTGTGCCCGCAGCAGCCCAGTTCTTGACTTTGCCTGACTTAGCTGTACCTGCTGTAGATATGTCCGTGGCTGAGCCCCACTTGGTATCCAGAGCAGAGAACTTTGTGCCTGTGTCCAGTGTGGATGTGTCTGTTGTGGCCAAATTGGTGGCCAAGCTAGGTCCTTTGGTGGCCATTGCAGTTAAGTGTCTGGTTATGTCTGGCCTTGTTGCGTGCACAGCAGACAAATTCATAACAGGAGTGGCCCTTTGGGGACATAGTCGGGGTCTAGGAATGGCCCTGGCCCGGGACTTACCTCTTCCTGGAGAAGCTCGGGTGTGCCCTTGCCCCACAGGGGCCGGTCCAGTGGGGCTTGGTGAACTCAGGATTAGCCGAGACTGAAAAGGTAAGGCCAGGTACGAGCCCACCACGGGCTTCTCCACCATGGCTGTCCTGCTGGGTGTGCTCAGCCCTGGGTTCCCTGGGCCTTCAGAGTGGACCCTGCTCTCTGGCCTCAGGGGCAGAGGTGGTGAACTCGGAGCAGACGGTCCCCCTCCTCCGTGGATGCCAGCCTCTCTGCCCAGGCTGGGAAGCTCTTCCCAGTGAGATGCTGGGGGGTCCAGGGACCGCATGTGACTGTTCTGACGGATCGTTAAGGAAATGGAGCTGAGCTTCCTGGGCACAAGGCTGTTGGCAGGCATGGAGCTCCGTGGAGCCACCGGGCTGATGCCGGTGTCCTGTGGGGACTTGCTCCGGGCCCTCGATCTCAGGCCTGATCGACCAGAAGTCTGGATGTGGCTTTGAGGGAAGGCATCCAGACGGACCGTCTTCCTGAGGACAGGAATGAGGGGAGACACCCCTCCAGGGAACCGAGAAGGGTGGGTAGGGCGCCCCGGTATGTGGCTGCGAGAGAAGGAGGCTCCAGGACCTGGGGCTCCGTGGGGCTGCATCTCTGGAGGGGCCAAGCTGTATTCCATCCAGGCTGGTGGGCTTGCCCTGAGGGACCACAGGAAAGAAAGATGTCCAACAGCAGAGGTCTCAGCTGACACTGCTGGTCAGAAGGGACTATCATGTTTATCTTCCTGCCTGCTACAGACTACGCAGCCATGCCCGCACGGCCAGCCAGCTGCCACAGGGCGGCTGTGGGCACAGCTAGGGAACCAGTTGCCCCTCCATAAGATAATGCAGCTGTGGGGCTTACCTCTCCCCCTGGCTGGGGCCTGAGAGTAGACCCCTTGCTGAGGACAACCCCCTAGAGGTGACACACATATTAAGGGACCCTGAGGGGGATGTGGCTATTAATATCCTAGCTGCCTCTCTTCTGGAAGGGGTAGAAAGGTTCTGGGTTCCCAGAGTCTCTGGGGTCAGAGGCCAGGAGTTGACCACTTGGCTTGAGAACAGGGCCTGGGGCTAGAGCCCCCAAACAAACCAGGAAGGGGTCTCGCACTGACCTGGTGTGGGGATGGGATCAGAGACAGAGCAGGGAGGAGACCTGGAGAAGAGGGCTTGGGAAGTGGAGAAGGCATGGGTGTTTACAGGAGGACACCTGTCCCGTAAAAAAGCCCCAGCCCCTGGCCTTGGTGAGACTGCCATTCCCCGGACACCAGGCAGGGAGGTGGGCGGAGCTCTGCTGCAGTAAACATTGAGAATTAAGCAAGAGCCAGCTCTATGTCAGCTGAGGAAGGCAGGACTGGCGCAGGACAATTTCAGCTGCCACCCCGGGGCCAGAAAGCGTGGCTGCAGGAGCCTCCTGCGAATCCAACCCAAGTAGCCGAGGCTGTGCCTAGGGGTGCAGGCCAGGGCAAAGATGCGTGGCCCTGCAGGATGGCCTGGTCGCGGGAATGGTCACTCAGGCAGTGTGACACAGAGATCCAAGGGGGAGAAAAGACAAGGAGACTTAGGGACGTGAATGGGTGGGGCAGGGCTGGAGAAAGCCCTGGAGGTGGGAAGTGAGGTGGGCGGGACATGGTCAGGGAGATGATTGTCCATCCCTGAGGTGCGCTCCGGGGCTTCCAGAGAGCTGGCTTGTGCTTCCCCTGGGCTCCCTAGAACTTATCCTCTGCGATGCTGCCCAGAGGGGTTCGTTCTCAATGTAAGGGGCTCATGGGAGAAGGGAGCGATTCTCTAGCCAGCTCTCTAAGGTCTGAAGTAGGGACAGAGAGGGTAGCAGAGCAGGAGGGTCCCCACCAGGGCTCAAGCGGTACCTTCAGCCCCTTATCAGCCTCCAGCATCCAGGACTGCTCAGGCCTCCATCCCCTCCCGCCTGGCAGGTCCTTGCCTCTCTGCCTTCCTGCCCTGTGATTCTAAACCCATGAACCCAGCACATACTGTGCACTGAACCACAGGAGCCTGCCCTCTACCCACAGCCAGACAGCAGCCCCCAAACAGCACGGCTGAGATCTGTGAGTCCTCATCGCCGTGAACCCCCACGTCCTATTCCTGCACACACACACATGTGCATACACACACACACACACACACACACACACACACACACACCTACCTTGATCAGAAGACCAGGCTGATGGTTCCTGCTCTGGGAGGCTGGAGCCCTCACCTCTGCACCCAGAGACTGGCCATGGTGATGGTCAGGGACTACATTGTCCTTTGCCTTGCAGGGCTCCTGCTCAGCCTCCAGGCTACAGTGCTCAGGCCCAGAACCTGTCCCTCCAGCCACATCCCAGCAGCTGGGCTAGGCCCTGGGCAGGAGGAGCCTCGCCTCGGAGTGGGTGTCCGTGAATGGCTGCTCTGAGCCTCTGGAATCCTAAAGGGTCAAGGGAGCCTCACATCAGCCAGGCTGAGCTGCTCTGAACTCAGGGCCAAGGGAGGGCGGGGCCCAGCTGCCCCCGACCCCAGATGTACTATGTTTCATGGAACAGCCCTGGGCAAGATGCCCCACTTAAAACAGTGACACTCCAAAAATGCTGTCCCTCTGGCTGTCCCCAGGACAGCCTCACTCCTGCTGTCCCTCTGCAGCCCCCCATGCCCTGCTGGGCTCTGTGACCCTCTGCCCATCTTATCCATATCCTCAAGCAAGCTGGAATTCCTGGAGCTTGGCTGTGTCCCCTGAAATGGCCATCTCCTGAGCCTCAGCTCACACCAGCTAAACCCTATATACTAAAGGTGACCCAGCCCTGTGCTGGTCTTGAAAAGATCCACAAAGCTACCCAGCCTGGCTCTGCCAAAGTGGATTCTCAGCCAACCGTGGCCCTCGACAGAGAATGGGTGCCCACTTCTATGCTGCCACCCTCCAGGGTTGCCTAAGTCACAGCAATGATAAAAATAATGGTGGTGGTCTGGACAAGGTGGCACACACCTATAACCCCAGCACTTTGGGAGCCTGAGACAGGAGGATCAAAAGTTCAAGCCTGGCTTGGACGACTTAGCAAGACATTGTCAGAAAATAAAAAAATAAAGGATGGCCTGGGGATGTCACTCAATGCATGGGCCCTGGGTTCAATTTCAAAAAGATGATGATAGTGACGATGATGCTGAGAAATAGCCTGCATTTACTGAGCATTTGCTCTGTGCCAGGCACTATGCCAGCCATGGGGAGCTCACAGCCTGCTCAGGAAGAGGAGGGTGTGGACAGATCCTCCCAGTAACCGTCATAGGGCAGTGACACAGATGTCACCCGCGCACCCACCCGAACCGGGATCTGGGCTAAGCATCCTCCTAGCATCTCCGTGCCTTCACCTGGCCATCTGCCTTCTGCCGCAGAGGACACGCCAGCCCCACACACGAGTCTGGCCTACTCCTTGTGTCACTTTCTGTGGACTGAGCTAGAACTTCCTGTGATGATGGAACAGTTCTCTGCCAGTGCTGCTCAATGCAATAGGCCACTGGCCATGGACGGCTCCCATGCCCTCAAAGTGTGGCTCCAGGGACCAACGAACTGAACTTTTTATTCTACTTTTTTATTTTAGTGGGGTTTTTTTGGAAGTTTGGTTTTTATTTTTTTTACCGGTACCAGGGATCGAACTCAGGACCACGCACTTGGAAGGCAGGCACTTTTGCCACTGAGCTAAATCCTCAGCCCCTGTGGCCATCATGTCAGACAGCATAGTTCCGAAGGGCCTGGGTTTTATTCTCTTCTGGCAAGAATCAGCCTTGGTGAGCTTCCACAGAGTGAATGAATGAAGGGATGAAATGATTAACTGGTGCACACATGGGCCTCGGAGCCTCTCGATTATCCGTTCTCTCCCCTTCAAGCTGTGTGTTCTCTAAACCATGATTCTGGTTACCAGGGCAACCTGCTGGAAACGTGGGTTCTCCCCTCCTCTTTCTTTGAGGCTGGAAGGAACAACAGAGGTGGCTGCAGGAGGAGACGGAACAGTTCTGCCAGGGCAGATGAGGGTGGGGCTCAGCTGGGTTCACCTCTACCAGATAGCTGTACCTCGAAGTCAGGAACCCCAGGTTCTGCTCCCACTGTGGCCAGTTATTTCTTCGGTGACTTCTGTCGGATCTCTTGCCCTCTTGAGCCTCAGTGGCCCACGGGGAGGGAGGAACCAGTCTTTACGCTGCGCCTCTCCAGGCCTTTGTTATATTTTATTTTGAGGGAAGGTCTTGCTAACTTGCCCCCACTGAGCTCCTCCTGCCTTTGTGATCCTCCTGCCTCAGCCTCCCAGAGTGCCGGGATTACAAGCATATGCCGCCACACCGGGCTCTCAGCTGCTTTTCTAAATAGGGACCCTCCTGTGGTTTCTCCTAGCTTGAGGATCTAGAACTCTGTCACTGCTGCCTGAGTTCCACTCCAGCAGTGTTTTTCCTCTGAATTTACCTAACCCGGTCTCTCCTGGTTTGAGTGTCTGCTGCCCACTGGTGGCCAAAAGTGAGAATGACAACTGTGTATCTCCGCACATCCTTCCCAGCCAGGACTGCCTCAAGCCTACAAGCGGCCCCAGAGGATGAAGACCTCCAGTGTCCTGAGGTTAGTCACTCCCACGAAGAGGACAGGCCCCTGGATCTCTCTACCCTGGGTTTGTTTAGAGCTGTGTGATTTTGAACACCGCACTCGTTCCCTGAGCTCATTTCCTTCCTGTGAGGTAAGGGTGGGGTCGGGCGATGTGTTAAGTGACATCCACTCCAGAGTCACCAGCTTTCAATTCCCAAGCCCAATCACTCACTCGTGTCTCCTGCAGCCAGGGATCTGCTTCATGGCACCTTCAGCCAGGCCCCAGGCCCCAGTGAGCCCGATCCGTGTTAGCCCAGAAACTGTTTTCCCCCCGAGGCTGGGGTGGGAGACACACTTAGCATGCATGAGGCCTGGGCACCGTCTGAAAAAACAAAACACCTGTTGCCTTGGAATTGATTCCCTTGTTTATTTTCCATCCACGGATTTCCTTTGGTTTCCATATCAGCTCCTACCGTTCAGAGCTGCAGAGATGGACTCCCCATGGTTCCAGTGACACAGCCGGACACCTATGATTCCAGCCCCAAATTTGGAGCCTCTTCCACCCAGGGCCCTCTGGAAGGATTGTGGACTGAGGGTCTTTCAGTTTTTCATTTTGTTTTGTTTTTGGTGTTTCTGAGATGGGCTCTCACTGTATAGTTCAGGCTGGCCTCGAGCTCAGGCTGACTTTGAACTTACGGCAACCCTCGTGCCTCAGTCTCCCGAGTGCTGGGATTACAGGCGGGTGACTCCAGGCCCCACTCACGAGGGTCCTTTGAGGAGTCTGCAGCCTCTGCCTTCTCCCAAAGCTGGTCTGTCCTGCCAGCTCCTTTCCCACTCAGCCAGAGTGGAGAGCCACGGGGCAGAACAATGAGAGGCCTGTGCCGCCTCCTGCCACGGTCCAGACATTGTAGCCACTCCCACGCGGGGACCCTGTGCATTCTCCCTTCTGTCCTCCTGCTCTGGGCCAGGCCCAAACACACCCTTCCTTCCCTTCCTGATGGTTCCCAGATGGTGGGAAAGAAAAGCTTCAGGATCCTGCAAACCCTCCCAAAGCCTTTGAAACTGCAGTGTGTTTCAGCCACGTCACTCCCAGATCTCAGCAATGAGCTGGCTGAAGCCTCTGTTGTGACTTTGTACTGGAAGACATCTCTTCTTCTTATGAGGAAGACTCTTATTCAACCTTCAAAACCCAGTTTGGGATATAATTCAGTGGTAGAATGCTTGCCTAGCAAGCAGAATTGTCCAAATTTAATTCCTGGAGTCCCCACCTTCAGGAAGCTTTCTTAGGCAGCCTGCTTCCTTAGGAGTCAGGCATTCTTTTTGTTTGTTTGTTTGGCTGGTTTTTTTGTGACAGAGTCTCTCTAAGTCACTGCGTTGCCCAGGCTGGGCTCTGACAAGCAACCCTCCTGCCAGAATGCTGGGTTACAGGTGCATACTGAGGCACCCGCCAGAAGTCAGACATGCTTCAGCTGTTTTCAGTTTGGCGTACACAGGTCACTTACAGTGCACATACCTGTTTCCAGCTTGTGAGCTCTGTGGATGCAGGGGCTGCGTCTTTATCTCTGCATCTTTGGATCCTGGCCTAGTGCTGGGGTGGAGCAGTACTGACTTGCCTCTGTGGGGCTCCAGATGACGGCTACATGACACTCAGCACTTAGTCAGCATCTTCTTCCCCTCCACCTCCTTTGACAGTTACCACCATCAGTAAGGCTGGCGGAGAGGAGAGAAATGGAAATAAACCTGAAGTGAGCTCGGGGCAATGCAGGCACCGGCAGGGGTAGCGTCCTCGGGCCTGAGTCATCTGTGGTTTCAGAGCCTGGCACACAAAAGCACAAGGATTCACTTTTGTCAGGCTCAGACCTCCAGTTCTCCTAGTCAAGCCTTCCCACATACCGCAGCAGGTGGACAAGTCCTGCCTCTGTGGGTGGATATTGTCACCTGTGGTGCCCGTAATATCCCATCTGGGAGATTCCTTTTTCATATGTTTTGTGGGGTTTTCGAGATAGTCTCACGTGGAGTTCAAGCTGACCTTGAACAGCACAGGCAAGCCTGAAATTCACAGCGATCCTCCTGCCTCAGCCTCCTGAGAACCGGAATTACAGCTGTGTGTACCATACTCAGCCTCTTGCCTATTAAGAAGTAGAAAATTTTTCTTTCACATTAAATCCATCACTCCCTTCTATCACATGGAAAAACAAAATGATCTCTCCATATTTCATTTTGCCCTCCAGCAGTCAGGAAGCTCAGGACAATGAAGACAGCATTACAGCAATGTCTCAGAGTGAGAATACAGACGCCTCTCCTCTCACGATGGGGTTGTACCACCATGGAGTTGAAAAATGGCTAACGCCTTCACGCTCAGAATGTCTGCAAGTTTTTTGTGTTTTTAAGACAGAGTCTCACTATGCAGCTCTGGCTGCCCTTAAGTTCACTTTCTAGCCCAGGCTGGTCCTGAACTCACAATGACCCTCCTGCCTCAGCCTCCTGAGTGCTGGGATGGCAGGTGAGAGCCACCACGCCCAACTAAACCTGCTGTCCTGACTTCTCTATAAAAATAGAAATTCTAGCCCCCAGGGTCTGTGGGATGTGGCTGGACTGAGAGGGGGATTCCTCATGGGGAAACTGCCTTCTGGAACCTACTCTATCCCCGCCTCCCAAAAGAGGTCTCAAGAGCACTGCCTTTTAATGAGATGAGCAATTCCAGGCCATGTTGAGAAGGAGAAAGAGAGGGAGAGAGAAACAGACTGCCAGACATGAGTAACATCCTCGAGCCCCAGTGTCTGGAACTGAGGAGTCTTGGCTGGTGGTAAGGGGTGATGACTCCGGCCAGGCGGCCCCCTTGAGTGGGCAGGGGTGGGAGACTGTCCCAGAGCTGCACAAAGGCTCTGCCGGGTGCCAGGCCAGGGAGTGAGGGCAACTGCCCGGTGACAAATCTAAGGAGGCCCCAGTGCCTTGTTAGCAAACACAAAGTTGTGAGTTCGATCCCCAGTACCAAAAAAAAAAAAAAAAAAAAAAAAACAGAGCCAAGCATGGTGGCCCAGACCTACTATGCCACCTCAGGAGGGTGAGGCAGGAGGATCACAAGTTTGAAGCCAGCCTGGAATACACAGCAAGGCCCTGTCTCAAAGACTACTACTACTAATAATAATAATAATAATAATAATAATAAATTATTCAAAAAAAAGAAGGAAGACAAAGTCCTACAAAGTTGGCCAGGAAGTCTTTATTACTACAAATGAATGAAGATGGAAGCCCTCGGGGAGGGGGGAGGCAGGTTACCGCTCTGAGTCAAAGCAGCCACCGAAAGCTGCACATAGCAGGAGGCCTCCAGGGTGGACTTGAGGGTTTCGGGGGAAAGATCTGAGTCTGGGGAACTGGGATCCCCCCAGAAGCGCAGCACAGGACGGGAGGGAGGGAGGGAGGGCAGGCAGGGGCTCCTGCCCACCACCTCAGCCTAGGGGCAGCAAAGAAGGGGCAGGAAAGGCCCACAGAAAGGTCCTCACACCACTGTCCCGACTCGCACACGCAAGCACACACACACACACACACACACACCCTGCCTTCTGCTCTCTCACCCCTCTGCACAGCCCCGACCTCCCCGACACACTCTCAGACTCCAGGCCTGAGTCCCGGCAGGCCGGCCGGGCTACACCACGCTGGCACAGACCCTTTCCCCAGCTCCCAAGCACATACAGGGCCTGTGTCTTTGGGTGCAGAGAGGGGAGCTGGGGGTACCTGGGGGCTCTGTGGGGAAAAGGGGTTCCAGAGGCTCAGGGCAGGCAGGGGCAGCCACGTGTGACTCCAGCTAGAGGGACAGAATGCCAGGAAGCACAAAGGCACCGGAGCTAGTGGGAAATGTGTCTAGCGCTCAAGCGAGCAGGCCTGGGGTGAGCTGGCCCCACAGCCAGGGGCCTCCCCAAGCACCAAGGGCACTGCTGGGAGGGCATGGGCTGCAGAGGGTATGGCTTGGGGAACCAAGGGATCGTCCTCTCCCTGCCTTAAGGGTCTCTAGGATTGGCAGAGTGGGGAAGGAATGGGTGCCTGGCACGAGCGCTCGCCATCCCCAACACGAGGGCTCAGACCTCCAGGCCACCGAAGGCCAGGTTGTCTCGCACCATCAGTGTCTTGCGGAGATCTCGGTCCACCAGGGGTCGCTGCATGCGCCACTTGTGCGCCTCTTGCAGGCCTGGCTCGAAGTAGTAGATGCAGGCCCCGAAGCCCACCAGGATGAGCACGGAGATGACCAGGTAGACAGGCACGAACCAGTCCAGGAAGTGCGGCATCGCGGCGGCTCTGGCTGCTGAGACACAGGCCATGAGGGCTGGCGGAGGGGCCCTTTGTGTACCCACCCAGGGACAGAGAGACCCTCAGGGTCCCAGAGCCAGAAAACCCAAACATCATTTTACAGATGGGGAAACTGAGGTCTAGGAGTGGGGGTGGGGAGTGAACAGCAGGTGGTAGAGACCACACGCTGACTCAGCAGCCTGAGCCTCCTGACCTTGCACCCACCTGTCCCCATCACATGGGGACCCTGGACTGCAACCTATATGCTCAGCTACTATCTCTCCAGCATGAGTGCCCTTGGGCAACGTGCCTCACCTCTCAGGCCTCTGCTCCCTCTCCTGTGGCAGAGGAGAGTGACAGCAGTCCTCCTGCAGATTCCCTGAGGGGCCTAATCCCTGGAAAAGGGACCCTAGCAAAGAGAGCAGGTGGCACAATGCCTCCTCCTGTTTCCCTGCACCTGAGTCTCTGGACTGGGCCCTTCCGTCCCAGGTGAGTGGCTTCCCCAATACCTGGCATCCCAGGTGTAGCCTGGCGGAAGCATGGGAAACATACAGCCATCCCAGAGCACCTGCTTAACCGTCTGCACCGCCCAGTTTCAGAATTAGAAGGCTTTAGATGCAACTAAAAACTCAGGCAAGAGGCTTAGGGCCTTGGTTTCTATGTCTATAAAATGGGGTGATAACAGTACCCAGGTCAGAGAGCTTCTCAGAATAGCCCAAAGCTGTCCCCGCCCACTCCAAGCCAGCTCCCTTCTCACAGCCCACCCTGCATGCCGTCATGGAGCTGCTTGCCAGTCGCCTGGTGCCTGTCACACAGTCCCCTCCTTTGCCCCTGCTCTCATGTCCGCATTTATACTTCAAAAGCCAGGCAGAGGATCATCGCTCCAGGAATGGAAACAGAGGGGCCCTTTAACCCCCCAACCCTCTCTGAGCATAAGAAAGCAGTGGGCTGGAGCGCCCCTTCTGCCCTGACCCTCAGGACAGGCCCGTGGGGTAGAAGGCACTGTCCACAGCTCACAAGCTCCCTGCCATGGTTACCCTGCTGGGAAGGGGCAGAGACCCCAAGCCCCAGGGATGTTCCAAGGCCTGAGTTCTGCCAGGCAGAGAGAAACAACTAAATGGGTTGAAATGGACAGAATCACCCCTGTCCCCGGCTTCTGGGGATGGGAATCACAGGATGGATGAAATGACTTCAGTGCAGGCTGAGGAAAAGCCCCAGATCCTCTGTCCCCAATCCTGAGCTCTTCCTGCCCCTCTGTTCCCAGCTAGGCTGTGACCGGGGAGGGGGGGGCACTTCCTGCTCTTGCATCTATCTGGGGCTCCCCCTGGGTTCCCAGTGGCTGTTCTGAAACACGGACAGCAGCTTAAAGCCCCCTATTCATGGAGGAAAAAAAACAAGAGGGCCCTAAGCGTCCAAAGTCAGGACTAGCACACAGAGGCAGGCTGGCCTGCTGGACACCCCCCCCCCCCGCCCGCCGCCCTCCTACCCAGTTGCCTTGCCGGAAATTAAAGAGAGAGTCCAGGGTGGCAAGATGCTGCTGGTGGAGGGAGGAGGGGAGGGACCCTCAGGCAGGAGGTTGATTCAAGGACCCAGGTGATTGCTGAGTCCCTCCAGGCCTGGCCAGAACCACCACCACCACCCCCAATTTTTTCTGGCTTCGACATGTAAATGAGAGGCTGGGCAGAACAGACCCATGTTAGCTGCAATGCTGTAGCCCTGCAAGGCAGAGCTCAGGGTTCCAAATTTCTCTGACCCTGTGAACAAAATTCCAGGTATTCTGAGCCAGACAGGGGACCCCAAGACCTTTTTCTGGCATCCTGGGGGACTGGTCTAAATGGACACACAAAACCCAGCCCTCTGTGATACCTTGGACCATTCCTCACCGTCTCTGGGCTTCAGGGTTCCCCTGCACACTGCACGGTGAGGATGGAGGTCACCAGATGGTCTCTAAGGATCATCCAGGCCCGTCCCAGCCAGGGTCCTGCCTGCAATGGCGTGCAGGTTGCAGAACCCCCTCCCTGCCTCCCACGACCCTGGCATCCCTCGGTGTTCCTGCCGTGCCTTCAGACCCACCTCAGGGCCTGCAGATGCCTGCGCCGGGGCTCTGCGCTGAGCAGCTCAGCGTCGGCCCAGGGACTCAGTCGCAGCTGCTGTCCCCAGAGACACTGCCATCTGTGGCCACTCTAGGTGCTGGAGGCAGAGATAGGATGACGCTGATGCGCTCCCCCCCCCCCCCCTGAGAAGACAGAACTTCTCAGGCCCAGGGCTCTGACTGGGATAGAGGGGTATAGTCCTGGGCTGACTCAATACCCTGGTACCTCTCCCTACCCATCAGAGACCCTTCCCTCTACCCCCACTCTCAGGATGGCAGGAGGCAGGGCCTTTCTCAGCCAATCAACAGCCTAGGAGAGCAAGGGCTTTCTCCTTTGTTGCCCTGGCAACCAACCTCCTTTTCTGGATCCCTCTGCTGTGCACATGGTATAGCAGATGACAAGGAGGGCAAATTGGGGAACTACAGGAGGGATGAGGGGTGCTCAGCAGACTGCTAAGCCCCAGGGCTGCTGGGCCCAGAGAGGAGAGAGGATGCCAGCTGATAACTGGGAATGGTTGGCGGCTGGCTGATGGGGAGTAGGGAGGGACTGGGGCATGGCAGGGGGCAGGGACACAGGAGCAGTACACTGACCTAATGATAGTTAAATGTCACACGGGAAAGACCCAGCACTGAGACTGTGTCTGGCCCAGCGGAGCCCCGAGTCATGTGCCAGACACTGCTTTCAGGGCTTTATTTCCATTAATTCATCCAAGGTCACTTCGAGATTTGAGGGTTGGAGCTCCTCAGACCGGGGTTCCGTCTGCAGTGCTCACAGCTGACAGGCACTGAGCACCCCCATGCCAAGGCCTGGCCACACACAGTACTTTACTTGGTCCTCCCCACAAGGGTACTAGGGAGCTGGGGGCCTTAAGGGGGCTGAGGCTCCGAGGGGCAAAGCTGTTTACCTTCTCCTTCTAGGTCGCTCACCTGCTCCGACTAAGCTGGGGTGGGGCTGGGAATGGGGGTTCCATCCCCAAACCTGGATCCTGCCCTGGCTGTGGCTGCAGTGTCCTCTGGGCGCCTGGCACTCTGGAGCTTCCATAAACAGCAGGGGTTGTGGTCTCAGGAGAGAGCAGGGCACCCCCAGTGACCCACAGGGCGGGAAGTGGCTCCCAGGAGCCGCATCTTCAGAGTCCAGCCCCAGAAACCTGAAAGCAGGCAGGTGTGAAAGGCTGGGGTGCAGTGGCTTTGGGACCCTCAGTCCCCAGCCTGCAGACCTTCTGTGACTCTGAGTTCACAGAGAGATTTCTTTTTAATTCACAGTAAAATATACAACTCTAGGGGTACATTTTTGTCTACTACATACACACCCGAGTCGCCACCATCTGGACTGCAGTATAGGATATGTCCATCACCCCAGAGAAGTCCCTCCTGCCTCTCGCACTGGGGTTAGGGGTAGACAGTTCGTGGCAGGGCATGTGCCCAGTGTGTGGGAGGCCCTGGTTCCATCCCCAGCCCTGGAAAAAAAAAAGAAACAAAAACCCACAGCTCCTTCCCCAAAAGAACACATTGCTCTGCTGCTGTCACTGTGGACTGGTTTTGTATTTGGGTGGGGCCACAAGGAGCAAAGCCATCACTGTGCTTCTTAACAGTTCGGGTTGGGGGGCTGGGAGGAGTTGGGGCAAGGGTTACCTGGGGCAGCACTGAAGCTCAGTGATGAGTATGTCAACACCTTGATTTTGATGGCACCTTCTAGGTCAAAACCTCAAACTGTATACAGTGGCTTGTGTTTGTTTGTTTATAATGGGACCTTGTTATGTTGCCCAAGCTGGCTTTAAATTCCTGGACTCAAGAGATCCTCCTGCTTCATTCTCCTCAGTACCTGTCAGTCTCCTCAGTACCTGGGGCTGTAGTGGTGCCCTGCTAATCCGTATTTCTTATACATCGATTATACCATGATAAGTCTGTCAAACATACCATCAGTGGCCCGTAGGTATTGTTTTGGTCACTAATTATTTATACAAAACCGTGGGAAGCTCAATGTATACTGGAGATAAAGCCAGGACTCCTCCTCTTAAGAGTGGTCTTTCTAGACCCCACCTGCTCAGTTACCCCTGTGCCTCGTCATGCCCTAAGGTCTCTCTCCAGGGTCTCACAGAAGCCAGCTTTTAAAATGCTGGCCCTAGGGCTGGGGATTTAGCTCAGCAGCATAAGTGCCTGCCTGGCAAGCGTAAGGTCGTGAGTTCAATCCCCAGTACCACAAAAAATAAAATAAAATGTTGGCCCACAGGTCTCTCACAAGTGCACCAGCTCTGGGTGTCTGTGACCAAGACCCTCGGGCCAGTCCCTGTTCTTCATGGCAGGATGGAGCCTACACACTCTATCTTCTGTGCCTCCCTGGCTGCTCCTGATGGCCTCACTCGCGGTGTCGCCAACTCCCTGGAGCCAGATAACACCCTAGAGTCCTGCTCCCCACACTCAGCACCAGCCCTGGCCCAAGGCAGGCACTCAGTGCCTGTTGATTGAATAAGTTTCAGCTTTGCCCTCCCAGAGAGTCCTGACCAGGTCCAGAGCCTTTCCATGCCCTGCAACTCTCTAAGGACATCAGCCAGTAATCTGGCCCTTGACCTCCTATCCAGTCTTCTCTCCTCCTCTGAAGCCTCCTTGCCCCACCAAGTCTCTGCAGCTGTGCTTCCTTCCCTGAAGCCTCTGCTCCTCATGGAGTCAAACACCGCCCCCAACAGGAAGCAGCTCCCACCCCCGGAGCAGGCCCCCATTTGGCCTCAAGAGATCAGGCCCCCCCCTGGGCTCAAGAGATCCTCCTGCTTCATTCCACTTGCCCTCAAAGGTGCTGGCTGCTACCTGACTTCTAGGGAATCCCCTCAGCATCTCATGCCACAAGGAATCAAAGCCCCATGTGTGCCAGGGCAGAGGCTCCATGAATCCATTTACTTCCTGCTCTTTCTGAGCAAGACAATCCATTCTGCCTGCAGTAACAAGGATTTGAGGTAGACAGGCGTATTCCCCTGCTGTCCTGAACATCACAACACTGAGCACACTATCACCGCGGGGTCACCCCACTGCAGGGTTTGTCAGTGATTCCTGGTTTATCTGTATTTCTAGGGTGGGGCATTGGGTCTGGAACTGAACAATGAATGCCTGCTGAGAATGGATATAAATCAATCCATGCATTCAGCAAATATTTAGCGGGCAATGTGGATTCCAGGCACTTTTTAGAATGACCAAGTTGCTGACCTCAGGTATCTTACATTCTAGTTGGAGAGACAGACACTGAACAAGTAATTCTCAGTGCCTGTTACAAGAACCAGCATGCTATGGACCCTGAGCAGCTCTGCTTGTCTCTTGCCAGGTAGGCCAAAGAAGCAAGATCCTGACAGCTCTTTACCTGGGCTATTTCTGGAGCCTGTGTTTGCAGACAAGGACTTTAAGGGATGAGCATGCTGGACAAAGAACAGGCATGCTAACCACTCATATAATCCTGAACACCCACTAAGCTACACAGGCGTTCCCAGTGGGGCTTGCGGGACTTGGAGAAATAATGTAAGATGAAGTTCCAGATGCTGCTTTTATAAATTAATGAGTCCTTCATCTCTTTCCAGAGTTGCATGTCTTCTGCCAGCATCCAGGACAGTAAAGAGTTAATGTATTAGTTTATAAGAAGGAGAAAATCAGGCTGGGGCTATAGCTCAGTGGCATAAATACCTGCCTGGCAAGCGTGAGGTCCTGAGTTCAATTCCCAGGACTACCCCTCATGCCCCAAAAAGAAGCAGAAAGTCTCAGATGGTGGATGATTCTTGACCATGACTTGTGAAGATTAGTTTGATGGAGAAAACAGAGCAGAATAGCAGAGCAGGCTGATGAGTAAAGGCACAGCTCAGTGGTGGAGTACTTTCCTAACGTGCAAGAGGCCCGAGGTTCAATCCTTGCACAGCGAAAAAGGGAAAAAAGGGGGGAAGTATGTATGAGAGAGCTTGCTGTTTTAAGTAAAGAGCAGCCCAGTGACACACAGGGCTATGCTGTGCCTCTGCCCCTCTTGAAAAAGAAGGTATGGGGGCTGAGGATTTAGCTCAGCGGCGTAAGCACCTGCCTTGCAAGCAGGCGGTCGTGAGTTCGATCCCCGGTACCGATTTAAAAAAAAAAAAAAAAAAAGGTATGGTTCCTTTAACAGGGTCCCATTTCCCCCCCTCCCCGTCCGAAGCCCCGCCTAGGGATGGTCACGTGTCCCCCACGCCCACTCGGGGCGGGGCTCGGAGAGGTTTGAAAGGTCGGCGCGCGTTTGGAGAGCAGCGGTTTGGCCTACCCCGAAAATGTCGGTGTTGCGGCCCCTAGACAAGTTGCCTTGCCTGAACACAGCCACCATCTTGGTAGGTGCTTGCGGCCTGGCACCCCCGCTCTGCCTTCCTTCCTTAGTTGCGTCTCAGCAGCCCTGGGCTCAGCGCTCCTTAGGACCGGCGCACGCTGTTCCGGCCAGTGGGTTAGGGTTAGGGTAGGCGGGAGAACCATGCTCTGAGCCAATCAGAATAGCGACTGTGGGGGAAGGCGGGGGGCAGTGCTCACCACTAGATGCGCGGTAGAGGATTTCTCAGCTTATGATTGGTGGAGGCGCAGGGCGCCCGCTGGCCTAGTTGGTTTTCTAGTGACCCCAGGCCAGACTCTGCAAGTTCCTGTCCCCTGCACGGTCAGACGGAGCGGGGAGTGAGTGCTCGCGGGAGCCTCCTCATGGGCGATGGGTCCCCTGGACCACTTCGGCTGTGACCTGACCCCCCAGAGAGGGCGTCTCGGCGCCCGGCTCTGGACACCGCCCCGCCCAGGTCCCCACCGGACACTTCGTCTTCCCTCAGCTGGTGGGCGCAGAGGATGCACTTCTGCAGCAGCTGGCAGACTCAATGCTCAAGGAGGACTGCGCGTCCGAGTTGCGGGTGTAAGTAGCCGAGACTGGGTGTGAGGAACAGTTTAGATGCTTGATCGACTGTTGTTGAATTAAGATGCAGGATTCAAGCCAGAAGTGGTGGTGCACGTCTGTCATCCCAGCACTTGGAAGGCTGAGGTAGGAGGGTCTGAGTTTGGTGCCAGCCTGGACTACATAGCAAGAGTGAGTCGCAGTAAATATATAAATGATTTTAAAAAGCACACCCCTCCCACACCGGTACTGGGGATTGAACCCAGGCCTTTTCACTGAGCTGTAGCCCCAGCCCTGTTATTTTAAGGCACAGTCTCACTGAATTTCCCAGGCTTCCTGTGAACTTGTGATCCTCCTGCCTCTCAGGGTGCTATGGTTACAAGCCTGTGCCACCACATCCAGCTTCAAGAAAACTTCCAAGTGGAGAGGATGCTAGAAATGTCTCAAGATAGTAAAAATTCAGTGCAGTAGCTAGGAATGTAGCTCAGTGCAAAGGCCTAGCACCACAAGCCACAAAACCAAATCGCTTACACTTGTGGAGCAAAAACAAGATGGAATTATGAGTAAAAATAGTTCTCTCTTCACAGCTTCAGCATTCAGTTGCTAACAAGAACTCCCCCGCCCCACCCCCTCAGCCACAGTGGCAGCTTCCTCAGCCTGCGTTCAGTTAATGATGATGACAACCAGGTGTGATGGCGCACACTTCTAACCCTGGCACTTGGGAAGCTGAGGCAGGAGGATCGCTGCAAGTCAAGGCCAGCCTGGGCTACATAGCAAAACCCTGTCTCAGTACAAAACAAAAACACAAAAAATAAAATAAAAACAAAAAGAGCTGGGGTTAAAGCTCAGTGGTAGAGCAGTTGCTCGCCTAGCATAATGAGGCCCTGGGTTCAGTCCTCAGTGCCTCCAAAAAAAAAAAAAAAAGAAAGGAAAAGGTGTGTCTAGAGTTCAGCCACTTTTTTCAGTTCTACTTCATTTTGCTTCTGTTCCACTCAGTTTAAATTAGTGCTGTTACTCTGGTTGTTATCTGCATGTGCGTACATTATGTGCATGTAATTTCTAGGTGTCTAGACTTGAGGGTTGTGTTTTAAACTTCTGTAGTTATTGTACTTTTTGGTATTTCTCAATTATAGTCGGGGAAAAGGGTGATGAGTACACTAACTGTGAGCAGAAGTAGAGGCTCCAAGGAAAACCTGGGTGTAGCTCGGTGGTTGAGCGCTCGCATAGCCGCGGGCGGCCTCTTCTGCAGAGGGTGGCGGGTGACACTCACTGAGGGTGGGCCTGCAGCTTTGGACCTGCACTTGCTTGTGTTTCAGTCACTTGGCCAAGTCCCTCCCTTTGCCCTCTAACGTGAACCGACCCCGGATTGACCTGGTCGTGTTCGTGATTAATCTTCACAGCAGATACAGGTGAGAGCCAGGGCTCAGGCAGAGCGGGCTTGGGAGGGTGCTGGGATGGGCCTCCCTGGCGATGTGAGGAAGGACAGGGGTGAGAGGCTTCCTGGGGTGGACCTCAAAGGTGAAGAGGAGGAGCCAGCGGCCACTGCGCACACAGACAGATCCCGATGGTGCCTTCTGCTCATTTCATTAGCCATCTGTCTTTCCCTCTCCTCTACCCCTTTGTCTTCCTGTGGTACTAGGATTCAACCTGGAACCTTTGCACTTGGTACCAGGGATCAAACTCGTGACCTCGCGCTTGCCAGGCAGGCCCTTCTTTTCTTTTTATTTTTTAGGTATTTTTGAGAAAGGGTTTTACTATGTAGTTTTTGCAGTTCAGGCTGGCCTTGAACTCACTTTGTAGCCCATCTTGAACTCACAGCAATCCGCCTGCCTCAGCCTCCCAAGTGCTGGAATTACAGGCATGTGCCACCATGCCCAGCCACCCTTTTCATTTTTTATCTTGAGCCCGGGTCTTGATAAGTTTCCCGGACTGGGTTCCAACTCATGCTCTCCCTAACTCGGCTCCCAGGGTGCTGGGATTACAGGCATGCACCACCAGACCTAGTTTAAGTGTCAGAGACCTACTCTGTACTCCTTATAGGGGCTCCAAAGTGAACAAAACAGACCCCTGTCCTCAAGGTGCCCACATCCACTGGGGACGAAGCTGGACTTCGGCTGGACAGGGGGAGTCCCTGGTCATGTACTGTGAAGGAAGCGGTGTTGGATAGTAGGAGCCCAGGACCCTGGAGAGCAGCCCGTAGGGGTAGGAGGTGAGGGCGGACTTTCAGGTGAGGCGGCAACTGCATGGAGCCCTGACCTAGGAGGAGTTAGACGGGGGGAGGCGGCATGAACCCCTCCAGGGGCCGGCGACTGAGGTGAGGCAGGGCTCAGGGCCAGCAGGAGACTGTCACAGATGGGTTGGGTGCTGAGGAACAGCTGTGAGGAGGCACCAGGAGACCCTGGAACATGGAGATAGCAGATGCATGCGGCATCAGGACTGGCTCTAGACCTCACCACCCAACTAGTTGGAACTAGTTAACAGTGGGGAGAAGAGAAAGAACTGAGATTTGTGGTGATCGCCTTATAATAGTGAAAAATTAAAGATCACTTAACTACTCATCCCTGGGAAAATAGGTTATAATAGCTGTGTATTCATTCTAAAGGATGTGACAGATTTCTGTGTACTTTCATTAGTCAGTTTCACGTTACCATAGTAAAATATCAGAGGCAGTGTCTTAGTTACTTTATGCTTGTCACTGAGACAAAATACCTGAAGCCCAAAGTTGGGAAAGGAAAGATTTATTTCTTACAGTTTTGGGAGGTTTCAGTCCACACTCAGTTGGCTCCAAGACAAGCGGTCATGGCTGGACCGCAGTTCATGGCGGCTGCAAACAGCAAAGCTCAAACCAGCAAAGAGCAAGACACACCTTCTTCCTGCCATTACATCACATCCTGGCTCCACCCCTATGTGGGTGGAGCACTGACACCCTCAATCCAAGCACTATACCATGAACCATCACAAATGAACAATGCAAACTCATGAGGCCTGGAGGCCACAGACATAAACCATGACAGGCAGGCTACTTTATAGAAAAGAGAGGTGCACGCCAGTGATACCAGCACTCTTGAAGGCTGAGGCAGGAAGAGCTCAAAGTCAAGCCCAGCCTGGACAATTTAATCACTTAGCAATCTAAAAGGGCTGGGGATATAGCTCAGTACTAAGTCTCAAAGTTCAATCCTCAGGGGCTGGGGATTTAGCTCAGCGGCATAAGCGCCTGCCTTGCAAGCGGGCAGTCATGAGTTCAACCCCTGGTACTGATTAAAAAAAAAAAAAAGTTCAATCCTCAGTACTGCAAAAAAGAAAAGAAAAAAAGGAGATTTATTTTGCCTCACAGTTGTGGAGGTGTCAGGTCAAAAGGCCGCGTCTGGTGATGGCCCTCATGCTGGCAGTGGTGAGAGAGAGAGCACAGGTGTAATCTCTTCCTCTCCCCGTGGAAGCCCAGGATTCAGCCCAGAGCTCCTCTCATCCCAAACACCCCGAAGCCCATCTCTAACCAGGGACCTCTCCACTTTTTTAATAGTGCATCATGGGAATTGCATTTTATCTGGGGGTCTCTGTGAGACCAGTCCCAATTTAGCATTGGCCAGGTTCTTGTACCCAAGAGGTAGACACCTAAACAACCTGCTGTCTTTGCATGAGCAAGCAAGAAGTTGTAAGAGTCACCCCCTCTGTCTCCTCTGGGGAGCTGGGGTGGGGGGTGTGCTGGGAGAGGAACGTTTGCTCTCTGCATCTGCCCCTGGATTTACTATTTGATTATGTTACAAGCATGAGTCGCTTTGCGATGGAAAGTAGCTTTGGGGTTTGTTTTTTAACTAAAGGACAGTGTTCCCTCAGGGGTGTTTCTGGGACCCTCTTCTCGCCCCCCCCCCTCGGGTTGGGGAGCAGGGGCTTCTCCTGTCCCTGTGGTGAAGTTCTGTTGTCTCCTTTGTTTTCTCTCCCGGCCCCCGCAGCCTGCAGAACGCAGAGGCGTCCCTGCACCACATGGACACCAGCTTCTTCCTGGGCAGGGTGTGCTTCCTGGCCACGGGTGGTAAGTGTGCCCCTCCTCACCTGTCACCCCCGAAGGAGAGCTGCAGCCCTGGTGCCACAGGACCTGGCCTCCCAGTGTGAGCGGTAACCGCTGCTGCCCGGTCCTGCAGCTCAGAGCCAGACCCCACCTCTGAGACAGGCTTGGGCTCTCTGCCTCTGCCGCTGTGTCTAGAGCACCCCTGTTGCACTCAATCCTGGAGTCAGCTGTCGTTCTCTGGCAGCAGAAGTGGTGACCATTGGCGCATACTGAGCTCTCACTGCACCAGTCCAGATTTACCACCGCCTTGTTTTCTCTGTCATGACCCTTTGCGGGAGGTCGCAGCTCAGTTCTGTAACTGAGGAGATCGTCATGAGGTTAAGCACTTTGCCCGCGGCCCTGCGGCTAAGTGCTCACTCTGATGCCTTTGTCTCACTAACCCTGCGAGTACTTCAAGACTCAGCTCCTGCATTCCTGTGGGCACCTAGGGGGTGACATGTGTGATCTGTCTGCCTCTCGCGCTAAACTGTGACCTTGAAGGGAGGACCCGGTGTAGCTCACCCTCGGTAAGCACTGGTGAATAAAAAGCACCCGTGACTTCCCGGTGGGGATTCACTGGTGCTTCAGTCACTCCACAGGCCAGGCGCACTTCCTGTGGCATCCTGTGCATGCACAGAGCACTCCCTGTAAGCCCAGTCAGCTTTGTTGTCTAATTGATGGTCTCGGCTGCCCAGGGAATGTGTAGATCAGGACTAGTGAGAAACTGCCACATAAGAGGGCAGTGATTGCTTTGCCTGATGGCCCCTGGGTGCAGCCTGCAGCTTTCTGGCCTCTTTGCAGCCGGGCAGGACAGCCACTGCAGTGTCCACCACAACACGGTCAGGAAGCTGGCCCGCACCTACCGAAGCCCCCTGCTCTTCTGTGACCTCGAGGTGAGCACACTGATTGCAGTGGCAGGTGTTACACTGGGGTACAGGGAAGGGCACGGGAAAAGGACACTCCAGGAATGCCCAGGTGAGGTGACTCTGATGCGTAGGGTGTCACAAGATCCTGGGTCCTCTGCTCAGCCTCCTGTGGCTTCTCTGCACCTCGGGAAGTCTCGTGTGTCCACTTGGGATCTGGACTGGTATCTCGCTGCCCTGCTTCTGAGACCAGGTGCCACGTGTGTTCTGCTAACCCGTGTGTCCCCATGTCTCCTTAGTAGTCAGGGTGCCTGATGTCCCCCAGCCCCCTGCCGGCTCTGCCTTCCAGAGTGCTGGGGTCACAGGCGTGCACCTCCATACCCAGGTTTCTTTAGTTTGTTTGCAAACTGGGTGACTGTTTTTAAAACCCACCATGGATCTTATGGACAGAATCCTGAAGCCCTCGCACACTGGAAGCGCCTCCCCTGCCAGACTTTCCTCAGAGCAAACGGGGGAAGTTGTCACAGCTTGTAAGTTAGTGCCAGCCAGCTGCTATCCAGCTGCCACTCCACCGTAGTCTGCTGACGTGTGGCTTGAATAAGCCACCTTCCCCTGGAGGCTTCCCCTCTGCCTTAGTTTTCTTTCCTCTAATTGGAGAACCATCTGTGTTCACAACTCTTGAGCCTGTGTAGGTGGCCATGCACCTGCTAAACTTGTCGCAAGCGGTGCAGTTCCGTGTGTGGCCGTGAGGTGGCAGCCCATACCAGGTCCAGGCCCCTTCTAGCCTGAAAACTGTCTGAAGAAGAGACTTGTGTAGGAAGCAGAGGTCCAGCCCTTTCCAGCCTGCATATGGGCTGCAGAACTGGCCTTTCAGAGCCTGGACTTGCGCCCTTCAGAGGAAGCCCACCGTGCTCGGGCCCTCAGAACTCCACAGGGCTGTGCGTTCTTCCCAGAGCGCGCCCTCCGGTGGCAAGAAGCATAGCCGGGGAGGCGTGACCCGGCCAGGGGTGCTTGCAGCAGGACACACAGGTGGTGTTGACGCTGGCCCTGACCCCTCAGAAGCTAGAGACAAAGTGAGAGTCAGACATGTAATGCTGGCAACAGCAGGAGGATTTGCAGGGGAGCGGTCATGACCGTGGTGAGACCTGGGCTGTTGCCTTGTCTCTGAAGAGGGTGTGTGGCCAGGAGGGGGCCTGGCCAGCAGGAGGCAGCTTGGAGCCTGAAGATGGGCTTTGGGGCAAAGGCCAGAGGACTTTGCTCGGGAGGATTCATCCAACAGCTACTCCTCACATATGCTCGTTAGCCACTGTAGGCACTGGGGCGCAGCACAGAACACAGGGAAAACCCTGGTGTGGGGCAGTGATGGCACCTGTGGCCTCCAGCTTCCCGGGAGGAGCAGGTGTCCCATCTGGACATTTGAGCCCAGAAACTTAGACCGGCCCAGGTACCATAGTAAGAGGTGTAGCCCTGTGGTGGAGCACATGAGACCCCAGTGCTGCAAAGGGGAGCGGGGAGGAGACCCAGTGGAGGAAATGGGGTGAGATTCAGACCAGCCTGATGCGAGCAGACTTGTGGGAACAGAGGCCCTTCTGAGCCCCAAGGAGAGGCCGCTGAGGGAGAGGTAGGAGGTGGGAGCAGCCTGGGCTTCATGGTGGCCGTGGAGGAGGGCAGTGGGCTGGCCCATCACACTGGCTGTTTCCTGGGAGGAGGGGACAGAATGTACTGACAGCCAGACATGAGAGGTGACAGAAAGGTGAGTCAGGGGCGGTAGTAGTTTCTGGCCTTCGGCAGCAACGAGCAGAACTGCGGGGCCAGTCCAGGGCCTCTGGTGTGACACCGTGAGACGAGGTGGCCAGTGACAGTCTGAGGGGAGGCTCAGCTCACAGCTGCGCACAAGAGAGGTCAGCAGTAACTCACATGATGTCAGTGAGGTGGCGTCAGAGCCGCAGAAGGGGATGTCACCGAGGGATCAAGTGTGGGAGGCAAAATCCAAGACCGAGCCTGGAAACCCAGGAGGGACAGTGTGAGGTGGCAGGCGCCACAACGGGAGTGTTTCACGGGGGCGGGAACACAGGGGTCGCATTCCGGTGACCGAGAAGTCCCCACTGGATGTGATGCTAAGGAGGTCATGAGTGACAAGTGGTGGGGTGCAGGTTGGCGCCCCGTCGCTGCCCGGCCTGCTCACAGCCTTGCCCGCCTTCCCTGCAGGTGGACGCCTTCCGTGCCAGCCTGGCACAGCGCCTGGTGCGCATGCTGCAGATCTGCGCCGGCCACGTGCCGGGCGTCTCGGCGCTGAACCTGCTGTCCCTGCTGCGGGGCTCCGAGAGCCCCCCACCCGAGGAGCTGTGAGGGCCCCGCTTGGCTGCTCCCTCCTACCCCGCACCCGCCCTGCCGGAGCTGGCTCCTCACTGCAGGACACACAGGTCACCACTTAGGATTTCACTGGAGCAAAGGTGTGGTGTCCAGAAAGGATCTGAGAATCAGAGGTGGCATCCACTGTGACTGTGCCGATGAGGAGACGGACCTAGAACTGTTGGGGGGTGGGCGAGCTGTGGACTGCATGAGCTGAGAGGGACCCCATTTTCCTGGAAAACTGGTTGTTGCCCCAGGAGCCACAGTTTCCTCGGGTAAACAGAGATGGTCTGCTCACCGCCGTGTGTCACAGTGAGGGTGAGTGCGTTTGCTTGTTGGATCTCAAGGTGCCAGTGAGAGGTGCTCGGGGAACACCGCTATTTGCAATCCAGCAGAGCTGAGCTTAGCTGGGAACCGTGCCACCACAGGCGGAGGGGTGTGGGCTCTGAGGAGCTGGCTGCAGGGTCCTGCTTCGCAGGGGGAGGGTACACCATGACTGCTGCCTACTGCGTCTGCTCAGTACCCGTGGGAGGGCTGGGGTGAGGATCTTGGAACCCTGTCATCCAGATCAAAGCCTCGGCACCCACCACAGGGAGAGAGGACACCCACAGCTTGGGGCTGCAGGGTGGCCTGGCAAAAGGGACCTCCCAGGGAGAGCCGGGTGCTTCCTGCTCTCAGCGCCAGGCCAGCCCTGCTTAACACCCTGGCAGCACACCCTGGCTCTGGTGTCACCAATGTCACCAGTGCACAGGGTCCTGCTCTCTGGAGGACAGGCCAGCTTCTAACCCTTGCCAGTGCTGGAAGGGTCAGACCTGTCCCAGTCGCATGTGTGAAGCAAGGCCTTGTTCATACCTGGCTGGCTCCGAGGTAGCCCCTGGGCCCCACTGAGGACCTCAGCTGTGTGGATTCCGGTTGAGGCCCCATGTGTCACCTGACATTTGCAGGCATATCACGCTCCACCGAGCTCTTCTCACACGGCAACCGCTCCCTCACCCCCCAGCAGACCTGTGAGGTCACTGATGTTTCTCCATTTCACAGTTCGTGAAACTGAGACTGTTGTCATCGGGATGTGGCTGCTATCACACAGCCAGGTGCAGCAGAGCCAGCCCGGTGATCCTGTGTGTCTTTTGGCCGGTGTTGTGGCTTCTCTGCTGGGCATGCCTGAGCTGGGGACACGAGAGGTGGGACAGGGTCCCTCCAGGAGGTGGCCTGCTTTAGAGGGCCTGGGGACACATTGCCCTCAGCTCCCTCAGTGTCCAGGGCTCTAAAGGGGGCTGTGCAGGGCTCTGGGCTGGGCTAGGTCTTCAGGGACTGCTGGGGAGGGCGCCGTGTGGACACAGCCTGCTCCCTCTCCTGGACAGGTTACCTGTCCTACAGACAGGAGCCTTCCCACAACCCTGCCCCTGCCCCCAACCAGCATGGGGTGCACCTCTCACCCCAGGTCCCTGTACCATATTTTCTTTGCCACCTGGTGCCATTTAACAAGAGAATTGGCATCACACTCTCCAGCGAGGACCTGGGAGCCTTCCAAGTGCTGGGGAAACGCGACTTGTTACTGCTGCCAGCTTCCTGCCGAGCTTGGCAGGTCCTGGAACCAAGAGACCGCCTCAGGATGGGGGTGGCCTGCCCCTGCCTCCCAGTAGGACCGAGTAAATGTACATGACAGCCTTCAGACCTGCTGTCCCCAGAAGGCCAGGGATGGACAGACAGGGAGTGGTTGCTTCCCATCACCTGGAGGCCCATGGCAATGTCCTGGAGGAGTCAGGGAGGTAATGGGTCCATCCTGGTGCCCAGTATATGCCTGGAGTGGCACCTGGGGCTCCAGTGGGAAGAACAGGAAGCTGGCATGGCTGTAGCAGGACAGCCTGGCCTCAGGGAAGCTGCTCGCTTCTATGGAATGGGTCTCGCTGACTGAAGGCCGATTTTTGTTTTCTTGGTTATTTGATAAGGTCTCTGTGTCATTCAGGCTGGCCTCAAACTCGTAGTGATCCTCCTGCCTCAGTTTACCTGGTGCTGAGATTATAGGTGTGTACTGCCAAGCCCAGCCCTGACGTGGTTTCTCAGAGTGGGCAAGGACCCCACGCTGCAGGATAGAATGTGTGGCAGCCTGAGGGCCCCCTCATGGGTGATGCTCCCTCTGCTGGGCTTGGAAGCCACAGGAACCCCTGGCTTTCATGAACCTGGCTTTCATGGCCCTGTGGTCTGGGTACGATGTCTGAGAATCTGGCAGGCTTTGCTTAAGGGCACAGGTTTGTTTGCCTCCTTAAGCCATCTCCTTGCGGTGAGCTGAAGCCCTCCCAGTGAACTCCCATCCTTGCAGTGAGGAGGGCGCCCTGCAGGCTGGCACTGGGGCTCTGCTGTCTTGGCAGGCGCTGGCACCTGGCCACAGAGGAAGTGGTACTGGGAAAGGAGCTAGCCCGGGAGTCCCACAGTGACCTGGGCCGGTCACTTCCCCCCAAACCCCACCTGCTGTACCTGGACCCCCAGGGGCTGAGAATCAAAAGAGCCTGACCTCAGGCTGCCCGGTATCCACCCTCCCAGGACAGTCGCCTGGCAGGCTGGCCAGCTCGGGTGCAGTACACCCTGCCCAGCCCCAGGACAGCCCTGTGCCCTGTCTCCAGCACACAGGCTTCCAGGCCCCCTGGCAGGGCTCACCTTGTCTGGGGCACGAGCTGCTATAACCCTGTCCCTCCAACCTCCCCAGGCCAGAAGGGGTGAAGAGGGACAGTGAGGTAGCCCAGCCCTGTGATCCCGCCTCGGTGTGACCCAGGCATTGTGGACCAGCTCCATGAGGGACAATGAATGGCCCGTCCTCAGCACTCAATGTCTGCACAGGAGCCAGCTCTCAGGACAAGGAGGTGCCAGAGCGCACCTCACCCCTGCCCGCTAAATCCTGTCCTGCTTGGGTTTTGTTTCTGTTTCTCTCTTGCTGCCCAGAACCTAACCACTTGGGGGGCTCACTTAGCATTCAGTAGGTGCTGAGGCGTCTGCCCATGGGCTCAGCTGTGCCGCAGGAAGAACCAGCGGCTCCTTGTCCCTCCTATGTGGTGCCGCTGGGGGACAGGGCCCTGTGGAGTTTCCTGCTCCAGCCTCCATCCTACCACCTGGCCTCAGCCTCCTCCAGCCACACACCACTGCATGGCCCCTGGAGGTGGGGACCCCAGCCCACAGGGACAGCCATGTCCCCCTCCCCAGGGCCGTGCTCTGAGAATGGCTGCCCAGCTGGGAACCTGCGGGGCCGGAGAATGTGCGTGTGCACACGTGTGGACAGCGCAGATCCATGTGATCTGGCCTTCCTGGCAGTCAGGGCTGAGGCCAGGGTTTCCCGCTTAGGCCTCACAGTGTGCATGCGCCCTGCCACTCCTGCCACCCTCAGGTCCGAAACCCAAAGTAATACTGGAGCTGGGCAAAGGAGTCCCCAGGGATCACCCCATGCCAAAACGCCAGCCCATCTCTGTCAAGGCCTCCATATGTTGCCCCCGGATTACAAAGGCACAAACCTGCCACCGAGGCTCCCTGCGGGCCTGGGCACCGCCCCTTCCTCCCAGCTTCTGGGCTTTTCATGAGAACCCGCTCAGCCATCGCTGCCCTAATTATGACTGCGACTCATTGTGAAGCTTGGAGCGCGTCCCGGGTGTCGGCGCAGTTTCACATCCAGTCAGGGGGCTGGGCCTCTGCCCTCCGGGGACTGCACCCCCAACAAGGCTCGTCCCACAGCGCAGCGGCCCCACTGCCCTTCCCTGTCTCCAGACGTGGGCACTCTATCTGCTGGGTCATTCTGGGAAAGCCCTTCACCCCCCAAAGCCTGTTTCTTCATCTCACTTCGTTTTGGGGGGATTTTAGAGGGCAAAGATGAAAGGCAGTGTCCTCCCTGACGAACCCCAACTGAATCATCTGGTAAAAGAAAGTATTCAGTGAATGAAAAGAACATGGGACGGATTAAAGTAGAAGAGTTTCACCGTAAGGTCCCTTCCGATTCAGGAATGCACTGAGGTCACGTGTCAGCATTTGAAGTAAACACTACAGGGCTGGGCATGGCGCATGCCAGCTCCTCTGGAGGCTGAGGCAGGAGGATCACTGGAGCACAGGCGCTGTACTTAACAGTTCTTTAACAGAACAAAGAAAAAGTTACACTGATTTTAGAAACTTTAACTTTCCTCCCTTGAGCAACTCTCAAAGTGACCCGTAAGAGCTCCCGGGTTGGTAGACACATGGAGGACTTGGGAGGGAGGCCCAGGGTGACACTCACCCAGAGAAGATGTAGAAAGCATTCCCTCCCTAAATGTCCTCTGGCTGTACCTGAGTTGTATCCTTTACGATAAGCAGATATTTATGTCCAAGACTTGAATGAAGAAAGTAATAAAGTTGTTTGCACACCTGCAATCCCAGCTACTCGGGAGACTGAGGCAGGATTGCAAGTTCAAGGCCAGCCTGAGCAACACAGTGAGACCCTGTTACAAAATTAAAAACAGCTAGGCAGGTAGCTCAGTGGTAGAGCACTTGACTAGCATGCAGGAACTATGGGTTCAATCCTGAAAACAAAATTAACAAGCTTGATGTAAGACCAGTACTGTGGCACATGCTGGTAATCCCAGCACTTGGGAGGCTGAAGCAGAAGGAGCTCAAATTCTAGGCCAGCCTGAAACTGGGCTAGCAAGACCGTGTCTCAGAAAGAGGGCAGGGGAGCTATGAAAAGGAATATATTCACGTGTAACCTAACATTTCCCACGTTGGTGAAATTTCTGTTTTTAATCACTAAGTCATCCAAAGATTCAAGGCTTGCCATAGCCCCAGGCCCTACTTAGAGGCCCAAGTGAAGAGATTCAGCTGGGGTCAGCCGGATCCCACAGGCCTTTTGCTGTTCCCACTTGGTCCCTGGCACTTGGCTCTGCGCAGACTCATAGAACGTACCCAGTAAATGTGAGTCAGGTGACAGCTCTGTCCCTCCCTGTCCGAGGTGAGGAGCTGTGGGTGACAGCTCCCCTCTTGAATGGGGCCTGAGAGGCTGGAGGTGGCAGGCAGCCTTGGTGCAGCCTGCCGGGCTGCCCTCTCCCAGGGCCGGGTCTCCCACTGCTGGGGTCCCTCTAGCCTCAGCTTGCTCAGCCTGGTCCAACATAAGGGCCTCACGGGACACCTGCTGTGTAAGGCTCTGTCCCTAAGGAGTGCAGGGAGGAACGGCGGCGACAGAGATGGGTGTGGGTGGTGGCCCATCATCCTCTGTCCCAGAAGGGCCATCCTTGCCCTGCACCCCTGCCTCAGCCCCCCACCCCCTCACGCCCACACGCACCTCCCCGCCACTTCTCCTTTGCAGCCGCCCTGCCGCCTACACCTTCCTGCCGGGGCGCTGGACCATGGGCAGCGGGTGGGGGGGCAGTGCCTGGCCTGCAGCATGGCCCCGGGGGGCTGCAGGAGTCCTAGGTCTCTCCAGCCAGAGCCCCCAGGATTGGCCGTGCTCCTCTACTCGAGTCCGCTGCCACACCTTTGTCCCTTGCCCAGGCCATGGCACCTGGCCTCTGGCCTCTGGCCGCTCCATCCACCTCCAGTTTGTGGCAGCCAGGGAGGGCCTCAACTCGCTCTGCACTGCCAGGCCAGTCCTCCGCAGCCTGGGTGCTGCCCACGCACTCATTGCCACCCCAGGGCTCCCGATGTCGTCACGCCTGCCTGGCACCCTACCTTGGGCATCCACTGTGGGTGTCCCTCGTCCCCAAGCTCCTAAATAGTTGTTTCTCCCCCCCGCACTGTGCCCCCACCGCTGAGTGCTGGGGGAGGGGAGATTGCTTCTTGCCCTGAGGGAGGGAGACTGTGTTGGACAGGGTGAGGAGACAAGGTGGGGACACACACAGCCCTGGGACATGGAGTTGCAGGGCCATAGGTTCCTCGCTTCTCTGGATCTTACACCCTAACGGGACACTCCCTGCCCCAAGCCCTGCGTGGCGCCTCCGGGTCCTCCAGCCCGTCTGACAACGCTCCACTCACTCATGCTGCCTGTGCTCTCCTGGCCTTCCCGGCTGGGCCCCGGGGCCTTGGGGGGTGCTCATCATCTCCCCTGACCAGCTCATCTGCACCTCCCTCCCTCAAGCCTTCCTGTGTCCCCTGTGGGGACTGTACAGGAAGCCCCTGACTCTGTGCCTGCAGGAGGCTCCTGGCTGTCCACTCCCACTGCTGCCAGAGGGGACAGGGAGGAGGTCAGGGGACCAAGGGAGGGAGTGTGGCACCCAGGGGGAAGGAGACGAGACTGGGGCAGGTGAGGCACCTTCTGCCTCCCTCCCCGCTCCATCACAGTGCAGGGGACTCTACGCAGGCCGGGTCGTCACTTTGGAGCCATGGCAGTGGTCGTGGCAGTGGTGGTGTTGACATCATTTTTGGTGGATTAAACCCAGGCCCTTCACACTGAACTCCATCCCTGGCCCTTTATTTTTTAGTTTGAGACAAGGGCTAAGTCACTGTTGCCAGGTTGGGCTCAAACTTACAATGATCTTCCTGTCTCAGCCTTCCAGAATGGTGAAATTGCCCTGCCACGGCCAGTCTGGGGAGTTCTTTGTCTCACTATGCAGCCCAGAGTGGCCTTGCGCTTGTGGCAATCCTCCTGCCTCCGTCCCTCACATGCTGAGATTGCAGACATGCACCACCAGGCCTGGGTTGTTTTTTGTGTTTCTTTTTTGATTCTTTGGCTTTTTGTTGTTGCTGAGATGTTTGATGTCCTGGACCAGCTCTGTACCAGCTTTGGGGAGGGCAGAGAAGGAGGGGGAGGGGCTGGCCACAAGTGACCCTAGTGAAGCACAGCAGGGTCCATTCTGAGGTCTGTGTCCCCCAGGGTCTGGGGACCAGAGCAGAGCTCCTGTCTGACCCCCAGTGCAGCCCAGTGCCAGGCGGAGCGCCCATCCAGCTGGCGTCTGGGGGTGACGGTTGAGTGGTTGGATGGGGGAACCACAAATGAAAGAGAAGGTCTGGGGTGCAGGGCCTGGTGGCGCTGGTCCTACCCCAGCAGTCCCTCCCAGCGGACAGGGCGGGGCCTCTGGGTTTCCTCTCCTCTCACGCAGCTGGAGACTCAGAACCCAGCTGTGTGAGACACTGGAGCACCATGGGGCCGGGGAGCAGGAGCCTGAAGGGCATGAGCGGGCCAGCGCCCACGCGCTGTGTCCAGACCGAGTGCTTTGACCACCTGGTCCGTCACTGTGTGTCCTGCAGGCTGCTCCGCACACCAGAGCCCAGAGCTGGTAAGAGAAGGTCCCTGCCACATGGCCTGGGAGGCCCCACAGAGGAGGTCCTGCTGGGGGGGGCCCCACTGTGCCAACCAGGTCAGGTCATGGGGTGATGGGCCCGAGGACCAGTGGACACCACATGGTCTCACCACCCCCTCTCCCCTCCCCTGTCCCCCCCGCCCGCTGTCCCTCCTGCCCACCCAGCCTCACCTCCCATCAGCCCTCGGTCATTCCTCCCCTCCACCCACCAGCCTTCCTCCCTGTCCCCTCCGCCAGCAGCAGGGGCCAGCAGCCAGGCACCCGGGACGGTGCTGCAGCCGCAAGAGTCGGTGGGCGCTGGGACCCCCGAGGCCATGCTGCCCATGCCTGGACTGCTCTTTGGGGCCCCTGTGCTGCTGGGCCTGGCACTGCTCCTGGCCCTAGTTCTGGTGGCCCTGGTGAGCTGGAAGTGGCGGCAGCGCAGGACTCAGGAGGCACTAGAAAAAAGCCAGGATGGTGAGTCTTATGCTGGGTATCCTGGAAGCACCAGCCTGGGAGAGCTGGCCCTTAGGGGACCCTGGCCTTTGGGGACTAGAGCCTGTCTGAGGTCCCAGGAAGCTCTGCGGGGTGGCTGGTGGGCTTTCTTCCCCTCTTCCACTGTCCCCTTCTCCAGCCCCCGGCAAGGCCTCTGCACTCAGCACTTCCTGTCCTGAGGACCTGTCATGGCCGCCCCTCTCTACTCCATCACAGAGGGCTGTCCCTCAGGAGGAACCTTCCAGAACAGGCCGGGTCACACTGACCCTCTATGTCCCCTGCCCTGCCCACTCTAGAGCCACTGGACAGCGTCTACATCCTCTCCTCGGGAACCCCTGATGCCTCTGCTCCCGACTGGCCTACACCCAGAGAAGACCCGGCCACCACCCCATCTAGCCACAGTGTCCCCGTTCCCGCCACAGAGCTGGGCTCCACTGAGTTGGTCACCACCAAGACAGCTGGCCCCGAGCAGCAGTAGCCCAGAGGGAACAGGAGAGGACCTTGTCCTGCTTCCAGGCTTCGACCCAGGGCCTGGAAACGATTGGGACCCTCACCTAGGGCCAGCGGCCCTTTGCCTGGGACCCGGGCTGCCTTGTGCAGCCAGCCAGAGCGGCTCGCTGTCAGCACCAGATTTGGATCCTACAACCTCACAGATCACACAGGGCTCCCGCAGCCCAGAGTGCTTGGGTTTGGACGCGGTTGAGTGTGTGCCCCAGAGCTTCGCGTATCCAGAGCATCCCCATTGCGAGGTATTAAAAGGGTGAAAACCTGAGCAGACTGCAGTGTTCAGAGGTGGGTGACAAGGACGATGGCTGTGACTGCACACGGGTGGCTTCATCAGGAGAGAGACCAGGAGAGACCGCGCCACCTGGAGACTCAGCCAGCAAGGTCGTCACTGGAGGTGGACTCTCGGACCTCTGCAACTGTGAGCACCACAAACAAAGTGACAGCCAGGGCTGTCAGCTCAACTACTCGGGAGGCTGAGGCAGGAAGCTCATGAGTTCCAGTCCTGTGAAACAAAATTAAAAGAGGTACGATGCAGCTCAGACGTAGCGCACAACTAGATTTGCTTCCTAGCACTGCAAAAAGAGAGACCGAGGTCTTTTCTTTATAAAGTTACCAGAGTCAGAGAGTTTGTTGTAGTAACACAGCAGACTAACACAGGGACTGACTGAGAGACTTTTCTTTTACAGTAGGGACAGCACCATAAAGCCACAATGAATCTGAAAAGCCACGTGGGAGGACACTTAATTTGTACTTCAGTGTTACAGCTTTTTAATCCTTGCTGTCAGAGCTGTTCTGCTTTTAAACTTATGCAAGTAGCAGCCATGAGTAACCAGCTGATGGTTTCACTTTAGGATTTAGTGCACCAATATTTTTAGTTGGCTTTTTTTTTTATATTTGTTTTATTTTATTTTTGTGGTCCTGGGGATCAAACCCAGGGCTTCATGCATGCCAGGCAAGCACTGTACCTCTGAGCTGAGGCCCCAACCTCTTAATAATCTTGTAGCAATAACTAGGAAAAGCTAGCCATGGGAGTGCATGCCTGTAAACCCAGCACTAGGGAGGCTGAGGCAGGAGGATTGTAAGTTCAGTGCCAGCTTGGCTGACATAGTGGGACCCTGTCTCAGCCCCCCACCCACCCACCCACCCATTATAACCAGCATGAAAGAAACAAGGCTGTGCAGGGTTGCTGACTCAGGTGTCTGCATCCCTGGGGCAACTCTGGGCTCATCCCAATCTGCCAGGACTAAAATGATGTTTCTATCTTGGTGGTCACTTTCAGAGCCACAACCTGCACAGGCTCTAGGACTGGACTCCAGACTCAAACAGAAGGGGTATCCTGACAGGAAGCAACCCCAGAGATTGCCTGGGAAAAGCCAGGCATGGGGGTGCATGGCTAGATTCACAGGACTTGGGAGGCTGAGGCAGGAGGATCACTGCAAGTCTGAGGCCAGCCGGGGCTACAGGGCAAGACCCTGTCTCCAACAAGAGAGACTGAGACTGAGACTGCCTGGAGGCCCCACTGCCTCTCAGTCATGCACTGGCAAGGCCCAAAACCTAGAGGGAGCTCTCTGAACAGAGGCAAGGGTGGCCTGCGGCTTTGAACTGGATGGGCCTGAGGTCCACTGACCCCTTTGCTTGAGCACCTGTTTCTGTTTCTCTCTGTGCTGAGCCCCAAGTCCTGAGCTCCCTTAACCATCCTATGCCACCCCGTGCCCACCTCTTGCCCTCTGACAGTGATGCTAGTGCATGGGCCTAGGACCATGATCCCCTCTTTCCAGGTCCAATCCGTGCCAGCCTCTCCTGCCCAGGCTGCATCTCATGCCACCCCAGACAGCTTCTCAGAATTCGTCACAGCCAAGTGCCTCACTGGGAGGAGCACTGGGCCAGGAGCAGAAGATGGGATCCTGGTCTCCTTTGTTCCTATATGGGTCCTTGGCCAGCTTCAGTTCCATGCGCCGCCCACCAAAAGGGCCTGGCAGGTGCCTGGCTCCTGCCCATCCATTGGCCAGCCCAGGCACCTGGCCAGTGGGGCTCCAGGACTGGTCATTCATGTCCAAGTCCCTGTGTGGCTGTCCCTCTCTGAACCCAGCTCAGATGCCCAGTCTCAGGGAGCCAGGCGAGTGAGGTAGGGACAGATGGCTTCTCGCTGAGGGCTGGGGGAATCCGAGCTGTCAGCGGCCACCCCTACCCTGCTCCATACCTTCTCCACTGCAGCCAGTCCAGGCTTTGAAGGTGGAAGAATGAAACCCCAGGCCTAGACACACAAACTCCTAGTGCCTCCTGTCCCAGCTCAACCCCTGGCTTGCACATGGTCCCAGACTCAATGGGCTTCATTTGCTCTTCTGAGAAATGAAGTCTGGATGTACATTTCTGACCCTGGCTTGTGGCCTCCAGAGAAGGTTGAGAAGAAACCTTTGAGCCTGCCCACATACAAATCCCCATTTCACATATGAGGAAACTGAGGCCCAGCAGGGGAAAGGACTTGGCACCACTGTCTCAGCAAATAGCAGGATGTTTTGGGAAAGAAGCAAGAGAGACCAGGAGAGGTAGACAAGGGGCAGGTGCAGTGCCCCCTTACGGACCCCAGGGAGTGAGATCGGCCCTCCTTCCCCTGCTCTGGCTGACGTGTCCCTTGCTAAGGACTCTTCCTGTTGATACTGCATTTCATCTTCGTAACAGCGAGGGAGGGGTGTATGTGATCATCTGTGTTTGGTTAAAAAGAAAAGCTTTTAGCCAAGTGTAGCGGTGCACGCCTGTAATCTCAGTGCTCTGAGAGCTGAAGCAGGAGCATTGCAAGTTCAAGCCCAGCCAGGGAAACATAGTGAGAGCCTGTCTCAAAAAATAAAAATAAAAAAGGGTCAGGGATATAGCTCACGAAAGTCCTGGGTTCAACTCCCAATTCTGAAAAAAGTTATTTTTAATTTTAAAAAAGTCGTGTTTTACAGACAAGCTGGAAGGTTCCGGCTGCTAATGCAGATGGAATCTGTAGCGTGCTAACCCACATCCAGCAGACCCAGGGGGACATGTGGGGTATTGTTGTCCTTTAATGATAATTGTTTTACACATAAATATTTGCAGGAAAAATGGGAGGAGAGGACATGAAAAGAATCCCAATGTGTCATGTCCAGCTACCGCCCCCCCCCCGGAATGTCATCCTTGTGTTCTGTGAATGCGCACTAATAAAAATCAGAAACTAAACCCGTCCTTGCCTGTCACACGCAGTAAGCACCTCTGCTCGACATCTCGGTACGGTTTTCACCATGCGTCAAGGTTTCCACCTGAGCACCTGGCGGGTTAGTTCTGTCCTTGCTATTGAACAGAGCCAGGGAACGGCTCCTCCTTCGGAAATCTTTGCTCTTTGTGAAAGTCTCGGGTTCTCGGAAGGAGGGCTGCCTGAAGCTTTGACCAAGAAGAACCATCATGTTGGTGGCAAATGCGGAGTATTTTGAGTCCATGGCCTGGGACAGTGCTGACCTTTCTGCAGACTGGAGGAGAGAGGCCCAGAGAGGTGGAGGATGGCCTGGTCACAGAGGGCAGTCGGTGGTGGGCTGGCACTCTCGGTTCCGGCCCAGTAGAAGGCCATAGGCCGAGGGCCCCTCCTTGGGACAGTGGCTCCGGGGCCAGACTGGGGAGGGCTCACCCCTTGCTCTCATCACTACTGAGATTTTCCTCCCAGCAGGCCTCACTTTGTGGTGAGAGGCTCCGAGACAGTCTCCAGAAGGACTGTTTGGGGTGGGGACAGAAGGAAGCGTCTCCAATCCCAGAGGCCACTTCTGGTCAGCTTCTCCCAGAAGAGGGTCTGGTTTCCCCAGGGTCCCCAGGGCCCGGCAAGTGGGAGCGGGACGGCCGAAGTCTTGGTTCCTCTTGGGGTTTCCTGCAGGCCCCTTTCATTTCCTGCCTGGCAGCCACGGTTCAGGGCTCAGGGTGGGGCTGGGGCTGCCCAGCTGGGAGTCGAAGGAGACCTGACCCTCACTCGTCTCAGCAGGGAGCCCCCAGCCTTGTCCTGGGCTTGGCTCCGCCTCTGCAAAATGAGGCTCCTTCGAGATGAAAGTAGACAGGGGCCTGCAGGGCCAGGGCTGGGGAAGGCCGCCAGCAGGCCAGGGGAGCAGGACGGACTGGAGTTCCACGGGGACGACCACCTAGGGACGCGGGGTCAGCGAGGATCTGGGAGGACACAGACGCCCGTGTAACTGTCCGGGAATCCTCAGGGCACAGCAGCTGGAGGGCGGGGAGTGGTGGACCTCCTGGACCCAAAGGGCCACTGGACGTCTCCACGTCCCCAAACCGCAGAGAACATGGGATCCAGCCCTGACTGGGGATCCCGCAAGGACTCCGGGGGCAGGTGAAAGTTGACCTGCGCGGCTCCTGCGGTCAACTCCACCTTGACCGCCAGCAGCTGGCCTAGGAGACCGAGGGGGTGGGGCCAGGGGAGCGGCAGGTGGGCGGAGCCACCGGGGCGGGGCTGCGGAACTGTCCAGTTGGGTTGCGGATAAGGGGCGGGGCCCGGGCTCAGGGTGGGAAAGGGGCTTGGCGAAGGGCGGGGCTAAGATGCGGTCCTCCAGCTCTGGACCTCCGGGTGCCCGGGCCCGGTTGTCACCAGTATCCCGCGGGCAGCAGAGCGGGTGCAGCGCGGGGCAGCAGGGTGCAGCCGCGGCCACAACTTCAGGCGTTGCGCTCGCTTCAGTAGCACAGAACAACTTCAGGGCACGGTGGAAGGAGGAGGAGGCGCGGGCGCGCCTCCCCACACCCACCCCGGCTCTGATCTGCGGAATCCGGGCCCAGTAGACGAGTCCCTGGCCCGGGGGCCGCGCTGTGTGCCCTGCCCTGTCTGTCCCCACACCGCGTCGCGGTGGTCGGTGCACGTACCCTGGGGTGAATTGGTGCAGAGGGATTTCCGAAGACTCCCGAGACAGGGTGCACGGAGAGGGTGCACAGGGTTCCCGAGGGGAGGCCAAGCCTCAGCTCCCAGCCCCTCAAGGCCTCAGCTCCCCAGCGACCTCAGGAGCCCGGGCGCCCCCTCCCTCCTACAGGCAGCTGGAGGCTGAGTCACACTGCTCTCAGGAGGCAAAGGCAGCGTGCGCGCTGCCCTCCCTGTGGACCCCCTCCTGGTGCCGCATTGGCATTTGCACTAGCGGGGAGTCCATGGTCCTCTCCCCAGAATCGCTGCTAGCGGCTAATCCTCCACGTGGGAGGAGTGGGAAGTGAGTTTAGGGATGAGGCCTTTCTAGTTTGAGAGTGGCATCTGCTGTCACGATCACCGATCACCGTGCTCTGCTGTGAGGGTCCCAGAAGGCTGCGTGTACCCAGTGTTTCCTGGCCTGGGGCCCACTGCCCTCTCCCTGTATCCTGGCCAAAGAGGTGCTGGCTGCCGACCTTGCAGATGGGACAACTGAGGCCCAGAAAGGCAGACTGGCTAGCAGGAATGACAGCCAGCTGGGCACTGGGAACAGCGTGGCCACACCGGGGAGCTGCTGTCAGAGGTGGGAAGAACCTTCCAGCCCTGCTGGGCCACCAGAAAACAGGTTTGGGGTTCACAGAGCAAACTCCAGGCCAGTCCCTGGTTTTCCAGCCAGTCACTTCCCTTCTCTGTATCCTGGGTTTCTCTTCAGGAAATCCCAAAGCCTCTCTCCCAGGGAAGGCAGAACTGGTAGCCTGGCACCCAGCATCTAAAATGGGGACCCTAATGCCTAGCATTTTCCCTAATGACCACAGTCTCTCAGGACCCCAGGCTTCCATCATGAGAGCCAGGTAGAGAGGGAAGGCCATATGAGCACGGGCACATCTGCACTGCACACGTGTGACCACAATAGCTCCCACCTGCCCTCTCAGTCACACAGCTTACACACCCAGGCCCGCACCCCCAAGCTGCCAGCGCTAGGAGCTGGGGGCGGGGTAGGTGCCCTTCAGACGCAGAGACTCAGCTCCTCCACCCGCTCCTCGGGGCTCACTGCAGATGCCAGGGGTTATTTTAAGCCTGGATCAATGGATGAGTTTTGGTGACACAGGCTTAGGGGGGCTGGCAGAAGAGACAAGGGACCTGTGTCCTGGATGCTTGCTGTGATCACAGGCCCCCCAGAGGCCAGGGCTGAGCTATGCCATCTCTAGATCCCCTTGCCCAGCACACGGCTGGGCACACAGGTCAGGGGGCAGTGTCAGCTACATGGATGCTACATCCAGGACTTGGGGCCAGCCAGGAGGTGTCTGAGATTCTCTCTCCTGTCCCCACTGCCCCAGGACCACATGTGCATAGAGAGAGGGCACCGAGGGCCTGGCACAGACCCCATTGGTGTGGACATTCGTGGTAGCTTGTAGCCCACAGAATCAGACCAAGGAGGAAACTGGGTGCAGGGGGGAGTCCAGCTCCTTCACTGGATAAATGGCTGTCCTTTACAAGACAAGATCGGCATCAACATGGGGCAGATGCTGACAGAAGGCCCAAGGCCAGGACAGTGGGACAAAAGGGACCAGGGAGCAGACAAATTTCAGGGAGAGCATCAGGCTGGAGCGGTAGGGTCACCCTACGTAGGCAGAGGTCACAGTTCTGAGGGGCAGAGCCACGTTTAAGTCCAGTGCCCAGTAACACGGAGGGAGCAGCCACCCCAGAGCCCCTGGGACCCAGACAGCAGAGCCCTAACATGGACTGCAGTTTCTGCACTGAGCCCATTGCCAGGAAAAGCCCCTCAGAAAGCTTCAGAAAGTTACAGTCGCGCAGTTTCAAACAGAATCACAAATGAAAAGTTGAAGGGTGGACGGACAGTAAGACATGTTAAACGCCAGTTACGAAATGGGATGCAGAGTGTGGCATGTTCTCGGGTGGCTGTCTCTGGTGATGGGATTAAAGCAGTTTCGCTCATTCTGTTGCTCACCTATTTTTTTTCCTTCTAAAATGTGACAAGGAAAGTCTTGGAACGAGGACAGGGTCTTGCAGCTGGGTGGGAGGCACGTGGGCTGTGGGAGACCGAGAAGACCGGGAGGGGGAGGTCCGCCCCTTCCAGCCTCAGCCACTAATACCTGAAGTGAGCCTGCCAGCCCCGGGACTCAGGCATGCGGCAGAAGGACTTGATCCTCCTTAACATGTAAATCCTCCCTCTTCCTCCTCCACCTCCTCCACTCTCTTAAGTGGATCCTGGGGTGGGGGGATGTGGAAAGAGGAGCAGAGAAGACCCTAGAGCGCCCACATTCATCACCTTACAGAAACTAGAGGCAAAAATGTTTTCATTCGTTTGTTTCTTCAGTAAATATCCCACAGAAACCTGAGCTGGGACCCCAGTCCTTGCACTCCCTCCTGGTGAGGCCATCTAGACTGTGAGGTTGTCACCTCCACCCCTACTGGAGGAGGCAGATTAGGAATTTACTATTGAGGAAGAGGTGGGTTTTTTGTTTTGTACGGGGAACTGAACTCAGGACCTTGAGCTTGCCAGGCAGGTGCTGTGCCACTGAGCTATATCCTCAGCCCAAGGAAGAGTTTATTTTTTTTTTTAGTAATGTCTCACTATGTTGCCCAGGCTGATACTGAAGGGATGTTCCTGCCTCAGCTTCTCAGCGAGGAGTTACAGGCGCAAGCCACTAAAGTATTTGATACGAACTCAAGAGACTGAGGGAGAGAGAAGTGCCGTGGAGCAGCCAGTGTCCAGTTCCACTCAACTCTGAAAACATGGCCGAGCTGCTCCTGGTCCTTCCCCTCGGCTTCTCCCGGGCTTGTGAAGGACCTGGGAGTGGCAGATCGACCCAACACTGTCCCTGCTCAAGGCCCGGGGCAGCCCCACTCTTAAAAGGCCACGGCTGGTCTAATTTCCACCTTGCTACGGTTGGGGAGGGGAGCAGATCACAGGAGGCCACTGGCCCGGCCATCCCGACACAACGGGGCTGGGGACAGCCTGGGACCCCAGCCAGGTGGCCGAGAGCTACTGGAACCCGGCGCGCGCCCTGCGGTGAATCTGCGCTGGAGAAGCAGCCTTCCCCCCTGCGCTGTCTCTCGAGGGGTTCCTTCCCAGCGACTGGGTCTGGGGATGGAGCTTTATCCTAGGGAATGGGTCCTCTTCGTGTCAATCAGAACGGGCAGGGAGGACCAAAAGGAGGCGCGAGTGGCGCGGACACTGCCCGGGCTGCGCGCCCGCTGTGTCTGTCTCGGCCGCCGCACCTGTAAAGCCCGCTCGCGCCTGTCGTGGGCCGTGCGTCCCAGTTTAGCAGTCCCGGGCGCGCCCAGCTGCAGGACTGTTTGGGGGCGTCTTGGGAGGGTCCCCGGCGGCGGGGCCCCGGCCCGCGCGCCCCTCCCTCCGCCCCGGCGGCCGCGCTCCTCCCCCGCCCGGCCTCCCGCCCTGCGTCCTCCCGGCGCTGCCTCCCCCGCCCGCCGAGCCCGCGCCGAGCGGGAGCCGGAGCCGAGCGCGGGCAGCGCGGGAAGGCAGCGGTCTCGGCGGCCCGGGACGCACACCCCCGCCGGGCACGGAGAAGCTGGGGACCACGCGCGAGCAGGAGCGGCATCCAGGGCGCGGGTAACCACCCGGGTCCGAGGGGAGCACGGGAAAGGCGCCCACCGCCGCTCACCCCCGCGCGCTGCAGACCGAGACGCCCACCGGTGCGGGGTCGGTGGAGGAGCCCGCGGCCGAAGCGCCCGGGTGGGGATCGGAGGGAGCGCGACCCCTGCGGGCGCGGAGGAGCCGCGGCGCCCGGCCATGCGCGGACCGCTGTAGCCGGCGGCGCGGGCCCGATGGAGCGGGCTGGGGCGCGGGGACCGAGCGGTGGCCGCCGCCCGCCAGGGCTCCGGCTCCGGCTGGCACTCGCGCTCCGCCTGGCGCTGCTGCTGGCGCGGCCGCCGTCGGGCCGCTCGGGAGCCCCCGAGGCGCAGGAGCCAGCGGCGCCCAGCACGGCGACCCCGCCGGGGGGCGACCGCTGCCGCGGCTACTACGACGTGATGGGCCAGTGGGACCCGCCCTTCAACTGCAGCTCGGGCGCCTACAGCTTCTGCTGCGGCACGTGCGGCTACCGCTTCTGCTGCCACGACGGGCCGCGCCGCCTGGACCAGAGCCGCTGCTCCAACTACGACACGCCCGCCTGGGTGCAGACCGGACGCCCGCCGGCCCGCGCCCGCGACGCCGCCCCGCCCCGGGACCCCGCTCGCGAGCGCAGTCACACGGCCGTCTACGCGGTGTGCGGTGTCGCCGCGCTGCTCGTGCTGGTCGGCATCGGGGTGCGCCTGGGCCTGGAGAGGGCGCACAGCCCGCGCGCGAGACGCACGGTGACCAGGTGAGCGCCCAGGTCGTCCACGGCCCGGACCCTGGGCCGCTGCGCATGGACGGCCTTCCCTACTCCACTCCGGGCCCTGGGCCTCTCCGCAGCCTCGCTCTCCTGTTTTTTTCCTGTGTCGCTTCCTCTCCCGACCCCCACTTCTCGGAGTGGACACCTGATACCTCTCTGTCTCCCCTTGACCTTCCGGCCCTCGCTGGGCCACCCTCCCACGGCTCCAACCTCCTCTGCAGAGGTTACAAGGTCAGCGCCAGGACCCAAGGAGGCCGGGACCCAAACCCCACTGGCCAGGCAGAGGAGGGGGCTGTCACAGTAATGGGGGTCTGGGGCAGGGAAAAGAGAAGCCTGATTCCCTCTTGATTCTCCCGTTTCCCCCGCCCTTTCCCCCTCCATCCCTCTCCCTCTCCCTCTCCGCTAGCTGTGACTCAGGCCTGACCTTCCTTCCCCGGGATTTCAGAAGCCCCCCTCGACCTGCTCAGTAGCTGAAGGTGAAGCTATTAAGGTGAAGGTCCCTCCGCTCGAAAGGGGGCTGAGGTGTGTGTGGACCAACCAGGTGCTGGCTCAATCCTTTTTCTTTCTTTTTCCCTGGTACCAGGGATTGAATCCAGGGCCTTTGCACTCAGCTACATTCTCAGCCCTTTTAAATTTTTTAGACAGGGTCTCAGAGTCTCTAAGTTGCCCAGGGTGGGGTCCAACTTGCAGTTTTTCTGCCTCAGCCTCCCAGAGCACTGAGATTACAGGTGCACACCATCTCACCTGCTATACTGGGGCTAAATCCTAAGCTTCATGCAAAGGAGGGTGCACAGGACCCAGGCTTCCTTCCTCAGCCAAATAGGATCTCGAGGTCCTGTCTCCTGGCCTTGGGACTTACACCCAGCTCACACCCACACGCCTCATCTCTACTCCCATGCCCTGCCTGTGCCGCCTTATCCACCCAGCTTGCAGTCCCCAGGACATTTGGCAGCTGACACTCCACGCAACAGGCAGGCATCTGGAAGTGACAAGAGTGCTGGACCAGGTAGGGGTGTTTGGCATCCTGGGCCCAGGACCCGGGCTGAGGGCATCCTTGCCCCCGGACTCCTTAGCCACCCTCTCTGGACACTGTAAGGCAGGGCCAGGGCTGTGGATCTGGCTGTGGGATGTGGGGACATGCAGTCTTTGGCAGGGGCCTGGGCACAGAAGGGCAGGAGCTGGCTGTCCTGTATTTGGAGTTCCTTGTGCTGGGCAAGGCTCACTGGGGAGGGCAGGTGGTGTGTTTGTACAGCTGAGGGTCACCACAGTGTAGGGTGTAGGGTGGCTGGGGGAGCCCGGCTGACCTGTTGCTCTGAAGCCTCTTCATCTATAGATTTGGTTCTTACTCAGGCCAGCCCCTTCCTGGGTGGCATATGTGCTGAGCCTTTCCTCTTCTAAGGACACCTGGAATAAGACGGGCTCATGGGTGGGAGTGTTCTGAAGCCTTGCCCAAGGCTCAGCCTAATTCATGCCAGGGCTGATGGCTGGGGCAGGCTTCTGAGGGTGTGCAGAGCCCCCAGAAAGCCCGTGCAAAGGCCCAGGGGTGTGATAGTTATTCGTGGTCCGAGCTTGCCCAGAGAAGAGACAACAGGGTGAGCCATAGGCATCAGACACTGTAGACTCTGTCACCCTCCAGCCAAACCTCAGCCACACCAGGTGTCCCAGTGAATCAGCCACAGTCCCAGCCCCAGGAGGAGGGTCAGGTCGAGTGGGAGAAAATCATGGGTTTTGGGTGCTGTAGGCAGCTGGGCTGAAGGCTGAGTTTGGCTGTCTGCAGAGAAGGCTCCATCAGACACTGTCACAGCTGGGTGGGGGCTGGGTGTCTTGGGTACCCAGGGAAGCAGCTGCCCAAGGTCACACAGCCTTTGGGTGTTGGGCTGCTAGAGGGACATCTCCCAGGTCCCCTCATCTGTGTCCCAGCCTGTGCTGGCAGCAGGAAGGACAGGGCAGGCAGGTAAAAGGGGCCCCATGGAGGAGACCCACAGGTCACAGATGAATGGAGAGGTTTAAGGAAGGAGATGGAGAGGATACTGCAAACAGGAGCTTGTGTTGGGGCAGGAGGGTCACAGGGAGGCGCTTGGTGATTGAGCTCTGTGGAGGGAAGAGAAGGGAGCCTCAGCTGGAGTTTCTTGACCTGTTTGGGGAGGTAGCCATTTTGGGATCCCAGGGATACTCACAGGTTTCAAAGGCATCTGCTTGGAGAAATTGGACACCAAAGGTCAAGCACAGGAGAAAACAGAGGGAGTGCAGAGAGGCTGAGGAGCTGCCCAGGGCCATCATGCAGTGGGACCCTGGAGGCTGGGGTGGGGTGGCTTTTGACAGCCACCAGAGTGGCTGATGGGAGGAGGTTGAGAGAGCCACCCCTAATCACTCTGTTCCCACAGGACACTGACAGAACTTCTGAAGCAGCCGGGGCCCCAGGAACCTCTGCCCCCACCTCTGGGCCCACCCCTGGGTAGCTGTGTCCAAGTGCAGATGGGCGATGGCCTTCCCCGGGGGTCCCCCCACAACAGCACAGGTGAGGGGCGCTGGGTCCAGAGCAGGGCATGGGACGGGTATGGGAGAGATGGAGAGGAGGTCGCTTGCTTGGGTGGAGGTGCTGAGCTGCTGCTCCTGGGAGGGCTGCCTGCCTCTGTAGGCGTTTCAGTGGGGGCTGGACAAAAGCCAGCCGCCCTTGGAGGGGGTCCCCCACAGAACCTCCAGTTTCAGGGGCTTGGCTTCTCTGAGGAAGGCTCCAGATTCAGGATTTGCTGACCAGGGCTGTGCTTGTGGCTCCAGCCCGGCTGGGGTCCAGAGCTCAGAGCTTTCTCTTCCCTGGCCAAGTGCCCCTCTCAGGTGGGCTCTGTCTCCAGGGTCCTGGCTCAGCCTGCCTCGCTCCTGAGCCGAACTGAGCTGAGCCGTCCAGTGTATCAGGGTCTGAGCCAGGCGCTGTTCCCTGCGCTGGACCTTGGGCTGCAACGCCAGACGGACTTCACCCTGTACTCCCCGAGAGGCGTCCCCCGGGTTCCCACCGAGCTACACTCGGTAGGGTGGTGGTGCAGGCGGTGCGTAAGGGGTGCGTGCGAAGCCTCGCCTAATTTCCCTTCCTGCAGACGTGAAATGCCTCAACAACGCAACCCTGGGCTCCACCACCCCGGGGCCCCCACGTGGTCCCCGGCTGCTGAGCGGCGGCAGCGTGACACTGCAGCCAGACTACGCCAAGTTTGCAACCCTCAAGGCTGCTGCGCTGAAGGCCACAGGTGAGCTTATGGGTTGCGTTGCGCGCGCAGCGCACAATTAGGGGCCCTGATGGAGATCCCGCCGTGTCCAGACTTTCCGGGACCGGCCAATCCGCGCTCGCGGGTCGCCGCGCAGCCAGTCGGCGCCCTACGGCCCTACGCTGACCCCGCCCACACGCCTGTCCCCACAGAGGCCACGCCCCAGGACTTCTACCAGCGTTTCCCTGCAGCCTCTGAGCCGACTCCGCGGCCTCTCCCGGCGCGAGCCCCGCGGCCCCTGGAGGACCTGCCCTCGCTGCTCGACGCCTGCCCCTGGGCTCCACCGGGGTATGCACCTCCCGCCTGCCCCACTCCGCCGGCGCCCTACGCGGCATGGACCGCCCGCCGGCCTGCCCCGCGCGGCCCCTCAGCCACCCAGGCCTCGCCTGCTGCCCGGCGGCCCGGCCGCGCGCCCCGACACCAATTCAGCGTGGAGAAGCTGCCCGAGGCTTTCAGCTCACAGCAGATTCCCGGTCTGTACGGCGGTGCTGGCCGCGGGCCCCGACACCTGAGCACCAACAGCAAGGCTGAGGTCACCGTGTGAGGCATGGCTCCCCCGGACCCTCGATGCTCTCGAGGGCCAGGAGCACGGTCCTGTGCCCAGACTGGACTGTGCCCAGTCAGTTGTTCTGGCCTTGCGGCCACGCCAGTCTCATTCCCGTGTAAATAAACCCTTCCGTGGTTTCTGCCCCAAGAGGCGCCGGTGGCAGCATCGTCATTGACCCGACAGACGGCAGTGCAGGTCGAGGGCACAGCAGGGGAAGGGCAGAGGCTAGCTTCTGAGCCGGCAGGCAGGTGTGCCCGGGCTAGGGCCCAGTGCCAGGCTTAATGCTCACACCAGCAGGAACGCAGGCCTGGGGGGGGTGTCAGCCACTTTCAGGTTTGGCCCAGAGAGCACGGTTGGTTCAGGCCATCTGGGAAAGGGAGTGAGCACCCAGCCTGTCACCCACTCTGCGCTCGAGGACCTGGCCTGGCTAATTGTCAGTAACACGGTCTGGCCCCGGGCAGGGCCCTGCTCTGCAGGCTGCTTGGCCAGATTGGCCCAGGACCACCCTCCTAATGGGTGGTGGCCATGCGGACATCTGGTACTGAGGAGAGGTGCCCCTCCCCACTCCCAGGAGCTGGGATGGATGGGGAGGGGAGACGCTGGGGCCAACCACGAGCACCCTATATCCCTTGGTCTGAGTGCCTGCACCCCACCTGCACAGTGTGGCAGCCCTCCCACTCTGCCAGGGCCCCTGGTGCCTGGCTGTAGCTCTCCCTGAAGTTCCCCCATGCCACAGTGGACGATGACAACTGAGCTGCAAGCCGGGTGGCTCACCCTGATAGCCAGGAGTGTCCACTATTGGCCGCCATGTGCTGTTTCTCACTAACCCTCACAAAAGCCCCCTGGGGGTGTCTTCAAAATAACACAGCTCCCCTAGGGTTACTCAGCTAGCTCCCAGGTCTACTGGGACTCAAATGGAAAGGGCTGTGTAGGGGGAGAAGGAAGGTGAGACATTGTTGATGGGGTGGGGAGCTGGTTCTAGGGTATGGAGGCCCCCAAATCACCAAGGCTTGGTATCACCTGCTGGGTCTGTCTCCCTTGGCCCTTAAAGTTGCAGAAGTAAGTGGGCCTTCGTGACCTGGAGAGATCATACTGTCGCTCGCATGGTGGGGGTCCTAAGTCCTGCCCATGAGAGGAGCTGAGGAACGGGGTGTGCCCAGACTCAGGAGTTGAGTTCCTGGGTGTGCAGGTCACGCACCACGACGACACAGGCCCTGCCTGGGCCCCACTGCGCTTCCTTAGGCTCAAGGGCCCTGGATCTCCAGATGACTCAGGCCAGGTGGAGGCCCTGGGTGGTGGTCACTGCAGGTGACTTTGTGGCCCTCCCCTCAATGAGACCTGTGCAGTGGGTCCCTCCTGGCTGCTCTGCTCCTTGGGACAACACAGCCTGCCACAGTTGCCCCTCAGGAAGGGACTAGCTCTAAGGGAGGTAAACAAGGCCACTAGCCACGTGGTGCAGTCCCAAGCTTGCTCCCACACGGGGTCCCTAAGCGCAGGCTCAACGCACCAGCTGCTCTTTGCCAATGGCCTCAACCAGTGTTACCAGGCACATACTGGTACTTCATGTGTTGTCACCAACCCTGGTCCCTGAGCCTGCAGGACCGTGGGGCTGGCAGCTGCACGTGTACATGTGAAGTGCAGGCCAAGGCCAAGGAGTGACTCAGAGGGTAATGACCTCCAGGGAATGGGACACTAAGGATCAGTCCACCCCACTCCCAAACAACTGCTGCTGCCAGCGGAGCCACCAAGGAACTGGAACCTGGACACAGTGACCTCTGATCCCAGCAGCACTGCCAGCTCTTAATGCCAGGCCTTTACCTGTCCTTGGGAGTGTGCACCAGGCACGGGAGCAGGAGGCTGGTCACAGTGGCAGGCAAGGACGGTACTGCAGACTGAAGGTGCCAGGTACCCTGGGTCCCTGTCCCGCCAGCCAAGTCATGCAGCCCCTGGCTTAGGCACCACGGCAGCCACATGACAAATCTCCACACACCTGGAGCTGGGTGGTACCAATTGTGTTTATTGAGTAACCGATGTCCAAGACATGGTAATGACTGGACATCAAGGAAGCCATAGGCATATCCCCCTTTTCAGTGAAACCCCCCCCTCCCTAAAAAAAAAAAACAAAACAGGAGAAAAGGCACAGTATATACATGTGACACAAGGGCTGGGCTGCCCTGTTGGGCAGGGTACATAAATTACAGTGTTGGGGGAGGGGCAAGAGATCAAGAATGGGTGGGGCCCATGCAGACCACAGGAGCCCTGCTGAGTGTACCCCTTCAGCTGTGCTGTACCCCTGCAGAGGCCTGAGGGCTGCAGCCCTCAGGGAAGTCACCAGGGAGGCACTGAGCCAAGGGATCCAGAAGAAAGGGATTAGTTACTCTAGGACCCCATCAAAGTGAGGGCCCTGGTTCCTGGTCCCCAGCCAGAAGAGGCATGTCACTGGGGAGGGACTGGGGGTGGTCCCTGCTACCACAGCTCATTTTCAGGACAAGAATTAGGAATAGAATGTATTGTGGAGGTAAGAGTCAGGGTGGGGGTAGGAGGGAACCAAGAGAAGACCTTTGAGCCCCAGGCCCGACAGGTGGTTTCACCCTTCCCGGCCCCTGGGCCTACCCCGAGCTGGCCTGAGGTCCCAGGAGGCAGGGGAGTGGGAAGAACAGAACAATTAAATAAGATACCGTTTATTTTTTTAAAAAAATTAAAAAAATAATGCAAACATTATTTTACCCATCCCAAGGCCTGCCCCTGCTTCCCGTGCCGGCTACCCCACGGAATGATACGAGAACAATGCTTAGGCACAGGCAGGGAGCGGGCCCTGGATGAGACACAAAGATGCCACAGCAACTTCACCTGCATTGCGGCAGCCCCGAGCACATTGATATAAAAACATTCATATAAAAAGGGGGAGGGCGTGCTGGGTACTGTCCCAAGGGCGCGGTGCTCTCAGGTGCCCAGAGCCCTGGCCCCCAGAGAGAAAGCCTGTAAAAAATGAGGAAGCGGAGAGGGAGCTATGCAGGGTCTCCGAGGGCTGGAGCAGCAGGGGGCAGGACCCGCTCCATGGCTGCCCGAGGTCTTCCCTCGGCACACACTAGGGTGCAAACCAAGGTGCCTAATACTACGGCTTTGGGGGACTCTGTCTGGGTGCTCTGGCCTGAGGCGGTCCAAGAGCCCAGCAGCTAACAGCTCAGAAGAGGAGGCCACTCTGCTGCTCTCAGAGGGAAGAGGAGAACAGACTCGGGGAGCAGGGAGACAGTCTGAGAGACACTAGGACAGAGGCAGGAGGAGTGTGCCACACCTGGTGGTCAAGAAGCGGCAATGGCAGTGCCACCACCCAGCTTGACAATCATCTGCTGGCAGTCGTTGCACGAGCGCCGGTCGCCCACCTTCTCCAGCGTGCGGGCGGCCTCGGCCAGCAGCACGGCCCGCTGGCCCGGGGAGGATAGGAAGGAGAGGGGAAGGTGACGACACGCCAGCAGGATGGCAGTGGCCCGCTCTCGCTGACCAGGCCAGGCATCCACCTCTCCTGTGGGAAAAAGGAGACACATGTAGGCACTGGCCCTGCAGCTTCAGGCGAGGCTGTCACTTAACCCTCACAGGCTGCCTGTGCTGCTCCCTGGTCGCCCGTGAGGGTGAGGATCAGAGCGTGGTGGGGTGGAGAGGGGACCCATAGGTCTCTGCCCTGTTCCTGCCCGTACCAGGCTGGATGTCCGATAACCGAGCTAACACCCAGCCCTGTGGCCACCAAACCGAGCCTGGGGCTCCTTTCACACCCGAATGTTCTGGGCTGCAGCACCCTCTCCGAAGACAGTGGCCTCACTGGCAGAGCTGGCCAAGTAGCTGTCCCCAACCTGGCCAGAAGGGAGCAGCCGGACCCACCATGCTTGGTGCTCTCGGTGGTGCGGCGGCGCAGGCTGTGCTCCAGCAGCTGGTGCGTGCGAGTGGGACTGGCTCCTGCCATCAAGCGCACGGTGGCTTCATGCAGGAACACCTGGCAAGGTACAGGGAACACTATCAAGTCCCAGTTCTGGCCACTGTTGGCTCCAGTGTCCCGCTCCCTGGGCCACCTCACCTACCACCTGATGGTGGTCCTCTCCCACTAGGCCACCCTGCCCTGCATACCCCTTGAAAGCAACCTGTCTTGTCCAGAGCCCAGCTAGAGACCTGGATGGGCAGCAGGAAAGGGGAGGAAGCCAGGTCCCTGGCAGGGGCCAGGCCAAAAGGCAGATGGGGCTGCTTTCCTGGAGTCTCCTGGGACTGGAAGACAGCAGCTCGGGTGAAACCTCCAGTCCCTAGGGGCTGCTTCCAGCCTGACACAAGGATAGGGAAGAGACGGACAGCAGGTAAGAGGGCTGGAACCACACACAGCGCCTTGTTTCCTTCTGTGTCTTCAGAAAGTAACAGAGCGCAGAGGTTCTGAGGCAAACAGGAATTAGCAGCTATCCAGCCTCTCAAAACTGGAAACACAAGCTGAGCGCGGTGCCACACACCTGTAACCTAGCACTCTGGGAGGCTGAGGCAGGACTAGGGATTCACTGAGACCCTGTCTCAAGATAAGAAACAGAGACTGGGCTGGGGACGCAGCTCAGTGCAAAGGTCCTGGGTGCAATTTCTAGCACTGCAAGCAAACAGCCTTGTCCTCCTGTCTGGCCCTCAGTGCTGCTGGGAGGTAATGGGGAGCCCATCAGAGGGGAGAGGCAGGATGCACAAGGTATTCTTAGAGGGTCTCTGATGCTAGCCACCCCGTGTGCAGTGCCAGTCTTGGCTGCTAACATGGCTGGGCTGACCCGTGAGGTGTCCCCATACCTCAGGGCCCAGGGTATGGGTCTGTGGCAACAGCCACATTCTGAGACCTCCTTTTTGTCCATTCCCAGTACAATCTATGCCCCTCCCTGACAGGTATCTTACTCAAACCTGCAGAAAATATCCAGGTAAAATACCTTGATCCTAACACAAAGAGATGCTAAATGAGGCCAGGAATATGCTAGATCTGATTACTAGACATTATATATTTACATCTGGAAAGAAAAAATAAAAACTATATTTAAAAGATGTTTACTGTAGGCCAGGTGCAAGGGACACACACTTGTAGTCCCTGCTACTTGGGAGGCTGAGGCAGGAGGGTTGCTTAAGGCCAGGAATTCAATGGCACCCTGGGTAATATATGCAAACAACAAGCTGGGTAGGTAGTAACACGCCTCTAATTTTAGTACCCGAGAGGCTGAGGCAGGTGGATTGACAAGAGCTGAAGATCAGCCTGAACTGCAGAGTAAAATCCTGTCTCAAGAGAATTTTACTGAATGACCCAACTGAAAAAAAAAAAAAAAAAAAAAAAAAAAAAAATCCAAAAACAACCAACCAAACAAATGTCTTCTAGTACATTACTCTAATCAGCAATAAAAATAAAGAGGGAAGCGATGAGTCCAAGCTCAGTTATACAACTGTCCTCAGGAGACGCAGCTCAGCGCAGCCAGACCGAGGAGACACCATGTGGAGAGCGCGGCAGCACTGAAGCCCCCAGCGGCTCAGACACAGGGTTGCAGTGGATTCTTCAGTGTGGTCAAAGGGAGTGCTTCTAAGAGTCTGTCACCCTGACAAGCAGTTAGGAAGCCAGAGCAGCTCCCTGGTGACCAGGGGCACCCTCCCACCCAGCGTGGGAGGTACAGGTGGGACGGCTGTGGCCTGGGCAGGGGGCAGAGCCAGCTGCTATCTGCTGTGCCAGAGCCGGGCACGCTGTAGGTGCCCTGTCATGTGTGCTGAACAAAGGAACATGTGGCACCTAGTCAAGGCTGGGCCACAGCAGGTGACCTCAGAGAGCCACCAATACCGTCACAAGTGTCTGTCCTGCCAGCCCGCTGGCCTCACCTTGCGGTACGCTGAGCGGAAGCTGTGTGCCAGCCTGCGCAGGCTGCCCAGGTCCCGCTGGAAGCCAGCCAGCTCGGTGCCCGACGCATGGTAGGTCTCGCCCAGGGTTTGGCTGGCATTTGCTTGCTTTTGCCAGAGTGTTGTCCGCAGTGACAGGAGCAGGTCACAGGTCAGCAGCTGGACCACCTGTAGGGGCGAGAGGGCAGAGACAGGTGACTGGCCAGTGGCTAAGGCAGGGCCCTGGGAAAAGCACGGAGCCCAGAGCCTGGGGGAAGGAAGGGCTGCTCCACCTTCTGCAGGTAAGAAGTGAGGCTCTGAAAAGGCTGCAGCTTACAGGGGGCTAGGGCACAGGCTGGGCACAGTCTGGGCGCAGGGGCAGGACTACAACCCAAGGGTTCTGCTTCACCCTCACAGGAGCCCATGGCTGGCCCAACAGCTGAGGCACCCAGAGGCACTCTTGGGAAGTGGCAGCAGTCTGGAGGTGGTGATGGCGGGAGCACCAGGAGGAGGAATGGGTGTCCATGAAGGGAGAGCTGCATGGCGGTTTTATGCTCAGGTGTCTCACTGACCTGGATTCAATCCTGGTTTCTACTTCCTAGCTACAGGACCCTGGCATGGGACTTAGCCTCTGAACCTCAGTTTCCACATCTGAAAAATGGGAATAGCAGCACAGGGTTGATGCGAATATTCTGAGTTCACAGTGCACAGGGGCATGGGGTAGACTACAGAGTCCACATTCCACCGAGACTGGTACCACATGAAGCAGCGAAGAGACAGTGTGTCCTTGTGATGGGCTACAGACTTGTTGGGTTCTTCATACCTCTCCCAGCCCTGGCCTCATTTCCCTAGGGTGACCTGGGAGGTCACTGTGCCACCCAGACCCTACCCTATGCTCCCTGGCCACACTGCTCCCAGCTGCAGACAGCCTGGAAGGGACACGCAGGACGCTTCTTGGCATTTAAAGGTGTGAACCTGGGCCTGGGGGTGGCAGGCAGGGTTAGGATGTGGTCTTGGGCCACTGGGCTGGAGGGCCCATTCTCCGGCCTCAGAGCAGCTCAGGTGCTCCCTGGGGGAGCCTCAAAGGTGATCTCAGTCCTCAGTGAGGACTAAATGGTTCTCTAATGGGGATCACAGGAAGCCCACAGTGGCCCCCATCCTGCCCTTTACCTTCCTTTACATTATCCCCATAGGAGTGATATGCTGCCTTGGTTTCACCGTGTCCACACCCACTGATACCTGGAGCTCCAAGTGCCAGCCCGGTCCTGCAGGCCCAAACCCCAAAAAGCTGCTGAGCCTGACCCCCCAGGATGTTCCTTGTCACTCTGCTATCCGCTGCTGCGCTCCCACTGTCCCTGTCTCCCAGGATAACCATGCCAGGAGCAGTACCCAGTGACGGGCCATGGGCTGGCCTCTGGAGAGCCGGGCAGGCCTCTGTGATGCACTGTGGAAACATTGCACGGTACTGCCAGAACATGCAATGCAACTACAATGCACCACAGCTGCCCGCCAGGTGTGCACAGGCTGTGCAAGGTGTGCGCCAGGGCAGGGCCACCTGGCAGCTGGCAGCACAGCGCAGGGAGGCAGTGGGCTGTGAGCAACTGGGCAGCCCTGGCCAGCTGAGGCTCCCCTAGCGCTTGAACAAACCGGGCCAGCAAGAGCTGGGAATCAGACGATGAGGACAGGCACTCATGAGAATGTGTTTTTGGCCCCCAGGGAGCGAAGAGGGTGTCCACCTCAGCGAATGGGCCACATTTTGAGCGCAGGTGAGGGTGTTCTCACAGAGAAGAGGCTAGCACCTCCAGAGGGGCTGCTGAGCCCACTACTCACGTGGTTGAGGGCAGGGTCAGAGGTGGCCTCGCTGACATTGAGGCTGCTCCACAGGTGGCCGCTGGCCCTCTCACAATGACAGAAGGAATTCTGCTGCCCATCTGCTTTTCCAGAGAGCGAGGCGTGCAGAGCTTTGCAGACATGAAAGACAGCTTTTACCAGGGGGCTCCTGTGACGGTGACAGGTGTGGAGAGGCAGGGCACAGCGTTACCGCAGCAACAGGTGAGGCACCAAAGAGATGACCATAATCCTTCACACCTCCATGACACATGGATCTGTCACTGCAGCACTGCCATCACAGTTCCCAGTTCAGCTCATCCCTTATCTTTCATTTCATGCTAGGACCACAAACCCAGGCTCAAATTTAATCTGTGCTCAGTTTCCTTACCTATAGGTGACTATAATACCAACTGCTACTTCCTATGGTGACATAGGTACTGGCCTAATTATTGTGTCCGTCCTCAGAAGAGTGGTGTACTGTCTCTAGAGAAGCTTGGGGGGCTGCTATGATGGGGATTGGGTTGGTTCCCACAGTATCACTGTCCGGAAACGTGAAGGGAGCTGGAGAAACTGAATCCAGGGGGCTGGGATGCCCGTAGGCCTGGGTCCGGCCCTGCAGCTTAGGAGTGAAGAGACTCCAGTTGCCCTAAGGAAGCCACGGGTGGCACGCTGTGGCACGTAAACACAGGGCTGGTGGCTTAACATGGGACTACTCAAACAGAAGTGGGGCATTAGATCCACTGTAGAAATCCAGCACGCTAACCCGCTCTCCCCCCACTTCCTCGACTCCCTTTCTCGATGCTGGGTGGCAGCCTTGGCACTCAGGACAGGCCCCCCTGGGGCCTTTCTGCCTCACAGCACCTTACAGTTTGTCTCAGGAGCACTCAGATCTAATCACGAAGAGCCAGGCACCCATCACTATGGGTCACATGCCCCCAAGATGCAGACGCTGGTCTCAAAAAGGAATGTCAGAAGTGCTTTGCTCAGGCCTTGTGCCACAGGCCTTGTACTGTACAGAAAGGCTGCCAGGGCCAGCGGGGTGAGGGGTGGCTGAAAGGAACCAGGACAGAATGTGGGAGACACAAGGCGGCAGCTGCCAAGCTCCACTCGTCCCAGCAGCCTATGGCACGCGCAGGCTGTGGGGAGGAGGGCCCAGCAGCAGTGCTGACCACTTTGACAACTGCCGAGCTGCACACACTCACACACCTCTCCTTGGTGCCCTCTTCCCTCCCAGCTATGGCAGAGCTCATACCTGCACCCCAACAGACCTGCTCCCTCTCACTAACCCACACAAGGCCCCTAGAGAGGAACAGGAGGTTTACGCACTCAGTCACTTCCAGAGCCTTGGGGACACGCTCCACATCAGTGAAACAGGAGTGCACAGCTGCATCGTCTCCCTGGAGCCAGCTGATGGCCAATGTGACTGCGGATGTCCACCAGCGGCAGATGATGTCTGGACCTAGAGGGAAGGGCAGCAAACGCTCCAGCACCCAAGGGAACCTGCTCTGTGGAGCCCAGGGCTTTGCAGCCACTGCTCCGCAATGCATGGCAGTGGGCAGGGGGCTCTGGCTTTTGGAAAAGGTCTGGCAATATCTCATTTCCATAGACCCCATTGTGGTAATCTATTACACTAAAATTGGATTGAGTACACAAGCTTAACAAAACATTCACTGTATGGGTTACACACAGCCTGAACTTCCAATAGCCACAAGGACTGGTGCCTCCAAAGTGTCCACAGCAACAGACTCATTTCAGAGTAGTTTCAATTCTTTCCTCTGAGTCTTGGTTTTCTCAATTGCAAAATTCTGGTACCAGTGATCTCACAAAGCCAGTGGGGATGGTCATCCGAGAGCAAAGGCTGGAAAGCACGCATTCTTCCGCTTCTCAAGACAGGCCGTGAGGCCATGCTGCTGCTCGGGGATCCTCCCCTCTCCAGGGAGACAGGGCAGAGGGCAATCTGGTACCCCCATCCTCCCCTCAGTAGCCCAGAAAGTCAAGAAAGGGTCACTGAGGTGCAATCCCTTGGCAATTAGGGAAAGCAGCAGTGGTGGTGCAGCAGGCTATGCTGTGACACCTGTGGTGGTGAGGAGCAGACAGAGAATTCAAAGACGAAACTTCAGGGCGAGACCAGCCTATGTGTGCTTGGAAGGTGAGTCTCTACCAGCCCATTCTGGGCATCCAGGAAGAGCCCTGACCTGACTCGCCAGGTGGGCTGTGTGGACACTCACGCACCCTGGCCATCCCACATGGGTCATCATCTCCTGAGCCTAGAACGCCACCAGGAGCATTAACTGGGTTGGGGCAACCTGTGGGCCACAGATTGGGGCAAACTTGGGGCCAGTGAAGACGTTTGAGCATATGCTCCTAACTATTCCTAGGTCTAGATGAGACAGGAGGCCAGGCAGGACTCCACCGATACCTCCACCCCAGATCTAGAGATGCTCACCAAGGGCTGACTTGAGCACAGAGCTACTGGAGAATGGTGGGGCTGCAAACCCCACAGAGTCCACAAAAGAGTGAAGCAATTTCAGGTATTCCAAAGCACTGGAGAATTCACTAGAAAGAGAAGAAAGAGTCTTACGTACAAGACATAGACAAAACCACCGAAGGCCCCGCTGTTCAGCTCTCCAGCCCTGACACCCACGCTCATTCTCCCCGCCATGCCAGGCGCACTGAGCTTACCCTTCGTATGCTACACGGCAGCCTTTCTCCTTCTCCCCTCCCTAACCAACACTGATATCTCCTTCTTTCAAGGCCCCATTCCAATGTCATGTGCTTCTAGAAGTTTCCTAACTCCCACCTAGAACTGCCCTCTAAAGACAGGACCCACACAAGGGTGATTCTGACAACTCTCTGCCTCCCAGGTCTTATTCTGTAAAGCAGAGGCCTATGCCCACCATCTACGTAAGACTTAAACTGCCTGGCACGCTTCCCCAGGGGCTGGGTCCCCTAGATATCTAGGTTAGAGGCATCCACCTTTTGCTGAGCTCTCCATGTCTCACTCCTATCCCCGCTTGATAGGCCACCCAGAAAAGCAAAGCAAACCAGTCAAATTCCTGACTCGCTCCAACAAGGGGGTCCATTTGGCGAGAGAAGTAACTCAATGGGGAGAAGGTAGTCCAGAGAAGTCAGATCTCATAGAGAGCCATATTTTTGAGAAACAATACAACATTGTTTTCCTAGCTGACCTCACAACTTGTTCCTGTCACCAGAGTACCCTGGGTGGATGAAGACGGATGTGTGAGTGGCCTGGGGTCTTTACCAGCTCTCTTCTTCCTGATCTCCAGCCTTCTTCTTGATTTGAGGTTTCACCAAGGACTCCACGGCTCTTTCCAGCAGATTCTTGCAGAAGGCCTGGTGGACCTGAGCAATGGGGTCAGCTGAAGAGAAAAACGAAGGGTTAAACGGGTTTTCTGACTTATAAGCCCTTTTGGCACTGGAGGTGTAGTTCCGTGGTACATGGTTAGCATGTTAACATGGCTCTAGGTTCAATTCCAGCACCACAAAAAAGATAGATCTCACCCGGAAGCCCTGTCTTTACAGAGAAAAAAGGACAGAGAAAGGAACATAAGAAACAGCTATGCTCCATAATGGAGCTCAATCCCTGTTTTTAACCAAACTTGAGAACGACTCTGCTAAACAGCCATGAAGTGGGGAGCATAGCCACACCCAGCCTGGAGAGCTGAGCAAATGCTCCTGGATCAGCAACCGGGGTCCTATGTGCCACATGTCCTGGCACGGAGCTCAGAACATGATGTCTGTGGCTGTACCTTATCAGAACCAGAAAATGGAAAGGTGGGTTCTATCTCAAGTCCCAGAGGTTGTCTGAGAATAGCCACCCAAAGAGAAAAAGGCAGCAACAGCGGCCCTGTGCTCCTGGCAATGAAGAGTCCACTCCTCATTTCTCTGACCACGTCATGGAATCTGTGATTGGCAATGCCCTGGCTGAGTGGAACAGACACAGGCCCTGTGATGCTTGCAAGAGCTGACACTGACCCTCCCCAAATCCCAGCATCACTGGCCCCTGTCCTCCCTGCACACATGGCAGACATACCCTTGAACTGACCTGGGCGGGTATTTATGAGCACTTTCTGGGTGATAAGGCCTTAACATAGGAAAGAGATGGTGAACCTTTTCAACACAAGCGCCAAAATGCAACTCCAAACTCACTTGCCACAAAGTGCCAACATCACAATTGAACCTGGAGCTTTTAGTTTAGAAAAACAATTCATATACTAACATCTTTTGCTTTAAAAGGAAAACAATGCACGTGCCACAGGTCCACCACCACTGACACAAGCCTGTGGAAGGTCTCTCCTGTAGACCAAACTGTCAGTGGGAACAGGGCTGAAAGACTTGAGACTGACTGCTTTAGCTTTCATCCATTTTTTGATAGAGAACGTAATTCTTGTATTGGGAATGGCTATTTTTAAAAGAAGGCTAGAAAACACCTCGGAACGCCTGATGTGTCTCCTCACCTGCAGCGCTGCCTCGGCGCCCTGACTATCCCGGGAAAGTGCAGTGGAAAGCGCACCAGGCACTCACGGTCTCAGCACAGCCCGCCAGCCTCTGCTGCTCCAAGGCCAGCAGAGTCAACTCCAATCACTGTCAAATGCCAGGGACAGAAAGCCTGCATCTCCTTCCAACGCCTGCAGCCCTATTCCTGTCACTCCTCTGCATTTGATGGCTGCCTGCCGCCCATTGTTCCCTCAGTGCTTCATGTGTGTCTCCCAATGGGACCGGGAGGCCCCACAGCCAGGAAGCGGTGGGTCCCACACATCCTCTGTGTCTCCAAAGCACCAGAACCACGGCTGATAATACAGCTGCTGCTTAGTCACCACTGATCGTGTGTGGCATCATGATGTGAGGACACAGGCTCTGAGGGTCCAAGCGAGCACAGCTGCAAACCCAAGTCTCCCACAGGCAGGCTGACTCTGGCCAGCTTAGAACCTCACAAGTCATTAACCACCTGCTTGAGCCTCAGGTTTTTAAAATACGGATTAAGTTAGACTGACCCCACCTGTGTCTGGGTTTGCGGCACAGGACCCACCGTAGGGGCAGTTCCCCCAGCTGCCTCCATTCTGAGTGGCAGGGAAGGTGCGCTCACCTGGGTTCCTCTGGGCACAGTATAGGCTCTCCCTGGCCGCTGACTTCACTGACCAGCTCCGCTCCATGAAAAACTTCTGGCCCAGAGGGTGGCAGAGCCAGCGCAGAGAGTCTGGGATGGCGCTGTGCTCGGGCCCGCACAGGCTCTGGGCGCGACTGAGGAAGTAGTTCTGTGGAAGGACAACGACCACATTTGACACCAAGGTGGCAGAATGCTGGCTGCAGCCATTGTGGGGTCATCAGAAAGTGTCGGGATGGAGTCTGGGTGGGGCACAGGAGGCTATAGCACCGGGATCAAGAGAGAGCAGGGCCGGCACTGAACCCCACCACAGAAATGAGGGAAATGGCTTTTCTGGGGAGCCTGCTGCGCCTGGCACTCAGGTCCCAGATTGAAGGCGAGCAGAAGAGCGGTGCAAGGTACACACGGGCCCCTGCTGCACCATGTCCCACTGGGCCCGCCCTTCCGGAATCCAGTTCTTGCCTGCCAGCACTCAAGCTGCACCACAAGGTAGGGGCTGTCTACCAAGGAAGGGGGTCCCCTGCCCACAGTTCCCCCTCAACCCTCTGAGTGTCAAGCTCCCCAAATCCTGGGGCTGTTTCTCATGCCACTTTAATTACCTGCCCTTTAAAATATTTTCAGGCGAAACTATATTTTGTTTTGACTAATTCTCCATTTCACCTTTGAGTAGAAAGAGTTTAAAAGAGGGCCCAGTATAGAGCCAGCTGTCACGGTCACACCAGACAGCACTGGAGCGGAGGGACAGCTCCTCCAGAGACCCTCCCTTGTATGGGTGAGGTGGGGGGACAATGAGGATGATGTCCACAGTGGGGCTCTGAGTGCTCTTGGCTGTGTTCCAGAGCACCAGAGCTCCCCTCTCCACACCACCTGCATGGCCAGTGTAACATCATTTCAGGGCCCCAGGACAAGAACTGCAGAGACAATGTTGTCTGTCACGTGTTTTCAGAAGTTGTCATTTCCTTTGAGTGAGGATATCCTTCCTCTAAAATCCACGATTTCTGACCTTTAGAGCTATTCGCACAAGTTGATCTAAGAGGGACCTGAGCAGAGGATGAGAAGGGAGAGTCACAGACAGAGGTCTGGACAGAACTCGAGCTTGGAGCAGGGGCTGCAGAACCACACCAGGCGCTGCCGCCACAGAGGGCAGCTGGCCCACGATCAGCTCCTGTTTCTTGGTTCTGACCTTTCGTGGGCTCTAAACAGCCATCAGCTAATGTAACAGTTTCAGAAGACTTGAATGCCAGGGTCAGAAATAGCACGACCATGGTGCACCAGGCAAGGTCGCAGACAGGAAGACTGCCTTTCTCCAGGGGACGTGGCGACAGCTGCCTGAATCTGAGCAAGGCGATCTGGCCAAGTGCTCTACAGACGCACACACTGAAATGGCAGCTAGGGGACGAGCGGGTACTTCACTTCAATTTCTCATCACAGGGCCAGCGACTGCTACTGGACCTGAGCAATGGTGGGGGAACAGCAGCTGAGCCATGTGGAGAGAGGCAGAGGTGGGGCAGAGAGGCAGTGTGGGGAGTTGGGGGCAATCCCAGGCCTCTCGTGTCCCAGAGGCCTTGTAACAATGACCCCAATGCTCTCCAGCCAGTTCCTCAAGCCTCATCAGCAAGTGAGCTCCAGGGGAAACTCAGGACCAGCTGAAGGACCCACCCATCAGACAGAAACAAAGCTTGGTTACAAAGAGGCACCCACAGAGGCCATTTAGGAGATCATTAAGTTAAAATATGCTTTTATGTTGGATCCTTAAAGAAACACTTTAGTTATAACCTATCTTGAGGGGGGTGGGGGGAGCTTGAGGTGGTTTGGACTAATAAAAAATATAAATCTGGAACACGCAGAGCCATAGCCTGGCTTTTGTAAGGGAAATTGAGAAAATAACTTTTGTTGCTCTTTTAATTTTTTTGGCATTACAGTTCTAAATTTATAAACATCAGTGTTCCCCCAGGTGGGGGCCCAAGGGCCTCCTTGGTAACCTACCTGGTAAGTGCCCCTGAGCTGAGACCCTGCCTCAGAGCCAGGCTGTGCGTCCCCGGCTGTAGGCCAAGGGCCTTGCAGATTGCTTCTCCCAAGCGGACAGAAAGGGGCAGTCACCTCAGAGATCGAAGTGCCTTGTCTCCACTTCAATGAATATAAAAACTGGGTGGTACTATTACGCTTTACATTCTTTGACCCAGCATCACTAGCTCTAGAGATTTAGCCTGACGAAGTTCTCCGAGGCGTGTGAGGAAAACACACCAAGATGCTCATGCACCAGTCTGAAAACAGCAAAACTCATATGCCTCCAGTGCCCCTCAGTGTCACCTCAGTCAGTCCCTTAGCTGAATAAGGAGACTATAAAGGAAGATGCTGAAGATCTGTCATTAGGGTGAAAAAGGCAAATGGCAAAACAGGGCTTGTGCCAGACACAGTGTCACACATCTGTAGTCCCAGCACTTGGGAGGCTGAGGTAGGAGGATCGCTGCAAGTTTGAGGCCAGCTTGGGTTACACAGTGAGTTCAAGACCAGCCTGAACTACATAGTGCCTCAAAAAACCAAACAAAAACAAGGTTTATGGTATAATCCCACAAAACAAATAATGTATGTTAATACATGTAGAAATGTTCTGAGGAAATACACTCAGTTATAAAGCTACATTGAGCTCTGCTGTGTTAGGCCTACAAAGTATTTTCAGGGGGGTTCATGGCCAAGGATAATTTTGTCTCTTTATGGTGAGGTCTTGCCATGTGGCCTCAGCCTCTTGAGTACTTATGACTATAGGTAAATATGACTGTACCTGGCCAGTAGGGAGAATTTTAATGGGACCACTTTCCTGATTCTCAGCGGCCACACAAATGCCTATCTCAAATGGTCTCTCTTAGTCCTTTTTAAATCCAGTTGTGTCTTAGCAATAAGGACAACTGAAATCCAGAGGGGATTCTGAGATGACTAAATGATTCCTAAATTTATTTGGCGAGATAAAGAGCAAAAGTCATTCCTAAAACTGGAGGACCGACACTTCCAGATATCAAGACATTAGAAAACAGAGCTAGTGGGGCCATGTGCAATGGGACAGATGAGAGCCCAGGAGAGCTGCGACACAGATACTTAACTTCCTACCCAGGGCAATGGGGCAAGGACAGTTTCAAAAATAACAGGCACCAGTCAGGAAAATGGCTATATGGGACGGGGATCAATTGTGAACCCCTCCCTCCACCTAACAAAATAATTCCAGTGGACTGAGAGTCTTATGAGGAGAGCAGAAATCTAGTGTGTAGGAGACAATACAAGAGGGTGCTCTTAGCTCTCAAACAGGGCAAACATCTGTTAGGACACAAAATGTCTAATTATGAAAGAAAGACAATCTAGATTTCACTAAAGTCAGGAATGTGTGTTTGTCAAAAGATATCAATAGCCAGGCATAGTGGCACTTGTCTATAATGCCAGCACTCTGGAGGCTGAGGCAATAGGACTGTCATGAGTTTGACAACAGCCTGGGCTCTCTAGTGAGTTTAAGTGCAGCCTGATCCACACAGCAAGAACCTGTCTCAAACAAAACTGACAACGTCATTAAGAGAGAGACTACAAAGGGCCTGGGATATGGCTCAGTGGCACAAGGACTATCTGGCAATTGTGAGGTCATGAGTTTGATCCCCAATACCCCCCCCCAAAAAAAAGGAAGAAGAAGAGCCCATAGCCGAGTGTAGTGGCGCACGCCTGTGACCCCAGCACTTGGAAGGTTGAAGCAGAAGGTTCATTTTGAGTTCAACACCAGCCTGGGCTACAAAATGAGCTCAAGGCCAGCCTTACCTGCAGAGTAAGACCTGCGGAAGACCTGTTGTTTCATAAAGGTAAACAACAACAACAAGAGAGAGAGACAGACTACAGCCTACTATCATCTCAGCACTGCAAGGGCTGAGACAGGAGGACCACTGTTCACGTCAACGCCAGGCAATTCAGTGACTAGAGCGATGATCTCAAAATAAAACACAGATTGCAAAAGAGATTGTCTCAGGGCAGCCCGGTCTAAGCCCCACTATAAACAGGGAGAATGAATATGAACTGGTAAAGTATAAACCCAACAAAGGATTGCCCGCATACTAAAAGCTCTGTCAATATAAGGATAGACACCCAGCTGGGAAAGTAGCTCAGTGGCAGAATGTTTTCTTCCTGGTGTGTCACGTTACTCCATGTAACAATAAAAACCAGCCTAACACATGACACTGAGAAAAGACACCAAACTGAACAGTAATGCTATTTGACTTTCCTAACGCAAAGTTTAAACAGTGGCCAAACACAGGAGACTAGGACGCCGGTTGCCGCAGGCTGAAGGACTCAAGGGAGGCAATTTAATGGCTCTGGGAGGCCTCAGGGAGGTTTCTGAGGTCTTGATTCTGTTTTTTTTTTTTTTCTCAGTAATGGAGATGGGAATGAGGGAGCACAAAGCTGTATCTCTAGCCCCTCACAGTTTATTTATTGTGATACAGGGTTTCACTAAATTGCCTGATGCTGCCCCTGAACTTGCTATCTTTCTGCCTCAGCCTCTCAAATAGTGGAATTACAGGTTGCGCCACCACTCAACCTGGCTTGGTCTGTTTCTGGATCTTTCTCCTGGTCAGAGTGTTTATTCTGAGAGGTCAGTGACTGTACATTTATTATGTGTGTACTTTTCTATGGTCACAGAAACTGGCTGGGTGTGGTGGTACATGCCTGTAATCTCAGTTACACAGGTAACAGGGAGGGGGCTGAAGGCCTCTGCGGTGCTGGGAACATTCTCCTTGATCTGCATGGTTGTTAAGCGTTTGACTTCCTTTTGTGGGTCTCCTTGTGCTGTCACCTAGACTATTGAGGAGTACTTGAGGAACCTGACACATCAGTATCAGCACAGGGCTCAGCACCTCTACTACTGACAGAAACAAAGGGAAACGTGACCATTCCACTGGAACACACCTAATGTGTTTAGCAGTCTAGCCAAAGTAGGGCACTGAGGAAAACATGCCTGCTCCTACTAAAGGAGGGGAAAGCTGGGGTCAGCAGACACTGTAAACTCGCTGATAACAGGACAGGAATTAGCCAGCTGTGACTGTCCAAGGCAGGCGCCTCGCCAGGCACACTGGAGGTACCTGGTAACTCCAGTTCCTGCCCCAGGTCTGACCTTAGCTCCTTGTAGATGGGCACTGATTTTCATTTTTGGATCCACAGAGCTGTGATCAACACAAGATGCCTAACAGTGGAAACAGGAAATTGAAAAGTGAGAAAATGACCCCCAAGTAGACTCATGCAGTATCTCTAAACCAGTTCTTTCTACAGGCTTCCAGGAGGTCCTGCTTGTGTAGCCTACATCTGTCAAGGCCAGGAGGAGAGGACAAGTGTCTGCCCCTCTGGGGAGTGGGCACCTGATGCCAGGGACTCAGGCTTTTGGGTGCAAGCACTGTGTTGGCTCCTGGCTGGGGGCAGTGTGTGGCACAGGCCTGGGGAAGGACATGAAGGGTACTCACAGCCAGGAAGCCAAGCTTGCCTCCGCACCGGGTCTTGAGCCCCATGGCAGCTGTCAGATGGATCTCCACCAATGTGCTCGGCGGGATCTTCTCCTCAGCACACTCCGCCAGGTTCACGGCACACAGAGCCATGTGCACATCTGAACACGCAGAGCCTGTGGGGAGCTTCCCTAGGGAGGCAGAAACAGACACTGACGTGAACAGATCCCCCAAGGCAAGCATTTCCCTGCCTTCTCTAGTGCCACTGGGGGTGAGGTGGGGGGGTAGTACCAGAAGAGAAAGCAGGTGAGGCTCATCATTCTTCAGGCCCGCATGTGACACCAGGCTCTGCCACCTGCTAGCTGTGTGCTTCCTCCCAGAGTGGGGACGCGGCACCCGGCTCTGTCATAATAGCTGTACAGGACTCAGAGGTATGAGCAATGTTTCCCACAATGGAGTCCACAGCATGGCCACACCCTACTGATACAGTACCGTCTCCAAAAGTGTCAATGGGAGCAATGAAAAACAGAACAAAGCAAAAACCAAAGCAAATTTGTTTTATTTGAATTTAAATTTCTTGCTGAGGCAGGAGGATCACTGCAAATTTGACACCAGCCTGGCTAAAAAGTGAGCTCAAGGCCAGCTCAAACTGTATAGCGAGACCCTGTGTCAAAAAACGCAAAAACAAAAACAGAAACAAACCACAGCTGGCCCACTGTCTCATTTCCTGGTCCTCCATGGTATCTGAGTCCATTCAACTTCCTAAAGCCACTAGGGGTTCCCAAAACTTTCCTGAAACCATGTCCCCTACCCTACACCACCCTACTTTTGTTCCCCTAACACTACGCCACTTGACTTCCCTGTGACCCCTCGCTCCCGCTCACTGGGGTAAAGGACAGGTAGTGTCCATCTTGACCCCCAGTGCTCCGCCTGTCCTTGTATGGGGTACTCTCTGGCTACCCCCTCTCACCAGCTCCTTAGGTTTTCTTGTTCTCCTCTGTAGGCCCAGAATCTGTTTTCTGGTCCAGCTGCCTACAGAATACTTCCCCCTCCATGGCATTTTCTCAAGGGTTGCCCAAAAGGGACACCTCTTTTAGGCTATCTCTCTGCCCTCACAGCTGCTGTCCTCTATGCATCCTTCCAGAAGCCAAGGCTCTGAAATGTCTTGGCCTCTGAACAGCCCAGTGAAAACATGCTGTCTGCTGACCCCACCATGCTATACCCAACTGCCATCCATTTGCTGGCCTGTCCACCTCTCCGCCCAGGAGCGTGACTGAATCAAACAAATGGTCCCACTGAATTCAATCTAAGATTATAACATTTTTAGATACTAACATTAATTGAAATACCACTGCTGATCAATGTATGATGTGCATGTTTGTATGACTCACTGAGAGTGTACAGATGTTATTTTGAAAAAATGTGGATCTTAGAAATAATGAGCTGTAACTATGAGTGCAGGCTGAAGTCTGGGCTACAAAAGCAGTGTAAAAGGGCTTCGGCCAGGGAAGACCTGGCATCCCAAACTGGGGGGAGATGGCACTTGGCACCCTGCTGCAAGCCAGGACGGAGCGGTCACTCTCTCACCTGTGATGTGCAGCTGGTGCAGCCTATGATAGGCCAGGGCCGCGTCCCGTGCACTGCTCTTCGCCTCGTCCTCAAAGCCAGCTGCGGTGGCTGGGGTGGCTCGCCAGCGCTGGAAGACTTTCTTGAGCAACCAGCGCACCAGGCGTAGCTTCTGTAAGCTATAGCGGATCACGTTCCAGGAAAGACTACAGGCCAGATCCAGGCGGGAAGTGGGCAGTGCTCGACCCAAAACTGACAGGCAAGTCTGCAGGTTGGCAGCAGCAGCTGCGAAATCCCCCTATAAAGCAGCAAGAGGATATAAGGGTTACTGGCCTTGCTGGAGTCTTCGACAGATTTCTACTCTCCTAGTCATCATCTGGACACCTATGAGTCAAAATCTGGACACCTATGAGGACAAAAGAGATTACCACCTGTAATCTTATTCCTTAGAATCATTGTGAACCATCCTCTCACTAAACTGGATCACGCTGTGCTCCATCTGAGCAAATGCTGAGTTCTCCACAGCAGCTTTTACAAACAAGATGGTAATTTGGATTTCTATTAACTGCATGCTCCTTTAGGCTTTTAGGCTTCCAAAGTGTGAAGCAGAAGCCACCTGGCCCCAGAAGTTTGTTGGAAATGAAAACACCTGGGCCCCAGCCTAGGCCTATGGGATCAACCTCTGGGGCCTGCTAATTTTGGTGCCTGAAGTTTGAGAGCCATGGTTTTAGGCAAACTCACAGCTGAACTTCCCTAACCTAGGAGCTGAAGGAATGACTCTTGGCCAACCTAAGGGTCTAATGGACGTGTCTAGGGCCACAACAACAATGCCAACCTTTCTCACTCTTTCCCTGCCTTTCCTGGGATAGGTGGCTGTCTCCCACACTCAAGTCTTTGGCTCTCACCCGTCCCTCTTCAACCCAATTCTCCACAAACACCATCCAGGTATGCACCTCTTGGGAGCCCACCACATCCTCCAGCCCTTCTTGTTTTGAGTGACAGTCACCATCACTTTCTTTCTTTCTTTTCTTGAGACAAGGTTCCGCTATATAGTCTAAGCTGACATGATCCCCCTGACTCAGCCTTCCAAGTGCCAGGATTACAGGTGTGCACCACCTCATCATCACCTTCTAGTCTACATCTCCAATATTTCTTTCGTCCTGCTTTTTCTTTCAACTCCAAGTTGTCGCATTCTTCTCTTACCTGACCTATTTCAAGAAACGCATTTGTTTCTGGGCATTTTACGTGGCCCTCCTCTAATCTACCCCACCCTTAATACAGCCAGCAGAACGAGCTGCACATGCCTACACCTGCTTCTAGGACACCTATCTTGGGAACAAGACCACAGCTTGGCCCTGGGAGAGGGATCTAAGCTGGTCAGCCAGACTTTCAACTGAAAACACTGTAACTTGCAGAGGAGGACAGCAGGCTCACAGTTCCCCGCCAGGACCATTCTGAGCACAGGTTTCCTTGAGTGTGCATGCTTAACTCTTCTTCAATGCTGTGACACCATGGAATCCTTCTCATAAAATACCCTTCCTGGTTTCAAATGAAAACTTCCAGCTAGTTTTCTTGCTCAGAAATCTTCCCTGGTTCTCCAAAGAACTGGAAACAAAGTCCTAAATCATTACAAGTCAAAGCCCTCTCAAATTTGGGGTTACCCGTACAACTGGCCCATCTCTCTCTGACCTGCCCCGTACTCCAGAGACTCCCATCAAACCTGCCATCCCCACAAAGCCTGTCCTGCCTGGAGCCCTCAGCTGAACTCCTCCCTCTTCTGCCCCGACGCCCACAGCACTCCATTCTTCCTCCCATGCACGCAGCATAGCTATGTACAGGTACCCTCTCTTCTGCTCCTTGAGACTATTTAGGCACAGGGTCCCTTTTCCCTCAGTCACCACAGCACCTGGCGCAGGACTTCACCCACAGTGGGGACTCAACACCAGCCGCTGAGCACTTGGCCACGCCTGGGTGAGGATGAGGACAGGTGGAGGATGGAACTCACCCTGGCAAGGTCCAGGTCCGCTTGCTTTCGGTGCCGCCAGAAGGTGACCGAGGAGCGCGAGTGTGGCCGCATCACTGGCTCCCCATGGACCATCAGCTTCACGAAGACGCTCAGGACGATCACACCATTTACCAACCACAGGAGGAGCGTTGGCATCATCCAGTCAAACCAGCCCCCAGAACCTGAAGAGGGGCGGCATTTCCGCTGAGCCTGACAGACCCCAGGCAGCATGACATCAAAGATGTTCTCTCTTTTCCAGAAAAGGGTGGTCAGTTCCACAGCCTAGACACAAACTTTGCAGTGCTTGGCACCAGAGATAAATTCTATAAAAGTCCCAACCAAAGAGGATTGGGACACTGCCCGTAGCCAGGTACCACCCCTGCGGCATCCACTCCTTGACAAGGCAATTATAGCAGTGCAGGTTCCTGCTTTGTTTTGTTCTTTCCACCTGAATTTGGGTTTTACCTATCATTTTTAAAATGTAACTTATACCAATCTCTCTCATAAACAACCAGGGAGTGGGTGGTGGGGAGACTACTCCTTTGAGACCTGTACTTTAACCAGTGGTTTGTATACTGGGTACTTCTCCTGCCAGAGCAGTTTAGCCACACACCCAACCAGCACAAGCGGGGGACTCCACCTACCTGACTCGAATGATAGCACACTGCGGGTAGAGCCCGAGTATGAATGCTGGTCTGAGTCTCGGGCCCCTCCCCACTGCAGCAGGGTAGTCAGGGGGTTAAAGGAGAGGCCCAGGAAGGTGAGAACACACAGCAGAATCCGAGAGCGGTCCACCATGCCCAGCGCTACAGGAGGAGAGTCCGGTTCATCTTTGACCTTTAAAATAGGGCCCCAGGGTTGGAATGAAGGCTGCGTGGGTTTTTACAGCATTTTGCTTTTATATATGAATCAGGAGACAGACTGCGAGGCTTAAAATTCAAGACAACTGAGCTAGACAAGGAACAGAGCTGGGGGGAAATCTAAGAAGTCCACAATCCACAAATCGTTGCTCAAACACTGCACTGATCTCCCCCTAGCCTCCAAGAAAAGCACATGTTCCAAAGAACAAAGGCAGAGGAATTTTCTTTTAAAATAGACCTCTACCACCAATCTGCCTGATTCTGTTTCTGTGGCATTCCAGAACAGGCAAAACCAACCTGTAACAGGAAGTAGATGAATCAATAGGGACCTGATGGTGGAGGGAGTGTAAACCATCCACCAAGGTGTGCGAAAGCACTTTTGGGGTGATGGAAACACCCTACATCTGGTTCACAGTGATAACTGTACAAGTATGCATGTGTGTTAAAACTCCTAGCCCTGTACATTTAACATAGTGCATTTTGTTGAATTTAAGTTTTCTCTCAACAAATATCAAAGACCATGGATCTGTTTAAAGAAACTGCCTGCTTTAAAAGCAGAACTTTTTTTTCTCTCTCTCTTCTTCCCATTTTACAGAGGAAGAAATGGAGATCGAAGCCCTGGAATGTACAGGGTACAGGAAGGAAGGCTAGAGTCCCGGGCTCTCATATATACATAGCATTACATTCCTTTCTAGCATTTAAAAACTACTTGAAAATTTATTCAGATGACTCAGAAGCCTAGCCAATTTAATTTGTATGTCATATGGCCTACTGTTATCAAACAGGAACACAGCTATAAAATATTTAAATCATAGATTTTTTTCAGTAAAACTAAGTATCTGTTGCCATAAACAGCACAGCCAAAAACATATACTAAACCAAACTCTGCTTTTGGAGTAAGAAACCCAGTGTCAGTATTCAGTACAGGACCCAGTGGTCTCCATAGTTCCCAGGAAGATCATTAAGCTCAGAGCCTCTTTTAACTAATTCCATTAAACTGTAATCGCCAGAGGCTTTTTTGGACAACTAAAAGCCCTTGATTAGAATGTTATCTGTTAGACTGCAAACTGTAGTCATTTCCAAAAAGTAGACCCAGAGGCAGCCTCCATTTAAACCAACTGATCAGCCTCAAAGTGGCCTTGCCAGGCCCATTAGGAGTGGTGAGGTAATGAGGCGCCTCCAGCAACTCCCAGAGCCCACTGCCTGACAGCCACTTCCCTGTCCCTATTCTAGGTCTGGCCCTGGTTTTTCTCTGATGGGTCCTTTCAGCAAGAACAGTTAAACCTGAGGAGCTGTGTCTCCCTCTCCAGAATTTGTTTTCTTTTATACTCTGCAGGACCTAGATAATTCCACAGATTTCTATTCCATTTCAGACTAGGTCCTCTTAACACCTATAGCTGGCCTGGCCACCTCTCTGTGGTCTCCCCATAATTCTCTTAGGGATATGGTAAGTTTCCAGAGATCAGGAGATTTCAAACACCTGTACCTTTGCATCATCCAAAAGAGGACTTCCTGGCTCAGAGTCAATAGAGTAGGGGGAGAAGCCAGCCTGAGATCCCGAGTCAGAGGCTGGGGGGGACATCAGAAGGACATTCTGATTAAAGTCATCCATCTTCAGGTCCACATCATTGTCCACGAGACTGCCTAGGTCAATGCCCTTCAGGAGTTCTGGAAAGAAAATCACAGCTGGGTTTGAACTGGGCTGCACTGGGCAGCGCTGAGACCAGGCCCCGTACAGATCCACAGGCCCTCCCTATGCCCACTCCCTACTGACACTCCGTTCCCAATGAGCACTTACTGTTTTTCTGATTTGCAAGCTTCAGTACCATGTTCTCCTGGCGCAGTTTATGATTAACCTGCTGTAAGTATTTGATGTAATCAATAGCCTTCCTCAGAACTCCAGACTTGTGCATCTGGGAAAGAAGACAAGCAAAACACAGTGAAAACCAGTGCAAGCCAGAGTGGAAAGAACCAAGCACAGAGCATGGTTGTGGGTTGAGATGCCAGTTCAAATGCTAGCCACCTAGGATACTCTCAGATCAGATACTCTCTATCTCTGAACCTCACTTTTCTCCTCCTTGACACAGGGAGTAAGGATGGCAGGTGAGTCCCAGCCTGGCAGTGAGGGCTGAATGAGACAGAATGCGTAGAACTTAGCCTCAAGCCTGGCACAAAATCAACACACAAATTTTAGCTATTGTTCCTACTTCTTATAATCTGAGCACCAAAACAAACTCTAAAGAAATGACAAAAAAACACATAGCATTGGCTTGGGGATGTTGCTTAGCATGCACAAGGGCCTGGGTTTGATTCCCAGCATGACAAAAATAAAATCCAAACCAACTAACAACAACAAAACAACACAAGTATATTGACAGAACATTATTTTACTTTTTTTTAGGTACCAGGGATTAAACTCACAACCTTGCACTTACTGAGCAAGTGTTTTAACCGCTTAGCTAAGTTCCCGGCCCTTTGTGATTTTTTTTTTTTTTTTGAGACAGGTTCTTGTTGTGTAGTTCAGGCTGGCTTTGAACTCGCTATGTGGCTAAGGCTGGGCTTCAACTCATGATAATACTGCCCACCTTTCTTTTATTTTTTGATGATGGAAAGTTTTCTTAAGTAACACTATATACTTAAGACATACCTTTTAGATTGGTAGGCTATCAGAAAGCCAAACTTTCTACTACAGTTAGGGTGAAGGTAAACAGATAATAGTTAAAAAAAATATATACATGCCAAGACATACATTCATCTAAACACTAGAAACATGTAAAAACTCAATTTCCCTTGTCCGCTGTAGTCATAGACTCAATGTACACATTCTCAGTCTTCTTCCTTAAAAGGTAAGATATTGCTAGCTACCACTAACCATGGCTAAAGTTAGCCAGTGACACTCAGCTGCCCAGGGTATAGCCAGTGCTACACAGTGGGCTTCCTGGCCCCAGCAGGTCACTGCTTCAGCAAACCTCAGAAAGGTACATTAATGTTTTCATTCATATTTTAATAGGAAGGCCATCTCTAACTGATTCTTGCATTCACTCACCTTAAGCCTGACAGTTCCCTAACTCTCACAGCAAACACGAGTAGAGGGCTCTAGCAGGTCACCAAACACTTCATTTGGCACCTACCTTAGCATCTGTCCCCATGACCAGGTCCTTCAACTCAATGATTTTGTCATTGATGGAGGAGCGATATCGCTTCTCAATGATATTATGTGTTGTCCGCCTCTCTCCTTCTTTGGGGGGCTCAAGCTGTTTGACTCCCCCAGGCACCTGCTTAATGGGCACTTTTTCTTGCCCCATCATCACAGGCATGGTAGTCAAAATGGTGCCACTGCTGCCCACCAGGGTCTAGAACAAGGGCAGAATCATGCCTTTGTTAGTCTCATTCAAGCAACATCACACCACAGAGTCACTTGCCCCTGCTGGTGTGGCATCACCTGGCAATGCTATGTGGTCTGAAACCCTCCAAAAATAATTAGCTAAGGCCCCCAAAGGTCCCAGGAACTATAAATCTCAGTTACTACCTCTTTTTAGAACCACTGCTGAAGAATCATATGCTCAGAGAATTAATATGGCTAAATATGTTTTAACTTTTATGTGGGGCGTGAGAAACATTGTGAGTTTTGCTTTGCTGTCCAACCGTTCACTACCTCTGAACCCACAGTGAATCAAATTAGTTGGCACCTGAGAAAACTTTCTCCTGGTATGAAACATTTTTCCCTCTCAAATGATAATTAAGTAAATTACTGCATTTTTTCCTACAATTTGCCCATTAAAGAGCTTCAGGGCAGAACCAACACTCTAAATCAGAGCCATTTTATTAAATAAGCCAGCCATAGTGTTTCCCTTCTATTCCCATCTCTGTTTTCCCCTTTTAGTTTTCATGTTTACTAATTTTAGTTAAATTTTCTTCAACAAATGAGTTCAACACCCAATAAGCAAAACACTGCTCAACTTCTTTAGTCATCAAGAAATAATTCCCATATAAAAAAAGCTGTTAAGTCTTAACTTTAGGCCTTGATGAGGTTTTGCCTATGTATACAAGATGCGCAGCCACCCCGGCTAAGAAGCTCTCTCCTCTCAGAAGGTCCCTCATGCTACCTGGCCCCCATCACGGCTCTGACTCTTTCACCACAGCTAAGTTCTAACTTTCTTTAAAGTTTGCGATGGGGGTCACTGCATCTCTCAACTGTCCTGCTAGGACTCAAAATTTGCAATCCTCCTGTCTCAGCCTCCCAGAGTGCTGAGATTATAGGTGTGGACCACCATACGTGGCCTGTTCTTAAAATTTCACATTACTCAAATCATCAGTCTATTTTTCTTCCTTTTTTTTTCTTTTTCTTTTTTATCAGTACCAGGGGTCGAACTCACAACTGCCTGCTTGCAAGGCAGGCGCTTATGCCGCTGAGCTAAACCCCAGCCCCCTTTTTTCTTCTTTTTTTGAGATTCAGCTGTATTTTATGCAAGTCTTTTTTTCTCACTACTGGACACACTTTCGTTATATGATTATACCGTAAGTTTTTTTTTTTATCTATTCTGTAGATGCACTCTTTGGCTGTTAACAGTTCTTGCCTTTTATGAATAAAGACAATTTTATCTGAATTTTATCACTTTTTTCTTTCTAAACATCAGACTCTTGTCACAGGATGGCTTAAAGAGGATGCAATTTCACAACAAAAGGATGAATACCTTCCCCAGCATTCTTGGTGCCCTTCTCTGCCTGGTGGTCCTAGGGTCCTGTGGAAGCTGTACCTCTGCAGCAGGACCTGAAGTGAAGACCCTGTGTGTCCCTTGCCCAGGAACATGGGTTCCTTGGCTGTGTGTCCAGCACCTGCAGCTCCCAGGACTCCCATCTCTAACACTGGAAGGCTTCTCCAAGGAAAATGAAACTAAAAATGGGTGATCCAACCAGAATACTCAGCACTTCCAGCACCTACCCTGCACGAACGCGTCTGAGAACTAACACCCCCAAGAAAGGAGATGGAAAGAATGCAAGGTGGGGAGAAGACAGTGCTTACTGGTACTTGAAGGGCAGCCGTCTGGATGGGGGTGGTGAGGGCAGTGAGGGCTGGATTCTGGACTGCGGCCATAACAGGGCTACCATCTGTCTTCAGTGTGGTCAAAACAAGGGAATCTGTCTTGATAATCTGAGGCTGGACCAGGACCTGGATGAAGAAAGAAGAGGAAAAGGAAGGGAAGATTGTTTTTCTATTTTGCATTTGTTTCTTATTACAGACCTTCTAAGCAAGAGAAGAAAATATAATTTTCATGAAACTGAGACTCAAAACGGACCATGAAATCTCAGAGGCTGTGTCAAAAGCTGGCTACTTTGTACAGCCTAACACTAGCAGAGGGAGAGACAAGGGATAGCTAAAGAGGGTTCTGAGCCTGCAGGCTTCATGCTTCGAAGAGGGCAATGCCAGCTAACTGTCTGGCAGGAACAAAGTAGAGATAAACTGTGGGTGAAGGCTGAGGAAGAAAAGTTTGACTGCAGACAGACTCAGGAAGACCAGGAATGTGGCTAAGAAACAAAAATGTTTTTGGGTTTTTTAAAAAGATTTGGATTTTTTAAAGGTTTTTTAAAAACCTGTTTTGGGGGGTTTTTAAAGATAAATTATAGCCAGGCATGGTGTACACATCAGTAATCTCAGCAGTCTGGGAGGCTGAGGCAGGATCACAAATTTGAACCTGGCCTGGGTAACTAAGTGATTTAACATGACCCTTAACAAACAAAAGAAGGGCTAGGGATATAGCTCAGTGCAAAGGCCCTGGGTTCAATCTCCAGTGCTGGGGGCTGGGAGCAGGGAATACATATTACTTTGTTAGTAAGAAAATAAAAATGCTTTTCTGACTATAAAAGTAATATGAGGCTGGGGGTTTAGCTCAGTGGCACAAGGGCCTGGGTGGCAGGCACAAGGTCATGAGTTCAATCCCCAGTACCAAAAAAAAGTAGTATGAGCTTCTTCCTAAAAAAGTAATTAATGCTTAGCATTCACTGCAGAAAACAGGGAAAATAAAAAATTATGATGAAAAATCACCTGAGAGCTAGAATTTGGCATATTTCTTTCCAGTTTTATAATCATCATTTGTCAGTGATCACTACCCCAGCTCTGCCCAAGCATGTGTGGGTACAGGCTAAGATCTCTGCACGTGCTTGTGGGCACCCCAGGACCTGGACACCCCAGCAGCCCTACTAGATGCTACATACACCCTCTGGTTTGTGCTTCTTAGTGTGCAGAACACACCTTCAACCAAGGAGTGGCTGACAGCCCCAACCAGTACCTCCCTGAATCCATTCCAGTCACCTACCGGGACCTGCTGCACCTGTGGTGCGGCGACTGTCTGCACAGTGGCCGGGGCAAGGGTCTGCAGTGTGCCGTTGGCTGTTTGTGTCAGCACCCGCTGGGCTTGTACAGTCTGCACCTGCTGCTGGATGGCGACTGGCTGTACCTGGGATGACGTCACCAGGCTTTGGACTTGAGGCTGAAGGACTTAAGGCAAGAGGAGAAAATCACATGGTTGAGGAATGCAGCCCGTCACGCCGGTAGCTGCAGCCATAACCAGAAGATGGAGTGTTTCATAAAGATTTCAGCTCCCCACCTGCTGCTGAAAAGATGTGCACAGTCATTTACAAGCTGGTTTAGAGAGGAAGAATGTCCCATAAGGACTGCGATTTCTGAGGGAACAAGTATGAATTGTTTTACTGCCCTGGGTGCCGGGGTGGAGGTAAGGGAAGCTAATTGGCAAATGACTGCACCCAGCGACAGTTATTAGATGTTGAGAATCAACAACTCCTCCCCAGGACTTCATTTCTTCCCAGCCTTTCTGCATGGAAAATGTGCAATGTTTTGCTTTTCTCTCCTTCCTCCTTGAAATTATCAAGTCTTTCAAATTTGGAGCAATACACATCCTGCCCAGGGCTCCCCACAGTCAGTGGGATAAGGGACATCATAGGAAAATAAACATTTTGGTCACTCAACACACACTGGAAGCCCACTAGGAGGCCCGGCACTCAGACAGCACCATTTTTTTTTTTTTTTTTTTTTTGTGGTGGTGGTGGTACTGGGAGTTAATCAAAGCCCTTGCACGTGATAGGCAAGTTCTTTACCACTGAGTTATATACATCCCCAGTATTTTTTATTTTGACATGGGGTCTCATAAAATTGCCCAGACTGTCTTTAGACTTGGAATCCTTCTGCCTCTGCTTCCCAAGTAGCTGGGATTACAATACGTGCTACACACCTAGCTTGCAGCACCTATTTAAAATCTATACTTATCTCCACAATGTTTGCTCAGGAGCTGTTTGCTGAATGCATGGTCCTCACGTGTGGGTGCCTGATCCCGGTACTACTTAGCTACATTTTTAGGAGTAATTTTACTCAAGACTGCACCTATAATTATCAGAATGCTCCTGTGTCTATAATGCTGGCTCAACTCTAGTTAAATATGCTTCAAGTAGGCCCAACAGGTATTAAGGTCTTTGAGCAAAATGAATATGAAACAACCCTGTACCAATACGTACAACCAAAAGCCATAAACTCATCCAGGCAGGGCCAAACTGACAGTGTCATCCTTAAAGAGGACCAAACCACCCACAGTGGCTACGTGCAGGTACAACTCTGGAATCAACCAACAGTTCCACATTTGACTTCTGAATCACCTTGAAAGCTGGTGGCTGCATTCTGGTATATCAGGGGCTGCTGGATTATCCTTGTCTGAGGAGTGGTACTGAACGTTGGGGTGATCATGACTGTCTGCTGCTGCAGCTGGGCTGGAGGCTGAGGCTGAGGCTGGGGCCGAGGCTGGAGGACAGGTGTTGCCCTCGGTGGGGTAGGAACTGCAGTTGGAGGGACTTTGACTTGCAGGGTTGGTGCCTGGGGGGAGGGAGCCGAAGGAGAGAAGGAGGATAACGGGACCTGGCTGAAGGACCGCTGCATGGAGGGATCCACGGCTCCACCACTGCTGCCCCTGCCACTGTTGCCACTGTTGGTGCTACTGCTGTTGCTGCTGCCACTGCCACTGCCACCTCCTCCACTGCTGCCACTACCACCTCCACCAGGGAAGGAGTTACACAGCTGCTCTGAAAACAAGTCAGGGAACTCTCCCACTTGATTGCTGACAAACTGCAGCATCTCTGTGAACAAACAAAAAGGAATAATTTTATTGTCACACAATATATTAACTTTCAAACCTGCTTAACAAACTGAGGCATAGGCACAACCCACTGGGGAAAGTACTTGCCTAGCATGTGTAAGGCTCTGAATTCCAGAGGGAGAGAAAGAGAATACAAATAACTGAGGCAGACGTGGGCAGTCATCATCCTGAGGTTTAGGAGCACACCAGCCTTAGCCTGGAAGGCCACCTCCCATCTTGGCACTGCCTCTGGTGGCAGCACAGGAGCCATGTGGTCTGCTGCTGTACTGGACCAGACCCCACCTGGCCCTAACCTCTCTTCTTATCACCCAGCAAGCTCTGGACCTCTTGTCTAACCATGGCACAGCACTGGCTGTCACTGGTGTCCTCAAAAGCCTCCAGGAAAAAAAAAAAGCCTCCAGGAACAATGAAGTTGATGGTTCCCCAAATCAAAGATTTTTTAGGGGTAGTAAGGAGGGAAAGATTGTTTATGAAGTCCAAAACGGAAATAATTTGACCAAGGTCTCACAGATTGGGAGGACACTGCTAGGATGAGACCAGTTCTCTGGCACCCAGTCTGTTCCCCACTTTGCCATAGCTGAGCTGTGTCAGGAGGGCAGGACAGAGCAATCAGCCCCTGCGCAGAACCCCATCCCATCAGGGCTGCTCTGGCCAGAACCCTTCTCTGTGGGCATGGCGTCTGCAGGGCCAAGGGGCTGTGTCTGCCTGGAGACCACTCTGTCTCCCTCCAGATTGTCAGCTCCTCAAGTCTCAGCATGAGACCTCACACCTCTCTTCCCTGGTCCACCCTCCCAAAGGCGCAGCCTACTCCACAGCTAACAATGCATCTTCTGGGGCCCCTTTTTTCTGGCTGACCCTGGGGTCTCAGCTTTGTTCCACTCATTTTCATATCTGTAACTGTCCACTGTTCCCATTCCTTGCTCCTTTTCTCATTCTAACACATTCCTAAGAAGCTACAGCTCGTTATTTTATTTTTATCAGCTTCTTTTTTATTAATATATGCTTGCGACTCGTAATAACCACATTAGTCTTGAGGAAATGGTGCGTATACATGCTACCATCTTATTCATTTTCACTTCCCCTTCTAGGTCCCCTTCCTATTTCTCTACAGAACTACCTGTTTCCTGACATTTATTTTATTTTGCTCTTTATTTATATTTTGGGCTTCTCAAGAGAAATCATGTGCTATTTAATAGTCGGGGTATGATTATTTCACTTAAGCATTATAATCTCAATGTACATTCACTTTCCTGCAAGCAACTAAAACTTCCCTTTATGGGTGGTTTGTGTTCCACTGTGTGTAAATACACATGCAAACAACACACATTTTCTTTATCCATTTATTTGTTGATGGACATACAGGCTTCCCCCAAGATTTCTCTATTAAGAGTTGTGCTGCCATAAACACAGCTATGCATGTACTGTTGTAAAATGATGTCTTTAATTGTTTTGGGAAGATGCCGAGAAGACATACAGCTGGGTCAAATGGAATTTCTACTTGCTTGCTACTGCTTGTTCGTAAGTTGTGGTCCCCTTTCTCCAAACTTTTTTTTTCCAGTACTGGGGATCAAACTCATCTTGATCTTGCACTTGCCAGGCAGGCGCCTGTGCTGCTGAGCTAAATCCCCGGCCCATCTCCAAACTTTTAAGGCACAGGATGCAACAACAAAAATCAACCAACACAAAAAAAGCACTATTTTCACTCATTTTCCAAACCTGCATCAGCTCTTTCCTCTCAGGTTTTTGATACTGTGGACAGGAGAAAGAGACAGAGACAGAGAGAGATAGACAGCAAGTGAGAGAGAAAAAAATATGTGTGTGTGTGTGTGTGTGTGTGTGTGTGTGTAAGAGGTATCTGGGGTAATGAAGAGAGTTACACGCTGGGCAAGCAGAATGCTATTGCAAGCTTCTAGCACAGCCTCCATATGGGCTAACTGGAGCTTAGCAATTCAATTTCAGCACCGTAAGCACTGTCAGTTCAACCTGCTAGGCAAACCAGGGTTTCAGCAGACTAAATCCCTACCGTGGTACATCGTATCAGTACCTTGAGCCTCTGCTCTGCCTTTACTTAACCTGTTGTGTACGGGAGGGGAAAGCAAGCAGAATTACAGATATTACAACTTGTACCAATCAAGTCCAATTCCAGACTATAAAAAGCTTTAGAAAATGATCAAAAAAAAAAAACTAGCAAGTTTTCAATCCTTCTAGAACCCCCACACAATGCTCACTCTGGGACATGAACACTGGCCATCTCTGCTTTATCAGAGGCCTTCAGTGACACCTGTTTTCTCCATGGAAAGCTGGGGAGAGCAGAAAACAAAGGTGGCCTGGGTGTGAATCTCAAGAGGTAGCCCGAGTAGCTATGTGAATGTAGGCATGTCACATCTCCCTACGCCTTGATTTCCCCACCGCGGAAGGCTGTCTGGAGAACACACCCTGGGCTTCTCCACTCCGAAGATTAATAAGATAATGTGTGCAAAGTGCCTGGTGAGGGCAGGCCTTTATGAAGCTCCTGACTAGTGATACACCTAGCGCACTTGCTGCACAGCACTCGGACCTGCTTATTTCATCTCGTTAAGGACTCTCAAACGCCTTCTGCGGGGGAAGGCATCGGCTGGTGTGCAAAGGTCACAAGACTTAGTTCACAAAGCAGGGGAAGAGTGTGTAGGCTGACGAAATGTGACTGCTTTAATTTAAGGGAAAAACAAGCCTCTCAGCCCCCACACAGAAAGCTCCAGTGGAGCCATCTCTAGTCAGCCAGGCGGCCGGGCCTGTTAAAGCGAGCATCTGTAGAAGAGCAGCACGAGGCTGTGCAGACTCTGCCCCAGTACAGCGCACAGAGCCCTTTGGGCCCCCTTCCGACCTGCGGTGCCAGAGGACAGGAGGCCCGGCACACCGAGAAGTGGGTCCCAGGCGTGGTCTCGCTCTGTAACGCCAAGCTCCATCCCGTGGGAGCATCCTAATGTCTTCTCACTGTGCTGTGCTCTGATCATTTGTGTTCTGCGATTACAGGCTCTCAATTCAGCAGAGGGCCATAAAGCCCAGAAAAGGGAGACCTGGGAGAAGGTTTTATGGAGCTCTGAAAACGAAATTCAGGTTCTTGCTGCTGCCCACGGAGCCCAGGGCCAGATACACTTCCCAGAAACTGGGCCAATATGTCCAAGTTCCAAGTTCACCCTTTCTTAATTTATCTGGGTTCTGTCTCTTTAAAAGCAAGCAACAAAAATTAGAGGCCTATTGAGGAATTAAGGGTCCAAAGGTCCAGGTTGGGTAAACATTTCTCCAGACTACACAGTTAGTAAATAATTCTTTGATAGGTATTTGTTAGTTATGGTTAACTAGCCTTGGTGGCAGTAATGGCTGGTGGAGCATGTGGCAGGGGGAGTGGTTTGTAAAGGTCGTTTATTCTTGTATTTTGTATTTACTATGTACCTTCTGTTACACAGCTATGTTTTCAATTTTTTTTTAATTGTAAAACAAATAAATGAGAAAAGTTAAATGAGAACAAAAAATAAAGAGCCAGCAAAGTCATTATCCTGTGATACCCACCATCAATGTTTTGATGTGTTCTTTCACACAAAACATGTTTGCACATGCGAATATGCACGTATGTGCAAAATGGTTTTCAAAGATGGCTCCCACTTAACATGCTAACTGTACCTTGTGCCTTGCTTAATAAAGCATGAAGAGCACTCAGGGTTAACCATGAAGATTATCTCTTTCAAAGAGCTCCACAGTACTGAAACGTATAGTACTGGGTACACGAGAATTGATTTAACTTCTCGGCAATAAGATGGTTGCTTTCAATTTCTCAGCATTATTAAGTCATTCTCCATTTAGCTAGATACCTTCTTAGAATGAATCCCTGAAGTGTGATGGCTGGAAAGGGAAAGGCAGACTGCTGTGGGAGAACCATAACAGGCTAGGTCCCCATCATCTCCTCACATCTACTTCCACCTAACAGTGGATAAAACCTGACCCGGAATTGCTGTCTTGCATGACCAAGTATCAAATAAGGCTGAATGACTTCTTTTATCCTAACTTTATTGACTATCCATATTTTTTCCTTTATAAATTATTTACTCTTGATCTCTTTTTCTACTAATTGTTCCTTTACTAATTTGAAAAAAACCTTTCATATATTATGGATACTTATTCTTTCTTGTATGTCTGCAATTATCTTGTCCATTTTGTTATTGCAATTAAGTGTCACCATGTCCCAGCCTTAAGACCTGGGTCAAGTCTTTCTTCTCTGAACTACATTTTTCTCATCTGTAAAACAAGGCTAATGGTATAGCTAACTCATGAAACTGTTAATGTACAATTCATATAGAATCTAAAGCAGGGCAATTGGCCTTTGTATTTACTAGTACATTCATAGTGGTTTTTTTTCAACTCTTGCTTTGAAAATGCAAATTTGTCTCAGTACATCAGACACATCAGAACAATGAGTGAGCATAACATACATTTTACATTTGTTTTTTGCATGAAAGAAACACTAATAAATGCAAAAACTTATTCCTAGCTGAAATAAACCAGAAACAAGCCACAGAATGCACAGATACACACACCCCTCTCAGATACCTACATGCTTTATCAGGCTACTGCCTGTATTATGAACCATATCTAGTTAACAAAGGTGTCAGAACCTTTTATCAGATTGCAGGCAGTCTGCCTTCCGACTCTTCACAGTAATACTGAAGTTGCAACCATAAAAGTGTAATATTGTATTCTCAGGTTATCTTTTGAAAAATTCTTATGTTTCACCTGATGCTTGAGTGTTGGATCCTAATCCCCCTTCCCCTATGACCTCCTCTTTTATTGCATGATTCTCCATAGCAGGGTGACTTTAGGAAACCAGACACTGCACTAAAGCAACATGTACAAATTTATGTACAGAACTGACTACACAGAAAGCTTAATACCATATAGTGAAATTACATACTTTTTGTGTTCTTTTCTTAAATGTCTTAGTCTAAGATTGTATGGATATTCACCTAAATTAGTTTTTGGAGGGGGCAACCTGTGGGACTGAACCCATGATCTTCACATTGAGCTACACACTCAATTCTTTAACTTTGACAGGATCTTGCTCAATTGCCCAGGCTGAGCTGGATCTTGTGATCCTCCTGCCTCTGTCTCCCATAGCACTAAGACTACTTGTTTTTGTTCATTTTTATCTTTTATATTAGAGCTGCCCAACAATCACAAGAAAAGAAAAGTAAGCAAGGTGTGTGATGTATGCATGCTGTTTGGGAATGAGGTGGTTCACAACCAGTGACCCACAGAGAGACAGAAGGAAACACATACTTTAATTCCCAACAAGCACCTTATTGGAGCACACAAAACTCTTCATACCGAGGATCCTATCTCCTCTCCCAGCATGTTTTTCTAATAATTACCCTCCCCAGGCAATCAAATGTATCAAACATAAGAGTCATTTATGAGAAAGCATTTCTCCAGGAGCATTCCAGTCACCCAGAAGAATAGTTAAGAAGCAAGGCTCTTCCAGATCTAACAGGCAAATTACAGTCCCAAATAACTCCACTCAAACACTAGCGCTGATGGGGAGCACCATGTACCTCAAGGGGCTTCTGGGTCACTTTCCTGGGAAAAAGAGGTCTGCAGGACATGGTGAATGACATAAGAGTGTAAAATGGTGATTCAAGCACTGCACATCTTAAGCAATGCATGAGAGAAGTCTTTACTGGTAAGGAAACCACAAAGGTAACCTTAGGGTGGGTGCTTCTCAGATGCTCTTTTTTCGTAACATATTCAAATATGTCACCTATTCCTATATACCAAATGTTAAATGAAAGAGTTAAAAATGGGAGAAAAAAAAAAGTACACAGGGAGCCCAAAGCACTTATTTTGGGATACTGAGACTGAACCCAGAGCTTTGTCCACACCTAGAAAGCCCCCAACCCCTGAACTACACCCCCAGCTGGAAGCAAGTCTTGCTCTTCTGGCTCTTCCATCCTCTCCCCAGGCAGCCCTGGAGGGCTCCAACTCTCAGCTTGCACAAAAGGACCTGGGCCATCCCCACAGCAAGGGATGTTGAACACCACCTTCAATGGCTTCCTTTATTTCCTCTGCCACAAGTTCAGGGTGAACTTGTCAGGCCTGCTGCCAAGCATCACAGATTTATCTCTGTTCTACTTCCATATCCTACCTTGATTTCAAGCTCAGGCACCTACCCAGTGACAACTGTCCCTGAGTATCTTATTTGACCCAATAGCTTTTCAATGCTAATCAAAGTTTAAACACAAGCTTCAGATCTTCCTAATGAGTTCCCTGCCTGCCCCAGAAAAAGACCCTCTTGCTTTTCTGTGCATACCTTTGAAGACGAAGTAGTCTGTCTTGCAATGTGACTGCCCAACCTCACCTTCCTTAGTCTAAGCTCCAAATTTCACAATTCTACTTCAAACAAACACAACTACTCTTATCAAGGATGCTTCCTTAAATCAAAATGTGATTTGTTAAGAAAAGTTATCTAAAATTTGGAAATAAACAAGTAAATAAAGTTTTTGCCCTCTGTTTAGAGTTGGTCTAGAGCACTGTACCAGCTCCCTGCCTAAAAGGTCACCTGACGCTGTATGAAAATGCAGCCTTGTCTGACTTTCTGTTTACTACCCACTAGCGTCCACATTCTGTTAAATTAGATGGTAACCTGCGGAAAATTGTTAAGTTACAAAAGATTCATCTGGTAAGAGAGAGAATCTCCAAGGCCAGGTTTTATTTTTAATGACCTTTAGGACATTAACCAGTTTTATTTCTAAATTTGCCACCTCATTTCTGCATTCTTTTTTTCTACTACGTAAATACAAGTTCTTCTTTGATCCTACTTTGTCATTCTGCTACTTTCCTCAGTAATAATGTTAACAAAGTTTTGATGATTCTTCTTCATCTCTTTGTTACTGTTATTTCTGAGACAGGGTCTCCCTATGTAATTTAGGCTGGCAACTCACTGGTGATCTTCCTGACTCAGCCTCCCAGTACTGGGAATACAGGTGTATACCGTAATCCCCAGTTTAAATTTTGGTAAGTATTATAGTAGTATAAGAGTATGATTTTAACTTTTTTTGGAGGGGTAATACTGGGGATTTAATTCAGGGCCTTTGAACTGAGAGTTATAACCACAGTCCTTTTGCTAAGCTGTCCCAGCCAAGTTGTAACCTGTGATCCTCCTGTCTCAGCCTCCCAGAACGCTAGAATCAACTTTTATGCTTCCACATTTCTATGGTTAAGTTACAATTTTACATGAGTTTCTTATGTCTTGTACCCTACAAATGCATGCACAGAATATTCTACTTATAGACCTCTCCAAACACCAAGTGCCTTGGTGATTAAAGAAAAAAAAAATGACACCAAATCACTGAGATGCTCTCAAAAGCAATCGTCACAAAAACCTGTAACAATTATAATCATGCTCTCAGAAACTGGAAAGGAAAGGACACAACATCTCATAATGGAACAAAATATATGTAAATTTTAGATTATTCTGGAGAATTTGAACAGATGCATGCTATTTCTGCAAAACTCACTACTTTTGGGAGAGTGGGCATAAAAATCAAAAGCAATATAATGTGTTGAGCACCCACTGTGCGCCAGCCCAAAGATGATAAAGCAGACCCTGACCTCAGGGAATTGGTGAGTGTTACTGTACAGTCTATGGAGGCTAACACAGCAGACATGCACATCTAGAAGGTACCAAGGAGGAAAGAAAATAGGAAAAAAAAAAAAAAAAAAAACCACAGGCTCAGCAGGGGCAGCCACTCCCTGAAAAATGACTAAGACTCAAGATACATTCTAGGCCAGGGAAACTGAAGCCAAGGCTGGGAGGCACAGGGCTGCACAGTGGGTCAGGTCAGGATGAGTGGGCAGCCAGGTTAAAAAAGCAGAGTCCTGTGGGACACCGTGGTAAACTTGACCATGTTTCTTATTAAAAAGAAAAGACTCAAATGAAGTAAAGAACCAGTCATGTACTCAGTGGTCATACGCTTGCTTGATGTTTACGAGAGGTCCTCAGTTTGACTTGCAGCACACTGCTTAGGGAGGTGGCACACAGCAAGGTGTCTCCCACTGCTCTAAGGAGAGCCCTCCAGGTCAGTGGCTGCTCATTCTGGTTTGTACAGGGGGTTGCTGCTGTGTTTAGAGACCCATGACATCATAAACTAATTAAGAAGCTTTCTGAGCAAAAACTTACAGTTAGATTCTAATTTAACAGGAAAATATTAGAATGCCTAAAACAATGAACTGAGATAATTTTCTCAACTGACAAAGAATTTCCTAAAAGGTGGCTACAGAAAAGATCTGGCTATAAATGTGGCTGATCAACACTGGGAAACAGGTCATCTCCTACCATCTGTGCAGAGAAAGGGTAAAAGGAACCATAAAACAATAAACTAAGGCTCACTCTGCAAGGCCATACTGAATGGTGACAATCTTAATTTCAAAAGACATTCTCTCTCTCTCCCTCCCTCCCTCCCTCTTTCCCTCTCTGTGTCTCTCTGTCTGTCTGTCTCTGTCTCATACACATGCTTTTTTGAGAATGGTGTCTCACTATTGCCCAGGATCGTCTCAAAACCTTGGGGCTCAAGCATGCTCCTGCCCCAGCCTCCTGAATGTTCGAACTAGAAAAACAGGTTACCACACCCAGCCAAGGATAATATTTATTTACAAAGTTTAAATGTGACTTTTTTAAACTGTAAAATAACTCCATTAGCACTGTCACTTCACTGTTTTTGCTTTTAACACCCGGCACTTTTGCAATCCATTAATGAATTAACGTGTGTAAAGCACTTTGGGTAGTGCTGGGCACACAGTGCTCCAAAAGTGGTGCTGGCCATGGTTGCTGCACATGGTCTCAGGCGCGGGGGGAGCGGGGGCAGATGGGGCGGGAGTTGATCTGGCTCTCCCCACCTGGCTGCAGAGGCTGCCTCCACCCTACACTAAGGGGCTCCTTTCCACTCACTCCCGCTGTGCAGTCTCACAGTGGGCTAGGTTCAACCACACTGCAGTGGACACCACACAAGGCCACCTAATGCTGAATTTTTTTAATTTTATTTTTTATTTTTTTGGGTACTGGGGATCAAACCCATGACCTCATGTTTGCCAGGCCTAATGCTGAATTAAAGGCAGATTCTTGGTACTCCACATTTAAAAGGTTATCCATCTTGTTCCATTAATTAGACTAAAGAGGTCACTCTTAGAAAAAGGCAAAGACTAGTTAGTGCATGTGCACACACACACACACACACACATACACTAGTAAATAAATTATATTTTAAAAAGAAAAAGACTAAAGCTAGCCAGACACCATGGCATATGCCTGTAACCTGGCTAATCAGGAGGCTGAGTCAGGAGAATCCAAGTCCCTAGACTGGACAACTTAGTAGAACTCTCAAAAATGTTCAGAGGGACCAGGGATATAGCTCAGCAGCACAGCACCTATCTGACAAGCATCAGGTCCTGACTTCAATTCTTGGTACAAAAAAAAAAAAAAAAAAAAAAAAAAAAATTACACAAAGGAGGTGTGTGTGTGTGTGTGTGTGTGTGTGTGCGCACATTATGAATGTAATCTGGAATTTCCTGAGTTCAACCCCCAGTACCACAAGAGAAACAAAAGAAAGAGAGGGAGTAAATGAAAGGGAGAATTATTATAAAAAAGTGATTATTAATGTATAATGAGGTCTTAATGTGCACCAGCAATCAATCCAGTGTCACCCAGCCAGCTGGGATTTAAAGTCAAGCTCTCAGCCACAAGACAACACAGATCAATTGTTCCACTACTGCATGGACACCACCAAGCAGAGCCTGAAGTGGGCAGGTGCCCAGTACGTGCTTCATTTATGAGTGAGCAGAGCGAACAGCATGCTCAAGAAGGAAAGAAGATGTGTCATCCCGGGACTTACCGTCTTTCTTCACCTGCCTCCACCCTGGGATCTCACTGTTCTTTCTTTCACTCTCTTGAAACAGGAGACTGAAAGTTGAGCAAGATGCAGTGAATGAGACTTCAGGGACTGATCTTGTGTGATCCTGTTCTGCAAGGGTCTCATGTTTCACAAGACAGGTGACCTACTGTCAACAAAAGTCAGGTACAAGCCACTTCAGCTGAACTGTCCTGGAGGCAGAGTCTACGCAGCAAGAGATCTCCAGTCTTTACAGGCCTTTAAACCATTAGTCAAAAATCAAAGTTCCAAGAACCCAACCAACTCATTGCCACATCCTGCAATCTTCCTGAGAAAAATAATTCTCGCAAAGTAAGTTATTACATCATCGAAGAATTTCCACTTAACACCTATATATAATATGTACTATACCCTGGGAGCTAGAGGGCCCTAAGGGCATGGGAGAAAACCAGCGCAAGTCAAGGGTCAAAAAGTATTGGTTTGTTTTCATACTACTCCATAAATTTTAAGAGATAAAACAGAGAAGTTCCTCACAGAGAAAGGGCTGTTAGAGAGTAACACTGATAGATCACTGAGCTATCTTGGCAGCCAGCGAAAGACTAGTCTAGCCAGGCATATTACAAGTCTGCCCAGCCAGGGCACTTTAGTAAGACCTTGTGCAAGTCAAAAACAGAAAAGAGCTGCAGATGCAGCTCAATGTGAAGGTTCTGGATTCAATTCCCAGTACCCCCCACCCCGCCAAAAAAAAAAAAAAAAAAAAAAAAGAGCCTGTGAGGATGAAAAGGGATTTTATGAGTTAGAGAGAGGTGCCTAGACACAGGAATTGGTTTTAGTAAAACCACAGTACCAGTGAGAATATGGAACGAAGTAAAGAGACGGAGGTGCCTACAGTTAAACTGCGAAAGGTCCTACATGTCATCCTAGACTCCAGCTTTTATTTCAGAGACAGAGAAAACAGCGAACATCTGTCACTCATCATCGGGCCTGACTCCCATAAGCCCCCTGCTCTTCCCTGGAACATAGCCATTGGACAGTCTTGGTGGGAGGAAAGCCTTCCTGCCAGTCAGCTCCCACCAGCAGCACAACCCTGGAGGGATGGTTCGGGGAGGCAGGGATGATACACGAATCATCAAAGCAGTGGAGTCCTAACCAGGCTACTCCTGGGCTTACCCCTGCCTACATTCTACTGCGGCTGTTTTGAGCCTTCCTTCATTGTGGCCCATTTCTTAATCCCAACTCCTCAGCTCTTCTGGTAATTCCTGCCATGCTTTTCCAAAAAACCCCTTGTCTAAGATAACTGTGGTAGTTTCTCTGGTTTTTCACCAAGAATCATAGCTGATAAAGACACAGTGAAGTACCTAACCAAAGCTGTGTTTGTGGCCAGGTGTGGTGGTACACACTTGTAATCCCAGCTCCTCAGGAAACTGGGATAAGAGGATCATAAATTTGGTATAGCCTGGGTAATCTGGTGAGACCCTGTCCCAAAATAAAAAACAGAAAGGGCTTCGGATACAGTACAGAGCTAGAGTACTTGTCTAGCATGTGTTAGATTCCAGGTTTAACCTCCAGTACTATTAACAAAACAAAAAACTGTCCTGAGAACGAGAAAAGAGGTACCAAGAGTGTGTCTGCAAAAGCAGAGCACTGGCCAAGTCCTTCCAAAGGATACTGGGGTTTGTTCTGTTTGGAATGTACCTTTTCTCCCCTTTTCCTGCCCACCCTTAAGACTCCAGCTTACAAGGGCCTCCCACACTCTCTCAGGGCAAAGTCTCCTCCATAATTAATTCGATGCTGAATGACAACCTGGACTTTCCCCATTCAGATCTTTGGGAATGTAACCTGGGTTCAAAGGCACACAAATTTGAGAAACCTTGACCTGTACTCTGGTACCACACTGAATCACATGCTCCTAGAACACAGCAAATTATACCCCATTTTGTTCCAATTCTGCCTCATCTTTTACCTTCTAAAATTTTGTTTACCTACTGTTAACAACTCAGCCCTAAAGTCAAAATCCCTATTTAGATATTCCTAATCCCCTTCTTTAGTACTTCAAATACCGAGTTTGTTTTTGTTATGGCTGCTGTCAATTTTTCCTGTATTAAGACTGGCTGTTTGAAGCCAGGTGTAGTGGCACATGCCTGTAATCCCAGCATACAAGAAGCTGAGGCAGGAGGACCACTGTGTGGCCTAAAAAAAAAGACTGGCTGTTTGTAGGGCCAAGCACAGAATCTGCAAAAAGGTCATATGCTAGTTCTAGAAGTTTGATGGGAGCCTCCCTTTCTTCTACTTCCATCCAAAATACCAATAAAATGTTTCAGTGAAATGATGGAAAGACAGCATTTAGATGTCAGCTCCTGAAATTAGAGTCTGTTTCACTCTTATCTTATACCCACAAAGTACCTGTTCCTGTGGTGTCCATTAATGACTGGTCATTCATGATGAAATGGACTGAAGAAATGACTTTTTAAAAAAAATTTAAAAACAACTTCTGACCAAGAGAGGTTCTTGGACAATTAGGCTTCCTAAGTCAGAGTACCTCTCATCTCATTCCCACACACTCAAGTTCAAAACTTTATCAGCATAAGAAACCTCAAACTATTACTTCCTACTTTTCATCTATGCCCATAGAAAACAGGTATAAAAATAAAATATTGCCAGGTGTGGTGGTGCACCCCTGTAATCCCAGCATTCTGGAGGCTGAGGTAGAAGATCACTGAGTTCAAGGCCAGCCTGGCTTCCACAGTGAGCTCAAGGCCAGCATGAACTACAAAGTGTGGTCCTATCTCAAAAAGACAAAAAAACACAACAAAACACAAAAAACACCAAATTGAAACAACAAATCCAAGTATCTCTCCCAAAGCCTCAAAGCATGGTTAGGAAGATGTGCATTACCAGGGAAGACATCTGTAGAGTACAAGGCACAAGGCCTCACAGGAATACTGGCACTGAGGAAGCAGCATTGTTCCCCGCCCCCCCAGCTTTAGGAGGGCAGGGGCCTGGGCTAGGCACACAGCAGATCAAAACAGCAGCTCTAAATCTGGCTTAGCAGCTAAGAATTTCATTACTGTTTCAAACCAGAACCTGAGCCCAACAAACCTGTTCCACTAAGCCAGACGCAACAACACTGTAAGGAGGCATTTAGACATACATTTATTAGCAATTCCCAAGGCCTGAGAGAGGCAGAAAAAGTTCCATTTAACCATTTGCAAGCTTCCCACTAATTCAGGATCAATGCCTAAACTCAAGTTCCACAAGGAGCCTTACTTTGAGGTCTAGCCGCTGGCACTTTGTTATTCTTTAAAAAATTTCATCATGACAACAAAATTTAACCCAGGACACTATATATCACATGCTCAAACTTCTTCTGTGCCCCACCAACCACACCTATAAAAGCCTTTTCAAAAGGGGGGGGGGGAAGCATTCTAAAATTGTTTTCTAAAAAAAGCCCCTTGATCCTGGAGTCAACCTACAAATAATGTTAGTTCTCTTTATGTGCTTTAATGATCTTGATTCTTGCAGTATCTTTGACATTAATATCCCCAATTAGTACTTTGCAGAGAAAGCTAAGGCTCAGAAAAGCCATGGGACCCAGGGGACCTCACTTTAAATGCCCAGTCATAAACACATGTCCACTGACTGTGTAACTAAGCAGAGATCATACCACCTTGCATTTGCAACTTAGAAGCCTACTTTCATCAGACAGGGATGTGGCATAACATAAAGGAAAGTACCTGGGCTTATATTTGGATTTAGGCCACAACCCTACCACTTACCGGTTGTGTCATCGGGGCTTCAATTTCTCAATCTGTAGCATACTGCAGAATTGGAGAAAGATTAGAAACAAAAACCTGAGATAACACAGGTTAAGGTCAAGGAACGGTGCCTAACACCCACAGCCATCACACTCTAAGGGCAGAGATCCTGTTTACCTTGGCAAAAAAAAAAGGCCGCATGAAAAGAAAGGTTTGAGCAGACTCAGTGTTGGGCACATAGTGGATTCTGCCCACATGTGATTGTAAAACCTGCAGAAGAACTACAAAGTAGAGGTGACTACAGTGTTAACAATAAAGAAAAAATCATATTTAGCACAAATGTCACCTCTATGTTAAGATCAAGGTGAAACATTCCTGTTTTCATTATCAAACACACACATGTACAAAGGAACACAATGGGAAACCACTACCACAAGCTGAAGTCCAACACTGCCTAAGAAATAAACAGAATACCCAACTAGCTCAGAAAGACTGTCAAAACTTATTTTTAAAGTCAAAGAAAAGTATTGTGAGAAATGAGACCATTTATAACAAAAGAACATTTCCTAAAACATCTGCAGATTTCAGTGGAAGTGACATAAAGCGAAAGGAAAGCAACTTCCCATCACCATTTACAATGGCAGAATGCTCCAGAAACTTAAGCAAAGATATATTCAAAAGTTAGGGCATCAAGAGTGCCACCCTGCAACTACAGGAAGATAATTCAGACAGAACAGTCTCAGTGGTGCAATGTAAATCAAGAAACCATTCGTCAAGTTCCCCAAAGCAGAGAGCTGAAAATAGACACCTAATGTTAAGAAGCAATTTCACAAGTATGGAGGGCAGACACATCAGATGAAGGATCACTCACACTCCAGCAAGCCCAGAGTGGCAGAAGTGTAAGACAACCCCAAGATGAAGATCCTGAGCGAGCATCAGGGTCATCCAAGGCACTGGAAGGGATCACCCAGAAAGCTGATAGTTACTGCCCATCCCAGTGGTCCCTGAGTATGGAAACATCAAATGAGGAATGAGGAGCTGAATACAGTGGCACATGCCTATAAACTCAGCTGCCAGGAGGACTGCAAAGTTTCAGGCAAGCTTATTAAGTTGGCATGACCTTGTTTCCCCCAAATTTTATTTATTTATTTATTTTGTTGCCAGGAATTGAACTCATGACCCTGCACTTGCCAGGCAGGTACTTATGCTGCTAAGCTATATCCCTAGCAGGTACTCAAAAAATTTTAAACAGAGATAGACCTCAGTAGTTGAATGGTAGCTCAGGATGCATGAGGCCCTGAGTTCAATCTCCAGTTCTGCTAAATAATGAATGAGTAAAATCTAAATTTATTATACTTACAAATACTGTTAATATATGATAAACATGGAGTTACGCCAATAAATAGTATTATACTATATTTATTATACTTATAATGACAGTTTTGATGCAGGTAAAAGAAAAAAATTTGTGTGGAGGTGGGGTAGAGAAAAAATCAACATGGGGCTGGAGATTTAGCTCAGCGGCATAAGTGCCTGCCTTGCAAGCAGGCAGTCGTGAGCTCGATCCCCGGTACCAATAAAAAAGAAAAAGACAAAAAAAAAAAAAAAAAAAAAGAATCAACAGAGTTTGGAGCATGCTTCTACACAGTACTCTGGTGTTTTATGTTTTCAATCATGTAAGTGCACTGTATTTCCAAAAACTAAAAGTACTTTCCAAGCTGTATTTCACAATCACTAGAGTAATTTCTGGCACTACAACAGCTTTAAAAGTGAAAGGGCTGGACTGGGGAGGTATCTCAGAGATACATCATCACCTGCTTGACAAGACCATGAATTTGATTCCCAGCACCAAAGGTGAAAGCACTACTGACTTGCGAAAGAGGTTTCAGAAACGTATCTATGAACTAATTCCAAAGTGATTTGTTCAGAGTGGTAGTATCTATGCTAATGAAAGGTTACAAACAACCAAAATCTTCAACAAGAATATGGATATGCAAGTGTTTGCCTGCTCAGACAAATTATATCAGATTATATGACTATTATACCTCAAAGACTTCAACATAATGCAACGTATTATGTGAAAATGTGACAACTACGTTCTCATTAACGAAGTTCTGGCAAAGTTTAGGCAGAATGATACGGACAATTTGTTACTCAGTAAGTTTGAACTGAATAAAGTTGTTTAAGAATTTCCTTTTTGCATTCAGGAGGCTGAGGCAAGAGGTTCTGCTAGAGTTCAAAGCCACCCTGGGATGCATAGAGAGACCCTGTCTCAAAAAATTTTTTTTAAAAATTCCTTTTTAACTACTGAGAGAAAAAAATCTGCCAAGATCAAAGCTGAGTGCAAAAAGGACATTAAGTGTTCAGTAAGAGGCAGACAGTGCTCAAGAACCTTAGGTTGAAAGCCTAGGCATGAAAGTGGATGTTTGTCAAGAACGTTTGCCAAGGGCGAGACCAGAGGTAAGGAGGAGGAGAAACCCAAGGGAACTCTGGTCCAGTGGCATGAGCTATCCCAGTAAACATAACTGGGTCAAACTAGGAGTTAAAAATGGATGGAAAATAAATAAGCTATGGACAGAGGTAGCTCCTTAAATCTAAACATTAGCAACACTGAAATATTCAAGCATTAAAACACTTACATGTTTATAAGGTACACACAGGTAAAACACAGACCAGTAGATCACCTCACTAAGCAGTTTCCTAAAGCATCACTCACTGGAGAAACAGGAAGTAAGTCTCTGCCCCCACTCCTCGCCTCTGCCTTCCACTGTGTGCACTGGCTCCTAGCTCACCCAGCTGGCCATGCCAACCTTCTCAATGACGTGGACACCAGAATGGGGGCTACTCAACATGCTAAACTTCAAAACCTTCCCTTTCCACACTAGGCACAGCCTTACGGAAACCTGAGCCAAAGAGGAAATCAAGTGTCTGGAGGAAGAAGCCAACAGAAGTCTAAGACAGGACCATGGAGCCTCAGGAGGACTGCATGTATGCAGATGTTGGAGATAGCTCTCCCAGAGCCTTACTGAGTAAGGACAATGACTGAGAGTCCAATCACATCAAGGGCACTGTTATGGAATTCAGAACACCAAGGATAAGGACAAGATCGTTCCAGAGGAGAAGACAAGTCACACACAAAAGATTAAGAATCAAAATGGTATCATAGTTCTCAATTACTAGAAGCCAGAAGACAATAGGACAATGCCTTCAAAGTTATCCAACCTAAAATTCTTTTTTTTTGTCTTTTTCATTTTTACCGGTACCAGGAATCGAACTCACGACTGCCTGCTTGCAAGGCAGGCGCTTATGCCGCTGAGCTAAATCCCCAGCCCCCCAACCTAAAATTCTAAACTCAGCCAAACTATCAAGTTGGAGGTTAGAGGAATGTATTTTTAGAGCTGGGAGTGGTGGTACATGCCTGTAGTTCCAGCACTGAGGAGACTGAGGCAGGAGGATCATTGCAAATTTGAGGCCAGCCTAGAATACACAGTAAGCCCAGACCAACCTGAACTACATGAGACCTTACATTTATCTTTTTTTTTTTTTTTAAAAAAGGTATTTTTAGATAGGCAAAGCCTCAAAAAATTTACCTACAGGAGCTACTGAAGGATGTGCTCCACCATAAAAAAGGAGAAAAACCAAAACAATCCAGAACTAAAAAACCAAGTTTTAACATTATTCCCCAGGGTGATAGTTAAGGTAAGTCCCAAGATAAATTCAGGAGAGCACTCCCCTCTAATGAGGCAAACACAGGCAGAGCTCCAGGAAAGAACTAACCACCATATTTGGAGTTTCTTGAACAAGATTTAGGACTGAGTTAGTTATAAAACGCATAAAACAGAATACATAGGATCATGCTAAGCCCTAGGGAAATTCAAACAACAACAAATGTAGGTCTACCCAAGAGAAATGAACATACACATGTGCACAAAAACTTGTGCACAAAGTTCGTAACAGCTTCATTCATAATAGCCCCAAATGTCCATCAGCTGAAGAAAGGATAAACAAAATGGGGTGTATTTATATAGTGAAACATTACCCTGCAACAGGGATGAAGCTGAACATTCGCGAAGTGAAAGAACCCCCATACTGATTCCACTTATATGGAATGTTTAGAACATGCAAATCCACAGACAGAATGCGTATTCGCTTATTAATAAAATTCAACCTCCAAAGAGCCAAATTGCTTCTGCTTGGCCCTCACTGACTGTCTTCCTGCTTCCTGCCTGATTCACCTAGCCTTGGACCCCACCCCTGCCATCTCACTGCTCTGTCAAAGGTCAAGCCCTTTCCTAATTGTAGATCCCGTGTTTCCTTACATGGGCTTTCCACTCTTGCTTCCCTCTGCTGTACTGTCTCCAAAACCTACTGACCACTCCTTAAAAAGCTCACTTCCTCTTGGTTCCTCACACTTTCCTTACTTCAAAACTCCTGGGTTTTGGTCTTTTTTTTTTTTTTTTTGTCTTTTTGAGACAGGGACTCTCTATGCAGTTCAGGCTGGCCTTGAGCTCACTTTGTAGCTCAGGCTGCTCTCGAACTCACAATGATCCTCCTGCCTCAGCCTCCCGAGTGCTGGGATTACAGGTATGAGCTACCACCATGCCCAGCTTAGTTCTCTCATTTTTATAACTCAGCAGCCGTGACTAAATCTCAATTCCTTCTTCTGACTATCCACATTGCATTTCCTACTGGATGATACTTCTCTATCCCAATTTCAGCCCATTTTTTAAAACATCTACCCAAACAAGCTCTTCCAGCTGCCTTGGGAACTCTCTTCCAAAGCCCCAGGCTCCAAGTCTTAGTGGAGCCTTAGAATTTCACTGATGATCTGCCTTCAGGGACAACTCTTCACTGAGACCATGACCTCATACCTGGATGGTTGTAGTATCGCCCTTGGTGTCCCTCGTTTCAACTGGCTTTCCTGCCTATCAGTACAGATGCATCTTCTTAAAACTCATGATTAACGGGTCATCCCTCTACTTGAAAATATTCAGCAATTCCCTCCCCATATTCCACAAAATGCCTGCATCTACAGCACAATTTGGCTTCAGCTCACCTTGCAGACTTCATTTTCACAGTACTGCATTCCAACAAATCTTTAGTGGTCAGTTATTTATTTATTTATCCATCCATCCTTCCATTGAGGTACCAGATGTCGAACCCAGAGGCAGAGGGCTTTTAATCTGTTTATATTTGAAATTGGTTTTGAGACTTTGGATTCTTCTGTCTTGGCCTCACAGAGTGTTGGGATTACAGGCTGGTGTTACTATCCCCTACTGGTCATCTTTTATTTCAAAGGTACTCTGGTCACTTTCTTTCCATGTTTGTCAAGCTGCTCCTGCCACCCATCCCTTTTGGCCCCAACAAAAGGTTATTTCCTTGACCTTGTCTTTCCTCATCATAGTGAAAGAGGATTTTAGCCCTGCCCTTGCAGAAGACATGGCATAAGGGCCTTCCTCATACCACAAAAGTATTGTAGTTACTCTATCCAATGAAACCCTGGGTCCTGAGAAAGTAGAACATTTTAGAGCAGAACAAGGACCTGGAAAGCAATTAGTATACCTCCTTTGTTGGATGGCCACAGAATGAGTCTTTAAAAAAAAAAAAAAAAAAGAACCAATATTTAATAATCTGGAAATTAAACACGAAGACTCAAGAGTTGAAAGATATGACACTTCTTCAAAGAGGCACTCTTAAGAGTACTTAACGCAGGCCACTCTATATATTACAGCTCCATTAAACCGGGTGTGGTGGTACATACATGTAATCCCAGCACTCGGAAGGCTGAGGCAGGAGGATCATTGCAAATTCAAGACCAGCCTGGGCTATAAAGCGAGCTCAAAGCCAGCCTGAACTGCACAGTGAAATTGTGTCTCAAAAAGACAAAAAATAAAAAATACATAAAATAAAATGCTGTATTTTATTTTCATAGGGCCTTGCTAAAATTGCTCTTTTATATACTTTGTTTTCTCATTAAGAATTGAAGCTCCCAGGGGCTGGGGATTTAGCTCAGCGGCATAAACGCCTGCCTTGCAAGCAGGCAGTTGTGAGTTCGATCCCTGGTACCGATAAGAAGGAAAAAGACAAAAAAAAAAAAAAAAAGAATTGAAGCTCCCTGAGGAGAACAGACCTTGCCTGTCTTGTTAAAGGCGCCCTCCGCACTATATCATTACACAGGTACTTGGCTGCCACTAGAGATGTGCTGAATGACTAAATAAGGTTTCTACCTTGAACTCAGCCCCAAAGGGAACCAATGAATTGAGGCAGGCAGAATGAAGGTTTCCTCCCTGCCTGTGCCTCCTGGATGTAGGAATGAGATTTCTAGGTTGCAAGTACACTCTTCCCCCAAATTGACACACAAAGAAAGTAAATGTACTCACATAACTCTGCCCCTTCCTCATCAGACTGTCACCTAAATGCATCTAGACTGAAGACTATGTCTGGTACAATTTGACATCCTGCACAACCCAAGGTCACTGTATTCATGTAGGAATTCCACAAACAACTTAGTAAGCACTCTCATTGTATCAAGCACTGTTTTAGGTACAATGGAAGGTCCCTGCCTCACTGCACTAACATTCTGAAGAGAGAATATATGGGAAGGTATCAAGGGACACTTGTATCTGCATACCACTGGCCTCCAGCCTGTTCAGTCTTTTTTTTTTTTTTTTTTTTAGCCTCATTCAGGTTAGAGGCCCTTTTTAGTGTAGATTTCCTGGTAAGCCAAGTTCTCACCAAAGACTTTCACTTACTGTGCAACTCTAAACTGTTATATATTCAGCACTATGGTTACTCATCTCAAATTCACAAGGCCATAAAACCCTGTCTATCTTTTAATGCCTCCCTGCAACTCAAACACCATGGTTGGTATTTAAATACTTGTTAACTACTGGGGCTGGGGATTTAGCTCAGCGGCATAAGTGCCTGCCTTGCAAGCAGGCAGTCGTGAGTTCGCTCCCTGGTACGGGTAAAAGCGAAAAAGACAAAAAAACAAAAAACCAAAAACTTGTTAACTACTATTTTTTGTTTGTTTGTTTTCTGCAGTACTAGGTACTGAACCCAAGGCTCTCCAAATGAGCTTTTTTACATTTTGATAGAATCTTGGCTCAGTTGCCAAGGCTAGGCTGGAATTTGTTAACCTCTAGCTTCAGCCTCCCAGAGTGCTGGGATTACAGGTACTTGGTTCTAGCTGACCAGCTGAAGACAGGAACATTTCCCAAATCTGGTATCAGGACTGTGAAGCCACTGAACCACTGTGCTAGTTTCAAGACTATACAATCTATGGGAACAAAATTATTATTAAACATGTGGTAAGTTAACACATAGTAAATTAAAGCAAATAGAATCAATTACGGACTAGAAGTACAAAATGTACATGGATTTTTGTGCCCTTGCTTTGGACAGTCTTTCTGGCTGTGTAACCCTGGATAATTAACGAACAGCGTTGGGGCTCTGTTTCAAAATCTGTGAGAGCAGCTCACACGAGGCTGAGGTAGAAGGACCACCAAAAATTAAGAGGCCAGACTGGGCTACACAGTGAGCTCAAGGCCAGCCTGAACTGCATAGCAGACCCTGTCTCAAAAAAAACAAAAATCTAAATCTAAAAGAGAATTAAGACTGTTAATTAACAGTTATAGCTACTTAACAGAATTCTTATGAGGATTGAGAATATAGTATTGATGTGCACAGATGACCTGGGTGTGGTGGTTCATCTATAATTCCAGCACTTGGGGAGGCTGAAACAGGAGGACTGAAAGCTCAAGCCCAGGAATTTAACAAGACCCTGTATTAAAAAATAAAGAGCTGGAAATGTAGCTCAGGGCGAAGGCCCTGGGTTCAATGTTCAGTGCCATCCACCCACCAAACACACACACACACACACACACACACACACACACAGAGTGTCCAGGTGTTTAACATAATGTCTGGCACATAAGTGATCAAAACATAATAGTTTCTTTTGTTATGTTCGAGGACCTCCTCCCCCAGATCTGTTAACCCATCTCTATACTTAGCAGGACTTAATTGTGGAAATCTGTGTTCAGAAGTGGGACATTCCCTAGATGAACAAAATGGAGTGGCTATCTCTTTCTCCAGAAGAGAATCTTCTGCTATTTCTCCATCTTTAAAATAGGAATGTTAGTCATCCTATCTGCCTGCCAGACTGCCAGGCATTCGGGGAAAGTCTGGGAAAGGCCAGATGTTAAAGCACTTTGTAACTGAAAAGCACAAAGCTCTTGAGTTATTGCTTAAGAGCATGGGTTCTGTACTAAGGTGAGGAGCGTAAGAGATCATCTGTAAAATAGAAGCAATAAGAATGCCTATTTTACAAGATTGTTGTGAGGCATAAACAAAATAATACAAAGTATCTGGGAGTTGTAACATCAGAAGTGCCCAACTATTACAAACTACTTTTAAGTTTACTAGTTATTGTTAAGATTCACTGGACTCAGAATCCCTAAAAGTGTGGTGGAAAGATACCAATACTGAAGAACTGGATTCTGCAACCAGCGTGGCAACTGGGCAAAGTGGATCCTCTGCAAACCTTGATTCCGGGGCCAGAAAATGAAAACCATTGCAAAAGAGGATCTTCTTCCACTCTGCTATTAAAAGCAAAGGAACAAAGGCCACCTGCTCCTCAGTTTGTAGCCCAGGGTCCACCACTCAAAATTCCTGCTGCTCAACTCTTGCCAGTGCAACAGCAAGAGCCCGTGTCTCCATTCCGAGATGCGTCCACGCTCCTCCGTCACCACTCACTACACCAGCAACTCGCTCCAGCAGCTGCTGCCCCAAGTTTCCCCGGGCACCTGGCCACCCGGCCGTCGGTCAATCCAGACACGGCCAGGCTGGGGCGCCCAATCTAAGGACCCAGCCGGCAAATCCCGAAGCCGCTCCGGGGGCCGGGCAGGGAGTGACAGGTGGACGCGGCGACGGACACCGCGTGTGGGCGCGATAAGGCGACCACGGTCGCGCGCTCCACTCTGAGGCCGCTGCCTACGCCGCCCCCGGCCCCATTCTTCGCTCCCGGCCCGGCTGTGCCGGACGCAACAGCCTACCGAAGCCCAGAGCCCGGGCCTCTCGGCCTTCGCGCCGGAAGGACTGGGATCGCCGAAGCTACCGGGCGTGCGGAGGTTCTTCCCGCGCGAGCCTTAGCCTGGCGGGGTGGGCGCACGCGCACCGCCGCGCGCCGCCGTAACCCCTTCCTCCCCGCGCGCCCTCTGCACTCCCACCACCCACCACTCACCGTCGATGTCCCCCAGGGTCAGCTCGTCGCCCAGCTCCGTGAGGGTTTCCATGGTCTCCAGACCGCCCAGCTCACCGCTCTCGTCCATCTCCCGGTTCGGCGCGGAGGGCCCTCTCTGCTGTCCCGTTCAGGGTGACGCGGGGGCGGTACCGCTGCCACCGCCCATGACACCCGGCAGCTCCCTCCGGGTACCGCCTCACCGGCCCGTGCCAGCCGCCGCCATGTTTGCGCTGCGCCCCCGCGCTGCGCGGAAGGGGCGGGGCGGGATTCCCCTTCCTTGCCCGCGCCCTCTGCGGCCCCGCCCCCACTCGGCACGTCCCCTTGTTTGTTGTCAATGGGACCAGGCTAGTTTCAGCCAATCGGCGCGCTCAGCGGCGCGTGGGGTGATAGTGCGTCACCGATCAGCAGCTCAGATTTGCATAGCGAAGCCCCACCCATCGCGGACTTGGAAAGACTGAGGCTAATAGCCCGCTGGATTCTCAGCCCAGCCTCCTACGCTTGCCTTAAAGGAGCCGCTCCCTTTTGCGGTGGATCTAGTCCACAAGCGGTTCGTCTATGGACCTGGGATTGAAGGGTTAAAGAGCTGCTGTCCCCCGGCGACCATCGGCCGCCCCCAGCACTAGCCGTGAGTACATTACGTCATCTTCCCAGCTGCCTCTCCCCCATCCCCTGCCCGGCCCGCCTGGTCAAGTGGGGAGTCAAATTTAGCCTCCAGAACTGGAGACCGACTAAGTCATGCTCGTCCCAGCCCTCTTAAAAACACAGAAATGAAGACTGAGAGGACAATGAATTATCCAAGTGTAGCTAACATTTCACAGTTTCCGCGGCTTTGCATATTGGACCTCTATCCCGGAACCGCAGGACCTCCGGGGGTTTTAAGCAGCTGCCAGCGCCCAAGGCTTTGCAAAAGTTTCGCAGGGATTGTCACTTTTTCGGGCGCTCACTCAGGTTTTTTGCAACTGGTCACGTTGTGCAAAGGTGCAAATTTCCAAGAATCTATCCTAACAAATAAAAGGACTGCTCAAAGAAATGCGAAAATAAATACGTATGTTCAGACATTCGTCATCAGATGCTCTGTACCTGAGAAAAACTGAAAAGTCCAGTAAGGCCCTGATAAATTACATTCACATGGTGGGACACTATGACATTAAAAATTATATGCAAAGAACTGGGGATATATAACTCAGTTTCAGAGAGGTTTAGTGCATGCAAAGCCCTGGGTCCCAACCCAGGTAACAAAACAAAACAAGAAGGAAAAAGTACATAAATGTGAAGAAAAGGCTTTTACAACATATCAGAAGGTGTATGTCGCCCATAATCCCAGCACTGTGGGAAGCAGAGGCAGAGGGATCACAGCTTTTAAGCCCAGCAGCCTGGACAATTTAGCTATTTAGCAAGATCCTGTCTCAAAATTTTAGGACTAAGGAGATAGCTTAGTATGAAGATCCTAAAATCAGTAAATTTCATGCAAGTTTTAGAGGCAAACGTTGCTCAGGGGTCACTCAGGACTTAAAGGACACCCACTTAAAGTTTTTGAGACAACTCCTTAGGAGCTGTTCTTAACCTCTGTTTTGTTATCTGTAAAATGGAAATGAAAACTGAATGTGGTGGTGTATACCCATAATCCCAGTATTGTGGAGGCTGCAGCAGGAGGATCATACACAGCGAGACTTTGTCTCAAAAGTAAGATAAAATGGAAATAAAATAGCACCCTTCAACTGGGCATGGTGGCACATGTCTAACCCAGCACACAGGAGGCTGAGGCAGAAGGATCATTGCAAGTTCCAGACCAACCTGGGCTACAAAGTGAGCTCAAGGCCAGTCCAAACTGCACAGCTAGGCCCTGTCTCAAAAAGACAGAAAAGGTGGGCTTGGTGGCTCATATCTATAATCCCAGCACTCTGGAGGCTGAGGCAGGAGGATCATTTCGACTTCGAGACCAGCCTAGCCTACAAAGTGAGCTTAAGGCCAGCCTGAACTGCATAGAGAGACCTTGTCTCAAAAAGACAAGAAAAAGAAAAGAAAAGAAAAACAGAACAAAAAAGTACCCTTCATAGTTGTGAAGATTCATGAAATTATATACATGTTGGTTTGACAACATTTATGGATATCTCTGGCAGATGAACAGTTTCTGCCCTCTTAAGAACTTCCAGCTTGGGGTAGGGAGCTGTAAACAAACAAATAACAGATGATGGTTCAAGTGACCAAGGAAAAGTAACAAGACCCGACTTGTGAAGTTAAGACTTGGGCTGCAGGTGTAGCTCAGTGGTAGAGTTTGCCTAGCGTGTGCAAAATCCTGAGTTCAGGGGACATTTAAAAATGAAATCTACAACTCTGAAGAAGGAACTCCCTGTGGTGTAGTTATGGTTCAGATAACATGGATTAAAAACCTTGAGGCAGAAGCTGCTGCCACAATGCATGTGATGAAGGTCAGGGCATGTAGTAAGGTGCCATAGAATACAGAAATGATCACTGAAAAACTAAGCAAGGCCCAACAGCTGACTGTCAGTTGTGCCTGTGGGTGTGGTGGGATGTGGGGTGGACTGTTCTCTCTTCTTTTTTTATTGTCTGAATTACCTTTTATGCTGAGCATTTATTCTATGAGAAATACATTGTGTCTTACACTGAGGTTAAAGCAAAACAAGAGTGCTCTTTGCTGTTTACACTAAGAAACAGAAAACAGCACCTGAACTCAGCTGCCTGCTATGGACCTGCTGCGGCACCAAGCTGGACAGTGCCATCTTCATCAGTGGTTCTTGGTAGCTCTGTCAGAGCTCCCTGAACTGACAGTTGTCTGTCTTCTCTGGCAGGACCCCCAAACAAATCACTTTGATCAAGTGCCTTCCCACTACATCTGGGGTTTCCTTGAGCACTGGGAGATCAATGAGGTAGGCACAGGGCTTCCCACTCAGCAGCTGTTTGTGGCTCCCAGCAGACCTGCCCAGAGGCCTTGGCGCCTGGCCAAGTGGCCTGAGGAAGCAAGCCCAAAGGCTCAGGAGAAACAGAAGAATGGCATTGCCCAGGATCCAAAGCCTAGTAAGACACCAACACTCGCCCTCTGGCCTGGATCCCACCTGACTGAACATCTTTCACCTGGCACCTTGCTCTGGCTGGGAGGACAGGCTGGCTCTGTGAGATGGAGAAGCCACTGACAAGTCAAGACTTGAGTTTTTCATCTGAAAAGGGAGGGGTTGGACTAGGTGATCATTTTGTCAAATTTTCTATGATGGATTTGGCACTGGCTATAGGTCGTAGGGAATCACATGTACTGACGCCTACACTTTGAGGCCTTTGCTTCCAGCACCTGCCCCCTTCTTCCTCCTCCCCTGGTTTTTCAGGACTCAGTTTAGGTGTCATTTCTTCCAGGAAGTTCCTGACACACTACAAGAGAATCTGACGAAGAGGTTGGGTTACAGGGTGAGAAATGACAAGTTTGGTTTGGGATGAACTGAAGCATAAGCTGTGGGGTGTAGCAGATGGTGACAGGGTAGGTGCCATTAATTTTGAGATCTTAGAGGGAATGGCTGTCCAAGAACAGAAAAGCAAAAGGGCAGCAGTGAGGCCAAGCTTTATTGTTTGGCAGTACTGAGGACTGAACCCAGGGGCTTTGTCCTGAGATACATCTATAAACCTTTTTAATTTTTGAGACAGGATCTCATTAATGTGCTACTTGCCCAGGCTAGGCTTGAACTGGAGATCTTGCTGCTTCAGCCTCTGAGTTCTGGGGTCACAGATATATACCACTACCACTGGCTGCCAAGGAGTCAGGAAGAGAGACAGCAGGGATTGAGGGCAGAGCACCAGGACAGTAAGTTCATGAGTTGTCAACACCATCTCTTGGAAGGCCAGGGTTGGGGACAGCAGAGGAGGATCCAGGCTGGGAGGGAGAAAGGCTGTGCATGGAAGATTTGCCCCCAGGGAGCATCAGGAAACATTTTTACTTGTAATAATTCCCAGTGCTGCTAAATACCCTGTCTTCCTCACACACCAGCGTTATCTGGCCTAAAATACCAACAGTGCCATTGTCAAGAAAACCTGCCTTAAAGAATATTAGGGGGCTCCCAGACTCCCTAGGGGTCCTACAGTCTGGACCTGGAAACTTAGCAGACTGGAACAATGTCCCAGACCACAGTGACAGTATTTGTTGCCATCACAGGGCATTCCTGGCACTGGTTATTGGACTGGCTGTTAGAATCACCTCCTGCTGCTATCCCTAGTACCTGCTGCCACCAAAGCCATCAAGAACCACACTGACTAGGTGCCCACAGTTGGTGGAAGTTTCCTCAGATAAATGAATCCTAATTGCAGGCAACTGGACAAACAATTACCCTCAAGCCTTTAACTCCCCTGAAGTGAGGGGTCCCTTCTGTCTACATAAGCCTTATAAAATGGGGTTCCCTCAGACTTGGGAGGCTGAGGCAAGAGGAGTACTGTGAATTCAAGGCCAGCCTGAACTATGTAGTGCTACCCTGTCTCAAAAAAAAAAAAAAAAAGGGTTCCCAGAACAAATGATCAACCACAAGCAAGACAAAGAGAGAGCAGCAAATGGGCTGCCACCTTTACAGGTGGCAGTTGGGAAACACTGGGCTCATCCCAGGTGGAGGGAACAAGCCCAGCCAACATGGAGAGAGGCTGAAGGTGTACAGGGAAAAGCCGAGGAGGAAGGGTAGCCAGACACTCAGAGACACAGTGGGCCCTCAGTAAATCTACAGAATGAACAAAGAAGAGAAGGGCACCTGTTGCCGAGAAGCTACTAAATTCCTGGCACCATCTAACTAGAAAGGACTTTTCTGCAGGCCCGTATCCTCTCAAGCTCCTGAGCACTCTGAGACGAGGACCCAAGGATCTGAGTGGCAGTGGACTGACACTCAGATCCGGGTGACAAGAGCAAGGGAAGAGCCTTCCTCATCACTCTGAGGTGCTGCTGATGACAAAGGCCCTAGAAGTCACTTAATAGGACTCCTACCAAAGCTGGAACTACGTCTGCACTGTCCTGAGGCATCCTTTGGCCTCCCACCATTCCCAAGAAGCCTGGTCCACAGCTAAACAGGCAGCATGGTTCTTAGTCTTTCTCCATTAAGGGAGGAAACGCCTCCTCTGGAAAGTCAGCAGCTGCAACTGTTCTCCAAGAAGGGGCAGGGAGGAGCCTTGGCGCTGCTGGTGTCTCACCTGTGGACACCAGGACAGCCTAACCAGCTGACAGATGGCTCCTGATCCCTCCCTTACTATAGCCCTACAGCTTGCAGACTAGCACAGCCATCTCCTGTACTCTTCACAGGAATGGCTGAAGGTCCATGTCCAGGGCACAGAGTCCAGGTCTCGAGGGAAGCCTACCACCACCTCCCTTGTCCAGTGAGGGGAAATGGGGCTGGTGGGCAGTCCTGATGGCAAAGCATCAATAGACTTCCTCCCAGTTCTCTTCCAGTTGCTTCTTGTCCCCTTACTTCTCCTGAGTGGCTGCTAGGGTACAGGATGTTTCAGGTCCTCCCATGAGTCTCCCTGAGGCCTGGCTTGTCTTTGCTATGCTGCCCAACAGCAAGCCAGCTTCAAGAAAGCAGCTTAGAACCAGGCATACCTGTAATCCCAGCACTCTGAGAGGCTGAGGCAAGAGGATTGCAAGTTTAAGCTCATCCTGTCTCAAGAAAAATAAATAAGCCTGGAGATACAGCTCAGGGCAAAAGCCCAGAATTTAGTGGCTAGCACCAAGGATGGGAAGCACACACGACAAAACAGATTTGGCCTGGGCAGATGGTTCAGATATCAAGTTCATTTACCCCTGAGGCTACAGGCACGGGAAGGAATGGGTTAGGCCAGAGTCAGTAAGTTTGACAGGCAAAGTCTCATTTTCACTTGGGCGCTACGTGGGGCTGGAGGCTGAGCATGGAGTGGACTGAGGATGGTTTTGTGCCTCTGTTCCTTTAAGAGGCAGACCCTTGGCTTGACAGGCCCAAGAGGCAGAGGTAGAATTCCTGTTGAAGCCCCTCCCCGCTCTGTTCTGGAAGGGCTGGACTGAAGGGCAGCAGTTCCCTCTCTACCGACCTGGGGCTTAACCCTTTCTGCAGCTCCCTTGACTGTCTGGAGGACTACACTCACTTGCTCTTGAAATGGGAGCTTGCTGTCTGACCAAACTGGCTCAGGGCAGCCCTGCCCTTGCAGACCATACACCCATAGGTTAAGGGTCTTCCCTGATGTGCTGACTGCTCCCTGGCTGCTCAGTGACTGTCCCCAGCTCTCCAAGGTCTCTCCGGATGACCTAACACCCTCCTGGGACACTTCCAGGGCTTCTCTCAAGGCCAATTCCTGGTCAAGGGCCGTGCTGAGAGGCAAGAGTCCAAGTCAAGCTGCTGCTTCTCTGCCCAGCCAGAGTTGGGCTCCTCGGATAAGGGAGCTTCATCCTCCAAACTCGGGCCATTCCTGAGGCTCCTGCTTCCCTGCTTCCCGCAGAGCCCACTCCACAGCTTTAGTGGGCTCAGTGGTTTGCTGGCTTTTATTGTGTTTCTGAAGAAGAGTTGGGACCTGAGCTGCCAAGTAGCTCACTGACACAGTAGAACTAGCTGTAGGCATGGCCTCTTTACCTGTGACTCAGAGCCTGGTTCTACTGCTTTTCCAAAGGGTGATGGCGGCCCTTACCCACTAGGACTCCAGGCTGCCCTCCTTCCTTCCCCAGCAGCCTCTATAAGTCCTTGCCTGTAGCATGGTATCTTCTAAAGGTCCCTTCAGTGCCCCCTCCAGACAGGCTCTGGGAAGGAAATCCAGCTACCTGAGCTTCAGTCCTTTTGGCTCCTGAGGACCCAGCAAATGTGGAGTCCCCAACTGGAAGGAGCCAGTGCTCACCACCATGGTGGATGCTGCCACCGCAGAGCCACACGGCCTTCTTCCTTCCAGTGGGCCTCTTGCTGGACCCTTGGTTCCTGAGTTGCTCCAGAGCTACAACTCAGACTGTGACCGGGAGATCCTTGGACCTTTGCGGATCTCTTTCCGCTTCTCCTCTTTCTTCCTGCGTTTCTCTTCTTCCCGCAGGGCCTTCTGGAAAGGGTCGTTGCTGGAAATGAACTGAGGAGAAGAGCAGAGTGGTGTAATTCAGTCTGCCAGTAGCAGAGTCTCCTTTGAGCTAGGCATAGAGTGCAGAGACAAGAAGGTTACCCAGACACAGTCCTGCCCTTGGGGAGCTCCAGACCTGCAGAGTTACCTAAGCTTGGGACAAGTGCTGAGTGCGCCTAGAAAGACAAGCAGGAGTCTGCCAGGCCAACAAGGAACAGAAGGGCGTTCCAGGCAGAGGGACAGAGGCTCAAGGTGCTGACAGACAATAAACTCCTCTAGAGAGAAGAAGTTGAGTGGCCCTGGGCACACCTGTCTATCACACCCTTGAAGAGAAGGGATGAACCCAGAGTGACCTTGTCAACAGGTAGGCAACAGCTTACCAAGAGGCAGGCTCTAGGTGAGAGAGCACACAGGAACAGAGGTAGAGCAGAGGTTAAACTAGCAGACCTCAGCAAATGGGAGGAAGACATAGGAACACCAGGCACAAGTGGGGTGGGAAGAGGATAAAGACTTTGGCTGAGGCATCTTCAGCTACAATCCCAGGCAGGGCTTTAGCTCTTCCCACCCTGCACTCTCCAGGGAAGCCTTACCTGGGGCTATCGCTTCTGCTAGTTTATGAGGTCAGTTACCCCTCATCCGTTTCTAAATGCCTAATAGCTTTACTAGAATGTCTCAAATGCTCCCTGGCTTGTAGTTCTTGGATTCCCTGTGCCTTTCCAATCCTAGACTTTTGCACATGCTATAGCCTAGGCCTACAAGGATCTTCCCAGCCCTGCCATCTGTTAGCCCCAGCTCTGCTGCCACTGCCTGAGGGACCTCCCCCAGTCTGCCTCCTCTTTGGCCCACGCTCTTCAACTTTGTGCTCATTCCTTCTTACACGAACCTCTCCTTTGTGATCACCTACTTCCTGCCTATCACCCCACCAGACAGCATGTTCCATGAGGACAGGAGGATGGTATTAGGCATAGTTTCAAAGTCCCTAGCACATTGTCTGCCTGCTTGTACTTGTTTTTTTTTTTAGCCAGGAATTGAACTCATGACTTCAGGCAGGCACTGTGCCACTGAGCTATATCCCCTACCCTGCCTCCTCAGTAGCACTCAGTCTGTGCTTTTTAAATGAATGAATGAAAGAGTGTGTTAGATGTGAAATACAACAGTATTCAAAACTCAGGTTGTGCAATATGCCCCTTTTCTGTGTTCATATGGCAAATTTGACAAATGTATGATGGAGGTGGACATTAAAAACAAACTAAGAGCTCCATCTGGTGGAGTAATCTACCTATCAGATTGGGTTGAGTCATGTGTCTGGAAGATGGGGGAAATCACCAAAGTGTGGTTCAGAGAGGGGAGGTGACACACTTAAGTCACTTAAGTCATGCAGCAAGTAGGAGGCTGACCTAGAAGTAATGTGCCAGGCTCATGTCCCTCTCCCCACACTTCCCCTATGACACTGCTCCAATCCCCTGAACAAATCCTGATCTGACTAAAGGGAGCTGAGAAACACCTTAGGTCACAGAGGGCCCCAAACTCGCTCTAACTGAGCAAGGTCAGGTCAAGAGGTCCTGGTCCCTGCATCCCCCATTGGCTTAGTCCAATCTTAGCTAGGTCAAAAGAGAAACTTGACCTCCCTTTTCCTAGTCTCTTGTCTCCCAGCACCAGTGGGGCTCCAACAACTTATCCCTTCTCCAGCCCCTACACCATCAGTTCTTCCCTCCCTGATCACATACCAAGCGGCTGTCCTCTCTCCTCTCTGACTAAAATCGGAAACCAGAACCCCCAACCGCCATCTGCTGTTGGCCTGTTCGTCTCAAAACTAAAACTTCAAAAAGGGTGTCTCTACTTGTCTCAACCACATACTTTCCTCCCATTCTTCTGAAACTCAAATCTTTTGCCCCCACCACTCCATCAAAACCACCGATCACCAGCAGCCGATTCTAAACCCAGCAACTGATTCTCCATCCTTGTCTTCCTTAACTTCCCAGAAGCAGCTGACCAACTGCTCTTCCCAGTGAGTGCTCCTCTCAGGAGTTTCTTTGCTAGCTCCTCCTCATTCCCCAGCCTCTAAAGGCAGCCCAGTCTCAGGGCTCAGCCCCTCAAACTGCTCCTCTGTCTGCCCGGCCCCGCAGCTGACCTGTCCATGGCTTTCAGTACCTTCTACACTGGCATGACTCCCACATTTGTAGCTCCGGCTGCCACTTTCTCAAGTCTATAGTCATCTATCTACTCGCCTTCTCGATATCTTCATTCAAATGCTCATCAGGTACAGAAACAATCTCTAGTTCCCTCCCCAACCGCTGGAGAAAATGCAGCCCCAGCCTCTGTCCTGGCCAAAGATCTTCCGTAATGCTTTTCTCACTCTACCTCATCTGCCTCCTCAGCAGGTGCTTTCGGCTCTGCTGCCAGATGAGAACCAGAACCTGACCATTTCTCCCCTCTGCACTGTCGCCCCAGTCAAGCTACCTTCCACAGCACAGCAGCTTCCTCTCCTGGGTCCTTCCTCCTTCCATCTAGTCCCCAGCACCACACAGCAGCCAGGTGACACCTTTTAACATGACAAGGCCCTTGCTGTTTGTGTCATTCAGAACTAATGAGGAAGGCCTCACACAGGCCTGAGCTGAGGGTCTTGGGATCTGACCTTCATCTCTGAACTCACTGTCTCCTGTCTCCTCACCCTTCCCATCCCCCAAAGATGTTCCTGATGCACAGCCTTTGCTGTCTCTGCTCCTTCACCCTGCAGCACTCTTCCCTCAGGTCTTTTCAGTCAGACTCTTCCATCCCTGTGAAATAGCACCTGCACCCCTGCCTGACCCAGGGCATTCCTTATCCACATGCCACTGCCTCTTTCTCCACAACTTTTGCTGCATCATATATATATTTTATATATATATAATATATATATATATCATAACTATTAACCATATATACACACATATAATCATATATTTTTCATTAACCATCCCTTCTCCACTGAACGCCACTCCAGAAGTGCAGGGCTAGTCTGCCCCCCAACCCATGAGGGGCGGTGAACAGATGCTCACCAATGCTGAATAATGGAATATGCTATGTATCTGAAAGGCCTTTCCTCCACTGGTCTATCTAGGATTGACCACTCTCTCTTTTTCTTTGCAGTTCTGGTAAGGGAATCCAGGGTCTTGCACAAACTAGGCAAGCCTCTACCACTGAGTTATATTTTCAGCCCTTATTTTTAAATTTTATTTTGAGATAAGATCTTACTGAGTTGCCCAGGCTGGCCTCCAACTTGCAATCCTCTGCCTTAGCCTCCGGAGCAGGTGCGTAGTACCACACCCAGCTCATGCAGCAACTCTTAACTCTTTCCATTCTATCTGCCAGCAGATGTTGGGTCAGATTCCCTTCAGGGGCCGATAGCTCACTAGGCTTTCCTCCCCACTGGCACAGTGATCATGCTGGAATGGGATTGTATTCCCTGCTGCCTTTCCTAGCATACTGTGAGCACCTCAAGGGCAGGGACAAGAACAGCCTCCTGTTCAGGGACAGCGGTCAGCATGTCAACTGACAAAATGGGTCTTTAGTGATGGTGCATAAAATGTAGGCAGACTCCTAGCACAAAAGGCAATGTATGAGAGGAGCTGAGCAGACCTACAGCTCCTACAGATGGAGAGGTCTGTGCTAGCTATCAAAATTGGGTGGTGGGCTAGAGGTATAGCTCAAGGATAGAGCCCTTGCCCAGGATATTTGAGACCATGGGTTCAACTTTCAGCATCACACAAAAAAGTAGAAACAAATCTCAGGATAGTCTCCAGCCAATGAAAAGGAAGGAATTTATACTGCTTCTATGGTTATATCCAAGAGCACACAATGCTGACATTAGTCTAAATTTATCCACACTCTCACTCCTGTCCTATATGAGAGGGACATGCGTGACTCCAGGCCAAGAGCCTGTTTCACAGCAATAAAGCATCCTCATGGATGCCCCCTTGTTGGGAAAGGAAACCCGCCATAGCCTTAAGAATCAGTACATGTGCTGGAAGAGCACCCCAAGAAACAAGGCCCTGACTGTTCTTAGCCAGGAACATTATCAGGGTTTGACTGCAGTAAGCATTCTGGGGAAACATGTTGCCTTAGTTTGCATAAAAGGGCAGCAGCTACTTCAACACGGGCAAACAGATCCACCATTGTTACACGGCACACCGTATCCACCATTGCTACACAGAGCCAAGCCCCTGGGCTGGGTGGGACCCTCAGTACTGGCTCACTGTGCCCCAGCGAAGGTGAAATCTAAGCTATTGCACAAATATGCAGGCCTGACTGTTGTTCTTTACAAGTCCTGCTTTCAAGGCAGGCTGCTGGCTGGTGACTGCAAACTAACATTTCGGGAGGCTCCCCAACCCTGGCTCCACAATCAGTAAGAGTGGTTCACTGTGACTAAACTGTGAAAATAATACAGTTTATGCTGAACACCTGCTTTCTTCCTGGGAGTCTGGAATTCAGGGAAAGTCAGGCAAAGGGTGCCCATATAACCAACTGCCAATAAAACTCTGGGCATGGGACTCTAATGAGCTTCCCTGATGGACATTTTACTTGTGTTGTTACAACTTGTTGCTGGGAGAATTAAGCCTATCCTGTGTGATAGGCTACTAGGGGAGGACTCCAGAAGCTGGTTTCCCTGGAATTTATCCCACATGTTTTTGCCCTTTGCTGATTTTGCTTTGTATTCTTTCTCTATAGTAAATCAGCCATGAACATGGCTATATGCTGAGTACTGTGAATTCTGCTAGAGGATCTTCACGGCCACAAATACAACTATATATTAAATACTATGTCGCCTTTTAGCAAAACAACAGTCCTGGGGGTGGTTTTGAGAGCTGGAGACAAAAGTGTCTGCAGGCAGCAGCAGCTTTCCAGCCCTAGGACAGCCCTGGAACACTAACTGCCATACAGGCCAGCCAGACAATGATCTGAGTTAAAAGCTGTCACTTTTGCCTTAGATGACATTACTAGCAACTAGGTATGTTATATTCTTAACTGTGTCTTGACCATTTAGTCTGCCACTCAGAAGATTAAAGGACAGATCAAAGACAAGCCTCTGGGCCACAAACTAGATAGTCTGCACCACTGATTTGTTGATTTTGTTTTTGTGTTTGACACAGGGTCTTGCTGTGTGGTTCCGGCTGGCCTAGACCCACCGTGTAGTGTGGGCTGGCGTCAAACTCATGGAGCTCCTCTTACCTCAGCCGCCTGAGTGCTCGGACTGCAGGTATATGCTACCACACCAGGCTTGGGTGACTTGTTGGATGCCCATACTCTAATGAGACTGACTAGAATCAAACTAACCAAACCTGAAACACCCATATCACTACCACTGTCACCTAAATACATCACAGTTCTGGACATGGCAACATACCCACTATGGACAGGCATAGAGCATAAGACTGTATTTCTGTTTTGACGACCAGAGTCTTGGGTTGGAATGGCCTGAGATTGAAAGGACTATGATATGATCACTTGGTTGAGAACACTGCTTGCCAAGTGCCCTGCAGTGGCTAATGTGGGCAAAGATGGAAGATATTAACAGATCTGTATAAATTTGTAAAGTACCCTTGTCCCACTCATATCTGACCCATCTGAAGGAAGGGTCTATGCAAGAGGAGGGAAGAACTGGAAAAAAAGTGATATTATACCTACTGGAATGGGATACATTGATTCTGTAGCAATAATCCCAGCAGCCACAGAGGGAATGCCTTAGACTCCAGAAGGTACAGGAAACAATTAATGCTCTCTTTGTCCCTTAGATCCAGCACTGCCACCTGGCAAAGCAATCCTAGGGTCTGCCCCAGATCAATGGCAGCTGCCACTGACAGTCTGGCCACCTGCTGGGTGTGTCATTCCCATTCCTGTGATGGGCAAACTCAAGTGGACACTGCCAGTACTAAACTATTTTCCTCTGCCTGATACCATCAAAGGTGGCTCCTGAAAGCTACCCTGTATAGACATAGCAGGTGGCACAACCTGTTTCAATCTGATGCATGCAAATTTTTCTGCTTCTCCTAGTGCCTGAGCAATCTTAGATTATACCACGTAGGACAACTGAAACTGAAACTGAGACACTGCCCCTGAGGTTTGACCAAACAATGTCCTGGTGTTTGAAAGTAAGAGACAGTGGGCTATGGAAGGGTTGCTTTGGCTCCAACTACTGCCCCCGTTAACTATTAACAATAACATTCATGGAAGACTGAAGACTGGCAGGTAAGCCTAAACTCTCTCATGTGGGTTGTAATAGATATTACACTGGTCTTGAATCATAGCCTGATTGTCCAAATGAAACCCATGGGTTCCCTCCAGGACTTCTTCACAGTTGGCTGAGTAGGGGACCCTGAAGGACATGGTTGAGCATGCTGCAGACTGACCTCAATCAGAATACAGTTAACAGTAGTTCGCTTAATAAAGTATGCAAAATATTAAATGGATTTCTTCATGGCTTCCATTGGTAAGAGTAATTAGCCTAAATAGATTTATGTGAAAATTTGAGTTCAACCAAATATGTAGGTCTTGGGTAGACTGTTGGGGAGACAGTCCACCATGGACCTAAGCATCCCTGCACATTCTTGCTTGATACACCGATAATGCAAAGAGCTCTGGCCATTCTGGGCCATTTTTTAGGTCTCTGTTTGCAGAGAGCAATGTATTTTGTTTGTTTGGGTTTTTTTTTTTTTTTTTTTTAGCTTTTGTGTGTGTGTGTGTGGTACCGGGGATTGAACTCACAACCTCGCGCTTGCCAGGCAGGCGCTTATGCTGCTGAGCTAAATCCCGGGCCTAGCTTTTGTTTTGTTATGCCCTTTTGAGACAGAGTTTCACTGTGCAGTTCAGGCTGGACTTGGACTCACTTTGTAGTCCAGGCTGGCCTCAAACTCAAAGCAATCCTCCTGTCTCAGGCTCACATGCTGGGATTATAGGCATGCACCATCATGCCCAACCTGCAGAGCAGGCTTGTAGGATGAGTTCTTGAAGAACAGGTTTGCTTCCATTCACTATCAAAGTGAATTGCCTAAGCTTAGTGGTCTTCAAGAAAAATTCAAACCCACTGCATGTACAGCCTCTGCTTGGGCCCCTCAATGTCACTCTGATGGGCACTGGGAAAGAAGGTGAACCAAGATGACCAGGCCAGCTATCTGGCTACTGATTTTGCTATAATGAAGTCTGATATCTCTGACATGTCAGCATCCACATAATAGAAGCAGACTGGCTTGTTAGCCTTCTAACAAGTAGAGTAAAACTCCCAGACCCTTCACAAACCTGACATTTGTCTGTACACTGGTGACAGGTTCTGGGCTCAGACCCAGGAATGTCTGGTTCCAGCTCCAAAGGCCTGGTGTTCCGCTCTAAGTTCTAGTCCCTGGGCTCCCAGCTTCCCACACCAGACAGAGGCAAAGCAGACAGACACATGCCCCAGCAGCTCACCTCCATGCGGTCTGTTTTAAATGGGTTGTGGAAGTCAGAGTCTTTCTCGCTGATCCCCAGCTCCTGGGCCATCTGCAGATGAAGAAAAGTTAATCATTCTCTGTTTCTGCTTCCTTTTCACCAGAAAGCCACTACCTCTATGCTGGGACCCAGCACCCTGGTCAACAGAGAAGCCCCATACATGGGATTTCTATGGCCAAAAGTGCCTTGGGACTCATCACTGAAAACAGTCCAGCACTGACACACGAGCTCATGGCAGATGTGAGGCTCCTGGTCTACCACAAGATTGAAGGCTCCCACAACTCCTCTTCTACGGTCCTTACCAGGCTGAGGATGGGCGAGTGGGGCCCCTGGTCAAAGACGCCTGTCTGGTTACAGAAGCTGATGCCCCAGCGGATGAGAAGGTTCCAGTTGGAGTTATGGTCAAAGTAATGGTGCACAATCCTTGGGAAGCGCAGTACCACATCCCCGAAGAAGGCCGTGTTCTCCACCACATGGGAGAAAGCTGGCAAAAGGACATTAGTGAGTGGCCTGTGTAGCTGCCCTCCTTCCTACTGCCTGCCTGACTGGCCCCAGGCATCCTCCAGAGAATGGAGACACCCACCAAACACGATCAGAGGGGAATGGCATCCACCGGCCACAGCATGCCTACTGCATGTGCACTGTGTGCCAGCGCCTGTGTTCTCAGCTCACTGAAATTTATAACACCTTTAGAGGGAGAGATGGCTGCTGGTCCCATTCTATAGGCAAGAAATAAAGGCTCAGCAACTAGCGTCAAATCTGGGCTGCAAAGCCATGTCAGTCTGTCCAAAGACATCTCACTGCCGAGAAGACTTGTTTGCTATGGAGACCAGAGAGGCAGGTTGAGTTGTATACAGAGACTGATGTCTCAGACTTTCCTGAGCCTGACTCCCCCAGTACAGTATGTTCACGGACGGCCTCTGGTGTTCATGTGAACAGCTCTGTGAGCCCTGTAGTGCCTGAGAAGGGTCTGTTCTGTTAGGAAGGTCAGTAAGTGAACAGATCAGGACTGTAGGGTTTTTTGGTGATTTTTTAAAAAATATTCTTTCCATTTTATTTTATTGTAAATGCTTCTTAAATTCTTATTTTGACATTATTCTAAAATTACATAATACAAACTTCTACTTGACCCCTTCTATTATAATCTTACATAACTATTGTATAATTATTGAATCAGGACATTATCAGCAATAGAATTATTAATTAACCTACAGGCTTTACTTGAATTTTGCCAACTTTTCCACTACTAACCTTCCTCTGGTCAAAATATTAGACAGAGGGTAATGCGTGTGCCCACCATGAAACCAAGTTACCCAGACCTAGAAGAGCACGAAGAGTAGCTGTGTACCCAGTTCTGGAGGCAGACGGGCCCCAGGCAGCTCTTCTCAGCAGTGGTCAAGCATCCCAGGGAGGTAAGCAGACCCCAAAGATATGCCAGGTTGGGTCTGAGATACTTAAGAGCAGGGATGCCCGAGCTTCAGGAAAATCTTGAACTTCAGGGAACTCAGGAGTCAGTGTGGTTAAGAGGGAAAAGCCTACTATAGCAAAATTAAGATATCATGGAATTAAACAATTTTATATTGTAGATACTATATTGGCTGATACAAATTTATAGCCTATGAAGAAATGGGACAGATACAACACAAAGTTAAATATATGTAGGTAAACTTTGGTCTGAAATCTAGTGCTACACTAGATTTCTCTACTACACTAAGTCATCCACTATAATTTTTTTTCAGTATAGATATAGTAGATGGTCTGCAAGTCTCTAACAATTTTCCATAAAGTAGATTATTGGTCATCACACATGATTTTGTAATTAGTACTGTGTGTGCTTATTTTGCCAGTTCTTCCTCAGAGGGTTAAGCTACATTAACAGTTTACGTTCAACAACTAAAAAAATAATAGGGAAAATTATTTCAGTATGTGCTTCAGCGATGGGAGTGACTCTGTTAACAGAAATCTGCAGAAAATAGGATTATAAGGTTATTCAGTCAATTCTGTCTTGGAAAGTCCTGTGTTAGGAATCTGACTGGCAGAATTAACTTTTTGAAAATGTTTTATACACAGATATTTGTATTATTAAATTTGGAGCCATAGTCAGATGATTTAGACCACAGTTGGCTTTTTATTTCAGTTTAAAAGATAATTTTTTAAACAGTCAACATTTCTTGCTGTTATAGTCTGTAGCCTTTAAAATGACTGTGTTGCTTTTAGGATACTAAAAAAGTCCCAGAAGTTGAGATGACACTGTGATATAGCAAGATATAAGCCATAGAATTAACAAAGAAGTGCTATGGCCTCTTCGTGATAAGTTTTCTAAATGCAGAGACACTTGGCTACATTCATAGAGACATTTCTGTTTTGTTTTCAAATGAAAATTTGTCTCTTTGGCAATATGCATAAAGGAAAAAAAAATTTTTTTTTTCCTCTTACCTGATTCTGTAGTCGTAAGATAAAGCACGGGTATTGGTGTTATAAAACAAACAATGGATTGTAACAAGTGCATGGTTCAAAATACATGATGTTAACTTTTTATATACCTTAATGGTTCTTTTCTATTCATAATTTCTAACTTTCATAAAGCACACCAAGAATTTCATACATTTCTTTTCAGTAAACTGCTCTTTTTGCTATGAGAGGTCATTAGATACAGTATTTATTCTTATAAATGAAAATATCAAATCATCTAGGATATTGACACATTTCAATTTGCAGTGTCTTTTTTTTTTTTGGACTGGGTATATTCCCCTGAATGGTATTGATAAATAGTTCAGAAGACAAATTCAGTGAAATAAAAGTAATATTTATTCATGGTGATCAATTAGTCCCATTATTTGCTTAAGGAAACTACTGTGGATAACTCTCCACTTTTTTAGTAACTCAATTTGACATGAGGTGATGGTAGAGTCTGAGTTTACTTATAGAATATGTTGATTTATTTTCAGTACTTGAAAATACAAAGATAAGTGCTTTGGGAAAAAGCCATATAATTTTAAGTTAACTTGCATTCTTTAGAATATTTTATGTCTAAACAGAAAGGAAATATTTTTGAAATGTTAAAAAAAGAGAAAGAGAGAGAGAAACACCAAGGCAAGAGATTGCAAGTTATGATGAAAATTAGAAATAACATTTGCAAACTGCCTAATATTTAACATACAAAGAGATGGGCTGGGGATATAGCTCAGTGGAAAAGTGCCTGCCTGGCAAGTATGAGGTCCTGAGTTTGATTCTGGTTAAAAAAAAAAAGTCAGGTGTGGTAGTGCACACCTGTAATCCCAGTACTCAGGAGACTGAGGCAGAAAGATCGCTGCAAGTTCAAGACCAGCCTTTGCTACAAAGTGAGCTCAAGGCCAACGTAAACTGTATAAGGAGACTCTGTCTCAAAAGAAAAAAAAAAATACAAGGGTTTTCTTCAGCTTTACTTTAATCTAAGAAATAGTATTAAAATATAACCAGTAGGGGGCTGGAGATTTAGCTCAGCGGCATAAGTGCCTGCCTTGTAAGCAGGCAGTCGTGAGTTCGATCCCCGGTACCGGTAAAAATGAAAAAGACAAAAAAAAAAAAAAAAAAAAAAAAAAAAAATATATATATATATATATATATATATAAAACCAGTTAATGAGGAAAGGGATTATCATTGCTGAAGAGAAATTCTGCAAGAGTATAAAAGGGGTTATCCTTTCATCTTATTTATATATTTTTCTCAACTTACCTAAAAAAGATTTAAGGGGGTTGTGGCTTTTACTACAGTTCCAAAGAGCAGTGGTAGTTACACCCCCTGGCTCAAGTACTTTGACAGGCCTTGTTCTTCTCTCTTATAAATGGAAACAATTTCTGCCTTCCTTCCCTAAGGGTCACAGTGGTGACGCACTGACTCTGTCCTGGCTCCTGGAGTAATGGTGGGCAGAGGCTCCTCCCTGATTTCCTACCTTAAGCCCGGTGGAATATTTGTCAGGAGAACAGGAACTGGCTCTGGAGGCCAGAGACACTTAGAGAACAGACTCTGTCGTCATCTGCCTTACAGGACCTAGCAGCTGTCATAAAAAGGTGCTCTAGGGATGGAAAGAGTGACAAGAACAGGAGGGAAAGAGCAGCTAGAAAGGACCAAGTTGGAAAAGGAGGAGGAAAAGGAGAAAAGGTGGGTTTGGGAGACCATACCATCCTTCAGCTTCTCGTCCTGGGGGAATGGCCCATCTGGAAGCACATCAGCAGCCTGGAGCACTGTCCGGGAGTCCTCTAGCACCTAAGAGGACCCCAAATGAGGTCAGTGGCTTTTTAGAGTCCTTTACAACCTGGCTCCAGCCCCGTTTACTTGAACCCCACTTCAACTCCTGTGCATGTAGCTCTGTCCTCACTGAAGACCATTCTTTTAAGGGACGCTTCCTCATCTGTTATTGCCTAGATCAAAGACTGGGCTTGCAGTGAGTTGTCTCCTGCCCCCACACACCTTAAAGAGCCCCTTGAGCATGACATCAAGGATTTTGTACTGTTGGTGGACATCATTCAGCTGTGCCAGGTTCTTCAGCGCCGACAGCTGCTCCCGCCGCTTCACCTCAAACATCTTCTTGTCTGGGCAGCATTGAGTTAAGGGGCTGGAACCAACAACTCTGTGTGGACATCCAACAGCCCTGTTCTTGAGCAGTAGGTTCTCCAAGGACCACGAATACCCGTGGCTTGGAAGCCATGGGCTGGGAACAAACTGTGAAGGGTACGGGCTCACCAGTGTATCACCCACCCAATTTTCTGAGGACTTTGCATCCAATAACCTGAACCCAACCCTCCAGACCTGGCTTCTGCCTTTCATCTCTGGTCTGCCTGCCATTACTGACAATTATTCTCTGTTCTAGAACTGTGCCACTCTGCTCATGCTACAGCCTCTACCCTTCTCTACATTCTATTCTCTCAAGAGCTGGCACAGTGTTTGCCCTATGCCTCCTGCATCCATGAGAGAGCAATGATCACTGAGTACAATGACCGTCTGTTTGAATTCTCTCCCCCAGTCCCGTGGAGGCTGCAAAATCACTGGTCCTGACTTACTTTTATGTCCCAGAGGCCTGGCCCAGAACATTGGGATCAAGACGGGCCAGTAATCCAGTGCTCCTAAATCTTGCCTCGTCTTACCCACAAGGTGCGAGGCCCATGTACAGTCCTCACTGAGCCTTTGCAGCTCTGAGAGATGTGCCTGGCCTTCACCACTTAATATATGGAGAAACAGACTCAGAAGAGAACATCTTGCTCTAGGTCTGGCTTCTTGGCCTTGTTCAGCAAGTTAAGTCTGCTCATTCTTGGACTCTCCTACGGGGAAGTAGGTATAGAGAGAACTCATTTACTGACCCTCTCAAGACAGTTCATTCACCCTACCCCAAATTCCAAAAGATACAAATCTCTAGGCTTGGGTCCCTCGAAGTGCCTGTGGTCCCTCTTCCTGACAGGAACAAGACAAAAAGGAAGGCCAGGAGCTGAAGAAGGTTCATATCCAAGATCCTGGAGCTAAAGGGATAACGCAAAGAAAAGGATTGAGAGCCAGAGGCTGATGTTATGTAAAATAGAGAGTATAGTGAACGGTAACTTCCTTTGACATGGCACAGCCTCTAAATGCCAAGAGTCCACTTTTGGAAAGCCCTTGAAGAGCCAGCCCTTGGTCCAGGGCTGCGACCAGCAGGCACACAACAAAGAAATATAAGATGGCTGAATGGAAGAAAGAAGATAAATGCTAGCAACACAGGCATGCTGGGAGCACAGGAGTGGGGATTAAGGGTCAACATTAGAGCCATGCATGACCCTAAGCAAATTACACTTCCTCTCCAAGCCTCAGCTTCCTTGCCTGCCTGCTGCAGGGAAGTGGTCTAGGTGAGGCACTGTCACCCAGGTGAGGCCTGGTCAATAGTACTCTCTTTCGATCCCCTCCCCTTGCCTCACAAGGTCAGGTGAAGGCAGTGAGAGGGGATATGAAACTTCTGTGGTTTTCCTCCTCCCGGTTTGTCTTCAGGAAGAAGAGACACAGGGTGAGTAAGGAGGCAGGGAGTCTTGAGGTAAGATGGCCACTACTTACTCAGTTTGGAACCATAGTTACCATGTGCACCCTGTTCCTATTCAGGTAAAATCCCACAAACTTTTTCTCAGTACTGGGGAACTGAACTCAGTGCCTTTACACTGAAATACACCTTTTTAAAAAAATTTTCAGACAGGATCTCATAAAGTCACTAAGTTGCCCTGGCTGGGTTGGAACTGAGATGTTCCTGCCTCAGTCTTCCAGAGTTCTGGGATTACAGCCAACACCCAGCCAAAGCACAATTATTGCATACCTACCACGTTCTAGGCAACAGGACTACAGCAATAAGGTCAAGCAAAAATCCCTGCACTCATGGTACTTAGCTCCCTAGTAGAGGTAAGAGACAACAAACTGAAAAACAGAAAGATGAGAGGGAGTCTGTCAGGTGCAACATTAAGTAAGAGGTTGGGGAGGCTTTATAATCAGATGACAGCCACCCAATTTTATGAATGTGGAAATTATGCATATAACAGTGAGGTAACTGTCCAAAGTCACACAGCCATTCCCAGGCTGAACCGAAGGCAGCTGACTCTCAGACCAGTGCTCCATCTCCTGTCTCTTTTTCCTTGGTAATGAGGATTGAAGCCTGAGACTTGGGAATGCTAGGCAAACATTCTACCAATGAGTGAGCTACATCCCCTCCCCTTCCAAATTAGCATATGTCACAATTGACCACTGATATACCAGAACACCTGATCTGGCAGAGGGATAGAGGGATTGCCAGTTAGTGAGACGCCCGCAGAGATCACTGGAACTCTTGACCCCCTGACAGATGGAATCAAATCCTAGAGAAGGCATCCAAGTTCACCCAGAAGCTCTCCACCTTCCACCGTCATGCTCCAGGTCCAAGGGAACCAGAATCTGGAGACAGCAAACCTTGGAGAGTAACAAGGAGGGCATCAAGCCGCTGGCAACGATTGAAGCAGGGTAAAAGTAGGAAAGAAAAACCGAAACACCAGACTTGGGGAGACTCAGGGAGTGCACTCTTGTCTTTCTCTACTATTATGTTGTTTTTCTGCCACTCAATCCTGAGCCTTTCCAGTGCGTCCCGAGCTCTTCCCAGTTCTGCAAGAAACTCTTAACCCATTCTGCAGAGGTGCCCTGCTAGTGACAATTGTGGGCCCAGCTCGCGGACCTTCGGGCCTCCGAGAGGAGGAAAGGAGACTTCACAAAAGAAAAGAGGATTTCGATCCCGAAACTCCCTCCCCACACGCTGCACCAGTTCCAGGGGCCCTCTACCCTTTCACTTCCCTCCTCAGAAGCCTGCGGCCCGGCGGTCCCGCCATCACGTACCAGAACGGGCGATGCGGGAAGGGGCGGGCGGGTACTGCCTTGATATACACCTTGACTCGAGGGTCCACTAGAGTACACCACACGGAACACAACTCCAGAGCACCTGGCTAGCGGCGCGTAGAGACCGCGGAATGCTGCCCCACCCACCGCCCCTCTCCCGTCCAATGAGTACGGGCCGCGACCTCTGCGCTCCGATGACTTCACTTCCGGCTACGCCCCCACTGCTCTGGGCTCCCAAACTGGCGGCCGGTTCTCTCTGGATCAACTCTTTTCCCAGCAAGCGTCCTGCCTATCCGGAGCAGCGGCTCCCGCGGTGGCCCAGGGATGTGGTTCTGGAGGAAGTGAAACGGCAAATGGGACGTATGCCCATTTTAAAGTGCGCATCAGCAAACTAGGGCCCCATCCCCAGCCCGCCTGGCGATCTTCCACGAGCTCACCCTGAACCAGTTGTCATTCATGACCATGTTTTTTCAACTGCAGTTCGCTACATGAGTTTATTAGGTAATGATTAGCTCTTCTTTTTTAAAAAACAACTACCAGAGCCCGCGTACGAAGTACGGGAATTTCCGGTTCACCACCTTCTAAACCAAGTTTTTGGTCCGTTGGTTAGGAAGAGCTTCAGCCCCAGCTTCGCGTGGTATCAGGACATCCAGAGAAAGGACACCCGGGAGGAAGGGAGGCGTAGCCACTTAAAGGGCTGGCAGCCCTCCACAGGAACAAAGGTGCTGAGGCCCAGTGGGTTGCACTCGGAACAGGGGCAAGCACAGCCGTGGAGTGCAGCCTGAGCGCCAGTGCCAAGCAGACATTAAATAGGAACTGCCCAGGCAGACACAGAAACACACTGTCAAAGCGTGGTAGCACCAGATTGTAATCCCAGCACTCTGGGAGACTAAAGACGGAAGGATCTCAAGTTCAAGTCTAGATTGGGTAATTTAGTGACTTTGCGAGACCCTGTCTCAAAAAATAAAGGAGGGCTAGGGATATAGCTCAGTGCAGAGGTCCTGGGTTCAACCCTGAGTATCGAAGAGGGGAGAGAAGGGGGAAGGATCTAGTTTAGTGAAGGGCTGAGACTGGGGCAGATTCACTTATTAAGTAAGGCTGAGAAGAATTTGACTTTTCTTCCCTGGGAATTATACTCTCCCCAGTGGCAGAAGAGGTGAGGTGACTCAAAGCACCTGGATTGCAGCAGCCCGAACTTACACGGGTATGGCCTGACTGTTTTCTCTGGGTACAACTGAGGCAGCCAGCAGGCACTCCTTCAGTGTCACTGCCTTAACAAACCTGCTCTCCCTGTCCCCAAGGAAACAATCCACTATCCAACTGGCTGAAAACCCAGCTCCAAGGAGACAAAAAGAATTCAGACTGAGCTGTTTGTATCATTTTAGTTCCTCATTCCATTTGCACAATAGAATATATGGCTCCAGAGAAATGGCTGTGATTGTCATCCTTTTCCCAGCAATTATGCCCTAATTTTGTCTCCAGGGCTCCCTTCTCTTGATATCTGGGCCTTCAAGTTCTGAGGCTGTCTCTGATGTGGGACAGGGATATGGCCACCCCTCCCAGGCAGCTAGTTATGAAACATGAGAGGAAAACAGCAGAAAAGAGGAGCCAACCATGATGGAATCACACTTCTGAGCCCCTGGAAAAGCAAGAATGTCAGACAGGGGCAGAGATGCTCCTAAAAATAGTGGCATGGTTTCTAAACTTGGGAGCTGAACACCTGGTGAGGCAGCTGCTCTGGAACAGGGAATTGTTCCCCGGGAAGGGAAAGGAGAGCCAGGGAGGCAGCTGGTATGGGTGGGAAGCACCCACCCACACTCAGCAGTGTCTCTGGAGCACTCCAGCGACCCGCAGGGGCCTCTGACTACTGCTACAGCCCCCGGCTTTCAGAAGGACTTGCCTGTCACCAGCCCTTCCCACTTGGGCTGAGAAGTGAAGCATGATTCCCTGGCCTGGTCGACCTTGCCCAGGCCAAAGCTCCCGTGTGCAAGAAAGGATACAGCATGTCCTGCAGGGGTGGCTGGACTGTGGAGGTACTGGAAAGACCCTCCAAAGAGGCCTGCAGGGTCTGGGTCATACTATGATCAGCCAGGAGGCCCATATTCTGGACCTGAGGTGAGAAATGGGCAGGAAAGGCAGCTCCCAATAACTACCTCCCACCTCCTGCACTCCCAGCCATTCTGACAGCTCCCACGCTCCACAAGATAACCTTGAGGGTCAAGCCTCGCAGGGGCCATGTGGCATCCCCTTTCTACCTGCAGGAAGAAGCTGCGCAGGGCCTGGAGTGTAGTGTCTGAGAGGGCAGACAGGTCAGCCAAAGCCACGTCTTGAAGAAAGTGACCCACTTCTTCATGGGAGAGAATGCTGCTGCTGCTGCTGCTGTATCGCACAAACTGGCACAAGAAGAAAAGCCTCACATGCCAATGATTTGGAGGAGATTCCATTTCCTGTGCCCTCTGTGCTCAGCACTCAGCTGGAAATACTGTTCTAAAGCCCATAGAACCCTGCTTTTAAGCTCTGCGCTGGTGGGCAGGGTGCGGGAACATGGTTGTATTCCCAGGAAAAGGAGCAAACAAGGCAGACTGAGACCCTGAGAGGGCTGCCAAGGTGGCCTCCGGCCTTGGCTCCCTCCTCCCCCAGCTTTGTGCTACACTCTCATGGCCACATGAACTGAGCAGCTTCTGTAACTAACCACCATGAGCTCCTGTTCTGCTCTCCTCACTTTACTACCGGGGATAGGTTCCTTCTCTCTGCCTACTAATCCTTCGGGCCTCAGCTAAAACATTACTTTCACTGCATAGAAACGGTCATTTTTTTCTCTGTGTCCCCATATCAACCACAGATTTATTTGTAGACCCACAACACTCTCACAGACTTCTGCTTTGATATTCAATGGGCACCAACTATGTGCCAGACTGCGCATCTCCTGCACTCTACCACTCGAAACATCCTAGTTAACTGTTCATTTCCTTGTCTATCTCCTCTAAACTGCAGGACCCTAAAGGCAGAGAGAGCATGGCTCATCACTATCTCTGTGCCTGGCAGACCAGACATGTGGTGGCAGGGCCTGGTCAACATTTCATGAAATAAAAGGTGTGGAGGTCTGCAGGGGTGAGGAGAGAGTGTGTTCACAGGAATTCTCCAAGCAGGTGTCTTGTAAGACGAAGGCCTATCCATCTCTACCTCCTTGGAGGATGAGGGCCAGAGCATGGTGTCCCCAGCCTATAAAGGACCATACAGCTCATACTCTTCAGGCCATCCTTTTTACACTTACCAGGGTCATGAGCCTCAGTATCTCAGGTCTGAGGAAGGCATTATCTCCAGCATCCAAAAGAGTAGATAGCAAAAATCGATGCCATGGCTGGGAGGTCACATGGAGTGCTATAGGAAACACCAGTCCCCAGGTAGTTAAGGCTGCTTCCCAAAGACAGGTGTGTGTGTGTGTGTGTGTGTGTGTGTGTGTGTGTGTGTGTGTGAGTTATTTGACTCAGCGGCCTAAGTGCCTGTCTGGCAAGCACTAGGTCATGAGTTCGATCCCTGGTACCAAAAAAAAAAAAAAACAAAAAACAATCCTATGAGAAAGATTAGAGCTACACAAAGACAGGGGAACATGGCTGAAGAGGATCTTCTACAAGAAGACACTGCTCAGCTGCAGGTAGGGCATTGGCCAGGCTGACCCTAGAAAGTTTCTTCCTTTCCTGGGCTTCTATGCTGACAGCTCAGTGAAACAGTATACCCAGGATGGTGGGAGGGAAGCAACGGGAAGGGTTCTGCCATATAAGAGAATTGTGACCGTGGTTGAGTAGGTCACTTGACCTCTTTTCAATTCCCTCATCTCAGTGTATCGAGAAGAATTAAATAAGATGAGTCTGAACCACACAAAAGGACATGAAAATCTGGTACAGAGAGTGGCAGGGGCTGGCTCCCTCCATTCTCCCCCAGGGGAACATCAGAGGAAGGGGCAGATTTCTACCGATGTCTGGGCTCCGAGCATGCAGAAAGTCAAGCAAGGCCTCCAGGCAGCCAACGCAGGCCTGGGACAATAGAGAGTCCTTCTGCAAGATAAACACAAAATCAAAACCAAAATTAGAAATTACTGTCCAGATTAACCAAGAAAACACACATTTTGTTTTTATTTGGGTTTCAGAATTTCAGATTTGGGATGTGGCCTCACAGATAATTAACAGATATTTGTTGCTTTCATCTTACCACATACAGTGCAGTCTTCATCCTAAAGAATCCATTTCAAGAGATTATTTTGTTTCAAAAAGGAGATGGCCCCTGAACCCCACCAAGATTAACAGATTACAGACACACAGACACTGAAACACTTTACAGATTATTTAAACAAGTAGGTCTCAATTACTTTTTTTTTTTTTTTTTTTTGTCTTTTTCCTTTTTATTGGTACTGGGGATCGAACTCACGACTGCCTGTTTTCAAGGCAGGTACTTATGCCGCTGAGCTAAACCCCCAGACCCAAAAGGAATGATTCGCTTTTTTTTTTTTTTTTTTTCGTTTTTATCGGTACCAGGGATAGAACTCACGACCGTACACTTGCAAGGAAGGCACTTATGCCACTGAGCTAAATCCCCAGCCCCCTCAATTACTTTTTAAAACAGCAGAACCTTTCATCAAAATTTTATGCTTTAATAAGCACATAAAAAAATCTAGTTATATAATATCAGTCATCAGAGAAATGCAAACAAAACTAATATGGGATACCACTATATACCCAGTAATGATAACAAAAAGACATGGAGGGGGAAAAAATGATCAAAGTATGTTCCATGCATGAAGGAATCTGCCAAAATGAAACTCATTCATCTACATAACCAATTTTTAAAAAATGGTGAAAATCCTAGTATGGTGGCACATGCCTATGATCCTAGCATTCAAGAGTCTGAAGCAGGAGGATTTCTGGGAGTCTGAAGCCAGCATAGGCTACAAATGAGTTCAAAGCCAGCAGGATCTACATAGTGAAACCCTGTTTCAAAAAGACAAGGTGAGGAAAAAAAATAACACTGAAAATATCAACTGTTGGTGAGATGTGGACAAACTGGAACTCTTATATATTGCTAGGAGGATGGTAAAAATCAGATGGTTATATATGAGGCATGGTAGTGCACACTTGTAATCTAGGCACTGGAGAGGCTGTGGCAGGAACATCACTATGAATTGGATGTCTGCCTGAGCTACAAAATGACTTCAAAACTAGCGCGAACTATAAAGTGAGACCCTGCCTCAAAAATAAAAAAGAAGTTGGATAATTGGATGGTTTCCTACAAAGTTAAAAATACACAACCCATAAATGGCAGGCAGAATGTTAAGAACACCCATGACCTTTGCTCCCAGATGTTGCTCTGTGATTATATTATGCTATTTGGAAATGGGCAAATGGGATGGGCCCCAACTAATCACACAAGCCCTTTAGAAGCACTTCTCTTTGATTAACTGACAACAGAAGGACTACAGAGATTTAAAGGGTGAGAAACACTCCAGGTGCCAGTTCTGGTTTAGAGAAGGAGGGGCCATGGGAGAAACTGAGTGACTTTTTGTTTGAGACAGGGTTTCATTACATAGTTTAGACTGACCTTTAACTCACATAGAGCCCAAGCTGGCCTCAGAATCACTGTGCTCCTCCTGTCTCCTGCCTCCCAAGTGCTGGGATTATAGGAAAGCACACTATGCCTGGCTTGAGTGAGCTTAAACAGCTAGAAGAGGCCACTGGGAATAATTCACTTTCCCCCCAAAAGCAGCAAGCCTCACTAACACTTTGATTTCAGTCTTGCAAAATCCTAAATGGAGAACCTGGCTGAGCCTACCTAAACTTCTGACTTACAGAACTGTGACTAGTAAATGGATGTTGTTTAGGCCACTTCGTACTACATCTGGTAACTAGCTACACAGCAATAGAACTAACACATCATCTGACCCAGAAATTCCACTTTAGGCTATTACCCAAGAGAAACCAAAATAAATATCTGCATAATGATTTGCACTTCAGCATTAAGAGCAACTTTACTCAAAATAGCCTCAAATCTGGAAACCTCAAATACCTATCAGCAGGTGAATGGAGAAACAAACCAGTACAGTATATAAAGGACTACCATTTCACCACAAGAAGACACAAGCCAGACATGATGGTGTACACCTATAACCCCAACACTTTAGAAGGCAGGAAGAGCACAATTTTGAGCACAGCCTAGACCTTATCTCAAAGGAGGGGGGGGCCTCAGTGTAAATGCTGTGAGTTAATCCTCACCACTGCAAAAATAAAAAACAATTACTGAAACACACAATATGATTGGCTCTTAAAAGCATTAAGACCATGAAAGAAGCTACATACACAAGATCCCTTATTATATGATTCAGTTTATATGAGATTCCAGAAGAGGTGACAGTATAATAATAGAAAGCAGATGGGTGTGTTTGTCAAGGATCAGGAATGGGGTGAAGGAGTTAATAACAAAAGAGAGTAAGAGAAATTTCTGGGCTGATGGAAACATTCTATTTTATGGTTGTGATGGTGTTTATAAAACTATTTGCCAAAACTCATCCTACAGTACAGTTAAAGTTGATGAATTTTATCACATGTACGTTACAGTCCAATAAAGCTAACTTTTGCTGAGAGTGGCGGTGTACACCTGTAATCTCAACACTCAGGAACTGAGGCATGAGGACTGCCTTGTGTTCAAGGCCAGTCTGAACTACAAAGTGGACCCTGTTTCAAATAAATGAATGAAGGAAAGAACACTAACTCTTAGAAAGGTAAAAATAAACTAACAAAAATTCTATGCTCTCTTCATGTTCCTCTTTGGGAAGAAATATAGCCTAGAAGATAAGCAGCAGTAAGTAGACTTGAGATTTCCCAAATCCTTGCTTAGTTTCTGACCATATGTGTGACTCTGGACAACTTTACCTAACTGCTGAGTGGGATAAAAAAGACCTCAGTTGCTGAGAGGGTTACATAAGAAAATGGATACAGTGCTTACTAGGTGTTTGGCACAATAATGATGAATGTCTTTCTACAGAACAACAGCCTCCTGAGGGTTTTTGGTAGCTGTTGTTTTCTTTTCTTTTCTTTTCTTTTTTTTTTTGGTACTGGGTATTGAACTCACAGCCTCATGCTTGCCAGGCAGACACTTATGCCACTGAGCTAAATCCCCAGAGATGAATGTCTCTGTGATACACATAAAAGGAAAAACACTCTCACTTTTTAAACACCCTCTGAATGTCTTCCAGAGAATTCCAAAGGCCTCCAAGGCACCTTGTGTGAAATGGCTGACCACCCACCTCATTTTACAACCTGAGGCCCAGAGAGAAAGTACTGGACCTGAAGACACATGGGTGGCAGTTCTAGAGTCAAAACCAAGGTCTCCTAATTCCTGGTCTGACACTCTTTTTTTTTTTTGAGTCTAAAAATGAACTGTGTGTGTGCGCACACACACAGGCGTGTGTCTTCTGAGACAGGGTTTCACTATATAGTTCAGGCTAGCCTTCAACTCACTTTTAGCCTAGGCTGGACTCAAACTCAAAGCAATCCCCCTGCCTCAGCTTTCTGAGTACTGGGATTACAGGTGTGTGCCACCACACCCACCCAAAATGAACTCTTAAACAGTGGATACTTTTAGCCTTTCTCACACACTCAAGACCACAGAGTCATGGGCCAGGATATTTCACAGCTTTCCCATCTGTAAGGAGCTGCTGTTCTCTTCCTGTGTGTCTATACAACCATCCAGGGCCCTGTGGACAGTGGGTGAGGAGCCAGAGTCCTGGATAGAGTATTAGGAAAACCAAGGACTATTGCTCTGGTAACAGTGGCTCCAGTTCACTAAACGTACTTTTGGAGACACTGAAAGAACTTGAATTTTATGGTACAAAAGATTTGGGTTTCGGTCAGGGATTTAGGTCAGTGGCTCAAGCACTTGCCTGGTAAGCCTAAGGTCCTCAGTTGGATCCCCATACAAAAAAAAAAAGGTCTAGGTTTGACCCATGACCTAATGGTACAACAAATTCATTACTCAACAGCCGTTTGGCTCACACTTATCATCCCAGCAATCTAGAAAGCAAAACCAAGTCTCAAAACATTTAAAAAGGGCTGGAGATGTAGCACAATACAAAGGTCCTGGATTCAATTTCCAATATTGCAAGAAAAAAAAGGTGAAATGTAAGTTTCTACCTTATAGTGAACTTAGGGTGAATAAACAACATTCAGTGTGTCAAACCCTTTGAACCAGTAAACACTCAGGACATGATGCTCTCTCCCGCCTCAACCTCCCACTCTCATAGCACCCTTTACCTGACAGCAGCATCTGCTCATGTAGAATGATCCTTGAGACCAAAACTGTTACCTTTGCCATCCTTTGGAAAACACACACACACACACACACACACACACACACACACACACACCTTTCTGACCCTAACCCCCAGTTACATTGTACTATGGCTCTGACCAGAAATAAAGCTAATGTTTTGGTTCCTATCCGATTTCTAAATTTCCACCTGATTCTGAGCCCAAAAGAGGCAGAAGACACAAAAGTAAACTGCACTACCCAGTCCCTTCCCTGAAGATCTCATAGCCTGGTGGAGGAGATTCACTTACGCAGTTAGAAACATAAATCAGAAAGGCCAGAGTAGTATGACATGATAAATGTGTGATCCCTGAACAACCAAAGCCCTGTGCATGGGTAGGGTACAGATTCAGCCACCACCAGCCTATCACAAGGCCCACCTGGGGCCTCCAGCACTCCTCACAGGCCCTGACACCATGGTGAGCACCTCAGTTATGTGATGGCTGGGCAGACAATGATCTCCAAGCATCCTCTGGACTATAAAACATTAATCTGCCTGAGCTTAACCTCTGTTTTGCTTCCCAAAGGCCCATTCCTTTTTCTTCTGGTAGTAATCTCCCTTTGGAGAAGCCCTGCCTTCTCAGGTTCAGTCCATGCAAGTTGTGGAGAGCTGACCCATACTCCCCAGCCTCCAGGAGAAGGTGCTAACCCAAGCCCAAGTCCGTCAGAGGATCCCAGTCCCTGCCATAGTGCCAGGGAAGCCTCAACTCCAGAAACTTAGTGGAAAAGTGAATTTTGTTTCTACTGGGAGGATGTATAAGCCTGGAGCTGTTGTTGGTCATCCTACCAGCCCATGAGGACAAACCTGACAGGGAAGAATCAGAGCCACAACATAGAAATAGAGTTCTAAGGGCACTGTCTGAGCCTCTAGTACTTAACCTAGGCTGTAACCAGTAGTGACTCCTAGACTTCCTAGGAGCCAGTTTGAGTTGTTTCTGTCAGGCTTTTTTTTTCTGATTTTTTTTTAATGTGGTACTAGGGATCAAACTCACAACCTCTTGCTTGCCAGGCAGACACTTATACCACTGAGCTAAATTCCTGGCCCTGGCCTATTTTTTTTTAAGACAGGGCTTCACTATGCAGTTCAGGCTGGCCTTGAACTCACTATGCAACCCATACTGGCCTCAAACTCACAGCAATCTTCCTTCCTCAGGCTTCCAACTACTGGGATTATAGGTATGCATCACCACACTCGGCCTTCAACGTGTCTTTAAAAGTCTACCAATCGGGGGCTGGGGATTTAGCTCAGCGGCATAAGCGCCTGCCTTGCAAGCAGGCAGTCGTGGGTTCGATCCCTGGTACCGATAAAAAAGGAAAAAAGACAAAAAAAAAAAAAAAAAAAAAAAAAGTCTACCAATCACCCCCTGGGCCTGATGGGAATAACAGGCTCTTGACAGCCAGCCCTTCCATTGCTGTCCTGGAGAAGCAGTTCCCACTGTCCAGAATCCACTTGGCAAGGGTCTTACCTGCACCAAGAGGTTCTGTAGCCCGACGACGAGGTACAGCACTTGTGATGTTTCCAGTGGAGCTAGGACAGTGGAGCAGGTCCCAGTGGAGGGCACCAGGGCCACCAGGGCAGACGAGAAGCTCTGTTGCAGGGCTGTCCGCAGGAAGCATAAGACCGCAGCTGAAACAGGAGACTCTTCACACCCAGTTCCTGCCTCCTTCCCCACCTCCCACCCATGTTCCACAGAAGAGGAGACAATGCTGATGAGATAATTATGGGGTGACCAGAGGCTAATCTGGGTGGGTGGTTTTATCTCAGAATTTAGGGGAGAAGCTTTGCTTCACTTGCTGAAAACTCCAGGGCCCACACCTGATAGCAGTGCAGCCCTTTTCTTCGGAAAGCTGAGTGTCTTCACTACTTGGTCCAGTTCCACGGACAGAGTCTGGTGAACCTGGCATGGTAGGGGTATGGGGCTAAGCTCCATTTTCTGGGACCTTGAGCAGGAAACAGCGTGTCCCATATTTCTTCTGCCCACTGCCCCCAAGTTACACTCTGCACCAAGGGGGAACAGAGTAGGCAAGTCCAGGCTTCAGAAGTGTACCTGGGGGCTGGGGATTTAGCTCAGTGGCATAAGCACCTTCCTTGCAAGTGTGCAGTCGTGAGTTCGATCCCTGGTACTGATAAAAATGAAAAAGATAAAAAAGAAAAAAAAAAAAAGCAGAAGTGTACCTGAAGAACTAACTCTTCTGCCGAAACTTCTCCCATCCTCAACTGCCTCTTCACCAGGAAGCTTCCCCCAGCCTCATCTGTGGTTCAGTCTTTGGTTCTACCCACCATCCACCTAACTCAGAAGACCTGACATCAGGCAGGCCAAATCAAAATCCTGGCTCTGCCACTTGCCAGCTGTGTGCCCCCAGGCATGTCTCTGCACCTCTCTAATCCTGCCTTACTTTCTTCACTATCAGATGAAGACAACCGCACCTACTTCTACTCCTGCCACAGCTCCTCTGAGGAAGTGTCAATGAACATGCATCTAATGTCAAGCAAAATCCAAGGTGAGGGGCCGGGGATTTAGCTCAGCGGCATAAGCGCCTGCGTTGCAAGCAGGCAGTCGTGAGTTCGATCCCTGGTACCGATAAAAAGGAAAAAGACAAAAAAAAAAAAAAAAAAATCCAAGCTGAGTGGCTATAGTAGGGGTAGTGTAGAGAAAGCGTTGTTTGCTCTGCTCTTTTTTACTCTATAGACTCTGGTTTCTGTCATAGTCTAGCACAAAGAAGTTCCTTAAAAATTCCTGTTGGTTGCAGGTTCTAAGCAGAAGAACCAACCTATAAAAGGTATGGCAATATCACACTTACGTAAAATGTTAGCAATAGAGGAAAGAGTGTGGGAGACTGTATGGGAACTCTAAATTACTTTCTCAATTTTTCTATAAATTTACAAATGTTCTAAAAATGAAATCTATTCAAAATAAAAAATGAATAAAACAAACAACAACAACAAAAAGTATGGAGATGTGAAACAGCACAACCAGGAGGGAGAAGAGTAAACACTTGACCAAAGGGCAGGGAAGGACAGTGGAGATAACAGGAGGTAGGGTGCAGAGGGTCAGACACAGAGACCACCAAAAAGGCCGCTCAGGAGTTTGGAGAGAAAATATCCTTTCCAACCTTGTGAACCCAAGGCCTTTACCTTCCCCACACTCCTTTGGCAGACTTGGGGGCACAGTGTGAGAATACCAGGGAGGCTAGGAGATGTTTCTGTCTGTGAGGAGCTGTGGGCCTTGAAGAGATGCCTGGCTGGGAAACAGCCCACAGAAGAGCTCACATGGCACACTGGGATGATCAGGTCCTGTAGGGGGAGGGACTGGGAGGCCAGGAGGTACTCTGTGGACACATTCACTGCTCTTCTGTTCCCTGCATCAACCTCTCAAACAACAAAAATGACAGCTAACGATGTGTGGCTTTTCATAACTTGCCACCCAGCACTTCAAGGTCATGGGCTGCTCTTGCCTTCCTGTCCAATCTGACCTGGTCCTTCACCTCCACTCTCTAAGCACATCGTGCCTTGATTTTTTTTTTCTTTTGAGATTAGTTCTCACTGTGTAGCCCAGGCTGGCCTTGAACTTGCTAAAATCCTCCTGCCTCTGACTCTATATGCTGGGGTTACAGACATGTGGCATCATGTCTGCCACCATGTCTGGTTCATGTCCTTAATTTGAATAGATTTATGCCTTTGCTCGTACTGTGCTCACTACTTAGAATCTTAGCCCACTAACTTTGCTGAGTACAAGCTTAGTTACTTTATGGCTTTGCTTAAAGTTCCCTGATAAGTTGGACAGATGCTGTATTCATTTTTCATTCCATTGTGATACAAATAGTCTGGCACACAGGTGATCCACATGTGTTAAACAGATTAATTCAAACCAACCTAACAACACCCTGTGATGTTTTTCCCACATTGTAGATAAGAAGACTGAAATTTGAGATAGTTAAGTAGCTTGCTAAGGTCATCCACAGGATGAGGCCAGGACTAGGCCAGAACTAAGGATTTTCATAACTTCTTTTGAGTTTCACCCCATGCCTCAAAGTCATGGAGCTAGCGACTAACCTGCAAGCCACCTTCATGCTGCTGGGCAGACAGGGAGGCAGTGAGCAGCCAGGCAGAGCACAGCAGTGCACTCCTGGGAGAACCTCCCTCTGTCCAGGCAGGAGAGTCTGTGTCTGCCCAGGTGAGCACCAGCATCTTCTCCAGAAGCTCTATCAGGGTTGTGCTGCTCAGGATCACTGCAGCCGCTGCCAGGAAGGGACAGGGCAGAAGCCACAGTTACACAGGTGCTCTGACTTAGTGCCTCCATGGTTCTCAGTATCCTGTGGAGCTTTGCATATATAAAAACAAACAGAAGGATCAGCTTGTGACCTGAAGCTCCCAGAATCACTGCAGGAGAGAGGGTAATGACCACCAGTCACACACACTCCCCAAGTTACATGTTAAGATGAAAAAATCGAGGGCAGTGAGGCCCATAGATACTTTCTCCTCACTGTCCTGGCCTCAGCCATGTACCTCTTTTCTGACTGTTGGGTGTAGTCTGATGAAGGCTCCAGTACAAGAAGTTGAAGGAGGGCTGCAGGATGTCCACATCCGCAGGGCTGCAATTTCCACACAGCTTGCTTACTGCAAAAGATGAGAGTCCCCAGATGGCATACTGCACAGCACCACATGGTCTTAATGCAGTCACACTCCTTACAGATGACAGCACACAACTGGCTAATTTCAGATTTCTGTCTCGGGGAGAAAGCAGACATTAAGCACCCCTGACATTACAGACAATGGGGAAAAACAGTGAAACCTGAAGGCATGTTCATATCGTCTGTCTTAGTTACTTTTCTCTTGCTGCTGAGATTAAAATACCCAACACCCAAAGTTAAAGGGGGAAAGGTTTACTGAGCTCACAGTTTGTTGAGATTTCAGTCCATAATTGGCTGGCTCTAAGGCAGAGTGGCATGGCAGATAGGCATCACAAAAGAGAAATCATTCATAGTGGGCAGAAGGCAGCAAAGCAAGTAAGGGACAAACTACAAGTATCTCATAGCAAGCTTCATTCTGTCCCTTATGTTGCATGCAGGCTACCCATCCTTGGGGCAGACAGCACTCACACCCTTAATGCTACATTTCAGCATGAATCAACCACACACTCTATATCCAGCCACCCCTCAAAAAGTCTCACCTATAACCTCATGAGGCTTTCATGGGATATCTAAACACAAGCCATTACATCTTTCATCTGCACAAACATTGGTAAGGGGCCCACAGCTACACCTTAGCCAGCTCATATTTTATGGGCTGGGCTGACCAAGGACATCTTCTACATGTGTGTATGCCATCAAACTCTAGGATACAAGGGTCTACAGAGAGCATCAGAGCCAGTCTGTCACCATAGTAGGAGTCCTTGCTCCCTAAGACCATCTAGCCTCACTTCCCAGTTCTCCTAGCAATGCAACAGTCACTGCTTTCCCAGGGGAACTGCATGATAATCATGTGCAGCTCCCTGTACTTACCATACCCTCTCTCACAGAATCACCTCCCTCTGGCTAACTCTGACTCCTAGTCAGCAATCAAGATTTAGCTCCAAGTCCACTCCCCCAGGAAGCCTCTCATCACCCTGAAGGCAAAATGAGATGCCTCTTATGCACTCCCCAGCCCTCAACAGAGCAATTACTACCCTAAAGAGCAGTCATCTGTAGAACATTTCCCTCCTGGGAATTACCACTCCCCATCTCCCTAATCCCATCTCACTGTGAAACCTACTTAAATTTCTGCTCAGCTTTTGGCAGCCACATCACATTCTGGCTTCTCACTAGCTGTGGTCAACTTGAGAAGCAGGTCCTCTCACCCTGGCCCCTTCACTCCTGAGCATGAACCATAGTGAACTGCAGACCTCTTTTCCCAGTGCTCTCAAGTAGAAGCACTCAAGGAGTACATGCACATGTCTATTCCATTTCACGTGTAGATTTCAACCTGTTACTCCCCCTCAGAGGTCCTTTTGAAGGCTGATTTTGTCACTAATCTAATTTTAGATTAATTTGATGCCAGCTTTGGTCTGACAGACAGGCAGTAAAGAACAGCACCAGACAGAGGCAGGGGCTGTAGCTACAGCCAGAGGTCCTTTCTGAGCTTGACACTAATCTCTTGATAAAGACTAGGCCCTGAGCAGGAAAGGTACCCCATCTTTATCAGTGGCCAGAGGACCTGAGTCTACAGACACTGAAGAAATATCATTTTTCCTACTTATTTTAAACTTTCCTCAACAATTTTCCCTGTGGGAGCTGTGGATGAAGTAGTGATTACATTCATGATCAATGACAGGTCCCATTGAGATCTGGGCTGTGGGTAGGAAAAAAGCCTAGAAAACTACAAGCCGGACCATCAGTTATGAGCTGGTCATTAGCCGTGGGATGAGGTAGGGCATTGACCTGAGCCATGAAACATGAATCAACACAATGAAGGTCTGCGGTGTGCCAAGCATTGTGTGGCATTTTATACCTCCGAGATCAGTTATTTCTACCTTATCCCTGTTAGCAGAGAAGTAACACCACTTACCTAGGAGGGGCAAGGTAACTGCCCAACATCACACAATTAGTGACTAAGGTAAGACCCAGGCTCTTCACAACCCTAGAGTTTGTGCCTGTCACATACTGATTCTTTAATGAGGGGAAGCTCTCCCAAATACTCCTTGAGAACAAGAAGAAAAGTCATAAGGCTATCTCAGTAAGAAGCTCCCAGGGACAGGCATACTAGCTTCTTCCAAAGGATAAAAAAATGGAAGACGATATAAATACCAGCACACTGAGTGGGTCCACTGCACAGGCAGCCCTGGGCCCTCAGGCACCATCCCAAACAGCCAAGGCACCTTGGTGAAGGAGCTTCATGGCCATGCTGTCCAGTTCGTCCTCTGACTTGTTCCTCAGCTGCACCAAGGAGAGGAGGCTCAGAAGCAGTGCCAGGTTCCCTGAGGCTGTGAAGAACAGGGAGGGCTGGTCAGGGAGCCTGAGCTCTGGTTACCGGAAGGTCTGACACCTCTCCCCGTCATAAATAAGGGAGCACTGGAGCTCTGTATCAACAAAAGGATCAGGTGGATGCCTGGAATTTCCCCCTAACCCTGCTTTCTTCCTTCTTCACCGGGGGAAATAGTGGGTGATACATTGAGTGATGACTGAGTTGGTACCAGGAATTCATTATCTCACTTAATTCCATTAAAAACCACATGAAGCAGAGGTTGTTATTCCTAATTTTCAGTTACAAAATTGAGGTTTTAGAACTATCACAAAGAATCAACAACTGGGATTTCATGTTATTAAAAAGCTTTTAGATAGCAAAAAAAAAATCATCAACAGAGTAAAAAGACAATCTGCAGAGTGGGAAAGAATTGTGCCAGCTGTTTCTCAGAAAAAACCAGACCCCTAAATTTATTTGTTTTTTATAGCGGGGATCAAACTCACAACCTTGCACTTGCCAGGCAGCCTCTTGTGCCACTGAGCTAAATCTCCAGCTCAAGACTCCCAAATTTAAAGACCCAGTCCAAAAATGGACATGTGAGATACACCCTTCTCAGATAAAGACATACAAACAGCAAATAAATACATGAAAATGTTCAACACCACTGGTCATTTCAGAAATGCAAATTAAAACAATGCTGAAATTCCATCTCACTCTAGAAAGAATGGCTATCATTAAGAATCAACCAACAAATGTGGTGGGGCCCTAGGGAAAAAGGAACCCTTCTCCACTGTTGGTGGGAGTGTACACTGGTGTAACCACTGTGGAAATCAGTGCAAAGATTCTTCAAAAAACCAGGACTAGAGGTTCCATTTGACCCAGCTATTCCCCTTCTTGGTATCTTACCAAAAGATTTAAAAGCATCATATGACAGTGATATATGTGCACTCATGTTTATAGCAGCATAGTTTATAGTAACTAAATCTTGGAAACAACCCAAATGCTCATCAATCTAATGACTAGATAAAAAAGATGTGGTTTTATTATGTGATGGAATACTATTCAGCCATAATGAAGAATAAACTTGAGACATTCCTAGGTAAATGGATGCACCTTGAGACTGTACTGTGAAGTGAAATAAACTGGACAAACATTTGGAAAAAGAAATCAAGATTCATAGTAACTGAGTAACTTCTCTCCAAAGTCCCAGAACTAGTAAAAGAAAGGGTGCCATAGCTTGAGTGTTTATGACCCCCCAAACTTCATGTTGAAATCTTAACAGATGAGTACCTTAACAGATGAGATGGGGTTAGTGACATTATAAGTAGGAGCCCTCAAGAGCTCCTTCCTTCATCCTTTCTGCCATATAAAGACACAGTAAAAAGGCATCTATGAACCAGGCAGTGAACCTTTAACAGACATAGAACTGTCAGCACCTTAATGTCAGATTAACTAACCTCAAGAACTCTGAAAAATAAATTTCTGTTATTTATAAACCACTTGTAACACTTGGAATAGATCAAGATACAGGGCCAAGACTTAATCCAGACTGAACCCAAAGCGCACGGCCTTTCCTCTATGCTTCTGCTGAATCTTAGGGTTTGTAGACAGGATTGCCAATGAGAAATATCTTGCTCCTCCCTGCAAAGGATAGGACTCAGTGCCTTCAGGTGCCCTTTAATCTACCTAAAAATCTCAGGGCCTAGTCAGTACTGGACCAAATGAACCACAAATGGCCTCCCATTTTCTCTTAATGAATCAGAAACTTAGTTTAAATGTTTCAGCCTCTCTAAAAATAGAGAAAAAAACCCCAATCCCAATTCTCATTCTCTTCATACTGTTCCAAACAGTAAGCTTCCTTGACTCCAGGGGTCCCACTCCAGATTTGGAAATCGTCCTCTTGGTGCTCACTGGGAGCGCCTAGTATATCACAGATCCACCCTCCTCCCAGGGCCCTGCTGGCTCTCCAGCCTCCTTCAGATTTTACACTTGCTTCTTCCCACTGGGGGCTGCCATTCTTGTGACAAAGAGCTCTAAGCGCATGCTGTGCAGGGTGGGGACATGCACACATACATCAAATACTCCCACTCGTCTTAAACACGCCAACACAACTAACCATGCTGTGCCATGCTGGCCTGAGTTCACTTTTTCAGCAAAAATCCTGATTCTTGGGGCTGGGGATTTAGCTCAGCGGCATAAGCGCCTGCCTTTTTGCAAGCAGGCAGTCGTGAGTTCGATCCCTGGTACAAATAAAAACGAAAAAGACAAAAAAAAAAAAAAATCCTGATTCTTTTTTGAGACTATACCTTACTCAGACAGACCTGCCTATTCTTGACTGGGCTTCAGGTCAAAACAGGCCCACGGTACCTGCAGACTAACCTCCTGATGGGGAGGTCCCATGCTCTACCAGCAGCTGCTGCAGGATGAGCAGGAAGTGGCCTCGGATGAGACCACTCACTTGGATATCCTCATTCTTCCTCAAGAAGGTCTTCAGGATGACCAATATCTTGTGGGCTACATCCACTGGGCTGGAATAGACAAGGTCCTAAGCAGGAGAGAAGACAGTCAGAGCTCAGAGAGCATCACAGTCAGGGATCATAGATAGCAAAGAAGACTGAGGCAGGGAAAGTACAGGATGCCGGTGTCACAGAAGCTGGGTAAGTTCTCACTTGGCACCTATCTTGTGCAAAAGCTCTTCTGGAAACAGTGAGTCCTCACAATATCCTAAAGAACAGGTCCATCCTATGAAGTCCATTTTATACAAGAGCAAGTGGAGCTTCAAAAATACATGATTTGCCCAAGGTCACATAAGCCAGGAAGCAGCGTGAAGAGGAAGTGAAGGTAGATCTCCTGGCTCCAAACATAACTCTGCATCACAGTATGCCTCCATCTTGCAAATGAAAGCATTAGAGTCAGGAAGGGCCCTTGTTTTCAGGATAGGGAACGAAAGTGTGCCTTAAAGGAAAAGAGAAGAAACAAGGAAGAGGACAAAATAGACCAAGGAAAGGACAGGCCGGGAAAGATTCAGGGCATAGGCAGGGAAATAAGGACCAGGTCAGGCTCATTCTCTGCCATAGCACCTGCCTATCCCTGCCCTGAGCTGTAAAGGCCTTGGGTTTAGATGATCGAAAAGGATACTGCTTTTTGTCTTGCTTTCTCAGTAACTCTAATGAGTGTATGTTAAAACTAAAGCTAGTAAGAAGCTATTCCAGTGGCTATCCTGCAGAGAGCTCCTGGCATCTACCAGCTCAAACAAGCCAATTCCTTTGTACAGGCTAACATGCTGGGCCAGTTAGGACTCAGAGCCACGAATCCAAGGTATACACAGACTCTTTAGGGAAGACAGCTACTGACACACACAAACATGGCTATAGGGTACCTGGCCTGACAAATCCTGATGTGTTCACTCACTGGGTGGACAGGGAAGGATAGAAACACAAGGGAATCTGAGCTTGGGTCTTCACAAACCTCCACAATCGCTAAAGAAATAATAATATCCTTAACAACTCACTTGGGGCTTAATAACGTCAGGTACTACTCTGTTTATTATTTACGTATATTTATATGTGATTTGTATCTTTACAATGACTTCTCTAATTAGATCTCACCCTTTTTTTTTTTTCACCCTAACTTTTTAAAGGCAGAAACTGGTACGGATTAATTAGTACACTTCTCAAGAGATTAGTAGAATTGTATATTCAACTACACTGGAATTAATGAAGAATGGGATGAGGTCTGCTTTATCTTTGTTATCTTTTAGTAACTCAGAAAACACCTCTAAAAAGAAGATCTCTGAGGAATCACTAAATTGAAGGAGTAGAGAAAATCTGGACCATTTCACCCACTCTAAGAGTATGATGCTAAAGACTAAGAGAAGGGGTAATTTGTTCAAGGTCTTGGGTCTCCGAGCCATACCAGTTTCCTGCTCTCTCTCCTTCACAGGTCCATCCATGTCACACTGGCACAGAGCTGGGCATTTAGAAATCTGTGTTAGTGAATCTTAAAAGCCATTTTGTGGCCACAGTGAGTCCTGGGGAAAGGAGTGCACCCCACCATGTGGAGCAATTGGAAGGAGCTGGGTAGAATCCTGGCCCACTGTGCAGTTTCTGCTGCCCACAGCTATCCAGAACTCCCTTGGAACCAGAACTATCAGGGTGGCTTGGCCAAGCAAAGAACAGAACTTCTGTGACATCATTGTTTTTCACATCTAAACAACCTACATAAAAGACCACCCATTGATAAGAGCGGCAATTAACATCTTTGTTTTCAGCTGTTAATTACCCACATCAAAAACAGAAATTGGTACCGGCACATATTTTTAGACTCTTCCCCTCCTGTGGCTAGAAGCTGTGAAGAAATGGTAAGAATTATATATTTGAACAAACAACAAAGTTCTTCCTTGCTGTTCTTTTTTACCACTGATATGTCTTGCATCTAATGATAGATGCAAATGATAGAAATCTTCAATGAAAACTCATTAGCTTGGGTTCCAGTCATGATCATAACTCTTATTAGATATACAACGTAGGATGGTTCCATTGGCGTCTCTGAGATGAACATTCTTTATCTGGTTCAGATTCAAAGTCGACAGTTAGTTTCAGTTTTGTGCATACCGTACAGCATACCATGACGAAACCTACATGTCACCTCTTTCATCTTCATGTTATCTTCATTTTATGTGAGGAAACTGAAGCTCAGAGAGGCTTACATCTTCCTAGATTTCTGTAGCATTCAATCATAAAGGAAGCCTCCCTCCTTTTGAGTTCTAGGCCAAGGGAAGAAGCTCCTCTGTACCCTGACCCCACTTCCTCCAGGAAGGAGAGATGAGGAAAATGGAAAACATTTCTGGCTGTAATGTGATCAGCAGTTTTTTTTTCTGCCATGTCTTTCCATCATCCCATCTCTGCCTTGCAGTCAGCTTTCAATGGGCTGAATTCCCCAAAACCATGAGCCAAGGGGCTGGGGATTTAGCTCAGCGGCATAAGCGCCTGCCTTGCAAGCAGGCAGTCGTGAGTTCGATCCCTGGTACTGATAAAAATGAAAAAGACAAAAAAAAAAAAAAAAAAAACCATGAGCCCAATGACACCTTTCCTGCTTTAAATTGTGTGGCATTTTGTTCTATCAATAGAAGATTGGCCAATACATCTAATATCTTAGCTACGTCCACTGCTACTCTCTTTGGTGTCCTATTTTTTTTTTTTTTTTTCCTGTACCGGAAATCAAACTCATGACCTCACGCTTACCAAGCAGGAACTGTGCCACTGAGCTATATCCCTGGCCCTGATGGTCTAATTTGCTCTTATCCTCTTGATATTAATGCTCTGTCTTTTTTGTACAATGGTTCAAACTCATCACCTTGCACTTGCCAGTCATGTGCTTGTACCACTGAGCTAAACTGCTGATCCTTAATGCTCTATCTTTAACTCATTCCTTTTCCTTTTTTCCTCTTAAAGAAAGAATTTAAAAGTGTACTCTGTGAATGTGAAACAATATGGTGAGGCCTTCTCTTTTTCCACTTACCTCCAAATGCATGTAAGAACTCACACTGGAGGAGCCGGAGATATAGCTCAGCTGCACAAGTGCCTACCTAGCAAGCACAAGGCTGTAAATTTAATTCCAAATCCCAAAAAGGAAAACTGGAGAGAAACCATTAAATATAAACAATGTGACAAGATCTTCGAGTTTTCTGTTGCCCTTTGTGTATAGAAAAGAAATCATATGGCATGAAACCATATAAATCTAAACAATGTGGAAAAGCCTTCACTTGTTCTAGTGTTCTTCAAGTGTACAAAGAGTGTTCTGAAGTGTACAAAAAAATTCACATTGGGGGCTGGGGATTTAGCTCAGGGGCATAAGCACCTGCCTTGCAAGCAGGCGGTCGTGAGTTCGATCTCTGGTACCGATAAAAAGGAAAAAGACAAAAAAAAATTCACATTGCACAGAAATCCTGTGAGCGTAAGCAATATGGAAAAGTATTTTGCTTCTTCTTGCAAGTTGTTCCCTCAAGTACATGCAAAACCATACTGGACAGAGAAACCTTATGAATATAACAATGTGGTTAGGTTATTACTTGTTCTAGTGCCCATGAAAGAATGAAAAAAAGTCACACTGGACAGGAACCTATGAATACAAACAATGTATTAAGATAATTGCTTCTAAACTGGGAGTGGTGGCTCACACCTGTAATCTCAGCACTTGGGAGGTTGAGGCAGGAGGATCGTTGTGAGTTCCAGGCCAGCCTGGGCTACAAAGTGAGCTAAAGGCCTGCCAGGACTGCATAGAGAGACCCTGTCTCAAAAAAAATCATTGCTTCTAACATACTGAAAGAATTGTTCAGCAGGTCTAAAGAAGACAATAAAGAGGAGCATAGGAAAATGATAGAAATCTTCAATGAATGTAGCAAGGAATTACAATGCATGAAACAGATTCAAAGAGAGATGCAGCAATTAAAAATTCAATCAAAAGCTGGCAAAACTGCTTGAAAGAGACTGAAGATAGACTTTCAAACCTTGAAGACAGGATTGCAGCTAGTGATCATGAAAGGAAAGATCTCTTAAAAATTAGCACGGAATCAGGAAATAACAACTCAATGGTTGCAAGATGATGCAAAGAAAGTGTTAAGAGTGATAGGTATCAATGAAGAAGCAGGAGTCAACACAAATGAAATTAAAATTTCATTTTAATTTCATCTGACATTCACAGAAGTAATAGAAGACAACTTCCCAAACATGGGAAATGGATCTGGCATGTAGATAAGTGGGGTCTATAGGACTCCAACTAGCCATAACCAAAGTAAATCTACAACAAGACATATAATAATCAAGATCCCAGAAATTCAGCACACGAACAGAAGATTAAATGCTGTTAGAGAAAAGAGACAGATCATCTACAAAGGAAAACCAATCAGAATCACAGCAGACTAGTCAACACAAACCATCAAGTCAAAAAGAGTTTGGAGTGAAGTGTTTCAAACCCTGAAAGAAAACAACTTCCAACCCAGACTGATCTACCCAGAAAAACTCTTTCAAAATTGATAGAATAAGATACTTCCATGATAAAGAACAACTGAAGGAATTCATGACTACCAAACCAACCCTACAGAGAGTGCTAAAGAATATTATAGAGAAAGATAAAGATGACCATGGTTTCAGGAACAGCAACAGAGGAGGATCACCAAACAACTGAATGGAGGATCAGGCAACTGAATGAAGGGGAAAAGTGGAGGGTCAACAACAGGAGGATAGCAGGGCAGAGACAAACCAATGTATGCTGGTTGTTAACCATTAATGAAGATGGCCTCAGGTCAGCAATAAAAGGAAACACAGAAGAGTGGGTCAAGAAACAAAATCCATCAATATACCGTATACAAGAAACACATCTATTTGATTGCATCCCCCAGGCTATTAAAAAAGAAACACATCTAAGTGGAAAGGAAATTCATAGACTGAAAATCAAAGGAAAGAAATCAATTGTTCCGGAGGCCAAAAAAAAAAGCAAGAGTAACTTGCACATCAACTGCAGAATGGATAAGAAAGATATGGTATTTTCATGCAGTGGAAAGCTACCCAGCTATAAAGTAGAATAATCTCAAGGCTCCTGTAGATAAATGAACGCAACTGGAGATCATGTTCGTGGCCAAAACAGTTTGTACTCATATGCGTGAACCCTAGCATAAAAAACAGAAAGAGTTAATGGGATCCAAAAGCAAAATAGTTAATGTAAGAGCAATGGGGAGGAAACACCTGGGAGGGAAAGGTAGAAACTGCAATCAATTTCTTATTGTCTTATCTTGAACTCTTGCATTGTTTACACAATTTTGTTAGGTTTGGCTTTTTTCTGTTTTGTTTTGTTTTATTTTGTTTTGTTTTGTTAGATTTTATGCTTTCAGCTGGTAAGGGCAGCTATTTTGAATATTTTCTGGTAATCACGATTTTCTATTATATTGCTTCGATGTCTTATAATGCTTTCATTCATTGGTTTGATTGATTGGTTTTATTCTGTTTTGTTTAATTTTATTATGTGGATGGTATGAACAGCTGTTTTCAAGAAAACAAGACATTATGGCAGCCATTGCTGATTTACTATCATCTTGTTTTGAAGTCCTACCATGCTTTCGTCCTTCTGTTTTGATTGGTTCTATCCTGTTGTATTTTATTTGATATTATTATGTGCGATGGTATGAACAAATTTTTTAAGGAAAATGAGATATTATAGTAGCCATTGTTCATTTCATGTTATTTGGTTTTGAACTCCTGTAATGATTTCATTCTCTTGAATGGTTTTACAGTATTTTGTTACACAGTTTGATATTATTGTGTGTGAAGGTATGTTCGACTATTTTTTTGTTGTTGTTGTCTTTTTCATTTTTATCGGTACTGGGGATCGAACTCATGACCACCTGCTTGCAAGGCAGGTGCTTATGCCGCTGAGCTAAACCCCCAGCCCCTGTTCAACTATTTTGAAGAAAAGAGACATTATGGTAGCTACTGTTGATGTCTGGTTGTCTTGTTGTGAAGTGCTGTGTTGCTTGAATTGTTCTATTCTGATTTGTTTTGTTCTGTTCTCTTTTGTTTTATTTTCTTTAAAATAAAAAATAAAACAAAAGAACATAAAAAGATTATTGCTTCTTTTTACACCCTGAAACATGAAAGAACTCACACTGGGCAGAAACCTTATACATGTGAACAATATGGAAAGGCCTTTGCTCATTCCACTGGTCTCTTGAGGACAAGAAATAATTCACACTGAACAGAAATTTTATGAATGTAAACAAGGTAGTAAGGCCTATGCTTACTACAGTGCCCTCATGGGATAGGAAAGAACATACAATGAGAGAAACCTTGTGAGTGAAAACTCTCACTTATAACTACCGTCTTCAATGGCTTAACTCACAGTGAGGTGAAATCCTGTGAAGGCAGACAACATGAAAAGGCCCTTGAATCAGCTAAATTTGTCTAATGGACCAAATCACTGGAGAGAAAAATCTCTAGTTATGGACAATATGGTAAGGAGTTGAGGTATTGGAATAGTACTATTTTATTCTTTTTAAAAATTTTTGAGGCAGTCTAGCTACTGTGCCATGGCTGAACTCAAAACTTGCGAAGCTCCTGTTGAAATTTAGACTTTCAGAGTACAGGGATTACAGGTATGTGCCACCATGCCTGGCTGCAGTTTTGTTTTTTTTTTTTTTTTTTTAATGTAAGCAGCATGGGAAAGACTTTACTACCCATATCCTTCGAGAATGTGGGACTGCTACTGAATACAATTATAAGCATGTGAAATACAGTTGAAAGTTTTCAGTTTGAACAAATATCTTTTGCTTATCTGAGTGCAATTAAACAAAAAAGTATAATAAATGAAAGATACATACAAGTCACTTCACAAATAACACTGAAGAAAATTACCCATATGAGTTAGGATTTTAAAGGCTTTAAAATATCATTTTATTTTATTTTAGAAAAAATAAAGTATGAATGCAAGCTGAGTGTGGTGGTGCATATCTGCAATGTCAGCACTCTGAGAGGTTGGTACAGGAGAGATGCAAGTTCAAGCCCACCCTGAGCAATTTCATGACTTAGCAATACCTGTCCCAAAATGAAAAAATGAAAAGACTGGGAATATAACTCAGTGCAAAGACACTGGGTTCAGTCCTCAGGACTGCAATAAAAAAATGAATAAACCATGAACACAAGTCCTATAAATTCAACATGTGTGACTTCACAAAACAGATCTCAGAAATGGAAGGCTAAGATTTTGGCTTGAGTAGAAAATATGTGTTTGTATATGTGGATATGGATAGATATGGGTAACTAAGGATGTGGGGCAAGAACGTACAGATCTTGTTGCTACTAACATTACTCCAATAAAGTAAAAGATCATACTTTTAATAATAAAAGCATCAAAGATCCCCACTCTTATCTAATAAGCTGAGTCATCCTCCCTGGACTGAGGGGGTTGTGTGGGTTACTGACATTGAAGACAGTGTATGTCATACTTTGGTGTCCTGAAATCAGTTTGGAACCTGCTACCAACAATCTATGACTAAACACAAAGTTTGAAGTATGGAAACAGTTTTTTGTAAAAAACACATAGATTGATCATTTCTAGGGGTGAGTTGGTAATATATTAAGGGGATGACAATGTTCTGAGATGTTAAGACTGGTTATGATAATAGTTATAGTTTGTTAAATTTATGAAAACTCATTGAATTATTCAGTCAAACAGGTGTATTTTGTGATAGGCAAAATATATTTCAATAAAATGTATACAGATATATCAATAATTACCTCTATAATAATGTCTCTCTCACTAATTTGCTTTCCAGTGTGCTTTCTTGAGTGGAAGAAAAAAGGTTCGTGTGAAAACCAGGGTGTTAGAAGCAGCAGATAATAGGTAGTCTACCTTACCTAACTGATGTAACTGATGAGAATTATAATAGTATCTTATATAATAAAGAAGTATTAGGGTTTCTGACAACTCTGGTATACATGAAGGAGTATGTTACACACATGTACTAGAGCCATGGAAAGAGACTGACTGTGCAATCAGACATCTCCAAACATATGCCCCAGAGTCTCCTTTGACATTAACCCTTCTTACCAGTATCTGCCTGAGAGAGAGGACAGAGAAGTGAAAGGGAATAATGACTGAGGCCCATGCTTTGCAGTTATATCCCAGGGGACTAGACAGGAATGTGTCTCTTAGCACATACACCTCCATGACTTATGAAAGGGTATGATTTTACATAAATCAGGCATCTACAAGCATAAAAGACCTCCCACTCACATGCACACAGCAGTAAGTCCAGAGGTGGGCAGAAGCAGCTGTGGTGCCTGCTGACCTCAGTGAACTGAATGCCAGAGGCAGAAGGCCTGCCATCTCTGAGTGCATAAATGGATGAGCACCTACCAGCAAAATAAGCAGGATGCTGGGGCTGCTGCTGAGTATCTGGAACAACACTGCTAAACTGGCAGGAAGGTTGAATTGTCTAGTAGAAGAGGCATCATCCAGTTCTTCATAGTTGCCATGTTCCCAGGAAAACCAAAGTTCCAGGACACGATGCCCAAACCTACTCATCAGCTCTGGATACGACAAGAAGAACCTGAGCAGGAGAGGGTGGTGGGTATAAACCAGACGCAGGTCTGAGATGCCCTCTAGGAATTTTCTGATTGCACTGACCACAGCCTAGAACAAAACAAAGACGGAAGCTAACTACAATTGTGCAGAGAACCTGAGACTTCAAAGTAGCCTAATCATCACTTGGAAAAATGTGTTGGCATCTCAGTGCTCCAGGATGTCTTTCCTGGCTCATCCCAAGTGCTCGCCTTATAACAAAAGTACTTAAGGTGATTGTGCTCCCCATGGGATACAGTAGATGCTCAAGTTACAACTGATCTGACATACAAACAATTTTGGTTATGATCAGAAATTTAGTTTTATCTTTTTAAATTTTATTTATTAATTTATTTATTTGTCTTTTTGAGACAGGCTCTCACTGTGCAATACAGGTTGGCCGTGAGCTTACTTTGTAGCCCAGGCTGGTCTCGAACTTGCAACAATCCTTCTGCCTTAGTCTCCTGAGTGCTGGGATTATAGGCATGTGCCACTATGCTCGGCTTAGTTTTAATTTATGACCAAAGTCTTGAGTTATGCCCCAAATGCCAGCCACTTGTATTTCCAGCTGGTCTCCAACACAGATTTAACCCTTAAAGAGTTCTGGAAGAAACATTACAACATCCTTTCTTATACAGGATTAACTGAAAAATCGTGGGCCAGTGTCTCTCTAAGGACACTAAGATCTGCTTTATACCGGAGAGTGACTGAAGGCTGTGCAGAGAAGCCTGAGCCTTCAAATGACAACTTGATGACAACCAGCCCTTAGGAGCAAATTGAGTTCAAAAGTCAAGGGTCAACTGTATTTGGGAAAGTTTGGAAGTATTTTTTATTACCTTGATTCAGGAAGTGCTACGAGCATCGAGTGACAAGACAGGATACTACAATATCCTACAATGCTTCCTCAAAAAAAAAACTTCCTCACAAAAAATAACCCAATGTAAAACATTAATAGTGCGGAAGTTGGTAAATCCAGCTCTATGGTGACACTACAATGTGATTGTCATGGTGCCTGTCAACTTCCCACACTAAACTGAAGGCTGCCTGAGGGTGAGTGTGCCCAGCATAGGTCCTGGCACGGAAGGGGTAAAATGGAAGGAGAAGAATCATCTATTAACCCTTAAAAACCTATCTCTTCCCTTCATGTATATATTGTAGCATTCAAATTCTTTAATATACTACTCTAATGGTTTTATAATTTTGTTTTTGGTGGGTTTTTTGGTCTGGGGATCGAACTTACAAACTCATGTTTTCCAGGCAGGCACTTATACCACTGAGCTAAAACCCTGGCCAAAGGTTTTATAATTTTGGCTGTTTCATTTAGATCTTTGATCCATTTTGAGTCATCTTGTATATAAGAAGTATGAGTGCAACTTCATTCTTTTGCATTTCCAGGGTCCTTGATGAAGTCAACTGACAATAAACAAATGAAGTTCATCCCAAATTCTCAATTGTGTTTCACTGATCTTTATATTCATCATTATACCAGCAACACAGTTTTTTCGTCTGTTTGTTTGCTTGTTTGTTTGAACTACAGGTTGAACCCAGGGCCTCTGCACTGCGCTTTAGCCCCAGTTCCTTTTTATTTTGAAACAAGGGTTTGATGAGTAGCAAGGCTGTCCAGGCAGGATGCAAACTTGTGATTCTCCTGCCTCTGTCTTCCAAAGTTCTGAGATTATAGGCATATGCCATTTATCAAGAAGTGTAAGTCCTCCGACTTTGTTCAAGACTGCTTCAGACAATTTAGGTCCCTTGCATTCCTGTATGAATTTTAAGACAAGTCTATCCATTTGGGGGGGGGGGGCAAAGGCAGCTGGAAATTTGATATGGGTTACATTGAATCTATCAGTCAATTTAGGGAGAAATACCAACTGAACACTATTGTTCATCTGTCTGTCTGTCTGTCTGTCTGTCTGTCTTCCTTTCCTTTTTTGGTGGTACTGGAGATTGAACACAGGGCTTCACACATGCTATACAAGTGCTCTCCTACTGAGCTATATCTCCCACTTTTTTTTTTTCCTTTTGGCAGCACTTACTGCTTAAGTAAACTCCCATGTAGGAAGTCTTTTTGTATCTCCTGGAAAACTGGTATTTTCTGAGGGTAGGGAACTTACTTGGTTCATCTTACACTGATGGGGATCCACACGGTCCCTAGAACATGCCAAGTGTCAATCCATGCTGACCAAGTTGCTAAAATGTTAAGCAGCAAATAAAGGCTGGGTGTAGTGGTGCACACCTGTAATCCCATCATTCTGGGAAGCTGAGACAGGATTCAAACCCAATCTAGGCAACTTACTGTAGTGATTTAGTAAGACCCTCTCTCAAAATAAAAGACAAAAAGGGCTGAGAATGTATCTCAGTGCAAAGGCCTTGGCTTCAGACAATATTGCAGAAAAAAAAAGTGTATTGAAAAAATGGTAAGCACTGAGTAAGTAGCATTCAAGAATTTAGGAAATGCTGATTAAACTACAGTGACGTTGCCAAAAAAGGAAGCATTTCTAGGAATACTTTGATATATCTATTTCCCAGAGATACACTTCCGCTGTTGTGGGTCCTCACACACATCCAACACATGCCACCCGTCTTCTCTAAAGGTTCTCACACAGCATCAAGAGCTGTGATACAGAAGGATCTCGCAGACTGCCATCAGCATAAACTGAACTTTGGGGGCTGAAGATGTAGTTCAGTGGCAAAGAAATTGTGCAAGGCATGTGCAAGGCATGTGCAAGGCTCTGAGTTTGACCCCTAGCATGACCCCTATTAAAAAAGTTGAATTTGACTATCAACTATGGATTAGATAATACTGTATGCAATGTTAAATTTCCTGATTTTGTTCACTGTACTGGGATTATATAAAATAAAGACCTTATAAATATGCATGAAGTATTTTTAAAAAGGGTACATCTAAATATCATCTGAAAATTATTTTCAAGTGGTTCAGAAAAAAATGGGGTGAGACTGGAGAAAGAGAAAGAGAAAGAGAAAATAAAATGAGACAAAATTGTGAAAATTAGTGAATTTGGTTAATAAGAACCTGAACTATTCTTGCAACATTTTCTAAATTTGAAATTATATCAAAATAAAGGAGCTGTGTGTGGTAGCACATGTCTGTAATTCCAGCACTCAGGATGCTGAGGCAGGAGGATCGTTGAGAGTTCAAGGCCAGCCTGAACTACAAAGTAAGACCAGAGAGAGAGAGAGAGAGAGAGAGAGAGAGAGAGAGAGAGAGGAAGAGAGAGAGAGAGAGAGTGTGTGTGTGTGTGTGTGAGAGAGAGAGAGAGAGAGAGAGAGAGAGTGCATGTGAGGCATGGTAGCACACATCTGCAATCTCAGCACTCGGCAGGCTAAGGCAGGAAGATTGGGAGTCTGCGCCCAGCCTAGGCTATGCAATGAGTCCAAGGCAGCTTGAACTATATGAGATGCTGTCTGAAACAAAATCAAAATGTATGCTGCCACTTATATATTTATATAAAAATTTATAAAACAACATTATACTTGCGGATTCATATCTAAAAAGGGAAGCCCACAGCTACATGAGCTACCTCCCTAGTTTCAACACCAACACAGGTAAATGTAAAGAGGGGTTGCCAAAATCCAGCCTTGCTATGCTATCAGTCCTCAAGTTATCCAGACCATTCTTAGCATATTCTTACCCCTGTTTACGTCAGTTAACTCAGAAACCCAGGACCATCCCCATGTGGCTCAGGGCATGGCCTCTCTTTGCCAGCTTCCGATTCTTTTCTTTCTTTTTTTTTTTTTGAGACAGTGTCACTGTATCTATGAACTCACTTGAGCTCATGGTGACCCTCTTGCCTCAGCCTCTTAAGTGCTGGGATTACAGGAATACATTGCCATACCTGGCTCTTCTATCTCACCCCAACAATTCTCTGCCCTATTAGAACAAAGACTCATTGGAAATATCTTTTTATTCTCTCTTATTCTCATACCTCACATCTGATCCATTCAAGAAATCCTACTGGCTGCATCTTCAAAACAGAAGCAGATATTTTCCACACTCTCCCGTCACCACCTGCCTCCAGTACTGCCTTAGTCTCCTATCAGGTCTTTCCACTTCCACCCTTGTACTCTTTCAGTCTATCATTCTAGATGACAGAGTGACTTGTTTAATTCAGGTTGTAACCCCAGCTGTAGGCCTGTATGAGATTTAGACAGAAGAAAGATACAGGATGCAGTCGAAGACTGCACTCTGCTGGACAACATGACACACACTTATAATCCCAGCTATTTGGGGAGCTGAGGCAGGAAAATGACAATTTTGAGTCCAGTCTGGGTAATTTAGTGAGATCCTGTCTCAATTGTTTTTAAAGGGAGAGGCAAGCCGGGCATGGTGGTTCACATCTGTAATCCCAGCACTCAGGAGGCTGAGGTAGGAGGATCATTGCAACTTCAGCCTGGGCTACAAAGTGAGCTCAAGGCCAGCCTGAACTGCATAGAGAACCTGTCTGAAAAAAAAAAAAAAATTAAAGGGAGAGGCAGGCTGGGGCTGAGACTTAGTGACAAAGTGCTTGCTTCACACATGTAAGGCTCTAGGTTTGATGCCCAGCACTACAAAACACACACACACACACCCTAACCCTGTAACACTAAAAGGTCAGAAGGCAAAAGACAATCAACAAAGGACACTGACAGAGAAGATCAGAGAGGCAGGAGGAAACCTGACATACACAGTGTTCTAGATTACAAGTAAAGACAGTGTTTCACAGAAAGATGCTGTTGATAGGCCAAGCAAAAAGGATGACTAAATACTGGGTACTAATTGTAGTCATGTGTTGTCAATAAAAATGATGAGCACATTTTTCTAAAGTGTAATAGTAATGAAAGCCTAATCAAAGTAGATTTTTTTAAAAAAGGAATAGAAAAGCAGGAAACATGTAAAACAAGCCTGAAGGACCATGTCATCCTAGAAAAACCAAAACTCAATCAAAAGTAGGGCTTGTAGGGGGTGGGGATTTAGCTCAGTCGCATAAGCACCTGCCTTGCAAGCAGGCAGTCATGAGTTCAATCCCTGGTACCAATAAAAAGATAAAAAAAGAAAAAAGAAAAAAAAAAGAATTTAACTTATACAATCTAGTCTATAGAATAACTGAATTGCTGATGAAAGGAAGTTTTGTTTTGTCTTGAGGCAGTATCTCACTTTGTAGTTCAGGCTGGCCTTGAACTCACTATATAGACCATGCTGGCCTCAAACTCATAACAATCTTCTTGCCTCAGCCTCCTAAGTGCTGGAATTACAAGTGTGCACCACCAGCTGTTGTGTGTGTGTGTGGCTCTAGGGATCAAACCCAGAGATGCTCCACCACTATACTACACTCCCAGCTCTTTTCATTCTTTATTTTGAGGAAGAGTCTTGCTTAGTTTCCCAGGCTTGCCTTGAACTATCCTCCTGCCTTGACCTCCTAAGTAACAGGGATTACAGGCATGGACAACTATTCCCAATGGATGCTTCTTTTTTGTACAACTATCCATTTAATTAATGAAAAGAAAATGACATAATTACAATATTATTATTTGGCAATCCCTAATGAAGTACTAGATCTAGCAATAATCACCAATGGCTGTTAACATGACATAAACAGAGGCAAAGGGACATAGTGTACCCTGGTGTGTCTTATAGAGAGCCATACCTTCATTCCTATTTCTGTTCAAATTAAACTATGTCTGCTTGCATCACATTTACCCCCAACATCTGTCTCAAAAGAGGCAAAAGTAATAGTATTGAGGTGAGAATAGCCTAGCTTGAGACTGAAAGGTCCACAGTCAAGGGGCAGAAACAATCTTCTATGAAATACACGAGAGATTCAATGATGAGTCAGATCAGGAATTTACAAGGAAGCTGGAGAGAGAAACCTTGGACATATACCCACAACCAACATCACAAATTATTTAACAATTCACTTTGCTTGAGAAACTGCTAACAGGAGATATAATACTGTACAGCTCTGCACAAACCAGAGGTGGTGACAAGAAAGAGCTTGAGAGACAGTGAAGTCTGAGGTAGGGTCTGTATCCACCTCCGTCCCAACCCATTAACTGTGGGCCCTAGAGAAAGCTATTTTCACTTCATCCCCATTTTCTCGGCTACAAAGGAGAAATTATCACCTCCTCTTCCAAGGCTCTGTAGGTATCAACACCCTTCTTCTCTGCACTCTCCTAACTTCTCACTAGGTCTCTGCCATTCCCCTGTCCGCACATATATCATCACTGTACCCAATCCATTCTTGTAATGAGGTAAAGGAGGAGGAGAGCCCAGGCATTCTGGTCCCTACCTCATCCAGGGCACTGTCCTTGCCCTGGCAGGTTGCAAGCAGATAGATGGAGGCTCTGAAGACCACCAGTGGAGGGCGCTCACCCTGGTCCTGAAGAGACAAGAAGAAGCCTTGCACAGCCACGAATAACTCAGCCTCCAAGAGAAACCTGTTGACCAAGAAGAGCCTGAGTGAGAAAGACAGAGCTGGCAGGCCAGTGGACTCCTTCAGTCCACTCTCCTGCCCCATCACGTCCATCCATATCATGAATACACAGCGTTCTTTCAGAGCATGCTGTGCTTAGAGACCACATGGTTCTTTGCTTTGTGTAAGGCTGCGTCAGGGGTAAAGACTGCATTCACATGTAGGCAGTGAGCTCTTTCCACTGGGACAGCACTGTTAAAAAGAAGGGTGCTACTTGTGGGCTTAAAGAGGCCCTCCTTAGGCAGCCTGCCTTCCTCTCTCATATTTGTGATTAAACAGGGATGTGTTCAATAGGATACTTTCCGTGGTGGGAGGTGGGAGTGTATTACTATACATGCGAGGCAGATGAGGAGAACTGACTGTGTGTGTGTGCGTGCGCGTGCACGTGCACCGACTGGTTTCAAACTCTGTCACTATAACTTAAATGGTAAGGAGTTTTACTTTGCAGTGATAGGTTGTGGTTACAGAAAATTGTGAGGGTGCTATGTGTCACTGAATCATTCCCTTTTAAGTAACTAATTTTAAGTTGTACAAATTTCACCTGGATAAATTCCCTATTTAAGGGGCTGGGGATTTAGTTCAGCGGCATAAGCGCCTGCCTTGCAAGTAGGCAGTCGTGAGTTCGATCCCTGGTACCGATAAAAACGAAAAAGACAAAAAAATAAAAAATAAATAAATTCTCTATTTAAAAGCTTAGGAAAGACTAGTCTCTTGATTTTCAATGTTTACCAAGTAATGCAGTAATACCTAAAACAAAAGTAAACCATCAAAGTTTTCTGTGCATAGGTAACATCCTCAAGGATAACACAGAATATGCACTAGCATTCTAGGACTTCTCTCAGCACTGTGTCTGCTAACCAGTGTCAACCTCTCTCCAAGACATGAGCCTATGAGGAACACAAGCCATTCACACTGTTTCTGTGCTCCAATTGTGCAGCCCGAGGCTGAGAAAGGACGCCTCTGTAAACATCCCTTGAACTAAGATGTGGAGGCTGAGGCACATGTAGTTTGAGTTTGACACAAACAAAAATATCCATTGACCTGAACCCGATACACATGAATGTTCCAGGACTCACCACTGGTCACCGGAGCTGGGACTGACCTGTCCTCATGAATGTAGGCCAGGTAGAAGAGGAGCAGGATGCAGTACTGTCTCTGGCGAGCAGCTCCCTCCACATACTGGCAGTCAGACAGGAAGGCAAGGCTTTCTGGTCCCCTGCTGTTTATCTGGGGCAGCCCCTGCTGCAGGAGCTCAGATACTGCAGAGAGTTCTAGGAGAAAACAGGCAGCAGAAGGCCACACAGAGAACACAGGACAGCAGGCAATGAGCACTTGAGAGCTACTGTGTGCAGAATACTATGCAGGACACAAGGGCACATATGGTATAGAGGAAATCAGTTTCCTGGTATACAGGAAGAGAGTTCAACTTAACCAGACAGATGAAAGTTAACATGTAGAAGGACATGGATGTATCTAAAAAACATTCATTCATTCATTCGACATATGTTCACTGCATGCCAGGCTGTGAAACCCAAGTCCCACCTCAGGAAGCTGGCAGGAGGAAACAGATAAGGAGATGAAAGATCACAGCACACACAGTCAGTGCCATGCTCCAGGGTAGAGGAGGGAAGTGGCTCAGGCTCTGTGGGATGGGAGGGCAAGCTCAAAGAGGACGGCACTGTGGAGGACGAGCAGAAAATAGGCAAAGAAGGGAGCGGAGTGAATCCAAGAGACAAGGAGCAAGATGTTACAAGGCGTGGAGCCGTGAGAGGACACACTGGGCAAATGGATGGCCAGTGAAGGGAGGTGGGATGTCAGGAGCTGCAGAACTGTGTGATGTAATTTGTAGACTAGGAAAGACCTTAGATGCTGCATAGAAAATTTAAATTTTATCCTGAGAGCAAAAGCTCCTAGATTTCTCATAAAAATTCTCTTTATAAAAGAAGGGGGTTTTTTGTTTGTTTTTGTTTTTTTCCCTAAATCGGATTTTAATGGTACATTTAGATATACATAATGATTACACTCATCATAGAGAATCTGTACCCATACATGACATAACTTGATTTATTTTTCCCCACTCCCTTACCATCTCTTCAACCCCTCCTCCTCTCCCCATTTACAAATTTTGTTCCCATTTTTTCTCATTTTTTACTTTTTTCCTTCTTCCCTTTTCCTTCTGCCTACTTCCTAGTTCCCTTCCCCATTTGAATATTTTCTTCCTATCTCACAATAACTATTATACATTTTGGTCCTTCCTTACACTTTCAATTTCTCACACCAGAGAAACAATGCAGTAGTCACATATTCAATTACATCATTTAAGAGGATGGTCTCAAAGTGCATCCATTTACCCAGAAATTTCTAGAGCTTAGGCGTCTTTATGGCAGAGTAGTACTCTACTGTATTAAAAAAAAAAAAAACACATCAAGGAGGAGTATTTTAACATCAAATAGAAAAGGATCTTAAAACTTAAAATTTGGGGGCTGGAGATTTAGCTCAGCGGCATAAGTGCCTGCCTTGCAAGCAGGCAGTAGTGAGTTCAATCCCTGGTACCAATAAAAACGAAAAAGACCAAAAAAACCTTAAAATTTGAATGCCAGACATGGTGGTGCATATCTGTAATTCCAGCACTCGGGAGGCTCAGGCAGGAGACTCAATGAGGCTAGCTTGGGCTAGTGTGAGACTAGCTTGGGCTACAAAGTGAGTTCAAGGCCAGCCTGATCTTCATAATGAGACCCTCTTCAAAAAGACCAAAAACACATTTTACAATGTAAATAAAGTCAGCTTTATGGAAAATTCATCACATTAGCCTTACTTTCCACATTCCACCATGGATCAGAGAAAACTCCCTCACTGGTACTGCTCCACGGTCAGATGTGTAGGACTATGTTAGGAGGCCAGGGGAGTCTAGATGTCCCCCCAAATCCTCATATGGTCTTTTTGTTTTGTTTTGTTGAGACAGGGACTTGCTATGTAGTTCAGGCTAGCCTTGAATTCCCAGAAATTCTCCTGCCTCAGCTCCTGAGTGATGGGCTCATACAGTCGTAGATGGGGCTTTATTGGAGATGGCTGAGTTTAGAGTATGTGATGCTGGGATTAAGGGTGTATGATTACTTGGTTTCCTGTCTCAGCACAAAAACACAAAAGAGGGCTGGGGATTTAGCTCAATGGCAGAAGTGCCTGCCTGGCAAGTGCAAAGTCATGAGTTTGATCCCTGGTACAAAAAAAGAAAAGAAGGTTTGGAGAGTGGGGAAATGACCCAGAGTCTTCATAAACACAAAAAGGATGGCACCAAGTCTAATCTCCAAAGAACGTATACAATTATTATGAATGATGTTATACCAAGAGAACCCTAGGGCAGAGGATGTGTTATAATCATCTCACTGGTGAATCAACAGCTGTACCTGGGCCTCCCCAGGCACATTACAGAAGTTCAATGAGTAGTCAACAAAAGGGAAAACTTTAGCCAGGTATAGTAGTGCATGCCTGAAATCCCAGCACTCTGGGAGGCAGAGAGGCAGAGACAGGAGAGTTGCCAGCTTCTAACCAGGCTGGAAAACTCAGTGACCCAGTGAGACCCTACTTCAAAATAAAAATAAAAGGAACTGGAAGTGTAGGTTCAATCTCCAGTAAATAAAATAATAAATAATAGGAAAACTTCTAGCCCCACACTCGGCACCTGCTGTTCTTCCTGCCTGGATTCTGCATGGCTATCACTAAGCCCCTACTCAGGCACCTCTTCACACAGGCCTTCCCCATCCAGCACTGCCTCCTTCCCTCCAGCACCCTCTGCCTACTTGGCCACTTTTATTTTTTTCACAGTTCCTTATTATTCATCCTTGATACTGTGTCTACTTGTGTATTTACCTGCCTCTCTTACTCCATGGAGAGTAGGGTTTTGTTTCCCTAGCTCTTCCATCAGATACTTAAGAAATATCTCATGAGAGACACAGGTGTAGTTCAATGGTAAATGGTAAAATGCTTGGCTAGAATGCATAAGACTCTGGGCAGGATCCCCAGTACTGAAGGGAAAAAAAAGGAAGAAAGAAAAGAAAAAGTATTTCAAGCCCAAGTGTGGTGGTGCACACTGGTAATCCTAGCTATTCAGGAGGCTGACACAGGAGGATCACAAGTTTGAGACCAGCATGGGTCACACAGCAAGATCCTGTCTCAAAGTAAAATTAAATAAATAAATAAATAAAGGGCTGTGGATGCAGCTTGGAAATAGAGCACACACTTACACACACACACACACACACACACACACACACACACACAAAGATCACAAATGAATAAACACAAAAAAATAAAACAGGTTGTTTATGAACAGTAAGCACTGGACCCTAGAGGAAACAAGCCAAGGAAAAGAGCCTGCTGTGGAGATGCTACAGAGGACAGAGCTGGGAGTGAAGAATTGGTCTTAAACAGTTTAGGAGCCTTTAGAGTCTAGGGTTCCAGGAGCCTTGGATTCTTTTGTATTCTGATTCTATTATTTCACCTCCCTACAAACTGGTCTAATAATTCTATCACTCCATGATTCTATGGTATCTCTGCGCAGCTTTGGGGAAAGAGATATTGTTATTGTCAGACACACTGTGCTGCCAATCAACAAGGCATCCAGACTCTACAGACTGCCACGAACCTCAAGTGTGGTCAAACCACAGCAGCTCACCTTCTGAGGAAGGCGGTTCCGTCTTCTCTGGAGCTGAGAGGAGATTGAGGCACATGCAGTGGAGGAAACAGGAACACACCTGGTTTAGAGCTGAGTGACTTTGAGAAAAGAGAACAAAAGACACAGCACTGCTATATTAGCTTGGACATGACATTGGCTTTGCCACATGTCTGGGTACTATCTAATACTTTGTGCTACAGCCTAGGAAAATTCTAACCACAGCCATGGAAGAGGAGCCCCTACAGTGGTTATGAAAGGTAAATAAGGAGTCTCCTGCCCACAGCTGTATTATAGGCACTCTGCCTGCATAGGCAGTGACTAAAAATGTATTGAAAGAGGGCTACTCAGGTCCAATTTAACAAAACATACAAACAGAAAATGTACTTTGGGGCTAGGAAAGGGCTGGGGATTACTAGCAAAACAGGAAGCTACTGAACCTCAGGTAAGTACTCAGGAGTTCTGCAAACATCCAATTTTTTTTTTTTTTTTGTCTTTTTCGTTTTTATAAGTACCAGGGATCAAACTCACAACTGCCTGCTTGCAAGGCAGGCGCTTATGCCACTGAGCTAAATCTCCAGCCCCCCAAATTTTTTTTACTTTGAAACTGTATGGATTTGAATTCTGATTGGCTGTTGACGGAAAGCGTGGAAGAGAGAATTCTCTGCTGAGAGTTGAGTGTTCCATTCAGAGCTATGGAAGAGAGCTAGCCATGACACTTTAGTCACCGTATGGGCTGCGGACAGCAACAAATGAATGTTCCTGGTAAATTCAGAGACAGGTGGCAAATCATGAATGAGAGGGTACAAAAGGCTGCTCCAGAAAACTGGCAAGAAGCTGAGGCAGCAACCTTTCTACTCTGTCAAGAGTTTTTCCTCTGGAACTGCTGGATTGATAGCAACTGGAATTTGAAGGACACTGCATCCCTTCTATTCTGAGTCCCTTCCTCCACATAAGTGAAAGGTTACACAAATGATGTCTGGGAGTCATTCTAGTTTTTACGTGACATATCCCCTGGAATGAGAGCCTCACTAGACCAGGTAAAATACAGCCTATAGAAGCACCTGCAGCTCATACACCAGTTGCTGAGTAGTGCTAATGGCATCAACCCCCATGAGGTCCCAGCACTAAAACACCAGCCAGAGGGGCTGGGGATTTAGCTCAGCAGCATAAGCACCTGCCTTGCAAGCAGGTGGTTGTGAGTTCGATCCCCAGTACCGATAAAAAGAGAAAAAGAAAAAAAAATGTAAAAAAAAAAAAAAAAACACCAGCCGAAAATTTCCACTCTCCCAGTCAGTGAAGACGCTAACCCCTTACCTGGGACCATACATACCTCAGGCCACTGCAGAATCTGGCCTTGAGCTCTAGCGCTAGTTGTATGAAGGATGAAGCAGCTTAGAAATGGAAAGAAAAAAAGAGAATTGTTTAAACCAGACTTGTTACAAAGATTCCTAAGTCCGGGTGGTGTCAAAGAACACACGGACCGGGTTCAAAATGTAATCTTGTCACTATCTAGTAATGCAACTCTGGGAAAGTTTCTTAACTTGTGAGGCTCCGTTTGATATCTGTTAAGATAAAGTTAGTTAAGATAAAGAACATATATAGAACACACATAGCTAAAAAGTACTTAGCTCAGAAAAAGAATAAATAAATGTTCATCTTAGCCAAGCATAATGGCACCTGCCTGTGATCTCAGCTACTTGGAAGGCTGAGGCAGGAGGATTGTAAATTCAAGGTCAGCCTGAGAAACTTAATAAAACCCTACCTAACTATAAAATTAAAAAGGATTGGAGAATGCAGCTCAGTGTTCTCTGGTTCAATCCTCAGTACTGAGGAGGAAAAGTTCATCTCCTTCCTTTCTGGATTATCTTCCACCCCAATCCAGTACATTTGATATGTCCCTAGGAAGGACACAGCTATTGCTGCCATCTTTTCTCCCAGTTTTGTAGGAAATTAGTTATATAAATAGAAGTCACACTTGACATCTATCTCTGAATTTCAAGTAGAAAAGAGAATATTTCTCAGACCAGAGGTCTGGGGACCCTAGCACAGGGCCCTCCATTGCCTGGCCCCCCTCAGTCTTCACTAAGGCTTGCTGGTAACACTGACTCCTGCCCTGCCCCTGATGCTATAAAAGTAGGGTCCTGGACAGGAAGACAGCAGGAGTCTCTTCACTGCAGGTCTCTGTTCCCTCTTTGTTTGCCGTTACTGGCCTCTCTCTTCAGCAATCAAAAGCCATTAAGGGGCCAGGGATTTAGCTCAGCAGTATAAGCGCCTGCCTGGCAAGTGTGAGGTCATAAATTCAATCCATGGTACCAAAAAGAAAAAAGAAGCCATTAAGTGGGGTTGGTTCTGTCCAGAAAGAGCATCTAATCCTGTTCTACCTGGCTTTGTGCTCCACAGATTCCCCTATAGATCTCTCAGTCACTCACTACATCCTCTGCTGCCCACCACTGACCTCCAGAGAGCCACACTTCTCTATCCCACCCAGTACCAGATCCAGACTGGATCCTCCTGGATCTTAAAAGTATGATAACAGGAAGAATGTTGGAAGGAAGAAAAGCAACATATATCAGCTTTCACAGTGGCTGAGGAGTATAGTTATTCAGGAAATCTATATAGATTGTCTTAATTCACTTTTATTATTATCAGCATGCTCTAGTTAAAGGCACTGGGGATGAGAAAATTAATTTCCCCAAAGTCAAAAAATAAGTATGGGGCAAGAATTCTAAACTACATGGACTAGCAATAGTCTCTCTACTGCTCTTCCTGTCAGCAGCCAATCAGGTTAAGTGCTTCTAATCTCAGAGGATAAGAAAACTCTCCAAAATGTCACATTTCCCTGTGTCACACCTCCATTTCCCATGAGACTTGCTGAAAGAAGTGTCCATCTTCCTTCCATTGAAGGACTGGCTGTAGTCTGACTTCATCCACACGAGTCCACAGAAACTGCTCCAGCCAAAGTGGCTGAGAGCTTCCATGATGTGGATTCCAATGGACATCTCCAAACATCTTACTTGGCCTCTGGAACGCACCCAATACTGCTCACTATTCCCCCTCCCATTCTCACCATCACTGCCACTTTCTTTTTTTAATCATTGTAACAGTTTTACTCAAGTCTGTGTATGCTCTCATGTAGAGACCAGCCTGAGATCAGCATTATATTCTAAAGAAGTTTCAGGGTTGCACCAAGACAGTTCAGCATCCTTAGTTAACAATTTACAGAAAAAAAAAAACAAAGGGAGGAAGGCAGGTAGAGAACAAGAGAAGGAGGGAGAAAAATAATCACCTTCCTGTTTTGTTTTGTTTGGTCTGGTTTTGGTTTGGTTTGGTTAGATTTGGTTTTGAGACAGGATCTCACATGATATAGCTCAGGCTGGCCTTGAATGCACTATGTATAGGCTAGGCTGGCCTCTAATTTGTGGCGATCCTCCTGCCTCAGCCTTTTGAATGCTTGGATTACAGGTATGCACCGTCACACCCGGTCAATCACTGCCACTGCCTATCTAAGAAGGATAAAGGAGACACTGATTCTTGACTTTACTAATCTGCAGAGTAAGATCTTTATAGGATAAAAACCGGAAAAGGAGAAAAAATAACTAGAAAGAGTAAGAGAAAAAACAAAGACAGAAAGGCTAGCAAAGGTTGAAAGAATCAAAAGCCGCTGGGCTCGAGTTTAGGAAGGACAAAGCACACACTTGATAGTGGATTTTACAGTGACATTGTTCCCCCAGAAGGCACCGTAAGTATGAGGGAACTTGTTCAATTGTCACAATGATGGGATAATTTGACTCTCTGTGCTCAGCAGTCAAGAAATGCTAAACATCATGTGAGGTGTCAAGGATAGAGTATGACAGCATGTTATGGGCAGCCTCCTGGCCTTCTTTCTGGACAGAACCAACCCCACTTAATGGCTTCTTTTTTCTTTTTGGTACCATGGATTGAATTTACGACCTCACACTTGCTAGGCAGGCGCTTATACTGCTGAGCTAAATCCCTGGCCCCTTAATGGCTTTTGATTGCTGCAGATTTCCTTCCACTCGACACTGGACTGAGATTCTGACCAATACATAAGCATCACAGGGCTCCTGCTCTCTAATCACTCTGAGCAGCTGTATGCAGTACCTGCCACCTCCCACCTTCCATATTGGCCTGCTGCCTACCGAGCTTCTTGGAGAACTTCTCCTTCATGTGGGGGACGATGACAAAGAGGCTGTGCAGAATGGAGAAGAAAACTTCCATCAAGCCTGGGTGGGTGGTCTGCTCTAAGTACCTCTGAAAGAACCAGAAAGGAGAACACAGCCAACCAGGACTGAGCCTCTGAAGAGGAAAAACCATCTGCAAAAAGTGACATCAAATTTAGCAATGGTAGACTAATCTTTCCATTTGAAGGGCACGAAAGTCACAGACCTATGTCTAAGGTTTGCATCTGCCATTAGGATTACGCCAGATGCTTTGCCTTGCCAGACCACTCTTCAGATAGGAAACCGAGAACAGCAAGATCAACCTCCCAGGAGCAAATGAGGCTGATGTGTGAAAAAATGCTTTCTAAACCATAATTTAAGATAATGCTTGTGTTTCTATAATTAATAATAACACTACAGTAATGATACATTTCACAAAGTACCCTCACATTTATTATCCCTCTGGTCCTTCAATAGCCATGAGGCAGCCTGATACAGTAGCCGTGGGTAAAGAAAAGCAGTTTCTAATTTGCACCTATACAGAGCCACACTGATGTACCCTTTGCTGGTCTCTTCCTCCCCTCTCTAGATCTCAGTTCCCTGTCTAAGCTGGACTTCAGAGTCATTGTTGTTATACTCACCATTCCTTTGGCTTTTAAACTAATTTTTTAAAAAAATTATTACTATAAAAGTTATACATTCTCATTAAAGAAAATGTATAAAATACAGAAAAGTAGAAAGCAGGAATAATATAATATTTCTATGATCTACTTATAGGACTAACTCTAACACTGCAAAAATGTAGGAGGCCGAGAAAATAATGCAACCAACAAGAGTCACTATTAGTCACAGGGCAGCGGCAGTTCCTGGTGCACCATTCAATGGAAAGAGGCTCTCCCATAGTCAGGGCACTTCCCTGGTGCCATCTACCAGTCTCAGCAGGTGACTAGGAGGTACTTTTCCCCAACTAATAGATTCTTCACAGGTGCACAGTGTCCAGTCTCCAGCCAGGAGAGCCTGGTATCAATAGCCGTGAGCATTGTACTTCCTACCATCTCAACTTTAAATCAGCTCCAAATGAAGCTCTGCAGAACCAGGTCTCTCTTCAGAGCGGTCCTCTCTCATTTCACAGAACACTCATACATGTTCATCACTGAAGCATGGATACAAACTTTCACTGGGGCTCACAACTCACCAGAAAGACACAGAACAGCTTGGGAACCAGAAGCTGCAGATTTAATCTCGGCACTTCCATGCACTTGTTTTGTAATGGTAAGACGAGACAACCTCATCTGAATATTAAGCAAGGGGCTAGCAATACAGCTCAGTAGTAGAGTGCTCGCCCATCAACTGAAAGGTCTGGGGTTTGATCTCCAGCACCAGAATAAAGGAAAGAAAATGGGCTGGAAATACAGCTTAGCACACACAGTGCCTGCCTGGAAAACACAAGGTCCTGTGTTCAACTTCTGATACCAAAAAGAAAAAAAGAAAGAAAAGAAAAAGTAAGAGAAATTCCAGGAAGCATTTCTCAGGGCCATACAGAACATAAAGTTAGGCAATGAATATAAAGTAGTTATTGACAGGTTTTTCCTGGGCAGCACTTCCCTTTGCCACTGGACAGCCCCTGCACCCCATTTTTCTGGCAAACCCACAAGTCAAACCTGCTTCTCAGGCACGTGCAAATGCTCCTTCAATCAGCTGTCAGAAGGTCATTCTACATGCCCCTTTAATTCTGCCCCCTGTCAAACTTCCAAATAGAGTCTACAGTTCTTTCCTGAGCCTTCCAACGGGTGCCTGCTCTCTTCAGCAGCCCTCCTGTGCCCTCATAAAGGCTTTAAAGGCCTTTTCTCTTCTGTGCTCTCATGTACACACTCTGGCTCTCTCTCTCTCTCTCTGTCTCTCTCTCTCTCTGTGTCTCTCTCTCTCTCTGTCTCTCTCTCTCTCTCTCTCTCTCTCTCTCTCTCTCTCTCTCTCTCTCTCTCCAGAAGACCAAATGGTTATCACATCATAAACATTGCCTATTTATTATTTTATTGTTACTGCTTTCTACTTTTCTTCAGAGACATCTATTACTTTTGTAGTGAGACATTATATTTTTAAAACCAAAGGAAATATGATAAAGAATAACATAGCTCAGGCCCCAGGGGCCAGTGGGGTCATTGTGGCCTTCTGCCTGCAGCCTGCTGACCTGGTACACACATATTCTTCCCTTTCCCAAGCTCCATGCTGCCCATAGGTAAGGGGAACCCACCATCACCATGGGGATACACTGGGAGTCACAGGCACTAAGAAGAAATTCTGAGAAGGCCTCCAGTGTGTCTTTCTTCTCGGCGCTGGGAGCTGTGAATGGATTCTCCTGGGCCAAAGGCTCACCCTGGAATTCCACAGCCAACCTGAGAAATCAGTATGTAAGTATGTCTGCCACTGCTCACACAAAGGTGAGCACCTGAATTCAGGGAAAATACCCTACCACCAGATCTGGGGAAAGTTCCAGGCATCAGTGAGATCAGGTCGCTGACCACCCTCCAGCCTCAGGCTCCCTCTGGCTAGCAACAAGGCTGGCACACAGAAGCTATAACAAATACCTGCTGGGCTGGGGATTTAGCTCAGTAGCATAAGCACCCGCCTTGCAAGCACACAGTTGTGAGTTCGATCCCGAGTACCAAAAAAAAAAAAAAAAGAAAAAAAAATACCTTTAACATAAGCTGTGCTCAGTGACTAGCTGCATGCTAGGCTAGCTGAAGGGACAAACAGAGGTGCAGTAGCAAAATCTTTATCAGGATGGAATCTTCTGACAGCTACCTGTCCTCAAACCTCCCTCACACATCCCCAACCCCAATGCCGGAGTCCTCCCAGTATGCACCAAGCAGGTGTCACTCAGTGTTATCCTCTCTCTGAATCCCTCCCATGCCTCCCCTCCCTGCAATTCCCTCAGAGCACAAAGGGTTGCTCACCTGCAGGCGTTCCTAAACCCTTCCAGAGTACTCAGGAGGAACTTTCCCCTTCGAAGGATCGCCTTCTCTGACTCTCTTCTGCAGGCATGGCCCTGAGGTTAAAAACAAAGAGACACCTATGGGTCCAGTACCTGCTATGTGTCCCCATCTATGCTTGGATGGCTACAGACCTCCAACATTTAAACTGCTGTCTGCCAGCCACAGACCCCATTTAACTTTCCAAGAGAATCTTGGTGATATCCTCACAAATCTAACAGAGTAGTTTTTTTTTTATCGGTACAGAGGATTGAATTCACGACTGTGCGCTTCCAAGGCAGGCGCTTACGCCGCTGAGCTAAATCCTCAGCCCTTCAGAGTAAACTTTTTTTTTTTTTTTTGTCTTTTTCATTTTTATCGGTACCGGGGATCGAACTCACAACCGCCTGCTTGCAAGGCAGGTGCTTATGCCGCTGAGCTAAATCCCCAGCCCCATAGACTTTTAAAAACAGTAGAAAGTGAAATTGTTTAACCTCCTGTTTCTGAGAACCATAGGACTGGCTCTTGGTCTACGGTATGCAGAAGGCTGTCACAGGCTAGTGGACATTAGCCTGACTGGCTGTCATGTATATATTGTTGCTCTAAAACACAAGAAAATCTCCATTCTCTCAGATATAAAGGTTTTAATACCGAAAGACATGATTAACATTTACATCGACAATATCTTTCCTGAGTATCTTAAATCTATGGGACATTAAAAGCCAATGACTACAACAGAGTGCACATGGGTGAGATTCTTTCTAAATTTCTAACAAATCCAGCCTGAATTTTGTGAGCATGTTTACTATAGCTACTTGGATGACATATAGTGCAGTGCAGAGTAAGTTCAGGTACAAACGCCCTGGGATCTACTAGTCAGGCAAATACTTGCTAATTTTGGACCTTAGAGAAAAATTATTTAAATGCTGTGGCTTCAGTTTCATCTACAAATGAAGATAACTACCTTTAAATTTCACAGGAATGCAGTTAGGAAAAAAATAGCATCTCATTGTAGGTGTTTGTACATGAGAAAAAAACTATAAAATGGCATTGATATTAAGGGAATGTACTGATTCTCTTTCTAAAAACACAACAGAACAAGGAATACAAAAGATCAGGCTGTAGCACACTGACCAGAGCCCTCATGTTCAGTGAAGTCTGTGAAAACTCTGTACACCGGCTCAGCATGGCTTCCAGCAAGGCCTGCAGTGCTGTATACTGCACAGGTGGAGCGCTCTGATGGTCCTTCCTGCACCCAGAGAAACAAGGACAGGCTCAGCGAGAGATATGGTACCCTCCAACACCTCCCCCAGGATCCCAGGCAAAGAATGGCAGTGCAAGGGCTGGGGGTTCAGCTCAGCGGTGTAAGTGCTTGCATGTCACACATGAGGTACCAAGTCCCATCCCCGGTACCAAAAAAAAAATAATAACAATAATAATGGCAGTGCGGAAGCTCCAAACATAAAGTATAGCAACTAAATAAAAGCCAGTTAACCCTCATCCCTAGGCCCTTTTGGAATCCTGAATGATCTTCTGAATATTCTAACAGGCTTTTAGTCAACTACATGTAGACTAAGCTTGATTGTTCTTTTCTTTTTTTATTCCTAGAGGCTCAAAGTCAGGCCAGCTGGTCTTTGGGCCTTCCTTTTGGCCTTCCTCCCTCCTCTCTTTGAGATGGTGTCTCCCTACATTACCAGACTGGCTTTGAACTCCTGGGCTCAATCCTCCTGTTTCAGCCTCTCAAGTAGTTGGGATTGCAGGAATGTACCACCGTACCCAGTCTGGAAACTCTAAGTTTCCATCCTTCAGTGATATCTTTAGTTTTTTTTCAGAAGCCTCACTCATCGTTCTTCCTTTCAGTTGATCTTCTCAGACACCCTCTGATCCTCCCCACCTCAGCAAACATTCTGGGGGGTTAAAGTCAAAAGTAAAATAACCCAGGGATAAATACCTCACCCCTCCCTATCTCTCTACACAATTCTGGTTTTGCTTGTTTGTTTGTTTGTTTTGTCTTTTTGAGACAGGGTCTCACTATGCAGTTCAGGCTGGCCTTGAGCTCACTTTGTAGCCCAGGCTGGTCTCGAACTCGCAACGATCCTCCTGCCTCAGTCTCCCAGTTGCTGGGGTTACAGTCATATGTTACCATGTGCAGCTATTGCAAAATTCTGATGCAACTAGTTTTCCAACTTCTTAGGCACTATCCCTCTTCATGTACCCTGCTGGCTGAACTGGCCACTGTACCCTAGGTCCCCCATCCCTGATAAACCTGCTGTCCTTCCACAAACACACCACTCCTTAATCCCACCCAGCACAGTGCAAACACTACCAGCACCTGCCTGAAAGGTGCTAGGGCCCTCTCCACATCCACCCACGGGGGGGCCCCAGTGCGCTCTTTCTTCATGCTCCGGGACCCTGCAGGTTTGCTCATCTCACACACCCTGGGATTCATACTCCAAATTCAGAGACAAACCAGGCATGGACACACAGAGAGAGGAGACAAACTGAAGTCACTGTAATGTAAATGCCATTTTTCCTTTTAACTTTTGGAGCCAAGCTTGATTCAAATGATAAAGACCTAAATATGGTTACAGAAGATTATTAGCAACTGTTATGCTAAAAAGGTAAAATAAACTAAGCATAGTGGCTCACACCTGTAATCCCTGCTCTCAGGAAGCTGAGGCAGGAGGATCATTGAGAGTTCAAGACCAGCAGAGACTACAAAGCGAGCTCAAGGCCAGGCTGAACTGCATAGAGACCCTCTCTCAAAAAGACAAAAAAACAAAAGAAAGAAAGAAAAGGTAAAAAAGAGCTGACTGACCTTGAGAAGAAAAAGGGAGCACAAGAGGGAAATAGAAGAGCCAGGTGATGCTAGGTGAATGGGAAACCAGAGTTACTGCTTCAATTCAAGGAACCAGAAACACAGCCTTAGGGACATTATTTAAAGAGTTGAAGATATAAATTTTTTTTTCTTTTTCTTTTTTATTGGTACTGGGGATCGAACTCATGACTGCCTGCTTGCAAGGCAGGCGCTTATGCCGCTGAGCTAAATCCCCAGCCCCTGAAGATATCAAATATTAACTAGCAAAAATCCCAAAGACATAAAGAAATGACAAAAATATGAGCTCATTAATTTTTTTTTGTCCTTTGAGGCTGAGGCAGGAGGATCATCATGAGTTCAAAGCTAGCCTGTACTACATAGTAAGACCTTGTTGAAAGAGAGACAGAGACAGAGACAGAGACAGAGACAGAGAGAGAACAGAGCGTTAGGGATGTAGCTCAGTGTGAAGGCCCTAGGTTCAGTCCCCAGTACCACATACACAAAAAAGTATTATATTATTTAGATTTAGGGAGATAATTACCAGTAGTAAATCAACGTGAGCTAAAATTTGTTTTCCTTTAGGAAGCAGAAACAGGGTTAGAGGGCTATTCTTTTTCATACAAAAAGCCTCTGTTCCATTTTGTTTTTTATTATTTGAACACATTACTTTGTTAGAGATAGGAGACAAAAGTTGAGAACAAAAGGTAACAAAAGTACAAATTTCCTTAGTTATTTTGTCAAGATTTCAAGCTGTCAAGATGTCAATCATCTTACTAATAAAACGTTTTCCATCTTGGCTCTGAGATGTTAATCTCATCATCCATTTTAACATCACTTACTTATATATTGACTACTTATTAAGAACGAGAGATGGAGCAGTGAAAAATCTGACAAGATCCCCAATTTGAAGCTTGTATTTTAGTAGGAGGACAGACATAAAACAGATAATGAAACAAGAATTCTCAGATGCTGGAAGATGCTGTAGCAAGCCAGCTTTTCAGTTAAAGAAAAACACTCTAAATGAGACTTAAACCATAGGAAAAAACCAGTCACACAGAGATTTAAGGGAAGAATATTTTAGGCAGAGGAAACCATGAACAGAGAGGCTCTCCAAAGAAATAAAATTAGTGTGTTCAAGAAAAAGAAAAATGACCAGAGAAATGAATAAGGCTTGACTTATGGAGCCAAAGACTCACATTCCATTCTTTAAACCCTAAACTGAAGACAGGCATGGTGACACACACCTGTAATCCCAGAACTCAGGGAGCTTGAGGCGGGAGGGTCATAAATTCAAGGCCAGACTGGGCAATTTGGCAAGCCTTTGTCTCAAAAAAAAAATTTTTTTTTAAAGGGCTGTAGATAATAGCTCAATGTGAAGGCCCTGGGTTCAATCTCCTGCACCACACACACACACACAAAATTTAAATCTCAAATTGAATGTATTTGTTGTATCTTCTGGTAGCAGAAACATGAGTTTGAAGTTTCTGGAACAAGGCACCAGGCAGTTGGAAATGTGGCCTGGAAAATACTGCAGTGACACCCAACGGTGTAAGGTCATAATCTCTGGAAACTGTGGATGTATCTTCTATGATAAAAGCTTCACAGATATGATTAAAGTAAAGATTTTTAAAATGAGGGGGAGTATCTTGGATTATCCAGGTGGACCTAAATGCCATCAAGATATTCTTACAAGTAAGAGGTGAGGAAGATTAGATACATACACAGAGAAGACAGCACCAAGATCATGGTACAGGGATGTGGCCACAAGCCTAGGAACCCCTAGAGCCACCAGCAGCTCTCAAAAGCAAAGAAGAATTTTTCTCTAAAGCCTCCAATGTATGTGTGACCCTGCTGACACCTTGAGCTCAGTGGTACTAATTTTTCTTGCTTTTTCCAGAACCTTGAAATCATACATTTTTGTTGTTTTAAGCCCATAAATTATTGACAACAGGAAACTAATGTTTAAGCTTAAAACTATAGATTTGAGCACCATGAGCACATACCTAGTAGCTAAAGTTCTTTGAGTGGATAACAGGATGCAAAGAGAAGCTACAGCAAGAGAACATGCATTAGAAGATATTTAAAAACTGTCAACTTCTTGATGGGCATGGTGGTGCATGCCTATAATTCCAGCACTCAGGAAGCTGAGGCAGGAGGAGTGCTGTGATTTGAGGCCAGCCTACCCAACAGAATGAGATGCTATCTCAGAAGAAATTTAAAAAAACAAAAGGACTTGCCAACCGCTGGATAAAGATGATGGAGCTAACAGAGGCCTCTATTATTCTTTACCAAAATGAAAGTAAAGGAAATATCTAAAAATATATAAATCCAAAACATTTGGAAGTTTCTTACTACTAAAAAGTTTTCCATCTTGGCTTAGAGCTCTATGAAAGGAAAATTCTTGGCCAGCAGTGGGAAGCCAAAAACTAACCTTATTTGCTCCCAAAACATCTCCCACCAGAGGCAGAGGAATTAGTGCACCAAGTAAATATGGAAGTGGGAGTGAAGTCTAAAGCAAAAACCTGTCCCAAATTTGCCTAACAGCAATTGGATCCCTGACTCTCTCCCTGAAATTCTATGTAACAAAGCACCTGACTGTCCCCAAACCCAAGGAAACTGGACACTTGTTTTCTGAGGGTCAAACAGAGGGTTTCTGGATTGTTCATACAGGATATACTTATTCAAAACCAGGGAATTAAGTGAAGTCCACATTGAGAACACAAAGAGGCCCACTTAGCTCCCAAAACTCCCAAGCTGACTTCCTCCGAACAGGAGCCTCAGAGTGCTCTGCTAACCTGGCCCCCTAAGGGGAGAACTATAGACCTTCACAGCAGGGTTCCACCGAGGAAAAGGCTCCACTAGCTCTTCCTCAGTGAGCCAACAGCTGACAAGCCCCATACAAAGAAAGAACTTCCTGTGGGTTTTTAGTGTCTCATCTTTAAGTATGAAAAGATAATGATCACTAGGCATCTGAGAAAAGCTTCTCAAATGAAAGAAACAACAATATAACTTAAAGGAAACTATGAAGAAAAATGAATACTTTAGCAAAACTTCTCAGAGAGATAAAAAATTATATCCATGAAATAAATACAGAATAAAATGGTATAAAAATAAACATCAGAGGATTGCAAGGAGCTCTTCCAAATCAAAAATGTAAAAGCAGATGTAAAACACTCAACAGAAGGGTAAAGAGATGAAATCAAGAAAATCTCCAGAAGTTAGTACATAGTGACAAAAAAGATGAAAAAATGGTCAAAACACAAAATTAGATGGCCAATCTAGGATGCCCAACACGTAAATGGCAGTTCAAGGGAGAACAGAGTATGGATACACCAAAACAAAACCCACTTGTCTATGTAACTAATATGTACTAATAAAAATTTTTTAATTTAAAAAAAGAACAGGGTAAATACAGTAGAGAAAAAATATTTCAAGCAAATACTAAAAGGAAAAAGGAGGAAGAAAATGCCCTTCAGGTATGCGCAGGGAAAAAGCCCAGCCTGCTGGGGTCTCTCACCTCAGAAAAGCGGAAGTAGCCTTCACTGCCTCAGCAGCTACCTCCAGCACGGGGCTACTCACTGCCTCCTGGAGGGCACGGGCAGCATCTCCACACATGGCCGAGCTTGTGAACAATCGGATCTCCTCCGGCTGCCTGGAAAATGGTAGGTCAGACGCAAGTCAGTGGAGGTCTATCACTAGGAATAAGGCTCACGTTTCCTTCTTCAGTCTGGCCCCAAGCAGGCCTGAAACTCTGTCACTTTGCTTACCGGGTCAGGATCTCAGCAAACAGCAGCAGGCCCTGCTTGTGCAGCTCAGTGTTGGTCATCTTCAGGCTTCCCTGAAGGCTTCTCACCACTGCCTCAATGCCTATCCCAGAAAGACACACCAGAGAGCAGGCAGGCACTTGTGGCTGAATCTCAGGCCTTCACGCTGAGCTACATCCCCAACGTTTATTGATTCATTTATTTCTCTTCAGAGAAGGTCTTGCTAAGTTGCCCAGGGTAGACCCAATCTTGTAATCTTCCTGCCCCTGCCCCTGCCCCTGCCCCTGCCTCTGCCTCTGCCTCCCATAGTGCTAGTCTAAAGGTATGTGTCAGTGTCACCATGCCCAGATTCAAGAAACTTTGAAAGGCTAAATTAACGAAATCTAGGGATTAACTAGATAGAAGTACAGCTACCTGGAGCTGGTAAGACTAAAACCAAGGCCATATACTACTGGTTAGAGCTATCCTTTCTGTACAACAGGAATGCATTAAGCAGCCAATAGGAATAGGCTTTCCTTCCTTAAGAGTCTAAATACATATATTCCTGCTAATTAGTGATAGCAGAGCCACTGATTTGGACATTGCTGCTTGCATATGAAATCTGGTACCAGGAATCAAACCCAGGACCTCACGCTTGCCAGGTAGCCTTGAGCCACTGAGCTAAATCCCCAGCCCTGAGTCTTTTTTTTAATTAATGGTGGCAAAGTTTCATAGTTCTTAAGAGGAATAAACTGGATCTGCAGTGAGTTTGGGCCAAGTAAAAGTAGGAAAAGAGAGAAAGAAATAAAAAACAATATACCTTCCAGTGTAGGGTGGGCTACCATAAGAAGACACAACAGCCTGGTAACCAGTCCTGACTAATGGAATTATTCAGACCCAGCACTCCTCACTCCATGGCAGAGGCCAGTGCCATCACTGCTGCCACCCAATTTCTAACTTCTCCACCAGACCCAGAGCCAGCACTACCAACCATATACTGTGTGGCACTTGGAAAAGAAGAGTGGCTCTTCCACCAGGAGCATCAAGCAGTTGTAGCTGGACCAGACGAGCACTTCGCTAGAAGAGGAAAGATGCTCAAAGATGAACTCTGGCCGGCAAAGGGGGAGAAAACAATGACAGCCCTGAGATCATGGTCCCTTATTTAACATAAAAGCCTCAGGTTTATTCAGCATCTTCCTCCTGATACTTCCATTCACACAGCCTCTCCATCAGACATGGTCATTAATTCACAGAGAAATCTGGGAAATCTCAGTGTCTGGTCTAAATTCTTTTTAGCAGATAAAGACACTGATGCCAAGAGAGGTAGTTTACTGGCAGAAGTAGGTTAGGAACTTAGATCTTCTAATTCTCAGGATGGGCAACAGAATGATGCAGGAAAAATGTTTTTAGAATTGGAGAGACCTTATTTTACATTCCACCTCTGCCAATGACTAGCCTTATAGATTTGAACCAGTTTTTTCCTTTCAAAATGCCATATGCCCATATCTCCTATAGAAAAGTTGGTATATAATTATATTAGGCTTGTAGGTAATTAATTGTCCCCATGTACATAATAACTGTTTATCTTTTCTCAAAAAAATTCAATTTCTTTATTTAAAATAGCAAAGATGGACCAGTGATACAATCAGTGGGGTACAGTGCTTAACATGTTCCAAGTCCTGGGTTTTTAGTATATGTGTTCCCAAAGTAAATACAAGGCTCTCAGTTTGATCCCCAGAACCTCAGAAAAACAAAACCAACAAACAATCAGGTATAGTGGTGCATACCTATACTCCCAGCACTCAGGAAGCTGAGGCAAGAAAGGATCCCTTAGAGTTTGAGGCTAGCCTGGGCTATAAAGTGAGGTCTAGGCCAGCCTAAACTGGACAGTGAAATTCTGTCTCAAAAATACAATCAATCAATCAATAAATCACAAAGATGTGGACCTAAATGTGATTACATTTACAAGTTCCTCAAGGTGTATTTCCTGACTCCTAACAAGCCTTGGAGAAACATTAGTTTCTTTTGCCGTCCTAGTCTACAGATCCTACCCTTACCCCACACTAGGATTTTACTCCTGGAAGGTAAAATAATGACAAAGATCAGTAAATATTTCTTGAAGTCAGTCAAGAAGTCTGCAGCCAGAGAATGTGGACATTACGATGCTTTCTTCACATATTGGCCCTGCCCACACCCCTTCAGTGTGAGTCTTCAAAGGTTCCCAGATAGAGCAGCTGATACTGCTGTGACCCCTCTTGAATCCTATCAGGGTTCTGTAGTGCTCAGAAAAGGTAAGAGGGTTCCCTACCTGGGATGTCTGCATGGATGAAGGCCGGAGCATGCCTCACCGGGGAGTGGACTAGCACTGAAGTTATACAGTGGGTACTGGCTACCTGCAAGGACTCATCTCTAGAGAGAAGAAACTGAAAAAAAAAAAAAAAAAAAAAAAACAGCAGAAAGCACCCCAGTCACATCACTGACAGGACCAGAGCACCTATCCTGAGTCTAATTTATCTCTGATCTCTCCTGTACTACCCAGCACCAGGCAAGGATAGCACAGAGGCAAGTTACGGATTATGGAAAGGCGTATCTGTGAATAGTGTAGGTAGGTGAGAAATGGAATGAAAGAACATAATATAAATCCACCAATGGTACTCAAAAACACCAAAACTGCCGCTTAGTGGTGCTTAGGCCTTTGTGTGACAAGAGTACTTTTTTTTTTTTTTTTTTTTTTGGTCTTTTTCATTTTTATCAGTACCAGGGATTGAACTCACGACTGCCTGCTTGCAAGGCAGGCGCTTATGGCTGAGCTAAATCCCCAGCCCCTGACAAGAGTACTTTCAAGACCTCAGCTGGGTTTGTTATTTTCAGCAATCCTGTAACATTATCCAGGAAGGCTCCCTTATTATTTTCACTTTACTGAATTTATAAAAAAGGACTAACATAGCAAGTCTGAGGCTTTCTCCTTGCAAGGTGGTGCCCTGGCTGGGTTTGGGAGCTTGCATTTCAGGGGCTCCTACCTTGCCCAGAATTGATGAGAGTGGCATGATTAAACTATTTGTACAATGCAGACTGTGCTACACCTGCTTTCCATCTGGGAGCCACAGCTTGTGGATGTGATACACAGAGGGGACCTTTGTGACTATCCAGCCCCCAAGAAAAGCCCTGAGCACTGAGACTTTAATACGCTTCCCTAGTGGGCCCCGTTTCACATGTGTTGTCACAACACATTGCTGGAGGAATCACATGCAACCTGTGTGATTCAAATGAAGAGGATTCTGGAAACTTGTGTCTGGTTTGCCCCAGACATCAACCATGTGCCTTTGCTCTTTGCCAATTCTGCTTTGTATTCTTTCCCTGTAATGTGCTACTGCCATGAGAATGACTATATGCTGAATCCTGTGAGTCCTCACAGAATCACCCAGGTGGTCTTGGGAGCCCTTCTCAAGGTTAAATTATTCCGAGTCACACAGCTAAAAACTGGCAGTTATTGCGGAAACCTAGGTCAGCCAAAATCATGTCTAGAAGTCTTCACATAACTGAGATGCCACTCCCATAAGTTTTATTTTTTTTTCCCCCACTAAAATTTTAAATCAGACTAGGCGAAGTGGTGCATGCCTGCAGTTCCAGCACTCTGGGAGGCTAAAAAGCAGCTTCCATCCCAGCTTGAGCAACTTAGTGATTTAGTGAGATCTTATCTCAAAATAAAAAGGAGATTAGGGATATAGTTCAGTGAGAAGACCCTGGGTTCAATCTCCAGTATTGAAGAAAGAGAAGGAAAAGCAGGAAAGAAGGAAAGAAAGAAGGAAGGAAGGAAGGAAGGAAGGAAGGAAGGAAGGAAGGAAGAAAGAAAGAAAGGAAGGAAGAAAGGAAGGAAGGAAGGAAGGAAGAAAGAAAGGAAGGAAGGAAGGAAGGAAGAAAGAGAGAGAGAAAAAGAAAAGAAAAAAGGAAAGGGAAAAAAGAAAGATCAGGTTACTCTTCTATTCAAAACATTTCAATGGATTTTCATTGTACTGTGAATAACATTCAAATTCCTACTGGACAGTACAGCCATTAAGAGAACTCACCAGTGCAACCCACAGGGCATGTAAAGACACCAAGACATATTCCAAGTTTAGGGCAGCCAAGGGGACCTAAGTCCAACCCCCATGAGAATGTGTGGACAAAGGCTGTGATCTTAGGCCTCTCCCAAAATTTATTATCTTGTGAAGAAGGGGGGTGGCTCAGGGATGAGTGACAGTGAGGGTGGCGGGAATTATGTAACTTGAGCTGGCTGGCCAGGTAAGGCAAGGCACCTCTGTAAATTGCAGAGCTAAAGAAGATAATGCAGAAGAAACAATTTATATAACCTAATTAAGGTAGCAACTGAATTGTTTTGGGAGACTGTCCCTTTGGTTTTTAATATGTTAAACTCTGTGCCAAGGTAAAGAGGCCTTGTGCCAAGGCCAGCACGGGCCTTGCCTCTTTACCTGGAGGCTCCAACCCAGTTGACATTCCCGGAGCTGTTGGCTCTAACATCCCACTGTGTTCATATCCTGAATGGAGAACACTATGTGAGGAAACAGGACTATCTGTTGACTTTAGAGATTACATACCAGCTCCTCAGCTGGCCTTATTTGCAATGCTTAGAGCCAACTGAAGAAAGAAGGAAATACCACAATCAGCTCTCTACTCATCAGTGTAAGGAAATAAGTCTCCAAATAAAGTCACAGTAATTGTTCTGCATTCAAGTGGAGTCACTGGAGTTGTCTCCCACACTATTGATATAAGACAAAGAATTATATAACTATTAAATTATAAATATCATTAATAGTAAAATACTTCCCAATTCCACGGTTGGTTTTTTGTTGTTTTGTTTTGCTATGTAGTTCAGGCTGGTCTTGAACTCACTGGGTAGCCCAGACTGGCCTTGAACACACAGCAATCCTCCTGCCTCAGCCTTCCCAGTGCTGTGATTATGGCATGTGCCATCATGACTAGTCTAACAGCATATTATTTTGGCCAGTAAGAAAACACTTTTGGAAACATGATAGAGTGATAGATAAAACAAGGCCCAGGAAACACTTGGGTTCTCTTGTTATTGAACCTAGAGATCAAGAATCATGAGACAGGACATGTAACTCAGTGCAAAGGCCCTGAGTTCAATCCTCTGTACTGGAAAAAAATTCACAAGACAACTACCTTTTTGAGCACCAAAGGCAAGGAGATCTCTGCTGATGACCCCTCAACACTCTCAGCATTTCCTGCCAGTATGAACTTGTTCATGATCATGGACACAAAGAGATCATACTTCAGCAGCTGCCTCAGCAAACCTACAAAGCAAAAGAGTTGGAAATGAAGCCAAAGGAGCACAGGCACAAGCGTCCTCCCAAGGCAGCCCCTCACCCACCTCCTGAAAAACCTCTTTGAGTCTCATTAAATAAAAGAATGGTTGCAATCTTTAAGCAGCAGTTTGATTTGTGCAAACCAGCTTCCTCCACAAGGATCTGATGAGAATCATCTCAGTTCTAGGCCCAAGGGTCTAGAGCAGTGGGGATGAACCTACAGCATATGTGCCCCAGAGGGCTGTCTGTATCATCAAAAGCTCTAAAAGGTTTGCCACCACTGGTCTAGGGAATTCAACAGTGAACAACCCTCTGTCACCAAACTCTAAATTTCATTAAGACAGGTTTAATGTCAGTTTTACATCAATTGTCACCTATCACAGCTCTTTACACACAGTAATTTTTTGACTGAAAAATGGAGTGCAGACTCCTACAGTGGAAACAGACATAAAAATAAGTCACACAAAGCTGGTGCTGTGGCACGTGCCTATACTTCCAGCCACTTGTGAGTCCAGCGGGAGAATCACTTGAGGAGTTTCAAGGCCAGCATGGGAAACATAGCAAGACACCATCTCAAGAAGGGAAAAAAAGTCACACAAATGATTACTTACAATTTGGTGAATCACACAAATGAGGATTAGCCAGAGAATGTGTATCTGGGAGAATTTAACCTAGTGTGGGGATCAGTGAAATGTTTCATCACCAAGTTTAAGCTGAATCTGAAAACAGGTGAAAGTAAGTAGGAGAAAGCATTCCAGGCAGAAGGAACAGCAGCCTAGACACTAAAGAAACCCAGAGTAGGGGCTGGGGATTTAGCTCAGCGGCATAAGCACCTGCCCTGCAAGCAGGCAGTGGTGAGTACGATCCCTGGAACCGAGGAAAAGGAAAAAGACAAAAAAAAAAAAAAAAAAAGACCATAAGAGCAAGTCACAGGAAGTCACAAAAGCATTTGTTTGTTTGTTTAAAGACAGCGTCTCACTGCGTAGTTCCAGCTGGCCTTGAACTCACTATATAGCCCAGACTGGTCTCAAACTCACAGGGATCCTCCTGCCTCAGCCTTCTAAGAGCTGGGATTATAAGCATGGGCCACCACACCTGGCACAGCATTCTATATAATTTATCCAACATGTAAAAATATTTTGGGTCAAAATATTAAATATTTCCATTCTCACAAGTTGAGGTTAAAAAAATATTAAATATTGATACTAAGTACTATGAAAAAGAGGGCTGGGAGCGTAGCTCAATGGTAGAGCACTTTCCTACATGCAAGAGACACTCAGTCAACCTAGGTACTGCAAAAATGAATGAATGAAAATGAATGAATAGAAGATAGATAGATAGGGAAAAGCCCAGAGGGCTGCGGGAAGTCAGAAGAAGCATCTAATCTAATTTGAGGCCTCAAGAAAGAATTCTGGAAGGAGAAAACATTGAATAAATTTTGAACAATAAAAAGTGGGAAAGAGAGCCAACTTCTGCTAGGTGGGATAGCACACATCTTTAATCCTAGCACTCAGGACGCTAAAGCAGGAGGATCATTACAAGTTCAAGACCACCCTGGGCTACAAACTACATTCAAGGTCAGCCTGAACTGCATAGAAAGACCCTATCTCAAAAAGACCAGAAAAAGTATATAAAGACAAGAGTATGGTGCATTCTTGGAGAAAGTATTTCGTGTAGAAAGTTCAAATTCTAGATACAGAGTGTGACAAAAGGAGAGATGAGAGATGGGGCGTAAGAGGTCAGTAAGGATTATATCACAGAGTTTAGAATAGTGAATTTAAGGCAAAATGAAAATCATAATATATAATAGAATATCAGACTCACAGTACTTGTTCAAAGGATGTAACTGCACAGCTGGCTACAGAGATGGCATTTAAAAGGGGAATTCCCAGTATCACCAGTTAAGATTTCCCTTTGCTGTGCCCAAGCCAGCTCTGGGACTGGCCAGGTCCTCAGCTTAGGTCCTTTATCGCCACCTTTACCTCTCACATGTTGCAACTTCAAAATTGCCCTGTTTGAAGATACCACACATTCAGGATGTTTTACACCTGCTGCGCCTCTGTGACAGCACTCACCACAAGGGACTGTCTACGACAGCCTCTCACAGTGGCCTGTGAACTCCCACAGGATAGAAACCGGGTCTCATCTTTGTGACACGAGAGCCCAGTACATAACCTGGCCCACCGTAAATGCTCACTGTATGGAATATGCTGAACTGTTCATAATACACCTGTTAACCCAAATTATGAAAAGCTTTTGTCACCCATTACTAAGTTTATCTCTATAGCTCCCACCCTGAAACAGGTCTACACTAAGACACCAATCACAGTGCCCACCTGCTTTGTCTAAAATATAATAAAAAATAAGTATTAACCTGGCAGCAAGTATAGGATGCACTAGAGCAGGCAGTAAAGATCCAAGGCAGAAAAATCACTGTCTCACTTTTTTCCCCTCTTTTCCTCGCAAAGGAAACATTTTTAAGATGCTACTCCGACTCTATGCATCTTTCACAGTCCAAAGAGCTTGTCTCCAAACTGGTGGCTTCTATCCTTTGCAGAGAGGCCCCAACAATAGAGCAGACAGTATCTAAAGTCCTCAAGCACCACCTCAAAAGTTGGCTGTCCTTTTCCTTCCAATCCCACATCTCACCTAAGCAGTTGATTTGTAGCTCCTTTGTGTGGGCGCTGCCCAGGGTGGAAAGGAAGAGAGGGCACAGCTTCTCCCGGAAATGGCCTGAAAGCAACTCAGCTGCCACTGGTGAGGCATAGAGCTTCCCATAGAGGTAACAGATAGAAGCTTGCACACCTTCACTGGGGTACACCAAGCCCCTCATCAGATGTTCTGTCAAGTTGCCTGTTCAGAAAACAATCAAGGAGCAGAAAGAACAATCACAATGTCAAATGCCACATCAAACTCCAACCTGTTATTCCCAGGCAGTCATAGTGGTAATTCCCTACCATCCCCTATAATAAATACTTTCTCCAAACTTCACCAAGAGAAAGTCAAAACTTTAAGAAGTTAAATGATTTACCATTGAATAAAAAAGATATTTATTGGGGCTGGGGATTTAACTCAGCGGCATAAACACCTGCCTTGCATGTGTGCGGTCGTGAGTTCGATCCCTGGTACCGATAAAAACGAAAATGAAAAAGACAAAAAAAAAAAAAGATATTTATTTGCATTTCACTGATAGAAAAAATACTTGTATGCTTCAGAACTGATTCTGTCTTTCATGCAAAAGGAAGATCACAGTGGACACATAGTGTTAAAGGAATAAATGGAAATAGCCCAAGGTCACAATAAAAAATCTGACTTTTCTCAAACTGACCAACACAGAGCACAATTTGTATATGGAGAAACTGAAGGCTGGGGAAGGAAAGGAATGACTTCCCAGTTAATGAGCCACCCAGATGGCAGTGTATCCGAAACAGGTTCTCCCACATGGGTCACTCACCATGGTCCTTCACAAGTTCATCAGCTAGGACAGGGATGGCATCCAACAGCTTGCCAAGAAGGGTCAGGATGGCCAGGCTGCCTTGCATGGAGGGCATGTCACATAGCTATGGAAAGTAGACACGCTCTGCTCCTTCAGTTGGCATCAGCACAGCTCTCCCGCCAAATGATCATGCTCTACTACAGTAACGCCACAGTAACACCTGCATTCTGCACATCTCTCACCACACTCAGCTTCTTTAGCTAAGCATCCCTCTCCCCCACTCAACAGGAACTCCCCAGAAAAGGGGACTGAGTCAAGTTCCCTTCAGAGTGGTCAGTCTCTCTCGCTCAGTACATGTTTGGTAAACTGAATTAAAATTAGCATATTTATCTCCTATAGAACCAGAAACAAGGGGGAACAGTTAGGAACATCATAAAGACAGTACACTGACTTAGTGTAAAAACAATTCATTATCATCATTGTTAACACAGCTATTATTATTGAGCACTCTATGCTGAAGATATTGTGTCCCATGTTTTACATAGAGAGGCAACAGTTTATATTTCACCTTTTCCACTGACTGACTACATACACCACTTCGGGCAAGATTCTGACTCCTCCTCCAGTGGAAAGTAATTTAATAGCACCACACTCACAGCACTGCTGGTAAACACCTTCAATATAAGCAATATGTACAATTCAAAACCTAATTTTTAAAAAGCCAAACTGAGACATAGTGAACATATTTCTTGACAATTTCATCAAGGAAATTTGTATTGCATTTAGTAGGATATCAATGGGCCATGGGATAATTAAGCCAGAAATATGGGGCTTCACCACATAAAAGTAGCATTTGCAAGGCTGAAAAGGGAGGGAGGGAAGCGGTGAAGGACAATGACATGAGATCAGAAGCCTCAGGCCCTAGCTCAGGGTCTGCCACCAATTTGGCAACCTCAGGCAAGTCCCCTTCGCTCTGTGGACTTCTACTGTCCCATTTATTCAAAGAATAAAGGATTCTCAGCTACCGCAGAATCAAAGGATTCTGAGGGCCCTCAAGAACCCACATGTAAGCTGGGCACGGTGGTACATATCTGTAATCCCAATACTCTGGGAGGCTGAGACAGGAGGATCACAAGTTCAAGCCAAGCATGGCCAACTAAGCAATTTAGCAAAACCATGTCTCAAAATAAAAAGTAAAAAAACAGTTAGAGGCTCAGTGCTAAGGTCCTGGATTCAATCTTCAATACTCAAAACACACACACACACACACACACACACACACACATACACACACACACTGACCTGTTTGTGGCACTCATCCAGCAGGCAGTGGTTGATCTGCTCCAGTTTCAGCTGCATGGTGAGCTGAACAAGGACTGAGGGGGATATAACAGCATCACTGACCAGAAGACCCTCCCTGACCAGAATTCACCTCTCAGAGCCCTTCTATTCAAAGGCAGGGTAGAACACCAACAACTGGTACCTTTTCTCTCCCACTAAGCTACATGAACAAATTCAGACAAAAGGATTTCTGGCTTCTTCATTGTTTTATATTAATGGTTCTCAATTCAGGTTACATGAAAGAATCATGCAGGAAGCTCTAACGAAATATTAATGCCCAATTCTCACCCCAGAATCTGCTTTAAAATATGAATAGAAACATAAACTTAAAATATAAAATGCTGGGCCAGGGATTTAGCTCAGCAGTGTAAGTGCTTGCCTGGCAAGTGCAAGGTTGTAAGTTTGATCCCTGGTACCAAAAAAATAAAAATAAAAATAAAAATAAAAATAAAAATAAAATGCTTTATGCTTAAATATGTATTTCTCCTATTTATATTTTTGTTTCATATTCAAAATATTCTTCTAAATATAAAATTTAATACACTTCTAATGTCCTTAAGATAAGCCTATTGGGAAGCAAAGTTGAAAGCTACTCTGTATTATCTCTACTTCTTTCCTTTCTTAGAGTTTGGTCCTTTATATACTAGAAAAAATGAGTAAATTCCTTTGCCAAGTATTAAGGTATTATCTCTCAGCCCCAAATCTACCTTTCTCTACAATTTGGGGTGCTTCTGCTAATGTCTTTGAAAAGCAGAAAGGAGATTGGCTCTGCAACGTTGGAAAAGTTGCAAACTAGCCTTCCGTAGAAAGGCTCTGTCACAGCAGGGTAAAGAAGCGTTCTGAGACAAGATTCCCAGGCACAGGAAGCAGACACCAAGCCAACAGGAATCTCGAGGAAGCAGCAAATCCCCTTCTCCACCCTTGCCATTTCCCTCTAATGTCTGCCACTCAGTGAAGTGCTTGGGGTCTGATGATGGTTCAAGCTATGCTGGCGTCAACCAGAAATAGATGGCTGCAGGATTTCAGTTCCATGCAAGAGCGGGTCTGAAGGAAAATGATGAAGTGAAATCCCCCTGTAGTCAGCACTTCAGGTGGTACAGTGTGTTTGTCCGCATGTTTGCCTGAATTGAGAGATGGTCACAAGTATATGCAGATTACACTGATTTATGGGTAGCCACTAACTGGCTGGCTGGTCATGAGAAAGACTGAACTACAAGATCAGTGACAATGAAGCCTAGCATAGAAAATGAGCCTCTCTGAACAGGTACAAAGTATAAGGATATTTGTGCCCATGTGAATGCTTCCTAAGGAACATCAACAATAGAGTAGTCCTGAAAAATCAAGTGACACATTATATCAACCTTCGTTGTTGCCAGCCACCCAGGCTCATTCAACGGGTCAATGAACAAAGCAGCTGAGGGGGCAGGGTTGGAGGCTAAGTGTGAGCTCAACAACACAGACTTTCACTGCCCAAGGGTTAACTGAGTACTGCCACTGCCTAATCTGGCCAACAGCAGCGCCATTCCCTGGGAGGACAAGCCAGTCATGTGGTGTCAGATGAATTACACAGTACCCCTTCCATTATAAAGGGGCACAGATTTGTCCTCAATGGATAAGTCACATATTTGTTAACATGGGTTTGCCTTCTCAATCCCTAACACTAACACTAAATCACCAGAGCAAAGAAAGGATTATTCTACTACCTGAAAAGTGATTGACCTCATACTCACAGAAAAACTCTGCTGCTACTAAAACAGGGAGAGAGAACTGTATCTGCAACCAGGAATGATCTAAACTGCCTGCTATTACTTCCATTTCAGTAGTGAAACATAACAGAAACTTTAGCAACCACAAAAGGCTCAGAACTTTCAGGAATGAACTTTTGGGTAGCCCAGCAAGGTAAAAACCCTGACCAGTTAAGATGCTGATTGATGGCAAAGGATAGACAGAATGGTATTATTCATTAAGAAGGAAATTGAAAACCGGGTATGTACACCTACAATCCCAACACTCAGGAGACAGAGGCAGGAGGATCAAGAGTTCAAGGCCAGCCTGGTATATTACAGCTGTAAGGAAAAAAATACAAGAGGAGGAGGTAGGCCAGGGATTTAACTCAGTGGCATAAGCACCTGCCTGGTAAGCATGAAGTCAGGTGTTCAATCCCCAGGATCAAAAAAAAAAAAAAAAAAAAAAGAGGAGGTGGCAGAAAAGGAGGAAAGAATTTATAAATAACTTTTTATGGAAATCAAGATAAAAAAGATTTTTCCAACTTTGTATATTTACACATATTAACTATTTTCTTTTCTGTCTCCATTTCCTTCTCATTATTTTACAAATTTTCTTGGAGGTTAACTTTAAAATATTTTTAGGTAACAGAACATTTAGATGGAACTATGACTGAATTTGAAATTTAATTATCCTACCCAGAAGTAAATGTTATGAATGTCTTCCAGAAATGAATACAATTTATTGTAGAGTGAGAATGGCTTTGTTGGTAGGATAATAAAGGAGAGTAGGAGCTCATTAGGTAGAAACAGAGTTTTCTATTGATCTCAGGGAGTTCAAATATGTGCAGAAGGGTGTGCGGGCACCAAGTTGCCAAAGAGACAGTCAATTATCATGCTGGTGTGTTTCAGCTCCAACTCAACCTCTGGCACTAACAGGCACCAGAAAGAGATGACAAGGCTGCAGGAATGTGCTTCTTCCACTTTGGCTCCTCTAGTTCCGTTTGCTAGCTGTCTTCTTTCTATTCCTGTTAAGATAACTGTCTTGGGCCTAAGCACTGGCAAGGGCGAGGTTGTGAGTTCAATCCCCGGTACCAAAAAAAAAAAAATTACTGTCTTCACCCTGGTAGTGGCAGTTTCTTTCCACAAGAGCATCTAAACTGGGTTTGCAGTTTTTCTAGAACCATCCTTTTTGTATCCCTCTTTCCCTATAGACATCAGTATCCCCTGACCAGTGTCCCTCCTCAGAGGTCTGGATCCCAGCCCGCTGGGGCTTCTCTTCCAAGTCCAGAGGCCCATCAGCCTCCAAGCCGGTCTGAGTTTCATACAGGAGACCTGTCCTCTGAACTTTAGAGCTTTAACAATCCCCGCCTCTTCCCTTTGTTTCTCCAGCCCCAGGAGTGGAAGGTGCTTTCTGTAATTGTGATCTCTATGAAAACTTGGTTCTCTTTTCATCTCTTCAGATACCTATTTAATAATTCTTTAACATTTTATTTTTCTGTTCAAATACTGTAACTGGTATGGCCTCTGGATCCTAAAAGGTACAGGCTTCATTCTCTCTGCAAGAATCTGCCTTTTCTCTAGACTTTTACAGGTAAACAGACCTTTCACACCTTTAATCCTGTGTGTAACAACTTTATTTTTATTTATTTTTTATTTTTTATTTTTTGGCTTTTTCGTTTTTATCGGTACCGGGGATCGAACTCACGACTGCCTGCTTTCAAGGCAGGCGCTTATGCCGCTGAGCTAAATCCCCAGCCCCGTAACAACTTTAAATGAACCAATATGAAATGTAATAAAAAAGAGAATTGAGCTGGGGATGCAACTGAAAGGCAGAGTGCAAAGCCTAGGTTTGATCCTCAGCTCTGCAAACACACACACACCCCTATACCTCTAGGGTTTTGTACATGTCTTTAAAATAGCACTCATCAATGCCAGCTATTTGCCAGTCAATCTCTCCTCCACACTGTAAATTCTTAAAGGGAAAGAACCACATCTTTTGCATCTATGTATCTATTTCTAGTGCCTGATGCACTGCCTAGCACTAGGTAAGATGTCTAAGAAACACATAAAGAATTAAGGATTAATAGCGAACCAAGTTCTCTGTATTTCTAAATGGGTAACTTCACTAAAATCTCAAGTAAGCACACTGCAACTCAAACTAATACTCTCAGTTTAGAATGCTAAATACGGGCCAGGAGTTTAGCTCAGTGGCATAAGCGCCTGCCTTGCAAGCGCATGGTCCCCTGGTACAAAAAAAAAAAAAATAGAATGCTAGGTACATGTGCTTTTACCTTACCTTCAATACAGAGGTCTGTTACACTCCCATCTTCCACACTGCATAACAGTCCTTGAGGCAGAGGGAGGTTAAAAACAAAACAAAACAAACAAAAAACAGGCAGTTAATGGTTCCCTTTAAGAGAAACAAATCTAAAAAAAAAAAAAAACAGTATATTGTGAATTCTAAAACTAACAGCTTGAAATAACGCCCCAGCTAAACTCTGTCCTCAGTTCTAAACTCCTAGATTTTCAATGACCTGCTCTGGCTTTAAAAAGATGAGAACTGTCAATGCGGCACGACAGAGAAACTGAGTAATCTGGAGCCTCTGACAGATCTGGGGTAAAATTCCAGCTCTGCCTTTTGTTCGCTATGACCTCAGGGATCATCCTATCTCCTTAAAGAACTGTCTTGGCAGTTTAAAAAATCTGAAACGCTTCTGACATAAAGAAATACCCATGAGCTTTAACATGAGTTAGCTTCCCTTCTCCCAAAAAATATTCATTCTGCTGAACATTCTAATCAATTAAAAGAAGGGGCTTCTGGGAAAAATTCAATCCACCTCGCTTTAGACTTGAAGAAACTAAGGGATTAGAGAAAGGAAGTACTTTAACAGGATCACAGTCACACCAAGATCAGTAGACTCCATTCTAGGGTTCATGATCCTGTACAAAACCTAGACCAGGCTGTTTAAAAGATCCTGCATTTTCCACATGCATCTTTATACTCTTATCTCTTAGATCTAGTCAAACCAATTCCCATAGGCATCATAGAATGCCTCATGTATATTAGAAAGGGGGATATATCGCCATTATGATAACAACAACAAAAACTCCAAATAAACTGTTACCAAAAACTTAAGTCTTTCTAAAACCATTTCCCCAAGACCTCTCCCCCGATAAAGTAAATAAATATGCTACACAGGCAAAACTCACTCCATTTCCTTTTTAAGCTCACCAAAAAGCATGCTTGTGAAGTGGATGCAGACTCTCTGGTCCTGAGCCACCAGCTGTGTGACCAGGGAAGCATGCCTCAAAAGAGCATCTCGGAAGCAGGACAACATGTGCTTCTTGCGTACCAACTTTGAGCAAATGAAGAAAAATACCAATGACAACCAAACCTCAGTCATTCTGAACCTCCCCTCAAACTGTAATTTCCAGATATAATTACAAGACATAAGCAGTGGTCTTTTTTTTTGTCTTTTTCATTTTTATTGGTACCAGGGATCCAACTCATGACCGCCTGCTTGCAAGGCAGGTGCTTATGCCGCTGAGCTAAATCTCTAGCCCCAAGAGTGGTCATCTTAATTGTAGTGAGATCCATATTCCCTATAGAAAGCCTGGATAAAACCATCATTCGAGTAGGGAATTTGTGTGTTCATACAGAGGTATATGTGAGCTCTTTACTATTCATAAATCACTCCTTTGTCTACCAGCTCATTTAAACCTAACAAGATGGCAAAGCAAGCAAAAATATATACCATCACCATTTAGATGAGGAAACAGAGACTCAGACATTTTCCAAAGGACTCAAATCTTAAATCCTCAGCCAGATCTTGCCTAACTAATGTCCAGTGCTCTTTCCTCAGCAACAGTCTGGGAGCTCTTCATGAGTCTCACAGAAACAGGCAGAGAAAATATATTTTTCCATTCAATGTGGACACAAATCCTTACACTCAAGTCATTTCTCTACACAGAGAACTGAATCATAGCTAGGAAAGGTGCTCAGGACAGAAAGAAGTTAGGTCAAAAAAGAGATGACTGTTGAGGATAGGACAGGAACACAGGTACAACTACTAACCTCACCTCGTCACCATATAAGAGCTGAGGCTGACAAAAGTACATGCAATAAAAGGCTTTATTGCCCCTGACTTATGCTACTATGTCTCCTGTTTTCCTTCACTACTTCATCCTCTATAACAGCTTAATCATCTAAATGTGCTACCAAAAAAACTCAGTAACTTCTCTTCTCCTGAGAGAATAACTTCGAGTTCTCTTGTATAGACTTAAACATCTGAAGGTACTGATCTCAACCAGGCTTTCCAACCTCAATGCCTGCAATTTCCCTTCAAACACTATTTAGCTCTCTCATATCTAGCTCGCATACCCATTTCCAAAGCTCATCTGCCTGCTTAGGCCTAGTTCAAGTACTTCCTCTCCTAATTCCCTTTTACCTTGCAGAGCACTTGACCACAAAATCTGTCCATTCTTCTAAATTCCCAGTGACATGATCTTATCTTTCCCTTGCTGCACTGTCTTTACTCATCTCTGACTACTGTACAGAAATGACCTCAGAATGCCTTGCCTCAATGAAATCACACAGGTTATGAGCTAGTTCAGCAGTTCTCACTATGCGTTTTGAGCATTCCTGACGGTGTCCAAAACCTTTTCCAGGGGCTCACAAGACTAAAAATATTTTAGATAACACTAAAATATTTGGCTTTTTCACTCTTATTCTCTCACAACTATACAATGGAGTTTTTCAAAGATGTGCCATTGCAACAAACTAGTTGCAGTAATAGGTGAGAATGCCAGGCATAATGGTGCACGGCTGTAATCCCAGCACATGAGAGGCGGAGGCAAGAGGATCACCATGAGTCAGAGGCCAGCATGAGCTACGAAGTGAATTCAAGGCCAGCTTAATGCTACATAGAGACCTGTCTTAAAACATAAACAATATTTGAGAATCCAGCTGTCTTCTTTTAATCCAGACATCAAATGACTTGCAAAAATGTAAAACAAAGCCTCTCCTTCCACAATCTTTTTTTGTTTTGTTATAGTCTATGTAGTTCAGGCTGGTCTCCAACTTGCAGGAATCCTCCATTTCAGCCTCCCAATGTTAGAGATTACAGGACTGCACCCCCTCCACCAGCACTATCTTTTTGGGGGGAAAATATCATTTTTTAAAAAAATTTACTTATGCCATAGATCTGTATACTTGAAAGAAAATGATAGGGGCTGGGGATTTAGCTCAGTGGCATAAGCACCTGGCTTGCAAGCAGGCGGTCGTGAGTTTGATCCCCGGTACCGATTTAAAAAAAAAAAAGAAACGAAAAGAAAATGATAAACTCTAAGTTATACATTTTACATTTACATTACTATGTAGTGAAATTACTATTATTTTTCAATAAATATTTTAAATGAGTATTTTTAAATTTTCTTTCTCTGGAACCCAGGAAAAAAAAATAAATTTTGGTTTTACTTCTGAAACAGTAATGATCGGTGGTTAAACCTAAACAAAAATTCTCTGGGCTAGGCGTGGTGGCGCACACCTGCAATCCTAGCACTTGAGCAGGCTGAGGCAGGAAGAAGATTGCTGCAAGTTTGAGACCAACTTGGGCTACAAAGTGAGCTCAAGGCCAGCCCCAACTGCATAGTGAGACCTTATCTCAAAAAGACCACACACACACAAAAAAAGTTATTTGGGGTCTACAACCACTTTTAAAGGCAAGATTTTAAAAAATGCTGAGCACCTCTGATTTAGTCTTCCTACCCCCACTCCAAGATATGAATTCCCTTCGCATGAATTTGAAAGGCTACTGGTCCCCACTCTTCAATGCCACCCAAGGACAAAACATTCCCTGCAAAGGTGAGCAGGCACTGGGGAGAACACGCAGCCCAGGCCTAAGCCACCTCTGCCCATTTGAAAGGTCTCCCCATTCACGCCACTTCCGGTTGCCTGCAACCTCTGCGACCTCTGAGACCAAGACAGCCCCACTCCCACCGCGGTTACATCTGAGGGCTGGAGAGAAAGAGGAGCCCCTCGCTACGTGGGTGCCTGATGCACAGGCTGAGCGGGAAGTAAAATGGCAGGAAGCCGAGCTGCAACGGAATTAATTCCTGGAGAAGTGGGGTGAAAATGGCAGGGCACGCGGAGCGAGGTGCGCGCGCCACTGAGTGACTAAGGGGTCCGGGCATCCACTCAGCACAGGTGTGGGGACAGGGACAGCACGGAAAAGGGATCCGCGAGCTCCCACCCGGGTGACCTGAGCCGGGTTAGCCCGACTTCGCGGCAGGAAAAGCAAAAGGCCTAACGAAGGCCCTGGCGTGAGGGAAACGTGGAGCCCTGGCTCAGGAAGGGTGGTTTCGCTCGCACCGACACCCCGGGCTCAGGCAGCAGCTCCAGCACGCAGGCCACACAGAGGCGCGGGGACACCGGCAACAGCCAGCGCGGGTCATGTCGAAAATGGGCTCTTTCTAGGAACAGCACCGCGTCTCCATCCCTCCCGAGTCCTGCGGAGGAAGCCGCCAGCGACAATCTCTCAGCCATCTCCGTCGTCGCTCACACGTTGCCTTGCAGCGCCTTTTCCCGCGCAGCGTGTGCGCAAGCGCACTTGAAAGACCTGCCCCCCCCCCCCCGCGCGCGCCCAAACGTGAGTAATGCGCCTGCGCGGACCGAGTTCGTGGCCGCCTCTGGTGTGGCACAGCTGCTAAGAACAGGTGGGAGCCGCGTTGACTCTTGAGCTGGCTCGGGGATGTCAGAAGTGGTTATGCTTAGCGCCTAGTGGAGTTAGTCTCCTCTACACTTAAGGTTTTTTTTGGTACTGGGTATTCAACTCACAACCTTACGCATGCCATGCAAGGGTTTGTGCCGCTGAGCTAAATCCACGGCCCATGGAAATCATTTAAAAAGTGGCTGTTAATATCCTTGAAAAGGAGGCTGGGGATTTAGCTCAGCGGCATAAGCACCTGCCTTGCAAGCAGGCAGTCATGAGTTCGATCCCCCGTACCGATAAAAAGGAAAAAGACAAAAAAAAAAAAAAAAAAAAAGAAAGAAAAGAAAAAAGAAAATAGCCTTGAAAAGAAAAGAAAGAAAACAGTCCTACTCTTAAAAAAAAGAATCTGATCCTGGTGGCACATGCCTGTAAACCCAGCACTTGGGAGGTTGAGGCAGGAGGATCACCATGATTTTTTGAGGCCATATGTGGCTACTTAGTGAGTTCAAAATCAGTGTAATTTACAAAGTAAAACCGTGTCTCAAAAAAAAAAAAAAAAAAAGCCGGGCGTGGTGGTGCACGCCTGTAATCCCAGCACTCAGGAGACTGAGGCAAGAGGATCATTGCAAATTTGAGACCAGCCTGGGCTACAAAATTAGCTCAAGGCCAGCCTGAACTGCATAGCGAGACCCTGTCTCAAAAAGACACACACACACACACACACACACACACACACACACACAAAAGGGCCCGGGATTTAGTTCAGCGACACAAGCACCTGCATAGCGTGAACAAGGCCGGGAGTTCAATCCTGGGTACCAAAAATAAATAAATTTGGGTCCCTGCCTCCTCCATCCAGTTTCATCTTCATCACCATGGGATTCAACTCTTGCTATAAAATATATTGCATATTTTTCTCCCCCCACATATGCACTGAGGAAAGGCTATATGAGGACACAGAAGAATGCCAGTATCTACAAGTCAAGAGACACTCCAGAAAGCAAATCAGCCAGAACTTTGATTTTGGGCTTCTCACATAACTGTGAGAAAATGAATTTGTGGTCTTTAATCTGTAATAGAAAATGCCCCCTCCAACCAGTGTATTTCAGTTTCTTAGTTGCTCGGGTAATAGTTCCTGGTATTTTGGGAATGATTCCAATCAGTGCCCATCAAGATAAATAAATCTGCCTCCAGAAAAGATTATGGTCAGTAAGTACACGAAAATGTACTCAACATCACTGGTCACTAAAGAAATGCACATAAAAACTACAGGGAGATGCCACCTTGTAGCCACTATGATGACTACTCTCAAAAACAACAGAAAATATAATCAGTATTGGTGAAAAGTTATACACATTGGAAACTCCTGCTGTTGGTGGAATGTAAAATGGTAGACACACTGGGGAAAAATGCATATAGTCACTCCTCAAAAAATTAAAAATAATATTAACATGTAATGCTCAATTCTAATACTGAGCATACACCAAAAAACATTAAAAGCATTTTTGTAAGCCAGGTATAGTGACACACACCTGTAATCCCAGCGCTCTGGAGGCTGAGGCAGGAAGGTTGCGACAAGTTCAAAGCCAGTCTGGGCTGCATAGTGAATTCAAAGCCAGCCTGCATATCTCTCTCTCTCTCTCTCAAAAAAAAGTACTTGAGTTTACTTGAAATAAGCCAGTCACAAACAGACACTTATATTAAGAGTCCAAGTATATGTGGTCAGAATTATAGACACAAAAAGCAAAAAGGTGTTTGCCAGGGTTGTGGGGAAGATGATACAGGGAGTTATTGTTTAATGTGTGTGGAGTTTCAGATGAAAAGCATTCTAGAGGCGATGTGGTTTTGAGACAGGATCTATGTAGCCCAGGCTGGCCCCAAACTTGCAGTGATCCTCCTGCCTCTGCCTCCTGAGTGCTGTGATTACAGGTGTGCATCACCACACCTGGATTTGCACATTATGATTTATACTGAACTGCACATGTAAAGTGATGGCGATGGAGAGGAAGGGAAGGGGATGGAAGAAGGATGAAGATACGCCCTAACTCCCCATAAAGACTATCATCCCTACGTATTGTAAATATGGGCTGATAAGAATTAAAATGTTTGGGGCTGGGGATTTAGCTCAGCGGCATAAGCGCCTGCCTTGCAAGCAGGCAGTCGTGAGTTCGATCCCTGGTACCGATAAAAACAAAAAAGACAAAAAAAAAAAAAGAATTAAAATGTTTAAGACACTGTTATGTTCTATATAATATTACCACAATAGAAAGTAAATTTTTTAGCCGGACACAGTGATCCATTCCTATAATCCCAGCTATGTGGGAGGCTGAGAACACCGGATTGCAAATTAAGGGCTAGCCTGGGTAACTTAGCAAGACTATCTCAAAATAAAAAATGAAAAGGACTGAGGATGTAGCTCTGTATAAAGTCCTGGGTTCAAGCCCCAGTACCAAGAAATAATAAGTATTACCATTATTTCACATAACTGTAATCCCAGCACACAGGAGGATCTCTAGGAGTTCGAGTCCACCCTGAATTCAAAGCCAGCCTGAACTATATAGCAAGACTACAGGGTCCAGCTGGGCATGTAATTCGAGCACTTGGGAGGCTGAGGCAGGAGGATCGTTGCAAGTTCGAGAGCAGCCTGGGCTACGAAGTGAGCTTAAGGCCAGCCTGAACCACATAACAAGACCCTGTCTCAAAAAGTAAAAAAAAAAAAAAAACAAGACTACAGGGTCCAAAAGAAAAAAGATCCATGGTAGAACTTTCCAGGCTGAGGACATACCTCAGTGACACAAGAGACTGCTTGGTAAGCACAAAGTCCTGAGTTCAATTCCCAGTATCAAAAAAAAAAGAAAAAAAAAGAAAAAAATACTAAAAAGAAACCTCTATGGACTGTACTATGAAGACCAGGGTGGGGATGACATTGGACTGACCCATATTCCTCAAATCTTCAAGACAATAGAGGCTGTACCCCATCCATAAAGTACTGCAAACCCCAAAAGATGGCATTCAGAAAACTTATACTGAAGAAATCTGAACCCTACAGGGCCCAAATAACCAATTTTATTAGAGACTGAGGCAGAGTGGACCACTCACATGTTGAGGACTCGGCCTGAGTCCTACTTTTTAAAATCACGCTGAAAGAAAAAACATTGCAAATGTTTCATAAAACGAAACTTTGGGGGAGCAGCTGCCGGATTCCATGGAGCCCCCTGACCCTGGTGGCTCTCTGTCCCAGGCAGAGCCGCCCCAGCCCAGCAGAGCTCTGGGGGCTGAGGGTCGGACTCCAAAGCAGCCTCCCCTGCTTGTGGATCCCCCTCGCTGGAAAGCAGGCTCAAGTCAGGGGCCGAGAGTTGGGACCTGGCCAGCTGTGGATACCAGGACCTCTTGCTCAGCAAAGTCTTTCCCAGCCTGGTTGCAGTGGAATAGAGACTCCCTCTGAAGCGAGACGTTTCTGGGGAACAGGAAGGAGGCTGCTGCCCAGGACCTCCACCCTGCACAGGCTCGGGGCTTCCTCTTGTCCTGGAGGTGGGATGCCGACTTTTGAGTCTAGGGCACCTAGAGGCCTCCGAAGATGTGTACTCCTTCCAGTAATTGTGGCTGGCTCTGGAAGAGGAGGTCGTTGCTCTGCTGGGAGCCCTCTCCGCTGCCTCCGAGACCACTGAGAGACCTCCGAGACCACTGACCACTGTCCTGCCTCTACTGTTCCCACTGGAAGATTCCCACGCGCGTTCCGGGCCACAACCGTTCCAAAGCTCTGCAAAGCTGCTGGGGACCGCTTGCGGGATCTGTAGTTCTCTGGCGCCCCCTGGTGGCCTGGTTCTCCTGGGCTTCTGAGGCGGGGTGGAAGAGCCCATTGGCGCTGACCCGTGTCCTCTGTGCTTCTCCAGAGCCCTGGCCTGTGCGGGAAGACTTGAGCTTTTTCTTTCAGAGTGTAGAACTCTTGGAGGCTTCTTTGGAGATTCAAGGCTTGGCGTGAATCCTTGGGCTGCACACTGCTTTTGCTGTTGTCTTCGGAGCTCCTGGTTTATGCATAACCCAGGCAGCCTCACCCCAGCCAGGGGCATTGAGTTAGGGCCTAAGAAGCTAAAGAGCAGATAAGACTCCAAGATCCGCCGTGGGAGGCCCCACTTAAGGTGTGCAATCCTCCTTCGCATGAGGGACTCCAGAAGCAGCCGACGGCTCTTCTTGAGGACTGGGCCCTTTGGGGAGACAGTGCTAGCACCTGTCAGAATTCTAGTGGCATGGGGGACTCGGCCACATGAGACAGAGGGGCAGGCAGAGGGCTCACAGGGACACTGTGGGTTCCCAGGCTGCCATGTCGGGCCGGAGGCCTTTGCAGGATCTACCCTTTTGTCCCTTCGCCGTCTTCTCTGGGATCCAGGTTGGGGCTGCTGGGAGGCTGGGCTGGTCTCCGCTCTGGTCTCCCCGTGTCTGGCCACCTGCTCTCCTGCCCCACTGGTCTTCAGGAAATCCCCACCCCAGTGAGGGCGAGGCTTCATCTCAGAACAGGGAGCTGCTGTCTGGGCCTGGTTCAAGGCCCAATCTCCAAAGTCAGTGAGAGGTGAGAGCTGGGCTGGGCTGCACTGTCTGTCTGTGGGCCCCTCACCCCCACAACTGTCACCTTGGAGCGTGGCCCTGGCAGCACCCAGGCCTCTGACTTGACCTTTGTCTCCACTCCTTGGTGCTTGAGACACTGTAGCACCCTCAGGTCGGCATTTTCTCTGGCTCCCTACACCCCAGATTTCTGCAGTGTTCTCCACTGCACCCATGTTCTGGTTTCTTGGCCTTTGGGTCTGGGTCTCTCCATCAGTTTGCCTTCTTGGCTGTTCCTGGCCACCACTCTCCGGTGCCTGGGTCTCACTGCCTGTCACCCCTTTCAGGTTTCTCTTCCCTTGTATTTGAATCTCTGCACCATTCCTGCCTCCAATCTGTTCCGGATTCTGCCATTCTGAGGAACAACTCTTCCGGTTCACTTTGCTTTTTAACAGTCTCAGTTTCTTACTTGTAAGTCTCTGGATCTTTCTACCATACCCACTTCCACCATCTTTCTGGTTTCCCTTCCCAGATCCCTGATTTTCTGCCATGTTCTCTCCTCCAGTCTGTTCCCAGCTTCCCCCACCAAGAGAAGAGCACCCTGCAGTCTCATTCTCCAACTGCCCCCCGTTCGCTCTCTCAGGTCTCCAGGTCTTTAAACCACCTTCTCCTCCAGGGACTCTCTGCTTTCCCTTCTCTGGGGCCTGGATTTCGGTTCCATCCTCACTTCTCTGTTCCTGATTCTCCCACTCTGCCGAAGGGCTCTTCCTGTCCTTACCACATCCTGCTCGGCCCTGGCTTCCCTCCCCAGCTGTCCCTGTCTCTGTCCCGGCCTCCCCTCCAGCTCCTCTTGAGTTTCTTATTACTGGTATTTGGATTTCTTCCCCATTCTCAGCCTGCTCTCCTTTCTTCCGCTCTGCTGGCTGGGTCTCTCTGTCCATCTCGCTTGTTAATTCTCCCCAGGTCTCTGTTTCAAGTGTGTGAATATTTGCACTATCCTTGCCTCTGCCATGTTCCTGGTTCTTGCACTTTGGAAAGTAACTCCTTCCATGAAATTCGTTTCCCAGCTCACTTTCTTTCCCAACTTCCTGGATCTCGACACCGCCCTCCCCTTGAGTTCCTCCTGGGTTTGGCTTTCCCGGCCCCTGAATGTCAGTTCCGTTTCCATGTCTGAACCACTCCTTGTGGTTTCTTCCCGCTAGGCAGGTCTCCACATCACTTTCCCCTCTGAACTGTCCCTTGTTCTCTTTCTCATGCCCCTGGGTGCTGTCTCCACCCTTTCTTTGCTCGCTCTCCTCTGTCGCCTGAATTTCTCCTCTATTTTTATCACCAGCCTGGTTCTGGTACTGGTTCCACTGACAGGGTGTCTTGAGTTCCCTGTTAAGCTCACTCACTACAAGTCTCTGGTTTCCCCACCAGGGTGCCTTGATCACCACCCAGTCCACCTCCCTTATCTCCCTGAATGCCTTCTTTGTAGACAGCTGAGGTTCCTTAGTGTCCTTGCCTCTCCCCAGGCCCTGGTCTTCTCCCCCAACCTGAGTAGCATGATCTGACCACGTCCAGGTCTCTCCCGAGGGTGCTTCCGCATTCCCAGCTTGCTGGCTTTCACCCTGACCCTTCTCCCTGACTGGCGTCTGGATTTCTACAACCCTCTCATTTCCAGTACCCCGCTGTTTCTCCCACTCCCGGGCCTGGCTCTCTGCACCATGCTGTTGCTTGACTTCCAGGTGGTCTCCCCCAGCCTCCCCACCTCCATCCTGGCCCTTATTTCTCCCCTCTTTGGCCTCGGTTTCTGCATCACTGTCTTCTCTCATCTGGTTCTGTTTCCTCTGCTCTGGAGACAGGGCCTCCTCACCATTGTCCCCTCCAGGATGGCCCTGTTTCTCCAGTCCCCGGGCCTGCCTCTCTCCCTCTTCCGCCTCTCTAGCCTCTTTCTGGTTCTTCCCATCATATGTCTGTGTCTGCACAGCGTCCTCATCTCTGTTCTTACCCTGGGACCCCTTCTCTGGAGTTTGAGTCCCTACATCAGTTTTGCACCTTAACTGTGCTTGGCTGTCTTCTGCGTAAGCCTGGGTTTCAGGAGGACTCTCACTTGAAGCCGCCCTCTGGGTTTTCCTCCCTAGTTCCTCAGCTCGGGCTCTATTCTCAACTCCCAGCTGGTTCTCCCACTTTGGCATCGGGATCTCTCCCTCAGTTTCTCTGATGACCAGGCTCTGCTCTCTGCATCCCAAGGCCTTTGCCTCGACAGTGTCCCCTATTCCAGAGTCTGTTGGGACTTGCCCCTTGGGTGCCTGGATTTCTCTGCCCTTTTGGTCACCTGACTCAGAAGCCTGGGTCTTTCTACTATACTCTCTGGCTACTGTCAGAGTGTCACTCCAAGGGGTCCAGGTCTGCTGTGAGCTCCCCCATGCTTCCCAGGTGAGCATTTCCAGTTGTAGGCGGGAAGGACCAGGCAGGGACTCTCTAGGGCAGGCCTGCAGCCTCTGAGCTGTAGGGAGGTCTGGGAGAGAGAGAGCGAAGGTTGTGGAGGTGGCCCCGGCCCTTCTGCTGGCCATGTGCTCCAGGGGCACCAGCATCTCATGGGAGTGAACCAGCAGCTGCTCTGTCCTTTGCCACATGTGCAGGGCAGAGTGAAGCTGGCTGTCCCCTTGACACCAGGGAATGTGCCGTGACTCCCAGGAACTGTTCCGAGGGAACAGACAGGTGCTTGAAAGGGAGGAGTTGCCAAAGATGAGCTCAGAGAGGCTGCAGCCACGCCATGGTGAGCCCCGACTCGGATGCCGTGGACAGAACAGGCACTGGGCCCAGGCTTCCTGCCGGCTCCTCTGGTATCTCCATCTCAGATTTGGTGCCCCATATTGGATGTAAGCATCCAGGTCCCTCAGGTGGCTGGGACTGGAGAATGCAGGGCTGGGCTCAAAGGGAGCTGTGCGTCTCTTGGGGGGAACTATCCAGTTCTGCAGTGGCCCCTGTGGGAGAGAACCAAGAAGCAGAGCCTGGCACCCCAGTTACCTCCTATAATCCCCATAGATCCGAGTGATCACTTCCCACTACGCAGAGATGGTGCCCGGGCTCCAGGAGGGGGAGCCACCTGGCAGAAAGAAAATAGGGTGTGTCGGTTTAGGAGAGTGTAACCAGGCATGGTGCTACACACCTTAGAAAGTTGGAATGATAGGATCGTGAGTTTGAGCCCAGCCTGGGCAACTTAGAAAGATCTTGTCCCAAAATAAAATAAATAAAAAGGGCTGGGGCGTAGCTGAGTACAAAGGCCCTGGGTTCAATTTCCAGTGTCACAAATGAAGAGGTGGTAGTGGTGGTGGTAGATTAAAAGAAAGAGGAAGATAGGGCCCAGATATATAGCTCAGTGGCACCGTACCTGGCAAGCTCGAGGTCTTGAGTTCGATTCCTAGTACCAGAAAAAAAAATGAGATATTACTCTAGGCAGGGCACTGTTTTGAGCACTGACACGCCAACAGGAACAAGACAAACAAAGTCTCAGCTGAGAGCTATTTTCTAGACATGAAAGGAATATTATAACCAAATATATGACAATGTTAGGTGTCAAACGTATTTGAATGAAAATAAATCATTACTTATTAGTGACCTCAGACAGAGTGGTCAGGGAAGACCTCTCAGGCGAGGTGACATTTGATTGGAGACCTGAGTGAAGTGAGGGACACAGATATCTGAGGAAAGAGCACTGTGGTCAGAGAAGACCCTGAGTGGGAAGGACCTGAGGACAGGACAAGGCCTCATACAGGCTTCGGGCAGGATGGAGTCTGGAACCACGAGGGTGGGGACAAACACACCAGAGATGACGTCAGGCTTTAGAACTGTGGTTAGGAGCCTGAGTTTTATTCCGAGTTTGACAGGGAGTGGTCTACAGGAGCTATACGAGGGTTTGGAAGAGCAAAATGTGATGATTGGTTTTTAAAAGATTTGTCAAGCTCAGGGCTGGGGATTTAGCTCAGCAGCACAAGCACCAGTCTGGCAAGTGCAAGGTCATGAGTTTGAACCCTGGTACCAAAAAAAAAGACTCCTAAAAGATTTTTCTAGCTCACAAACAATGCTGCACTAAGTCAGGCATGCAGATTACTTGCCATGTGGATATAGAGAAAATAAATGTAACTCCCAACCTGCTAGATGTCAGATATGCTGAGTTTCTGTTTCCCAAAACTGAAGAATGAATTCTAAAAACAACAGAGGTTAAGAGTAGGAGAAATTTACTGAAAGATATAGCACCTTCGAGACAGGAGGGAGCCAGAAAATGGGTCTGACAAAGCCCACTTCTCAGAGGAAGTTTTATAGAGCAAAACCACAAGGTGGACAACATGGATCTAAACTATGATCAGCCAATCAGATTACGAATACAAGTCGCTTAGGTAATGCTGATCCAATGGGGAAGCAGATCATGTAACAAGAGTGCATGGAAAGAAAGAAGGAATGAATGGGTCAGGAAGTCCTGGTCACCCACTGAGGGGACTGATGTCTAGAGGCTTTATCGGGCCAGGTGATAGCAATTATAGTAGAATCTTTAATTTATTGCTTATGGCTTGGGCAGGCATGTGGGCCTGGTCATTCTGTCTTTATCTCGAGGCCTGGCCTTTGACAGATGTGCCTCCCACCACACTGCACTGTGTTCTCATCTTTTGTACTGACTCCCTGGAGGACCCAGTCCTGTCTAGATGCCTAGGATACTTCTCCTAACTTAGCTGTGTATGGGAATATGATTTCACATAGAAAACACTGGTCTAGTAGAAATCGGCAGAGTAGAGTTGTGACTGCATATTTCTGGGATGTGGGCAGTGATCTCTTCACACTATCCTTTTAGGGTGCTGGAGATCAAACTCAGGGCCCTCATGAATACGAGGCAAGCAAGCACTCTACCCCCGAGCTGTACCTCCAAGCCAGTGGTTGGTTTTTTTCTTCTCTTCCTTCTCCCCTCCCTCCTCCTCCTTTTTTTTTTTTTTATAGTACTGGGGATTGAACCAGGGCCTTCTCACTGAGTTACATCCCCAGCCCTTTTCACTTTTTGAGAAAAGGTCTCGCTAAGTTACCCAGGTTAGTCTCAAACTCATGGTCCCTCCTGCCTCACCTTCCCAGAGACAGAGAACTGGGATTATAGATGTATACCACTGCTCCTGGATGGACACAATTTTGAGAGAGAGAGACAGAGAGGGAGAGAGAGAGAGAGAGAGAGAGGGAGAGGGAGAGAGAGGTCACTGTGGCTAGTGGCTGGATGGAAGAATGACCATGGTTTGGCCAGAGAGCCAGGCAGAAGGCCATTTACTGAGGTTCGGGTGAGATAGGTTGCCAGCTCCACCCAGGGGGTGTGGTGAGGTTTCAGGCAGTGAGCAGACAGATGTGAGACATGGGTTGTAAGTAGAGCCCATGAGAGTTGCAGATGGATTAAATGAATGTGTTAAGGGAAATAGAACCACCCAAATAACTCCTGGGCTCAGGGCCTGGTGGTGGCCTCCTCTCTGGGTTCACAGGGCATAGGACAGGGTCCTTATGGCATGGACAGGCACAATCATGGAGCTGATGGCAGAAAATGTGAAGGACCCCCTCACCTTGCTGATGTTCTTCTTGCTGGAGCGCATCCTGATAACCCGATACCAAAAATGCCGGACCTGCCAGATCAGAAAGAGGCAGAGGACAAGCAGGTTGCCACAGCACCGGGGATCCCTGCACCTGCAGTCCTGGGGCAGCAGGCCCTGCACTGGCTCCCACTCGGAGCCCCAGAAAGGCCCCACCACGGCACAGGCCCCCAGCAGTGGCAGCAACATGGCAAAGCTTAGATCAGACAGGTGGTGTTGGGGGGCTGGAGGGCAGTGCTGGTGTGACTGACCCTCATCTCAGGGTGTGGTGGTCCCTGCTTCATAGTGCTGCTGTCACTGAGGCCACCTCACAAAGGCGACTGATGTCCTCATGGCAGCTCCAGCCAATGACCTTAGCCAGCAGCCCTCTGCACAGGTAAGGATGGAGTTGGGGAAGCATCCCAAAGGAGTTAAGAAAAATAAAAATCTGTTTTAAATATCCCTGTCCTTTGGAATGAAGAGACTAATTTTCCTCCATGTATAAAGATGTAACCCACAGTGTTTTTTTTCTTGCTAACATGCATTTTTATCCATTTTTCCCTCAGTTCATTAGTTATCAAACATTTAATGAGCCCTGGTATGGAATGCATGCATTCTTTTTTTTTTTTTGAGACAGGGTCTTGCTATGTAGTTCAGGCTGACCCTGAACTCACTATGTAGCCCATACTGGCCTTGAACTTGCCACAATCCTTCTGCCTCAGCCTTCCGAGTGCTGGTGTTACCAGCATGTACTACCTCACCCCAGAATACATGTATTCTTTTAGGATTACTCGTCATCTTTTTTTCTTTGCTGACAACATCCAATTTCCTGTTGGGAAATTATTTTTTCCCACTCAAGGATTGGTGTTGATGAGTGTTATACTAAGATGCTGAAAAATTTAAATAATTGATTAAAAGATAATTAGCAAAAATAAAAAGATAGTTATTTGCAGTATTGTCATTCTGTACTGAGCTTGTTACCCTAGTAACCAAGCACCAACCACTTAGTTATAGATTAACTGACCGCATCGTTACGCTCTTCTGTACGAGTCACTCCTTGCCCAGTAAGCTGTTTGCTGTGTCAACTTTTTCTCCTTGTAAGAGACAGATGATGCTGTGTCAACCATTGTTCCCTTTAAGAGAGACAAATGTTCCTGGAATTGGCAGACCAAGGGCTATGAATTGGCTAACCACCCACTGTGAAATGCCTCTTACCTCAAGCAAAGGGGAATAAAGGCCCACCTTGTTTCTGTTTCTCATCACTATGAACTTAATGATCAATGAGCTAATCATAAATGAACTATAAAAATCAGTCAAAATTCTAATTCAGTTGCACAGCTTTGCAAATTCCATCTGCACTGTGTCGCTGGGCCAGCTAAAATAAAAGCGCTTCTTTTAAAAAGACGTCTTGCCCCGTTTATCATCTTGGGGATCTTGCCCCATTTTTCATCATGGGGCCTTGTTTTTTGGGTGGGTTACAACAATGAGAGAACAGATTGTACCCTGAGGGCTGCCTTCTGAGGGCTGCCTTTCATCCAAAAGTTATATTCAAAGTCTAAAATAAACCAGGTGTGGGGGTGCACGGGCCTGTAATCCCAGCATTCAGGTTGAACAAGGCCAGCCTGGGCTCCATAGTGAGTTCACAGCCAGCCTGAAGTATGCAGGGAGACCCCGTCTTAAAAAACAAAAGAACAAAACAAAACAAAGACTATGGAGTAGCTGAAGACAGGAACATCAGGAAATGAGACTTGACCCTTTTGTGGCTAGACTGTAAGTGATCTCTGGGATTCCAGAGAGGGGATCACCTGTTTACCAAGCCATTGGAAGAATTTCTCTAGCTGGGCATGGTGGCCCACACCTGTGATCCCAGCACTCAGGAGGCCAAGGTAGGATGATCACTGAGTTCAAGGTCATCCCGAATTACATAGTGAGATCCAGAGTCAATTAAAACAAAAACCCCAAGTACTGTATCAGTATCCTGGGTGAATATCAGTCCATCTTGGACCCAAGACTCTCTCATAGACCCAGGCCAGAGGAGTAGAGGTGTGGAATAAGTTTGGGCTTTCACTTTCAAGAGAAGGCTCTTATGCCTAAAAGACAGAGTTTGGAAGTAGGAATACAAGGCTCATGAGAAAAAGACAGGCACCCCATGCAGCTAGGTACCAGTCCAGTTCTGCCAGTGACACACGACAATGTAGCTTCCCTGACACTGAAGCTGGGCCCTGGAGTTCTGCTGAACATAAACAGTTTCACAGACCACCACCATCAGACAAGGCCACTTTAACTGCTGTAAGACAAAAACAATAGCATTCCCTCACCAAGTCTGAATGCACACACAGAAACACGACCAAACATTTTCTTATCAGGGCCACTATGAATAATGGCTATCTCTTCACCAACTACAGGTTTGGCCTCTCTCCATCCCATTCCCCTCAATTTGACAAACAGATTAAGTTGCCCGATTGTGGAAAAGCCCATGCCCCCAGGTAGCATATAATCTAGAGCAAGCCTCACTTCTTTGGCCCTCCTCAAAAGCGCTTAGCATAAAAGTGTATCCCACCATAATCCCTTGATAATGCCAGTTTATTGAGAAGATCAAAGATCCCCTTGGCATGTGTGGTTCTCTGTTGCAACAAGTAGTAACACACTGCAAGCTGTTTCTGGTAGTCTGTGGCTGAAGAGTTTGATTTTGGCCTAATTCAAATGGTCTCAAAGTGTGTACAGCATTCAAGAGAGATCAGGAAGGACATAAAGATCAAGGAGGACTTTTAGGGGTGGTGAGGCAAGAGTTTAGCCTTAAATAATGGAGACTTGCAACAGCATTAAGAAGAGCAGGATGTTGGCCAAAAGAAAGTATCCAAAATCCTCTCCAAACACAACCTGACAGTAATACAACCCCTATTTTCCTGCACCAAACCCGCTCCTCCCCCTACATTCGCCAATTTATTGGGTTTTAACTCAATTTCTCACCAAGATGTTAATACCGTGTATGAGGATAAAAAAAAAAAAAAAAATGGGGGATTACCAATTTAACAGCGTGCAGTCAAAAAAATCATTGTGAAAGCATAAAAATGTGCTCAAAAAAATGAACTGACAAAAGTCAAGCACGGGAATACACACCGGCGGAAGTTTGAGGTAACAGTCAAAATTCAGAGTCCTGCCTGGGCAACCTAGTAAGATCTCAATTCAAAAAATTAAAAAATAAGGGGAATCTAGGAGTGGTAGCACAGGCCTGTAATCCCAGCACTCAGGAGGCTGAGGCAGGAGGATCGCTGGAAATTCAAGGCCAGCCTGAACTGCACAGCGAGACCCTGTCTCAAAAAGACTAAAAAAAAAAAAAAAAAAAAAAATTGGGGGAGGGAGTCGCTGGCGATGTGGCTCAGTGGGACAGCGCCCCTGGGTTCAAACTCCGAATACCACCAAAAAAATAAAATACTGAATGGAATGGTGAATCCATTGAAATCCTTTGTTTTTATGTGCCACTTTCTGATTGTTTAATTCATCGTTTCAGCCAATAATTTATAGTTACACGCTCATGAAAACAGTAAAGTAGCCCCTCAAAAAAAACACACTTCTGCGCCGCGGTAGAGAGTGAGGTCCGCCCTTGCGTTGTGACGTCACTTCCGCTTCCTGTATCACTGGCGACCATTTCCGCCCGTTTTCTAGTGCAGTTTTTGGACTCTTCAGAGGTCTGGTACTCGTGAAGAGCGGGAAGTCCGGGACAGCCGCTGCCATGGTGAGTGCGTGCGCCCGGCGGAAGGGCTGTGGAGCGGGAGGCGCGGGGATCCGCCCTCCGGCCGTCCTTTGGGGGGCGTGAAATGTGCGTCGCCTTAATCGCTGGACTCTGGGTGCCGCCGCCGGGCCTTGAGTTAGAAGTCGGTAGCCGGAAGGTCCCTGCAGGTGGGCCGAACTCGGGGGGCTTCAGTGTTCGGCGCCTGTGATCGGGTAATCACGGCACTCGGCCTGCGTCCTCGAAGGTCTCGGGTCCGCTGGAGAGAGCGTGGCCAGCCCGGGAGAAAGACCAACCCACGTGGGGGAAAGTTAGAGGAAAACGCCTGGCTCCATCCTCTTCTATCTTTTTAAGCGATTTACAGAGGACGGCGCGGGAGCCTGGTATGCGCATCATCCTCCCCTAACCCTTACCTAACAGCTCTGTTCCCATCGCTGAGTTCAGGAAAAGGAGATTGTTACCGGTTTGCACTTAGTGCTTGTAGCGAGTTAACACGTGGCAGGGACTTACTTAGTTTCTGCGTTTGGGGCCGCGAGGAATGTAGAGTGACCCGGACCTCCAGGCTGGAGCGCAAGAAGGACTCCTGAGAGTGTGTGGCCTAAAAAAATCAAGAGGTTCTGTTACCATCACCACCACAAGTGACAACCACACTTGGTTTTCGACAGTTTTGTGATCAGCTAGGCCTAGTTTCAATTCGTGTGTCCTAATTTAGATGGGCACTGGATAAGGAAGGATTTTGCAAAGCACATTCACTTCTATAGCGAGGTTTATTTTGGTACTAGGAATGGAACCTAGAGCCTCCACACTGAGCTACATCCCCACCCCTTTTTAAATTTTGACACACAGTATTACACAAATTGTAGACAACCAAATGTGGTTGTCACATGTAGTGGTGGTACCAGCCAGGACTGGAACTTGGTGGTCTTCCTGCCTCAGTCTCCCTGAGTACTGGGATCACAAAGGTGTGCGATGCCCAGCAGCAGTGGGGTTTAACCTAAGGGAACGTGAATCCCTTCAAGACTATCTCCCATTTCAGCCCCACCTCCTAACGTCATTTTAAAGCTGGTACAGGCAGAGTCTAGAACCTGAAGTTTCTGAGCCAGTGCTCCTCTAAATAGATCCATTGAAAAGCTTGGAATCTGGGCATCTCTGATGGAACTTTGCGGCAGTGTTTTTCAACTGTACCATTGGGATAACAATTACGAGAATGTTGAGCGATCAGAAGAGGTCATGGGTTAAACAGAACCCTCATGCTTGATACAGAGTGCACCGTAGTCAAGCATCACTTCAGGACAGAAGTGTGTTCTGAGAATTGCATTTAACAGATTTTGTGATTATCATAGTGTGTATACATGTTTACATGTTAAGGCAACAGTCATTCTTTTTTTGTTTGTCTTTTTCCTTTTTACCGGTACCGGGGATCGAACTCACGACTGTCTGCTTGCAAGGCAGGTGCTTATGCCGCTGAGCTAAATCCCCAGCCCCCGCAACAGACATTCTTGTGGCCTCTACAAAATCGAGAGGCAGCAAACTAGAGGTGTATAAGCAGTGCTACTGGCCTCTTGCTGAGCTTGAGTTCAAGCCTTGTGTTCATATTTTGGAAACAAGGTCTTGCCATGTGCATTCCCCAGGCTGGGCTTGAATTTAGGATCCTGCCCCAGCCTCTCAGAATGCTAGAATTACCTGTGTGCACCCCTACTCCCAGCTGTGAATGTCATTTACTCACCAAGCATTGTGTATTATTGTACAGCATCGTTTTTGTTCCTTCCTTCCTGTCTGTGCTGGGTGTTGAACTCAGCGCCTGGCACATAGTTGGCAGGCACTTTACCACCACTGAGCTGTACCCACCTTTGTGCTGTACTTTTGTATGGACACAGCTAGCGGCACAGTGGGTTTACACCACTGTCATCACAAACACAAGTAATGCATTGTGGTAGATCTTTGACAATGGCCACAGAGTCACTGGACCATGGGAATTTTTCAGCTTTTCTGTAATCTGTGGAACAACTGTTATAAATGCAATCTGTTTGCTCTGTGACTGTATTTGTTAAATCAAAACTGTGGGGTTTTTTGTTGTCGTTGTTTTTGAGACAGCATCTATTAGTTCAGACTGGCCTCAAACTCTACTTAGCCCAGTCAGGTCTCAGACTTGAAGTGATCCTCTTGCCTTTGCAAGAGGGGGCTGGAATTCACTGCCATGTCCTGTGACCTGCAGATTTTGGTTCTTTAGTATAGGGGGAGAAGAAATTGACCAAGCTAAGGATTTAAGTTGAGTAGCAGTACAGTTCCAGTCACTCATGTAACATAAATTAAAACATGAGTAAATACATACTAAGCAAGTTTTAATTTGTGTTTACAAGCTACCAGTTTATTGGTTTTAAAATTGTTATTGACGGGCCCAGGATACAGCTCAGCAGTATAAGTGCCTGCCTCCTGAGTTCGATTCCTCATGCCCCCCTAAATAAATAAATTATTGACAAGTTTGAAGGTATAAACTGGGCTGGACATGTGGCCCACACCTGCAGTCCCAGTACTGTGAGAGGCTGAGGCAGGAGGATCACAAGTTCAACCCCAACATAGGCAATGTTGTGACTTTGCAAGATCCTGTCTCAAATAAAAAAGAGTCTGGCAGTATAGTTTAAGGCAAAGACCCTGAATTCAATTGCCAGTTTCCCCTCCACACCCCTCAAAAAAAGAATGTAAAGGCAGGGCATGGTAGTGCAAAACTGCTGTCCCAGCATTAAGGAGAATGAGGCAAGAGAATTGTGGCAAATTCCAGGCCAGTGTGGGTTACATAGTGTGTTCAGGTCCAGGCTGATCTACCTAGCAAGACCCTATCTAAAAAAAGAAAAGAAAAAGGAAAGATAAAGCTCGATAAACACTTGTGTTATGGTTTAAGAACTGGTAGTCAACTTGACGCCAGCTGGATTACATCAGCATGGCATTGAGCGAAGATGTTCCACCTGAGGAAAGTTGCCAGGATAAATAGATTGAGAAGAAGGGAGGTGTTGAGGGTTGAGGCATTAAGGAGGCATTGTGGGTTCTCCTACGAGTTGCTGTCTGAGCTCTTGGTTCTCCTGGAGAAGCCTTGGTCCTCATATCGAGCATTGCTTCCTGGTTTCGGAGGGGAAGACATGTGCTGCCTGGTCTCCAGGATGAATTCCTCGCACTGCTTCCTGGCACGTACCTGACTATGCTTGTCGTTGGAGGAGCTCGGGGCCTCCGTGTCGCTGAGGCCAGCTGTGGTGCCTTTCAGGATAGCCTTGGTCTTTGTTGTGAGTGTGACTTCTCAGCTCCAGCGTAGAACCCTCATCCCACTAGCACAGCTCCTGCATCCTGCTGGCATGGACTTTCTGGCTTCCACTGCTGACCCTTGGGTCTTCCCGGCACGGATCCGTAAAAGAGACTGGCGTGAGTCCTTCTTGTGGGCTCTGGACCTCCAGTTGGACTTGTGGGAGGCATTGTCCTGAGCTCTGGGTTTTTATTTGGACTCATGTGGGACATTGCTGTGGGGCTTAGGCTCTTGACTAAATAATCTATGTCTGTGGTGTTGTGGATAGATTTCCTGCATTTTCCTGTGTTAACTTCCGGTGACCATTTTAAAAATATTATAAACTCCATGTCCTAATCTTAATTGTTCTCTGTGTAACCCCTGACTACAACAACTTGTAATCAGATACCCAGGAAACTAAGCTGGATAATCAGGGCCAGACTGGGTATCCTAGCAAGTCCCTTTTGAGAAAAAAAAAATAATATAAGGATTGTAAAGAACAAACTCCAAACACATAGAGTGGAAAATAATGGGAAAATAGTAATAAATTAAAAAAAAAAAAAAAGGAAAGGCAGCAAACCAGTGGGACAAGTAGAAAATATAAATATAAAAGAAGATTTGAGCCCAGTATACTAATTTTAAAAGAAGTTAAGGGACTGGGAATTTAGCTCAGCGGCATAAGCGCCTGCCTTGCAAACAGGCAGCCGTGAGTTCAATCCCTGGTACCGATAAAAAAAAGACAAAAAAAAAAAAGCTAAGTTCTCCAGTTTTACATACCATAAAGCTTGTGTGTTTACAATTGATTCAGGCCAAGCATAGTGACACACGCCTGTAATCCTAGCACTTGGGAGGCTGAGGCAGGAGGATCACAAGTTTGAAACCAGCCTGGGCTACAAAATGAGTTCAGGGCCAGTCTAAGTTGCCCCCCAAAAGTATTTGTTTATCTAGTGGCTTTTTTTTATGTATTTACAGCTATGTACCTGTCACTGTATTTAACTGTAGAGAATTTTTATTAACCTCCAAAGGAGACCTTTTGTTAGCTAATTGTAAAAATTAAATAATCTTTTTTTTTTTTTTTTTTTTTTTTTGTCTTTTTGAGATAGGGTCTCTCTATGCAGTTCAGGCTGGCCTTGAGCTCACTTTGTAGCCCAGGCTGGCCTCGAACTCGCAAAGATCCTCCTACCTCAGTCTCCTGTCTCCTGAATGCTAGGATTACAGGCGTGAGCCACCATGCCCGGCAAAAAATTAAATAATCTTAAATTGGCTTATTTCAGGATGGCAGAAATGAAATATTCTGTGTACACTAGAAGGTGAACTAAGAGCTGGGGATTTAGCTCAGCGGCATAAGTGCCTGCCTTGCAAGTGTGAGGTCCTGAGTTTGATCCCCAGTATCGATAAAAAAAAAAAGAAAGAAAGTGAACTAAGTGTCCAGTCTATGTGCTGCCGAGAATCAGCCTCTCAACCACAGCTGAGCTGTGTCTCTAGCACTGCAGTCAATTTGTTTTCCGTACCCAGGACTGAACCTGGGCCCTTTGCATGGAGCTATATCCCAGCCCTCTTTTTTTTTTTTTTTTTCTTTTTTTGAGTCAGAGTCTTACTAAATCACTAAGTTGCTTAAGATGGGCTTGAACTTGCAGTTCTTTTCTTAGAGTACTGCGATTATAGGCGTGCGCCTGGATTGTAAATTTTTTTTGGGGGGGGCAGGGTACCAGGGATCAAATTCAGGACCTTGCGCTTGCCAGGCAGGCGCTTATGCCACTAAGCTAAATCCCCAGCCCAATTGTAAATATTCTTAACCTGAAGCCCTGAAGTATCTAGAAATAAATCTAAAGATATTAAGTCTTTATGGAGTGTTTTGTTTGAGACAAGGTCTTGCAGTGTGGTTCAGGATGGCCTTGAGTTCACTATGGCTGGTCTCAAACTAGTTGTAATTGATCCTCCTGCCTCAGCCTCCTGAGTGTTGGGGTTACAGGGATCTGCCACCATGCCCAGCTTAAAAAAGGATCTTTGGGAGCTGGGGATTTAGCTCAGCAGCATAAGCGCCTGCCTGGCAAGTGTGAGGTCATGAGTTTGAGCCCTGGTACCATCAAAGAAAAAAAAAGGATCTTTGTTTAAAAAGCAAATATGAACAATTCTATATACAAACTCCAAATTGTTTACCACCAGGAGGAGATGAATTTGAATAACTTATGCACATAACATTCTTATTGTATGGCTGTGGCAGATTTCCTAAAAAAGAAAATAGAAACTTTGACCCTGGTGAATTTGTTGGTAGAACCATTTTGGGTATATTATACAGTAGAATAAAAAAGGAAGTATTTTCATGTGTTGGAAATCAAGATTCCCACTGAGGACTAAAAGAGATTTGCATCCAGAATGGAGAGAGAATTTTGTGCTGTGTTTACTGTAACTCATACCTTAATTTTGATTCAGGGCCAGTGATAAAGTTCAGTGCCATAAGTGCCTGTCTGGCAAGCGCGAGGTCCTGAGTTTGATTCCCAGTTTAAAAAAACATAAAAAGATTACTCTGCAATGGTGAACCTATGGCATGCATGCCTTTGTTATCACTGAAAGCTCTAGAAGATTCACCATCCCTGCTGTGTGGAAATTCAAGTGGATGCCGGACCACAGGTGCAGGTTTATAGTCCATGCACTGTCACCAGGCAGCATGCTGAAGAAAGGCACATGAAGGTCTGTGTGTCCACGTGTGCTGTCAGGCTGTGTGGTCATCTCCTCCTCATGTTAGTGTATTTTAGGTGCTCTAGGGTTTAGAGTGGACAGGCTGCTAATGTGTGTTTGGAGGTGGGGTTGCAGTGAAGCAAGCTGGCCACCGTCTCTCATCTGAAGTGGCTTCTGGTCCACGTTGACTGATGTTCATGTTTCCTCCCCAACCCAGACTGAGGCTGATGTCAACCCAAAGGCCTATCCCCTCGCGGATGCTCACCTCACCAAGAAGCTACTGGACCTCGTTCAGCAGTCGTGCAACTACAAGCAGCTCCGGAAAGGAGCCAATGAGGGTGAGGCAGCTAAGGGGGCTGCTGGGGGGAAATCAAAGGCACTGGCCCTGACTGGCACCTATAGTGCAGATTTCCAGTTAGGAAGGAGAGGCAGTGCTTGTTACTCATGTGCTGTCTGTCATCTTGCAACGTTGCCTAGGCCTCAAACTCCTGTGCTTAAGTAATCTTCCTGCCTCAGCCTTCTGAGGAGCTGGCATTATAGGCCTGTACCATCTTGCCCTGGATTTTTTGACTGATTAATTAGAGCGCTTAAGAGCAATGCTTACTTTGGCATTAGATGGTAAAGGTTAATAGACTCGGAATTTTTTTGGACTAGCTGTTAATGTTTTACCAATTTTTCTTTCATCTTTTTGAGATGGAGTATTGCTGTGCAGTTCAGGCTGGTCTTGAACATGCTACGATTGTCTTGCCTCGTCCTCAGTGCTGGGATTACAGGCGTGCACCACCATAACCAGCTTTATTTCTTAATACATAAATGCATTTTATTTTTGTGGGACTTTGAAAGTTAATGAAAGTTCTGTATTGAGTTTTCTCTAGAGCCATCAAAAGGGTATTAACGGTTTGTATCTCTGATACTGAGTACTTAACATTCAAGAATTTGATTTGCTTCTTAGAAATGCTCCCCTTTTGTATCTTTAAACCAACAGGCTTTTTTAGTAGAATAAATATGTATACCTTGACATTGCTGCCCAGAGAGAATATAGAGTTTTTTATGGTGCTAAGTGGTTTAACCTAGGCTACATCCCCAGCCTTTGTGTGTGGTGGCTCTTGTTTCCGTTTGTTTTTCGAGACAGCCTCTCTGCAGTTCACGCTGACCCCAAACTTGTGAACTCTAGTTCACTGCCTTAGCCCCCAAGTATTGGAGACAGGCGTGCACCACTGTCTCCAGCAGAGTACTCTCCACTTTAAGCGGCTTGCTATGGGAAAGTTGTTTTGTCTTTGAAGAATCAGGTGTTTGGCCAGGGATTTAGCTCAGAGGTGTAAGTGTCTGCAGGTACAAGGTCGAGAGTTCGGTCCCTGAACCAAAAAAAAAAAAAAAAAGAATCAGGTGTTTATGCTGTATTTGAGATTTGGGGAAATCATTTACCTCCATTGCTAAAAGACAAAGCAAACCTTTGTGTGTTTGTCATCTTGCCCTTCAGGGTTCTGCATCCATACTGTAGGGTGGCAGGGCCAGTGTAGCTGCAGCAGTGTGGGGAGGGCCAGCGGGAACTCCCTTCTTACCCAGCACACTCAGGGCAGCAAGGTAGGCAGGGTAGCGAGGTAGGCAGGGCATGTGTCCTCACTTCTCAGTGGACAAGACTCAGAGGTGGAACCATCTTCGTCTTGCCGTGCCTTGCACAGGCCCAAGCCCAGGGGTGCTGGCACAACCAGGTCCTTGAGCAGAGGTGCTCAGTCTCCTGTTTCAGCCTAGAATGTGCTTTCTGGGGCGGGCCGTGGTATCTTAGGCCTCTGCCCACTTCAGACTCATGCTTGCTGTGTATGCCAGCTGCTGTATGCCAGGCATGCATCTCTATGCCGAGAATGCAATGCTAAACAAAACTAAGTCCCTGCCTTGGGGCTTACCTTCTACTGAAGGAAGATAGAGCTTATATGTTCAGTGGGTAAGAAAAAGAGAGTCAGAAGTGGGTGGCTGTGGCAGCTTCTTTTCAGGTGAGGTCTTCCCATGGAGCCCCTTTGGATGGTAGGGTGTGTGCTGCCACTGCCTGCTGGCCAGAGCTCGGCAGTTGGGCTGGGACAGTTGCCCAGGCAAGAGATGATGCTGACTTACACGGGAAAGCAGCAGTCACTAGAGGCTGTAGGGTTTGTCTCGCACATCCCAGGTCATTCCAGGACAGAGAGTGGCTTGCACCGGGCCTTTGCCCGGTTTCCTCGCACCTCTTTTCCTTTCCTGGGAAACTGCTTTGTCGTGGCTGCACTGGTCCAGCCCTGTGTCACCTGTCAGCTTCATGTCCTCGTCTCCACAGCCACCAAGACCCTCAACAGAGGCATCTCGGAGTTTATCGTGATGGCTGCCGACGCAGAGCCCCTGGAGATCATCCTGCACCTCCCACTGCTGTGCGAGGACAAGAACGTGCCCTACGTGTTCGTGCGCTCCAAGCAGGCACTGGGGCGAGCCTGTGGGGTCTCCAGGCCAGTCATCGCCTGTTCTGTCACCATCAAAGAAGGCTCTCAGCTGAAGCAGCAGATCCAGTCCATCCAGCAATCTATCGAAAGGCTCTTGGTCTAAGCCTCTGCCCCTGCCTTGCCCTCCCTGCGACTCCACCTCCAAAGTGATGTATCATATTACCTGTGTTAGCTATAGTATTTTCAGTAGCTTTGTTATAAAATACTGTCTAAATCTGGTTTCTGGTTTTGTATTGCTTGTCTTGAGGAGGATGGTGCTTCCCCATCCCCTTCGGCCCTTCCTGCCACCCTTTCACTCTCCCCACTGAAAACGAACCAATCCCAGGGGGCCAGGGGTTTAGCTCAGCGGCTTAAGTGCAAGAGTGAATCCCAAAACAGAGAAGCAGAGCAGCAGCGCCACTGAGAGGTAGGGAGAGCTAGAAACGTGAGCCAGGATGGAGCTGTCTGTCTTGCTGTGCACAGGGTAGGATGGGAGCCAACCCTAGCCACTCAAGAGTGGCTCTGGCATGGCGAAGCCACAGAGCTGCACCCGGCTCTGTGGTGGTAGTGGTGGTAGAGGGGGCCTGTGCTCCCCAGGGAATCTTGTATCTGAGGAGGCTTTCATGTGTTCTGTGAGGTTACTGGGCTGGTGTCCAGGTACCTCTTACTAACGTACCCCTGGGTGCTTCTGACAGTGTGGTATGTCCCCACCAGCCCTGTCCCTGCCCCCAGCCCCAAGAGCAAAGCAGGGATGCACTGAGGACTCCAGACATAGCCTGGTAAGTGGGCCGGGAGCCAGCTGATCTGGGTCTTGAACCAGGATGGGCACAGGCAGCAGGGGCATCTGATGCTGGAGTGGAGGGTGTCGGGAGATCATAGAGACGTGGCTGGAAGCCACAGCAGGGACAACACAACCAGGAAGCATCTTTCTGGTGAATGAGGATTTACTGCCTCAGTGGCCACTTGCATCAGCCCTGGGAGCCCCCACCTCTGCCTCGGGCCAGTGTGGGTCAAGTGTACTTTTCACTGTATGAGGGGCGCCCTGATGTGTCATTTGCTCTGAGCACCCTAATAAAGCTCTTCATAGTCCATTTTAAGTGTGACAGTGCCTGATTCTTAATGGGTATCCAGTGATATTTGAATGAAGAAATGGTCAGCATTACTGGAGTGGTTAGGGCTGCTGCTCTCTTCCCCACCCCCAGCCCCACCCCAGCCTTTTTCTTTGGCACAAGGGATTGAACTCCGGGTTACTAGGCCACTGAGCTACATCCCCAGCCTTTTAAAAAAATTTTTTTTTGAGACAAGGTTTTGCTAAGTTGTTTAGTCTGCTCAATTGCCAAGATTACAGGGACTGCACCTGCCTAAAATGTCGTGTACAGACTCAGTGACCGGAGTCTATGACTACAGCAGACTCTCATCCTCAGCTGGTTGGCTATTTCTGCTGTTGTAGAGGGGTGGTCCTATTTGTTACAGGATGTTTAGCAGCATCTTTGGCTTTGTCCACTAGGTGGCCACTTTCTGTCCCCAACCAAAACTTGTTTTCAGACATTGCCAGATGCTTCCTGGGGACAAAATCCGCTGCAGCTGAGGGCCACTGGTAAGCACAGGTTTAGTATTAGTGACCGAAAGCCCCTGTCCCCTCCAGCCTCTTACATTGGGATTTATCTGAGGCCAGCTTATAATGAGTGCCTCACCTCAGCTCGAGAAGTTTTTTTCCAAGGTCCAAGTAAATGGGTAACATAGTGGTCAAATGAGCCCAGGGTATGTTTGGTACCAATATAGTGACTTTAGGAGCAGGGGGCCATTGGCTGCATGTCCTTAGCAGCAGTAGGCTTGTGCCTGCAAACAGCCACTGTATTGTAGCACAGTGTGACCCCATCTTGAAGGGGAGAAAAAAAATGCAAAAGGCCCTACTACCTTGCCCAGGCCAGCCTCAAACTAGATCCTAATGTTTCTCCCTCAGCTTCCTGAGTAGCTAGCCAGGTCTACAGGCCTGTGTCACTGGTGGCTCCAGGGGCAGTCAGCTGCTTTGTTATGAAGACTGAATCGGCCCAGGGACAGGCCCACACATTTCTAGCATGGGAATAAGCCTGTGTCTCATTTGTATCTGCAGTTAACAGATCAGTGACAACACTGGGAGGGGCAGTGCCACTGAGATAAGTTTATTTCATTTCCCAAGAGGAGTACGCTTGCAGTGCCACACAGGGGTGCTGGATAAGGCTCAGGTTTGGGTGAGGGAGCAGTCTATGTCACATCCTTTACCAACACTTCGAAAAAGGCAAGCCAGGGTGGGCGACAGGCCTGCTAGGATCAGTGATTCTGTGAGACCCACATGCAGAGGTCTCCAGTTGCCTAGTACCTAGTCCTGAGGTGACTTAGGATACAGAGGGTATGATGGTCTAGTGTGGGAAAGTTAGAGAAGTTAGTGGCTGTCTTAGAGGCATTCTCAGAAGGAAGCTGTTAACCAAGAGTACGGTCTATCCCTAGTCATGTACACTCCTCCCCCAAGATGTCAGAACAAAATACACAATCTCTGCATGTGGGTCTTCCAGCTTCAAGCTCTGACCGTATCTTGAATATACCTCATGAGTCAAGTTAGAACTACAAAGCCTAAACGGTGTGGTGGCACACTACATAATGAGTCCCTGTTTATTAAAAAAAGAAAAAAGCATACCTTATTCTCCCCACTTTTTCATTCACAGAAATGGTAAGAAAACATTTATTATTGTTTTAAGCCAGCAACTGAAAGGATATAGAGGTCTTATCAAAATAGGGCAATGCAGAGCCCTGGAAGTGCTGGCCAGCCCACAAGCTGCTCAGAGCGCCTGCAGTGATCCCTGGTAGGACCGGCTTTCATATCCAAAGCAGACAAGGTTACCAGGAGGATCACTGAAGAGAAGCTTGGACCCAAGCCAGGGAGGCCGGAGAACCACCACAGCTCCTGGTAAAGCAGAAGGACAGTGTGTCTCTCGCCCACTATGAATGTGAGGATGGAATTTCTGGGTCACAAGAAGAAGTGGATGACTCATGACATCAGGCCAGAAGTAACTGTACATTCACCTTCCCTTCACCTGTCCTTAACTCTCCCCCAGCCTGACTCATCTTTTGGTTTCCACTATTACAATGTGTGCTTCCAGTGGAAAAGAAAAGGAAGCTAAGAGCCTCTGGCCAGTGCTGTCTGGGTGGGAGGCAGACAAAGAACAGTATACAGAGCCAGGCTTGGTAGCACACACTTGTAATCCCAGCACTCTGGGAGGCCAAGGCAAGAGGACTGCAAATTTGAATCTAGGCTGGGTGGCTTAGAAAGACTGTCTCAAAACAGCAGGATGGGGGAGCTGGGGGTTTAGCTCAGTGGCATAAGCGCCTGCCTTGCAAGCAGGCAGTCGTGAGTTCGATCCCTGGTACCGATAAAAAGGAAAAAGACAAAAAAAAAAAAAAAAAAAAAAAAAAAAAAAAAACAGCAGGATAGCCCTGGGTTCTCTTTCCAGTACTGAAAACAAACACCAAAACCCCACTATGTAGTACAAAGTCAGACCTTTATTCACACAGTACAGTAAGGCACAGCAAAATGGGAAAGCTGCATAGTCTCCATGGCAACAAGAGGTCCCACAAACCTTAAGTCCCTGGCTCCCAATAGGCAGCAGACTCGCAACTCAGCAGAAACACTCGGTGAGTTGGTGAGGAACACAGGCAAGCAGCTTGGCCCTCTGCAGAAGGTCGAAGGCTGCAGGTAGCTGACTGCACGCTGCACTCAGTCCTTCAGGAAATGCTGGGTGAGCATGTCCAGTAGCTCCTGCTTCTTTAGCCCACCCTTCAGCCCACACACCCTGCAGGCCTCCTTCAGCATGGGCACGGTGAGTTTGCCCAGCGTGCCCTTGGTGGCATGGGCCTTGAGCTCCTCTTTAGATAATTCCACTTTGGGCCTTTTGCTCCCAGAACCTTCACCATCTGGGAAGAGAGGCCAGAAAAGAATGACCAGAAATGCTACCAGGGACATCCCAGTTACACAGAGCCTGGGCCTCCCATTATCTGGGCTGCAGTTAACTATTTTCAGTGACACTGTGATGCTGGCCTCAAACCAAGGGGAAAATAGGTATCTTGGAAAGACAGCTTCATTGAAATATAAAACCAAAAATGTACCAGGTGAAAATGCCATCCAGTTACCCACAACAGTTGCTCACTCTGGGTAAACAAATCATTCTTTTTTCTGTCCTTCAAAAACCAATGAAAAGCTTAGTGTGGTATAATACTTGCACCCTAGGAGGCTGAGCAAGAAGGACCACAAGTTTGAGCCCCATTTAAGGAATTTAGCAAGACCTTGTCTCAAAACATGGTGGAGACATAGCTCAACACAAAGACCCTAGGCTAAATCTCTGTCTCTCTCTCTCTCTCTCTCTCACACACACACACACACACACACACACACACACAAGCAGTAAAGGTAACTCAGGAGGATGAGGTGGGAAGATCATGTGCTCCAGTGCAAGACCAGCCTGGGCAATATGGTGAAGCCCACTTAAAAAGCCAAACACCAACCAAAAAAGCATTTCTGGGGATCAGGGCTATGGCTCAGTGGTACAGTGTGTGCCTAGCATGTTCAAGAAGGGAGGGGAGGAGAGATTAGAAAAACAACAATAGGGGCTCGGGATTTAGCTCAGCGGCATAAGCGCCTGCCTTGCAAGCAGGCAGTCATGAGTTCGATCCCCGGTACCCATAAAAAGGAAAAAGAAAAAAAAAAAAAGAAAGAAAAACAACAATGGCAAAAGCATTTACAGAGACTCTATAAGTCCCAGGGCACCAGACAATAATGTGAAGGCTCAGCACGACAAACACTGCCACATCAAGCACAAAGCCCCAGCAAGGTCTATCTTGGCATTTACGGAAGTCACTTCTAATACAAAAGAAGAAAGCACCATCGCCACCAGCCTCACCTCACCTCACCTCACCTCACCGTCCCGTTCTTCACAGTCATTAGGCCCAAATCGGGCTCTACTTGGCCAAAGCCAGACTATTCCAGAACAGTGACAACACGTGAAGTGACATCCCCATAGACAAGCCTTACAGTGAAAGAAAAAAATCAGTCTGCCAGAAGAAATGTTAACACCAGCAAGAGGTAGTGCACAGGAGAAAGAAACTCTAATAAAATACATCTCATTTGTAACTGGAAATTATAAATGAAAGCAGGACACAATTTTCCCTACTAAAACAGTATATAAGTCCAGGATTGGTGAGAGCATAGGAAAATACATTCAGCCCTCCCTGGGTGGGGTGTCAATCTTATCAGAATCCTCAGTGTCTACAGCTTCACCCTAAAGCTCTCTACAATCAGTGGCTGCTCAGACCCGCTGCAGCATGGCCACCCACAGCAGGGCTGGTTAAACAGACCAGGGCATGTCCAGTTGGCAGAACGACCTGTGGCCTTGCTCTTGCAAGAGCTGCTCTGTGTTCGTACTCGTCACTGTCCAATGGATACAGCTGTGTAACCCAAAAGCAAACTGGAAAACAATGCAAGTAATGACTCCACTTGTGCTGGAAGATCTGTTAGTACAGGCAGATCTATACAGATGCTTCCAAAAGGCCATCATCCTCTTTCTGTGATATGACAATAAAGGCAACTTTTATTTTCCTTTTTATTTTTAAACTGCATTCAGGGGCTGGGGGTTTAGATCAGCAGCATAAGTGCCTACCTTGCAAGCTCCCAGTCGTTAAGTTCAATCCCTGGTAATGATTTAAAAAAAAATTGGGTTTCTATTACCAGTCCAGGCTGTTCTGAAACTCGGAAACCCTGCTTCAGCCTTCTGATACAAAGACAACTTTAAAAAGAACCCACCGCAGTTCTATAGCCAGCTCCTTACCTTGCTTTCGTTTAGTGGCTTTTCCCTCAGGACTGTAATCTGGTGGGTAAACGAGGTCCTTAAACTCCTCTACCAGGGAGCCCAGTCTTTTATTCATTGCTTCAACCTTGGGCACTAGAAAGTCAAAGCACAGAAAGTGGCCAGGTGAGTCACACACCCTGGTGTGCTGAGCCATCCAGTTCCAGCTCTTGGGAAGCAGAGAGCCCCTAACTAATGGGAAGAGGGGTCGGGGAAAGGGTTTACTACAGGCACAAAAATACTCCACAGTCCTGCTGTTGGTGGTGGCAAACCTATGGCACACGTGTGGCAGCTGGCTGCCAGCACTGAAAGCTCACCATCATTGGTTCAAATACAGTCTCCCTCAGATCATGGGGACTGGGTCTGGGGTCCCCAGAGATACACATTCTTAAATGCTAGAGTCCCTTATTTAAAACAGTGATGTATTTGATACAACCTACATGCAATGTCTCATCTTTAAATCATCTCGACAACCCATAATACCTAGTACACTGGAAATGCTGTGTGACTATGTAGCTATTATACTGCATTACTTAGGATGGCACCCCAAAAAGTCTATGTGTTTAATACAGATGGAACTTTTTAGAACTGGGGATTGAACCCAGGGCTTTTGCACTGAACTGCATCACAGCCCTTTTTTATTGACACAGGGTGCCACTAAACTGCTAAACTGCCCAGGCTGGGTTGAACTTTCAACCCTCCTGTCTCAGCCTCTCACAGTTCTGGATTATGGATATGCACCACCACACTGAGCTGCAGCTTATTTTGTAATATTTTTGACCCATAGTTGGCTGAATCTATGGATGCAGGACCCAAGGACAAATAGGCTGAGCTAACTACCTAATATCACTAAAGGCTGTACAGGAAGAAATGGGCTGCTGAACTAAGGAGTTTCTCTTCTGAAGCTGGACACAGCTGGACAGGCCCCACAGTAACACAGTGGGTTTAATGCTAGCATTAAAGAGACCTTAGTGGAGGCTGAGGCAGCCCAAACCAACTGTTCTGAACTTTTCAGCCTTTGAAGACTCTTGATCGAATCCAATCTGCTTCTCTGTGGGTATTTATACTTCAGCCACTAAACTAGTGTCCTCTCATGAAAGCATGAAGGTCACAATCATGAAGGGGACCAGCAGTAAGGGAGAGACATGGCCCAGAGGTCTCCATGGGTATCAGGTAGCTTTTCTCATGGTGGGGCACGAAGTCTGAGGGAGAGGCTGCCAGCACGGGGCTGGCCCTGGCCAGGAGCCACCAAATTCTGGGTCACTCAGTACCTGCACACCAAGAAAACCGGGAGAGCTACAGCCCTTGTCACAGTGCAGAGGCTAAAGGGAGTCAACACAGAGGACAGCAGGGCCAGGCCCGCAGCTGGCACTCAGTGTCTAGTGCCTGTTTCTAACTTTCAAGCGTTAGGCCTGCAGAGGCCTAGCCTGGATGCAGGGGGCTCAGGAACAGGCATTGTCTCCTCTTCTCCCTGCGGGTACACTTAGCAACGAAGCTTGCCAAGAAAATCCCCACGACAGAGACAGTCTGGACAGTGATGTGTTGAGAGGCTGGGAAATGCACATGTGTTACAGGCTCAGAGCGAGGCAGAAGGCAGGCCACTGATGAACTTCTCAGGGCAGGTGTGGTGGCACACACTTGTGATCCAAGCACTTAGGGGCTGAGGCAGGAGGATCACTGGCAGGGCTACATACTGAGTTCAAAGCCAGCCTGGCCTACACAGCAAGTTCCTGTCTCAAAAAGCAAAAGAAAAAAAAGAACTTCTCCCCAGACTCCAGCCTCCTTACAGGTCAGATCCACTGCTTGCTCAGGCTCCATCAAGTCCAAGGCTAAGGCCTCCAGGTTCCTGAAGTGCTGCTGCAGCACGGGGTTCTCAAAGCTGTCACTTCTGTGGGAACACACACAACGGTGTCAACTGAAACCTGAAAAGCCAAACACTTTAAGAAGGAGATGCAAAAAGAAGAAATAATACAATCAAACCAAACTGAAATGGCACAGGCCCGAGGCCAGCTGAGAAAATCACTCCAAGTGAGAGAGCTGGGACTTCATCAAAAGTCCACCTATCCCTCGGCAATCCTCACATCCTCGTGGGATGCTGAAACTCGAGTATTAACCTCAGCGCCAGCCCACCCACTCATCCCCATTAAGCTGCAGGCGGAGCAGCAGAGGTGGCAGTGGCTGAGCAGAAGGTGCTCAGTGCTCCCATTTGCCCAGTAATGCACTGAACTAGGTTATACCTGAAGGAGAAGGGTACCCTAGATGCAAAACGATGTGAAAAACTCTACAACTCAGTAGTAAAAAACCTAACAATCTAATTTCATTTTTTTTTTAATCAATACTGGGGATTGAACTCATGACCTAGCACTGGCCAGGCAAGCACTTATGCCACTGAGCTAAATCTCCAGCCCTAACAATCTAATTTTAAAATAGACTAACCTGGGCAAGGTAGTGAACATCTGTGATCCCAGCACTCTTGGAGGCTGAGGCAAGAGGATTAAAAATTCAAACCCAGCCTGGGCAACTTAGTCAAGACCCTGCCTCAAAATAAAAAAGGGTCTGGGATTTAGCTCAGTGGGACTCCTCTGTATTTAATTCACAGTACTGAGAAAGGGGGGCGGGGAGCATGGACATCATCAAAGACATACAAATAAAGGTGTAAAAGATTCAAAAATAAAGAAATACAAAAGGTGAGCTGGGCGTGGTGGCTCACGCCTGTAATCCCAGCACTCGGAGGCTTAGGCAGGATTGTTGGGAGTTCGAGACCAGCCTGGGCTACAAAGTAAGCTCAAGGCCAGCCTGAGTTGCATAGAGACCCTGTCTAAAAAAGACAAAAAAAAAAAAGAAAGAAATACAAAAGGTAACAGGTATATGGGAAGAGGCTCAATGTCACTGTCACCATGGAAATGCAAATCAAAGCCACAGTGAGAATATCCTGGCATCTAGGTTATAGTCAAAAAAAAAGCAGAAACACACACAAGGCAACAAACAAGCATTAAGAAACTGGAACTGGTGTACACTTTTGAAGGGAACCCAAAATGGTGCAGCCACTAGGAAAAGCTGCATAGGAAACTGGGGATGATGGTTCACAACTGTAAGCCTAGCTACTTGGGAGCCTGAGGCAGGAGGATCTCAACTTTGAGGATAGCTACACAGTGAGACCTTTATTTAAAAAAAAACAGGAAGGAAAAGAACAAAGATAGGCTTCAAAAAATTTACAGACCACTAAATTTAAAATACCACTATCACTTCCAAAGAAATTGAAATATCAAAGAGGTACTAGTACCCTCCTCCATCTTCATTGCAACACTGTTCACAAAGGCCAAGAGAGGAACTAAATAAACGCCCTTTGATTCATCTGTCAAAGAAAATATTGCATAGCTGGGCACAGGGGCATGATGAGCCTGTAATCCAGCTACCTGGAAGGCTGGGGCAGGATATAGCCTAGGCAACACACCAAGACCCTTTCTCCAAATGACATTTCCAGAAGAATCACAAGTTCAAGCCCAGCTGGCAATTTAGCAAGACCTTGTTTCAACAAATGAAAAGAACCAGAATGGCCAAGTGTGCTGGCATACACCTATAATCCCAGCACTCTGGAGGCTGAGGCAGGAGAGCTGCCATGAGTTTGAGGCCAGCATGGGCTACATAGTGAGTCCAAGCCAAGACAAACTACGTAGCAAGACCCTGTCTCAAAAACAAAAAACCCAAGATGTAGCTCACTGCAAAGACAATGCATTTGATCCCAGTACAAAAAAGGCAAAAAAGGGGGGTGGAATTCTGCAATATTCAACAACCTGGAAGAATCCTAAGGACATTAAATTAAGTGAAATTAGGTACAGAAGGTCAGATTGTGGGAGACAATTTTTTTAATGTCTTTTTGAGACAGCGTCTTGCTTCACAGTTCAGGCTGGCCTTAAGTTCACTTTGTAGCCCAGGCTAGTCTTGAATTTGCAACGGTCCTCCTGCTTCAGCCTTTTTTTTTTTTTTTTTTTTTAAACTTTTTATCGGTACCAGGGATCAAACTCACGACCGCCTGCTTGCAAGGCAGCTGCTTATGCTGCTCAGCTAAATCCCCAGCCCCATGCTTCAGCCTTTTGAGTGCTGGGATTACAGGCATGCACTACCAAACCCAGCACAAGTCAGTTTCTGAGACCTGAAATAGACTCAGAAAAGCAAAGAAGCCAGAGCTGGAGGCAAGGTGAGTCACTAGTCAATGGGTATAAAGTTCCACTCATGCAACATGACTAAATTCTAGAGATCTACACAACACTTTAACTAGAGTTAGCATTACTATAATTGAGCTGGGCATGGTGGCGTACACCTGTAATCTCAGCACTTGGGAGGCCAAGCCAGTAGGACTGCTGTCAGTTCAAGGCCAGTCTAGGCTACAGAGCAAGCTCAAGGCAGGCCTGCTGCCACAGCAAACATGTCTCTAAACACCAAAAAAAAGAAAAAAGAAAAAAACAAACAAACAATTTTCCTGTTATTGCTACTTTTCTGAAACTGTTTAATCTGGTTTTGCACGTGTATGCATGTATGTATGTTTTACTGGAGACTGAACCCAAGGCTTGTGTACTGAGCAAATCCCCCAGCCTTTTGTATGTGTGTATGTGTGTGAATGCATGTGTGTGTTTTACTGGAGACTGAACCCAAGGCCTTTGTACTGAACAATACTCCCTGCTTTTTTTAATTTTTATTTTCAGACAGGGTCTTGCTAAGTTGCTCAGGCTGGGCTGAAACTTTAGATCCTTTTGCCTCAGCCTCCCAGAGCACTCCAAGGATAGGCATGGACCACTGCACCCAGCTAATGTGACTAAATCTACTGGAATAGACCCAGAATCTTCAGTATGACCAGAGCTTTCATTCTCTGCAGCTTTTTAAAAGCTCCCAACCAAAAGCAATACTCTACCAGTTAAATGAAAAGAATGTAATCACAGTCCTTAGTCCAGGCCGAACCCAAGTTCCTCACAAGACCCAACTCAGGAGGCCACTCCAGAAGAAAGCCGGAACCCATCCTGTGCTCACCTGTACTTGAAGCGCAGCTTCTGGACAATGGCCTTCATCTTGTCTATCTGTTCTGAGTTGGCCACGACCTTTTCAGTGATGGGCACATTCCGTTTATCATCGGCATAGGGTAGGAAGACAAGCTGGAAGCCTGAGGAGGGAAATTCAAACCGCTTCTCCTTTTTCCTTGGGAGAAGTGCAGTACTGGGAATTGATCCCTCAGCCTCTGTACTGAGCTATACCCCTTCCCCCTGGCCTGCCCTCTTTACATTTTTTTTTTTTTTTTTTTTTTTTGGTCTTTTTCATTTTTATCGGTACCGGGGATCGAACTCACGACCGCCTGCTTGCAAGGCAGGTGCTTATGCCGCTGAGCTAAACCCCTAGCCCCGCCCTCTTTACATTTTGACACACAGTCTAAGTCATTAAGTTGCTCAGATTGGGTTTGAACTTTCAATCTCCTGTTTCAGCCTCCCAGAGTGTTGGAATGATAGGCCTGTGCCAGCTCATTTGGCTCCATTTCTTCGCCAGCTCTGTACCACCAGCATCAGTGGCAGGGGGGGGTGCCCTTCCCGAATATTCACTACTCCTCTCCACACTGCCCTGGCAGCAACCTTTCCCTGATAACAGCGCTGGTTCTGGCCTCCAGGAGCTTTTCTGGGTGTCAGGGACAGAACTAAGGGCCTCATGCATGCTAAGTACTTCTCTGCCCCCGAGTTACATAACGTCTCCAGTGTTTCTGAGATATCCAGAGCCAGCCAGAAGGGCCCCTCCCCAAAGGCCTAGTTCAGCTGCTCTTCCCCCCCCCCATCTTCTCCCTCAGCATATGGAAGTCATTAGGCTGATCTCATCACAGTTCAGCTGCTTCAAGGACAAATCCAGACACTGCAACCAGCTGCTGCTGCCAGGTGAGACACCGCTGCTGGTGATGCTGAGAGCATAGGGCAAGCAGGAAGGAGCCGGCCCAAGCTCCCCTCTGTGCTGGCCTCCACCTCGCACCTGCCATGCACACAGCCTGTCCCAGAGCTGCCTCCGCCTGGACAGTCTCAGATTCAGGAGCATGAAGCATGACTTGGGGAACTGGAGGCTGAGTGGTAACAGCTTAATAACTGAACACTCCTGAGCATTCTGACAACCAGGGACAAATACATGATATAGTCAAAGGCTGACTTTGTAAGGGGAGTTTCTATTTGCATGACTTGAGAAGAGAGATGGCCACCTGCCAAGTACTTTGTGCCGGGCACTGTACCTTACTCCTTTTAGTGCCCCAGAATTCCCATCTCTGTAGGTAAAGAATATTAACAGAAAGGTAAAATGTCCAAGCTGAAAACTAACTAGTGGTAGAGATGGGTCTGAAACAGAGTGAGTTTTCAGACACACACACAAGACAAAATCAACTCTGACTTCAAAGTCTTTCCACTAAACTCTAATTCTTGGCATACTGAGGGGAGAGACCAAATATTAAGCCTTACAAGAGGTGCCAAACAATGCCTTTTAGTCAAGCAAGGTGTTGGAAGTAAGGTCCCAGAACTCCTATCGTCACCGGCAGATGGTGCCTATGAGGTCACATGGCTGCAGACCTGTACAGCTGGGTATCACGTGCATTACAAAACCATTTGTGGTGACCTCATCTGACGACATCACTCACCTAAGAAACCTTAAAAATACCTATTTCCCAGGTCTTATTCCCACTGACTACAGCTCAGCAGGTTTGAGTTAGGATCCCAAAGCATGGACAAGCTCTGGAAGTCCTTCTGCCACATACCTGGAGGAGTCACCTGAATTTTCTGATCATCCAGCTCCTCTTCCTGTGGTACCAAAGCCACAAAATAAGGGGGAACGCTCTTGCGGGGTGTGTACCTGCACACAGCAATGACCTCCTTCTCCAGACACTTGATGAGCAGGGCACTGAACAGGGTCGAGCTCCCTAGAAAACAAAAGGTCCCAGTGGCATGTATCCTGGAGTCGTCGTCCTTCCTCTTCACCATGGGCAAGCCCACAAATTCTCTGCTGTGCTCTTTATTTCATGGTCCCTTCCGCATATCCACGTGTCAGTAATAGAAAGAGTACTGAAAAAATCTCCGTTTGTTCCTACATTACCAAAATTTGAACATGAAACACTTCTAAAATGGGACATTAACATTCCCATGTAGCATCCAAGTGGTGCCCACTCAGGGCATGGGTATGGATAAACCATCCCAGGCTACAGTCCTTCATTTTTCTTGGTCCCTGCCACTTACCATTCACCAGGGACTCCTCTGGGTACACGAACAGGGAAGGCCTCACGTAGTGGTGCTTCTTCAGCAGGGCCAAGGGCTTGAAGCCGATGAGGATCAAACCTGGCTCATCAAAGCGCTTCAGCTGCTCGGTTTCCTCTTTCTCTAGAACAATCTTCCGATTCCCATACATCTACAGGTAGGGAACAAGAGGGCCACACACTGGGTCCATGGAGATATAAGGTGGCAGCCACATAACACTGGCAAGATTAGGAAGTAATAAGACAGCTCACCGGGGGCACCGTCCTCTGGCAACAGGGAATTTATTGAGTGACTTCCAGGTACTTTACACTGGTCATCTAATTAGTCCTGTCCTTGTCTATCTCTCATTTTTTATGGTAGTGGAGATTAAATCTGTGCTCTACTACAGAGTAACATTCTCAGCTCTTTTGTTTTTGTCACAGGGTCTAAGTTGCCCAAACTGGCCTCAAACTTACAATCCTCTTTCCTCAGCCTCCTGAATACCTGGGATTGTAGGCACCTACCACCACAACTGACCTAATTTATCTTCAGTAGCAGTCTAAGGAGGTGGATAAAATAGTCTCACAGTGGCTGGGAATATAGGTCAGTGGCAGAGCCCTTGACCAGCAAGTACAAACAAGAAGCCCAGGGTTTGATCCCCAGCACTGCAAATAAACAAACAAAATGAAAAAACAACCTATGTAACAGATGATAGATAGGTGCACGCTTATAATCCCAGCTGATTGGGAGGCTGAGGCGAGAGGATGGCTGCTAGTTAGTTCAAGGTTGGCCTGGATAACATATCAAGACCCTGTGTCAAAATGAATAAATAAATAAAAGTAAGGCCAGGGAGTTAGCTCAGCAGCACAAACGCCTGCATAGCATGCACAAGGTTTGAGTTTGATCCCTGGTACCAAAACAAACAAACAAATAGAACCATAAATTGAGATCTAGTTAGGTAACTCATTCCAGGTTACATAACTGCACTAGGCTTTAAACTCAGATCTTGCTGGGGATTTAGCTCAGCAGCATAAGCGCCTGCCTGGCAAGCACGAACGAGGTCATGAGTTCCATCCCCCATACAAAAAAAAAATAATAATAATAAACCCAGATCTTTCTTACATCAAATGCCACTCTCTCTAGGTGTTTACTGAATCTTTCATGTATCATGTGCTAGGCTCCTGGCCTTGCCCCTGACACACAAAGTATGATCAAGCCACGACTTTGGAATGAGAATACTTGTGTCTGGTGCTAGGCTGGGTCTCAGCGTGGCATGTAGACACGAGCACACATACCCAAGGGTGACTTCCAAACTCTGCTTGCATTTTGACACTGAAATGTAATTAGTAAACAAGCAGTCAGATCTGTGTTGTGAACAGTCTCCAAACTTTTTTTTTTCAGGCATCAAAAGAAATTTAGGGGGCCTAGGTATGATATAGCTCAGTGGCACAGTGCCTGCCTGGCAAGCATGAGGTCATGAGTTCAATTCCCAGTACCAACAGAACAAGGAACTCAGTGCCCAGAACTCCTGCCTCTAAATAAACCAACAGGGGGCTGGGGATTTAGCTCAGCGGCATAAGCACCTGCATGGCAAGCAGGCAGTCGTGAGTTCGATCCCTGGTACTGATAAAAACAAAAAAGACAATAAATAAATAAACCAACAGGAAAATCTACCCATTTCCAAAATGGAAGAGGAAATTTCAACTCTTCTTCCAAAAGCAGGGCAAAAACACTCTGCTTTGAAATTTGTGCTGAAGATCTTCTCATAAGTTGAGCCAAAATGCCTTTTCATTTTAGTCATCTTTCTTACGTCCTAGACTTAGGTAAAAATCTAATTTCCACATCGTAACTGAAAAAGAAAGATGACCCACTTAATTTTAATTTTCAATGTCAAATCACTTCTGCAGGATGAAAATAATACTTTAGAGACCGTCTTTTAAGTTCAAAAGGCAGATGTGAATCATTTCAAAGCACAGGAAAAATTTCATTAGTAAGAAGAAACTTTGGTATTAACATATGTATATATATTAAAAAACAGTTAAGATAGTTATACTACTGAGCTCACTGAAGAGTAAGATTAGTGCTGGTGTTGTTTGGACAGTTGAATGTCTTATATGCTCTGGGTGAATGATCTGGGGATGACAATGTGCAATGTATGTACCACCAGTGCCCCCAACTGACAAGTTTTGAAGTGTTTTTTTTTCCCCTTTTTCTCCTTGAAATAAAATGGATTTGGGGGAGGGAGGAGAAAGAAAAATAAACGTTAGTTTAGTAAAAAGAAAATTTTCTCCCTTTATAAAAAAGCCCACTTCACATCAACCACTGCCCAGGCTGCTTCTCTCCCAATTAAGGAACAAGCACAGGATGAAGTTCCACGGGCATCTCTTGCAAACACAGATGCTAATTTTCCAGCTCTCAAGACATCACTGATCCAAACATCAGAGTGCCCAAGAGTAAAGGCTTTGTGTCTCTAGAGGAGATAGATAGTTGTGCAGTAGAACTGCTTAACCTGGCCAGGCCAGTGAGGGTGAACTTTTTAGGAATGAGGGCCCAAAGCGCAACCCAAACCCACTTTTTTATTGCAAAGTGCCAACACTGCAATTAAAGCCTGAATACAACGCATACATAACACACGTGCCACAGGTTCACCAACACTGGACTAGGCTGTCCATGTCTCACCTTCCTTATCACTCTCCCATAGAAGCACTCTCCCAAGAAGGTGGCTCATCTGCCTACCTGAGACCGCTTGGTGTCACTGGGCAAGAGCAAACTGCCTGTGTTCACACTGAACGTCCGGGTCTTGGTTTTCACTGGTTCATTCGTTTCCCGGTACAGCCTCACTGGCGGCGGCTTGTTGGCCTTCTGGACCAGGTTATAAATGCCCACAGTGAGTGCTGTATCTTTGTCAAGCTTAAATTTTAACCTGAGAGAAGAAAAAATAAAAAGTATGGACTGAAAGGTTGCATCTATTTTCCTATCTAAAATTCCTTCACGGAGGTCATGCTTCAATTTGCTTTATTCTCTCCAATAATCTTAAGCAAGCTCATAGAGGTGAACACAGACAAGAACACACAGAAGGGTTATGTACATGAACCAACTCCCCACAACAAATGTGATTATTAGGTGCTGCTAACGTACATTAATAAAAATTTTTAAATCACTTTTAAAAAACCTACAAAGAATGCTTTTTTTTTTTTTTAAATAGGATCTCACTAAGCAGTTCAGGCTGATCTTGAACTCTCTCAGCAATCCTCCTGCCTAAGCTCCCCAGTGCTGGGATTATAGACTGGAATGCATTTTTTAATACAACAGAATTCCCTATACCACGATCTTGGAAGTCTAAACCACCAAGATCAGTCTGAGAATCTATTAACCACTTAGATCATGACAGAGGGCACGCTGCTGGATGGATTGGAGCTCAGCAGTAGAGCTCTTGTCGAGCACACACAGGCCTGGGGTTTGAGCCCAGCACTGTAAAATATTAACCTAAATGCCCAGTCCACTTCAGACAGAAACAGTTGATATCAAGACTCTTCAAAAGATGATCTACCACATGCCAGGCTTTCAGCTAAGCTCAAACATAGTACAAGAAGATCACATGAAAATTTTACTGGTTTCAACTATTTCAAAGGTCATGAATTCGATCCCCCATACAAAAAAAAAACGGAAATCTGAATAAAGGCTAGGAAGGCAGCTCATGGCACAGCACTTGCCTGGAATGCATGAGGTCTCAGGTTCAATCCCCAGCAGAGAAAAAAAATAACAACATGATTTTAACAATGACAATAACCCTTAATGAATTCCGCCCCCCTTACTGCTCTTTTATGTTTTTGTTTTTGTTTTTTTACATTAACTCCTGCAGGTAACCTAATGAGGCAGGTGCTGTTATTCCCAGTGCAGAGGAGAAAACAATGTACTAATGAGAGCAGCTGGCAATATCCTGAGACTGCACAGAGACAGAGGGCTGTGCTGTTCCACAAGCACTGCCCCAGCAAGCTGGATGTAAAGCAGCTGTTTTGGAGAAGCAGGCATATCAGGTATGCAGCCAGAAATGTCAAGGCAATCCGCTGCCTGTCACTTCTCAGGGGACCTGTGAACACCTGATCTTGCCTCAGTACCCACCTGGAAAGCACACGCTTCCTATTCTCCTTGGCACGAACCTTCCTCAACAGGTCTTCTAGCTTGCTCGATTCCTCAAAGTGAACCCCAAGGTCCGAATCCTCTGCTACACTAATGATATCTCTGTAGAACAAGGATATGTCAAAGCCTCCACATTTCTTCAAGTGCATCAAGTCAATGAAGATACCTGGTGTTATGACAGACAAAAGTGAGAAGAAAAAGCAATTTCCAGCAAGACAGGAAAAAGTTTTTTTTTTTTTTTTTTTTTTTTTTTTGTCTTTTTCGTTTTTATCGGTACCAGGGATCGAACTCACGACTGCCTGCTTGCAAGGCAGGCACTTATGCCCCTGAGCTAAATCCCCAGCCCCAAGCCCCAGAAAAATGTTTTTAAAGAAATAAAATATAGCTAGGCAAGGTGTTACACATTTGTAACCTCAGTAGTTCAGAAAGCTGAGCAGCCTAAATTTGAAGCCAGCCTGGAAAACTGTCTCTAAAGTAAAAAAAGGATTAGGTCGTGATGGCACACGCCTGTAATTCAGGCATTCGGGAGACTGAGGCAGGAGGATCACTGTGGAGTTTGAGGCCAACTAGGAATACACAGTGAGTTCAAGGCCAAACTGAACTACACAGCAAGATCCTCCCTGTCTTAAAAAAAATAAATACAGAAGGTGGCTGGAGATATAGCTCAGCACTTCCTGAGTTCAATTCCCAAGGCCAAAAAAAAAAAAAAAAACAACCCAGAAAGCGACAGACTCATTATGTTGCCCAAGAATGTCCTGAATTCCTAGACTCAAAGAGATTCTCCTACCTCAGTCCCCACAGTAGCTAGGACTACAGGTATACATACCATGCCTGGTTCAAAAATTTTCTTCAGCTTAACTCAAATTTGGTTTTGCTCTTTGGGGTGCTTTGTTTTGTTTGTTTCTTGAGACAGAGTCTCACAAAGCAGTCCAGGCTAGTCTTCCAAACTCATAGTGATCCACCTGCTTCAACCTCTCAGATGCTGGGATTACAGTTGTGCATCATTATACCTGACTTCTCATACTTGACTTTGAAAGCTGTCTCTAAAACTAAATTGGTTATTAACATTTTCAAGACTTAAAGAAGGTGGCTAAGCCAGGCATGGTGATGCGTGCCTGTAATCCCAGGCTTTGGGAGGCTAAAGCAGGAGAATTATTAAGAGTTCAAGACCACCCTCAACTTTATAGAATGATGCTGTCTCAAAACAGAACAAAAACAGAACAAAACAAAACAAAACCCTCTGGCTAAGTATGTCAGTTATTATGACTTCAGACAACTTATTCAAATATAGCCTTTCATGGTACCATGCCAGACAAGACTGAGCTATATCTCCAGCCCTTTCTATTTTTACGTTTTCAACTTTAAGATAAGGTCTTGCTAAGATGCCCAGGCTGGCCCTGAAGTTGCAGTCTAGCAAAACTCTGTGGTCAGTACAGCAAAACCACTCAAGACCATTTTTGGTGTTAGTGTTACATGGGTGTCTTCTGGCTTCACTTAACTCTTGATCTCAAGGCCTTCACATTAAACCATATCCATAACCCTTTTCCACTTTATTCTTTCATTTCACTCTGGATGGTCAAAAGCAAATGCTTGACATCAGCTATAAAGAAAATAACAAATGCTGAACATTGTGGTGTACCCCTGTAATCCCAGCTACTCAAGAGACAGGACCAAGAGGACCGAAACTTCAGGGCCAGCCTGGGCATCTTAGCAGGACCTTATCCTAAAATAAAGTTGAAAAGGGGCTGGGGAGTTAGCTCAGCGGCATAAGCACCTGCCTTGCAAGCAGGCAGTTGTGAGTTCGATCCCTGGTACCGATAAAAAAACGAAAAAGCCAAAAATAAATAAATAAATAAGGTTGAAAAAATAAAAATAAAAAGGGCTGGAGATGTAGCTCAGCACTTCCTTGGTTCAATCCCCAGTACTGAGAAAAAAAACGAAACAGAGAGCAATAAAGTTAAGCACAGACTAAGAGAATAAGGCAAATGCTCACCTGTGTCACGAAGATCACTGGCCTTGGTTCTGGCCCGGCTGGCCTTGGCACTGTCGTCACCGTGGGGGTCATCATTGTTGGTGAACAGCATGATCCTCTTATGACTCATCTTGACCTGCACATCGCTGAAGAGGTTGGCACAGACCCACAGCACTTCGCTTAGCGAATAGTCAGACCCGTGGCCAATTAGGTCTTGGAAATGGTCTTGTCCCGGCTGCCCCTTAAACCGGTCCAGCTCGAGCACTCTTTTAGCACCTGATCAGAAGCAGGGAGTCAAATGCACACAAAACATCTGAGCATCAGCAGTGGCCACCTTCACCGCAGGCAAACAGAAAGACTGGGGTCTCTTTCCACCCCACAGCAGCTTAGGGTACATAGTGAGGTCCACATCCCAGCAAAGACCCCAATACAGGAGACCACACTCCTCAACAGGATGGAACCTGCTCCCTCCTGCTCGGCCCTTTGTTGGGACTGTGACATTCCTGCAGACTGTCACTCACCTGGATTATCCAGTTCTTGCAAAACGTAAATATTTTTGAAATTCACAGAGTTTTTGTCTTTCTTGGTACCATAGAACACCACTCCCAAGAGATCTCGGTCACTGCTTATGATCTTACTGGTGTACACACTTTCAATACACTGAAAAAAAATTCCAACAAATACTTACTTAACACCCAACTTTAGTTCTCTAAGTGCCTGGTATATAAGTGCTCAGTATGTGTTAGCTAAATCTGTACATGGTTCTAGAATAAGACATGACCCCCGACCTTCAGGAAACTCAAGTCAGTGACGGTGATAGACATATAAACATATAGTGGCACACATGTGTAACCAAGCACTCTGGGAGACTGAGGCAGGAGGATCAACAGTTAAGCTCAGCCGAGGCAACTTATCAACTTAGGGAAACCCTATCTCAAAATAAAGATTTTTAAAATGGCTGAGAAAGTAGCTCAATTGGAAGGCCCCAGGATTAATCTCAACTTTAAAAAAAAAAAAGCAAAGATAGAGAATATATATCACAATAGGCCAGAGAAGGACAAATCTGTATATTCCCAAGGAGACTGACCTATGGGAGCAAAAAAAAAAGCCCAACCCTGGAACTGGAGACCTGGAGTTGAGTCCCACCGCTGTTACCTAACTGGCTGAGTTTGGACAAGTCACATACCCAATCTTTCCTCAAGTATTCTTACCCCAGTGAACCGTTCACGTATATAAAATAACCACAAGGGTTAACAAGTAGATATAACCTGAGGACAAGTCAGTAACTACTCCCATTCTTTTGTTTGTTTTGTATTGGGAATGGAAGTCAGGACTTTGTGCTTGTCAGGCAGATGCTGTGCTGCTGAGCTATATCCCAGGCAAGTCAGTAACTATTACTAACACCCTTGAAATAAAATTGCTTAGTTACACAGCTAAAAACAATTTTGCAGCCACAGGAAAAGTCTGCTCATCTAAACTAAGGGCAGAGCCAAGGATTAGCTCCATGGCATAAGCGCCTATTTGGCAAGTGCAAGGTTGTGAGTTTGATCCTCAGTACCAAATAAATAAATAAATAAACAAACAAGCAAACAAAATAGCTAACAGCAGCATCTGGAAAATAGGGCTCAAAGCCTTGTCAGTCTGAGGCAGCCTATTTAATTCTTTTTTCTTCTTTTTTTTTTTTTAAGTATATATTTTTTAAAATTTTATTTAAAAGGAAAAAGAGAAAAAACAAAACAAAACAAAGCGGTGTAAGGGTACAAGTACTACTAAAAAAAAACAGTAAGAAATCACCAGTTAATAGATTACACATTATCATCTTAGAGATAGTTGCTCAAATCACAGTATCAAAGCATACAAAGTGGACATTCAATCAGTGAGACTGCAAACAGTTGTGTTCAATGATCCAACCAAAAACATTAATATGGTCAGCTATTTAACACCTCTAAACACACTTGCAGTTGTATCCTTTAGAGCACTTTTTTTCCCTCTCTATTTTACAACAAAATTTACACCTTTTGGGTTTTATTACTCCTTAGTTCTTATTTTTTTTTTTGAAGAGAATAAAGTCAAATATGGCAAAACAAAGCTGTCAGTCAAAACCAAGGATAGACATAGTACATGATGTAAAAACAGAGTACAAGGTTATCAACAATGGTTACCATAATGCCTCTTGCTTCCTTAAAAAGAATTGTCTATTTCATTAGGTATTATAAAGTTGAACAAAACAGTAGAGAACAAGACCAATAAAACTTAAACATTGTAAACATTACAGGACTTCCAAAGGAGATAACAGTCAAACCAGAATGGGCATCTTAGTGAATCTTATTGCCTTCAAAGTAGTTGCCTCACCCTATTTAATTCTGGGGCCACAGCGAAAATAGTTTCTGAGTCCTCAAAGTGGAGGACTAAACCACCTGTGGTGAATCTGACATATCCTGCCGAGTCCTGCTGGGCCTTCCCTCACAGAAGTAGTTTTTTCCCTCTTCAGTGTTTGAAGATTGATCCTAGGGTCTCCACACTGAGCTACAATCCAATCCTTTCCTAGTTTTTAATTTTGAGACAGTATCACTAAGTTGCCCAGGTAGAGTGTGAAATGTCTATCCTTAAATATCCAACAAATATTTACTTAACACCCAACTTTAGTTCTCTAAGTGCCTGATATATAAGTGCTCAGGTATAAAATTTCTATTATGGTTACTTACAGTAACGTGCATAGCAAGCAGTCATTTTTGCAAATATTGCAATCTATTCATGGAGCTGTCTACAAGCTTTTACAAGAATTTGGTGAGGGCTCTTTCTAAATTCTAAGAATTCTAACAAAAGCAAACCTCTGTTTGATCCAGAAACACGTTTTCTTAAATTCATTTTTTGGAGATAAGAGTTCGAGCTCTGGGGGTTCCTCCTGCCTCAGCCTCTCTCATGTACCATGTATCCTTTAGAGCACTTTTTTTCCCTCTCTATTTTACAACAAAATTTACACCTTTTGGGTTTTATTACTCCTTAGTTCTTATTATTTTTTTTGTACCATGGGTGTGCCAGCTTAGCAACACATCTGAAACGACTGCACAGCACCTGCCTGGCAAGTGTGAAGCCCTGAGTTCAATTCTTGGTACCAAAATAAATAAAGAAAGAAGAAAATGAGAAAAAGAAACTAAAAGAGAATTTTAAAAAATGTTATTTTATTGCTTTTTTTTTTTTTGGTCTTTTTCAGGGATCGAACTCAAGACCGCCTGCTTGCAAGGCAGGTGCTTATGCCGCTGAGCTAAATCCCCAGCCCTTTTTCCTGTTTAATAGCATCCCGTTAAGCTGCCCAGGCTGGCTTCGGACCTGTGCTCCTGAGGTGCTGATATTACAGCCTAGCACTACCAAACCCTGCTACTTCAACTGCAATCACAGGCAGCTATCATGAGGCCAAGCATCACACAACACTTGCAAACTTTCCAAAGAACCTGTGTTTTTAAAAGTGCGACTGATATTTTTGTTGTTGTCAGCTTATAGTTAATCAAATGAAAAGGCAATCTTACCTGGATGCTCATGTCAAAAGGAGTCAGTTCATTTTCACCCTGAGATACAAACATGGCCCTGGAGGCATCCACCAAAAAAATTAAACTATCTCTTCCTGAGTATTTATATTCTCCTAGGGGGTAAAAACCAGAAGGGAATGTTTACCTGCATATTTGTATTTACCACACACACAAAACAGAGAAAGGCCCCTAAAACGAAAGCATAAACTAGTGAATGATAAAGCAGATACTCTTAAAACCATCACCCAGGGAAGGCAACAGAAATAAAACTGCTTAATTACACAACTAAAGCCAGCAGCACCCCAGAGCCCATTCAATTACAATACCCAGCTCGGCCCAAAGTAACTATTATCCTGACTACTGACGGTTACAGTTACTTCCTTTCCTTTATAGTTTTATCATTCAGTGACATTTCTAAATATTAAACATTAAAAGTCAAAGTTTTGACTTTTTAAGAGAGGTTTTGGGAGTCTCTTAGTCTGCAGATTTTCCTCTATCTTCTGTTGTAAAATATCTGCTAAAGAACCAGGACGCTCTGACACATACTTTTAACTTTCCTACATGCTGAGTTATGCTCACTGAATTCTTCTTCACTGTTTCCACCTCCCAGTGCTGGGGATTGACCCAGGAGCTCTCTAGCTGTCCACCACTAAGCTACATACCCAGCTTTTTAAATTTTTTTTTTTTTTTTTTTTTTTGGTCTTTTTCGTTTTTATCAGTACCAGGGATTGAACTCACGACTGCCTGCTTGCAAGGCAGGCGCTTATGCCGCTGAGCTAAATCCCCAGCCCCTTAAATTTTTAAGACAGAGTATCATGAAACGGCCCAGACAGGCCTTGCACTTGGAATCTTCTTGCATCAAATTCCCAAGTAGCTGGGGTTACAAATGGGTACCGTACCCAATACATCATCTTGTTTTGGTTTTCTGTTTGTTTGTTGTCTTTTTGAGACAAAATCTCACTATGTAGTACCAGCTAGCCTTGAGCTCACTTTGTAGACCAGGCTGGTCTCAAACTTACAGAACTCACAATGATCCTCCTGCCTTCAGTCTCCTGAGTGCAAGCATTACAGGCAGGCAACAATATGCTCAATTCATTGTCTTGAGACAAGAGTCTCTAAATTGTGTAGCCTGAGCTCAAACTCGTGATTCTCCTGCTTCAGTCTCCTGAGTAGCTGAGATTATAGACAAGCACCACCATACCCAGCTACAATACTGCTTCCAAATACAATAAACTTACTCAGCTTCCTTTTGGAAAAAAACATAATAGTGCCGTACCTGTCAAAAATCTTAGTAAAAACTATCTTAAGCAGGTGAACTCTACGTCATAGCAATCTACCTTAAGAAGATATGGAAAAAAATCCTTGTGAAAAATTTACTACAATGTTATTTACTAAAGCAATAAATTGATTCAAGATCAATCTGGGCAATACAATAAGTTCTGGCCCAGCTTGAACTACATAGCAAGACCCTATCTCAAACCCACTCCCCCAAAACCAAAGCAACAAATTGGAAATAACTAAAATGCCCAACAGGAAACAGAATTACAGTACATTTAAAATGTTATAGGGGGCTGGGGATTTAGCTCAGCGGCATAAGCACCTGCCTTGCAAGCAGGCAGTCGTGGGTTCGATCCCCAGTACCGATAAAAAGAGAAAAAAAAAAAAAAAAAGAAAAGAAGTTATAAAGACCACATATATGTAACTGTGTGTAAAGATATACAAAACATTATGAAACTTAGGTTTCCAGCAACCTAGGGAACATTATGAAAATGAGACCCTGATGCAAAAATTCATAAGACAGTTTGATGTGTTGGTGAACACTTGTAATTCTAGTTATTCAGGGGGCTGAGTAAGGAGGATTCCAAATTCAGGCCCGACTGAAGCAGCTTGCAAGAACCAGTCTCAAGGGACTGGAGATTTAGCTCAACAGCCTGCCTTGCAAGCAGGCAGTCATGAGTTCAATCCCTGGTACCGATGAAAAAGACAAAAGACAAAAAAAAAAAAGTTAAAAAAAAAAAGAACAAGTCTCAAATAAAAAGGACTGGAGATGTAGCTCAATGGTAGAGATCTCACCTAGCATGTGCAAAATATAAAAAATAAAATACAAATACAAAATGTCAGTAGTGCTTACATTAGAGTGATATACAGATTACAGTAAGTTTTATTTTTTATTTTCTATATTTCTCAATTTTAATACAAAACATTTTTGGTACTGTGTCCTTTAATTTATTTTTGTTACTAGGAATCGAACTCAGGACCTCACGCTTGCCAAGTAGGCACTGTGCTGCTGAACTATATCCCCAGTCCTACAAAACACTTTTTAAAAAATAATTTAAAATTTTCCACTCAGGTATATAGACAACACATACCATTCATTTCTCTTCCTTTGCCCTCTGTGTCACTGTTCTGCCGAACCTAAGGTATATCCTTAACTGTGTCACTAGTGTTTACTTTTCCATGGCTGCACTTACTGTAGGGGGAAGGCACTTTTATAGAGGTCCTGGGATTAGTAAAACTACTTTCTTAAGTGAGGAAGGGTCTTACCTGAGCCACATAAGGTGACAAAGGATACCCCCGAAAAGGTTCACTTATTGGAGTTCAACAGATGTCAACCTACTGGTAACCAAAAAAAATGTAAGGCTAGAAATGTCCCACAGACATAATAAGAATAAATGAGCCTAGGGTGGCTCTGCAAAGATCAAAGAGGGAGAAGTATTTCAGACTGTGTGGGGAAAGAAAGGTGGGCCATTACACAGCAAAGGCCACCCCGCAGAAAGCGGCAAGAAAGGTATTTCTGCTACACACAAGACAGCACCACAGGATAAAGTCACTCACCACCCGCGTCAGGGCTATCCTCCTCCTCCTCTTCCTCTTCCTCGCCCTCGGTTTTATAGTAAGACTCCCACCCTGACATGTTGGTTTCTGCTAAGTGAAAAAAGATGCGATAACAAATATTTTTCTTCTTGAAACATGAGGCTATCTTGTCCAGGGTAGTCTCAAACTCGCGATCCTCCTACTTTGGCGTCTGGAGTACCTGGTATTACCAGAGTGCGCCACAGTGCCCAGCAGTAATAAATCTAAAAAAGACCTAATCTTCTGGGTTCTTTTGAGAACTGTTATAAAGCCTCGGAGACACTATTGAGGGTGGGTCCTTATGCCTCAAGAGCTTCCGGTCCTTGGAGTGCAGAGGGGAAGGGACTCGGGGTCATTGTAGCAGCAGCTTCCCCTTAGCTGTGCGTCACCGGCACTTCAAAGCAGCCCAATCTTGGATCCCGCGTCTAACGCTCTCTGCACTCCTAGAACTCTACTCCAGCGGAACCACGTTCCTCGTTCCGCCCCCTAATTTCCCTCACCTGCGCAACCAGCCACGCCCACAGCAGTTCAGCGCTGTTTGAGGCCTCAGAAGCCGGAAACCGCCTCCCCCGCGAGCGGCGGGATCCAGCGGCAGCCTTTACTCGGTGCTGCAGTTCTGGCGGATGCTGCCTCCAGGGAGGCTAAGGAAACGCGCCAGACTGAGTGGCTTAGCAGGGCGAAGCCAGCCCGGGTCTGCAAGCAACACGCACAGAACACTAGAGGCCTACCTATGCCTCAGCGACCAACGCTGACAAGAGGACACCACGCACGCGCAAACTGCTGTTCGCGCTCCTCCGCAAACGCTTCTTACGTCATTACGCACAGCACCACCTTCTTCCTATCTGGCTGACGCGCCCACTCCCACAGTCCGGCACAGGTCTATTGGGGAAAGCCCCGCCCCTTCCTGGAGCCCCTCCCCGTTTGGCCTTACGCACATGCGCGGGAGTACATCCCCGCCCCGCCCCCGCTCCCTCGTCAGTGCAGACCCTCCCGGTCGGCTCTGTCACCTCACAGTAGTCGTTGCCGGTAGCGGGTGCGGGGGTCGCGAGCAGCGCAGGGCCGCCTCTCCCCCGCCCCTCAGGCTGGGCCAGGGCTTGGTCCCCACCCCGCTCCCTCTTTTCCCCACCTCCGTCGGGTACGGGAAGGTCCCAGCCTCTGCCGGGTCCCCGAGGGCCATCGTGGCCGCCACCACGGGTCCCCATGGAGTCGCCGCATCTGTATCCGGTGAAGCTCTACGTGTACGATCTGTCCAAGGGCCTGGCCCGGCGGCTTAGCCCCATCATGCTGGGTGAGGGGACGGGGCAGAGAGCAGATGGGGAGGAAAGCGGGCCAAGGCGGAACGGGGCGAGGGCGGGGCGAGGGAGGAGATGCTGGGACCTGGGGCATGGAGGAAAAGGGGAGAAGGTGGGGGTCTGAGGCTTGGGCTCCCTGAGCCTCGCTTTCCCATCTTAAGGTTTTCATCTGGGGAGAAGGGATAGCGGACTCATGCCCTGCACTTGCTAGGGGCTCGGGCAAGGGACCATGCTCTCCAGACTCCTTGGAGCTAGGGGTCCTGGCTGCTCACGGCCTCGCCTCGGCCGCCCCCACCTTTCTCCCTCCGCGCGGTGCCGGGAGTTGAGGATGCCTCCCGCGGTGACCCTCGTGGTGAAAGGGACACTGCAGAGGAGATTCTCAGGTATCCCTCGTAGAGAACTTCCCTCCGCGCCAAAGGGGAACTCCAACTTCCTCTGCAGTCCCCAAGGTAAATAGGTTGAGAGTTGAGCTGCAGATTGGGCCCAGCTATCCCCTGCACCACCACCAACCCCCCACCCCACCCCCGGTAGAGGTCAAGGCAGGTCAGTCGGAGTCCCAACTTCGGAATTCACCAAGTTCGCCCAAAACAAGACGGTCTTCTCCCAACAGTTTCTAAGTTAATTGCTTTGACCCAGATATTAAGAAAAGAATTCTGGGGGAGGACTGGATGCTGCTGTATGAGCAAAGACTACTAAAGGAAGTATTTTGTTTGTGCTTTATTAACTACTTGAATGATGGGGGAGATGAGCCCTTCCTTGTTCATTGCAGAGATCAAACCTCCCTTCTACCCAAATACCAGAATGTGTTGCATTACCTAGGAATTGTCAGCTTTGTAATTCAGGTAATAATTGGCAAGAGAAGATTCTAGGAATTGAAAATTGAATAGCTTTGGCAACATCCGTTTGAATGGTGTTTCTTGGCTTCTATGGAGACATTGGAGAATGAGTTAGTTGTTCATTGACAAAGGGGATCAGAGATCCAGAAGTAAGACCTTTTTGTGGGGGGGAGTTCCTGGAATTGAACCCAGAGCCCTATGCATGCTAGCCCAAGCACTGTACCACTGAACTATAGCCCCAACCTTTTTTGTTTTTGGAGACAGGTTCTTGCAAAGTTGTCCAGGCTAGCTCCAATTTGAGATTCTCCTGCTTCAGCCTCTCAGCCTGTACCATCACGCCCTGGAGAAGGATATTTTGGAGGATTTCTTTTCAGTGTCTCTAGGCTTCTAATAACGTGTTATAGTGAGTTAATCCTTCTACCATGTGCTAGTGAGTGATTTCTATATTTGGCTTCACATCAGAATATCTAGGATGCTTGAAGAAATACAGATACTGGCTGGGGATGTCGATTGGTGGTAGAGCACTTGCCTAATATTCATAAGGTTCTGGATTTGGTCCTTAGCACCACCAAAAAAAACAAGCACCAAAAACTCTTTATTTCCAATATATATTATTAAATGCGATTAGAAAAATTTTAAACAGTTTAAAAAATTTAATATGTGAATGTGCGTTTTAAGCAAAGGATACATATGTGCTTACTTAGGTAAATTTGTTTTCTAGGAAGCTGTAATAGCGGAGCATATGGAAAGCGAAGCCTGATGCCAGAGAATAGGACTAAACTTTCCCTTATTGTTTCATATACCATGTATTCAAAATACAGAAAGTTTTAGATATATGAATTCTAGAGCTGTACTTCAGAAGTCCTAAATCAGAATATCCTAGAATTTTGAGCCATAAATCTGTGCTTTAATAAGCTGCTCAGTAATTCTTGTGCAGCTAACCCATTATTGGACAGAAGTTTGGGCCTAGCTCTCCGGCTGTTAAAATGTGTAAGGCAGGGGTAGGGGGTATCACTCCCTGACAGCATTTGCTCAGCATGTACAGGGCCTAGAGTTCATTCCCCAGCAGCACACACACAAAAAGTAAGGCAAATGTGAAAGCAAAACTTACAAAGTCATTGGGGAAGTGCTGGTCATTAATCGATTACATCAGTCAGGTTCTAACCAAACTTGGAATGGAGCCATTTGTTTAGTTTAATCATGTTGAGGCATCACTTAGGTATTTTCTAGTCCCATAAATAAAAATATCCTTGCCAGGCATGGTGGCACACACCTGCAATCCCAGCAGTCAGAGGCAAGAGGATTGCCTGGAGTGTGAAGCCAGCCTGCGCTACATAGTGAGACCTTGTTTCAAAAAAAAAAAGCCTTCCTCCCTGCACTGGGCACTTTTAAATTCTGTTATCTAATAATTATTGCTCTTTGCTGAAAGAAGCCTTGGGGTAACACTTCATTCAACAGATACTGACATGCATTACTGTGTGCTAGTCAGTGTGCGGGAGACAATAAGGATAGGTAATACTCTAAGTAAGTATAGATTTGTGTGCTCTGTGTGGGTCAGGAAGCAAACTGGGTGCTGAAATAGCAAATAATAAGTGAGACCTACTTTAAATAAGGTTATTATTAAGAGTAGTCACTTTCAAGTTGGACCTTTAGGGTGAGGAAGAAGTAGCCCCTGGAGGTGAATGAGGAAGTTACATTGATCCAGGCAGAAAGAGCTCCACCTGCCAGGGCAGGAAGACAGGAAGCAGTGTGGCCTAGTACTGGAACTGAAGGCAGGCCTTGTGGGTATAGTGGGCAAAAGTGAAGTACCTTAGACCTACCCTTTTAAATAGGTGTGAGATCCTAGAGGGATCCCCTCTAGGATTCCCTGACATGGGAACTTCACCAGTTTGTCACATCAAGTACCATGGTGTTTCTGAGGATATCATTTTGCTTACAAATCTATTTCTTTTTCACATATTGCTTTTTTGCCTTTTGTAAAGGCAATGGAGAAAAGATTTGCAGAGCTAGTGGTCATTACTTTCTAGAAGACAAGGGAAAATAGACATTGCCATTCTTATTCAGTTCATTCATATATCACCAACCTTAAATAAGATCAGGTATATCTCAGTTCAGTTAGTTTCCTTAAAGAATCAATTTGCTGATTTTTATAATGAATTCTAGAAGTATCAATAACCAGCATTTATCAAGGGTTTACCATGTGCCAGGTCCTTTTCTTCTCAGTATTTTGCATGCATAAGAATCTTCACCACAGCTCTGTAAGACAGGTCCTGTTACTGTCTCTACTTTTCAGTTAAGAAACGTAATACAAAGAAAGTTAAAAATTTGCCTCAAGTCACACAGCTGGTAAATGGTAGAGGAAGGTAATAAAAACAGACCAGATGGTCATTTACCATGCTTCTCTAATGTGTAGTGTGTTCTCTTGTTTCTGATACAAATGTTCAAGTGTCAAAGGGAATCCTTAGCCAAATATTCCAAGTTTGGATGAGAGAGAAAAAATCTGAGTTCAGTGTGTATGTGCCATTCATAATCTAGAGAAAGATTATCCTCTTAGCCTTCCTTTTCCCAAACTAAATACATACTGTCACACTTTAGTTGTGTTAGTTCCCCATTGTCAGACTTTTGTTGTGGTTCTTAACTGTACTAGATGACACCTAGTGAGTTCCCTCTCAACCATGCGGATTCCACACTTTACCCTGTCCTGTGTTCAGTGCCTTAGATTGCCTCCCATGGAGGAATTCCTGTTCCATAGTTTATTAGCACCAAAATAGTCCCACATTATATTTGGCATTCTAATTGAGCAGACAGCCTGAAGGCTCCTTTCCCCCATATAACCATCTGCTCAACATAATTAGCTATTATAATTGTCCTTTAGTTCATTCTCTTAATCATTTTAGCTGCGTTTCAAATTTCTTGACCCTTTTTTTGGTGCCAAAGTAATCGAGATAAATGTAGATTTTTTTTTTAATTGTGCTGAGAGGCAGAACTTCATTATTTACTTTCTGATCTGGTGTTTTTTATGCATACACACATTGATATTTATTTACAAATTCATCTTAAAATTGTTCTTAGGCTTGGGCCAGAGATGTAGTTCAGCAGCGCAGCAGCATCTTCCTGGCAAGTGCAAGGCCCTGAATTCAATTCCCAGTACTAAAATCATTCTCAGATTTGAAGATTTGGGGAAATAGGAGATAGACTTAGATATAGACAGAGAGAGAGAGAATTTCTAGGCAAAATGCAGTATTCTTATTTTTTTATCGAGACAGTCTTACTCTGTAACTCAGGCTGGCCTTTGGCTCTCAGCAGTCATCCTGCCTCAGCCTCCCAAGTGCTAGGATTACAGGTGTGTACCATCACACCCAACTAAGCAAAATGCAATGTAATGAATATTTGAGTTTTTTTTCTGTGCTCAGTTTCTTGCTTAATTCTGTAGTAAAAATAGTAATATCCCCAAAAATAAGGTGCACACACATACAAAATTATGTATAACAGTATAATGAGATTATGATCAGATAACACAATGAAAGTAGTGAGCCAGGCTGGTGGTTGTGGTAGTGGTGGTGTGTGTGTACAATTCCAACACTCAGGGAAGTTGAGGCAGGAGGATCACAAGTTTAGCCCAGCCTGGACAATTTAACAACAGCCTGTCTAAAAACAAAACAAGTGAGTGGTATAGCAACTATTTCAGTTATTTCAGCAATTGCCTGGAGCTCCTGGAGAGCAGGGACTCAGTCTCATTTTCTGCAGGTCTCCAGTGACCAGAAGAGGTGCCTAGTGAGTTGGTTTTGTTTATTTTTGTGGTACAGGGGATCAAACCCAGGCCCTCACTGAGCTACACCCACAGCCATACGAAGTATTGATTATAGAAATTGATTAAGGCTTGGACCCAAGCTTGCAGATTGTGTCAAATTTATTTGGATGTAAGGGAGCTTTTTTAAAAACATCTTAATGCCATCCATTGTGCTTTGTCTTTGATTTTCATTGTTCATTGTACAAACTGTTTAATACCCACCAAATGAATGGACTTAGTAATTGTGGGATTTCTTATGAATGCTGCTGCTGCTTATGCTCTGCACCCTCGCCTGCCTGCACCTTATTATCGACACACACTCCCCAGCTTTTGTCCACCAGGTTCTATAAGAGAATCCAGCCCTGGGAAAAGTGATGAGTGACCGCTTCCTTTAGAACATTAGTGCTTAACCCTTGCAGAACCACACTGAAGCAGGACTGTGGTCCCCTGAACAGGACAGAATATCTGCAGGTCTCTTTTTCTTGTGGTCTTTTCATGGGCTGTCCCCACTCCCACCCCGACAGGGTACTTTCTCTTACATCTCTTGACCTGCTATCCTCTGCTCATCCTGAGATCTCAGCTACATTGTCACTTCCTCCAGGAGCATTTCCCTGACCACTACTCCCCAGGCTTACTCTTGTAGGCCTGTTACGTGTTGATAGCACCATGTATGCTCCTTTCATCTTGTTTTCCCCTACTCTGCCCCTCACAGAACTGGAAGCTCCATGGGAGCCTGAACTGTCACTTGTATCCCCAGAGTCTAGCACAGTGAGCATCCAGGAACACTGGCTGGTGAATGGTGGGATATTGTTACCCTCAAAGCATTGCTGCAAGGCCTGGCTGATAAGAGGCAGAAATTAAGTGAGAACCTCCCAGTACCAAGGAGAACTCAAGTTACTTTTCTGTTGGGGCATGAATCCTGTACTAACTCCAGGGAATCCTAGTACTAGAGTATTACATTGTGCTAAATTGCCCATGTTAGACTCAAACTAGCAATCCTCCTGCCTCAGCCTCCCAGGGTTCTGGAATTACAGATGTACACTATCACACCTGGACACTTGCTCTCCTGTCAGTTTTTATCAATTTTTTTCTTTTTTGGTACTGGGGACTGAACTCACAACCTCATACTTGCCAGGCAGGCTTTTATGCCCCCAAGCTAAATCTCCAGCCCTTTATCAATTATTGCATGATGATTTCTGGATAACCTTTCTCTGACCAAAGGAAGAGCAAAAGGAGAGAAAGAGGTACTTTTATACTGTTGACTGCAGAGGGTTAGTTATGTTACACCATAGCTTTTACCTTTTCACACCTATATTCAAGGTTAATAGCTGATTCGTTAGGTTAATGCTAAGCTCTCCTATTGCTAGTAAACTGCCTTTTGGAAACACTTCATTGTTGGGGAGGAATCTGTGAGGCAAGCTGGGGCTATGTTTGATTTATACTGATGATCTCATGTATTTCCTTTCCCTGCCAGCTGAGACAAAATGCCACCCTCTCAGAGGCCCCTGCCCCTGGAGTCCCATCATTGTCTCCACTTTCCGCTTATTAATAGACGTTTATTGACAGCGGCAGTGTACCAGGTGCTGATCTATAAGCAGCATGCATGTCTATGCACAAACTGTCCAACTCTTTCGATCAATGAGGAGCTGGGTAGAGTGTTTTTCCTCGGCTTTAATACACAGTACTCCCTTTGCTGTTGTAATCGGTAGAAGGCCGGCTCATATAGACCTTGCTCTGCATTCTCTGCTACTCATGCTGGACATCAGGGCTGATGGCCGGCCATGTCCTCCATTTGTTACCCATGTTCATGCTTCACAGACCTCAAAATGAATGTGTTGGAGGTGCCACAGGCCTGGACTCATGCAGCCGTCGGACACCTACTCCAGCTTACCGAGGAAATCCTAATGGGAAGTAGTCCGCTGCTATACCATGCTCATATTCTTTGGACCTAAGTCAGGTCCCCAGATGCCCTACTTCAAGAACAAGTGACCATCCTTTCCTCACCTCCCACCCTAGTCAGGCCCCCAAAATTTAAAGATCAGCTCAGTTCTACTTTCTGATACCTGGCAACCTATCAAGCCATGGCCCTCATTCTCCTCCTCCCAAGGGTGGGGCACAGAGTAGCAAGCCTTCCACTTCTACCCAAGCTTCTCCAACAAGTTCATTTCCCTATCTTGCTTTGTCTTGCTTTTATACCAAACCCTTTATCTTTACTCACCTAGACAATCTTTGCCCTGCCCTGCCATTTAGTAATGTTGCAAGCCTACATACAACTGCGAAGAACTTTAGAAGAATAAAAGTAAATGCACCCATTAATGTGTGCATTGTTTTTTTCTGCTGCTAGGAATCAAAGCCAGGGCCTTGCAGTTGAAAGGCAAAGTGTGATTTCTAGCTCACAGACCATTTTAGTGATCAATAGATTATAAAGGAGAATGAAGTAAACTTTGTATCCTGCAACTTTTGAGTTATTTTCAGGTGTAAAGTCATTGTCTGAATGATCTCTCCATGTTATTGTGGTAAACCTGGGTTTGAGCATATGCATCTGTGCCTGGCAGCTGTCCTCGTGGGTCACTGAGCCTGGTGGACATCTGCGAGGCAGGAGCAGCCCCAGCAGAGCCAGCATACGGGTTGCAGAGTCATTTGTGTACCAAAGCAGGACAGCCATGGCTGGGGAAGAACTTTGCCCTTGATAGCACCACACGTCAACCAACAACACTGACTGAACGTAGCTCAACTCAGAGGTGCTCATGGAGGAAGCCAGCTTAAATACTTTGGCAGGTGCTCAAACTGCAGAGATACATAAGAAACTGTCCTTGGCCTTGAGGCAGTTGTAGTCTAATATAAAAAAAGACACATATAGGTACTTTTAATACCAAAATACTGTTAGAGCACCTGTAAAACTTTCAACTCCTAAATCCTAAAAGAAATGAATTAACCTTTGTTGGGCGTGTATTACGTGCCTGTAACTGCTAGATATACTCACATGTTATCTGATATACTATAATAGATGGTTATTAATAAGTAATATGGTATTATATGTGTCTATGTTTATTTATTAGAAATGTTTACACCTGTGTGTATACAGTTACATAATAAAAGGTATCGATGGCTTTTTCTAGTTGATATGGTGAAGCACCCCAGGCTGCCAAATAGAGCTACATATGTACATAAAGAAGTTACACACACACAGACTGGAGAGGGGCTCAGGGTACAGAACTTGCCAAACAGGCAGTGAGGCCTTGGTTTCCATCCCCTGCATCCTCAGAAAGAAGCAAAAGAAACCACACATATATGCATGTTATGGTTACCTATATATTTACATATCTTCCATTAATGTCTTTATGTGTATACATATGTAACCGCTTATCAGACAAGGCTGTTTTTGTTAGAAGACTAATGAGCCTAAGCCTAGCACTGAAGACCTGACACTCCAAACTTGTCATCGCTGCTGGTCCAAAATCCTCTGACTGCCCTTTGACCTCAGGCTTTGCCTAGTTCTTGCCTTACTTCCCTTTTAACTCCAGATATATTAGGAAACAAACAGCATTATCATGTCTTTTTTTTTTTTTTTTTTTTTTTTTTTTGGGGCCGAGGATCAAACTCGACCTCGCACTTACCAGGCAGGTGCTTAAGCCACTGAGCTAAACCCCCAATCTTTTTTTTTTTTTTTTTTTTTAAACAGAGTAGGAAACTAAGAGTCAAATAGCATGCCTGATAGAACTTTGTGCAATAATGGAAGTGTTCTGGACCTGCCCTATGTGGTCACTGACAAGTAGCTACAATGGCTCTAAAGTACTTGAAATGTGGCTAAGGCATCTGTGAATTTTATTTTACTTCATTTTCATTTTAATGGCTCACGTGGACAGTGGCCACCCTGTTAGACAGCTCAGGCATAGAGAGCTCAAGTTCCAGAGGGTTCTGTGTGATCTGGCCCCCACTGGCCCTGGTATGGAGCTATGAGCACTGTGTTTTAGCTAATTAGGTGTTTATCTTTTTTCACTTGATTTTGAACTACTTAGAGGCAGGACAGTAATCTGTTTGCATTTGTGTTTTCCCACCTAACAGTGTACTGGCACATGTGGAGTAAACGTGCATTGGGCTGGGAATGTGGCTCAGTAATAGAACACATGCTTCACATGCCTGAGGCCCAGAATTCAACCCCCAGCACCAAAAAATAAACAAACGCGGCCAGGTATGGTGGTGCATGCCTGTAACCCTACACTAGGGAGGCCAAAGCAGGAGGATTACCATAAATTTGAAGTTAACCTGGGCTACATAGTTCAAGGCCAGCCTGAACTATATAATGAGACCCTGTCCCAAGTAAATAGATAGATGACCATTGAATGTGTGACATTAATTAAAATGTGTGACATATGCCAAGTTTGTTTGCATTATTTGTTGAAGAATTTTACCTCAGTGAAGTGGTAACAGCTTGTATTAATTTACTATGGGCTTATCATAGGTGAGGCAAACCTTTAAAAAGCAAAGCTGATTTGACCTCAGATGAGAAAGAAAACCAGGCATAAAATTAGTGTACACTTATACCAGTGTTTTTCTCTTGCCTCTGAGAAGGACTCTGATTCCTTCTGACTGAACACCGGGTGCCCTTCTCACAGCCCTTCCTGCTCGAGAGAGAGCATTCCTAGAAAGTCCCTCAGGGGGTGCGGCAGGTTCCTCGGGGATTGAGGAACTGGTTCAGATTTACTCCGGCAGAGGCCCCGCAGTCCAATCCCAAGTGGCTAACTCTCTTCTTTTCTCCACAGGGAAACAACTGGAAGGCATCTGGTAAGTAGTGGGGAGCCTGGTGGTGACCACTTAGGAAAGGAGGCAGCACTGCACGCAGTTCTAGGTCCCCACGTCCTAAAGCAGCGATTCTCCACTAGGGCTGATTTGCACCCCCACCCTCCTCCAAGGGACAATTGTTTGGCAGTGTCGAGAAACATTTTTGGCCAGGTGTGAACGCATATGCTTGTAATCCAAGTACTTGAGAGGCTGGGGCAGGAAAATCACCTTGAGTGTGAGGCCAGCCTGGGCTACATAGTGAGTTCAAGTTCATCCTGGACTACATAGCGAGACCCTGTCTCAGAAAAAAAAAAAAAAAGACATTTTTGTTTGTCATGCTGGGGGAAGATGCTAGTGAACACAGAGAAGCCAGGCAAGTGGCTCAGCATCCTCTAATGTGCAGGACACCCCACAACAGTGGTCCAGCAGCCGTGTGAGTGTGCAGAGTGCAGCAGTTGTGCTGTGTATGAGCTGTACGAGTTCATCCAGCTGCAGAGTGAACACACTGCAGGGGGGAGAGGGCTCGTGTCATGGCTGGGGACACAGCTCAGCACTAAAGCACTTGCCTGTGGCAGACGTGAGACCCTGGGTGCAACCCCCAATGCCACAAAAAAACAGAAATCAAGTGCACCTGCACTGCACGTGAACAGACTTTGAAAAACTTATTCCCTAAACAACAGAGCATAACATTTACATTGCAGTAGCTATTAGAATTCACTCATCTTGAAATGATTTGAAGATGTACATAGGTTCTGGGCAAAAGCTAAGTGCCATTTTATAAAACAGACTTGTGCATTACAGATTTTGGTAGCTGTGGGGGCGGGCCTCAGGAACGGACAAGAGGGGATAGCTGTAGCTTCTTCTTCGTGCATGTGTTGGGTGGTATAAGGCTGGTCACCACAGTGCCATCCTTGGGGAGAAAGTGTTCTCTTTGCTGTTGGCACTTGCTTTTTCTGGGTCACATCAGGAGTTTTCTGAGTCCCTGTGTCTCTCCATGCAGGCACACCTCCATAGTTGTACACAAGGATGAGTTCTTCTTTGGCAGTGGTGGAATCTCCAGTTGTCCCCCGGTGAGTGTCCTCCCCGACACCCTGCCCTGCTTCTGCTGTGCGCCCGTCCTGCAGCCCAGTACATGGAGGCCTAGGGCTTGGTTCCACATCACTACCTTAGACTCCTTCAAGGCCTCGGAGTATAGCTTGGGTTGGGTTAGAGTGCCTGCCTTGCGTGTGAAAGGCACTGGGCTCAATGTCTAGCACCACACAGCCCCCAAAAGTAGCTCCTTGACAAGGCCTTTCCCAGACATCCAGCCAGTTGCACTTCTCTCCTCTCCCAGGGCACCTATGGGTCCCTCTGTCTCACACTCAGCACAGCATACTGCCCCAAGTCTCTCTTGAATCTCCATGGAAACCCTGTGTGAGACCTGTCTTCCCTCTGTAGCCCATCTCTGGCACAGGGTGTAGCTTACAACACGAACCCTGCCCTTGTCGAGCTGACACAAGAGGAAACACAGCCAGTTCTAGAATTTGGGTCTCATGAAGTCCAAACATTTCAAAGGTTTTTAAGGGTTGTCCCAGAGAGACTCAAACAAGACTAAGCAGCTGTTCATTCTGCTGCTCATAAATGGAAAGTCAGCTGGGTTTGTTGGTACACACCTGTAATCTCAGGACTCAGGAGGATCACCATGAATTCAAGGCCAGTTTGAACTATATAGCAAGACCTTGTCTCAAAAAAAAAAAAAAAAAGGTGAGCACAGGTCATTCTTGAATTTCTCTCATGGCCACCTTCAGCCCCCCTCCCCCTCTTCCAGTCTCCCCAGAGTCTTCACCTTGGTCCAGGGCTCCTACATCTAACCTGGACTGCAGCAATAGCCTCCTTGTCTCCTCCATCTACTCTTCCTCTCCATCCTCCACACAGGAGGCAAAGTGGCCTTTTCCGCCAATCATGAAATTTCAGGCCTGCTCCAGAATCTTCCCCATTGCTCTTGGAGTAAAACTCAGAATGCAAGCTAGGCTTCCGAGGCTCCTAATCAGCTCTCTCCCTCTCTGGCCGCCTCTCCTCACTTCTTGAGCGACCTTGGATGTCTGACCCTGCACTTCAGCTCCAGTGTACCTCCAGATCCTCCACTCTTCAGGTCTGAGTCCAGCCAAGCCTTGGCTGTCCCCTCAGGCTGCAGGGGCCCCCTGTCATATGTCTTAGTGGCCTTCTACACCTTTCCAGCCCAGCCTTTGTAATGACACACTGATCAATGGGATTTTTTGGTCTTGATACCTGCTTGTCCTGTGAGTAACTGCAGTATATGTAAGTGATCTCTCAGACTCCCAGCATAGAGCTATTTAGTCCAGATGACCAGAATTGTCTGACCTGCTCACCATGCTGTCCCTACTGTTTAGAACATGTCAGCCACATAAGAGGTGCTCACTGCTAAAGACCTCATGCAGCTCTGCTCTGGAATGTTCTCCTTTCCTGCATCTGTCCTCCACGTTCCTGCCATTTCCCTTCTATTGGAGTCCCTACTGGGGCTCCATCTCTCCTTTATCTCCTGTGGCAGTCTCTTAGCCTGTGACCAAGGCATTCTGTGCCCTTCCAGAGGCCAGCACCCCAACCCACCCCCGCATTGTCACCATCAGCAGATCAGCCTCAGATCAAAAAATGACCTGAACTGTGAGAATATTTGCAACCCTGCCAGATTTCTCACACTCCTTCACATTTTCCCATTGTTACAAAGGACATCCAATGTCATGAGAAAAATAGGCTGCATTCTTTCTGAATGTAGGTGTGGAGAGCAGGGTACATTTCTAGTTGTCCTCTTCTGTCCTTGTAGTCAGGCATGTTTGGAACAAAAAGAGACTGCAGGTTCTGGGTTTCTGTCTCTCTGTCAGCTGAATGAATGGGCTACATAAGAGGTGGTGGACCTGCAAGAGAATCAGCTTCTTGGGGCCCACCAAAAACAGGAAGCCCAGCATCATGCTCTGCTGGCAGCATGTGGTGATGCGAAGCCTACCAGGAAGCTGTCATACCCATTATACAAACAGGAATCAGCCCTCTCCACCCAGGGTGCTCTGAAAGTTAAAAATAAGTTGTTAGAACAGTGCAGTTGTGCTCTTCTGTGGGAAGCCACAGTCGGAAAGGTCAGCAGATGGCTAGGGATGTAGCCCATTGGTAGGGCACTTGCCTGCATGGCTGAAGCTCTGGGTTCAATCTCCAATACCAAAAAACAAGGGGACAGTGGTGATTTCATGACTTTCTTTGGGTTGGCTCTTCTAGGGAGGGACATTGCTTGGGCCTCCAGACACTGTGGTTGATGTGGGGAGCACTGAAGTGACAGAAGAAATCTTTCTGGAATACCTGTCCTCCCTAGGGGAGTCTCTGTTCCGGTAAGTTGAGGCAGGGTGATGGGTAGCAGCATTTGCCTTCCCTGGAAGGCAGCCGCTATGCCTTGTCCCTGGAGTGCCCAGTGAAAAGCCTGGCCCGGTTTCTGCTGACTGCATGTGAAGAGAATCCAGTCACCATGCTACAAGGAGAACCCAAAGTTGTTCCAAGGCAGATATTCCAGTGCAGCATGATTTCTGCTGGAACTTTGAAAGGAAAGACAAATTCTTTATGCATTCCGATTACTGTAAGCGAGTGCTATTCTCTGCCTTTACTGGCCACATGCTTTGTCCTGAACATCAGAAGCTAGGCTTGTAGCAAGGTTGGGATGAAATACAAACCTGAAAATTTTTCTCTTAAGTTTTAGCCAAGGGCAAGGCTGAGGCTCAGTCAAGGAGTGGTTGCTTATTAGGCAGGTTCCATCCCAGCACCCAAAAAAAGGAAATTTTAATCTTTTTCAGTACAGTTTAACTCCAGAGCTCTTCTCTTGTGAAGGTGAAGATCGTAAAGTGTACAGTTCACATGCTTAGCTCATCCTTCCCCTAGAAATCGTGCTGAAAGGCCCAGCGTGTCGGTCCAGCAGTCCTTTTGGCATAGTGCAGGGGGCTATTGAAGCGCTCGCCGTGGTTCTGCTGTCCCCCTCTTCCTGGTTCACCTGCTGACTTCCTCACCTCTTCCCCCAAACCTTTCTCACCATGCACAGAGGGGAGGCCTATAACCTCTTCGAGCACAACTGTAACACCTTTAGCAACGAAGTAGCACAGTTCCTGACTGGGAGGAAGATCCCTTCTTACATCACGGACCTGCCCTCTGAAGTCCTCTCCACGTAAGTGCAGCCTTTGGCTCTGGCCCTGCTGGCCAGCTCTGAAAATCCCCAGTTACATGCAGTGCGCCTCCGCAGCGCACATCCACCCTCTCGGATGGCACTGGAACCCTTCAAACCGGGAGGACCAGTCCTGATGACATCTCCGCCACCATTCTTCCCACCTACTCCTGCACCCCTGCATCGCCTCCACCCTCATCGAATCAGGCCAACTCCACCCCAGCCTAAGTGCAAACCCAGAATTTAGAACACGAGCCAGGTTCGATGGCGAACATGTGTAATCCCAACGCTCAGAAAGCTGAGGCAGAAGGATCACTGTGAATTTGAGGCCAGTTCAGGCTAATTTCATAATGAGTTCAAGACTGGACTGAACAGGGGCTGGGGATTTAGCTCAGCGATATAAGCACCTGCCTGACAAGCTTGAGGTCATGAGTTCAATCCCCAGTACCAAAAAAAAAAAAAGACTAGACTGAACTATACACCAAGACCCTGTCTCAAAAAGAAAGCAAGAAAGAAAGAGAGAAAGAATTTAGAAACCCATTCAACCCTGGCTCTAGGATTTGGGCAGATCCCTGGCACCTGCCTGCGATATACAGAAAACACAGCTCTCAGCAGCACCCAGCTCAAATACAGTGTCTGGTTAGCCACAGAGGCAGTCAGAGGGATAGCAGAGCAGCTCCTTTGGAACTGCCTTTTGGGGTTTTCTTGTGGTGGGGGGATAGCACAGGGTCTTGCTCTGTAGCTCATGCTAGCCTGGAACTGACAGTGATCATCCTGCTCAGCCTCCTGATTTTTGTGATTACGGATGTGCACCAGCTCACTACTGGTTTCCTTCCACTGCACTCTGAGCCCTTTAAGTCCCTCCGAGGCCACATTCTTCTTGCCACCTTCTCCGTTTTTTGTTTTTTTTGTTGTTGTTGTTGTTTTGTGTTTTTTTTTGTTTTTTTGTTTTGTTTTTTTTTTTTTTGGTCTGGGTACCAGGGATTGAACTTAGACTCACACTTGCCAGGCAAGCACTTGTGCCACTGAGCTAAATCCTCAGCCATTCTGTTTGCCTTCTGACCGTACATGCACGGCCCTGTGTCAACTTTTCATCAAGGACACTTCATGGCCCCTCTGCCTGATTGGGTCCCAGCTGTAAAAGGGCCTGTGGGCCATCACCAGGCAGCAGCCTCCCCTGGAAGACAAATTCCCAAAACAACCCCACCGCTTTTCCTCTTTGCTATCTGGTAGTCTTTGCCCACCCTAGGACCAGATCCCTTTGGCTCTGACTCTGCTGCTCCGTGAGCTAGGTGTTGCCCAGTAGGAATCCACGGGTGAGCTGTTTTTCACACCTGGGTTCAAAGCTCTCAGGAAAAACAAGACTGAGGCGCTCCAGCCTCCCACCTGACCCCACCTTCCCGTCCCCTGGGTGTGTGCAGGCCCACAGCACGTTGCGGGATCTCGGTTTCTGGTCCCTGAGCAAACTGGAATAGCGGGAATGTCCTTGCTGTTCTCTCAGGGTGGAGTTCCTGGACTCATCTTACTTAGGACTGACACTTCTAGATTTCGTTTGCTTACACTTGGAGTGCTTCCTTCCCTTGAACTTCTTGGGGGTGATTTTCAAACACAGCCAGCCACGTCCACTGAAGAAAACACTAGTGCCAAATGTACAATGGGAAGCTGTGTTTAAGGGGGTGACAGTTGCACCCTTCTGACCTGGGGAGGGGGGATTTTTCCTATTTTCTGTGCTCCCTGGATGAGCTCAGGTGCCAGCAGAACCGAATTGTGTACCTGACTTTATCGTCTTCGTACTCTTTTCATTCTCCTTTAGCTCCTTCTCTTCAACTTTATCCTCTTCACAACAATTACAGGTACAAGTTCCTCGGTACAGAAAGCTCCAGGTTTCCGGGGCGGCCAGCCTGGTTAAACTGTAGCTCATTCACCAGGCCTTAGAGGTGGCAGTACCCACCGACTGGGGCTCCCCAAGAATAAAAACACAGCCCCGGCTGCGTGTGGTGGCACAGCCTGTAACCACAGCACTCAGGGGCTGAGGCAGGAGGACCACTGCATGTTCAAGGCAGCCCTGGGCTACCGAGTGAGACCCTGTCTACAGACAAACCAGCGTGGCTGTCTGAGAGAAGACCTCTGTGCTAGGCAACTCTGATCCTGCAACAAACACCTGAGGTCACTGCATAAGGAGGACAGTTATTCAGGCTCGTGGTCAGAAGTTTCAGACCACAGTCATGTAGCCTTTTCCCCCCGGGGCCCGTGGTGATGCAGCACCTTGGGCAGGAAGTGTAGGCTGGGGCCAGGAGCAGAGAGAGGAAATGGATGGCTAGGGTCCCACTGTCTCCTTCAAGGACGCCCCAGTGACAAGACGCCCTCCCACAGGCCTCACCTCTTAGAGTCTCCTCCAGGTCCCAGTAGCATTGCAGTGGGAGCAACACCTAAGCCTTTGGAGAATGGGGGACCAGACCGTGGATTTCTCCAGAACCCTAAGGAGTGAGATGGCAGGAAGGTTAGATGAGAGCTGCTGGAGAGATGGCACGCACCTGGAAACCAGCGTTCAAAGATTTTGGAGGGATTTGGAGGGAGTAGCTTAGTGGTAGAGTACCTGCCTAGACTAGTATGCCTGGGACCCAAGTTCCAACCCAGTGCTGCCAAAAAAAGAGTTTGAATCCTCAGTGCCCATACCTGTAGTCTCAAGCACTCAGGAGGCTGAGACAAAAGGATTGCCATGAGCTCAAGGCCGCCCTGAACTGCATAGTGAAACTCTTATCTCAAGAAACCAAAAAGCCAGGCATGGGAGTACATATCTGTAATCCCAGCTCTGGGGAGGCTGAGGCAGGAGGATCACTGCAAGTTCAAGGCCATATATAGCGCACCTGGAAACCAGCGTTTAAAAAGCTGAGGCAGGAGGCCACAAGCTCTGGCTCAGCCTGGGCAACCTAGTGACCTAATGAGAATCTTTCTCAAAGTTTTTTTTTTTTGTCTTTTTCCTTTTTATTGGTACCAGGGACCGAACTCACGACTGCCTGCTTACAAGGCAGGCGCTTATGCCGCTGAGCTAAAACCCCAGCCCAAAGTTTTAAACAACAGCTGGGAATGTAGCTCAGTGTGAAGGCCCTGGGTTCAATCCTCAGTACCAGAAGAAGTTACCCGAGATCCCAGGGCCATCCTTCCTGGAGAGGTGCTACCGCCCCCGCCACGCACCACACTGCACCCACCAGCCCATGTGATCTTATCTCTCTCCCTGCAGGCCCTTCGGACAGGCCCTCCGGCCCCTCTTGGACTCCATCCAGATCCAGCCTCCCGGAGGGAATACAGTGGGCAGACCCAATGGTCAGAGCTAACCAGACTGCTCAGGACCGCCCGCCCGCCTGCTCTGCAGGGCTTTTCCTTTTTAAACAAAACAAACCCTACCAAATTTCTATTTTATAATTTTACATCAGAGCTAACAACCAGGGAACGGCTTTTTAAATTTCCCAGGGAAGGAGATCATCAGGCTGCATGTAGGACAATGCTGCTAAACGGAACAAAACGCCCACTTATAATAGTATTATACTAATTTATTAAGGCTGTCTTGTCTGTGAGTTCACTTTGACGCTGTTTCCTAAGCGTCCTCCACACTGGAGAAAGGGAGGGGGTTTGTTTCAGCAATAGGCAAAGAGGGACAGTTTGGGGGAGCCCCAACCTAGAGCCTCTTCCCAAAGAATACCTACGACCCATCCAGGTTACCACATCTGCAGAACCAAGGAGTTTTCCAACACCCAGACCTGGAAGCAGTTTCTCTTAGCATTAAATGAACCAAAGGATGTGGCACATGTGGGGCCAATTGCAGGATAACTAACCCGACCTCAGTGAGCTCTTTCACCAGACCTCTGTCACCTTCCCTCCCCTGCTGCAAGCGTGGGGCCAGGGCTGCCGCAATCACAGCATCGGAATCAGAGGAAAGTGACAGTTCCGGGCCAGAGAAACAGGATAAAGCCATTCCTCCTCCCACCCAGACTGACTGCCACTCCACCACCACCACAACCAGCAGGGAACCTGCCCTCCTGCCATTCCTGAGCTTGCAGGACCTGTTGCTGTGGACAGGGTGAGGGAGCTGGCCCACAGCCGCAGAGACCCAGGGCCTCTGCAAATAAACCACACCTGCCCCATAGCTGCATTCGGTTAGGGACCAAGGGGACGCAAGTCCCAGGTTAGGGGATGTAGAAAGTATATGATCAAGGTGGCAAGAAAACTTCTTTGTTTCTGATAGGCCTTTTCCGTGACCCTGAATGTGCTTTGCTGGCACATGTCATTTCCACTGTCATTCTGGCTTTAAGGAGGTGCTGTGAGGTGCGACTGGGCATTTCCCCAACGATGCGCTGCTCAGTCTGTGGACAGCAGTCGCGAGTTTCGGATCTGGGCCACCTTGCAGACTTTCACGTGAGCTCCCACAGGTTAGCAGGAGCAGTGGGAGGAGCAGCCAGCTGCCTGGTTGGGTTCTGCTGCCTGGGGCCTCCCACTGCGGCTCCCTGCTCTCAAAACTTGAATCCTCGAGCTCCTTGGGGGGGGGGGGGCTTTCCTCCCCCAAAATCTGCTCACCCAGGCCCTGGCCCTGCTGTCCTTGCCATTAGCCATAGCAGTTGACATCATCAGGGTCCCTGCTAGAAGGAAAGATGTCATTCTGCCTTGGCATCTGCCTGTGACCTGACCAGGGGCATGGCCAGCTGGCATCAAGTGACATTTTAGAATTTTAAGACGAGGCCAAATGAGCGTAGCAGTGGTAAATCAGAGCAGAAAGTAGCAGGGATGGCTTCATGCTCAACTATTGGCAGCTTCAAGGGGAATGGGTGTCAGAGGCTGGGTTTCCTTCTGGAAGGTAGCTGGTTGGCCTAGGCCACTGTCCAGCACCATACCAGTGTCCCCTTCTCCCATCTGCCCAAAACACTCATCTCTATCTGGAGGGTGCTATGCTTTTCTCCTGATCCCACTCAGCTGGTTTTGCTCCTTCCAGTGGTCACTTTCAGACCCAGGGCTATTCTAAGTCCTGAGTGATTCCTTGAATGCTGCCCTTCATGCCCAGCTGCCATTTGTGCCAATGCCTGTACCCTGGATTAGTTGTGAACGGAGGGATTGGAAAGCAGTGACCCAGAACTGTGGGGAGATGAGCTGTCCTTCCTCGTGCAAGCCCTGCCACCCCTCAGGGCGGAAGCCAGGCCTGAGCTACCCTCCAGCCCACATTTCCGTCCATCCAGAGCCTCAGGAGCACACTCTTGATCAGTCGGCTCCATGTGGGCACATTGTGACATGCAGCGAGAGCCTCTTAGAGGTGCACTGATGTAAAGGGACAGGGGAAGCGGGGAGAGACGAAACGGTCGCCCTCTCCCAAAATAAAGCTCGTACCTGTGAGACTGCATTATGCCCTTGAACTCAGGCTGGTAACTGTCTCATACAGAGGTGTTTGCTAGTTTTCACTGGTGTTTTTCTAATGCAATAAACTCGTTTCTGCCTGCTGCATTTCCTTGGTGCTCAGATCCCCTCTGTGCAGGTATCAGGCAAGCCCAGGCTCCCCGTCCATCTCCCTCAGGCTCTAACTTGCTGAGGCCATGCAGCCTTTGCTGGATTGTAACCCTATAGGTAAGCAGTGACAATGCAGAAGGATATGTAGCTGTCGCAGTGGTCAATAGAGGTAGAGATAGGGCTCTGAGTACTACGTGCTCCAGGTCACTGCCTTTTGAATGATAGAATGGCTTCACATCTAAGGTCTTTCCTGGATGGCTCATCAGGGGCTGTCAGGCCTCACCAAGAATTGTTCTAGTTTGGGGGGCAGGAGGATTGGGACACAGGCCCTCCATACTGAGCTACATCCCCAGCTTAATTTTTAGAGACGGGCTGGGCCCAAACTCGCAGTCCTGCTCACCTCACCCTGCACCTAGAGTGCAGGGATTATAAGATGTACCACCATGCCCAGCTGCTTCCAATTTCATTTTCACTACAAGTTGGGTCCAAGGCCCAGGGGTTTCCCCACCTACTGCAGGGGCGACCTTGGACAGTGTCAGGGTTGCTAGCCATGTCTGCAGCATTGCAGCCAACTGCAGTTGGCACCTCCTATGGGCCCCACTGGCCGGGGTGCTTCCACACACCTGCGGTGGGCAGGTTGGCACCAATTGAGCAGGGAAGAAACAAGGGCAGAGAAGCAAGACTGCCCAGCTAGCAGGTGGCCGAGCCAACACTCAAATGCGAGCCACTTTCTCACTGCTGCTCTGTGCACCTTGTGAGGCCCTGCCTTCCCCAGGGTGCCAGCTTAGGAATAAAACAGGAGGCGCTGGCTTGGCTGGGCATCTGCTCCTGAGAGCTGACCTGTTCAGGCCAGGAGTCCCCGAGGCTCTGCTCAGATGGCACACCCTCCATGGAAGGCCCACCCGCGGGCCCATCTGTTTCCGTTTTCCTCTGCTGTGAATTTGAAAACATTACCCACCTTGCAGGCTAGAGGTGAAGAGAAATGTACAGCTCAGTTAAATGCTTGGTGAACGCCAGGTTAAGGGGCCTTCAGCAGTCTTTACAGGGACTCCCAAGAGTCACAGCATGGAGAGAGGACCAGGCCAACCTCTCCTCTGGGGACAGTGCCTATTCACCTCCTTGCTTCTGGGAAATGGCAGAATGTGTGAGTTCCCCTCAACTTTATGATGGGGGAATCCATTCTAGGGGAGCATATTCAACCCCAGCCACTTCCCAAGGAGCCGTTAACAGTAGGCTCTCAGTGGCAGTGTGTGTGAGTAGGATGTGTTAGGGGTTGGGGGCTTCTCTGAGGAGGGAGAGGTGTTTAGCCTGAGGCCTAGATGGTGAGGTCAGTGGGGGAAGGGGCACATGCCAGGCAGGGAGCCTCCAGTGAACGGGCCTGGGGAGCCTATGGTCAGGGGAGGCAGCAAGCGCTGTGAAGGCCTCTGCCATGCTGCTGCCTTGCAGAGAGGGGGCGGGAGTGGGCACCCTGGAGCAGCCTGGATGAGAGTCTGGATCTGGGGGTAGGGGCTCAGGACAACACAACCCTGTGAACCAGGGCAAGGCCACCTGGGAGACTGGAAGACCTGTCAGCCACTTAACCTGCCTCTGTGAGCTTCCAGAGGCTACCCCAGCTCTGATCTAGAGTGTGCCTAGGTGTCTCATTTTTCCAAAATATTTTTTAGCTGGAAGTGATGGCATCCACCAGCACTCAGGAGGCTGAGGCAGGAGGATTGGCATGAGTTCCAGGACAGCTTGGGCTACACAGTGAGTTCAAGACCAGGCTGGACTACATAGTGAGATCCTGTCTTTAAAACCAAACCAAGGGGCAGGAGCATAAGTGCCTACCTGGCAAGCACAAGGTCATGAGTTTGATCCCCGGTACCAAAAAACAATAAAAAAAACAGCCAGGTGTGGTGGCACATGCCTGTAGTCCCACCACTCCAGAGGCTAAAGCAGGCCGATCAATCACCATGAGTTTGAGGCCAGCCTGGGCTACATAGTGAGTTAAAGAACAGACTAAATTACAGAATGAGATCGTGTCTCAAAAAGAATAAAAATTTCACATGAAATTCCAGCAGCCTAACAAACCACATAACCTCGTCCTTCAAGACGTCCGCTCTCAGGCACCTCACTTTGTGTTCCTAACATGCAGTGAACACACAATTGCACAGCCCCCGGGCTGCAGAGAGGGGGTGGCAGCAGTGACCCAGGAGGGTGCGCTCTGGCAAGGGCCTCGGCCTGGGCAACACCAAAACCATCCTCAACCCCAGAGCCCAGAGGCTTTGGAAGAAGGAGGAGAGCGAGTCCTCTGCTGCACTGCGCCCCCAAAGGTCCAGGGAAGGAGGAGAGTGGTTCCACGCCCTGCCAGAGAGAGTGCGTAACCGAGATGCCGTGAGAGAGGTGGACGCCAGGGCCACTATGCACCTGCAGCCCTGCAGCCACCGCCCAAACCCTTGGTCCTCACCTCATTGCGGTCCCTCTCACCCTTGTCCTGCATACACTGGTCCAACCCCACGCTCTCATGCAAAGTCACTGTCACTCTGGTGGTTTCACGACTTTCGTGCTACAGTCACCCCCTCCACCTGGATCTCCATCCCTGGCAGGAATGGTAGGGACAGTAGTTGGCGAAGGGTCAATTTAAAAAAACTGAACCTGGGGCTGGGGATTTAGCTCTGGGGCTGGGGATTTAGCTTAGCGGCATAAGCGCCTGCCTTTCAAGCAGGCAGTTGTGAGTTCGATCCCTGGTACCGATAAAAAATGAAAAAGACAAAAAAAACCAAAACAAAACAAAACAAAATCTACCTAGGCATGGTGGTGACACCTGTAGTTTCAGCTGTTCAGGTGGCTGAGGCAGGAGTATCTCAGCCAGTTGTAGGCCAGCCTGAGCTATATAGTGAATTCAAAGCGAGACCCTATCTCAAAAACACCAAACAATAACAATAAAAACTAAAAATGTCCGGAAGTATATAGTGCAGTGGTGAAGTGCCCTGGGGTGGTACATTCCCTGCACCACAGACAAACAATCCTGACTCCGGACCTTGATTGAAGCCTTCCCCGCTTGGGCCTCAGTTTCTTCCTCTGTAGTATGGAAACCACAGATCAGATCTGAGTCAGCAGTAAAACTTACCTTGATGTGCCAAGTTCTCCAGTCCCTGGGGCTGGGCTCTAACCCATAGAGGAGACTCTGCTATCCCCACGGCTGAGGGAGCCTAGCAACAGCCTGTTGCCTGTGACAAACACCACATCCACGCCTGCCCTTGCCTAAGTCCCATGGCCTTGTTTATTATGAAACAATATAAACTCTGCAGGCATTTTGAAAGGAAAAAAACTGATAACCCCCTGCCCTGCTTCCCTTAGCCTCCGCACAGCCCAGGCGGAGCTGGGCAGGGGCAGCCCCATCAATAGATAGAGTGGGAGGGACCTGCCCAGTGTCCCCGGGGGAGGAGCAACCCCACACACACACTCAGCTTCACTAACCCCACCGCACAAAGGCTGCCCCTCAAAATAAGGGCCAGCCGCTCCCAAATCCAGGGAGAGCAAAGGCGAGCAGCCCCCGGATTCTTGAGGTGAGAATACATTGACATTCTGCCTTCTTCCACAGTTAGGAGCCAGGAGAAAGCCAAGGACTTGGCAGGGACAAAATGGACTGTGCTGGTGACCCTAGAAAGTTGCTATCCCTCCCTGCTATTGATATATTCCTCTAGAAATGGGGTACAGGGTAGTCATCCCAGAGAGTCGTTGGGGAGAGCAAGAAAAATGCCAGGACAGGAGCCATACATTGTGTGCAAGCCGCTGCGACATCACTAACCTTTCTCAGCCTCAGGTCAGCAGGAAAGGCCCAGGCTGTCCTCTCCGCCTTCAGTCTTGTCCTGGTCTCTGGTTACTGTCAAAGTCACCTTTCTGGTCAGTCCCCACCCCCGCCCAGTCTTGCTTCTTCCTTTCCCAAGGGCCACCTACCCAGGGCCCCAGCTGAGCACCAGTTGCCAGGGACGGCCTTCCTTTTAAAGGGACATACTAGAGGCCACAGGGGCTCCCTGCCACTGGCCTGCGGGTCTGACCTTTGGACCTTTGCTCTCCAGCTTGTCTCCAGCAGCTGCCACAGTGAAAAGGGGTGCAGCTCAGAACCAGGCATGCAGAAGGCCCTGGTTTCACTCTGAGCATCACAAAAGCAACATTTGCTGTCTGCACCCAAAAGAAAACACAAAAGCACCCCAGGAATGCCTGTAATCCCAGCACTTGTGAGGCTAAAGCAGAAGGACTGCATGTGTTCAAGGCCACCTAGGCTATGTAGTGATTACAAGGCCATTCTGAACTATATAGCAAGATGCTGTTGCAATAAACAAAACAAAACAGTATTTTAAAAGCGTGGGGATGGGGGTTTAGCTCAGCAAAATAAATACCTGCTTTGCAAGAGCATGGTCATGAGTTCGATCACTGGTACCAAAAAAAAAAAAAAAAAAAAGAAGTGCGGGGCTGGGGATTTAGCTAAGCAGCATAAGCGCCTGCCTTGCAAGCAGGCAGTCATGAGTTTGATCCCTGGTACCGATAAAAACGAAAAAGACAAAAAAAAAAAAAAAAGTGCAAAATCATGTTTCTTAGCAGGGCATAGTGGTGCACATCTGTAATCTCAGGACTTGAAGGCTGAGGCAGGAAGATCATAATTTCAAGCTACCTGAGGCAAAACTATCAATTTAGCAAGACTGTCACAAAATAAAAATACGGTAAATCTCTAACTTACAAGCATTTGAGTTCAGAACTTTCACAGGTGTGCCATATAAGACTCACTTTTGAAAGGTTCTTGCCCTAATATAAACTATACAATTACGGTGGTGGTCTAACGTGGCAGAAGGCCAAAGCAGGACCGCCTACCACTTCCTGCTGCTTATTCAGCTCTAATTGCAACTCCCCTTCCTGTTTGTATGCACCCAAAATTCCAATCGTTCCTCACACCTCCCACGTCACCAATATCCTCCCATATGCCACTTCAATCAGAGGCCACAAAACCCTGTGCCCCTCTGTATCTGCCATGGGTTGTGTGCTCCTTTCCACGACCTCCATAAACCTGCTCTTTTCTTGCTTCTCTATTGCACCAGAAAACTCTAACAACTTTGTCAGATTTAGGAAAGAACCCAATTTATGAATGTTCTCATGGAGGGAAACCCCTTTGTAGATTGGGGACTAACTGCAGCCCAATGGGAGGGCCCTGGGATTTATCCTCCAATGCTGGGGGTGTGGCTTTTCCTTGTAAAATGGGAATAACAGATTAATATCAAGTTACCTTTTTGACTAGGGTATAAAGCAGAGCGCTTTCCTGCCCATTGAAACTGGCCTATTTAGGAAATTTGGCTGTTATTCCCAATCCTGACGGGGTGGTGGTGGTGGTGGTTTCTGTCTTTTTTTTTTTTTGTCTTTTTCGTTTTTATCGGTACCAGGGATCAAACCCACGACTGCCTGCTTGCAAGGCAGGCGCTTATGCCGCTGAGCTAAATCCCCAACCCCCTTGTCTTTTTTTAAAAATCACAATTGCTTTGGGGCTGGGGATTTAGCTCAGCGGCATAAGCGCCTGCCTTGCAAGCAGGCAGTCATGAGTTCAATCCCTGGTACTGATAAAAATGAAAAAGACCAAAAAAAAAAAAAAAGAAAGAAAGAAAGAAAATATTATTCTAGGTAGCCATTTGGTTTTTTTCAGGAGAAAGCCAGTTTTGGAGCTGTGTCTGCCACGCTGGGGTCATGGGCTGTGCCAGAGAACCAGATCTGCAGTGCACTCCTCAGTGACTGTGCCCCTGTCCTGGCAGCATCTCCCTCCCACAGAAGCAGACGATGACAATTCCAGGACCGCAATTGCATGTGGTTTTCCTTTTTTTTTCTTTCCGGATTAACTGCGTTATTGAATTATTTCCTCTTCTGACCTCTCTGCTGACCTCGACTTTAATGATTTATAAATCTATTCAGGATGTTTCAGAGAGCTCCACAGGCGGAAGTTCTGGAGAGGGAAATCTCTAGGGAGGAAGGTGCAAGTGTCAGAATGTCCCCAGCTTTCCCGGTATTCGATGCAAACTTCTGCTGGTTGAAGAGGTTGCAGCCTTCTCTTGGATGCAGTGGTGAGCTCCACAGCTCTGATTTTTCTACAAAACCAGCACTCACATCCAGCTCTTTTTCTACTGAACCTTTTAGAAGTCTGGCCTTTTCACCCTTTATTTTCTTTCCTTAATCTTTCATTCTCAGCTGCAAGAAACTGCACATCTCGCCAAACCCGCCATTTGGGTTGCCTGCTCCTCCATAATTGTTTTGTCATCTTTTGGGGCCTTGTTTCCAACACACAGCTCCATTGGCTCAGTCTTTTTGTTGAAGTATATATAGCAGTGTGTCTGTGGCCCTGGCCCAACCCCTTGAATTTCAGGGAGGTGTTTCTCCGTGGAAGGGCTGTGCTCCTGAGCAAGAATGGGGTTCAGGCCCTGTGTCCTCCACGGAGGGTTTGGGAGTTGCCCGGAGATGGGCAGTTGCGTCCCTGTCTGCATTCTGCAAGGCCTTTGGTCGCTCCTCACAAGTCACCATCTCCTACCTCTCCTGGAGGAGGAGGAGCTGTTCCATGTCCCCTGTCACACAGCCCACCCCACCCTGCAATTCCAGGGACAGGCAAGCCTGCTCTGCTCCGTCCACTTAATGGCTTCACAGAGATATGCTGCTGCTCCTTCTGTGACAAGAGACAGCCTCTTCCTATTTCCATGCCACTAATAAACGGTCTGTTCTGTTGATGACAGCTTGCACGCAGCCCATCTTTCTAACGGGGACCTGGCCAACATCCCCCAACTGCCTGTATGAAGTGTATGGCAAAAGGATGAAACAAGGGGCTGGAGGTTTAGCTCAGCGGCATAAGCGCCTGCCTTGCAAGCAGGCAGTCGTGAGTTCGATCCCTGGTACCGATAAAAAGGAAAAAGACCCCCCAAAAAAATGAAATAAGAAACGGACAAATTTAGTAATGCATGATGAGAGAGCTGGGAGGAAAGTGCCTCAGGACCGGCAGAGACCAAGACTGTCCAGACCAGCCACTATTTATTGGTTGTGTACAATGTAGGAGGGCCATCTGAGATTCAGAGGTCAGTGACCCAGTTGGCTGCTGATTGAATAATCCAGGGATGGTTCAAGATGATTTTATGCTAAGAAGGATCTTGCCCTGGAGTGTTCTTTTTTAGTAGTTTTAGTTTAGTCTTAGTGGGCAGGAGAGGGTGGCCCATCCCAAAAGAGTGAATGGGAAGTCTCAAAAGCTTGATATGATAATCCTAAACCTGCATTTATTCTTTAGGGAAGTATGAAAAATTAGCCATTGTGAATTCGTGGTCTCCAACACCTTTCCTCTCCCGAGAGTCCATCCTGAGCTTCTGGAAATCTGCTCTGACCTCCCTCCCGAGCGGAGGAGGTGTAGTCTTTTTTTTTTTTTTTCCAACTGAGCTATTTCGGCAGGAGGTGTAGTCTTGGCATCTGTAATGTGACTGTTTCCTGCTGTTGGCTTCTCTTATTTCCTTGAAGCCTGGGTTTTTCTCAGATCCACTCTGCTTAGTTACACCTGCTCTTCTCTTATTCCCATCTTTATTTATGTACTGGAAACCAGTACTCTGCCGGAAAATTCATCTCCTAGCGATCGTAAACCCAGTGTCACTAAAGAATTTAAGCCTAAAATAAAAGAATAAAAAAAAAGAAAGAAAAAAGAATTACGCCTAAACTAAGAGAAGTTGGTTTATTTGAAGGTAGAGAAAAAGGGAAAAGAGAAATGACAGAAAGCTTTTCAGCAAGTAGGGAGCACTCAAAAGGGAAATCCTTTGGGGAGGGGAACAGGGTCTCGTTATGCAGTTCAGGCTGGCTTGGACTCACTATTGTAGTCCAGGCTGGTCTCGAACTTGCAGGGGATCCTCCTGCCTCAGCCTCCGGAGTGCTGTGATTACAGGTACGCGTCATCATGCTTCTCTAAAGATTGTCAGATTTCTTGAAGCTCGAGGTTTGTAGGCAAAGGGATTATCCTACAAATCACTGAAAGCCGTAACGCCCGAGATTTCGGGGCCCCACCCCTGTCCTACACTTCCTCATCACGATGAAATCACTAATCACCAGCCAAGGATTAATTCTGACCCGCACCTGTTTCGCGCTGCACTCTCCACTTCCCGACCAGCCCAGGTTTAGGCCTGGTTTTATCTGATTTGAGATCTCGGGCCCAATCAGGAGGGCTCTGCCCCGCCCAGTACCACGCCCTCTTCCAAGTATAACCAATCACCCTTCGGATAGGCGCGATGCCCGCCCCCTCCGTGCGTCCCTCTCCCGTCTCTAGGCCCCGGCCACCGCCTCCTGCCTTTGCCCCACTTGACCTCGGTGGCAGCCGCTTGACTCCGCCCTGTGCGCCGAGCTGCAGCCATGGCTGTCACCGCCGAGGGCGCCCGCAGGAAGGAGCGCATCCTCTGCCTGTTTGACGTGGACGGGACGCTCACGCCGGCTCGCCAGGTAGGGCCCCAACGACCGGAAGGAAGCTCTGGGCACGAGTATTACTCAGACGTCCGAGGGCTCGTGTGGGATCTGCAGCAGTGGAACCGCGGACACCTAGGGTCCGCCACCCGGGGTGGCGGGGACCCTCCACCCCCCATCCACAGCCTCCAAGCAGACGTTGCCGCGCTGTGGGTCCAGGCTCTGGGACGCCTCACCTCCCCTGTCAGGTTTCCTGCCCCGTTTCAGCCCTAGGGTGCACCAGGAGTCCGGAACTGGTGCCTTAACCCGGAGTCCAGGCCGTGCTGGCGTGCGCTCCAGCCTCAGAGTCACCCTCTGCTGGGGGCACGGGGGTCCCGGAGCTGTCAGGGACTTCAGGAAGGGATGGTCTGCCCTGCCTTCCCGCATGCTAGATCATGAGGAAGATGTAGACCCGCAGTGAAGGTGGTGGGCTCCACACCACCACAGCCTGAACGGGAACCGCCTCTCAATTTGTCCACCAACAGGTCCTGCGCTTAACGCTTTTCAAAAGTTAATTTTTAATTATCCTCAGGTTCACAAGCACATTTTGGTAGGGGGCGTGCTTTTTGACACAGGGTCTTGCTATGCAGTTCAGGCTGGTTTTGAGCTCACTTTGTAGCCTAGGCTGGTCTCGAACTCACAACAATCTTCCTGCCTCAACCTCCCAAGTACTGGGATTGCCAGTGTGCACACCAGGCCTGGCTTGTGAGGATGTCTTTAATTAAGTGGCTGGGGATTTAGCTCAGCAGCATAAGCACCTGCCTTGCAAGTGGCATTAGATGTATGTGCCTTCCTGAACTTGCTTTTGACAGTGAACTGCCTGTCTTGGGGGTCCCTGCTGTGTTGTAAGTACAGAGCTGCTGCACCTCTGTACCTGCAGCATAGTATTTCCCAGTAGGCGAGGGTCATTCCCTGATGGACAAGCAGGGACTCTTGAGCAAGAAAAGTAGAAACTCAGGGTGACAGGGTTCGTACGTATTGAGTTTTAGTGAGTCTTAGCAAATAACCTTCCAAAAGAGCTGTACCAGTTCCCAGTCTCACGGACATCATGTGCCTGCTTTCCTACCTTATCACCCTCCCTCAATAGTGTCGTCTTTGTACATCCAAATGTATGAAAACAGGATTATACCTTACTAGTTTACTCTTCCTTGTAGGGAATCCTTTCTCTTGATTAATCATCAGTTAATTGCTTTTCATTCAAACACTTTGGATCACTGTTTAATCTCAATAGTGACCCTGGGATAGTTACCTTCACATGGTTATTACTATGTTGCCCATTTTTCTAACTTATTTCTGTGGTACTGGCGATTGAACCCAGATCCTTTGCACTGAGCTATATCCCCAGCCTTTTTATGGATTTATATGTTTAAGTTTTGAAACAATCTCATGAAGTTGCTAAGTTGCCTAGACTGGGTTCAGGCTTGTGATCCTCCTGCCTCAGCCTCCCAGAATGCTGGGATTACAGATGTACACCATTGCACTCTGTTCACACAGATTTTATGTATACCTTGTATGCATCGCCTGAAGGCAATATTGTACTTTTTTTTTTTTTAGCTTGAGGATCAAACCTAGGACCCCCACATGCTAGGCAAGTGCTATGTGCTTGAGCTTTGGCCTTAGCCCAATGTTTTGAGGGGTAGGGGGTTAAGACAGGGTCTCCCTATGTAGTTCAGTCTAGCCTTGAATTCACTATGGACCCCAGGCTGGCCTTGAACTTGCAGCAATCCTCCTGTCTCAGCCTCCTGAGTGCTGGGATTATAGGCCTGTGCCACCACCCTGGCTTCAGCCCAGTTTTATAAGGTGTTTTCAGTTACCTGTGTTTTGATAATGACCCATCACACAAGGTCAAGTGTGGAAGTTTTCTTTTGTGACACTGCATCAGTGCTGAAAGAGTTTCAGGTTTGGAGCATTTCCAACTTGGGGACTAGGAATGCTGAGTCTCTCCTCCTCAGATCCCTGTTCTGAGCGCTAAGTGGGGGTCCCAGACCTGCTAACAGCCTGACTTTTCTCCTCTGCCCCCTGCAGAAGATTGACCCCGAGGTGTCTGCCTTCCTGCAGAAGCTGCGAAGCAAGGTGCAGATTGGCGTAGTGGGCGGCTCTGACTACTCCAAGATCGCTGAGCAGCTGGGGGATGGGGACGAAGGTAGGAGCTGGTGGAGTCCGTTCCCCTTGGGATGCTGGCAGATTTTGAAGAACCCATCCTACTTCTCTGAGACAGAAGAGGTAGATAAAGAGCCGGGCGTGGGCTGGGGATTTAGCTCAGCGGCATGCTTGAAAGCAGGCAGTCGTGAATTCGATCCCCGGTACTGATGAAAAGGAAAAAGACAAAAAAAAAAAAAAAAAAAAAGAGCTGGGCGTGGTGACACACACCTGTAATCCCAGTACTCTGGAGGCTGAGGCAGGAGGATCATTGTGAGTTTCAGCCCAGCATGGGCTACATAGGGAGTTCAAGGCCAGCCTGCACTACATAGCAAGACCTTGTCTCAAAAATAAAAACAGAGGATTGGGGGTTTAACTCAGCAGTACAGGGCCTTCCTGGCAAGCACAGGTTGCGAAAATACTGAAAATAAATAAACAAAAATAATGTGCTCAGCCAGGCGCAGTGACACACACCTATAATCCCAGCACTTGGGAGTCTGAGGCAGGAGGATGGCTGCGAGTTTAAGGCCAGCCTGGGCTACATAAGTGAATTTAAATCCTGACTGAACTATGTGAGACCTGCCTCAAGTGGCATAAGTGCTTGCCTGACAAATTCGAGGTTGTGAGTTCAATCTCTGGCACCAATAAGGAAGTTAACTAATTAATTAAAGTAAAAGAGAAGGGTCTCAAATTTAGCTCAGAAGCATAAACAGATGCCTGGCAAGCATGAGGTCATGAGTTCGATCCCCGGTGCCAAGATTAATTAATTAATTAGAGAGCATGTGAGGAGATAGAGAAAGGGGGGGTGTGTGTGACCGCCTTCTACTGCCAGGCAGGTGCTGGGCCAGCAATGGAGAAGCAGCTGGGAACAAACTGAGCAGACGCCTGCCCTCGGGCCATTTCCATTCTCCTTCCTTTTGCTGAGTCTTGACTTCCTCATCGCTTATGGGGACATAATCAGTAATGGTTAAGATTTGCACAAAATGACCAGGGGTAGCTGGATTTCCTGTAATCCTGCCATCGTGCTGTAGGTTATATGTGGTTACACCATTTATGTTAGTGAGGACGGAAGTCACCTGGGAAGTCGGTCCACCCCAGAGCTCGCAGGTCCAGCTTTTGGGCAGCAGAGGCCTCCGGTTCCTCAAACCGTAAACTAATAGGATTTTCCCTCTTCCCACGCCCTTTTCCATTCCATCTGGAAGTCATAGATTCCTCCCTACCCTGCCCATTTCCGCCACTTCTCCCTCATGGGAGAGATTCCCCTGCCACCCAGACCCGGTGGCAGAGTCCCGGCTCCACCCACTCCAGCTCCTTCTCTTGGCAGCCAGAGCAGAAGCTCCCCCTGCAGCCATCCTGCGACTGGGTGTGGGAAGCTGCGGAGCAAGTCCTTGTCGCTCGGGAAGGGAGCTCAGGAGGAACGACGCCCTCTGCTGTCGAGTTGGCCCAGGGTCCAGAGGAGTGGCAGGATTTTGTAGGACGGGTTGAGGGGGGGAAATCCAGAGCGATGCTTAGGCAGAAAGGCCTGTCTGGGTGAAGGTGCAGAGCAACGACTGGCTTGCACGGGAAAAAAGGAAGCTGCAGCAGCAGCAGAGGCTGGAGCGTCAGACTCAGGATGAAACAAATGGGCCCTGAATGCCAAGCCAAGGAGCATGGGCCCCATCCCCCGTGGCTTGCTTCTGGGGTAACAGAGGGTCTCAGGCCTGGTCTCAGGCTCTTTCTTTCTCCCTGGCTTCTCTGCGCCCAAAGTCATCGAGAAGTTTGATTATGTGTTTGCGGAGAACGGGACAGTGCAGTATAAGCATGGACGACTGCTCTCCAAGCAGGTCAGTGTCCCCACTGCCTGGGTGGCTTCTATCCTGGGCTGGGACAGTAACACCACATCACACTGAGACCACTATGTCCCTTGCTCAGACCATCCAGAGCCACCTGGGGGAGGAGCTGCTGCAGGACCTGATCAACTTCTGCCTCAGCTACATGGCCGTGCTCAGGCTGCCCAAGAAGCGGTGAGCTCTCGCACCCATGGCCACAGAAGTGTGGGTCTCTCACCTGGAACCTATAGATGATTGAGCGTCTGAGTTCTTTTTGGAGGGGTATTGAACCCCAAGCTTGGTGCACGCTAAGCAAGCAGGCCTGCACTATACTCTAGCCCCAGCCTCAGGCCCCTGACTCCTGAAGCCCCAGGAAGCTGTAGTCCCCAGATGGGGCTGGATTTGAATTCAGGGCCTCTCATTCTCCCTGGCTCCCCACCCCCATCATCTCCAGGGGTACCTTCATCGAGTTCCGGAACGGCATGCTGAACATCTCACCCATCGGCCGCAGCTGCACTCTGGAGGAGCGGATTGAGTTCTCCGAACTGGACAAGGTGCCACCATCCGTGTGACCTGGGCCCATTGGGTTTCAGTCCCTCGACCTCTCTGAGTACCTGTCTTCTCATTAGCAAAATGGATGGGGTGGGAGGGAATTTTGAATGAACCAGTACTCTTGGGGACCTGTCGTGTATGTCTGCCCCTTTCCAGTGACCCACACCACTGGCCACCTAGTTACCCGAGTCAGTGCCTAGGGCACATCATTGCCACCTTCCCAAACCCATCCAGTCCAGAAACTCCTGTTCCTCCAGCCTCCAGAGTCCGTCTCACCTGAACTGTTGCCGAGTTGAGAACCTGCTCTTCCAGCTCCAGAAGTCCCCTTCCCCTGTACCCCTCACCAGCAGCAAAGATGCCATCCCTCCAGGTCCCCCTACTGCCTGCTCTCTCCAAGGCCAGAGGGGTCCTCAGGCTCACGAGAGTGCCCCCACTGCCGCTTATGCTAAGTCTTGCCTGGCTCCTCCCCTCATTTCCACCCCAGAGCTGTGGCTTGCTGTGCAGACACTAGGACCTGGGGATTGGGCTGCCCTGTTCCTCAGCTGTCCTCTCAGGCCTCCTTCAGGACCCCTAGTCCATGTCCCACGGGCAGGGTCTGACTCTGCTGTTGTGGCTGGACAACCTTGGACAAGGCACAGCTCCTGTTGATGAAGTGGGGTCGCCCCCCAGAAGTCCCATATACGCAGCCCAGGGCCTGGCACGTGGCGGCCTCTGAGTCTTGTCCTGCGCCTCCCCTGCAGAAGGAGCGGATCCGGGAGAAGTTTGTGGAAGCCCTGAAGACGGAGTTCGCAGGCAAGGGGCTGAGGTTCTCAAGAGGTACGGGAGCCCCCTTGGGGCAGGGCCCTCTCTGGGTGCCCCTGACTGGACCTCCTCGCCCACCTTGACCAGCCTGGGGGACTTGCAGGGCCACTGTCCTGCCTTACCTTGGGGACACCCAATTCCTCAGACACCCCCACTCTGCCAGGACCCCAGCTCTGTCTCTCCTGGCCACCATGGCCAGATGAGCTCCCTACACCCACACTGCTCTCTGATGATCTCATTTGTGCCCCATTTATTCTGGTCCAATGGATTGGATGTCCCCAAAGATACCAAGTCTATCCTGTGCCCTGTATCTGCACTGGACAGACGCTCAGGATTGTTGAGCAAATGAATAAGCGCTGTCCTTGCCCCGGCACTCCCTGCAGCTCCCCTGCCAGCTCCTTTGCTCACAGCCCCTCCCTCCATCCCTCCTGCAGGCGGCATGATCAGCTTTGATGTCTTCCCAGAGGGCTGGGACAAGCGCTACTGCCTGGACAGCCTGGACCAGGACAGCTTCGACACCATCCACTTCTTTGGAAACGAGACCAGTCCTGTGAGTTGGGCCTGGCCCGGCGCCCCTCAGCCTGCACACCTGTGGTCAAGGCCAAGACCCAGGACAACAGAACCAGCCTCCTAAGCCAGGGCTTGGAGGGGGCTGGACACCGCTGTGTCACACAGCAAGTCTGACAAGAAGGGTTTCCTGGGAGCAACACGAGGGGCAGCTCTGTAGCAGGCAGTGTAGGAACCCAACCCCAGCAACCTCCCCCAGAAGCCCCCTGCATGAGGCCTTCTCTGCCCTTCCTCTCCAGGGCGGGAACGACTTTGAGATCTACGCCGACCCCCGGACTGTAGGCCACAGCGTGGTATCCCCTCAGGACACGGTACAGCGGTGCCGAGAGATTTTCTTCCCAGAAACAGCCCACGAGGTGTGAAGAGCAACACCCAAACTTAACACTGTGAATACCCATTGCTCTGACCAGGCCCGCAGAAGAACACTGCATCGGCTGGGGTGGGGGACCCTGGGCCTGTGCACTGCTGCGAGACACATGCTGCAGGCCGAGCCTGGCCCCTCGCCTCCTGATCCCAAAGTGTCCCTGGCCTCTGCCCTGATGGCTGTGGTCATAGCTGCTGCTCGTAGTTCAGAACAGGACAGCCCCGTCTACATGGGAGGAGGCCGTGCAAGGGTGCGATGCAGGGGCCCCAGCAAATCTCCGAACCGTGTCACAAGCATTAAAGGCCCCACACACGACAAGGTGCTGTGTCGGAGGTGTCTGAGGAGTAACAGTCCACACTGTTCACGCACTGCTGAGATCCCCACTTTGCAGATGACAAGCAGGGACAAGGACGCAGCCCCAGCTCACCCAGAAGTGGGTCCACTGGGGCCTCAGACAAGGCCAGCTCAGCTCGACCTTCCCCAGCCCCTCCCAGGACGTGGGCAGGAAGCAGCTCCCAGTCCACTTAGGTCACAGTTGAGTTTATTGCCAGTGTTAGGAAGGATGGGGAGTCCGTGGCTGGGGTCTCAGGGTGACTTCTGGTGCTATGGGGCAGCTAGGATGGGGAGGAAGCTGCTGCCCCCGCCATCCAGGTGGCCCTGGCCTGATGCCTGCACAGGGAGCCTGCTCATGGGGGAGAGGCTAGGGGCAGGGGCCCAAGATGTCCTTGTCCTGCTCAGTGGGATGTCAGGTGGGCTGGCCCTTCCCAGGGACAGGGGCTGCCAGGCACTGCCCAGCCTCTGGTGGCACTGGGCTGGGATGCAGATGCCCCAGCTGATCTTGACCCTGGGGTCTTGGAGCAGTTCCAAGGCCTCCTAGACAGTCACTGACCCCCTCGTCCTGGGCATGCGTGCCCCCACTTTTCCTTGCAGCCTGGGTCGCATAAGGGTCACTGTCCTGGCAGGCCCTCCCTTGAGCCTGTGACCCCATTTCCCCCACACTGGATCTCAGGAGGGAGGGTGTGAGATGAGGCCCCTCCTAGGCCAGGTCACCCTGCTGCACACAGGGACATCAGGAGCCCAGGGGAACTCCAGCTAAGCAGGACCACCACACACCAGGGACGTGGCAGGGATGGACACCGCAGCAAGGACTCCCAGGCTGGGAGGAGGCTGGTATGGAGGCAGGCCTGGTGGATCCTTCAGTGCCTGGGTCTGGCCTTGTCCGAGGGGACATCATGTTGTCCGTCGCCATGTCTTCCCCAGCTGGTGGCTGGGCACGGAGTGGAGAATCCACAGGGTTTGTGAGTCCGAGGGGAAGAAATGGCTGCACCCGGGCTAGGGTGACGCATCCCCTGCTTGCTTCGGGGCCAGGGGAGGAGCTTGGGTGTCACAGTGCCTCTGCCAGGCCAGACGGGAACCTCAGATTCCCCTTCCACTCCCCAGGCCCCCCTTTCCTACCTGGTCAGTGCCCCAAGAGCCTGAGCAGGAAGGTAGGGGGGCCGTGTGTTCCCATGTTCAGCCCTCTTCCACTGCGTGAGGCTGGGGGCTCCCCCAAAGTGCTCACCAGCCTGGCTTCCAAGGGGAAGGATCAGGCCATGGCAGGGGCTCAGTCCAGGGTGGAGCTGGCAGAGACTCAGGTGACGCAGGCCATGGGCAGGACAAGAGGGTCCCATGTGTGTGGTGGGAAGGGACGGAGCAGGGACAGCCAGGCCAGGGCTGGTGGCCTCCCCTCCTGCCAGCTCCCAGGACAGTCACGGGTGGGTGGAGGTGCACACACACATGGCCACGAGCACAGATAGACAGATAGACAGACGTGCACACCAAAGCCACCGGGGGCTGCCCGCCCTCCCCCCACAGCTCCCAGCCTAGGAGCCCACGACCTGGCCGGACCACGTCTCGTGGGGGGTGTGGGGGGCCAGCTGGGTGAGCACCACCTCCACAGCCTGGAACTTCTGGTTCTTAGGTGGGATGGGGCACATCTTGTAGGTCACTTCGTCACCTTCCACAGGCACGTACTCCCCCTCGATGCTGGTGGGCAGGAGAGGGGGGTCAGCCTGACTCCACTGTGGCCCAGATAGAGGGCAGCCCAGCCCTACCCTAGTGAGGCCAAGATCTCACTTCCCATTTCAGCATTCTGGAAGCCTCAAGTGCTGCCTGGCCAACTGAGTGACATCCTTGTCTCAAAATAGGGCTGGGAATGGGGATGCAGCCCAGGCAAAAGGCCCTGGGTTCGATCCACAGGTCTGAAAAAATTAAATCCGAGCTAGACATGGTGGTGTACCCCTGTAGTACCAGCATGCATGAGGCTGAGGCAGGAGGATTGCCGTGAGTTGGAGGCTAGCCTGAGCTACATAATGAGTTCAAGGTCAGTCTGAAGTACACATTGAGACACACGCACGCACACACATACACAGATCCAGGAGCCAAGCAACAATAAAAACAAAATGGGACTGATACACATTATCTTCCTCTCCGTACCCTTTGGGAATAGGAAGGTCCCCGAGACTCTGCAGAGTCCCAGGGACCTCCCCTGTCATCTCTTATTAGGGCTAGCTGGGGACAAACCTCACGGGTCCTCCGCCACCCCCCAGCCCAGGGCTCCTCCAGGCTGTGTCCACCCTCCCTTCCCTGCACTTACAACCCTCCTGAGAGGGGAGGTAGAGGCAGGGATAGCAGTCACAGGCAGAGGCTGCTTCAAAGCACGGCTGGGACACCGAGGGGGACCGGCCAAGAACATGGGGGCCAGGGGACTCACTCAGACACGTGCACGAAGATGTCCTCTGAGCCGTTCTCCGGGGTGATGAAGCCGTGGCCCTGGGAGCGGGAGAACTGCTTGCACACGCCCTTGAACACCGGGCCGGCCGAGGCGCGGGCCGTCCTGGGTGGGGAGATCACAGCTATGGCCCGGCTGCCCCAGACCCTGCCCTCCCCGGCCTGGCCGGCCTGGCCGGAAGAGCCCGCCTGGGCCTGAGATCAGTCCTGGCCAGTGTACACTATGTCAGCCTCACTCTGCAGGTGTCCATACCCCGGGCCCAGAGAGGGGAACGTCCCTCTCAGAGGGCACAGCATCCGGTCACCAGACTCCCCCTCCTCACAGCCCTCTCCACGCAGCACCCTCCGCTCCTGAGGTTATTTGGGTTCTGTTTGGTTTTGGCGGTGCTGGGGATTGAATTCATGGCCTTGTGCCTGCTAAGCAAGCACTCCAGCACTGAGCCGCAACCCCAGACTACTCCGAAAGTTATTTGGATTTTAATGAATTCCTCTTACAAGATTTGTTTTTCTTTTTCCTGTTTTGTTGTGATGTGTTTATTGAGACAGAGTCTCACTGTGCAGTCCAGGCTGGCCTTTAACTCACTGTGTAGCCCAAGCTGACCTCAAACTCACAGCAATCCTCCTGTCTCAGCCTCCTGAGTGCTGGGATTATAGGTGTACGCCATTATGCCCAGCTTTAGCACAGTACTGGTTTTGTGGGATGCAGAATACTGCAGTTACTGGGGGGTCCCATACCCAGCTCCCCACCCTCATGAGGACAGTGGGGACAAAGGAGGACAGGGAGGGTGACAGAGCCCAAGTAAAGGGCAGGCACTCACGCTGAATACGTCCTGGTGCGCTTGGTGGGCAGCGGGCTGGGCAGGTCTCGCAGGGCCCCGCCCCGCTCCCACACTCTGCTGCCCTCCCTGTGGAAGGGGAAGGTGGGCCACACAGGGGACTTGGGCGAGTGGAGCGGGGGCACCACTGAGGGCGACGTGGACTCCGACGATGTCATGGTGGGGCCAGCAGGAGAGCCTGGCGGGCTCTGGGGCCCCGGGGCCGGTGAAGGGCTTGGGCGTCCTTGCGGGCAGGGCCCGGCCTGGCCCTGCTCGGCGGCCTCACCAGCCACAGGCTCCGTCTGCAGGGGACAGAGACAGAGAAACAGAGACAGAGATGACAGTTAGGTCCAGCATGAGGACAGTGTGGCACAATGGACACCGGGCTGTTCCCATGGGCCACGGCTGCATGACTTTGCCCATGCACACCTTGTCTCCACTTGTGTGTGCAAACCAGAAAGACAAAGCAATCGAAGCTTCCAGTCTGACCCTGTGACTACAGGGGCCGGCGACTAGGGCACTGGGTGGCCATGACCAGGCTTGAGTATTTCAAATTTACAGCACGGGGTTCAAACCTCGGCTGTCCCTTACAACTTAGTAGCCTCAGCCAAGAGAGACTCGGTAGGTCCCAAAGGGTGGGCAGGAACACAGGCCACAGCTCCACCTGACTCCCTGCCTTCGGCTGTGTGACCTCTTCCGCCCGCCTGGCCTGTGACAGCTCATGTCCTGCACAGGACGGGTCACAGGTCACGGGCACAGGATGGTTCTCATGCTGAGCACAATAGCCCTTTCTGCTCGCCGGGAACAGACTGCAGGGTGAGCTCCTGGGGACCTGGGCCATCTACTTTCTCAGCCCAGTTTCTGCCTCTCAAAATTAGGTTGCAGGTCTCCGTGTGTAACCAGGGGACACAGCACTTGCCCAGTGCATTCGAGAACCTCAGTCCTGAATCTGAGGCTGGGAATCGCCTGGCGGCGTGCTGGGGACTCAGCGACTCCAGCAGGCGGCACTAACAGCAATGCCTCTGCACTCAGCCTTAACTGGTTCCAAGAGGTGCAATCGGTACCAAAAATAGGAAGTACCAAGCACGCTGTTTTGGCGGGAAAGGGTAGCAAACCGCTAGGCAAACGACAGGGACAAGTTCTTTAGCTGGAATTGTTGTTTTTTTGTCATTTTTGAGACAGGGTCTCACTATGCAGTTCAGGCTGGCCTTGAGCTCACTCTGTAGTCCAGGCTGGTCTCGAACTCGAAATGATTCTCCTGCCTCAGCCTCCTGAGTGCCCAGGATTACAGGCGAGAGCCACCATTGACAAATTTTAGCTTGTATGTCGAGTATCAAATAAACAAGAACCACTGGGACAAAAGCTTCAGGTCTGAACAGGGATTTTCAGGTCAAGTAGGGAATTCCGCCCTGCGGTAGGAAGAGTCACCACAGCAAGACTACAGTGGCAAGGTTGCTGCGTGTTGCTGTGATCGACATGGATTAATAGAAGTCCCCAAGTGCACAGCCTGGCACCTGGATGACCTTGAGAAAACCACCCTGCATTTCCTCCCCTTGGGAAAAGATATAACTTCCTCTGCACTGGCCCCCCTGCACTTATCCTCGGGATTGGGAAGTCTTGGAGCCCAAGAAATCTGCCCTGGAACCCTAGCAAGGGACAAGCGGCCTGTTTGGCTGGAAGGGACCAGGAGTGCGGCTCTTTTGACATTGCCCCCAGCCTCAGTTTCCTCATCTGTACAATGGGACTGGAAGCCCTGTGTCTTTCTCTCTTAGGCCTGGACTTTAAAGAAACTCAGTAGTTTCTCTGCCACCACCCCTCACCTCACCCAGTCCTGGTGACAGAGATGAACCCTGAGCTATATGTCTATTTTTGGAGTCTTTGTGCCTCAAACTAAACATACACAAATTTGGAGTTTGCAGGGGAAGGATTTAAGGCTCTGTAGGAATCCTGAATGCAATGGGTCCAAAAATGCTTACGGCCAGGCAGCAGAGCCAGTAGTCACTTGTCTGATCTCCATTGCCACAGCAAAATCCCTGGCCTCTGTTCATAGAGATCCTCCTGCCTCAGCCTCCCAATTGCTGACAGGCTGCAGCACCATGTCTAGTTCCTTCCTTCTTTCCCTCCCTCCTTCCTCCCTTCCTTTTATTAAACCCAATACCTGATGTACACAAGTACTTCGCCACTGAGCTACATCCCTAGCCAGTCAAGGAAACAGGAGTTTACAAAAAACACAAAAAAGTAAACAGCTGGGTGTGTGTGGTAGCATAAACCTATTATCCCAGCACTAGGAGGCTGAGGCAGGAAGATCTAAAGTTCCCGCCCAGCCTGGACAATTTAGCAAAGATTCTATCTTAAAATAAAAAGTAAAAGCCAGATGTGATCACACAGGCCTGTAATCCTAGGAGGTTGAAATAGGAGGATTGCTGAGAGTTCAAGGTCAGCCTGGACTGCAAAGTGAGACCCTGTCTCGAAACAAAAACCTAACTAAATAAAAAGGCTAGGGATGTACAGGGCAAAGGCCTTGGGTTCAGTCCTTAGTACTGCAGGATAATACAGTAACAAGCCCTGGTGGTGAATGCTTATAATCTCAGTGCCCAGGAGGCGGAGGCAGGAGGAGCTAGAACCTTCTGGTGGGGGCTGCGCACTGACCTCCCTGACCTGGGGCTGATCCCAGCCTTCACTGTCCCTGTCACTTCTTCCACCTGACTCCGGGGAGCACTGTCACCAGGGTGGCGGAGCAGCCCTAGCTCAGGCCTGCACCTTCCTGGTAACCACCGCAGCGCGACCCCCGCTCTCCCCTGCCCTCTTGGGCCTTTCTGCACTGGTGTCCCTGTCTAGAGCAAGGGCAAGCTGGGGACACCGGGAGGGCAGGACTGACCTGCTTCCCAGAGAAGCCACCTGCCACCTCTGGCCAGGTGGGTAGGGGCCCTCCAGGGGTACTGAGGCCTGGCACCAAGCACTTCCCAGCCGGGTGAGTGCAGCTTTTGTGCCTGCCTGCTTTCTGCAGTCCTGGGTATTGAAGCCAGGGCTTTTACCCTGACCTACATCTCCTGCCTTTTTTTATTTTGAGACAGGGTCTCCATAAGTTGCTAAGTTGTCCAGGCTGGGTTGGAACTTAGCATCTTCCTGCCTCAGCCTCCCAGAGTGCTGGGATGACAGGCCCATGCCATCACCCCTGGCCCAGTTTTTCTTTTAATTAATCCTCCCAGCAGCTCTTTCAGGTTGCTGTCACTGTTAAACCATTTTGCAGATGAGGAGACTGAGGCCCAGAACAGGATTTCAGCTAGGACCAATGACTGGGCAGGAGGCCTGCGCCAGCCCCTGCATCTCCAGTAACTAGCTATGTGACCTTGGGCAGGGCCATCCCTGTCTGGGGCCTGCATAACACCCAAAGGCCTGGGAGGCCAAGGAAAATGGGACATGGCGCCCAGGCAGAATGCCCAGGTCTGACCCTCTCTCCTGAGCTCAGCTGCTGGGAAGAACAAACAGAAATGAGGCTTCTCTGGTCCGGGCTCTGGACATCCTGCACCATAGAATTCTCCAGAGAGGTGAGTTTCTGTGCTTTCACCCCAGCGTGGCCAGGAAGGTTGAAGTTACATTTGTTCCTATTTTACAGATGAAGCCCAGAGAGGTTAAGTGCTGCTTCAAGGTCACACAGCAGGTTAGGGATGGAGCCCAGCTTTGTCTGATGGTCTAGTGCTCTTCCTGTGAAGGTCATTTCTGCTTCTGGTGAGTCAAGATGAGGCTAGAGCTTTGCAAAAAGAACTTTCCCAGAGCAACTAAAAGTCAGGCTCCCCCAAGTGCAGGTTTGTTTGGCGGCCCTGCAGGGATTTGGTGTCCTGGGGCTTCTCCTGCCCACACCAATGCCCCTCAGAGGCAGCAGTGGAGCTGGGCATGGTATATGTCTGCAATCCCAGCACTTGGGAAGCTGAGTCAGGAGGTTCACTGCAAGTTGAAAACCAGGCTGAACTACATAGTGAAACCCTGCCTCAAAAAAGAAAACAAACAAACAAAAAAACATCAGGGCTATTTGGAGATAATCCAAGGTCTGACGCAATGTCCTAGGGCCACAGCACTCGGGATGGTGACTCAGCCCTGGCAGCAGGTGACCATAGCTAGCTGGGACTCTGCTCTAGTAATCAGCTCCCCCCTACCCCCCGCAAAGGAGGTACAAATGGTTGTTGTGCCCTGCTCTTGACCATGAGAATCCTTCTCTCCCTGGACAGATCAGGGAAGGCAAAGCAGCTCAGCCACGCAGGGCTGTGTGATCCAGGCAAGCGCTGCCCCTTTCTGGGCTCCCCCTCATCTCAGTTGCATAAATTGTCTCTGCTCCCCATGCCTTGGCCCAACTCTTCTCTGGGGTTGCCAGAAACATACATGAGGGCATACCCCAAGGTGATATCTTCCAACCTGTGTGCTATGTGTCAATAAAAGAACATTTACACCCAGTGTGGTGATACATGCCTGTAATTTCAGCACTTGAGAGGCTGAGGCAGAAAGATCTTCAGGCATTTGAGGGCGGCCTGGGCTACATGGTGAGTTCAACACCAGCCCGAATTACAGATCAAGACCCTATCTCAAAAAACCAAAACAAATAAACAAAAGTTCAGCGGCAATGATTAATATTATTAGCATACCCATTCTACAGAAGGGTCAACTGAGGCTCAGAAGGGTGAAAAAGCCTGCTGAGGTTACAGACCTGGCTGGAGGTTGCCCTTTTGCACCTCGGAAGTGTCTGGGGTTGGGGTGGGCAGCAGGTAAGAAGTAGACCACTCTTCCCAAAAGCAGCTCATGGAGAAGGAAGCACAGGGGTGGAAAAACTGGGGAGCCAGGACTTGGGGTTCTATTTCTGGTGTTGCGCTGACTCAGACAATGACCTTGGCTGAGTCACTTGCCAGCACTGAAGAGCTTCAAAACAACTCCCCAATAAAACATCCCACCCCCAAGCCGAGCCCCCATTGTGGGGAGCAGCCAGGAGGAGGGGTGCAGTAGCTTCAAACAGAAATACTGGTGGCTGCAAATGACAGGCAGGGACTGTGGGACAGGGCAGCTGGTCTGCAGTGGGCAGTGGGAGGGTGACAAGGAACAACCTCGGGCCCAGCGGACAGAGTGACCTGGCCCGGCTCTCCGCGGCCTCCCCAAAGCTCTTTAAAATACATCAGTGCCAAAGTTGCGCTTGCAGCTGGAGGTGACCTAATTAAACCTGCTTCCCTCCCCTCCCTAGTGTATGTGTGTGTGTTGGCCAGCATACTTCAGGGACCTCCATCCCTGCCCCTCCTCCTCCTCGTCCTCGTCCTCCTCCTCCTCACCTCACACCCAGGCTGCCTGGGGACAGCTGGGCTTCAGGCCTTGGGGCATCTTTGCCATCTGCGGTCCAGCAGCCAGGATGGCACCAGGAGCACCATGTTCCCTTCCCAGCTTTGCTTCTGCCCAGGTGAGTGACCTCAGACAAGTCACTGTCTCACTCGAGTACCCCCCAGGACCAGGCTGGTTAAAGTGATGTATAGAAGGCTGAGTTTGAATGCAAATCAGTGTGACCTACAACCCCTGCTGTGCCACCCCTGCTCTGTGACTGTCCTTTCCTTGGCTCAGGGACAAAGGGAAAGTCCCCTCCACTCTGACCCGCCCTCCCAGGGTTCCTGTGCAGTTGGGACAAAAATCTGATTTGTGCTGGGTGTGGCGGTGCATGCCTGTGATTCCAACACTCAGGAGGCTGGGGCAGGAGGAGCCTGCAAAATCAAGGTTAGCCTGAGCTATGTAATGAGTTCAAGGTCCGCCTGAACTACACTGCAAGACACTATCTCAAAAACAATCAAAAACCAAAAACAAACAAAAATGTGTGATCTGTCACAAGTCCCATTCCCCCTGGGCTCCCGGACTTGACCATCACAGCCAAGCTCAGAGCGCCCTCTGCTGGTGCCTCTGGGGGGTCCCGCCTCTGGACCGGCTGGCGGATGGGCCCTTTTCATAGGTCCTCCGGGGTCCCCAAGAAGCTCTTCTCTGGCCAATGACATCCATGAACCCTGTCTAGCATCTCTCTCAAGGCCTGAAACAAATCTCTACGACTAGAACTGCCCTGTGCCCTCTGCAGCTCCTGACAGCGCCTGTCTTTGGATTTTCGTTCTCCTTCCCGGCGCTGGGGGCAGACAGATCAGGATGGGCAGATGCAGAAAACAGATGTTTCAAGGGTATGGGAGGGGTGAGGCTGGGAGGAGGAAGCACTGACAACTGGAAGCCCAGAGGCCTCTGGGATGGACCAGGTTTGGTAAGGGGGCCGGCGAACCCTCCTTCCTAGCGAGCGGCCCCTGCTGGGTGGCATCCAGGCGGAGGCCTGGTGCCAGGCGCTGGAGAGGTTGCCCACCCCCCGCTGGGCACACTTCCTCCTCCCCTCCCCCAGCCCGCGGATGCAGCCGTTCACACTTGTATTTATTATTGTTCTCCAAGCCCCCTCCCTCTGCCCGGGAAGAGCAAGCAGGCGGGCTGGCAGCTTGGCAGGAACCGGCTGTCTCCCTCTGGGTGCCAGCGTCGCCCCTTATCTGCGCGCGGTCTCCTTGTGCCAGGGTCAGGCCATTCGGGGGCTTGACGCCAGCCAGGGTGGCCCTGAGTCCCTGCACCCCACCGCCCGGTGGCCCTGCAGGTCCTGGCTTTTCAACCCCTGCCCTGGAGGGGGAGCTGCGCCCTGGCAAGGGCGGGTCAGACCCCAGCCTCAGGGACCCAGGCGGGCGCGGGGGCCCCGAGGGAGGCAGAGAGACCCCGAGCCACCTTCCCAAACCCAGGCACACGACTGTCCCCATCACACGGGAAAACTGTCAGGACGAGACAGCTGCCCGCGGTCCTCGACGTCCCCTCCCAGTCCCGGGCCACAGTCCAGGGACGCTCCCCGCCACGCTCGCCTTCCAGCCTGCGAGGAGCCCTCGGAGGAGCCCTCCGGGTGCCCACGGGAGGCTGCGGCCCGGCCGGACCGGGCTCCCGCGGTGCAGGCAGCCCCACCCGGCGCCCCCTGCGGCCCGCGCCGGCCCTCGGCCTCGCCCTCCCGTCCTGCCGGCGCCTCACCTCTCCCGGCGGCGGGATCCGGCGCTCGCCGGCGGCTCGGGCAGCCCGGGCCGCGGGGTGAGTGTGAGTGTGAGTGTGAGCGCGCGCCGGCGGCCGCGGCCCTCACTCACTCACTCGCTCGCTCACTCAGTCACTCACTCACTCGCTCGCCCGCTCGCTCACACGCCTCCCGCTGACGTCAGGAGCGCCGGGGAGGGACGCGGTGGGAATTTGTATTCTCTGCCTTTAAAGGGGCACCAGGCTCCGCGAGCGGCGAGCGGGAGGCACCCAGCTGTGTCGCTCAAAGCTCCAGAGCTTGTTGTTTGGCAAAGTGGCTTTTATTGCTGGGCCGGGGTGTAATTTGCTCCGCCAGGTCAGGGGAGCTGTGAGGGGAACGCGGGGGAGGAGAGGCCCCGAGCCAACAGAGGGAGCAGGTGGGGTGGGGTGGAGATCGAGTCTGGGTGTGCAAGTGCACACGCACACACATGTATGCGCACGCTGGGGACCAGCCCGGGAGGCCCCGATCCTAGAGCTCCAGGAGTCCGCATCAGACAGGCGCTGGGTCTGCTGGTCTTGGGCACCTCCTTTACTACTCCGGCCCCACCGTGAGAGGCCGCAGTGCAAGGGCCCTAGGGTGCTGGAGGCCTCCTTCCACCTCAGCTTGGGCTGGGAAGGAAGTCACTTAGCACTACTGGGCAGGCTGGCATTTGCAAAAGAAGTCTTATTAACATAAGATGCTAGATGCACACGCCTGTAATCCCAGCTACTCAGGAGGCTGAGGCAAGAGGATTGGAAGTTTGAGGCCAGCCTAGGCAATTTAGTGAGACCCTGTCTCAAAATGAACAAAACAAAACAAAACAAAACAACAATAAATATATATATAAAAGAGTAGGTAAGTGTAATGCATGGAGGGTCCTCTGACAGGCAACAAGCTTTGGCCTCATTTACACCTCACAATGCTACAACTTTTTACCCTTATGGCACTGGTGGAGAGTGAGGAGGTGGGACTCTCCAGCATCATCCATCAGCTGCTGGCTAGACAGTGTGCCATATATTCCACCTTCTAAAACCTTCCAGAACCTTCCAGAACAATGGCACTCAGCCCCTCCTGATTTCTGGTTATACAAGAGAGACTAGAGATAAACACTGCCTGGGTTTCCCTGGGCCCAGGGTTCTGACTTCATTCCACCTGTGGTCTAAGGATTCTACTCAGAGGTGTCCCCTTACCCCTAACAAATTATCAGATTCTTTCTTTGTCTTCTTCTTCAAAAATAACAGTTTTCAAAGTGCTCACCCTTGAGTGTGAAGTATATGCCTGTGATCCCAGCCCTCTGGGAGGCTGTGGCAGGAGGATGGCAAGCTGGATAACTCAGTGATTGGGCAAGACCCTGTCTCAAAAGAAAAGAAAAGAAAAAGGCCAGGTGCCTGGAGTGTGGCTCATGCCTATAATCCCAGCACAGGCGCTAAGGCAGGAGGATTGCTTCAAGTCCCAGGCAAGCCTGGGCTGCACAGTGTTCAGGACCTGCTGTCCCTAGACTGCACAGCAAGACCGTCTCAAAAAACAAAGCAGGGGAGAGGCGAAGTGGGGCTGGAATGCAGCCCAGTTCAAAGGCAGTGGGGTCAGTCCCCAGCACAGGAAAAAACAAAACAAAACAAAAAACAACCCTCTCAGGCATCATCCTACCTGCCTGAGTGAGGAGACAGCTCCAGAGCGATTGTGGGGCTTTGTGTCACATGGTGTCACCAAGAAAGGTCCCAAGTCTGGGTCTGGGTGCCCGATTTTCAAGCACATGGGCCTGCCCCCTCCAAGAGCAGCCCCGGGGCTCAGAGGGCACCTACAGTGCTCCGTGCCCCTGCACCACCACCCTGCTGTCACCTGGGAAATCACCTCTGCCCTCCCCGGTCATCAGGACCCTGACCAGGCTGGGACCTGGGCTGGAGAGGTGGCACTGAGCCTGGCTGTCCTCTTTGTGGCCTTGACCTGTTGGTGGCTGCCAGCAGCAAACCGGCAGCAGAGAGTGACGGGGAGCTGCCAGTGACAGGAAGGACCCAGGCTTGCCAGGCTCCCAAGAGAGGTCACAGCAGGGAAGCCCTAGGAAGGAGGCTGGTGTGGCAGGCCGGTGGCTGGGTGAGTGAGGTTCTTTCTTTATTGGTGTTTTTGAGACTGGGTCTCACTGTATCCTTCAGACTGGCCTTGAACTCACAGTGATCCTCCTGTCTCAGCCTCCCCCTCAGGGCTGAGATTACAGGCCTGCCTCATGGGCCAGCTCTGTGGAGGCTGAGAAGCTGAGCCCCGCCTTGGCATCAGGTTTCCCGTCTCGGAGGCCCTGCAGTGCAGGACCAAGAGAAGGGGGCTGGCTGGGCGCAGTAGTGTGATCTGAGCTGGCGCAGCTGTTCATTGAGAAATGAGCAGCAGAGACACCACCCACCCTCCCACCCGCTGCTCTGCAACAAAGAGATCCTGGCTGCAACTGGGGCTACACGAGGCTATTTTTGTGAAAAGCTGAGAATTCCAAAGCTCATCTTCTGGAAAAAAGCCTCCCACCTCGGAGGTTCCACCTGTGCTGTGATTCGACGCCTGTCACTGCAGCCAACAGGGACGGCCCAGGACCCTGTGGCCTTGAACCCACATAACAGCCCTTGAAGGGACAGAGACCCCTAAGGTGATGGGGCCACTTCACAGTGATGTGGAAACTCAGACAGAAGGTAGGAAACCTGGCCAACATCACACAGCCGGTGAGGGGAGCGGGGTTTAAAATGCAGAAGCTCAAACCTGGGTATGGCAGTGCACACCTGTCATCCTGGTTCTGGGGAGGCTGAAGCGGGAGGATCCCTGCGTTCAATGCCAGCTTGCACTACACAGCAAAACTCTGCTGAAACAGAAATAAAGAAAAGGAAAAGGAAAAAAATGCCCACATGAGAGGAGGCCCCTATCCACGGGCTTCAGCACTCAGGCTGAGGTGCGAGGATCAGGAGCAGCTTGGGCAGCATAGTAAGACCTTGACTCAAAACAGAAAGAGAAAAAATTTTAATAAAAAAAACCCCCGCAAACTGGGTGTGGTGGTTCACACCTGTAATCCCAGCACTTGGGAGGCTGAGGCAAGATTATTTTGAGTTTGAGGACAGCCTGGGCTACAAAGTGAGCCCAAGACCAGCCTGAACTGCATAGTGAGACCTTGTCTCAAGAAAACCAAAAAAAAAAAAAAAAAAAAAAAGACAAAAAGCAGCACAGTGCCCCATGAGCAGGGTTCCAGCCATGCAGGCAGGCGGCCCAGGGAGGGCATCGGCCCCTTCTCCATCCCTGCTGGCTGCAGAGAGCCCTTGAGACCCGGGTCAGGAGGATCTGCCACCCTGACACCTGGGAGCTGTCGTCATGGTCATGGAAATGCTGTCTTCTTTCTTTGGCTGCCCAGAGCTCAAGGTCAAGCTCTTCTGCTAAAAGGGTCCACAGGACCAGGTCCAGCTCAGGGCTAATATTTTCTTTTGTTTTCTTTCTTCCTTCCTTTTTTTTTTTTTTTTTTTTTGAGACAGGGTCTCACTATGCAGTTCAGGCTGGCAGGGAATTCCCAGCTATCCTCTTGCCTCAGTTTCCCAAGTGCTGGAATTCCAGGCACATACCACCACTCCTGGGCCTTTTGTGAATTTGATTTTGATTTCTGGGTTCTTTTGTTTGCTTTTTTTTTTTTTTTTTTAACTTTTTATCAGTACCAGGGATCGAACTCACGACCGCCTGCTTGCAAGGCAGGTGCTTATGCCGCTGAGCTAAATCCCCAGTCCCTTGTTTGTTTGTTTGGTCTTTGAGACGGGGTCTCACCATGTAGTTCAGTCCAGTCTTAAACTCACCATGTAGCCCACGCTAGCCTCAAACTCTTGAAGATTCTCCCACTTTTTCTTTTTTTGGTACCAGGGGATTGAACTCATGACCTAACACTTGCCAAACCCACCTTGAGTACTGCAATTACAGGTGTGTGCCATCACACACAGCCTTCAGGTTTATTTTGAGACTGCTTCTGAGTAGCTGGGATTACAGGTGTGCAGCACTGTGTCCAGCCACCGGCAACACTTCTGGCCACTAGAGGGTGAATAGTGAACGAAACACACAAAATTTCTGTCTTTCTGATGCTGACAGTCAAGAAGGGAGAAAGACAATAAAAGGACCTAAAGCTGTAATTATAGTGTCTGTCAGAAGGCAATAAATGCTCAAGAAAACTATTAAATAGGGAGGTGAGGCAGGGTGTGGTCATACATGCCTGTAATCCCAGTGCTGTGGAGGCTGAATCAGGAGAATTCCTGCAACTTTAAGCTCAGCCTCGGATACATAATGAGACCCTGTCTCAAAAAAAGCAAACAGGGGGCTGGGGATTTAGCTCAGCGGCATAAGTGCCTGTCTGGCAAGTTCAAGATCTCAAGTTTGATGCCTAGTACCAAAATAAATAAACAAATAAATAAAATGATGTCTCATACCCACTCCTCTGTAGTTTGCTTGTTTTAGATTGAACAATATACCCAGAATATCATTCTACAGTAATATACAGAGAGCATTCTCAGGCCGGTCTTGGGGGTATAACCTGCAATCTCAGATGCTGTGGAGGCCGAGACAGGAGGGTGGCAAGTGCAAGGTCAGCCCGGGCAACATATCAAGATCTTGTTTCAAAATAAAAAAATAAAAAGGACTGCAGATGTGGCTCAGTGCCATAGCCTGGTTACACTCCTGAGGACAGAGAACAAAAGCTTTCTTATTCCTTGATATGGCTTCATATCTTTCTGTTGCATGGTGTACCACATGTGTTTTCTGAAGGCCAGTCCTCTGCTGCCTTGAACTCTTGACCCTGACTTGCCCTTTGAAGTCCACTCTGTCCTGAGCCCTGTCCCGCAGAGAGGCCGGAGGCGCTGCTGCAGTGTGGGGCTGGGAGCCCTGGCCCTTCTCACTCTGTTCTCTTCCAGCCTTCACGGGTTCCAGCTCGACTTTTCCCTCTAGCTGCGACCTTCAGTAATCATTGGCTACCCTTTGTCCATTCAAATGGCACAGATTTGCAAGCCTGGCCTGGTGCCAGGTACTGGGCTAGGCCCAAAGGCCATGTGGCTACCATAGAGATGTCCTCTGCTGTCACGGAGGCTGAGACCAAGTCACCAGGGTGGCATTGGAAAGCCCCTCAGTGCTCCCTGGAGCGATGCAGGGAATTAATAAAGTGGCCTGTCCTGGCTGCCCAGCAAGGAAACCATCCTGCCAGGGTGGCATTGTTGCAAGCCTGGGAGCCAAAAACCAGAAAGGAAGACAGGGAACCCAGAACACTGCGCCTGTAGCCCCCCAGCCTGGACCCTAGCCAGGTTCCCATGTGGTGAAAGGCCTCAGCGCTGGCTCCTGTCCCTCTGTCCCCCACGCCACCCAGCCCTCCATTCCCTGGAGACCCCCAGAGTCTGCCCAGCCCCCGGCTCTGCTCCAGCCCCTCCCCACCTGTGGGCCTCACAGTTTCTGTGTCACTATGTCTGTCATTTCCCTGGCCTCAGGCTAATGTCATGGCAGGACTGCCTGGTGGTTAGAATCGTGTTCTCTGGAGCCCAAGCACCAGCTCTGTGTCACATGACTTGCGTGACCATGGACAACTTCCCTGACCTCTGTGTCCTGAGTAAGGCGAAAGGAGATAACAAAGGAGACCAGTAGAAGTTACTGTTGGAGTGTGTGTCCAGCGCTGACCTGGCTTCCATCCTAGTATAGGGGTGGGGGTGGGATATAAGAGCAGCTACCTTATGCAGTTGTTGTGAGTGTAAAAATTAATATAAACAGCTGGATGTGCACAACTGTATTCCCAGCAGTCAGAAGGCTAAGGAGGGAGGACTGCTGTGAGTTCAAGACTAGCCTGGGCTACATAATAGGTTCAAAGTTTTGAGACTGAACTACAAAATCTCAAAAAACCTAAAACCAACAAACCAGAATAAAACGTATTCAGGCATTGGGGCATGGTGGTGCACACCTGCAATTCCTGGAGACAGAGCGGGAGGATTGCTGTGAGCTTGAGGACAAAGCCAGGACTACACAGTGAGGTTTTTTTGTTATTATTGTTTTTTTTTGAGACAGGGTCTCTCTATGCAGTTCAAGCTGGCCTTGAGCTCATTTTGTAGCCCAGGCTGGTCTCGAACTCAAAAGGATCCTCCTGCCTCAGCCTCCTGAGTGCTGCGATTACAGGCGTGAGCCACCACACCCGGCTTTCTTCTTCTTTTTGAGACAGAGTTTCACCATTTATTTCAGGCTGGCTTTGAATTCATGGTAAGATTAGAGCCATGCACCACCACATCTAGCTCAATTGTTATTTCGGTTAAAACACGCTGCAATATTTTCCCAACTCTTTGTTTTGTCTTGTTATTGTGGTACTAGGGGTTGCACTGTCCCGATCTTTCTAATTTAATTTAATTTCTCATTTTGTTACAGGTCTTGTTAAATCGCTAAATTGCCCTAGGCTGGGTTTAAGTTTGTAATCTTTCTGCTTCGCCCCCCAGAGTGCTGAGATTACAGGTCAGCACCACCACACCTAGGTACATTGGCCTTTTGAAAGATGACTTGGCTGCAGTACACAGGACGCGTTAGACAAACAAGGAGAACAAGCGTGGCTCAGTCCCCGCAAGCGCTGACCCAGCTTGGTTGGCCCTAAAGGTCGCCTAGCAACCAGAAAGCACTGCAGTTTCTGTGCTTTGACCGCCTGTTAGAGGAGATCCCATCCCATTTATCTCCATGCCCCGCCTCCGCCCCGGACAGGAGCCTATAATCAACCCTGCCCGGGGTCAGGGGGCGGGAAGAGGTTTTCTATTGGTCAGTTCTCCGGAAACGACGGGAGTCGGATCCTAGCGCACGTCGTGGGTGCATGGACAAGTTGAGTGGCGGCAGCCAGTGGTGCGGCCGGGAGCCTGTTGGCGAGATCGGACACCCCGCGAGCTACGCGGAGACCTCCTCCCGCCGGGTCTTGTTTCTTTCCATTGCAGTAGTGGACCACGACTCGCGTGAGCCCTTCGAGACCCAGCTTCTTCTCCCAGCTGCCGCCCTGTGTCGGCGGGTGGTGGTGGCGTGGTCTCGGTGATTGTGTGGGGAGCCGACGGGTGTTCGGGTTCCCACCGGCCCACGTCCCCTCTACGTGACCAGCGCCCCAAGAGGAGGCCGGGATGTTTGTTCTGGTAGAGATGGTGGACACGGTGCGGATCCCCCCGTGGCAGTTTGATAGGAAACTCAACGACTCCATTGCCGAGGAGCTGAACAAGAAATTGGCCAACAAGGTACTGGGCTTCGAGGCCCAGGGGTGCCCAGCCCTGGCCTTGGGCAAGTAGCGGGATGCGGTGAGGTGCACCCGGCCTCGTAAGGAGGTTGGAGGGGATCAAAAGAGAAAAATGGAGCCAGGCGTGGTGTGTAATCCCCACACTCTGGAAAGCTGAGGCAGTCACAAGTGTGTCACAAGTTTAGATTGTCTGGTCACTCAGTGACTTAGGTCCTACCTCAAAATAGAAAACAGGGGATAGAACTCAGGTCAAAGGCCCTGGGTTCAGTCCCCAGACCACAGAGTAAATAAATAATAAATAATAAATAGCCTCAATAGGAAGTGCTAGATTCCACACTTGAAATCACACTTGCCAGCTTTGGCAAAGTGATTGTCTCCCAGCTTCAGTTTCTAGTGCACGAGGTTTGCTGTCGGGAGCTTTACCATTCAGTCCTGCACACCTGCGTGGCCGCCTCTTGCCCCGGGGCTGGCTCCTGCCATCACTCCCCTCCTCAGAGCTCATCACGCCTCTTCTTCTCTTCCTTGTCTTCTCTTCCTCTTTTCTTTTCCTTTCTTCTTTCTTTCTTACTACTTTTTTTGTTTTGTTTTGTCTTTCTGAGACAGAGTCTCACTCTGCAGCTCAGGCTGGCCTTGAACTCATTTTGTAACCCAGGCTGGCCTTGAACTTGCAACGATCCTCCTGCCTCCGCTCTCCTGCCTCAGCCTCCCGAGTGCTGGGATTATAGGCACTCGTGCCTCACCTGGTACTTCTTATCTTTATCTGCACTCTTGGGTACTGCTTTTCTTTTCCCTCTCCTTGTGTGTTTTCTGCCTCGCAGCTTCCCTCCCCACACTTAGCCAGAGTCTAGAGGAGCAGCGGCTCTGTACTTAGCTGTTGATTGGGTGAATGAAAGCAGCAAGGGTTAGGGTGAGGGTTAGGGCCTGTGCGGTGAGGAAGAGGGAGGTGGTGGAGGAGGAGGGAACCGCCCTGCAGGACAGGCCCTCACCCACCTGTGCGAAAGAGGGACTTGATCTGGAATTAGGGATAAACAGCTGTGTCTGGGAGGTGGCACTCCGATAGTGTGGAGCTAATGGGGGGTTCACTTTTGGAGGTGCCAGTGGGGGTGCAGAGAGAGGCATGTAGGTGGCAGAATCGGAAGGTGCAAAGGTCCTACAGAAGGAGCGTGCTGAAGCACCTGCCAGGGCATGGACAAGGCTGGGTGGCCAGCAGAGGTGAATTGGGGAGGGTAGGCAGGTAAGGCTGGCAAGAGCCAAGCTGTCCGTCTCTGGGGGACTCTTCAGGGTGCAGGTCTTCTGAGAGCAATAGAAGGTGGTGGGCTGAGAAGGGTCAAGAGCTGCCTGGGCCAGGTGAGGAGACCCACTCGGGGAGCTCCACTCTAGGGTGGAGTTGTGGGGAGCACCCTGGAGGCCTGGGCACTGACTTCCAGCAGTTACTTTATAAGTGGAAAGCTGGCGGTAGGGCATCAAGTGGGGCACAGGGCACTGGGGGCCCTTTGGGGATGAAGCTGAGCCCTCGAGGGCAGGCAGGGCTGTGGCTCCCTGAAGCGCACTCATTTCCTTTAGTGTCTGAAGCCAGCGGCTGGCTCAGCTGTGTATCTGCCCCTCAGTGGCTGGGTAGCCGGTTGTTGGGGCTGGGGTGGTCTCTGGGTGGCAGCCCCAGAGCACTCACTGTGTCCACCTCTGCGTCTGGGAGCTGAGCTGGGGGAGCTCAGCTGTGGCTCTCATGCACCCCAGTGAGTGCGGGCTTTGGGGGCACTGGAAAATGAGGTTCGACCCATGATTCCTGGTAGCAACAAGGACCCTTGACTGATTCCTAGTTACTACTTGTGAGCCAGGCGCTGGGCTGGGGGCTCTCTATCCATTCTCTGTTCATTTAACAGTAACACAGCTGGTCTTTCTTTTTCCTTTCCTTCCTTCCTTTGTGGTATCACTGTGTTCTCCAGGCTGACCCCAAACTTGCAGTGATCCTCCTGCCTCAGCCTTCTAAGTGCTGGGATCATGTGTGCACCACCATGCCTGGCTTCTTTGGGGGGAGGTGCCAGGGATTGAACTAACAACCTCGTGCTTGCCAGGCAGGTGCTTATGCCACTGAGCTAAATCCCTGGCCTCTGGTTTCTTTTTTAACAAGGTCCTGAGGATTGAACCCAGGACCTGCACACTGAACTACATCCCCAGCCCTTTTTATTTATTTTGCTAAATAAATTGGGCTCAAACTTGTGATGGTCTCACCTCAGCCTCGAAGAGTGCCAGGATTACAGTTGTACATCGCCACACCTGGCTGGTATTTCTTTTTTTGCAGATGGGGAAACTGAGGCTCAGATCAGGAAGGAATGTGGTTTGGTCCTGCTCTCAGCTTAACCCATGTGCAGACCCTGCCTTCCATTCTGGAGGACAGAACTGTAGCACATAGTCCTAGGGACAAATTCAAGAAAGACAAACTTTGCCCGTGACATTGGTCAGGATGTGTGCGCAGCCTGAAACTGCAGAGAAATCTTAATAATCCATGGGGAAGGGCTGGGGATTTAGCTTAGCAGCATGAGTGCCTGCCTTGCAAGCACGCAGTCATGAGTTGAATCCTTGGTACCAAAAAAAAAAAAAAAAAAAAATCCATGGGGAAAATCATGATTGTGCTGTGCCCTGTATTTAGACAAGTCAGGAACGGCAGCATATGCTTATAATCTAAGCATTTGGGAGGCTGAGGCAGGAGAGTCGCTGCAAGTTTGAGGCCTACCTGAGCCACATGTGAGACCCTGCCTCAAACAGTAACTAGAACAGCAGCAATAGCTTTGGAAACAACAAACAAAACAACAAAGCCAAATAAAAGATTTTGGTTAAAAAAAATAGAAAAGGAAACCTATGATCAGAGAGGCGGGGGGGGGGGGCGTGGAGCTGGCACTGGAAGCTGAGTCTGTCTGATCACCAGGGCCTTGCACTTTCCAGAGCTCTGCATTCTTTTTTTTTTATTTAAAGATTAAAAAAAAAAAAGCAGTAAAAATACAGAATTTCAAGTACAAGTAATACAGAATTTCAAGAAAAAAATATACAGGAAGAAATCACTAGTTAATAGATTACATACTGTCATCTTAGAAACAGTTGTCCAAATTACAAAATTAAAGCATACAAAGTGGGCATTCATACAGTGAGATTGCAGACAGTTCTCTTCCGTGATCCAACAAAAACTCAGTAATATGGTTTCTATCCTACACACTTAAATATACATGCAGTTGTATCCTTTAGATCACTTTCTTTTCCTCTCTTTCTTACAGAATTACACTTTTTGGGTTTTATTACTCCCACAGTTCTTATAACTTTTTTTTTTTTTGAAGAGTTAAAAACAAACAAACAAACAAAAAAAAACAAATGCGACCAAGCAAAACAGTCAGAACAGAAGGATGGACATAGTACATGATGAAACAACAGAATACTAGGTGATCAACAATGGTTACCATTACGCCTCTTGCTATCTTAAAAAGAGTTACCTATATCATCAGATATAATAGAATTGAACAAAACAGTACAGAACAAGACCAATAAAACCTACATTGGAGACCTTACAGGACTTCAAAAGAAGATAATAGTCAAACCATAATGGGCATCATAGTAAATCTTACTGCCTTCAAAGTGGTTGCCGATACCCTCAAACTTGATACTATCAACAGAGCTCTGCATTCTTCTGAGGTCCCCGTCATATCACCTCCTTCACATCCTGCAGAATCCTGGCTCATTCCGTCTTTGTTGTTGGTGGTGGTGGTTTTGAGATAGGGTCTCAAGGTGTGTAGTCCAGGCTGGGCCTTGAATTCCCAGCAGTCCTCCTGTCTCAGCCTCCCCAGTGCTGGGATTCCGGCATGTGTTCCTAAGCCCAGCTCATCACAAGCATCTCTGCAGAGCCTGCAGGGGTGGGTCCCAGGGTCAGCATGGGTCACACACATGCCTGCAGGTCGTGTACAACGTGGGACTCTGCATCTGCCTGTTCGACATAACCAGGCTGGAGGACTCCTACGTGTTCCCGGGAGACGGCGCATCCCACACCAAAGGTAGGCCAGGTGCCCTGTCTTCCGGGGCATGGTGCTCAGTCCAGCACAGTGGGAGTCTTGGGGGGGGGTGGGGGACAGGGAACTCAGGGTCCCCTCCTGACACTGCAGGAGTTGGCTTGGTGATGGCGAGCATACTGGCACCCTCTCTAGGCCCCAATTTCCTTTTCTGTGAGACACGGGGGCAGGTGGACGTGGTGACCCTCGAGGTTCTGCAGCTACCAGGTTGGCCCCATCGGTGCCCCTTTGGGTCCCAGCTGTCTCCAAGCCCAGCTCTCAGCCCAGCACTTGGCCTGCCCTCAGATAGTGGGGGGGAATGGGTAGGGTGGGTAGACACACTGGGGAGCAATGGCGTGTGGGCCAGCTCGGTGCTAGACCACAGTATCCAAACCTACACTCTGCCACTTATTAGCAGTGTGTCCTGAGTAGACTGTCACTTCCCTGGACCTCTGATTCCTAATGCAGTGTATTTTCAGAATACACTGAGGCTGAGGCAGGAGGATGACTGTGAGTTCAAGCCTGGCCTAGGCAAGGCCTCTTTTACTTTGAAATAGAATCGCATTGTGTAGCCCAGGCTGGGCTTGAACTCATGAGCTCCTGCTGCCTCAGCTTCCCCGGCGCTGGGTTCCAGGTGTGCGCCACCAGGCCTGGCTCGGCCTTTGCTGTTGTTGAATTGACCACTGGACATGCCCTTTGGAAGCAGACAGCTTGGGGTTTTTTTTTGGTACTGGGAATCAAACTCACAACCATGCTCTTGCAAGGCAGGCGCTTATGCCGCTGAGCCAAATCCCCGACCCTTTTTTTTTTTTATAATTTTTTTTTTTTTGGTACCGGGGATCAAATTCACGACCTTGCAATTGCAAAGCAGGTGCTTATGCCGCTGAGCTAAATGCCCAGCCTCACAGCTTGGGTTTTTATCTGTTCAAAGTTGTCCACCAGCACCGCTGTCTAACTCCATGATACTTCCCTCACTCCTGCAAGAAGCCCTGTGGCGCTCAGCGGCCGCTCCTCACATCCGTCTGCAGTGGCTTCCAGTCGATGTGCACCTGCCTGTTCTGGACACATCAACCATACAGTGTGTGGCCTTTTGCCTGCAGCTGCTGCCACATCATGCCCTCAAGGTCCAGAGGTTCATCTGTGTTGTAGCAAGTGTCAGAATTTTTTTAAATTTTTGTGTTTGTTTGTAGTGCTTGGGGTAGAACCCAGGCCTTCACATGCTAAGCAAGTGCTCTGCACTGAGCCACACCCCTGCCTCCTCCTTTTTTGAGGCTGACTAATATTCTATGGTGTGCATACACCATGTTTTGTTTATCCCTTCAGCCCTTGGTGGACCTGTGCTGCCCACTTACTTGCTTTTTTTGTTTTTTGTCTTTTTTGTTTTTATCGGTACCAGGGATCGAACTCACAACTGCCTGCTTGCAAGGCAGGCGCTTATGCCACTGAGCTAAATCCCCAGCCCCTCCACCACTTGCTTTTGCATGTGGTTTCAGAGGGAGCTCCCAGGCACCGAACTCCAAGCCCTGTGCCCAAACCAGGCCTGGCACCAACCTGGTCCAGGCTCTGCAGGTTTGTGAGACCTTGCTGAGCGCTGCGTCACCTGGAGGATGGGTCCTCCCGTCCCTGGGAGGAAAGCGCAAGGCTCGGCATCTTCCAGCTGGCTTGTTCTTGAAACCACTCCCTCTCCTCCCCTTGTCTCCCCGCCTGGCTCGGGCACAGGGAAGCAGGTGGCATCCAGTTGGGAGGGGTGGCCCTGCGGTCCAGGGAGGGTACTGGTAGATGGAAGCCTGTGAGGGGTGACCTTGTCCCAGGAAGGCAGGACTCTACCTGGTGGCCTTGTCTGGGGGAGGACGTGGGAGTCTCCCAGGGCACATTGGGGCAGCATGGCTGTGTCACTCAGCCTCTCAGAGCCTGGCCTCATGGTGACATCCAGGGCAGGAGGCCACTCCTTGGCTACTGTCTGGGGCCAGTAGCAAGGACAAGTGACCAGGCGACAACATGGTTCCTCTAGGGGCCAGGGCAGAATCTGACACCTTAGCTGGTGTTTTCCTTGGGGTCAGGTGAACGGGATCCCCTGGGCCAGGGCCTGAGCACCCCCAAAGACAACTGCTACGTGGTCACTCCCAGCACACCCTCTCCTATGTGTCCAGCCATTTTTAGTACACTGTTCCGGGTCACAGCTGGAACTTGTTTCCAATCCCAATCCCATCACCAGTTGCTGCTACCCTGCTCAGAGGGGACCCTGGGGCAAGGCTGGAATGGACCTGGACTCAGCCCAGGACCTGGGAGCCAGCCCGCCCCCCAGGCAGGGGTGGGGCCCGGTGACCAGCTGAGGAGGTGGCCACCTTCTGGCTGCGCTTGAGCCCCCTTGTCTCCATGTGTCCCCCCTTGCAGTGCATTTCCGCTATGTGGTATTCCACCCGTTCCTGGACGAGATTCTGATCGGGAAGATCAAGGGCTGCAGTCCTGAAGGGGTGCACGGTAAGTGGGGACCCCGCCCCGGGCCGGGCAGGACCAGAGGGCTGGATCAGCCTCACAGGCTGTCACTCAGCTCCTCAGGTGGCCACTGGAGCCGGTGGAGGGGACTGGGTGCTTGGTGTCCCCGTCTGAGGTTTTGGGGTGCAGGTGCCTGGGGTTTTTGCAGGGCTGCTCAGGCTGGGGTAGGCACTGCCAGGGGCTCTGCGGCTGGAAGGGGACATCTGTCCCGCAGCAGCATGGAGGAAGGACCTGAGGGCCCAGGCCCTGTCACCACCTTTTCTTCCAGTCTCCCTAGGGTTCTTCGATGACATCCTCATTCCCCCGGAGTCCCTGCAGCAGCCTGCCAAGTTGTATCCTCCCATGGGCAGAGAGCCCGAGTCACTCCGGCCTGTTAGGGGGACCGTCCCACTGCCACAGTGACTCTGTGCCCGCCCCCACTGTGGGGGGGCCTCTGCTCACGCTGACCTGGTGTCCTTGTCCCTGTGCCTGTCTGGGTGGCAGAGTCGAGTACTGAGCACCACAGGTCCCTTCCAGCATCCTTTGCTCCTGCTGGCCCTGAGGGGTCACCACAAAGATTTCCAGGGTTACCCTGCTGCTGAGCTCCGCAGGAGGGGAACGTGCCAGGGCTGGGCTGGGCTGGGCTGGGTTTCTCTCTCTGGCCTGGCTGTCCCCATCCCAGCCCTCCTTGCTGTCTCTAATCTGAGACATCACCCCTGCGCTGCAGCGGCCAGTGGGGCCCTGTGGCGGGACTGCCATTACAGAGCAGTATGGCTCTGGCTGTGCGCGGGTAGGGGTGGGCGCCTCCATCTGGCAAGCCAAGAGCAGGGCCTACGGAATTTGCCAGGAGTCCGGTGACCCCCAGCCCACCGGTTCCGCCTGCTCAGACTGGGGGCAGCCTCCCTCCCAGGGTGGGTGCTTGGGTGGACTCTGGAGGCCCTGACTCCAGGTCTGGTTGCACCTTGACCCTGGCCCCAGCGACGAGGCGGAGCAGGTGTGGGTGTGGGAGTACGAGACAGAGGAGGGAGCGCATGACCTGTACATGGACACAGGCGAGGAGATCCGCTTCCGGGTGGTGGACGAGAGCTTCGTGGACACCTCGCCCACGGGGCCCAGGTCAGCTGAGGCTGCTGCTACCAGCGAGGAGCCGCCCAGGAAAGAGGCCCCTTACTCGCTTGTGGTGAGAGCCCCATGTGTGTGCAGGGAAGAGGGGGGCGGGAGAGTGCACTCAGGCAGGCCCTTTAACCTCTGAGCCCAGATCCCTCTTGTGTGGTCCTGGCCTGAAACTGAGGCCAGAATGCCTGGGTTTCTGCAGGGCGGGACCACAGGGTAACAGCTGCCATGGAGATGGGTGGGGAGCCAGTCCCCTATGTGAATGCAGAGACACTGCTAGGTGAGGTCCCAAGGGGCTTCACTGTTTTGATGGTACTAGCAATTGACCTCAGGGCATTTGCACTGAGCTAACTGCCAGCCCTTTTTTATTGAGACTGAGTTTGTGTGCAAGCCTTAAGCTTACAGTGATTCTACCTCAGTCTTATAGTGTAAAACATGGATGTTGTCTTCCTGGCAGGGGTCCATTATCGAGCCTGGGCTGGGCCTCCTCTCTTGGTGGACCAATAGCTAACCTGTCCTGGGCTCCAGCGACCAGCAGTGGACCAGATGCTGAAGAGTCTGTGCTCCTGAGCTGGCCTGGGTGAGACACAGAGCACTGCCAGCTCGCCTGCCCCACCAACCTGCCCTGATCCTCCCAGAGTGATGCCCTAGAAGTCCTGCTATCCCACAGGCTTTATTTTTGCAGCCTTGGGGATTGGATGCTGGCATGTGCTCTACCACTGAGCTCCGTCCCTGCCCTTTTTGAGATGGTCTGACTGTGTAACTGCCCAAGATAGTCTCAACCTGAGATCCTTCTGCCTCAGCCTCTGAGTAGCTGGGATTACAGGCAGAGACATTAATGGCAGCATCAGCAAGAAAGGGCCATACTCCTTTGTCTCAACAGCCAGTACCATGACCTAAGGTCAGTAAATGAACTGCCGCGCTGGACCACATCCCTTTTGCAAATGACCACCAACCCCACAAAGTGTTGGCAGGAACATAAAGAGCACCCCCTCTGCTCAGCATTTGGGAGGTGGTCACCCGAAGTCAGCCAGCACACTGGACCTGAGGGTGAGACTGTGGGGTTTGCAGGCCCGGAGCACAGCAGGGATCACATGGAGCACACTGATGCCTGGGCAGGGGACAGGAGGTGGCGGCTCCTTCCCACCAGGGAAGCCACACCGTGCCAACACACCAGCAACTCTGGAGCAGACCACAAACAGCAGACACCACGCGTACAGGAGCAGTCCATGATATTTTTCTTGCAAGAACAAAAGGTTCTCTGGGCTCCTGGAGCCGCCAGTCAGATGGTCAGGCAGAATAAAAACTGCAGAGGGGAGTGTCATCCTGTCCTCGAAAATAAATATGGTCGCGCAGGGCCACCCTAGGTGGGAACCAGACTGAAGGCGGGACAGCAGGGCTGTGCCGGGGAGGTGCAGTGGGCGGGCAGGGGGTCTGGAGGCGCCATGGGGAGCAGGAAGCCTGGTGCCCTGGCCGGCGAGGCCACCGCTGGTGAGGCCATGGCTGGCGGTGGCAGCCTCACTGCTGCAGCTCCTTCATCCTGTTGAGGGCGCTACCCGCGCGGAACCACTCAATCTGGGTCTCGTTGAAGGTGTGGTTCAGCAGGATGGTCTCCTGTGTCCCGTTGGGGTGCTTGATGATGCACGTGAGGGGCTGCAGGGGGAGGCAGGTATGGGTGGGGAGCAGTGGGGATCCCTCATAAGCAGGGGTGCCCACCCAGCGGGGAGCCCCCTCACCTTGCCAGGGGCGAAGTCCCGCAGGCCCTGAATGGTCAGCTTGTCCACAGGGTGGATCTTGTTGTAGTCGGCAGGGTCGGCAAAGGTGAGGGGCAGCAGGCCCTGCTTCTTCAAGTTGGTTTCTGAAGGGAGAGGGTCACTCAGTCAAGAGGGTGTCATTGCCACCCTTGCCTGGGGAGCTGCCCTTTCTAACTGATGGGCTGGGACAGGGGACAGGCAGTGGCTCCTGGGCCTGTGTCACAGGGGCATCAGCACAGGTGTCTGGGCCATGCTGGTAGACAGGGCCACAAGGGGAACAATTCAGTTGAGCAGCCTGGCTTTCAGTGGCACAGGTCTGAGTTTCAAGCAGGAGCTGTGTGGCTGTGCCACCATGAGCAGCAGGAAGCTGTGAAGGGTCTGGGGTGGCCAAGGCAGGGCGGCTGACCAGGGCTGTGACAGAGGGGTAGGGGACACAGCCGTGGGGGCTTGGCTCACCATGGATCCTGGCAAAGCTCTTGGTGATGATGGCCCGGCCCCCAAGGTGGCGCGGCTCCAAGGCCGCATGTTCCCGGCTCGAGCCCTCGCCGTAGTTCTCATCACCGACCACCACCCACCGGATGCCATGTTTCTGTGACAAGCGGTGACAAGGTCACAAGACTGAGGGCACCGTGCTTGCCTGCCCAGTACCCTCCAGCCTGGGCCCTGGCTTCCAAAGTTGGTGAATCAGGCCCGACCAGGCACCTCGGGGAAAGGCGCGCTGGTGTGGCCCCGGCTGCCTGTGTGCCTGAAGGAGGCAGGGACTCGGGCCACTGTGGGACAGAGTGGTGGGGGACGCTGCAAATGGTGTCACTTCCGGGTGGTCCTGGGCCGGGCCTGTCCTTGCCCTGATAGCTGCAGGCCGCTCCTGGCCCCCACTCCTCTGGCCTACCTTGTAGTATCGGGCAGTGTCTGGGACAGGGCCAAACTCCTGCGTGACAGCGTTGCGCACAGAGTTGGCCTTGCCATTCTCGATGTTGATGGCGCCAATGAGCAGATTGTTGGATATGTTGTCCAGGTGACCACGGAATTTGAGCCAGGGGCCTGCAGCCGAGATGTGGTCGGTGGTGCACTTCCCTTTGACCTAAGGGGGTGGGCAGAGGACAGTGGTCAGTAGGTGGCCCCTTGCTGGGACCTGGGGGCAGGGGATGGTGACAAAGGAAACACATGAGGCTCTCTGGACCACCGACCTGCAGTCCAAAGGCTCACACAGAGGCTTGGGCTTCTCAGTGTCCAGGGCAGGACAAGGACAAGTAAAACTCCAGGCTGGGCCCTGAACTAAGCCACCCAGCATGGAGGATGAGGCCTCCTGCTGGCCAGAGAAGGGAGGCAGGGACACAGAGTGCCCCTGTGCAGGCTGACAAGTCTCGCATTGCCTGGGCTTAACCTGGGCCGTGTCACAGCAGGTCCTGGGAGCCCTGACGGCTCATACAGGTCCTGTTCCCAGGCCACTGAGTGCCCGCAGGCCCCACTGACCTTGATGAGGATCTGCAGGTCTTCCAGGTCTTTGCCGTCCCACTTGTCAAAGGGCTCCAGGAGCTGCAGGCGCTGGCTGGTGGGGCTCACGTCCACCCGCTGCCCGCTGCTGTCCTTGGGGGGGTGCTGGTAGGTGTCTTGCCCTGGGTCAAACTCCTGCAGCAGGGGATTGGGACAGGTCAGATGCCCGAGGCCTCGGTCCCTATGGGAACAGATCTAAGGGGGAGAGAGCTGCCCACACCCCAAGTGCCCTCTCTTTTTTAAATTTTGTCTTTCTTGAGACAGGGTCTCGCTATGCAGTTCAGGCTGGCCTTGAGCTCACTTTGTAGCCCAGGCTGGACTGGAACTCGAAATGATCCTCCTACCTCAGCCTCCCAAGTGCTGGGATTGTAGGCGTAAGCCACCACGCCTAGCTAAAGTCCCTCTCTTGAGGCAGAGCAGCCCATGGAAAGTAGTCTCTGCGGGCCAGGGAGGTGCAACTGCGCGGGTGCTGGGCAGGAAGCGCCTGGATGCCCAGCGGGCAGGCCCCACTCACCCCTCGGGGCAGCTCATCTGCGTCCGGAGCCTCCAGCTTGAACTTCTTCCCGTCCTTGCCTGTCAGGAAGTCGGTTTCTGGGTTGAACTTGAGGGTTCCTGCGATGGCCAGGGCTGTGACGATCTGGAGAGGAGGCCAGTTCCCCCAGTCAGCACCAAACACCCCACCTTCCCCTCAACAGACAGAGTGCCCCCAGGCCCTTGCCCTTCTGCTTGGGGGCGGAACTCAGGGGCCCCAGAGCTACTGCTGTGTCTCCTCCAGGCCCAGCTGGCACAGAAGCGCTCGTGACAGGGATGTCTCTGCTGGGCAGTACAGAGTGTGCAGAAAGCACGAGGACTTGGGAGTGCACCCCAAACTGGTGCAGGTGACAGAAGAGGGAGGCCACCGAGGGCCAGGAGCACTTCAACTTGCTCTGTGCCTCCAGTGACAGCACCCCCAACTTTTACTCAACTTAGGGACAAGCTGGGCATGGGAGTGCATAGCCCAAGTTACTTGGAAGCTGAGGCTGGAAAGTCACTGAAGCCCGGAGGACTAAAAAACCCCATGAAGCCGGGAGTGGCAGGACATGCCTGTGAGCCTGGGATCTCGGGACTCCGAGAGGCTGAGGCAGGAAGAACACGAGTTTGAGCTTAGCCTGGGCAGTTTAGCAACTTGGCGAGTCCCTGTCTCAAAAAAATAGCTGGGACTGTAACCCTGGGTTCAATCTCTGGGGAAGGTGGCCTATAAGTGTGATCCTAGCACTTGAGGGGTTGGGGTAGGGGGACTGCCACAAATTCAAGGCCCGCCTGGACTACACAGCAAAACCTTGTCTCAAAAAAAGGAAGAGAAAAGGAAGAAGAAAAATTTCGAGTAAGCAAGCATGCTACAGACATGTAACCCTGCCCGCTGGACCCGAGACTCACGGTCAGGACCTGACCACGCTCATGCAGCTGCTGGGACTACAGAAAGGCTGGCATCTGTCCCTGGAGTAAGAGTCCTTACTTCCTGCTTGTACCCACTAACTGCTCAATGAACATCTGGGCACCTGGTGACTCAAGGGAGGGCTGGGCAGGGAGCACCAAGGCAGCCCCAGCCCTCCCAGGGAGCCTGGGAGCTCGCACTCCTCTGACACCCAGGAGTGGGCTTCGAGGGTCCCCGGCTACACCCAGCCAGGTGGCCCCACCTCTGGGGACGTGACGAAGGCGTGGGTCTCTGGGTTTGCATCATTGCGGCCTGTGAAGTTCCTGTTGTAGGAGGTGACGATTGTGTTCTTCTCTCCCTTCTTGATGTCCTTCCTGTCAGGCCAGGAGGACAAGTTTAGGGACAGCTGGCCTTGTCACCTGGCTGGTCTCAAGACCAGATGGGCCAGGTTCTTGAGGCACATGCCCAGCTGGCAATCGAGAACAGAACTGGACCTCCCTAAGACCCGTAACAGCGCAGTAGCAGACCCCAGGTCGCCAGGGCTGTGTGACCACGGAGGACAGAGGCAGAGCCCACTTCTCCTGACCCGAGTGGCAGCCCCCTCAGAGCCCCTGGCTGTGGCCATCAGGATGTGAACTCATGGCTTCTCCCCACAGCCAGGCTCCTCCTGTCCTTGTCATCCACTGGCCGCCCCCACCCCACCCCCTGCAGATCTTCAGCAGTCGCTGGGGCCTTGACTCGGATCTCTTCTCTGTCCCAGTGATGCCTCCCTCAGCCTCTGGGGCTCCACACTCCAGCACGCAGGGGCTGTGCCAGTCAGAGGTGCTGCTCACCTGTCCCACTGGCCAATGCAAGGGCCACAGGCATTGGCCAGGACGATGCCGCCCACTTCCCTCAGGATCTGAGCCTGTGGCAGGAGAGACAGGGCTGTGGGGCAGGGAAAGGTGGCTAGCCGGGGGCCAGCAGCCACCTTACTCGGTAGCATTAGCTGCGGGCAGGGCAGGGTGGGGCAGGTAAGCACTCACGTAGCCGTCCCGCTCGATGGTGGCACGGATCTGCTCTGAGCCTGGGGTGATGGTGAATTGGGACTTGCACTTAAGTCCATGGGCCAATGCCTGTTTGGCCACAGCTGCCGAGCGCCCCATGTCCTCATAGCTCGAATTGGTACAGCTGCCGATGAGACCTGGTGCATTGTGGGAGGTGGGGTCAGGGTCCTGAGGAGGCAGTGACCAGAGGCCTCATCTGCCCTCAATCCCAGATCTGGTTCATGTTCACCAACCGAGGTGGGGCAGAGACTGTTAGTAACAGAGATAAGCTAGAAGCAGCCTACGTGTCCAGCAGTAAAGGACCAGGTGCTCACGAAATAGCCTGAACAGCGAGGCCGCCGACCAACACTGAACAGTGTTGTGCCAGGAGCACAGTCCACGTGTGCACCTGAGGCTAACGAGTGGGCTGACCTGACAGGTTAGCTGCTGCTTTTCTACATATTTTCTGTTTCTTCCCATCGAACCACGTCCCCAGCCTTCTTTTATTTTTCGGAGATAAGGTCATGGTGAACTGTCAAAGCTGGGCTCAAACCTGTGACCCAGGATCCTGCCTCAGCCTCAGAGTGCTGGGATTGCCTGGCTTTACAAGTTTGAAAACTCTTCCTGTTAGTGTTTGATACAATAAGCATGTATTTCTTTTATACCAAGAAAAGGTTATTATTATTATTATTTTTGTCTTTTTCATTTTTATTAGTACCAGGGAGCGAACTCACGACTGCCTGCTTGCAAGGCAGGCGCTTAAGCTGCTGAGCTAAATCCCCAGCCCCGATAAGGTTATTTTTTTAGTGGCCCCACTGTAGAAAGTGCCTGCTTAGGAAGTGGCACAGAGCAGAGGGCACTGCCCAGGGTGCTGGCAGCTGGCGCGGCATGAGGCACTTACCCACTCGGATGTCCAGGGGCCACCCTTCCTTCTCCGCCACAGCACCCACGTCTGCCACAGGGTGAGCCAGGTCGGGTGTGAAGGGCCCGTTGATGTGTGGTTTCAGCTGAAAAGACACGGATGCAAGGAGCCCGCGGAGCGGTGGGAACAAGTGCTGGTGCGAGCTGAGCCCGGCCTCTGTTCTCGCCTCCCAGGTCCCACAGGCAGGCTGCTGCCCAGCCTAGCGGCTCAGACCTCATCCACTAACTCGCAGGAGCTGCACTGCTGCTGTGGTCTCTCAATGAGCCCAGGCTTTTGGCCAGGCGCTTCCCACGTGTGGACCCTCGTTAATATAGTGTAAGGCTCTGTGCTTGGCACACAGCAAACAAGCGACTGTCACCACACAACCCACCACTGCCGCTGCGTCACCCACAGCCAAGGGAGGCTCGTTCAGTGGCACCCCACCCCGCCTGTGTCCTCGGATCCTCCCAGTGCCTCCCCAGCGGGCGGCCTAGGATGCCAAACCCTATAGGCCTTGCTTCACCTCTGATGATGAGACAAAGCTCGAGTGAAATCCTGGCCTCCACTAAACCTGGGGGAAGTCGAACTGCTACCCATTTCTGACTTGCCAGCCACAGCCTCCTCCACTGTCCCCTGGGTTGGAATCACACCTCCCCCACCCTGTCAGGGGCCCTGAGAACCAAGAGCCAGGCAGGACTTGCACCAGCTTCTGATCCCAAGGAAGCAGTGTCCCCCCCCTGCTTAGGAGCCCCCCCAAATCTGGGGTCCTTCCTCACCTCGTTGAGGTTAATCTCAATCAGCTGGTCGTACTGGCAGCCAGGGTCAGGTACCAAGTGGTCCTTGAATTCATCAGCAAGACTGGCAATGTCTGCAGTCCGCAAGGGCGGGAGTGAGGCACAGGAAGTGGACACCAGTGCTGAGCCCCCAGACACGTGGGTAGCAACCTGGCACCCACCATGCACTGACTGCACCAGGACACTGCCCCTGCCTTCAAGGAGTCACAGCCTGGGGAAGGGGCTGGCAGTCAGCCCACAGTGACGCCAGGACAGGAGCTGCTCAGGAACACAGTTAAATGGGGGAGGCAGGGACTGAGGTGGTGTCAGGTGGGGCTCCCTGCACCAGGCGCAGTGCTTGGAAGCTTTGACCTGCACGCCCTGCCTTCCAGCGCTGGAGCCTGTGTCCTCCTCAGAGCATCAGGCCCAAGGGAGCTGAGGGTGGGCAGCAGGGGAGAGGTTTGGTTCACCCTAGGGCAGTGGGTACACAGAAGAGAACGCTGCCATTTCTGGAGCTTCCTGCAGGGGGCACTGGGGACCAGGCCACTGCAGTCACCCAGCTCAGAAACAGCAGCCAGGCCTAACTTATCAGGGCTTCTGACGCTGGTCAGGTCACACCAGGTTAAGGACTCTGCTCTAAAGGGATTCTGCTCTAGAGGGACTGGGAGGGCCAGGGACATAGCTCAGCGGCATAAACCCTGCCTGGCAAGCGCAGGGTTCTGAGTTCAAGTCCCAGTACCTAAATAAATAAATAAAAGGGCCAGAGGCAGCTTCCTCCTGAGGCAGGACATAGCATGAGTGTCCTGTCCACCATGCTGTGGCCCCTCCAGCTCACCTGCCCGGCCTGTCTTGCTCAGGTACTTCTTCATCCTGTGGTTGTATGGGAACACTGAAGTGGTGGCCCCGATTTCAGCACCCATGTTGCAGATGGTTGCCATGCCTAGGAGAAACAGGGCCTGAGGCCTGGCTGGGCTGGGGTCCCAACCGCCTCCACACACTGGGGAACAGCAGAGGTTTCTCCCTGCTCACGGGGCTCCTAGTGGCAGGGACCCTCATTCCTGAGGGCGAGGGCAGTGTGTGTGTGGCTCGCCTGAGACCTGGCTATCTTGCTGGGCAGTGGTGACTGCCACCATGTACTGAAGAGCCACTATGTACTGAAGACTGGACTGGCCAAACACTGGCCAGCTGTTACTGTGTACATTTCACAGACAAGGGACCTGGCTCAGGGTTCAAGGTCATGCTGTGTACATTTCACAGACAAGGGACCTGGCTCAGGGTTCAAGGTCATGCAGAAAGCAAATAAAAGCTGGTGCTGGGCTCAGATCTAAATCTGCCTGCCCTCCTGCACTCACACCCCGGTGCTATGCAGACGTTCTCCTGAATTCCAGTAGTAAGAATGGACACGCTGGGATGGTGCCTATACCATCAGCGGAGACAGAGGCGAGACCCCATCTCAAAGAAAATAAATAAAGGCTGGGTGTCTCGTGCTATTTGTGAACTGACGGCTCACTGGCGGCTCCCAGCCCAGGCCCATTACCGGTCTCCCAGCCAAGCGATGCCTCAGTGGCAGAGGGAGGGGCTGAAGGGAGCTGAGGTGGCACCTGGGAAGCCTGGCCCGGCCAGGGCTGAGCCCTATTTTGAGCCTCCTGCATTTCCAAGGGTGCAGGTAGCATGGACACCAGGTCCTAGGCTCACACCTGGTTTTGGAGGCTACTGGGCAAAATCTCTATCCCACAGGAAGCAAGCAAGGCTCTGCCACCAGCTAAAGGAAGACACAGGGCTCAGTCACTCTGTGGATGAAGCTGGTGCTGAGTGACCGTCCCCCCTCCCACCTCCATCCTCTCTAGAGTTTCACCCACATGGCCCACTGCTTGGCCAGGACCCCAACACAGAAACTTCCTGGCACCTTGGGACGGGTCCTGATCACTCTGTCAGATCACTGAGGGACCTGCACTAGACAGTGTCTAGGGCCATCCATCCAATAGGAGCATCCCTAACCCCACGCTGCGGGACACTTTTCCAGAGAAGCCTAGCTGGCCCAAGCAGGATGAGGGCTGCGAGGTAAGTGCCCCCTCACCAGTGCAGGAGATGGAGTCAACACCGGGCCCATGGTACTCCACAATGGCGCCTGTGCCACCTTTCACTGTGAGGATGCCTGCCACCTTCAGGATCACATCTTTGGGTGAGGTCCAACCGGACAGGGAGCCTGTCAGCTTCACTCCGATCACCTGTGAAGTGGAAGGCGAGACGATGGTTCCAAGCAGGAAGTCTGGGAATTGAGCTGCTGGCCTCCCCTCTCTGCTCATTTGTCCCTGCCTCCCTCCCCAAGGAATTCAAGCCCGACCCACTTCCCTGGCTCCAGCATAAGTCCTTCCCTGCCCCTCACCTTGGGACACTTCAGCTCCCAGGGGATCCCAGCCATGACGTCCACGGCATCGGCACCCCCGACCCCAATGCAGATGCCACCCAGGCCACCGCCATTAGGGGTATGGGAGTCAGTGCCGATGAGAAGAACCCCAGGGTAAGCGTAGTTTTCCAGAATGATCTGAAAAAGAATCGAGATCATCAGCCTCAGTAGAGAATGGAGGTGGAACCAAAGGAGTCCACCAAGCTGCCCCCACTCCCAGGGCTGCCCTCGGGCGGGTAGGGTAGGGAGCTAGCTCAGTGAGCCAGGAGGAGCTGCTCTTTGGATGTAGGCGGCTGGGGCTCATGAGTAGCTCTGACGGTTCCTGTGTTGCTCGGCCTGTACCTGCCTCCCCATGCCTCAGTTTCCAGTCTGTGCTATAGTCTAAACACACTCATGCCACCCTAACCCCAGGAGGCGAGAGCCAGATAAACCGGCATATAAGCATGCCCTGGCTCCAGGAGCTCCTGGGGTGGCAGTGTGCCTACATGGCTGCTCATTGCAGGACAATTCCATCAGGAGCTAGCTGCAGTCCACACAGTACAGCTAAGGAGGTTCCAGGTGCAGAGCCATCAGTCTCTCCACTGCTCAGCCAGGAGATATGTGCGCCTCCCTTCCCTGCCCTGACACCCTGGAGGTGACTGAGGACTGAAGCGACACTTGTGGAAAGGTGCCAACCTGCATGTTTTGTTTCCCAGTGTTGCCTGCACCTGGACACTCCTAGCTGGGAAGTCCCTGGATTGGGCGATCCCCCAGAACACCTAGTGAGAAAGTGGCAGGGTGCAGGTCAGCACCCACCTGCAGCCCTGCCCCTGCCCAGGCCCTGAGGTGCTTCCCTCTTGGGATGGTCCCTGGGCCAGGCACCACATCATTGGGGCCCCTCCCCTACTAGCCGCTGTGGGGCCTTGGCAATCACTTCACCCCTCCCCTCCAGGCTTCAGGCTCCTCTTCTGACAAGTATCACCTCTCAGATCCCTGGGATGACTCTGCAGATCGTATATACCCAGCAGGCACCATAGCAGGGTGGGGCGCTTTACTACTTCACAGCAAGAGCCTCCACTCTAGGCTATGCCCTGGAGCAGATGGCATCACGCCCACCCTTGGGTGCCGGGAGGACCAGAGATGTGAAAGGCTCCGAGGAGGAGCACGGTGAGGCTCCCAAACACTACAGACACCATGGCCTCGGCCTTGCTGTGCCGAGACTCAGCAAAGGCTCAGCCCCTCACCCTTGGTGATGCGAAGACTGAAGATGCAGCTCCTTCCAGCCCCAGCCGGCAGCCAGCTGGGAAGAACAGGCCAACCCTGCTTCACCAGTCCATCTGTCTGCCCCGCCCCTGCCCCAGCCATGTACAGAGACGCGAACTATGGACAGGATTCAAAGTGGGCCGCGTGGTGTAGACAGGATGTGGCCCACATCAGGAGGGGAGAGGTTACAGAGCCATCAACTGTGGAAAGTGTCACGACGAAGTGGATTGGGACAGTGGCCTCAGTGCTCCCGGGATTTGGCTGGGTGGATGGGGTGACGGTAGACAAACATGAAAAATATGTAACTGTAAACTCAGCCATCTATTCACACAACACACATGCATGCCAGTCTGTCCCCAGCCAGGCCCAGGCCAAAGCTAGACATGAACGAAGGCATCACAATCCCTGCCCCATGGAGCCCACAGGGCAGGGAAAAAGCACTAGGGATGCAACTGTGGACAGAACTCCAGAGCTCAGGGAGTTGCAAGGGGGAGGCCCTGCCGCAGGGCACAGGCAGGGCCAGGGGTCACAGGAAGCAGAAAGCTGAGACTCGGAGTAGCAGGTCGGCTGGGCCAGCCGGAAGGGCTGGGTTTGGTGGGATGAAGGGCACAGAGGGGAGGGCACGGTCCCTGGGGGAGTACCCCTGTTCAGGGACAGATATGCCAGGCTGAACACTTTGCAGGTGACGCAGCGTGGGTGTAAATCACTGTCACAGCCCTAACTGTGGCCTAAGAGCTGCCAAGAAAGTCTTGGGATACTGGGATTGACTGGGGCACCCTTCCTAACCGGAGGCCAAATTCAGGCCCACCCGCCTCACTTCCTGCTGCAGTGCTCTCTGGCCTCAGGCTGGCGTGTGTGACCTGCCACCCTGGCAGCTCTATCCTGGCAAGGGCAATGGCATAAAAGGGCAGTGTGCTGATCCCTTGTTGGCTCCGGTTTCAGAGTGGGGCAGAGCTAAGGCCCCAGGAAAGGTCAGATGACAGCCTGACTCAGCGCGTCTGGAAGTGAGGCCCCGGATGGAGGCGGAAGATGATGACCTTGGAAAGGGGCAGAGCAGGCTCCAGCAGTGGGCATGGACGCTAAGTGGGCCAGATCCATCGGTTCATGTCTTCAACAGTCACCTCTGACAGGAGTGAAGCACCTACCCCACCGAAACACACGCATTTATGGAGACAAAACTGTCTACCAAAGGAAACCCCTTCCGTGGGGACCCCGGAACTCTTGGTGGCCACAGCCTGTGAGCCTCTGGCTTACAGGATCCCATGAAGTGGCCTAGGGGAATCAGAGCCATGTTCCACGCACAGCAAGAAGGGGACGGCATAGACACGTGCTCCAGGCTGCACGCCCTGCCTCCTCAGGACATAAGCTGACCTCCCTGGCACAGGCGCTCGCCTCTCTGCCTCAGTTCTTGGTGAGGTGTGGATCATAACACCACCACCCTCACAGGGTTATGGTGAGGCCTGGATAGTTGGTGACACACAAGGCGCCCACCCGATGCCAGTCACCCACGCAGAGGAAACAACACAAGAATACCTCGAGAGGGTGCTGCACATGGAACTTCCTCCCCTGTGCCAGACACAGTAAAAATAATTGATGTTCTAAGAAGATGCAGAAAGCAGAATGTCAGACTATAAAATGCAGGAGTATGCTGCAGGGTAGAGCACTCATGTAGGGTGTGAGGTTCTGGGTTCAATCTCCAACCTCAGGATAAAAAAAAGTGAACTTAACTTGAATAGTTAAAAGGGATTGTTTCCATTTTTCTTTTTCTATTTATTTAGTCTTTTTGAGACAGGGCTTTGCTATTAAGTTCAAGCTGGCCTTGAACTCACTTTGAAGCCCGGGCTGGCCTAGAACTTATAGCAATCCTCCTGCCTCAGCCTCCTGAGAGCTGGGATTACAGGTGTGAGCCACCGCGCCCGGCTGTTTTCACTTTTCACATGGAGAACAGGAATGTATAAACTGACATCATAAAAACTAATTTACAATCCAATGAGGTAAAGTCCAAGAGCTGGCATGAGATGTCCTCCTGAACCCTCCTGGCCTCAAGTCCCGGGCCTCTCTCTGCAGGCTTGGAAGTTGCTCTCTGGTCACTGGCGCCACCCAGCCCTACTTACCTGGTGAATGATTCCGGACCCAGGCCTCCAGAATCCCACACCATATTTGGCACCTGCAGTTGCCAGGAAATTGTATACTTCTTGGTTTATGTCCTACGAAGACAAATCCATAACTGGAGCATTAGTGACAGTTTGCACTCGGGTGACCCTTGCACACTCTTCTCTACACCCCACCATGGTTCATAAAGGCTGTCGCTGGGAAGACAGGTTTCTTCTGGAGGCCTTCAAAGCATAATTTTGGAGGGCAGGGCTGCTGGCCACGCCTCAGCTCACAGCCCAGGAAGGAAGACAGGAGCAGAGAGTCTGGCTCTGTGACACTGCCCAGGGGGCAGGTCTCTGGGTCTCAGTCTCCTTACTTGCTTCAGGAGCTGGACTAACCAACTGCCAACTCCCCCACTGGCAAGCCTGTCCCCAGGCAAGGCCGGCAGTGAAGAGGCCACCACGGCAGCACCAACCGGCCAGGTCAGGTGTTGAAGGAACAAGGCGACACCCCAGTCTCACTGGCTCGCACAGGAGCTGCTTCTCTACCTGGGCCTCCACTGCCTCATCTGTGAGTCCAGATGACACTCCCTGAATGCCTGCTACTGACACCGCATCAGGTGAGGGGGCAGCAGAGAGTCATCAAGTCCACTCAACAGATGTCAGAGACCCAAGAGTGACAGGAACCAGGCTGGAAACCAGACCTTTCCCTGCAGGTGACAGCCTGACAGGACAGAGCTGCAGTTGTTGGGAGGACGGAGCCTCCCTCAGAGAGCGCCCTGCCCAGGTCGGCCTGCTGCAGGGGCTCCTTCTTGGGAGCATCTGATGGCCCTGTGTCTGATGGCTGGTGAAGGCTGTTACTGCCTAGAAGAGCATGGGGGGGGGGCTGCATCCATCATCTGTCATCTGAAGGCAGCTTCCTTGGGGTAGGAAGATGATGTGGGACAAGGCCTTCTCTGAAGACCTGGCATTCCTAGGACAAGGGAGGTGACTCTGACGACAGGGCTGGCACCAAGTGGGTCCAGTGTCTCAAAGGAGTAACTAGGAGAGGAGACCTGTCAACCCCAGGAAGGGAGAGGCAGCCTCATGACAGAGAAAGGGGCCCTCTCAGCCCCACGGGCCCCCGATGAATGATCTCAGAGCTGCACTGGCACCTTCTTGAGGGCCCACTGGGTCACCTAGGTAAGAGAATGGGACCCCAGCGATGCCTCTTCCCAATTAGTAACAGCCTGGCCTTTTCACTTCCAAACCAGTCACCTGTGAATTAGGACAGAGTGGGCCCATGAGCACATGTCTGTAAGAACAGAGGGGACAGGGACACCACCCCGAAGTGGCACCGCAGAACCTCCCTCCACCTGAGCTCAGCCTGGATCCTTTTCTGAACATGGCACTAGAGCGGCTGCCCTGCCTCTCTGCGTCCCAGCCAGAGACTGTTTCCAAATCCATGCGACACTGGGCCCTGCTCAAAGCCTGCTATCGTTCACACAAATGCAAAGGCTACTATCCTGGTATCATGAGTCAGTTGTGCTTGTCCTGTTCAGCAGCAGGCCCGCCTGCTCACTCCCTATCACAACACAGTCCCACCAGATGCTGCAGTGTCTACTGTGCGATCCTCCCACCTGTAGAGGTCAGGCAGAAACACCCCTCCTGGACTCCTATTGCAGTGCAGAGGCCTAAAGGCCCTGCGTCCTTAGACCCCGCCCAGGACCATCCAGGTCCACGCAGAGCTCACACCTGACGTGCCCCCACTTCACCAAACACAAGCAACATATTTCTTCCTGCCCTGGGGCCTCTGCAGACACTGTTTGGGGTAGAAAGTTGTCACTGCAGTTAAGCTCCTCAGGACCTCAGCTGGTCACAGTCTTTCCGCTTCCAACTGTACCGGTGTATTCGGTTTTTGGGACCAGATCTGGCTGTGCATTCCAGTCTGGTCTGAAATTCACTGTGCAGCCCAGGCTGGCCTTGTTCTCATGGCGCTCCTCCTACCTCAGCCTCCTGAGGGCTGGGACTGGGGGCATGGGCCACCATGCCTGGCTCCCGTCCAAAGTGTTCGCCACACCTCTTTCTCACGCTCTCAGTCCTGCACATTCTCCTCCTAAACACACCAAAGCTGTGATTACCAGTTCTGTAACTGTTCCACATCCACCTCCCTACTAGACTTAACTAAGGTCCTCGAAGCTGGAGCCATCTGTCCTGCCCGCACTGAGCCCAAGCATCCAGCACAGCACATGCAGTACAAGAAAATTGCAGGAGACACTTAATGAACAAAGGAATGAGCCCTGACATCCTGTTTCCTGTGACTCTCACCTCCAACAAGTAGATTCTGACCCACAAAGCAAGGGTGGCCCCACAGGGTGGTGGCCCTGCTGTGGGAAGCTGAGTGAGCCCAGCAGGGCTGACGGCCTGGGACTCATGGCCTTGAACAGCTCCAGTCCCCCGGGACATTATGTAACACCACCACCCGCTGTGCCACTGCAGCTGAGGCTGCAGTCAGCAGGCCAGGACCACCCTTCAGTTGGGCAGAAAGAGCCACTGTGCAGCCAGGATGCACGGTGGGTAGCCAGGGCAGCAGAAAGGGCCCAACAGAAAGGTGGCCAGAGTGGTTCCCAGGGGCCCAGAGGCTCTGCAGACTGGGCTGGCCATGGGAATGGGGCACTTTCAGTCACAGCCTGTGCCCTGTGCCAACATTCAGCTCCTGCCAACAGCAGCCTGGGGTCCTGCTCCCACTGCAAGGGGGAAGGCCTGGCGCTGGGCGAGAACTGCTGCCGCCTAGAGCAACACACAGCTCCGCACTCCAGGTCTGGGAGCAGCAGCAGCAGCAGCGTTAAACAACACATGGCAGCTCGTGCTGACAGCAACACTCAGAGAAGGTCCCAAACGAGAACTGCACGGCTGGGCTGGGGTCAGGGTTGGCTTGGTGCAGCCTCCTGTGGCTGTGGACTCAATGCACTGTGATGTTTGGTAAACTCTGGCTCACTCTCACTCCCTGGCAAGTGCCCCAGGGTCAGAGGAGCAGAAGGAAGCGCATGCGTGCTTAGTAGAGGAAAAAAAAAAAAAAGCCCTCACTGCCCTCCTTGAGCACAAGGCGGGGCACAGTGCCTGGGCTGTGGAACTATTGTTCTCTTTTCGTGGCGCTAGAAATTGAACCTCAGCCCCCTTTTAATTATTATTATTGATATATATTAGAACAAGGTTTTGTGCCCTTTTTTGTTTTGTTTTGCTTTCTGAGGCAGGCTATTGCTATGTACTCCAAGCTGGCCTCAAACTTGTGGTGACCCTCGTGCCCCAGCTTCCAGGATGCCAGATCAAAGACAGGCACCACCACGCCTGGTGTGCAGTGCTTCTCTCATCCGGTAGCAAGTATACGCTAATGGGGTAAGATGAGGGACAGTTCTTCTTTTCTTCAGGTTTTTTCTGTATTTTTTATTATCTTCACGAATAAAGGTTAATTCTAGTATTAGAAAAGAACAAAAACAACCCAGGCATGGTGGTGCATGCCTGTAATCCCAGCACTCAGGAGGCCCTGGAGGCTGAGGCAGGAGGATCACCATGAGTTCCAGACCTGCCTATACTGTATAATATGACCCTGTCTCGGGGCTGGGGGTTTAGCTCAGCGGCATAAGCGCCTGCCTTGAAAGCAGACAGTCGTGAGTTCGATCCCCGGTACCGATAAAAAGGAAAAAGACCAAAAAAAACAAAAAAAACAAAAAAACAAAAAAAAAAAAAGACCCTGTCTCAAAAAAACCAAAAAAAGGGACAAAAACAAGCCAGTGGTGGTGACACAGGCCTGTAATCCCAGCTACTCAGGAACTTAGGCAACTTGGTAAGATTCTGTTTCAAAAAGTAAAGAGCAGGGCTGGGGATTTAGCTCAGTGGCTTAAGCTCCTGCCTGGCAAGTACAAGGTCATGAGTTCCTTTCCTGGTACCAAATGTAAGTAAATTAATTAATTAAAATAAAGTGCCAAGCTGGGCATAGTGGTGCACATCTGCTATCTTAGCACCTGGGAGACTGAACCATGAGTTCTAGCCTGGGCTACATACTGACACTGTTTCAAAAAATAAAATAAAGTGAAAAAGAGCTGGGGTACAGCTCAGTAGGAGAGTGCTGGCCTAGCACTGAAAGGCCCCATGTTCCCCTGCCAGTATTTGAGAAGGCAGGCAGGCAGGAAAGGGGGAAAAAGGCACAAACAAGACTACATCCTAGGGTGGGGCAGAGTTCAGGGTAGGATGCTTGCCTGGCATGCATGGGGCTTTGGGTCTGAGCCCCAGGGCCCATCCCAAACCATGAGAGTTCATGGGAACTTGGAGGCGGGGTCCCAGACAGGCCCTGCAGGAGGGTGCTGCCAGTCACCATGTCCCACCCCCTAGCCTGACCCCATACCACCCGGGGCTCACCTTAGCCCGGCGCAAGTCTTTTTCACCCCCAACCTGGGCCTCGATGAGATGGTCACAGTGGATGGTAGACGGCACGGCCACCTTGGGCAGCCCACTGCTGATGAACTGTAGCATGGCCATCTGCGCTGTGGCGTCCTGCATGGCCACGCGATCGGGCCGTAGCCGTAGATATGTCTTGCCCCTCTCGATTTCCTGGTTGGCTGGGTCATCCAGGTGTCCATACACAATCTTCTCTGAGAGGGTCAGTGGCCGGTTCAGTCTGATGGAGAGAGGAGAACCAGGCTGGTACCAGCTACACAAGCCCGGCCCACCCACAGCTGTTCCCTCCCAGGGAATGGCGTGCCCTGACCATGGCAGGGAAGAGGAGGCTGTTCAAGGAACTCTGAGTCCCACAGGGGAGGGACGAATGGTCCTGCTGCCTGTGTCAGCTCTAGCTGGTGCTCACTAGGTGCTCTGTAGATGAACAATGAACGACACAGTCACAAGAGATGATTTTTTTTTCCAAAATGGTATTTGCTTTTCCATCCCATTAATCACCTTTCTAATGAGTACTTATCAAGTATTTATCAAGTAGACAGCTCATCATTAATGTTCAATGTATTCTTGGCTTTTTTGTTGTTTTGACACAGGATTTTGCTATGTACTTCAGGCTGGACTTGAATTCAATTTGTAGCCCAGGCTGGCCTCAAACTCCCAATGATCCCCCTGCTTCAGCCTCCTGATGCTGGGATTGCAGGTGTGTACTACTATGCCTAGTGTTCATGGTATCCTTGGCTTTTTTTTTTTTAAGACAGGTACGTGCTATGTAGCCCAGGCTAGTCCCACACTCGTGATCCTCCTGTCTCTGCCACCCACATGCTAGGATACAGGAGTGTGCCACCACACCCAGCTATGCTTGTCATTTAATAAAATAACCAGCTGGATGTGTTAGTACACACAGATAATCCCAGCACTTGGGAGGCTGAAGCAAGAGGATCTCTGAGTTTGAGGCCTGAGCTTACATAGACAGACCCTGCCTCAAAAACACCAAGAGAAGTAAATAAATAAATAATAAAAGAAAGACTTGAGGATGTAGCTCAACACTCCCTGGATCCAATCTCCAGTGCCACAACAGTCACAGACAGGCACACAAACACATGCACAATAGACACACACACCCAGCAGAGACAGTACCAGCCCAAGTTACTGAGCCTGAGTCTCAGGCTGGCCCGCACTTCCTGCTGTGCCCTCAGCCGTGCTCCACACGGGACGATGGCAGCACCCACTCGCCCACTCCGCTATGCCAGCCTCACAGCTGGAGCCTGTGATGCTGTAGCTTCCCTGAGCCCAGCAGCACTCACTCCCACAGGTGTGCCCTCTAGAGCCCAGGGACAGAAACCAGACCATGACCCAGCCTCCCACTGGTCCTCTCCTCCAGACCCCATTCTGCCTCCCCTTAAAGCCAAAGTGACAGTTCTCGCCCAGCCCCCATGGGAGCACAGCCTCTGCAGGACTCAGCTGCCCCTGAAACCTAGGGCTGCACGAACCACAGAGCTGCTGCTCTGGGGTTCTGGCTCTGCTTCCGCCTTCTGGAAAGCTGAGGCCAAAGCTGACATCCTGGGAAGCAGCAGGACTCCACCCTCAGCCCAGAGCACTCACTTTCGGCTCAGCATTTCCTAAGCCTGTGGTGGCAAACCTAGGGCACATGTGTCACAGCCAGCTGTTTGTTATCACCGAAGGCTCTAGAAGGTTCACCATCATTGTTCTAAGCACTTTTATGTTTGTAATTCATGACAAAGATGAGGAAATTGAGGCAGGGAGAGAGCAAAGTGACTTGAGTGCCTGCGAGTCAGAAAATTCTGTGTGCGTGATTTGAGTTCAAGGCTACCCTGGGCTACATAATGAGTTCAATACCAGTTTAAACTACCACATAGAGTGCCACTGTCCTAACAAACCAAAATAAAAGCAGGAGGAGCCAGCAGAGCCACTGTGTCTGTGCCCTTCACATACCTTGACCTTTACCATCAGTCAGTGCCTGGGGAGAGGGCCCAGCACATGGTGAGCACTCGGCAATCAACGCTGGCACTGGGAAAGGAAGGGACTCCCCTGCCAGCCTGGATCCCAGCCCCTCACCCCCAAAGTCCCCTAAGTCCTTGAAAGCAAGTGTTCCTAGGGCACTGGCTCTGCAACAACCACAGGTCTGCTGGCAACTCAGAAGCTCCAAGCTCCCCCGCTGTCACGAGAGCCTTGCGTAAAAATAGCAGAGGCCTGTGGCCGGCATCTCCAGGCAGGCAGCTGATGACTCACCCCACAGCATACGTCTCGCCCTCCCTTCCCGGCCAGGGGAGCTGAAAATAGCACCCAGGCTTACAACCCGAGACCTTGGAAGCAAATGCCTGATGTGGTGGTATCAGGGCCTATCCATCACAAGCAAGGCTAAGACTGGACGAAGGCTGAGCTGAGACAGGCAAAGTGGATCCTCCCTGTGCACTGCTACCCTGTGGCCCCGGGGACAGAGATCCAAGTCCAGGGACAGACTCAGACCCCTTCTTGCTTCCAGCTGTTAAAGGAAAAACTAAGTGCCAGGTGTGGTGGCTCACGCCTGTAATCCCAGTACTCAGGAGGCTGAGGCAAGAGGATCACTGCGAGTTTGAGACCAGCCTGGGCTACACAGTGAGCTCAAGGCCAGCCTGAACTACGCAGCGAGACCCTGTCTCAAAAAGACCAAAAAAAAAAAAAAAAAAAAAGAAAGAAAGAAAGAAAAGCTAAGTGGCTGCCGTGACTCTCTGGCCAAGTGACTGACTGGAAGTATGCCGTGCATCAGCTCTCCCCTCTGCATGACCAAGAGAAGAGGTGAAGAAGGATTTTGCAGACAAAAGGAAACTCCTACGTTTTTTCATTGAGCCATGGTTTGAGAGCTCAAAGGATAAGTAAAATACTGTTCCCTGGAGAAAAGTATGCATGCGTCAGTGGCCAGTGGTTCTCCACGGACTGCCTTCAGAATCAGCTGGGCAGCTGGCTCCTCACACTTCCACCTCGTTGAATGCAGGCTCTGACTCAGTTCTGGGTGGAGGCTGGGAATCTGATGCTAAAAAGCGCCCAGGTGAGGCCGCACTTTGGACAAGGCCACCTGAGTCAGAGCTGCTAGGAGTGAGACAAAGGGGCAGGCAGCCTCAATGCTTTTCTAGCACACAGCCTGGATGCAGCCCGGGAGAACGCTAGAGCCAGAGGGATGCTTGAGCACGGCCCTCGGCTCCGCAGGTATGGAACTCAGACAGGGCGCCCAGTTCCCACACAGCAGGGAGGGAGGGGGCAGAACTATGGGGGCCGCTGAGAACAGAAACCGAGGCCAACCCAGTTCCTTCATGGCCCTGAAGTCCTTCCTGCTGTGCTGGAGGCTGTTGGAGGGGACAGTAAGATAGCTGCTACCCTTTAAACTGAAGTGGAGCCAGGATATAGCGCAGCGGCACAAGTGCCTGTCTGGCAAGCAAAAGGCTCTGAGTTGGATTCCCGGTACCCAAAAGAAAAAAAGAAAACGGAAGTGAGGACACCAGAAAACAGGAAGCAGAATGGCAGGAGGCAGACCAGGTGCAGGATGTGCAGAGCACCGAAGCAGAGCACAGCTGAGGCTCATGACTCCCAGGGTGTGTGGCCATGGGCAACTTGCAGAGCCTGCTCCTCAGCCATCCCAGGGTACACTCAGGATAGGCCGGCCCGAGTCAGTGTCAGAGGCTACCAGGCAGGCCCGGCCTAGCTCTGTTTGTAGCTGGGCAAATTCCAAGGACAGCCCTGACTGGCGTATATACTGCTGCCTGAGGTGGCCGCCGCCTCCTGCTGCAGTACCGTCTGCATCCTTCTGGGGGCAGCATCGAGCCCAGCACCAGCCACACAGGGCAGTGGTAAGGCAGAGATGCTGCCCTCTCACCACCCATGGGACAGGCAGGCTCCAGAGCTGCAGGTGCTTTCTTCTGGGTCTCAGGCCTGAGGTCTCCTCTGGCCGCCACACTAATCAGGGAACAGAGCGGAATCTCTAGCCACTGTGCTGATGGCCCTCAAAGGGGAAGCCTAGGGTCAGCAGCCTGCCCTGAACAGTACCTTCCCCAAGGCTTCCTGACAAGAATCCTCTCTGGAGACAGGCAGAAGTTTAGAATGCTCTTTCCCTGAAGGGACATTTGATCTTGTCACCATCAAAAACATCGCTACCAAGTACCTCCTGCACCTCGTGGCATCCTTCAGCCTTCCTGCCAGCTCCCACCCGAAGCCTTACCGTTTGCGAACGATGTTAATGTTCTTTTCTAGAAGGTCATAACGGATGTACTCGTTAGGCTCAAAGTGGCTCATGGCCACCTTGGCCCGTTGGCACAGGACTGAGGCCACATGGTACTGTCGCACACCCAGGGCTTTCTGCAGAATGAAAGATACCAACCATCAATGGAGTTTGCAGGAAAGTCCGTCCCCAGGGACAGCTCAGCAAGGTCAAAAAAAAAAAAAAAAAAAATCTGGGTATGGTGGCACACAGCTGTAATCCCAGCACTTAGGAGGTGGGGGAAGGATGTTCATGGGCAGCCTAAACTACTTCAACCCCACCTTCTCCCCAAAGCCGCTCCCAAATAATCAAACGAACAAAAGCCAAGGGGTAAGCTTTTATTGCTGTGCCCTGAGTACAGTCTTGGGTTCCTCATCAGGAGCACGGATGATACAGTGGCCACAGGAGGACGGCCTGCAGCAGGAAAGAGCACAAGGGATGCAGAAGTCAGGGTCACCAGGGAAGGTGTTTCAACACATGGAAATCCCCCAGGCACTGATGGAACCAGCTCTGGTGTGCAAAGCGAGGGCAGAGCAGACAGGACAGTTGTGTGACAGCTCTTATCCCAGACCAGCTGTCACCCCTGCCACACCTAAAGCTCCTGGAGCACGAGGATGGAGCCTTAGCTCTCACTCAGCTCTGTCAGGACCACCCAGCCTGTGTCAGACACAGAGACCTGCTGACTAAGCGGAGGAATGGGGAAAGTCCAGGGCTCCATATCCCTTCCAAGGGTGGTGCCTGGGCCAGGTGAGCAGCCAAGTGCTCCAGGCCAGCCTAGACAACTTAGCAAGATCCTGTCTCGAAATAAATCTGAAGGACTAGGGGTGCAGCTTAGTGACAGAGCTCTCGCCTAGCACCAGACACACCCTTGAAGGTGTGGTGTCCTGACTGACTTCCAAGGAACAGAATGTGACACCCCATTCCACTGTGTGACTTCTCAAGACTAGATCATAAAAACACCTTCTGCCTTTTTGTTAGGCAGTGAGGGACTTCCAAGAAGGGATGTGTACTATTTTTTTTTTTTTTTTGGTACTAGTTACTTTTAAACTGTGGATGACAATCTTCACAGGTATGCTGTGACCCAGGGAGAAAAAACAAATGCAAAGAAATCAGTGGAAAGGAAGCAGCCTTCCCTCACATGGGAGTTCCCAGCCCAGGCTGGCAGGGCAGAAACCACTGCTCCAGGCTCCCTTTTCTGTCACCTGCTACCCTCTGAGACAGAACCTCATACTGGCCCACAGCTGACATCTGGAACCGCACCCCAGCCATCATCCACTTTCACACAACAGAAGCAGCTGTGACCTCCCCAAGGCAGGCACGGCCCCCAGGTCCCCTGGGCACAGCCCCACTGTCTGCCACACTAAGGGATGTGAAGGACCCCTGGTGACATATCCAAGGACCTCCAAGGTGCCACTGTACCAGAAGGATGCAAAGCAATACAGCCATAGCCATAATGAGTGGGAGGAGCCCAGCCCACAGGGAGGGGGAGACCTGGATTAAAATCTGGCCTGGCTGTTCATGCCTGGGTGACCTTGGACAATTTAATGTAAGCACTGCCAAAAGAAAACATATAAAGTCCTGAGTACTGTTTCTAATCACCCCTAGTGTACAGATCCACCCCACTGTGCTAAGAGAAAACTCGCTTTCCTTGTTTATTAATATAGCCTGTATTATAGGCTTTTCAATGCCTACATATAACCTGTCTACTTTTGCAAATTGTCATAAGTGTTGGTTTTCTTAGAAATAAAAATGTGGGGCTGGAGGTTTAGCTCAGCGGCATAAGCGCCTGCCCTGCAAGCAGGCAGTCGTGAGTTCAAGCCCCGGTACCGATAAAAAGGAAAAAGACAAAAAAAAAAAAAAAGAAAGAAAGAAAAATGCGATAATACTACCTAGCGTCTGACGCAGTAGGTAAAACCATGAACTAAAATCCTAATGGTACTGGGAAAAGTACTTGATTGCTGGCTGCAAGGGGATGCTGAAGCCAAGTATGCGTGACATGGCAGCACCAAATCACAGTGCAGCTGGGCTGCTTTTGCCAGCTGGGCATGGCAGTGCACATCTGTAACCCTGAACTGCTCACTAGGCTGTGACAAGAGGATTCTAAGTTCGAAGCCAACTTATGCAACTTAGTATGACATCCCCACCCCCCATCTCAAAATAAAATCCAAAAGGCTAGGGACGGAAGTCAGAACACAGCCTGCATGTGTGAGGCTTTGGGTGTGATTGATCTTCCACACTGCAAAACACTGTAACAACCTATGGCAGCGGACAATAGCTTAGGTGTAGCAGCGGACAACAGCTTAGGCATAGCAGCAGACAACAGTTTAAGTGTAAAGACAGAGTTCCAGCCATGCCCGCTGTGTGGAGAGGAGCACTGCGCTAAGAACCCTGTGTGTATAGTCAGCGACTCTGCACAACCACCCAGTGAAGCAACACCTGTGAGTACCCCCTTTTCCCAGGGAGGAAACTGAGGCTTGCATGGGGGATGAGGACCAAGGCCATTGCAGCAAGTGAGACTGAACTCAGCCCCACTCACTCACTGGCCTCTGGTTGCCTGTTCCCCAACCCCAGAAGGGAGATAACATCACAGCGCTAAGATTGCAGGAAGTCCTTGACTCAGTCCTTGACCACAATGCAGCGCTACGCTGTGCTCCTTTTCCAATCGAAGATTGTGCTATTTCCCTCCTAAGATTGGGCACAGTGCTGCATATCTGTAATCCCAGCACTCAGGAGGCTGAGGCAGGGGGATTACAAGTTCAAGGCCAGCATGGACTATAAGACGCTGTCTCAAAAAAGAAAAAAAAAAAAAATGAACAAATGAAACAAGGAACAGCAGTTGGCACTGACTAAAAGGACTTGCTGGCCATCTGGCCTCACTCCAGGTTCACACTGTCCAAAGGGCCAGCCACAAGCTATATGAGAAATGCGCCCAGTGCACCTGAGGAACTGATCCCCCGATTGAACCCCAGGCTTTGGCACTCTGCTGCATCCCTGGCTCTTTTTTATTTATTTATTCGTTTATTTTTTGAGATAGTCTCAGTAAGTTGCCCCAGTGGGGCTTGAACTTGTGATCCTCCTACCTCAGCCTCCAGGAGTGCTGGGCTGACAGGTGTTAAGGAATGGCATTTTTTTTTCTTTTGAGACAAGGTCTCACTATGTAGCCCAGAATAGCCTTGAACTTGAGCCAGTTTCCCTGCCTCGGCCTCCGGATTACAGGCATGTGGCATCACACCTGGTTTCATAAACTCCTCTCGAGGCACACTACGCTTGTGAACCTGGGTGCAGAGCCTGACCTTAATGCTGATTCAGTGCCTTATCCAGTCTCTCTCTACCTGCAGCCCCTTGGGGTCTACAGCCTCCTGCCATGGCTGGACCTCCCACTGTGTCAGCCACACACAAAGCAAGCACAACTCCAGGATGCTGGGCCAAGCCTCCAGACAAATGCACCCATTCGGCCAGGCTCCCCAGGGCAGATGTTTCTGGTTCTCAACACTCTGCATCCAGGGGTTTAGTGCACTGCTACAGGCACCTAACTGAACGGTAGCTCAACCCTTGCTCCTCTGCATTCTTTTTAGGAACAGCCTGACTGATTTTGCCAAATGTCCTGCAAAAATCCACACTCACCCTTGCTGTTCATCTGTCTACCCACAATCCCAACAAGAAAAGGAAACAATGTTACCCCCCTGTGAGACCTTGGGGGACTTACTTAACTCTTCCAGGCCTCCAGTTCCCACACCTGTGCAAGGGGAAACCTCAGCCCTGCTCCCTGCTTCAGCTAAAAGTTTAAAATGCAGGAAAGGTTCAATCCCCAGTACCAAAAAAAAAAAAAAAAAAACCCAAACAAAATGCAGGAAAGGTGCATAAAGTGCCCAGGGCTGGGCTGTATTAACGTACTTACCCAGGGAGACTGACTTCCTGGACCCCTGGATGGCACAGATCTCATATGGAAAAAAAGACTAGCTGTGGGTCTCACACCTCCACTCTTAGAATAAAAATAAACACACCTGTTTATTGAGCATCTACTCTGTGCCAAGCATGTTTGGTGCCAATCTGGAATTCCCACAACACTGCAAGGCCACTGGAGTCCTGCAGATGTGGGGACTAAAGCTCAGTGAGTTAAGCCAAAAGTCACACAGACAGGTATGCAGTCAACCCGGGCCCAAGCCCATGTCTCCTGACTCCTGCTCCCTCCAGATTTGGGGACAGGCTCTGTCCTTGATGTCCAGCATGGTATGACAGTATAAACTGAGTCACTGCAGTGCTGGCACTTCTGTCCTGTGACCCTTGGCAAGTTATTCAACCTCCCCAAGTCTTAGTTTTGCCACAGTAAAAAATGGAGATAAACTTCAGTGTTAACACATGAGGACCAGCAGAGTGCTTGGCCTGGGACTTGCGCAGTGTGAGTGACCACCGCACTACTTCGTTTCCCAGAGCAGCGGGCGCTAGGACCCGGTGGAGGGATGGAGCTTGTGACCTTCTGAATCCTACAAATAAGCTCAACTGGTCCTTGCCTTGAAAGTCGAGCCCCTCTGGGTCTCTGGCATTCCTGACACCCTTCTCAGGGGCTTCTGCTGCTCCACCTCCTTGCTCATCTGCCCTTCAAATTTGAGTTCTTAAAAAAAACCTAAGCTGATTTTTTAGTGCCTCTCTTTCTCCTCTCCTTTGGATTATGTTCAGTGTGTTAGAATCTGCCTTGGCAAACTCCCATCCCTATTAAACACCTTTTGTTTATGGGACCCTGACAGCAAGATCCCATTTAGTTGGGCTCTGAATAATACAGAATGTGCCTTTCTCCAAAGCACCATCAGATGAACTTTCTGGACTATTTATGTTTGTTTTGTTTTTGAGTACTGGAAATTGAATCTAGGGATTTAGCATTGAGTTACATCCCCAGCTCTTTTTATTTACTTATTTATTTTTTTAATTTATTTTTATTTTTTTTTGTCTTTTTCCTTTTTATCGGTACCAGGGATCGAACTCACAACTGACTGCTTGCAAGGCAGGCGCTTATGCCGCTGAGCTAAATTCCCAGCCCCTCTTTTTATTTATTTTGAGAGTTGCATTAAGTTTCCCAGGCCAGGCTCACATTTGTGATCCTCCTGCCTCAGCCTCCCAGAGTCATGGGATTACAGGTATGCAGCACCACACCTGCCTGGCCATTACCAATTCTGAAGGGACTTGCTGCAGGGTCTTTGTACATGTTGTTTCTTCTGCCTGGAATATTCTCCTCATGCCCATTCCCAATCTGCCCTCTATTTAGGTAACTTCTATAGACCTTTCAAACTTCAAATAAACTTCCTGTTCTCAAGGACTCCTTCCCTGAACCCCTCAGCCCAATTAGAGCCCTATTACATATGCCAGCTTTCTGCTTCTTGATGTGGATTTGTGAAATTACATTTGTTCCCACTCTTCTGGGAAGGCTCTTCCTTCCCACCTTTTTTATTGGTTTGGATTGTGTATTTATTCACCCCTAAATTCTCCCTGCCCAAATGCCAAGTACCAAAGCCAGGTAGTGCCATGTAAATACCAGCAGTTAAACCAAAGAGTGCAGCTCTCCCCAGGCAGGGTTAAAGGTGGACCAGGTTCAGCTGACTCTGTGAGAGCCAACAGTTAACAAGACAAATCAGTCATCTACCGATTTTAGATGTTCTTGGTTAAAGTGTAAGGAGGCTTAACTTTTTTTTTTTTTTTTTTTGTCTTTTTCCTTTTTATCGGTACCGAGGATCGAACTCACGACTGCCTGCTTGCAAGGCAGGTGCTTATGCCGCTGAGCTAAATCCCCAGCCCCCACATCTGCATCTTAACATTCAACTGCCTTTTATGTGGGGAGCACTGTGACAGACACAAAGCAGCATGAGACAGTCCTTCATTCATATCCCTCAGTCTGAGCAGGTCAGCAGTAAATACAAATCGCAGTAACATTACCCTACGATGAGGACTCGCCTAAGAGGCGAGCAGAGCACAGGGAGCTGGAACTCTGCTGGGAGCTCAGTCAGGCTTTCCGAAAGAGAGGACGCTGGACAGGACTGTGCGGGCACACAGGTGTCTGTGAGGCAGTCAAGGAATGGCGGACACTTGGCCAGTACATGCAAAGCCTTGTGTTCCATACCCAACACCAAAGGATAGAAATTATGTACAATGCCACAAGTAAATTTTTTTTAATTTTTCTTTTTTTCCCCCTCCATTATAAAATTTATTTCACATTTCATGGAGAATTTAATACATGAAACATAATTTCACGCACTTTCTACAGCCATTCAAGGACCCCTGCTACCACTCCTCACCAAACTCCCCGATGCCAGGTGTCTAGAAGGTACTTCATGCTCGGTGACTCCAAGGAAGGCACAAACCACTGGTATCTGCTGTGGGCATGTCTCCTGCCCACAAGCCTGGCACGATGGCAGGACTGTCTACCCTGCCACGCCAGGCTTACCTCAGCATTGTCCACTGGGAGGCATGGAGGCTCAGTGTCCAGACAGACAGGGCCACTGGGGAGGCTGGGCCTCATGAGGGACAGAGAAGTCACCAGCGTCTGTCAGCATGCCACTGTGGTAATACTCCAACTCAAGAGCAAGTCCCAGAAAGGGCACAGGCCCCAGATCTGGAGGGTCCCCCTTAGAATCTGATTCCCTAGCTGTGGGATTCTTGACCTTCCCAAGCCTCAGTTTCCTCCTCCATAACAATGGAGCAGAACACAGACTTTAGGAAGATTAGAAAGAAAATGCAGTTTTGTAAACGCAGAGAAAAAGTCTAAAAAGATAAGCAAGGAATTCCTATCAGTGCCTGCCTCTGGGGACTGAGATGGGAGAAGGAAAACTTTGAGCACTATGTGTAAGGTACTATGTACATGAGAGCACAGGGCCCCGCAGCAAGGAGATAAAGGGAGGTAAAGGAGGACAAAGGGAGGGTAAAGGGAGCTAAAGGTAAAGGGAAGCCCCTTCCCTCAGTTCTCATGGGGTATGAGCTGCACTGGGGAAAGGTTTACAGGTTGCTTTCCCACTATGCCCCCACTTCCCTACCACTAAAGCGCAGAGCCCCCGAGCAGGCCTGCACACCGCCACAGACAGCAGTCCTGGAACTGAAAGGGAACTGAAGGGGTCTCCTCTGAGCGCTCTTCCAGCATGCGAAGGCCAGGCACGCACCCGGCCTCTGCAGGGTCCTCTGCCCAGGAGGCAGCCATTTCACCAGCAGAATCAGGCCAAACGCCCGGCTCTTCTGGCCCCTGCAGTCTTCTCAGCAACTAACTGCCCAGAGTTTCCTGGCAGGGAAGCCCCAGGGTGGCGCCATCTAGGTGGGCAGTAGGAATGCGCGTCCATTAGCACCCTCCGGAGGGAGAGGAGCCGTCTTCCCACACCTCCGCTGCCAGCTTCTCACAATTTTCTCCCAAGCTGCGCCTGGCACCTCTCCTAAGAATCCGAAGCTAAACAATTCCCTCCTGCCAGCAGGCAGTCAGCTAACTTGGTTGCTAGGACAACTGGCAGGTACACAAATGACGCACCCTTTTTCAAAGGCTTGGGAGGGGCAAGGGCTCCTAAGAAGCAGCATGGGAGGGTCCCTCATCTGCCTGATTCTTGTTTGCTTCTGGCTGCAGCAGCTGAGAACTGCATATGGATGCTGAGCCCACTCTGCACCAACACACAGGCAGCCTGGGAGCTAAGCAAAGAACAAGGCTGCCTCTGTGGGACCCAGCCCTCCGCCCTGCTGGTATGTGGGGCAAAAAGCACTCAGAGCTCTGAAGAGCCACACACACACAGCCGCTCCTTCCCCAGCTGAACTCTGTCCCCTAATCAAGCCCGCCCAACAGAGACTTGGCTTCTGCCCCAGGCCCCCAGAGAGTGTGTTCTGGAGAAACAGCCTGACTGCCTGGCAAAAAGCCCTGGCTCTGGGGTCCAGCATACCTGCATTGGGAATCTGGCTCCCCAGCACGCTGGCTGGGGCCAAAGGAGAGCGCGGCAGCCTCTGCAGGCCTCAGTTTCATCATCAAGAAAACAAGCTAAAAATAACTCTTCTTAGGGTCTTTGTGAAGGACAAAGGAGGCAAGATTTGTGGAGCAAGACCTGGTTCTGTGACCGCTAAAGTCACTGCGCTCAGCATGCGGTAGCTCAGGGGCTGATGTGGTTCCTCTGCTTCCCCAGGCTGCAGCCAGCATTTCTTTTTCTTCCATTATATTTATATATTTTTTGAAACAGGGTCTCAGTACCTAGTTCAGGCTGGCTTTCAACTCACTATTTAGCCCAGGCTGGCCTTGATCTCAGGGTGACCCTCCTGCCTCAGCCTCAGCCTCAGCCTCAATGCTGGGAGTACATGTGTATGCCACCATGCTGGACTAGACATCAGCCACCTTGGCAGCCTGAACAGTCAGCACCACATCACGGCGACAGATGGGGGACTCCTTGCTTGGGCACAATGTATTAGTCATTTAAATGACTCTTCCCTCCCCAGAGACACAGCTGTGACCTCCTCCATGAGTGTGGGCATGCAACTGAAAGTGCTTATAGCACAGCTGGAACACCAGTGTCCAGCAGAAGTGATGGGGCCCAGTTGCAAGGCACTGGAGAAATGGGGGGGGGGAGAGCAGTTAAGAAACTCTTGATACCTCTTTGGTCCCTCCCAGAAATGCCCCCAGAATAAAGCTCCCAATCAGAAGCTGCCTCAGACCCTCCAAGGTGAAACAGAGTTTAAATTCATACTTAATGGTGGCAATGGTAATCTCAGAAGTCACATCCCTCATGTTGCCCTTCAATTTGGCAAATAAAAAAACAGAACCAGCAGATTCATTTCTACCTCTACTCCTCCAACTCAGAGCAGTAACGAAAAGCTTTTCCTGAGCATCTATAAGCTGGTGTTCAGGGAGACAATGAAAGGAACAAAAAGTTTCCCTGCATGGGTGCGTGTGTACATGCATGCATGTGTATGTGTGGTGTGCGTGTGTGTGTGTGTGTTTGTATGTACACATATTTCTGTGTTCAGGAACACACAGCACTATGGATTGAACCCAGGACCTTCACAGAGAGCTAAATCTCCCTCCTACCTTTTTTTTGAGACAGAGTCTCAGGATAAGTTGCTAAACTGCCCAAGATGGGCTCAAATTTGCAGTCCTCCTGCCTCAGCCTCTCAGTGTGCTGGGATTACAGGCATGTACTACCAATTAGTACCAGTATTTTTTCAAAGAGAGGAGGACAAACGCTGGCAGAATGGAGATGTGGGCCTCTAAGGGGGCTGGAGGTAGTAACTAACACTCATGAAGTCTCTTTATTCAGCACCAGAGTTGCCCCAAGTATTTTACACGCACTGTCCCGCTAACTACTGCGGAGTACAAGGTAACGTACGTCTGTTTCACAGATAACCAAACTAAATCTCTGGAATGTTGGGTATTTTGGCCAAGGTGACAGCAAAGGTGGTTTGTTTTGTTTTGTTTTTTGTCTTTTTCTTTTTTATCAGTCCCGGGGATTGAACTCATGACCACACACTTGCAAAGCAGGCGCTTATGCCACTGAGCTAAATCCCCAGCCCCCACAGCAAAGGTTTAAAACATGGCTTCAAAACAACTATCTTTTCCCTTGGCCTAAACTCTTCAACATAAATCCAAGAAAACCATTTGCTTTCCATTTTGGGAGCTCCTTTGCTTCTACCTGTCCATTTTGGGACAATATAGGGGAAGTGGAAGTCTACTCCTATTCTCAGTATTAGAAAAGGTCTATTCCAGCTGCGACTGGTGGCACACAGCTGTGACTGTGGTACTCTGGGAGGCTGAAACAGGAAGATCACAAGTTCAAAACTAACCTGAGTAACTTAACAATTTTGCAAGACCCTGTTTCCAAATGTGAAGTCCAGGGTTCAAACCCCACTTAAACAGGGGCTGGAGGTTTAGCTCTGCGGCATAAGCGCCTGCCTTGCAAGCAGGCAGTCGTGAGTTCGATCCCTGGTACACTGTAAAAAGGGAAAAGACCAAAAGACCAAAAAAAAAAAAAACCAAAAAAAAAAAAAAAAACCCACTTAAACAAACAAAACAACCAAACAAAACCCCACATCAAATGATACATCAATTATACTTTCAAAACATTTTTTCTTTTTTTCTTTTCCTTTTTGGCAATGCTGAGGATTGAACCCAGGATATTAAGGGCCAGGAGCACACTAGGCAAATGCTCTCTCTCTCTCTCTCTTTTTGGAGATAGCATTTCACTATAGTCCAGGCTGGCCTCAAATTCATAGTGATCCTCCTGCCCAGCCTTCTAAGTCTGAGATCACAGATGTGCACCACCATGCAGCCCCTTCTCACTTTCCTGCTGGGCAACCCACAGCCCGCCCATGCCTTCTGTATCTGAGGCTGGCAAAACCGGGCAAGTAGAAGAAAGCTGCAACAACATTCACTCAATGCTTCCCAGATGGCTCCTGGGACACACCAGGCGCCACACTGAGACCAGGGAGAGGCTAGGCCAGGGTCATGTGCGAGGTAGTGCTGACTCAAGCCAGAGGCCCATTCCAAAGCCAGAAGCCTAGGAGACTCCGCCCCCAGAACCTTGATCTCAAACACTGGGGGGAGGGAGGGGGCGCACAACTCCAACAGCACGTCCTCCCTCTCTGCCTCCTCCTCTGACCGTCCCTGGTCTGTGTCCACAAAACAGCCTGAATGACTCTCCTCAAGCATAAATCTGATCATGGACTCCCTGCTTCAAACCTGCCAGTCGAAGCCGGCCGTGGTGGCTCACACCTGTAATCCCAGCACTTGGGAGGCTGAGGCAGGAGGATGTTGTGAGCTGGAGACCAGCCTAGGCTACAAAGTGAGCTCAAGCCCAGCCTGAACTGCATAGTGAGACCCTGTCTCAAAAAGACAAAAAAACAAAAAACAAAAACCTGCCAGCCGGTGTTCACTGCACCAAGAATAAAACCCAATTTCCTTACCGAGGCCTGTATGACCCCATTGCAACACCAACACCCCAAACACGCTGGGCCTATGTGCTCCCCCTATACCCTGAGCTCTCAGCTACTCAGGTGCCCGCACAAGCTGCCGCTATGCCTGAAATCTCTTCTTCATTCAAACGAGTGTGAGAGCTTCTCCGACCACCTCAGTTAATGCATGCCACACCCCACCTACTCTCTCAACTTCCCTTATCCTATTTTGTCTTTCTTGGAGCACTCAGCAGCTACAATTTCCTATTTGCCTATTTGGTTACTTTCCATCTCTCCTCCTACCTTAGCCTCTGGAGTCCTCTGCCAGTCTCAGCTCCCCATTTTTTTTTTTCTTTTTTTTTTTTTGAGACTGGGTCTTGCTATGTAGTTCAAGTTGCCTTGAATTCACAACATAACCCAGGCTGGCCTCAAACACAGCAATCCTCCTGCCTCAACCTCCTGAGTATGGGATTACACACATGTGTTGCAGACAGAACCCAGTTTATCTTCACTACTGCTGTTCACCATTGTATTCTCAAAGTCTTGAATAGTGCTAGGCATTAAACTTTCAATAAATGTTTTAGGGGAAAAAATTAAAAATACACATTTCAGGAGCAGTTAGTTTAGAAAGAAATGGTGTGCGCTTCTTTTGTTGTTGTTGAGACAGGGTCTTGCTATGCAGTTCAGGCTGGCCTTGAGCTCACTTTGTAGCCCAGGCTGGTCTCCAACTCACAACACTGTCCTGCCTCAGCCACCCGAGTGCTGGGATTACAGCTGTGAGCCACTGCGCCTGGCTCGGTGTGCTCTTCTTGTGCATGGGATGTTATTCCCTTTGAAATTTATGTATTAATTCATTCACTCACTCAAATCAACAGATGACCTCAGAAAAGCATCGAGGTAACACCCAATCAGATAACTTCACCCCAGATTCACATGATTGAGGCTGCATATGACCTTCTCAAATTTACATAAGAACTCTAACTTCCCCAAGTTCACAGAGAACTGAAACCTAAGTATTTCAGGCAAAATCAGACTAAGAAACTTTTTTTGGGGGGTAGAAGGGGTATGGGGAATCAAACTCAGGACCTCAGACCTGCCAGACAGGCGCTACACCACTGAGCTAAATTCCCACCCCTGAGAAACATTTAAAGTTCCAACCTCTCTCCTTTATCATTCATAGCCATATGCATAAAAATGCATATTAAAAAACAGACCAAATTTACCAAAGTAAATACAGCTTTTGAAAAATCTGCTCTGATATTTTCTTGGGGTTTTTAGTTTTTAGGGGGTATTTTATACCAGGAATCAAACTCAGGACCTTGAGCATGCCAGGCAGGCAGCTCTTATATCACTGCCCTATCCCTAAGCCCTGCTTTTTGTTTTGGTTTTTTTTTGTTGTTGTTTTTGTTTTGTTTTGTTTTGTTTTTTTGGATAGGAGTCCTTGCTATGTAGGTTCAGTCTGGTCCTGAAGTCACTATGTAGCCCAGGCAAGGCTGGAACTTGTTAGGATCCTCCCAGTGCAGGTGTGTTGGAATTAGAGGCAGGAACTTCCACCTCAGGCTCTATTTTTTTAAATCTTTCTACCCAGTAGGTGGTGGAGTTCAGCTCGAAGCAGTTCTCAGGCTATGGAATCTCAATGGTGTCTGTGGTCTTAAAACCAAAGAGAAGCAGGGGCTGGGGATTTAGCTCAGCAGCATAAGCATCTGCCTTCCAAGTGTGTGGTCGTGAGTTCAATCCCCAGTACCGATAAAAAAGAAAAACATCAAAAAAAAAAAAAAAAAAGAAAAAAACAAAGAGAAGCAACACAGTGCCAGCTGCTAGACTTCAGGCCTCACGATCAGAAAAATGCAGGTCTGAATCCCATCTGCCAATAATTAGTGGTCAACCCCCATGCAAATTTATTTTATCAAATATGTAGTACTCAGTAGAAGCCAGACAGGGTTCTAAATATTCTGTAACTATTGTAATGATTAAAACTGACATTCTATTATATCTTACAGATGAGGAAACCAGTCCAGAGAGGTTGAGTAACTTGTTGAAAGTAACAACTACTCAGTATTAGAGCCAGGATCCAAACCCAGGCAGTCAGATGCCAGAGTCCTTGCTACTAATCATTGTATTTCTTTATTCTCATTTCTTTGTCTCTAAAAAAGACAAGTCTGCCTTATCTCAGAGTCATGAGTTATTACAGGTACATGTAAGGTAAATGATAGGTACTCTTAGTAGTAAAAAGGCAAATGACAGTCACCCTCAGTGGCAGCAATAACAGTCATCATTCTGTCATCTACCTTTATTTCTGGTCCACTCAGAGACAGAAGGGAAATTAGTTTGGCAAGAAATGTATCCAAGGTTCTCTGCCCTAGATACATCAAGATACACTGGACATTCCACAAACCTAGGTTTGTCTTCTTTGCTTAATCATGTTTCTGGAGCAGGCAGTGGCTGCTCAGAAGATACGTGGTGAAATAGAAAGAACTGTATCAGGAGGATTCTGCAACATGATGACTACAGCTTCTCAGGTGTATCTAAGCACAAAAATGGTAAACACACATTTTCAGCTGGGGTTAGCTGATCATCACTTGAGACAGCCTGGCACTGTGTTATAATTCCAAGTAAATACATAATACTGTTCATTCATCTTAGCTAAATGAATATAAAAGTACATCTGGATTTAAATCTTAACTATATTAGACTTCACCCAGACTCTCAAAGGTCTTGGATTCTCCATCTATAAAAGAGGTTAAAACTACATGGTGGTAAACAAATTCTCCTTGCTCAACACATTAAAGCAATCCAAATACTCAATAATAAATATTTACTAAGGACCATCCCCAACTGATAACAAAGCAATAAGTACATGTTCAAGGTCACAGGACTAGGGTGGAGCATGAACCACAGGCCAGTTTTCTTTTTACACTATTCTAACTCAGATTTCCCAAGACACTTTTCAGCAAAAAAAAAAAATCATTCCTTTCTTCCAAGCTCAGTAAGTCACTTATCATATCCAATAATCTCACCTGACTTCAGGAAACATAAAATAGCAGGAAAAGAGGAAACAAATATGTCCACATCATTAATCTAGAGAATGAAAAGACCTGAAGAGATAAATATGTTCAAGTTCCTTGTCTTTTCTCAGAATTGACATCAAAAGTATTTACAGATAAATAGTTGTACGATTTAAATTTAAGCAATGTGATGAAAATAACTCCAAGTAACAGTGCTTCCTGAAGAACACAGCACACAGGTTCTTTATTAACGCTACAATCAAAATTTATGCCACTTGATCCAAAGAAGATTTACAAAGGTAATCGTAAAAGCTTGACACAGAATGTCTATAGATACTTGCTTTATTTTTATTAATAAAATACACATTTGACATCAAACTTCTAAATGTAACACCTTGGTATGACGTTCAAGTTAGGGGTGAAATAACGCCTGACAGTCAACTTTCTAGATGACTTATAATAGGTAGGAGAGTCAAGGTCAAACTGTTGAGTCTACTGACCTGCCCATCTAGTATTTGAAAAGCAACTTATATGAGCTCGAAATACTCTCCTGTACTCTCACAAATACAAACAACCATACCCTGAATCAGAAAGTTCAGCGAGGAAATGCTGATACGAATAAGAGGAGGGGTTAACAGCATGATCACTCAGGTCACTGAAAACTTCGGTGACAATCTGAGAGCCAGAACTTTTTGCTACTTTCTTGCAATTTCATCCCTATCAAGAGAGAAAATTCGTCTCACATCTGTTTCACCAGATGATTATTCAATCAGGTGGTATCAGAAGGTATTAAAACTGTCCTGAAATCGGGTGCCAGTGAGAAATTACTGTTATTTATCCCTGTTTACTATGGTTTACTATGTCCGCCGCACTCCCATTCTCGGCTCTAGGTTCCGCAGGGTCTTTTAAAGGCAGTACAGAGTACCAGCTTCTCCAGACTCCAGGCCAGGTAATTGTAGATGTAACTGGCTAGCAAGTTTCTGTTACTAAGAAACGAGAAGTGAGGGCTTCAGGCACTGGCCTAAAGGGTTCAAAAACCACCGCACCCCCAGTCACCTTGTCCTCACCTTGAGGAATAGAAAGACACCCTAGGGAAAAGGAAAGTGGTCCTCAAAAAAGAAAGAGGTGTCCCTACTGTTCTCTAGGCTGCTGCTGTTCAGACACATGTTTACCGCGGGGCGGGGACAGAGCCCAGGGAGCTGAGTACCAGGGACGCCTTGACCTAGGGCAACCGAGGAGCGGGGAAAGGCGCTGGGACTGCAACCCGCACTTGCACACGAAAAGTCCTCCCGACGTCGGGCCAGCCTGGCTTTGCCTCGCCCAGCGCCGCAGGCACCAGAGGAGGCACCCCGCCCCCGTAATCCAGAGGGCCCTGAGTTTGCTCACCTGCAACCGGGTCACCAGTAGGCTGTAAGGCGCCATTTTGTGCACTGACAAAGATGAGGTCGCGTGAAAGTGACGTTGTGCTGTGCGCCTTTAAAGCCTCCGCGAAGGGGCGTGGCTTGAAGAGCCAGGGATGTGGAAGGCGGTGCGTCTATGGAGGCGCCCAAACCCGCCCGAATGCAGTGGGCGGAGCACTTGAGAAAGAAGCTGACTCGTGACAGAGCAGCATACAAACGCTTACAGAAGCAGGCGCAAGGCCTTCAGTTTAACACCCAAAACAAAAAATACTCGAAGAATAAAGGGCACAACAATTTTTTGCCTACGAGTAAGTTTTGGTTATCTCTACCCTCCAAATCTGGGAAAGTATCTTTTAAAAACCTTCATGCACCTTCCGGGACTTGAGGGTTTTGCGCTCCAGCCTATAGAAACTCTCGCGAGAGCTCGCGTGATTTGGTGCAAAAAATCGTGACGGCTGATGGAAGTCTTAAGAACCAATCACGACGACCTGGAGGCAGGAGCCATAGGGGTTAAAGGTTAGACGGAAGTCACCGAAGCTTCCGGCAGCCCTCTTGGATAGGAGTTATGGCTAAACATCATCCGGATCTGATCTTTTGCCGCAAGCAAGCTGGTGTTGGTGAGACGGCCCCCTGACTTAGGCTGTCTGGGTTGAGATGGTGTTAGGAGATGGAGACTAGGGGTTTCTATAGCCTCCTTAGGGTTTGCCTTGAGGGCGCCACGTTTCCCGCCTCACGGTTGCTGAGTATTTTAAGAGCGTGCGCATTGGTGATCTCCGATATAAGGCCGGCGAGTACCGACCTGGAGAAATTCAGATTTCCTGGGAGTTGAGAGGAGCTTCACGAGGGCACTCCAGTCAATGGGTTTGATTCAGATGGAAATGTATGAGGATAAAATCTTCTCTCCGTGTTCACTGCTGTGATTGTGTGTCCCCAACCTAAACTAAGATGCACCGTCCCCCCCTCGTTAGAAACGTGATTGTGATTGTACTCTTTCTCTCTGACTTTTGCAGCCATCGGAAGACTATGTGAAAAATGTGAGTGGAACGCCTTCTCCAAACTCCCTGCTCTTCAGCACGGTTTTTATCCAGCCAGTAAATAGGCATTTCCAGAGGTGCTACAAAGCAAGCTTTGCGGAGATGTGCCTGAGAGCCCATGAGTGCTGAATGCAAGGCTGCAACCAGTGCCTCCACCTTTCCCACTCCATCTTGGGCATTTGAAACATTAGGTTTTGAGAAACTCTCTAACTTAGGACGGGGCATGAACCTCCTCTCACACACACACACTTTCACATTTTGCCAGCGATTACATAGATTTGTAACTTACCAGGTGCTGTTCTGTATCCTTTTCTCATGTACTAATTTATTAACTTTTTTTTTCTTTATGATACTAGGAATTCAACCCAGGGCCACTACACTTAGTCATATCCTCAGCGCTTTATAAAAGTGGTTTTATTTTGAGACAGGGTCTTGCTGAGTTCCCCAGGCTGAGCTTGAACTTGGGATCCTCCACCTTAGCCTTCCAGAATGCTGGGAATACAGGCTTGCACCACCATTAGCATGTTTTGTATGTATTGAACGGATTGAGATGAACGACAGTAAGACAAGTTTTGTGCTGCCACAGTAGAAGAGGGCCTCAAAGTCGGATAACAGAAGCCAGAGGACTTGAGGAAGCACTTCCTAATGAACATGACTCTGTTCTCTTTTCCTCACAGGTGATGGCAAGTGTGTAATCTGTGATTCCTATGTGCGTCCCTGCACCCTGGTGCGAATATGTGATGAGTGTAATTACGGCTCTTACCAGGGGCGCTGTGTGATCTGTGGAGGCCCGGGAGTCTCTGATGCCTATTACTGTAAAGAGTGCACCATCCAGGAGAAGGACGTGAGTGTATACAGAGCTGTCATCTGGCCTTTCTTCCTCTTGTTTTGTCATACTTTGCCATCCACAGCAGTGTCCTCTGGTCTGTGGAGATTACTATGTTCAGCAGCTAGTTGCCTAGGTTGTAATTTCTTTAAGTTCTGTGAGCCAAACTGGGTGTTGTCCAATACAGGCAGCATCAAGGGTCAAAAATGCAAGAGAAGCAAGTCTTTGGCAGCACCAGCAATTTGGAGAGCCCTCTCTCCAGGCCTTTGGTGTTTCTTTGTGATGATTATTATTACTCAAAAATAACATTCTGCATTTGTAAGTTCTAACACAATGCATAGTGTTTAACAACCATTCAGTAGTTCTTTTAAGTCTACTTGCATTAAGGACTGTTTGGAAAGCTGTGGTGGCAAACCTGAACTTAGGGTAGTTCAAGTTGATTTTGGCTTTAAAAGGCTGACAAACATCTTTATTTAATGATGTTTTTGCTCTTAAACATTATGTAGTGCCCTCCAACCCCCAAGCTGCGGATTGAACCTAATTCCTTCTGAGCTGCATCTCCAGCCTATTTTCCATTTTTTAATTTTGAGATGGTTTCACTAAGTTGCCGATGCTAGGCTCGAACCTTTGACCCTCTTGCCTCAACCTTCAAGAGTGCCAGGAATGCACCTGGTAGACCTGTCTGGTTAGTCATAAAAAGGCACATTTTACCCTTGTTCCTTAATAGAGCAGTCGTGTGGGAGTGGTAGAGGAGAGGGGGACCATGAATCAGGTCATTTTAATCTTACGAGCAAAGGGTGTCTGATGTGTCCCACTCCCTCCAGGTAAGTAGAGAGTACATAGTTGGTTACCTAATACAGGATAAAGCAAAAAATATATACCCAGTTCTTCACAGCAGAAAGCAGGTAGTTTGTACGTTATCTCCCTTATTCCTCATAATAGCTGTGTTAAATAGGGATTATTATTGTCTGTCTGGTTTCAGAGTTCTCTCCTGACTAATAAGTGGCAAAGCCAGCCTGACTAAACCTTGTGTCTCCATTGCAATACACTGTCCTTTCCTTTCATAAATTCTTTTGGTCCTGTGCCCATGTTGAGGGAAAACCCAGTCACCCCAGCAGTCTGTGTGAAGACACTAGACCAGACAAGATTTCCTGACACCATTGAATCTATTTAAGAAAATGAGAAAAGCTGCAGATTAAGTACCAAAAAATAATTTGAACAATCTGCTGGCTAAGCTCTGATTTGCGTTTACCTTGACTGTCAGATCATATCCTGTTTTCTATAAGCATGTATCTGACCCATGAGCTAGGTTATATTCCTTCAAGGGAGTTCTCGTATTTGTCTCTCCTTTTCCCAGGTCTTGTATGGTAACCTGACTAACTTCTAGGGCAAGCATGGTACACATACTTGGTGCTGCCCTTTTAAATTATCTATGAGAGTGGCAGTCTCCCTTAGAGACTCTGATGTGGATAGGTGTTGGTAATTACAACTTTCAGTCTATAAGCAACAAAGAGAAGGAATGAATAAATCTTAAACTAGCTAGAGTCCATTTAAGGAGAACACTTTCTGGAAGTTTTACATGGTTATCACTAGATTTTTTATCAAGCATAAGCTTGCAACCAGAGAATGCTTAGTAAGTGTTAATTGCTATCTGACTTGTCTGCATGTGGTGTGTGACCTGATATCTTCAGATCCTCATGCCTCATATCTGTCCCTGAGAAGTATTCTAGACATCACTTCCCCAACCTCACATTGTACGAAAATGTTCCTGAGGATATTTGAGCTGACATCTAGCTCACATTCACCCAACACTAGTTTCCAAGGAACACAAACAGTCCAGTGACATGATCTAGCCTCTCATCCTTACAGGTGATCATGGAGATTAAGTGCCCAAGGCATTTTCCTATGTAGAAATCTTCCTACAACAAAAGCCACCCTGTTATTGTTCTCTTCTTCCTGCAGCTTGCATAATTTACAAAGGAATTGGCCCAGTAAGCTAAGCTGATTGTCCTCATTTGTAGTTTTTCAAAGCCACAAGAATGATCAGGAGTCAGGGACAGTAGCTGTGGATGTTGGTTCCAGAGGTCCAAGTTATTCCAGTGTCATGCTTAACCCTTAGCCCTTTACTGCTTTAACTTGCCATTTTCCTCTTCTCTCCCAGCCAGAGTAAAAAAAGTAGCCATTTAAACTTTTTTCCTTTGAGAGGGGCCATTGGGTTTTCTTTCTTTTGGGGGTTTTGTTGGTTTTGGTTTTGGTTTGGTTTTTGTGAGGTTTTTTGTTTTTGTGTACTAGGGATTAAACTCATGACCTTGTGCTTGCCCAGGCAGGCGCTTATGCCACTGAGCTAAATCCCCAGCCCTGAGTTTGTTTTTTGTACTGGAGATCAAACATAGGGCCTCGCAGTGAGCTACATTCTCAGCACCCCCCCCCTTTTTTTATACATTGAGACAAGGTCTCACTAAGTTAGCTGCCCAGGCTGACGTCAAACTTGTGATTCTCTTTCCTCAGCCCTCCGGAGTGCTGGGTTACAAGCACGTAGCACCATGCCTTGCTACCTTGCTATCATTATGATGCTAGGGGTTGAATCCAGAATCTTTGCACAGAACTATATCCTTAACCCCCTTTTTAAATTTTTATTCTTTATTTTGAGACAGGTCTCACTAAGTTGCCCAGGCTGGGCTTGAACTTTCGATCCTCTTGCTTTGGTCTCCTAGAGTGCCAGGATTACAGGCTTGTGATACCACACTGGTTTGGTTTAAATTTGATTTTTAAATTAAGAAGTAGAACAGGGATATAGCTCAGCAGCACAGTACCTGCCTGGCAAGTGCAAGGTCCTAAGTTGAATTCCTGGCACCCCCCCCCCAAAAAAAGAGAGGGGGACAGGCTTTGGGTTGTAGCTCAGTGGTAGAGTGCACACATAGTATACATGAGGCCTCAGGTTCAAGGCCCAACACCCAAAAATAAACAGTTCTGCCCTGCCAAGCGGAATGCAATTTCCTTGGATAGGAATGAGCTTTAGATGGTAAATCATTGTAAGACAAGTCATTTCCACCCCCTTGGGGCAGTATTTCACCCTGGCAGAGGATGCATGGCCTAACTTCTTTGTTTAATCATCTCACTGTCACTTGCTCAGGCTGGGTAAGGGTTGTCCCATCCCTTTCATTGCTATTTCTACCATCTGGTTGTCGCATTTAAACAAACTACAGAACAGTTAGATGAAAAAAGAAACTTGATAGTTCTTAAAGTCAATTCACAATTCACTCACTATTCTCTACAGCTTCCTAAGCTTGGCAAAGTTGTGTTTTTTGCCTCTGGGAGGTGCTGCTAGAGCACTGGCCTGGGAGGCAGGCGGCCCGGGTTCAAGTCTTCCCTTTGCTTCTCACACACTGTTTGGCCTTGTGGAAATTTCTACAGAAATAAGTAGTAGTTCATGTTGTCCCATGCGTGTATTCACAAAGAGCTAGGTACAAGAAAGTCTTCCCAAACACAGATTCAGGCGGAAGGTGTACCGCGCCTGCAAAGATCCCTCCCTGGCGTGTGCGGGCTGCTCTTCACCTCACTGGTATTTATTAAACAGTAGCCAAGGGGATAAACAAGTCTTCACCTTCTGTGTTGTCGTCAGAGCAGGGCTGGCCTCTGGCACCTGCTCATGATTTGTTACCAGTGATGCTGACTCATTTTTAGTCCTTGTGTTTTTGTAATCGCCACAATCCATTCAGTTGCTTTTTCTCACACCTCAGTTCTGTACAGTTTTTCATTAGTGCATGACTTGTGTTGGTTTTAAAGTGTTGCTTGAAAACCCTGCATTTTTATCAGTAGTCCAAGGTGACGTTTGTAACTTGCTTGGCTGCACAGAATGGACTTAATCGAAGCAGCCCTTCCAGATGGGAAGCCCAAGGTCAATGAGGACTTTGAATCTGTCTCTGGGCCAGGGGTGCATTTCAGAAACATGTGGTAGAAATAAGCACCTGGGGGCTGGGAATTTAGCTCAACGGCATAAGCACCTGCCTTGCAAGCAGGCAGTCGTGAGTTCGATCCCTGGTACCGATAAAAAAAAGAAAAGAAAAGAAATAAGCACCTGACACCTTAGAGAAACTCCAAAGATTTTTGGAGGGACCTGGGGGGGAGTAACTTAGTGGTAGAGTACCTGCCTAGACTAGTATGCCTAGGACCCCAAGTTCCAACCCAGTGCTACAAAAAAAAAAAAAAAACAAACTTTGACACTAGGTATGTGGCCCATACCTGTAGTCTCAGCACTCAAGAGGCTGAGACAAAGAATTGCCATGAGTTCAAGGCCACCATGCACTGCATAGTGAAATTCTATCTCAAGAAACCGTAAAAGCCAGGCTTGGGAGTGCACATCTGTAATCCCAGCTCTGGGGAAACTGAGGCAGGAGGATCACTGCAAGTTCAAGGCCAGCCTGAGATATATAGTGAGACCCTGTCTCAAAAAAAAAAAAAAAAAAAAAAAAAAATTCACATATGAATATAAACCTTAGTTTGATAATCTAAAGGTCTTTCGTTTGGTGTCTTGGGTTTTGGTTTCTGCAGTGCTGTGCCATTGAATTACATCCCTAAGCCTTTTTATCTTTTATACTGAGGTAGGCTTGCTAAGTTAAGTTGCCCAGGCTGGGCTCTGTCTTACAGTCATACTGTCTTGGGCTCCCAAAGTGCTGAGATTACAGGTGTGAGGCACCACATCAGGCTTCCAGTGTGCCATTTTGGCGATGCTGGGTACTGAACCCAGGAAGTGCTAAACTACTTTCTGTACTAGGGATTGAACACAGGACCTTCTCACTGAGCTACACACATCCTCAGGCCTGTTTGAGATAGGGCCTTGCTGAATTACCCAACCTGGGACAGAATTTGGCAATCCACCTGACTCCTTGTAATTTTTACTGAAACAGTCTCACTAAGTAGCCCAGGCTGGCTTTCAACTTTGTGATCCACCTGCTTTAAGCAGATGGAGTTACAGTCATAAGCCACCGCACCTGGCTCTCCAACATTTCTCTTTGTTGTTGTTTATTTCATCTTTTGTGGGTTTTTTTTTTTTTTAATTGGTACTGGGGACTGAACTCATGACCTCATGCTTGCCAGACAGGCGCTTTTGCCACTGAGCTAAGGCCCTAGACCTTGTTTTTGTTCTTGCTGTGTAGCCCAAGTTGTCCTCAAATTTGCAGCAATCCTCCTGCCTCAGCCTCCCAAGCACTGGAATCACAGGTGTGCACCTGGCCTCTCCATCATTTTCTTTCTTTTCTTTTTTCTTTTTTTTTTTTAATTGTCTTTTTGAGACAGGGTCCCTCTATGCAGTTCAGTGTGGTTCACTGTGTAGCCCAGGCTGGTCTTAAACTCGCAATGATCCTCCTGCCTCAGCTTCCTGAGTACTGGGATTATAGGCATGAGCTACCACACCCGGCTCTTCTCCATCATTTCTTAACAATCCTCAATTTGGGGGCAACCAGGAAACTGGTGGACAAGAATGAACAAAGATTTAGGTGAAGGATTAGGAAAGCTGTGAGTGAGTGAGAGGAAACGGGAAGACCGAGAGGGTAGGAAGGGCTGGAGTCACGCTGCCTCCAGCTGCTCCTGGCTGTGCAGGGCCGGGCCTCGAGACGGCCATGGCTGGCGGGTGTGTGTGTTTGGGCAGTTCCTTGTGACTGAGGGAGGTGACTGGGTGCCCGGGGCTGTGCCAGAGAGAGGTCTCCTGAGCCTTTTATCCTGCTCATTTCTCGGTAGTTCTGCCATTGCAGTCATTTTACTTGTCCCTGAGCTGAGACTGGGGGATGTTAACTCACAAGGTCGGGTGACCTGGCTCCAGAGCCTGCGCCCTTCCAAGTGAGGACAGCTGTGCAGCCTGGGGCAGGGCCCTGCCACCTGGCGCCTCCCGCAACCTCTGCCTCCGTTCAGTCTATGAACCAAGCTGCTGCCAGCCCTCATTCCAGGGAGGACTGTGGGGAGCAGAGGTAATGGCTGCCATGGTGGCTGAGTCGGTAAGGACAGTGCGGGAATTGGTCCTAGCCACAGCATTGCCAGAGTTTATAGAGTACAGCTGTGTTTAATGTCATGGCTCCCTAGGCCAGGGAGAAGCAGTTCCTTTGTTTTCTAGAAAACCAGACAATGTTAGCGTGTGTCCTTGTACACAAGGCTACTGTCAGTCCCCCACAGAGAATTCAGATAAAGTCAGCAGGCCTGTGGCGGCTTCCAGCTACAGCTCCCGGGCTTTCTTCCCATCGCCCCCATCAGCAGCTGGCATCATCAGTCCTACAGCACAGGCTTCGAAGGGGCTTCGTGGATGCGCACAGTCACAGCATGGCGTTTCCAGTCAGGACAGCCAGCAGCAGCCAGGCCTGGCACAGTAGCACTGCTCCCTGACACTGTCAGATGAAGCAAATTAATAAGGACACATGAAACCCAGAAGTGACAGCACTGAAGGTTCCCCTTTGGGGGTATTCTCTCCGTGGAACAGAGGAGGAGGGTTGGAGAGCTTGGACCACAGGTGAAGGTTACCATTTCTTAACCTCTCACCTGAAGAAAATCCTTCAGCATAAGAGTTTCAGATTGTGTTCATTTGAGTACTGTGCCACTAGTGTGTAATCCCAGTGCTCTACAGGCTGAGGCAGGAGGATCTCTGTGAGTTCAAGGGCAGCTTGAGCTACAAAACAAGACCCTGTCTCAAAAAAAACCAAAAGGGTTGGGAATACAGCTCAGTGGCATAAGCGCCTGCCTGGCAGGCACAAGGTTACAAGGTCTCAAGTTTGATTCCAAGTACCAAAAAAGTCACTGGATAGAGAGCAGCCAGACCCTGCAAACACACTACATAGACTGTTTCTCATCTCTTTTTCATTAGTGCATAATGGTTTTACAGGTAAAGGGTTTCATTTTGGCAGATCTAGACATGCACATAACATACTCTGGTTATTTTAAATGTTTAATAAGTTCTTGCTGAGTCAAGTAAGACAACAGGAAGGCAAACAAAACCATGAGCTCAATAGTTGTAAATGCTCACTGAAAACTCTAAAGAGAAAGGTAAGCTAAGCAGTGCCAGTGAAGGAGCTACAGATGTCTGCACATACGTGCAAACTCATTTGTTGGTATCCTTTTTCCTTTTCAAGAAGTGGTGCTGAGGATAAAACCCAGCGCCTACTACATAGCAGGGAAGAGCTACACTCCAGCCCTAGTGGGATCTGTAAATCCTGGGGTGAAGAGGTTAGCTTTGTTCATCCCATATGTTGCAGAAAACAAACCAAACACGGGAAGAAAGGGCACCGAGGAGGCTTACGAGGCAGTTTATTACACCAGTGTTCCTGACTGGGTGGTCTCTCCCAGAGTCAGAGTTCTGCCCAGTGGTGTTCTGGGGCTTTTAAAGGGAGAGCAAGTAGGAGGTTCAGAGTCAGATTTGGAGCATTATGATTGGAGGATTGGGTGACATCCTGGGTTGCTGACGGAGTTTAAACACCTCAAGTTACATTGCAAGGCCATCAGTTAAGCATGGGGTATACACAGGAACCCATCTTCTGTTATCAGGTTGTCCAGATATGTTCACTTGGTTTTTATAGGTATGTTTGGGCAGGCTCTTACTTAAAATTTTAACTGCCCCTTCACTAGGATTAAATTTTCTCTTCAGTCCCTCTTGATTCAGACTTACAAACTTCACAGTTTGGGCTGGGGATTTAGCTCAGTGGCCTAAGCGCCTGCCTTGCAAGCAGGTAGTTGTGAGTTCGTTCCCTGGTACCAATAAAAACGAAAAAGACAAAAAAAAAAAAGAAAAGAAAAGAAAAAGACCAAAAAAAACTTTACAGTTTCTTTATTCTGTTTTCCAGCGAGACGGTTGTCCCAAAATTGTCAATTTGGGAAGCTCTAAGACAGACCTCTTCTATGAACGCAAAAAATACGGCTTCAAGAAGAGGTGATTGGCAGGTGTCCCCTGCCTCCCCCGTCGAGCTGCTGCAGCTGCCACAAAAGACCCCACAGCCCCCAGCAGAGAGAGCCGAGCCTGTGCTACAGTGCACCCGCCTGTTAGCACGCTACCACCTCACCACCCTTCCTGCCTCCCGCATGGGCTGAGGAGGGCTTCAAAAAGGATACTTCACAGAGCAGCCCGGCTGCCACCCTATCTAGTAAAAAACTGATCAGTTCATGGTTTTTCTTAGCCCAAAGGCTCTGTTCTCCACAGGATGTGTTCTCTACCCCAGGGGTTCTTAGCAGGATTCCCTTCCAGTTGTGTGACCTGGGGTGGCTGTGAAGCTACCCGCCCCACCTCCACCCCCAGAATGTCCCTCAGCAGCTCCATGGCAGTTGTCCTTGATGACCCTTCGGGGTGTGGCAGGGAGCGACGGGAACAGTGAGTGTGACACAAGCATTTAATCCTGTAACACCAGTAAGTGCAGGATTCGGGTTGGTTTTCTTCTGAGAAGTTGGAAACTTTCTGTTGCTATTGTGTTAATAAAGTTGATGCTTATTTTCTGGTAGTCGCTTTCCCCGTGTGGGAGTTCCCCACATGAGCAGTTTATTTTAGTCATCCAGACATTGTTGAAGCAATAGAGGTAGTGGGATTCGTGAAGTACCCTGCCCAAGAAATACCACTGAACGGAATTCAGAAGCACCTGAGCCTTCCCATAGGTAAGTCAGACGTTTTCAGAAACTTTCCCTTCCTGCACTGCAGTTTGAATTTTGAACTAAAGAGACAGGTTACAGACACGAAGAGGGTGAGATTACTACACTGAGGAGTGAGGATCACTCAGCTTTTTTTATTTGTCTTTTTGAGACGGGGTCTCGCTGTGCAGCTCAGGCTGGCCTTGAATTTGCAATGGTCCTCCTGCCTCAGCCTCCTGAGTGCTGGGATTCCAGGCGTCAGCTACTACGCCCTGCTCCAACTCCAGCTCCACTTCACAGTGGCAGACCTGGAGAATCGCAGATGCTCCATTCCTATTGGATGAGGTTTCGCCTTTTTCCAGGTTTTATTTTGGGTCAACAAAAGGGTTACTTATAATGTCCTGAAGGTCCACAATTAACCTGGCCTCTGCCTCAACGACCAGGAGAAGCCTGACAATAGTGTTTGACCCAAAGGAGCATAAGAAGGGCGTTGGGCCTTGCACGGGGGCTCCCCTGATGGCAGGGCCCAGCCACAGGCATGGGGCTGCTTTTCTGTTGCTGTGCTTTGCATCCTGCCTGTTTATTTTGTTTTGTTTGTCTTTTTTGAGACAGGGGTTTTTTTTTTTATGAAGTTCAGGCTGGCCTTGAGCTCACTTTGTAGCCCAGGCTGGTCTCCAACTCACCAGGATCCTCCTGCTTCAGTCTCCCAAGTGCTGGGATCACAGGAGTGAGCCACCACCCCTGGTGTGCATGTTACTTTTTAATCCACTGCTCCCTCTAACCAGCCCACCCCCATGGCCATGCTCCACTAACTCCTCACCCTTCAACCCGCCCCAGAGCGGCCTCAGATCTCTCCCAGCCTGCAATCCACCTCCCACTGCGTTCCCACTCAGTGCCCTGGTGTCCTCTTGGAGCACTGCAAAAAAATAAATTTGGCCCAGCAAGTGGAAGGTGTTCAGTGTTGAAAAATGGAAGTCAAGGAAACCAGGTAATAAGTAACCTGAGCTTTGGAGGGTAAGTAGGAACCAGCAGACAAAGGTAGGCCGAGGGGCCTGTGGGAAACTGCATCAGCAAAGCAGGTCACAGTGAGGAGCTTGGAGAGCTCAGCCACTGTGAACCATCAGGTGACCTGGTGTGACAGTGCACATGGAATCCTAGCACTCAGGGGGCCGAGGCAGGAAGATCGCACAAGCCACACAGTGAAACCTAGAAACACCAAAGACACATGCAAATGTTATACATAAGTAAAATAGGGGGGGGTTAATATGTCAAAAGGGGCAGACACCAGCCGGTTTTCAGATAATAAAAGCTGAAACTGAGCTGGTGGTTCACTGCTGTAATCCCAGCACACTGAGGCAGTAGGATCATTGCAAATTCCAGACCGGCCTGGGCTACGAAGTGAGCCCAAGGCCAGCCTGAACCACATAGTGAGACCCTGTTTCCAAAAGACAAAAAAAGCCAGGAAGTTAGCCTGCTTGGCAAACATGAGGTTGAGAGTTCGATCCCCAGTACAAAAAAAAAAGTTGAAACTGAGGGCAGGGGCTTTAGTTCGGTGGCATAACCGCCTGATTAGTAAGCAAGAGGTTGTGAGTTTGATCCCTAGTATAAAAAAAAAAAATTTGAAACTGATGTTTTATGGTAACTTTAGTATTAATCTATAATATAAAAATAAAATATTTTGTAAAAAGTTTGAACCAAACCCCCTGATCTGTGCTCCATCAGCTTCAGTATGTCTGGCTGGTGGGGTGGGGAGCTGGGTTTCAAGCCCAGAAATGTTTTATCAATGTGTTACATCTCGGCTCTTTACTTTTGGAGAGACAAGGTCTCGCTAATTGCATAGTTGAGACACATCTGCCATCCTGCCTTGCCCTCCTTCAGTGCTGCGGTTATAGGCAGTGCCTGCAAAAAACCTTCAGAGTTTCAGTGACTGCCCTGGATCTGGATCTGAGAGGCCTTCCACAGGACTGGAGGGCGGTGCAGCAAGTTCAGCGTCAGTCCGTGCATCCCGTAACAACCGATGCCCTGTCACCTACTTTCATAATGTCATGCTCAGCTTGTTTTCTTTCTGATCATCAGAGACCAAGAGATCAGAAGCAGCTGGGTGCAGTTGCTGTCAGGGAGGCTGAAGCAGGAGGACTGCAAAGTCAAGGTCACTCTGAGCAGTTACCAAGACCTTGTTTCAATATAAGGGCTGGGAATGCACCTCCATGTTAGGGTGTCCCTGCGTTCCGTGTGCATTACAACCAGAGCAGGGAAAGAACAAAAGAATAGGGGGCTGGGGATTTAGCTCAGCGGCATAAGCACCTGCCTTGCAAGCAGGCGGTCGTGAGTTCGATCCCCGGTACCGATAAAAATAAAAAAAAAAAAAGAATATATATAAAGAATGAATTTTTTAAAAACAATGAATTAAAGACATACACCACAGGATAAAAGGTATTGAGCAATATTTTCTTCACTACCTTGGAATTAGTAAAATAATTTCAATTTTAAAATCATGATAAGGGGCTGGGGATATAGCTCAGTGGCACTGCACCTGCCTGGCTAGTGCATGGTCATGAGTTCAATCCCTGGTACCAAAAGAAAAAAAAAACAACCCTCACAAAAAAATCATGATAAAGCCAAGGATTTAGCTCAGTGGCACAACTGCCTGCCTGACAAGCATGAGGTTTTAAGTTTGAACCCTGGTACCAAAAAAAAGAAAAATCAGGATAAAGCAAGGTGTGATGGTACATGCCCGTAATCTCAACTCATCAGGAAGCTGAGGCAGGAAGCCTGCAAATTCAAGGGCAGCCTGGCCAATGTAGTGAAACCCTGTCTCAAGTTATAAGTGGGACGAGATTGCAGGGGTGGAGCGCTTGTCTACCACTCCAGAGGCTCTAGGTTCAATCCCCAGTACCAAAAAACAAAAGGCTTTAAAAAATGTAGCAGCTTCTTTGAATTTTAACTAGGTTATATAATTGTGCAAAGAGGATTAGGATAATGATCTCAGCCAACTGGGTGTGGCCGCAGAAACACCAGCAAGTTGTGACAGTTACTGCTGCTCATTGCTCATCTTCATTGTTGAAAGGATCATGGCTGGGACGTGGCTCAGCAGCACGAGTGCCTGCCTGCCAAGCACAAGGTCATGAGTTCCATTCCTGCTACCAAAAAGAAAAAAGAAAAATAATCACTACCTACATGGGTCTAGTCGAAATAATTGAACCAGTCATACCCAGCCCTTCCCTCTCCTGGACATATGATTATAATCATGATTATTTCTGCTATTAGTCACTTATTAAGTCCTCAGTGTGGGATTTAGTTCTGGGTTCTAACAAGGATGAGTCTGGCGGCTCCCCGCCTGGCACTTGTGTGAACTCTGCCTACACCTACCTGGCAATTTAGTTTTCTCTCTCTGTTTGAGGGCCTCGATATGTTGCCCATGCTGACCTCATACCTGGTGATCCTCTCCCTTAGCCTCTTAAGTAGCTTGGATGACAGGTGTATGTCACCTTGGTGGCAACCCTGCCCTTCTTACAGTGCTCTGGCTGCAACAAGTTATGAGAAATGTGTGGGCCTTGCGATCAGATTTGTGTTTAAATTCTGCTCTGTTACTGGCTTTTAGCAGGTCATTTCATCTGTGTTTCTGGACAGTGCCTACCTCTTCATGTGGTAAGGGTTCAATCTAGGTCCCCAGCTCTTTTTTTTTAAACCAGGAATCGAACTCAGTCCTTGAGCTGCCAGGCAGGTGTTTACACTGCTGAGCTAAAGCCTCGGCCCTAAGTGCCCAGCTCTTACTGAGAAGATTTACTATTAAAGTGGTAAGGTTTGGGCCCTTTTTTTTTTTTTTTTTTTTTTTTTTTTTTTTGTAGTACCACACATTTAACCCAGAGCATGCCATGCTCTCATCCTGAGTGACAGCTCTACCACCCCTTTAGGGAGTCAAGGTCTCCCTAAATTGGCAGGCTGCCCTAAATTTATGACCCTCCTGCCTCAGCCTTCCATGTAACTGGGACCACAGGCTTGTGCCACTGTGAGCAGCTAAAAATGGTAGTTCTGGGGCTGGGGATTTAGCTCAGCGGCATAAGCATCTGCATTGAAAGCAGGAAGTCGTGAGTTTGATCCCTGGTACTGATAAAAACGAAAAAGACAACAAAAAAAAGGTAGTTCTTTTACAGCTAGCTCCTACTTCATAGATAAATTTAATTCCTGGCGCTGAAGAGCCTAAATGGTTCACTTTCCCTTACCCCCAGGCTTTCTTTCCCCTGTTCCCTGTGGTCCTTCGTCCGGCATTGAAAGGTCACTCCTTGAATATGCCTGGTCTCCTCAGCTGTTTTTTTTTTTTTTTTTTTTTTTTTTGCAATTCCCTGCTGCCTTCTCATCACCAGCCAACTCAGCACCCCTACATTCCAGCCCCGTACAGGTCACAAATGCTTCCAGACACACTGCACCCCACAGTCCTCGCATCATCATCTTGTCTAATATCTACACAGAACAGATACAGACTTTTATGAGGCAGCAGTTACCGTGCCTCCTGCACTTTGATTCTCAGTTTATTCCATTCCATTCTAAAATTTCTGGCTAAAATCCATTAAATCAGGCTATTTTACAACATTGGTAATGGAACAACTACAAATTTAGACACAATTAGCTTGCTGAGAACTCAGCTATTCAAGAAGCTGAAGCAGGAGGATGATTTGAGCCCAAGAGTTCAAGGCCAGCCTGGGCAACAGTGAGACCTCATCTAAAAAATGAATAAACAAAAAAATAATAAAAATAAAAACAATCATATCTAGGGTTCAGAATGAAGCTCAGTGGTAGAGACCTTGCCTAGCATGCACTAGGCCCTGTGTCCAATTCCCACCATCATACAAAAAAAGAAGAACCTCAACAGGCATGGTGAGACATCTCTGTGATCTCAGCACTCAGGAAGCTGAGGCAGGAAAATCACCATGAATTGGAAGCCAGCCTGTACTACATAGACCCACAGTCAAAAAATAACAAAACTTTCTCTCTTTTTGGTTCTCTTTGCACAATAGGAAACTTGATAGGCAACCCCTCAAAAAGTTGCCTGTTAAATATGAAAGAAGAGCACACAGCCAGGAACCTGAGGAAGTAATAACTGCATTAAAAGGGAGAGATGTAAGAAAAATAGCCCATATGTGACTTTACATGACGCCAACTCACTCTCAAGGTCAGTGAGCAGTGGGCCATGTCTGAAGGAGACAGCTCCTGCTCACACTAGACGGCTGCCGGGTGTGGTGATTCATGCCTGTAATCACAGCACTCAGGAGGCTGAGGCAAACACTGCTGTGAGTTTGAGGCCAGCCTGGGCCACAAAGTAAATTCTAGGCCAGCCTGAGCTGTAGAGCAATCTTTCTGCTTTAGACACCCAAGCACTGGGATTATAGGCATGTGCCATTATGACCAGCCATGGCTTTTTTTTTTTTTTTTTTTTTGTCTTTTTGAGACAGGCTGTCAATATGTAGCTCAGGCTGGCCTTGAGCTCACTTTGTAGCCCAGGCTGGTCTTAAACTCTCAACAATCCTCCTGCCTCAGCCTCCCGAGTGCTGGGATTACAGGTGTGAGCCACCACACCCGGCTGGCAACTCACTTTTATAAATTTAATATTTAAGCCAAGAAAACACATCAACCAGATGCAGATTTTGGTTTTCCAATTAGGAGCTTCTAAATTAAGAAAATCAGCTTCTCAAGAGAATTAGACTGAACTGACTAAATTTTGGAGAGACTGTGTCACTCTATTTTAACCTGTAGTTTTTTTTGTTTTGTTTTTTTTTTTTTTATCAGTACAGAGGATCAAACTCACAACTACACGCTTGCAAGGCAGGCACTTATGCCACTGAGCTAAAACTCAGGCCCAACCTGTAGCTTTTGAATAGTAATTTCAAGCTAGAATATCAACATGAAGGATTCTTGGCCTTGGTTGGAATTTTCTTGCCTTAAAAGAAGCATTCAAACAATACTTTCCATCTTTTCCTAGGTAGTCAGTTCCTTATCAGTTGTTCCCCAGTGAGGAATACCACTGGTGTTACTTCCTTTGAACACTGTGTTTTGGGCTGGGGATTTAGTTCAGCGGCATAAGCACCTGCCTTGCAAGTGTGCAGTCGTGAGTTCGATCCCTGGTACCGATAAAAACAAAAAAGACGAAAAAAAAATTTGTAAAAACATTGTGTTTTAAGGTGTTAGCAAAAGAGAGGTTTGTTAGCTTACCTTCCTTACTGGAATTCATAGTCTCAGGGAATAAATAGCAAATCGTGTTTCCCTCTCAACAGCCAAACATTCTTCCCAAAGCCAGTCTCGGTTTTGGCTGTCTTTGTTAGCACAACTACAGCATTACCTGAGAATCAAATAGAAGCCAGAGCTGGTGGTAGACACCTGTAATCCCATAACTGTAGGAGGCTGAGGCAGGAGAATGGAAGTTTGAGCTTACTTTGGGCAATTTAACAAGACCTTGTCTCAAAAGAAAAAAATAATGAGCTCAATCCTTGAGTTCAATCCCTAGTACCAACAAAAATTTCACATTGAGAAAGTACAACTGCACATATAGCTCAACAGCACAAGACTCGGAGTTTGGTTACTGGTATCAAATAAATAAATAAAAAATAAAATTGAGGGGGCTGGGGGTTTAGCTCAGCGGCATAAGCACCTGCCTTGCAAGCAGGCGGTCGTGAGTTCGATCCCCGGTACCGGTAAAAATGAAAAAAGACAAAATAAATAAATAAGTAAATAAAATTGAGGAGGCTAAAGGAGAAAAATTGTTTGCAAGTTTAAGACCAGCCTGGGCTACAAAGTGAGCCCAAGGCCAGCCTGAACTGCACAGCAAATAAAAGAATTTTTGTGTGTGTTTTTCATTTTTATCGGTACCAGGGATTGAACTCACGACCGCCTGCTTGCAAGGCAGGCGCTTATGCCGCTGAGCTAAATCTCCAGCCCCCGACTAAATATTTTAAAATTGAGAAAATATTTTTTGTTTTCTTTTTCTTTTTTTTTTTTCTTTTTTTTTTTTTTTTTTTTTTAACATTTTCTTGTATAGTTTTAAAAACTACAGAGCTAGGTGTGGTAGCATATGCGTAATCCCAGCAGTCCGGAGGCTGAGGCTGGAGGATTGCCAGCGGGCTACATAGTGAGCTCATGAACAGCTTGAACTATTATGAGACCCTGTATCAAAAACAAGCAAATACTAAAACTACAAAATTCCCAGCCTGGCGTGTGCATAGGACAGAGTGATTTGCCCTGAGAGTTAATTGGGGCCTACAGTAACCAGCCTGACTTGTCATTGACACCAAAACATGTGGCACAACCCGCTTTGCTCTGAAAAGGGAGTCACCCTTGCCCTTCCCCTCAGCTCCTGAGTCCACAGCTCACCATTTTGAAAGCACGGTGTGTACCTTTTGGCGTCTGAAACGCGAGGGGAATTGAGAACACTGGAGTAGAAATTTAGCTCCCAATCCACCCCAGCAAGATAAAATCCCACGTTGGGGACAGCAAAAAAAAAAAAAAAAAAAAAAAAAAAAAAAAAAAACCCGGGGCTGGGGATTTAGCTCAGCGGCATAAGCGCCTGCCTTGAAAGCAGGCAGTCGTGAGTTCGATCCCTAGTACCGGTAAAAATGAAAAAGCCAAAAAAAAAAAAAAAAAAAAAACCCTCACTGCCACATGATAAATGGGGAGAGACATCAGCAGTGAAGAAAGGTGATTACTTTTCTCCCTCTATTTTAGCTTTCCTATCTATAGCGCTCCCATTTGCCAAGAAGACTGAATTCCTGCTTTGTGTTAGCAATGCTGCTCAGGACTTGTATGTTTCCAACACCGCAGGAGAGATTCAAATAAAAGCACCGGTACCAGAAACTTAACAGCTTCCTCCTAGGGAGCTCGGTTGCCCTCGCTTTGCTTGTATGTACTTCGTCCCTTCTCCCAGAGATACCCGAGGACAACTCACTCCAACGCAACCTCACCTTTCAAATTCTATCTCGGAATGTCTGCCATTGCGAAATGCACACCAGCTGAGCCCAGCATATGCGAGATACGTGGGTTGCAATTTGGTGTGGAGGTTAAGAATAGAAACTGTTTGAGCTAGACTTTTATATACACTACATTTAATACCCACATGATCTCTGTTTTTGCAGAGGAGGACACTGAGGTTTGGAGACGTTGCATTAAATTAAGAGCATACAGTAGGAGGCAGAACAGGGACATAAACCCACCTAGTCCATGGCTGCCTCAAATGAACAACTACAAATACCAGCAGACCTTGCCATGAACCACTGCGCAAACGCACACTACCCTGAGCCCAGTCCTATCGGCTGAACCCGAGACCCAATCAACACTGCGGTGCTTTGCTCGCCAACCAATGGGAAGGCTGTTGCTAACAGATAGGTTATATTTTTAGCTAAGGATGTTCTGGCACCCGACCAGTGGGCTGGCTTTCAGTGCTCGGGTGGAGCACGCTCCAAGCGGAGAGGTGGAGAGGGGAGGGTGAAGCGAGGAAAGGCGGAGCGGGGCGTGTGTATGACGCTCGGCCACTGGCTGACGCACGAAGCAAGTAGTCCCTGGAGGTGCCCCGGAGCCGAGCTCTCTGCGCTTGGGGGATGGGAGTGCTCTCTCGGGCCCATACTCCCTCCCGCCTCCCTGTCTGCAGAGTTTGCCCTCCAGCCTAGCAAATCTTTGCTGCTGTCAAGGACAGCGCATTTCAGTCCCTACACTACCGCTGCTCTCTGCCCTTGCCAAAAAAGTGATCAAGGAAAATAAAATGCTAACTGTTCCGTAACTGAAAACTTTCCGATCTCACCACCCCACGTGGGTTCGGAAGCAGCCGACCGGCCGGAACCGTCAAAAATGAGAAGGGAGGAGGGGGCGGAGGTTGAGGGGAGAGGACTAAGGAAGGGGTGCTCTAAGGAGGGAAACGACTTCCGGCACAAGCGCCCCCTTGGGGCCCCGAGACTTGCAGTCTGGCAGTGCATTCTCCTGTGACCTCACTGCCCTGAGCTACCTCCCCCCGCCCAGTTATAAGCCTCTCACTGTTACAAAAAGGTAGAGTGACCCGCATGGCCAAAGGCCCGGCCAGGGAACCTGATAGTGCTGACCTGGAGCACCCTGTTTCGCATTTAGCGAACCTTGCGTCGCCGCCCAAGGGGCCTTCAGGTGTACAAGCCTGGCGCCCCTGTAGGGGCGGGTGCCCCCTGAAACGTGGCTTGTTTTCTCTTAGACCTTACGGGGGCTGCCAGTTAGGAAGAGCAAATGTGGACCTCCCCAGAGGAACCGAGCTCGCGTGGAGCTGGTGCCCTGCCTGCCCTCTCCTGGCACGGGGAACTGGAGCCTGGAGGCGGCAAGTGAAAGGTTAATCGTGGTGCTCGGCTCTTCTTCCTGCACAGCTCTCCCCGACCCCAAATCCTCCACCTCCTTCCCATCGCTCGTTACCCGACGAGGGGCGCGACACTCGAAGACTCAGGCCAACCTGAGCTTAGGTCTGAAATGTTTCCAGAGCTCGCCTCGTGTCCCACTTCCCTGACCCGAGAAGAGATCCTAACTGGGGCCATTCGATCGCGGCGGGAACAGTCAAACGCCCAGAGTCGTAAGGACGTCGGCACCAAGGTGGTCTGGCGAGGGACCAGTGCCGTCGGTGCCCAGGCATGTGTAGGGCTGAAATGGGGGTGGAGGGAACTCTCGGGGGACGGGCGGATGCGCCCCTCCACGCGACATCCACTCATGTAGCGCAGCCACCGTGAGCGCCCACCATGTCCCTGCTCTCGCGTAGCTCAAGTCCACTTGGGGAAGCACCCTACAAGGCGAGCGCAAGTTCAAATAGTGGCTGAGAACCTGAAGACCAGAAGTACGGGGCGGTGGCGCTAGGATAGGCAGGGAAAGGCAGGTGGCCTTGCGGAGAGGTGGCCAAGCCAGGAGGCCAGGTTGGGGGTCCGTACCCAAAAGCCCGCGAGAGCACCCCGGCCACTAGCTCGATCCCAAGCCCGGCCTCAAACTCTATTCTGGGCACCCAGGGGTTAAACTCGGCCGGCCGGGAAGTAGTCCCGGCTGTGCGCACGGCCCCGCCCCGGCAGGGCGGAGGGACGAGTCGCGCAGGGGTGGGGAAGCCGGATCCGTGCGCAGGGTTGCTAAGGGTGAAACTTTTCATTGACTTTGCTCACTTCGAGCCGGGGCGCGGGAAGGTGCGGGTCGCCCGCGGAGATCAGCTCGTGGCTGGGGCAACGCGGGGGGGCCAGAAGAGCAGCACTGCTCACCGGCCACGAAGAGGACCGCCTCGCCCCTGCGACGCCAGCCACCCCGCGGTCCAGCGTCCCCGCGCCGCCGCCGGCCGGCCCGCCCTCCGGCCCCGCCGCCAAGAGCCACCTCCGAAAGAAAGAGCGGAAAAAATATTGAGAGTTGTAACCCCTCATTCATCTCCTCGCCCCGCAAATCTCAAGGAAGAAAAGCACACAGTGGGGCCCGGCCTCGCGGCGCCCGGAAACACAGAACGAGCGACCTCCGCCCCGCGCTCGGGACCACCGTGGCAGAAGACGCCCCGCTGCGGCGGAGACCCGAGTGAGTGCGGGGGCTGCGGGCGCGGGGGCCCCCGACACCCCTGGGCCGACCGCCCTACCCACCCCGCCCCACGCCTGCTTGCACGTCGCTGTGGCCCCTTCCCTCCCCTGGCCAGCGTTTTCCTTTCCCCCGTCTACTTTTCTCTCTAGACTCCCCTTTCTCCAGTGCTTTTAACTGAGCCTGGGGTGCCCAGAGCTCCTCCTCTCCCAGTTCCAACAGTGGCCTCTCCTGGGTGGGGTGCGTTTCTTCTGTTGCCTCCATTTCCAGCTCTCCGTATCCCAAATACTGGCTAGATTTTCTTTGCTTTCCCAAGGAACGTAATTCCCACCACCGTTAAATAAATTGGGGGAAGGAAAGGGATTCAAGCCTTGTTTTTCTGCTGCTTTTCCCGTGTTCGGGGAAGGGGAGGTGGTGATGATTTAGTATTTCTGGCCTTATCAAACGACAAGGATGGAATTGGACACCGTTTTTTGGCGACAGGGCGCGATTTGTGGAGGTTGGCTTTGGGCTGCTGAGCCATAATTCATTCCAGTTTGAGCTCTTTATCCTCTTCTGTGCTTTAAGGGAAATTGGGCAGAGTGGGGGGGGGGAGTACCCGTAGAACCATAGAACGTTGTCAGTGAGTGGATTTGCTTGATCTCGGTGGGGTGCCTGAGAGAAAGGACCCCCCCAACTCCTGAACTCCTTCCCCACCTGTCCAGAGGTTGGGCTATGGCCTTGAGCAGGAGGGAAAGGAGAGAGCAGACTGAAGGGCAAGCTGCGGGCCCTCCCCTCCCCCTGGAGCAACCAAAGCCGCACACTTTGTGCTTCAATTTAGGGACCAGTAGACAGTGTCTCAGGTGCCTATTTAAGGTCTCACCTAGCTTTTTTCACTTCACTCACCTTACTCTGGGTGTGGGTTCTCATCTTTTATTTCACTGTAGAAAAACCAGCCCTCTTGCATGCTTGCATGCCTGCCCCCATCCTTCTCTTAAGGATTGGGAAAAGCAGCTTGTGTGGGAGGAAGGATTAGGGAGGTTTAAAGAGTTTTAACACTCTGTAGGGGAGCTTTGCGGAGGATATGGTAAATCTAGTCATAGGGTAGGCCTAGCAGTGGAAGGAAACACAATGAATTTTAAGTTTTAGAAGATGGGTTGTTCAGGTTTCTTTCTTCTTTTTCTTGAGACAGGCTTTCAATATAGTTGAGACCAGCCTTGTCTAAGCCCAGGCTGGCCTCGAACTGGCGGCGATCCCCCAGCCTCAGCCTCCCAAGTGCTGGGATTACAGGCGTGCACCATCACACCCAGCTGTTCAGGTTTCTGGTACAGTTTTTCCTTTCCTGCCCAGGAACCTTTTCCTTGCCCGCCCAGGTCTGGTTACTCAGACTTGGATTAGAAGTGGGGTGAGGTTGAGGCCCTGCTGGCGTCAGGCCTTCTAATTGTCCTCCCGGCCCCTCCCCACTGCTTAAGTGGGAATTTCTTTGGCCAAGAGGACCAAAGAACTAGGTCTAATTCCTGCCTTTCCTTTCCTGGCTGTGGGGGTGCTGGAGCCAAGCCCATTGGGCATTAAATGAAAAAGGCTCCTTTCTCTCTGGATCCACCGACCCTGCAGCAATGCCAAACGGCTACTGTCCAGTCCAGACCGTCCAGCCCAGACCGTAGAATTCAGATCAAGAGGCTAGGGTGGGAGTGAGTACGTGGCCTTATCTATCCCAGCCCACACCCTTCACCCAAAACAAAACAAAAAAACTCATTAGAGGCAGATTCCTAATTCAGCAGTCTTGGGAGGATGTGAAGAGAAAGGGCAGAAAGTCGAGGCCCCCCCCCCCCCCGTAAAGCCTAGATACGGACACGGTGGGGCGATGCGTGACGGCGGCGAGCAGGCCTTGTGGGTAGATATATCTTAGGCGGTGGGCGGGGGTGCCGTCCACCCCGGCGCGCATGTGCGTCGGAAACTTTTCCTTGGCTCCCGACCCCGGCCCAGTCCCCCTGCCGGGCATGCGCGTTCAGCGACTGCCTCGCGGGGTGCGCCGGGAAGTGTGGTGTGCTCAGAAGTAGGTCACGCGCCACGCCGGCGCGAGGGGCCCACGGATGGGGCTTCCAGGGTGCTGAGCGCGCGCCCTTCGCCCGTGCGCGGAGTGAAGCAGAGCCTGAAGCACCCTGCTTTGGAGAGGAGCCCTCCCGGCCAGGCCTCCCCCCAGTAGCTGGAGGGGGCTGTGTTGGAAACGGAGTGGGGTGCAGACACCTCAAGTCCTGGAAGCCGTTCAACCCACATCTTCCCTTCACCCGTTCCCCACCCGAGACCGTGGAGTGGGGCAGGTCTGGGGCTGGGCTGCAGCCTGAGCTTGGCAGTTTCTCCCGGGGCAGTGGCTCCACCGAACTGGAACACCTGCTCCCTCGCCCTCTGCCTCCTGCCCCTGTCCCCACGCTCCTTTATTTGAATCCAAGTACAGTGCTGGAGTACTTGACTGTAGGATGATTTGGATGCTAAGGGTTTAAGGTACTCGGATGTTTGTATAGGTCTTGGACCAGATTCTCTCCCCATTGCCCCCCTCAACTCCTTGACCCCCTCCCCCCATGCTGGGAATCAAACCCACAGCAAGTGCCCTCCCTACCTCTGAACTACACTCCCCAGCCCTTTCCTTTCCCTTTTTAAAACAAAACTGGCTTTTCTTAAAAACCTTGCTTGGCACTCTTATCAGTGGCTCTTTCTAGAGTGTGCACTGGCTAAGGCCTCCTACCTGCTTCTCTTCTGTCTTTCTCTTAAGTATTTAACTGCGATAAGAGCACAAGGGGTGTGAGCCCAGGTTTATCCTTGTAGTTGGATGTAAAAGAAGTGAAGGAGGATAAATAAGGTTCTTAATGAAACTGGAAAGTATATTTGCAACTTTTTAATACATGGACAAAGGGCGATTTCTTTCCCCCACCCTCACCCTGTTTAGCTGCCTTTTGTGGACTTTAGTTGAAAAAGATCTCAAGTCCTAAAAAAAAAGATCTGAAGTCCTCTGCAGCTGCATAAGGAATCTTATTTGTTAGTTTTATTGAATTTCTAAGCTTTCTAATCTTACCACACTTCTGTAAATGTTTTATGATAAGCTCTAGAGTTTGTCCATAGCTTTCTAATAAACGAACAAACTCATCAGAATGGTCACTCCTGTCTTTAGCTGAAGACAAGACAGACAGCACTAGTGCTTTTAATCTTCTGCCCAATAAGCTCCTTGAAGTCAAAATTAGACCCTGAGCTGATAGAGCAGAAAATCTCATTCTGGTCATCCGGCATTTTTGTAAGGTTCCACCTCACAGCCATCTGGCCTGGCCAGTTTTCCAGTTAAAGAGCCAAAGGTGGCATTATATGCTTCCTTATCCTTGCGGCACCATCTCTGAGGTATAAATTGGTGTGCAGCTTTAGTTGCTTGTGCTGCAGAAAGTGGTTGGCTGGTTGGCTGGGCAGGGCTGATGACAGTGCTTCTATTGTATTTTGGGGTGGGAGGCTTATTTCCCAATGACTGGCCTACATTTAAAACTGCTTGCATTCTGAAGCTGAACTGTTCAGGGCCTGTTAACTTGCAAGGTAATTATACAGCAGAGTTTAAGGAGGCCTAGGAAGGTGTGGAAACTCTTTGGTCTGGACTGAATACCAAGCGTCCACTCAGTACCTTGGGGGAAGTGTGCTAAGTTGTTTTCAAGTCTGTTTTACTTTTTGAAATCTCTTTGAAAATGCCATCTTTAACCTGACCATTATGGCAACTGAGGCCTGCTTCAGTTTTTCAGTCTCTTCTCTGTTGGACGCTTCTAGTAGACTAGGGTGACATTTTCAAACCTCAACTTTTTTTTTTTTTTCCTTTTTATCGGTACCAGGGATCGAATTCACGACCACCTGCTTGCAAGAAACCTCAACTTTTTAAACTGGGCACGGTGGTGTGCATCAGTCTCACGTAGTAGGGAGGCTGAGGCAGGAGGATCTCTCAAGCCCAGGAGTTTGAGGCTGGTCTGGGCAACAGGGCAAGACCCTAACTCAAAAAATAAATAGATAAATTCAAAGGTTTTCATTCTTGGGAAGAGGTCTGCTATCCAGTAAGCTAGCTTTCTATTCCGTGATGAGTGCAGTCTTCATCAACAGCCCTTTATCCTTTTTACTGTTCTCTTTAAACCTAAAAGAACCTCGGAATTGGTCTGTCCTGATTATACGTACACATCTGAAGAAGTCTACCAAGTCTGGGTTGGAACCTTTAACAGCAGAAATCTGGTTTCCCAGATGCCAAGCCTTCGGTGGCCGGCTCAAGAGAGGGCCATGGACGCCCCTGCCACCTCCGTGATGGGATGAGGCTTAGACCTCATCAAGTCACTGACCTTGGCTGCTGCAGGCTGACCCAGGCATCTTCTCAGACACATTCACCCCAGAAATCTCTCTAGCTGAGGGTTTAGTCCCAAACATACCCCTTGCAGTCATGGGCTGGAGCTTGAGAGTTACGGGGAAATGCGCTGAGCCAGGTTCTCATCCTAGAGTTCCTACTGACATCCCTCATTCCTCCTCCATACCCAGAGGGATCTGAGTCAGAACCCACCCCGAGTCCGTCACAGGTCAGCAGTTGCCCTTGCTGGGTCACAGCTCCCTGTTGTTCCGTGCTGAGCTCTGCAGCATCAGCACAGCGGCTCCTGAGGTCCACTAGGGATGCATCTTCATCCTTCCCTCTCAAACAGCCCCTTTCCAGCTCACTGTCTCCCCGAGCGTGTCTGGGAGCCCCCCTTTTGGGGAGTATTTGATTAGGCTCCCTGGCCCTGGGGACCTCGTAGACCATCTTCCTGAAACCCGAGGCTGGCCCAGGCCACTGCCTAAGCCTTTCCACCCTCGGGGGCTGCAAGAATCCCAAAATACCCAGCCTGTTTACCTTGGCTGTCTCCTCCAGGGATCTCTGAACACTTGATAAATCTGACCCTGTACCGAGGACAGGTGGGCAGTGATGGGTCCCAAGCTGCCAGCTGTAGGGTGATGAAAATTTCTTCTCTGCTCACTCTTGCTGTGCGCTTCATGTGTGTGTGTTGGAGGTACTAGAGGCTGAATACAGGGATTTTCACTAAGTTACACACTTCCCCAGATCTTTTTTAAATTTTAAGATCTTACTAAATCACTTAAGTTGCCCAAGATGGCCTCAAACTTAAGATCCTCCTGCCTCAGCTTCCCAGAAAGTTGAGGTGACTGGTGCTCACCACCACACCTAGCTCTCAAGGGGTGCTCTTACTCTGTTGTCCTCCAGTCCCAGCTGTCCCCTTGGTGGCCCACATCTCTGGCTGTGATGGAGTCTTTCCTTCTTCCCTGGACTATGCTCTTGTCCTGATTCTTGGAGACTTTTTCTGGGTGGCTTTGCTTACACTGGAGTTAAAAAGGCAGTCTGCAAACCCAGACTGAGCCTGAGCATATGCAGCCATGAGGCCCAGGAGAACAGATGGATGTGATTGGCATCCCAGCCCTGTGAAAAGTTGCCAGCGCTCCTTCCTGTGCAGTGACCTGTATCCCTGTCCACAGAAGGAGGACAGCTGAAGATCTTACACTTCCATCTTGAGCTGGGACAGTGGGGCGCACAGCTTCACCAAGAGCAAGAAATGCCCATCCTTGCTCTGGCTGAATAAGTCCTCAGGGGTATGTGTGTGTATGTTTTATATTGTGACCCTCAAGTTGGTAGGAAACAGCACCCCGATTTCTTTAGAATCACCTTGAAGTCATAGCTATGCTAAGTACAGCAGTTTCCAGTGAGGCAGTTTAAAACCCTGGAATTCATGATACCTTCATGTTACTGATGAGGAGACCAAGGCTCAGAAGGAAGTCACTTAACCATGGCCCAGTGGAGCAGTAGTGGCTTCCAGATCTGAGTGACCCTGAGTTGGTGTGCTTTTGCTTTTCCTGTTTGGTTTTTGGTGGTACTAGGGGCTCTTTGCTGGCACACACTTTACTATCACCCTACATCCCTAGCCTCCCTTTTTATTTTTTTTTACTTCGAAACAGGGTCTCCCTAAGCTTCTCAGGCTGGCCTCGGGCTTGTGATCCTACTTCAGCCTTCCAGGTAGCTGGGGTCCTGGGCGTGTGCCACCGCACTCTGCCCACATAGGTGCTCTCCGCCATTTGCCATTAGTTGCTGCCGCCTTTGTGCATATCTACTCACAGGGCCCCCTCCTCCTTCCTCATTCCCCAGGACCGTGCAGAGCCTAAGGCCACCTACCGTGTGTCTCCTGCACCTGCCCTGCACTGACTCGGCTTCAGAGAGGACCATGCAGCTAGAGATCAAAGTGGCCCTGAACTTCATCATCTCCTACTTATACAATAAGCTGCCCCGGCGCCGCGCAGACCTCTTTGGGGAGGAGCTGGAGCGGCTGTTGAAAAAGAAATATGAAGGCCACTGGTACCCCGACAAGCCCCTGAAGGGCTCCGGCTTCCGATGCGTGCACATTGGGGAGATGGTGGACCCTGTGGTGGAGCTGGCTGCCAGGCGCAGTGGCCTGGCGGTGGAGGACGTGCGGGCCAATGTGCCTGAGGAGCTGAGCGTGTGGATCGACCCTTTCGAGGTGTCCTACCAGATCGGCGAGAAGGGGACAGTGAAAGTGCTCTACCTGGATGACAGCGAGGGTGGTGGCGCCCCAGAGCTGGACAAGGAGATCAAAAGCAGCTTCAACCCTGATGCCCAGGTGTTCGTGCCCATCGGCAGCCAGGACAGTTCCCTGTCCAGCTCCCCATCGCCGCCCTTCGGGCAGTCACCTAGCCCCACGTTCATCCCCCGCTCCGCGCAGCCCATTACCTTCACCACCGCCTCCTTCGCCGCAACCAAATTTGGCTCCACCAAGATGAAGAAGGGCGGTGGGGTCTCAGCTGCAGGCACCGTGGGCAGCAGCGGGCCTGGTGGGCAGCAGCCACCACCGCAGCCCCCGCGCCTGGCACGCTCGCCCACCGGCAGCCTGCTGAAGCACAAGGGCCTGTCACTGTCCATGCACGCACTGAACTTTGTCCCAGCCAGCCCAGCGCCGCCACAGTCCCAGCTGTCGCCCAACGCCAAGGAGTTTGTGTACAACGGTGGCCGTGGCTCGCCCAGCCTCTTCTTTGATGGCGCTGAAGGCCAGAGTAGCGGCCCCGGGGCCAGCACCTGTAACAGCAGCGGCTTTGACGTGGCCCAGGTGTTCGGAGGGGGTGCCAACAGCCTCTTCCTGGAGAAGACGCCCTTCGTGGAGGGCCTCAGCTACAACCTGAACACCATGCAGTACCCCAGCCAGCCCTTCCAGCCTGTGGTGTTGGCCAACTGACCGACCGTGCATGTGCCTCCAGCAGGGAGGGGAGGGAGCAGAGTGGCGGGGAGGCATGCAGGGGGACACGGGGGTGGCCGACGTCCTTACTGGCAGAAAGGATCCAAGGATCCAGCACGCCGCCGCTGTGGGAAGGCTCCCGGAACTCAACCCCCTGACTGTCTTCCTGCTGCCTCTGATTTATTTGGTTGGTTTGGGTTTTGTATTTTTTTTCTTTCCATGTAGGTTTTGATAGAGCATCTTTGATTAGTGGCTTCTTGTGCTAAGAATGGTCCAGATGTGAATTGCTGCTCCCTGCTCTCCGTTCCCTCCCTCACACTCCTTCAAGGGTCGTGTGGCCAAGCTCACAGGGAAGGAAGAGCCGCAGCTGGCGCCGGGTGAACCAGCTGGCGCCGGGTGAACCCGGAGCAGAGCAGAGGGGAGTGGAGAGACCAGGCCCCGCGTCCGCATCCGCCTCTCTCACCCAGTTATCCTGTCCTCTCAAAGCCATCCAACCTCAGCAGGTCTCCTGGGGCCCTGCCCCCTAAATAGCTCTGACTCCAGCCCCAACTCCCTCTCAGGCTGGGCTCCCGACACCCTCCCCCTCCCACATGCTGTGACTGCCTGCAGGGAGACCAGCACTATGTTTAGTGGAGATCTTTCATCTCTCTGTGTCGCTGTCCCCTCCTGCCCTAGACCATCCTCATGGCCCAGGAGACCCCTCCACCAACCCAGGTGGCCTCCCTTCCTCACTAATGCATCCCTGTCTTCTCTGAGCCTGAGGTCATGGGCAGAGAGGTGGGATGAGCGTGTGTGTGTGTGTATACACGTGTGTGTACACGTGTGTGTGAGTGCATGTGGTTTGCCATCCTATTCTAAAGGATTATGAGCCCAGTGACACCTTCTGTCTGCTGTCTGGGTGTAATTCTGGGTTACAGGAAGTGCTTATTTATGTTCCAGGTTGGGTTGGGCCAGGGTGGGTGATCAGTCCTTTCGTAGGGCAGGACCTGCAGAGGGTGACACTGGCTGGGCCTAGGACACTCCTCGGGGAAAGCACTGCAGGAGGAACTGGTTTCCATACTGCAGGGGATCTGCACTTTTGTTTGTTTTTGACCAAAAAAAATCCGAAGGACAAAGGATATAGCCAAGCCTCTGACACCTAGAGGTTCCTAGAAGTCCCAAACCTGTCCCATGGCCCCAGCCGGGATGTGAGCCCCTCGTCTGAGCCCCTGAGGGGACGGGGCTGGAGTTGGTCACAGATGTCGTTTTACTGCCTGTGTGCACTGCCTGTGGGCTTCTTTACCTCTCACCCTCATTTAAGTGGGGCCTCAGCGCCTGATGCTGTGAGGCAGGGTTTCCCTGGCAGGGCAGGCAGAAAAACCAGTGCCCTCTAAGCCTTTGGGCTGCAGGAAGGTGCTCGTTCCAGTGCCCCTGCAGAAACATGGCTTTCTCCAGCCTGGGGGCAGCTTCCTTGCCCTTACGGTGCTTCGGCAGGTGGGGTCTTGGTATCGGGGGCCCCATCGCCTGGAAGCGCCAAAGCCCCTGGCACCCCATGCTGTGCCATCTTCCCAGGGGCCTCAGGCAGGCACTGTGGTGGCAGTGGGTCCGACCCAGCAGGCGCTCCCAGCCTCCTCTTCCTGCACTGGGTACCAGCTCTACCTCCCCCACGGGGCAAGGCCCCAGCTTCCCAGCCCAGCACCCTCTGTCCCCTTGCACCAGTCTCTCAGGCTGGGCCACCCTTGCCCTCCTCCTAGCACCCACCCAGGTGACAGGCCCACGCAGACCACGTCTCTTTGGGAAAGACTGAGTCTGTCTTAGCCCTTCCAGCCCCTTGGCACACGCAGGCTGCCAGGCTCCTCCGCAGCGCTTTGGGCCAAGAGACCAGCCCCGCGGTGTCTGGAAATCCGAAGAAAATGTGTGTTCAGGAACATGACGCCGGCCGGGGCTTCGGCCCGGCTCAGTCTCGTCTCAAATCTAGGCATTTTTGCTTCAATTTTATTTTTTTTAAAAGAAAACAAAAACCTGCACTAATTTACCTGGTTTCGTAGGAAAACTTTTTTTTTATTTTTTACATTTTTTGGTGTCTGTTTGTATTGAATAATTTGCTACATTTGTAAAATGTAAGAGGTATATATAATATATGTATATTTCTAACGTAAGAAACGTAATTTTTTTCTTTTCAAGAGTTTTTTCTTAAAAAGAGGAGAGAAACCAATATTTTTTCAGGAAAAAACAAACTTTAAAATAAAAAAAGAGGAGAATAAAGCCTTTTTCTCCCCTTTCCCCATCCTGTCTATCCCTCTTTCCCAGGAACAAGTCGAAGGTGGGTTATCTTGTAAAGAATGTACACTGTCAGTCCAGAATGGTGTCTTTTTCTCAATGCAGTGACTCTAGAATCTCTAGTTTTTTCCCTAGGGACGGGAAGGGGACATTGAGGCAAGCGTGGAGAGGGGCCAGGGGAGCAGGGTAATAACCTTTTTTTTCTTTAGTGAAGGAGGAATACAATCAAGCATTTTGTATTCAGAATGTTGTGCAATATTTTGGAATGGAACATTGGTGTGTTTAGAGATTTAGTTTAAAAACAACAAAAAAGATTGATCAAATCTGTACAGTTTATATTGTTCCAGATTTTTTTAAGTTTGTATTAAAAGCATGAATATATAATAACCCTCTGCTTGTTCCTAGTTTGTTGTGATTCTGGGGTCCCCTTCAGGATAGAGAAGACAGGCAGCCCAGTCCCTGTCTGCCAGGGGATGATTAGCAATGCTCACAGTGACCAAGTCTGGGGTGGACAGAATTGACCCTGTAGCCTTTCAGCGCCACACCCTGTCCTTTGCACTTTCGAGCTAGGTTCCTTAAGGGGCCGATTTCCTGGATCTCTCAGCCACTGCCTCCCTTGCCATCTGAGCCACCCAAGGCGCTGGCTGAGCTGGGCCCAGGGTACTTGCAGGTGTTTGTGAATCTTATGTTAACCTTTGGGGTTTAACCACCAGAATATAGAGTTGCCTCCGTCTGGAAGCCGAGAGATGGGCCCGAGTTAGACTGGCTGCCTAAGCCCAGAAACAGTGCACACTGGGCTGGGGGTCTAACCAGTGTCTGGCACCGTTTCCCCAATCCGTGGCCTGCAGTAGTGTCAGAGAACAAGTGCCCACTATCAGTCACCTTGTGTTAAACTTGACACAGCTGCGCTCACGGCCCTGGGGGAGCAACTCCTCCGACCTGGGACAGGTGAGACCCAGGGCTCGAGGGGCAACAAAAGGCCCAATGTGAGAGTTAGGAGCCTTTGAGCCCGGTGTCAACCTCTGGACAGTCCCCAGAGCCTTGGCCAGGACACAAGGCCACTTGGAGTCTCGCCTTCCTCCTCAACAGCAAGTGGCCCAGCCTGCTCCGTGTCTGTGCCCCACAGCCAGGGTGGGGTGACACCTCACCTGCTTCTCACAAGCGTGACTGGAGTCATGTGCTGAGCACTGTCATCGTCACCTGCTGCCATGTGCTGTCACACAGATGTGAAGGGCCGGGGTGATGCTTGTCCTCCACACAGCTGATTCACTTCTACATTCAGCCTCCGTCCTTCTCCAGGTATATCCAACTCTGAAGAGGCACAGCAAAAAGCTCCAAGGGGCGAGGGGGTGCCTGTGGCCTCTGCCCTGCTGGAGGGGAAGATACAGTTTTCTGGTAGGCTCAGAGTTCCCGGCAGCAGCACCTCTTTCTGTCCCATTTCCCAAAAATCCTCGCTTATCTTCTTTGGGGTATAAGGTGAGGCAGGGTCTCTGTATGTAGACCAAGCTGATCTTGAACTCACTTGACAGCCCATGCTGGCCACAAACTGTGATCCTCCTGCCTCAGCCTCCCAGGTGCTGAGAAACCAGTAAGCACCATGGCACCCTACTCATTTAAGTTCCTTTTTTTCTTGGTACTGGAAATCAAACTCAAAACCTTACACTTGCCAGGCAGGTGCTTGTGCCATTGAGCTAAATCCCCAGCCACTCGTTTATGTTCTTGACAAACCTCTCCTGTACATTGAGCTGCCCTGGGAACACAGGTAGGAAAGCAATTTCAGGATAGCTCTGCACCAGGGACCTGGGTACCCCCAGATCTGAGCTTCCTGGAGGTGGAGAGAATGCGAGGAGAAAAGCAAGGCAGTGTCCCTCCTCAGGGAACCTGGGGTCCACTGAAGAGAGATGGTCCTCTTGCTAGAATCACAGCATCCAGGGCCAGGTGTGGTGGTGCACGCCTGTCATCTCAGCATGCGGGAGGTTGAGGCAAGACCATTACCTGAGTTCAAGGCCTGCCTAAACTGCATAGCAAAGCAGCCCTCCTCCTTTATTTTTCTCAAGCAAAAGAAAAAGAACAAAAAAAGCATAACCCCCAATCCCACCCCTGCCACTTCCCAGCTGGGGGACCTTGAGCAAGTCACCTCACTGCCTTTGGGACCCAAGTTCCCACACTTCGTAAACGGGGCTAATAAATTACACCTCCTGGCAAAAATAAAATGAGTGGGAAATGCTGAGTGCACAAGTTGTCTGGTGTAAACAAACAATGGCAAGTGGTATTTCCTTCCCTTTTTTTTTTTTTTTTCTTCGACTGAGACAGGGCTCCCTATGTGGTTCAGGCTGGCCTTGAGCTCATTTTGTAGCCCAGGCTGGTCCCCAACTTGCAATCATCCTCCTGCCTCAGCCTCCCAAGTGCTGGGATTACAGCATGGCCACTATGCCCTGCTATAAGCAGCATTTTTATCATCCTGGTCATTATTGTCCAGCCCCAGTGCCAGCAGCCAGCCTAGCCCAGCAGCTTCCTGGCTTCAATAAACAGGCCAAACCCCAAGCTTACCAGCACCAGGGCCAGGTAGGGCGGAAAAGGAAATCCAGGCGGGCAGAGCCTTTACTGCTTCTCCCTGGCATCTGCCTGCCAGGAGCTCCACAGCTCTCATCTCCAGGGACCAGCCTCCCACCTCGGGAGGAGGCAGACCCCTCTACATGTGTCCCCAAAATCTCTGGGAGTTTCTGCCTGGAGAAGGAGAGGCAAACTCTGCAGTGGGAATCAGTGTTTCTAAACCCAGGGTCTCACTGTCTCCCCATGAAGGAGCCCAGGGTGGAGGGGAACCCACCCTCCTCTCCCTGGGCCTGCCAGCCAGACTGGCCCAGTATATCCTGCACCCAGACCGGAAGTCCCCAGCCAGACTGGCCAGTATATCCTGCACCCAGACCGGAAGTCCCCAGGCCCTGTTGTTCACCTGGAGAATTTCACTGCCAGCAAGAGAAGTGGGTGCCAGGTCATGGAGGCTAATTCATTGTGTGACCTTGAAGCTCTCTCCACATCTGTCCCTGGGTACCAGAGGAAAAGGACAGCGGGGCTGTCCAGCGAGGCCATGTGTGCTGCTCCCCTGGCCAGCACCTCTTCTGCTCCTGCCCTGGGAAGGAGCGCCAGGAGGACCCTGCTCAGTGGTACCTTTGCCAGGGAGGAGGGCATTAAAATGACAGACAGGCTGACCCTGCCGGAGGCCCTCAGGAAAGAACCTCATCAAACTCCTATAGGTTTCCTGGTGTGATGGCTCACTCCTGTAATCCCAGCACTGCGGAGGCTGAGGCAGGAGGATCATTGTGAGCTTGAGACCAGCCTGGGCTACAAAGTGCACTTAAGGCCAGCCTGAATTGCACAGCGAGACCCTGTTTAAAACAAAACAAAAAAACAAAACAAAAAAAACTGCTGCAGGTCTAGGGCAGGCCAAGAAGTCCAGGCCTGCTCCAGGGAAAAGGCCTGACAGGTGCCGAGACTTCCGGGTCCTCTTGCAGCTCTGCCCTCATTGCCTTCCTTCCGCATTGCACGCTCAGCATTCAACATGGAGCCCAGGGGCCAGGACACAGTTGGCAGTAGTGTTTGTCCCACTGCACGCCGAGGTCCTGGACTCTATCCTCACTGCAAGGAAAAAAATAAAGCAACATGGAGCCCCCATAAATGCTGACACTGTTCTAGGCAGAACAAAGTCCCCACTCTCTGATTCAAGATTCTGTTGACAGAAACAAATGAGAAAATGTCATGTGGTAAGGATGTGCCACTAAAAAGCTTACAGTCAAGGGGGGTATGGTAGTGCATGCCTATAATTCCAGCAATCAGAGGCTGAGGCAGGAGGATCTCAAGTTTAAGCCAACCAGGACTACCTAAGGAGACCCTGCCTAAAAACAAACAAAGAAATGAAACAAGGGCTGGGGATTTAGCTCAGCGGCATAAGTGCCTGCCTTGCAAAGTGTGCAGTCGTGAGTTCGATCCCTGGTACCGATAAAAAAAGAAAAAGACAAAAAAAAGAAAAGAAAAAAAAGCAGTGAAACAAAAGGCCAGGCATGGTGGTGCACACCTGTGATCCCAGCACTCAGAAGGCTGAGGTAGGAAGATCGAAGTGAGTTCAAGACCAGCCTGAACTGCACAGTGAAACCCCCTCTCAAAAAGACAATAAATTAAAAATAAGACAATGACAACCAATGATGGTAGCTGGTGACCAAGTGACTCTTGTAGTAATCAAGCCAGGAAAGACCTTCCTGACTAAGGGGCTTTCAACTAGAGATCCACTGAATTCCATGATCCCTTCACAGATGTTGAACAGAGAGCAGCAGAGGGCCAGGGGGACCAGATTCATCAAACGGTAAAAGCCAGGAACAAACTCCAGTCCTCAGGTAGTGGCACAAAGTGACCTTGAAGAGGCCCTACGGTCACATGACAGGCCCTGCAGCCCAGATTTTTTTTTAAGTGCTTCTGCATGTTAGGTAACCATTCTACCACTGAGCAGTCCTAGAGCTGGGACTTGATCTTACCCTAGGAGAGCTTTCTCTCACACATTCAATCAAAAACCTTCCCCTGCATGCCACACCCCCACTTCCTTTGTCCTGCAGCCCTCATATATGCTAAGGAACCACATCCCCACCACTTTTCTAAATCTTACTTTGAGACAGGGTCTCACTAGGGTGTCCAGGCTGACTTTTAACTTGAGGTTTCTCTTGCCTCTGCCTCCTAAGTAGCTGAGATTACAGGTTTTTGCCCCCACACCTGGCAGGTCAGACATGTAAAACTCCAAAGTATAGAACCTTTCCAAGAAAGCTGAAGAGAGTTCTGTGGTCTTGCTGAGGCAAAGATTTCATAGACATCCTCTGAAGCCACGATCCACAAGAGAAAAATGGAGAGATTGATGTCAGCAAAATGAAGAACTTGTCCTAGGGAGGCACTGTTAAAAGAATGAAAGGATAAACATAGACAGAGAAAATATTCCAGACCATGCATTTTAGAACTTGTGTATGAAGAACTGTCACTGGACTGGCACCATGGAGCAAGCATGTAACCCAGCTACCTGGTGGCTGAGGCAGGAAGGGTTGATAATTCATAGTTTGAGCCCAGCCAGAGTCACTCACCCAGACCTTGTCTCAAAATAAAAAATAAAACCAGCCAGGGATGTAGCTCATTGACAGAGTGCTGGGTCCTGGGTCCCTTCCCCAGTAATGCAAAATAAAGAAGAGAAGGGAGGAAGAGTGGAGGAAGGAGACAGCCCATGTGGACATGATGGCCTTGGGGACACCTGAGGTGAAGCAGCAGAGGGCTGCGTCAGAGCCCCTTCCTCTAGAAAGCAGGGCCGGGAGCCAGGGAGGGCTTCTCTGGGAGGTGGCAGTTAAACGAAGCCTTGGACAGGAGAGGAGCTACACCCCTTCCCCATTAGGTTGCCCCACCTCCCCTGGCCCGCAGCCCCTCTTATTGGCACCGAGGAGCCTCTGCCCCAGCTGTGTGACTGTGGGAGCTCCCCTCTCCGTGCAGCTTGGCTTTCCATCTGTGATGCACGGGAGCAAGGCCACGCCCAGCTCCCAGGCGCAGGTCCACCCAGCTGGCTCTCACTGTGGATCCGCCAAGGGCCGAAAAGGAGGTGTCTCAGGAGCCTGGCAGGCTGCCCCCAAGAGGCACCTGGAAGCCTGACCCATGGACTTGGATCCCCACGGAGTCAAGCAAGGCTGGAAGGTGGACATTAATTAGCCCAGCCTCTGCAAGGGCAGCTCTGGACTCTAGTCAAAGCCAGCGCTGGGGACAGACAAGCTTGGCTCACAGCCCAGGTGCGGGGCAGGTCAGTGCCATGCTGGAGGGGGGCACTAGGACCTCTCTCTGCACACAATGTCCTGGACTGTGGCCCAGCTTGGCAGCTGACAGGGAACAGTGGCTGGCAGAGGGAATGGGCAGCCAGCCGATTGGGTGGAGGGGAGTGGTGTGGACAAAGGGATTATCCTTACAGCCTGTCCTGCCACCCTGGGCGGAGAGGGCCAGCTGGAGGCAGGGGTGCTGGCCCTCCGCAGCACCTCAGCAGTCTCTCTCCGCTTCCTGCCTTCCTCGATCTATATCACCAACAACACCCGTCATCTGGGCTAAATCCTGTCAGAGTGCAGACAGTGAAATGCTGGCCTGGCCAGGCCTGGCAGCCCACACCTGGGCTACATAATGAGTGCATGGCCAGCCTACACTGCATAGTGAGGCACTGTCTCAGACAAAAAAAAAAAAAAGGAGGCACACACACACACACACACACACACACACACACAAAAGCTGACCTGGCTTTCACTGGCTGTGTGACCTTAGGTAGGTCACAGCCTTTTTTTTTTTTTTCTTTCCTTTTTTTTTTTAAGAAAGGATTTTACTAGATTGCCAAATTGCCCAGGTTGGGGTCCAATTTGTGATCCTCCTGCCTCAGTCTCCCGTAGTGCCAGCTCATGACTCATTCTGGGAGAGTCCAGTACTCAGCTCCTTTGCTCATGAGAGAAATATTTATGGAGGGCAATAAAGTTTGGGCCCCTTCACAGGGGCCCAGGGTCACACGAGAACAGGATAGTCACCTACAAGGCGTGCGGCTGGACGCGGGTGGCTCCTGGTTTCCTTTTTGTGTTTTTGTGCAGTGCCAGGGGTGGAATCCTGGGCTGTGCTCTGCCCCTGATAAAAGGACACTAATTCTCAGCATGCTTGTTTGGAGATAAGAGGAGCACACAGCCCAGGGCTCAGAGTCCAGGGGTAAGCTGGAGAGGCCACAGTGACATTCATATCCTGCTGGTGGCCTAAGCAGGAAGCAAGGGAAACAGGTATGACTGTCCCCAACCTGAGTGATGCCTCCCTCATCCCACAACTTATTTTTCTCTCTCTCTCTCTCTTTTTTTTTTTTTTTTTTTGTCTTTTTCCTTTTTATCAGTACTGGGGATCGAACTCATGACTGCCTGCTTGCAAGGCAGGCGCTTATGCTGCTGAGCTAAATCCCCAGCCCCTCTTTTCTCTTTTTTTCTGCATCTCATTTTTGTTTTCTTGGTTGTTTTGAGACAGCGTCGCCTCCATATGAGGTCCAGGTTGGCTCTGAATGCACCATGTAGCCCAGGCTAGCCCCAAAGATCCTCCTGCCTCAGCCTTGGCCTCCCAAGTGGTGGGTTATAGCTGTGGGCCACGGCAACCATTGCAGGGCCTGCTACTTGGTGTTTAAAACAGATGACAAAAAATAAATAAATAAGGGGCTGGGGATTTAGCTCAGCGGCATAAGCACCTGCCTTGCAAGCAGGCGGTCGTGAGTTCGATCCCCAGTACCGATAAAAATGAAAAAGACAAAAATAAATAAATAAATAAAACTGGTGACAGAGCCAGGTGTGGCACATACCCGTGATCCCAGCACTTGGGAGGCTGAGGCAAGAGGCCTGCTCTGAGTACAACACCAGCCTGGTGGACTACATAGTGAGTTCAAGGCCAGCCTGAACTACATAGGAAGACCAACACTGCCTCAAAAAAACAGGTGACAGATGGGCAACTAACACCGGACAGGACAGCAGGAAACTTTCCAAGGCTTCCAATAGGGAAACCTCTCCTATTGCCCAGTCCCTGGGCACCAGCTCTATCTGTAACTGCAGCCAGCCCACAGGGCAGGCAGACTACTGAGAGCGAAGGCCAAGTCCCCAGAGAGCTGACTGGCCAAAGGGATCCTGGCAGCCAGCGCCTGGCCAGCTCCTGCACAGTGCCAGGACGGAGAGAGGCAGGAGCTCTCCTGGTTAGGTGCCTAAGTGATCACCACCTGACAGGGCTGTCCTTCCGGGACACCAGAGGGGAGAACCATTTCACAAGTGGCTACACTGAGGCTCGGAGAGGTCATCTACCCAAGGTCACCCAGAGACAGGAGAGGGCACAGCCGTCAGGGGTTCCCGGGGGTTAGTGTATGTAATCTGAACGTGTGTGTGCGCATGTGCGTGTAAGTGTATAACGTAACTGGCATGGGGTGGGACTTCCCCTCCCGCAGAGCGTGGTGCCCCTGACATAGGAAACCCCCCTCCGCAGCTACCAGTGCTGGTGCTGGGGCTGGGCAGTGGGTGACAGTTGCCCTGCAACCGGGCTCAGCAGTGACGCTGGAGCCCCTGTCCCTCCCCAGAATTCCCGGCTCTTGGGGATCACCTGGCATGGCCTGCAGCCCCTCTGCGGCTTGCCCGGTCTGAGGTGGAGGGGCCTCGCCCTTGGGGCAGGAGGAGAGGAGGCAGGTGGCTGATAAGGAGACCCATTTTGGGCCACACCCTTTAAGACCTTTGCTTTCCTCCTGGCAAAGTCCTGGCCTCCGGGATACAGGGTATCACTGGGACCAAGGAAAGGACATAGAAGCAAGACCCGTACTAGGTGAGGCACAGAGAGACAAAATCCTGGCCTTGTCCTGGAAGGCGCAGGAAGAGAGGCGGCAACAAACCTGACAGTCACAAGGGTTTTTTTTGTTTGTTTGTTGTAATCTTTTTTATCGGTACCGGGGATTGGAACTCACCACCGACCGCCTGCTTGCAAGGCAGGTGCTTATGCCGCTGAGCTAAATCCCTAGCCCCGACACTCACAGTTTTAACCCTGCTCAGATGGCTCAGGGCCAGCTCCCGGCTGAAGGCTGTAGGATGAATAGGAGTTTTCTGGGCAAATACAAGAAGGGTCATTTCAGGCGCGGAACAGCTTGTTCAGCGGCTCTGGAGCCTAAAATAGCAATCGCTTTAAGGACCTGGAAGCGCTGGGGCAAGGCTGGAGCTGGGGCCTAGTGGCTCAGAAGAAGTGGGGGGAGGCTTTTGGACTTTGTTCTGAGCTCAGGGGGGAGGCAGGAGGGGACAGCAGAGGCACGGTGCAAGGCTCCTCCCACTCCCTTGTGGCCCACACACCGTACCCAGTCTCTGCCTTAGCTCTGGTCCTGCTTCTCTCCTTCCCTCCCTCCCATCAGCACTGGTCCCAGCTGGCCCTGTTGCGTTTGCTGAGTGGCCTGGAGCCAACCACTTTATCCCTCTGCGGCTCCATTTTCTCTGAGAAATAAAGGATGCTCAGCCAAGCATGGTGGCACACACCTGTAATCCCAGCACTTGCGGGAGGCTGAGGCAGGAGCATTGCCTGAAGTTTGAGGCCAGCTTGGGCTCCGCTCTGAGTTCCAGATCAGCCTCACCTGCACAGCAGACTCTATCTCAAAAACCAAAGTAGCAACAAAATGGAGTTTGTCCTTGCCTTATTCTTCCTCGCTAGGCTCAGAGAGGAACAGAGGCCGTGGGCAACGTAGGGTCAAGCATTTGCTCCCTTGGTGTCCCCTGCCTCTGTCCAGCACTCCAAAAAAAGGCCTCCCCGCCATGACCAGAACCACCCAGAGGGTAAGTATGTCTCAGTTTCCTTATGCAGAATGAAATGTCCCCAAGTTCGGGGGGAGGGTGGCTGGCAGGCCCTTGGCCCCAGGACAACTCAGGTTGGCTTCACCTCCTGCAGACAGAAAGGGCAGTCCTCTCTGCCTTTCCTTCGACAGGTCCCCCCTGTAACTCCCAGCCCCTGCCAGGGACGTCCTGTGCCCCAGTGAAGTCACCAGGCCCTGGGAGCTGAGGCAGTAGCTGACAGGTTTATTTTTAAACTCTCCGGCCTTGCCAGCTCCCCGCCCCCACCTCACTCTGTCTAAGACCATGGGGTGCGGGCCAGGGGCTGTGCCTCACTGGACCCCCAGACTCAAGGGAGACAGACAGCCAATTCTGATGCCCAGAGAGCAAAGCGCTTGTGCGGGGTCCCACAGCTGGCCAGGGTTGGGGTCATCACGCAGACTGAAGACCTCTGTAACCCCAGGCGGGGCCTTGTTTGGAGCAGTTGCCAAAGCCTGATTTGAATTCTTGTTGGTTATTTGAGACAGAGTCTTGTTCTGTGACCCAGGCTGGCCTCAAACTTATGATCTTTCTGCCTCAGCCTTCTGAGTACTGGGATTATAGTTGTGTGCCACTAGGACTGATTTTGGATATTTTTTTTATTATTTATTATTTATTTATTTATTTATTTTTTTGTCTTTTTCCTTTTTATCGGTACCAGGGATCGAACTCACGACTGCCTGCTTGCAAGGCAGGTGCTTATGCCACTGAGCTAAATCCCCAGCCCCTGGATATTTTTTTTAAATTTTATTATACCGGGGATTGAACTCATGATCTCGAGTTTGCCAGGCAGGTGTTTATGCTGCTGAACTAAATCCCTGGCTTTCTAAAAAAAAAATTTTTTTTTTAATTTTTTTAAGCCAGTCAAATTTAGCAGTGGGTGGGGGGTAGTATACCAACTTTAGTGACACTAATGTTAATAAGTTCTGATAACCCACTGCCATCGGACCAGCCTTTTTTTTTTTTTAATTTTAAAGAGGGTAAAACAAAACAGAACTAAGCAGATCAGAAGAAAACGTTAAGTAACATAGCATTTCAAAGCAAGATAACAGGAGATCAACAGTGGCTACCATAATGTCTCTTGTTTTCTTCGAAATAGTTGTCTGTATCTTCACACACAATGAATTCATATAAAACAAAACAATTGGATTAATTTTCAAGGGTTTTTTTTTTTTTTTTTTGGTGGTGGTATTAGCAATTGAACCCAGAGCCTTTGCACTAAACTACACCCTAGCCTTTTTCATATGGATTTTTTGTTTTGTTTTGTTTTGTTTTTTGTCTTGCCTCAGCCTTCTGAGTGCTGGGATTACAGGCAGGCACCACCATGCCTGGCTACCAGTCCTGTTTTTTTTTAATTTTGTATTTTGATACAGGGTCTCAATAAGTCCCTAAACTGCCTAGATTGGGCTTGGACTTTCACTCTTCCTGCCTCAGTCTCCCAGCATCCTGGGATTATTAGCCATGTGTGATTTGAGGCAGGGTGTTGCTATCTAGCCCCAGCTGTGTGCCCGGTTTTTAAACTCCGTTTCTTGACATTTCAGCTTGGTGCTGCACACGGAATAAGGGCAGACACCTAGATGCTGCCAGAGTCCACCCTGTGGCCCCGTAACTGGTGACCTTGTGCAAGTCTTTTCCTCTCCCTGCAAGGATGGGACTCTCAGGGAAGGATCTCAGGGAGTACCTGGGGAGGACTGAGCACCAGCACTGGGCTTGACATTCAGGGAGTGCTTAACCAATAGCAGATTCTGCCATCATTCTCATGTCCTGCTGAAGGTACTCTTCTGGCGGCTACCTTGACCATCCATGCAACACAGGCCCCGCCCCCAAGTGGCTCAGAGTGCAGAGATGCAGAGGCAGCTGTGGGAGACCGTGGTTAAGCCAGGAGAATCAAGGATCAAAAGTTTGAGCCCAGTCTGCGCAATTTACCAACTTAGTGTAAAACTTTGTCCAAATAAAATAAAAATTTAAAAGAGGCTGAGGATGTAATTCAGTGCTAAGGTACAGTGTCAGTACAGTGTCAGCCCTGTCACTCTTTACCCTGTGGCAGTGACAGTCCACAGGGGCTTTGATGGGTGGTAGCTGCCCGGCTCCTCAGGGAAGAAGAACTTAGGGTGGGGGGCTGAATGCAAATATCATGCAAATAAAGAACTACTACGGGACAGGGAGAGAGAAGATGGCGCACTCAGGGCCTGGAGGGGAGTTACCTGCTGCTCCCATGGGCACTGTCCTCACCGCCGACTGAGCAGATGGCCTGCTCTGGCGACTGGCTTGCTGCTGAAAGCCCCTGGCACCCTGGTGAGAGGGTCCCCAGGTATGGATGCACACACCGAGACTCCTTCTCTGACCCTGCCACCCACGGGTGCCCCAGACACACTCAAACACAGACACACAGGCATTTCAGGTCACTGCCTTGGGGAAGTGAGGCCCAGAGCAGGATGCTAGGGTCCCAGGGGAGCCCTGGCTTCCTGTCCTTCTGCCTCATCTTGACCCACATAGCCCCCCAGGAAAGCCCCCCAAAAGCCCCTCGGCCTTACTAATACAACAGGTCTACTTTGACACCCCACACAGAGGGCTGGGGATTTAGCTCAGTGGCATAAGCACCTGCCTTGTAAGCAGGTGGTCATGAGTTCAATCCCCGGTACCAATAAAAAGGAAAAAGACAAAAAACAAACAAACAAACCACATTGGCAGGGTGCCAAGTTGGGGTTGAATTTGGATCCTCTTGCCTCAGCCTCTCAGAGTGCTGGGATTACAAGTTCTGCCCATTTTTTTTTTTTTAAGCCAGTCAAATTTAGCAGTGGGGAGTGGTACACCAACTTTAGTGACACTAATGTTAATAAGTTCTGATAACCCACTGCCATCGGACCAGCCTATGCCCATTTTTTTTGACAGAAGAGGAAACTGAGCTCAGGGCTAAGCTTGTCAAAAGCAGGCAGAGGACTGGGGAGACAGGCTACAAATGGAGGCTCAACCCACAGGCTCCGAGCTGGAGGCCTCAGCAGGACCCTCTCTGCAGACCTTTGCTCTGTTGAGCTTCTTTCCTGCCACCCTCTGCTACCTTTGAATTCTCTCCCTCTGGGAACAGGGCGGGGAGCAGCAGCCCCTCACTCCCAGGCGCTGCAGGCACTCTAGGTTGCATCTGCCAGTAGCCCTGGGAGGCAAGCAGGGCAGGGATTGGGTTAGCTGGTGCCCCACTGCGCCACCTGGCATGGAAGGCTGGGGAGCTTTGCTGAGAGGACAGATCAGGAGGCCACCGAGGTCACTCCCCAGGGCATGCCAGTAGTGCCACCTGGTGGTTACATGGCCCTCCTGCCACAACCGTACCTGGTGCTGTCCTCCCCTGCCCCAGGGTTCCTTAGACATTTAGTGAGCATCTATTCTGTGCCGGATCCAGGCCCAGGTTCCAGAAGGGAGGCCAAGGAAATGTGAGGGGGACAGGCCAGGTGGAGAGCTCTGCGCTGGCAGTTGATGCAGGGCTGTGATTTCAGCACTCTAGGAAGCTAACAAAGGAGGTACTGTGTTCAGTCAAACCCAGCCCAGACAACTTAGCATCTTTAGCAAGGTCTTATCTCAAAACAAATAATAATAATAATAAAAGTAAGTAAGTAAGTGCTGGGGTGTAGCTCAGGGCGAAGGCTCAAGTTTCAATCCCAGCACCTGATAAATGGTGGTGCTCTTTCCTCTGAAGGGAAGATGCAGTAGCAGCAGGTTTGGAGGAGACTTGGCGCTGTCTTTGGCAAACTAAGGCCAAGCTACTGTATGGTATCTGGGTGTGGTGGCACTCAAGGCAGAGGTGGGAGGATCTCTGTGAGTTCCAGACCAGCCTGGGTTACAGTGAGGTCAAGGCCAGTCTGAACTACATACAGGTGGAGGTGCCAAGCAGGCAGGTGGACACAGGAACCAGGCCCGGGGTAGAGGTGCAGGCTGGGGAGACAGATTTGGAGGTGGTCAGGGTTGGCAGAGACTCCCGCTCCACAGCTGGGTGCATCACCCAGGAGCAAGTCTAGAGTGCCCATGCTCCAGGGTGAAGCCCAGGACCCCTGAGCTTGGAGTGGGAGATGGAGGTGGCAGAAGAGGAGGCAGAATGGGAGCAGCCCAGAGGAAGGAGGCCCTGGAGCCCGGGGAAGGGAGTTTCCTGAGGGAGACTGGATGACCCAGCTGATCTGGAGACTCTGAAGGTGGCTTCTACCCAGCGACATCAGAGGCTCAAAGTCTGGCTGGAGGGGCAGGGGGCCCCTGAGGAGACCAAGTAGAGGCTAAAAATGTGGACTGCACTTCTGAGGGGTTTGCTGGAGGGCAGTGGGGGCCCAGGTGGTTGGTATTTTAATTTTTCAGGATTGAAGTTTTCTTTTTTGGATGGTATTAGGGCTTGAATCCAGAGGGCTCTGCACTGAGCTACATCCTCAATCATTTTGGATTTTTTTAAAATTTTGAGGCAGGACCCACTAAATCACTAAATTGCCTATGTGGGACTTGTAAAATACTTGCAATCCTCCCGCCTCAGCCTCCCAGAGTACAGGGGTTACAGGTTCACACCACCTGATCTGGTAGGATTAGAGATTTTCCAACCTGTGCATGGGATGGAGAGGGACTGATGACTCTGGAGGCAACAGGGCAGTGTCCTTCCACAGGTAACAATGACAGGATGGGCAATGCTGGGGACTGCTCAAATTTAGCGGGGGGGGGGGGGGGGGGAGACACAAGGCACTTTGGCCTGCCTGCCCCACTGCCTGGCCCTGTCTACTCTGCTCGGGATTCCTGAATCTGTGATTCTTTCTTTTCCTTTGCTTGTATTTCTTTTTGTCAGTGCATGTTTGTAGTACATGGGAGGTGGAACATGTACATAACACAGCTTGATTCTTTTTATACCCTTACCCCTCACCACCGTTTTCTTTTCTGTGAACCCAGGGCCTACATACTGAGCTACACATCCAGCCCTTTTCATATAATGGGACATGGTCTTGCCAAGTCACCAAGCTGCCCAGGCTTGACTTGAATGTGAGAGAATTCCGCCTCAGCCTCCCAAAGTACAATGATTACAGGAAGGCACCAGCATGCTCTCTCTGAGCCCCATATTTCTGTGTGCCCACTGGTAGTTCTTTTCCCTCTCTGTGTCTCTTTCACATCCATTCAGGAGGGCCCAGATGTGACATCTTCTAAGGTCCTTGTCACTGAAGGCCTCTGACTCTGGCATCCAAGAGGCTAGGACATGGCATGAGGGATGGAGGGCAGGGAGGAGGGCAGGCCTGAGGCTCTGGCCCCAGCTGGGTGAGTGGGACCAGGGAGAGGCTCAGGGGCAGACCCAGTATGTGCTCAGGGAGGCTTTCTCTCAGCCTCAGTTTCCCTCTGTGTTCAGTGGAGTCCCCATGAAGGTCTTAGTCCAGCAGGTAGGACAAACAGTCTTTTCTTCCCACTGCTGATGGCTGGACCTGAGCACTATGCTGCTGGCCAGGTGGCTCAGGCCGTCCACCGGAAGACAGATGTCACCTTGGGCCTCTATCCTGGCTGCTTCGGCTCAGTGATTTTTTTTTTTTTTTTTTTTTTTTTTTTGTCTTTTTTGAGACGGTGTCTCACTATGCAGTTCAGGCTGGCCTTGAGCTCACTTTGTAGCCCAGGCTGGTCTCAACTCCCTATGATTCTCCTACCTCAGACTCCTGAGTGCTGGGATTACAGGCATGAGCCACCACAACCGGCTGGCTCAGTGATTTTCACTGGCCTAAAGTGGTATGTGTGTGTGGGGTGTCTTGCTGCATGGGGAGGCCCAGGCAGTGCCAGCAGTCAGTCAGGAGACAGATGGTGGAGAGAGCCAGGGTTAGCTGGTCATGCTAGTACACGCCTGCAATCCCAGCACTCTGGGAGGCTGAGGCAGGAGGATGGCAAGTTTGAAGCCAGCCAGGGCAATTCAGTGATCCTAAGATCCTATTTTAAGGGGTGTGGAGTGCATATAACTCAGAAGGCACTGGGTTCAATTCTTAATATAAAGAACTAAAGCAACCAACCAAACAAGCAAACAAACAAAACCCAAAGTCACAGCTCCAGAGCTCAGGAGTACCAGGGCCCTGGGTTTGAATCTCTGGTCTCCTATTTAGTTGATGTCACCTGAAATCTCCCTGAGCCTTGTTTCTTCCTTTGTAAACTGAGGCGGGGCCAACACAAGGATGTGAGGAGTGGTCTCCGCACATCGTGCTCTGCGATGCGGCACCAAAAGATTCTTCTGCTTGCCAGCCAGGGGGGCCCTTGGTGGCAGCCGGACCCCAGGCCAGGCTGGGAGGAGGCGGCTGGGGTGGCTCCTTGTGTGGCTGTGCCTGCAGCTTCGCAGCCTCCTGATTGGCACTTACCTAATCCTGCACGGTGGGAGGCCATGATGCGCCCAGGTGAGATGCTGAGAGAGCTGGGGCTACCACCTTGAGCCTGCTTCTCCTCTCCTCTGCTGCTCCCCCTGCTCCCCCTCTCTGCTGGCTGCTTTCCCGGATTAGCTGCTGACGTCAGGAGCTGCCAGCTGGCTTGACCTGGCACAGCTGAGGGGTGGTGTGGGAAGGCCTGTCTGGCAGCAAACGGGGTGCAGTCAAGGAAGAGGGCATCTTTGAAGCTTTGGAAATGTGTCCTCCAGGGAGTTGGGGTGGCCGGGGGACAGGAGTTAATGAGCTGCATCATGTCAGGCACACACACTTTTATCTGTATCTCCACTGCAGGGAGAGGGAAGCAGCTCAGGGAGGAGGAATATGCCCCACGCTGCATTGCCCCCACCCTAGAGACACCTCCCAAAGCTGCTAGACTAGGGGTGACACTTCAGCTTAGGGTGGTACCTTCTCCACCAGTGCCACCACACCAGCTCCCACGGGCTCATGTCCACCCAAGCCGGGTGATTCTTGAGACAGCCTTAGGAGGCCAGTGGCCTGTTTGGCAGGTAAGAAAGCAAAGTGCAAAGCGGGGAAGGGATTTGCTCAAGACCTCCCCAACTTGGTGACAGAGGTGGTATTTGAACTCAAGACTCTGACTTGAAGCCAGAGCTCCTTACAGCTTTGACTTGTTCCATGCCCCTGTGACTCCTGCAGTAGCACAGATCTCTGCTGGGAGTGACAGTGACAGTATTTGTCCACAGTGTAGGAAACACAGAGGGTAAACAAGCCCTGGCTGGCTGGGAAGACACAGCCCTCAGCTTGGCAAATCTCCGGAAAGGGTTTCTTTGGTCCTTTGGGTTGCCTGCTCACCTCTGCTCAAATCCACAGGGCCAGGGTCCCAAGGACCCAGGGATGGGGGTGGGCAAGACCTTTGCCCAAAGGTCTAACTTTTGGGGCCAAGGGTTTTGCTTCGTCTCACCTGGCTTCTTGGAGTCAGTCCCATTCCCAGCCTCAGGGACCAGAGGCTAGGGGTGTCTGGACTCCAGCAGCCTGGGTCCCCCCACAACTGTTGTCCTTGTGCATCACCACTGTGGCCTGCTGCATAGACACTGAGGCGTCTGGACCAGGGCACAAGCTGCCCAGAGGAGGACTCTGGCTCTGCACCCCGGAGACAAGCCACACATTTGTCCTCCTGGTTTCAGCTTCAGGGAAACCCACAGGGGTCTTCCCTGGTCCTGCCCACACAACTCCCCCAACTTCTCACACTTTAACACAACCCTTTTTCTCCCTAGTTCTTGGGACTGAACCCAGGTTCTTCACACTAAGCTGTACTCCCAGCCCTTTTGTAATTTTCTATTTTGAGACAAGGTCACACTAAATGACTAAATTGTACAGACTGAGCTCAAACTTGTGAACTTCTCATCTCAGCCTTCTAAGTGCTGGGGTCACAGGTGTGTGCCACCACCCCGACCTCACTTTCTACATTTGCCCACCAAACGTTTGCTTTTCTTAAGACACTGTAAGGGTAGGAACCAGAGCTGACACAAGACAGGCATGTAGTAAATATCCGCTGAATAAAATGTCCTTTTGGTGCCAATGCGAGTTGAACCCAGGGCCTTGAGCACAGCAGGCAACTCCTTTAGTACCAAGCTGTGTCCTTCAATGAAGCCACATGTGTATATGACAGCATGCTCACCTCTGCTCAAATCCACAGGGCTTTGAGGGATGCGATGTAGCACAGCTAGAGCTCACAAGGCCAGGAACCAGACCAAGGCCAGGACAGCGCTGGCCCCGAGGAGGTGGGCAGCTGGCTAGTAGGCTGTGGCAAGACCTTAATACCCTGGGGGAGCTACTGTTTAGGGAAGGTCACCTTGCCCAGTCTGGGCTTGAATTTTAGCTCCCTTGCTGTGATGTAGAGCACATCACTTTGCCTCTCTAAGCTTCAATGTTTAGTCTGCAAAGCAGCTTTTTAAAAAATTTCATCCAGGTGTGGTGGTGTACAGCTGTAATCCCAGCACTAGGGAGGCTGAGGTAGGAGGATCATTGCAAATCAAGATGAGCCTGGGGCTAAAAAGCGAACTCAAGGTCAGCCTGGACTGCATAGTGAGACCTTGTCTCAAAAGACCTAAAAAAAAAAGGCTATTTTCAGTCTTTATACTGGACATGGTATCATGTATCTAAAATCTCACCTACTCAGGAAGCTGAGGCAGTTCACAAATTTGAGGCCAGCCTGGGCAATTCAGGAAGACCCTGTCTCAAAAAATAAAAAGGAAACGGGGCAGGTGAGGCTAAAGCTCAGCGGCATAGTGCCTGCCTGGCAAGTGCAAGGTTTTGAGTTTGAGCCCCAGTACAAAATAGCAGGGGTGCAGAGGACGCAGCTCAGTGGGTAGTGCACCCCGGTTCAACCCTCAGTATGGCAGTAAGTGAATACAACAAAAACACTTGCGCTTCTACCCCGTTGTTTCCACACTTCAAATGCTCTTTCCCTTTACTAACAACCTTAGAAATGGTTCCTGGTCCCTCCACACAGGGAGCCTGGGCCTCACCGTGCAGGGTAGAGAGGCCAGGAACGGTAGTCTCAGCCGTCAGGGGAGGCTTGGTGAGGCTGAGGACATGGGCAGGACGGGGAGAACTGGGATTTGAAGGAGGCACTGCCTAGACTGGTACAGCTGAACCCTTATGGATGGAGCTCTGAATGCTCCTGGGGAGCTCAGGCCAGCCTGACAGGGACCCAGAGACACCACCCCATGCTGTTTAATCAGCAGTGACAGTGCCAGTACCTGGACCGTGGCTGCACCCATCTGTGTTGAACTGTGACTGCCTCATAACTGCAGACAGAAGATATGGCCTGAGGAAGAGACTGTCAGTTGTCAAGCGTCTGGGAAACCCTTTTCTCAGGCAGCCGACCCTCTTTCTACTAGCTGAGCAGAACAGCATTTTCTTCAGTCTAGAACAGGAATTAATTCCACCAGGTCAGGAAACTGAGACAAAATACCCGGGGTGTGTGTGTGTGTGTGTGTGTGATACTAATGAGACCAAAGTTTTCGGCTTCACTTTTAGGCTCCTAGGCCAAAACACACAGAGAGGAATCCCAGGAAGGGAGCAGGGAATGACAAGACAGTTGCAAAATTCTCATCTCAAAATATTTAATTTTGAAAAGGATACATTCCCGGCTTCCCTCCCCACATCACTCTGGCCCAACAGCAGGGACACACTCGCACACACACACATACGCAGGTAAGGCCAATGGGCTGAGTCTGCTTGTACCCTCTCCAGCTGCACAAAAGGGTCTTTTCCTTCCTCCTTCCCCCAACACGCTCAGTACAGGGGAGAGGGGCCCACTGGGGTGCCAGCTCCCAGGGGAGGACGCAGAGCCCCACACACTCTTGTCACATGCACTTAGAAAAATAAAACCAAGTGGTGTTCTGGCATCCCCAACACCAAAAGATAGCAATCTCCACCTGGAGTCATCTTCACCATTTTCTAGAAAAATTTATTGCACTTATGAACAGATGTTAAAGGAGCTAGGGTGGAGCTTTGCCATGAAAACGGGAAGCTCCATGGCCCTCTGTGTCAAGGGCCACATGGAGAGCTGCCCAGCTGGCACAAAGGAGCCTGCCCATGCCTGCCACCCTGCCATGGCCTCAGGAGTCAGGTGGCAGAGCTCTTCCTTTGGCCAGAGCAAGATTACCCAGGTCCTCCCTAGGCTGCTGGCTCTCTCTAGACATAAGGACATGTCTATATCTGGACAGACATCTCTTTTTTTCTGGTACCAGGGATTGAACTCATGACCTTGCACTTGCCAGGCAGGTGCTATGCCAGTGACTATATCCCTGGCCCTGGATAGACACTTCTCACGTGTACATTCTTGCAGTGTATTAGCTCATTCATGATTTGTCTGTTTTCAGCTGCAACAAGGCTGCCATGAAAACTGAAGACAGACACTCGCAGTGTGGACAGCTCTCCTCAGCCCCAGGCTAGCCCACCAAAAGGCCAGTGTGAGCGGCTTCTTCACACCTGCATGCTTTAGAAAACGTCAAAGACCTGCACACAGGAGCCCCTGTCTTTGGCTGTCAGCTCCATCTCTAAGACGCTGAGCAGGCACTAAGTCTTTCTAAAAGGCCTAGCTCAGGGGAAAGGACCCAGAATGTTGACCTGTGGTCAGGTTTCTTCCTGTCCCTGCCAGGCTACTGCTTCAAAGGGTTCTCCTGGGTGCCCAGCAGCGGTAATCTTTCCAAGCAAACACTTTGGGAAGGAGCCAGACCTCGTGTTTCTGGGAGGAGCAGGAGAGCCGCACAGGCAGGGGTGGGATGAGGAGAGATGTTACGCCTCTATCCCGCTCACTGGGGTTGGAACGATCCATAGACTAGCTGTCTATTCTTAAAAAAAATAAAATTGGAAAAACACAAACATTATTATCTAGCCAAAAAACAACAACAAAAGAGCTTTCCAGCTCGAGGCTTTGTCCACCAATAACAGAATGAGAACTCCCTCTGGGTGAGCAGCCAGACCAGAGGGTGAACACCGGGCGGGCGTGCGAGTGGCCCGGGCAGGACACTGACATGCTGGATGCAATGGCCCTGTGTCATCACCACAGAGTGAAAAGTGTGCACATGGTTTCTAGAGAACCATGAAGTAAAAGTCAGATGCCTAGTGGGAGGGGGAGACCTCCCTTAGCCTCAGGGACCCTTGTCAAGGGCCCCAAGAGGTGAGTGTGCAGGTCCCAGAGGTCGTGCAGTCCAGGGCTAGAGACGCTGCCTCTAATTTCAACAGCTGGTAGCAGAAGTCTTTAGATTTGGGCCCCAGGACTCTGAGCCACCATCTTAAATAAAGCCAGTGTTAAGCACAACAAAGCGCACCTGTTACCACCTCTGCTCTTCACAAAGGCTGCCTGCCCTGAGCAAACAACACAGCCATCATGAGTGCCCCAGATGACACAAAGGAGCACAGGGTGCCAGATGCTCCTCAAGTCACTGTCTGGGCAGACAATAGGACGACCCAGCTGCACTTCGAGGGGCAGTCACGGGGTGGAGAAGTCCAGGATCCAAACCTTGGTCCATACATGGCTAGCCTTGTGTGGGTGACCCCAACTCCAGGCCAAGACTGAGAGGAGTCTAGCCCTGTTAGGATGTCCCAAAACCTGTTACCCCACGAGAGCTGCACTACCACCTCAGTGGCGTCTGCAGACACCTCTGGGCATTGGAGAGGAGGAAGCTGATCAAAAACAGGGAGGAATCTTCTGCTCTCAGACAGGGAAGAACTCTGGCCTGGGCCACTGGTGAGCAGAGCAAGAAAGCCAACGGAGCTTTCCAAGAAACAGGCCCCAGGCTCATGCCCACACCAAAAGGGGCCTAGTGGCCAGGTTTCTCAACACCGTGCAGAAGCTGCACACTGAGTCCACAAAATGAAAGCTTCCTAGGTGAGGAAGGTTTTCCTTTTAATCCAAGATCTGAGAATGGTTACTGGGGAAAAGGAATAGCAGCCTACAGGCCACTATAATGGGACAAAAGAGATTCAGGTGACCTCCAGGACGGGCCTGGAGAGGAGATGCAAAGCCCTCCCTCTGCACAGGCCACCAGGGCCCAGGAACCAGCACCCTGGGAATGGCCCTCTACCGAGGTGAGCTGGAGCCCACCCCAGGCCTCCATCCTGGCTTCCGACCGCAGGCCTGAGTCACGAGACAAGAGGAGGTACAGGGCTGAGAACGGTGTGGCAGTTTCTGCTGTTGCCTCAGTCCCCAGCCACAGGTCGTGCTGAGGCCTTGCTGCCCGCCTGCACGTGCTTAACAGCAGGGCTACTGTGTCTTCCTGCCTCCAAGGAGATGGGAATGGACACTTCTCTCAAGAGACTTTCTGGGGAGGGTGAGGTGTGTGGCAGACACGCCCCAAGTGGAAATGCACCTGCTACCTGAGAAGACATAAGGGTGACGATGATCATGAGTCGGTCTGCAGAGATGGCCCTCAGCAGCCTGGACTGAAGACTGAGGGGAGTCGGGGAAGCCTGAGCGGCCCGTGAAGGAGAGACACATACTCTGGAGGTCCCCTCTGATGCAGCCAGGACATCCGGGAACAGCAACGTGGGGTGTGCCCCCTGCGCAGAGTCTCTCGTGTTCCCCATTGTGGGAGGCTGCCCCCAGGAAGTCGTCTGGTGTGCTGGCCAGGTAATAATGAAGCTGAGACGTGAATACACCTGGAGCACGGGCACTGCCATGCGCCCACGACGAGTCCTAAGTCTCCACGCATGTGTGGGGTTCTGGGAGCCCCAAGGCAGAAGTCTGAGGGGCTGGGAGTGCCCCGCCTGGGCGGGGGCACGGGTTACAAGGGCCCATACTTGGTCTCATACTTGGACACGATGGTCTTGCACTTGCCCACCTCCTTGCGCAGCTCGGCCACCTCCGTCCTCAGGGCCGTGTTCTCCTTCTCCAGGAAGGCCGCCCGGATTGTGATCTGGTTCTCCTTCAGGCGCCTGGCGTCCCGTGACCGCTTGGCTGCCACGTTGTTCTTCTTGCGTCTTGTCCAGTACTTTTCATCCTGTAGGAAAGTGTTTTCTGTGGGTCTCTCCGCTGTTCTGTGAGGACAGCTAAGCTTCCCCTTTGGCCACCTAGGTTCTCCTCAGAATTCACTGGTGTCACCAGTGCTAAAGGGTCTGTTTCCCAGCAACCTGCTCCAGCATACGGTGCCACTGATGGCCCCCCCTCACTGGGGTGCCTAGGCTGTGGGTAAGGGCCTGCAACCTGGCTTTAGTTCCCTGAGTGCAAATCTCAGCTATGCAAGGCCGTCAGCAGTAGAACTGCTAACTTCTTAACCTCTCAGTGCCCCAGGTCCCTCTGCTTTATACTGGGGAGAATAACAGGAACTATGCCATTAAGTTGTTAAACATGGGGTTAAACATGCCTTGCCTACAGTAAGTGCTATATAAATGTTTACTGCATCATCACCATCATCCACATTGGTGCTTAGAAATCTCCTGGAGAGATAGGTACATTATGCCCATTTCATAAGTAAAGCACATTGTAGGTCGTAGAAGGTAAAGTGGGTTCTGCACTCAGCTCCAAATCTTGGATGAGAAGTCCTTCCTATAGGGCTCTCAGAGGAGAATGGAAAAACTGCAAAGCTCCTCTTCACACTGCAGAACTATCAGCTGGAGTGCTGCTTGCTCATCCTTGGGGATGGGAACATAAGACGTTTGTCCTTCAGAATGGGGACTTATTCAACCCTAGTTCCCATGTCCTAGTAGTTCTTGCCCAATGGCTGGACTAAAGCCAGAGAAAGAGGGTTAGTAACACAGTTAAAGAGTGTCCAGAAAGGAGACAAAACTACAGGAGCCCTGGGGTCAAATGACATTATTTCTAACAAACTGCTGCAGGTGTGGCTCTGTGCACTGAACTTGTCTTTCTAAATAGTGTCCACAAAGAGGAAGGGTGGGCCAGATAAATGACATGGAAGGAGGCACAGTCCCTAGACTTCTTTCGAAGTGCAGGAGATAGAACCCAGGCCTAGCACATGACAGGCAAATTCCACAACTGAGCTACATACATCCCTAGCCCAGTACCTGGACTCTTAAGCCACTGTCATACCTTACTGATAAAGGATACCAGGTTACCTTCTGCTCATCAGGGACAAAGACCTTCTTGGCCTTTTTGATCATGGGCTGGGGCTTCAGATCCTCCTCGGCAAACTTGTGCTTCCGAGGGTTGAAGAGCTCCCCGCCTGGTACACTGGATAGGACCAGGTCGGCAGGGTCCGGGTTGAAGTTCACATCTACTTCCACACAGTTGGGGTCGATGGGACTGGGAGTTTCCCTCTCCTTTTCCAGGGAGGATTCTGAAAGACACAGGGATAGGTGGTCTGAGAGCAGCTCAATGGACAGAGAAGATCCATGTTACCCTCCAAGATACCTGTTTGAATCTCAAGGCTGTATAACCACTGCTACTAAGGGGGAAGAAAACTACAGCAGTACCAGCTTTGGGCCACAGGGGCACACATGGACCAATTCAACAACGTAAACATGGAAAGAACTCTTCTTTTTTTGGTGGTGGTCCTGGGGATAAAACCCAGGGCCTTGGTCATGCTGAGCATGCACTTTCCCACTGAGCTACACCCCCAGCCAAAGAGTTCTCTTTAGGAATGGAATGCTTCAAAAGAAACTGGGCTTTTTTTTTGACTTTTTCATTTTTATCGGTACCAGGGATCAAACTTATGCTGCTGAGCTAAATCCCCAGTCCCCGAAACTGGGCTCTCAAAACAGGATTTTCCAACTCTCTCACCCCCGAATGTTAAGCAAAACATTAAATCACTGAAGCCCATTAACTTCCTGTCTCAAGTTCTCCAGTAATGAGAACAGCTGAATCTCTCCATGAACTACAACAAACCAGGGAAACAGACAGAGTAACTGACACAAGTTCCACTTCTGAGTCCCAAGGCATGTTAGGGGCTGCGCTCATTTACCTTATTGCATTCTGAAAGACCAGTATTAACTCCATGTTACAGATGAGGGCATTAAGGATCAGAGAAATATGATGGCTTTTCTAGGGTCACATAAGTAACTGAACATGTGTCACTGGGGACTGAAGCCGGGACCTTTGCACTGAGCTACATTTCTAGCCCTTTTTAAATTTGTGACAAGGTTTCATTAAGTCATTAAGTTGCTCAGGCTGGGCTTGAATTTGCAATGTTCCTGCCTCAGCTTCCCAGAGTGCTGGGATTATAGATGTGCACCATCACACCCAGTCCCACATTTGGTACCGGGAATCAAACTTGTGACCTTGTGCTTGCCAGGTAGGCACTTGTGCTACTGAGCTAAATCCCCAGCCCAGCCTAAATTTGAATCTTACTCTAGCTGATTCTAATTTCTCATTGTTCTCTGCCCTATCTGGTTGCAGCTTTATAGTGAACATTGGATTAAAACCAATTCCAGAGTTTACAGGTTATGTATCATTAGTGATAAAAGTTATATTTACAAAAAAACTCACTAAACCTCTGACTAACTTGTTCAATGCTTTTTTTTGTCTTTTTCGTTTTTATTGGTACCAGGTCGGGATCGAACTCCTGACAGCACACTTGCAAGACAGGCGCTTATGCTGCTGAGCTAAATCCCCAGCCCCCTTGTTCAATGCTTTTAACAGGAGTGAAGAAAATATTCAGCCAGCTAAATGTCAACTATATGTCTAGTACAGTCAAAGACAAACAAGTATAACAGACAGAAAAAAAAAAAAATATCCCTGCTTTTTGTGGAATGTTATTCTAGAGGCTATGGCTGACATTACACAAATAACCACCTTTTCTTTCTTTCTTTCTTTTTTTTGGTCTTTTTCGTTTTTATCGGTACCAGGAATTGAACTCACGACTACCATGCTTGCCGCTGAGCTAAACCCCCAGCCCCGATAACCTTTTCAATCTATAATAGTGTTAGAAGCCTATGTGGATATGTGGGAGAACACTTCAAAAGCATGAACAGCAATCTTGGCTGATGTGTTCAAAGAACAGACAACAGCCAATGTGACTGGAGTGAATGAGTGAGAGGGAAAATAACAAGACCAGCCTGGAACAGGAGATGCTGGTCCTCTAATCCCAATCACTTTGTGTTCTCAGTGGGGAGACATTCTGCTCTACGAGACAAACTTAGGCAGTGCTGATGGCAGGCAGCAGCCAATTAGGTTTTTACTCTACAACGTAAAAAATATCAAAATTAAAAGTAGGACAATGATATAGTCAGCGGCACAAGTGCCTGCCTAGCAAGCATGAGGTCCTGAGTTCAATCCTGGTACTACTAAAAAAAAAAAAAAAAAAAGGAAGACCTTAAAAAAGAAAAGTAGTCTCACTAGCACTAACAAAAAATTATCTGTTGTGAGGGCTGGGGATTTAGCTCAGCGGCATAAGCACCTTCCTTGCAAGTGTGCAGTTGTGAGTTCGATCCCTGGTATGGATAACAATGAAAAGACAAAAGAAAAAAAAATTATCTGGTGTGAATGTTGCTAACTTTTGGTACTGAAGAATCAAACTTACAACCTTGTGCTTATAAACCTCTAGCCTGATTCTTTTTTTTGGTCTTTTTCCTTTTTATCGGTACCGGGGATTGAACTCACGACTGAATGCTTGCAAGGCAGGCGCTTATGCCGCTGAGCTAAATCCCCCAATTCTAACTTTTTTTTACTTTATTTTGATAAAACTGTATTAGGAAACTGAACCCAGAACCTTTGCACTGAGCTTCATCCCCACGCTTCTTTTATTCTTTTTATTTGGGGGGGGGGGTGCTGGGGATCAAACTCATGACCTTGATTTTGCCACGCAGGCACTTATGCTGCTGAGCTAAACCCCAGCCTTTAATTTTGATTCAAGGTACTAAATTATTACAAGTTACCAAGGCCGGATTTAAACTTTTGATGATTCTGTCTCAGCTCACAGAGTGCTGGGAGTAAAGATGTACACTACTATGCCCACTTCAACTTTTTTCTTGAGATGTGAAGTCACTGTGAAGTCACAGGGTCCAACCTGGATTTTAAGTGGATCACATACTTAAATCCTGCTAGAGGAAGTTAAGTACAAAGAAGTGTGAGTCAAAGGCGTGGTGAACAAGTGACCACGACCCACGTGTTTCCTTCAGGCAAACAAGAGTCTGCCAAACCCCACAGGCACAGGATAAAGAGCCAGGTAACTACCACAGGAAAACTGCATTCAAAGTGACATGGTTGGGGCTGGGGATTTAGCTCAGCGGCATAAGCGCCTGCCTTGCAAGCAGGCAGTCCTGAGTTCCATCCCCAGTACCTATAAAAAGTAAAAAGACAAAAACAAAGTGACATGGTCTGGATACCCTTCAGCAACCAAACACCAGGTGTGGTTAAATTTCAGGAACAGGATAAGAGAGAAGCCCAGGAAACAAATGGCAACAATTTCGACAAAGAGGCTCAGAGCCAAGGGTTTTGAGCAATTCCCTGTTCCCAGTGGATAGCTCTGTCAACAAACTCTAGAAACTGTTAGACTTTAAATGACTCTGGTGGAGGAAAAGACATTATCAGCCAGTCTGCTGATAATTTGCTCCCACATTATTCTCTAAGACCCAACCATTACAAAAGATGTCAGGGCTGGGAATATAGCTCAGGGCCCAAGTGCCTTCCTGGCAAGCACAAGGTCCTGAGTTTGATTTCTAGTACCAAAAAACCGAACAAGGGGCTGGGGATTTAGCTCAGCGGCATAAGCACCTGCCTTGCAAGCAGGCGGTCATGAGTTCGATCCCCAGTACTGATAAAAATGAAAAAGACCAAAAACAAACAAACAAAACATGTCAAAGTTGAATCAAAGGCTAGTGGATGCTACCATTCTGAACACTACTTGGCTGCATCTGTAACAGTTGCATATAAATGTCCAATGACCCCACAGGCTTGCTCCAAAGTAAATGTCCAAGAGAAACAGATTCACCTATTCACCAGAAGACTTGCACATAAATGTACATGGCAGCACTATTTGTAACTATGCCTTTCAACTATAGAATGCATACACTGTGTCATGTTCATGCAAGGGAATATTATATAGCAATGAAAACCAACAAACTAGCAACAGAATGGATCACTTTCACAAAATTGAGTAAAACAAGTCAGGCACTGGGGGCTGGGGATTTAGCTCAGCAGCATAAGCACCTGCCTTGCAAGCAGGCAGTCGTGAGTTCGATCCCTGGTACCGGAAAAATGGAAAGGGGGGGGGGACCAAGCCAGGCACAAAAACATACATACTAATCATATCTTTTCTACAGAACGACCCAGAAAATGAAGAGGGAGATACTGAAAAGGGAGATGGAATATAGGGTACTCCTGAGATACTTCTCCAGCCATTTTTATTTTGAGATAGGAGCTCACGAAGATGCCCAGGCTGGCTATGAGTTTACAATCCTCTGGCCTCAGCCTCCTGAATATCTGGAATTACAGGCATGAGTCACCACACCCTACCCTACTTTTATTTCTACCATGTGTACAATTCATGAAATAAACTCTCAAAATCTATATGATGATTTTTTTTTGGTCAAGAGAGCACTTCCTGGGCCTGGTGGATTTAGCTCAGCGGCATAAGCGCCTGCTTTGCAAGTAGGCAGCCGTGAGTTCGATCCCTGGTACCGATAAAAAGGAAAAAGACAAAAAAAAAAAAAAAAAAAAAAGGAGCACTCCCTAAGTATATTCTGGAAAACTATTTTATTAATGTTAACATATTCCCATGTACACATTATATGTATATCAGATAGCTATACAAAGCCCTAAATGCAAGACAATATAAATGTAGTGAACTTTATTTATTTATGATGCTGAGGATCAAACCCAGGACCCTGCACTGGTAGGCAAGTACTATACCTCTAGCTGTACTCATAGCCCAACTTACGATATTTAAAAACAAAAAAAGAAGATATTATACATACAATTCCATTTATTGAAATTTCAACTATGAGAAAAAAATTTTTTTTCTTTTGTCTTTTCTTTTTTTTTTTTTTTGGTCTTTTTCTTTTTTATTGGTACCAGGGATCGAACTCACGACTGCCTGCTTACAAGGCAGGTGCTTATGCCGCTGAGCTAAATCCCCAGCCCCTCTTTTGTCTTTTTTGAGAGAAGGTCTCACTATGCAGTTCAGGCTGGCCTTGAGCTTACTTGTAGGCCAGGCTGGCCTCGATCTCACAACAATCTTGCCTTAGCCTCCCGAGCGCTGGGATTACATGTGTGTGCCACCATGCTCAGTTTAGAAAACCTATTCTTTGGTGATAAAAATTAGAATAACAGTCACTTTTTGGGAGTAAGGACTACACAAGACCACAAGACACTTCAGTACCAGTAACACAATTTTGGATTGATTCGGGTGGCAATCACACAGTGGGTCCACCTTATGAAGATTTATTGAGTAATACACTTATGAAATATGTACTTGTATATACTACACATCATTAAAAATCTTCATTTAAAAATATAATCTAGTTAGGTGTAATGGCAGATACCTGTAATTCCCAGCACTCTGGGAAGGCTGATGTAGGAGGGTTTAAAATGCAGTCCAGCTTGGGCAACAGAGTAACTGAGCAAGAAACTGTCTCAAAAAAAAAAAAAAAAAGAAAAAGAAAGAAAGAAAAAAAAGGGCTGGGGATATAGCTCAGTGTAAAGGTGCTGGGTTTAATCCCCAGCACTGAACAATCATTAATTAACAAAAACATAATCAAGCTGGGTGTGCTGGTACACACCTATAATCCTAGTACTCAGGAGGCTGTGGTAGGAGGATCACTGGGAGTTTGAGGCCAGCCTGGACTACAAAGTGAGTTTAAGTCCAGCTTGAACTGCACAGTGAAACCTTGTCTCAAAAAAAAAAAAAAAAAAAATCAAAGGTAAGTGCCGACTGGCTTACAGTAAAACATGGGGTCATGGGGCTGGGGATTTAGCTCAGCGGCATAAGCGCCTGCCTTGCAAACACGCAGTCGTGAGCTTGATCCTCAGTACCGATTAAAAAAAAAAAAAAAAAGATGGGGTCATTTTCTGTCTGCTTTCTACCCATACATGCAATCAGCCGTCTAGGACAACTCAATAAGCATCAGAATTTCTGCCTTCAAATAAGAATTTTGCTTAAATCAGCTGAATCCTCTCTCTTTTTTGGTACCAGGAACTGAACTTAGGACTTTGCGCTTGCTGGCAGGTGTTGTGCCCTCTGAAGTATATCCTTGGCTCAAACTGAAGCCTCTAATTTAATCTTACCAGTTTACAAGGAAAACCAATGAGGGGCACAGAAACATGCTACAAGAAGAGAACCAACAAAACCCAGCACCTATGAAACTACAGAACACACACTTTAGTGTCACTAATAAATAATAAAGAAAAGAAAAAAAGGAGACACACCTATAGATAACAAGAAATTTAAGACACATACCAATCCCCAGTACCCTAGTACCAAAAAAAAAAAAGAAAAGAAAAGAAAAAAAGACATACATCAACCAAATATAGCATGCAGGATTTGTGTGGCTCCTGACTCATGACATGAATGAGAACAGCTTTGGAAATCTGAATGCTGATACATTACTGTCACTGTCAGATAATGTATAAAATTATAGTGCTTTCGTTATTAAAAAAATCTTACATTTTAGATTCATGCTGCAATATTTATGGATTAAAAACATGTTATATCTAGCACTTAATCGACAATACTTCATTATGAGTTAACTGCTAAAGCTGCCAGGTATGGTAGTGCATGCCTATAAGCCCGGCATTTATGAGGCTGAAGCAGGAAAACAGCTGTGAGATCAGTGTGTGCCACGCAGCGAGTTAAGTCCAGCCTGCACTGTATAGTGAGACCTTGTCTCAAAAAAAAAAAAAAAAAAAATAATTGCATGAGCTTCCCCATAGTCTGGGACAAATCGTAGGTGATGGGGATAAAACAGTAACATCAAGGCAATGCAGGATAGGATTTCTGCCGGCAGAGCTTCCAAGCAGAAGGGCTCGCCCCATTGTTTTGCCCACCAGCAGCACAACACACAACCGACAGGTGCTCAGTGCTGCTGAGGTTCCTAATGGTTTTATCTCCCACCTTGGGACAGAACTGGAGGGGGGCAGAAGGTTAATTCACACTGCAGCCAACAGATGCCCCCTTAGGAAGAGGGGCTCAGTAGGTATGTAGTGGCAGCTGCTCTTAGTAGGGGCAAGCAGCCCTGCCCAGAGGCCGGTCACCAACCTGTGCTGGATACAGTTTCAGAAGGCTGGAAGACGGCAGCAGAGGAGGATGGCGGGGAGGCGGTGGAAGAGCTGGCGGACTCCTTCCCCTCTAGCTCAGCCACAGGCAGCAGAAGGTTCTGGGCCAGCTGAGTGGGGCTGGCAGGGATGCCATTCTCCAGCAGGAACTCGTCCAGGTCCATGTACTCCAGGTGGAAAGACTCACCATCGTAGGGATGGTCTTGTCCCAGATGGGAGGCATGAGGGAGGCCGAGACAGCCATAGTACTGGCTGCCGCTGCCTCATCCTCCTCCAGCTTTTCCTTTCCCTTTTCCTTATCTGTGAATAAAATCTGTGATGAGACACCGAACAAGAGGGTACCTTAATCCCAGGAGACAGGCAGAAGCCTTCAGGCAGACCCATCTTTCTCAGAGGCCGAGTTCTGTCTCCAACATTTTCAGAGCCACCCTGAGCTCCAGTTACAACCTGGTGCTTGAAGAAGGCTGGCTGACTTCTTTTAGAGGGGCATCATGCCCTTTTCTGTGCCTGGCCTTTCTGGAATGCCAGCCACACATCTTGAAATCTGATGTGGTCCCACGGTTAGCACAGTACAAAACCTGGGGTTAGCATCTACCGGAGAGAAGTGACCTTTCCTGGTAACTCCGCTTGAAAGGGTAGAGAGGCCCTTAGGTCAAGAGCTTTCGAGTTTCCCTGGTCTGTTCCTTCAGTTTTAGGCCTCTCTACAGCTACCAAGGCTGCCACCCATGAGCTGGGTGACTGTGACCTTGGCCATGTTATTTACTTCTCTGAGCCTCAGTGTCTTTTCCTGTAACACGGTAAGAGCTGCCTCTTCAGTGAATACTAGAAAGAACATCTCAAAGTCTGTAAGAGCACTTCACACATGGTAGGCATTCGCCAGTCCTGTGAAGGCACAGGAAGGCACAGAAGGCAGGGACTGTGTCTGATTTGGTTCTACATCTCGGCAGCCAACAAAGGCGAAGGCAGACAGAGGGCTAAGGGAAAACGTGTACAGAGGGGGCAAGATTAGGTTTGCAAACAGATTTACTTCAAGGTTACTGGATTGAGGGGACCTATAACTGTCTTTTCAGAACCTCTTTCAGAATAATCTTTTCCAAGGCCTTTATCCCTGAGTAAGCAGAAAAGACTGAATGCAGGTTTTCAGAGAGGAAGAAGAGTGGAGCTGAAGAAAAAACTGCTCCTATTCAAAGCAAAACTAACCAATTAGTGTAGACCAGATCCCATCTGACTGCCTCAGTCAAAAAATTACACACATTAAAAAATATTTCTAGGGGCTGGGGATTTAGCTCAGCGGCATAAGCGCCTGCCTTGCAAGTGTGCGGTCATGAGTTCGATCCCTGGTACCAATAAAAACAAAAGAGACCAAAAAAAAAAATTTTTTTTTTAAAGTTATGCACATGGATATCCAAGAAGGCAATTAAGAAAAAAAAGACAAGTGAAAAATGTGACAAGACTGGAAGGAAATTAAACTGACAAGGAGGCTAATCAGAGAAGTGGGAGATAAAATCATGACAAGTTCATGATGGATTTTCAAAACTGAAAGAGACAACTCTGAACTCTAGATTTAGAAGTGAAAAGGAAAACTCAAATATGATTATGTTGGAAATAAATCAGTCATGCATGCACTTCTACACCACAGCTGCTCAAAAATCAGTCTGCCATCAATAAAAATGGACACACCCAGCGAGTTAAGAAGATGGTTTTGAGGAACAGCACTTGGTCCTAACTTCTAATGTCAATTCATGCAAATGCCTCCTTCTCTATGAGGCTTTGGTTTAATACCAACTGGGAAGTAAAAAAGCCAAGTCCCCTGGGCTGGGCAGGCCAGATGGTCTCCCTGCTACTCTCAAGATCCTTACTCCACATGCTGCCAGAAAAGACTTGATATGCTGGGTAGTGTAGTTTTGGATTGAGGAGGAAAGAGAAGGAAGGCGAGAGAAAAGCAGTCACACCAAGGAACAGGCAACAGTAAGTTCCTGATGTTGCCTGGCCTAAGAAATTAGACTATTCTGAATCAGTGTTTCTCTAAAGTGCAGGGGATTTTTTTGGGTGTGCATGTGTGTTTGTGTGTGGTTATTTCTGAGGTGCTGGCAAGGGTGTTCTACCAATGAGCTATAGTCCCACTAGGGTGGAGTTTTATTTATTTAGTGGTACCAAGGATTGAATTCAGGACCTTACGCTTGCCAGGCAGGTGCTGTGCCACTGAGCTATATCCCTGGCCCTATGGAGGAGTTTTAAATTAATTATAAAGGATAAAGGCTGTGTCCATCACTCAGGTCATAGGGATTGGTACCAGTGGCTGCTAGTGTGGAAGAACACCAAACTGCAGGCTGTACAGCCTCTCCATGTGACCTTGAGGACGCAACCCTACCTCTTTCGGGTGGAAAGGAGGATGAGGCCCCAAAAGACTACTGCACAAGTCTAAATGAAATAAGCTTATGTCAGAGCACCTCATGAGCACTCTGGAAATGTAAAGTACAGGAACCATTACAGATGACTGCTGTCCAGTACTATTACAGAACCTACCAGATGTGAACACCTACCCTGTGGCTTGTCTCAGTCCGAGACTGGGCACAAAGCACTGCCTTAAACCGAAAGCTTTGTGCTCATGAGGTCCTGAAGCAGGAGAGAGCCTAGTCTCACCTGATGTGCTGTAGCTATTTATAACCCAACAGTGACAGCCACAGGGCTGGGAGCCTCAGAACACACAGGAAAAGGGAGGAAAATGGCACTTTTTTAAAAGGAAAATTAACTCCAGTGGACCTGTCCCTTCCCAAATTACAATGATGGGGCTGGGCATCTAGCTCAGTGGTCTAACACCACCTGCCTGGCAAGCACAAGGTCGTGAGTTCGATCCCTGGTAACAAAAAACAAAACAAACAAACAAAAAAAGGTATGCCAAATTACACTGATGGCTGGTGGAAATTCAAAGATCTCAGACTGCAAGTGCATCTCAGTGCACCTAAAACCCCACAAGAAGTGGCACTCCTCCTGCTGCTGCCTGAACTTCTTCATCTTTAGGTCTAACCGAGGCCAAAATTTTTGCTTTCCACACAGGCCTCGGGGACCCTGGTGGCCTGGGTAAGAAGATCAAAGTTCACAATCCCTGCCACTGTAGCCTGTAGGGAGTCAGTGGTATCATTCTAACCTTCATCTCACTCCTGCTTCCCTCAACCCGTCTCTAAGACACCCCATGTCTCACCCTACACGCACCCCTCCATCCATACGTTAGCAGCAGCTGCAGTCGCCCAGGCACATATTTCTAGAACAGCTCCAGCATGGCCACAGTAGCTGAGAATACTCATCTCCAGGCAGGAAGCCTCCTGCTCCTCCCCGAGAAGGGGCCAAGGCTATATACAATCTGCTCCCTAAACCGCACTTCTCAAACTTTGGTGCACTTTGAAACCAGAGGGTTGCAGTGGGGTGCTACTCAAAATGCTTGCTCCTGTCCCAGTATCCGCAGCCTGGGTGGAGCCCACGAACCGGCATTTTAGACAAGCATTCCAAAAACCAGTACAGGTACAGGCGGGCCCAGGGGAGGTACCCAGAAAGCGGTTGTTCAGACCCTCTCAGCCTCCTAAGAATCTGTACATCAATGTCTCCTCTAGCCCTACCCCACCGACCTAACCTCTCCAGCCAGCCCCCTGACCCTTTCTCCCGACCCACACCTAATCCTGCAGGCCCCTATTCATCCCGGGCCCCCCTCCCCCTCTGCCTTACCACTTCACCCTGACCTCCGACCTCCCGGCTCCGCCCTCTAGAGGCTCCGCCTCTGCAGGAGCCCCGCCCCATGCGGCGGGGAGGGCTTCCTCACCGATGCGCGTCTCGCGCGGGGGGTTCTCCATCAGCTTCTTCAGGACCAGAGGGAAGGAGCCTGGCAGGCCCCGTTCCCCAGCTGCGCGCCCCGGGCCCGGCCCCGGCCCCGCCTGCGGCTCCACAGGCGGCTTCTTCCCGCCGCCTGCGTCGGACATCGTGTCCCGCGCCCTACTCGCGCGCCTCGTTTCCCCCGTCCGCCCGCCCCCTGAGATGGGCCAGAGCCGCGCGACCCGCCGCAGCTGCCGACACGAGAGCCTACTGCGCAGGCGCGCCGCGGCACCCCCGCCTCCCCGCACTGCTGCCCCGCCCGCGGACGGTCTCCCGCATATTTATTATTCATGAGGCCAAGCCGGCGGCGCCCGGGGCGCGGCTTCGGATAGGCTCGCCCTGTGAGGGGGTGGGAGCGAATTTGCGAGCCCGGATTGGCCAGGTGGCCAGGGGGAGCGGGACACGTGCGGGGCCAGGTGAGGAGCGCTGGCGCCCGTCCCGGGCCCCTGATTGGTGCCTGTTGAAGGCTGTGTCCTAGGCCTTGTACTGCGCCAGTCCCTTACCTCTCTGCCACTGTGTGCCATTCGCTACCCTCTTCGTGCCCCCCGCTTTTCTACCAGGCCACCGCCTCTCTTCCCTTTGCCTCACATCCCACCCTTGCCACTTTGCCTAAAGGTTCGGAGGAAGGCGGGGCTGGGAGCAGATGGGCGGGCTCTGCGGGTCACGTGGAGCCGCAGCCGCGTCAGCCAGCGTTATAGGGGGCAGGAGGGAGGCGCGAGCAGCCAATGGGCGGCGGGGGCGGGCCTGGCGTCGGGTGCACGAGGCGCTGCACGTGCGGCTGCGAAGGGTGGGGGCGGGGCGCGAGGGGAGGGGCGGGGTTTTCTGTTGCTGAGTGCGGGCCCCGGGTCTTGGGACCCGGAGCTGAGCCGGGCCATGCGTTTCTTCCCACGCGAGTCTGAGCCTGGCTGCGGACGACGTCGGGGGCTTGGCCGCGGGGGAACCGGGTGTCGGGTTGCCCACTGATCCTGATCCCTGGGACGCTTGGCTGCCGGACAAACACTATCGTGGAGAGAGCGCTCCTGAGGCCTGGCCCTGCGACCGGGTCGGGTGCACACTTCCGTGCCTCCTACTGGCTCGTGACCTTGGGAAGGTCCAGCTGCTCCGCTAGAGCTCCTATCCTGCGCCATAAAATTAAGAAATCGAGCTGGAGAGTCCCAAGCAGCTCTGAATGCACTTCCTTTCCAGACTTTACCCTTCCTCTTTCTAGAATAATTTTTTAAAAATCTTTTTCACAAAGTATAGATTTTGAATTTCGTGGGAGAACCACCTCCGCTCCTAAAATATAAACACTCCCCGGAGTTCCTAGGGGAAACTTGAGGGGGCCACTGATGCAAAGACCATACAGAAAGTTGCTGGAGACTGGCAGTGCTCAGAACTTTGAACTTTGAACTCTCGTACTGATCTGTTGGTAACCTGCTTCAAACCCGAGCAACACAAACGCTTCCGGTGAGCGAGGACTTTGGCTTGTTTACCCTGTGTCCCTTAGATGCCCCTGGCCGCCCGGGTCCTTGGTCCCTGGAATGGGTGCCAGGGACAGGCCACCCAGCTGGCTGGCAATTAATAGAAGTTTGCTGGCAGTTGAATAAGAATTTGAATAGCTGAACAGACCTAGAGAGCAAGAGATCTGAAAGGGTTTGGGTGATGGTGGAGACAGACAGAAGGATGGAACTCTTAACTCCAAAATTCAAATTTTTTCCACACTGGGCTGATTATTTCTGATCTGACGGCCCCAGCCAGTTGCTTCAGTTCTCTAGGCCCTTCTCTCCCTCCCTCCCTATCGCTTTCTCCCCCTCTGTCCATACTGGGGATTGAACCCAGTGCTTTCACCCTTGTTTTTTTTGAGTGGGTCCCAATAAATTGCCCAGGCAGGACTTTTTAACTTTCGGATGTGACACCGCACTTTTTCTTTATATGCCAAATGGATAAAGGGCAGATCAACCCTATAGTATTTCTATGAACCAGTGCGTGGGAACTCACAATTGCAAGCCTGCAACAAATAATTTTCGTAATTTTACTAAAACTGTGATGGGTACACAAGATGGGTTCCCACTGTGGGAATCATAAATGGAGTACAGAAAACCCATGTGTTGAATTATTGTTTGTGGGACTTCTGGAGTGGTTAAAGGACAGCTATCTTTAGGAGAAAGTAACCTAAAAACTTTTAGAAAGTAATTTTAATGGGCATTCTAAGGAAGCTGATTTAAACAAGTTAAGCTTTTTTTTTTTTAAAGAACCACTAGTTTGGACATCCATGAGTTTGCTCTATTAAGAGTTAAATTTGAGGGGCTGGGGATTTAGCTCAGCGGCATAAGCACCTGCCTTGCAAGCAGGCAGTCGTGAGTTCGATCCCTGGTACCAATAAAAAGGAAAAAGACAAAAAAAAAAAAAAAAAAAAAAGAGTTAAATTTGAAGGGGCTGGAGATTTATCTCAGCGGCATAAGCACCTGCCTTGCAAGCAGGCAGTTGTGAGTTCGATTCCTGGTACTGATAAAAAGGAAAAAAACAAAAAAAAAAATTAAATTTGATGCTGGGCATGGTGACTCACACCTGTAATCCCAGCACTCAGGAGGCTGAGGCAGGAGGATTGTTGCAAGTTCCAGACTGGCCTGGGCTACAAAGTGAGCTCAAGGCCAGCCTGAACTGCATAGCAAGACCTCCTATCAGAAAGACCAAAAAAAAAAAAAAAAAAAAAAAAAAAATAGGGGCTGGGGATTTAGCTCAGTGGCATAAGCACCTGCCTTGCAAGCAGGCAGTTGTGAGTTCGATCCCTGGTACCGATAAAAATGAAAAAGACAAAAAAAAAAAAAAAAAAAACAGAAAGAAAGAAAAGGAAAAAAAATTTAAAAAGTTAAATTTGAATTTTTGTGGTCGGTGTGACACTTTTGAGAGGAGAGAAAACTATTCGCAAGGGAATGGTGGAAGATTTATAACAGGAATGGAAAGTTACTTGTTTGTGATAAAGGTAGGATGCAGAAGTGGTAAGGTTTAGATTGTTAAAGTATGGGAGCGGCTTGCAGAGCTGGCAGGTTGGGAGTCAGCATTTAGCTGGGCACCTGTGTCTGCTCTTGTCCTGCCACTCCTCTGAGAAGCAGAGGGTGAATGGTGTGTCACAGACACTGCAGGAGGATTCCAGACATGTTCCCTCTTGTGCCTCACTGCAGGCTGTACCACGTTCTGGAGCGGGGCCCTGTGTTTCCTTCTCATCCTCCACCTGTCCTCAGAACCTCAGCAGTCCTCTACCTTTGTCTCCCATCAGCGATATGAAAATAACTCCACAACTTTCTCTCTCTTTTTTTTCCCCTTGTACCAGGGAATCAAATTCACGACCTTGCACTTGCCAGGCAAGGTGCTTATGAAATATCAGGAGAAGTCAGGAGCTAATTTCCATAGTGTTTGTGAGTCCTGCAGATCAACTCTGTAAGAAGAATGTGCTACTAGCAGTTAAGACTAACAGTATGAAGTGGTCTCTTAGTGCATATTCTTAGTACTTTTGTTTTCTTTTTCGAGACAGTGTCTCGCTGTGTAGCCCAGGCTGGCCTGGAACTCAGGTGTGCCACCTTGCTCAGCACATGATCAGTTTTCTTTTTTTTTAATTTTTTTTTTTTTTTTTTTTTGTCTTTTTCGTTTTTATCGGTACCAGGGAAGGAACTCACGACTGCCTGCTTGCAAGGCAGGCACTTATGCTGCTGAGCTAAATCCCCAGCCCCACATGATCAGTTTTCAATACAGTGGCCCTCTGAAGAAGGCACTGGGTCTTGGAGCAGCAGTGACTTGCTGGGCTTGGGAAGCAGCCCTGGGGAGCCTCCTCCCGCCACTCACCCACCATGTGGCCTTGGGCAAGTGACTTCTAAGTCCTGGCTGTTTTCCTCCTGGAAACACGGGCCTGTGCCTAGTTCCCAGGGTGGCAGTGAAGGTGACTTCTAATAAGCAGTGTCAGGTCCTATCCAGGATAGCTGTGTGTGGGATGGAGCAGACGGACATCTACCCTTCACTTCATTTAGGTTGTGCTAGGTCAGGAGTTGAATTATTCCAGGAGTGAGGCCAAAGCTGTAGGCCTGAGAGGTTACAGAGTCTAAAGTAGAGCCACAAGGCGATGAAAAATACCTGTTTTAGTAAAATTGGACTGACTTTTAAATGCTACTCTGGTTTATTTTTCCCTTTGGAGCTTTGGGAATTAAATCCAGGTCTTCATACATGCTAGGCAAGTCCGTCCCCAGCCCTAAATTCTATGCTTTACTGTTCCAGATACCTGGTAATCAATCCAAGGTTAAAAAACATTTCATAGGGGCTGGGGATTTAGCTCAGCGGCATAAGCACCTGCCTTGCAAGCAGGCAGTTGTGAGTTCGATTCCTGGTACCGATAAAAAGGAAAAAGACAAAAATTTTTTTCATTCAAAAGCCAGATGTGCAAAAAAAAATAAAATAAAATAAAATCCAGGTATGGTGGTGGATACGTATAATCTTAGCAATTGGGAGGCTGAGGCAGGAGGATCACTGAAAGTTTCAGGCCAGTTTGGACTACATAGTGAGTTCAAGGCCAGCCTGAACTACATAGCTAGAGTCTGTGTTGAAAACAAACAAAAAACATAATTCATCTGAGCATATGTAGAACAAGTGATTTTCCTTAGTGTGGAAGGCTTTGACCAGGTGCTTACTAAGGATTTCTGGCTATGTAGTCAGCACCTGGCAGGACAGATGAGTAGAAAACAGCCTGGGACAGATAGGAGCAGAATGATCAAGGCTTCTTTGGTACCTATGTCCTTTGCCAGGACTGAGCACAAATGGGTGCTGTAAATACTTGCTGTCTGGTTGGCTGGTTGGTGCTTATGGGGAGGTTAACAAAACCTTGCAGAGCCAAGTCCCATGCGTCTAGAGCATTATTAACATTAAATAACATTCAGCCCTGGAATAGCAACTCTGCATTGTATGGCAGATGCGCTGGCACAGACCTTGGCACGGCCTCGCCAGCAGCTCTCCTTTCTGGCCCACATATACACTGTGGCCATGGGGCCCTGGGCGCTATGGTTTGTAACTTGGTCTCAGTGCGTTCCAGGGAAATGGTGGGTGGAGGCTCTTTTAACATTCTTGCCCAGCTCTTTAGTACTCTCCAGAGTACTGATTTCCTGTTTGGCTTGCATTTTGTGCACTCCCAGGTTTCAGGTTACAGATGAGCTGCCCCAAGAGAGCCATTGCAAGGAGAAGCCCTCCTCCTGATCCAGCCTCTGCAGCATTTCAATGACCACCACCTGACTCAGCCTTAGTTTCTCCAGCTAAAACTGTCTTGGCAGTAAGGTAACCCGAGCCTGACCGCCTAACCCTAGTTTGATTCTTGCTTGCTCTGTGACCTTAGTAAGTTAGGTAATCTCTCTGTGCCTGAGTGTCAGAAGTAAAGGAGCCACAGGAGCTGGGGATTTAGCTCAGCTGCATAAGCACCTGCCTTGCAAGCAGGCAGTCGTGAATTTGATCCCTGGTATGGATAAAAAGGAAAAAGACAAAAAAAAAAAAAAAAAAAAGTAAAAGAGCCAGAGCCGGCATGGTGGTATATGCTTATTATCTCTCAGCACTCTGGGAGACTGAGGCAAGAGGATCAAAAGTTTGAGCCTTGCCTTGGCAACTTAGCAAGACTCCATCTCAAAGACACTTTTTTTTTTTTTTTTTTTTTTGTCTTTTTGAGACAGGGTCTCACTATGCAGTTCAGGCTGGTGTTGGACTCACTTTGTAGCTCAGGCTGATCTCGAACTCACAATGAAAGACACATGTCTTGGGGCTGGGGATTTAGCTCAGCGGCATAAGCACCTGCCTTGCAAGCAGGCAGTTGTGAGTTCGATCCCTGGTACCCATAAAAAAAAAGGAAAAAGATGAAAAAAAAGAATGAAAGACACATGTCTTTTAAAGACGAAACTGGCTGGGGATGTAGCTCAGTGTGAAGACTTGGGGTTCCGTCCCTAGTCCTGAGAAATAAGTCATTTTGGGCAGACTGCTGAGGGCAGAGCCTGGTACACAGCCTGTTTTCAACAAAGGTTAGCTCTTCCTATCATTCCAGCCTGGGGTGTCCTGGGGATACCTGAACCTCCCCAAAATAGTTGGGCAGGGCCATACTAGCCTCATTTTCTTGCTGTCCTTTTGTGCACAGTGGCCTTTTACTCCTCAGATACAGTGAGTCTTTTCCGCCTCAGGCTAGGGTTCCTTAGAGAACCAGCTACTCCTCATCCTCCAGACCTCAGCCTGAGTCCCCTTGCAGAGGCAGGCCCTGACCCTGAGTGCTGACTATCTGTCTCTCCTCTCTGGATGGCAAATGCAACTGAGCAATAACAGCATTGGTCTCATGCCTTCCATTTGCCATGGAGAGTCTCCTCGGAATCGGGATCCTGGTCCTGGTCCGCTCTTTGTGAACCCTCAGCTGTCTTCCCAAGCCCCACTGCTTTGCCCAGAAGGCACCTGGCTTACAAATGCCTAGAAGGGGACCTGTCTGCCCAGCTCTGAGTCAAGGCCTTGCTCAAACTTCAAAATGTATTGTGTTGCCCCACATCTCCAAGAGGAGGCCCGAATGGGTGGAGCAGCAGGAGGAGGGCTGGGGCGCTGCTGAGCACAGCCAGCCAAGGCTGCAGGGATACAGGAAGGGGTGTGAAGGGTCACAGTCTAGTTCAGAAACACGGTCTTTCCTGAAGTTGGAGAAGAAAGAAGTGAGGGATTCTGAGTATCTGGCAGAGAATCAGTCACTTCTTGAAAGAGGGTCCTTAGGGAAGGAGTGGGGACAATGATCAGAATCAGGGATACTGAGGAAAGGGGAAACTGAGTCAGGAAGGGGAAACTGAGTCCTTCAGGGTTTGGCACATGAATTTCTCTGCCCACAGGGAAATTGGTTGAACCCATACGTCAGACTAAAGGCCACCAGGAAGCTAAAGGAGTCTACTCCTCAAGGGACAGCAGGAGGCCAGGTCTGTACAGGCTGGAGGGTTTGGTAGAGCTGTGAGAGGGAGAGGGCCCTTCCTGGGTCTCAGGCAGTGCCTTTGAACCCAACAAACGGTGCAGAGGTGCAAGGGGGTGTCTCACCAGGTATACCTGGGCTTTCTCAAGCTCTGCCTGGCCGTCCTCTGCAGTTCCCTCCCCTGCCCATGCCCTCACTGCTGCAGGACCTCTGACCACAGAAAGGAGAAAGTGGGGCGTTCTGGACAGTGCCTGAGGAGCAGGAGTGAAGGGAAAGTTGTGGCCTCTGGTGTCCTTTCATCTACACTGGAGCCAGAGTGGTGGAAGTGGGGGAGAAGCTGCGTGGACCGGAGCACTCAAGGTGCCTCTCCCTCGAGTAACTGCTCTGAATCTTGTTTGGTGTGGAGGGGATGCGCTCATGTACCTTGGCAGGGAGACATTTTTATTTTTTGAAAGAATTTGAAGAGCCAAAAAAAAATTTTTTTTGAAGAGCCTTGGAACTGTGGGGTGCAGCAGTGGCAGGTTGGGGTACAGGAATAAATGGGTGAGGGGACTTGGAGAGGCCTCAGCCTCTTCTGCTTGCTTGCCCTCATTTCTACAGGCAGCTGCCAGTCCTGTGGAACTTCATGCTCTGGCTCTTAGTGAGGAGCCACATAAAGAGACAGGAGGTGACATGTGGTTCTGGGCTGTGTCCTTCAGACCTGTTCAACCTTTGGCGGCACTCGATAGTCTGGAGCCTTCGGCCCCGAAGCTCTGGATCCTGACTGCCCACTGCAGGGCGAGACAGAGATCCTTCAGCTGTCACAGGGCTCCGCAGCCCAGCTGGGAACCAGTGACCAGCAGCTGCCTGACCCTCCTCTTTGAAAGAGCCACACCCGAGTTGACCCCAAAAGCCCTGCCCTGTCCAGCTGGGAGCTGGCCCTCCAGTGCAGGAATGTCCTGGAACATCTGGCTTGGGCCAGGAGGGTCTGGGCCTGGATTAGGAAGGGGATGCTATACTTTAGCTTTTGGAGAGCCTTCCTGCTGGGGCCACCAGTATGGGCCACACAGAGGTGGCAGAGTTGTTTTGTCATTGTGGACAATAGCTGGGACTCATCCATCAAGGTGGGCTGCAGGGGCTTCCTTAAGGAGGCAGGAAGCTACTGGACCAGGACTCCTGTGCAGTCCCCCTCACATGGTACCTGCACTGCCTGTTATCTGACACCACACACTATGGTTTAAGAGATCCTGGCCCAAAGACCCATGGGCAGACCATCCACCCTCTCATGTGCTCTGGGGGCTACTGTTTCCCCTCAGGCAGTGTCTCCCCAGAAACACAACCTATAGCTCCTCCCTTCCTTACTTTATTATTTTGGTACTGGGGATCAAACCCATGACCTCACACTTGCCAGGCAAGTGCTTATACCGCCGAGCTAAATCCTCAGCCATCCTTACTTTAAAGTAAGTCCATGCCTGGCCCCAGTGAGTAAGAGGGGGCCAGGGGCTGCCCTCTGGCTCCAGTGTTTTGGAGTGGACTTTGAGAGTCCTGCAGAAGGACCAGGACAACCAGGGAGGTGACACCCCAGCACAGCAGGATGAGAAGGGAGGCCTGAGGAGGGTCCCCCTGAGGGGACATGCTGGATTCCTGAGTCAGACTCAGCCAGTGGAGATCAGCTGGGCTCCTCTTCTGCAAGCAGGGAGGAGCTAAAGGTGTAGTTGATGGGCATAGCATGTGCTTAGCATGTGTAAAGCCCTGGGTTCCATCCTCAGAACACCCCAACGTGCTAAGACAATGAGGTGGTTGAGCAATGAAGAACTCGGGGTGATCCCCTATGTCTTGGAACAGAAGTGCTTTGGAGAAATACCTACCAGGAGGGAATATCCTGAGCTCTCCCTGAAACTGAGGATTTGGGGCACTTGGGTTCCCAGGCAGCGATACATGGTTCTAGCTGCCTGGCTGCCCCTCATTCCCCGCCTTTTTCAGCTCGTCCCTTGCCCTGTGTTTGCCTGTGGTATCCTAGGAACACAGGGCTTCAGGCTCTATGGTCCTGTTACATAACAGTTCCAGCCCATCCCTGAGTTCAGCCCTCTAGCATGGAGCCTCTTCCTAGACATGGGCTCCTGCTGCCCAGGCCTACGACTCTATGCCCCCCTAGCCACCCCCAGCGAGCAGAGGGAGGGAGCTTCAGAAGCAATCAGCATCCGCTGGATTCTTTCCACAGGGTGCCCACCTCCTGTCCTTGTCCCAAATGAGCACACCACCTGTCAGTGGCTGCACACTGGCCGTGGCTTCCCAAAGCCAGGAGGCTCAGGAGGCAGCCCTGGAGTTGGCAGGGTACACACACCCCTCCCTGGGGCTTTGCACTACAGCCCTTCTGCTGCTCAGGATGGGACGGAAATCCGGCAGACCCCTGTGGGGACCCTCCCTAGCCTGTCCTGCCACTGTCCCTGTGGCTGCCCCCAGACCACCCCTTATGCTCCTACCTGTCCTCTTCTCTGGCCAAGGCAGAGAGTGCTCCAGCAGGGACTTGAGAACCTCAGGCATGTCCATGGCAGGGGCTACTTCAGTCCTCTGATCACAGCTCCCCACGGCCCAGCAGGAGGTGTCTGCTCCGGAGTTTGGAAGCAGCTGGAGAGGCAGGGGCTGGCCAAGGAGCCGCAGGCTGGGGAGGCAGGCGGGGTGGAAGCCTAAGGCAGCCAATGGGCAGCACCAGCCCTGGCCCGCCCGTCCACCCCCAGCTCGGCCACCCGCCAGCTCTGGTTGCGGCCAGGCCTTCCCTTCCCGCTGCTTGGCAGGGCGGACCTGGCCCTGTGCCAGCTGCAGCACGTGGAGCCACAGCGCCAATCCTCTGACAGAGAACCCGGTCTGTTATCTAACTTTGCAAAGGGAAGTTCTCCCCCAGGCTGGGAGCCATAACTGGGGCTGCCAGTGGAGAACGGTGAGCAGAACTCCACGCCCACATAGAGCAGGCGCACCGAGCTCGAGCTCTGGCACCCTGCACTCGGCAGGCGGAGCCCTGGAGGCCCAGACACTGTGGAGAGCAGGGCACACCAGCAGACCCTGGGCTGTGACCTGAAGCCCCAGGAAGAAAGGATGACCAGAGCTCCAAGCAGCTTAGCACAAAAGATACAGGGGACAGTAGTGGCGGCATCATACATTCCTAGGCAAGCTTGAGCCTGAAGAGTTGGGGCGTGTTCGGATGATGTGGCTGTGCTGTGCACACGTGTCCTGTAGTGCACAGGAGCGTACATGTGGCATGCATGATGGGCTTGTTCCATCTGCAGTGCCTGCAGCCTTTCTTGAAAGCAAAGTGACACAGCTGCAGTCTGAGGGGCTTGGGCTTTGGTGGTGGAGGTGGAAGACAGAGGTGGTGGAGGGCGGAGGGTGGAGGGTGGTGGAGGAGTCCTGGCTGGCAGGGCAGCCCTGCAGACCTGGCTCAAGCCTGTCCTTCCCCATCTGTCATGGGGACCTTGGTGGTGGTTGGCTGTTTGCTGTGATCTCCTCCCCTCCCCTCCTGGTCATGGCACTCTGTGGCCTCTGTGGGCCCAAGGCCACTTCAGTGTGGGTGAAACCAGAACCTATTGTTGTAATCTCCCTAAAACTCACATCAGTGTGCAGCTGAACTTGGTTTGAGGATGGCAGGGTTTTTGTTTGTTTGTTTGTTTGTTTGTTTTGTCTTTTTGATACAGGCTCTTACTATGCAATTCAGCCTGGCCTTGAGCTCACTTTGTAGCCCGGGTCTTGAACTCACAACAATTCTCCTGCCTCAGGTTCCCGAGTGCTGGGATTATAGGCATGAGCCACCATGCCCAGCTTGTTTGTTTTAATTACTTGCAGCACTGGAGATTGAACCCAGGGCTTTCACACTGAACTATGTGTCCAGCCTCATTTTTATTTTTTGAAAGGGGGTTTTGCTAAATGGCTAAATTGCTGGGCTGGACTTGAACTTTCAATCCTCCTACCTTAGCCTCTCAGAGCGCTGAGATTACAGGCATGTGCCATGACACCTGGCTTGATGTCAGGTATTTTTTTTTGTTTTTGTTTTTGTTTTTTGTTTGTTATTTTTGGTCTTTTTGAGACAAAGTCTTGCTGTGCAGTTCAGGCTGAACTTGAGCTCACTATGTAGCCCAGGCTAGACTCAAACATGCAATAATCCTCCTGCCTCAGCCTCCTGAGTGCTGGGATTACAGGCATGTGCCACCATGCCCGGTGATATCAGGTTCTTGAGTGCCTGCCATACACTGATGCAGACTCTTGAACAGCGATTCTGGGTCTTAGTTCCAGAACTAAGACTGAAGAGTGAAGAGTGCAGTGACCTCTCAGCTTTCATGAGTGTAGAGTTCTGGACTGGATATGATAATCACTTGGTTTTCTCCTCTGTGGCTTATTCCTACAACACTCTTCACTGCTTCCCCAAATCCCACTTGTTTTTTTCTTTTCTGTGCAATTCAGGCTGGCCTCGAACGCACTATGTGGCAGCCAGTGCCCTCTGGCTCTGCTGCCTGGGGATGAGGGTGGGGTGGGGCCAGCATGTAGGTACCTGGGGTTGGCCTGCGATCTGTAGGCAGGGATGGACAGGTTGAGCTGGCACATGAACCATGGCGTAGCCCTGTTAGTGCAAAACCGGCTTAGCACCAAGTGGGTAAGCTGGGAGTAGAGCGGGCAGCTGTTCAGGGAGCTTGATTCCAGAGGCAACAGGAAGTCTCTCAAGTCTTAAAAATACCCAGCTGCCGTGCAGCATTTCATTGTGCAGATCCACACTCTTCGAGACTTCTACAGACTCCGTGAGGGCTTCCCACATGCTGTGGTTTCAGCATGGCCCCCACAAGTCCATGTGCTCCCTAGATTTGCTTGTTAATAGTATTTGAATGTAGGAATCTATGAAGAAGAAGACAGCCCTTAACTTGCAACCTTGCTATCTCAGCCTCTGATGTCATCTCCTGCATTGTGGAGCAGCAAGAAGAGCTTGGGGGTGCCAGTGCCAGGCTCCTGGACACCCTAGCCTCCAGAATGAGCCAAGCAAACGTCTTTATAAAGTTCTTGGTTTTGGGTGTTTTGTTATACAACAAAGTATATGGCACGCTAGACCCTGTGAGGAGTTCAGAGCAGTCACACCCCCAGTCAGGCAGCTCCAGAAGCCTGTTCTGAGCTACTGGCAAGTCTCTGTCAGCACCCACTGTGAACCCAGCTGTCTCAGTGGCAGCATCATGGCAGCCAGCAGGGACCCATGGGCAGGTTGCAGAGCCAGGCAGCTGGAGGGTAGAGGTCAGGAGAAAGGAAGGTTGTGTAGGTCTCTGGAGACATGGAAGGGCTGCTGGGCAGATCTTTCCCTTGGCTTCTGGGATCCACTGGCTTCCTTATTGATGGCAGGGAATCCATCCCCATCCCTGCTCATTGTTTTTCATGGGTTCTGTTTGCCCACTGTTCACGGGAAACAAGGAGCCCTTTATGTGCTGACAGCTGTCTCTTTGCAGAGAAGTTGTGACCAGAGGCTGACAGGAAGCCCATGGGATGTACGGCCAAGAGCTCCAGCTCTGGGGAGATTTGGTCAAGGACTGTTACTGTTCCTCCCTCTCACCTCAGTGAGCATGGCACCTGAGCTTCTAGGGTCAAAATGAAGATGCCAGGAGAGACTGGCAAAAAGTTCCTGATCATCCATAAGGTAGGCACAGGGGATGGTGGCCTTTGCTTAGGGCCCAGGTGTGTATTTCCCAAGAAGCTGCACAGGCTTCCTTGGCAGGGGATTATCTTGGCAGGGGATTACCATGTTTAGCAGAACCTTCAAAGGCCCTGTTACAGATCTGTTGCCTGCAGGTTCCTATAGGCCCTGACCCAACTCAGGCTGCTCCTTGAAGGCAGTGTCCTGAGTGGTGGCATCAACACCTCACTGCCCCTCCTCACAGGGCTGAAGACCAAGCAGTAGACCTGTGTTCAATGACAGGGGTCCATGAATGGCCTGAATACTAGCCACTGCCTGGAAAGGTCGATGATGCTGGTACACAGAACCACAATGAAATGAAATTTAGAGAAAACCAAAGAGCAGTAAGTACAGTGATCAGAATGACACAAAACTTTCTATTCAGGTTGGTCTTCTTGGGCCACTGTGGCTTCAAAGAAACCAATTTCTTCAGCTGCCTGGCATCCCCAGGAGCTAGGTGGGGTGGGCACACAGTGAAGCTTACCAACTTGAGCCAAATGCAGACCAGAAGACAAAGGGAATTTATAAGAATTGAAGAATTGGGGCTGGGGATTTAGCTCAGCGGCATAAGCGCCTGCCTTGCAAGCAGGCAGTCGTGAGTTTGATCCCCAGTACTGATAAAAAGGAAAAAGGCAAAAAAAAAAAAAAAAAAAAAAAAAATTGAAGAATTTAGTCTACTAGTTTCATTGAAGTCTTGCTCATCTTAGTCTTACTTTCTTTCAGGAACTGTGCCTTACTGTGCCACTTGGTCATATGCAGCGCTGACAATGGTGCCTACAATCCCAAAATGTCAGGGCCAGAGGGATCTCTGCCGATACCCAGTTCCAGGCGATTCTCAATCATTTTTCTGCCTTTCGGAGGGCCCTCGGAACACATGCTGAACATCTCTGGGCTGTATGTGTATTCAGCAACTTGCAAGGTTGCCATGGAGAACAGATGCACTGTCTGCACAGTGGCTGGTGCCAACAAGGTGCCCAATAATGAAAGTCGGCTGCTTCAGCCCCTCATCTTCTCACTCATCAGGTACCCCAGTGACTTCTGTACACCTGGCCCAAATACCAGTCTCTGGGCAATTCACAGGCCCTGGACCTGTGCTCTCTGGCGGCTCCACCCTTGGGCAGGGTGGGTGTAGCTGGGATCACATTGTAAATGCATGGGTATGACCTCTTGCCTTCTTGGAGAGGCTGCACTCACAAAGGGCACAGAACCCAGGATAGTGCAACAGAAGCAGGGGAGAGCAGATGTCCTGGGCAGCCTGTGTCATGCAGTGAGCATGCAGGATGCAGGAGAGTGGGCAAAGGGTACAAAGGACCCCCTGCATAGAGCGCAGCTTGTCTCCGCCGAGGCGCCACCCGAACCAGGTCAGCTGGTCTCCATATCCTTGCAAGGACACAGGCCTGCCCCCCAGCTCTGGGAATGCCTGCCTGCCACACAGCCAGTGCCAGCCAGCTCTGCCCTGTGAGCATAGTGCAGCCCAGTCCCTTGGGCACATGTGCCAGGTGGGGAGGAATAGGAGTGACAGCTTGGGGACAGGGTCAAAGTGCACAACTGTTTTCTAGAACAAAGACTAAAAGAAGCAAGTTTCTTTCATTTTATTTTAAGAAGGACAAAAATTGTTATTAAAACATCTACATTATTATCAAGATACTAGACCTTATGATATTTAATATTAAAGTGTGGTATTCTTAAAATTTTAATACACAGACATTTTAAAAGGACCATTAAATTGATTACTGTCCAGCTGTGAAATGCAGCATCCCCTCAGCCTACCCTGGCCCAGTCCTGCCATGCCATCTCATCCCCGCCCACTGTGGGTGGGCATAGGCCCTAGACCTGTCTCCCGGCCAGGGACCTAGAGAGCGGTTGCATCTGACATAATCTCATCATTAACAGAGATTTCTTGTCCCCCAACTCTCACCACTCTCTGCTGTCTGCTCTATCCTATCCCATGGGGGTCTGGCTCTGGCCAGGCCAGGCCAGGGAGCCCCAGATCCCAGTGGCCTATGGGGTAAGAGCCTCAAGATGAAAACACTGGGCTCTTGTCCTGTTCCTTGGGGGACAGGCACAAATCATTCCCTTTTTCTGAGCCCTCTGGTTCCCTCTGCACTGGTCTAGAAAACCAGCAGGCAGCAGAGGGCCCAGGTCACCGCTGAGCCCAACTCCAGTCACTAACTCTTTGAAAACAGCCTGATGATCCAAAATTCCCTCCTAGTCACATGAGGATGGCTGCATATTCTGGCCAAATTGTTTATCTTTAGCCCTCATTAGAAGTAATCCTTGGATACCACACACATATATAATATTATATAGAGTGATATATTTAATACCTGTGTATATATGTATCACAGGGCGACATATATACACACTAAAAACAGGGCTGGTGACGACAGACTGCAACAGCACAGATCAGGAGAACAAGTATCATCCACGTTCCTGGCCAGCGCCCCACCTTGGCTGTGGTCTTCCCTCCTGCCAATCACACTGTCAGCACCCACATTCCGCAGTGCTGGCCCACCAGGGGGAGGGGGGGGGGTAGGGAGGGAGGAAGGGTGCATGCCACGATTACTGGGACAAGGTTGGGCAGCTGTGGCAGGACGAACAGGGTCCCCTCGCCAGGGTGCCCCTCACTACGCCATCACGCATACTGTGGATCCTTGCTGGAGGAAAGCTACCTGGTGTTGTTTCTCTCCACACACTCCCCCCAGCCTTAGCCCCTGATTCCTTTCGGGGGTGCCCCATGCCTTGTGACAATGGCGTGGAGCATTCTGGAATGTCTGGGGATCAGGGGAGGCTGGGCTGCCCATGAGGTGGGATAGAATGGGGGCACGCAGACACATCAGACAAGGGGAGAGGCCTGGGGGGCCAGGGGCTGGAGGTCAGCTGGGGTCCCAGGCAGCTGGCAGGGGGAGGGAATTGGGGAAGGGCTGGGATAGGTGGGCATCACGAGACGTTTGGGTCTTGGATCAGTGGACGGAACTGTGTCCCATCCCGGAGTCACTCATGAAGCCCAGGATAGAGCCTCCCTTTTCACATCCCCAACCCCTGCCCCTGGCTATGCCAAGTGTGGAACCCAAGCGTGTGGTTCCACGCGCTTCTCCCTAAGCAGCCATGGGGACCTAACTCTGCTGCAGTCCCACAGCCTTCCTAAGGAGGGGACTGTCTTTGTTGCAGGGGTGCTGATGTGGGCCCTCCCTTAGCTTCAGGGATCTGCCCGAGGCCCAGCCAAACTCTGATTCCCAGACTGTCCCAGCCCTGCCCTGAGCCTGGCTGCTCCCATAACTTTTGACCACTGTTTTTATCTGAGCTCTGCTCCTATGGGTAACTGAAGGCTTTGGGCCAGATCAGTCCTCCTGCTGGGCTTTAGTTTTCCTTTCTGCAAAGTGGGGCTCTGGCTGGGTCCACTCCAAAGGGTGGAGATGTATAATCTTGCTAGTGGCTTATGAGGAAATGGGGCGGGAGTGGGGGCAGTTATCCAGCCCTCCAATCTAATGATTCAACCAGAAGGGAAACCAAGGCCCAGGGCAAATGTACCTGGCCCCACCCTGAGGCTGCATTTTAAAGCTAATCAGGGCCTCTTGCCCTCTGTTGTATCCTGATCTGCCTCCAAAGGAGGGAGCTGGAGGGAGGGGAGGAGGAAAAGACCCTCCTGCTGCAGATTCAAGTGGGGACCCCAGGCCCCCCAGCCCTGAGCTTTGGGCCCCCTCTAGGAGCAGACAGAAGTTAAAGCTGTAGGCTGAAGCTGGAGGGGTCAGCCAGTCCCCTCCCTCCCCAACCATGAGGGGGGGGTTGGGGGGAGGGGCTGTCCAGCTGTCAGCAGGACAAGGACCCTGGGACCATATGGGGACACAGCATGTGCACCAGGGATGCACACCTGGGGGGTGAGGGTGGAGAGGATGGAAGGGACCCTAGGGGCTAGGGGTTGCCTAAGGAGGGCACCCCATACCCCCAAGTAGCCTAGCCCTTCCATCACGCCTGCTGTCCCCACCCCCACCCCAGGATTTTCCCCACAGCTGAGACCTGGCCCCTACTCTGCGGCGGTGGTGGTGGCAGTGGTGGCGGTGGTGGTGGTGGTGGCGGCAGCAGCAGCAGCAGCAGGAACTTCTGGGGCGGCACTAGCAGCCTCCGCGTCTTCTTGCAGCAGGAAATTGTATTTGCCGAAGTCGTCATCCCGGGGACACAGAAGCATGTCCTTGCGGGCCTTGGCCAGCTTCTGCTTCAGCACCTCCCGTCGGTCCAGCCACTCACTGAGCTCCTCTTGGCCATGGGCGCAGCGGCACTTGTCCCCATCTGGGCAGGCCTTGCCTTTCTGGAGCCTGTGGGCAGTGTGAGGCTCACTGCCTGTGCTCTGTGCTGGTGGACCCAATGCCTACATGGCCAGAGACAAGCATTTCCCTGGGCAGCCTCAATGCCCACTCAGGATCACTTGGGATACCCTAGCCTTCTCTGGGATCTAACCAGTGGCTGCAAAAGAGGAGCACACCCTCGATCCGCCCCGGTGTGCCACCTGTACCCTGCCCACCGCCGGCACCTGTCACAGAGCCGGAACTCGCCCATGGGGAAGCGGTAGGCCCAGCCACTGGCATCGCTGTCGGAGGTGAAGACCTTCTCCTTGTGTTTCTCGGACTGGATGTGCTGCTGCCACTGCTTCTTGCTGTTGCTGTTCTTGCCACAGAGCCAGCAATGATAGCCCATCTGGGGACACAGCATTGTGGGTGCCAGCTCCTCTGGGCCACCTTCTGAGCCACTCAAGCTCAGGCTGGGCCTAACTGCCTGGCACAGGGACTTACCATAATGTCGGCATAGTCTGTGGGCATCTGGATCTGCTTCTCGCCTTCCCTTGAGCTGATGGGGGTCCCTTCCCCGGGCTTCCCTGGGTTGTGTTTTTTCAGCCACATGTCATAGGTCTGCTGCATGTCCAGGACTGGACAGGGGACAGAGTGTCTGGTGAGGGGTTTCTCCTCTATCCTGCCCCAATTCCTGCTGGACGTGGGAGCCATGGGACCCCAGGCTAAGGCCTGGCCACCAACAGTCTAGAGGGGGCTGGAGAAGCACAGGCTGGGGGAGGGGAAGGGATGGCAGGGGCTGTGGGGTGTGCAGCACTGAGGAGGTGGGGGCGAGCCTGCCACTTACTCTTGTTCTCCTTCATGAATGTCCACATGTCCCTCTCTTCTGGGCTGTGTGCAAAGGAGCAGTTGCCCACATACTGGCACTTGCGGCCATTCTGTGCGTGGATGCAGAGCTGGGAGCAGGTGGGGAGAGCCACTGAGTCCTGTGGGCTGGATGCAGGGAACCCCCCTGCCACCCCCACCCCCAGTGCTCACATCGTATTGCTGTGGGAAGTTGCGGATGGATGGCAGTGGCCTCACAGATACCCATTTCCTCTTGGCCTTGGACATCACCAGAAGGACCCGCCGCTCCTTGGTCCAGCTGTAGAGGAGAGGGGAGCTGCTTGGGGAGAGCTCCAGAGGAAGCCCTGCCCTGAGCCTTGACCTCCTCCGCTGCCACCATGGTACTCAGGTGGCTGCCACTGTGGCCAAGCCCCTGCCTGGCACCCACTCACCAGTGACGGGCCTTGGCACTACAGTACTTGAGGTCCTTGTCGGGCTCCACCACTTGCCCATTCCTCCAGCACTGGCCACACACAAACTTCATCTGCAGGTCAAAGGTGCTGGGCCCATGTGTCCTTGGGGCACCCTGTGGGGTACAGGGAGGGGGTAGAGAAGCTGCAGGGCCCAAAACCCAGGGGTCTTTCACTCTTGCATGCAACCTCTGTGGGTGCTGGGGTTACCTAGCCTTGGAGTGGTTAGGTCTACTTCCTGGTTCTACCCAAAGCTGGTGGCCTTCCAATGGTGGCGCCTGTGGCTTCTTAGTGGGGGCCTGGTCTGGAGCTGTGCTCTTGGCTCCCAATTGAGCACTTTTCCTTCCTTCCTTTCTTTTTTTTTTTGTCTTTTTGAGATAGGGTCTCACTATGCAGTTCAGGGTGGGCTTGAGCCCAGGTTGTTCTCAAACTCACAACAACCCTCCTGCCTCAGCCTCCCAAGTGCTGGGATTACAGGCATGAGCCACCACGCCCGGCCACTTTTCCTTTCTTGGCAGCCAGAAACCTCCCTTTCCAACCTCCCCTCATTCCTTCAGAGGCCTGCTCAATGGAACTGCTGCCTTTTCAGGGCAGTGTGCCACTTCATAGCCCCCTGCTTTCCACATGCTGTTCCCCCAACTCTTCCCGTTTTTTCTAGAAACTGTTTATTTCATTTCATTTTTGGTACCAGTCATCTAACTCATGACCATGTACTTGCAAAGCAGATGCTTATGCCGCTAAGCTAAATCCCAAGCTGGAACTGCTTTTAAACTCAGCTCCAGTGCACATCCTGCAGGAAGCCCACCCAGGGCTAAGTCACAACTGTCCCTGCCACGGCTACAGGAGTCACTGAGCTCCCTGCGGGAGTAACTGCCCAGCTCCTGGGAAAATGAGGGCAGCCCTGTTAGACAGCAGGTACCCAAAAGCATTGGGGCAGTGAGAGATGCCATTCTCGGGGCACAGTCAGGGCTGTGTTGACGGCAGCCCTTTGTCCCACCTATTGCCGGGTGTGCGCTGGGTTTGCACTGGCTCCGCACACGAGGATGAGAGCTGTGGACTTCTCTGCTCCCATAGCGAGGCTGCCCTGGTTGGCCTTTGCCCTCAGCCAGCTGCACACATCTGAGGATCCAGGTGGGCTACTTGGGAGTGGGCTCTCAAGGGGCTGGCATTGGGTAGGCTGATAATGATAAGGGGCTCTAGCCTTGCCAAGTTTCCAGAAATCCTGAGTTTTTCCCAGGGGTCTACAGTGTCAGTGCCCACCACTGGACTGTCAGAGGCTTTAAGGGGCCCATAATATTCAAGCTAATGTGGGGCTTAGAAAAAAAAAAAAAGGCTTGGGTCACCTGGGCTGCCCTGGACTCCGGCCACTTCCCGGAGCAATGTCCAGCTGTCTAAGGTCACACCCGCTGCACTGCTTCCTCCACTTCTGCTGCCAGGATGGGGAAAGTACCCGCCCTCCTGTGACCTCAGCCAACCTGCTGCCCTGTACCTGCCCCAGCGACCTCTCCCCTCCACTCTGGAGGACCCTCAGGTGTGGGTTCAGCCCTGTGGACAGCCCTTGCACCTCAGGCTGGTGAGTGCGCGTCTTCTGCCATGGCAGCAGTCCTGGGGTGGGTACTGTAGCCTGCACCCTGTGATCCCGCACTGTCCAGCCTGGGGCCTGCCCTGCCTCAGAGCAGGAACTCTGTCCTCACAGGTGACTGACCCCTTGCCTGGTGCCAGGCAGCTGACACCTGCTCTGCTCCAAGATGCTATACACACAATGCAGGGACAAGGTCAACTGGGATGTGCCCGTGCGAGAGAAGCTGGGTGACCCTCATGACTTCTCACAGGAGGCACTGAGCGAAAGGCACTGCTCCCACCCTGCAGGGGATGTGATGGGGTCCTAGACGTGGGGTGGCTCAGCCTCAGGATCATGCTTCACAACCACAAGTCTCCTTCAGAGCGAGTGGAGACTGGCAGAGCAGGTACCAAGCCCACCGTGGGGAGGCATCCACATGAGGGTGGGAGCCTGGTGTGAGGAAGGCACCAAGAAGCCACAGGCCCCAGGGCCAAGCAGCTTTTGCCCTGACACCTTCAACTTGGCCTCACCCTCCAGAGGACAAGAGCAAGCCCCCCTGTTCCTGGTGTCAGGGGTGGGCAGGGTGGGCCCCTAGCAGAAGGGGATAGAGCTATTCACAGCACCTTGGCCAGGGAGGCCGGTGCTCCACGGTGTATCCGTCACATGCCATGTATGAAAGTGAGGTGAACTCACTTTCACTGTCTCCTCATCCCTGAAACGACCCTCGGGGGTTGGGACCCTGCTGTCATCCTCGGTTACAGAAGCCTCACAGCCCAGGGAGGTGAAAGCATCGAGTAGGGCGTGGCATGGCTACAGTAAGGGCCAGTTCCTGCCAGCCTCAGTCCACCTGGGGGGGGGTGTGGGGGCAGAGTGTCAAAATGAAGACTCTGAGGGTGTTCAAGTAACAGGAAGGGGAAGGTGGGGAGCCAGCAGGGTATGCTCTGGACAAGGTGGTAGGGAGGCTGGGATTTTCCCCTGGGCAGGTCTCTAACAAGCCTCTGAGCTTCAGTTTCTCCATCTGCAAATACCACAATACTCTGGCTCACAGAGGCAAGACCCTGGTGAGGGTCAGGAGGGACGGGAGGGAACACAATCGGTGAGTATGAATCTGAGCTTATGAAGGTGTTTGCATGGTCTTAAAGTGGCCTCGGAGGCATTTAATAATTACAGAAGGCAAAATGTAACTTGATGGCAGGAAAACTTCTACAGTGAAGGCACCTTAATCAAGTTACCAGAGTTTAATCACATTATCCCCAGGAGCAGGATAACTGAGATCATGTGCCCACTGCCTGCTATGAAAGCCAGGGAATTTGTGGCCTCGTCTCTGTGGTACTGGGACATAGCACATGGCCCTACAGAGATGGACCTTCTACAGAACCACTGGCTCCTCAGAATGTCCATGTCACGGAAGACGAAGACTGACAGATGGAAAAACTGTGCCCAGTTAAAAGGGACTAAAGAGATGTGACAACTGACTGCAGTGCTTACCTGAATTTTGGGGATAATTCACAAAATCTGACTGATAGTTTCACAGTAATGCTAATTCTCTGATGGCATAGTGTGTTATAGTTATACAAGAGGGTGTCCTTATTTTAAGATCTACACATGGAAGTCTAGGGGTAAGAGGATGTATCTGCAACACACACACACACACACACACACACACACACACACACACACAGCGTGCACACCCCAGCAGAGATAGCAAAGCGAGTATGGGACATGACACAACGTTAACTTCGGGGAAATCTAGCAAAGGGCCCCTGTGACTTTTTCACAGGCATCAGACCACCTTTCCACACCTACACACTGATGCTGGAGTAGAGACAGGGACACACCCTGGCAGGCAGGTCCCCCCAGGGCCTTACCGAGCTGCTGCTGGCCTTCCCAGCATGTGCTTCCATCTGCTGCCAGTACTTCTTGGATTCCTGAACGATGTCTTCATGTGTCATACCTGGGGAGGGCAGGACAGACACAGATGTCCCTCAAGGGGCTTGGCAAGAAGCATCTGTGGGGTGCCAGTGGCCCCTGATGCCCAAGCAGAGACCAGTCAGGCCTGCCCACAGTAAGACTTAGGGTATGGGAGTCCACTCACCCTCCCTGGGCTGTTTGTGCATCCCGACACACGGACCAAGCCCTGTTTTCCTCTGTCCCTTTGGACCACTACTCAGCAGCCTTTCCTGCCTCTGCCTCCCCTGTGGTGCTCAGCCCTGTCCTTGCTTAGCAGCAGCCAGCTCACTGGTTTTTAGGGGTCCACACCTGTCCTGGTCGGGGTCGTCAGCTTATCAAGGTACCACGGTTCCTCACTGCCGGTCCCAAGGCACAAATGCTGCAGCCCGGTGGCCTGGGCTCTCCCACTCAGATGCCTGAGTGGCCTTGGACTGGCCCGGTAGCTCTTCACAAAGCCTGTCCCCTCCCAGGTACCTCCCAGTGCACACCTTTGACCCAGAGCTCCCCTGTCTGACCGCCTGTACAACTCTCCACCTCCAGCTGACCCCTAACCCTGCTCCTTCTGCAGATCCTGGTTCTCAGGCCAGGGGACCTGAACTCAGATGTGACCTGGACAAGTTCCCTTCTTCCATACTCCACACTGATCCCTCAATGAATCTTGACGGCTCCACCATGAAAATACATCAGAATCTGGCCACTCATGCTGCCTCCACTGCTACTGCCACTCCCCTCTGGGCACAGTGGCCCCATCCTCTCTGGTTTCTCCACATCTGTCCTTGTCTCAGTCTCCTCCACACAGCACCCAGAGCGACACTGACCAGACCCACAATTCCACCTACACTCCAGGCAAGCTTGATATGGTGGTGCACACCTGGAATCCTAGCACTCTGCGAGGCGGGAGGCAGAGGCAGGGGAGGGGGCAGCTCCTCAGAGTTCTGGCTCTATGGTACAGATTGGGTCCTGAGTACTTTCCACCAGGATCGGGTTTTGTCCTTTGACAATATTCAAGCCCAGCCTGAGCAACTTAGCAAGACTTGGGCTGGAGATATAGCTCAGTGTGAAGGCTCTGGGTTTAACTCTCATCATAAAAACCAAAACCGAAACAAAAAAAAAGTATCTCTGTGCACCGTGTGTGTGTGTGTGTGTGTGTATGATATATATCTTTGTCTTTTTGAGACAGGGCATCGCTTGCAGTTTGAGCTGGCCTTGAGCTCACTTTGTAGCCCAGGCTGGTCTCAAACTTGCAAAAATCCTCCTGCCTCAGCTTCCCAAGCAATGGGATTACAGGTGTGCACCGCCACACTAACCTTTTTTTTTTTTTTTTAACACTACATTTAGACAACTGCAGACACTGCATCTGTTGAGACTGAGACTGTCATCAGACAAACATGTGGTTAGGGGTTTTGTCTTTCTACAAGCACCAGTGTGGGTACCCAGATCCAGACAGCGTAGGGAATCACTCTATAGCCTCTTGGTGCAATGAGGAGGCTGCTGCCCAGCTCACATGGCAGACTGTTTTGGTCAAGTTTTTTGTTGTTGTTGTTTTCTTTTTCCTTTTTATCGGTACCGGGGATCGAACTCACGACTGCCTGCTTGCAAGGCAGGCGCTTATGCGGCTGAGCTAAATCCCCAACCCCTCAAGTTTTTTTTTTAAACACCAGGGCTAATAGTACAATGACAATAAAACGGTAGTATAGTAATATATAAATCAGTAATATACTTCATTTATTGTCATCGCCAAATTCTGTGTACTGTACCTGCATATATGTGCCATGCTTTATGACTAGCTGTGCAGCAGGTCTATTTACACCTGTGTCACCATAAATGTGTCAGCAGAGTACAGCACAACCATGTCATGACATGTATGACATCCCTGGGTTATTGCAGCTTTTCAGCTTCATCTAATCTCATGGGACCAACTTTATACACTTAGCTCATTGTTGCAAATGTCACTGTGCAAGTGTAACTATTTCTTTTCCTTTTCTTTTTTGAGACAACGTCTTATCATGTAGTTCAAGCTGGCCTTCAGTTCGCTATGTAACCCAGGCGGTCTCAAACTCACGGCAAGACTTCTGCCTCAGCCTCCCCAGTGCCCTTCCAGGTTCTCACCTGAGTACTGCTGCAGCAGCCACACTTTGAGCTCGATGAAACTGTGGGCGAAGTGGCAGCTGTCTTCCCGCAGGCAGCCGTAGCGTACCTCGTGGCGGCAGACGTCGAACTGGAAGTGCTCCTGGAACTGGCGGATCTTGGAGTACTTGAGGGAGGTGGAGCGGACGATGTGCACCAGGCACCTGGCGGGAGGGCAGGTGGGGGAGGGTGTGAAGCAGGCTGCAGCCAACTCTCAACCCTCCCTCCAGGCCTGAGGGCAGGCTTCTTCCTGGGCAGCACAGCTCAGGCTTCAACCTGGAGCTGCTTCAACGCGCAGATGCCAACAAGCAGAGGGCGCCAGACCCCACCTGCAGAAAGGCTGGGGGAGGGGGTGCCTGCTGCTGCAGGGGAGGGGGCAGCTCCTCAGATTTCTGGCTCCATGATACAGATTGGGTCCTGAGTACTTTCTCTCCACCAGGATAGGGTTTTGTCCTTTGATGTATTGAGGAGGGAACCCAGGGGACTTCACACAGAGCTGCCTGCCCAGTCCTTTATGTTACTGATTGATTGCAAAGCTGTCTGGGCTGAGGCTACACTTGCTACCCTGCCTCAGCCTCCCAGAGTACTGAGATTACAGCGATGTGCTCCCTGGCGTAGCTGACAGGGCCAGGAATTTTTATGACACTTGTTGGAACCCTTGATTAGATCCAGCCTTCCAGCCTTACAGAAGAGGAACCCAAGGTGGCAATGGCTAGTGCTCCATCATAAACCTGGCCGCAGGCCAGACTGGGATGTGGGCCGAGGTCTGCCTGGCTCCCAGACCCGGGCTCCATCACCTACTCTGGGGCAGAACTGGGGTGAGAAAGACAGGACAAAGGCAAGGATGCCAGGCTTGACCCAGCCTCTTATTCCCCTGCCTGATGTTGACATCAGGACAGTAGCCGAAGTCGGGCAGGCATTAATCCTGGTCCTGCACTGCCTGCTGGCTGGGCTGTTCCCAAGGCTCAGCTTTCTCTTCTGTTCTCTCCCAGAGGACCACTAAGATTATTAAATGCTTAGAGTATAATAGCTGCCCAAGAAACATGGCTCCCGCCCTTGACTTGTGGAGTGCCCTGGCCTAGATCCCTTAGGTCTATCCTTTGCCCTCAGCCTTTCCCGGCCATCTGAGCCACCTCAGGGGACTCTCTGGCCACCCCCAGTCTCCACTCACTTGTTGTTGTAGAAGCTGTGCTTGGCAGCCAGGTTGGAGCAGACTGACGGAGAGTCCTTGGTGCCTTTGCTGATGATCCGAGGCTTACTGTCAAAGCAAATCTGCCAGGAAGGGGAGGGGCTAGCACCCTGAAGGGACACCTTGGAGGAGGCATTGGGACCCCACAGGGACACCTAGGAAAGGGCAGCTGGTTCCCTTAAGCTCCATTCTGGCCAGGGGAATGAGGAAGAGAGTCCCAGGGTCTGGCTCTCATGCCTCTGGCTCTAGCTCACAGACCACCTTCTCTTTCCTCCCTTTCTCAGATGCCTCCAGATGTAGAAGGGAGTTCTTCCATGTCCCTAAGCCTCAGTTTCCTCAACTGCAAGACAGGGGACAGTCACTCCTGTTTTGTCCCACAGATTTACTGAGAAGGTTAAAAAATAACATAAAAAGGAACTACAGGTGCTTCGTAAGCTACATTCTGCAGTGTGGCTATGATCCCCAGGCCTCTGTCCCTGAGCAAGCACGCACTCATCCAACTACCCTAAGACCCGAGAAGGGGCAGCTATGCTGCAGATGGAGCAGACTGGACTATACCAAACCCTGCCAGCAAACCAGAGCCAGAGGCCCTGCTCCAGAGATGGATGTGATGCTGCCCCTACCCCTGCCAAGCTGGGGGTGGGGTGTGGAGGCAGGGCGAGGTCACCAAGGTGCAGCAGGGGCTTCTCAGTGGAGTTTCAGGGTCAGAGCTAAGCCTGGCAGTCTGAGGCTCAGGAACATGGGGAGCTCTCTGGGGAGGGCACAGGCAGGAAGGGCAGTGGGCCCTGAAGCTGGCATGGCCAGATGTGGTGGGAGGGATGGAAAGCAAGGCACCTTGCTCAGCTCAGTTCAGCACCCCCAACACACTATACCTACAATGGGGGGATTCAGGGCCTCCCTGGGCAATCCCATCTGGTCCTGTGGGTCCTGGCTGTGAGGCCCACCAGAGGCAGCCAGCAATGGGATGTGGGCCTCGGCTCCAGGCCTGAGCTCAGCTCTGCTCTGTCCTAGACTGGCTGTGTGGCCGTGGGGCAGAGCCCTACCTCCCTGGATGCCAGCATTACCGAGAGTAAAGGGACACTGCAGTGAGGCAGGACAAAGATCTAAAGCCTGGCCTATGACTAGCTGCCAGGGAAGGACACGAGGCAGGGCTACTATCGTTTTCTGGCCTCAGTTTCCACCTCTGCAGAATGAGGGTGCAGGACAGATATTGGCTCTTATAGACAGGCTCCTCCCTCTGGGCCCACCTTTGTGATAGCCCAGTGATCTATGTCAGGGCCCAGCGATGGCCTTGCTGAGAGATACCCTGGCCCTGCATGCACCCTACATTGAAAGGGAGGAGGCAAGGCAGCTGGTGGGTACCTCGCAGAGGAAGGTGAAGATGCCCTGGTGCTCCTTGAGGAGCTTGGCGATGGTGAGGCTGCCGCGCTTGACACCCCCCAGTGGGTCGAAAAGCAGGTCACGGTTGAGGGTGCCCTTCCGCTCCTCAGTCCACACATCGATCTCTTCCTGATGGTAGGCGAAGGTGCAGTTATCCCCGTACTTACAGTCCTGCTTGTTAATCATGTCTGCAAAGAGGCAACAGGACACAGTTCTGCCAGGCGGGGACGGCAGCCCATAATGTGCCCGTGACCCTGCTGTGGCCAGGGGGGCTCAGAGCCACTAGACAGCGTGCTGGCACCTGAGGATGCTGTGCCCAAGACCTCTGTAGTCTGGCATCTGTGGAGCTTGGTAATCACTCCTTCCCGGGGCTCCTAAGGTTGTTTTTAGCAGGCCAAGCTGGACAACAAGTAGCAAAGAGGGTTCTGCACCAGTGGACGGGTTTTAAGAAATAATTATTCACTGGAAAAATTTTAGGACCAAGAACCTGAGTCTTCTGACTAAGTGGGATCTGGGTTTCCCCATCAGCCCCTGAACCACAGCCATCTCTTCTGTGAGCAGAGAACATTGGGTCATGGGGATGCGTGGGATAGTCAAACTTGTGGCCAAGTTTGGAAGGAGAGAAGCAGGCTTGGACTTTGCAGAGCTGCATTCTAGGGTGGGCCCTGATTTTCCCTCCTGCATTCTTATAATGTTTGCTTGTCTCAGGTCTTGCTATGTTGTGCAGGCTGGCCTTGAACTCACTATGTAGCCCAGGCTGGCCTCAAATTTGTGGTGATCCTCCTGCCTCAGCCTCTGAGTGCTGAGATTACGGCTGTAAGCACTCCATCCCCACCCTTTTCCTCATTTTCCTTATTGTCTGTCTTGTCCCACCCTATGCCAGGGTTCAGGCACAAGGAAACTCAGCTCATAGACTATGGGAGTGGGTGCCATCCCTGGGTGCTAGCAGAGGCAGATGCCAGGAAGTGCTGCTCAAGGGGCTCTCCAAGATCTGAGCAACAGCATGGGGCTGGGGTTGGGAATGGCTAGGGCAGAGGGTGAGGAGGTAGATGTGGGCACCCAAAGGCTATGAACAGCTTGGATTTGATCCTCCTGGCCTTAGGCAGGGCTGCAGGGAGGACGGTGAAGCAGTCTAGAAGCTAAATGGGTAACTTGCCACAGGCCAGTTTAGGGGACAAAGCTAAAGTGTGGGGTGGCCTTTCCCAGCCTCAGTTTCCCCATCCAGAGCTATAAGGATGCCTTGTGGTGAGTAGAAAGGGTGACAAGAAAAGTGCCCAATCTCGTGCCTATCCATGAGCCACACAGACAGGACAAGTTGGAAAAAGAAGCAAGCAAGCAAGCAAGGCACATGATGAATGTCCACCCGGCACTGACCACACCGCCATCACCCAGGATGCGTACACTGCCAATAACGCTATCGTTCAGCAGAACTGACAGCCAGGCATGGTGGTGCACACCTGTCATCCTAGCACTTAGGGAGGCCAAGGCAGCCAGATTCCAAATTTGAGCCTAGCCCAGGCAACTTCCTGATTGTCTCAAAATAAAAAAGGGAGAAAGCTCAGTGCAAAGGCTCCGGGTATAATTGCCCAGTACTCAGTGGACACACACACACACACACACACACACACACACACACACACGAAGCCTTCCTACATGCCAGTCCCAAGTACTTTCTACAGATTGTGCCTGCGGCCTCCCCACAGGGGAAATGGACTGTCTGTGACAGGGGCCCTCACCCTCCAGAGGTAAGGCCATGGAGCTGGCTCCTAGCACATCCTGACTGCCATGCAGTTGTGCCTGGAGCCGGGAGCACAGGACACTCACTGAGAGGGGGAACTCATCCTTGATGGCCCCAAGGCCCAGACTCTCAGTTTCCAATCTCCCCTGCAGCCGTGAGGGCCATATCTGCTCCTGTGACCAAGCAGCACAGTGGCTGGGACGAGAGGAGTGAGGACCTTGCTGCAGCCCACTCACCTTTGCACAAGTAGTAGGAGCCCACAAAGCTGGTCTTGGTGGGCCGCGGCCGGATGCGCTTCCAGGTTTGGTCCTCGGCGCTGCGGAGCCGCCCAAGCAGGATGTCCCGCTTGCACTTGTGTTCTAGGCCCTCGCGGTAGGTGTAGTCACCTGCCCTGGGGCCTGGTGCATGGGGAACAGGGACAGAGTGAGTCTGGGCAGAACTGAGGGGTGCAGAGGATGAGGGTAGGCCCTCACTGGGGTGGGAACTAGAAAGCCCGCCTGCCCTGTGGGACTTCTGCAGCTCCTGCCATCCCTTCCCCTACTATGTACCCTCTGGAGACAGTGGGCTGGAGCAGGGGCTCCAGGGAGTCATCATCCCCCATCCTTTCCTACCACTGCCCTGACCACGATCTGTGACCAACCTGCCATCCCAAGGTATCTTGAGAAAGCTCTGGAAGGCTGGAAGGCTAGTGCCCAAAAGAGGATGCAATGCCCAGGGCCCACCTTCCTCACCCGGCCCAGGGGGCTTGTTTTCTGATTCGAATCTCTCCCAAGCTCCCATCCTGAGGGCAGGACGTGTGGCCGTGGATGTGACAGTGACATTACCTGTCTTGGGGTAGCAGAGCTGGCAGGCCTGCTTGAACTCGTGGGTGGCAGCCAAGGGGTTCTTGATGAGCAGGGCAGTGTTGGGCATGGAGGGCTCCGGCTGTTAACGGAGGAGGCTGTGCCGTGAGTGGCATCTGGCAGGAGCACCAGTGTGGCCTGGGTGGCCTCCAACCTCCCATCCTTCCCAGGAGCAGAACCAGAACCCAGACTCTGACAGCCCTTGTGGTCCATAAGCTCTGGACCATCAGTGCTGGGGTGAACAGGGGAGCATGGCAACAGTGGAGGGGCCCAGGCTGCGAGCTGGTGACTCACCGATGGGGCTGGCTTCTGAGTGCTGCTTGGAGGCCGGTGTTCCTGTGAGTTGGTCTCCTCTGGGCAAGGAGGTGACACAGGAGTCACCACCCTGCCACTGAAGGCTTAAGGGGTCTCTCAGGTCTTGGAGAAGCCCCAGGCCCTCCTCACCTGCTCTCATTGGCCCCATTTCTGCCTCTGTTCTCTTGGGTTAGGGTGGCCTGATCACATCCACCCCTCGAACACAGCACGAAGCCTGGGCTCAGCTTGGCTCATGGCTCCTTGGAAACTGTGTCCTACCCATGACCCCTGACTCTTCCACCTCCAGGGCCTGGGCCTCTGCTCCCCCTGCCAGCTGCTGAACTTTTTTTTTTTTATCGGTACCGGGGATCGAACTCACAACCGCCTGCTCTTTTTTTGTGTGTGTGTGTTTTTTTGTCTTTTTCATTTTTATCGGTACCAGGGATCGAACTCACGACTGCCTGCTTGCAAGGCAGGCGCTTATGCTGCTGAGCTAAATCCTCAGCCCCCTGGCTGCTGAACTTCTCTCCAAGACCTGGCCCAACCCCCACCTCCTCCAGGGAGTCAACTCAGCACCCCTGTGGTCTCTGTGGCCTGTGGCCTCCCAAATGCTCTGACTGCCCCTCTGCTACGTGGGCTACAGCCGACCTTGGGAAGTCAGTCCCACCACAGCCCAGATGGGTCAGTTTCTTCCAGATCCCTGCCATCCCCTCCCCCAGCCTCAGGGACTGCTGCATGGAAGCCCCAACCTACAGGATCTGAGGGGTTGCACAGTGAACACCAGACTGGGCTCCCAGGGTCCGCAGCTCTACCCTTTGGACTTGAACAGGACCTCCAGATCAAGGCTGGGCTCCATATGGTGTGACCCTCTCTGCCCTCCAGAGATGGGAGTTGTGATAGGTCCTTGCAAACTGCCAGGGAGTGGGGGAGGGAGGCCTCACCCATGAAGGAATCAGGTTTGTCCAGTGAGCCTCGGGCCGACCCAAAACTGTCGAGGGCATCCAGCCGGGTCTCTGAGTACGGCAGCAGGTCCAGGGGGTCCAGTGTGGGGCCTGGGGGGTCGAGGGCGTCCAGCACAGAGGCAGCCAGCTTCTTGGAGGGGTCCATGACAAGGCCGAAGGAAGCAGGGGGCAGCGGGCTGGAGACTGGGATGGAGCCACCCACCACAGGTGGCAGGAGCGGGGTCCCTCCAGGAAACACAGGAATCAGCTGGGGCAGCTCACTGGGCATACTGCCACCAGGCAGGCCACCCTGGACCAGAGACTGAGAGCAGAACAGAGGCAGGGGGTTACGAGAGAGCTCAATTGCCAGCCCCAGCAGAGTACTCTGGGAAGCAAGCAAGCTGCTGCTCCCTGCCTCAGCCTTCCACCCCGTCTGGGGTGGCTTTGTTTCCATGCTGGCCAGTCCCTCCCAAGGCATCTGTTTATCCAGCAGGGATGCTGACATAAGACTAAAGGTCTCCAGGGAGACATAGCTTGGGAAGCAAGAGGGTGGCTCACCAGCGAGTCCAGGAGGGTGTCCAGCTCCGGACCAAAGACATCCCCATCTGAGAAGTCATCCAGGTTCTCTGTACTGGGGGCGGTCCTGCTGCTGCTGTCCAGGGGAGCCAGCAGGTCCAGGACATGAGGGAACAGGGGCATCGTGGGGGTGGAGGGAAGCAGGGCTGGGGATCCTCGAAGGTCCACATAGCAGTCTGTGGAGGAGGTGGGCTCAGGGACTGCATGGGTGCCACTGGCTGGGGTACACAGGAGTCCTGGGGCTCAGGGCACTTGGCCAACACCTTCCCACTTCCCCAGCTCTGCCAGGGACCCTGCCTCGCTGCTACCTAGGCCCAGAGGCAGAGAATCAGTGGGGCCAGAAGGGCCTTTCAGTGCCACAATAAGGCTCGCTGACTCTGGCTCTGGCTGGACAGCCACCATGGCCACCTTCCTCTGGAGAACACAGTAATGCTCCAACAGTCATTGATAAAGTATAACCCTTGCAGCCAATGAGGGAGGGGGAAGGTTTTGGAGATGGTGGGTGCCCAAGGCAGAGAGCCCCTGGAGAGAGCCCCAGGGACCAGCCAGAGTGGCGTCTGACATCCTAATCTACTGAGCTCTCAATGACTGGTCCCCATTTCTACCCTGTTCTCTTGATCAGGGACATTACCTGTTTCGATGTCATCTATGGACCCCAATCCATTGGAAGTTCCCTGTAGAGAGGAAGGACATGAGAGCATTTGTTCAACAGGGGACATGGGAGGGGAAGACCAGGGACCTAGCACTCCTAATATGGCTCTCCTGTGACCAGGGACGCAGCAGCTTCATGGCCACTGGTCACATGTCAGCCCTGGGGTCCAGCCTGGCGTTAGACTAGCATGGGCTGGGACCTGGGGTATGGGATTGGAATGTACCTCATACGAGGCACACACACGTTGAGCCTCAGTTTCCCTACCTGTCAAAGGCTGGGTGTTAATTTGTGTCTGGATGTCCCCCAAAACCTCAGTCTTAAGACACTGCTTTTTCAGAGGTGGCTGAGTCTACAGTGTGTGATGCTGGGATTAAGGGTGTGTGGTTACTAATCAGTCCAGTGGATAGGTCTGGCATGACCCTAAACTCAGCAGTCTGGATAAGATATAAGGGGTTAAGGGGGCTGTGAAGCCCCCTTATTCCTTTGCTACCTTTGGCCTGCCATGAACTGGATTCCCCTTTGCTGCCTCTGCTGTCTTGTGGGCACTGAACTGTTTCTCCTCTGGGATGCCCCTCTGTCAAACTACCCCACCTTGGAGCCAGCGGTGAGGCAAATCAACCTTTCTCTTTTAACTGCAGGTGAAGGGTGAAGACACAGGCTTCATACCAAGGGGATAGCAATATTGTTACAAGCCTTTCCCACCACACCACAGACGACCGTAGCTCAAGGATAAAAGTGTCTACTCCCTGAATGACCTGTGCCCTCTCCTGTAGGTATAGCCCCAGGCCCCAGAGGAAGGAGAAAAAGGGGGGCCTCTAAGGTGATACACAGCCAATGTGCCTCCTGTCAGAGAGCTGAAGCTTGCTCTGCAGCCTAGCTGGCCCCTCAGCCTCTGTGGGCCGTTTCCCTACACAGCCACCACCTCCTGGGGCTGTCACAGGGCTCAAGTGACTTGGTACTGACAAGAGCTCAAGCTGAACATGATGGCACATGCCTGTATTCCCAGCACTTGGGTGGCTGAGGCAGGAGGGTCACTGCAAGTTTGAGACCAGCCTGGGGTACAAAGTTAGCTCAAAGCCAGCCTGAACTATATAGCAAACCCCTATCTCAAAAAGACAAGAGTAGGGCCAGGAATATAGCTCAGCAGCACAGGCACTTGCCTGTAAAGTGTGAGGTCGTGACTTTGATCCCCAGTACCAAAAAAAAAAAAAAAAAAAACAAACCCACAAGAGTTCTATTAGATGCATAACATTTTTTGAAATGCAGTCTCGCTATATAGCCCAGGCTAGCCTCAAACTCATAAAGACCCTCTTGCTTCCATCTCCCAAGTGCTAGGATTACAGACATGTGCCACCATGCCCAGTTAATGCACAGGGCATTTTCAAGTGTGACTCTCGGGCCAGGGATACAGCCTGCCTGGCAAGCATAAGGTTGTGAGTTCAATCCCCGGTACCAAAAAACAGTTAACTAGAATGTTACTCCCTGCAGGCTGATTTAGGGCTCCCTCCCTGACAGCCTTCCCGGCCTTGGCCCCACCTCTGGGCCATGTGGAGTAAGTCATTCCTCTCCCCAGAATGTTCTCGCTTTCTCTGAATCTTCCCAGTAAGGGATTGGGTGCTGCCCGCCTCCTTGTTTCCACAGATAACCAGGCAAGGCCAGGTCCCTTGCCATCAGTCACCCTTCTGCAAAAGGCAGCAGGAGCAACCAGTGTCTCATCCTCTGCCAGTTGTGGCCATCACTTCACCCCCACTGCTGTGTCCAGCAAGGTGTCACACAGAGGAAGTGGGGGCCCAGCCTGTGGTTCATGGGGAACCCTTCCAGCAACACCTCTGAGCCCATGCACTGGACAAGGGAAGTGTGAGGTTTCAGATGAATGTCTGGAGGGACAGCTGTGATTCTCCCTGCTGGACAGCCACCTCCCAGCCTCCTCACTGTGGCTGTCAGGCTCCCCTTCTGCTCTGCAGCACTCCTCAGCAGTAGCATCCGTTTAGCTAACAGGGCTCAGGGAGCCCAGGTTCCCAGCAGGCGCAGCCTCATGACTCACTGTATCCCACAACCACCATGCAGAGAGAGGGAAGCAGAGTTGTGAGAGGAAGAGTGGACACTGTAGATAGGGGTTCCTCACATCTGAACCCCAACACATCCAGCTATAGGGCTCAGGCTCTCCCGTGTTCCCTGGGAAGGAACTGGCCTTGTGGTCTGGGGTGTCACTGCTTCCTGACTCCAGGCCTTTGCCAGGCTGTGTCCACTGAGTGTTCCCGTCTTGCCTCTCCCCACCTGGGATCTGCTCCACTAGATCTGGAAAGCCCTCTCCAGTCAAGCTGTCTCAGGCTCCTGTTCCCATACTCAGGATAGCTTCAGTCCGTGCAGGGCCCTTGCCTGCCTCCTGCACCCTAAGAACTCCCAGTAGGCACTGCCAGGCCACACTGCTTCTAGCTCACGTGTGGTGTGACTGATGGGCAGAATGTGTGAGAAGGCTACAGGACAACTAGTGGCTGCACACACCGTGTCTATGTGCCACCTACAAGCTCCCAGGGGCTATGCCTGGGCACTACCCAGCACTATGGCTGACCTGGTCCTCTCCACAGTGGCATCCACACCACTCGGACTTCTCACCAACCTCCACGTCTGTGACCAACCCTGACCTCTATAGACCCAGTGGGGTCCCAACAAGGTTGTAGGGACGGGTGAAAGGCCTGGCAGGACCCGGGGTGATCTCATGCCACTGGCTAGAGATGACATCATTGTATTGCCAGAGGTCACCCACACCCCGGAGAGTGACCCCAAAGCTTTCCCAGTAGATGAACTGAGACAGGTTGGTAGAAGGGTGTGGTAGCGGCCAGGGGGCCCAGCCCCCATCCTACCTGATCTGCCATGGCAGCTGCAGTGCCGTTGCTGAGGAGAGAAAAGGTTTCCAACTCCTGCCAGGGGTTGGAGAGAAGAGAGAAGACATTAGGGTTCAGGGAAACTGCTCTCACTGCACAGGCCGTGACACAGATGCCAAGGTCTACAGTGGGTCTGAGGTTCCCTGTCCCCAGCCTGCCGCTGTCACCTGCCCTGTTATCCTGGGCCAGATTCAGTTTTCTTCCATCCTTGACCTGAATAGGGGGCTGAACACAAACACTCCTGCTCCATTGTCAGAGACATTGCTAGCTAGGGGCCATCTCCAGACACTCTCCTTTCCTTCCTGTCGTTTGTCCCGAGGGGAACACTATTATCCCTGTGTTCCAATGCAGAGACCCAAGTGGAGCTCGCTTGGGTCACAGCAGACTCCTGCACACAGCTCCCAGCTTGTGGGATCCACATGGATGTGAAGGAGTCAAGCAGATACCAACCTCCCAGAGTTGCCATGTGCAGGCTAGGAACACAGGCTGAAGGACGCTGGTGTCACCCTGGTTCCTCCAGGGTGGTGCAGGCGGCCAGGATGGGGAGGGAGGTGCTTAACAGCTGCTGTCTCTGAGTGAGCTGAGCGGGAACCTTGGCTGCTCTCTCCTTCTCTACAAGGTCCCCGTCCTCATCCCAGGGCTTTCAACCAACAGGGAGGGAAGATCACTTGCTTCCTCTCACTCCGCTGTCCTCACCCGGCCCGGCCACCTTGTACCCTTTCCAGCAGTGCTCGGTCCCTCCCTCGTCCACTTGCCACCCCAGGCCCAGAGTCACCCACCTGGGGCCTTTTGTACGCCTTCCGCACTCGCAGCCCCAGCTTCTGCGCCAGCTCCTGGCCCAGCTGGGTGACACTTTCATCCTGGAGAAGGTGAAACCCAGGGTATGGGCAGGTCAGGCTGTGTGACCCACACACCCATGTTGTAGACCCCTGCAGCCTTGCAAAGGGGCCCCAGCCACCCTGTATGAAGGGCAATGAAATGATACCCAGGATTATCGCTACTTTCCGAGTCACAGCTGGGGAGCCACGCCACTGGATCCACAAACTCATGCTTTTAAATTTATCTTTTCTTTTAAGGAAGGCGAAGAAATAATTTTGTTTTTGAGATGGACTTTTTTGTTTCTTCTTTTTTTTTTTTTTTTTTTTTTTTTTGTTTTTTTGGTACTGGGAATCTAATTCAGGACCTTGAACTTGCCAGGCAGGTGCTGTGCCACTAAGCTATACTCCCCCCCCCCACAAGTCTTTGTTTGTTTGAGACAGGGTCTTGTTATGCAGCCCAGACTGGCATTGAGCTTCTAGCAATCCTCCTACCTCAGCCTCCTGAGTGCTGGGATTACAGGGGTACACCACCATGTCTGGCGAGGGTGGACTCTGTGTTCCCCAAACTGCCCTAGAACCCTGGGCTTAAGCATCTCCTGCTTCAGCTTCAGTAGCTGGGACAACAGGTGTGCAGTATAGTACTTGGCTTTGGTATTTACTGAGGATTTGGTATTTACTGGGTAGTACTGGGGATTAACCCTAAGACATTTTCACTGAATTCTGTCCCTGGCATTCACTCACTCTTTCATTCATTTTGAGACGGGGTCTTGTTAAGTTTCTCAGTTGAGACTCAAACTTGGTGATCCTTCTGCCTCAGTATCTGAGAGTATTGGGATTACAGGAACACCACCATGCTCCGTTAAATATTCTTTGTCTCTTGCAGAGCCAGAAATGGCACCTAGGGCCTTACATACGATAGGCAAGCGCTCTACCCCAAGCTGCCTCCCAGTCCTTAGCTTTGATTTCTACTGTCCAGCGGATACCAGTGTCACTGCCCATGGCGGGACTGCTCCAGCAAGGGCAGGTGCCCCTCATGGCCCCATCACACCTTCAACTCTTCTCCTGGCCTGGTTCGTCACTGTGTTTTCCCAGAGGATCTTTTCTGGGAATTCAGGCATCCAGAACTATAAGATAATGTTTAGCTTTGTTTTATGGGGCATATCTCTTTTTCATTCTTTCTTGAACTTTCTAAATACTCAGGCTGGCCTAGAGTTGGCAGAGCCATCCTCCTGCCTTAGCCTCATGAGTGTTGGGATTACAGGCATGCAACACCATGCCAGGCTATGCATTTTTAACATGGGATCTTGCCCAGTTGCTAAGTTGCTCAGGCTGGGTTCCAACTTAAGATCCTCCTGCCTCAGCCTTCTAGAGTACCAAATTTATAGGAATGTGCTACCATGTCTAGCAAGAAACATTAATTATGAACCAAACAGGACCAGAGAACAGTAAGTGAATTCTACTGTGGAGGGGACGGGTGTCCAGCTGTGTGTGGTCATTTGCCCTTGCTGTGTTCTCACCAGCTGACAAGTCCAATCCTAAGACCCCGGCACATACGGCCCCACTTTCATCCTCACAGCAACAGAGTGCAGAGATGGAGAGCACAGCCCTGTGGGTCCTGCCTCCCCTTAGCTGTGCTCTTGATAATTCCTTTCTCTCCACTCCTCTGTGATTTCAGAGTACTGTGGACTGAGCCCATATTGCCAGTTCCCCCTACTTTTTTTCCTTTTTTTTATATCAGGGATCAAACTCATGACCTGGCACTTGTCTGGCTGACGTTTGTACCACTGAGCTAAACCCCCAGCCCTCTCTACTTTTTTTTTTTTTTTTAACAACTGATTTTTAATGTTAAGACAAGGTCTTACTAACTGCCTAAGTTGCCCAAGCTGGACTTGGAACTTGTAAGCCTCCTGCCTCAGCCTCCCTGACTGCTTGGATCACAGGCATATGCCACTGTGCCTGCCTCCTTTACCTTTAAATGAGGTACAAAAAAGAGATCAGCCTTGCAGGGCCGTGGCAGGGACAGGGGTGAGTTAATGCCCCTCACGAGGTGCCAGCACCGCATGCGGTCGGCGCCGCCAAGCTCCGTGCCAACTCTGCATTGGTATCTGCAACTCTGGGTCACTGCGGAGGGCCCGGGGCTCAGGAGGAGCGGCTGGGCTGGACTCACGTGGGGGAGCGCCAGGGAGCACCGACTGCTGCACTCGTATGCCTCCTTGTGGCGGCCCAGCTCGTTCAGGGCGCGCGCCTTGCGGAAGAGCGCGCGGATGCTCTCGCTGTCCAGGCCCAGCGCCTTCTCGCTGTCTTCCAGCGCCTTCTCGTACAGACCCTGGGGAAGGAGCTGCTGCTATGACCCTCGCTCACCTTCCCTCGGGTGCCGGCGCTTCCCCAGGCCGGATGCCAGCCTCCCTTCCCTTCCACTCCTTTCCCTCCCAAGCAGCACTAGGGTGCAGTGCTGGGGTCTAAGACAGGCAGTGGGAGAGGAGGCCAGGGAGGGAAGGAGGAGGCTGGAGCTCTAAGGGGAAATCGGGAAAGAACGTGAGGGTGCTGGGGTGAGGGACGGGAGGGAAGAGGTGGGTCAGACTCCAATGCCCAGGGTCACCCCAAGATTCTAACTCAGCTTATCTGGGACAGGGCTAGGATATCAGACTGTTTCTTTTCTTTTTTTTTTTATTGGTATCGAGAATCGAACTCATGACCATGCACTTGCAAGGCAGGCGCTTATACCGCTGAGCTAAATCCCCAGCCCCTATCAGGCTGTTTCTAAACACTTTTTATTATGCATCTGCATCCATTTTTTTTTTTTTTTGGACTTGGTGTTTTGCTCTGTTGCCCAGGTTGGCCTCCACCTTCTGGGCTAGAGTGATCCTCCTGCCCCAGCCACCAGAGTGGCTGGCATGATGGATTTAAGCCACCATGCCCAGCTCACCTGTGCATTTAAAGCTCTCCTGGGGAGTCTGTGATGCTGAAGGGATTGAGTGCTGGGGTCTAGGCAGGAGGCGGCACCCAAGGTGTGAGGACAGCAGGGCAGGAGAGGGGCTCAAGGCTCACCATGGTGAAGTAGCAGGCGGCCCGGTTGACATGCAGCTTGCACAGCAGCTCTCGGGGCAGGGCCACTTGGTCGGAGGCAGCGTAGTCGGCCACATTCAGCCCCTCCATGTACTGCACCAGGGCTTGCTTATAGTCCTTCTCACGGAACAGGTCATTGCCCTCGGCGAACAGATTCTGCACCAGCTTGAGCAGGAAGGCCTGTGTGGGGTTGGGAACATGGACTCAGGGCTGCTCCCTGCTGCCCCAGTGCCCAGACCCCCTCTTCTGATACCCGCCTATCCCCTCACCCAGCCCAGCAGCTGACACTCACCTCATATTCCTCTTGCTTTAGGGGGAGGGTTGACCTGGCAGGGAAAGAGAGGGACATGGGGCTGAGTGAGAGCACAGCTGCCAGTTTGGGGAGGCCCAAATAGAACTGCAGGCCTAAGGTGACGCAAGTGCCATTCCCCCATCTCAGTCCTTGCTGCCTTGGGGCCAAGGGGGAGAACAGCGCACAGGCTGCTCCATTTGCATTTTCCCTGCAGAGAGCTGGGCTCCCCCAGGTGTTGAGAGAGCAGCAGGTACCAGCACCCTCCCCCAGGAAACCACTCTCTTCTCACAGACCAGGGGATCCATGACTCTTGGGGAATGGGGAGCTGGACTGGGCCTGGGGTCTCCTGGGCCTGGAAAAGGCAGGAAGAGGGGAGGGCACAGGAGCTCCAGAAGCAAGAGTGCAGGTCAGAAGCAGCAGAAAAGCACATGCCTATAATCCCAGTTATTCCAGGGAGGCTGAGGCAGGAGAACTGCAAGCTCAAACCAAGCCTGGTGAGACCCTTGTCTCAAAATAAAAGGGGGGGGGCCTGAGGATACAGCTCAGTGCAAAGGCCCTGGGTTCAATCCTCAGTATTGAGGGGGTAAAAAAGGATGGAAGAATATGGAGCAGAGCCTAAAAGATAGTACACAGCCCCTAAGTGGAGATTAACAATTTATTAGATCCCTGGATGCCTGCAGGCTTGCAAGAGAAGAAACAGGAAGTACTGGGGCAGAGGTGGTGGGTACTCAAAGACTGACAGAATGCACAAGACCCAAGGGTGCCCAGGGCCGGGGTGCAGGCCTGTGGAGTTCATGCCTTTGCCCTGCCAGCCCCTTCCCCACTCAAACCTGTCTGGTCCCAGTGCCTGCAAAAGTACCATAAGCTGGCCTCAGCCAGCAGGGGCAAAAGGAGAAACTGCAAGTGTGGCTTTAGGGGGCTCCAGGCTGCCCACCCAGCCCGCCCTGCCCTCCACTGCTTACTGAATGAACTGCAGCCCCTTCTCGATGTCCGCCTTCCGTTTCTGCCTCTCCATCAGTCTCTGGAGGGAGAGTGCATGCAGCCCATCAGTGAGCAGCACGGCCAGAGCAGGCCGATGCCCTGCCCTGCCCCACCCCTTCCCCCAAGGCTCATCCAGCTCCACAGGGCCACAGGGTCTGTAAAGAAGATGAGCCATTTCAGGGTCTACGGGGACTGTCAGCATCAGACCAAGCCACCACCCTGCGGGCCCTCGTTCTGTGTAGCTCGGTTTGTCCAGTGTCCTCAGTGAGTAAAGGCTGCATTAAGGCAGCCTGTCCTTCACTAATGGCCTGGGATCCATACTACCTGGGACACCCTCAGATTCCTGGGAAAGACCTTGTATTACCATCCAACTCCATAGTATAGAGAAAGACACAGAAAATGCAAACTGATGGCTGACGAATGAAGGCGCGAGGGACACTCAGTACTGGCCCATGGTCCCAGCCAAGCCGACTGTGCTGGATGGACTGTCAGTGCCTTCACTGTCACGTCCCACGAGGACCCTGGCGCTTAGGGAACACCATGACACACAACCCGCCAGCCAGCAACACCTCTGTGCACCCTGGGAGAACAGCCGGATAGACAACCAGTGTGCCCATCTCATCTGGGCAATGCCAGCACCTGGGGCCCCATCCCGAGTCCCTCCACCCACTCCACGGCACCTGTGGCCACCCAGTCCACACCATGCAGTGCATGCCGGACGGAGTGACTATGATACAGGCCCCACCCTAGGAGCTCCCTGCAAGCAATGGCATCCCCGTTCCCCCAACCACCACATACCTGCTGGCCCTCAAGGTATGCAGGTGGAGGCCTGGGTCCATCTAGTGTTTTAGATCACATTGTAGGATGTGATTTTGGACCACACTGTCCCCAGGGGAAGATGAGGGAACTGCAGCTCCTGACACCCAGACTACCTCGAGGGCTGGGAGCTGATCAGTAACAGTAGACGTGTGGGCCAGTACTGCTTCTCTCTCAGCTAAATACACTACAAGGGACTCTGGGTAAGACACTAGCCGTGACCCTGTCCTGACACATGAGGCCGGTGGCAGTGGCCTTGGTCTCTCAGCCAACCCATCGGTAAAACAAAGCCCTCAGGCCTTCACCACAGCAAAGCCTATGGGCTTCCCTACTGCCTAAACTGCAAAGCAATCTCTTCCCCACATGTCCTTCTCCTCTCTAAGTGGCCCCATCACCCCTTGCTCATCTGAGGTACACAGAGCCTGAGGAGCCACAGGCCAGGGGGTCAGAGCTTGCCCCTGGCATGGGCAGTGCTAATCTAGCAGAGGGGCAGAGGGCTTTGCACATGCCAGGCAAGTGCTCTATTGATGAGCTACATTCTCCCCCTCCATAGTCTTGTTAAACTGCCCAGGATGTCCTCAAATTTGTAACTCTCCTGTCTGAGCCTCCCAAGCAGCGGGGATTACAGGCATGAGTCATCTTGCCTGGCTTCAGCCAGCACCTTGATCTAAGATTTTTGCCTCAAGAATTCAAGAAAATAAGTACCTGCTGTTTAACACATTCTGGCCAGTCTGAACCACCAGTAGTACGTGTGTAACTATCCCTTACCCCACTCCCAGCAGCGGGACATACAAATTATAGCACTGCTGTGAACATGGTCAACCATAAGTCTATGGGTTTTTGGTGTTTTTTTGGTACTGGGGATTGAACTCACTACCTTGTGGTGCTTGCCAGGCAGGCACTTGTGCCACTGAGCTAAATCCCCAGCCAAGAGTCTATGGCATTTTGTTACAGTAGCCTGTGTTGAGAGAGTGGTAAAAGGGTCAGTTATTCTCAACTAAAGAGAGGTGGGTCCCTTGAGAGTTACATGAGCACTTCAGGCACAACCAGGAGAGGGCACCTAAAGGAAGAAAAAAAAGCATTTGGGACAAAAAAACCAAAACAAAACCAAAAACAACCAACAAATTCCGGATTAGACTGAAACAGGTGGGGCTGGGGATTTAGCTCAGCAGTGTAAGTGCTACCAGGCAAGGGCGAGGTCATTTGGTACCAGTTCAATCCCTGGTACCAAAAACAAACAGGGGCTGGGGATTTGGCTCAGCGGCATAAGCATCTGCCTTGCAAGCAGACGGGCGTGAGTTTGATCCCCCGTACCAATAAAAATGAAAAGGACAAAAAAAAAAAAAATTTAAAACAAACAAATAAAAAAAGGTATCTAGACTGAGACAGGAGAGGTGCTAATGAATGTCCCTAATCTCAGCACTCTGGGAGGCTCAGGCATGAGGATACCAAGTTCAAGTTCAGTCTTGCTACATTAGAAACTTAGCAAGACCTGTCTCAAAAGAAAATATAAAAAGGGCTGGGCATGTAGCTCAGTGGGAACCCTTTGGGTTCAATCCCTATATTAGAGAAAAGAAGGAAGAATGGGGAGCGAGGGGGAGAAAGTGAGTGAGAGAGAGAGTGAGATAAGGAAGAACAAATAAATGAATGAGGGCCCAGATGTGCCCAGGTCCTGCAGCCAGGCAGAACAGTTTCCACATCCCCAACTCAAGGGTTCTTAGAATTTAGGCATTTCATATTACACCTGCCTCAATTGAGCTGTTTACCAAAATACAGCTGTGAACTAAGGACCCAACAAGAAAGGATTGCCTCAGTGTGTCTGCACAGCATGTGACTACGTGGCCAGGTGCACACCTGGTCCACCCAAGTTCTCCACTTGATTTCCTAGTGTCTCACTTGTCTCATGTTGAAAGTGAAGATAATGTCTACTGTGTAGAATTTTTGAGTTAAATAGGACATCTGGCATACAATAAGCACTGAATTAAACATTAGGTATTATTATTCTATAATCATTATTATTGAAGAGATGAAGGGGACCAAGAGATGGGAGGGGGAGGAAAGGATGGAGAAGGGACATAAAAAAGAATTACGATGTTAAAAAAAAAAAATTAAGACATGTTATGTTCATGGACCAAGCCCAAACGATGAATGTAATCACTATGTACTGCAAACAGGTACCAATAAAACTCAAGATTGAAAAAAAAAAGGAGATGAGCAAAGAATAGGAAACTCGCAGGAAATATAAATCACTAATAAAAGACACTCCATCTCACTGATAAAAGACCCCTTTGACACTCAAGAGACTAGGATAAGAAGAAAGCCTGGTTGATGAGAGTAGAGAAACAGGTATTCTCGAAGCCTAGTCATTGAGTGTGTGAACTGGAACCATCTTTGTGATGCTGCTTAGCAATCTCTATCAAAATGAGCAGGCAGTCCTCTGGCTCTGGCTAAGCCAATCATAACAGTCCTTTTCCTCTGGCAGTGATTGGCTAGGTTAGGGCATGTGACATCATCCTGGCCAATGAGAAAGGAGGAGAACACAGACAATGGGCTTCTGGGAAAGAAAAGCACCCCCTTCTCTTTTTCCTTCCATTGTATTTCCAAAGTATAATAAGGTGAGTCCGCCAGGGATGGCAGAGGAGGAAAAAATCTGAAAGGTATTTAGTGACCATTCCAACCCCCAAAATTAAACCCCAGTGCCCCAGAACTGTGCAACCTCCTTTTTTTGTGTGCAAATTCCTGTTTTGAGGTAGGAAGTGTGTTACTTGCAGCTCCAAAGTCTTTCAAATGATGTCTGATTTCTTGGACCTGGAAATTTCACTTCTGAGAATTTACCTTTGCCACATCCTTGTAGAAGTACTGAACATTTGCAGAGGGGCATGGTATTTTTCAGAATGAAGAAAAAACTAAAAGTAGTCTTAACTTCAGCAGGAGAGAAGGAACCTAATTAAATTGTAGTATTTTCCTACCACAGAATACAGTGTGACTACTGAAATCAACTTGTTTTGGAGACACTTCCATGTGTGGTTGAGAAATTTAAAAAGCAGATTTCAAAACACTTGTGTTGGAGGATCAAATCTGCATGTGATGTGTGTTTACATGTAAAGACGGAATATGAAAGAATATTCTCGGGGCTGGGGATTTAGCTCAGTGGCATATGCGCCTGCTTTGCAAGTGTGCAGTCGTGAGTTTGATCCCCAGTACCGATGAAAAAGACAAAAAAAAAAGAATATTCTCCAAATTATCTGCTTCCCTGTGGGGAGTAATAGCTGTCGGAGAAACAAGGCACAGAATCCATTCTTTTCCGCTCTCCTCAGCATGGTTTGGATTTTTTTGCACACAGCAAGTATTATTCTCGTAAATGGAAATACAAGATGAGATAATTGACTTGAAGGCAACCCAGTAGGACAGGACTGAGTGGGAATCAGTGGCATGAGTGTTTGCCTTTAAACCCAGTGCCAAATGTTAGTGCCAAAATGTTAGTGAGCTGTTCTTCCTGAAGGAGAGAGCAAACCACTGACCTGGAGATGAGGAGAATGTTTTGTTTTGTTTTGTTTCTATTTTGGGGAAAGGTTTGAAAATGACAGTCAGGCATTGTTATGCATGCCTGTAATCTGAGCACTCAGGAGGCTGAGGCAGGAGGATCACTGAGAATTTGAGGCCAGCCTGAGCTACATAGTGAGTTCAAGGCCAGCCTGCACTATAAAATGAGGCCCTGTCTCAAAAACAAACAAACAAACAAACAAAGACAATTTTAGAGACTCGGATTTTCATTAAACCAGGAGGGACTGTGCCAATTTTTTCAAACCCTCATGATTACCTATGCTTTGGTAAAATGAATGAATGAGTATCAACTCACCCACCAGCCATTTTATAGACAGGAATGAATGGATTTGGTGTGCACCTGTAGCCCCAGTTACTCAAGAGGCTGAGGTAGTGAGATTTCAACTGAAGGTCGGCCTGGGCAACTTAGTGAGACCCTGTCACAAAATAAAGGGCTGGTGATATTAGCTTAGTGGCACAGCACCTGCCTGGCAAGTGCAAGGGCATGAGTTTGATCCCCAGTACAGAAAGAAAGGAAGGAAGGAAGGAAGGAAGGAAGAAAGAACAAATGAATGAAAGAAAGACAGGCTGTGATATATCTCAGTGGTACAATGCCCCTGAGTTTATTCCTAGTATCAAAAAAATAAACAAGGGGAAAAAATGATTACAACTACACTCACAACAGTTGACCGGTTCCCATGTACTGGAGGCCATCAAGATACAGCTGATAACTTCCTCAAAGCTCTGAAGCCGCCTGCCTTCTGAGACAGATACTGTTAGCATCCCTGAGTTGCAGAGGAGGAGTCAGGGAGGTGAAGTGACTTGTCTCAGGTCGCATTACTTGACTGGTAATGATGGAGCTGGGATTCATACCCGCAGCCTGGCTGCAGGACCCAGGGTCCCTGCCAACACCGTCACCGTCTCCCACTAGGCAATGACAGCCCACCCTAGGACCCACCTCCATCACTCCAGCCTTTCCCACCCCAGTATTTCCCTCCTCTGAGCCCTGATCCCCCCCCCCACACACACACAAGGCTCCTCCTGTGTTGGTCACACTTCCTGAAGGAGCTGGCTACACTGTCATATCCTTCCTCCACTCCAGCTCCTACCCCAGCCCCTGCATGGCACTTACCAAAGGCCTCCCAGACTCAAACACCCCTTGCTGCTGAGCCCAGCTGAGGGACAGCATTTCACTTTCGTCTTCCTGGACGCTGGGTTGCACCTGCCACTTCCTGTCTACTATGAAGCTGTGCTCCTATGCCCTTCTCAAATCCTCTTCACTACTCTTGGGGGTCCAAATGTTCCTGTTCTGTGTCTTTTGGGGGCTGCTCTTGCTCTGCCAGGTCTCAAGACCAATGCTGTGAGCTTCTACCTAAGGGACAGCACTCCTGTCTTCCCTGGATGAGCACCTGTGTTGTTTCCTGATCTCATGAGTCATACAGATGACTCATGGGTCTCTTCCTCCTGCCAGGCTCGCCCCCTCCCCAGTGTTTGATACCTGAACCTCTGTCTTCTCAAAAGTGGCACCTGGAGCCTACTGAATGCCTGCACTGCTTATGTCCGCCACACTTTTCCTAGTCCTGGGTCCTCTGCCTGGAATAACATTCCCACGACACACTTAGCCAACTTCTACTCCTCCTTTAAGACCCACTGTGTCGCCAGGTGTGGTGGCTCATGCCTGTAATCCTAGCATTCAGGAGGCTGAAGCAGGAGGATCGTTGGGAGTTCGAGACCAGCTTGACGTACAAAGTGAACTCAAGGCCAGCCTGAACTGCACAGAGAGACCCTGTCTCAAAAAGACAAAAAATAAAACATTAAAAAAAAGACCTAGTGTGTCCACAGTCTTCTCCAGTGCCCATTCCAGGCTGGGTTTCCGCCCACTAAACATTCCCAACTAAACTCAGCTGCTTTCCTGTTCTTCCTCCTCCGTTATCCTCTGGTCTGAAGAGCTCAGAGCATTATCTGTTCCCAGTGAATTCCTGATTCCTTTTCACCTTGACCTTCCAAACATTTCTCCTTTCTGCAGCCCCTCCCATCTTCTCAGCACCCAGGCTGCCTCACTGGTCCACATCGCCTCTTGATAACAGCCTCCAACAGCCCCTCCAATCTGCCCCCACTAGGGCATCTGAGTCTCTGTCTAACACATAAGCCAGTGTTGCTGTCTTGCTCAAAATCTTTTGAAGAGTCAGGTGTGTTGGTGCATGCCTGTAATCCCAGGATCTAAGCAGGAGGGTCACTGTGAGTTCAAGGTCAGCCCTGACTACATAGTGAAACCACAGGTATACACACAAATGTTGAGAGATAACCAAAGATGAAAACAGCATAAAGCTCTTTAGGGTTGTGTAATGTGCCAAGGCAGGTTTTCTAGTTTTGAAAATGTACCATGGCTACATAAGATGTCACCAACAGCCAGGTGTGGTGGCACATGTCTGGAATCCCAGCTACACAGGAAGGTGAGACAGGAAAATCGCAAATTCTAGACCAGCCGGGCCAATTTAGCAAGATCATGTCTCAAAATAAAAATAGCTGAGGGTGTAGTTCAATGGTAGAGCATTTGCCTAGCATGCGCAAGGCTCTGAATTCCATCTCCAGCACCAAAACAAAACCAAAATGAAACAAAAAAGTCACCAGTAGGGAAAGCTACATAAAGGAGACTCTTTGTACTATTTTTGCAACTTCCTGTAAATAAAAAGTTGAAAAACAAATAGAACCTCCCATGACACCATACCAGTGCCAGGACAAAGTCCAAGTCCTGGTGCTGTTATCCGCAGCACTGCAGAATTTGCCTGACCTCCCCTGGCCCTGTGGTCTGCCCTGGAATGTCACCCTGGCAAGGATGGGCCATGTAGCTTCCTGGTCTGTGGAGGGTGGGAGGACATTTTCCTCATCTAGGGTTGTTTTTGTATTTTGTATTGTTGTTTTTGAGATAGTTCTCACTATGTAGTCAAACTGACCTTGAACTTACTACATAGCCCACACTGGCATCACACTGCTGCTGATCCTCCTGCCTCAGTCTCCTGAATACTGGGGTCCATCACTCCTAGCTCCCAGGCCTTCTTTAAAGCCCACCTAGATGTCTCCTCCATCAGAAAGCCTTCCTTCCTAAACCCCCACCCAAATCCTGAACTTCACACCTGCCCTAGCTAACTGAAATTACACGTGGGGGTTGGGGGCCAGCTCAGTGGTAGGGCACTTGCTCAGCACATGTGAGGCCCTGGGTTCCAGCCCTAGCATAAAGACAAAAATGATAATAACAACCCTCTCCCACCAAACTATGAACTCCTAGAAGACAGATCTGCATCTGGTTCATCTCTGAGCAGTCTGGGGCAACAGAGCTGAGGGCCATGGAGCTCATTCTGAGAAGCCCAGGAATCCTAGGCAGGAGGAAAGACGCGCACTCAGCCAGCATCGACAACCACGGCCTCCTCCCAGTCATCGCCTTGAGAGCCTCAAACACAAGCTCAGTCTTCGAGACATCCCAGAGGAAGGAACTATTACAGACAAAGAAGCCAAAGAATAGGAGGTGAGGTAATCTGGCAGAGCTGTACAATTACCCAGGAGTGGGGCTGGATTCGCAGCTTGGCAGTGGGCTCTGCATGGAGGCTATTGCCTCCTAACCCAAAAGAGGTACCGCTCTAGGGGCTGGGATTTAGCTCAGCGGCATAAGCGCCTGCCTTGCAAGCAGGCAGTCATGGGTTCGATCCCCGGTACTGATAAAAAGGAAAAAGACAAAAAAAAAAAAAAAAAAAGAGGTACCGCTCTGCCGACCTATGTACCCCGCTCTACCTGCCTGCACCATGGCTGGAGCTGAATGAAAGAGCAGCAGGCTTTCCACGCGGCAGACACTGCAGATGCTGTCCCAGGCTTTATTTATTCACTCCCCATGGTCTCTATGAGGATATCTGCCCATCACAGGACCCTCTGCTCCATGAAGGTCACGGAGGGATCACATCTTATCTCTCTGATGCCCAGTAGATTCTCAATGGAGAAAATTCAGGGGGATCAAGGCCTGGCGCTTGCTTTGTACCAGTTTGATTCCTGGGGCTGGGGGTTTAGCTCAGCGGCATAAGCACCTGCCTTGCAAGCAGGCAGTCGTGAGTTCGATCCCCACTACCGATAAAAATGAAAAAGAAAAAAAAAAAAATTTGAAACCAGTTTGATTCCTGGTACAAAAAAAAAAAATTCAGGGGCTATAAAGTTGGACAAGAAAACATCTCATCACCCTGCCTGATATTTAATGATGCCTCCAATGATGCACACAGGCCACACACAGCGCACTGCGGTCACAGTCTCCAGCTCCGTGTGCCCGTGGCTGCTGGAACCTTCCTGTTACACTGCAGTTACCACACGCAATAAAATGTTCGAGCTCATCACAACTTCCAAATCACAGTTCTATCAGAGTCGCTGCCATACCTAGCCTTTTGGTGAATTCAGAAAAAAGTCCAGTTATATTTCAGGAGAACCAGTTCCCTTGGTAATCCCATGTATTTAATTTTACTTTTGTCTTATTTTTGGTGGGAGACAGTCTCCTTTCGTAGTACAGACTGGCCTTGGACTCACTGTGTAGCCCAAGCAGTCTTGAACTCACTACAACCCTCCTGCCTCAGGCTCTCAAGTGCTAAGGTTACAAGTATACACCACCATGCCTAACTTTCTTCATACATTTTAAACACAGTGGCTGGAAGCCAGGTGTGGTAGTGCACACTTATAATGCCAGCACTCTGGGAGGCTGAGACAGGAGAGCTGCACATTTGAGCTCAGCCTGAGCAATATAGAAAGACCTTGTTTTACTTATTTTTTTTCTTCCTCTTTTGAGACATAGTTTGAGCTGGCCTTGAACTCACTATGTAGCCCAGGCTGGGCTCAAACTCACAGTGATCCTTCTGCCTCAGCCTCCTGAGTGCTGAGATTACAGGAGTGCACCACTACACCTGGTGGAAAGACCTAGTCTTAAAGTAAAAAAAGATGGGGGCTGGGATGTAACTCAGTGTCACAGCATCTGCCTGGCAAGCTCAGGGTATGAGTTTGATTCCCAGTATCAAAAAAAAAAAAAAAGACCAGAAAATTGACTCAAATTCAAGGCCAGTCTGGGTGAGCTCCACACCAGCCTGAACTATATAGAAAGAGCCTGTCTTAAAAAGCAAACAAAAAATAAATAAATAAAGAGTTAAGGATGTAGCTCAATTCAAAGGCCCTAGATTCAACCCCCAGTACCACAAAACAAAACAAACAAATATAGAGGCCTCTGAGAAGACTTGGAAGCACAGTGACCCCAAAGGCACTGTCCACAGAAGAGCCAGGCTTGGATGGCATCCTGACTGGCCCAAGGCCACACTGCTGCTGAGGAAGAAAGCCAGCCCTGCTGGCTGCCCCCCAGGCCCCGTGTGGAATGCAGGTTAAGGCCCGAGTGTGAAAACGGATGCCCACTGGCCTCAGCAACCCACAGTTTGTTTTCTTTGCCACTGGCCACCTTTCCCAGAAACCGCACTCAGGAAAGCTCCTAGGCTTCTCCCCACCCCCAGTCACTACCCCAGCCAAACCAAGAATCGGCAACAAGGCGTAACCCTCCTCCCTCCTGCGGCCATCTGGGTACACAGGGTTTTTACTTGCATCACCTCGTGTCACCCTCCAGAAACCTGGGGCCAAATTGCTTGGGAAGGTCCAACCCTCACTCTGGGCTACAAGGTCCAGACTCCAGACTCTTCACCTAAAACTACCAGATGTGGTACTAACAGACGTGAAAAATAATCCTCCTTTAACAACAGACATAGGGCCAGAGGTGGGGGTGGGGTAGCTCAGCAGGTTTAAGTGCCTGCTTGGCCAACACAAGGTTGTGAGTTCAATTCCCAACACCAAAATAAATAAATAAATAAATAAAGATGGACAGAAGAACCTGGTGGGGCTGGGGATTTAGCTCGGCGGCATAAGCGCCTGCCTTGCATGCAGGCAGTCGTGAGTTCGATCCCTGGTACCAATAAAAAAGGAAAAAGACAAAAAAAAAGAAGAACCTGGTGTGGTGTGCACTCCTGTAATCCCAGCACTCAGGAGGCTGAACCAGGAGGACTGTCACAAATTCAAGACCTGTCTGGGCTACAAAGGCCAACATCAGCCTGAACTGCATAGGGAGACCCCATCTCCAAAAGACCAAAAAAAAAAAAAAACAGACAAATGTAGATAGCAGAAGTTCATGAAATCCTTGGAAATCAGAAACAAACAAAAAGAACAAAACGATCACCCAGAGCTCTGTGGCTCCTGGCCTGAGAGCAGCTGCTGCTGGTCACTGCTCCTGCTGGGGGAAGGCTATCTCAGGAAGTTGTAGAGGGCGACATGCACCGAACAGAAAACACAGCCACTGGCCCCTGCAGAGGACACCCCATTCTGAGTCACAGTGGGGAACTGGTAGGAAGAGCCAGAGAGCAGAGAGCGGGCGACAGTTCAGTGTTCTTCTGAAACACAGGCATACACCTGACCTTGAAAGATGGTCTTGACAATAAATGGTCTTGACTGCGGCACAAACACCTACAAACCTCAGGAAGACAGGGCAGAAAAGAACAAGTGCCAGTGAAGCTCAGTGGCAGATCGAGTGCTTGTGGAACCTGTACGAGGCCCTGGGTTCCAGCCCCAGCACCATAAAAAGGAGAAAATAGATGAGTACCAACTGGAGGCAACCTGATGGAACCTTTCCTGAAGGTCAGCAAAGACATTAGACTCTGGAGTCCCACAGGCCTGGCTCCATCGGACTTCCTGTTTTATCATACTTGTGATCTTGGATATGTTTCTTTTCTTTGTCTTGTTTGTTTTGTTTTGTTTTTTGGACCAGGAATCAAACTGAGGACCTTGTGCTTGCTAGGCAGGTGCTTACGCAGCTATACCTCCCGCCCGCCTTTTGGGTTTTTTCAGACAAGGTCTCACTATGTATCCAGGCTGGCCTGGAACTTACAGCGATCCTCCTGCCTCAGCCCTGAGTGCTGGAATTATAGGCATACAGCACCATGCCCAGCAATTGTGACTGCGTTTCTTAATTTCTCTGAACCAGTCTCCCTGCCCACAAAATGGGACCTGCCTCAAACAGTTATTAAGCACAGTCCAGGAGAGAAGGCACAGAAGGTGCCAAGCACGGTGCCAACACAGTGGTATTAAATATATGGTGGCTGCTGTCATTATTGCCATCCTGTCTCAGCCTCTGACATGGGCTCAGGAGCTGCAACTGACCTGAGGTGGGTCAGGCGGTTCTGAAATGGAGAAGATGCATTCAGGAAGCAGAGATGCCGCCTTCCCTTCCTGGGACAGTGTGGCTGGTGTCCCAGCAAACCACACCTGCAGAACCCACCACAGCCTCGCTGGGAGAAATAAATAAGGTGGGAAGGAGCCCCATGGCTGGTGATGACAGAGGAAGGAAAATGAGCCATCTTTCTGCAGGCCACTAAATGTAATAAAAGGAGCTAGCTTCCACGGGGGCCCCAGAGGGCGCCCTGCTAGTCACTCCACCAGCAGGCCTTCAAGTGCGGCAGCCTCCAGGTGCTGGGTGCAGCAGGCCTTCCTCGGAAGACACCTACCTCCACGATCTGCTCATGCTCAGGCCCATCTGTGGGCCACTCTCCCTCACTGCTCCCAGCCTGGGTCAGCAGCCCAGCCACACCGCCTGGATTTTCTCTGGGTCTCTGCTACTTGTACAAGATCACCTACCCTATCTCCATGCTATCAGTAAGATGGGAGAATCACAGCGCCTACCGCTAAGGCTGGGAGAGGCTTAAATTAATCTAGCCCAACGCACTCTCGGGGGCCTGATCACTGGGGAAACTGCCAAGCCAGTATTTGCTAAACTAGAAAAACAAAATGAAGCCAGGCATGGTGGCATACACTTGAACTCAGGAAGCTGATGCAGGAGAGTTGCGCTACATTAGATGCCAACATGGGCTAATAGTTGGAGCCAGTTTGAAGAACACAATGAGACCCTATCTCAAAAAACAAACAAAAAATTAGTAAAAAAATTTTTAAAAAAATCCCTCCAGCTACTTTCATCTGAGCTTATTGCCTGATCCCCAGGAATGGGTCACCATCAAATATCAAATCTTGGGGCTCATTTTCAGATAGGAAACTGAGGCTCTGAGAACTACAGAGCCTGACTTGAACCCACCTTCATGTCTGGCCCCCCTGTACTGAGACTGTCCCAGATGACCTGTTCCTTCTTTGCTTGTCCCCACCTTTGTATGTCTCTGTATCTATTCCAAGTGCAGTGGCATCCCTAGCTATTCACATGGGCCTTCTAGGAAGACCTCCCACTCCAAGCAAAACAAACCTCCCTCCTCCACACTGGAGCATAATGCAATTTGACAACACAATGGTCCCGTGTGTCCTCCTGGCAAGTGCACGACGGTGGAGCACAGGGTCTGATTAGGCTCAGCTCCTGTCCTTGGGAAACTCAGATTAGTCCTCCCTATCTGTATCCTAGCTCTTTCAAGGTAGCAGCAGGGTCTGGGCGCACTAAGGAACCAGCACAGATCTCCACCTTCAGGGCATTCTTCTGCCACTGCCTTGGGACACTGACCTAGCTGAGTAGAACAAGATAGGAGGGGACCTTTCAGTGTGACCTGCAGCACCCTCCAGAATCAGGAGGCTAGCAGGGTGACCTTATGATAGGAACACACAAATCCTGTGTTCCTCAATTTATACTTTTTTTTTTTTTTGGTACTGGAGATGGAACTCACCACCTCACACTTGCCAGGCAGGAGTTTACGCTGCTGAGTTAAACCCCCAGCCCGTATCCTCAAATTATCAGTGAACTGGACAGTGAACTAGAGATAAAAATGCATACTCCTCACCGAACTACCTAATTATAGAGACTTAAGTCACCACCCTCCCAGCAATGAGATGACCACTGCAAACCCAGGACTTCTTTTCCTCTTCTCCCAACCCGCCACGCCCCTCCATTTTCACAAAACCAGTCCATTTCCTATAGGAAGTCATCCCTAACTTCTTCAGGTTACACTGGGCTCTGTTCTCTGGGCTTCCAATGTACTGACTTTAGTTAAGAGTTGGGCATTTTCTCATTGTTTCACTGGATCACTAGAACTAACTTAGCCTTTCCAGCCTCGATGTGAGTGCTCAAACCTACCCCACAGCTGCTCCAGGGGTCACTGAAAAGTACTTTTGGCCAGACAGCCAGCACTCTCAGAAAGGGTGATGATTTGGAATCAGAAAACCAGGCAGGACTCTAGCTCTGTTGTGTGAGTTTCCAGCAAGACACCCAATTCGCTCACCCTCAGGGTTCTCATCTACAAAGTGAGTATTGAAAATGCCTCTCTGAAGTAATCACCGTGAAGGGCCGACAAGCCAATACAGGTAAATAGTCTTTTGTTATAAATCAAGAACCACTATTTAAAGGATTAATTTTTAGATTCTCAAACTCAAACCCCTTGATACCGCAAATTCCCTATACCTGAGAAGCACGTGATCCGCTTCTCCCAAAGAACTTCTTAGGTTCCAAATATTCAACAAACCAAATTCTGACCAGCAAGACCTCAACAGCTTCCACTCCCTGCATTCATGGAACACAAACCCCACCTCAGCTCAGGGATCTCTCTTGCCTCGGGTCTCCTCGCTCCAGGAGACAGGATTGCCCTTCTCAGCTCCAGTCTCAAACCTGGTCCAACCAGGTCTGGGCCTGGCATCATTTCTAGTTTGCAGTCAACTTCCAAGGGAGGTGAAAGCAGGGAGGGAGACACACACCGTTGTGTGTATTTGGGGGGGGGGGAGTCTTGGTAGTAGAACAAAAAATTTCACTAGAATTTTGTGTCCAACACATTTGCTAAATGTACTATAATTATCGCATTTGTGTGAAAATTCAACAAGATCTGCATTCTGCTATTTCCATCAGACTGGGTGAATTGCAAGCGCTGAGGAAAATAACAAGAAGCTGGGTTCCAAGCCTTGTGCTTAGGAACCAAAGTCCCAGCTAACAACATGAGACATTAAACCCCTGATCACACGCTGCCAGCCTCCAGCCCCTATCTTCCCACTCACCCTCATCCAGGCTTCCATGTGCAGACCCAGCCCCCAGTCTTCCCATTTATGCCATGCTGGCACCAGAGCAATCCAGTTCTCCCAGGCGGAAATGTTTCCACAGGATCCTTTTCCTCCTGGGAAACCTGCTTTGTCTCTCGGTGAAGGACTCCCAAACTGGGCACTTCATGAACAGAATCAGATAGTTTAGAAGAAAAGGAAGAGGGAGCAGATCCTGGAGTGGACCCCTGACAGCTGAGGGCAGCTGGGCTGGATGGAGGGGTGAGTAGGTTCAGGGCCTCCTGACCCATCAACCACACTGGATGCCCAGCCCCAGGCACCAGACCTAAAGCCCTGCACACCGGTGTCCCCACCATGAGCCTCCCAGTCCAGAGACTGGTTACCCCTCAGAAAGCAATGACAGATCCTGCGACCGGAAATGTCCTTCTGCCAGCGGAGCCCAGACCGCGCCCCCTTTTCCTGCCGCCCCCTCTGGCACGGCCCGGCGGGCCGCAGGCCCCGGATCCCCGGGCTTGCGTGGCGGCCGCAGCCGGCGAGGATGACCCATGTCAGGGCCGCGTCTCCCCGTCCTCCTCGCGGCTCCTTCCACTCCAGGCGCTGCGGAGCCCAGCCAAACACAAAAGGAAAGGGGGGCCCCTGCCATCCCTCCACCCCCTGCTCGCAGCCAGTAAGGCATCCTCGTAGCGCCAAAGCTCCAGACCCCGAGAAACGATCCCTCCACCCCCATGTAGAAGAAAATCTCAAGACACCCCCGGGGGTTGCAGAAGCAGGGCCATTTCCCCAACGGCAGGTGGCCCCGGACGCACAACTTTGAAATTATGGGGCAGCAACGGTCCGGGACCGGAGAAAAGGAGGGATCCTCAAAGAAAGCTCATGCGGATGTGGGGGAGGGCTGTTGCTTTATTTTTGCAAAACCCCATTTCCAGGGAGGACGGCGTGCGGCTCCGGCCTGGATGGGGGTTTTCTAACGCCTCCTGCCGACCCCCGGGAACCCCAAACTCCGATCCCCGCCGTCGGCTCCGGACGCGGGCCCCGGCCTCCTCAAGCACTCACCTCGGCCGGGCTGCGCTCCCCGCGGGCCTGCGCCGAGCCCGATAAGTGGTATGCTATGACTAGAGGTATGATTACGTTATTATTATTATTATTAGTAATAATAAGAGTAAATGCTATTTAATTACGGGCGGCCGCATCCTGCTCCCCGCGCCGCCGCCCCGGCAGCTGGGTCCTCGTGGCTCCCGAGCGCCCCGCGTTCATCTCAGCCCCGGCCCGCGGCTCCCTGGCTCGCGGCTGCTGCCGCAGGAGGCCCCGTCTCCCTGCACTCAGCTCCTCGGTCCTAGAGCGCGCCGCTCCGCGCCCGCCGCGCCCACCGCGCAGGGGTGGGCGGCACCTGGGTGGGGGGAGGGGAGCCCCCTTTCCAGCGCAAGCTCAAGTCTGGAATGCACCTTTGTTTTCTCTAATAAACAGCGCCGTTGGCCTTGAGGGGATTCACGTTTGGCGGTTGTGCATTTCTGATGTTGGACAAACCCAGCGTCACCACCCTTTCAGCATCTAAGTAAAAAGCCCTTCTTTTCTCCCCCAGACCCCTGATGGCCCCTTGTGTCCTTTTTTGTGGATGAAGACCCCCGAGGCTCCAAAGGAAGCAGCAGCTCATTTGGCTTTGGGGGGGGGGGAGTTTAAAGGGAAAAAAAAATTATATGACACTTGTTAAAGACTGTGTCTTTATATTCAAGGGTTCCCCTTGGTGGGTGTGGGGACCAGAATTCCAGAATGGAGTTCTGCAGTGACATGAGAGATCCTGGTCTCAATTCCATTTCGGCATGGAGACTGGGAATTTATAACCAGGCAGCAAGAGGGAATGGGGGGCTGGTCAAAGGGTAGAAAATTACCAAGAGAAACCTTGAAAGGTAAGGAATTAGGCCTAAACTGACCTAGCAGGATTCTTGCTAAATAGAGGCAGGGTCTGACTAATCAAGCATCACCCTGGCCACTAGTGAAGGAGGAAGAAATGGAGTAGACATTGGTGACGAACAGAGCTGGAGAGTGGGGGATTCTAGCTAAACCAAGTTAATAGGATTCTTGCTAATATTGGACAACACACAGATTAACACAGGAGTCCAAAAGTCAAGGCCTGGTTGCAAAGTTCAGGGAAACTGAAGTAGAATTTGACCAAGGAGGAATCTTTGTCAAAGATTTTTTCAGGGAGATTTGAGCTTGCTTTGAGCACTCACTAGGCAAGTGTAGATTAACCAGACGCCACCGCTGTAGGCACCCAGGGCCCTGCTTCCAACCCAGTAATGATCAAGCTGGATTAGTTTCCAAACCCTTTAATTCAAATAATATTTATCCCACATCCCACTCCCAGCAGCACTGGTTGCTGACGAACCCGCGTCCCCATGAGTGTTCTCTGTGATTTCCCTCTTCGCCTTAATTCATTTTCTCCACACATGCATGTATGTATATTTAATTTATTGCAGATCAGCTGTGAGCCTGGCAGGCTTCATCTTTACAAATGTTATCTCTTCCACAAACATTTGTGCCAGACACAATCTTAGCAATTTGGGATACAACAGTAAGACGGTTTTGGGGTCTTTTTTGTTTTTGTTTTTTTTATCGGTACCAGAGATCGAAATCACGACTGTGGGCTTGCAAAGCAGGCACTTAAGCCACTGAGCTAAATCCCCAGCCCCTAGTAAGACAGTTTTATAAAAAAAAAAAAAAAAAATTGGGGGGGCTTTTTTTTTTGAGAAAGGGTCTTGCTGTGTATCCCAAGCTGAACTCAGTGATCTTCCTGCCTCAGCTCTGGAGTGCTGGATTCACAGTCATGCATCACTACACCTGTGGTGGCTGTGGTTTAGCTCAATGGCATAAGTGCCTGCTTCGAAAATACAAGATTGTGAGTTTGATCCCCAGCACATACACAAAAAAAATGACATTTTTTTTTTTTGTCTTTTTCTTTTTTTATCGGTACCGGGGATCGAACTCACGACTGCCTGCTTGCAAGGCAGGCGCTTATGCCGCTGAGCTAAATCCCTAGCCCCCAAAAAATGACATTTTTTATGAGACATATTTTGAATATTTAAATGCATTCTAGGGGGCTGGGGATTTAGCTCAGCGGCATAAGCGCCTGCCTTGTAAGCAGGCAGTCGTGAGTTCGATCCCTGGTACCGGTAAAAACGAAAAAGACAAAAAAAAAAATAAAATAAATAAATAAATAAATGCATTCTAGTAGGTACTGGAAAGGCCAAAATCTGGGGCTATATTTACTTATTTAATTTTCACAGTAATCGTAGATTAGTATATCCATTTCACAGATGAGATTCAACAGACAGGCTTTGACATGTGAAGAGGTATTGTAGTTAGGGGTTGCAAGGAGAACAATTATATACAGGACACATAATTTATAATATTATTTATAATGCGCACCCAAGGAGGCAAATACAAAGAAAGTGCAAGAAGTCTTTCTATATACTATAAAGACCTAAAGAATGCAGCTGGAGGGGCTGGGAATTTAGCTCAGCGGCATAAGCGCCTTCCTTGCAAGCAGGCACTCCTGAGTTCGATCCCTGGTACTAGTAAAAAGGAAAAAGACAAAAAAAAAAAAAAACGCAGCTGAGAGCCTGGGTCCCATGGCAATACCCTGTATGAGTTCAGCCGAAAACTTGGAGCCCACGACAATGACTCATGCAAGTCTGTTTCATAGATCTGTGCTGGGAAAGCCCAAAGGTCAGCGGTGTAAACCAGAAAGTCTGTGCCAGCGGGATGAAGGATTTGTGCCAGTAGGTTGAGGATTCTGCACTGGAGCCAGGAAGAAATCCTCAAAGTAAGAATCAGGGTTCCCCTGAAAAGTATCACAGCCATCCTCAGTGAAAATGAGGTCCTGAGTTCTGATGATGAAGGCTGCAAAGTACATATGAGGAAGCCAGTGTGACTAGCTTCTCCTGGAGACTGAACAGCACACATCTTCCCCTCTGGAGCCAGGAAGCAATGCTTGAAGTAAGGACCAGAGTTCCCCCAAAGTGAACCACAGCCATTCTCAGTGACAACAAGGTCTCGAACTCCTCCAATCATAACAGCCAAGTTCATATCAGGGAAGCCAGGACAAGGAGCTCCTTCAGGAGAACCAACAGATCCATACAACACTCATTTAGGATAATCCACAACACTACTCTCATCCTCTCACTTCTTTTTAGGTGGGCCATCTACACTAAATCCCATGCTGATTCAGTTTAGCTAGTGTTTAAACTGACCATCAGCTTTTAGTCCACCACAAGAGGACAGACATTTTCAGAAACAAAAGCAGGGAACAATGCCTCTCCAACATCACTGATGATTTGCGGGTATCAACACCTCGGGGTTAAACTCAAGATCATGGGCTAAGGTCAGTGACAGGCCATGCCTGGTGATTCAGTTGGACAATGTGGGGATGTCCGTGAGGTGGAGTTAAGAAGACCAAGGTTCCTAGCTCTGCCACGTGTTGGCTGTGTGATCCTGGGCAACCTCAGTTTCCTGATTTGTAAAATAAAGGTGAGAACATGAATTGATATAAAGTTGTATCTAGCATTAGTGGGAAACAATGCCTGTTAAACATGTAGTACAGTTACTAGTCAGCAATAAGAGCCAAAAAAAAAATTCATTCCCATGCTGTGCAATTCAGAGGGAGACCCCCTTGAGACTTATCCCATTAGACACCTCTGTTATTAGTACTCTTGGTTGATGCTGAAGCCAGTTGGACTGCACAGCTAGGTCACATCTTGTCTCAAATGTAGCAGCTGCCAAATGGCCTGGAGATTTCATCACCCCACGTGCTAATAAAATAAGATACAGCTTTCAAGATGAGCACTCCTGGGCCAAGGATTTAGCTCAGCAATATATAAGTGCCTGCCTGGCAAGCATGAGGTCATGAGTTCGATTCCCTGGTCCAAAAAAAAAAAAAAAAATCTAGACCTTTCCAAATTGCAGATGTTAAAACCCTAATCTTCAGTGTGATAGGGTTAGGCAGTGATAATTAGATCATAAAAGTGAAGCACAGCAGGACATGGTGATATATACCTGTAGTCCCATAATTTGGGAGGCTGAAGCAGGAGGATTGCCATAAGTTCAAGGATAGCCTGAGGTACATAGTGAGTTGAGACCAGCCTGGACTGCACAGTTAGACCCTGTCTCAAAAAACAAAAAACAAATAAACAACAACAACAAAAAGGACTGAGGATGTAGCTCAGTGGCACAGCGCCTGCCTAGCAAGCTTGAGGTCATGCGTTTGATTCCTGGTACCAAAAAAGGATTGACGTCCTTGTTTTTGTGTTTTTCATTTTTTAATTTTTATTTATATTTATTGGTCCTGGAGATCGAACTCACGACCACAGGCTTGTAAGGCAGGCGCTTATGCCACTGAGTTAAATACTTGGTCCTTTATTTTTTATTTTTGTGTTTAAATTTTTTTTTTTTTTTGTACCAGGAATCAGAGTCATGACCTAGCACTTGCCAGGCAGGTGAATTATGCTGCTGATCTAAATCCTCAGCCCTTTTATTATCTTTTTGAGACAGGGTCTCACTATGTGGTTCAGGCTGGCCTTATAAAAAGGAAAAAGACAAAAAAAAAGGTATCAGAGAGTTCTCTTTTCTCCATCTCTCTCACCCCTCCCCCCTCCGTCTCTTTTTTTTTTTTCCCCCGGTACCGGGGATCCAACTCACGACTGCCTGCTTTCAAGGCAAGCGCTTATGCCGCTGAGCCAAACCCCCAGCCCCTTTCCCTCTGTCTCTTGTCCTTCTCACTCTGCCAGCTGAAGGAAATGGCCATTTGTAATCCGTGATAATGCTGTTCACCAAGAACCTGACCATCTGGAACCCTGATTTTGGACTTCCAGCCTCCAGGTCTGTGACTTTATTATATTTTTGGGGTCACTTGAGCAGCGAGTAATGAGAGTGTAAGCCAGCAGGTTTTCCAGCAGGGACACTGTCCTCACACAATCCTAGGTGATCTAGCCTACCACACACCTAGGCTATCGATACGCGTGACTGGAACTACCTGATGTGGCGCATGGCTGTACTTACTCCACGGGGAATGTGGGGCGTCGGGGAACTGAACCTCGGTGTTCCCTACCACATTGCTTTTCTGCCTCAGGACTCAAACTGACCTATTAGCTCTTCCTTGGGCTTGGCCACCTTCAGACTGGAGCCACATGGGCTCTTTCGAGTCTCCAGCTTGCTGAACACAGATTTTAGGACTGTCAGGGGGCCAGGAATGAGGGGCAATGATAGAAGACTGGCCTAGAATGTGTGAGACTTGGATTTGAACCCCAGCACCACAAATACATGCGCGCACGCGCGTACACACACACACACACACACACACACACACACACACAGATGGAATCCAGGGCCACTCGCCTGCTGGGTAAGATGGCTACCACTGAGCAGCACCTACCTGTGCTTTTTATTTTATTGCCCTTTCAGAACAAAATGAGAAGGTCATCTGTCAAAATCATTTGGTAGCAGAGCGCCCTCAAAAAGAGTTGGAGCAGGGCTTCAGCTTCCCTGTGGAGACTGACCTGATCTTTTCTCTTCTTTGGCCCCTGGTTTGTCAGAACCAGAGCCGGAAGGGTGCCGGGCGGCACAGAGATGTTTGATAATTTCCTGGAGTGAAGAGTGTTTAGCCAGGAGGAAAACACTTACTTTCTCATCGGGAGCCCCGGCCTGAAGGGGTTGGCATATGGGGCTGGGGCCATCACTGATGACACAGGCACCCCTCCTGCAGTAGAGAGGTGAGGGACCCCTCTCTCACTTGGGGGCTCCAGGCCAGCACCAGCTCAGGTTTTGAGACTTTCTCTCCACATTCCTCACGTGTTTGGCATAGCTCAGCCATTTGTTTTTAATCTTACTAAATAGCCAGTCTGCAGCCTTAGTGGTTTTTCAGGGTAACCGGCATAAATATTTTTATTTATGCCATTTACAATTTCAATTAGATTTGCTTTCAGGCACCAGATTGGAATTGAAAGCACTCAGTTAAATAAACCAGACTAATGAAAGGCAGCCTGCTTTTCTCTTCTAAATATCCTTTTTAAAAAAACCAACAAAACAAAACCTTCTCAAGAGAGAAAGTTCTGGGCCCCGCCCCAGTCTTCTTCCTGCTCACAAAGTGACTCATACTGAAGGAGGGAAGGTTGAGAAAGGTCCCGGAGACTTGGCTTCTCTGTCCCTTTCTCCATCACTGTGTGACCTGGGCAGGTTATGGGACTCCCTGGGCTTCAGTTGAAATGAAGAAAAGAGCACTTAAGCCAGGCGTAGTGGCTCATGCCTGTAATCCTCGCACTCAGGAGGCTGAGGCAGGAGGATTGTTGTGAGTTCCAGACCAGCCTGGGCTACAAAGTGAGCTCAAGGCCAGCCTGAACTGCACAGTGAGACCCTGTCTCCAACAGACAAAAAAGAAGAAGGAAGAGGAGGAGGTGCAGATGCACTTATTTAACTATTAAAGAACAAATCCTCTTTTGGGGCTGGGCAGACTAATTCTCAGGTGGTAACTGGAAGGAAAAAGAAAGAGAACTGGAGACAGAGACAGAGAGGCAGGTACATAGAGAATATGACCTTAACAGGGACTTGGAGGCTGGGACTGCAGATGCCAAATGAGAAACAAGAAAAGCTCTACATTTATGCCTCATACTTGTCTCCTGACCTTTAGAACCTGGGTCAGATACTGGTCAGTTCTGCACAAAGGCCTGTTAATCACGTAAGGGTTACCTGTCTAAAAACTTGTAGTACCAGGTTTTCTAGCTCTAGATGTACCCAGCCAGACTTATCCCCTTGTAAGGCTGAGGAAACAAAGATATGAGCAATGAAGGCATTTTCAAGAATTTGCAGGGCCAGCCGGGTGTGCGTGTGGTGGTGCAGACCTGTAATCCCAGCACTGGGGGGCAGGGGAGGGGGAATGCTGAGGCAGGAGATGCTGAAGCAGGAGGATCCTTGCAAGTTCAATACCAGACTGGGCTACAAAGTAAGCTCAAGACCAGCCTGACCTGCATCGTGAGACCCTATCTGACAAAGACACACACACACACATTTCAGGGCCAGGTGCCACTGACACCATCTGTGATCCCAGCTACTGAGGCAGGAGGATTTCAATAAAAAGGGCTGGGGGGGGGGCGCTGGAGATTTAGCTCAGCGGCTTAAGTGCCTGCCTTGCAAGCAGGCAGTCGTGAGTTCGATCCCCAGTACCGATAAAAAGGAAAAAGACAAAAAAATAAAAAATAAAAATAAAAAATAAAAAGGGCTGGGGACGCAGTTCAGTAGTAGAACCCCTGTTGGGTGCTGCCATCTTTAGTGCTGCAAAAAAGACAAAAAGAAGTAAATAATTAAAGATTAACAAGGACACCCATGTGTCTGTTTTTAGAACTAGTTCCGGACCCTTTAGAAGTCTTTAGTCATTGTTTTAAATCTTCAGTCTGCTTGATTTCTGGGAAAAGCAGAGCCTCACAGATCACCCCAAGAGGAGGTCATACCCTGAGGAGGAACAGTTACTTCCCAGGAACAGGCCTGGGACTCAAGCCACAAGGACTTCTTTGGAGCCGGGAGTCAGTCCCAGGGCGACCAATGCTGCTGGTCTGGCTGACCTATGTTGCGGGCGATGCAAACCTCCCAGCACTGCCTTCATTTCCCGTCCTGGTAAAGTCCCAATGTTCCTGTCTGCCCCAGAAGACAGATCTTGAACTTCTGTCTTTTTTCCCAGAAGTACCAGGCTGATTAGCGCTCTTTTCCCGACCTCCACCCTGTTCCTCTCCTTGGCTGCTGTTATGAGACAGTGGTCAGGCCTTATCTGCTGTGACCCAGCGCAGGAGCTTTTACCCTAAAACTTCAGGAATAAGAAGATGAAAGTAGGGGCTGGGGATTTAGCTCAGTGGCATAAGTGCCTTCCTTGCAAGTGTGCGGTCGTGAGTTTGATCCCTGGTACCGATAAAAACGAAAAAGACAAAAAAAAAAACCAAACAAACAAACAAACAAAAAGAAGATGAAAGTATCTCTTTCAGTTCTAAAAATCCCATCAACAAGGTGAAGGAGACTGTCTATCCTTCTCCTTCCCTTTGGCAGGTCTCTGTCTGAGGACTAAGAGAAGATTCAAGAAGTAACATGAAGGCTGGGGAATATAGCTGAGCGGCACAGGGCCTGCCTGCCTGGCAAGTACAAGGTTGTGAGTTCAATTCTGGATTAAAAAAAAAAAAAAAAAAAAACAAGAAAGAAAGAAAAAAAAAAGTAACATAGGAGTTGGGTGTGGTGGCACATGCTTGTACTCCTAGGAAGCTGAGGTAGGAGGATCCTAAATTCAATTGACTCTTAGTCTGGGCAATGTGACTTGCCTAGTGAGACCTTGTTTTGGGGAAAAAAAAATCGATTTTAAAAAAAAAAAAAAAAAAAGAAAAAGAAAAACCTCTTTTAGGGGCTGGGGATTTAGCTCAGCAGCATAAGCACCTGCCTTGCAAGCAGGCGGTCGTGAGTTCGATCCCCAGTACCCATAAAAATGAAAAAGACAAAAAAAAAACCCAAAACAAAACAAAAAGAACTAACACTGGATATGGGAGCTTATTATCATCCCTAATGAAAATTCAGACAATTGCTGAGTCCTAGTGGGAAGCAGGCAGTTCAGGAATAACATCAGGCCCAATTAGGAGCAGCTCAGCCTACTCAGGTGATGATTCATTTTAAGTAAACACTTGCTGACCCTTCCTGGGATTCAGATTACCAAAAGTGAGGATAAGGGCTGGTGATTTAGCTCAGTGGCATAAGCGCCTGCCTTGAAAGCAGGCAGTCGTGAGTTCGATCCCTCGTACCGATAAAAAGGAAAAAGACAAAAAAAAAAAAAAAAAAAAAAAAAAAAGCGAGGATAATATCTTCTCTTTTTTTGGTATTGGGGATCGAACTCATAACTTCTTGCTTGCCAGGCAAGTGCTTATTCTGCTAAGCCAAGTCCTTGGCCCCAAGGATAATATCTTTAAAAAAAAAAAAAAAAAACACCTGGGGATTTAGCTCAGTGACATAAGCGCCTGCCTTGCAAGTGCGCAAGTGCGTGGTTGTGAGTTCAATCCCTGGTACTGATTTAAAAAAAAAAAAACAGAAGAAGAAGAAGGAGGAGGAGGAATTTGAAGCAAGTAGGACCAGCCAGATGCCCAGAAAACATCACAAAAAGAGAAGCAGTTCCTGTCCTGGAGACCCTCAGAGGCTGAGGAGGGAGTCACCAAGAATGCCATCAGCTCTGTGAAAAAGCCCTAGAGCTACAGCCCAAGGGATGTGGAAGTTTGCAGCTTGCTGTGGGCCTCTCAGGGGGCGAGACTAACTGGTTGCAAGGATAATCACTGAGGCCTCCTGAAAGAGGTATCATTGGGCACAGGCTTTGTAGGCAGGAAAGGAGAGGGAGGATGCACAGAGGACCAGCTCTCAGGAGCTGTGTGGACAGAGAAGATGCCTTCTGCCAGTGCCCCTCTCTGTGCAGACAAGGCTGCCTGAGGCCCATTTCCTCTGTGGTCACGCAGATTCCATTAGTTCTGCATGCAATTATCTGGCGCATGCTCTGTTTAACCCAGATTTGCACGCAAACCAACAGCAAGTATGGGTGAATTGTGAAAAGCGGGTTTAGAACAAAGGCTACATACGTTGGCAGCAATTATTTCTGGGTTGAGATTATCTCAGAGTTGAGGGGTTGGGGAATTGTTTATTTATGTACTTTATATCTTTCTTTCTTCTTCTTCTTTTTTTTTTGTCTTTTTGCAAATATCAGACTTAGGACCTCACACTTGCCAGGCAGGCATGGTTGAAGCATTTATAGTTCACACATGTTGTTTGTACAGGGCAACCCATTCAGGACCTCTCATTTCTCAGGAGCTTCTTCTGTTCCTCATTCCTATTCCCCAGTCCGTTGTTGCATTAAAATTTCCTACTCTCTCAATAAGATCAAATTCATAATCTCAACCTTGCCAGGCAGGCACTTATGCTGCTGAGCTAAATCCCCAGCCCAATTTTCCTACTCTTTTTTTTTTCTTTTTCATTTTTATCGGTACGAGGGATCGAACTCATGACTGCCTGCTTGCAAGGCAGGCATTTATGCCACTGAGCTAAATCCCCAGCCCCAAGCCTAAATTATTTAGCAAGAAAAAAAAATTACTTCACAAGACCCTGTTACAATTTTTTTTAATATATACACATATATTTCTTTCTTTCTTTCTTTTTTTTTTTGGTACCAGGGATCGAACTCACAACCTAGTGCTTGCCAGGCTTTTATGGCACTGAGCTAACTGAGCTAAATCCCCAGTTCTCTATACACATGTATTTAAAAAGCCATTTGAGAGTAAATTGTAGATAGCACATACTTTACCCCTAATTTTTTCAGCATTTTTTTTACTAAGCAGAAGGGAAGCCTCTTATTCTGAGGATACAGAGGAAAAAACAAGTTTTTTTTTCCTATCCTCTCATTCAACAGAAGACTTTTTTTTTAATACTGGAAATTGAACTCAGGACCTCATGCTTGTCAGACAGGCACTGTGCCACTGAGCTATATCCCCAGATCTGTGTATGTTTTTCCCCACACACCAAATTTTTTTCCAGTACTGGGGATTGAACCCAGAGTCTTCACACTGACCTACATTCCAGCCCTTAAATTTAATTAATTAATTAATTTATTTAGAGACAGGGTCTCTATGTAGTTCAGGCTGACTTTGATCTCACTATATAGCACAGGATGGCTTTGAACTCAAGACAATCCTCCTGCCTCAGCCTCCCAAGTATTACAGGTCTATGCCAGAGCCCTTTTTTTTTTTTTTTTTGTCTTTTTGAAACATGGTCTCTATGCGTTCAGGCTGGCCTTGAGCTCACTTTGTAGCCCAGGCTGGTCTCGAACTCACAACGAACCTCCTGCCTCAGCCTCAAGTGCTGGAATTACAGGCATGAGCCACCACGCCCGGCTATTAGAGCCCATTTTTTATTACCAGACTAAATCACTAAGTTGCCCAGGCTGGGTCAAAAATGAGATCCTCCTGCATCAGTCTCCAGAGTGCTGGGACTACAGGCATGCATGATGCCTGACTAAAAGAACAAATATTTCTTACAGTATTACAGTTACATAACCACAGCCATAATTTAACATTGATACTATCTATCATCTAATTTGCAGTCAAATTTTGCTAATTGTTTCAATATTGTCCTTTATAACATCCATACCTTCATGCAGTATCCAATTCAGGGATATGTATTGCACTTCATTGTGGTGCCTTTTTATCTTTAGTTTTGGAGTGAGAGATGGAATCCAAGCCCTTGCACAAGCTAAGCAAGCTTTCTAACACTGAGCTACTACCCAGTTCGTATTCAGTTCTTTGGTTTTTTTTTTGGTTACACAGACATTGCTGGAAAGGTAGATTTCGTTATTCAAGAGCAGGTGCCTCAGATTGCTTTTTGCCTATATTTCTTCATGACTGATTTAATGCATTCCTGCGTGAATGACTCTATTTCTTTTTCAGCGAACAATGTCACTCTGTGGTGGTGTTATTAATGTTGTCTGTAATTTGTCTACTATAGTTACTGTTTTTTATTTGTGGAGATACTAGGACTAGAACTCAGGACCTCACACTTGCCTGGCAGGTGCTGCCACAGAATTAAATATCTGGCCCTTGTCTTTTTTTTGTTGTTGTTGTTGGTACTGGAGATCGAACTCAGGACCTCACGCTTGTCAGGCAGGCCCCTGAGTCACTAAGCTAACTCCCTGGCCCCGCCTCTCATTTTTTATCAAATGAATTGCAGCTATTCCTGTAGAAGGTTTTTTTTTTTCTGTCTTTTTTGAAACGGGGTCTCGCTATGCAGTTCAGGCTAGCCTTGAGCTCACTTTGTTGCCCAGGCTGGTCTCGAACTCGCAACGATCCTCCCACCTCAGCCTTCCGAGTGCTGGGGTTACAGGCGTGAGCCACCACGCCCGGCTCACCTGTAGGAGTCTTTATATAGTCTTTCAATAGGGTATGGGAGGATATTTTCAGGAAATGGATCCCTGTTTTGTGCAGAAAGCGATCCCACAGCGAGCTTCCGACAGCAACTTCTGTCAATAAAGTTTTGGAAATAGGAACGGAAATCCTTCCGGAAGGGTGTCGCCACCCAGGCGCAAGACCGATCGGGAGTCGTAGTTTCCTGGCGCGCTGGCTAAGCACCGCCCAGCTGTGTCCACTAGAAAGAGCCAGAAAACAAGCAAGCGGGTGGACAGGAGGGCGGTGCGCTCCGGACGCGATGCACTATGGGACTGGGAGTTTGCAGCTCGCGCTTCGCCGCGCCCTGTAGCGCGTGCGCGGGAGAACTGGACTTCTTTACCCGATGAGCCCCGCGCGCCTGCCCGAGAGGAGCCGGCTTGGGCTCGAACAAATCAAATCAAAGGAAAGAAACTGCCGGCTTTCAAAATCCTCCTCCTCCGCCATCATCCGCTGCTCTGCCGAGAGCAGGTGGTGTAGGTGACGCGGTGACGAGGGACCCTGGGAGCTCGGACAGACAGGCAGACTGAGCACTGGGACCGCAGAACCCGGTGCGGCGACCTGGCCGGACCTGACCTGACCCGAGATCGGCGTCCGTCCAACCCGGCTGACGCGCGCGCTCGGATCGCCCCACGCGACGGTGCCCCCTTTCACGGTAGGGCCGAGGTCCCGGTCCGCTCCCCGTCACCTGCCGGGGCGGAGCAGCTGGGACAGGTGGCGAAGATGTGGCGCCGCTGGGCCCTGTCGCGTGCCCCACTCCTCCCGCGCGCCCTTCGATGGCCGAGCGAGGGGCGCGCGCGGGAGAACAGAGAGCTGGGAGGATCTTCGGTCCTTTTACAAGTGGGGAAACTGAGGCTTCCAGAGGAAGTTTGACGCGCCTACGTCGCCCTGCCCGGAGCTGCCAGCAGTGGCGTCTCAACATAGGCGTCGGTGTCACCTGGAGGCGGTGCGAGTTTTCAGGGAACCCGGGCGGGGCTCCCTGCTCCTGCCCTGCGCTGCCTGGGTTCCCGCGTGGCCCCGCCACCACCACCGCCTCCGCCTCCGCCTCGGCCTCCTCTCTCTCCCATCTTGGCCCACGCTTGCTGGGGCCCCGCGGGCCCCGCCGCTGTCCCCGGGATAGGCTTGAGTCACTGTTGACGCCTCCCTGATCGCTAGATCTGCACCGAAGGACGTGTCCCACGCGGCCGGCCAGAGGGAGATGTTCCTGTATTAATCGTTTGTTTTTGCCCTGTCGCCGGCTCTTTGCTGACTTTGAACAAATCACTTCATCTCTGTTTTGGCTTAGGTCTTTGAAGTAAATGGGAGTGTGTGCATGTGTGTGCGCGCGCGCACCTCATGGAACTGGGAAATTTTTGACCCTATTCCATCTGGACCCCCATTACCATTTTTTCTAGCCTCGAATTTGTCCCATCTCGGTAGTCCAATAGGTGATTTGGTTCCAGGTTAATTTTTATTCATTTTAATTCTGCATTCTTTGAGCACCTTTTAAGTGACAGGCCCTCTGCGGCAGGTTAGTGATCCTGTGAAGACACAGGTCAGAGCATGTTTGTCCTTGCCAGGAACCCTGCAGCACCTCTCTTTGGGGCTCAGAGAAAGTGAAAATCTAGGGTTCTTTAAATGGTTTTTGTGTTTTGTTTTTGTTTTTGTTTTTGATACCGGGGATGGAACTGGAGGCCTTGCACTTGCCAGGCAGGTGCTTAAGCCACTGAGCTAAATCCCCAGCCCCAAAATGGCTTGTGTGACTGGAGCCCCTTGTTTTTTTCTTTTCCCTTCTGCTTCCATTCTCCTTCTCTTTCTAGGTTTTCCACAGACTTCTTTGCTCCTCCTCCATTCTCATCTTTCCCTAGAAGCCTGTGTGTATTCTGTTCCCTTTCTAGGCATGCACTTCCCGCAGGTGTTTGTCAAATTATTTTACTTTAAATTGTAACATCTCCCCCCCACAAAAAAAACCCACGAAGCCATTCTTTTATGTTCTTTCCTTTTTAAATAGCACTTTAACATAATTGGTTTTTTTGGCTGTGATACAGTACTGAGGATCAAATATTTAGGGCCATCACACTGAGCTACAGCCCCACCCCTTTTTTGGTACTGGAGTTTGAATTCAAGACCTTGTACTTGCCAGGCAGATGCATACACCACTAAGCTAAGCCCTTGCTTCCCCAGCCCTTTTGTAAAATGAATTTTTGCTAAGTTGCCAATGGTAGGATAGAACTTTCAATTCTTCTGACTCAGCATCTTGGGATAATAAATATTACCATTATACCCAGCCATGACAGGCTAAATACTTTGTTTAGAGCATATACTTCAAGAACATAGGTGGGGCATGGTGGTGCATGCCTGTCATCATAGCAGTTGGGAGGGTGAGGCAGGAGAATCACTTCAAGTTTGAGGCCAGCGTTGGCTACACTTGGAGTTCAAAGCAGGCCTGAACTACATAGGGAGACCCTTTCTCCAAAACAAAAAGGAGATAGGATTTTTAAGTGGCTAAGATAGCTCAGCTGGGAGGGTGTTAAACTAAAGACAGGATTTTTGTTTCGTTTCCAGCTGTTCTCCAGGTACTTGGAATAATATCCAGTACATTGTAATACTCAGTATAATAAATGTTTTGTTGAGTAAATGTCAGATGCCTTTCCCAGAAGAAGAATTCAGGCTTATTGGTAAGGGCATGCAGGCATAGACAAACCAGGACAATAATTAGTAAGAATAGGAGAAGGGTTGAGAAGCTGGCACTTTGAGCCCAGAGAAAGTCTGAGATATGTAGGAGGATGAAGGCTTGTCACAACTCCAAGGACACCGTTCAGTAGCACCCATTATCTTTCTTCCCTGTGTCAGTGTTGCTTGGTCTCCCTGATTGTCTGTGGTTTCCTCTTTTGGGGTGTGGATTTGTCTATTCTGTTCCTGAAGGTAAACGGCAGTATTGTTGGAGCATACACAATGACACCTTGGGTGTTGAACTCACTTTGTTCCAAATTCATGGCGTAAATTTGAGAACCAAACATATATTTCCCTTAAGTAATGGAAAACCAAATAATTTCTTCTGAGATCCAATAATTACTTATACATTTTTTTCCCCAGGACTTGAACATATTTCACAATGATTTCTTTAATTTTATTGTGGTTCTCATGGCTTTCCTGTTAGCTTTTTTTCTTTTCTTTCCCTGTGGTATTAGGCTTTGGAGCCAGGGCCTTGTGCATGCTAGGCAAGCCCTGTGTCACTGAGCTTCTAGCGCTTCCTCTCAGCTTTACTGCTGATATCACTAATTTTTTTTTTTGAGCCTTGAGCCCTGGTTACAGTACTTTATGTATTGTTTTGTTTTGTTTTGTTTTGTTTGTCTTTCATTTTTATCGGTACCAAGGGTCGAACTCACGACCGCCTGCTTGCAAGGCAGGTGCTTATGCCGCTGAGCTAAATCCCCAGCCCCACTTTATGTAAATAAAGTGTGGAAAGAAAAACACAGTGGCAAATGTTTAGTGCACCAATACCAGCAGTATATGTTATCTGGGCATGGCATGTGTAGGCTGAAACATCACCCTTTGTCCCGCTTTGTCCTTGGAGTAATGTGACATGTGACTCACTCTCACCCTGTACAGATTTTTTCAAGTTGGATTTTCAGTTCACTATTGAGCAAAGCAGAACACTGAGCAGATTTTTTTCAGACTTTACTGTTCCACCTGTAGAAAGCTCATGTTGGCCGGGGTGGTGCACATCTGTAATCCCAGTACTGGGGAGGCTGAGACAGGAGGATAGCTGTTAAGTTTGAGGGCAGCCTAAACTAAATAGACCCTACCTCAACCAAAAAAACAATGGACTTAGAGCTGTTGTACAGTCACCCAAGGTATCACTGTACAATGTTGTCAACAGCTTCCTGGCATTGAACACCCTAAAGTGATGTGTCTTTCTTGTATGCTAATGAATTGGTTGCTGGTGGGCAGCCTTTAGGTGGCTTCAGGATGGGGACTGGTCACCAAAAAGACTTATGCAGCATTGAGCCCTTGTACTCCAAACTCTGGAAAGACGCTGAAGGTTAAGTTGATCACTAGTAGCCGTTGATTTAACCAACCATACCTACCTAAGGAATCCTCCCTAAAACCCCAAAAGGCAAGAAACTGGAGAGTGTCAGCAGAGTGAGTAGGTTCTTGGAGATTGCAGGTCGAGCCAGTGGGTGGAAGCTCTCAGCCTTTCCTCCTGTCCTTTACCCTATGTATCTTTTTATCCAGCTGTTCATTTGTATCCTTTAAAATACCCTATCTGTAATAGTATGTTTCCCTGAATTCCCTGAGCTAAGCAGCAGACTGAACCCAAGGAGGGTAGAGTTTATAACCATTTGATCAGATGTGCAGATAAACCAACCTGAGGCTTGCATTAGCTTTGGAAGTGGGGCTCAATTTTATGGACTCTGTCCTCAATCTGTGGGATCTCACACTGTCCAGGTAGATAGTGTTAGAGTCAGTATTGAATTAGCAGACATCAGTAATGTTCATCGTGGAATGAATTGCTTGGTACACAAGGAGGAACTTGTGTACATCTGCCATCAGAAGTGTGTTATGAGGTGTAGTGAGAAAATTGAGTTTGTTTTTCCATACCCTGGCCTATTGTGATGGTGGCTGTTGTGATGTAGATATTCTGGTCTCCTAGGAACCCCTAGGGGCCAACATGGCCTGCCATCTCTTGGGTTAATACCAGATGTGCAGTGGGCAAAGCCCTGGACCCCAGCCCCAGAGTCATGCCATCGGGGGCAGCGGGGCAGCCCCTGGGATGGATGGCCTGGATCCCTTAGCCATCTCTGTCCTGTTTGAGGAATGGGGCCCTCAAACAGAGAGCTGCCCAGATGATCAGGCAGGTGTGTGCTTGGGGCAGACTCATTGGAGCCACTGGCCTGGGACTTGGCCTCCCACTCACTAGGGGGCCCAGGAGTTGGGCCAGGGGTTTGGCTTGATAGAGGAGGTCTTCCAGTGAGCCGAAACTTATCAGGGGTTAAAGATGACTTCACTTTCTTGCTACCTCCTCTGCCTTTCTAGAGCTGTTTGTCCACTATGCTGTTTTCATTTCTCCCCGTGCTTTAGCTCTTGGGCTCTCCATGGTGAGGACAACGAAGGTAGCTAACGTCTTACCCTGATCCTCCCCAGCCAGGGGCCCAGGAGATGCCTTTCTTAATCTGATTTTGGTCTCCTCAGTTTGCAGATCTCCAGGGCAGCCCACGATTGTGGCCAGCATGGCCTCTGAAGACATTGCCAAGCTGGCAGAAACCCTGGCCAAAACCCAAGTGGCCGGGGGACAGCTGAGTTTCAAGGGCAAGAGCCTCAAACTGAACACTGCAGAGGATGGTAAGTTCCTGGACTGGTTGTACAGGGAAGGAGAGGGAGAATAGGGAGAATAATGTAGCCAGCTGATGCTACAGGTTCTTTGTGCAACTTTGTCTCTAATTATTTGTCCTGGGAGCTCTGGAATTCAGATGTGTTTGGAACTATTCTAACAATGAGGCTTAAAGGCCATTTGTGCAAGGCTAGCTCTGTAGCCCAGCAGTAGAGCATTTCCCCTGCTTTGGCAGTGGGCACCCTTTTCTCACTGCTCCTTTATTTCTCAGGAGGGATGGGAGACCACAAGAGCACCCAGTGGCAGCCCTGGGGTACAGCTCTTCCCATCCCTGCCTTCACCCTGTGATCCCAGGTGAGACCTGGACTATGCTCCCTTCCCCAGAGCTGAGGCCCTGGGTGAGCTGCATTAAAACAATCTGGGTCTTCATGGAAGCTTCTAGGTTCTGGTCCCTGCAGCTGGATGCCTGGAGGAGGAGTGGGGAGGCCCCTGGATATGAACCAGGATGCAGGCACCATCTTTCCAGCCCTGGCCAGGGCTTGATTAGCACAGGCCAGCCCTGAGTCCTCTGGTGGCTGGTGAAGATACCTGTGGCAGTCCTGGTGAAGCCTCTTGGGGTTCAAGCCCAATCAGACAACTGGTCTAGACTTGTCTGGTTGTCACAATGTGCAGGTGGCCTTAAACACCCCACCTGCACCGCTGCCGGAGACTGCTTGGGTCCTTGTGCTGGGGTGTGGTCGCTTACATTCCTAACAGTTCCATAAGATCTTGAAACTGTGCCCAGGTGTTAGACTTGGTGCCCTTTTGGAGTGAGGCTTGCTGGAGGGTACCCCAGCATTTGCCCTGGGAATCAGTACAGAGGAGGAATAATCCATAGAGGCCTGCCGATCCAAGAATGGTCACCTGGGCAAGCGTGGGGTGGGTTTTTAGAGGCTTCTCTGTGGGGATCCCATGGGGAGGAGTGCATAGGCTGTTTTGGAAACCATCTTGAAGCCTAGCCCTGCCATTGCCCCAGAACTCCTGACCAGTCCTTCCTTGAAACCATAGCCTCTTCTAGAAAGTTAGAGGCTCCGCCCTGTCTGGCCTTCCTTGTAACCAGATGGGAAATAAATGCCAGTCACCATTTGTGGCTGGATGACCTGAGCAGATGTTCACTTACTGAGCTCTAGGGTGGATATGATAGTAATGAGCTTCTGAGGGGAGGTGGAAAAAACACACATGTTGGCATCAAAGGCTTGTCTTTGGGGACATGGAGGTGAGCACAGGTGGAAAGCGTCCCTTTGCTCAAGGAGCGTGGGCCTAACAAGCAGGTGCTGTTAGAATCAGGTGATCACTTAAACAGGCTTCAGATTGTCCGGTCTGTGCATGCTGTGGTGTGGAGACTGAGATGGCTGGGAGGCTAGGCACGGCTTCCCCGAGGAAGCAATGTAGCAGGCCGGAGCAGGGCCAGGAGCAGGCAGGCATGCATGTAGGGGAGGCCCCCTGCTTGGACTGCATCTTAGGGAGCCCCTTATAGGTGGCAGACTCCTTTCTCAGGCTCCTTCTTTGATCCTCAAAACCAGAAGGTCAAGTTCAGCTGGGAGTAGTGACACATACCTGTAATCCCAGCATTCTGGGAGGCTGAGACAGGAAAATTGCAAGCTTGGGAAAAGCAAACTACTACACTAGAAAGAAAATGCACCAAAGTCAATCGTAGTTAGATCTTTGGGCTGTGTGATTTTTTTTTTTTTTCTGCTTTTAAAGTTTCTGTATTTCATAATCAATTTGTATTCAATAATCTGAACAAAAGTTAATGAACTAAAATCTGTGTGACTGGCAGAGGATGGGGTAGGGCAGTGAGGTAAGCAGACCAGAGATGGATATGGGAGATAAGGTCTGAACTCTTGTTTGTTTGGTGGTGCTGCTGGGGATTGAGCCCAAGGCCTTGTGCAAACAAAGAACTGGACTATTTTTTTTCCCTTGAAGTACTAGGGATTGAATCCAGGGCCATCACTCTGAGCTATATACCCAGCTTTTTAAAAAAATAATAATAGAAAGGGTCTTGCTAAGTCACTAAGTTGCTTGGGTTGGGGTTGAATTTATTACTATCCTGTCTTGGCCTCCCAGTGTGCTGGCATTATAGATGAGGCCATCATGCTTGGCTAGCCTAACTTCTCATAATTATCATGACCCACAGTGGATTAGACTGTCTCCTCTTTTTTCTTTCTTTCTTTCTTTTTTTTCCCCCCTTTTTTGTGGTGCTGGGGAAGTACATCCTCTGTTAACGCACATTTACAGGGTTTGGAATTTTTCATTATTAAAGGAAAACAGTAACAAACGCACAGCCTACAGGAGCATGCAGGCCTTCTGTGCTTGTACCTGCTGCTCTCTGTTGTGTTGTTGGCCCCCGCTTTGGTGCCTTTCCCTGCCTGGTCTGGTGTGCGCCCCATCTTGGAGACCTGTACCCACCACCCACTTGGTGAAGTCGTTTTTGCTCCCAGGAGGCAGCCGCTGTTTCCTCTCGTTTCCCTGTCTGGGGCTGCTGGCCTGTCTGGTCCTCTGAAAGCCAGGGCTGGCACAGGGTAGGTATGCCATAGTAGCCCTTGGAGTGTGTGGGTACAGTGATTACCAAGCTGTCCCCAGCCCCAGCTCTCCATGACTCTCAGTGCCTAACAGCATTCTGATTTCGATCCTGGGCAGCTAAAGACGTGATTAAAGAGATTGAAGACTTTGAGGGCTTGGAGGCGCTGCGCTTGGAAGGCAACACAGTGGGCGTGGAAGCGGCCCGTGTCATCGCCAAGGCCTTAGAGAAGAAGTCAGAGCTGAAGGTGAGTGAGGTCTGCAGGGTAAGCAGCTTCCCCGCCTGCCACAGCCCTCCCAGACCCTGCGTTGGTGACTTCACCCTCCCAGCTGCTCTTCCTGCGGCCACATGGAGCACCAGCACCAAGTTCTTCGCCGCAGTGAGCAGACCCGAATGCAATTGGGAGCGCAGGAAGTGGGCTGGGTGACACCTGTGATGATGAAACTCCCAGTACAGATGTGGTGCCTCTGAGAAGGGAAGGCTGCAGAATTAGTCACACACAGGCTTCTGCAACCCTTCTGACACGCCCTGGGCGGCGTTCTGGGCCAGAATAGCCAGGCCTGGGCTCCAGTGCTGCGGCGAACTAAGAGGGCTGTAGCCGGGCCCAGCCAGCTGCTCCTCTCAGCCAAGGCAGGGGCTTTCCTGCGGGTTAAATCTAGGCGCTGCCTCCTTGGCCAACCCCAAGAACTGCTTGGGATCCGTTTCCCTTAGGCAGAACTGGGGATCAAAGCTGGGGCTGTACCACTGAGTGACATCCCCAGCCCTTTTTATTTTTTATTTTGAAACAGGGTCTTGCTGAGTTGTCCAGGTGGAACTCAAGCTTGTGATCCTTTCCAGTTTGGATTCTTTTATCCAGTGTTCTCAAAGTGGGTTCCACTGCATCCCAGTTTGCCAGTGTGCTCTGTGAGGAAGGTGGGGGTGTCCTGTTCAGAATGGCAGAGTCGTCACTGTGCTCTTTCCCCAGAATCCCAGTGAGCATTTGCCTGTCGCAGCCCAAAGGGTCCTGAGGGAGAGAGCCCAGTTTTCCAGACTGGAGTCATGTTCCTTAGTGTGTCCAAGGCTGAGCCTGTTCTGGGCCCTTCTCTGCTTGTTCTTCAATCATTGCAGCAGCCTGGGTAGAATACCGGGCTGTCATTCCATTTTACACGTCGCCCACGGGGCTGGTTCCAACCCCAGCACCTCCGCTTTGTTTGGCTCTGAGGCTGGGCTCCTGTGGGAGGTGGGGCTCTTCCCCCTGCTCAGGCGGTTCCACACACTTGTCAGCTGGCATCGACCCAGGCCTGTCTCGAGCTGGAAGAAGCCCACACAGATGTGAGCTGTGTTTGACGGCCTGCAGTATTCAGGTGTGGGCTGATGTAGGTTTATGACGTTTTCTCCCCTGGAGGTTTTAATGGTTGACAGCAGTACAAGCCAGGGTCACACAGGAGGAGCAGGCTGGATGGAGTTCATGGGAGGCTGAGATCGCTGAGGCCTAAAGCCTTGTTTCAGAGAGGGGGTTCCACAGAGCAGAGAAGGGACTACCTGGAGCCAGCGGGGTGGAGATCAGAACCGAGGCCTCTTGCCCCAGATCCGCAGGCCTACTCTTCAGCTTATCACACTTGGGCTCTGCTCTGCATCCCCATCCCTAAGGACCTGTGTGTGGCGTCACCTCCTATGTAGGCCTGGCTTCACTAGGTGTCCAGCTAAGGCCCTAGGGTGTGAATAACTGACTTTATGGGCAGATGTGAGCATTTTCTCCAAAAGCCAGCTTCCCTAGTACAGAATTTAAGGGGAAATTGGCTTTCTCTGTGTCTCATCAGCTCCACATATGGCCCAGAGATGGCTGGAGTTGCCACGGTTTTATTTTGAAAGTAGACATAGCCATCAGGGCTGGGGATAGGGCTGTCACAGCAAACTTATATGACTGCCACCTTTGTGACTCGTACCTAATATTTCTCACTAAGTTAGCTAACTTGTATGTAATTTCAGAGCAGCACTTTTGTAAATAGAAAACCAGTATGGATTACAATAAAAGAATAAAGTTTGTTCCGAGTTGATGCTGTTGCTCCCTAAAGGCTCTGGGTCTGAGCCCCACACCCCAAGGAGGCAGTCCCTGGAGGCACTCAGAGCAGTGGAAAAAGAGGGACTTCCTTGCTGGGAAGTCCTATGTCGTTTATCTTTTTGTTCCTCTGTCACCCAGAACCATGTCACGTGTCTTGTGAGAGGGTCGGACAGGTCAGAAAGGTTCCCTAAGCTTCTGAGTCCTTCACAGCCCTCTAGGCCTACTCGCTTGGAGGACAGGCCTCCAGGCTTCACTGACTTCGGGCAGAGCCGCTCCAGCCTTTTACTGACAAAGCCCACATTAAGAAGTCTTGCAGGAGGGGCTGGGGATTTGGCTCAGCAGCATAAGCACCTGCTTTGCAAGCAGGCAGTCGTGAGTTCCATCCCTGGTACCAATAAAAATGAAAAAGACAAAAAAACCCCAAAAAACAAAAGTCTTACAGGGTAGGGATTTAGTTCAGCCCTGGTACCAAAAAAAAAAAAAAAAAAGCAGTCGGGCTTGGTCACACATGCTGATCATGCTAGCTACTAGGGAGGCTAAGGCCAAAGGGTGATGGATTTGAGACTATCTCTGGTAACATCGCTATATGCTGTTTGTAAAAAAGGGTGGGATGAAGCCAGGTGTGGTGGAGCACATCTGTAATCTCAGCACTCCAGGAGGCCGAGTCAGGGGGATAACAAATTTGAGCCTAACCTAGACCGCTTAGCAAGACTGTGCCTCTGAAAGCGGCAGGGATGTGAGGGCTCAATCCCCAATACTGCAAAACATGAAGTGAAAGCAGGTGGGGCTAGGGGTGTAGCTCAGTAGCAGAACACTTGACTAGCTTGTGCAAGACTCTGTTCTATCCCTAATACCACCAAAAAAAGCTTTGTAATGCCCAGATCACCCACGCCACAGGGTCAGGTGAGGCTTGTCACAGTCTCTGGCTAAGTGTTTGTTTTTTCTTCTGCTCAGCGATGCCACTGGAGTGACATGTTCACGGGTCGCCTGCGGTCTGAGATCCCACCGGCGCTGGTAAGGATAGGGGACGAATGTGCGTCCCCTGCTGCAGGGTCCCCTGCGGCTGCCCCCAACTTTCTCACATTCTCCTTGCAGAGCCTAAGATAAGCCCCACACCTGACTGAGAGCTGAAGCGCAGCCTGGGTCCCCACCAGGGAGGGCGGGACACAGCAGAACCAGGCCCACCGGCCCTGGGGAGCTGCCCACCTGGGCCTGCCGTGGCCTCCTCCTCTGGCCTCCATTCCTGAAGCCAAAACTGGGATTCCAGAGATGCCTTGCATCCCTCTCCCTTCTAAAGAGCCTCTGTTCAGAGCCCCTGGAGTCCTGTAGGGTGACAGGACAGGGCCTTTAATGGCACTGGAGGGGCCTCTGTGATGGGGCTGGGGTTCTGAGCTCTGGTCAGCTGAATTCTGATAGGGTAGAGAGGGGCTGAGGGGAGACTTGCTGGGGTTGTTACCTGCTTGGTGTTTGAGTTTTAGCTTGCATCGCTCAGCCTTGTGGAGGTGTTCTTAGCTCTGCATTCCCAGTGGGGAGGAAGTGCAGGTGGAGGATGAGAGGGCTTGTGGCAGGGAGTGGCACGATGTGGGAAGGAACTACATAGAGTGAGCAGCTGCTCCGGCTGCAGGTGGAGGTCACGGGGCCAGGCCTTCCAAGGGGGTGAGCCCCGTCCTGCCATTGGGAACTGAATGGCAGAAGGACGTGGGGCACGACCTAAGCTGCACCCCCGTGATCTGGGCCTGTGTCTGGGCCAGAGCAGAACATTCTTCTGCCTTCAGCTACCATAAGCCGCCTTCCCAGCCCTGTTTCTGCCCTCCCCACTCCTGTCTCTGACAGAGCTGCTTCTCCTCACCATTTCTCTGGGGACCATAGGTATCCCCAGGCCTGCAGGTTCCCAGAGAGCTCCGCCTCCTGCCACCGCCACCTGAGAGACGCTCAGAACCCTGGAGGCATTTGTGGGACCTCCCTGCCTCATGCCACAGCTAGGGAGCCTCTAGCTTTGCAGGCCTCCTGTGGACACGGTCACCTCCCTCCCATCCACTTCCTGCCGCGCTAGCTGGGCCCTGCTGTTGCCTGTATTGCTGCCCCAGCTCCCGGTGGGCACATGGCCTCCTGCTCCCACTGTCTGTCCCTCACTTCCTCCTTAGCCCACCCTGCCGCAGAGCCTGTCCTCTCAGGTTCTTGGCCCTGTGTGACCCCTCACCTGCCTCCTGACACAGGCTGCTGCTTCATGCTTGTCTCCTGGTGCCTGTTTTTACTGCTGCCCTCTCATTGACTGGCTGCTGTGGCTCATATGCCACCTCCTACTGAGAGCCCTCCAGCTCCTGTCCCCTGTCCCATGTACCAGTTAGGATACCTCTGTGGAGTTTCCAGTGTGGCCACATAGTAGGAAGCTTAGTGCCGTGTGGGTGGCTTGGGTGTCCCTCAAGGGCAGCCTGGCCCTGTCATAGAAGCAGCCTCAAGCTGGGTGTCTGTAAAACTGACCTGAGCTCCCTGTCCACCCAGATCTCACTAGGGGAAGGGCTCATCACTGCTGGGGCACAGCTGGTGGAGCTGGACCTGAGTGACAATGCATTTGGGCCTGATGGCGTCAGAGGCTTCGAGGCTCTGCTCAAGAGCCCAGCGTGCTTCACCCTGCATGAGCTCAAGCTCAACAACTGTGGCATGGGCATCGGTGGTGGCAAGGTGAGTGTGGGACCCAGTGGTCCCTCCTGCGTCCAAATCCAGCAGAGTGTACCCTAGCCCCTGGTCAGCCCCAGGGTGTCTTTTCACTTTAGAGGAGAGAGATCTCAAAGGCAGCAGCCTTCGGCCAGTGGGGAGAGGAGTCTAGATGGGCAGGGTTGCCAAGCAACCATCCCAAGTTCTCATGTTGCCTGGCAACAGAGAGGCAGCACTGCTGTGTACCCTACTCTGATCTGCTGGCTCTGCACAACACAGGCTTGGGGCATTCTTGTACCCACTGTCACTCGGAACAGCTGGTAGAACCAGGGCTAGGAAGGAACCCAGAAAGAAGCGTGCTGCTGTGGCTGGGGATTTAGCTCAGCGGCATAAGTGCCTGCCTTGGAAGCAGGCGGTCGTGAGTTCGATTCCCAGTACTGATAAAAAGGAAAAAGACCAAAAAAAAAGCGTGCTGCTACAAAGGGCAATCTCTGTCACCTTGTGTCCCAGTGGCCCAGGTGCTACTGCTTCCAGGAAAGCAGAGCTCATTTGCTTCCCAGCATAGCATTGAGGGTTGGCCTTTTTGTTCTGTGCTTGTCCCCTGGGCTCCATCCATCCCAGAGCTGAGAGCTGAGTACCAGCTGACCCTCCCCCACACACGCTAACTAAGGGGCAAGGCTGGGGACATCTTTGTGCAGACGTTCCCTGCCTCAGCCCAAAAGGTAAGTCCCTGTTTCTCTACACGAGTAAACTTGGGCTTGGAGAGATGGGGCCGCAGGCATCATGCGAGGTGGGCATTGGATCTGAGTTCATCCACATGACTCTGTCCAGAGCAGGGAAGTGAGATGGGGTTCACAGTGGTCCAGGCTGAGGAGCCAGAGTGGTCTCCCTCAAAGAGGGGACCTGCCACCCCCTTCCCCACAGGAAGGACAGGACTCTCCGAGTCTGTCCCACATGCCCTCCCTCAAGTCCAGCTGGGCACTGTGTACTATGCTGTGAGGATGTTGGCATCCATACAGAGCAGGTAGAGCCAACTCAGAGTGAGGGGTGTCACCTCACCCTGCACAGGCCTCCCAGAGCGCCCACATGGTGTGTGCACACTCATGGTAGGCGGGATGATGTCGGGATTTCTATTGTATGTAGCCCAGAGTGACCTTGAACTCCCAGCATTCCTAGGTTTTCTATTTTTTTGGTATAAGAATCTCAGCTCAGGACCCTGCACTTGCCAGGCAGTCATTGTGCCACTGAGTTCTATCCCTGGCACAAGCAGAGAGCTTTGAACCTGTGGCCCAGGACCTCCTGGTGGACCAGCTGTGCCCTGGGACTTGCTCTGGACTGTAGTCTTTCCCGATCCACTGGCTGCATTGCAAGACCTCCCTGGGTGCCTTAAGTCGTAGATGGTTCCAAGCCTAAACATACTGGTTTTCCCTATATGTGCCAATGATACAATTTAACTTACAAATTAGAGAATAACAACAGAAATACAAGTTATTCCAATGTACTATAGGAAAAGTTACGTGAATATGGTCTCCAAATCTGTGTGTGTACTGCAGATCTTAACACCCTCAGCAGATTAGTGTTTTTCTTCTTTTAGTCAAGAGCTGTCAGCTTTTCATTTATAGGGACAGTGCACAGCTTTTGTTTGGTCCAAATGGCCAGCAGGACTCCTGTTGGGTCTTTTTTTTTTTTTAACCTCACTATGTAGCCCAGAGTAACCTTGAACTCCCAGCATTCCTCTTGCTTCAGCCTCCCAAGTGCTGGATTACAGGTGTGCATTACCACACCTAGCCTCTTGGGCTTTGAAGCCATTATTACATAAAATGAAGGTCACTTGAACACAGTTGCTATGATACACAGTAGTTGATCTGGTAACCAGGTAGTTAGCCAGTGATACTAAAGGCATGCAGTGTCTGCCTGGTGGGATATTCTGTACAAAGGGATGATTCACTTTCTGACAGGTCTGTGAGATTTTATTTTATTTTATTTTATTTTATCTTTTTGAGACAGGGTCTCACTATGCAGTTCAGGCTGGCCTTGGACTCACTTTGCAGCCCAGGCTGGTCTCGAACTTGCGGAAGATACTCCTGCCTCAGCCTCCCAAGTGCTGGGATTACAGGTGTGAGGCACCATGCCTGGCTCAAATTATTTTTTTAATTTATTGTTTGAGTCAGGGTCTCACTCTGTAGTCTAGTCCTTGAATTCACTGTGTAGCCCAGGCTGAGCTTGAACTCTGATTCCCCGTGCCTCAGCCCCCGAGTCCTGAGATCACAGGTGTGCTCTACCACGCCCAGCTGCTAATTAGCACTTACACTTTACTTCTTAGTACTGCCAGGACAGAAGCTGCTGCCTGGCTCCATATTAAAGACAGGGCAAGCCGGGTTTTAGGTTTGTGTCTCAGCAGGTGTCACCCTGCTGTGCCCAACTAGCCCTGGTGAGGGCTTTGTCAGATGGTGTGGCTGGCCTGTGGTCCTGACCCACTGGCTTCCCCAAACACCATCTAGGTTTGAGTTCTGGTTCCAGATTCTGTCAGTTGCTTACTGAATGTCCTGATTACTTTTGTTTTATTGCTGAGACAAATAACTGATGCCCAAAATTAAGGAAAGAAAGATTTATTATGCTCACAGTTTATGGAAATTTCGGTCCATAATCAGCTGGCTCCAAGGCTGGTGGTGAGGTTAGCTCAAAGCCAAAAACAGAGGCAAAAAGCAACCAGAACAAAAGGGAGGGGCGGCCTCTTTCCCTCCCTTATATTGTGTGCAGGCCACATGCCTCAGGGCAGGTACGGCACTTAAACACCAATCCCAGCACTAGACAATGAACCAATCACAAGCTCTGTAGATGCAGCTGCCTTCGAAAGGCCCGCCCCCTTGCCGCAGGAGGCGTCTGGACACAAACCCTAGCACTGACCATAGACAGTTTCTGAGCATGGCGTGGGGCATGCACCTGTGTCCCAGTGGCGGAAACCAGAGGATCACTTGAGTCCAGGAGATGGAGCCCAGCCTGTGGGGTGAGTGTGTGCATTAGTGAGGTGTGCCTTGCCTCTCCCCACAGATCCTGGCAGCCGCTCTGACCGAGTGTCACCGCAAGTCCAGTGCCCAAGGCAAGCCACTGGCCCTGAAGGTCTTTGTGGCCGGCAGGAACCGGCTGGAGAATGACGGAGCCACTGCCTTGGCAGAAGCGTTTGGGGTGAGTGTTTTCTTCCCATCCTGCCCAGTGGGCACAGTGGGCCACTTCCTGCTCGTCTCAAAATGTCCCTATCCTGCCACCTTGATGGGTGGCAGCAGTTCTATGTGCTGTTGGCCTTGGGCAGGTCAGGCTCCTGGTCTGAGCATCACTTGTCCCAGCAGTATCGAGGGCAGTGGAAGCTAAACGTGACATGCCTGCCTGACAGGGACACAAGTGGGAGACCCCAGGACTGGGCCTCCTCCCCAGCTACCTCCGTTTTCTCCTCTTCCCAAGGCTCTGATGGTGAACCCTGTTCAGGGCCACGCTTGCCTCCCACAGGAGTGGGAACCTTGTGTTCTGTCCTGTTTTGCTTTTTGAGTTTTTGTTTTGTGGTGCTGGGGGTTGAACCCAGGGCCTCATGCGTGCCAGGCAGGCACACTACCACTGAACTGCCTCCCCGAGCCTCTTCATGGGAACATTATCCAACGTAGCAGTGTCCTGCAGGCCTGCCACAGTAGTGGCCAGTGTGTTGGGCTGCATCTAAAGACACTTCCTGCCTCTGACTAGCTGGACCCCTTTCTCAGAGGCCAACCTGCCTCTTCCAGGGCTGGCTGCTGCCCTTCCGTTGGTCTCTGCTATGCTCAGAATAGGGTTCTTAAGCCAGTGTGGGGAGAGTGCAGGGGTCTCTGAACACAGAGCAAGAAAATCATGTCATTGGCATCTCAGCATAGCTGAACACTACAGGTGACCTGGGAACAGTGGCATTTAGGGGCTCTGATCCCCTGCACACTCAGAAGCCCACAGAGCCGCACACACCCCTAGCTCCTGAGCATAACATTTGACTCCCAAATATTTTATTAGTAGCCTGAGGTTATCCATAACATAAACAGCCGGTAGACACACATCTTGTGTCTGTTTTAGGGAGAGTTTGGGACTGGGGGTAGAGCCCAGGGCCTCAGGCATGCTAAACATGCACCTCATCACCAAGCTACAGCCACGCCCACGTTTTGTGTTACGTGTCTCAAACATGGTGCAAAACCAAAGAGGACCAGGAGGGATCACTTCTTACCATGATGTGCAGTTTATGGAAGACACAGACTACTTAAGAGACCAATGTCTCAAGGGTTATGTGACATTTTACAAAGCTACTTATAACGCTTGAACTCAATGGGGCAAAAAGTAGCTGGGACATTATTTGCAGTATAGTGAATTTTAGCAGTTAGAAAGTAACACTGCACTTTTTTTTTTGTCTTACAGAGGATTGAACCCAGGGATACTGTGTCACTGGGTTACACCCCAGCCTTTGTTTTTGAATTTTGAAATAGGATCTTGCTGAGCCCCCCCACTGTGGCCTCAAACTTGTCCAGGTCCAGTGGTACTCGCCTGTAGTCCCAGCTATGTGGGACCCTGAGCCGGGAAGGTCGCTTCCACCCATGGGTTTAGGGCCAGCCTGGGCAACAGAGTGAGACTCCATCACTAATGTTAGAGACAAATAAATAGGTTAATACTATATAAAAGTTGCTGGGGAGGTTGCTTGAGTTCAGCACTTGCTTGGCAAGTGCAAGGCCCTGGGCTTTATTCCTGGTACCAAACAAAAAACAAAACTATATAACAGTTGCTGTGATAGTAAACCCTCACATCTTGTTACTCATGAGTATCACGGACTAGGCATCGTCGCTGGTCCTGTGATCTCAGCACTCTGATAGCTGAGGCAGGAGGATCACAAATTTGAACCCATCCTAGGCAACTTAGTGCTTTAGTGAGATCCTGTTTCAAAATAGAGAATAAAAAGAGGACTGGGGATGTCACTCAATGCAAAGGTCTGTGTTCAATCCTTAATACAAAGGAAACAGGTATCTATGGTACTGTAGCATACATTTGGAGATTTACTGAGAATTGAGTGTCGTGCTCCAGAGCTGTGTGACCCCAGCTAATCACTTAACCTCTCTGGTCCCTACTCCTCTGTTGGGGGCTTCTTTTTTTTTTTTTTTTTTTGGTCTTTCTCATTTTTATCGGTGCCAGGGATCGAACTCACGACTGCCTGCTTGCAAGGCAGGCGCTTATGCCACTGAGCTAAATCCCCAGCCCTGTCGGGAGCTTCTAATTTAGGTGGGTCAATCTCATTACCATATGGAGGATCAGGCACAGCTGTGCCAGACGGGTGCTTTCTGGGATGGGGATTTAGGTTAGTGGCACAGTGCCTGCCTGGCAAGCACAAGGTTGTGAGTTTGATTCCCGGTATTAAAAAAGAAAAAGGTGCTTTGAGATGTGTGCCTTGAGCCCCTACTGGTGTCACTGGCCCGGGGTCCACTCTGCACTGTCCACTCGTCCTTGTAGGTCATCGGGACACTGCAGGAGGTGCACATGCCACAGAATGGTATCAACCACCCTGGTGTCACGGCCCTGGCACAAGCCTTTGCTATCAACCCCCTGCTGCGGGTCATCAACCTGAATGACAACACCTTCACTGAGAAGGGTGCGGTGGCCATGGCCGAGGTAAGCGGCAGGTGTGGCAGGGCGGAGTGGGGGGCAGTAGGGGCTGGGTAGTGAGGGTCTGCCTGTGCCTCTGTTGCCAGCAGGGGCTGCTCTCCTCACCCCATCTTGCTGTGTGTACCCCTAGGGACAGGGCCATGGGTCACAGGGAGACTGCCTGCTGCCTGAGTCCCGAGCAGCCTCGTCTGCCTCTGGCGCTGGGACCATTCCGTCCTCAGGCCAAGAGGACAAGACTGCCTGTCCTGTCTTCCTGCATTGATTGATTAGGCAGCTGTTCACTGAGTCCCTGTGTGGTACCTGGGTTGTAGCAGATGCAGGCCCTGTGGGTCCCTCCTTGCAGAGTGAAGGGGGCCACCAAGCAGTATGGGACAGGGCTCTGGGTGGCAAGGACCCCTTGGTCCCCCAGAAGGCTGGCACTGCTGCTGTAGGTGTCACCAGACAAGTGTGGGAGAGTGCACAGGACAAGCTCTGGTGGCACCAGGCCAGCTTCCTGAAGGAGCTGGGCTGCTGACTGAGTTGTGCAGGGCTAGTGGACAGAGAGTGGGATGAGTGTTTGGGCAGAAGGGTCACAGGGTGTGGAAGGCCGAGGCGGGGAGGGAGCCTTGCTCCCTGGGTCCTGTTTTGAAATGACTGAGGGTGCAGGAGGGCTGAAGGAGGGGAGGGGAGCAAGGCCTCAAAGCCTTGCTGGTTCCACGAGGCTCTGTCCTGTAAGTAACAGGGAGCCATGGAGGGTTGCCGCGGGTAGAGTGCGCTCATAGACATGCACTTCAGATGTTCTGCTATAACATTAGGCAGTAGGGTGGTGGAGTTGTGGCCTGCGCCCTCACCTTGCAACTGCTTCCTTCCTTGTAGACCCTGAAGACCTTGCGGCAGGTGGAAGTGATCAACTTCGGGGACTGCCTGGTGCGCTCCAAGGGGGCTGTGGCCATCGCGGATGCTGTGCGCGGGGGTTTGCCCAAGCTCAAGGTGAAGCTGTGCTCTGGTCCTTGGGGTCCCACTCATGGGGGGTAAGGGGGAGCCCAGCCCCTTAAACTTGACCAGTCCTGGTATCTCTCTGAGCCACAGTGTCTTCACGGGAGGGAGCAGCCCCGGCGCTGGGTGCCAGCATCCCTTCATCATGAGTGTTTGGCTTCTGGCCCCTGTGCCTCCAGGGGAGCTGAGCTCTAGGGGTGCAGGATCTGGGCCCTCAGTAACTGCCTGCCACTTTCCTCTTCTTCTAGGAGCTGAACCTGTCATTTTGTGAAATCAAGCGAGACGCTGCCCTGGCTGTGGCAGAGGCCGTGGCTGATAAGGCCGGTCTGGAAAAGCTGGACCTTAATGGTAATGGGGCCAAGGGGGCCCTCAGCACAGCCCTGGTGCTGGGCTCTGCACCGTTCTCATGCCGATTTCCCCTGAGCAGGGAACGCCCTAGGCGAGGAGGGCTGCGAGCAGCTCCAGGAGGTGCTGGACAGCTTCAACATGGCCAAGGTGCTGGCGTCCCTCAGGTAGGGTGCAGGTGGGCAGCACTTCCTCTTCAGTGCGCTCACCCAGAAGCTGTCACTGGGCGCCTGCATGTGCCAGGCTCTGTGCTGGTACCAGGGGCAAAGAGTGAGACACCGAGGTTTCCGAGTGGCAGAGAGGAGGCAGGGTGACAAAGCTGTTCTCTGCTCCTCTCAGGGACCTGCGGGGTGCTGAGTATGGCATCTTCTGCGCAGGGCGAGTCTGGAGGCTGGTGTGGCTGCACAGCAAATTCGGGGAGCAGGAGGCTGCAGGAGTTGCGGGCTGGGATGTGGGGCACCTCACGGGAACAGGCTTGGTGGCATTCCCGAAACTGACTAGAAAGGAAGCAGTTGGCACGAGAGAATCTGGATGTGGTGGTGCATACCTACGTTTTAGTACTCCAGGAGTCTGAGGCAGGAGGGCCGTGAATTCTCCAGCTGGGAATTAGCGAGACTGTCTCAGCAAGTAAAACAGGGCTGGCGATGTAGCTCAGTACGAAGGGACCCCAGCATTTGCTGCAGAGGACGCCGGGTGGGGAGCAGGGAGCAGGAGGCCTCATCACAGCCAGTTCGCGGCAGCCATACCCCGGCCACGTCCCTTCTGGGTGTTCTTGTATGCATAGCAGACAGTTACAATGTTAGGGTGGCCCAGTGGCCGCAGAGGCTTGGGTGCAAGGGAACTGGCTTCCTCCTCCCGTGGCGGGGTCCCGCCCTGCGAGCAGGGCCGCCCTGATCTCCTCTCACAGGCCAGGCTAAGGGCATGGAGGCCCTCCCTTAGCCAGCTCCTCTCTGCAGTGACGATGAGGGTGAGGATGAGGATGAGGACGAAGATGAGGAGGAAGGAGAAGAGGATGATGAGGAAGAGGAGGAAGAAGAGGAAGAGGAGGAGGAGGATGAAGAGGAGGAGCGGCCACAGAGACAAGGGGCAGAGCCAGTTACACCCTCGAGGAAGATTCTGAGCTCTAGCACTGGGGTGAGTCCCCGTGGCTGCTGGGATCAGAGCTGAAATTCTGGAAGGTGTTATTATTTAGGTTTTTCGGGTCTTGCTGTAGAGTCCAGGCTGGCCTAAACTCTGGAATCCTCCTGCTTCCGGCTCCTGAGGAGCTGGGATGACAGGCATGCACCACCATGCTGGCCCTGCACACTGTTTGTTTGAGTGTAGGTATAAGAGGCTGATACTTCTTTTCACCCACTGTGAATTATCCTGGTGGCCTTCAGGAACGGCCTTGCACCCTGGAGATTGTGGCTGGGATCATGGCACACGCTTGGTGTCCCTTGCCAGGCCCTGTGGCATCTCACTGCCACCCCTATCATTCATTCATGTACCCTCCCAATTCTTGATGAAGCTCCGGGGAGCTTCAGGGCAGCCAGGACACTATGCCCCTGTGGACCTGGGTGCTCTTTGGGGTGATGGAAGCAGCGTGATGGTGAATGGTGGCAGGTGGGGTCCCTTCCTTTTGCAGCTCTGACCCAGGTTGGACTCCAGCGACTGGTGGCCTCTCCTGAGTTATTTCTGGGCCTTGCATGGCCAGGCAAGGATCTGTGTGGAGGCCCCTCCTAGAGGAATGGTGCTGAGTAGGTGGATAGTTCTGGTCCAGGCCTAGCCAGAGTGTGTGGGGTGGGGGCCAGTGTCCCGGAAGCAGAACGGGGCAACACGCCCAATGTGCTGAGGTTGGGACCTTCTGGGTGCCCCCACCAGCCCAGCCCACTCGTGTGTCACCTGTTTCAGGAGCCCACCCCGTCACTGTCCTCCCCGACACCCACTGATGTCTCCACTTTCCTGGCCTTCCCCTCCCCAGAGAAGCTGCTGCGCCTTGGCCCCAAGAGTTCAGTGCTTATAGCCCAGCAGGTGAGACACCTTGCTAGAGAATGGGGTTGGGGGACAGCAGAGCAGGGGAGAGGGGAGGGGTCATTGTTACCTGGGGGCCTGGCCTTCATTGCTTTTTAAATTCTTTTTTTTTTTTTAATAGCAGGGATTGAACTCATATGACTTCGCGCTTGCCAGGCAGGCGCTTATGCCACTGAGAAAGATACTTTTAAATGCAGACATGTAGCCAGGTGTAGTGGCACACTCCTGTAATCTCAGCTGTGGGAGGCTGAGTCAGGAGGATCACCACAAGTTCAAGGCCAGCCTGGACTGCAGCATGCGACCCTGTCACAACCCTCCCCCACCCCTGCCCGCCATATGCAGACCTCCCTATAAATGAGTGTGTCCAGGGTATCTGTGAGTCCCCCACCAGCAGTAAGGGCAGCCTGCCTGCCCCAGCCTCACCACACTGGGTTCATACTCAGGCTGCCAGTGTGCTGGGCTTCTGTGTGGTGAGCAGCTTTGCAGCCACCTCCTGCCTGGCCTGAACCCAGCCCCGTGAGTGCCCCGTGGAGGCTGCCTCTGTGCCAGCCTCACTTGCTGGCTGCTTAGTTCTTGCTCTTTCATTCAGAGGTGACTATTTTTTGGTCCTGGGAATCTAACTCATGACCTTATACTTTGCAGGCAGGTGCTGCGCTGCTGGGCTATATGCATGGCATTCAGGGGTGATTATTGAGTGCCTGTTTATGCCAGGCACTGTACTTTGGTATAATCTGGGGATTGAACCCAGGGCTTTTGCTCTGAACTACATCTTGGCTCTGGTTTTTTTGTTTTGTTTTGTTTTGTTTTTTGTCTTTTTCTATGGGTACCGGGGATTGAACTCACAACCGCCTGCTTGCAAGGCAGGTGCTTATGCCGCTGAGCTAAATCCCCAGCCCCCATCTTGGCTCTGTTTAAAAACAAAATTTTTTTTTTTTTTTTTTTGTGCCGGGGATTGAACTCATGACCTCACACTTGCCAAGCAGGCGTTTATGCCACTGAGCTACATTCTAGGCCCAAAATGTTTAAAATTTTGAGACAGGGTCTCACTAAGTTGCCCAGGCTGGGATAGAACTTTTTTTCTTTTTTCTTTTTATCGGTACAGGGGATCGAACCCACGACCGCCTGCTTGCAAGGCAGGTGCTTATGCCGCTGAGCTAAATCCCCAGCCCCTGGGATAGAACTTTTAATCTCCCTGCCTCAGCCTCCCAGAGTGCTGGCATTACAGGTGCACAAAACCACTCCCAGCTCATGCCAGCCTTTCTGTGTCCCAGCACGTTCATGTCACACCATTCCAGTTTCCTCTGTGGGTGGAACCCTCAGGCCTTTTTAGTCCAGTGAGAAGGTCTGTCTGTCACTTCTGTTTCCCGCTCTGGCTTCCTTAGTGTGGCAGTGTCTGTATCCTGTGTGATTTCTTCAGGTTAGATGACAACACGGGGATTTGGGGCTCGTGATATTCACTGTGCTCCATCCAGCCCCTTGTCCCGGCTGCCCCGGTGCTGTAGGTCAGATGCAAGCCAGCTGGAGGACCGCCTGGGTCCTGCCCACCAGGCCCCTCGAGTCTCAGACTTCATCTGGTCTGCAGCAGGATCAGAGGCCTGGGCTGTGGCCTTGGTGATCTGCCATTGTCTGTTATGTCCTCAGGCAGACACGTCCGACCCCGAGAAGGTGGTCTCAGCCTTCCTGAAGGTGTCGTCAGTGTTCAAGGATGAGGCCACAGTAAGGACGGCAGTGCAGGACACGATAGGTAACCTGGGCCAGGGCTGGGGACCCCACAGGTGACGCTGCTGGGCAGTGTCCAACCCCTCCGCCTGCTCTGTCCGCCTCTCACTTGGCCTGCCAGAGGACTGTGCTGAGCACCTTCCGGTATTTGCAGCTGGGGAAACAGGCCTGCCTAGGAGACTGTAACACAGGCCCTGCTGGGTGCTTCCTGTCAGGAGAGGTGGGCAGCTGGCTCTCCCCCGCCTGCCAGCAGGCCCAGCACAGAGGAGTCCTCCTTCACCTCCCCGCCTGGGATCTGTGACCCTGGCTCCATTCTCTGGGTGACCTCCAGTCCACACTTGTCCCCTTCCTCGTGGCACCATCAGTTTGAGCCCCGGGCTGGGCAGAGAGGAGGAAGGGCCCTGTGAGTGAGGGTGTCGCTGGCGGCAAAGGAGAGGAGGGGTGACGCACGGTGCTTCTTCCTGAATTCCTGCTCCAAGAGGGGCTGGAACTGAGGCTGAGCATTTGGGGGAACAAAAGGCCTGCTTCTTGTTCCCCAAAATAACTGCAGAGTCCCTTTCCTCACAAGGTCTTCCACAGTGTGTGGTGGGCACTGCTTCTCCTGTCAGGCCAGGCGGGGGAGAAGTTCTGGGGGGCAGATTGACTGGGCCGCTCCCGGGGGCCAGCTGCCCCTTGTTGTAGCACCTGGGCCCTGTGTAGACGGGGCTGGGAGGCAGCTGGGCCTCGCTTCTGGGGGGCTCTGGGAGCCTCTCCTCCTCTCACCTGCCACCCTCTACTCGTGCCACAGACGCCCTCATGAGGAAGGCCTTCGGCTCCTCGGCCTTCAACGCCAATGCCTTCCTCACCAGGCTGCTGGTCCACATGGGCCTGCTCAAGGTGAGGCCGGGGTGTCCTGGGGCCAGGGCTTCCCCATGCGACCTGGGCTGGGGGCTCTACCATGGGGCTGAGCTGTCTGGGTAAGGGGCGAGAGTACCTGGGGTTCCCCCAGCTTCTGTGTTCTCCTCAGAGTGAAGACAAGATCAAGGCCATCACTAACCTCTACGGCCCCCTGATGGCCCTGAACCACGTGGTGCAGCAGGACTATTTCCCCAAGGCCCTGGTGCCCCTGCTGCTGGCCTTCATCACCAAGTGAGTGTGGCCTTGGGTCAGGTGGCTCTGGGATTCCCTGCTGGGCTGCCAGGCGTAGCAGGCCGAGGGGCTCGTGTCTCCTCGCTGCACCCTGGTGAAAATGAGAGCAGTTGAGTCACCGCTGGGTGACAGAGGCCGCTGCTGCCCCGGCACCCACCCTCTCCCTGCTTTTCCCCGCAGGCCCAATGGCGCCCTAGAGTCCTGCTCCTTTGCCCGCCACAACCTGCTGCAGACACTGTATAAGGTGTAACCTCCCAGCCACCTCTTCCATCCCTCAACTGCACCAGGGCAGGGACCTGGAGGAACTGAGCTGCAGCCCTCGCATCCCCAGGACAGGACTCTGACCAGGGCAGGGAGGGTCTTCATTTCGTGTCACGTGGGTGGTCCAGTGTGTCTGTCGGTGTGGTGCCTGTGCCTGTGTTGGGATTGGGGTTTTTCATGTCTCCCTGGCCCTGGTCTGTCGTGGGGTATTGGCTGGGGGACAGGATGCAGGCTGCTTTGCCATTAAAGGCTCACCGACACCTGAGGGTGCTCTGCGCACCTTGGCTCAACTGCCCCCACCCCATCCTGCTGTCCTGTCACTTCCTGGGCTGTGCTGAAGCCTGGGATGTTGCTGTCCGCGTTCCCTGCTGTCTCTCTGTCACATTGGGCTGTCTTTTTCCCTGGCTTGGGCCCACAGCGACTGCTGTGCCCAATGGTGAAGCCTGTCATGTGACCCGCGTGGCCTACAAGAGAACCTGTGGAGTGGGCCTGTCACAGAGGCCAGGACTCCGGCCCTGCAGCCCCTGCTCCTATGGACTAGAAGGCCCCAGGGGTGGCCCCAGAGGTCCTGGAACAGTAGGGCCGAGCCAGCGGGGCCGCTGCTGCACCCAGGGACGGGGAGCGATGCTAGTGCTGCACTGTGCCTGGCTGGGGCTGCTCTCTGAGGACCCAGGTGGGGAGGCTGGGGGCGGCCCGCAGCCCTATGACCGCCTTGTGCTTCCCGTGAGCGCTCTGTGTCTGGCCTGTGTGTGGCAGCTTCACAAATAAAGGCACCTATGGCAGCTGGGGAGACTGAGAAATTTCTCTCGCCCGAGTTTGACATTGTTAGGCTGTAAGTGGGCCCCACTTTGGTCCTGCGGGAGCCTGTGCAGCCTCGAGCTGTCACCTTGCAGTGAACTGTGGAGCTGGGCCACTCCCAGAGGCCCTCACTGTCCACACGTGGGAGGACCCCCGGCCGCACTTCACTGCTTCACCTACACAACCGCCACCTCCGGGGAGTTGGAGAGAGCACTAAGCAGACACCACCCGTGTATTTTAGTCAAGACTCCTTAGGCTGGGAGGCAGAGGAGGGGATCACAAGATTGAGCTCATCATGGGAACTTGGTGAAATTCTGTCTGAAAAACCACAAAGTTTTGTGGCCCTGTGAGGACAGTGGGCAGTGAGGTAAGGAAAACCTTGAAGCATTGGGTGGGGGAGAGCTCTGAGAACCCGAGGAACCCAGAGAACTGAAGTGCCCTGAAGCTCAGGGTGTCCACCGGGTGATGTGGCAGGTGCCCAGCATCTTTCCTGTGAAGCCGTGTGGGGCTAGAGGGAACATGGAGTCTCATGCCACCCCTGTGGCCCGTGGTGCCCCACTGTGTGTGCCCTGGGCAGAGGAGGTGGTCATCTCCAAAGCGAAGGGTGCTGACGCCCTGGCCCTGCTCAGTCTGAGGCCCTGCAGGCTGGGGAAGGGAGAGGTGGCCTGGGGGCCACGTGGAGCTCCAGCCAACACAGGCCCCAGGGAAGCGCTCAGGTGCCGGAGCCCCCGCCTCGGAAAGGCCTAACAGCACATTCAGCCATGACGCCTCCCACGGATGAGCCCCTGATTCATGTAGCACCCCATGATCTAGTCACCTCCATGAAACCCCACTTTGGAATGTGGGAGTGAATCAGGAATATGACAGGTAAAATAAAGCCACTGGATGCTGCACAGAAAAAAAAAACAGTACTGTAGCGTGTGCACAGCCGAGTCAGTAAGCTGAGAAAACGCACGATACCTTGGAGGCCACGGGGACTGCAGAATGCTTTGGCTGAGCCATTTCCTCTTCCCTTCAGTTGGCTCTAAGCTGTCTAAATAGGGCTGGCTGAGCCTAATCTTCGAAGCTAGGCGACAGCGGCTGTTTCTCCACCCTGTGACTCCCAAAAACATCTGGAATGGAGCCTCCAGATGAGCAGGAGTGACTTTCCAGGGCACCCCGCACATCACAGCCAAAGCACAGAGCCCCACAGCAGCGGGTGCTACCTCACTGTGTTACGCAGGTTGGCCTTTCTGCATGTCCTCTTGCTGCAGAGGCGCTTTCAGCCCTCATCTCGGTGTCTTTATTCTCCGTGGGCTGCACTGGAAGTGGCAGATTGGAATTAACTAAAACTAGCTGCGACTCCACTCCTGGCACCTCACGGCAGCAATGGCTGCAAACACACAAAGCAGCGCTTTTCCAAATGGCCTTAAGGCTGGCAGCCGCAATACCCGCCACCATCAGGATAGGTGCAGTGACCGACAGAGACGTCAAGGGACCTGGTGAGCCTGGCCAGCTCAGGATGGAGACAGAAGGTGTGGAGGTGCACGCCTGTGATACAGGGGATGAAACTCTTCATCTGTGTCCGGTACGCGTTCGTGTTCATGTTCTAAAATCAAAGAATGAAAGAGCTTTTGTCTGAGGGACAGAAGGGGTCCCACGCAGGTTGCCTGGGCTTTTATAGGGTAAAATCATGAGGTTAAATCAGTCAAAGGTGGGAAAAGGAATTTGCAAGGTGGGCATAACTGTGGTCAGCCAATAAGATGCATTGCTCAGGTAACATTGAATAAATGAGGAGCCAATGGAGCGGAATATAGTTGGGGTAGTAGAGGGACCTGTAATCTCAGCACTAGGGAGGCTGAGGCAAGTTCGAGACCAGCCTGGGCTACCAAGTGAGCTCCAGGCCAGCCTGAACTGCATAGTGAGACTGTCTCAAAAAGACAAAAATACATACCTGCATAAAATAAGGGGTGATAATGGATCTCAGTGGATCTCAGTGTCCAGCATGCTGTGGCCTATGTTCAATTCTTTTTTTTTTTTTATCGGTACCGGGGATTGAACTGACAACTGCCTGCTTGCAAGGCAGGCGCTTATGCCGCTGAGCTAAATCCCCAGCCCCTGTCTGCTCTCTTTTCCTTTCTCCATTTTCACGTTTTTGTTTTTGACAGTGAGTCTCACTATACAGTTTAGGTTCAGGCTGGCCTTGAACTCACTTTGTAGGCCAGGCTGGTCTTGAACTTACAATGATCTTCCTGCCTCAGCCTCCCAAGTGCTGGGATTACAGGTCCTTCTACTACCCCAACTATATTCCATTCCAATTTTGGGGCTGGAGATTTAGCTCAGCAGCATAAGCACCTGCCTGGCAAGCACAAGGTCAATCCCCTGTCTATAGCTTTAAACCAACAATCTCTGTAACTGGGGCAGATTGTTTTTCCCCTTGCATCCCAGGCCACTGTTGTATTGCACATTATGGGATAGAATGCTAACATGTGCCTTCAAAAATGAAAATGAACAAGTTAAAACTACGTGTTAGGCCAGGGATTTAGCTCAGTGGCTTAAGCGCCTGTCTGGTAAGCGTGAGGTTGTGAGTTTGAATCCCGGTATCAAAAGAAAACAAAGAAAACTATGACTTAACACCTGAGTGAAAGATGCTGCTGAGCAGAATCAGGCAGGAATGAGCACGCACAGCAGTTCTGTGGCCACGAGTTGGTGGTCTCTAGCCGCCTCACCCCGAATCTCCTCTGGTGTAAGATGTGTTGAGTGAAACTGTGTGTGAAAGTCTGGTTTAAAAAAAAAATCCTGGGGGGCTGGGGATTTAGCTCAGTGTCCTAAGTGCCTGCCTGGCAAGAATGAGGTCTTGAGTTCAATCCCCGGTACCACCAAAAAAAAAAAAAAAAAAAAAAAAATTTAAAATTTAAAAACACTGGGGGGGGGGGGCCTGGGGATTTAGCTCAGCGGCATAAGCGCCTGCCTTGCAAGCAGGCAGTCGTGAGTTCGATCCCTGGTACCGATAAAAAGGAAAAAGACAAATGAATAAATAAATAAATCCTGCTGGGTGTGGTGGTGCACTCCTGTAATCCCAGCACTTGGGAGGCTGAGGCAGGAGGATCATTGTGAGTTTGAGACCAGCCTGGGCTACAAAGTGAGCCTAAGGCCAGCCTGAACTGCATAGAGAGACCCTGTCTCAGAAAGACAAAAATAAAAAAAGCCACAATGGTAGCACCCTTGTCTATTACAGGGCCAGTAGCAGATTCACCCCTCCCATTTCACAGCAAAAAGCTGCAAACACACAAAGCAGGACCTTCCCAAATGGCCCCATGCTGGAAGCCACAGCTTGCTTTTCACTTTTGATTTTGAGATGTCTCAATAAAACATTCAGTTGCCCAGGCTGGGCTTGAACTCACTCTCTTCCTGCCTCAGCCTCCCTGTGTATTGGAATTACAGGTGTATACCACTATACCTGGCTTTATTTCATTTTTAAAGTGCACAAGTGCCTGGGAAGCCCTATATTCTGATATACTAATGTTTTCTGATAACATTGTTTGTAACAGCAAAAAAAGTGAAAGGAACCAAAATATTCAAGATGAGTAGGTAAGTTTGATGCACTTCTACAATGGAATATTATGTAACCATCAAAAGTAATGGGCATGGCTCAAAGGAATGCATTTTGCTAACTCCCAAGCATTCAATGTTACAAACTAAATCAGCTTTGCAGATGTATATGTAGCATCCAACTGAATGTGTATGAGTACATACAGAAAGGAAGGGGTTAACCTTTCTGCCCACCTCCTACAAACCAGGTAGGAACAAGCTCCTAACATCAAGTGTTTTTCAGGGAACAGGAAACAGGCTCACTGAGGGGTTGCCCGCCCAGGGACCCACAGGATGCCTCCTCCTGGCCCCTGTCTGCCGGGTGGTCTGGGGACTCAGTCCTGGGCCCCGTTCCTGGGCCTGTGCTGGGCAGGAGGCCCTGTAATTGCAGCCGCTGTTCCCACCCCTGCCCACAGCCCGGGGAAGCCCCGACTCGCCCAGGCCCAGGCAGTGACAATGCCTCCCATTCAGCCCTGTCCCTGGCTGAGCCTGTGGGCCAAGGAGGGGGGCTCCTGCGGGCCTGCCGGCAGGGCCCATTACCAACGTTTCCTTGCACTGTGCCTCCAGGCTGGCCTGGCTGTTCCTTCCAGTGGCATGGAGCGGTGAGTCCTGGGGCTCTGAGGGCCAGAGGGTCTTAGGACAGCTGTGTGGCCTCAGGCAAGCACTGCTCTTCTCTAGGCCTCCAGTAGGCCGGTGGGCAGGGGCTCCAGGTCCTTCCCCAGAGGTGGGTGGGTGGGCAGGAGGATGTTGGGGATGACCAGTCCACTCCGGGGCTTCCTGTGCCTGGTTCTGGGGGCTTGTCTGAGGTGCAGCAGGTCTCTGGGGACCCACCTGATTGGGCCCCTCTCTGGCCTGCCCTGACCACAGGCCACCAGCACCAAGATGGGTGGACCTTGGACTCCAACACAGATGGTGACAATCGTGAGCAGGGTGGGGAAGGCGCAGCCTCGGTGACAGAAAAGGTTGTGTGACGTGGCTGGGAACAGAAGGGAGGGCTGGCGATCCAGGTGACACAGCTGGCAAGGAGGGGGCTCTGCATCTATTCGGTGACAGCAATGCTGCTTGGGCTCATGGTTGATGGGGAAGAGGGGCCACCACAGAGTGGGTTCCGGGAGGAGGCTGGGCCTGGGCTTCCGCTAAGGCAGGAAAGAGATGACTGAGGGTTTGCCGCTGTGATGCCAGGCTCCCAGCTATGTTCTGGAAAGTTCCTCTCAGCCACTGGGTGGTGAGCGAAGCAGAGGGGAGGCCAGGAAAGCCACAGGAGCAGCAGTTGTTCCTTAGAAGAGATGGGCAAGCTGGGTGTGATGGCACATGTCGTCACTGAAGCTATGTGGGAGGCTGAGGTAGGAGGATCACAAGCTCGAAACCAGCCTGGACCACTTAGTAAGATCCTGTCTCAAAATAAAAAACTAAAAAAGGTTGGGGATGTAGCTTGCTGTGAAGGCCCCAGGTTCAATTCTCAGTACCAAAGAAAAAAGGGACTCACTGGGTTGATTTGTGAACCTCAGTTTCTTCCAGTGTGAAAGGGCTGATAACAGAGGCTCTCGTGTAGGGGGCTGGAACAGGCTCAGCCTGATGCCACTGCCCTGGGCTCAAAGGCTGGGCAGGGTGAGGGGCAGGAGTGGGCCCTGCCCAAGGCAGCCAACTCTCCTTCCGCCTCTAGGGCCCAGACCTCCGCCCACATCCCTTCAGTGGTGGTGTTGGTGCTGCTGCTGCCTTTGGGCCCAGCTTGGCATGTGGCTGCCCAGCGCTGCCCAGAGCCCTGCATCTGTGACAATGCCAGGCGGTATGTTTCCTGCCGGCACCAGAACCTCACTGAGGTGCCCAGCGCCCTCCCAGAGGTCAGTGGGGCAGCATGATGGTCGGGGCACTGCAGGAGGACTCTGCTCTGGGCAGTGGATCTGTTATGTTACCCCCTGGTGGGGCCAGCTTGGCAAATTACTTCCTTCCAAGCTCAGTCTTCACGTCTGTACAATGGAAAAGATAATACAAAGTTACAGGGCTGGGAAATGGTGGTGCATTTGGCAGGAGGCTGAGGCAGGAGGATCATCATTAGTTTGAGACTTTGCCTCAAAAAAAATCCTATTGTGTGCCTAGAATACACAGGTGACCTACAGATATAATATTGGCTTCAATAGAAATCCTTTTGCAGAGAACTAGAATGTGGCAAGGTAGAATGCCGCCTACTCTGGGGAGTTAGGTTGAGGGGATCTAAAGTAAGGAGGCAGTGACTGGACAAGGTGGCAAGTGCCACCGCGGGGGAAGGCTGCATGCTCGAAGGCTGGGGGGAGGGAAAGCTTCAGGAAGGAGGCATCGGAGAAGAGGGGGACAGGACAGTTCCAGGCGATGGACAGGCGCGCCACGCTCAGCCTCGCCTTCCCTCCGCCCAGCTCACCCAGAGGCTGGACCTGCAGGGGAACGCGCTGAGGCTGATCCCGCCGGCCGCCTTCCGGGACCTGCCGCACCTCACGCACCTGGACCTGCGGCACTGCCAGGTGGAGGAGGTGGCTGAGGGCGCCTTCCGGGGCCTGGGCCGCCTGCTGCTCCTCAACCTGGCGTCCAACCGCCTGCGAGCGCTGCCCCAGGAGGCGCTGGACGGGCTGGGTTCGCTGCGGCGCCTGGAGCTGGAGCGGAACGCGCTGGAGGAGCTGCGGCCCGGCGCCTTCGGGGCGCTGGGCGCGCTGGCCACGCTGAACCTGGCGCACAACGCGCTGGTCTACCTGCCGGCCATGGCCTTCCAGGGGCTGCTGCGCGCGCGCTGGCTGCAGCTGGCACACAACGCGCTCAGCGTGCTGGCGCCCGAGGCCCTGGCCGGCCTGCCCGCGCTGCGCCGCCTCAGCCTGCAGCACAACGAGCTCCAGGCGCTGCCCGGAGCCGCGCTGTCCCAGGCCCGGGGCCTGGCCCGCCTGGAGCTGGGCCACAACCCGCTCACCTACGCGGGCGAGGAGGACGGGCTGGCGCTGCCCGGCCTGCGCGAGCTGGCGCTGGACCACGGGGCGCTGCAGGCGCTGGGTCCTCGGGCCTTCGCCCGCTGCCCGCGCCTGCACACGCTGGACCTCCGCGGGAACCAGCTGGACGCGCTGCCCCCGCTGCAGGGCCCGGGCCAGCTACGCCGCCTGCGGCTGCAGGGCAACCCGCTGTGGTGCGGCTGCCAGGCGCGGCCCCTGCTCGAGTGGCTCTCGCGGGCGCGCGTGCGCTCGGACGGCGCGTGCCGGGGCCCGCGGAGGCTGCGCGGCGAGGCGCTGGACGCGCTGCGGCCCTCGGACCTACGCTGCCCCGGGGACCCGGCAGAGGACGAGCCCGAGGAGCGGGCTCCTGGGCCCCGTGCGCCAGCCCGCGCCCCCGCCGAGCCCGAGGCTGCAGCCGCGCCCTGCCCGCGCGCCTGCGTGTGCACCCCCGGGTCCCGGCACAGCGGCTGCGAGGGCCGCGGGCTGCAGACGGTGCCCCGCGGCTTCCCCAATGACACCCAGCTGCTGGACCTGCGGCACAACCACTTCCTGTCGGTGCCCCGGGCGGCCTTTCCCGGCCTGGGCCACCTGGTGTCGCTGCACCTGCAGCACTGCGGCATCTTGGAGCTGGAGGCAGGCGCACTGGCGGGGCTGGGCCGCCTCGTCTACCTCTACCTCTCCGACAATCAGCTCTCCGACCTTAGCGCTGCGGCCCTCGACGGGGCCCCCAACCTGGGCTACCTGTACCTGGAGCGCAACCGCTTCCTGCAGGTGCCAGGCGCCGCCCTGCGCGCCCTGCCCAGCCTCGTGTCCCTGCACCTGCAGGACAATGCTCTGGAGCACCTGGGCCCTGGGGACCTGGCGGGTGTGCGGGCCTTGCGCTGGCTCTACCTGAGCGAAAACCACATCACTCAGCTGTCCGCTGGGGCACTGGGGGCAGCTCGTGAGCTGGAGAAGCTGCACCTGGACAGGAACCGGCTTCGAGAGGTGCCCACTGGGGCCCTGGAGGGGCTTCCCGCGCTGCAGGAGCTGGACCTCTCAGGGAACCCACTCCGGGCCCTGCACGAGGGAGCCTTCCAGCCCGCAGGGCAGTCACTGCAGTGCCTCTTCTTGAACAGCAGTGGCCTGGAGCAGGTGGGCACCCGGTGTGTGGTGGGGGACACAGCACAGGGCCGTACATGAATAATGTGCATTCATTCAGCAATGCTGTATCACAAGTGCCAGGTTTTGGGCTGGACATGGAAACCTTGGGACAAACACATAGCCCAGGTGGAGGTGACAGGCCAGGTGGAATCCAGTGGTTCATAGCTGGAGGCGTACCCCAGGGGACAGTGTGGGGAGTGGGGGGGGAGACATTTGGGTCCAGGTGTTACGTACTATTGAAAGCCCCCAGAGGCCTGTTAAGTGGGTGGGCTTTAGGCTCACTTGGACATGAAACCCCATCTGACTTTTGAGCCCAGCAATTCCCTTGCCACCTAGACCACCTCGGGCTCTCCAGGTGGTGGCCCAGGCCTGGCAGGCGCTCACGCCAGGGCCTGGCATCTCCTTGCAGATCTCCGCCGGAGCCTTCTCTGGCCTGGGGCCAGAGCTCCAGAGCCTGCATTTGCAGAAGAACCAACTTTGGTCCCTGCCCGCGCTGCCCAGCCTCAGTAGCCTTGAGCTCATCGACCTCAGTGCCAATCCCTTCCATTGTGACTGCCAGCTGCTCCCGTTGCACAGGTAGCACAGCTGCCTCCCAGCCACGCCCTGCCGGGCAGGGTCTGTTCCTTTTTTTTTAAGGTAGTGGGAATCAAACTCAGAGTCTCACATTTGCCAGGCAGGCACTGCATTACTGAGCTGTATCCCCAGCCTTGTTCCCCTTTTTCTCCATGGTGCTAGGGATTGAACCTAGGGCGTTGTGTTCACTAAGTGCTCTACCACTGAGCTACACCCCCAGCTCTGTTTTATTTTTTGAGACAGGGTCTTGCTAAGTTGCTCGGGCTTTAACTTGCAGTCCTCCTGCCTCAGCCTCCTGAGTACCTTGGGTTATAGGCATGTGCCACCATGCCCTGTTCCTGTAAATATTCTTATTCCCTTTTCATAAAGGACCCAAGGCTTGAAATGACTTAGAGGCCACGTAACTGGTGAGCCATAGAGCCAGGACTCTGAGCAGCACCCTGCTAGAGCCACTGCCCCCAAACTCCTGATTGCCTCCCACCCCTCAGAAAGGTCAGACCGTGTGTTCCCCAAGCTCTTTCCTCTTCAGGTGGCTCACTGGGCTGAACCTGCGGGTGGGAGCCACCTGTGCCACCCCTCCTGGTGCCCGGGGTCAGCGGGTGAAGGCTGCAGCTGCTGTCTTTGAAGCCTGCCCAGGCTGGGCTGCCAGGAAGGCCAAGCGGACACCGGCATCCAGGCCAGGGACCCGGAGGACCTCAGTCAAGGGGAGGCCATGAGGAGCTGGCAAGGTTGGCCCGGGCAGGGTTTGGGCTCCAACCTCTTGTTCCACTCACAGGCCCCAGAGCTGAGCGATGGCCCACAGATGGCCCTGCTGTCCCCTCCTCACCTCGAGGCGATGGTTATGAGCCGTTTTGTCCCAGGGGATAGTGGCCACGACAGCCTGGCCTGTTCTGTGGATCGGGACCTCGCAGTATTGTGGGGGATGGGGAGGTGGAGGGACCAGCGGGCTGGACCCCACTAACTCAGCTTCAACCTGCAGGTGGCGAGATGCCATGGCTTCTGAGAGGGTGCACAGGGCATAGGTGCCCCGCAGCAGGGCCCAAGGGAAGAGGCTAGGCCCTGGTGGGGCTGGGGGAGCCTGCCTCCCTCAGGGGGATTGGCAATGCCTGGGGGCATTGGTGGTGTTGTATTAAGTTTCTGGGGCTGCCACAACCAAGCACCACAAACTGGGTGACGCAGAGCAGCAGAAATCTGTCTGTGAGGGTGCCCTGAAGCCAGAAATCAAGGTGTTCAGGCCCTGTCTGAAACCTGAGAGGAAGGATGCTTTCCTTGATTGTCCTCCTGGCCTTAGTGGCCGAATCCTCACCTTCACATGGTCTTCATGGCTGCCGCCCCTCCATATCGGTCAGAGTCCCCTCCATCTTTTTTTTTCTGCCCGCATTGCTGGGCTTAAACCCAGGGCCTAGTGTATGCTAGGTGGGCACCCTACTACTGAGCTGCAGCTGTAGCCCATTTATGGATTGATCAAAACTGGGGCAGTCCGGGCTGGCCTCAAACTCCCAGTGACACTCCTGCCTCAGCTTCCCCAAAGCTGGGACAATGGCCAGTATGTCCAGCCCTAGCCCTTTATAAACTGTGTGACAAGGTCTTGCTAATCTGCCCAGGCTGGACTCAAACTTGCAATTCTCCTGCCTCAGATTCCTGAGTTGCTAGGATTACAGACCTACCAGTACAAATTGCCCTCTTTTAGAAAACTGGCCATGGTGAGGCAGAACCCAAACCGATGAGGTCATTTTAATTCCATTAATTTTTACAATTTGGTACCAGAAACTGAACTCGGAACCTTGCACTTGCCAGGCAGGTGCGGTGCGGCTGAGCTCTATCCCCAGCCCTACTTACTGCTTACTTTGATGGAAGACTGGGGGTGAAGACTCCAGCACACCTCTTTGGGGAAGTACACACTGGCTCCTAAGGTCGTTCTGTAAGGCTGAGGAAGGTGTCCTCAGAGCCCCAGGCTGGTGGGGGACAAGTTCGGCCATTCAAGCACCCCCAGGATGGCTTTAGTGCCAGCAGCAATGTCATCCGCCAGTATCCCGTGGCACTGAATGGCCAGGCACTGGCACCAGCTGGCAGTCAGCAGCCCAGGAGAGTAGAATGGAGGCCATGCTGAGGCTCAGGGTGTGGCTAGAGGATGGGGTTGGGCAGGAACTGGGCCTCTCAGAGCGTTTTGCTCCTGGTGTGGGGTACCCATCTAGTGCCAGCCCTGGAGTTCTGGATCATGATCTTTACTTTCTCTCTTATTTTGAGTGAGACCTTGTCTCATTAAGTCTCCTAAGTTGCCCAGGCTGGGCTCAAACTTCTGATCCTCCTGTCTCAGCTTCTGTGTGCACCACCACACACTGCTGCAGCAGCCACTTGTGACTTTCAGGCAGGGGAAGCAGGGAGCAGAGGGCGCTTGGTGTTCTCCAGCCTGCAGCCCAGTGCCGAGACTGAGAGCACATTTCCATGGCACAGGTCCAGGAGCCCTGCAGGCAGCAGCAACCCAAGATGTACGCACATTTTCCCATTTCACACTCAGCAAAGCCAGGCCTGGGCAGGGGACTGGGGATAGGTAAGACCCAGGGTCCATCTTTGGGGACCTTGTATTCTGGGGACAGGGAATGGCACATGATGACAGTGGTGTGTGGCTGCCATGGGGCACTCAAGGTGGTGACTGGCGCCACTGTTTTGTCCTCTTCATTCACACGAGGTGGCCCAAAGACTCACAGCAAGGGGCAGATGCTGCTCAGGAACAAGGAACCCAGGAAGCGGGCCAGGGAGGGGATGGCTGCCCACAGCTCCGCCCTCCCCATGTGGATCTTGTTCCCAGCACAGGGCTGGCTCCTCCTGGTCATGGAAAGAGAGAAAGCCGCAGGGGAGCCAGTTTCCCTACAGCTCCCCAGCCCGGGGTTCCCTGACCCGCTAGGTGACACAAGGGGCTCTCTCCCACTGGGCTCCTGAGCTGACTGCAGGGACAGGGAGCACACTATGGCATCTCCTTGTCACTGCCCACATGCAAGAGCAGTGCATAGGCTTCCGAACTGAGCCTGCTTCAGCCCACGGTCCTCACTCCCAAGCCCGTGGGCTTTTTTTTTTTTTTTTTGTCTTTTTCATTTTTATCCGTACCAGGGATCAAACTCACGACCGCCTGCTTTCAAGGCAGGTGCTTATGCCACTGAGCTAAATCCCCAGCCCCCACCCGTGGGCTCTTTGAGGAAATCAAGCTGCACTGTTGGCCGCTTCCAGGGTGCTGCACAGTACAGGGCCACCAGCTGCCTTCCATAAAGGAGTCCAAGCTCTCTGGGAGGCTGCCCATGAACATCAGGCCCGTGACTGCCCATGCGTGTCCCCTCTCAGGGATGTGCTTAGTCTGGGTGCCAGCCACCGGCATAAGGGCTTGAGGGGCCACTGAGGCAGCTGGACACAGCAGCAGCCCTTACAGGACAGACAGAGCTGCCTGGGTCTCACACGGGTGTGGAGGACAGGGCTGAAGGCTGCAGGAAGCAGCTATAGAGTGGGCTGGGTTGTAGGGGAGACCGAGGGCAAAGACAGACAGACAGACACAAGGTGAGCTCTCAGGATGCAGTTTAGAGGCGCGGGAAGAGGGCCTGAGGGCAGTGACACCCAGCCAGCAGTGTGTGTCCCCCCTTCTGGAGCAGGGGTGCTATCCTGCTGGCCACACCCTGTACCAAGGCCACGCATGATTCTGGTCTGCCAGAGAACAGAAATGTCAGGTCCTAGCCGGGGTCGCCACCTTGTGCTCCTGGTGTCGCAGGGTCCTGGCCTCCACTGAAAGTGGCAGTGCCCGTGCCCAGGGACAAGGCTCAGGGCACCTTACAGGTCACCAAACTCCACTATCCTGGTCACTGCTTCTTAGCTGCCCACCACAGTGGGGTCCCCAGGGTGACCGGCACTGTGACCCCAGATGAGGCTTGGTGCTTGGCTCCCTCTCAGGCAGAGGCTGCTCCTGCCCCACAGCTGGCTTTGTCAGCTCGGGTGTCTGAAGGTGGGCACACAGTTGCTTCTGGCCGCATGGCCCAGCATTGAGGGTATGGGGAGAGCGGAACTAGGGGTGCAGTGGCACCTATCTGTGATCCCATTGCTCCAGGAGGCTGAGGCAGGAGGACTATAAATCTGAGCCCATGCTGGGCAAATTAGTGACTTATGGAGATCTTGTCTCAAAAAATGGAAAAAGGGCTGGGGATGTAGCTCAGGGTGTGTGCAGTGTGTTCAATTCCCAGCACTGACAAAAGAAAAAAAAGTAGGCAGCAAGTGTGATTGCTTGGAAAACTCAGGGTGCAGAGGCTGTCACACAGACTGGCGTGGGGGCCTCAGGCAGCTCGGGTTGCAGAGGCCTTGCCCAGAGGGCAGACCACGGAGCCCTAGGCTGGACCTTCCAAGCCCGGGCCCTGCACAGCAGGCAGGATTGTTTTATGTCAGACTCGGCCTCCAGCTCCAGGGACAGGAGCAGAGGGTGACCTCTGCTGCCTGGCTCAGGGTGGCTGCCCGACAGGCTCTGCGCCGGCTCAATGGTCCATCTCCTGCTTGATGTTCTCCACGGGCATGGGCAGCTGCAGACCAGGGGTCTTGTCGGGCAAGGCCGTGTCCAGGTGTTCCTCCTTCACACACACGGCGATGACTGCGGGGGACAGCAGGGCGAGCATGCGCTGCCGTAGGGCCCAGCTTCCCACACACAGGGCCACCAGGAGGTGGCAGCGGCTGGGGACACTTGTCACCCCTGCTCACCTCCCAAGGCAGCAGAACTGGAAGCCCAGGGTGCACCCAGCCAGCCAGCAGGCATGCAGAGAGACCGGCACCCGCTGTCCCCCACCCCGGCAGGTGTGGCACGCGCAGGAGGAGCAGCCCAAAGCCTGGCTACGGGCTGTGCTGCTGGTGCCGGCCCAGGGGTTGAGGACCCCTCAGTGCCCGGCAAATCCCCCTCCACCTTGGCTTTCTCTTCTGTGCCCAGGCCGGGATGGAGAGGTCGCCTCCGAGCTGCGCAGCGCAGGCCGGCCCTGCCTGGACCCCCGGGAACTCTTACTCTCGCCAGGCCCGGGCTCCGACTCGACCTTCCCTGAAGCCTGCAGCTCGTGCTCCAGCAGGGGCTTCTTGGAGCCCTGTCTGAGGGCGCGGGGCTTGGCTGGTGGGATCCTTTTCCCTTGGAATAAAAATGGAATCAAAGCCAGCATTAGGGCCCATTCTGTGGGAGGCCTGCAGGGTGGAGGGACAAGGTGACAGATTGGGGCAGATGAGCGGGCCGTGTGCCAAGGTCAGTGAGACCCCCAGTGGGGTTTTCTACACTCCATCTGCGTGCCCCTGCACCCAGCCTGTGCGCCCCAGAGCTTCCCATTTGGTGAGCGACAGCCTCATATTACCCTGCAGCTGCTCAGCTTGGTGATGCTGGCTGTTCCAGCTCTGTCCCGGGTCAGGACACTTCTCTGTGTGCCGCGCATGCTCTAGCTCCTGTCTCCTCCCTCTCCCCACCCTGGGCCGAGGTGCTGGGTGCTGCCGACCTCTCCCTCAGAGCCTAGCAGCTGCAGGTCCCCAGGGCACGCTCCACTCCTCTCCTTCATCATGTACCTATCTCCAGGGAGATCAAACTCCTATCCATACTTCAGGTGTCCAGAGGCCTGTGCATCGAGGCCAAGGCAGAGGGGAGCCGATGGATTCCAGGGCTTGGGGCCGCCCTAACACCTTGACCCAGGGGTTGTGGCGGTGAGATTCCCCTCAGAAAGAGCCATACAAAAGCAGCTGATCCCAGGTACCAGGGCCTGGCTGCCCTGGGATACAACTTACTTTTCTTCCCAAACTGTTTCTTTTTCTTCTTTGTGGCCTCTTTGGCCTTCAGTGGTGTGGCCGGTTCTGTGTTTGAAAGACAAGGCAGCAGAAATAAGAAGGAGCCCCAGGAAGGGAAGGCAGAGAGGGTGAACAGAGTGGGGCAGGCAGGGAGGGGATAGCAGGCCTGCTGCTGGACCTGGTGGTGGGTCAGTGGGGGGCAGGTGTGGGCGGGATGCGGGCAGGCTGGGGGAAGGGAGGGAGGAGAGGCCGGAGCAGGACGCAGGGGCACTGCTGAGGGCGGTGGGAGGCTTCAGACTTCATGCCAAGGAGCTGAGCCCCACACAAGAGGGACGCGGGGGACAGGGGGGACAGGGATGAAGGGAGAAGGCCGCAAGCCCCACCTGTGGCCACTGGCGGCTGCAGCTGGTAGCCAGTGAGCTCGCACCAGCCCACGGGGTAGATGTCGGGGGACTCGCAGTCCACCCACTGGTCGTACTCGTTGTCCCAGCCATCGAAGTGGATGCTGAGCAGCCGGTGCACCACCCGCTTCACTGTGGCCACGCAGATGAGCCGGGGCTCCATCAGGTCCACGGCCTCTAGCTTCATGCCCACCTTGAAGCCATGGTTGGGGCAGTCCTGGGGGGGGGGACAAGTTGGCATGGAGGGCTGGTGACACTACGGCCACTCATGCCCAGTGTGGGACTCTCAGGGGTGGATATTCCGGCAGTCCGCTCGGGAGAAGGGGTTGGAACGGATGCACCACAGCCCGGCAAGCCCTGCTCCATCAGGAGCCCTCACCATGTTGAAGAGTCTCGACGGAGCTGCTTTGGACTTGGTCTTCTCCAAATAGGTCTCCCAGTTAAAGGTCTGGGACTCGTACCCTGCAGGAGCAGAGAATTTCAATGCAGAAGGAGAGGAGGGGATGCAGGAAGCAGGTTGGGAAAAGTAGACACTGCCCAAGGGCCACGGCAGCTTGGGCAGGACCCAGCATGGGGTCTCCATGGCAGCCACCTTTCCTCCTCCTCCACAGGTTGGCATCTGCTCTAGACTACAGTCCTGTTGCATAGGCTGTTCACTGCTCAAGGCCACAGCAGGAGCTCTGTTTGCCCACCATCTGGTACCCATGGTGTAGGGGCTGGCAGTGGCTGTCACTTCTCCCACACTCTGAAAACTTGATGGCCCAGGGGTCTACTCGACCAGCACTCTGGGCCCATGACCTTGCCCTGCAAGGCCAGCACACAGGTTCACCTTTCGGAGGTGTGAGCTCAATGTCATTTTTCTGGCAGAAGGTGGCTGGGAAGATGGCATGGGAGGAAGCGTGGTAGCAGAACCAGTCGGAGCCATCCGTGGAGGGTCCCCCATCCACACAGATCATCAGGTAGCCGTCTAGGAGGACCTAGGGGAGTGTGGGGGGCCCCTTGAGGCAGGCAGGGCTTTCTCGTGCACAACCCTGCCTTCCCTGCAAGCAACCCAAGCGCCCCGCAGCTGAAAGCCCCTCAGAAAGCCTCCAGGCCCTGGCCTACCTTGCAGATGGTCGCCACACAGATGTTACCTAGGTTCAGGGGGTCAATGGCCTCCAACTTCATCCCCTCCTCAAACCAGCCACCTTCAGTGTAGACGGCCCGTACCTTACAGGAATGGGGCAGTTGGTGAAGGCTGGCCGGGACCAGGGGACTGGGAGGGAGGGAGGGAGGGACAGTCCCAGATTCCTGGATCTGGAATGGATCATGGGCACGGGAGAAGCCTGTGTGGGCCATGCTTTACCTTCTTGAACAGGTAAGGGACGGCATCACAGTAGATCTTCCGGAAGGTGGGGTGATGGCCCATGTCACTCCGCCTCTCTTGACCGGCAGGGAGCAGGAGGAAGAGAAGGGAGGTGAAGGTGGCCTAGGGCTCCTCAGTGCCTCCCTAGAAAGGTGGCACCTCCAGCAGGCAGGTGGCCCGGCCCAGACATATCAGGAGGCCCAGGGACCTTTCCGCCTCAGACCTGAGCCCTCCTTCATGATACCCAGGCTGGCAGTGGCAGGACCATGTCTTGATTCTACCACTTACCAGCTGGGCTGAGTGATCACAGTCAGGTGACTCGGCCCCTCTGGACCTCAGTCCTGGTGCCTCCTCCCTGCCACACCTGGGGATTCGGGGCCCGAGGTCACGTTGGCCTGGGGCATTGCTGACCTGACATCTTGATGCCGTGGCCAACGCGCCGTGACCATCCCACTGGGTGGATCAAGGGGCTCCACATGTGACACCAGAAATCGTCGTCACTGTCACCATCCTCATAGAGGAGCCGAAGGCGACCACCGATCACTGTGTCCACCACAGCCATGCGAGTCCGTGACACCTGGGACTTGTCTACCACTTCCAGGCGCATGCCCTGGCGGAAGGGGTACTTCATGCTCTCCACCATCTGCAACAAAACCAGATCACAGGCCGCTGCGGTCCCAGGCTCCTCCCTCCCGCCTTCCTGCTCCATATGCCTGCGGAAGACGGGCACAGCATGGCGGGTGCCAGGAAGTGACAGGGAACCCGTGGCCTGCAGCTTTGCTTTGGGCCCTGCAAGGTGCACAGGGCCATAGCACCAAATGCCAGTGACTCAAGGTGATGGAAACCCCAAAGCCAGCTTCAGACTGAGGAAACTGAAGTGACCAGAGAGGCTGAGGGCTGTGCCAGAGTCACACAGACTCACTGGGCCTGGAAGCCAGTACAGCCTGAGAGCTGTCCTTTGAGCCCTGGACACCTCCTGGCCCTCTGCTGATGGCAGTGCAGGGCTATGTCCCTATGTGTGTGGGTGACAACTCCAGTGACTCCCCTTGAATGCAAAACAATTGCTGCAACTTTGATTATTTGGAGACTTATTTCCTCATACTGAGGTATAGAGAGCTGATTGTGGTATTTCCTTCTTTCTTCAGTTGGCTCTAAGCATGGCAAATAAGGCCAGCTGAGGTGCTGGTATGTAATCTCTAAAGCCATCAGACAGTCTCCCGCTTTCCCTCTCAGTAAAAGATATGAGCAAGGCGGGATGTTAGAGCCAACAGCTCCAGAAGTGTCCACTGGGTAGGAGCCTCAAGGTAAAGAGGCAAGGACTCCCCAGGGCACAAAGCAACAGCCTCCTAAAACCATTCAGTTGCTACTTTAATTGAATAATGCAAATTGATCCTTCTGCATATCCTCATCTCTGCATTTTGCAATGACAATGTTGTCCCACCTGGCCACCAGCTCGTTACCCACGTAGTTCCCGCCACCCTCACTGTCACTCATCCCTGAGCCACCCCCCTTCTTCACAAGATAATAAACCCTGGGAGAGGCCTAGGATCAGGGCCTTTGTCCACACAGCCTCACAGGGACTGGACTGAGGACCTCTTGGCTGCCCTAAACTTGAAATATGTCTTGGTGTCTTTACTGTCTCCGTGGGTTGCAATGGAGGTGTGGATTGGAATTAACTTGCTGGGATTCCAGTGACATCTCAAGGGGATTACAAATATAACATTTGGATTGGGAGGAAAACTGGAAAAGGGATTGCGATACTTGAATGACTGTACACAATATTTGGGATTACAATAGCGTGTCCAGTTCCAGCTCTGATTCTGAGGGGCTGTGGCTCCAAAATGCTCTCAGAGCACTGCAGCAGCCATCTGTACCCTCTACCCAACAAGTGGTAGTGCCCAGGAACCGAGCTGACCCGAGTCACGGAGGTGGGGCACAAGTGGGCAGCAGATCCCGTGTGCGCTGTGGTATCGGGGCCTTGTAGGGTCCCTCCAGGTCCAGGGCACAGCAGGCACAAGATCAGCCCTGGCCAGGAGCAGTAAGACCACCACAGCAGTGCTATTTCCACACACGCCAGGAGGGGGAGCTCTCGGAGGGCAATGAGCAGGCGCGAGAGGACCCATGATCCCTACAGAGACGGGGCCCATTTTGTCTGTTTCCTGTGTTGGCCTCTGAGCCAGTCTGGTCTTGACCATCAAGGCCAAATCCAAACGCAATTTTTTCCACAAAGCCTGCTTGATATCCATTTCTCTGTGACCACAAGACCAGTGGTCTGCATTTCCTGCACCCTGCCTGAGCTATGGGGCCCTTGGCTTGGAAACCTCAGATGCAGCCCAGGCCTCTACCCAGGTGAACCACAGCCAGAGCCCAGCAGAGGCAAGAGAGTCAGCTGCCGCGAACCTGATCCTTCTGACTGGTCACCAAGTGACTTTTTTTGAGACAGGGTCTCACTGTGCAGTTAAGGCTGGCCTTGAACTCGCCAATGATCCTCCTGCCTCAGCCTCCCTAGTGCTGGGATTATAGGCATGTGTCACCATGCCTGGCTTCACCAAGTAACTTTTAAAATGAAAGAATTCTTTTCTTCACAATACTAGGGATTAAAGCCAGAGGCACTGTACCACTGAGCCACATCCCAGCGCTTTTCTTGAGACAGGTCTCACTAAATTACCCTCAAACTTGTGATCCTCCTACCTGCACCTTCTGAGTAGTTAGGATTACAAGTGTATACCACAACTAACCTGTTTTTTAAAAATTAAAATCAAATTTTTAGTTTTGATTTGACTTTTGATAACCCAGACGTTTTAATAGGATAGTGTTCTGTGGCCGTATAAATACTGAATCCAAATTCTAAATTCTAAAAATTCACTTTCCCTATGTATATGCTTATCTTTCTCATATTACAATAAATTTCCCTGTAAACTACTTTTCTGTTTGAAACAGAAGATTGTCAAATCACTTGATAAAACACTTAATAAGAAAAAATTAAAATCAAATGCCACATAAATGATTTTGAGGCACATTCCTAGTTCATAACAGCAGCTATTTTATAATTATTTGAGTGCATGATCGTCATTGCCTCTGCCTCTGCATTTCCCCGGGAGATTGCCGGAGGGCGAGGCTGTGTTTGTCGTACTCCCCACAGCGCCTCATCTGCAAGTCCTGTTCATGATAAAATCTACAGAGTTCACTCCAGAACTCCGGAACAGTGCTGTAAGCCAAAGGGGAGAGCCTTGCAGAGCAAAGTCTGAGAGCAGTGTACCTGACACGGCCAGGCCAGGGAGGCAGGCAGGTGACCACTGCGTGAGGTGGTGTTTCAGTGGGCAGGGTTCTTGCATGTGTGAGACCCTAGGTTTGATCTCTGAGAACTTTAAAAAATAAAATAAAAAATAAAAAGCCGAGAGCCCGAAGTGCTCCCACCAGACCTTGATGTGGAAATCCACGGGCAGCGTCCGGGAGCCCACCAGCCGCTTCATGAGGTAGCCCTTCCAGTCGGTGAACTTGGCGTGGATGGCTGTGGGATGGTAGCAGACTCCTGTCACTCAGTCCCATGGCACCCGTGCCCACCTTGAGATGGGCAGGGGACACTGAGTAATTTCTCTTTGCTACTTCAGGGCAGCAACTGCCTCATCTCACAAAACCGGGTCCCACAGCTTGGATCCTCCCAAGGATCCTGGTCAACCCAGGACCCAGGGCTCCCCCCTGCCGAGGGCCCTGACAGCAGGGAAGGTTCTCGCCAACTCACTCCGAGGGGGCACCAGGATCTTGCTGTTGATGGCACACCAGCCGATGGGGTGCACATCCACGGTGCCCAGGTTACACCAGAAGTCATGGCTGGCATCGTTTTCAAAGCCTTCATACCGCAGCAGCACCCGATACCCTAAGAGGAAGGCCCAGGGTGCCGTGAGGGAGGTGGGCTGGAGAGGGGTCTCCTCAGGCCTCCCCTCGCCTCCAGCCTGAGCCAGATCATCACTTCCATTCCAGGAACTCCTTCCAGGCCAGTGGGGTCCCTGTTTTCCCCAATAAAACGAATCCATGCCACTTATCTGGAAGGCGTTAGGGCACGGGGCATTCATTTCTACACCCTGATCATCTTTGGAACAAACCCCAAAACTGGCCTTTCCCAGGAGGGCCCCAACATGGAGAGAGCCTCCTGTGGGAGGGGCATGGTTTGGGTTATGAAGCAGGGATTGGGCACAGTGCCTGCCTGGCAAGCACCAGGTTGAGTTTGATTCCCAGCACAAACAGGAAAAAAGAATTATGAAGCCAGTGACTGCTGACAACACTGCCCACCTTCGAGAGCTGACACTGCACACAAAGCTCAAACCAGCAACTGGCCGAAGGCCCACTCACCTGCCGCCTGGATAACAGAGGCGATCCAGTACACCCGGCTGGGGAGCACCGCGTCACTGTTGAGCACCTCCACCTTCATCCCCTTCATGACGTCTTCCCACTGGTCGTAGAGTGGGACCTGTGTGGCCATGAGCACGTTTGGGGTGGGGGCCACGAGCTGCCTGGCTGTCAGGGAGGACAGTCATTGTGTCCTGCTCTGCACCTCAACTTCCCCCACCACCTGCTGTGCACAGAAAGCCAGGCCTGTCCCAGCACAGAGACATGCACTGTCCTCCAAGAGCCGGGCACACCTGATCATTACAGAGCCAGTTACTACCCACGCCATCTTGGGCATGTCACGCCTGGGTGAGCCTCTGTTCCTGTCACTGTGCTGGCCCACACACTGGCAGCACTTCCTACGCCTGTGCCTGAACCTTTCCTGGCCCAAAGACTACTGTGTGCAATTGTCACTCGACCTGGATAGCAAGTGTGATGACACCGTTGTCCTTTCTCTCTTCTGAGACATAATACTCAACACCTACAACTGGAAGGACAGATGTGACTAGCTGGAAGGGCCAGGGCGGGGGTGGGGGTGGGGGTGGGGGTGAGAGGGTGGGGGGGTTGGGAGGGAACTGTCTCATTCCTGGCACCTGGGGAGCACAGCGGGAAGTGTGCCACAGGGAAGCCTTTCTAGCACCCAAGGCCACACCTCCAGGACCCACCCAGACCCACCCAGGAGTACACTTTACTAATCTGCTAGGTGGTTCCTAACCCAAGAAGCTCACATACTGAGATCAGTGGTCACAGGCAGGGACTCACTACATTGCTAAACCACCCAGCCTGGGCTCAAGCTTCTGATCCTGCTGCCTCGGCCTCCCCAAGTACTGAGATTGCAGGCGTGCACCACTGCAGCTGGCTGGTATTAAACACTTGACCTCAAATCCATCCCGCCAGGGCCTCACCTTTCTGGCTTCTAGGTGCTAGGCAGCAGCGAGCCTCCTGTAGAGGCTGGCTGCAGGACCCATCCCTGCCTGCCACCTGGGGGCCCAGACCAGTGCGGAGGCACCTTGCTCTCTGGAAGACGCTACCAATGAACAAAAGCAAGGGAGAGGGCTTCGACAGGGATGTGGGAGGTGGGAGGTGGGGGGGGGGGCTAGACACCTAGCAGCACAAGTGCACTGTGTGAGCAGGAGAGGAGGCACAGCTGAGCCTGGCGCCCGGTGCCCTGCACAGGTGCTTTCAGGATTTGCAGCACGTGGACACAGAGGTAAAACAGCGGGCAGGGAGGCCGCCCGCCCTCCTCTCCACAGTGCCCACACGGCCCATAGGCAGCAGCCCTCCTACAGTGGGGTGTGGGGTGGGGAGCAGCAGACACAGCACGCCAAGAGCTGCCCCATCCCTGGCCGGCTGTCACCTCCCTCCCTCCCTGGTGGGGCACTCACATGTTTAAAGCAGCTGACGGGTGCGGCCTTGTAGCTGTGGTCCTTCAGGAACTTCCCCCAGTCAAAACCCAGGACCAGAGCTGCAGAGCAGAAAGAGCAAGTGTCCAGGATGGGGGTCCATGAGGAGCTGCACCCCGAGGAGCCTGTGGGTGTAGAAGTGGGGCCTTTTCCAAGCCCGCCAGTCTCTCACACTCTGCCCTCTGGCTCCTCTTGTGCCACCATACCTGCCCCACCAGTGGCCATGGGGATGGTGAAGACTGAACCTAAAGGCTACCAGACCCTCCGGAAATGTCTCCCTCCTCTTCCCGCAGAGAAAGGGACATCCAGTGCTTCCCACTTAAACCCTTGAGGCCTTCCTCCCGCCTGCCGCCTGCCGACCACACCCCAGAGAGGCAGGACGGGGAGGGGTAGGAGGGGCGTACCCTGCCCTCCAGCAATTTCAGTCAAAAGCTCAGGTCCAGGACCACAGGGCTGCCTGGGCCTACACTGAATCCAAGCAGAGTGGCATTCAGGGCCGGGCTTAGAGCTCAGGGGCACAGTGCCTGCCTGGCATGCACAAGGTTGTGAGTTCCAGTACGGGTAGCAAAAGAAAAAGCTGTATTCAAGAGAGAAAGGTCACTCTCTTCATTCCCCCTGGTCACTCTGCACCTCTTTTTTTTTTTTTTTATCTTTTTTTGAGACAGAGTCTCACTATGCAGTTCAGGCTGGCCTTGAACTCACTTTGTAGCCCAGGCTGGTCTCGAACTCACAACGATCCTCCCACCTCAGCCTCCCGAGTGCTGGCGTGAGCCACCACGCCCGGCTTCTGCACCCTCTTCAAACCAGACCTGGGCCTCAGCTGCCTGGGGCAGAGAGGCCCCTGGGATAAAGCAAAGAGAAAGGAAAGAGGCTAAGTCTTGGCTTTTCAACGCCCCAGAACAGGGTTCTGGCAAATTGAGGCTGACAAGTGGGATACCAGCTCCAGAGAGACCGCAAGGCCGCGTTCAGCAGGGCGTTTTTTTTCAGTCCTCTCCCAGGGAAGGCTGCCCGCTTGGTCCCTGCTCCCGGCCTCTGCCGTCTCACCATCTTGTCCCGTTGGTGTCCCATCTGCCAGCTGTCCTGTCCCTTGGGAGTGGAGGAAGGCTCCAATTTTGGCGGACCAGGCTGCCTTGTGTAGGACTTTGGCTTTCTTTGTGGGCGGTTTTCCCTGGAGGGAGGAAATCAGACAATGGAACCTGCTCCTTGACTCAGAACCTGGCCTTAGTGCAGCTCCTCAGCCTTGCTGGGGCTTCTGCGGTTCCATCTGTGCTACTGGAAGGTGAGCCTAACAACACAGCGCAGAGGCCAAAGGGGCAGGGGCTGAGCTGCAGGGCAGGGAGGGGCACGCAGCTTCTCCCAGGAGCCTCTCCCGTGGTCTCCACTTTCCTGGCTTCTGCAGACCCACAGCAAAAGGTGGCAACAGGAGGCCCACAAACTCTCTGCCGGCTTTGGAGGCTACCTGTGTTAATGTTCTTGAGAGATGTCCATGGCCACCACCAGGGGCCCAAATAGGACATCCCTTAAGAGACAGGTCCTGGCATGGTCTGGACCTTTTAACTTAAAACACCGATGAGAAAGGTCAAGAATTTAAAGAGATCAGTGAAGTGTGGGTTTCAATCCCAGACTGACCTATTCACAATTAACTATGTAAGTTACTAAAATTTAAAACAATTTTTGGGCTTTTAAAATATGGAAAAATTTTTTTTGTCTGTTTGAGATAGGGTTTGTGGGTCCTAGGCTGGCCTGCAACTCTGCAGGAGAGGTTGCCTGCCTCAGCCTCCTGAGTGCTAGGATTATAGGCATGTGCTACCATGCCCAGCTCTAAAAAAGTATTTTTTTTTTTGGTAATGGGGATTGAATTCATGACCTCATGCTTGCCAGGCAAGTGCTTGTGCTACTGAGCTAACCCCCAGCCCCTAAAACAGAAATATTTTTAAATTCCTTTTTTGGAGGGAGGGTATTGAGCATGGAACCCTGGGCCTTGCTCATGCTAGGCAACTGCTCTACCCCTGAGCTCATCCTTAGTCCTTAAATCCCTTTTCTTTGTCTTTTTGAGACAGGGTCTCACTATGCAGTTCAGGCTGACCTTGAGTTCACTTTGTAGCCCAGGCTCTTCTCCAACTCATACCAATCCTCCTGCCTCAGCTTCCCAAGTGTGGGGATTACAAGCATGTGCCACCATGCCCAGCAACCCTCTCTTTTTCTATACTGGGGACTGAACCTAGAGCTTTCACATTGAGCTACACCCCAGCAATCCGTTTAGTTTTTTAGACAAGGTCTCACTATGTAGTTCAGGCTGGCCTTCAATTCATGGCAATCCTCCTGGGTCAGTTTTCCCTGTGCTGCTATGCATGGTATGTGGTACCACGTCTGGTCTTTCTGCTTTTAAACTCTGAGATAGGATCTTGCTAAATTGCCCAGGCTGAGCTTGAATTTGTAATTTTCCTGTCTCAGCCTCCAGGAGTGCTGGGATTACAGGCACATACCACCAGCTCCACCACCATTGTTTAGAGGCTGTGGGTGAAGAATGTCAAACCCAAAGCAAATGCTGCCAACATCATTAGGCGCTTGGGGAGATTCAGATGACCTGACTAAAATCCACAGAGCTAGGGAGCAACTGTAACCCTCACAACATCATCACAAAGGTGTGAAGCGCTAAGTAGAAAGATCTGACACCCAGGAACTAGGTAACATCTTGGCCGCAGGTTAGGACCAGCCTGGAGTGCTTTAAGAACCCCACGTCCAAGCCACACTCTGTCCCAAATCCACTGGAATGTGAGGGGTCAGGAGGATACAAGCAGCAATGGTTTTAGCTTTTCCAGGGGACCCCAGGACGCAGCGGGAACCCTGGAAGACAGGGCCTGAGATTCAGCTCCAGCCATGATTCCCTGCGAGGATCTCATTGCAATCCCTGGCCCTCAGCACCTTCCATGAATGCCTGGCTCAACAGCACACGGCTCAGCGGTATAAGCGCCTGCCTTGTAGCAGGCAGTCACGAGTTCGATCCCTGGTACCGATAAAAAAGAAAAAGACAAAAACAAAACAAAACAAAAAAACAGCACAGGGCTGACAGCCCAGTTTTGGTCTTCCAAAATTCTATGCCTGTCAGAGATCTGGCGGGTTATCTAGGTGGCTGCCAGCAATGCGGGCTCAAGATGGTTCCCAGCTTCCTTTCAAGACTGTTACAAAAGGGCGATGAAGAAGAGAAAGATTCCTGCTGGAATCGTTTGGACCATTGCAGGCAGATGTCTTGTGCTCTGGGTGAATGATTTGGGGACGACAGTGTGCAACGAAAGTACCATTGTTGCCTCTAACTGATGTGTTTCAAAATTGTTTTTACTTTTCTTTTTGCTTCTTTTTCTTCCTTTTTTGCTTTGAAATAAGAATGGATTTGGAAAAGAAATACAGTGCTGTGAAGACCATGGCACCAGACTCCTCTGTGGTGGGACCTGCTGTTTAAAACTGAGAATCTGTAATTAAACAAGCTCCAGGGTTTCTTGTTCTACAAAGTCTGAGAGCACACTCAATACCAGGAAATGTGCAACCTCAAATGGCCACAAGCAGGGAAAGTCACAAGCCCACCAGGCCCTGGGTGGCTCCCGTCTTGGCACCCAGGACCTCGGAAGGGGCAGGTGCCTGGCTCACCTGAAGTCTCGCCAGGATGCTGGCTTTCTTAGAGTTGGAGGAGTAGCTCCGGGAGCAGGAGACGCTGCAGAACCTCTTGGTCTTGGAGAAGAAAGCTTCCCTCGTCCCCACGATTCCGCACATCTCACAGACAGCTGCAAGAGAGCTTAGTGAGTGACTCCCCAGACACAGTCACCTCAAATGGCATAAATGGACCTCAAAATCTGAGCTACTCCTCAGAGTAATCAGTAAGCCCCAGCCCCACTGAGGCTGGTGGAACTGGAACAGGGGAAGTTACTGTGCATTTTGTCTTTTTTTCCAGACAGGATCTCACTCTGTAGCCCAGGCTGGCCTGGAACTTGTGATACTCCTGCCTCAGCCTCTTGAGTAGCTGGGTCTACAGGTGTGCACCCCATCATATGCTGCCTGTGTCAGCTGGGAGGCCGAGAGAAATTCACGAGGACAGGAAGCAGGCAGGTATTATTAAGTTTTCAAGAGAGGAAAATGAAAAAAAGAATACACAAGGAGGCCAGGCATGGTGATGTACGCCTGTGATCCCAGCACTCGGAAGGCTGAGGACTGCTGTGAGTTCAAGGCCAGTCTGGGCTACATAGTGAGTTCAAGCCCAGCCTGAACAGCATAACAAATCTCAAAAAAACAAACCAAAAAAAACAAAAACAAAAGAGAATGAGCTTGGAGAAAAAATGCCAACGTACTTAACCTCTGTGGCTTGATTTTCTCATTTAAATAGGAAGAAGACGGAAGCAGTTCCAGGGTACAACCCCGCCTTCAGTTTGGAATCACCTGTAGAGCCTGAGCATCTAACGAATTGATCGGTATGGGACATAAGCATCTGTAGTTTGTTACAAGGTCCCCAGGTGATTCCTTCTAGTCTGCTAGGCCTACTGGTCCCCAGTGATTCCTTCAGGCTCTAAAGTTCTGACAAGAGTAGGACTGGAAGGAGGTAGGAGGAGGAAAGATAAAGGGCAGAAAGGACGAGAAGACATGTTGAATGGAAAGGAAAGCAAGTTCAACTGGCAAAGAATAATAGATTACTTTTTTTTTGTACCATGAATCAAACTCAGGACCTTGCGCTTGCCAGGCAGCCGCTGTGCCACTGAGCTATAGCCCTTGATTACTCTTGTAAACGGTGTAGGTACCAAGGATCAGAGCGTCAGACTATTTACCCCGCCTCTCCTCACGGGCAGCCCACTCACTAGAATCCCTGACACAGGGACCCTACAGCTATCCAAACATGGCATCTTTGAAGACAACTGGCCTCCTGATGATCAGGGAGATTGTTACATGGCCACCCCCGCCTAAATCCTTACCCAATATTCCTGTCTCTCACCCCCAACTCCCTGATTTCCAACCCAGGGACCCCGCCACCAGCTTGTTTCTTGTTCCTTCTGGGAAAGAAGTCTCAATACTGCTTCCCAGCTTCTGCACACCCAGATGTAGAACTCTTCAGCCCACTCCCACAAGTGTCAAAGCAGCACAGTGTCACTGACTGGCGTCTGACATGATTGATAACCATCAGGTGTATGAAGGAATGAATGAAATCACATTTCCTAAACCAGATCCCAGCACAGGCAATGGCCCTGTGGCCAGGTCTTTAGACATTTGATCCCTAGGATATGAGGTCTAGCCGGGTTTTATATCTGGATGGCCTGTGCTCCCTGCTCTCCACCCCTGCAAAAAACCTCTCTAGACTCTCCCCCGTCCTTCAGGGACACCTGGAAGGCACCTGGCTCAGAACCACTGCCATCCACGGAGCGGGGAGTCCCAGGGCTGAGCAAATGCAGCGGGGAGGTGGGCAGCTCCCCTGCTTCCCGATCCTCATTGTCGGCTTCACTTGATTCTTCCAGATAGGAGCTGCTCTCACTGCCCGCGCTGCTGTTGTAGCTCCGGAAACTGTCGTAGCCACCAAATAGCTCTAGGTCGTCGTCTTCCTCTTCTTCCTCCATCGGCTCTAGAGAGGGAGTCTCCTAGTGGCAGAATGACACAGAGCAGGCAGAAGTGACAGGGTTGGTTCAGTGTATGGGGAGGGAAGATCTGCTATTAGCCTCCTTTCTGGTGCTTTGTCAAGTCAGCACTTTTGGGGATCTTCTAAACACCCCTGCAGGCAAACACCAAGTGGATTCTCTACCTATTTCTCCACCACAATGCAACAAAATAGTGTAAGACATAAACAGGGGGCTAGGGGTTTAGCTTAGGGGCGTAAGTGCCTGCCTGGCAAATGTGAGGTCGCAAGTTTGATCCCGGGCACAAAAAAAAAAAAAAAAAAAAAAAAAAAAAAGACATAAATAGGTGTGGGGACCTCACCAGGTTCTTCCATGGATTGATAGATAATAGGATTTTAATACAGATGAGATAGAACACAGCTGCTCCTTGACTTTCAGTAGAGTTACAGCCTGAGAAACCCATCATAAGCTGAAAACAATGTAAACTGCAAATTGCATTTGTCAAGCATCATAGATTAGCAGCAGAGAGCACCGTAGAGTATTGGGTGGTTTCCCCCATGATCAAACGGTTGCAGAAGCTGCAGATTGCTGCCAAAATGCCCAATATCTTAAACCAGAATCACACAGCCTATCAGTAGCTTGAGATCCGATCAAAATTTGAGATTCAAGAAACCAGGTCTACTGAACAGAACACTGTTTTTACACCATTGGAAAGTCAAAAAGCTGTCATTTGAAAACCCAAAGTCTGGACAATGTGAAAATGTCCTAAATGATTCACAAGGACTTTCTGGGGAAGAGACAAACATTACAATTATTTTTCCCTGTTCAGCATTTGTACACCGAAATAATGTCAACTCAAAAACAATTTAAGTCAGAGAAAAGTTAGTATGAGGCCCAAGGTGTCCAGAGGAAGATCTGAGAGGTGGATGGCACACAGATAGGTATGGCACAGTGGTACATGCCTACCACAACTTTGGATTCAGCTCCCATCCTAACTGGCTGTCTGGGCCCTTGGGCAGGTCATTTCACCTCTGCAGCCTTGATTTTTGCATCCATGGAGTAAGATAAATTTTGGCTCACAGGATGTGAGATGTCAATGTGCTATTGTATTTAAATCAATGAAGTAGAAAAGGCTCAGTGAAACAAGGTGTGAACTCTAGTGATTACTAGCTGAAGGCCCCACAGAAAAAATCAAGTTCTTAATGCCTTGGTTTGCACAAGGATAATACCCTTCAATTTAACAGAACTTAGGGGAGAAGAGATGGTTCAAGTAAGTACACAGGATGGTGATTTGCACAGTGAGTGCTCAATAAATGGTGTATTATTGGGCTGAATGGTAATATTATTGGGTGTCTCAAAGCCTATTTGCCTGGGTGTGGGCTCTACTGGCTTTAGCATTTAATTGCAATTCTTTTGTTTTGTTTTATTGTTTTGAGACAACATCTCACTAGGTAGTTCAGGCTGGTATTGAACTCGCTGTGTAGCGCATGCTGGCCTCAAACTCATGGAAACCCTCCTGCCTCAGCCTCCTGAGTGCTGGGATTACAGATGTGTGCCACCATGCCCAGTTTAACTGAGATTTTGTGCATGGTATGTAGCCTTGCTGCTCGCAGTTTCTTCACTCATACAATGAACACAATAACAAGCCTCCTTTGGAGGACCGTTAAGAAGACTGAGCCAGGAAAAGGCCAATTCTATTTTCAGCAGTTGGTAACAGCTTTGCAAGGGTAAGCTATTATTCTTATTTTCCACCTTATTAATTCGCCTTCACCTTTGCAGCATTTCCCAGCATAGTCTACTTCATATTTGCAACTATACATGCAAGTACGTTACAGACGAAACCAAATTCAAATGCATGAGGTGTCCAGAGGACACCAGATGAATGTGTGGGCAGGTCACACGCCGCTGGGTAAAAGAGGAAATGCAGAACGACGAAGGCTTTGGAGGCTGAGGACCTTGCGGCCTCCTGCAAGCTCTGCCATCGGAACCCGGGAATCTGCTCGCTCTGCAGCCTTGGCTCCCTCCGCAGCCTCGGCTCCCTAACCATAGGGACGAACCATGCCGCAGGATGCTCAGGCCCTGGAGCTGAGAGGTATTAAGCTGTCACTTCCTTTTCTTCCCACCTGCACGTGACAGGCCTCGCAAGCCCTATGGAACACGACCACGAGACAGGCAGGACAAAGGAGACGCAGGAGCCCCGGATCAGAAGCCCGCTTCCCTTCCCCACGTGAGGGCGGCTGTTGCTCTGCCGACTTCTGGCCCGACGTGAGCCCCGCATGAAGAAGCAAAAAGCAACGCGGATCACCCCTGGCCGAGTTTTAGATCACTACCTCAGTTTACCAATCCTTCCACCCTTCGGACGCGGCTAAGAGCCCTAAAGACGGATCCGCGGAGCGAGGCCCTCGGGGGTCCCGTTCCTAACTGTGTTACGTCCTCCTCCTCCTCCTCCTCCTCCTTCTCCTCTCACCTCCAGGCTCTGCGGCTTCTCCATGCGACCTAACTCAGTTTCCTCGACCGTCATCAGGTGTGGGAAGCCATATTGGCCTCGCCGCTCTCCCCGAGCACGTTCATTGGTCGCTTCCCTGAACCGAAGACCAATCACGCTGCAGCAAAGAGGAAAAAGCCGGTTCCGCGTCGGTTCGCGCCGCTCCGCCCCTGGAGGCTGGGAAGCCGCAGATCGTTGTGTGACTTGTAGTTACCGCCTGGATGCGCGAGAGGGCGGAGGCCAGGCGTTGCCACGACACCGGGAAAATTCTGCACCTGCGCTCATGGTGCTGCTAGTACACGGCTCCTCATCCCCACCATGTTCTGCTTTAAACAATTACTCAGCACTTACTGAGTGCCTTTCCAGGCTCCAAGAATAACCTCGCACCTTTCCCACTTAGAAATGTAACATGGACTTGTGCAGAGGGCTCAGTTCAGCCAGAAACTGGATAATAGATACATGCGCAATGCTAAAAATGTGCAGGGCCGGGCGGTCAGGCTGCAGTCCTAGCACTTGGGAGGCTGAGACACGAGCATCGCCGCGAGTGTGAGGCTAGCCTGGGCTACATAGTGAGTTCAAGGCCAGCCTGAACTGCATAGCAAGGCTGTCTCAAAAAAAGACTAAACTAATCCCCAAATCCACTTTCTCTGTGATGTACTGTTTTTCATACTAGTACAAGTAAATCAAAAGTATGAGAAACTAGAAAGCTTAAGCTTTCCATAATCATAGTTGGAAAGTCTGAGACTCTGGCAGAGAAAGAAACAGAGAAGGGATCACAGTGATACCAACCATTAGCCTGAGTTGAAATGGATGTTAATAAAAATCCAGCTGAACCATCTTACATCTTATTAAACACTGGTTGCTTAGCAACAGTGCCAACATCCCAGTGCTCTGCAGCTCCTGACTCTGGCAGAGGCTGCAGCCCAAGTGCTCTTTCTAGCTGGTCCAAGTCATCCCTTCTCATGGATCCATGGCTTCTCTTTCCGGACCATCCCCCTGAGTCACTGACACTCCTGGGATGTTTCTGAGGTGGTGGTGGTGGTGGTGGGATGTTGGTACTGCGGATTGAACCCAAGGAGTGCTGAGCTACGCATGCCCAGTCCCATTTATTTATTTGTTTGTTTGTACCGGGGGTCGAACTCAAGATCTTGCGCAGCACTTACTATGACATTTGAGCTAAATCCCTGGCCCCAGGCCTTTGTATTTTGAGACAAAGTTTTGCTAAGTTGCCCAGGCTATTCTCAAATTTGTGATCCTCCTGCCTCAGTCTCTTGATTACCTGGGATTACAGACCTGCCCTACCCCACCCAGCCGTCCTGAGCAAGTCATTCATTCCTATCAACTTGTTTCTCATTTGTCAAACTGGGCTTTTACTGAGGATGCTGTAAGCTAAGTCAGTAAAGCACCCAGGGTACTACTGCCTCCCAGCCGTCCCTTCCAGAATCCAGTTGTCACAGCAGTTAGACACCTGGCCTGTTTTTCATTCTTCTCAGGTCTGTCCTGGCCCCCAAGTCCAGGGCGCGGTGCCGCAGTTTGTAGGGCACAGGCGCTCCCCGCGCCCTTCCCGAGGGCTCTGCCCAGCGCACCTGCAGCTGCTCCCTGCACCCCGCTAGCTCAGGGCCTTCTCGTCCTGGGCCGAGCAGATCTCTCCTCGCCACCTCTCCCTAACAGCTGCCTTCTGAGGCCCCCACCAGCTAGGTCTCTCCCGCGCCTTCTGCATCCCTGTCACTCAGCGCCGCCGCGGAGCTGCCTTTGTCTCGCCTAAACCTCATTGTGCTCTAGACCTGGCCGACTGGAGGGCGCAGCTGGCAGCTCAGGGCAGGGCTACGTTCAGGCCTGGTCTTGGGCACGGACCCATGCTCCCCGTACATACTGTGGGTGAGAAGGATAGGGCATGGGGTGGCAGCACCATGACTCTGAACCTTGCTGGGAGTCGGCAGTGCTCCCTAGAGGGGACCAGGGAGCTGGCTGTGCACACACACGCAGGGACATGAGCTCATCTTGGCTGCCTAGGAGCTCTGTGCCCACCTTTTCCTTCCCCAGCTCCCTTAGTGACGAAGTATAACACCATGGCATGACCTCAGTGCTGGGTGCCAAGGAGCTCCTGGTGACAGGGACAGGATGATTGAGGTTCTATGCCAAAGTGTGTACAGGCTGCTGTCACTTTCACCTGGACATCTGGGTGGTTCCTGCAGCCCCGCCCCCCGCTCCTGAGTAGGTGCTCTCACTCCAGCCGAAAAGAGCCAAAGGGATCAAGGCGCTCCTGAAGAAGGGAGCCAGAGCCTCCGAGTCTCACAGTTTATTGAACAACGAGTAATAAGAAAGCAAACTGGACAGGCTATACAGCAATCCCAAGCTTGTATCTACAAGTAATCAACTTTAATTGCAAGATTTACAACACTTGAGAGTTTTACACAAAGCGAGATTTTCAAGTTTTACAGAAAGCAAGACTGTGTGGCAGAAGAACTGAAAGAAAACCCCCAGGGAGACCTTGCCTGGTCCAATCATCCCTCTGGATGACTGCTTCCTCATTTTTTCCTTTATGATATGTATAAATGACAAACATTTTCCTTTAAGAAACCACAATTTTGGGGGCCGAGGACATAGCTCAGTGGCACAAGTGTCTGCCTGGCAACTGCAAGGTGCCAAGTTTGATTCTCCATACCAACAAAACAAAACCCACCATTTATAATACACCAATTTAGCAATTTGTTCCTCTTTTGAAAAAGTCATTTTCTTTTCCATATCCGCAAATTATTTTAACGCTTGTAGTTTTATGTTGAGATTTATAGAAAATTTTCTGGAGCACAAAAGTTGAGTCAGGGGAAAAGGGAAAATTTTTCCCCCAGAACATCTCACCAAAAAATTTTAAAAATGAGTATTTTAGCACTCAAGGGAGAAACTACTATTTTAATGTTTATGTATGTGGAACATACTTTTTAGTAACATTAACCCCTGCTGTACTTTGGTTTTAGAATTTTAAAAATTGTTCCATAAAGTGAATAAGGAAAAATTCCCACCTTCTGAACCAGTAAATAGTAACTACTCATGTTACACATTTTCCTTAATTAAAAAAAAAATAATAAAACCTATCAGAGGTGCAAGGCAGGAGCGCTGGGGCCTTTGGCCTGGCCTCCTTCCCCGAGCACAGGGATGGCAGGCTGGGGACGCAGCCAGTGCAGTCTTTTCTTAGTGCCCTTCCCTCCCTCAGCTCACCTGGCACGTGTTTCCCACCACAAAAGGTCCTGGGCACAGCAGCCCACGCCTGAATCCCAGCATCTGGGATGCTGAGGGAGGATGATCTCAAGTTCAAGCCCAGCTTAGGAAACTTCTGTGACTTACTGAAACCTGGCTACAAAAGAAATGATTCTAACTGGGCTGGGCTCAGTGCAAAGGCCCTGGGTTCATTCCCAATACTGCAAATGAAATGGAACCAAATCAAAAACAACCTCCACGAACGACTACTGCACAGTTCTTAGGTGTTCTAAGGAAAAACTGTTTCATAGGCTAAGAAAGATTCCAAAAAACTTCATTCAGTTCAAAAAGCCTAAGAGAAAATAATTTTTTCTGCTCCCAAAATACTACCAGGTGTCTGTTATATATCTGGTGTACTTTGTGAGAGATCTGAATTCAATCTGAGCTATCGGTGCTGAGTCCCAAGTCCACGGTGCTTGCACCATGGTTTGCCGTGCCTGGACGGCTAGCGAGCTGAGCGTGTCGGATTCTAGTCTGGGCTGGCAAAATTGCCCTTGCTCCACAGGGTTGGCAGTCTGGGCAGCAGCCAGTCCAGAATGTGGGGGACAGTTCTGTAGGGAAACACAGTATGGATATGGAGAAGGCTGAGGCTGCATCCTCAGGGGTGGGGCTGGCACCACAGCCATGGAGAAGGGACAGGATGGGGGAACACACTATATTAGGAAGAAAACGGGATTGCCTTGGAAGGCTAGAGGGTGGGCCTGCTTTGAGGGTTCTTAAGGTTGGACTAAGCAGGGGATCCCACCTGCTGCTGGAGGAGTCGTTGACAGGCCTGCAGACTGGCTCCTGCTCCCAAGGGCTGGGAGAGCTGGTCCATCTGTCCCACATTCCTTTGTTGCATGTACTGTTGCATCTCTTGCTGTAGTGTCATGTCCCAGAACTGGGAAGACACACTGCCCAGATTCATGTTCACTGGCTGTGCCTAGGGACTCATCCCTCCCATAGGCACCTGGAGCTGCTGCTGGGCCAGGCCAGCCCTCTGCACGCCTACCTGTGTGGCATCCGTGTTCTGTGTGGCTTCATTGGAGTGGACCCTCTGCATGGCTGGTGGCTGCAGCCTTGGCTGTCCCTGGCCCATGCCAGGCTGTCCAGTGAGAAGCTGGGGATGCACTGGTACACTTGGCAGCCTGATGTTGTATGAACGCACCCAACAGCTTGGGGGTGGGCACAAGGGTTGCTGCTGTAGGGGAGCACAAGGAGGCCCAAGAGTCTGCAGCTTTTATAAGGCTTATTGAGACAGGGCCTGGCTGGCCCATTGGCTGTGGGGCCACTGACATCACAGCCAGCTTTGGCACCCCACACTGGAGCTGCTAGGGCTGAGGCAGTCCTCCTTGGGCCCAGAGGAGCTGCTGCTCCATCACTCTGGGCCCCATCCCTGGGCTCCAGATGCCCCCTGGGACTTTTGGTTGGGGGTGGGGTGGGTTTGGGAGTGGATTATACCCATGGGTGCGTCACCTGGGGCACCTGGTGCTACACTGGCCTCTGTATAATTTACACAGTGTCTTGGCTGCTCTCTGAATCTGTGCTGCCATTCCTGCTGCTGTAGATGGGACCCTGGCAGGGGTGGCTAAGCAGTCTGTGTAGAGCTTGCAGGGTCACCAGGATGTTTCTGGAAGGGGTGAGATGGGCATCTATGGGGTTTTTGCTGTTTTGTGGTTGGCGAGGGTGGAGTGGGTGGAGAGGCAGGGGTTGGGGAGGGCAGGCCCTGTTGCTGGCCCACTACCCGGGGAAGCTACATGCTGGCCATCCTCCTGCGCACCATCCTGGACCGCTGGCGCTGCAGCCGCTGTTGCCGAAGCTTTTGCTTGATTCTGAAGCAGAACGGCACAGGACAGTTGTTCTCCTGGCACCGCTTGGCATGGTAGCAGCAGAGGGCAATGAGCTGCCTACAGACGGGGCACCCACCAATCGCCTTTCGCCTGCAGTTTTTGGTATGCTCTACAACTCTCTTCATCTTCTTGCAGGTTGGCAGGGAGCAGCTGCCATCGCGGCACTGGCGGGCATGGATCAGGGACTGGATGCTGCGCTGGATCCTCTGGCGGTGGATGTCTCTCGGGTTCTGGATGGCCCCAGCCTGCTGGTTGCTGCTCTCACCATCTATGCCAGGACCTACTTTCTCCATCTTGTGGTTGTGGTTTTTAGTGTGATAGCAGGGGACACACAAGACATACTCCTGGGGAAAGAACACGGAACCATAGGTCAACTCTCAAGACTTAATCACGAAAAGCATTTTTTTTTTTTTTTTTTGTCTTTTTCTTTTTTATCGGTACCAGGGATCGAACTCACAACTGCCTGCTTGCAAGGCAGGCGCTTATGCCGCTGAGCTAAATCCCCAGCCCCACGAAAAGCATTTTAAAGACTCTGCGTGAAAGAAAGTGCTTTTCTTTTGTTGCTTCGTTTTTTGAGACAAGGTTTCGTTATGCATTTTTGGCCTTGAACTCATTATGTAGCCCAGACTGGCCTCAAACTCACAATGATCCTCCTGCCTGAGCCTCCTGAGTGCTGGGATTTCAGGTGTTAACCACCATTCCTGGTGAAAAAGCGCTGTTTGAAAGCTTTGACTAGCCTGTCCCGCTCTAGAACTCAAACACGTTAAGGAGAGAGGACTCTCCTGGGTTCTGTGAGGCCCCACCCAGCTCCTTGCTGCTCTCATCATCCAGGCCAAGACCCAGTTTCCTCATCAGGTGGTCATGGCTGTTCTTGGGATAGCAGGAGACACACAGGTAACTCTCCCTCCCATCAGCCACCATCATACTGGACTGTTGACGCATCACATGGCCCCAGACTCCCAGGTCCACCACCGCTTTTCTCTGATGAGCCACCTACCTCACAGACAGTGCAGCGCCAGCGAGTCTCCACGTCCTGTCTGCACTCGTTACAGGTGTAGGGGACATTGCGGGTGCTGCTCCTCCGCAACACAGCGGGTGGGCCATTGGGCTCGGCATGAAAGCCTCGGGTGCTCATCCCCACCTCCTGAGCGTCATTCAGATCGCAGGGGACCAGAGGGTCTGGATCAGTGCTGGCTGTCATCCTGCGCAGCATCAGGGCCTGCTGGATGCGGAGCTGCAGCTGCGGCTGCTGGAGCTTCTGCTTGATGGTAAAGCAGTAGGGCACGAAGCACCTGTTGTCTTCTGGGCAGTTCCTGGCATGGTACCAGCAGAGGGCAACAAGCTGCTTGCAGACGGCGCACCCAGCGCTGTTCTTCCGCTTGCAGCCCTTGGTGTGCTGGATGACCCGCTTCATCTTCTTGCAGGAGGGCAGGGAGCAGTTGGTGTTGCGGCACTGGCAGGCGTGGAGCAGGGACTGGATGTTGCGCTGGATGCTCAGGCAGCAAGACTCTCCTGGGTTCTGCGAGGCCCCACCCAGCTCCTTGCTGCTCTCATCATCCAGGCCAAGACCCAGTTTCTCCATCGGGTGGTCATGGCTGTTCTTGGGATAGCAGGAGACACACAGGATATACTCCTGTGGAACAAGACAGGTGACACAGGTAACTCTCAAAACCTCCTCATTCCAAAGGTTGGGTTAGGAATGTGGCCTTTTTTTGGATAGAGGTTTTCACCCTGTAGCCCAGGCTAGCCTCAAAGTCAAGATCTTTCTGCTTCAACCAATTGTGTGCTGGGGGAACAGGCAAGTACAACCACGCTGGGCTGAGAAATCTCCTTTTAACAGAACAAAAGTAGCATCTTCAACTCTGCCACTCAACGTAAGACCAAGCTGTTTCGTCTCAGTGGCCTGTATGACATGTTGGTGTGTCACCCTTCAGATGATGGAGATCCCCTGGGCCTGCCCCCTCCTTCCTGGAACCTGGTGCCTACCTGGCAGACTGTGCAGCGCCAGTGTGTGTCCACTTGTTCCTTGCACTCAGTGCAGGTGTAGACAAACCGGTAGATGGAGTCACTGGGCTCGTCAGAGTGAAGGGAACTCCAGGCACTTGCCTCTTCTGAAGGGGAGGAACTCATCCTGACCACAGATCAGATCACAGGGGAGGAGATGGTCAGGGTCCCTGATGGAGGCAGGCAGTTGGCAGCAGGCCAGCAATGAGGCAGGCAGATCACAAAGCAGACCTGCAGAAGAGAGGCTCACTCTGACCCTGGACTACAGGGCCTCGGAGGCAAAAAGGAGTTGGGCGGGGGAGGTGCACAGCACATGGATCCAGGGAAGTTTACAGTATACCTCCTGCTGCTCTCTCCTATGTTTGTGTATGACAGAGAGAGAGAGAGAGAGAGAGAGAGAGAGAGAGAGAGAGACTACACACAACACAGAGATAGATACTGAGAAGTGACCCAAGGCCTTCACACTGAGCTATATCCCCAAACCCTTTTGACAAGGCCTTACTAAATTGGTAAATTCCCCAGGTTGGCTCAAACTTGGGGTCCTCCTCATACAGCCTCTCAAAGTCCTAGGACTATAGGTAAGTATCACCACATCTAGTTTATCACTACTCTGACTCAATATATTCCCAGTACCCATTCTGTCTAAAAAAAAAAAAAAAAAAGACAGTGTAAGATGTAACCCATACAGCCTAAATACAAGAAACCAACTGGACAAATCTAAGTAGAAACATTGTACAAAAGAAACAGTGGCTTTGGACTCATCAACAAAATGCTCATGTCATTTAAGAAAGGGCTCTTTTCAAAAACAGAACAGCAGTTCAACAGGGCTCATCAATCCTGACTAGATGGACCCTAAGGACCAGACTTTAGATGATGGTTCTGGATTAAGGTCATACTTCCTGAGTTCCAAACCATGAAGTGGTTATGCACAGCATGTATTTTTTTTCTGAGAAGGTATTTGTTAAAATAGAGATTAAAAAAAGAAACCATGGGAAATTGTAGTTTCTCCTGTGCAGCATTCCTAATAGGTTTGCAATTTTACAATAGTTAGTGGGCTTGGGAGTGATAAAAGCCATTATCTCCCTAATGCTTTGCTACGGTAATAAGTTTTGTTCATTAGGTTTGCAAGTTCCCAGAAGCCTTAGTATAAAGGGTGTAACAAGAAGCTGGTGTTATAGAAAACGATAAATTCTTATTGAACTAATAAAATGCAAAACATCATCTCAAGAAATCAGGAATTTAGTTGGGCCTGGTGGCTCAGACCTGTAATCTCAGCACTCTGGGAGACTGAGGCAGGAAAATTCCACATTCAAGTCTAGCCTCAGAAACTTAGTGAGAACCTGTCTTAAAATTAAAAATGAGCGGAAGAGAGGGATGTGGCTCAGTGCAAAAGTCCTGAACTCAATTCCCAGCAAGCAATCACCCCCACCCCCATCAGGAGCATCTGTGAAACTGTCTTGTATCCACTACTGAAGAACCATGCATTCGAACACTGTGGGAAGACTGAAAAGGTATCTGTGCACCTTAACAGGAACACTTCAGAGCAGGCACATTCATTGTGGTGTTACCCTATAGCAAAGCAAATGTCTGACTTTATAACTGACCTCCACAGCCTATGACTCGAGCTAAGATGGAAGCTATGAATGTGTTTACCACGGAAATCAAAGTCATCACAATACACTCTTAGGACCTTTTCTCAGTGCTCCCAGAATGCTGGAATGTTGCATTAAATTTTGTATGAAAGAGCTTGTAACTATTCAATATTAATATTCATCATCTATGTAGTGTGGCTGCCACTGAACTCTTTAATCTGTTTTACCAGCTGAGCAGCAGTCATGGTGTAAGACCTCTGGTAGCTCAGGTACTTTGTTAAACACATCAGTGCTCAACCAGAGGATCAAAGGCAGAGGGGACTTTAAGAGAAGATGCTTTGAATGTCCCTAAGGTTAAGTGCCATGGTAACAAATTCCCCTCCAGGACAGTCTTTTTGCATACTTACTTCTTTCCTAAATAGCTTAACCAATTAAGTTGCAATTCCGTAGTTAAAGCCAAGCCTTCAGGCCTCTGTACAGAACTGTCACTTTTTTTTCCTTTTGGTCTTTTTCCTTCGAACTCACGACCACCTGCTTGCAAGGCAGGCGCTTATGCCCCCGAGCTAAATCCCAGCCCCAGAACTGTCACTTCTTGAATAACTTAAGATATATCTGAGAACAAAGAGTTCAACTGTGACATTAAAGTAATATTGATAGGAATTATTCAAGTGTCATGGCATTCATCTCAGCAATTATGATATTGAAGGGGAAAATCCTTTCAATTATATTCCTAGACTACCTACAAAAAAACATAAAGGAACTCAAAGCTCTAACTTAAGACTGGGTTATAAGCCTACACATGTGAAATTATAATTTTTCTGCATTTCTTTCTACTTTCTAATAGGTTTCTGAATGAGGGCCAACAGTCTTATCCCATCACAGCAAGCTGGCATGGTCAGTGGAGTTTTAAGGAGCTTGGTTAAAAAAACAAAATACTAAAGGTAGTCAAAGAGCCTGAGAAAACAGACAAAAGATTACAAAACTGAAAGCCTTATAAACTACAGATAACTGGCTATAGTTTTAGCTTTTTCCTCAATTTCTGTCTCTCTGGTCGGTATAGGCTTTCTGGCCCATGCTAGGCAAACACTCTACCACTGGGCCAAGTCCCCAGCCTCATTATTTTCATTTTCTTGAGTTGGGAACTCGCTGATATCCAGGCTGGCCTTGAGCTTTCTATCCTGTTGTCTTGGCCTCTTATGTAGCTGGGATTACAGAAGTGTGTCACCACATCCAGCTCTTCTGAGATCCTTGACCTGTCACTATTATTTCATTCCTAAAAGTACAAATGAGGGGCTGTGCATCAACAGTACACAAATCCCTGTACTCGCTCCTCTAACCACTGCTCCTGTGCCATGTCACCATCAGCCATCCTCTGGAGAGACCTGTCCACACGTACTGCCTCCACGACAGCTTCGTCATCTGCCCAATCCCACTGACACTGCTGTGCCATGTTCACACGCACTTCCTCCAATGGGGCTATGTGTGTGCTGTTCTCTCAGATAATTCTGGCATAATTGAAGGCTTGAAACAATGTCCTTTCTTAGGTCTTTCTTTGTTTCCTACATCTCTGGCCAATCCTATCTCCTAGGCAGGTCCTCCTTCTTTCTCTTAAGTCTCTAAGCATAGGTGTTTCCAGGCCCCTAGCGCACTGTCTCAGTCCTCTTTTCTCTTTAACCTTAAGTGATGGAATCGAACTCACAGCCTCTCACATGAGTTATATACCCTTGGCCACTGCCTTTCATTCTTAGTGCTGTGAATACCAGCTTTGTGCCGCAAATTCTCTTTCAGCCCATGTTTATCCTGAGCCTGAGTACCCTGTCTGGACAATGATTTCACACCTAAGACCCCCCTGTCCCAGCAAAACACACCCCTTCCCAAACCTATTTTCCTGCTAGTTTCTTCATTCGTGTGCATAGCTCTACCAACCACTCAGGAACTTCCATTTCTCTCTATCCTTCACTGTTCAGTCCATCATGGAATCATTTCACCTCTCCAGACTTGATTTCAGGTATTTCCACTTCTCTCCCTACTGTCACCCTTTAAATTCAGGCCATCAGTTCCCAATTCTGGGTTTCCCATTTCCTCCAGCTGCCAGACTCTCTTCTTGGCCCATCCTGGTAATTCTCTACCTATGTTTTAAGAACATAAATTGACCCCGATATAGTGTGATAGGTCCTTAATCCCTGCACTCTAGGTGGGTGAAGCAGGAGGGTTGCATATTCCAGCCTGTCAGGGCAAAAGAGCCTGACTGAGCCTGCCTCAAAAAAGTACAAAGGGTTGGGGATACAGCTCAATGCAAAGGTCCTGAGTTCAATCTCGGAAAAGAAACAAACACACATAATAAATTTGAAAATGTACGTAAAAGGGCCTGTGTGTAACTCGGTGGTAAAAATGCTCGCCTAGCACCGATTTTCGTGTCGCCTTCCCTCGACTGTTTTATAAAAGCCCCCGGGGACCGGGTGACCCGGCCTCAGCCGGATGGAGTTCGGGGTGGGCGTTTTTCTCCAAATAATCCACCGTTGTGCGCACTGGGCTCCGGGGACAGGGTCCCCCGGGGACCTCGAGGATGATTGCGACGTCACCCCAGGGCCAGACCCAGCGCTTTCCAGCGGCGACCGGGCGGGCTGGATGCTGCCGGCCTCCGCCTCCGCCTGCGCCCCGGGGCCTCCTCCGCGACAGGTGAGGCGGGACTCGGCCTCGGTGTCCCCGGGTCCGCTGGCGGGAAGGGAAAAGCGAAGAGAACAGGAGCGGTGAGGAGAGGAGGGGACGAGGCTGGGAAGAGGGGGCGAGGAGGGACGAGAGGAGGGGTCGTGGGCTCAGGAGAGGAGGCGCCGCCCTCCCGCCGCCCCCCCGCCGCGCCCCCACCCGGCCCGGGCCGCCAGTCCCCATCGCCACCACCGCCCCCCCGGCTGACTAGGCGCCCGCACAAGCCGACCATGGGGTGGGGCCGAAGGAGCGGACTCTCCCGGTCTTGGACCAGGAACGAGTGGACACTGGGCGGGGACCGAGCGAGCCCTCGAAGCCCCCCGGGGTTGGATGCAAACAAGAGAGGGAGTGGCAGGGAACGGGGCTGCCAGGGCCACTATCGCAACTGAGGACATGGCGTGGCGAGGTACACCTGACAGGGACAACCCGAGGCAGGAGAGGTTTATGTTGACTCACGGTTTCGCTTCGTGCTCCGCTGACTGGAAAGCAAACAATATGGCGAGCAGAACCGCTCCGAGCCCGGACAGACAGGAAGCCGCGCGAGAGGAAGAGGCAGGAGCCACGCCCCCTTCAAGCCACGCCCCCAGTGACCTACTTCCGTCTCTGGCCCCGCCCTGGAGCCTAGCCGGAGGCTGTGAGATCAGCTTTCTTTGCTGTTCGTCACCTGTTTTAAAACCCAACCTCCGAACGCATGAGCTTTGGGGGACATTTTTTATTCAAACTGTTGCGCTGTTCTTATTCCTAAAATGGCAGCCGAGGCAGCCAGGAGAAAACTGACTGTCCCATTGTGTAATAACTAAATGGCAGCGCTGGGATCGCCCCCGGGCGTTTCTTTAGGCTGAGAGAACCAGGGTTAGAGATTTAGGTAGAATTTGATAGGTGGAGATAACTGAACACTCTTGTCTCTAATTAGCTGTTAAGAGTTAGAGACAGGATTTAAGCCTGAGAAGGCACAATTTCTCCTCCATGAAAGCAGCTGGAGTGATGGAAACTAATAATCACATAAGCGGTGCTTTGCAAGCACTTTCAATTTGATGTCATTGTTAATTCCACAATAAACTTACCAAGCATATTGCTTGTAGCTTTCCATGGTAAGCTCCCATGGTAACTGGGAGTTCCACGATCAACCAATAGAAAAAATATATGCCAGGGAATTTGACGAGAGGCAGGATAGTACACAATGTATGTGTGCGTCTACATAGCCAGAAAATCCAGGAGCTGCGCGGTCCAAAAAGTTGAAAGCCACAGAACAAAAAAGATGAAGAAGGATGGATGCATCACCAGTCTGAAACGGAGGTCTGGAAGCGCTATGGAGAGCTCCAGGGTTGAGTCCACATTGATAGGCCAGGAAACTGGAATCTGGTGTCCAGAGGCGATGGTGAAGCAAGACACACCTGCTCAAGCAGAATGGTGCTTTTCCCATGCAGGATGCCGTCCACCTGCCTCCTTGCCCTATTTTTCTGTCTAGACTGCAAGCCTACCAGACGGTGCAACTCACAGACAGGTGGAGGCTTCTCTCCTCAGTTTGCTGGGCTGTGCACCATCCTCTCTGACAACACCCACAGACACCCAGGGTGTGCTTTAGTAATTTGCTAGGTGTTTCTTAATCCAGTTAAATTGACAATCACCATTTAGGATCACAACAGAGTTGGGGATTTAGCTCAGCGGCATAAGCGCCTACCTTGCAAGCGTGCAGTTATGAGTTCGATCCCTGGTACCAGTAAAAACAAAACAAAGCAAAACACCTCTAAAGGTTTGTAAAGGTCACAGTCAGTCTCATCCAAACAAAATATGTGACCGGGTGCACTGACTGACATCTGGCCACTGCAGAAATATTTGTTTACCACTGTCCTGCAAGCTATAGAGCTGCAGCTGTTCACTTTCAGAAGGTGCCCATATAGCATGTTGATCGTAAGTACACCAGCGTCTATTCTCTTCCTCTCTCAGCCTATCATAGGACACAACTCAAGAAGAAAAAAAAAAAAAAGTCATTGGCCTCTAGGCTTGGAATGTTGAATAGATCAACATGGGCAGTTGAGGCTGCATGGTAACTGGGAGTTACACGACCAAGCATTCAGTTCCTATGAAGGCCCACAGCAGGCCAGGAGCTGTTCCTCTTAGACAGAGTTGTTTGCCGATGATGGCAGAGCCACGCTCCCAAATCCTAATGGCATCTACTTGGGTGTCTCTGTGGGGCCCTAACAGAGGCTCCAAATACCACCCTATCTGCCACTGCCACCCCAAATGCCATTGAATCTGCTGGATCATATGGCCAAGTGGCAGAGCAACTTGCAGGACAGCCTGGATCTGTTCCTCAGGCTTCTCTTGCTTTGGCTTAACTCACTGCTTAAAGGAGGTGGAGTCACACCTCATAAGTCCAAACAGGCCCATTAGACCTTGTGCTATTGGTTGCAGGAGGGGTTGAGTGCAGCTAATTATTCTTCATGTTAATGGGGTACTCTTGCATTTCTGCACAGGACTCCTAGAAATTGCACGGAGAGAGAGGCCCCCTAAATTTTAGTTGGATTTCTTTCCTGTCTTCTGCCACACAAATACGTTACCAGTGAGTCCAGAATGGTTGCTCTTAGTTTAAGACACAGTGCTTTGTTGAATCTGCCCCTCTCTGACTCCCACTGTTTCCTAGCAACACCCATTACCATGGCAGCAAAATGGTAATTATTATTTTTAAAAATGTTTCTTCCTGGCTTGAGCTGCGCCAATTATGAGGAGTCCTTTAGGCAGGGTCAAATCTGGGAGGTAGTTGGATGGGGTTGATTACATTCTGAAAATTTCAGCTGGCTGTTTTGGGTTTTCTAACTGACATTATTTTGAGAGTATAGGTTATATATACTAATTTTTCTCTTTCCTATTGACAGGGCTACCTCCTAGCAGCCTACTGGAAGGAACATGGGTCCTGTAAGTAGGGATTTTGCAGTCTCAGTTAAAGGAACCTAGAGTGTATGTTTCTGAACAATGGCGGTTGCCATGGTGACGTCATTCCTGGGTGGATAAAGCCGGCTGGCCTGTGCTCATCAAGGTCCACTTGGAGGAATGTGTTTACTGGCATAAGAGAGGCCTGCAGAGGTGGCCATCCCCTCCCCCCACCCCCACGGCTACTACCCTGAGAGAGGCCACTTTTTTCAGCCCTGGGAACTGTGAAAGAGAAGAGAAACAGGCTGTTCTCCTGAGGGCTGATGTGCGTGGGGGCTGGGCAAGATGTTTTTACTTTTCCTGTGGCCTTGTTTATCCTCACAGAGAAATTAGGAGTTCTTATCTCTCTTAGAAACCCGGAGGCTGAAGCTCAAGAAAGGGCAACAAGCCAGCTCTGTAGGAGCCCAGGAAACAGGCTGTCCCCCCTCTTCACATGGCTGATCCAGTTCTGAGTAAACAAATATTTAATCAGCCGCAGAGCTTTTTCCTAGAAGAAATTCTGTTTTTTTTTTTTTGGTACTGGGAATCGAACTCAGGACAGGCCCTTGTGCCATTGAGTTATATCCCCAGCCCCTCACAGAAATTTTTTTCTCAGGGACTGGGGATTTAGCTCAGTGGCATAAGCACCTGCCTTGCAAGCAGGCTATCGTGAGTTCGATCCCCGGTACCGATAAAAAAGAAAAAGAGAAAAAAAAATTTTTTAAAGAGATTTTTTTCTCTTTTAGTTGTTTTTAAATTTATTTTTGTTCTTCAGAAACAGGATCTTGCTGTGTTACTCACGATAGCCGTAAGCACCTGGGCTCACTTGATCATCTTGCCTTATCCTTCTATGTAGCTGGGACCACATGGGTGCCACTGTGTTTGCTTCTCAGTTGTTTTTGTTTTTGCTTTTGTTTTATTTTTTGACTTCTTGAGACAGGGTCTATGTGTTCAAGCTGGCCTTAGGCTCACTTTGTAGCCCAGGCTGGTCTTGAACTTGCAACAATCCTCCTGCCTCAGCCTCCCAAGTGCTGGGATTAACAAGCGTACGCCACTATGACCCACTATTCTGAGGTGTTTAAATTTTTTTTTTTTTTTTTTTTTTGTCTTTTTCCTTTTTATCGGTACTGGGGATCGAACTCAGGACTGCCTGCTTGCAAGGCAGGTGCTTAGGCCGCTGAGCTAAACCTCCAGCCCCTAAATTATTTTTTTTATTTAACTTTTTTTGTTAGTGTACATTTTGGTACATAATACAAGCATTCATCCTGGGGGATCGCTGCATAACATATCATATACTTTTTCCCTTCCCTTTCTGAATTTTTTTGTATTCAGCATAACAAGTTATGCAACCTCTTATTCATGTGGGCTCATGAATGGCTTTGAAATCAATAAACTAGCCCTGAAGAGAAGAAAGCACTCAGTGCCTTACATTTATAAGTCTGTGACAACATACAGCCTCCCTCCATAAGTACAGGTGCTGCTGTGAAGATGCCAGAGCTGCCATCCCCCTTTGTAAAAAGGGGTGAAAAGGAAAATGGGACAAACTCAATTCGGAGGGCCTGTTCTTCCATCGATGACAATTCAGTCTAAAAGGGCCACTGGGGTCCGGTGGGAAACGTACACAACCTTGAGTAGTTGACTACTTTAAGACATGAAGAAAGCAAGCGTGTCCATTGCCCCGTGTCAGTGGGCACAGACCCGGCGGCTCCTGCTGGGGCCACTGAGCAAGAGGAAGAGATGAAAGGAGCCTCAACTGGGAAGGAAGAAATAACAGAAAAACAGAGTAGAAGACAAACATGGAAAGAAAGCTTTTATAAATAAGGAGGGGAAGAGGAGTTGAAGGAAGGGAAGGGGAACGGGAAGAAAAGAAGCAAGATATCAAGTACAGGTACAAAAATCACTGTGATGAATCTGATCATTATATATTTCTAAAATACACCAAGGGCCAGAGAGTTAGTTCAGAAGCATAAGTGCCTGCCTGGCAAGTGCCAGGTCATGAGTTTGATCCCTGGTACCTAGAATAAAATAAAATAAAATACACCACTAAAATAGAATTAAAATAAAAAGAAAGAAAAGTGATTTTTTTTAGCAGATGATGTGATGGTCTATATATAACACGTCCTTTAATCAATACTACTATCCCCACCAAACAGCCAGCGCTTCCTGCTTCTCACACTAAGTCTACGTTACAGATAATAAACTCATAAGACTCAATTTTTTTTTTTTTTTTTTTGAGACAGGGTCTCACTATGCAGTTCAGGCTGGCCTTGAGTTCACTTTGTAGCCCAGGCTGGTCTCGAACTCACGGCGATCCTCCTGCCTCACCCTCCCAAGTGCTGGGATTATAGGCCTGCACCACCATACTTGGCTTTAAATTTCTGTACAGTATCAATGAGAGTGAAATTGAAAGGGAAAAATTGGAACTATAATAACACTATCTGCTATTATAACAAAGATAAAGGAAAGAGGAAATAAGGGAGGATGGAGAGAGCTCGAGCTTCAACTCTGATATAAAATTGAGCTCAAAATGGATCAGACATTTCAATGTAAAAGTAAAACTTAAAACTGTAGACTATGAGATACAAGAAAATCTCTAGGACTTGGGGCTTGGTTGAAAGTTCTTATGTATAATACCTGAAGCCCATTCCATGAAAGAAAAAATTTAATATATATATATTTTTAAAAATTACTGTATTATTGGATGTCATCAAATTAAAAATTTTTGCCCTACAACTGAGGCTATTAAGGATATGAAAAGCTAAGAAATAAACTGTTAGAAAGTAACTTGATGTGATGAAACACCCTTGTAATCCCAGTTACTGGGAAGACTGAGGGAGAAAGTGTTAGGTCTGAGAAGGGGAGGGAGAGGGGGAAGGATTGGCTTGCAGTGGCTGCAAAGATAAGAAGTATAAAATATAAGTAACCTTTATTTTTGGAATGTGGGGAGAGACCCCCCCCCCAGCCCCCGGGGCGCAGCATCTCCACCCCGGGGCCGGGGATCTCTCCCTGGAACACACACTCAGGAACACATGGAGTGAGGCACATAAGTAGCCTCAGCCTGGGGTGGAACCTAGGGGGTATTAGGGATGCACAGGTATTTCATTGGCATGCGTTTGGCGCCAGAGGTAGGTTACTAAGGGCAGGGGTATAGGGTTACAGGTAAATCTCTAGGGGCGGGGGAGGCAGGAGCTCCCTAATTCTGGCTGAGGCTTTTCCTGGCTAAAGTGTCTGGTCTGGGCCAGCAACCCTTTCAGAAAGTTGAGGCCATTTTGGGCAATATAGGGAGACCCTGTCTCAAAATTAAAAACAAAAACAAAAACCATATCTGGGGACACAGTTCAGCGCTCCCTGGGTTCCATCCCTAGTGCCAAAAAGCAAACAAAATCTGGCAGAAAATATTGGCAGAACTCATACCTGACAAAAGATTGGTATCTAGGGGGCTGGGGATTTAGCTCAGTGGCATAAGCACCTGCCTTGCAAGCAGGCGGTCATGAGTTCGATGGTCATGAGTTCGATCCCCGGTACCGGAAAAAAGGAAGAAAAAAAAAAAAAGTTCAAGATTGGTATCTAGATTTCCAGCTGCTATTTGCTTATATAGAAATGCACCTGAAGGGGCTGGGGATTTAGCTCAGTGGCATAAGCACCTGCCTTGCAAGCAGGCAGTTGTGAGTTTGATCCCTGGTACCGATAAAAAGGAAAAAGACCAAAAAAAAATAAAATGCAAGATGATGGAAATTTATTCCTATCCTGTTATCTTGATGAATTCACTTATTCTAACAACTGTTTTGTTTTGCGGAGAGTCCTTGGGCTGCTTTATTTACACAGTCCTAGCACAGAGTCCAAAGAATCTCGGACCGGAGTGCAGCTCAGTGAGGGCGCTGTCTTGCTCAGTGCAGGCTGGGCCCTGGGCTCCAGCCCCAGCACCACAAAACTGCACCACAAGCCCCAACCAGTTTGACCTCTTCTTTCTCCAGGACTTTGCTCTGCCTCCTGCCCTGGGGCTGTGCTGTGACCCGGTGTCCAGCAACGCTGGGAAGGACAAGGAGCAGGGTGCTTGCTGTCCCCTGAGCTGAGGGAGCCAGCGCCACCTCCCTTCCTGGTGTGAGGTGCCCAGGGCTGTGTGGAGGCTCTGTCCCAGGCTGGGGAGTAGGCTCCCAGCTCACTGCCAGGGAAGGAGCTGGTCTGCTGAGGGCTTTTCCAATCGTCAATCGTGTCTTTGCTGAGACAGAATTTGTATTTTTTGTCTTCTCCATAATTGTGGTGGGTTAAAATGACTGATTTTGGAATATTGAGCCAATCTGAGTTCTGGGGAAAATCCATTTGATCATGGTACTGTGTCCCTTATATATTGCTGGGCTCCATTGGCTTAAGAGTTTCTGTCTGTCTCCAGGAAAGCTATGAGTCTTTAGTTTTCTTATTATTTAACAAAGTTTGCTATCTGCATAACGTTGACTTTAAAGACATAAGTAGAGAAGGTTTCATCTAATTCCTTAAATTATTTGCATCTAGTTGATCCTGTTTCTTCTTCATGCTTGATAGAATTCTTCACGAAATAATCTGAGTCTAAAGTTTTCTTTGGGAGAAAATTGTTAGGAAAAAATAGAAAAAAACCTTTGGAAATAAGGAGTAGAGAGGGGTTGGAGAAAAGTTAGGGAAATGGAAAAAAAAGAATCAAGTTATATCATATACAGATACAAATTCCCAATGATGAATGTGATCACTAGGTATATGTAAAATGTACCAATAAACTTAATTAATTTAAAAAAGATTATAATTAGGAATTCTATTAATTAGTGGATTTAGGCCTCTTCAGGTTTTCTATTTTTACTGTATTTCTCTTGGTAATACATTTCAAGGAAGGTTTTCCTTTCTACTGGGATCTGAGAAATATTTGGCATCAAATGCAGGACTGTAATATATTTATGAATTGTCAACTGAATCACGAGGAAGTTCTTTCTTAAAGAACTTTTTTTTGGGGGGGGGGATCTTTTTGAGACAGGGGCTGGCTATGCAGTTCAGGCTGGACTTCAGCTCACTTTGTAGCCCAGGCTGGTCTTGAACTCCCAATGATCCTCCTGCTTCAGCCTCCCAAGTGTTGGGATTACAGGCATGAGCCACCATGCCTGGTTTGGAAATTCTTTCTTTATCCTTAATAATGTCACATGTTCAGCAGTCTACTTTTTCTTTTCTTTTTTCATCTTTTTGAGACATAGTCTTGCTGTGCATTTCAGGCTGATCTCACTTTGTAGCCCACTTGTCTCAAACTCGCAAGAATCCTCCTGCCTCAGCCTCCTGATTATAAGGAGTTTTAGGCATGTGCCACCATGTCCAGCTAGTCTGCTTTTTCTGATATGAATATTGCTCCTTTAATTTTCTTTCTTTTTTCTTTTCTTTTCTTTTTTTTTTTTTTTTTTTTGTCTTGTTCACTTTTATCGGTACCAGGGATTGAACTCACGACCGCCTGCTTGCAAGGCAGGTGCTTATGCCGCTGAGCTAAATCCCCAGCCCCTAATTTTCTTTTAACATACACTGTCATCCTCTGAAGATGGAAAAACTTACTGTTATTTTTAGATGTTTTTATACCTCTTCAATTTTAATTAATTAAGTGAACATTTTTCTCATCGTGATTCATTGTTGAGTTTTTAGTAATTAACCAGATTAGGTGTAATCCCCTTAAAATATCTGCATTGCATCGTTACACTTCAAGAGGATGTCTTATTGATCCATATATGTAGGACTTCCTCTTTTAAAAACTAAATCTAGTGTCAGGGATTTAGCTCAGCGGCTTGAGCACCTGCTTGGCAAGTGTAAGGTCTCGAGTTCTATCCCTGGTACAAAAAAAAAAAAAAAAAACCCCTAAATCTACCTCCCAGTGCCTGCATATGTGTGTGTGTGTGTGTGTGTGTGTGTGTGTGTGTGTGTATGTGCTCTCTGATCCCTGTCCTTATATTTGCCTCTCTCTCTCTCTCTTTTTTTTTTGTGGTACAAGATGAGGAACCAGTTGGGGATGCTGGCGCATACCTGTAATCCTAGTACTAGGAAAGTTGAGGTAGAACGATTACTGCAAGTTCGAGGTCAGCCTAGACTACAAAGTGAGCTCAGGGCCAGCCTGAACTGCATAGCAAGACCAAAAAAGAGAGAGAGATGGAACACAGGTCCTGAGTATGCTAGTTATGCACTCTGCCATTGAGATCCACCCTAGCATTTAATTGTTGTTTTGGGGGGCAGGGGCAGGGTCTCCCTAATGCTGGGTCAGAAGGCTCACAGCGGGGTGGTAAAGGTATTACTAATAGACAAGAAATAAAAGAAGGACGGGAGTATTTGTTTGTTTTAAACAGTCTCACTGTGTAGTACAAGAGAGCCTTGTACTTTCTTATGTAACCCAGGCTGGCCTGGAACTCAAAGTGATCCTCCTGCTTCGGCCACCTAAAGTGCCGGGATTACAGGTGTGGCCCACCACATGGGCTAGGGGTTTGTTTAGATCACTGAGTTCTCTGGACAGGAAATGCTTAGTCAGGATGAGAGATTGGGGTTTCACAAGGGAATGAGGACATGGGAAAGCATCAGAGCTGGCAAGCGTAGATATCTTAGAAATGTGTTTTTGGAGCATCCTATTCCTTGTTAATCTTCAAGAACACCAGAGTAGTAACCAGAGTTGAACATCTAAGTTGCTAATTGTCAAGGTCTCGTGCTTAGGCTTTAAAAGGCCTCTTTCGATTTAGCTAAGGAAATCTGTATATTTTAGCCTTTTAGATAAAGATATATCAGGGGAGGAGAGGATGGTTTTTGTATTCATTTTTATCTCCTGCTGTTTTTCACTCCTCATGGGTACAGTGCTTTTCAACTGCCAACTACGTGTTGGGATGAAGTGGGCTGTCAAAGAAAATTTTGTGTGCATGGGGGTGCTAAAAATTCTCTTTTGTAACTATTCTGGAGTTACACAGGATGGCCTTGAACTTGCAATCCCCTACCCCAGCCAACCCAGTAGCTGGGATTATGAGCATGTACCTCTGTACCCAGCAAAAACTATCTTTTAATCAGAATGTGGAAAACATTTACTATTAATTATCACTGTATTTTAACTTAAATCTAACAATTTTGTTGTTTTCCTAACTGCTTTTCCTTACTACTTGTTTCCTTTGTTTGTTGTTTTACTTTGAATTTAGAATTTGATGAGAGGGAAAGGAAAGGGGAAAAAAGAAAATCAAGTTAGATCTTGTTGGTGCAAGCCTGTAATCCCAGCACTTGGGAGGTTGAGGCAGGAGGATCATTCCAAATTTAAGATCAACCTGGGTGACAAAATGAGCTCAAGGACAAGCTGAACTGCATAGTGAGACACTGTTTTCAATAGACACACACACACACACACACACACACATAACATACAAGTACAAATTCCATGATAAATGGTATCTATGTATATCTAAAATATACCAATAAAATTAATTTTTAAAAATGTTTAAAAAGTGGAAAAACAGCAAACAAACAAATAACAACAACAACAATAAACCCAAGTAAAAGATGGGGAAAGGACCTAGTAAATAAATAGGGCTGGGGGTATAGCCTGGCAAGTGCAAGGTCCTGAGTTCAATTCTTGTTCCCCAAAATAAATAAACAAATAAATAAGGAATTTTAAAAATACTTTTCAAAGTCTATTCAGGTTTTGTTTTGTTTTGGTTTTTTAGTTCTAGCATTTGAATTCAGGGTCTTTCACCTGTTAGGCCAACTGCTCTACGATTGAGTTTATCATTTGCCTTTTGTAGATTTATTTCATTTTAATTTATTTGTGGCTTTTTTGAGACAAGATCTTACTATGTAATCAAGGCTAACTTTTAACTCCCCAATAGCCCAGGCTGTTTGTAAACTTGTGATCCTCCTGCCTCAGCCTCCTGAGTACCTTGGATTATAGGCCGACACCGAAGCACCCAGCTGGCTGAGCTGTCCTGAGTGAGGCATTCCCCTCTCCTTGTTTTTCATTTATCAAGCGAGGCTTTTATGGAGGAATCTGTAAGCCGTCAGCAAAGCACCTAATACTGCTGGATCCCATCAGCCTCTTTCAAGCCTCCAGGATTCAGAGACGGCACAGTTCAGACTGGGCCTCCTTTTTCCTCTTCTCCACTTTTCTTTCCCAACCTTGGAAACTACACAGAATCAGCAGTCAAGGAACGGAGGAATTACACGGATTCACTGAAATCCGTGCCGCAGTCCTGGAGTCCTTCCTCCCCTCTCTCCCCCTCCCTAACACTACTTCTGCTCGGGGCAGAGCTTTGTTCGTCCGCCCAATTAATATTTCCTGCAGCTCTGAGCCCGGGGTCAGCCAGCGGCGGCGCCACAACACCTGGGAGGTGCTGCTTAGAAAGGCACCGCGGAGCCCAGGGCGCGGCGCCGCAGGCTGTGGGGCACCTGCAGCTGAGTCCTGCACCCGGAGCTCAGGTCCTTCCTGACCTGGGCAGAGCTGCGCTCTCCTCGCCGCTCCTCCCCATCAGTGCCCTCCGAGGCCCAGCTTCCCTGCTCTCCCTCCCTGAGTCCTTCCCGCTCCCACTAGACGGATCTCTCCCGCGCCTTCTGCATCCCTGTCACTCAGCGCCGCGGTGCTGCCTCTTTGTCTCGCCTAAACCTCCTTGTGCTCTAGACCTGGCTGACTGGAGGGCGCAGCTGGCAGCTCAGAGCAGGGCTGCGTCCAGGCCTGGTCGTGGGCTCCTGTGCTCCCGTGCATGTTGTGGGGACAAGGGCAGGGCAGGCGGGCAGTGGATGCCCGGGGCACTGGGTGGCAGCTCTGCTCTGTGGAGGGGACCTGGGAGCTGGCTGTGTGCACACACATGCACGGGGCTGCAAGAGCTCATTTCGGCTGCCTGGGAGTTCTCTGCCCGCCTTTTCCTTCCCCCAGCTCCCTCAGTGACAAAGTGTAACACAATGGCCTGGCCTCAGTGCTGGGTGCCAAGGAGCTCTTGGTGACAGGGAAAGATGATTGAGGTCCTGTGCCAAGGTGTAAAGGCTGCTGTCGCTTCCACCTGGACGTCTGGCTGGCCTCTGGAGACCTGGACCTGGGTTCCTCTGAACTTTGACAAATCCCGCTGGCTGGATTGGGGAGCCGATGATCCTAACTGTTAAGGCTGCCCTGAGCTAATGTGCCCTTTTCCCCGACTCGAGAGCTATAGGAAAAAGACACCTGGAAGAGTGAGCCAGAGCCTCGGTGTGTGTCTCACAGTTTATTCACAACCAGTAATAGGGGAGGAAAAAGAAAGCAAGCCAAGAGAAGCCCAGCAGGGACACTTGGTGTGAAAGTCATCCCATCCAACCCTTCCTTACCTTCTTACTCATTTTTCTTTTTTTACTGTTATGTGCAAAAATCATGAAAAAGCTTCTCTCAAGAAACAGAAACCACAAAATATAAAATGTAGATCTGACAACCAGTCCTGATTTTGAAAAAGTCATCTTTTATCAGTTATTTGAATACTTGAAGTTTTACACTAAGACTTATAAAATAGAAAATATTTTGGTCTATAAAAAGTTGTCTTGAGGGTAGAAAAGGAATTTTAAAAATATTTTCATCAGGATGAACATCTTTGCATCGAAAAGAGAGATGATGGCATTTTAATATATTTACATATGTGAAGTATAATTTTATAATCATATTAACACCTTTTGCCCTTTGGTTTTAGAAAATTTTCACACTTCTATAAAATGAGGAAAATAGGGGGAAAATGCTAACTATCTGTATAGTAATAAATGTTATATATTTTCATAAATTTAAAATGAAGAAGGAAACCCAGTAGGGGTGCAAGGCAGAAGAGCAGGGGGGCCTCGGGCCTCAGCCTCCTCCCAGCGTGCACTCAAACCACAGTGTACGGGGAAACGGGTTGGGGAGGCAGCCAGGGCAAAAATCTGTTGTTAGTATGCTAGCATCCCTCAGGCTCATCTTACAAGTTTGCTTGAAACCTCTAATGCCTACTGCACAGTTCTTATGGGTTCCAAGGAAAATGGCCCTTAGGCTAAGAAAGATTGTAAAAAAAATTGTTGTCAGTACAAACACTCTTACTAAGGAAAATAACTTTTGATCCTCAAATATTAAAAGATGTCTGAGGTGTATGCGTGGTGCATTGTGTGGGAGGTCTGAACTCAAGTGTGTCATCGGTGCTGAGTCCAGGTCTGTGGGGATGGGGGTTAGGGCCCAGAACTGGGTCGGGGCGGGTAGGGGACTATGACCTTGGAGAAGGGACAGGCTGGAGGAGAGCACCTGATTGGAGAGAGAGCTGGGAATCGCTTTGGAGGTGTGCAGACTGGGTGGGCTTTGGGAGCACTGCTGTTGGCTCATGGGGTTGGGCTGAGCAGGGGACCCCATCTGCTGTTGGAGGAGTCGCTGCTGACAGGCCTGCAGACTGGCTCCTGCCTCGGCTCCCAAGGCCTGGGGGAGCTGGCCCACCTGTCCCACTTTCCCTGTTGCACCTGTTGCATGTGATGCTGCTGCTGCTGCCACCGTCATCACCACCACATCATCAGCTGTGGTGTCAACATGTTCCAGAACTGGGAAGACATACTGCCACGATTCATATTGATTCACATTCGTTGGCTGCACCTGGGGACTCATCTCTCCCATGGGCGGCTGGAGCTGCTGCTGAGGCTGCTGCTGGGCCAGGCCAGCTCTGCACGCCTGCTTGTGTGGCATTCGTGTTCTGCATGGCTGCATTGGAGTGGACCCTTTGCATGGCTGGCGGCTGCAGCCCTGGCTGTCCCTGCGCCATGCCAGGCTGTCCAGTGAGAGGCTGTGGATTAGAGTTGGCGTACTTGGCCGCCTACTGTTTTATGAATGCAGCCAACAGTTGGGGGTTGGCGTGAAGGATACTAAGTACCTGTTGCTGCTGTAGAGGAGAGCTGGGGAACCTGAGAGTCCACAAGAGGTTTTGTAAGGCTTGCTGAGACACAGTGGCCCAATCCTGGCTGTAGAGCCATGTTCAAGGACTGCCAGTGCTGAGCCACTGACATCATGGCCAGCCTTGGCATGCCGGACTGGAGCTGCTGGGGCTGAGGCAGTCCTCCTTGGGCCCAAGGGAGCTGCTGCTGCATCGATATGGGCCCATCCCTGGCTCCAGATGCCCACTGGGACCTCTAGACATGACAGATGGGCTCATGTCCATTGGGCCATGGGAATTCTGGGGTTTCAGGAATTGCATCTGTCTTCCATAGGCCATCTGGCGCTGTTTATTCCTTGCTGTCTGAATCTGCATTGCTATTTCTACTGTTGCAGGTAGGCGCCCAGCCAAGGATAGCTGAGTACTCTGTAGAGGAGTTGGAAGGTCACCAGAGGTGGAGCTGGGCCATCTTCTGAGTGTTTGGCAGCTGCACATTTGATGTAGTTGGAGTGGCAGGGGCTGGGGAAGGCTGGCCCTACATTTGGCCCACCAAGCTGGCAGCCTACACGCTGGCCATCCTCCGGTGCAGCACCTGGGCCTGCCGGGGCTGCAGCTGCTGCTGGCGGAGCTTCTGCCTGATGTTGAAGCAGAACGGCACAGGGCAGTAGTTCTCCTGGCAGCGTTTGGCATGGTAGCAGCAGAGGGCAATGAGCTGCCTGCAGACGGGGCACCTGCCAGTGCTCTTCCGCTTGCAGCCCTTGGTGTGATTCACAACTCGCTTCATCTTCTGGCAGGAGGGCAATGGGCAGTTGGCATCCCGGCACTGGCAGGCTAGGATCAAGTACTGGATGTTTCGCTGGATGCTCAGGCGGCGAGATTCCTCAGGGCTCTGGGTGGCTGCACCCTGCTGGTCAGCAGCTAAGCCAAGACCCAGTTTCTCCATTGGGTGGTCATGCTTTTTAGCGTTATAGCACGAGACGCACAAGTCATAATCCTGGGGGAAAAATCAGACGGTGCAGGTAAACTCTTCAGAATGTAATTGCTGAAATCATTTGCGATACTCTGCTTGGGGGAGAAAAGCTCCTTTTGTTTTGAAAGACTGGGGTTTCTTATGTATTCCAGATTGTCTTTGAGCTTGCTCTGTAGCCCAGAGCTGGTTTTAAATTTGTGATCTTAAAAAAAAAAAAAAAATTTGTGATCTTCCACCCTCACCTACTCGAGCGCAAGGATTACAAACTGGCTTAGAAAATCTCGTTTTTACACAATACTTTAGCTGGGCCACTCAACGTGAGAGCAGGCTATCCCACCCTGGGGGCTCAGGATCAGCAGTGTAGCATGTTTCTGCATCATCTTTCAGGTGACGGGGATCCGCAGGGCCTGCCCCCTCCCTCCAAGACCCAGTGCCTACCTGGCAGACCATGCAGTGCCAGTGTGTCTCCACTTGGTTCTTGCACTCACAGCAGGTGCAGAGTAACTGGCAGGCAGACCTGCAGGGATGGTTTGAGTGAAGCGGACCCATCCCGGCCATTGGTCAGATCACTGCAAATGAGAGGGTCAGCGTCACCACTGGAGGCAGGAAACTGGATCACAAAGCAGACCCGTGGAAGTGAGGGTCACTCCGACTCTGGACCACAATGCCGCCCAGGCAGATGGAGCTGATGGCACCCAGCGGGATGTGTGGATACAGGCAGCTTCGCCACACCACCCTGTCCTTCCCTGCTTCCCCAGCTCGGCTCTCTCTGCGCTGAGTACAGTCCACCTACACTCACATCCTCGGCCTCTTTCTCCCCATGGAATCATCCCTTCCAAAGAAGAATGGCCAGGCTCAGGGCCAGCACCTGTACCGTGCACTTTTTGCCCCAAGTCTGCCTGAGACACAATCCATGCTTTCACCTGAATCTGATTCCAAGGGACCAATCTGACAAATCTAAAGCGAGACATCCTGTAAAATGACTGCTCTGGGCCACCCAACAACACGCTCGTGGGGTTTAAGAAGAGGCTGGAACTGTTCATAAGGGAGGGCGGTAAGGAGACACAGCAACTCTGCAGGATTCTCCACCTGGACTGGAATCCGAGGACACAGTTTGGGCGGTGATGCCAGCTAGCTGCTCATGTAGCACAGTGCAAAGATCCTGGGTTCAATTCCCTGTACCACAAAAATAAAACAAATCCCTCTCCAAAAAATCAAAATACTGTAGTGTGGTAATGCAGACCATGTCTTCTTTCTTAGCAGGTGCTTGCTAAAATAGAGATTAAAAAAAAAGAAAATGTAGGGCGTGATATGAGGATAAAAGTAAAAATCTCCTTAGTCCTTATTGCTGAAGACGTAAAATTCTTGTTCCTGAAGGTTGGAAGCTTGTGACAACTATCAGTTCCACACGTATCAAGGGTAAAGGTTGCAGCTATAACAGGACGCTGATACCGTGAATGTACTTGATACTGATTAGGACATGACTATAAACCCATTAAACTGATAAAATGCAGAATGTCCCCTGATGTAATCAGGGACTTGTATGAAACTGTCATGTAGCTTACCATTTATTCTATTTTATATTTAAGAGACAGGGTGTCACTATGGAGTACAGGCTACCCCCAAACTCCTGATCTTGCCTTGTCTTGAATGTGCTGGAGTTCAGGCATGCAACACCACACTGGCCTAGCCTACTACTCTAGACCAGTTTTAGGAGATTAAAATCTATGCTGGTGGGCACAGGGGCAGGCACAGTCACAGCTCTGTCACCCTACAGCTAAGCCAACGCCTTTTAAAAACAAACCAAAACAAAACAAAACAACAAAAACCCCCAGGGTGTCATTATGTAGTTCCAGCTGGTCTTAAACTCACTGTGTAACCCAGGCTGGCCTCGAACTGTGGTGATCCCCCGCCTTAGCCTCAGCCTCCTAAGTGCTGTAATTCCAGGCCTGCACCACTACGCCTGGCCGATGCCCGACTTCCACTGACAATGGAGCTCCTGCGATGAAAGCCATGAATGCGGCCATCATCGAAGTCAAAGCCATCACAATATATTCTTGGGTCTTTCCCACTGCTCCAGGGATGCTAGAATTTGGCAGCTTGAAATATTATTTGAAAGAGCTCATAACTATGAACTGCTAACATTTATCACCTAATTACCAAGGCCAGCACTAGTCCTCAGGCACCTCCATTTCCCCAGCCTGGCTGTAGCCATAGATGGGGCCTCGAGGACCTCAGGGGCCAAGCTGACCACATCGGGTGGCCAGTGCTCAGCCTCAGAGGGCAGAGAGTACTATGGGAAAAGATGCTCTGAGCACCCCTAAGGTTTGGCGCCATGGTGACATATTCCTTTCTGTAAGAAGGTTTTGCCTACTTATTTCTCCCCTAAGTGACTACACCCTGGGTTCACCTCTCCATTGCCCATCTCTGTGTTGCTCTCCCCCAATTATTTTCTAAAACCTTGTGGATGCTGCAAGTGACCCAGCTAATGTTAGAGGTAGGGCAGGGACAGGTGGGCAGTATTCTCCAAATAATCGTGCACACTGTGTGTTCTAGGCACTGGGTCCCCCAGGGACCTTGAGGACAATTCCAAAGCCACCCAGGGCCAGGCCAGGGCTTTCCAGCTCACTGAGAGGGCTAGGTGGGATCAGCCCACAGCCTGGGTGAGGATGGGATGCAGCCGCAGTGTCTGCCTGGGGTCTGGGAGCAGGAAAGGCCCAGAGGAGACTAGGGGAGGGAGAGGGACAGGAGAGGCATAAGGAAAGTGGCCAAGAGCCCGACCATCCCGGCTTCCCCTCCAGGCTGGGCCCCACAGGTCCCAGCACCAGCCACCGTCAGCCACGGCACCTGGCTGGGCTGCAGACGAATGTGGTGGTGGTCATCGTGGGTTCATACTTCTGGTCTTGGTCACACTGAGGGCAGTGGGTGCCCAGAGAGCTCTCAAGAGTCCCTTGGCTGGATGCAGACAGGACAGGGGCTGACGGGGAACTGGGTTCCCAGGGCCACTGCCGCCGCGACTGAGCAAGGTGCAGTGACACTTGGCCCCATCAGCCTGGCCTCGCTGGGACCACACCCCCTATACATAGCTTGTGGGGAAAAGTTTGGTTTTGACTCACATTTCAGGGCACGGTCCGCCGGCTCCGGCTCCGAGGCAGGAACTGCTCGGCAGTGGAGCTGCTCAACTGCTGATAACCAGGAAGCATGGAGCAGGAAGAGTTGGAGGAGACACCCCCTTCCCAGGCCACCCCCAGTGACCTACTTCCTCCCTCGGCCCCACCTCCAGCAGCACAGTCAGCTGTGAGGTCAGTGCCCCAGGATCTCACCACCTCCCCGAACCCCGCCTCTGACCACACAGCCCTTCAGGAGATGGTTTTGACTCCAGCCTAACTCCACCCTTCTTCCCAGAGCAGCAGCCAGGGCAGCCTGGGGCCAAGGGTCTGTCCTAGTGTGCAACTACTAACAGGCAGCACTGGGACAGGAGCCCAGGACGGCTCTCTGCTGGCCCCCGGCCCTAGGCGGAGGGAAAGGAGTACCTGACCCAGGCTGGGAACAAAGCTGGGTAGAGTGATGGCTGGAGGCCGCTGAATGGCCTTGGCTCTAACTAGCTGCTGAGAACTGGGCAAGGCTCACAAGCTCCCCTAGTCAGTTTTCCAGCCAAACACATCCCTAAATAAAGACAACAGCAAGTTCATCATTGCACTTATCATTATGCATGTAGCCCGTGTACTACTGGAAATGCCCTAACCTCCTGCCCAGAGCAGGAGGCAAAGTTTTTCTGTGGCTGACACTTACTCTTCAGATAACCCATAAAATATAACGCAGATTTAACAACACTTAAGTGTAATATTGAGATAAGTGATTGTTACATGGTGTAGAAATACAAAAGAGAAAGACATCTGCTTCAATGTGTGTTTGTATGTGCAAACATATTAACAACATAGGAAAGAATTGCGGTGACAGTTGTGATCCTTGTTTTGTAACTGGTCCCTCACACTACCTGCTGTTTTGCCTTCTGAATAGCTTACTGCTTCAGCCAGGACCTCTGTAGGTGCCGCTTCTTTATGTGGGAGCATGACCTACTACTGTTTCTGCAGGGTCTTGGCTATTTGTCAACTTGCCTGGATTTTGTTGTTCTAGTTTTAGGCTTCCTATTTCATATTAGGGCATGGGGATGTGAGCAGATTGGTGGGTGAGTAACGCCGTTTCCCTCGGTGGTCTGGATCAATCACCCCTGCCAGCACCTGTTTACTGAGCGGCATAAGGAGTCCAGAGCCAGGGGGAGTCCTGACTTCTGGTCCAGTGGAAACATTGCTGTGCCTCCTGGTAAGAGCATTTCTCCCCTCTAGAACTAAGGCTTCTTTGGTCACAGGAACAGTAACAAATATTTTGCTACTGAGTCACTAGCGGTAATGGGAATGATACCATTCCCATTTTCACGCTTTGATTCCTGAATATGGGTGTCCTGGCTTCAGGAGAAATGGTACCATTTATCAGATGAGTTTCTCATCATATGCAGCCTTCTGAAGATCCTTGCCCAATCCTGCAAGGTATTGCCACCTAGCTGTCACCGTAATTGCATCTGTAGAAGCGGTTACACCAATCCATCAATGCAGGTATGATTATGGACATGTACTACACACCCTGCTATGATTATATTTTTTATCTTTTTTGATACCTGGAATCAAACTCAGGACCTTATGCTTGCCAGGCAGGTACTTGTACCACTGAGCTATATCCTTGACTCTATTTTGAGACTGGGTCTTTTTATTTTCTAGAACCTGGGATCGAACTCACGATCTTGTGCTTGATAGGCAGGTGCTTGTGCCACTGAGCTAAACCTAGACCTTGAAACTGGATCTTGATGTGTTGCCGAGGCTGGCCTTGAACACCTGAGGTCAAGTGATCTTCCTGCCTCAGCCTTCCAAGTATTTGGGGACTAGAAGTGTACAAGTGTGTGCCACTGTGCCTGGCTCTGAATAATTTTTTAAAATCTCAATAGTATGCTTAGCATGCACAAGGCCCTGAGTTCAATCCCCAGTACTACACACACACACAAATCCTAATAGTAAGCTGCCCTGCATTTTGCTCACTTTGAATAATCACTATGAATTCTGTTAGCCAATGTTTAAAAAAACAAATATCTCACTGCCACTTATGAAAACAGGGAGTTAAACAGTTATAAAGCCATTGAAATGCTACAGGCTCTCTTCCAAAATAGGATGTGATGCTCAGGGGTCTCCATGAACAGCCAGTCTCTTGACACAATCTTGACATCTTAAAAAAGGGGGTAGAATTATAATGTAGGCCTTACTTATGCTCTTGCACATGACAGTTAACCCTGAAATTGTCACATGTCCTGTGATAAATGTGTACAACCTTCATTAAATGCTTCCTTTAATATCAGAAAGAAGGCAAGGATCTTTCTCTGTCTCTCTCTCTTTCTGTCTCTGTCTCTGTTTCTATCTCCTCTCTCTTTTTTTGATAACAGAAATTGAACTCAGCTATATCCCCAGCAAAAGAGAAAGAGAAGTGAAAAGACTTATTTTAGCAGATGGCATGATGGTCTGCTTAGAAAATATCACAAAATCAAAACTATCACCATTGCCAAAAACAAGCCGTCATTCTTTGCCTCCTAAACTAATAAGGAAATTCAGAAAGATTATAGTAAACAAGATAAACATACACAAATCCCCATACTTTTATATTCTACCAACAAGATTAAAATGACAAATGATTTAGCTCAGCAGTGTAAGTGCCTGCTTGACAAATGCAAGGTCGTGAGTTCGGTCCCTGGCACCAAAAAAAAAAAAAAAAAAAAAGATTAACAAATGTAAGAAAATTGGAAAATAGTATTAAAATGACGACACCATCTAAAATTACTGGAACAACCAGGTGTGGTGGTGTATGAGGAGGCTGAGACAGGAGGATTGACACAAGTTTGAGCCTGCCTGGGCTACATAGTAAGTTCAAAGCTGGCCTGAACTATATAGGGATACCCTGTCTCAAAAAACAAAACAAAAAAAAAAAAAAAAAAAAAAAAAGACAAGAAAATCCCCAATAAAATTACAAGAACAGAAGGAGGGAGAAATGTAAGGACTATTGAATTATAAAATTCATATAAAAAAGAGCTCAAAATAGATCACAGATTTAAATATCAAAATATAAAACAAAATTTTTAGATGATAACATAGGAGAAAATGTTTTGTACTTGGGGCTTGGTTCAGACTTCTTAGAAATAATATAAAAAGATGAATTCGTAATGTAATATTGGACCTCACCAAATTTAAAAAACCTTTACCCAACAAAAGGTCCTGTGAATGGTTTGAAAATATGTCATTGGCTAAAGCAACTGATGGAGCAGTATACACAACTATAATCCTGGGAACAGGGCGGCTGAGTTAGAAGGGCTCTATAGTGGAGGCCAGCCTGGGAAACTTAGGGAGACCATGTCTCAAAATTCAAGGATAAATAAAAAGGTCTGGAGATGCAGCTCAGTGATCTCTGGGTTCAATCCCCAGTACCAAAAGTCAGACAAAACCTAGAAGAAAACGTCAGGAAACCTGCTAAGTTAGAAACAATTCTATCTAGAGTAGATCAACTTCATTTTCTAACTGTTATTTGCTTAGGTAGAAAGTGAAAATCTAAATCTAAAAGGGTATCTAAATACGTTTTAATCCTGCAGTCCTGGTGAATTCACTTATTGCTCTAGCTATGTTCTGTTATGTTTTGTTTTGTGTTGTGTTGTTTTGTGGAGAGTCCTTGGGCTGTTTTATTTACACAGTCATAGCACAGAGTCCAAAGAATCTCGGGGACCAGGGTGCAGCTCAGTGAGGGTGCTGCCTTGCTCAGTACAGGCTGGGCCCTGGGCTCCAGCCCCAGCACCACAAAACTGCACCACAAGCCCCAACCAGTTTGACCTCTTCTTTCTCCAGGACTTTGCTCTGCCTCCTGCCCTGGGGCTGTGCTGTGACCCAGTGTCCAGCAGTGCTGGGAAGGACAAGGAGCAGGGTGCTTGCTGTCCCCTGAGCTGAGGGAGCCAGCGCCACCTCCCTTCCCGGTGCGAGGTGCCCAGGGCTGTGTGGAGGCTCTGTCTTAGGCTGGGGAGTAGGCTCCCAGCTCACTGCCAGGGAAGGAGCTGGTCTGCTGAGGGCTTTTCCAATCATCAATCGTGTCTTTGCTGAGAGAGAATTCATTTTGTTTGTCTTCTCTATAATTGCAGTGGCTTAGAATGACTGATTTTGGAATACTGAGCCAACTTGAGATCTGGGGGAAAATCCATTTGATCATGGTACTGTGTCCCTTATATATTGCTGGGCTCCACTGGCTTAGGAGTTTGTGTCTGTCTCCAGGAAAGCTATGAGTCTTTAGTTTTCTTGTCATTTAAAAGTTTGGAATCTGGCTAATGACAATTGCAATGAGTAGAGAAATTTTCATTTATTCTCAAAATTTTTTTCATATAATTGACATTGTATCTTCCCTATTTTGAAAGAATCTTTAGTGTAATAAATTGGATCTACAGTTTTCTTGGTGAGAAGGTTGTAGTTACGAATTCTAATTCTCTAGTAGCTTTAGGGCTATTCAGGTTTTCTATTTTTATTGTATTACTTTTGGTAATTTGTGTGTTTCAAGGAATGTTTTCTTTTTTTTTGGAGCATGGGGAGTATTATCATGCACGTTGAGGATTGTAACATCTTTTCAGTGCACTGACATCTGTACCATGAGGAAATATCCCTCTTCTCTGTCACAGTGGACCTCACTTTGATGTCTACTTTTTCTGATGTTAATATTGCTCCTTCAGTATTTTTGTGAGCATCAGCACGTTTCTGTACACTTTTTTGTTTGTCTTTTGGAGACAGGGTCTTGATATCCAGTCCAGGCTGGCCTTGAGATCACTTTGTAGCCCAGGTTGGTCTCAAACTTACAATGATCCTCCTGCCTCAGCCTCTTGAGTGCTGGGATCACAGGTGGGCACCACCACTTCGCCTTGTGTTTCTGTACACTTAAAGTGGGTTTTGTAAGGAGTGCACATGGTGGGGACTTGTCTTCTTAACAATTAAGTCTACCTTTCCTTGTGTGGGGTGGGGAATGATAGAGATAAAATACAGAGCCTCAGGCATGTGGGGCAGGTGGGCTCCAGCTGACCGCTTTTCCCACAGCTTGTATGTTTATCTTTTTTTGTGTATGGAACTGGAGACGGAACTCAGGAGCTTTGCAGGTGCGAGGCTGCTTTTGAACCTGCCGGAGCCTTCTGAGTGGCTGAGATTTCAGCAAGTACCACAACCTGACCTGGCAAACTGTCCTGCTTAATTGGAGTGTGCAAAACAGCTACTTTAATTATCCTTATATTTGAACTTAAATCTAACATTTAACCATTTGATTTTCTTTCTTTCAAGTTTTGAGCTCACGGCGATCAGTCTCCTGAGTGTTGGGGTTAGAGGCATGTATTGTCACACTTGGATTGTTTCATTGTCTGTTCTTTGCTACTACTTTCCTTTTTGTCTATTTTCTTTTTTATGAATTGGTAATTTGAAAATCCCACTTTTCACATCTGTTCATTTTTTAAAAAATTTTAATGAGAGAAACAAACAAAAAAAAATCTCAAATGGAAGCTTCTGGAAGAACCACTTTTCTTGCCTGTCTTGTATCTCTCTGGAACTTGATCTTTGCCTTCTGGTGGGCCTTGGCTTGAGGGAGATGTCCTGTTAACCAAGGTCTTGTCCAAGGGGACACCCACGGAGTACCTGGTGGGCATGAGGTGACTGTAGTTATAAACCTTCACAAAGCACTTGATCTTCGATCTCTTGGTGATTTTCTTCATGCCCACGGTGGCAGTCACTTTGCAGGGATAGAGGTCAATTCTGGCCACCAGTGGCTGCAGGGGCGATCAGAGGTGTCATCGTCATTTCCTTCACCATGACTGCTTTGCTTCTGGAGTACGCTCTTTTTGTTTTGTTTTGAGGTGCTGGCAATGAACCCAGTGCCGTCAACATGTTGGGCAGTACCCTACCACTGCGCTGCACCCCCAGTCCACTGAACAACTCTGTCTTGATTTGTTTCAGGTAGGGCCTTGTATCTTGCTTCTATTTAATATTTCTTCTCCCATTTTCTTCTGCTGGGAGAACCTGGAGCTCTAAGCCCCCAACCCAGAGAGGTTCAGCCAGAGGCACTCCATGGCAGCTGAGAGGTGCTGCTTAGAAAGCTCTCCCTGTGGCCCTTTGGGCTTGGCGGGGGCTGGACGGTGATACGCAGGCTGTAGGGCACAGGTGCCCCCCCCCCCCCGCGGCCCTTCCCAAGTGCTCGGCCCAGCTGACTGAGCCCTGCACCCCTCGGGCTCAGGTCCTTCTAGTCCTGGGCTGAGCTGATCTCTCCTCGCCGCCTCTCCCTAACAGCTGCCCTCTGAGGCCCAGCTCCCCTGCTCTCCCTCCCTGAGCCCTTCCTGCCCCCACCAGACAGGTCTCTCCCGCTCCTTCTGCTCCTTCTGCATCCCTGTCACTCAGCACCGTGGTGCTGCCTCTTTGTCTCGCCTAAACCTCATTGTGTTCTAGACTTGGCTGCCTGGAGGGCGCAGCTGGCCGCTCAGGGCAGGGCTGCATCCAGACCTGGTCGTGGACACGGACCCGTGCTCCCGTGCATGTTGTGGGCGACAAGGGCAGGACAGGCTGGCAGCGGATGCCCAGGGCACTGGGTGGCAGCGCCGTGGCTCTGAACCATGCTCGGGGCTCTGCAGTGCTCCGTGGAGGAGACCAGGGAGCTGGCTGGCGCTCACGCGCAGCACACACGCGCGGGGCTACAGCTCATCTTGGCGGCCTGGGAGTTCTCTGCTGGCCTTTCCCTTCCCCCAGCTCCCTCGGTGATAAAGTGTAACAGGAGAGGAACGTACTGTCCTGCCTGACCTCAATACTGGGTGCCAAGCAGTTCCTAGTGACAGGGACAGGGTGACCGTCCTGGGTGCTCCCTCTCCTCCCCAGGAGCTGAGGCGATTAGAGCTCGATGTCACCATCAGCGGGGCACAAAGGATAGCTGCACCCTTATCAAGGCAGTGAATGGCTGCTTTCACTGTGACCTTGGCATCCGCCTGCTTCTTGGAGAACTGGACTTTGTTTTTCCTTGGACTTTGGACAAATGCTACAAATTCTGTTTGGGAATTTGCCACGTGCACCAGTTAAGGCGGCTATCAGCTAATATTTTCCTTTTTCTTCTGTTTTCTAGCATTAGGCACTTACATGGCTCTTGTAGGACACACGTGTGCTCTAAGAGTGGTCAACACCCAGGCATGTATCTCACACAGTTTTTTTAATCATAGGTAATCAGACACCTAATGAAAGCCAGACATGGTGGTGTGTGACTCTCATCCCAGCACTCGGGAGGCTGAAGCAGGAGGATTACTGCGAGTTCAAGGCCTACCTGGGCTACAAAGTTAGTTCAAGGCCAGCCTGAACTACATAGTGAAACCATCGAGAGAGAGAGAGAGAGAGAGAGAGAGACAGAGACAGAGAGAGAGAGACAGAGGGAGAACAACAAAAGAAAAAAAGAAAAAGAAAGAAAGTAAGAAAGGAAGGAAGGAAAAAAGAACCCACTGTATAGGCTATACAGAGATCTAAAATTCCCAGGTAGAAGTAATCAGCTTTAATCACATAATTAATAACAGGGGGTGGTTTTTGGTTCCTATTTAGACTCTTACAGAAGAATGCTGGGGAGGAGGACAAGGAGGAAGAAAGCAAGCAAAGAGGAAATCCCAGGGGCACTTTCCAGGCAAAACTTCCCACCAAATTTGTTTCTTACCCTCTTTCTCATTTTGTCCTTTTTTCCAGGTAAAAATAACTGAAATAATTCTTTCAGGAACCACAAACTACAATGTATAACACATCACTTTGGTAGGTGCCCATTTTGAAATTGCCATTTTTCTCTCCACATGTGCAAATTATTGTAATACTTGAAGGTTCATGCTCTGACTAAGAATAGAAATTTTTCTGCAGCACAAAGTTGATTTGCAGCAAGGAAAGGAGGATTTGTGTACCCTGATCATTTCTGAAATTAAAAAAAAAAAGAACTTGGTGGCACATCTCTGAAGGCTGAGGCAGGAGAAATGCAAGTTAGAGCCCAGCAACTGAGCGATTTAATAAAACCTGGCCTCGAAACAAAATAATTGGGCCGGAGTTATGGCTCAGCAGCACAAGTGCAAGGTCCTGAGTTTGAGTCCTGATTTAAAAAAAATTAAAGGGCTGAAGATGTAGCTTTGTATGTGTTCAACCCCTAGCACCCCCTAACAAAGAATATTCATTGTACCCAGTAGAGGAAAATGGTATTTAATACGTTTATATGTGTACAATGTAATGTTAAAGTAGCACTAAGCATTTTTCTTCTTTTTGAGACAGGGTCCCGCTGTGCAGTTCAGGCTGGCCTTGAGCTCACCCTGTAGCCCAGGCTGCTCTCGAACTCAAAACAATCCTCCTGCCTCAGCCTCCCGAGTGCTGGGATTACAGGTTGTGCCCCAACATGCCTGGCACACTAAGCATTTTTGTCTGTTTTTTTTCTCTTAATTAATTATTCCATAATGTGAGAAAAGTAGGAAAATGTATCAAAACTTGCACTACTCTATAACTTTTTTTTGATACTAGAGATCAAATTCATGACCACATGCTTGCCATATAACTATTAATATTACATATTTTTGCTAATTTTAAGAATTATTAACTTATTGGAGGGGAAAGACAGGAGCCTACAGGAGCCTCAGGCTTCCTCTTGCTCCAAGAGCACACACCAACCATGCATGCCAGGGAAGGAAGGCTGGTGAATCTGTGCTTTGTATCCTATCACCCGGCAGGTTCATCTCTTAAGTGTGCTTGAAACCTCAAATGGCTACTGCATAGTTCTTCATGTTCCAAGGAAAAACATTTTTAGGCTATGAAAAATTCCAAAAAATTGTTCTCAGTACAAATAAATCATGCAAAGAGAAAATAATTGCACCATGGAGCTTTGCCACGCCTGGACAGCTAGCGAGCTGAGCCAGTCGGATTCTGGTCTGGGCTGGCAAAAGGCCCTTGCTCCACGGGGTTAGTGGCCTGGGCAGCAGCCAGTCCAGAATGTGAGGAACTGGTCTCTGGGGAAATGCGGCATGAAGGCCAAGGCTGCATCCTCAGGGGTGGGGCTGAGCTTGGGGCTATGGCCACTAAGAACGAAGCACGGACAGGATGGGGGAACACAATTGATTGGGGAAAGAACTGGGGCTCTCCTTGGAGGGTTGGAGGCTGGGCCTGCTTTGAGGGCTCATGCAGTTGGAGCAAGCAGGGGACCCCACCTGCTGCTAGAGGAGTTGCTGCAGACAGGCCTGCAGACTGGCTTTTGCTCCTGCTCCCACAGCCTGGGGGAGCTGGCCCACCTGTGCCACGTTCCTTTGTTGCATGTTCTGTATGCAATGCTGCATCCCCTGCTGCTGCTGCTGCTGTCCCCACATCACCAGAACCGAGAAGACACACTGCCCGAATGGATTCATGTTCACTGGCTGCGCCTGGGGGCTCATCCCTCCCATAGGCATCTGGAGCTGCTGCTGAGGCTGCTGCTGGGCCAGGCCAGCCCTCTGCACGCCTACCTGTGTGGCATCCGTGTTCTGTGTGGCTTCATTGGAGTGAACCCTCTGCATGGCTGGTGGCTGCAGCCCTGGCTGTCCCTGGCCCATGCCAGGCTGTCCAGTGAGAAGCTGGGGATGCACTGGTACACTTGGCAGCCTGATGTTGTATGAACGCACCCAACAGCTTGGGGTGGGCACAAGGGTTGCTGCTGTAGGGGAGCACAAGGAGGCCCAAGAGTCCGCAGCTTTTATAAGGCTTATTGAGACAGGGCCTGGCTGGCCCATCGGCTGTGGGGCCACTGACATCATGGCCCATCTTGGCACCCCACACTGGAGCCGCTGGGGCTGAGGCAGTCCTCCTTGGGACCAGAAGAGCTGCTGCTGCATCACTCTGGGCCCCATTCCTGGCTCCAGATGCCCCCTGGGACTTTTGGTGGTAGTGGGGTGGATTATACCAATGGGTGTCACCTGGGGCACCTGGTGCTGCACTGGCCTCTGTATAATTTACACAGTGTCTTGGCTGCTCTCTGAATCTGTACTGCCATCCTGCTGCTGTAGATGGGACCCTGGCAGGGGTGGCTAAGCAGTCTGTGTAGAGCTTGAAGGGTCACCAGGATGTTTCTGGAAGAGGTGAGATGGGCATCTGTGGGGTTTTCTAGCTGTTTTGTAGTTGGCGAGGTTGGAGTGGGTGGAGAGGCAGGGGTTGGGGAGGGCAGGCCCTGGCCCTGTTGCTGGCCCATTACCCGGGGAAGCTACATGCTGGCCATCCTCCTGCGCAGCATCCTGGACCGCTGGCACTGCAGCTGCCGTTGCCGGAGCTTTTGCTTGATGTTGAGGCAGAACGGCACAGGGCACTTGTTCTCCTGGCAGTGCTTGGCGTGGTAACAGCAGAGGGCAATGAGCTGCTTGCAGATGGGGCACCCGCCGTTGGTTTTCTGTTTGCAGCCCTTGGTGTGCTGTACGACCCGTTTCATCTTTTGGCAGGAGGGCAGGGAGCAGTTGGCGTTGCGGCACTGGCAGGCGTGGACCAGGGATTGGATGCAGCGCTGGATGCTGAGGCGGCGCGAGTCTCCTGGGCTCTGGGTGGCCGCAGCCTGCTGGTTGTTGCTCTCATCGTCTAAGCCAAGACCCAGTTTCTCCATCTTGTGATCATAGTTTTTAGTGTTATAGCAGGTGACACACAAGTCATAATCCTGAGGCAAACATGGGAGATGAACATCAATCTAGGATGTAATTAATTGTTGAAGTCATTTGAGATACTCTGCTTGGCCAACAAAAGCTCCTTTTGTTTTTATTTATTCATTTGAGAAAAGTATGGTTATGAAGCCCAGGCTGTCCTTGAGCTAGCTCTGTAGTCCCCGGTCGATTCTCCTGCCTCAGCTGACCAAGGGCTGAGATTAATGGTGGGTTTAAAGAAACTCTCTTTCCCAGAACAACACTCCCTCCTCAGCTCTGCCACTCAACACGAGACCAGGCTGTGCCCCCCCGATGAGTCCATGTTCCTATGTCACCCCCTCATAGCATGGGGACCTGCAGGACCTGTCCCCTCCTGCCTGTGACCTGGCACCTACCTGGCAGACTGTGCAGGGCCAGCTCGGGTCCACTCAGTCCTCACACTGATGGCAGGTGCAGAGGCAGCGGCCGGCGGCCCCCAGGGATGGATGGGGAGAGTGGAGCTAGAGGTGCTTCTCTCTTCCAAGGGTGAGGAACTCATACCCGGACATGGGTCAGGGCACTAGGATGAGAGGGTCAGCGTCACCACTGGAGGCAGGAAACTGGATCACACAGCAGACCCGTGGAAGCAGGGCTTGCTCCGACTCTGGACCACAGTGCTGCCCAGGCAGATGGAGCTGATGACACCCAGCAGCTTCACCACACCACCCTGTCCTTCCCTGCTTCCCCTGCTCGGCTCTCTCTGCGCTGAGTACAATCCACCTACACTCACATCCTCGGCCTCTTTCTCCCCATGGAATCATCCCTTCCAAAGAAGAATGGCCAGGCTCAGGGCCAGCACCTGTACCGTGCACTTTTTGCCCCAAGTCTGCCTGAGACACAATCCATGCTTTCACCTGAATCTGATTCCAAGGGACCAATCTGACAAATCTAAAGCGAGACATCCTGTAAAATGACTGCTCTGGGCCACCCAACAACACGCTCGTGGGGTTTAAGAAGAGGCTGGAACTGTTCCTAAGGGGAGGGCGATAAGGAGACACAACAACTCAGCAGGATTCTCCACCTGGACTGGAATCTGAGGACACAATTTGGTCGGTGATGCTGGGTTAGGACTGAGTTTCCTGGACGCAAAACCAGAGTGCGAGCTGGGCTGGCTGCATACACCCCTGGGAAGCTGAGGCAGGCAGGTGCTAAATTGGTGCTCAGCCTACAGTTTAGTGACACAGTGTGGCAATGTAAAAATAAAGTAAAACAAAAAGGCTGGGAATGTAGATCTCTAGGAAGGTCTTGGAACCAATCCCCTGCAACAAAAACCAAACCAACTGTCATGTGGTTATACACACTATGTCTTCCTGCTTGGCAGGTACTTATTAAAATAGAAAGAAAAGAAAGCCTAGGAAATGGTACAGGCATCCTCGGTGTTGATTTTCCATAGTATGAAACTGGCATGTAGCCTGCATTTCTTTTGGTGTTTTTGGTTTTCAAGACAGGGTCTCACTACATAGTGCCGGCTGGCCTTGAACTTGCTGTGTAGTCCAAGCTGGCCTTGAACTCCTAGCAATCTTCCAGTCTGCTTTTCCTGAGTGTTAGAATTATAGGTATACACTACCACACCTGCTGGCTTCACTTCTGGCAGTCTTCCTGTCTCAGCCTCTCAAGTGCTGGGGCCATAGTGTGTGCCACCTCGTCTAGGTATATTTTATTTGACAAGTTAACCCTACAAAGTCAGGCTTTCCTCACACTCCTAATCCTTCTGCCTTTGGCTTCCAATTGGTAGGTTATCACATTTTTTGACCCGTTTTTGGGAGATTAAATATCTATGCAATTGGGAACAAAGACAGGCTGGCTGGCTGCTTTTGTTATGCGTAGCCAAGCAATGCCCAACTTCATAACCGACTTTCCCACTCCACAAACAGAGCTCCCAAGATGAAAGCCATGAATGCGTCCACCACGGAAGTCAAAGTCATCACAATCCATTCTCAGGGCCTTTCGCACTGCTCCAGGTTGCTTGAAACATTACTTGAAAGAACTCATAACTGTGAACTGCTAACATTTATCACCTAATTACCGAGGCCCTCACTGGACCTCAGGCACCTCCATTTCCCTAGCCTGGCCATGGCCATGGATGAGGCCTCCAGGATCTCGGGGACCAAGCTGACCACATCAGGGGGCCAGCGCTCAGCCACAGAGGGGCGGCAGCAGGGAGGACTATGGGAAAAGATGCTCTGAGCACTCCTATTGCTCGGCGCCATGGTAACCAGTTCCTCTCCAGGAGAGGGTTGCGCCTACTTATTTCTCTCCCAAAGAGATTGCTTAACCCATTTAGTTGCAATTTTCCAGCTCAAATCAAGGCTCCGGTCCCCTCCCTGCAGAACTGCCACTTCCTGTAAGAAGAATTTAGGGTGCGCCCGCGAACAAAGAATTCAACTGTGATATTAAAAAATACTGATAGGAATTATTTGAGTCTCTGGCATTTCTTATCTCAGCAATTACAATGTCGAGGGAAAACAGCCCACTCTGTTATGTTCTCATGCCACCTACCACAAACAACAATGTATTCAACCGAGGAACTCAAAGTTTTAATTCAGAAGCTGCATAAACCTGCATAAGGACAAGTTTAATTTCTCTCCATGTCTCTTTAGTTCCTAATACACTTTCTGAAAGGCTGTCAATATTTTTCTTCATTTCTTTGTCCTCATTACGTTTACAGGCAAATAGCATGGCAAATGCTATTGTAAAAAGGCTGGTAAAACGGGGGCTGGGGATTTAGCTCAGTGGCATAAGCACCTGCCTTGCAAGCAGGCAGTCATGAGTTCAATCCCTGGTACAGATAAAAAGGAAAAAGACAAAAAATAAAAAAGGCTGGTAAAACTACCCAACAGCCAAGAATATTCAGAGGGCCAGTCTCCTGGAAAAATGCACAAACTAGCATTATAAGCAGGGCGAGACAGACCACACTTACAGGTCTTTTTTTTTTTTTAACAACTCCCGTCCCCTCTCCCCACTCCTGGCACATGCCAAGCAGGTGGTCTACCACTGATTCGCATCTAAGGCTTTTAATTCTTTTTTTTTTTTTAAACTGAGGATCAAACTCACAACCTTGTTCTTGCCAGGCAAGTGCTGTGCTGATAAGCTATATCCCTGGCCCTAAAATTTTTCTTAAAAAAGTTTGAGTCATGATTTTGATAAGTTTTCCAGGCTGACCTTCAATTAATTCTTTCTTTCTTATCTTTCTTTCTTTTGACACAAGGTCTCCCTGTATAGTGCAGGCTGGCCTTGAACTAGCTTATATAGTGCAGACTGGCTTGGAACTCATGGGGGTCCTCCTGCCTCAGCCTGTTGATGGAGCACCACCATGCTAGGCTGGCCTTGAACTTTTGATTCTCCTGACTCAGCTTCTCCAGGGCCTGCAGGACTGTGCCACCACACCCATGCCTACTGAGATATGTCACTGGTCACTTGTGCTGGATTGTTCCCAAGGTTCCCAGCACTTCCAGTGTCCTGCACAGATCCTGCAGCGCTTGGTGATGGTGACTGTGGTCAAGATGAACTCCATGGCCAAGCGCTGTAAACAGCACCTGTGTGGCCCACACTCCCCGTCAGCCTGGGTTCATTATCTGAGCTCCAGATCCGAGTTCCCATGGCTCTGGGTGATGACTTCCCCTCGCAGCAGCATAAATGGCTGAGCAGAACACTCCATTCCCTTCCCCAGGCCTCTTCCCTGTGGGCTTCCCCGTCTGGTCAGACTTCAGCTCCACCAACCACCCAGGGACTCCCTGGTGCTCTCTCCCTCTCCACCACTCACTGTCTGGAGAGGCCCTTTACCTCTCCAAATCTGCTCAACTATTTCCGCCTCTTCTTGTCCACGTTGCCTCCCGTGTGTCCTGGCCACTAGGGCCCATCAGTGGGTCCACCTACAGCCTCCTAGCTGGGCTCCGCTCTCACTCTAATCCTGCTAATTCCATACCTACCAGTCTGTGAGTGTGAGCATGAGTGTGAATGTGAGTGTTTCACTGTGAATGGCTAGAACTCAGGGTTCCACACTGAGCTACATCCCTTGCCCATTTTTATATTTTATTTTGAGTCAGGGTCTTCCTAAAGCACTAAGATGCCACAATACAAACTGGGGTGCAGGTACAGTAGCCAGGACTTGGAATTCCAGTTACTCCGGAGGCAGAGGCGGGAAGATTGCAGACTGGAGCCAGATCGGGCCACTCTGCAAGACACTGTGTTAATATTCAAAAGGTGCCAAGGCCATAGTTCAGTAGTGTGATGTGTGTCTCGAGTGCATGAAGCCCTGAGTAAAGGGAAGCTGCCCTGCAATAATAAATAAAACTAAATTAAATTAAATTTAAAAAAATTTTTTTGGTACTGAGATCAAATTCGTGACCTCAGACATGCCAGGCAGGCTTTTGTGCTGCTGAGCCAAATCCCCAGCCCCCTAAAAAATTATATTTATAGAAAAAATATATATCCATCCATCCATTTATGGTAGATGAACACACTTTCCCAACGATTTCCAAGCTGGGTTCTCTTCTGTTTTTTGGGGGTTTTTTTTGGTCTTTTTGAGACAGGGTCTCGCTGTGCAGTTCAGGCTGGCCTTGAGCTCACTTTGTCACCCAGGCTGGTCTCAAACTCACACAATCCTCCTGCCTCAGCCTCCCGAGTGCTGGGATTACAAGCATGAGCTACACGCCCGGCCAGGTTCACTTCTGAACTGGTCACTGCATGTCATACCCCCAGGTTTTTTTTGTGTTTTTTTGTTTTTTTTCCCTGTCTTTTTGAGACAGGGTCTTGCTTTGTGGTTCAGGCTGGCCTTAAGCTCATTTTGTAGCCCAGACTGGCCTTGAACTTGCAGCAATCTTCTTGCCTCAATCTTTGAGTGCTGGGATCACAGGTGTGAGCCACCACCTCCAGCAGGCCTCCCTTCCCCAGTTGTTTTTTAAAACCCTGGGAGCCCAGCTGAGGCTGGAGTTGAGGCTGGGCCAGGTTGGGTGGTATTTTCCAAATACCTCACCGCACAGCACTGTGCTCCAGGCACTGAGTCCCCCCGGGGCCTCAAGGATGATTCGGATGCCATCCAGAGCCAGGCCTTACAGTGGCTGCTGGGTGCTGCCAGCCCAGAGGCTTCAGTGGCCTTCTCCATAGCAGATGAGGCAGAATTTGGCCTCTGTATCTCTTTATCTTTGGGTCCTGTTCAGAAAGGGACAAGCAGAGGGGAGGAGAGGGAGCCACCATGCCCCACTCCCACCCCTGGCCCCCAAAGCCGATCTCTGGGGCCTATGGACAGGACAGTGGGTACCAAGCGAGGACGCAAAGAGCCTTAGAGTCCCCTGGGCTGAATACAGACAGAAGAGGATTGCAGGGACCTGAGCACCTGATGTTGAGGTGTGCTGACACCTAGATCAGCTTGGACTCAATTTACAGGGAAAAGTTTGATTGCGACTCTCACGGTTTCAGGCTACGGTGGCTGGCTCTGCGGCTGAACAGCGTGATGAAAACGTCCGCTCAACTCTGCAACCAGGAGGCAGCAAGCAGGAAGAGCTGGAGCAGGCCCCCCTTCCCTGGCCACCCCCAGGAACCTACTTCCTCCCTCGGCCCCAGAACCCCATCTCTGACCACACAGCCCTGGAGAAGATTTTTTCTTTCTTTCTTTTGGTTTTTTGAGACAGGGTCTCACCATATAGTTCAGGCTGGCCTTGAACTCACAGCAGTCCTCCTGCCTCAGCCTCCAGAGTGCTGGGATAACAGGCGTGTACCACCACATCCTTCTGGGAGACGCTTTTGATTCCAACCCTATCACAACCCATGTTCCCCTAGTGACAGCCAAGAGAGCCAGGGGACAAGTGTTTGTCCTAGGCTGTAACAAATAAAAGGTATCACTGGGATACAACCTAGCTCTTTTCTTTCCTGGCCCCGGGCCCCAGGCTGAGGGAAGTATGGACCTGACCCAGGCTGGGAAAGTTTGGTTCTCTTTAGCCGTTAAACCTAGGGAAGACTTTGGTCCCCAGAGATCACACTTTTGTCTTCTGTCAAAGTGGTTGAAGTGACAAAAACTAATAAAACACAGAAGTGGTACTTTGTTATCTGTAAAGCACTTTCAGTTTCTGTGTCACTGTTGGTTCTCCCAGTGAACTAAGTGTGCGGGTTGACATTCTCTAGGAGAACGGAATCCACAGGTACCAGAGCTATGCATTAGCATCTAAAACCAGACCCATAACTCTACCTGTCTCTGCCAGGGGCTTTATCCCACAAGCAGACAGGGCCAGGAACAGCCCTCAGTGGCTGGCTGTGCCCTGCATAGCCCGGGATCCAACAGCTGCTCAGTCCAGGAAGCCCTGCAACAGCATGCATCTCTGAGCCTGAGGCCTGGAAGCTCCGTGGAGGGTTGCTGGTGGATTCCACACTGAGAGGCTGCAGAGATTGGTGTGTGCTGTCCCCAGGAAGCCAGTGAGAAACCCACACAAGCACCACGGAACTCGCCCAGCCCAGGCCACAGTCCAACTTCCTCTGTCTTCTTCCCTGTTTTTTCCACCTGGGTTGGAAGCCTACCGGAAGCTGCCACCCACTATCAGGCTGGATCTTTCCCCCCAGTTTGCTGGACTACATGTCAATCATCTCCGGAAACGCCCCATAGACACGCCTAGCGTGCTCTGCGGTTCTTAATCCGGTCAAACTGTCAATCTTCATCAAAGGCCACAATCCACCCCTTGGCAGTTCAACAGTGAAACACTTCTCTTTGAGCCATATGAATCTCCAAGTAGAAAAAAATAACAAGTTCCTAAGTCTGCCTAACAGGGTCCAACCATCCAAATTCCCTCCCCAAAGTAGGAAGAAATGTTCTTCTTTGGGTGACGCTTGTACTTCTCCTGATACTCCATTACATAAATGTTATAATGTGGACTTACCAATGCTTGAGTTCTGATGTGAAGTAGGTTAGTGTTGTGTTGCATGGTGTAGAAATACAAGAAAGAAACCAAAGATATCTGCTTCACATATGTATGTACGCACCGCATAGCAACATGACATGAGAGGAACACTCAGGCCAATGGCAATCCTTGACTTTGTAACTGGGCACCTGATCCTAGCTGGTATTGATGACTACCATGCAGTTTGTATTCCCTCAGCCCTCAGCAAGCACCTCGGTAGACCCTGGTCCATTACTTGGTAGTGTGAACCATACCCAGTCCTGAAGGGCCGGGTCTATTTGATACCCCGCCTGGACTGGGTTGCCCAGTTTCCCACTGACCTTCATAGCAGGACGTGTTGATTTGAGGGCTGCCTTAAAGAACTCCACTGTGGACGAATAATCCAGTTCCCCCTCGATAGTCTGCATCAATCACCCCTGCCCCCCCATCACTCCCTTTGTAGCTTGTGGACTTAGAAGCATAAAGAGTCCAGGCAGGAGGGGCAGTCCTAACTTCTGGTTCAGTGGAATCGTTAGGCCTCCTGATAGAAGCATTTCCCTGCTCTCAAACTAAGCCTTCTAGGCCAGGGGAGCATAAGGTCACGGGAACAGGTGACAAACATTTGTGAGTGGGTCATAGGGTCAGTGGAGGCTGGTACCATTTGCATTTTTTTGTACTGGTAATGACCTCATGCTTGCCAGGCAGGCTATCATACCACTTAGCTAAATCCCCGGCTCTACCATTTGCATTTCTAGCCCTTGATTATCATATACAAGGGTCATGGCTTTGGGAGAAACGATACCATCCATCGGATTTCTTTCTTTCTTTCTTTGTTCTTCTTCTTCTTTTTTTCTTTTTTCTTTTTCTTTCTTTTTTTTTTTTTTTTTTCTAAAGCAGGGTCCTGCTATGTAGCAGGCAGGACTTAAACTCACGACATAGCCTAGCTTGGCCTTGAACTTGCAGCAATCTTCCGGCCTCTGCCTCCCAAGTGCATCAGATTTATCTGGGAGCATATATAGCCTTCCAAAGATCCTTGCCCAGCCCCGAAAAATATTGCCCCTTAGCTGTCACCATAACTGCATCTGCAAAAGGCAGTTTCACAGCTCTACTAGCTGTAGCCTGTCTTCTGGAGGGAGGGGAACACAGTAAGATCAGTGGCTTATATGTACACTTGGCCATGAAGTATGCACTTGTTCAAAAGCCACACTGTGGGGGGCTGGGGATTTAGCTCAGCGGCATAAGTGCCTGCCTTGCAAGCAGGCAGTCATGAGTTCGATCCCCGGTACCGATAAAAACAAACAAACAAACAAAAAAAGCCACACTGTGAACAAGCTGAGTGCCCATCAACTGGGAAATGGATAAAAAAGGTGTGATATTTTTATACAATGGATACTACTCAGCTATAAAGAAGGATCACATTGAGATATTTATAAGTAAATGGATGTAACTTGAGACCATACTCATAAGTGAAATAAATCAAATGCCACACGGTGGGATAACCTGATGGTGGGTAAGGCATTCTGTAAGTCTGTGGATGGTGGTTCCAGCAGGAGTGTTGCATGCTGGGAAGGCAAATCCATACTAATGATAAGTATGTAGCCCACTCACTACAAAGAGCTTCTCTCCCACAGTGAGAGTGGTCCAGTAGAATCAACCTATGAGCTGTAGGTGGGCTCATCACCCAGGGTGTGTGTCAGCACCTGTATCACTGTATCACTGTGGATCTCTGCTGCTGGCAGAGTGGGCACTCAGCAGTGGCTGTGTGGCCAGATCGGGCTTGGTGAGAGAAGTCCATCTCATAGAGCCATGCGTAACCTCCATCCCCGCCAGCATGACCACTCTGTCCATTTGTCCATTCCACAGTGACAGAGGTGGCTGAGGATGGAGTTGCCTGAGACTGATGCTACTTGTGTGGAATGCAAATATCTTGGCCTCTCTTATGCCTGCAAAGAGATACCCTTTTCCTCAAATATCTTTGTACTAATTTTCCAACTGGGTTCCTTCTCGGTTCCTGGCCACCTGACTGACCACTAGTTATGAATTGCTCCATAGTCGCACATCTGGTCAATTTCCCTCCTGGAAAATGATGTGGGGTGCAATGCTCAAAGCCTATGCATTGTGAAGACTCCCCTTCACCGTGGTCCTTCAGGGACCCCCAACAAGGGGCTGCAGTGGTGTCCTCTTTGGGTGGTGCCTGCATCTGCAAACCAGGCCCTGGTCTGCTCTTCTGCCAGCTGACCACAGGGCATACCTCGTTTGGCCTTTGGGGTTCCCTGGGGGCAGAAGGCAGGAGACCAGGAAGAGGCACCATGGGCACTTGGGCCACTTTTTGGGAGCCTTCCGACCTGCTTGGCCTTAGTCTCGTGTGCACCACCTCCAGTGGATCAGGGCTGTTCACAAGTGGCCCTTTGGCTTGAGCGATCAGAAGATATCATAACAAGCAGCTGAAGTCACATGTTACTTTGGTGTCCTGTGGTCAAGTGTTCAGTTTCCTCTAAGGCCCAGGAGGCAGCCAGGAGCTGTTTCTCAAAGGGACAGTCACTGCCTGCAGCTGATGACAGAGCCTCGCTCCCAAATCCTGGGTATCTCTGTGGGTTAGGGTTACAAAGCCCTGGGGGTACCACTGCCTCCCAGCCGTCCCTTCCAGGATCCAGGCATCGTAACACAGTTAGACACTTGGCCTCTTTTTCTGCTCTTCTCAGGTCCATCCTTGTCCCCAAGTCCTCAGCCCTTCCTGAGGTCTCCGTCCAGCTTGCCTGCAGCTGCGCCCCATACCATGCAGGCTCAGGTCCCTCACCCCCGTCCTGGGTTGAGCTGCCCTCTCCTTTCCTCTCCGTCCCTCCTGATCAGTTGCCCTCTGAGGCCTGGCTTCCCTGCTCTGCTCCACACAACTTTTCCTGGTCTCCAGCAGCTGGAGGTCCCTTTGACCCAGGTACCTGGAGAACTGTGCTTTTTCCATGAACTTGGATGAATCCACCAGCTTCTACTTGGGAATTCATTACATGTGACAGTTAAGGTGACTGTAATGTTTTCCTTTCCGCCGAGCCCCAAGCTGCTGCCTGTGTATATTTTGAAAAATTACCTTTCTCTGTGCATATACAAATTTTTTTTTGTCTTTTTGAGACAAGGTCTCACTGTGCAGTTCAGGCTGGTCTTGGGCTCAATGTGTAGCCTAGGCTGGTCTCGAACTCACAACGATCCTCCTGCCTCATCTTTGAGTGCTGGGATTACAGGTGTGAGCCACCACGCCCGGTTTATACAAATTATTTTAATACTTGAAGTTTTAAGCTGAGATTTATGGAAGACAAAACTTTGTGTAACACAAATTTGTCTTCAGGGGATAAATGATTTTTTTTTTTTTTTGTATAAGGGATCGAACTCACAACCTCATGCTTGCCAGGCAGGTGCTTGTGCCACTGAGCTAAATCCCCAGCCTGATAAATGATTTTTTTTTTTTATCAGTACCAGGGATCGAACTCAAGACTGCCTGCTTGCAAGGCAGGCGCTGAGCTAAATCCCCAGCCCCATGATAAATGATTTTTAAAGAATATCATTAAAAGAATAAAGACTTTTTCATCCTCAAGAGAGAAATTGAGATTTTTTTCATTCCAGATTCAATGTGAGAAATTGAGATTTTTATATATTTATATATGTAAAAAGTAATTTTATAGTGCTATGCAGCCCTGTTTCAGAAGGGGTTTTGGTTTGAGAAGTTTTAAAATTCTTCCATAAAGTGGGAGAGTTAGGGGTAAAATACCATCTGTGTAGCCAAGTGTGGTGGCTCGCGCCTGTAATTCCAGCACTCAGGGAGGCTGAGGCAGGAGGATCGTTGTTGCAAGTTTGAGACCAGCCTGGACTACAAAGTGAGTCCAAGGCCAGCCTAACTTTATAGCAAGACCCTGTCTCAAAAAGACAAAAAATAAAACAAAAAAATCAATTACGGGCAGCCGTAAATAATAACTGTTATGTGTTTTTATACATTTAAATGTAAAAGGAAAATTTAGCAGAGGTGCAAGTCAGGACCAGCCAAGGCTCCAGCCCTGGGCCTTGGCCTGGTGCACAGCGGAGCACACACACAAGGACGGGGCTGGGGGCCCAGCCAGAGCAAGAACAGAGCCTGCAGCTGCGTGGGGGCGGGAAGGGGTGGCTGAGCCGGCTGTTGGAGGGTCACCAGTCAGGCGCCAGAAGGGCCGAGCTGTGGCCCCTGCGGGCTCCCTGCGTGTGGCCCCGTGGCGTGGCTAGAGTGACAGGATTGACAGTGTGGGAGGGAAGGTCCTGTTGCTGCCCCTCTACACCAGCGGGGTACGGGATGCCCCGCCTCCCACCAGTGCTGCTGCGGCTGGAAGAAGAGCCTTAGCTTGATTTTTAAGCAAAACGGCAGAGGGCAGGTGAACTTCAGGCAGGGCTTGGAAGGGTAGCAGCAGAGAACCTGTGGCATTCAGGGCGCTGGGCTTGGCCCTTCCTCCTGCAGGCCTGGATATGTGGGCCAAGCAACTTCATCTTCCCACAAAGAGGTAGCGCCCAGTTGGCACTGGGACAATCGCAGGCTTGGGACCAGGCATGGAAGTGGCAGCTGATGCCCGGGCGGTGAGAGTCTTCTGGGCTCTGGGTGGCCGCATCCTGCTTGCTGCCGCTCTCATCATCTAATCGTGGCCTTGTTTCTCCATCGGGTGCTCGTGTAGTTTAGGGAGGTCGCTGGTAACACGCAAGACATACTTCTGGGGAAAAACACAGGAGGTACAAATCAACTCTCAAGACGTGATTACATCTTGTGCCATTTGAGGTACTCTGCTTGGGCTGAAAAGTTCCCGTGTTTGCTTATTCTTGGAGAAGGTGTCCCTCTAGTCCTGAGCCTCGATCTTCTGACCCTCACTTAGCCGGGTGGGCACTACGGTTACAGCTGCGCAGCCCTGGGCTGGCTTAGAAAAACTCCTTTCTATACAGTAGGGCTGGCCTCTGCAGCTCTGCTCCTCAACACAAGACCAGGCTGTGTCCCCCGATGAGTCCATGTTCCTGTGTCACCCCTCATAACATGGGGACCTGCAGGACCTGTCCCCTACGGCCTGTGACCTGGCACCTACCTGGCAGACTGCGCAGGCCAGCTCAGGTCCACTCAGTCCTCACACTGATGGCAGGTGCAGAGGCAGCGGCCGGCGGCCCCCAGGGATGGATGGGGAGAGTGGAGCTAGAGGCGCTCCTCTCTTCTGAGGGTGAGGAACTCACTCCCAGCCACAGGACAGATCACTGCGGATGAGAGGGTCAGGGTCACCATGGGAGGCAGAGAGTTGGATCACCACGCAGACCGTGGAAGCGAGGACCGCTCAAAGCTCACTCAAAGCCATCAGTACATTATCAGGGCCTTTCCCACTGCTCCAGGCAGCTTGAAACATTGAAAGAGCTCATAACTATGAACTGCTAACATTTATCACCTAATCACTGAGGCCCCCACTAGACGTCAGGCACCTCCATTTCCCAAGCCTGGCCATGGCCATGGATGAGGCCTCCAGGACCTTAGGGGCCAAGCTGACCACTTTGGGTGGCCACTACTCAGCCACAGAGGGTCAGGGGCGGAGAGGACTATGGGAAAAGATGCTCTGAGCACCCCTAAGGTTCAGCACCAGGATAACCAATTCCTCTCCAGGACAGGGTTGTGCCTACTTTTTTCCATTCCTAAAAGGACTGTACCCTGGCCAACCTCTGTGTCAATTCTCCAATTATTTTCCAAGACCTTGGGGACCAAGCAGATGACCCAGCCGAGGTTACAGGTAGGATAGGGCCAGGGTGAGTGGTGTTCTCCAAAAAACTCATCAGGTATGTGCTGTACTCCAGGCCCTGGGTTCGCCAGGGACATTTTTTCCCTCGCAACACAGGGAAATGAAGGGACTCTCTGTCCCAGGGCATGGTGGAACAGTAAGGGACAGGCAGAGAGCTGAGAAGGGGAAGGGAGGAAACGGAAGAAAAGAAGGAGCCATCTGCCTGCTTCCCACACCTGACCATACCTTCGGCCCCTCCTGGCCAAGCCCTGAAAGTGCCCAGGTGCACTCCTATAATCCCAACACTCAGGAGGCTGAGGCAGGAGGATCCCAAGTTCAAGACCAGCCTGAGCTACAAAGTGAGCCCAAGGCCAGCCTGAATTTCATAATGAGACCCTATCTCAGAAAGACAAAAATAAAAAAATTCAAAAAAAGAAGAAGGGCTGGGATTTAGCTTAGCGGCATAAGTGCCTGCTTTGCAAGTGCATGGTCGTGAGTTCGATCCCCGGTACCGATAATAAAAAAAAAAAAGAAGAAGAAGAAAAAGAAGAGGAAGAGGACGAGGAGGAGGAGCTTGAACCATGGGCACCAGGGCCTGGGGCCTATGCAGGGACAGTTCTGGTCCCAGTCACACCAAGGAGAGAGAACCCTCAGAATCCCCTGGGCCAGATGCAGACAGGACAGGGATTGGCTGAGAACAGTGTTCCTAGGGGCACTGCTGTGACCGAGCACCTGGTGACGAGGTACAGTGACACCTGGATCCATCAGTTTGGTCACATCCAGCTGGGACCACACCCTGACAGACAGCTTATGGAGAAAAGTTTGATTTTGATTCACATTTCAGTCCCAGGTCTGCTGGCCCTGACAGGGACAGAGTAGTGGACATCGCTCAGTGGGTGGGAGCCAGGAAGCAGTGACAGGACAGGTCTGGGGAGACACCCCCTTCCTGCGCCACCCCCAGTGACCTACTTCCTCCCTCGGCCCCACCTCCAGCAGCACAGTCAGCAGGGAGGTTGGCACTTCGGGATCTCACCACCTCCCCAAACCCGCTTCTGACCACACAGCCCTTTGGGAGATGGTTTTGACCCCAGCCTAACTCCACCCTTCTTCCCAGAGCAGCAGCCAGGGACGAATTCTGTTTTAGGGTTGTGTGAAAATTAATGAAGTTTCTCTCCTGGCCCAGGCCCCTAGGCTGTGGGAAGCCAGTACTTAAACCAGGCCCACAAACTTCTGTGGCATCTGAGGTTAGAGATAGCTGCCCACCCCTGCTCTGCTCAGCAGCTGAGAAATCAGGAAGGTGTTTGATCTTGAGACCACATTTTTCTCCTCTTCAGAGCTGCTGGAGGGAGGAAAACATAAATCACAGAAGTTATGCTTTGATGTTTGCAAAGCACTTTCAATTTCATTTGTGAGCGCCTCACAGTAAACTGAGCACTGAGCATATTGCTTAGGTCTTCTAAGGAACAGAATCAATGAGGAAAATACATTATGAATATTCATTTTTTATTTTTATGTCTTTTTTCATTTTTATCGGTACCAGGGATCGAACTCACGATTGCCTGCTTGAAAGGCAGGCGCTTATGCCGCTGAGCTAAATCCCCAGCCCATTATGAATATTCTTATAAGTGTACATTTAAGATTGTGCCCAGGGCTGACAGGGCCAGGGCAGGGCAGCTCACAGCAGCTGGCAGCGCCCTGCATAGCCAGCGGGTCCAGAAGCTGCTCAGTCCAGCAAGCTGGAAGCCAGGGAACAGGAGAGATGGAGGATGAATCTCTGAGCCTCAGGCCTGGCAGCCCTGCGGGGTCCACGTTGAGAGGCTGAAGGAACCAGAGTCACACAGTGTGACTCCACGGCCAACAACAGTAGCAGATGACAAGCTTGGGCAAGCAGCCCAAGCTGCAGGCCTCCCTCCACCTCCCCCGCTTGCCTTTCATCTGGCCGGAAGCCCCCAGAAGCAGGGCCCCAGGCCTTATCTCCCGCTCAGTGCGCTGCCTGCTTATCCTCAGCTCTGGGACAGCTCACAACACAGCCGGAAACACGCTCTATCTGCTCTGTGTTCTTCATCCAGTCAAGCTGACAATCTCCACCAAAGGCCTCAGGGCCAGCCAGCCTTGTCAGTTTGACAGTGTAACACAGCTCCTTGAAGTCTTTGATTCCCCAAATAAAAGTAAATAGCACGTTCAGAACTCTCACGTGATCCAAACTCCGTGTGAAACTGGAAACACCCTAGTTTTCCTTCCCCAGAATAGGAGGCAGATTTTTCTCTGTGATACTCTTCTCTTGCAATTAGGTAACTTCAATATTATAACATGAACATAACAATATCCCAGTGGTAATATTAAAATATTAATTCAATCATGGCACAGTTCCAGAAAAAACAAAACAAAACAAAAACAAAGATCCTTGGTTCACACATAGTAATAATTCGGTTCATGAACACTCATGTGAGTGAACAGCAGCATTCAGCAAAATTTTGTTCCTGTTGGAGAACTCTAATTAGGTGACAAAAATGAATTCAGCTGTCTTCCCCAGAATTGCGAAACGAATTGTTTGTGAACTTAATTCGTGAACCACTTTACGTCTGTGCGCACAACATATTAACAAACTGATAGAGAAATATCCATGACATTTGCAGTCTTTGTCTTTGTCACTGCTTTTGTGGTCACAGCTAACATTGGTAACTATCTTTTCATACTGTACATTATTATTACTTTTTTTGGGGACAGGGTTTCATTATGCAGTTCAGGCTGGCCTTGAACTCACAGCAATCCTCCTGCCTCAGCCTCCTGAGTGCTGGGATTACAGGCCTGTGCCACCATAGCCTGCTCTCACTATGCCTTATGACCTTCAGGAAGCACCTCAGTGTATCTCGGTGCTGTAAATGAGGGGTGTTATGGTTCATAGCTAGAAGACCCCCTAGTCTTCACATGCACAGGTAGGGCTTTTGGAGCCATGGAGGAAGCTGACTTGCTGTTAGGAAGGGGGTCTTGCCAGAAGAGGTGGGTCTCTGGGTTGTGAGCTGGGAGGTGTCACTCTGCTTCCTGGCCACCATGATATGAGCAGGTCTCCTCCACCCAGGCCCCTCTACCACGTCTTCGTATCTTACAGTCAGTCAGCTATTGACTAAAAACATAAACCTAATAAACCTTTTTTCCCTTTAAGTTGTGGATTTTGAGCATTTGTCCTGGCAATGAGGAAAATGACCAAGACACAGGGTACCTCACAGCTCCATTTATGAAGGGTCTGAGCCCTTTGTCTCTTTGCCTAGATTGCACCCTAATAGTTTCCAAGGACCTTTGCAATGGGGCATGGTAACAGGAGAGGGTGCCCTAATGGACTCCGTTGTGGGGAGCAATCCAGCTTCCCCTTGGTGGTCTGCGTCTTGCATCCCAGCCAACAGCATTCTGCACCCTGAAGTAAGACTTCTAGGCCAGGAGAGCACAGGTCCATAGAGACAGGTTGCAAAACTTCACCAGTGGGTCCCTAGGAGCTGGAGATGGTACCGTTCCCATTTCCACCTCCTGATTCCCACACCCACGGATCCTGATTATGGGAGAAACAGTACCACATATGGGATCTTGATCAGGAGCATCCACAGCTTTCTGGTGAACCTCACTCAGCCCTGCAAGGTACTATCACCTCGCTGGCACCGCAGCTGCATCTGCACAAGGCCATTCCTCCGATCCATCACTGCAGCTGCTTGGAGGTGTGACGGTGAACATGGTAAGATCACACCACGCTTCTTTGGCCTTGACTTGCGTGTCTTATTCAGAAGCAATGCTGTGTGGCTGAGATATTCTGGAAATCCACAGATGATAGTTTCAGCAGAATCAATGCATGCAGGGGAGGGGAGTCCACGCTCAGAACAAGTGTCTATTGCAATGAGGACAATGTTCTTCCCCTTCCGTGATGGAAATAGTCCAATATCACTGACTTTCCAGCAGGCTGCAGGTCGATCAGTTTGGAGTACAGGTCCACACTGGGAACTCAGGGTTGACCTATGCTGTGGCACCAGGTCAGGCTGGGTCAGTGGAAGTCCGCGTGGCTGAGCCAGTGTGTAACCTCCACTGCTGCCAACACCACGTTTTTGAAGAGTTCTTAGGCAATGGTGGTGGTGGAGGAAAGATAGCTTAAGCTCCTTTGCACCTATTCTGACATAGCCCTTTCTCAAATGTCTTTGTCACCAATTTTCCAATCGCATTCTTTCTGAGTCTGCCATGTTGCTTATGCCCATGAGTCAGAACATAGGCATACATCTGACCATGTTTTCCCGAGCAAAATGTACAACCAGACACACAGCTCACCACCGTCTTTGGGAATGGCCTGGACAGGTGCTGCTGTGTGGAAACTGTCACTATCAAGTGGGGCTGTGTAACGTGCAGAATCATCTGGAGGCCAGGACCATTTCTTGTCCCTTGTCAGCCTGTCATAAGGCTTTGTGCTGGGAAGCCACAGACACATGCCAAGCACTGAAAGTGGAACAGAAGGGCAGGAAATGGTGAGCCCTTGCATACCCTGCATCTAGCCCAGTGTCCAGCCCTGCTGCTCGGCAATGAGCGTGGCTATCTGTGCAGGTCCAGCTTCATTGCTTCAGTGGTCAGATGACCTTCTGTCACCAGGCAGCTCAGTTTGCACGGTGGCTTTGTGTTCCTTCGGCTGATGGGCAGCAGGAGATCAGGAGCTTTTTCTCAAAGAGAATTCTTTGAGAAAACGTGAGAGGCCTCTGCAGGAACCCCACAGTGGAGACTTGAGGGAGGCTCCAAACAATGTCCCTATACACCAGTGCCACTGCACGAAGTACTGGATCTCCTGGATCATGTGGCCCAAGTGACAGACCCTTCCTTCACTCTGGCCTCCACTCCAACTAACACCTTTCTGACTGGCTGGATAAGGGGCCACCATAACACCCCACAGTGAGGAAAGTGTTGCCTCCTAAATCCAAATAGGCCCCGCAAGCCTTGTGCTGCTTCCCTGATCACAGGACGGGCCGGATCCCGCTAAATTATGCTTCCAATTAGGGGCCTCTGTCAGCAAGGCTGCACCACTGGATTCCAAGAAATTTCACTGAGGGAGGGGGTCCGTGAATTTTAGTTGGATTTATTTCCCATCCTCTGACACGCAAATGCCTTACCAAGTCTGGAGCAGATGTTCCTAGGTGCAGACATAGGCTCTACCAAATCTGACTCCCTGCAACGCCAGTGCCAGTGACAGTTTCCCAGCAACACTCATCACCATGGCACTGCCGTGTTAATTATGTTAAACATTTCTTCTGGCTTGGGGTGGACCAGCTCTGAGGAGTCCTGTAGGCAGAATCAAAACTGGGTTGATTCTGTTCTAATATCCTAACGGATGCATTCTGGGTTTTCTTTTCTTTTTCTTTCTTTCTTTTTTTTTTTTTTTTTTTTTTTTTCATTCTGGGTTTTCTAATTGACATTTTGAGGGTGTAGATGACAAATAATTTTTCTCCTTCCTATTGACAGGGCTACCTCCTAGCAGCCTATTGGAAGGAACATGACCCTTTGAGAGGGATTTTGCACTCTCAGTTAAAGGAACCTAGAGTGTGTGTTTCTGAACAATGGTGGTTGCCATGGTGACGTCTTTTCTGGGTGGATAAAGCTGGCTGGTCCAAGCTCATCAAGGCCCACCCGGAGGAACGCAATTACTGGCACAGGAAGAGAGGTCTGCACAGGTGGCGGTCCCCAACCCCCATGGCCACTACCCTGAGAGAGGACACATCCCTGTAAGAACCTGCTGCTCTGAACCCACAGCCCAGCTGGGTTCAGCCAGAGGCAGCTCCATGGCAGCTGGGAGGTGCTGCTTGGAAAGGGAATGCAGCTCTCCCTGTGGCCCTTTGCAGCCTGCCCTGGACCCTAATACTAGGGTGCTGCGCTGCTGGCTGTTCTGTCGGGTACAGGTGCTCACCGCGCCCTTCCCGAGGGCTCCGCCCCGCGCACCTGCAGCTGCGCCCTGCACCCCGCGGGCTCAGGTCCTTCCCGTCCTGGGCAGAGCTGATCTCTCCTCGCCGCCCCTCTCCAGCAGCTGCCCTCCGAGGCCCAGCTTTCCTGTTCTCCCTCCCTGAGCCCTTCCGGCCCCCACCGGCCACGCGTCTCCCTAGCAGTCCACATCCCTGTCACTCAGCGCCGCGGTGCTGCCTCTTTGTGCTCTAGACCTGGCTGACTGGAGGGCGCAGCTGGCCGCTCAGAGCAGGGCTGCGTCCAGGCCTGGTCCAGGGCACCGGCCCGTGCTCCGGTGCATGTTGTGGGCGACAAGGGCAGGGCAGGCGGGCAACGGATGCCCAGGACACTAGGTGGCAGCTCTGAACCTTGTTCGGAGCTCTGCAGTGCTCGGTGGAGGGGGATCAGGGAGCTGGCTGTGTACACAGGCGCGGGGAGCTCGTCTCCGCTGCCTGGGAGTTCTCTGCCCGCCTTTGCCTTCCCCCAGCTCCCTCGGTGATTTTGTAAAAGTCATTTTTCTCTGTACTTGTATAAATTATTTTAATACTTGAATTTCATGCTATTTGTGGAAGAGAAAGTTTTCTGTAGCACAAAAGTTGTCTTCAGAGGAAGGAATTAAAAAATATTTTTAAAAGAATATTTTTTGTACCTAAGAGGAGGAATTGAGATTTTAACATTTATATATATAATATTTGATTTCCCAGAAATAATTTTTGTCCTTTATTTTTAACTCTTCCAAAAAGCAGGAAAACAGGGGAAAATGTCAACTGCACTAGTAATAACGATTATGTATTTTTTTTTAAACTTTTTATCAGAACCAGGGATTGAACTCACAACCGCCTTCTTGCAAGGCAGTTGCTTATGCCGCTGAGGTAAATCCCCAGCCCCCAATGTATTCTTATGAATTTAAAAATTTGAACAGCTAGGCTTGATGGTGCATGCCTGTAATTCCAGCACTCAGGAGGCTAGGGCAGGAGGATTATTACAAGTTTAAGACCAGCCTTAGCTACATCTGGTCTGGATTGGCCTCTGAACTGCGCTGATCTGCATAGTGAGACCCTGTCTCAATAAATAAATAACAGCTGGGCATGGAGATAGACGCCTGTAATTGCAGCACTCAAGACACTGACGCAGAAGAATTGCTATGAGTTCGAGGCCAGCCTGCGGTACATACTGAGACCCTGTATCATAAATTTTAAAAAGGAAAATTAAATAAATAAAGGGCCAGAGATATAGCTCAGAGGCATAGCACCTGCTTGGCAAGCTCAGGGTTGTAAGTTTCATCCCCAATACAAAAAACAAAAAAAAAAAACAAGAACCAAAAAAACTAGAATATGGATAAATAAATAAAACCTCTTGGAGGTACACAGCCAAAGCACAGGGAGCCCTCAGATGTGACCTCAGCCTCCTCCCTGTACGAGACACACACACATACACACACACATACACACACCTAGAAAGAAGGCGGGGGAAGCAGCCATAAGGAAAATCTGTGCTTTGTATCCTATCTTCTCTCAGGTTCATCCATCTTGTATGTTTGCTTGAAACCTCAAACAGCTACTATACAGTTCTTACGTGTTCCAAGGAAAATTGTCTTTTAGGCTAAGAGCTTTCAAAAAATTATTTTCTAAACAAAAAATATTAAGAGAAAGTAACTAGTTGCTGGGCGACTACCAGGAGTCTCTCGTTACTCTCAGAGAGGCCACGGATGAGCTGGTGTCTTTAGCAGCTCGCTGTTTATGAATGAGGCCAACAGCTTGGGGCAGGCAGCAGGGCTGCTGCTGTAGGGGACAGCGGGGAGACCAGAGAGTCCCCAAGAGGCTTTGTGAGGCTTGCTGAGACACAATGCCTGGTTTGAGTGGGCTCACACCTACCTGGCCCAATCCTGGCTGTGGAGCCACGTTCAAGGGTTGCTTGTGCTGAGCCACGGACATCATGGCCAGCCTTGGCATCCCGGACTGGAGCGGCTGGGGCTGAGGCAGCCTTCCTTGGGCCTAAGGGAGCTGCTACTGCATCGTTGTGGGCCCCATCCCTGGATCCAGGTGCCCACTGGGACCTCTGGTCATAGGAGGTGGGATCATCCCCTTGGGGGTCATGGGAGTCATCTAGGGCATCTGGTGCTGGATTGGCCTCTGAACAATGTACTGTGTCTCAATCACTTTTTGAATCTGCATTTCCATTTCTACTGTGGCAAGTGAGAGCCCTGGAAGTGGTAGCTGAACAGCCTGAAAGAGGGCTCCAGGGTTACCTGGTCTGCTGCTCCCTGGCAGGAGTTGGAGAGGGCAGGCCCTGTTGCTGCCCCACCACACCGGTGCGTTGCATGCTGGCCATCCTCCTGCGCAGCATCTGGGCCTGCTGCAGTCTGTGTTGCAGCTGCCGTTGCCGGAGCTTTTGCTTGATGTTGAGGCAGAACGGCACAGGGCACTTGTTCTCCTGGCAGTGCTTGGCGTGGTAACAGCAGAGGGCAATGAGCTGCTTGCAGATGGGGCACCCGCCGTTGGTTTTCCGTTTGCAGCCCTTGGTGTGCTGTACGACCCGTTTCATCTTTTGGCAGGAGGGCAGGGAGCAGTTGGCGTTGCGGCACTGGCAGGCGTGGACCAGGGATTGGATGCAGCGCTGGATGCTGAGGCGGTGCGATTCTCCTGGGCTCTGGGTGGCCGCAGCCTGCTGGTTGTTGCTCTCAACGTCTAAGCCAAGACCCAGGTTCTCCATTGGGCAAGTCATGGTTTTTTGTGACAGCAGATGACACACAAGACATAATCCTGGGGAAGAACATGGGAGATGAACAGGTTGGGTTAGAAAAGCTTTTTTAAAAATCAGTGCTAGGGGGCCAATGATTTAGCTCCACATCACAAGTGGAGCCTGCTTGGAAAACACAAGGCCGTGAGTTCAATCCCTATTAAGAAAAAAAAATTAGTGCTAGGATTACAGATGTCTGCCGCCATGCCTGGTGAGGCTAGGACTTCTGAACTCAGTTACATAAAACTTTTGATTCTCCTGCCTCAGCCTTCCAGTGTGCTGGGATTACCTGTGAGCCCCACAATGTCCAGTTTATCTCTGTTCTTTTTTAGTAGAGCAGACCAAAAATCTATACCTTGATATCCTTTCACTCAATAACCCCTGCCTAAGGATAATGATGAGGTTCATGTCCAATACCTGTTTAATGGACATTTAAAACAATTTTTTAAATTGACATTTTACCCTGTCTACTTTAAGATGTAACCCGTGGTAGAACCTGAATCTGATTACAAACAACCAGAGTGAGCTAAACGGAGACATTGCACAGCCCTGGAACTCAATGCAATGTTTATATCCCTTAAGGAAAAAGAGAACATAACAGCTCGAGACAATTTCTAGTTATTGCTCGGCAAAAACCCCAGGACTCGATGCTAGACGGTGACTCGGAGTTTAGGTTTCCTGAATTTTGCAGTGTGTCTCTTCATTCTCAGAAGGCCTTGCTCAAATAGAGATAAAAGAAACTACAGGAAATGGCATGGGGTCCTCCACACAGCATTCCAACAGATTTGAAATTCTAGAATAAAGCTAGCCAGCAGTGGGTGGATCAAAGAGCAAATCTTCTGAGTTCTTGTTGCTGAAGCAGTAAAAGTTCTGGTCTTTAAATCTGGAATCTTGTAATCTTATTTTCTCTAAAAGTTAACCACAAGGATGCAACAAGAGGCTGATGGTATGCGTGTATTTGAAATTAATTAGCATGTAACCATAACTCCTCCTAAACTAATAAAATGTGAACTATTCCCTCAAGAAATCAGGAACTCATGGGCTGGGGATGTAGCTCAGTGGCATAGCACCTCGGCATCTCAAGGTCGAGAGTTCAATCCCTGGTACTGATAAAAAAGAAATCCACAACTTGTGAAGCTGCCACAGTTGCTGTTTGCCGCTGTTCCCCCACAACCGAGCGCACACCTGACTTTATAACTGACTTCCCGGCCAGTGGAGCTCCCAAGATGAGAGCCATGAAAGTGTCCACCATGGAAGTCAAAGCCATCAGTACATTCTCAGGGTCTTTCACTGCTCCCAGAATGCTAGAATTTGGTGGCTTGAAATATTATTTGAAAGAACTCATAACTGTGAACTGCTAACATTTATCACCTAAATACCGAGGCCCTCACTGGACCTCAGGCACCTCCATTTCCCTAGCCTGGCCATGGCCATGGATGAGGCCTCCAGATCTCAGGGACCAAGCTGACCACATCAGGGGGCCAGCGCTCAGCCACAGAGGGAGGACTATGGGAAAAGATGCTCTGAGCACTCCTATTGCTCGGCGCCATGGTAACCAGTTCCTCTCCAGGAGAGGGTTGCGCCTACTTATTTCTCTCCCAAAGAGATTGCTTAACCCATTTAGTTGCAATTTTCCAGCTCAAATCAAGGCTCCGGTCCCCTCCCTGCAGAACTGCCACTTCCTGTAAGAAGAATTTAGGGTGCGCCCGCGAACAAAGAGTTCAACTGTGATATTAAAAAATACTGATAGGAATTATTCGAGTCTTTTCGTTTTTCTAATCTCAGCAATTGTAATGTTGAAGAAAAAAAACCCCACAGATTGTCACATTCATTCCCCAATTACCTACAACAAACAATTTATATAACAAACGAACTCAAAATTTAGCTCAGGAGTGTGGCAGTTGAGTGTGGTGGTCTATGACTTTAAGTCCAGCACTTTGGGAAGCAGCAGCAGGATTGCAAATTTTAATCCCTCCTGGATAATTTAGCGAGACCCTGTTTCAAAATAAAGAGCGTAGGCCAGGCATGGTGGTGGCACATGCCCATAATCCCAGCTCTAGGGAGGCTGAGGCAGGAAAATTATTGCAAATTCAATTCCAGCCTGGGGTACAAGTGACTTCAAGTCCAGCCTGAACTGCACAGCAAACCCTGTCTCAAAAAAAATCACCAAACAAAAAACGTAACTGTGAGACTGTGTGTCACTGCTGATAACTCCTGTCCCCTGGCCTCTCCACTGTGCTACTCCTCAGAGACCCTCTGGGGGGACCTCTCTTTTTCTCTCCCTCTGTCCCCCCTTCCCGCTGCCTCCACCTCTGGAGTAGTCAGCCACATGCAGCTTCTCTGATGAAGCCGGATGTATTTTTCTCTCAGAGTCTGATGATGTGAAATGACCTCTCTGAGGTCCTGTTTGCTGCCTTCCACCTCTCGGCCACCCTCTGGCCTTGCGCCCTCCTCTCCCTGCTGAATGCCAAATGTGGGTCTCCCCACCCATGGCCCCCACGTTCTGTTCTAAGGCCTCTTCCCTCCTGTCTTCCACCTTATCTGATGTCTTCTGGCCTCTGCTGTAACAGCACTTGTGTGCCTCACACTCCCCTTCAGCCCAGGCTCATCATCTGAGCTGCAGACCTGAGTTCCCATCGGTCAGGGTGACGACTTTCCCTTGCATCATAAGTGCTCAGAGCAGAACACTCCATTCCCTTCCCCAGGCCTCTTCCCTGCAGGCTTCCCCCTCTGGTCTGAGTGCGGCTCTGTCAACCACCCAGGAACTCCCTGGTGGTCTCTCCTTCCCCACCCCTCGCTGTCTGGGCCTGCAGGGAGGCCTTTCCTCTCCAAATCTCTTCCTGTCCCCAGTGCCTCTTATGAAATGTTGGCCACCAGCACCCATCTGTAGCCTCCTAGCTGGGCTCTGCTCTCACCCTATCCTGTATATTCTTTACTGATATTTTTAAGAATGTAAATTTCAGGCTGGGGATATAACTGAGTAGTACCCACGCTTGCCTGTCAAGCATGAGGTGGTGAGTTTTGATCCCTTGTACCGAATCCCAGCTTCACTCTAGGTTTAGGCAAGAGGGTCTAAGAGTGTTGCCTGGGCAATTTAAGTGACAATCTGTCTGAATTTTTTTTTTGATTTTTTTTTTTAAACACCATGTCTCCCTTTCTGGTTCAGGCAGGCCTTGAACTCACTTTGTAGCCCAGGCTGGTCTCAAATTTGCAGCGATCCTCTTGCCTCATAAACCTCCTGATTCCTGGGATTATAGGCCTGCACCACCACGCATAGCCTGTCTGCAATTAAAATTTTAAAAAAAGGTTTAGGGAGGCTGAGGCAGGAGGATCACTGTGAAATTAAGGCCAGTCTGGGATACCTATTGAGTTCGAGGCCACTTTGAACTACACCACGAGACCTCCTCTCAAAAAACTACAACAAACAAACAAATTAGGATCCGCGTTCAGCAGCACAGTGCCTGTCTGGGAACACAAGGTGGTGAGTTCGATCTCCAGTACAACAGCAAGAAAAACAAAGAAAGAAAGAAGAAATATGAAAAAAAAAAAAAAAAAGAAACAAAGATTTAGTTTAGTTTATGGTCAATCCCCAGCCCTGCATCAATCAATAAAATAAAGAAAACTTGAAAGGGTTAGAGACGCAGTTCAGGACTTGTCCCCCTCCTCCAGGTGGCCTTCACCTATTTTCCTAAACCCTGGGGACCGCGTAGGTGACCCAGCTGAGGTTAGCGGTAGGACAGGGCAGGTGGGCCGTATTCTCCAAAAAATTCACCGCGTGGACACTGTGCTCCGGGCGCTGGGTCTCCCAGGGACCTCGAGGATGACTCCGAAGCCACCCAGGGCCAGGCCAGCGCTTTCCAGAGGACCAGGGCGGGCGTGGTCGGCCTGGGGCTCGGTGGCCACCGCGGCCCTGCCAGCCTGGTCGCGCTCCACAGCGCCAACCGCCTCGCCCGCGTGCCCTCGGCGGGGCGCTGCAGCCCCAGCTGTGGCGGTAGCGGGGCGCGGGGTCCCCGAGGGTCAGTGACGCCTGCGGAGGAGGAGGGGCGCCGGGCCCCCAGGACAGTGGGCTGGAGGCAGTGGGACCTGCGCCCGCACTGGGCACAGGGAAAGGGTCCCTGGGGGGCCAGGTCACGCCTAGGGCAGGGCTGGGCTTGGTGGAGATACTGGCACCATGCAAAGCCCTCAAAGTACGCCAGGCTGGGTCACAACCTGAGGGCTGACACCAAGGACAGAGCGACTGGCGGAGGTCTCGGCGGTGGCCACCCCTGAGGACCTGGCACGGGGAGGGGCCTCGCCGCCAGCACTGTTGGTTTGTGTCGCTGGATCTGGATCGAATCTTTGACACACTCAGCTTGGAGGAGAGGCTGGTTTTGACTTATGGTTTCAGAGACTTCAGTCCATGGAGAGCTGGCTCCGCGGCAGAACCGTGTGTCAAGGCGTCAGTTTACTCCCAAGGCGCAGCCGCAGGAGGAGCCCAAGGGGACCCCTCCCTGCCACGCCCAGTGACCTACTTCTCTGCGAACCTCCAGCCCCACAGTCAGCTGTGAGGTCAGCGCCCCAAGATCTCTCCGCCTCCCAGAACCCCGCCTCCGACCACACAGCCTTTGGGAGGTTTTTGTTGTTGTTGTTCTGGGAATCGAACTCAGGATCTTGCACTTGCCTGGCAGGCGCTTGTGCCGCTCAGCTACGTCCCCAGCCCTGCGAGATGGCCGGAGGTCACTGAATGCCCATGGCTCTAACTGGCTGCGGAGACCTGGGGAAGGCGCTGATAAACTGATAAATCACGGAAGCGGGCGACGCAATTTGCTTTGCAATTTGTAAAGCACTTTCAATTTCAAAGTCATTATTAATTCCTGAAAATTAACTCTCCCAGTATACATTGTCATTTGTCTTGACAGATGAAGAATCTGTGTCCAGGAGAGGTTTATTACATCAGGACATAGTGACACAGCCTTCCTGTGAATGAATCCAGTGTTTCTCAGGATACCAAACTGCCTCCGAGAAACAGAAGGCCCTGCATCAAACCCCATGAATTCCTCATCTGGCTCCTGGCTGCTTTGCTGGACCTGCCGCTGCCCAGCTCCCACTGCCTCAGCTAGGTGTGTAATAGCTACACACCCACGGCCACACGATTCTCATTAATATCATTTTTCAAAATGTTTCTTCCTGGGTTGGGCTGGATCAGCTCTGGGGCAGCATCAGATCTCAGAGGCGTTGGGTGGGGTGGGTTCTGTTGGGTTTTTGGTTGACAGTTATCTATGGGCCCATGAATCATAATTTTTCTCCTTCCTATTGACAGGTCTACCTTCTAGCAGCCTATTGAAGGGAATGTTAGTAGGGATTTTGCAGGCTGGGTTAAAGGAACCCAGAGAGTATGTTTCTGAACAATGGCGGTTGCCATGGTGACATCATTTCTGGGTGGATAAAGCCAGCTCATCAAGGCCCACTTGGAGGAATGTGTTTACTGGCACAGGAAGAGAGGCCTGCAGAGGTGGCCGTCCCCTCCTCCCATAAACACCGCCACGACCCTGAGAGAGGCCACATTTTTCAGCCCCGAGGCCACAGACAGAGCAAAGTGATGAGCTTTGTAAATCCTCGGTGATTCTGCAGCCTCGGTTGATGAACAGATGCTGTGCTTCAAGAAAGCCAAGAGCAGCCACATACTTAGCACCCCCTGATGACGCAAACAGGGTACAAAACAAGGACGTTGGCTTCAAGCACCAAACCGAATCGCAAGGGCCTGTCCTTCATTCCATGGATGATAATGACATCTAGCCATGCCATCCGCCTCCTGGGAGAGTGTGCCCTGCCTTAACGAGTGGCCCTAAGCCCTACCCCGCTGCTTCGTGGGCTACTCAGGGGTTACTAAGTGCCAGCGTGGCCAGGAAGGAAGGCCCAGTCCCAGAAGGCCTGCAGTCAGGCTCCGCACCGTGGGAAGTAGTGACAGAGACGTCCTCTGGCCTTCACCCTGGCCACTCGCCCTCCACAGCCCCAGCAAGGTCTCAAAGCGCAGAACCCTGAGCAGGTATGTGTTCTTTTTTCTGCTCCGAGCAGGAAGGCGCGCTCTGTGGAGGCAGGAAGTGAATCTGTTGTCACAAAGAGTGCAGGGGATCTTTAAGGGGTGACCGAAACCACCTGACGCTGGGCTGTGACAATGGCTACACAACCCAAAATTTATTGAAAGCCCTCCCCTTGTCCACGTCGAACAGATAAATATTGTGGTGCATGATGTATAACACGGTGAAACTGTATGGAAGAAAACTGAAGGCCCTCTTTGCTCCCTGGGGCTTGGCCAGTCTCAGCCCGAGGTACCCAGAGTCTGTCCCCCTACCCCCAGCCTGTAGCCACGCCCTGTGTGTTCCCTGGCTGTGAGCCACTGTCTGGCCCCTTTGCTGCCCTGGCCTGGTGGAGGAACAGACATTCCAGAGATGGTGTAGTTTTTAGATGATAACGAACAGCTGGCTTTGGCATGCGCCATAGGTTTCTCACCACTGATTTATTCTTTTCAAAGCTTTGAAATTCAGTTTAAGAATCTAGTGTAGGGGGGCTGGGGATTTAGCTCAGCAGCATAAGCGCCTGCCTTGCAAACAGGCAGTCGTGAGTTCGATCCCTGGTACCGATAAAAAGGAAAACAAACAAACAAACAAAAAAAAAGAATCTAGTGCAGGAAACTTTCCTTGACCTGGATCTCTAGATCCGCCTACCTCAGCTTCCTGAATGAAGGATCACGGGAATGTGCCACCAGGAGGTTGGGTGAACAAATGCCTGTGTGGTCAGGACTATCCTTCAGAGCCTACCATACCCACAAAGCCTTTGTGTGGGAGTGATCCATCGGTCCACAGACCCACAAACATTTAGTGCCAAAGTATTGTTCCCTATGGGTATGAAACTGATTAAGACAAGATGCCCTTCAGCGCTCCCCGCCTTGTGCAGAGAAAGCAGGGCTGAGCTGCTGCTGCTGGTCCTAGCCTGATCTCCACCTGGTCCTTTAAGCTTATGCAGGACGGGGCTGGTAGTAGTTGAGGTGTGTCGTGAGTAGTAGATGGGGTTTTGTTTTAGTTTTGTTGTTTTTTGAAACAGGGTCTCACTACGTAGCCCAGTCTGGCCTTGAACTCACATTCGATCCTGCTGCCTCAGCCTCCTAAGTGCTGGGATTACAGGCATGTACCAGCATACCCATTGAGTAGAAGGGTTTTTACAGGCCAGTTTGTGCCGTGACGCCTGGGTTAGGACTGGGCAAAAGATTCCGGGACAAAGGCACCACCTGAGTGAGCTAGAAAGAATGAGCAAATCCGTTCTCTTCAGTTTGCGGCATAGCGGGTTGAGTGCAGGCTCAGGGAAGTTCCAGTGAAGGCATCTGCTGTGCGCTGGCCCAGGCAGCTCTGGGGTCACGGGGTTTAAGCTCCTGTGTGCACAAAGGCAACGGCTCAGGAGCGCTCCTTTGCTGGAGGGACTTGCTTTCATGGCTCACCTGCCTCGATTTCCTAAAAAAGCCCTTTTCAAGAAAAAATTGTTAATTGGAGCCTCGTGGGCCGAATTCTCACTGCAACAGGGCTTTGTTGGGCTGCGCAGTGCTCGTTTTGATAGTGGGGGTTGAACCCAGGGCCTTCACGCTGAGCTACATCCCCAGCCCTTTTTGTATTGTATGTTGAGACACAATCTTGCTAAGTCCCTGGGGCTGGACTTGAACTTGTGATCCTGTGGCCTCAGCCTCCCAGAGTACAGGGATTGTAGACGTGGACCACCACGCCCGATTTAAACTTTTTTTATGGCGGGGGGGACAGGGTCTCACTCTCTAGTTCAGGTTGGCCTGGAACTTGTTTATGTAGCAGCCATTTTCCTGCCTCAGCCTCCTGAGTGCTGGGAGTACAGGCCTATGCCAGCATACCCAGATTTTAAACATTTTTGATGTTTATGTTTTATAAAAATAACCTAGATTTCCAGCTTGGTGTGGCAGGGGCGGCACTGCCCTTCCCCAAATACTGCCAAGGGCCCGCTGTCTGCAGACTGAAGTCTCCTGTCTCACACTAAGTGTAGGTGACAGCAGTGCTGGCTGCAGGACCACGGACCCCTCAGTGACACAGGGTGAGCGCTGGAAGCTCTCTGCTGCCACCTGCCTCCTGTCCGGCCACCTGGAGGCACAGCACAGACTCCGAGGAGCCCCAACAAGTCATGAGCATGTCCTTGCAAGCCTCGGCCTCTCTCCAGGCCTTGGGCGCATGTAACACTGCCTGTGCATCAGGAGACCCGGGTTGGTTTTTATTTTCTTATTCACTTAAACATATCTTTATTTTCCTGATTTTCAAAAATAACAAAAATAGGTGTTTTTACAAATCAAGGGAAATATGGAGAGCCTTGAAATGAATCCCTCTCTGCGTGAATAGCTTTTGTTTTGTCGTTTTAAAACCAGACACTCAGCAGAGAGCAGGCGATTATCTCCCTGGTGGCAAATTTATGTTCTGTTTTGGGGTTTGTTTGTTTGTTTTTTTTTTCTTTTTGAGACAGGGTCTTGCTATGTAGTCCAGGCTGGCCTGGAACTTGTAGCAATCCTCCTGCCTCAGCCTCCCGCATGCCAGGACCACATGTGTGTGCCATCACACCCCGCACCTGTGTGCTTCTGGTTTGTACCCGAGGAAGCAGCTTTAGGTGAAGTCACGGCCCAGGGTCACAAGGGCCAAGGGTGGTAGAGGCAGTGTCCCAATGCGCTTCTGACTTCAAACCCGTCCACTGCTGGGCAGAGCCTGCCTCTGGGGTCTGCTGGTTTATCCAGGACAGTGCTGGTTGGAGCAGAAAGCCCGCCCCTCTCCCAGCAACACCACTGCTTGGCTCAGTACCCTCAGGGCCGGCCGCAGCTCTCCCCGATTGGCCCCTAGTTGGCCTGAAGCACAGTAATTCCTTTGCACTTATACTTTTCTGAGGATTTTTGTATTGAACGAATATTTTTTGTTTTTTCTTTTTTCATTTTGAAGAGACTAAAGCCTAACAAAATAAAACAGAATAAAACCAATCAAAACTAAACAGTGAAGCCGGGCATGGTAGCACATGCCTGTGATCCCAGCACTCAGGAGGCTGCGGCAGAAGAACCTTTGCATGTTCAAGACCAGCCTGAGCTGCAAAATGAGCGCAAACCCGGCCTGAACTGCATAGTGAGACCCTGTCTCAAAAAAAAAGGCTGAACGGTGACAGTGGTACTGAACTTCAGAACGGGATAATAGGAAATCAGTACTGGCCACCATGGCATGTCTCGCTATCTTCACAATAGCTATCCTTACCATCAGACATAGCAAAATCAAATAAAACAGAATAAAGCCAGACAAAACAGAACATTAAATAAAACAAAATAGCTCAGAACAAAAGCAAGCGGTGAGAACAATATTGGATTTCAAAGACAAGACAGAAGGAAATCTGGAGTGTTCGCCATATTGCATTGTCATCCTACTAAAGGCTCAGACTGCCGGTTTCGGCCTGCAAAGCCAAACAGTCCAGGTATTTAGCTGTTTCTCTACCTGGGCTATCAGCTTAGCCTGCCCTCAGCTGAGTACTTACAGGGTGGGTGGGCAGTGAACTGGATTCTCTCTTCCTGGCCCCCACATGGTTTGTGCGGCTTAGGGGAAGGGCAAACTGGCTCCTTGTGCTCCTCCCAGACCCGGCGTGGCTTCTTGTTTTGAATGAATATTGAATATTGAATGTTGTCAGGTACTTTTTCTGCATCTAATGCAAATGTGATACCTGGTCGCCTTTATTGCATATTGAAGCTCATCTGTCTGATTTGTGTCACCCACCATGGTATCAAGGTGCATCCATTTTTCCTACAAATGACTCAAGTTTAACCTCCTTAATGGCAGAGCCATACTACATTTTTTAGTGATACCACATTTCCTTATCCAGTCAACTACTGATGAACATATAGGCCACTTTAAAGCTGTAGCATTATGGGTTGTGCATGTCGCTGGAGTATGACATCTTTAACTAGCAGGGGAGTAGGAATTTCTATTTTAAGTTTCTGAGGAATCTTCATCCTGACTTGCACAGTGGTTTTACCAGTTTATATTTCTACCAGTGGTGTAGCAGGATTCCTTTTCTCCCATAGCCTCACCAACACTTGTTATTATTTGATTTCTTGGTGGTGGCCATTCTTTCTGGGTAAAATGGAATCTCAGTGTTGTTTTATTTTCTATTTTATTAATACATGTTTGCAATTCATGCATTGAAACTGTCAATGTTGTTCAATTTGCATTTCTCTAATGGTTAGCATTTCTTCATGGTTTTGATTTTTTTTTTTTTTTTTTTTTTTTGAGACAGGGTCTCACTGTGCAGGTCAATTTGACCTTGAACTCACCTTGTAATCCAGGCTGATCTCAAATTTACAAGGATCCTCCTCCCTCAGTCTCCCAAGTGCTAGAATTACAGGTATGAGCCACCATGCCTGGCCTTTCTTCATGTATTTATTGCCCTTTGTACATCTTCTAAGAAGCATCTGTTCATTTCAATTGCCTCTTTTTTGATTGGTCTGTTATTTTGGTGATCTAATTTTTTTTTCAGTTCTTTATATATTTTGTATATGAGTCCTCTGTCCAAGAAGTAGCTGGCACAAATTTTTTCCATTCTGTAGGTTATCTCTTCACTCTGGTTTTTTTTGTTGTCGTTCGTTTTTTCTGTGCAGAAGCCTTTTGGTTTCATGCAATCCCATTTCTTGGTTCTTGATGTTACTTCTCGTGCAGTTGCGGTTCTGTTTGAAGTCTTTACTTATGCCTGTGTCTTCCAGGGATTCACCTGTGTTGCCTGCCAGTAGACTGATTTCCTCTCGTTGCCCCGTGGATCTGCTTTGGGTGGGTTGAGAGTTTTGGAGAGTATTTTGTCGCCTCACTTTCTCTCCGACTTCCCCCTGCTCCCGCTCCCCTCCTGTCCCATCTGGTCCAGTCCTGTGCCCTTCCCCTCCCTCCCCTTCCCTCCTACCCTCTTTTCCCCTCCCCTTCTCCTGGGCTGAGCGCTGAAGGTCCACTAGTCCTGTGGCACGTAAGGAAGCCCTTTCAGCTGGGGTCTGCTTCCCAGTGATACAGTCTTAGTGTTCTTTGCCCTTGGTACCATCTACCTCCTCAGCCTGCTCTGCGGGGCAGGGCTGGAGCAGGCAGTGCCCCAGGGGAGGGTTCCCACAGCTTACATAATGCCACACCAGCCGCCAGTGCCATCAGCCTCGAGGTTCGAACCCCTTGTCAGTGCCCCTCACAGCCGTAGCTCCACCGCTGGCAGCAGTTAGGCTGGGGTGGGTGGGGGAGACCGAAAGGAAGGGCAGAGGACAGGCAGGACAAGATGTCAGAGACAGCAGAGAAGTGGCCCTGGCTGGGGAGCCGGTGGGAAGCCAGAGGCTACTTAAATCACCCCAGAGAAGGCTGGTGTCCCCGGCTTGAGAGGGGCCTATGGGGCAGGGGTGATGCAGAGGGGGGAATCAGAGGTCAGCCCTGTTCCTGCGCTGGAAGTTGGCTTCTCCCTGGACCCTCTCTGCACGGCTTTGGTGAGGGTCCCCGGATGCCCACCCCCACCCCGAGCCCGGTGTAAGTCAAAGCACTGGCTCCTTCCAGGTCTCTTTTGCACACAGACAGGAGCTTTCTATATATCACCCCTGTTCTCCCTCTACCACCGTCAGATCACCTGACTCAGCTGACCCAGGGGCCACTTCGTCCCTGGCCTGCAGTGTCCTCGGTGGCTCCCTCAGAGTGCCACGAGGGTGTTGGGTCCCCCGTGCCTGCAGGCCAGGGCAGTGCCGGGGGCTCCTCCCTGCAAACCCTGAACCTGGGTTCATCCGGTTTCTTCCTCTTGTCTTTGTGCTCGCTGGCCATGACAGTTGTCTCTCAATGCTGGTGACTGGTCAAAGATTTTTTTATTTTGGTACCAGAACTTGAACTCATGACCCTGCGTTTGCCATGCAGGTGCTGTGCCACTGAGCTATATCACTGGCCTAGACTTATCAAAGTTTAAGAAAAGAAATCACAGTAGTATTTTGTATTTCCCCGGGCATATGCCATTCCCAGCCTGATTATTGCCTTCCTATTGACTTGAGTCTTTCCACTCAGCCTGAGAGATTCAGCGTTTCTTTGGAGCGCCTGTTGGTTACCAATTATTTCAGCCCTTGCTTCTCTGAAAACGTCTTTGTCTTTTTTTTTCTTCTTGGAGTACTGGTGATTGAACCAAGGGTACTCTAGGGTAAGTATCCAGAAGTAAGATTGAGGACTGTAAGTTAATTTTATGTGTAAGTTGTATTTTTTGTATTGGGGATTTAACTCAGGGAATGATAAACTATATCCTGAGCCCTTTTGAAAAACAGTTATTTTGCCAGACATGGTGGTGCACACCTGTAATCCCAGCACTTGGTGGGGCAGAGGCAGGAAAATCATTACAAGAGCAGCCTGAGTTACAGAGTGAGCTCAAGACCAGCCTGAGCCGCATAGGGAGTCCCTGTCTCAAAAAGACAACCCTCCCCCAAATACAAAAAACCAGTTATTTTGAAACACATTCTGTTGTATGGCCTGGGGATACCTTGAACTCATGATCCTCCGGCTTCAGCCTCCTGAGACCCGGGATTACAGGTATGTGCCACCATGCTTGGGCCTATTGTATAATTATAAAACATTGCATCTTCCTGATGTCTAATGACGCTGAACCTCTTTGTGCTAATTGGCCATCCATACAGCTTTTTTTGGGGGGGGTTTGAAATGTCTGTTCAGATCTTTTGCTCATTTTGAAAAATTGGGTTTTTGTTTTAGTGTTAGATTTTCAGATGGGAGTCTTTAATATATCCTGAACACAAGCCTTTATTGCATATACCAAGACAGATACTTTCTTTCAGTCCGTAGCTTGTCCTTTAGTTCTTTTTGTAAAGCAAAAGCCTCGGGTGGGAGAAGGCAGCTCAACAGTAGCACACTTGCCGGGCATGAGTGGGGCCAGGGTGGTACTTCCTGGTACAACCCTGCCTAATGTTTTAAATATTGATACAGCCTAATTTAACTCTAAAAATCTTTAAATTTTTGGTGCTGGGGATCAAAGCCAGGGTTTCATGCACGCTGGGCAAATGTTCTGCCACTGAGCTGTACCCTTAGTCTCTCTCCTTTTTTAAAAACATAAATTGTGGCTTTATGGAGTTACATCTTCTTTGCCTAACCCATAGCCTCAAAGACTATCAGCTTTTTGTTTTGTTTTGAGACAGTATCTCACTATACAGTTCAGGTTGACCTTGAGCTCACTTTGTAGCCCAGGCTGATCTTGAATTTGCAGTGATCCTCCTGCCTCAGCTTCCAAAGTGCTGGGATTACAGGAGTGTGCCATCACACCTGGTTTATAAATCTCAAATTTGGATACTGATGATTTGTTCTTTATAAAAATAGCTTGTGGGGAGCCAGGGATTTAGCTCAGTGGCATAAGTTCCTGCTTGGCAAGTGTGAGATTGTGAGTTCGATCCCCAGTACCAAAAAATAAAAAATAACAGCTTTGGTTGCTTAATCTCTTAGTCTTTCCAAGTCCATGTTAGAATTAGCATTATAGGGGCTGGGGATTTAGCTCAGCGGCATAAGCGCCTGCCTTATAAGCAGGCAGTCGTGAGTTTGATCCCCGGTACTGATAAAAACCAAAAAGACAAAAAAAAAAAAAAAAAGAATTAGCATTATATAATACAAACATGTATTAATAAAAAAGTACATAATAAAAAGACCCACAGCTCTCATTGTATTAAAACTTTAGATCAATTTGGATGGAATCGACATTCAAACTACGTATACTGAATCTTCCAATCCAAGCATCTAGCATTTCTCTCCACTGACTTAGGCCTTCTGGGTTACTTTTTCTTTCCTCTTTTCTGATGGTGCTGGGACTGAACACCATCCATCAGCGTGCCAGGCAAGGGCTCTATCACTAAGCTGCTCACTAAGCTGCACCGCACAATTTATGTTTTCTTTGATTACTTAATGTTTTGCAGACTGGCAGCACAAAGATCTGCAGATTCTTACAGATGCTTCTCCTCCTCCTCCCCCTCAACCCTCTCTTTCCCCTCCTGCCTTCTCTTTTTGACCTATTGTAAATGATACTTTGTTTTTATTTTTATTTTTTCGCTATATCCTTCAAGCTGGCCCTGAACTGACTATGTAGCCCAAGCTGGCCTGAAACTCACAGTGATCTTCCTGCCTCAGCCTCCCAAATCCTTGAACTACATGTGTGAGCCTCAACGCCCAGCTGTAAATGATACTTTAAAACCTAGCGGTTATTCTAAACCCATGATCGCCAGCTCCAACCCTTGGCATGGTCCATGCACCCATTGCTGCTGGCAGATGATTCTTTGTGAAGTATTAGATGCTGTTGTTTTGGCCCCTATGTCCAGTAATATTTGCACAGTGGACCTCAGGGGGCACTGGGTTGTAGTGGCTGGGGCAGTGGTAGTGCTGGGGTTGACATTGCTGTAGGTGACTTTGATCAGTGATGGCTCATTTGTGGGACTCTGGAGCAGTCAATTCGGTTTTACTCTAAACATTAGGGTGAATCCTTACTCCTTAGTCGACTCCTTTGGTGGTTTCTACAATTTGTAAAGTGAGATGAGCCTCACTTTAAGGATAAAGACGAGGACTCAGGTAAGGACAAAAAGCAGGCAGAAACAGCTTCCAAAAGAAATAACCCAAATGTCCTCTGCTTCCTCTGACCAAGCAGCACTCGTCCTCTAGAGTTACTTCCTCGGCGGAGGGTAGCTGGTGAAATCGTGCTTTGCACTTTCCTGGTCCTCGCAGGGTCCCTTAGATTGTCACCCACGCGCAGCAGCGCAATCAGCCAGATTCGCAGTGACTTTACTCATAGGTCGTGGGCGCCCCCTCGTGGCAATCTCAAGAATTCCCCAAGCCTTCTGGTGGCTGCGGGTCCCCGGCTGGCTCTGGCGCCTTGCAGACTGCTCTATTCAGTCAGCTCACTTGGCTGGGAGCCCTGTCCGGGAAAAGCCTCGTGGCGATGGCGCTGGCCCAGCGGTGGCTTGGGGTTTGTGATTTGGGTTGCTTTGGTTTGGATTTTTGAGAAACTGTCACTCTGTAATCTAGGCTGGCCTCAAATTTAGGATCCTCCTGTCTCGGCCTCCTGTGTGCTGGGACCACAGGCACACAGTGGCATCACACACACCCAGCCTCTTTCTTGAAAGGGTAGAACCTTTGCTGTTTCTGCCTGCTTTTTGTCCCTCTTCGGTTCCCTTGGTTGTTTTTATCGTATGTATTTTAGATTCCTTCCTCCCTTTTTCTTCTTGGCAGCCCTGGGACTAAAGTCAGGGGTTTTGTGCTGAGTGTCGACCTCCCCAGGCCTTTTCAAAAATTTCTTCTTTTGAGACAGGGTCTCACTAAGCTTCGCTAGCTGGGTTTGAATATGTGAGCTGTTCCTGTAATGTACGGGGAGGTGGGTTGTGGTCACACACCCTGTCCCCAAGAAGGCCACATGCATGACCAGGTCATCATGAGGCCATTGCAGGGGAATCCTTGGATCCCCGCACTGTGAGTAGGCTGGCTGCCGAGCACCCCTTACCTGCTAGAGCCTGAGACTCCTCAGCAGCCCCGGCCGACTTTGCCAGGGTGCGGGCTCCTGAGCTGGCCCTGCCTCTCTTCCTTGTGTGTGTGGCCACACTGACCCAGCCTGCCAGTGGTGTAAATGACATGCTTTGGGGTGGAGCACGTGCCCATGTGTCAGGCTTTCCCCACTGGGACAAAATATCCATGACAATCAAATTGGAAGGAAGAAGGCGACTCAGGTTCGTGGTATCGAGGTTTCAGTCCATGGTACCTGGGCCCCTGGGCTTTGGACCTGTGGAGCACAGGACACCGTGGAGAGAGGCAGAGGCGGCTGCTGTCCCCAAGGTTCCATGAGGCCACTTCCATCCCCAGGCCTCAGCTCTCTGGGTCCCACCTCACTGCCACCATGATGGCCCTCAGCTGGGGACACAGCTTCAACAAGTGAGCCTTTGGGGACCTTTAAACCCAACCCATAACCACACAGCATGTGCAAGTCCTGAGTTCAACTCCGGCACTGAAAGATGAAGAAATAAAGCCCCATCTCACAGCAGAGGCATCTTGACAGCATCTTTGTATCTGTGAGCTGACCCTAGTGGGCAGTCTGCTTCCCCTTTTCCATTTTGCTGCCTCAGTGGTTGGGAGAACCTAGCGTTTCTGCGGTGTCCTGAACACCTGGACCCCGCTGGCCACCATGTCTTTGCTCTTGAACCCAGAACGTCCTTCTGTCCAGGAGCCTGGCACTGTCCTGTCCCCCCAGTCCCAGTTAGCTATTCACAGGAGATGGTCAGACATTGCAGGAATATTTGAATTCTTTAAATATATTATAATAAAACACACAGCACCATTTAATCTTCCACAAAATCCTCCGCCTCCCTTTGAATGTACTCATCCCGCGGTTCTCGCCACTTCCTGAAGTGTCTTTCCTCTGTGTCTGTAGGAGGTGTGATCTAAACCATGGGATTGCTGCTGCTCAATTCCATCCAACCAAAATGCAGGCTCCTAACACATGATGGGGTGGGGCTGGGGGTTTGGCTCAGTGGTGCAGCACCTACCTGGCAAGCACAAGGTCCTGAGTTCGATTCCTTGATACCCACAAAAAAAAAATTATGGTGTGTCCTGCTCCGCCTTATTTACCAGATCTGGCATCATGTGACTTTTGACTCTTCTTCAAAGTGAAAATGACAATGAAAGGGAGACATCTTGAATGGATTCAGGACATCCAGGCCCCCACGACAGCACAACTAGAGACACTCAGGAAAGAGGACTTGCAGAATCGACAGGATGATGGATAAGGGGTTCGGGGGTGGGCAGTGCTTTGTGGAAGAGTGAACTGAGTCATGCCTGAGCTGGGCTTAGTGGCTGTGACTGTGGCTGTGGCTGGAAGAGAAGACACAGCCTCCGGCAGCAGCTGTCTGACCCATGTGGGGCGCTGCGGGCCCCAGGATTAGATCCTGCAGACTGAGTGTCGAGGTCCTGTGAGCCTGAGATTCTGGGAGACAAAAGGAAGGGGAGCGGGCGGTGTGGGGTTCAGTGAGCGGCCTTGACCCCCCAGCCCCAAGTTCTCCACAAGAGAAGTAACCCAGACGTCCTGCGCCTGCTCCGTCCTCTTCCCGCCTTACTGCCTCTTACAGGAGAATTCTCTGGAATTAAGGAACCGGGAAGGCTGGAATTGGGGCCAAAGGTTCGGATCCTCCAGCCAGCCAGGGGAGGAAGGGGGAGATGTGATGAGCCCAGGAGCATGAGGGTCCCCCACTGTCTGTGCAGTGATTCTCTTGTTTCCATGACAACTGACTCACCAGGTTACCCTTTCAAGAGCCTCCTTGGAGACTCTGCAGTTGTTTATGAAATCAAATGGGAAAAGACCACAGGAGCCTTCAGAAAGGAAGGACCAGAGACCGATGTGAGTGTGTGGACGCGGACCCGTGGTGTATGAGCTGCCCCTTCCTGCCTGCCTTCACTCACTCATTTCTGCTCACTCATCCTTTTGCTGTATTCCATTCAGGCCCATGTTCTACCCTAGGTTGCAGGGTGACAGGGACGGGGACAAAGGAGCATCCCCAGGCATCGTGGGTGCGGGGGACAGAGTCGAGGTGGTTCAAGGTCGCATAGGCAGTTCAGCCCCTTGCGGCCAAGCCGCAGTGAGATGGGTCCAGGAGCTTGGAGTCTTGGAGAATTTGGGGACCCGGGCTGGCCTGGGACTGGGCATCAGGGGGAGGCAGATCTGGAAGCTACTAAAATACAGTGGGAGAAGACCTGCCCTAGGCCAGGGGGGAGGGATAGATGGGGACAAACTCACGAGACAGGACCTGGAACAGATGAGATTCACATTGGCCCACTGACCTCTGTGGTGACAGGAAGACAGGGGTTTCTGCCTTGAGCCGCTGGGACCCTGCAGGGCCATCAGAGGCCCCAGAGGAGGCGGGGAGCCACATAGGCTCAGCAGAGGGTGCCGGGGTTGGTGGCATCTGTGCCCACTCTGGTGGAGCTGTGTCCTCGTCCTTGGGGTTTTTGTTTGTGTGATTCTTTCAGTGTCATTTTATAGTGCTAGAAATTAAGCGTCTGCTCTCCCTGAGGTTCACCCCAGCCCCAGGGTGGAGATGGGTTAGAGTTAGGTAAAACCTCGCATGTGGTGGAGGTCAGCTAGGGTAGGCGGAGAGGCAGGGACACAGGAGGAATCGCAGCATCTGTGGACACGGCTGGGAAAGGGAGTCAGGTGTGGCTGGAGAGGGACAACGAGGTCAGGAGAGACAGAGAAGGCACGGCCACCCAGCCGCTCCCTGACCCTTTTATGGTGTTTTGGGTTTTTTTTTTTTTTGTCTTTTTCCTTTTTATCTGTACCGGGGATCGAACTCACGACTGCCTGCTTGCAAGGCAGGCATTTATGTCACTGAGCTAAATCCCCAGCCCCTCTTTTATGGTGTTTTTTGAAGGAAGTGTCAGACTGTGTTTCAAATGAACCCGGTTTTTATGTCTTATCAAAGAAATCTTTACGTACCCTGAGTTTGCAAAGACTTTCAACTATCGCTCATAGTTGCATAGCTGAGTTCATTTATTCTCTGTCTTTGTGTCTCTGTCTCTGCCTCTGTCTCTCTGGCTGTCCTAAGAGCAGAATATTTTTACTGGGGAAAGAAAGCTTCTGTCTGAATGGGTTGCCCATGACCCTGCCTTTTCTAGGGATTTTTCTAGGGCAAAACCACGAGGAGAGGCAGCTCCAAGGCGGGGAAAATGGAAACTGCTCGGTGGGCATGAGGCGGGACAGAGCTCAGATCAACCAATAAGAGAACGAGTATAATTTCTGAGGTAAGACTGATTAAACTAGGATCCAATGGGGAAGTGAGTCATGTAGCAAGGGCGCATGAGCCAGAACAGGGCCTCTTCTTGGCTTTCCCAAGAGTTAAAATTTTTTCTTTTTAAGAAAAATATATTTTATTTCACTTGAATTTAGTATAAAAGTACTAAATGGGGCCCAGGATTTAGCTAGCGGCAAAAGTGCCTGCCTGGCAGGTGCCAGGTTGTGAGTTCAATCCCCGTTACCACAGAAACAAACAAAAAAATACTAAATGGATGAAGAGTTGATTTTTATAAAGACCCAGATTAGCCTCCAGCTCCTGGGCTCCAGTGAGCCTCAAACCTCAGCCTCCCAGTAGCTGGGATTGCATTCCCTGCCTCATCTGGATGAAGCAGGTTTCCTTTGTTTTGATTATAGCTGTCTGATTGCTTCATGGTCATTTATTATAAAGATTATCTTCCTGCTTGAGAATTACCCTGGCAGCTCTGATGCAAATTGTCTCTAAATGTGTGGATCTCTTTGCGGGCCTGTTCTCTGAGCTGCCTGTCTGTGTTTATACTAGTAACTTGCAAAATTGTTTTGGCTCTTACATATCCTTTGTGTTTCCATGATAAATTTTCTGTTGTTGCTTTGGATTTTTGAGACAGGGTCTTACTATGTAGTTGAGGCTGGCCTTGAACTTACCATGTATCCCAGACTAGCTTCAACCCGGGGCCATCCTCCTGTTTCAGCCTCCAGAGTGCTGGGATTACATGTGCAGGCTACTATGCTCTCTCTTTCCATTTTCTAATGTCTTTTAGATTTCCTTTTTCAGAGTGCTGTAGTTTTTGTTGTAGGGGTCTTTTACTTCTTTAGGTTAATTCCTAAGTATTTGATTTTCCCCTCTAATTTCTTTGTCGGTGGGTTCATATTAGTGTATACAGGACTGCTATTGATTTTTGAATGTTGATTTTATATCTTGGTATATTACTGAATTTTGTTATCCTCAGAATCTTTTGGTGGTTTTTGTTGTTGTTGCTGTTTTGTTGTCATGGTTTTGGAATCAGGGTAATGTTCGCTTCCAGGGTTGACTTTGAGAACACTCCTTCCCCTGTGAATTTCATTAAAAACCTCAGAGAAGCATTGGTGTTAGAACTTCCCTGAAGATTCTGTAGAATGCAGCTGTGAACCCATATGGATCTGGACTTTTCTTAGTTGATAGATTCTTTTATCATTGCTTCGACTTCATTATCTGTTTTTGGATTATTCCTGGTTTTAAAATCTTATAATTTCAGATTTAGTGATTCCTATGTGTCTAGGAATCTATTTTTCTGAATTCCCCAATTTATTGGTGTACAGATAATGAATCAGATGTTAATTTTTTTTGGTTTTGGTAGTGTCCATTGTGATTTCACCTTTTTCTTTTCTTCTTTTCTTTTCTTCCTGACAAGGTCTCCTTATGTGGTTCAGGTTGGCTTTGAACTTACTAGCTTAGGCTGAACTCAAACTCTCAGTGATCCTCCTGCTTCAGCCTCCCAAGTGCTGGGCTCACAGACATGTGCCAACACACCTGGCAACATTTTGCATTTCTAATTGCATTGATTTTGGGTCTAATTGCATTGGTCTTTTGGGTCTTTTGTGGGGAGTGGGGTGGGGAGAGCTAAGTTGGCTAAGAGTTTGTTCATTCTTTCAAAGAACCAACTTTTCAGGGCAATCCACTTTCCAGTTCTCCTTCCGTCCCTCTTAGATAGAAGTCTTCTTTCTCTCAATAAATTCTTCCTACGCTTTTTTTCCCTTTCTACTCTTAAAAAAAAAAGATCAGCTTTCAATACATTAATTCTTTTTGGGGGGGTACCAGGGATCAAATTCACTGCCTCACGCTTGCTAGGCAGGCACTTATGCCACTGAGCTAAATTCCCAGCCCCAATACATTAATTCTTTGTATTGTTTTCTTTTTTGGTCTCAAATTTATTGATTTCTGCCAGATGTAGTGGCACACACACCTGCATCCTCGCACTCAGGAGGCTGAAGTAGGAGGGTTGCTGTGAGTTCGAGGGCAGCCTGGGTAGCAGAAGCAAGTTCAAGGCCAGTCTGACTGCCCCCCCCATTTTAAAAATTGTTTCTGCTCTGAATTTATAATTTTCTTCCTTGTAAAAAGCTTTGGATTTGGATTGTTCTTGTATTTTTAAGACCTTGAGGTGCATTGTTAGGTTACTTATTTGAAATTGTTCTGTTAATAATATGTAATAGGCATATGTGGGCATTCACAGCTATTACTTCCCCTTTTGGACTGCTTTTATCACGTCCCGTCAGTTCTGGTATGTTGTCCTGGCATTATCAGTTAGTTCTAGAACCTGTCTTGTTTCTTCCTTGGTTTCTTCTGTAACCCATTGTTTATCTGAGTGTATTGTTTGGTTTCTGAGCCTTTGCATAATTTGTGTTTATAGACAGGGTTAGGCTCTCAAAGGAGCCAGTGCAAAAGACCCCATACCTTGCAACTCTGGGGGAGATAGGCACTCCCTGCTGGGGGCCAGACCTCAAAAGGTAGAACAAATGCACATACTTCATAGGGATAAACACCAGGGACTGGAATTCTGAATAGGTATCCATCGCCTTGAAGAAGCCACTTGCCGCGACCCAGCGACCCAGTGCCGCTCCTGAGGTCCTTGGGGTTAAAGACCAGCGAGAGGATGAGACAAATAAAGAAAAGACAAAGCTGGGGTCAGGTGAAGCCCTTATCCTCCTGATGGGGGAAAGCAACTGCTCAAGCACTGTAGCACCTTTATTTGTACACTGGGAAAGATGATGTCAATTTCAGCCCCTCTGCCTAGCAACCCATTACTTTGCAGGCCTGGCCCCTGGCCTTCTTGGTGCTGGAACAACTTGTTTACATAGCTTGTTTTGGTCTCTCTGTTTTTCCTGGGCTGGCCTTGCTTTAGCCCCACACATGTGATCAATCTCCAGCTTCAACAGCTCCCTACATATCCCTCTTTTTTGTTTTGCTGTTGCACAGGACGGGTGGTTAATTGAAGCTGGAGGAGCTGTTTTGGAGAGCTCGGTAGATCTTTTATTTAAGTGCAAAGATTTTAAGTCCCTGCATCCCACAACTGAAACCCTGTGCAGTCCATTAGTCTGTGACGGTAGTCAGCTACCAGTGTAGCTGGCAATTGCCAAAAGGTATTAGTGATTTGAGTTTCTTTTATAACATATTACTTTAGCATTGTTTTTTATTCTCTAGTACATTTTCTGCAGGATATTCAAGACCAAGTTAAGGGGAGACCTGTTTTAAACACAATCAATTCTTGTTATCTAGCAAGGTTGGTTAGGACTCCTCAGGAACCTTGGAACCAGCTACAGCACCTCTTAGTTCTTCTGTCAGTGCCAGCCGTTCGGATGAGTCACAGCCAGTGCTTGACCAGGTTGCTTTCTGTGAAAGCTTGGGAGATTTTTGCTCCTGGTGACTCTCCTTAGGCACACCACACACTGAACACCGACGATCACTTTCTTTAGTAGTCTCACAATCTCCTGGACCAGAAGACCAGGGACTCACCAAGTCTAGGATGACACAGTAGAGGTTCTCTTATGTCCTGGGTCCTCACTGACCTTGGAGGGCCAGGGCCAAAATACTGGCTGTCCTCCTAGCCCATCTGTCTCTAATTGTTGGTCTCTAAACCTCAGTTGTTGAACATCCAGAAGAAAAGATTGATAACAGAACAATGTAGTTAGGGGCATTATCATCTTATCTAAATATCAAACATCTTAGAACATAAAATGGAACCATTATTTTTTAACAACCATGGCTGTTTTGACATTTGAATACCTGGACCAGGAATTCAGCTCAGTGCTGTAAACGCCTGCCTGGCAAGCACAAGGTTGTGAGTTTGACTCCTTGGTACAAAAAAAAAAAAAAAAAAAAGAATACCTGTAGAATATTAAGTTACATATTTTACATAGAAAATTAGAAATCAAACCATATACAAAGTTATAGCATAAAAACCATGATGGCATTTTTGTAACACACTTGAATTTTCATTTTAACATCAAATTTCTACCTTTTGGTCAGTCATCCCTATCTAATACATAAAAGCCTTTACCTAACTTGTTGCCGTTTCGGGGGATGTAGATCTCATAAGCATTTGTTGAAGACAGAGTTTGTCATCATAAACAATCTGTTTTCACATTTTCAAAGACCTGCACATCTGGAGGCATGAATATATGAATATACCGTGAGGTTACCAACAATCATTTGTCATAACCATAAGGAAACCTTTGTATGGGTGTTTTTAAAATCAAAAACCTTATTATATTCTTTTGATGATGACCAATGTGAACATACTACAATAATATTTATGTAACTTTAGTTGGGGTGTCTCCCATAAGGCTATGGAGATCAAGGGGCCTCCAATCAATGAACAAGAGCTGGTAAATGCTACCAGGTGGCCACTTTCTTATTCATCAGTTGAAGTCCTGTCCAATAATCCCAACCCCAGGGAACTTTTGTTTAATCATTTTTATAATTTTTTATTAAGAAAACTCCAATTTAACATTTAACATTATTTTTGAACAATGAGAGACTCTCAAGTTATGATAATCAACAATGTGCATTGTATTTACACAACTGACTTTAGCATCATTTTGACTAAGTGGGAACCCAGGTGGAAGCATGTTTTGTAATTCTATAACCCAAATCTTGACTAAATGACCTATAAATGCACAAAAAAAAGGAAAAAGGAAAATTGCTGAGCTCAAAATAAAAAGAGCAGCTGTTCACAAATGGACAAATGGACAAACATGGACAGACGATCTGTACAGACTGAAACAGACATAGAAACAAACAGAGTTGTTGGTGTCCACAAGAACTCTCCAAGTTCCTGGAGCCTATTTCATGCCCCTTTGCTGAACTAGCTCACTTCTTACACCCTCTGTGCTCGGGGTTGAAACACCTGTCACCTCCAGCACCCCATGCCCCCAGGGAGTTTCTCAGGCACTCTGTGCCATTTGGACACCTCCTGTATGGGCACTTGTGCTATTGGCTCCACATGTGTGAGTGATCACTAGCTCAGTGATTTCCAGCAACAGCTTAACAGACTGGACAAACAGACAAACAGATACATAGACAGATTTACAAACATCTTTAACAATGAGAGTGTACTCAAATATACTTTAGCCAAATTGTTTGTTTGTTTGTTTGTTTTGTCTTTTTCATTTTTACCCGTACCAGGGATCGAACTCACGACTGCCTGCTTGCAAGGCAGGCACTTATGCCGCTGAGCTAAATCCCCCAGCTCACTTTAGCCAAATTGAATTACACAAAATTTTTATAATTGGAGAATTTGTAATTTTTTTTTTTTTTGTCTTTTTCGTTTTTATCGGTACCAGGGATCGAACTCACGACTGCCTGCTTGTAAGGCAGGCGCTTATGCCACTGAGCTAAATCCCCAGCCCCAGAATTTGTAATTTTTAATAGACTAGTCACATTTGTTGTAAATTAGTTAACAGAGCTCTCTTATCAAAGAATTTGAAAAAGATAAAATATTATCTATAATTTCCTATGGAATAGATGGGGTAAAAAAATTATCTATAATTAACATATTTTTGTCATAGGAGTTAGCATGCACTTCTATCATCTATTTGGACCTTTTTTGTTTTTGGTTACCATCTCCTAGGCATCTTTGGTCAATAAGGTTGGCTCTAGCTTCATCCTTTTCTATTGGCTGTGGCATGGTCTCTAAGGCATCACTGTCATAGGACTGAGAATCAGCTTCTTGAGAGGTAGGATCAACTCCTTTCCTGGGTTTTGGCCCCTGATACAGCCAGACAACACACACTGGCATCCAGATAGGGCATTTAGCTTTTCCTGGAAAAACACAAGCACACCCTCAGCCCCACATTAGCACTGGACTGGGTGCTTTTATTGTCCAGTATGAAGAGCATTCCAACGGACTCTTTTTAGATTTGATTTATTTCATTACATTATTTATCTGCTGAGGTAGTTACATCTTTTTTAGAATTTAAATATTTTAAATGGTATATACTGCCAAGTGAAATCTATTATGAGGTAAATGCTCCATTTTGTTTTTGAAATAAATTGTGAGCACATTTAATCATTTTTTAGACCTGAAGATTTTTTTTTTTTTTTTTTTTGGTCTTTTTCATTTTTATCGGTACCAAGGATCAAACTCACGACTGCCTGCTTGCAAGGCAGGCTCTTATACCGCTGAGCTAAATCCCCAGCCCCATAGACCTGAAGATTATAAAGAATTTTTGTGGTAAGGTATAAAGAAAACGGAAACTGCATTTTATATTTAGGTACCTTGGGCTCTCCTGTACATGCTGGTGGTGGTCCTGCCCTGGGCTGGAGACTCCACTGTTGTTGGGGATCTGAGCTCCCGTGCAGTGTAAACTTTCAATTCATAAAGCATGTGCACAGGTGATAGGAAAACCGGGTTGGCTTGGGCAGGTCGGAGCCATGTCCCACTTCTTTAATAAGTATCAGAAGATCCAAAATCTTCAGGTAACCTTTATTTATAGATTTTCTAATTTTGTCAAGATAAGAATAACCAATTGAGCAATACAATAATCTAGGGAGATTTGAACTGTGTTTTGAGTAGATTGAACCATAATCTTGATTTCTCCTTGCAGCTGAACCGAGCAACATTGTTTCTTTACCTTCCTTGTCTGGCCAAACTCCAGGCTCAGTGGAGGTTTTGGTGCCCCCCCCCTGCCCGGGGCTTGTAAGCAGTTGAGAGGAACAGAAAGCAGCAGATTTACTAAATAACCCTTTAAAATCTGTACAGAACCAGCTGATTTGTGTTGGTTTATTTTTTCCCAAGTCTTGCTCTAAGCTGTTTTTCAATTTCCTCCCAAGTATGTAAATTTATAGTTTCTTCTTATGGAGACAAACTCAAGAAATTTATCAAGCTGCATAGTGTCAATCTATTGACAACTAAAATTGACTTTAGAAAGCAAAAGGATCTTAAATAAATGTAGTTACATTAATCGTGAATTTGAAACAAGTACCTCTGTAGTAAAAAATTTTTAAAAAACAATAGTTTGAGAATTTACATTACCAGACATCAAGACCCACTACAAAGCCATAGTGAGATAGTGATATGCTGGAGCCAGCCTGTTATCAGCTAGTGAAAGCCAAATGTTGAATTTTTAGAAGTTGTAAAGGTTAGTTGTTGTCATATTGGTTATTTGAAATTGTCTTTTGTAAGGGCATTTTGTAAACAAGAATCAGCAAACCGCAAATCAGGACCATATTACCCCCAACCACTAGGAGCCTGCCGGGCCAAGCAGGGGCCATCTCAGGGAAGCCGTCTGAGCCGTCACATCCCGACTCTTTGGCAGGGCTGCTGCAGGCCCTGCTGGAATTTTTGAATTTACATTGAGTGGCCCAATGATATCGTCCTCTACACTGTGGACAGATAGTTGAAGGTTTTGCTTAATGGAAAGGTTTTGCTTAGTGGCTCAGTTAAGGTTATCAGGGTGGGGGTCATGCTGCCATCTTTTCCCTGCTCCGGACCTGATTCTGAAACAGTGCCTGGAGCCAGTTCCCTTGTAATTGTCTCAAGAAGCTTAAGGTTTTAAGACCCTGTCTCATCCAGATCCACAGAAGGAATGTAAATACTGGAATCAAGCATACAACAAACAGGTCCTTGTACCTCTGTGATTCTTTTGGATAAGTTTGTCCCATAGTTAGACAGCTGATATAATCAGTGTACCTCTTTTTTTGTCTTTTTAGGGGAAGGGATTTCTCTCAGGACTGTTTATAACTGGCCCTAGAGAATAGAGGAGTTTTAATGCCCTACTCTTTACACCTGAGGAAGTCAATATCAATACACTCCAGTGATAACCACTGAACTATACCAATGTACTTCTCCCCCTAGTTGCGCACACATGAGAAGTGTCCACTCACCCTCAATCTCTTACCCCGTCTCTGTTTGGGTGCCATATGCCACGACTCAATGTGGCTCCTGAGGTCCTGGGGGTTAAGGACCATCGAGAGGATGAGAAAAATAAAGAAAAGACAAAGCTGGGGTCAGGTGGAGCCCTTCTCCTCCTGATGGGAAGAAAGGAACTGCTCAACCACTGTAGCACCTTTATTTATTTATTTATTTATTTATTTTTAAGCCAGTCAAATTTAGCAGTGGGGGGGTGGTATACCAACTTTAGTGACACTAATGTTAATAAGTTCTGATAACCCACTGCCATCGGACCAGCCTGTAGCACCTTATCTACTGGGAAAGATGATGTAAATTTCAGCCCCTCTGCCTAGCAACCCATTACTTTGCAGGGCAGGCCCCTTGCCTTCTTGGTGCTGGAACAACAAGTTTACATAGTTTGGTCTCTTTGATTTTTCTGGGCTGACCTTGCTTTAGCCTCACACATGTGATCAATCTCCAGCTTCAATGGTTCCCTACCGCCACTAACCCAACCCCCTATAAGAAAAGTCTGTTCTATATTCATGCCTGCTTACTATGTAACTTGTTCCCCCATTTGATCCTAACTTAAATCTACCTGAGCAATTATATTCATAATCTTCTTGGTTGACCATAATTCTGTCCCACCTCATGCCCACCTTGCAGTTTCCCATTTTCCCCACTTTGGCCCCACCTCACCTCATAGTTCTGGCTCTATAAAAACCCTAATTAAGACAGGGAACTTTGCCGGGCGTGGTGGCACACTCCTGTAATCCCAGACTTGAGAGGCTGAGGCAGGCAGATTGTGGCAAGTTTGAGACCAGCCTGGACTACAAAGTGAGCCCACGGCCACCCTGAACTGCATAGCAAGACGCTGTCTCAAAAAGACAAAAAAAAAAAAAAGACAGAGACCTTGGAAACCCACTTGGGATCCTTCTATCTATCTCTTGGACAGAAGCTTCCTTTCTGTCAATAAATATATTCTGTAGTGCGACCCATGCAGCCCTTGAGGTTCTGGGGATGAAGGACCACGGGAGAATGAGAAAAGAAAAGACAAAGCTGGGGTCACGTGGATCCTTCTTTTTTTTTTGTCTTTTTCCTTTTTATTGGTACCGGGGATTGAACTCACGACTGCCTGCTTACAAGGGAGGCGCTTATGCCGCTGAGCTAAATCCCCAGCCCCCATCCTTTTCCTGAAGGGAGGAAAGATAGGCTTAACTGATGCAGCTTGTTTATTGATATACTGCTAAAGATGATGTCAATTCCAGCCCCTCTGCCTAGCAACCCATTGACTGGATTGTCTAGGAGCTCGGTGTTTTCCTGGGCTGTAGCAACTTCTTCACCTGCTGATTGGGGATTCTTTGTTCTTTGGGCAGCCCTGCATGTGTGGTGGATTTCCAGCTTCAAAGGCTCCCAACTTATGCATCTCTCTTGTTTTGTTGTTACACAGGACAGGTGGTCACTTGAAGCTGGAGCTGTGTGGGAGAGCTCTGTAGATCTTTTTGTTTCTGCATTCCACAATTGAAACCCTGTGCAGTTCATGAATCCTTAATTGTAGTTGGCTACCAGTATAGCTGGCAACTGTCAGAAGGTGTTACTGATTTGAGTTTCCTTTATGACATACTACGTTAGCATTGTTTTATGTACCTCTAGCAGCCGTATGTTTTCTGCAGGATGTTCAAGACCAAGTCAAGGTGAGACCTGTTTTAAATACCATCAGTTTTTGTTATCTAGCAAAGTCAGTTAGGTCTCCTCAGGAACCTTGGAACCAGCTATAGTACCTCTTAGTTCTTCTGTCAGTGTCAGCCATTCGGATGAGGCACAGCTGTTGCTTGACCAGATGATTTCTGTGAAACCTTGGGAGATTTTTGCTCCTGGTGACTCCCCTCAGGCACACAACACATTGACGATCACTTTCCTCTGTGGTCTCACAGTCTCTTTGATCAGGAGATCAGGGACTCACCAATCATAGGATGATACATCAGAGGTTCTTTACAGTCCTGGGTCCTCACTGACCTTAGAGGGCCAGGGCCAAAATATTAGCCCATCTGTCACTCTAACTTTTGGTCTCTAAACCTCAGTTGTTGAACATCCAGAAGAAAAGATTGTTAACAGTACAGTGTGGTAGAGGCAGTAAGCTTAACGTTATTATCTTAGCTGAGTATCATACATCTTAGAACAAAAAATAGAGCTATTATTTTTTAATAACATGGATGTTTTAACATTTGAATATCTGTAAAATGTTAACAAACAGTTGCATATTTTACATAGAAAATTAGAAATCCAAACCATATAAACATTAAAGTATGACAATCATAATGAGATTTTGTAACACATCTGAATTTCCATTTTGCCACTTATGCCACTGAGCTAAATCCCCAGCCCTTCCCGTGAGTTTGGTTACATGCAGGATTCTGAATTTAAATATTCTGTCACCATAAACAATCCTTGTTTAACATTTTTGAAGACCTGTACATCTGGAACGATCAGTGTATGAATACACCATGAGGTCAACAACAATCATTTTTCATAATCACATGAAAACCTTTGTATAAGCATTTTTAAATCAAAAACCTTATTGTATTACTTCTTTTGACCATGACCAATGTGAACATTATTATATTGTTTTTTGGTCTTTTTGAGACAGGTTCTCACTATGCAATTCAGGCTGGCCTTGAGCTCACCTTGTAGCCCAGGTTGGTCTCAAATTTGCATTGATCCTCCTGCCTCAGTTTCCCAAGTGCTGGGATTACAGGCATGTGCTACTATGCCTGGCTTCAATGTGAGCATATTACAATAGTATTTTTTATAACTTTAGTTGGGGTGTTTCATGTAAGGCTAAGGAGATCATTGAGGCCTCCAATCAAGAACTGGTTAAAAATGTTACCAGCAGCTGCCTTATTCATCAGTTGGAGTCCTGTCCAATAATTCCAACCCCAAGGGATTTTGTTTACTCATCTTAATAATTTTTTGGGGAGATACTAGGGATTGAACTCATGATCTTGTGTTTTCCAGGTAGACGCTTACCCCACTGAGCTAAATCCCCAGCCCAATAATTTTTTGGATGGCTTATGAATAACTCAATCATAACATTTAATCTATTAATTTTTAAACAATGAGAGACTCCCAAGTCAATAATAAATAACAATATATATTACATTCACATAACCAATCTTTGTATCATTTGGACCAGCTGGCGACCCAAGTGGAAGCATGATTTGTAAATCTATAACCCAAACAAACCTTTGGTCAAATGATCTCAGAATGCAAAAGAAAAAGAAAAAAAGAAAAATTGTTGATCTCAAAATAAAAAGAACAGCTGTTCACAGAGTGGACAAATGGACAAACATGGACAGACGATCCATACAGGTTGGGACAGACATAGAAACAAGCATATGGCTTGTTGGTGTCCGTGAGAACCTCGTAAGTTCCCAGGGGGCTACTTATTACACCCCTTGCTCAACCAGCTCCCTTTTTACACTCCATGTTCTTGGGGCTGGAACACCTGTTCACCTCCAGCACCCCACACCCTCAGGGCATTTTTTTTTTTTTTTGTCTTTTTCGTTTTTAATGGTACCAGGGATCGAACTCACGACTGCCTGCTTGCAAAGCAGGCGCTTATGCCGCTAAGCTAAATCCCCAGCCCTCCTCAGGGCATTTTTTTAGGCTTGGGGGCTCCTGTATGGGCACTCGAGCTTTTGGCTCCACACACATGCGAATGGTCACTAGCTCAGCGATTCCCAATAACTGCATAACAGACTGGACAAACAGATAGACACATCGGCAGACTGATAAACACCTTACAAAATCAGAGTGCACTCACATATATTTTTAGCCAAACTGAATTACAATATTTTTTTACAAATTTAGAATTTATAACTACAAATTGGCTAGTCAGAATTATTATAGGTCAATTAGCAGAGAACTCTTGTAAAAGGAATTTGGAAAGGACAAAAGTCTTACCAATAATCAACGTATATGTTTGTATTTATCTTTAAGAACACTGGTAAATTTTTGTGTCCCCTCCTTTCATTAAGCTTTCAGTTTGGGTGTCTCTATATACTCTGATCACCTATTCAGCCCTTCGGTTCTTGTTTTTGGTTACCATTCCTGGGCATCCTTCACCATTTCCTTCAGTTGTGTCCAAGTCTTCTCTGACCTGATCCTTGTCTGTCAGTTGTGGCACGGTTGGGGCTGCAAACCCCAACTCCAAGTGCAGGTCCCACCTCACGAGCCTGGCCAGGCCAGGCCAGGCCCAGGGAAAGTTCTCTGAGTCTTTTTTTTTTTTTTTTTTTTTTTTTTTGGTCCTTTTCCTTTTTATCAGTACCGGGGATTGAACTCACGACCTCCTGCTTGCAAGGAAGGTGCTTATGCCGCTGAGCTAAATCCCCAGCCCCTGAGTCTTATATTATATGTAATTTTAAAGACAAAATTCTGAAATGGTTTTAGATCTTGATGGCTAGAAATCAAACCTTGTAATGTCTCTCTCACCCACTGAAGGAAGTCTTTTCCACACCTGTGTGGCTGCTATTCTAAATTGAACATAAATCGGTAACTCAAAAGCAAGTCAATTGCATGTGGCAGCAATGACGCTCTTTGCATCCCTCCAGGTTAAAACAATCTAGCATTTTTACTGGGGTGAGAAACACTGCTCACACCTGTAGAGCTGTAGCTGTCCCATCCAGAGGCCGTGCCATAGGCCGATGGCATTGGGCAGTACCTGAAGCATTTGTTTCTGTGTCTTAAAGCCTTTTAAATGCTTTTTTTTAATCACCAATTTTATCTCAGAAACGTCCTGCTTAATCTGTAGAACCTAACAAGTATCAGAAGATCCAAAACCGTTAGATCCCCTTTATTTATAGATTTTCCAGTTTTTGTCAAGGGAAGAATAACCAGTTGAGCAATGCAAGAATCTGGGGAGATTTGAATCCTGTTTTGAGTAGACTGAACCATAACTTTGATTTCCCCTTGCAGCTGAAATGAGCAATATTGTTTCTTTACCTCCCTTATTTGAGCCAAACTCCAGGCTCAGTTTGCTCTTTGGTGCCCCCCCTAGGAGGAGTCGTGAGAGGAGCAGAAAGCAGCAGTTTTTCCCTGTTAAATACCCCTTTAGAATCTGTGGCGGTCCAGCTTAAATTTGTGTTGGTTTTTTCCGCTAGGCCTGCTCTAAGTTGTTTTCTAATTTCCTGCCAAGTATGTAAACTTACAATTTCTTCTGGGGACAAATTCAAGAAATTTAGCAAGCTGTATAGTGTCAGTGTATTGAAAACTAAAATTGACTTAGGAAAGCAAAAAAGACCTAAATAAACATATTATATTAATTACAAATTTGAAACAAGTACCCCTCAAGTAAACAATTTTGCAAAAAACAGTTTGAGACTTTACAGTACCAGATATCAAGACTCACTACAAAGCCATCGTGAGGCAGTGATACGCTGGCGGCAGCTTATTACCAGCTTGTGAAAGCCAAAGGTTGGATTTTTTTAGAAGTCTTAAAGGTTAGTTGCTGTCATATTGGTTACTTGAAATTGTCCTTTGTGAGAGCATTTTGTAAACAGAAATCAGCAAGCCACAAATCAGGCCCACATTGCCCCCCAGCCATCTCAGGGAAGCTGCCTGCATGGCCTCACCCCTACTCTTTGGCAGGCCCCGCTGGAGGTGGTTCTTCTGTAACAGGAAGGTCTTCCACGTCAGTTCTGAATTTACACCGAGTATCTCAACGATCGTCCTCTACAGATAGTAGAAGGTTCTCTTGCAGGGACAGTTAGTGGCTGTGTTGCCCTCACAGATGCAGAAACACAACTTTTAGCAAAATGCCCCCTATCCCCGCCACAGTGAAAACAAGAAAGCTTTGCTTTCCCTTCCCTTTAGGCTGTGAACTGATGACCCCAGTGATGGTAATGTGTCTCCGGCTACTGGGGGTCTGAAGTTTAGTAACCGGTTATACACACTGAAAACCCTCCATGGACTCCCCTGCCTGTCTGACTTTTTTAGTGGTAATTTCAAGGAAGACAAAGCAGAGGGCTCTGCTCCCTTACTGGTGAAAGTTTTAACCTGTGTGCAGCCAAATTTCTCTGAGTTGAAAAAGTAGAGATAGCTGTTTGTAATTCAATTAAAAATATGGGGTATTGTAAGATCGAATTTGCACCACAGCTCTCCTCTTCTGGGGAAGAGTTATCCCCCATCTCTCCTTCCTTATATAATTAAGCAAAGCTTATTAAACTTTATTGGAGTTTCTATTACTCTGCCATCTCTTTCCCTGCTCAGGACTTGATTTTAAAATATTGCTCCAAGCCAAATTCCTTGTGGGCATCCCAACAAGCCCACACTCATCAAGACATTTCCTAGTCAAAATCCACCAAAGAAAAGTAAATACTGGAGTCAAGCATACAACAAAAAGTTCCATTTCTGATTCTTCAAAAGTTGTTTGTTCCATAATTATACCACTAATGAAATCAATACACCTCTTTCCCCCTCTTGGAAAGGGGTTTCTCTCAGGCCCATTTATAACTGGCCCTAGAGAATAAGGGAGTTTCCATGCCCCCTACACCTGATGAAGCCAGTATCAGTACACTCCAGTGATGACTACTGACCTGTACCAGTGCACTTCTCCCCCTAAGTTGTATGCACATGAGAAGTGTCCCCTCAATCTCTTACCCCGTCCATATTTTGGCACCATACCCTGCAAGTTATGCAGCTCTTGAGGTTCTTGGAGTGAAGGACCTTGAGAGGATGAGAAAAAAAAAAGCTGGGGTCAGGAGAAGTCCTCATCCTCTTGATGGGAGGAAAGGTAGGCTTTAACCAATGCAGCATTTTTTTTTCTCCTTTTTCTTTTTTATCGGTACCAAGGATTGAACTCACGACTGCCTGCTTGCAAGGCAGGCGCTTATGCCACTGAGCTAAATCCCCAGCCTCAGCATGTTTAATACTGGGAAGGATGATGTCAATTTCAGCCTCGCTGCCTAGCAACCCATTATTTGGATTGTTTGTGGCTTGATGTTTTTCTGGGCTATAGAACCTTCTTCATGTGGCTGACCAGAGCACTCTTTGTTTTTGGTATGGTCACATCTGGCCATGCCACGGCCCTGCATGTGTGGTCAATTTACAGCTTCAACAGTTCCCAACAATTCTGTTCTTAACCTCTGTTGTCCCTAAAATTCATTCTTGATTTTAGACAACATGACTGTACTGGACATCTGGCAGGTTGGGCGTCTCTTTCCCCTCTGCCATTTGGAGTGGTCTTCAGAGCTCTGGCCAGGATCTCCCATCAAGTATGGCCTCACACAATCTACGGCTGCTTTTTCATCAAGCATCTCTGAATCTTTCCAAACTCTTCCCATGACTCAGTCCCAAAGGCTCCTGAACCACATGGTCAGGTAGATCAAAGCAAGGAGCCCACTTCTCTAGTATCAAATTGTGTCCCAGTTACTTTTCTCTTTGCGGAGACAAAATACCCCACACAAGTTAAATGCTTGTTTAGCTCAAAGTCTGTAGAGGTGCCAGTCCGTAATCAAGGCTGCAAGGGCAGGGTGGTGTGGCTGACAGGTGTCTCAGCGGAGATGCAGTTCATGGTGTGCAGAAGGCAGCAAAGCAATAACGGACAAGGCAGGCCTCTTACTGTTCCTTACACTTTGTCCAGGCCACTGGGAATAGGTTGGTGCCAAACCAATCAGCAGACTCATTTAGTAATGGCACACTCTAGATTCAGCTGCCTCTGAAAAAGCCCCTTCTATAGCAGGGCGTGCTGGCACACACCTGTGATCCCAGCATTCAGGAGGCTGAGGCAGGAAGTTTGCCATGAATTCAAGGCCAGCCTGGGCTACATAAGTGAGTTCAAAACCATTGTGAACTACACAGCAAGACCCTAAGGGGAAACAAAAAGCCCACCTACTACCACATGAGGCTTTGGGGAACATCCAGACCATAACAGGTATTTGCCTTATTTTCCTGTTGCTGACTCCCTGTCTCTCCCTTCTAAGTAACTGCTTGCCCTACCTAGTATAGTCATTCTGTTAGACCTTTCGTCATTTTTACCTTCATTGTCTCTTGAGGATTTTCTGGTGTACTGGTCATGAATTTCTTTAAGTGCTCTTTATTATAGAAATCTTATTATTCCCATCAAAAAAAATTTTTTGAGACAGTCTTGCTCTGAAGTTCAGGGTGCCCTGGAAGTCACTATGTGGCCCAGGATGACTACATGGGTGCCAGTCCTCCTCATCCTCCCAAGTGCTGGGACCACAGATGTGGACAGTGCCGAAGTCTGCCATCAGCTCAGCAGTAGCCTAGTCACCTTGGACTACAGCTACAGTATACTGAATACCTGAATAGTTAAGCACAGTGAAATGAATCCCAGGGAACCAATTTCTTATGCAGCCCTTCCCCATCAGGAAACACAGGGACTTTTTTTTTTTTTTTTTAAATCAGTGGTTTATATTTTTCTATCTTTGAGGCTGTGACATATTCTTTGAGGCTGTGACATATGGGGTGAGGTCTTGCTCAGTCCTAAAATGTCATCCTTATACCGTCTTTCTTATTGTTCTGATACAAAGTACATTTTTTTTTTTTTTGTCTTTTTCCTTTTTATCGGTACTGGGGATCGAACTCATGACCGCCTGTTTGCACGGCAGGCACTTATGCCGCTGAGCTAAATCCCCAGTCCCTTTTTTTTTTTGAGACAGGTTTTTTTTTTTTTGTCTTTTTCGTTTTTATCGGTACCAGGGATCGAACTCACGACTGCCTGCTTTCAATGCAGATGCTTATGCCACTGAGCTAAATCCCCAGCCCCAAAAGACAGGTTTTTGTAGGCTGTCCTGGAGCTCACTATGTAGCCAAGGGTAGCTTTGAACATATGATTTTTCTGCATCAGCCTCCTGAGTGCCACACCTGGCTACTTGGCTTCTTTTTAAGGCTAATCATTTCAGCAATCACTTTCTACTCATGAAACTTTTCAAATCATTCAGCTTTGGTGTTTTCCCTATTGTAATATTGATCTGGATAAAAGCCACAAGCAGCACCCATACTATGGCATGAACATTGGGCTGCCTTGAAAGTTCCTTCACCATATCAATTAGTCCACAGATATCCTGCAAAATCTCAGGAGATGGTGACAAGCAGACATACTTTTTACTAGAGTGTAACAATATAGCTTCTAGTCAAATTGCCAGTGGAGCCTTCTTCCCTGCAGAAATCTCTTGAGTCTGGCCTTTAAGATCAGCATTTCTGGGGCTGGGGATTTAGCTCAGTGGCATAAGCACCTGCCTGGCAAGCATGAGGTCATGAGTCCAAGCCCTGGCTTTAAAAAAAAAAAAACAAGATCAGTATTTCTGTCAGCATTCTAAGTTCTGACCCTACTCACCCATTACACTGTTTACAGCATTCCAGAACTTTGCTAGCTAGCATCTCCAAGCTTGCCAAATTCTTCCCATGAAACAGTTCCAAAGATTCTGAACAACATGGTCAGCTTTATACTCACAGCAATGAACCACTACTCTGGTAACAAAATCTTTTTACTTTTTCACTGCTAGGACAACATACTAAATGCCTGACAATTCAAGGAGGAAAGGTTTGTTGGTTGTTTTCAGAAGATCCAATCTAAGGCAGAAGTGGCCTGGCAGAAGGTATTAGTAGAGGAAATGTGCTCTACAGATGGCAATCAAGTAGTAGAACAGCAGGATGGGAGATGTATGTTCTAAAGGAACAGTAACCTGTTCCTTCCAACCAGGACCCACTTTAGATCATGAAGAATTTGGTTTCACAATTTAGACCTAATTCCTAATTTATTTGGAGGTAGTCTTGCTTAGACCCACACTGCTCTATCTGGACTCTTCTAACTTGTGACCATACTACCTTGGCCTCCTAGAATGCTAAAATTATAGGTGTGTGCCACCTAGCTTTGGTATGAGGTACACGTAGGTCCCACTTCATTCCTTTAAATGTAAATCGTAGTTATGCTAGCACTGTTGGAGATTGTCTCAGCTGAATTGTCTTGGCAACTTTGAAACACATCAATCGACCAGTTTTCCTTGCTGTCAGTTCTGTTCCACTGATCTGAGTCCTCATGCCCTTCTCTCCTGTCTTGTTTACTACAGCTTCACAGCAGTTTTGAAATCAGGAAATGTTATCTAGATGTTCTGGGTTTTTTTTTTTTGCCATTTCTAGGATTGTTTTGGCTATTCTACCAATACCAGCTAATAATTCTAAGTAATCTCTCATCAGTAGATTATTGCTTTAACGTTTTCTGATCCATAAAGTAGAATGTTTCCCATGTATTTATTGTCTTTCAATAATGTGCAGCTTAGCGTGTTTTTTTATTTTCTGCAGTTAAATTTACCCAAGTATTTTATCATTTGATACTGGTCTATATCTTCTTTGAACAGAGTAACTTCATCATGAGCATGGATTTCTGTAAATCATGTTGAGATTGTATTTCTTGAACGCAAAGGGAAGCTGGGGGACCTTATCTGTATCATCGCATGTTGTAATGTTACCCAGCTGTCTAGGATTTGTATGTATTTCCTTTCATCTTGCTCCTTTTAGTTAACCAAGTGTATAAAGTAAAAGATAGTACTTCCTGCTTTCAGGGCTGTTTTTGGACTTCCTTGTGACTGGGGCAGAATGATCCATTATGGTGCTCATTTTCCATCTTGTAAAATATTACTGGACCTTTTTATTTTATCCTTTGAGAACCTCAGAAGTCCTATTGAGTTGTTACAAGACTAGCATCACTTCAACCTTGATACGTGACTGATAAAGAGTATCTGATGTTAAAAAAAAAAAAAAAAAAAGGCAAGAAAATCTGATGTACTTGGGAGTAATGCCTTGGATTTTCCCTGAATTTTGGACAAATTCATCAACTTGAGAATTCATTGTACAGAATAGCCGAGGCGCCTATAAACAACAAACGCTTCACATCCTAAGCATCGGGCACTTAAAATGGCTGTTACCTAAGACACCCTCAAAAAGCAAATCAAAGCCTGAGTGTCTGTCTCACACAGTTTATTTAACAATAGGTAATAAGAAATCAAATTTAACAGTCTATACAGTGATCCAAAGTTCATATTTATAAGTAATCAACTTTAATTGCATGATTTACAACAGTTGAGGGTTTTTGCTTTCTATTTTCAAGTTTTACAGAAGGTTTTTGTGTGTGGGGTGTGAGGGGCAGGATGAGGAGGAAGAAAGCAAGCAAAGAAGAAACCCCAGGGACAGTTTGCATGTTAAAATCATCCCACCGGAATCGTTTCTTACCCTCTTTCATTTTTTCCTGTTAGATATAAAAAAAAAAAAAAAAGAAAAGAAAAAAAATCTTTCAAGAAACAGAAACCACAATATATAATACATCAATTTGGCAGCTGCCCCTGTATATTTTGAAAAAAGTCATTTTTCTCTCTACATGTACAAATTATTTTAATACTTGAAGTTTTACGCTCAGACTTACGGAATAGAAAATTTTCTGGAGCACAAAAGTTGACTTGAAGGGAGGAAAGGCTTTTTTAAAACATTTTTAAAAGAATGAACATCTTTGCACCCAGAGAAAAAAAAACTGGTATTTTAATATATATTTATATATATTTATATATATATAGAATGTAATTTTAAAGTAACATTAACCCCTTTGTCCTCTGGTTTTAGAAATGTTCTTTTGTTTTTAACTCTTCCATAAAGTGAGGAAAATAGGGAAAAATGTCAACCATCTGCACCAGTAAATAATAACTATTAATATTACATATTTTCATTAATTTAAAAAAAATAATAAAACCTATTGGAGGTGCAAGGCAGGAGCATTTGGCGGCTTTAGACCTCAGCCTCCTCCCAGTGCACACTCGAACCACACACACGCGGGAAAAGGCTGGGGAAGCAGCCATAACAAAAATATATTCTTTGTATCATCCTATCATCCCTCAGGTTCATCTTGCATGTTTGCTTTAAACCACAAACGGCTACTGCACAGTTTTATGTGTTCCAAGGAAAATTGTCTTTTAGGCTAAGAAAGATTCCAAAAAATTGTTTTCAGTACAAAAAGTCTTGTTAAGAGAAAATAATTTTTTTTTTTTTTTTGCTCCCAAAATACTACAAGGTGTCTCTAGTGTATGTCTAGTGTACTCTGTGAGAGGTTTGAATTCAAGTCTGAGTTATCGGTGCTGAGTCCCAGGTCCGTGGCACTTGCACCATGGAGGTTTGCCATGCCTGGATGGCTAGCGAGCTGAGAAAGCATCGGATTCTGGTCTGGGCTGGCAAAATGCCCTTGTTCCATGGGGTTGGCAGCCTGGGCAGCAACCAGTCCAGGATGTGGGGAACTGGTCTGTGGGGAAACGTGGTGTGGAGAAGGCTGAGGCTGCATCCGTGGGGATGGGCTGGAGTGGGGGGGCTGGGACTGCGGCCGTGGAGAGGGGACAGGCTGGGGTGAGCGCACTTGATTGGAGAGAGAATTTGGGATCTGCTGGCCTTGTAGGTGTGGGGACTGGGCCTGATTTGGAAGCATATGCTGCTGGGGGCTCATTGGATTGGGCTGAGCAGGGGACCCCATCTGCTGTTGGAGGAGTCGCTGCTGATAGGCCTGCAGACTGGCTCCTGCCTCGGCTCCCAAGGCCTGGGGGAGCTGGCCCATCTGTCCTATGTTCCCTTGTTGCATCTGCTGCATGTGATGCTGCATCCGCTGCTGTTGCTGCTGCTGCTGCTGTTGCTGCTGCTGTGGGGGGTAACCAACTCCCTGGGGTTGCTGAAACTGGTTATGGTTAGCCATTCCAGGGCCTATACCAGGCCCTGCGCCCTGCTGCTGCTGCCGCATCATCTGCTGTTGTCTTAACATGTCCCGGAACTGGGAAGACATGCTGCCGTGATTCACGTTCATTGGCTGCGCCTGGGGGCTCATCCCTCCCATGGGCGGCTGGAGCTGCTGCTGAGGCTGCTGCTGTGCCAGGCCAGTTCTCTGCACACCTGCCTGCATGGGATTCATGTTCTGCATGGCTGCATTGGAGTGCACGCCCTGCTGACCTGGCATGGCTGGTGGCTGCAGCCCTGGCTGTCCCTGGGCCATGCCAGGCTGTCCAGTGAGAGGCTGTGGATTAGAGTTGGCGTACTTGGCCGCCCGCTGTTTTATGAATGCAGCCAACAGTTGGGGGTTGGCATGAAGGATACTAAGCACCTGTTGCTGCTGTAGGGGAGAGCTGGGAGACCTGAGAGTCCGCAAAAGGTTTTGTAAGGCTTGCTGAGACACAGTGCCTGGTTTGAGTGGGCTCACACCTACCTGGCCCAATCCTGGCTGTGGAGCCATGTTCAAAGGTTGCCCATGCTGGGCCACGGACATCATGGCCGGCCTTGGCATGCTGGACTGGAGCGGCTGGGGCTGAGGCAGTCCTCCTTGGGCCCAAGGGAGCTGCTGCTGCATCGCTGTGGGCCCCATCCCTGGCTCTAGATGCCCACTGGGACCTCTGGTCATGGGAGGTGGGTTCATCCCCATAGGAGTCATGGGAGTCATCTGGGGCATCTGGTGCTGGATTGGCCTTTGGAAAATTTGAACGTGGGCCATCTGGCGCTGTGTCTCAGCTGCTCTCTGAATCTGCATTGCCATTTCTACTGCGGCAGGTGGAGGCCCTGGAAGGGGTGGCTGTGCAGTCTGAGGAGGGGTAGGAGGGGTAACCTGGCCTGCTGCCTTACCCTGAGACACTGGGCCAGCAGTTTGAGTCCTGGGCAAGTAGGGTGGCATGCTGTTGGGAGGGGTAGGCTGAGGCTGAGAGGTGGGCTGGGGCTGGGGCGTCTGTGGGGTTGTTGGCTGTTGGCCCGTTGGTGTGGTCGGAGTGGCAGGAGTTGGAGAGGGCAGGCCCTGTTGCTGCCCCACCACACCGGTGCGTTGCATGCTGGCCATCCTCCTGCGCAGCATCTGGGCCTGCTGCAGTCTGTGTTGCAGCTGCTGTTGCCGGAGCTTTTGCTTGATGTTGAGGCAGAACGGCACAGGGCACTTGTTCTCCTGGCAGTGCTTGGCGTGGTAACAGCAGAGGGCAATGAGCTGCTTGCAGATGGGGCACCCGCCGTTGGTTTTCCGTTTGCAGCCCTTGGTGTGCTGTACGACCCGTTTCATCTTTTGGCAGGAGGGCAGGGAGCAGTTGGCGTTGCGGCACTGGCAGGCGTGGACCAGGGATTGGATGCAGCGCTGGATGCTGAGGCGGCGCGAGTCTCCTGGGCTCTGGGTGGCCGCAGCCTGCTGGTTGTTGCTCTCATCGTCTAAGCCAAGACCCAGTTTCTCCATCTTGTGATCATGGTTTTTAGTGTTATAGCAGGTTATACACAAGTCGTAATCCTGACAAAAAACACAGAAGATGTGCACATCAACTCAATTCCATTACTTAAACCATCTGAAATACTCTGCTTCAGTCTGAAATACTCTGCTTCTGTCAGAGTTGTTTATAGAATAAAACTTGATGCTCAACTCTGCTTCTATCATGCTGCCAAGGCCCTGTCACTTCACAGCTGTCTTACATGTGTCACCCTTCAGACCATGAGACCACAGGCACATGCAGTGCTGACCCCTCCCGTCCATGACCTGCACTTACCTCACAGACAGTGCAGTGCCAGCGTGTCTCCACGTGGTGCTTGCACTCGTTGCAGGTATAGACAAAGCGGTCCTGGCTCTGCGTGTGCAGCTCCACAAGCATGCACATGGTAGACCACTGAGCACGTCTCAATGAAGAGAACTCCAGGTGTTTGTCCCTTGCAAGGGTGAGGAATGCATCCCGCCCATCCATCAAGTCACAGGGGATGAGAGGGTCTGGATCAACAATAGGAGGCAGGGAGTTGGCAGCAGGGCCGGCAATGAGGCGGATCACAAAGAAGACCTGTGGAAGAGAGGCTCACTCTTGAGTCCACATCACACTGCTGCCAAGGCAGAAAGGACAGGACAGCACCAGGTAGGCAGCGTGGACACTGAGCTGTCCTTTCCTGTTCTACTTTTTCCTAGATGAAGCAGCGAGCCACCTAAAGTTCACGTCCTCTATTATTCCCTTCACTTAGTTGAATATCCCTCTCAAGAACGATGAGGCCTAGAAAACACATGTATAGTGCCATTTTGCCTCGTCTATGAAATTACTGTTTAACCTGAAACTAATCACAAGAAACCAATCAGATAAATCTAAACACATGCCTTCTTTCCTAGAAGCTTTTTGCTACAATGCAGATAAAAAGAAAACATAGGAAATGGTGTAAGAGTTCCACTGAAGCTTTCTTATAGGTTTGAAATTAGTGTTTCTTTTTAGTGCTTTATTTCTTTAAGTGAGGTTTCCTTGTCCTTGTTATTAAAAGCAGTAAAATTTTGTTGAGACTTGCAACAGCCATCAGTTCCTGTAGAACTCAGTATAAAGGCTATGTAACAAGAAGCTGGGAGTAGCTGGGTGTGGTGGCACATACCCTGGGCTCCACAGTGAGCTCAAGGCTGCCTGAACTACACAGCAAGATCCTGCCTCAACCACATGCCTGCAACCCACCAAAAGAAGAGCTGATTAAACCAATTAAAAATGCAAAGCACTACCTCAAGTAAAAAAGATGTCTATATATACATTTGAAATTAATTAGCACACTGTTATCTCAAGGAATCAGAACTTATATGAAACCGCCATGGAGCCCACTATTTTCATTCAGTTTTGGGAGAATGAAAATCTTTTCTTTTGTGAGGAGGGGTAACTCCCTGGCATTATGACCTCACACTTGCCAGGGAGGCGCTGTGCCACTGAGCTATATCCCTGGCCATCAGCTCCTGGCACAACAGAGGCAGTTCTTTCTTGCAGCCCTACAGCGAAGCCAATGCCTGACTTTACAACCAAACTCCCCAGACTGTGACTAGAACACCTAAGAAAAAAAGCCATGAATCTGTCTATCACAGAAGTCAAAGCCATCACAATATATTCTCAGGGCCTTTCCCACTGCTCCAGGCGGCTTGAAACATTACTTCAAAGAGCTCATAACTGTGAACTGCTAACATTTATCACCTAATCACTGAGGTCCCCACTAGACCTCAGGCACCTCCGTTTCCCAGCCTAGCTGTGGCCATGAATGAGGTCTCCAGGACCTTAGGGGCCAAGCTGACCACACTGGGTGGCTAGTGCTCAGCCAAAGAAGGCCGAGAGGACTATGGGAAATGATGCTTTCAGTACCCCCAAGGTTCAGTGCCAGTGCAACATTCCTGAGAGCAATTTAGTTGTAACTCCACAGCTAAAAATCAAGCTCTATTCCCTACCACAAAACGGTCACTTTTGTGAGCATCAGGCCACTGGCACAGAGACCTAAAATCATTTGAGGAATAATGGGAAGTAAAGCGGGGAGGGTTTTGCAGGAAAAAAAAAGATCTGAGAAAAAAAGTTCAGCAGTGACTATTAAAAAACTACTGCTACCTAAGAGGATTATCAACAAGATTAATCAAACTGCTACTAGAAATTTTATCTGCCCTCCCTCGACATGCTAAAGAAATACTTATATGTATGTATGCATGCATGCATATGTAAGAAACTCAAATTCTGGATTTCTAGATTTAAGCTGCCTTCAATTTACAACCTCTTACTTCATCCTCAGGCAGAGCTTGGACTGTACTTGCGCTGCCCCTTTCCCAGACTGAGACTTTTAAGACGCAACCTAATGTCCTCTGAGTGCATAACACAGCCATGCAGGGTAACTGCCCCACTCTAAAGCACCTCTTCATTCCCCATCACCCCTCACAGGAATGATTGTAGGCCTCCACACGGCAGGGGCGCGGTGTTTCCATTGTCAGTGCTAACTGGTGCGGGCAGCTTTTGTGAGCCCTGCCCCGCTGCTCCCCCACCCTCGGGGCTTCGTTGTACCTCTTTATGTTTCTCCATGGTGGCATAGAGTTTCTGCGAGAGGTCATTAGACACATTGGGCATGCCAGGCTTCTTCTTGTTGCCCCTACTCAGGCTGCTCTTATTTTTGCTGGTTTTCTTATTATTCTTCTTTTTAGCATTTTTGCTGTCTCCCTTTGTTACCTACAAGGCAGCACAAAGAAGAAAAAAATATTGAGTTTTTGTTAAGAATGAATCTGTAGGGGCTGGGGATTTAGCTCAGTGGCATAAGTGCCTGCCCTGTAAGCAGGCAGTCTTGAGTTTGATCCCCGGTACCGGGAAAAAGAAAAAGACCCCCCCCCCCCAAAAGAATGAATCTGTAAACAAAACAATATAAAAGATTTTGTTCTTTGAAACTACAGATTATACATATGCTATTCACTAAGGTTAGTTTACCACTGCCTGTTTTTTAACTATTATTTAAAAAGCAATCTAATGCTTAGTAGTCTAGTGTGGCCTAATTTTAAGACCAGGACCCTGTATTAATGGTGTGGCAGTTTTAATTTTTATTTGCCAGGAAGAGCATAGGAGTTTGAGAATTCTACTGATGAACCCTGAGATCCGGATTAGGAAACAAGTGCATGGAGGTGAGACTGCTTCCATCCCTCCAGCTCCTCTTTCCAGTCAGAGCCTAGAATTTTGTTTTTTGAGACAGGGTCTCACTATGTAATTCAGGCTGGCCTTGAATTCACCGTGTAGCCCAAGCTTCAAACTCATGGCAATCTGCCTGCCTTAGCCTCTTGAGTGCTGGGATTACAGGTGTGCGGATCCTACAATTTTTTGTTTTATTGTGAAAGTTTACAAACATACCTTATCAAATCAATTAATTTCAATTACAAGGCCAAGTGTCTCGATCTCATTCTGATTTTATACTTTAGTCCTAGTGAGATGGCGTGGCTCAAGGGCAGTGTTTTTAGTTTCTTCTTTCCTGTCCTCATGAAGGCCAGGATAGTCTTGTCTTTATACTACACAATACTTAAGTTTGTACATTTAAAGAGTTTCATTCAGAGAAAGAGGAGTTGGCAGGAGGGGCCTGGGATGCAGCTCACTGGCAGACACTTGTCCAGCATAGGAGGCCATGGGCTCAGTCCTCAGCACTGATTTTAAAGAACAAAAATACAGGGACCCGGAGTGGGGGGTAGCGGTTGGGGTGGTAGAGGCCAGAGCCTGCACTGTTCACTGTTTAGCCTTTTAGCTATGTCAATGTCCTGACAGTTTTTCAGGGTTTCTCTCCATTTGTTTTTTATTTTACTTTACCGAAACATCAATATAAGATTTGGAAGGTGTCTGCTGTTAAAGATTGAAAACCAGTAAAAGAAACCAGATTTTTTTTGGTGGGAGGAGTAGGCAGTGAATTCGGGGGCCTCATAGTGAGCTACATCCCCAGACTTTTTCTTTTAGAGACAGGTCTTCCTAAGTGCTGACACTTGGGCTCATACCTGCAATCTTCTTGCCTTGCCCTTCCATAGTGCTACATTTATTTATTTTTAATTTTTTTTGGTACCGGTGACTGAACTCATGACCTTGTGCTTGCCAGGCAAGTGTGGGTGCCACTGAGCTAAACTCCTGCCCCTGAGCGCTGGGATTACAGATGTGTATTAGCACACCTGTTTATAGTGTAACCTTCTAAGGCTAACCAATTTACAGAAGCCATCTGCAAGTTGGACATTTAAGCTCATTTCTGAGTTACTGTCAAAATGAAGGTAAACACTGGACAAAAACATCACCCTTACATCAGTGCTTTCATTGCTGGTGTTCTCTTCCCGTTTCCTTTCCTCCTCTTCCTGTTCCAGTTCCTTAATGCTCTCTTCCAGAACATTGGGCCAGAAATCACCCTCAAAGTATGGCAGTTCCTTTGCACTTGTTAATCGATCTTCAGTAGCTTGCTTAAAAATATCCTATGAAAATATCCAAGCATAAAAATATCCTATGAAAATATCCAAGCATAAATAGGATTTTTTTTTTAAAAAAGCATTGATTACATGGCTTAAGGAAAATGTGAGATGAAAACATTCTGAAAGTTGGCAGAGATTTTATACCCAAGCCACTATATGTCATGAACACTGAGAAATCCCTGTCTGAAGTCGGCACACTTCTAGTGTTGTCCTTCCTGTATCCAGAAGACAAGCGTACTATATGCCTTTATAAGTGGTGAATTATCCTGCCAGGCCCCAGGTGGGGAAGTCATTCACATCCACACTGTGGCCTTTCCTATCCCATCAGAGATGGGATGCTAGCTAGGCAGGCCACAACTGAAGCTTCAGCAGCCCGAACTGGAACTAGGCTGTTGTTGCAGAATGCGTGGCTGACACAGCTTACAAAAAATGCATTTTTAATTGGTTACAAAATATTTGTTAATCTACAAACTCTTCTAACAGCAAATTGTTCTGACTTTGAAAAAGTCAGAACAGTCTTTACCTACTGCATGGAGGAGGTAGATAGACAGCAGAAGGCTTGTTAAAATGAAGTGAGGGACAATGAGTGCATTGCCTTGGTCCCACTGACCTTGTAGTCATGGACAATGCGTTCTGACACAGCCTTGTCAAGCATCTTTTTGTACCACTCTTGCAGTCGCTTGGGCTTGGGTATCTTCTGGTCAGGAGGATGGCAATGGAAGATATAGTCATCCCCCTCACTTGGTGGACATGCCCAAATATGCCCTGTTGTATATCTGAGAAGACAAAACGAGCGTTAAAAGAAGAGATCATGCATTCTGCACAGAATGCTACACTTTAAGAGATCACAGGTCTCACCATGATGCCCAAGCTGGCCCCACAGCCCTGGGGCTCAAGCAATCTTCCTACCATTGTGCCACCACACCATACGTGGGTAAGGGTGACACTATATCACAAGATGGAGCCAATACAGACACCACTGATTTCCCTCATGATAACAACATTAGGCATTCAGGTCAGTACTAGATCAAAATTCTTGGGAACTTTAGAAGAGTATGAATTTCATTCATAAGAGGGTAATATAGCTCTGGATCCGAAACTCCCAAATTTGTACTCTAAGACCAAACAGACACAATGTAAAGGAACACAAACCCATCTGAACAAGAGGTAGGTACCAAGTATTCCTCTGGGTGTATGTACTTCAAAAGGTAAAGAAAATGTCTAGAACTGATTCTGATTTTGATACCACAGTATTAAAAAGTTAAAAATTCTGCTCTCAAGTGAGTACCAAACCAAACTTCATTCCAAACTACCCAATGGTTTAACGGAATAAATGATTGGATGAGTAACCTAGGCAAGCAGTCATTTTTTCCCTATTGGTTAACATTAATTTCAGAGGGGTCCACCAAAGTTGAGATTATAGTTTCCTTACGGAAAGAAAAAATAGAAAGTTACATATTTTAAATGTATAAAATATACATATTTTAATATTTTAATTTTTAAAATATTTTTAAAAAATTTTAAAATTTAATTTAATATTTAAATATACATATTTTAAATGTATAAAATATACATATTTTAGCCTATGTCCCACCACAATGCCATAGTTTAAAAAAAAAAGTTATTATAGATATGCTTACCCTAATTTCTTGACATATTCTAAATATCCAATTAGAATTTCATGATAGACTGTAGTCCTCAAGCATTTAGGACGGAAGAAATGAACACTATCAAGGTAAGATATATACACTCTCCTATGTTTAACAGGGAGAAAAAAAATCACGTCACATAATGAGTTACTCTGTGTAGGTAAAAACATCCTACTTTTATCTTGTGTGTATTGTCACTTGTAATGATTGGTAAATGACTAGACTGACCCCTCGCCCCCTTTTAGGGAAGTCTGTGAGCCTCTGGCTTCACTGTATTTAACACTGTGTAGTAATAAGCACACAATATATTAAATCAGTATTTGTTGACCTGACTGCATTCTGATACAATCACTATGTGGCTTTTACACTGTTTTTGAAGACAGAAATTTGTCTACAACATATCCCACTCCATTTGTGTAACATTCTTACATATAACTATCATCTGCAATACAGATTGCAAGCCTGTTTTTTGAAACCAATGAGTTTGTTCCCAATTTCCAACTGTTGGCTGCCATTCATACATATCCCTTTCCATGTAATAAGACTAGTATTGAGCAGTTATTTTCTGTTTTGAATTATTTTGTTAATCTCTTAGCAATACTGGACACTTGAGATTTTTGCATTTCCAGACTGAACACACTTAACATTTTCTTTCTTATTCTTATGCTTTCTCACCTGGTATAACTTGAGACCGTCACACAAATGAGAAGCCAGACCATGAGTCCTACCTCTGGTTGGGCGGAGGGCAGTCAGAGCCGTACTCCTGAACGTGCATGCCAAAGAAGCACAAGTCAACGCCATCGATTTCTTCGAAGGCAAAGAGAGCTTTGGTTCGGTAAGGAAAGGATTCTGCCATCTCTCCACTATCTACAAACCTATACAATTCAGACAGGGGTGGAGTTCACAACATGTCATTCAGGTTGGCTCATCAATAGTAACATCTAGATAGAAATAACGATGGATCTAAGAAAGAAAAAGGCAATTACTAGGTACCTTGCTTTCATGCCTGGTTTGACCTCCACAGTTTTGTCAGAAGCATGAACAACTCTAACAGTGACTTCTCCTGATTCAGGGTGATTTTGTCGCCTCAGAAAGTCATTCACACGATTCTCCAGAAAGGTTCCAAGTCTGGTAGATGGTAACCCTAGGAAGGCAAAAGCTAAGTTATTAGGATGGTCCTAGGCTAAATCTCTCATCTAGTTGGGGGAAAGTTTAATAAGGATTCAATTTTTACTGTCAGTCTTGAGGTTCCATCTCAACTCTGCTAGGAGTGTTTTCCCAACACATACAGAGTAACTAGCTGGATTTTGGGAGACCCTGACATACAGGGTCTCTCTATATAGCCCAGGCTGATCTTTACCGTTACAGTGATCCTTCTGCCTCGCCTCTCTTATGCTGGGATCATAGGTGTGCACCATCATGACCAGGGAACTTGCTGGAGTTTTTAAAGTTATCAAGGTAGTATTTTTTAAAAACTAAACATTTTGTCAACTAGTGTCTCATACTGATGCCAGACCATGCTGACCTTTATCATTCCAATTTAAATACACATGCATGAAGCAAGCATGGCACTCTGTAATTTCTAAATGTTATTTCCCAATTCATTTTTGGTTTTGCAGACAGGACCTCACTATATTCTTGAACTCACTATGTCATCCAGGCTGGCCTCAGATTCACAGTGATCCTCCAGCCTCAGCCTCCCAAATGCTCAGATTACGGGCATATACCACCATGTCCAAACCAACATTGTTTTAAAAGTTTCTGGTGTCACAGGTGTTGAAACTGGGTAACAATGAACACTGTATTTTCTCTCAACTATAATATCTTAAAACTAGGCATTTAAAAAACAGTAGAAGAGTCAAAGCAATCCTATAGCTAAGTAAAATATTGCAAAGGCATCTATAAAACTAAATCAAATATTACAGTGATATTAGTGTTGATTAATCGTATGTTAAAACTTCTAACACTCTTACCTCTAAAGGGAAAGATCACATGAAGCTTAAAGGTAATTCTAGTAGGTAGCACAGACGAGAGCTGCATATGGCAGTGCACACCTATAATGCCAGCTATTTGGGATGCTAAGGCAGGAGGATTCAAATTGAGGCAGCACAGGCAACTTGACAAGACCCTGTCCCACAAACAAACAAGGGCTTGGGATGTAGAGCAGGGGTAGAGTGCTGGCTGGGCATCCAGGATGCTGTGGATAACATCCATGGGGGCACCCCCCTCATTGTATTGTAATTCTGGTCACTCATTTCCACATATGGCCCGTTAGGAAATAAAAAACATATGTCTTATACATCTTGTGTGTCACAAATTCTATGTGGTGCTTGGGACTGAACTCAGGTCTTTGCACACACTAGCTAAGTGCTAACTGATCTATGTTCCCAGCCTAAAAAAATGTTCTTATTCTTAGGAGTAATAAATTTCATACCCCAAAACACATTTCAGCTCAACTTTCAGTAGCTTACAAAAAAAAAAAATCACTTTACTTCTGCAAATAATTTTAATTAAGATTAAAACTAACCCAAGTTTGGATGGATTCCTTTCAACTAGGGTTTAGAGATGTTCCACCAAGATTTACCTGTAAGAATGAAACTTACTTTTAGCAGAAAACTTGTTTTCTTTCCGGGTTCGTGCAGTTTTCTTCAAGCACCCATCACAGACAAACCTAAAATATATACCGAGAATTTGGTTATACAAAATAGAGAACCATTTAAAGTGATACACTCTGTGACAAAATCTTTCATCTAAATAAAGCTAAAATTCAAAAGACAATTTCACAAATTTGCATCTATAACAGTTAATCAAAGCGATACTAAAACAGCTTTTAGAGATCAGTAAGGAAAAACAACAACAACAACAAAACAGAAATGTTTTCCTGGCCAATAATATTGGTATAAGTACTAATAGTACAAAATGTATGTCTTAAAAGCAGAACCAACAGATGTGAAATGAACCAGATGTGATTGAAACACACGGTGAATGTTTAAATAAAAATAATATAGTACATCAACAAAAAGAGAGGGCAAAAAGGAAAAGGGAGTGGGATACAATGTATGAACATAGCAACTCCCCATGATAAATGTAGGAATTATGTATGGCAAACACATATTAATAAAAAATATTGTCAATACCATAAACATATGACAGTAATCCCCAGAGAGACCTCTAAGCCATCAACCATGAGTCCCAACAACAGAGCAAAAAACAGTGTGTGGGGCATGCCACAAAATACCTAATTTTTCTATTATAAACAACATTTAAAATTTGGACAATTTATGTCTACATTTAGTTTTTTTGATATGGCATCTCATTATGTAGTGAAGGCTGGCCTGGAATTCACTAGTTAGCCCAGGCTAGCTTCAAACTCATGGTGATCCTCTTGTCTCAGCCTCTTAAGTACTGGGATTACTGACATGCTCCACCATGCCCAGCTAGCATTTACTGCACTCTATCACTGTTAGACAACCCATCCCATCACTTCTGATATATAACATACATATCAATTTAAAGTAAAAGAAAGATCTATGTTTATTTTTGAGTTGTAGGTTAATGTTTCAAAACTGGATCATAATTATTTTTTTCCAATTCAATAAAACATTTCAAAAACAGTAACTCTGGAAAGTTCTAAATAAAACATTGGCATGAAGTCTCACCCAGCTGGCCAGATAATCTCGTGGTGAAGGACACAGATCTGATGCATCTTTCTTCCACACTCAGTGCATTCAACGAACCTGAAAGCGCAAAGCAAATTTCAAGATTAATCTCAAAACTTTAACCAAATGAAGCTTCTAGTATTTTCCTAAATTCAAATGATAGCTAAGGTCATATAGAATAACTCAAACGCTGTTTAACAGACTTTTTATTTAAAAAAAAAAAAAAAACTTTCAATATTATAGGTAAAACAAACTTTAAAAAAACCTCACTGCAAAGTAAGGAGTTAATAGTATACACTGAAAATGGAGAGAAAAAAATGGACACATCACACTGAGCTGAGGTAACTTGTTTCATACAGGCCTGTAAACACAGCATACCAAAACATTAAAGTGATTTAGTGAAATGTACGTTAGTAAGCGTACTGTAACTCACAGCCTTAGCCCCTGATTGCTTTCCACATTTCTACTAATTACTTAGATCTGTGTTAAGGAGAGTCTGCATAAAAATATATAGAATCATCAGAGTAGCTATGCAAACAAAGAAAATGAAGAAGAAAGGTCAAAGTGTGCTGACTATTTAAGAGAAACTACTTACAATTCAGGATCCAGTGTGTCATTTTTTCTCTTGGAAAACTGTTCTTTATTTATTGTACTAAGGAGAGAAAATGAATATTGTGAGAAAGAGCAATAAAGATGAGCAATCTGACCATTGTTCTACCTAAAGGGAACCCAACTCTAAGTGATTCCTAAGAATAGACATTCATTAAGGTGCAACGAGAAGGCACCTAAACAAAGGAATGTTCTACAGGTTATTACAGTGAACAGGTTTCCCTTTGAGCAAGCTGAGAATCCAGGGCAAACAATAAACGTTTGTTGTGCTTTTTAAAATCTAGCCCATTATGCTACACATTTTTTTGTGGTTTAATGAGTTTCTACACTGAGGAATAAAAGATTTTATGTAGTGGGAAGTAAACTGCTATTTAATAATAATCTTTTTCAGGAGATTATAAACAACATTTTATGTCAAAGGAAAACTTCAACATTAAAAAATCAGTCAGTCTGCTGGGCGTGGTGGCTGATGCCTGTAATCCCAGCCCTCAGGAGGCTGAGGCAGGAGGATCGTTGTGAATTCAAGACCAGCTTAGGCTACAAAGTGAGCTTCAGGCCAGCCTGAACTGCGTAGAAGAGACTCTGTCTCACAAAGACAAAAACAGGGGGCTGGGGATTTAGCTCAGTGGCATAAGTACCTGCCTTGCAAGCAGGCGGTCGTGAGTTCGATCCCCGGTACCGATAAAAATGAAAAAGACCAATAAATAAATAAATAAATAAATAAAATTTAAAAAATAAATATATAAAAATAAACCAGTCAGTCTGACAAAGAGTGGTTCCAAAACCACCGAAATTACTGAAATCTACAGATGTTCAAGTCCTTTATTTTTGATCCACTGTAGAAATGAACCTCTAAATGCGCACACTTTCAGTTCTTAAAGTTAACCAAATTCTGTCTTTCATAGCATAATCTGAGCAATGTCTCATTGCTTCCCATGCAGAAAAGTCCAGTGTACCATAAGGCTCAGGGGCACACTATTATAGAGAAGCTAGCAGTCTCACCATTCTTTACTCATAATTAACCTTAGGGTGACTCAGGGTAACCAACATTTTCCTTAAAAATGAGGCCATTTATACATTTAAAGGTAATTCTTAGATAGCTTACATCCTAGAAATCATTCATCTCCCTGAAAGCCCTATAGGCCTACTACTCAGTGTGATCTAAAGACTCACAATACCAGAGGTACAGAAATGCAGATGAGCAGACCAGGAGGGATTTCTGTTTTTTAGTAATGGAGACTGAACTCATGACTTTATGCTTGCCAGGCAGGCACTGTGCCATTGAGATATATCTTGGATCCCAGGAGTGATTTCTATAAGCTAAAGTCAGGACCAGCTCCTCCAGAGCTTCAAAAATGTAGGTCATGCCAGGAGTCCAACAATAGCCAAAAATCCCTTCCTCCATCAATAGAACTTGTCTCTAGAGCACATGGACCTCTCTAGTTTAAGTCCAGTTAGACATCTCTTTAGGGATCCATGGATTCCAGCAACTATTCTCCAAGACTAGCTAGCACGCAAGACCCTTCTCTACTATATTTCAGGAGCAAAGAGGAAGATGCAACTGAATTTGGAAAAAGAGTTTTCTCAGTCCTGTTTGTGAGGCTAAGGTAAGAGAATCCAAGACTGAGCCAGGCCTGGGCAGTTCAGTCACTTGGTTAAGATACAATCTCAAAATGAAAAATAGGACAGGAAGTGTAGCTCTGTGTGACCTGAGCTAATGCCTAGTACTGCAAAACCACCCAAATCCCATCTTCAACACTACTACTAAGAGGTTAGTAGTTCAGGAGCCCAATCAGGTCTGTTACAAGCGCTACATACTGTTAAGATTCTGTTCACTATTACAGTGATTTGGGTATTCTGTTAACCTACAAAGAGAAGGACAAAAGGTTTGGTATTTTAACTTCCTTCAAACTCAATACTTCTCTGAAAAATGCTGCAGGCTGGGCATGACAGCACGTGCCTGTAATCCTAGCACTCAGGAAGCTGAGGCAGGATGACTGTCACAAGTTCAAGCCTGAACTAAACAGTGGCACTCTGTCTCAAAAAACCCAACCAAACAAAGAAAGCAGTACCTTTTTTGGGGTGTGTGTGTGTGTGTGGGGGGTGATGGTACTGGGGATGGAATTCATGACTTTGTACTTGCCAGGCAGGTGGTGCTTGTGCTGAGGAGCTAAATCCTCCGCCCAAAAGCAGTAACTATTCTTTCCATATTTAGAAAAGAAGTTATTTCCAGACAAAAGAAACACATTTACTGTAGGAAGGTAGTCCAATGCTGACATACTCCTTATTCAGCACTGTTTAGCTGAACTTTCTGAGATGCGGGATATGTTCTTTTTCTGTGTTGACCAATATAATAGTCACCAGCTTCAAATGACTGGCCCTCTGAAATGTGAGAATGCATCTGACATATATTTCTTATTTTTAACTAATTTGCATTTAAATAGCCAATTGTGGCTTATAGATCTGATAGTGGGTAGCATACCTTAAGACTGCTTGGAAATACACCCTTAACCATCTGAAAATACATGGTAGATAAAGTAACACTTCTCCCAAATAATGCAGTTACTTACGTTTGAGGCTGGGAAGGGTCATCCCCCAAAGAAACGCTCTCCCCTTGGATTTCATTGAAACACTTCTCACAGAAATGATACCTGTCGGCAAGAAGGCCATACTGGGGTGAACTGTTCCGTTCACACAACACAGCCCAAGCCAAGCAACGAAGCCACCAATCACAGCAGGCCAAGGAGGGGGACGGGAGCAGAGAGCAGGTCATCAACGGCGACAAGGACATTCAATGATGCAGGTTTATGGGCCCCACAGTTTGGTTTTTTGGTTTTTGCAATCAAAGCCAAGTGCAGACAACGACAAGCATGAGGGAGAAAAAAAAAAAACACAAAACAAACGAAGAAATGAGGGATTGCAGGACAACAAAAAACATGAAAGCAAGACAGGACAACACAAAGCAGAAAGCCAAGGCAAAGCACAGATTAGCATTAAATATCTCAATGGGATCACAAATACCAAATGATAATAGCAAATCAAAACAAAAAGGCTTCACTTACAAAAACCCATACCCTTTCATTTGACTAATTAATGCTACTTGATGTAAATAATCAAAAGAATAAAGAATGACAAATATGCCTGGGAGAGCTACTACTCTGACCATTACCCAAACATGACAATCACTTCCCACTTCCAAAAAAATAAACACATAATCCACTATGGATGCAAGAGCAGTAAACAGTTATCTACAAACAACTGGGGATTGAAAACATAAATTAGGAAGCCCTAAGTAAGTCAGCTTTCACTAAACAGCCTGCACAAAGCAGTTAAAATACTGATCGTTATGTAATAGTCATCAAGTGACACGTTTCAAAAGGCAAAACAAAGGTAGTAGTGTGCAGGTACATAATTAAATATACTGTTAAAAATTTAAAAATGGTTTGAACATCAAGACTGGAACAAGAGAAAAGCTTCATGCCAGTTGTTACATTTTTTTTTAATATAAGGTACTTATAACAATGTTTGTTCCCCTTTCTCTAGGTTTTAAAGGAATACAAAACTAGATTTTAAAGCCTACAAAGCAGGAGTACACTTTACTTTTTGTAAATAAAACAACAAGTTCAGATGAATTTTCAAAGCCAGAAATGCATCTGTAGCACACAAGTTCAAAAGCCAACATCATGGGCTTGTATTAGTAAACAACGACAGCGTGTGAACTAACCGGCTTTGCTATATTTCTGTGTTGGGGGCCCCAGTAAACAGCCTGTGCAAGCTATACTGTTGTCTGATTACTGAAAACAGGAGATAGTTCAACGAATGGAATTTATGTAACTGCAGCCGCTGGTTGGGCAGGAGAAATAAGGCACAAGTTTCCACTCAGTATAAATCTGCCATATGCAAACTTTTGTAGGGAACTCACGTTTTCCTAGAAGCAAACAGTCTAAAATCCTGTTCTCATATGTTCTAAGAACAGCATAGGCCACACAGAAAAAGAAAACATTTCTAAAGATCTTAGCTAAAGTTTTAGCTGAAGTGTCTTAGGGAGTTTAAAATTCTTCAGTTTTCATATAAGGTATGGTGATCAGTAACATCACAGCAGAGGGAAAAGGTGCCTTAGATACTCTCATCCACTCCAACAGCTTCCAGGTTGCATGACTTCCCAAGGCCTTGAGCTTTTCCCTTATGAAGTGAGGACCCAGCACTAGAAATGTGGTTCAACAGATGAGCACTTGCCTAGCACTGGGCATCAAAAATCAAAACAAATGCATAAGAGCTCTGGACAACTCACGCAAGGCTACTTTTCAATAGAAAACTTTGTAATTCTGAAAATAGTGGCAGAAACGAAGAGTAGAACGAACTTGTGTCATACAGGTGTTTTCAAGCATGACATAGGTGTGCTGGTCCATCTGCATGCACTCCTCCCTCTACGAGAGGACACAAGGACCATGGTTCACACAGGATCAGGCTTACCTGTTCTGGTAACTGTAATAAGTGGCATCACGAGGGATTGTACATAACTGTTTGCCGTAGCAACACAGTGTCTGTGGAGAAAACTCCAACTGCAAGAGAAACCGTTCGTTAAAGAGCACACGGGCTTGAAACACAAACTACAAAAGCAACAATAGCATATTAGAAACAAAAGCCAGTGATGCCATAGTGCTTGGAATAGGTTAGACTTCAGTTTCCAAATCCATTCTAAGTTTACAACTGTATAATTTCACCACACTGAGGCAAGATAAGCAGTCACACCCTTTGGTCACCACCATTCCAGAGGCCCCTAATGGGACATTCGGAGCTTAACACTGACTTGCATTCACAGGAAAATGAGCACACGCTGGACAACGTTCATCTACAGGGGAACATGGCATATGGTGCACATCTGGGCAGAGCAAGTCTGTTTAAAAAAAAGCCCACTCTGTGGGAACAGATACTATTGTGCTATGTGCAAGTAAGAACAGATAATGCAGCAAAAGAATGGCCTGTTTGAGTTGGGGACATAGGTCACGGCACTGCACTTGTTAAGCATGCACTGAGGCCCTGGGTTAGTGCCCTAACACAATAAAAAGGATGTGGAGGGCTGTCAATGCCAGAAGTACAATCTTACCCCAGTCATCAACATCCTAGAAGTTAACAGCAGGTCCAAAAGCTATTTTTTACCTTTCTGCCACAACAATATCCAAGGCTTTGCATGACTGGATCAATTTCCTGTTCAAAGACCTCAGACAGCTTGGAGCAGTATTTGTACACCCGTGATGTTTTCCGATTATATAACCAGGCATTGTTGAACATAAGCCAAATGTCATCCACATATTGCCAGGGTTCTTGATACTGTCCAGTGTCTAATTTCCTCTTAATGGTAGAGAGATCCATGGGGCTCTTCACAATATCAAAATAATCCTAGAAGTACAAGGGATATCAAGTAACATTACTCACTCCTGAGCAGTATATTTTATAGCAGATAAAAGTATCTTCCTATTATTAATTTTCCATGTAATGTTGAGTTTCTGGCCTATCTGTATTCCCTAAGAGTTGGTGGATGCCCATCAGATCTTTAAATCATTAGTCCACACATACATGAAGTGGCTCAGAGAAAACAGCTACTATGGGCAGTAAAATGAAACCTATGTACTACGAAATCAGTACCAAGTACAGTCAAAGGTCTTTAAAGTCCTAAAATGAGACCTTCTAACAGCCTGCTGTACAATGGCATCTTTTTTTTTTTTTTTGCACCAGGGATTAAACTCATGAATTTGTGCTTGCTAGTCTGGCACTTATATTGCTAAGCTAAATCCCCAACCCCTATAATGGCATCTTAAAAACTTGCAATGAGGGGATGGAGGTTTAGCTCAGCGGCATAAGCACCTGCCTTTCAAGCAGGCAGTCGTGAGTTTGATCCCCGGTAGTGATAAAAAGGAAAAAGACAAAAAAAAAAAAAAACAAACAAACAAACAAAAAAAAAAAAAAAAAAAAAAAACACTTGCAATGAGCTGGGTGTATGCCATGCCTATTATCCCAACTCAAGAGGGCTAGGCAGAAGGATCACCATGAGTCTGAGGCCAGCCTGGGTTACATAGCAAGATCCTGTCTCAAAAAGCTAAATCAAAACTTGTACATGAATATTCACAGTGGCATTGTTCTCAGTAGACAAAACTTGGGGATAAGACAAATACCTACCAACTAATGATAGGGTAAAGAAAGAAGTGGTGTGTCCACATAATGGATTATTACTAGGTCATAAAGGACTGAAGTGGTGCCATGTACCTGTTATTCCAGCTACCCATGAGGCTACGGCAGGAGGATGGCAAGTTTAGGGCCAGACTGGCCGACTTTGTGAGAAGCTCAAAATAAAAAAAAATTTTTAAGACTAGAGGTATAGAGGTATAGCTCAATGCCTAACTAATGTGTGAGGCTCTAGTTAAATCTCCAATATAGCCCCCCCCACTCAAAAAGTTAATGTTAAGTGAAAGGAGGCAGTCAAAAAAACCACATATTGCATATTCTCATTTAACATCTGGAACAGACTAAAAGCTAAATGCAGAAGAGAGCCTGCTGAGGCCTAGGGATGGAGGTAAAGGCATGCTATAGAAGGAAATGTAGTGGATGCAGGGTTTCTTTTGGGTAGTGATGGAAATGCATTACAATTACGGTAATCATACAATGCTGAGAATACATGAAAACTCAGTGAACTGTATACTTCAAACACATGTTGTGTCAACTCACAGTGCCTAAATCTTGGAAGTGACCTATATGGCTGTCAACAGATAGATTAAAAAAATATGGTATTTATACACAATGAAGTATTACTATTCTGTCATCAAGAGAAACCTGAGTCATTTGCAGGAAAATGGAGGCACCTTGAGACTGTAACGTTAATTACAATCAAACACACAAGCTTAAAATAGCACACAGTAAAAATAAAAAGCAAAATAAAAGATATGAAATAGGAAGACAAACCTTTTGCAAATAGGATGGGGACAAATAGATGGACAGAGGGCATTAAAAACATAAATTATATACACATATGAACACTACATAAATATACATTCATGTTTAAAAAAGAAAAAAAAAATAAAAACCAAAAACGGGCCAGAGGTTTAGCTCAGCAGCGTAAAGTGCCTGCTTGGCAGATGCGAGATCTTGAGTTCACTTTCTAGTACCAAAAAAAAAAAAAAAAAAAAAAAAAAGACAAACAAAAAAACCCAACGTCTGCCTGGTAGATTGAAATTGTATCTCAATGAAGTTGCTACCAAGTAAAAACAACAAAACAAAAGTCACTAAATACTTACAGGAATTCCTAAAAGCTGAGGGTCCACAGGTTGACGAAAGGGGAGGGACTCTGGATCTTGCCGGTAAAGTGCCTCCAGGGTTGGCATCAGGGCCTGTCGTAATTCTTCTGGTTTAAAAACTTTAAGAAGAGTACATTTGAGATCAGTTAAATTAAGTCATGGAATTTTTAAAATGTTGAAGTGAAAGCTTAAAAAGAACCTCAGCACCAAATACAAGGGTGACCTCACTGTCCTCAGAAAATCTAGACGCAGGGCTAACTTCCTAACCCTGCAGTACGCTGCATACAAAGTGGCATGCCTCCTCAAGGCCCTTTACTAGCTTTAATTTTCCATACACAAATTTAGTAAAAATGGAAGCCAAAAGCTTCTAAAAACTTAAGTAGAGGGAGACTTGCCAAAGTAACAGTCCAAAGGGTACTGGTGGTTAACAAGGGATACTGTTAAATAGAACAAGATGCATGTCTTTGTGACACCAGGTGGACGTGGTGCCTTATCACCAGAGGAATCAAAGGCACTGAAGTCTTTCGTTGAAATGTTTTAAAAGTTGAGGAAAATGGAATGGAAAAAATGGAAACCAAGCTTTTATAAATGGGGATGGGAATTAGAAAAAAAAGAAAAATCAAAACATATTTTGTATTGGTGCAAGTTTCCTATGATGACTGTGATTGTTACTTATAGAAAGTATATACTATAAAAAAGTGTCTCTATTTTAATGGCAAATAATAGATTATTGGTCTAAAAGGAAAGAACTAAATGCTTACTGCTGAACAAAATTAGTTATTCAAATGTGGCCTCAAGTAACATCTCCCAAAAGTCTATAAAGACTTGCTGTCATGTCCCAAATGAAATTAATTAAAGCTAGAGATTAGGGATTCAATTTTGAGTTTAAACTCACAGCAGTCCTCCTGCCCCAGTCCCTGAGGTGCCACGATTACAGGTACATGTCACCACAACTTCCTTAAATGATTTTTAGGCTGCACATTTTACAGCACATTCTATGTATGGAGCACTTCTATACATCTCCTCCAAGAGTTAGCACATGTGCCCTTGAGCCTAGTCCTGCCTATGCCACTCCACCTGAGGCACCCGCTACATACTCAGAGGAAAGTTCCTTAACCTGACTAAGCTTCAGCTTTCCCACCTGTACGAACAAGGCCCAGTTACCTCAGAGCTGAGCTGAACAAAGAGAGACTGTGAATGTGAGTAGGACACAGAAGGCAAAACATAAATGCCACTGTTATTACTGCTATTCTTTGTTTTGTTTTTGTCTTTTTCCTTTTTATCGGTACCAGGGATCAAACTCACGACTGCCTGCTTGCAAGGCAGGCGCTTATACCTCTGAGCCAAATCCCCAGCCCCTATTACTGCTATTCTTGCATTCCAGTCAGGGATATTAACAATTTCTCTCTTCTGAAACAGAGAGATTCTCTGGATGCTGCTAACCACCAAATCTAAAGAATGGAGTTGTGTACAGATTAATAGTTGCAGTAAATACCTACGTCTACATCAAAAATAAATTCGTCCCTAACACTGTATCAGGCCCACAGCTCTCTGCACGTAAGGAAATCACATTAATGCCAGTGGCTCAAAGCCAAGAAGAGGCCTGGTTCCGTTCTACTGTGGGACTCTTGCATTTTTTGTTACCTAAAGAAAAAAGCACCTAAAGAGATTTACTTTTTTTCTTTGACTGTCCTGGAGCTGGAGAAGACTGAGTAGCTGAAGTACTTGGCTGGTCTTCCTCTTCTTTTATTTCAGGTTTTAACTCCATGTTTCTCTCTTCTGTTTCTGTGGGCTCCACTTTACATTCCTCTACGTTAGTCTAAAATATAAGAATCTTTAGTAGTCTCAAGACCCCGAACTGGAAGCAAATCATCATTACATTATTTACTAGCAGCATGGACATAGCTCCATGTCCTCTCTCAGTGGAAAATCACTGCAGTGAGACCCAAGCATCAGAACACTTGCCCAGAATACTGACTTTTTAGAAACTGGATTCTCTGCAGTAACTTGTGTCTCACCTCCTGAATATCCTCTGGCTGAGCGTCTGTTGGTTCTGGCTGATCCATTTCCATTTTAGCGTCCATCTTCACTTCCTGTGAAGGCTGCTTCTCAGGAATTGTTTGGGAATTTACTTCTGTGCTACTTGTAGATGGAGGATTTGATACCTGTCCTTCAATGCTCACCGCTGGCTGGGACAGCTAGAGACAAGGGGAAGGGAGGTGACACAAGAAATGTACCAAGTATACAATTAGAACTTAAGCTTTAGAGGATTAAACACTTATTTTGACTTAGTGCCATGATACCCATCTATGGTACTTGCTCTTATCCCCCCACTTTAAGTGCAGGACATTAAGGACTGAGTAGGCCTGTAATATACAAAAGAGCAAGTAAGTGTGTCTTTGGTAAGTATCACTCTCCACAGTACGCAAGCAGTGCAGGCTCAATTCAAGAAATGGGGTAAGCAATTAGAAAGTTAACTAGTTACCCTTTTTTGTGCTTTAAACTTTGAGAAAAATATCAACTATATAAAAAAGCGGAGACAATTAAAAAAAATGAATTCTCATATGAAATGTTTGTGTTGAACAAGTATGTTCTAATTAACTAGCTTGCAATTTCAGCCTTTTCCCTGAATCTCTCAATAAGAAATTTTACATGGTCTAATGACACGGCTCAGTGACACAGAGCTTGCATAGCATGTACAAAACCCTGGATTCAGTCAACAACACGCACACACAGACCCTCAATGAAAACCTAGCATTCTGCAGAACTACCCTCAAAGAATTAAGCGGATCCAGAGATTCATTAATGTTGCACTTCCTTGTTTATTAAAGGCCATGATGGAACAGTCACTGGGAGACTTATTTCATGAGGTGATGATGACCAACACAACTGAGAACTGAAGCACTATCATCAATGGTCAGTCTAGAAAATTCCAGCCTTACTACAGAATGCTATTAAGACCCAAGTAATAGGTGAAAATTTGGATTTTTATAAATTTTTTCACATTTGTTCAACACAGGTTGTTCTAGGTCTGAAATCATCTTAGATCATGAACCTTTTTTGGACATATACACAGTCCAATTATGAACTTTTTTTCCCCTGATACTAAGGACTTAATACAAGCATTACACCACTGAGTCATATCCCCAGCCATTTAAAAACTTTAATTATTCCACCTTTATTGGTGGTGGTGGTAGGGATTAAACCCAGGGCCTCATGCCTGCTAGGTAAGTGTTCTACCACTGAGTTATATACCCAGCACAAATAATTTTATTTTGAGACAGGGTTTCACTCAATTACCTAGCTGACCTTGAACTTGCAATCCTGCCTCAGCACCCAGAATTATAGGTATGGAACACTGTACCCAGTCTGATCAATACTTGTTAAGCTTGTCTGGAGGCACTGTGAATTATAAATGTTGATATTGAGGTTGCTTGGTACAGTTTAAACTCTCTCAAAAATATTCAAGTGTATTAAAATTCATGTGGTATGCTCAATGACATAATAAACAAGCAAATGAAACTCCTTCTGCTTTATTATCTCCCTTATACTACAGGTCTCAGAAGACAACACGAAATATAATGGTCAAAGTCAGGCCTATTCCAGCACTTGGGAGGCTGAGAAAAGAAGATGGCTGAGTTCGAGGCCAGTGAACCTAAGGCCAGCCTGAAGTACATAGTGGGCCCTGTCTCCAAAAAAAGTCAGACCTAAATATTACCTTTCACCTCCTCCTGTGCTAAGTGCTACCACAGGAAAGAAAAGAAGAAAGGCGGTAACAGCAAGATTCCACTGTATTTGTGGAGACAACCAAGATGGAAAAAGACTAGAAATAGTGTGCAAGCAATGGGCACCAGTTGAAACCCCTATGGGCAGGCCCCAACCTCTGCTCACCGGCGTTGTGGGCTGTGGAGGCAGCAGTGGCGCCGTGGGGGTGGGAATGGAGGCTGCAGTGCTCTGTTGTGAGCGGGGCTGCTGCTGTACTTGGTCAGCAGAAGGAGCAGTGGGAAGTGAAGGCTGCACTTGCGGGGGAAGCTGGGCTGTGGGTGGGGTTGGTGTCTGCCTGGAGGGTGGATGCAGACCCTGGGGCTGGGGCCCAGATGGTATGGCAGGTGGTGTAGGAACAGGAGCTGGAATTGCTGTTGGTGGTGGCTGCTGAGCCCCTATGCTTGGGGGAGTGTGGTGTGGGGTGGGGGTCCGACTAGGTACGGGAGATGGTGAGTTCTGGTGCAGCGCTTGCTGAGGGAGAGGAGGACAGTGAATGTGGCTCCCTTGAGACCCTGGAGGCATGACTGGAGAGTTCACCGGGCAGGAAGAGCTGGACATTTGTGCCTGTTGAAAACAGAAGGGATTCACAAGGCAGATTACATCTGGTTAGGACACAAGCTATTTAAAAGAGAAACAATGCTTCTATTTTTAAAGCTCCCCTCCCCAAATCATACTACTGGGGAACATCTTTGGATACAAGACTGATCAGGAACTGAACCAGTGTCTCGAACCATTTCAACAGAGTGACTTCAGCATGCAGTGCTGCAGGAGACTGAGAGCAGTGCTCTGGGCCTAAGCCAGAGCAATTCCTCCTAAGGCTATTTTTAAGTGTTCACACCTAAAAACACGTAAAGTGATCAATTTAAATGAACAGTTATGTCACAGAATAATCTCTTCACGTGCAGAAGACTTTAAGCACAATTTTATTATTTAAATGTTTTCTTTTTAACAAACTGTTTGCTACCATCTTTCCCTGTAAATATCGGGGTCGAGAGAAACTGTTAACAGAACTAAGAGCCCATTTGCGAACATACTTGAGACACAGAAACTTGGCCAGTGGATGGTGGCAGAGGCATGTTCGTCACGTTCATCCCCTGTGCGGGGAACTGAGTCTGGGACAGGAACTGGCCCTGGCTGGACGGCTGTTGGAGGCGGGGCCCATAGCCCATGGGCTGCAAAGAACCCAAAGAAGAGCACAGTCATTCAGCAACAATGGCTTGGCGTGCTACTCGACTTTTTAAGAGAACAGATAAGGCAGACAGGACTGCTTACCTAACCTAGGACCCAGAAGTAATAAAAGGATGGGGACAAATGTTCTTTCTCTCTCTCTCAGGATGCAAAAACACCTGGAACTCTGCCTGACAGGGAAAATAACGTTTCCCCACTTGTTAAGTGAGCTTTTTGTTCATGTCAGGTGTTTTAACAATACAATGTTGAAAGTTTTTTGTGGTAGGAACTGGTGATTCAATGTAGGGGTGCTCTAGCAGTGAGCTAAGTCACCAGCCCTCTGTATTTTGAGAGGGGGGGTCTTCCTAAATTGCCCAGGGACTTATGGGCCCCCACCTCAGCCTTCTGAATAAGCTGGATTACAGGTATGCAGCACCACTCTAGTTAAAACTTTTAAAAGGTAAAAACATGTAAAATCTTATTGCACAATCTGGCAGCACTCATTCATGATGTGTAAATGCTCTAGTACTGTACATTTCACTGCTAAAACTTCCCTGTATAAATCCACACATTTAACAAATTTTAAAAAAAAATGTACCAAATGCAAAAAAAGTTCCGAAGAACAGCAACTGTTTACAAATTAAAAAGGATTCCTGGCTATACCAGATTCCTGAGACATAGCAGTAATGCCAAAGAATTCCAGAAACGTTCCATTAACAAGGAACTGCACTCAATCTAAAGGACAGGAAATGAGCTGGGTATAGCGGCACCCATGTAATCCCAGTGCTCCAGGGACGGAGGCAGGAAGATTGTAGCCAAATCCAGCCTGGGCTACAAAGTGAACTCAAGGCCAGTCTAAACTGCATAGTGAGACCCTGTCTCAAAAAGACCAATAAATGCATGAATGAGTTAAAATCAAGTATGGCGGTCCACACCTATAATCCCAGCACTTGGTAGGCTAAGGCAAGAAGAACTCTGCAAGTTAGAGGTGCCTGAGCTACGAAGTGCGTTCAAAGCCAGTCTGAACTGCATAGAGAAACACTATCTCAAAAAGATACTCCGCCGGTCCTCCTAAAAAAAAGGTAAGATAAGGGATAGGGTCAATGTGGAGAGCTGGAAATTGGCTACAAGACTACATGAACAGCAGCAAAAAGCTCATTCTTTCAGTCTCCAGAAGCAGGCTTAGAGTAGAAAGCTGACTGAGGAGTACAAAGGCCCTGCACAATGACTCCAGCGAAAGGGTACTAACTTGTTTTCTATCAGCATTCTCCCCCCCCCCCGTACCAGGGATGATCAAACTCATGACTGCCTGCTTGCAAGGCAGGCGCTTATGCCGCTGAGCTAAATCTCCAGCACCTTATCAGCTTTTTAATACTATGAACAATAGTTGCTTGGATATAAACTGTTTAGTGTTCAATGATTAATGTATCTTTTTTAAATCAAGAAATTCTTAAATTATACTGAATCCTATGACTGAAATACTATTTTAGAGAAACTTTTTGTTGTTGTTGTTGAATCAGGATCTTGCTATGTAACGAGGTTGGCCTCAAACTTACAGCTATTCTCCTGCCTCAGCCACCAAGTGCTGAAATTACAGGCCTGCACTACCAAGCCTGGCTCCACTTAAAACTTTTTGTGTTATCTGAGCTTTTACTTTTTGGGATATCTGAGCTTCAAGTTATTGTCTATATAGTTTCAATTTGCTGTAATTTAACCATAATGAAATCCCAATGTACATGATATGGCAATTTTTTTTTTTTAAACAGAAACATGTAACACCACATCTGTAACGTATTTTCTTCAAATTATATCCTTAAGGTATTTCAGTAATTAATTCTGTAGAACAAATTTTCAAATTTTGTACATAAGGCCCACAGGTGTGCCCCACTATGCTGCCCTGTGTTTTAGTTCTGAATTGTTGCATATAGTTTCTGGTATTTTATTTCTTTTCAGTATTACAATTATTTATTTTCATCTCCAAAATATGTATCAATCGCCTCTATATTAAAGGTTAAATACACAGAACTGCACCGTAAGAATATGGCCTTACAGTCTGTTTAAACAAGCAAGAATTTTTATTTAGGAGGTAGAAACAAAGGAAAAACTTTTTTTTAAGACAGTCTCACTATGTAGCTGAGGCTGGCCCCCAACCTGCAGTGGTCCTCCTGCCTTAGCTTCCCAAGAATGCTGCGATTATGTGACCACACTTCGCAGAAAAATAATTTTTAAAAATTAAAAAAAAACCCTACTTTATTAGGTAGAAGTCAAAACACCTGCACAAAACATCAAAACTTACCAGATTGAGAGCACCAGGTTGAGCTAATTGCCCATGGTGCTGAAGAGGTGAGGTTTGCCGGGGGCCAATGGGTGGCTGGGGCATACTCATTGGGCCAAACTGATTCAAACCTGTGAAGATAAGCAAAATATTGCCTTTGAACACCCTCGTGGAACTAGAAAATAAGACAGGAGTGTTTATATATGACTCTACAACATTTTCAAGACCAACAATGTAACCTGCTTTCATCTTTGTATCAATAAATTTGTTTCTTGCACAGCAGTTGAACAAAGTCATTACATATAACAAAGCATTTTAACTAAATCTTCCATCTGTAAGATTTTGCTTGCCTGATCATTTACTGTCACCTATCCTCTGATCGCTAATCTATTCTTTGCCCTCTCTTCCTCTGTGGAATTCAATGCAGAGGTTTTCTAATTTCTTAAGCAGGTAACTGTGTGATACTTGCTGCTGACAGAAAGCAGGAATTAATGAGGCACAGAGACTGTTAAAAATGACCACAAATTTCATTCACAATTTACCAGGTTGTGGAGTTATCCGAGGCATTATCTGGTTTGGCACACTGCTACGGATCATAGCTGGATCAGGTAGAGGACCATCTGAAGCAAATAAGAAAAATTGTTATAAAAAAAAAAGTATCTGTCAATTGTCTTTTACCAAAAACCTATAAAAACCTGTAAAATATCATTCAGCAACTTGAAGAATCCAGCCTGGATAATAAAAGTTCTGAGCTAAGTGGTGCAACATGCCTATTACCCCAGAATTCAGGAGGCTAAATAAAGCAGGAGGATCACAAGTTCAAAGCCAGCCTGGCTTTCATACCAAGAACCTACCTCAAAAAAACAAAAAAAAAATAAAGTTCTGAACTAGACAAGAGTCTACAGAAAGCACCTTGGTATTATACTGAACTGTGATTCCTCTTTAAAATATTTGCAGGCATGGTGGTGCATGCCTGTTATCCCAGCACTTGGGAGACTTAGGCAGGAGGATTGCTGCAAGTTTAAGACCAACCTTGGCTACAAAGTGAGTCCAAGGTCAGCCCAAACTGCATAGCGAGAACCTATCTCAAAAAGTCCAAAAACGAAACAAAATTAAAGAGCTTAAAATGGACATACTATATACAAATCCCAATGTCTTCTTGAATTATCTGTACATCCTCTAGAGTACAGCATACTTCTAACAAGATGCAAAGAACAGCTTAGAGCTCTCTGGAAAAAGAGGGGCGCCCACAGTGCCCTGGCTCCTTCCACCCAAGTGCTGTACATTATAGCCTCAGGCGCACTGGTGCAGACACTCCCTGCCCAGTTCATGTTTTTTGTTTTTGGATTGTGGACACAGGGCCTCCCTATGTAGTGCAGTCTCTGGAGTGCTGGGATTAGTGACACGCGCCTGGCTAGTGACCACACCTGGCTTCCTCAGCTCAGTTCAGTAAGAGTATTTGAACTGTCAAGAGTCCCAAATGGTCTCCACAGATTTGCTTACTTGTTCCTTGATATGTTTCCCTTAATTCTATCTTCTTTAATATTCTGTAGTTTAACTTTTTATTTTCCTTTTAAAGCTTGGCAACTTTTTACTCTTCCATGATTAATTACCATGTATGGGATAAGGTGGGGATCTTACCCTAAAATATGTAAGGTGTAATATAAATCAATAGTAAGTTTAAATTCTGTTATTCAGTTCCACAACTATTTACCTCTGCTTATAGGATATCACTGTAGTGTTTTGACTAACGTTAAATTACTAACGTAAATTCTAACAAAACCAAGTACTGTATGTCAGATATGTCTGTTTGAAGGGGCTGAGGATTTACCCCAGCGGCATAAGCACCTGACTGGCAAGCAAGAGTTCATGAATTCCATCCTTGGTACAAAAAAAAAAAGCAAAGAAAAAAAGATATGTCTGAGCCTCCTTCATGACTCTAGTTTAGAGGTGGTGAACCTATGGCATGTGTGCCTCAGCAGGCTGTTTTGATCATTAAAAGGTATTTTAAAAAAAGATTCGACAACACTGCTCTAGTTCAATCACATACTGAAGCAGTTTCTACAACCCAAGTAATCTTGACTTTCTTATCCTGAGATCAGTCTGCTGTACTCAAAGAGTGCGTGTGTTTCCTCAGGTGTGGTGGTGGAGCACTTTGGCCTTGGTTATATGGCAAGGTCTAGTTCCAAAAGGCACACACCACCTGCCCCACCCCCCCAAAGCAAAGCATCCCCCTTGCCCCTGGGTCTCCTTGTACGCTATTTCTTTGCCAGAAGTGTTCTTCTTCACAATCAGAAAACAGTTCATCTGGGACACTGGAGTTAACAAACAAGGTTGATAAATGCCAATGGCAATCAGTAGTTCACTTTACTACTTCAAGGACTGAGGAAAATAATGTCTCAGCCCACCATTAAGCCACTGATGGCCTAACAGTTTCTACTTGCTGGTTCTGATGTTAATTCCTACAGGTAGTCAGTAGTCTACAACTCACCAAACACAGTCATTTCCTACCACAGCTTTTCTCACACCACTTAAATTGCCTGTGCTATTCCTAATGGTTGTGGTTACACTCTGTATTTGCTTACAATCTAGTAAGTCAGTGACTAAAGAAGGCTGGGCAGAATAGTCTTGACTATCTGGAAAATTTATCAAGTCGAGAATGATAATACACAACCAAACAGCTGTCAAGACCTAATTTTACTTAGTGAGACTCTATCTGAGAAAGACTAAATATATACATAAAACAGACTTGTTATTAGCTTGGGAATGTATTGTGTGACACTATAGCAGGATACTATATTATAGTCAGGAAGCACTCTGGCCTCTGCAATCACTAAACCTGGTTGGTCTACAAATCTACTGGTTGCTTGTCATGAAAGCCAGTGAGTATTGCAGATGGGCAAGGCAAATCTATCGGCTTTCACCTTCTAGATGTAACTAACACAGAAAGTCATCTTGGATTCTAAATATGATACCAATTACTATTTATGTTAGATAATATATCTAGAAATATTAAACTGTTTAGATGCTTTTCTTTTTTAAACCAATGAATTATTCTCTATGTATAGGCAAAAAGCTATTAGAAAACCTGGAGAGTAGGAGAAAAGGGAAAAAGAATTAAGATGTATTCTGTATGTGTGTAAGAAGTTTACTTCCTGTAATGAGATCATATAAACATGTATTCCCAAAAACAAACAAACAAAACAACACGAAAAGAAAATCCCTCAAACGGCCACAAAAGTTATACAAATGGCTTCAGCGGGAAACCATGCCTCCTATCACAAAAACACTTACTAGAAGCCATTGCTGATTGTGGCTGTCCCATGTTAGGCCCTGGATTCATAGAAACTGGTACCATGCCTGCAGCATTTGGCAGCATGTTCTGTTTTTGGAGTCTGGTCCTTCGTTTTTCTTCTAGTTCTTTCTGGATCTTATAGATCTTCTCAGCTAGAAGGTGGTAGTATTCCGCCTTTTTGAATTTTTGAAGTAAGAGATAAGGCAAAAGGAAGAACTTTCATTGATTGACAGAAAAAAAATAAATATTACCTTCATTTAAAAACAGGTAGAAAATAAAGGAGGGGGTATAGCCTCTTTTGTCATTCTAAAACTAAACTCATGTTTAGCATGATCACATGATTAGCAGTTATATAACTTATACAATAAAGTACAATCTCTAAAAGGAGGTTTACAAAACACACAGTAGCACTTATAGGACACAGAAACAGTATCTTGCATTTCTAGTAGTGGCAATTTAGAAAGAAACTTCAACTGACATAGCTAAAATACTACTTGGTATAAAAATATTAAGGATGCTGGGGACTTAGCTCAATGGCACAAGTGCCTGCCTATAGCAAGTGTGAGGTCGTGAGTTTGATCCCCAGTACCCACCCCCTCAAAATCAAGTAGCTGATTCACCATATTCTAGAAAAAATACTACACAGCTCAGAACTGGTAACAGCCAATTTTAAAGTGGACAGAAGAACAATCTAGATAATATACTACACAATGTACTTTATCAAGAGAAAAAGTGCAAGATTCTTGATGATTATACAAGTTACTTTGTTACCTTGCCTGCAGTAAAAAAAGACAAAATAGCTAATGGGCGTCCTCAAAAGCACAGCATTTGCTGCCATGTTGCAGAAGGCAAGTAAATTAAATAACCAGAACAGGTCTACTTTCGACTATCAACAAAAAAGAAAAACCAGATGCTCACTCTATTATTTGCAGATTCATACATGTCCCCTTCCACTTTGCGGGCATAGGCAACAAGGTTTTCCATCCGTCTGTCTTTTAAAGCAGCAGGATCCGGAGTAGGAAATATGGCTTGAACGCTGGAAAAAGAATATTCCACTATAGTAGTAATGTTGGCTTTTCATTCGTATCATATCAAGATATACACTAAGTGTTTTTCTACTTAGGACTTCTCCATTTTTACACACTTAACAGTATAAAAAAGAACTATTTATATATAAAAATGACATACACTGAAATGAAATTCTTTTTATAACAAGACACGGGATTTTCCTGATTACAATGTGAGAAATATTTCCATAAAAATATTCGATGAGTCTCTTTATCTTACACAGAGAGCAAAACACTACACAGTACTATTTCCACAGAGGAAACTTGGCCTCTCTCATAGATTTAAAAGGAAATCAACCAGGCAAGGTGACACATGCCTGTAATCCCAGCACTTGGGAGTATAAGGCAGGAAGATCGCTACCAGCCTGAGTTTGAGGCCAGCCAGGGCTACACAGTGCATCCAAGGTGAGTGTGAACTACATTAACAAGATCCTGTCTCAAAAAAAAAAAAAAAAAAAAAAAAAAAAAGCCTTTAGATTCTTTTACTAAATTTATTCAGCTTATTAAACTAGTAACTACCACACAGTTTTAAAAGACAAACTTGAGATGAAGGGAACAGAAATTTTGGCTGGTTTCCAAGATTCCAACACTAGCAATTCCCTACAAAATGTCTAGCAACGCTATTTTTCTAAAACTGAAAATGTGATTTTTAGCTACTTGTGGTAGTATACACCTACATTTCCCAGCACTGAGGAGGCTGACGCAGGAGAAACACAAAGATACAGACATCAGCCTGGGCTACGCAGTCAACAGGACAATGATGACAGTCTAATTCAAAACAATCAAGTGGCTGGAGGAAAGGGTTTAAACAAGATCTCACTGTATAATTCAGGCTGGCCTTAAACTTGTGGCAATCCTACCTTAACCTCCCAAGTGCTGAGATTATAGGCATACACCACCACGCCTGGCAAAAGGTGATTTATTTTGTTAAAGACACTTATAATCTCAAGTTCAGCTATATAGTACCAGAAGGAACCAGACTAAAAAGAGCTAAGACAAAACTAGAGTAGGGAGAAAATTTCCTGGCATACAAAAATCTTTTGGTGTTAAATCAATGATTGATCCCAAGTAATCTATGTTTTCTATCTTTTAAATAAAAGGTTTTAAACAATTCATCCAAAATAATAGTGTGGGTATTTTTATTTCACTGAACAATTTTTTTTTTTCCATTAAAAGTGCTAACATTTCAGATTTTCTAAGTGAAGCTCAGAAACATGTTAATATAAAAACAAACTAAAGCCCCGTGTGGGGCTCATGCCTATAATCCCAGCACTCGGGAGGCTGAGGCAGGTGGATCATTTTGAGTTCCGAGACGAGGCTAGGCTATAAAGTGAGCTCAAGGCCAGCCTAAACTGCATAGTGAAAGCCTGTCTCAAAAAGAAAAAAAAAATAATAATAATAAATTAAAACAATATAATCTGGGCTGGGCATGGTGGCATACTCCTGTAATCCCAGCACTTGGGAGGCTGAGGCAGGAGGGTCACTGCAAGTCTGAGACTAGCCTGGACTACCAAGTGAGCCCAAGAACAATTTGAACTGCGTAATGAGACCCTGTTTCAAAGACAAAAACATAAGCTGCTGGTGATATAGCTCTGTGGCACAGTGCCTGCCTGACAAGTACAAAGTCATGAGTTCGATTCCCAGTACAAAAAAAAAAAAAATTATAAGCTAAGTCTCATCATGGTTCTTAAAATGTAAGGAAAAATATAAATGGAGCCAGAGGTAGTGGTCCACATCTATAATCTAACACTCTGGGAGGCCAAGATAGGTGAATGAAAAGTTGAAGCCCAGCCTAGGCAATTTAGTAAGACCATGTCTCAAAAAATAAAAATTTAAAAAGGAGAGTTCAATGTAAACCACCTGCGTAAATCCCCAGTACCAAGTAAGGACAGAAAAAAGGAGATCCTGCTATTAGGTGCAAGTGAAAGGAAAAAAAACTACTTTCTCTTAAGAAAGAAAAAACAAAATAAAACACAGTTGTATGTTGTACAAAGTGCAAACTCTAATCAGCAGGAGGAAAGCTCTGCCTTTATGATCAGGCACACGACATTTTATCATGCCATATACCTGCCTTACCTCCATCCCTGTAGATGGAGATTATAAATAGCAACAAACAAACAATGCAGAAAGTTTTTCATAAACTATTTTGAGTACAGTTGGAGGACCAGAGGACCACAGACTCAATTTGTCAACATAATAAACTACCAAAAATAACAGAAAATATTATCCTCCTACCAAATTTTAAACAGCTGAGGTCATTTCTTATGAAATGTAGATTATGTAAGACAAAGATACAAAATGAACAATTTAAAATTTATTAATTTAGGGGCTGGGGATTTAGCTCAGCGGCCTAAGTACCTGCCTTGCAAGCAGGTGGTCCTGAGTTCGATCCCTGGTACCGATAAAAATGAAAAAGACAAAAATAAAATAAAATAAAATGTATCAATTTTTGGCAACAGGCAGAATAGTTCGTGTGATGTCAAAGCTGGAAGATTCTCACAAATGATGGAAGAAAGGTTAAGAAGCAAGAAGCAGAGATGCAGCAGCAAAAGTAACACTAAGACCAGAGTTATCAACATCCTACAGTTACACAACAGGACAATCAGTAACAGTCCTTTGGTGGTTAAATGTCTAGCCCATGACATTTTCATGGTTGTTGGTGTCGTGGTTCTGGGGATTTGATATAAAGCCTTTGGGGTAAGCTGCAACCAAAGTCCTTTTTAAAGACAGGGACTCACTAAACTGTTCAGTTGCCCAGGCTCCTCTGGGTTCAAACTTCTAATCCTCCTTCCTCCCAGGTAGAGATTATAGCTGTGTGCCACCATACGCAAGTACGACAACTCTTCCCAATAGATACGCCCACACTCTTACTTACAGTTTGTGAACAAGATGATTTCGAAGATCCTGAGTAATATCTTCATGCCACTGTTTCCTAATTCCAGTACTGGATGGCTGAGCTGCTGTTGGCATAGGGCCCAGGGAGGCAACACTGGCATTTTCACTCATCATTGGGCTTTAAGAACACAACAAAAACCCAAACAAAATGCAAAACAAATGAACAAACAAAACAAAAGGCAAAACAGTTTTAGTAAAGGGTAATACAAAGACCTCGTTAACTACTGCTGACAGCTACTAATGCCATGGGTCCAATACTCTATAGGAATCCTATCTGTATGAGAGAGAGAGAGAGAGAGTGTGTGTGCGCACACGCACATGCGTGCACGCATCCGTGTGGCAACACTATTTATACCTGTGAGAAAAAGAGTTACATTTGATAAGGAGATGACAGAAATTTGTTTGAAAACCTAAACTGTGTTATCAGACTAAGATGTCACCTGGGTGTAACTATACCTGAGGGAACTCCCTGAAAAATGAGGTTTAAGATAAAGGAAAAAACTGTCATATAACCATCATCTAGAAACTTCATACTATATTTGGAAAAGTGCCCAGGCTCCTCTGGGTTCAAACTTCTAATCCTCCTGCCTCCCAGGTAGAGATTACAGCTGTGTGCCACCATTTTCTTCATTCATAAAGGTTATCTTCAAATCAAGAAAACTAAGAACTCAAATGACTGGGCACAAACCAAGACAAAACTTACTTTTGAGAATTTATGGCTGAATGCAACATCGAGTCAGAAAGAAGATTCGGTGCTTGAACCCCTACACCTCCGTTTACTCCCATGGGACTAGCACCTAAACCAAAACGAAGCAAAATAGCAAAAGACAAAAATAAATTAAGCCATACAATAAGCATCATAAAATTAATATAAATGACTATGTAATGATTAGCAACGTAATTAACAACACATAAAAGCCAATATATAAGGCATCCTTACAAACCAATGAGGAAAAAAATGAATAATCCAATACTAGACAGGAACAGGCAATTCACAGAAAGTGAAATACAATAGCTTTTTAAAAATGCAAAGTGTTAAATATACCCAAAAATAAATCGAAACAATGTACTTTTTTTTTTACTTATTTATTTGATCTTTTTGACAGGGTCTCCCTATGCAGTTGAGGTTGGCTTTGAGCATGTTGGTCTCCAACTTGCAATGATCCTCCTACCTCAGCCTCCCAAGTGCTAGGATTACAGGCATGTGCCACCATGCCCAGCAACAATGTATTTTTAATGTGTGAAATTTTCAGAACTTTTTTTTTTTTTTTGGTACTGGGGATTAAACTCATGACTGCTCACTTGCAAGGCAGGCACTTGTACCACTGAGCTAAATCTCCAACCCCTGGAACTGTTAATTAAAAGTTAATTATTTTAAAACCATGTATTAACAAGAGTGTGAGGAAAGAAACAATCTAAATGCAGATGTGTACACTGAGAAACTTGGGAAGGCTAGTTGGCAAATACCACCAGATAAAAATCCTTGGAAATGTCTTTTGACTTTTCTACTTCTGACAATCTGTATTACAATTATATATGTATTAAAAAACAAAACAAGGGGCTGGGGATTTAGCTCAGTGGCATAAGCGCCTGCCTTGCAAGCACGCAGTCAGGAGTTTGATCCCTGGTACAGATAAAAAAAAGAATTATGAGCAAAGCTGGTAAGGCAGCAAACTGTTTATAGATATATGCTTTCATTAGCACAAAAAATTTGCATAACAATGTACCAAAAAAATACAGGAACTCTTCCCCCCTCAGAAGAGGGGCTTACACAGTGTCTGGGTTAAAGGAAAACACGCTTTATTGATTTATCTTTAACATGGCCTGGATAAGTTCTGTGCATATACTTTTCTCGATGAACACTTTTGGGAATAATTCATTTCAGAACAGCAAACAACAATATTCATGTAGACCAGGCTTTCATGTAAAAATCATTTTGATGTACAGTTCTGGTACGTCAAGTTAAACCTCAAGTTATCTTAGGTAAAAAACAAAAACTTCCCACTAACATGAAAATAAAATTGGTAAGAGCAATAAGCAACATTTAACAGAAAAACTATGGCCTTCTTTCACTGTGCTCCCTAATACGCAGAACCTTCCTTCTGATATTAATCAGGCTATCTAAAAAGTATCTGCTGGCTGCCTGGGGATATGGCTCAGTGGTAGTGTTATTGCGTTACATGCAAAAGGCCCTGGGTTCAATTCCCAGTACCACCGGAAAAAAAAAAAAAAAGAAAAAATTTTTCTTCTCTGAATCAAAAGCAACAAGGGCCAGGGTTAAAACTTAGTGGCATGGTACCTGCTTTGCAAGTGCAAGGTCCCAAGTTCAGTTCCTGGTATCATCAAAAATCACTGAAAAACCCAACAACAAAAACAACACATACACACAGGTTAAAAAAAAAAAAAAAAAAGAGGTGGCCAGGAATATAGTTCAGTGGCAGACGCATTAGGGTACAAAAAACAGAACAAAACAAAGAACACCCATAAGACAATATAAATGAAAAGTAGTTGCTAGCGTTTTTGAAATAGAACTATTTGTCTACAACTCTGTCACTGCAGACAATCCATGTAGAGCTAATGTCTTTGTAGAAAACATATACAACATGGATTTGTTTTAGTGATGACACATACAAAGCAGCTTACAGCCTTCTGACGGCACATGTACACACAGCATAACATTCTCTCCATATTCTCCAGGATCATTTAACACTGACTTCAAGGAACAGCTCAATCATAAGGCAAGCTCCAGAGTCCCCTTTCCATCACAATGTTGTATGCTTTCATCTAAGTATACACAGACTAAGCAAATACCATGCCACATTTGCTTATAAACATGTTTTCAGGGGGCTAAGGACACAGCTCAAGGGCACAGAGCCTGCCTGACAAGTGTGTGTGTGGTCGTGAGTTCAACTGCTGGTCTTCATCATACCCCAAAAAGTTTTCAGTAACTTTATACAAAAACTACTAAATAGGGGCTGGGGATTTAGCTCAGCGGCATAAGCGCCTGTCTTGCAAGCAGGCATTCATGAGTTCGATCCCTGGTACCAATAAAAACGAAAAAGAAAAAAAAAAAAAAAAAACTCAAGAACTAGTCAGCAGCTTCGGAGAAATAGCCATGGTGGAAGTTAGGCAACTGACCAAGAAAGCAATTCGACTGCCCTCTTGCTAAGTGCCCCTGGCGTGGGCCAGGAGGAGAGCCAGTCAGTGTCTCCCGTGAGGCTACCAGCGCATGGGCTGAGAATAAAACATCCCAACCCCCCCACCACCACCACCACATGAGCGACTGGGGCAAAGGTCTGAGTATCTCTTGGGAGGATGACTGTATGCCATACAGCATATATGGGGGATTTCCTTTTATCTTCTGTTTGAAGGCAAATGTTACTTTCACTGTTTTGTTTTGTTCTATTCAATATTCTCTTTCGATTGGTTTTATAATGTTCTGTTTTTGGTTTGATTTCACTATACCTAATTGACTGGACAACTATTGTGAAAATAACAATATACTATGGTACCTATTACTGTTATCCCAGTATCCTGCTATTAAGTTCTGTACCAATTTTACTGCATTGTCTTGATTGGCTTTGTTCTGTTTTGTTTTTTTACTTTTACTACCTTCAAAATAAAACTTAAGAATAACTAAAAGACTGAGAAGATGGTCCAAATATCAACACTGAGTTCTCTAGTAAAAAGTTAATTTTATAGTTATTACCTGTATTTCAAAAATCCCAGGTTCCAGAGGGATGCACTCTTCCCTTTTCTGGTACAGAGTTTCTATAGCCTAACATATATTAATAGGAAACCTGGAGCACTATCTACCTAAATTTGGTTATACAACCAGACAAGAGATGTTTCAACACAGGCTCATGACCCTTTACTATTTGTTTACAGCACACAGCTGAATTAATGCTGTTCATCATCTATCACCTGTTCTACTATCCTGGTTCATGCAGGCACCTAAAATTTGTATCAAACACGTTCCAGCACTACAGCCAGTTGTGCCACAGTAGAAGTTACATCTGTTGCCACAAACTGGAGCTGAAAATGTATTTTACCCATGGCAATATTTGTTATTTGCCCAGGATGTATCTGCCTTTATCCTACCCAGTACTAAAATTCCTTCAGATAAAGACAGCATGGTATATTATTTTTTTAAAAATCTAACACTTAGGCTTTGGGTTTAGCTCAATCCCCAGCACCACCAAAAAAAAAAAAAAAAAAACCTAAGTCTTTGAAACAATCATAACAAACCTTTCTAAGAGTACAAAACAACCGAAAAATCAAGATTTTAACAATAAATGCTCCAGAATTTAAGAGGGAGGTGAAGAGACAAAGAAAAGATACATGCTTCTTCCCTAAAAAAGGTAAACATCAACTGACTTGTGGTAGAAATAGAAAAATTCAAATGTAGACTTTTTAATAAATATCACAGGTTTGCCCACTGATTGGATCATTTAGTTTTAAGGGTTTTTAAAGTTTCTTTATAGAGTGTATTCAGGTATCGGCCCTCTATCAGAATAATTGGGGGAAAAAAAACCCACAAACCTTCCCCCATTCTGAAGGCTGTTTCTTTACTCTGCTGATTGCTTCCTTTATACTATGCACAAGTTTTTAAATTTAATATAAACCACTTGTTGGTTCTTGGTACTATTTTTTAGTCCTCAAGTGTTTTCCCTATTCATCCTCCAGCAGTTTCAGTATTTCAGTATATCTAGGTCTCTGATCCATTTTTATTTGACTTTAGTAAAGGATGGGAGATGTGTTTTCATTATTCTGCTCAGGCATAATCTGCTTTCCCACCACCCTTTGTAAAAGGGGCTATCCTTTCTCCATATACTTTTAGAACCATTGTCAAAAATCAGCTGAAAATGAGTTGTCTTCCACTGCATCCCATTATTTCATATTCTATTTTTGCCTCTCCTAGGAATTTCCCCTAGAGTTCAAGACATCATACTTGAGGAATACACACACATCATGTTTATAGCAGCGCAATTCACAACTGCTATAAAAGCAGCCTATGCTGCCCTCAAACTCAGGGAGCTTCTCCTGTTTTAGCCTCCAAAATGCTGGGATTACAAGCATGAGCCATTAAATGCCCAGCATAAATGCATTTTAAAGGGGGTTGAAATAAAAGGAAAAATACTCCATTAATAGGCCTTTACAGATCTGGGTTATGTCTAATAAACAAACAAACAAAAAAGGATGTTAAAAGTAAAAGCAGAGGGGGCTGGGGATTTAGCTCAGCGGCATAAGTGCCTGCCTTGCAAGCAGGCAGTCGTGAGTTCGATCCCTGATACCCATAAAAATGAAAAAGACAAAAAAGAAAATGAAAAAAAAAAAGTAAAAGTAGAATCACCCAATTTCCAAAACCAGACATCTAGGTATGATATATAACACAATAAAAGAAATGAGGTAATTTAAAGGTTTTGGCTTGCAATGGTAACTATTAACTATGAAGATACTATTAAATGAAGAACTAAAAACAGGCTTGATCCATCCTTAATCAAGAGGATGCAGTTCAAAGTAAAGAGCTGGGTTCAATCCCCAGTCCCTCTCCCCAAAAGGATCTATGAAACTCAGAGTACAGAGAATCAGAAGCTCCTTCACAGTGTAGAATTCAAATTACAGAAGTAAAAATCAATACTGTCTTGTTAGTAAGTAGACAGGAGAAGGAAGAAAATACCCAATTTGAGAAGAAAAAAAATGGACTGCGAATGCATCAGAGAAGAGCAGGAAGGAAAACAAAAGTAAAATAATGCATGTGTGTGTGTGTGTGTGTGTGTGTGTGTGTGTGTGCACATGCGTGCACGCAAGAGAGTAAGACAATAGCAATCTGCTTGCCTGGCATGTATGAGATTGTGGATCATTCCATCCCCAGTACAAAAAAAAAAGTGAAGAGCACCACAAAAAAAAAAAAAAAAAAAAAAAAAAAGAAAGTTAAAACCTAAGGCTTCCTGCAAAGCACAACAGAAAGGTAGAAACAGAACTCCCAGGGAAATGTGTGCAGAGTTGATTCCACCTCAGACTGCTCTCTGGCCACAAAGGACATCATCACAAACAATCCCAGAACAAAACCTAAAGCAGAGACTTCACAGTGTTGAACATCAACCTAAACAAAATGGCTTTGATGTTTAACTGCTTGACAGCAAAAGGGTTACTCACAGGGCAAAGCTCTTTGTATCACAGGCAGTACAGGAAGTACATCCCAAATCAGAACATTAGAAACTAGCAAAGGCACCCTAAGCCTTCTGCCAGTTACATGGCCTCTTAGAGTGACAGCAAACACATTTATTTCTACACATTTCAAGCCAACAATTTCCTGCTAAACAGTTTAAACTGGAGGAAAAAAAAAAAAACCCTGGGAATCTTAATTTCCATTTATAAAAGATCGTATTATGATCACTAAAGGAGTACAGGAGGATATGGAATACAAAAGATGTTCACAGTATTAATGTTATGGAATATATGAGACGTCATTTCTAGATATTTAAAGTTACATATGCAAAAAAAGGATGAAAGGATATAAACTCATATACTAGTGGCCACTATCTCTGATAATATGGATAAAAGTACTACAATTTAATAATCATGTATTAAATATATAAACAAAAATGAGAACAATTAGTTACATCTACAGAAATTTATTCACAAAATTAACATCTCCTCGGCATTGAGAAGACCCACACTTACTCATGCTGTTCATGGGCCTGATGCCTTGGGGCGACTGCCCAGACTGCTGATTCTGCTGGTTCTTCGCCTGCACCTGGGATTGTGGTGGCATCTGGTTTCCTGAATAGGGCAGTCCGAGAGCCGCATAGGCTCTTTCTATTGAGCTGGGATCAATTTGACTAACAGTGCTGAGGCTAGGGGTAGACTGTTGACCCACCCCTAGAGAGCTGGGGTTTCCAAGCCCAACGGGTGCACCAGTCAAAATTGCTAGAGGAAAAAAAAAAAAAAAAAGGCATGGTATTACAATATTAGACTTGCCAACAAAAAGACTAAGATGTCTCAATGAATTTCGAAAACCAGAATTATCTTTCTGTTTTTTTATCAGTACCAGGGATCGAACTCACGACTGCGGGCATGCAAAGTAGGAGCTTATGCGGCTGAGCTAAATCCCCAGCCCCCAAGAATTATCTTTTAAATGAGTATGAAACATCTCAATAAATGTATCTTGCATTATTCCCTTGAAACAACTGGTGCATGCTTTCAATGTGATATTGCATGCCTAGCACACAGGAGGCTGAGTGAATTACACAGTAAGATCCCATCCCAAAAACCAAACAAAATTTTACATGTAGGGAAGACTGAAGTTGAAGGAGTTATCAGCCTGAAAGATTTTGATCTTGAATACCACAGCTTTTCCACAGGTTCCATAAATGCCCCCCCATCCCAGTAGACACACCTTACAGTCAGCCAAACACTGACACCAGGCAGCATCTTTTCTGCCAATGTGACAGGAGAAAAATGATATCTATATATCAGTACATAATACAATTTTTGATGTGTTTCCTCTAGTGAATAATTTCCTATTCCTAATTGTCTACCAAGTACTTTATAATTTATTTAGGGAATTTCATTTTCACACGCTTTATTTCCAAAATTGTATTCCACCATAAATGCTTCATCTTTTGCGGTTAGAAATGTAGTAGCTGCACTTTCATATGCATCATTATTTATGACTGGCCTTTTCATGGTGAAAAGCTCTTGTTCAACCTAAGATTTTAAAAATAATCAATTTTTGTTTCTATATAAATAATTTCAAATCATTCAACTACTTCAATCACAGGTATTAAGTGTAATCAATGAACACGAGCAGTCCTGATCTTATCAAGCAGAGTTCAATTCTATGCACTGGGTATGAATGGAAAGCAGAAAAAGAGAAACTATTTTTTCAACAAAGTATGATAGTACCAGGTAGGCACAAGAACCTCATAAACAGAAAGTACTCGAAAACCTTATCAAATGGCACTGATGAGATTCTCAGAATACTTTCAGCATCTTTAGGTACAGCAATTATATATACTCCTGAAATCCTAGCATTCTAGAAGGCCGAGTTAGGAGGATGGTAAATTTGAGGATACATGAGCAACTTGGTGAGACTCTGTTTTACACTGGAAAAAAAAATTTTTTTTTAAAGGGCTGGGATGTAGCTCTCACTACGAAGGTCCTGGCTTCAATGTCTAATATTGTGGCAAAAAGACTCCCACAAAAAAACTGGGGGCACAAATCTGCAAAAGATTTTATCACTTACACTGCTGATTTCTCTTATCTCCAGCATTTTTGAGGGGGAGACACACGGGACAATCATGCCTTGTACAGTTCTTCCAGTGTGAAATGATTTGTCGAGAAGATGCACAGTGTGCCACTAGAAACAAAGTTTGAGAATAACAGCTAATTTATTATTTAACAAGTATTACAAATATAATAACTCATTTTATCTTTATAATACTATAGGATTCCTCTTATTCAGTTTTTAAAATTGAAAAAAACAGGCAAAAATGATTTAGTGACTTCTACAAAGCCCAACTACCCAAAAACTGGTTTCAAACTCAGGCAGCCGAGCTCTAGTCTCCCTTCCACATGCTCTACAATTTAAGTACACATGATATACATGCTTATAAAAATGTTAAGACTCTATCAAGTCCTATATTAGATGAAACTATGTAAAACTGTGTTAAGCCTGGTGACTAACAAACCTTCAGTAATATTTAAAAGATGGTCTACTGAACCAAATCAACATCAAGGAGCATCACCACCCAAATGGGAGACCCTACCATATCCTTGCTCACTTACAAAACGATACTGAGCTGGGGATTTAGCTCAGCGCCATAAGCGCCTGCCTTTCAAGCACTAGGAAGTGAATTCGATCTCCAATTCCAAAAACAAAAACAAAATCCGATACTGAACTTTTAACATTTCCTAATGTAGAATAGGACACTATCAGCAAAGGATTCTCAAAACAGTTGTTTAAAACTGCTTTGTTCATATTAGCAAGAACTAGATGCAGCCAAGATGTCATTTGTATACATTCAAAGTGGCATTTTTTAACTCTTTAGTGGGGTATAAATGATATTTGAAAATACTACACAAAGGTAATATATGTATTTCAAGTGAGTTTAGATATACGTCCACGTCCAGTACTAAGCAGAGCCATCCCTTCACGGCACAAGCCCACTCCACTCACCTTGGCAGGATTTGCCTGACTGGCAGTGCGTCATGTGGTTCAGGACATTCTTCATGGTGCGGCAGTGGGGAAGGTTGCACTGCCTCACCTCCCCGTTAGCCTGTTCCCGGCGCTGGCACTTGTGAGCGTGCAAAAGGAGAACGAGCTGCTGCTGGATGAGCTTGCGCTTCTCTGGATCAGCCGTGTGTGCTCCAGAACCCATCCCCTGGGTGACCGGAGTCACCAGGCCTGGTTGCTGGACCTGTGGGGCAGGTTGTTGGCCCTAATGGATGTAATAATAAAAGTATATTTAATAAGTGCCAAGGTGTGCTATCTCTTAGGGATCTGAATATTTTCTTTTTTAATTTTTTTGTCTTTTTCCTTTTTATTGGTACCGGGATCGAACTCACGACTGCCTGCTTGCAAGGCAGGTGCTTATGCCGCTGAGCTAATTCAATTAAAACCTTCTATATGTCAGATTCCATTTTTGTTGGGGCGTTAAAATACTAACAAATCATTGCTCCATCAGGAAACTCAATTTAGTAAGAGAATAAATGATGACATTACAAAGACAATGAAAGAATGTCTGACTAGACAACTGAATCAAACAGAAGGAATGTGTATACTCCAAAGAGAGGAGCAGGAGCGATGAGCTGTGGTTGACTCAACAGGTGGATAAAAAATATTAACAATCTCTCAAAGTTTTTCCATTAAGCATTTCTGAAGCCAAACATTCCATGTTTCACTCATCTTTGCATCTCTAATATTTAGCAGACTGTCTGAAATACAGGAAAACAGTGAACACAAAAAACTTACTGCATAGCAAGACCCTATTCTCAATAAATAAATAAATAAATAAAATTTTAGAAAGAAATTAAATTGCTGTAAGAAAATTTCTTAAAATGCAAATGTGGAGTATCAGGCAAACTTACAAACAAGATTATTAGCCTGGCATAGTGATATAAACTTGAAATCTCAGCTACTTAGCTGAGATAGAGGCGAAGAACCTTAAGTTTGAAGTCAGTCTGGGCAACATAAAGAAACTGTTACAAAATAAAATTTTAGAAGGCCTGGAGTAAAAGCAAAATAAAATAAAGTAAAATACAATAAAAGGCCTGAAGTACAACCCCATGAGAATGCCTGCCTAGCATATGAAAAGCCCTAGATTCAATCCTTAGCCCTACAAACAAAATTGTTTATTTCCCAAACAAAAAATTTTAAGGGGCCGGAGGTTTTAGCTCAGCAGCGTAAATGCCTGCTTGGCAAATGCAAGGTCCTGAGTTCATCCTCTGCACCAAAAGCAAACACAACAAAAAAGCTAACCAAACCAAACAAACAATTTTAACCTGTATGTTTATGTGTGGTACTGGGGACTGGGGAGCTTTACTGCTTAGCTACATTTCCCACCTTTTTTGCTTGTTTGTCAGAAGCAAAATGTTACACTAAATTGCCCAGGCTGGCTTTAAACTTTTTGACCCTGGTACTTAAGATCTTTATGTGCAGGGGTTACTGGAAAATTACTCTGGTGTTATAGATCCAGTCCTTGAAAGCTGAGATCTCTTCCCAAAAGGAGAAAGGCTCCACATCTGTGTTCTTTTTTGTTTTGTTTCTGAATTGGGACTCAAACTCATGACCTTGTGCTTGCAAGGCAGGTGCTGTGATCCCTGTGCTTTATAAAGTTTACCACCTAAAGTGCTGACTTGTTTTTGTGGGGTCAGCCTCAACTGACAACCACCATGGGTACCAACAAATCATATGAAATGGAAAGATAGCCCAAGCCTTCTCCCTCACAGGATTCACCCATTAAACAGGCTCCTGTAATATACACAGACCCCAGAAGGTACAGAAGGCATCAAAGCTTAACATAATTCTTTTGTTAAAATGCTAAGCTCATTAAGAGAAGTTTACGACTGGTAAGTACTCACCATGCTGGGCATTCCCCCACCAGGAACTGCCTTTTTGTCCATTGGAAATGGAGATAAATTATTTGGTAAAACAGTCTTTGCCTGAATCTGGAGACCAAGGCCACTGGCTCCAATCTGCTGTCCAGAATTCTGAGTATAAGGTGAGCCGTAAGGATTGGGGTTATTCATTATTCCCATCTAAGAGGAAGAAAAACAAATCACATTATATTTCCCAGTTAGTCCCCATATTGTTATTCCTTTCCTGCTTCAATTCCTAGTTCACAAAATATTAAAGAAAACCCTTTGCTCTTATTGGAAAACTGAATGAAGTATGCCAATGAAAGGATGTTCAAGATTAAGAGGGCTGGGGATTTTGCTCGGTGGCACAAGCGCCTGTCAAGTGCAGGTCGTGAGTTCGATCTCTGGTACCATAAATAAATAAATCTGAAGGACAGTGAATTTACCCCTATTTTCTACAAATACTAGAGATACAGTTGCTTTAGAACCATTATAACTATCTTCAAATAACTAGCCTTACCAAACAAGATCTGCCATTGATCTACATTATAAAGCATACAAGACACTTTCGTTTAATGCATAAACTACAGCTAATTCAATTCTCCATGTGCCTAATTCCTAAGTAGAGAACAGACATGTCAAAATCGTTCAATGTATATTCCACCATCTAAAGTAGAAAAGTGGTGCTTTGGGAGATCGATTCTTTTTCTTTTTAATTGGGTGACTTAAGACAGGGTGGGTGATGATTGAGACGGCTTTCTTTTTTTGTTTTGCTTTGTCTTTTGAGACAGGGTCTTACAATGTAGTTCAGCCTGACCTTGAATTCACTATGTACCACCCAGGATAGCCTTGAACTTACAACATTCTCTCTGCCTCGGCCTCCCAAGTAATAGGGTTACAAATATGCACCACCATTCCCAGCTGAGACAAGAGTCTTGGTAGGTAATTAAAGATAACCTAAAATTTGCTGTGTAGCTCAGACTCATGATCCAACTGCTTCAGCCTCTCAAGTGCTGGGATTATAGGCATATCCAGCTAATATTTTTTTCCAGAACGCTACAGCTACTGCTCAACTAGAAAGGAGCCATATCACATTGCTATCCATCTCTGCCAGATTCAATCCTATCAAAATCCTTCAATTCTACCTCTAAATACATATTTCTCATGTATCCCTGCCCCTTGTCTGTCTTAATCCAATCCCCATCACCATTCCCTATTAATAACATGGGTGGAGGGAGAAGATACACTTTTGGGTTTTTGTTTGGTTTGTGTTTTTTGAGACAGGGTCTTGCTATGTGTCCTAGGGTGGCCTTGAATTCATTATGTAGCCCAGGCTGGCCTCTGACTGCTGGGGATCCTCCAACCTCATGCTCCTGAGCACTCCCATTACTGGCTTATGCCACCACACATAGCCACTTTTGATGTTTTATTACTTCCTGTACCCACAGTTTGCAAATCTGAAATCATCCTTTGTGGGGCCTTCAGCATTTTGCCTTAAACTGTCCATTTTCCTATGTGGCACACTTTTTTCCCATTTGACTCTGAATGCTAACTTATAAAGGAAAGAATACTAATCTTACAAACATGCAATTCATTTTCCTCTTCTTTTTTTTTTTAATCGGTACCAGGGATAGAACTCAGGACCGCCTGCTTGCAAGGCAGGTGCTTATGCTGCTGAGCTAAATCCCCAGCCCCCATTTTCCTCTTCTTTTACTTACTTTGGTACCACCACAACTAAGAATGAATCATGATGCACTACCTGTAGATGCCACCTGTTGTTTTCAATTCAGTTGTAAACTATTTTTGTGAAGCATCTGTGCATTTGTCTAGAAAGTTATGCAGCTTTTTTCCTAGTCTGCCACAAGTATTCATGCCTTTATTCATAATATAACTAAAGTGATAAAATAATTTCTTACAGGGAAATCAATTCTCCCTGACGAATATATTACGTACCACAAAAAAGTACTAAATAAAATTTCAAACTAAATTTAAAAATTTAATTTGTTAAAATATATGGATCTTTTTGCCAGACCTAGTGGTACACTCCTGTAATCCTAGCATTCAGGAGACTGAAGCAGGAGGATCACAAGTTCAAGGCTAGTGTGAACTACATAGTAAGTTCAAGGCCAGCCTGTACTACATAGGAAGACCCTGCCTCAAAATAAGTGAATATCCACACACACATATACACATATATACATACATTTAAAAAAATGACTCTTCTACAGGCAGACTATTCATAAAAGGAAACAATTTTAATTCATTTACCCTTTGTATCCCTATCATCTAGATACCCTCAAATCACCAACCTTATACCTTACTCAGAAAACAGTATAAAGGTACAAAATAGATTATACGAATCTTTATAAATAAAATTTGGTTCTTTAAAACATAAGCAGAATCTAGATTCCAAATATTTTTATAAACATAACCATGGCATGCATGTGATGGGAAAGCAGAAAAATTAAACATTTACATTTTCAGATGAGATAAAACAGACTAAGCCTAATGTACTATGGATGAAGAGAACATGTGAACGGGGGTAAGTGGCTAAGATTCGGTGAAAGCATAAAGAACAGGGAGGCCTGACAGGGAAGCATTCAGAGTAAACAACTCACTGATTCAATCTCCTCTCCAAGAAGTGATATTTTCTCAGTAAATCTGATCTGTAAGATTTTAAGAACAAGCTGGGGATATTGTTCAGTGGTAGCACACTGGTCTAGCTGGTATTCACCAGGCTCTTGGTCTGTTTCTCAGCAGTATGCACACGCATGCACAAACAGAATGCAAGGACAGTAACACAGAAATAAGAGTTCAAGCTATTTTTGGTAGCTTCAGATACAGCTGCAAGTATTCCTGATATGCATGCTTGTAAATTAGTAATATTTATACTAATGTAACCCCAATAATATATACATGTTTATACCTGGGGGAGTTTTATTTCATTTATTTCTTTAATTATTAGCACAGATTCATTAGAGATCTAGCATAAAAGCCTAGTATGACAGACAATAAAAGACCAAAGCGATAGTAAATTATGCTTGTAAGTATCCATTATTTGAGTAAAAAAAAATTGCTAGGATTTATAAACTACCATGGTGCCTATTAATAAGCATAATGTGTTCATTCAGATGAATCCCAATATAATCTGGTACTTCACAACTGTTCGCAGGTGACCTTGCCTTGCCTGCCTGTCTAGACCCACTACATTTTACACACTGCCTGACATGCTTGTCCTCTCAATCATGATACACTATCTAGAAACTCTGGCTCACTGACAGCAAGCCATGATCTCGACTACACAGGATGCACTGATTGCTGATCAAATAGGTAATTTATTGCTTTCGAGGGATTTTTTTTTTAACTTTTCTTTTTATTGTTGGTTTTGAGACAGGATCTTGTTACACAGTTCAGATTGGCCTTGAACTCACTATAAAGCCCAGCTCGCTGCCTTCAAACTCAGTGATCCTCCTGCCTATGCCTCTGAAGTGCAGGGATTAGAGGTAAGCACCATCAGGCCTGGCAGTAATTTATTTTCTATTATTTTTGGTCACTCTAACAAAGATTCTCTGGATTGTATACCTAAGATTTTGCTGTCCAAGTGAGAAGACAAAAGCAACTTCCCTGTCAGTATCCTTTGTTTCCTTATTTTCTAAACCTTTGTCCGGTGGCTGGGGATTTAGTTCAGCGGCATAAGCACCTGACTTGCAAGCAGGTAGTCACGAGTTCAATCCCCGGTACCGATTTTAAAAAAAAAAGTACTAAACCTCTGTCCTATTTCTCCTCCATGAATGAAAGGGGAATATACTTTTAATTTCTGCTACATTTTAGTTATCAGATCTCTTTCCTTCTCCGATGTCCAATTACCCACTATCAAACAGATATCCACCTACAATGAAAAGACAGGTCCAGGAGGCCATAACACTTCTAAATAGCTAAAAGAAAAGAAAATAAAAATCTAACTCCACAGGCTACTTCTAAGTTTAGTTTCCAATACATTAAAGGCAGAAAGGTGGGAAACATAGAAATCCACACACAACACATGACAGAGACAAACACTGACAAGTGGGAAAGGTGTTAACAGTTTAGGAGCATTAAAACAGGGACAAAAAGGGGCTGGGGATTTAGCTCAGCAGCATAAGCACCTGCCTTGCAAGCAGGCGGTCATGAGTTCAATCCCCAAAAACAGGGACAAAAATCCCTACAGGTCTCAGTTTGACTCCCAGATAGCACAAATAACAAAGAGTCAATATTGCATGTGTGGCTCCAAGACTGAAGGGCAGAGGTGGGCAGAGGAATCAAGCTACTTTCAGCTATTCCCTATTATCTGCTGGGTTCTGTAAGTGTTCATGCTGTATGTCCCGATTGATGTCATATGGCAGGCACTGTGTTAAAGCACTGAGAACCTGATGGAAAAGGAGGGAAGACCCAAAATCCAAACCCACACCAAATCCTCAACGTTCTCTCAGTCTCTCCATAAAGATTCTTATTTCCTGCCTTCCACCTAGTGGACTTTTAACTGGTCTTTCCTACCTGCTGGACTCCTTACCTATGGCAAGAACAGTTAACTTTAAAAGAGAATCAACAGACTGAAGTTTGCAGTCTCTTAAACATCTCTTGCCAAATGTCATCACAACTAATATTAATTAAAGGGAACTCTCAAACTGACACAACATGAAGACTCCCATTTCAGTGGGGACTGTGTATTCCAAAGGCACTGTCAGATTTGAGATTTTTTTAAAAGTGTGTATGTAGGGCCGGGATTTAGCTCAATGGTATAGGCGCCTGCCTGGCGAGCAGGAAAGTGTGAGTTTGATCCTCAGTACCAAAAAAACAAGTGTATGTGATGAATATTGAAGGCAGGACCTTACACATACTAAGGCACACACTCTTCAACTAAGCTTCAACCTCAGTCTTTAAGATTCAAATACCCTGTTTCATCAGGTATAAAAAATTTGGGGGGCTGGGGATTTAGCTCAGCGGCATAAGCGCCTGCCTTGCAAACAGGTAGTCGTGAGTTCGATCCCCGGTACTGATAAAAAAAAAAAAACAAAAAAAAAACAAAAAAAAAACTTGGACACAAACCTATCTGGATCCAAGAAACAAAAGCATGGGAGGTAGAACAAAAGCATGGGAGGTAGCTAGACATACAGGAAAGCTGGGTTAGAATTTCTTTTTTCCCAGACTTAAGTGAAAAACAATAAAGATGCTCTAGGGTTGTGTTTATAAAGGAGCAGGGCATCATTAGAGCAGGACTACAGAAAGGGTAACAGAGATAGCTATGGCTCTTGTTCTTAGTGTTGTTCTAGCAATGATCACCTTTTGAGAAATTTACAAGTCAGTCAGAAAGCAAATCACACTGCAACTATTACTATATTGTTTTTAGGCTTTTGTTTTGTTTTATTGAGACAGGGTCTCACTATGTAGTTCAGGCTGAACTTGAACTCACTTTGTAGCCCAAGGTGGCCTTGAACTCGTGGGCATCCTCCTGCCTCAGCCTTCCAAGTCCTAGGATTATAGGTGTGCATCACATGCTCAGGCTCTATGTTGTATTTTATACTCTATGCTGTATAGTTTCTACATCATTTTCTTAATAAAAACATTAGAATGATATTTAACTACAACTGAAATGTGAGCTTTTAATTCATGATATATTGTGACAGTTTCTTCACCTATATAGTAGGAATACAATTAGCTACTTACGTTTCCTGTTACAGTCAATGACCTATTAAACACCAATTACTATCCACGTTAGCCCCTAACAGTAATTTTGGTAAATTATATTGTCTGCCTTTATATAACATGCATTCTAACCTTGTGTCCCTTGTATCAGTCTCTCACTGATTTAGTAAATGTGCAGATTAATGAGCTTCCAAATAAGTAAAATCTTCCACAAAATATATGCAGAACACACTGATGCAACTTAAAGTCTTTCACAAGCAGCATCCCCGTATCCTGAGCCAAAATCTGTTCAGTCCCTACAATGTAATTTCAGGATGAATAAAGTTGGAATAGCTTAACTCGGATTTCTTTCAGTTTTCACCAGGAACATTTATAGGGCAGATTTTTCTTCTCATCATAAGGAAACAATTAAGTTGGGCACAGTGGCATATACTTAAAATCTCTTACTGTGAAGAATTTGAGGCAAGCCTGAAAAACTTCTTGAAATCCTGTTTTCAAAATAAAAATACCTTGAAAAGGGGAAATGGCTAAAGATGCAACACAATGGTAGAGCACTTGGCTGGTATGTATGTTTAAGGCCGCAAGTTCAATCTCTTGTACTATAATGACTGAATGGATGGATGGATGAATGAGGAATGATGTATTTATGTCTTAATTATGTATACAGATTTCACACTTAAAAGATCAAAAACATGTATTCAGTATTTTATACTGAATAAAGCTAACCAAGTAGACTCCTTAAGAAAAGCCTTCCAAAAGATACCCAAAATTTAATTCAAATAATTAGAATGCTAGCTTAGGTGTTATACCAAAAAGTAACAAAAAAACCCACAACACCACCTTTGTGTCCATCAACTAATAAAAGTACCAGGAATAGTAAGTGGAATATGTCTACAACTTCACCACGTGGGTGGCTGAGCATCATCATGAGATTAAGATCAGCTTAAGATACACACTGAGGGGGCTGGGGATTTAGCTCAGTGGCATAAGCGCCTGCCTTGCAAGCAGGCAGTCGTGAGTTCGATCCCTGGTACCGATTAAAAAAAAACGAAAAAGACAAAAAAAAAAGATACACACTGAGTTTAAGGCCAACTTGAACTACATAGCAAGACCCTGTCTCAAAAAAAAAAAAAAGTTAACAATTTCTAAGATGATGATTCTTTTTTTCTTTTTTTTTTTTTTTTTTTATCGGTACCAGGGATCGAACTCATGACTGCTCAGCTTGCAAGGCAGGCTGAGCTAAATCCCCAGCCCCTAGTAGATGATTCTTAAGAGCAGACATACATTCTAAGCAGTAGAAACAGAAATCTCTATCTGGAGTCAGTGTAATGTCAAATACCTTAAAATTACATGCTTGTAACGAAATATATAATCTGAATTTAGAAATAAAAATACTCTAACAGCCACAGAAAATAAGAATTGGCTAGCAATTTTATGAAAAAACTATAAAGTTACAGAATATGTTAAATAAGTCTTTTGCTTACATTTAAGAGTGTCTTAAAACTTGTGACAACAAAGTAAATCTCTACCACAGAATATGTAGGAAATACTATACAATGTAAGACTAAATATGATATAAGAATGAATCACTGACCTCCAGCCCTCCCCCATCAGCTGAACACACAACAGGTACAAACCAAAAGGCCACTTACCTTAAGAGGCTGAGGGCCTCTCATTCCTGTCTGTCCTCCCATCTGAGGTGAGCCCTGCTGCAGTGGCTCTGTCATTAAGTTGCCAGCATTTGCCATGCCTGGGTTTGAGTACTGCATATTAGGCCGTCCTCGGCCCGCTCCAATCGAACCGTTCATGACTTGGCCTGGCATCAGCCCCTGTCCACTGCCTGCAGCCAACATTCCAGGATTCATGCCAGCATTCATCCCTGTGTTCATTCCCATGGCGGGCTGATTTACTGGGCTGTTCATCATACCTGTTGTGGACTGTGTGGGACCCTGATTTGGTCCACTAGTGCCCATCCCCATGTTGGGAGAAGTCAAGCCTGCCTGCGCCATTGGGCTTTTAACCATGCTGTTTATCAAACCTAATCCAGGACTGTTCTGCTGAGCCTGGCTGGCCATGACTTGGCCTGGGCCACCAACCCCCATATTGAGGTTAGGGGAACTCCCAGACCGTAGCAATTCTGATAGCTGTTTATGTTTAGAGGCTGCATCTTGTGCCATGCCAAGATTTGTCTGAAGCTGATTAATATCACCACCGTTGGTTAGTCCCAATTCTGTAGAGTTGATTAATTCATCTGGTAAGTCATGCTCCAGGTCAAACAAAGAGCCAAAATCTAAAAACAAAGAGGAAAATAAAGATTAAAGCTTGATACAATCAAAATCAGAAACTGGTTTATATTTTAGTTCTTAGTAGGCATTAAATATTATTTCCAGGGGCTGAGAATTTAGCTCAGCAGCATAAGCTCCTGCCTTGCAAGTGCACAGTGGTGGGTCGATCCCCCTACCAAAAACAAAAACAAAAACAAAAACAAAAACAAAAACAAAAACAAAACTTTCAAGCCTCACTCAATGAAATATCACCCTTTTATTTGTACTGCAGACCAGCCATTTGGAAAATGAAACCTACAAATTCAGTTCGAGCGCCAAGAAAGCAAGGAATGCTGCCCTTTACCACCTCTCTTAGAGAGAGGTGTCTTAACTAGTGAAAAAGTTCGTTTTTATGACTCAGAGTACATAGAAGAGTTCTCTTCAAACAAAAGTGTGTTCTTATAGGACACTCTGGCTCCTCAACATACAAACCAACCCCACCAGCCAAGAAAAGGCATGTGAATTAGATGGATGCTGGGCCCTTCAATATCAGCACTAATTATCAGCATTTTGGGCAGGCTAGTTCTTTGTTCTTCTACGTAGGCCCCTGATTCAAATGAATCAAGTATAAAAACACATTTTGAAATGACAATTAAGAGACTGCAGATTATAATGAGTGATATTAAGAAATAGTATTATAGAAGTAAAAAATGGAAACAAAGCTTTTCTAAGTGGCAAGGAGAAGAAAGTTTGAAGAAAGGGAAAAAGAACAGGGAAAAATAAATAAAGATACATTATCTTTATTATCTACAGGTTAAAGAGTTGTGGTGATACATGCCTGTATTTCCAAAACTCTACCAAAAACATCATTCACAAAAAGTATTTTATTTTTTGGTTTTTAAAACAGGGTCTTGCTCCATAGTTCAGGTTGGCCTTGAACTTACTATGTAGTCCAAGTTCATCTCAAACTCACAACAATCCTCCTACCTCAACTTCCCAAAGTGCTGGGATTACAGACATGTACCACCACAGCTAGCACACAAAAAACATTTTAATTTATTGTAGACTACTCCATAGATGTGTCTATAATGCAGATTGAAGTGACTTTTAATTAGAATGTGAAGATTCACATGGTATAATTTTTGGAAAGCTGAGGGAGAAGGATCACCTCAAATTTGAAGCCAGCCTGGGCTATGAAAAAACACCCTTCTCAAAAAACCAAATAACAACAACAATATTGTAGAGAATAACTATGTATGGATTCCAGTTTTAAAATAAATTCTTCTCACTGAGATCCACTGACAAATTTCTGATGAAATAATGTGGCTAGGATTTATTTGCCTTCAAATACTCTATCAGAGGGTGAGGCAGAAGGACGCCAAATTCAAGGACAGCTGGGTAAAACAGACTCCTCTATCCAAAAAAAAAAAGGTCTTAAAATACTCCAGTTGAAAGGGGAAAGGAGTGAAAATACTAGTACAATAATTTAAAACTCAACAAAACGAGCTAGTTCTTTTTAACTGAGGCTTCTCATTTATACAAGTACAAAAGTGCTGATGCAGGCTTGTAATACCAGCACTCGGGAGACTGAGGCAAGAGAATGCCCACGAGTTTCAGGCCAACGTTCTGGGCTAGGGAGTTCAAGACCAGCCTAAACACAGACAACACTCTAATCTCAAAACAAACAAGCAAAAAACTGTAAAAGAAATAATACATGAGGCTGGGGATTTTGCTCAGGGGCATAGGCACCTGCCTTGCAAGCACGCAGTCATGAGTCCAATCCCTGGTACCGATAAAAAAAAAAAAATGATGGGGGCTGGGGATTTAGCTCAGCGGCATGAGCGCCTGCCTTGCAAGCAGGCAGTCGTGAGTTCGATCACCGGTACCGATAAAAACGAAAAAGACAAGAAAAAAAAAATTATACAGACAGCCCAGCCAAGTGTGGTGGTACATGCCTGTAATCCCAGCTGAGGAGGCTGAAGCAGAAGGAACACCAAGAGGCCACCCTGGGTTAACAGCAAGACCCTGTCTGGAAAGAAAGAGAAAGAGAAAGAGAAAGAGAAAGAGAAGGAAAAAGAGAAAGAGAAAGAGAAAGTGACAAGGGAAGCCTGAGGACTCCTGTTGATATCAGAGAAAATTAATCCTTGGCTAATCCTTTCCACAAAGAAAACATCACACAGAATTCGTTTTAAAGGTATGTCCTACAATAAACTTTCAACAAAGACAACTGTCTTGCATACAAATACTCTGAAATATAAAGCAAAGAATATTCTAAAGTCTACAGATGACCACTGCAATAAAAGAAAATTACAGGCCAATCTTCTTCATGAACATGGAAGCAAGAATTCTTTTTTGTGTGTGTGTCTTTTTGAGACAGGGTCTCACTACGCAGTTCAGGTTGGCCTTAAGCTCACTTTGTAGCCCAAGGTGGTCTTGAACTTGCAACCATCCTCCTGCCTCAGCCTCCAGAATGATGGGGATTTATTGGAGTGTACCACTACACAAGAATTCTTAAAAGGACAAACAAAATTAATGGGAGTCGAGTATTGGGGCTGGGGATTTAGTTCAGAGGCATAAATGCCTGCCTGGCAAGTGCAAGGTCTTGAGTTCGATCCCTGGTACTGCAAAAAAAAAAAAAAAAAAAATAGTATTGGGATAAACCCAGAACACATTAAAACAGTATAGTTAGCTGTCATTCACTGTAAGATAAAGGAAATATGAGTCACCTCAAAGAATGCAAGAAAAGCAACTAATAAAATCCACTATTCAATGATCATATTATAAAAACACTATGGCAATTCAAAATCTAAAGAGAATTTATATTGACAGTTTCTTCTAAAACCTAAAAGCTGACATCAAGCACACATGATGGACATACACACACATACACACTAATATCAGGGATCGAACTCATGACCTCACACTTGCCAGGCCAGTGCTTGTGCCACTGAGCTAAATCCCCAGTGGACCATTATTTTTAGTCTTTTCTGTATCAAAACCATTTCTACTCAATACTGTACTACCGTACCCAGGCTAGAGCACTAATACCAGAAAAATCTTTTTAATAAAAGAGAGAAAGAAACTAACTGGAAACAAACTTTATCTGCAGCTAACTGTCATGTAGGAAATCCAAAGCAAACATATCAAAATATCACACTGACCTGCATAAATACATAATTATTTGTCAATTAAAACATCTTAGGGCTGGGTGTGATGGTGTATGCCTATAATCCCAGTACTTGGGAAGCTGAGAGCCCAAATTTGAAGACAGCCTGGGTTACAAAGAGAGTTCAAGGCCAGCTTGAATTGTACAGCAAGACCCTGTATCAAAACACCCAAGGAGAAAAAATCCTAGAGAACCAAGGTTCACCTGTAATCACAGCAACTCAGGAGGCCAAGCCAGTGACTTATTTCCACAGATCTAACTGAAGTAACCACTATGGATTCCAACACTCTAGTTTTCCAAAATGGTCCCCCCCTTCCCAATACCAGGGATCAAACTCACAACCTCACACTTGCCAGGCAGGCACTTAGGCCACTGAGCTAAATCCTCAGCCCCCAAAATGGTTCACTTTTATTACCTCAACCACGCACTGTCTTATCTTCTATCTTTTGTTAAAATTGTTTGTATGCCTCTTACAAATTCTAAGTAGCTGAAGAATAAAGGTCTCAATACATTTTCCATAGCATAGCCAGTAATATAATAGCTTCAAGTTCACAAGAGTTCTTTAACTGTGTATATCTCTGTGGCAGGGAATTTAGTAGTAGAAAAGTTCTCCTACTTAAAAGTCTTATTTTTCAACCAAGTAAATGTGGAAGGCTGTATGAAAAATTAATATATACTTTAACTCCCTGATCAAACAGACACTTCTTTCACCTAGTATCAATGACTTCCAAGTTAGGGTCCTTCTTTTAATGACTCCTAAATCAGTCTTTAGGCAATACTAGGGACTGAACCCATGGCACTAGGCATGCTACACAACTGACTGTGCCTCAAAAGTTCTGGACATTTAGGATTCCCAAGCACCACCAGCCACATGGGTTTGTGGAATCTGAAGATCTGAATGAAACCCAAATGTGACATAGCTATGAGACCTCCCTACAAATGTCACTTTCCAGCAGTCAACTTCAGCTACCTCTTCCATCAAATATTAAAATCTACTTTACTTTCTCTCTCAGAGTTGTTTTAAAAATCAATGAGATGGTTCTTAAAGATTCTAAAGCACTAGCAAGATACAGATAGCTGTAATCTCAGCTATGTGGGAGGCTGAGGTGAGGGGATCCTAAGTGGCCAGGGACATAGCTCAGGTGGCATGAGTGCATGCTTGGCAAGCTCAAGGTCCCAAGTTTGATTCCCCATATTCCCCCCAAAAAACTTCAAGGAAGTGGATCATACATTTGAATGTACTCCAGACAATGTAGCAAAACACTGAGAAAGAAAGCAAGAAAAAAGAAAGAGGGGAGCTGGGGATTTAGCTCAGTGGCATAAGCACCTACCTGGCAGGCACAAGGTTCTGAGTTTGATCCCCTATTCCAAAAAAAGAAAGAAAGAAGGAAAGAAGGAGGTGTAGCTCAGTGTGAAAGCCCTGGGTTCATTCCCCAGTACTACAAAATAAAGCAAAAAAAAAAAACTGGGGGGGTGGGGGTGGGGAGGTAATCAAACTCAGGACCTTGCACTTAATGCTGCTGAGCTATATCTTCAGCTCAAAACAAAATATTCTAAAGCACTACGCAAATGTAGTACCATTTATTTTCACTCCCCTCCTTTCCTCCTCCCTCTGTTGTCCATGTTGGGCTCAAACTTTGGGACTCAAGCAATCTTGTTGAACTCAGCCTCCGAAGTGCTAAAACAACAGACAGGGTCTCGCTTGTAGTTCAGATTGGTAGAGAATTCAGTTCACAGTGATCTTCCTGCCTCAGCCTCCTGAATGCTGGGGGTTACAGGCATGTCTAATCTCCCCCTGCCAATTTTTAACCTTTTTAAGGTTACAAACTATATGAGGCAAAACAAAGGATTCTTAAGCATCATTTAGTACACTTTGTTTCCATGTTTACCTTAAAAGCACTCCAATGTTGGCTGAAGAGGAAATGGGGCAGTAAGGACCCACTGGTTCTCTTCAAATCATTTGCAAGTCTACCCTCCCAGGAAACAATGAAGTTTGAAAATTATGGTTTCCCTGTCTTATGGATACAGTAACTCATGCTAACTTTGGCACCTACTATTACTGTTACTTCTTACACAAGCTATTCAATCTTTGCATCTGATCCACATCCCAATATAAAGACTTTTATTAGCAGTTGTTTTAGATCATTGACTATTTTGAGAATTTACAACTTTTCTGAACATTTATAAACTAAGAAAATAATTTAATAAAATTTAGATAACATTGTCTAAGAAAAATTACCCAGTCATTAAATAAATGGGCTTTATTTATTTTGGGATTTTGTATTTGATACAAATTTCAAATCTTCAAGCGCTTTCCGGCATAAAAGCTGGTAGCCAACTTGCAGGCAGTAAACTGAGTAATACACTGTAAAAAGAACACAAATATGAGATCTGTCTTAACCAAAATTTATCATTAATAACCAAGAAATGCAATAGCTAAAAACTGGCATACCCAAAACTAAAAGCAAGCCGAGCTTGGTGGCATACTTGTAATCCCAGCAGTTGGAGGCTGAGGCAGGCGGATCATTGCAAGTTGGAGACCAGTCTGGGCTGCAAAGTGAGCCTAAGGCCAGCCCTAACTGCAGTGAGACCCTGTCTCAAAAAAGACCAAACAAACTAAAAGCAATGTAGGTTCATGGGAACAGGGATAATTTAACAGGATATGTCCTATTAGACAGTGGGGTTTAATACTGACAAGCCTCAAATGACTGACACCTCTTACGAAGCTTTTCCAGTTGAAAGGGGAAAAACAAGGCTCAAACCATCTGATTAGGCCCATAACTAAACCCATACTGCACTGGGGAACAGCTGAGATTAACTGAATAAGACAAGAGGTTCAATAGGTAAGAAGTAACACAGCCAGGCAAGGCAACATGCACCTGCAGTTCCAGCTACTAGGGGCTGAGACAGGAGGATTATTTAGCTCAGGAGTCTATCAGGTTAGGCAACACAGTGAGACCCCAATGTGGGCTGGGGATGAAGTACAGTGGTACAGCACCCACCCAGCATGTACAAGGCCCTGGGCTGGATCCCTAAAATTGCAAAAACACAAAACAAACCAAAACTTGGTGATGTGAAGGACCAATGTGGAGTTTATGCTACTGTTTGTAAACTTATGTAGAGCTGCCCAACAAGTACCTAATTAATAGAAAAGGCTCACCCAGATCTTTCAGTACCCCAAATGGGGCAATGCTAACAAAGGATGCTAAAACCGAACACATTTCCCAGCACACTCTACCAAGAATTCTAGGCTCCAAAAGCAAAGCTGTCATGTTGTCCCAGGCTCCAACACAATCCACAAGAAAGCTATTGCATTTCTTGGCTATGAATGTAAGTCATGGGAGATGATAAGAGCAGTTTCAGTGGTATACTGAAGCAAAATCTGGACCATAAACTTGATGTGGTGGGCCATGCCAATAATCACAGGAGGCTGAGGCAGAAAGATCACAAAGTTTGAGGTCTGCCTGGGTAATTTAGCAAAACTGTCTCAAGAAAGATTGAAGAAGGGTGACAGTTAGGGGAGCAGGAAGACTGTCACAGGCTAAGCAAGCAAAAGTACTTTTTCTAAGTAATATGGTGACCTGTTAATTTGTTCTCTTTAGTCCTTTTCCTATTTGAATAGAAATTCATAAAAACTGAAATTTACTACATCAGTTAACCTATGGCATATATTACAAAACAGCATCACAAATGACTATTGAAATGAATGAATTCACAGTATCTGCAGTAAGACATTTCTTGCTTACAAAAGCTTCAACCAATCATCATCAATAGGCTACTTTTATTAGTTAGTTTACTGACAAAGTTCCTTAAACCATTAATGATGCTAAAATACAAAGACTGACTAAAACATTTTCCCTATGAATATGTACATTCACTCCACCTGGAAAGGTAAAACATGATTGAAAGGTAGACTATAAAAGTTTAGCATAAGAATGGCTTGTCCAAGGGACCATGTATTAGAAATTAGACAATTTAAATAAAAACAAGTTTGGGTTAAACATATGGGAAATCAGTGCTGAGTCAAAATATCCTTTCATTATTACAGACAGATTCTGCAGATCATTCTTGGAGTCTTCTACATTGTTTGTGGTTCTCAAAGCAGAAATAATCATACAACCCTTTTAAAATACATCTGGCTCAACTTAGCCTTTTTTTTTTTTTTTTTAAATTGAGCTGGAGATTTAGCCCAGCGGTGTGAGCACCTGCCTGGCAAGCGCAAAGTCATGAGTTTGCTCCCTGATATCCCCTTGCCCCCCAAAAACAAGGCAATTCCATAATACAGGAGAATCTTGATAAATATCACCTGTCATAATAAAGTATATAAAAGCATAACCTTTATTTTTAAATATATATATATTTATGTCCCTTCAAGATAAAAATGGTGTTTTAATGAATGATACAATAATGATATTTTCTAAAGAAACATGATTTACAGAGAAAAAGCATAACCTATTAAAATCAGTGCCATTAGCAACCAAATCCCACAACACTACATTGTCTTGTGAGCATAAATTAGGAGAATAAAAAAATCCCTTTTTTACACTGAAGTAAGATGCAAACTTTAATGTTGGCTCAAAATCTAATTCTACACTGTATTAGTAACTATTCCCGTTACTTTTTTTTGGAAAACACACACACCGAATGAGTAGGTTCATTTTTCTACTTTTGGTCAAATCAACTCAGTCTTATTCCTAAACTATGTTTGGTAAAAATCTCATTATGAATTATCCTAAAACTAGTGGACACTCAAGTACCTGCCATTTCAGAGGGCAGAATCCATCCACTGCTTCTCTTCCGTGTTAAAATGCTTTTAGAAAGAATGAACACCTCAGATCTCACACTCTTCCTTTCACTAACCTAACCTGATGGTGAGGCCAAAGGATGAAGGGAGACAGAAAGGAAAGGGAACAAGAGAACCACCTATAGGAGTGCAGAGGGGTGAAATGGAGAGGAGCCAGAAGCACTAGAATGCAAGTTGAACAGAGAGCAGGATGAGAGCCTGCAGACAGCCTCTAGTCCAGTCTACATTAGGGATTTATAAAAACAACAAGAACAGAGTTGAAAGTCAAATCTACATAAAATTAGTAATTCTGGTAATGGTTTGGCAAACATTGAAACTACCAATCTCACAAAGATCTCTTGTTCTTATTGGTTTGGGGGCACTTCTACATTAAGATACTTCAAAGAGCATGAAATTTCAAAACACTACAGCTTTTTTTATTTTTTTTGACACAGTCTTGCAATGTTGCCCAGGCTCAATCTCCTAATCCTTCTGCCTCGGCCTCCCAAGTAACTGAGACTACAGATATCGCCACTGAGACCATTTTGCAAACTTTCAAAAGTGTATAATGTTTATTCTTTTTTGGTTTTTTGGTACCAAACTTATGACTTCGCGCTTGCCAGGCAGGCATATATGCCACTGAGCTAAACTCCCCAACTAAGAGTATATAATGTTAAAAACAAAACAAAACAAAACAAAAAAACCTTTCCTAACCTCTGCTCAAAACTTAATTATTGGGGCTGGGGATTGAGCTCAGCGGCATAAGTGCCTGCCTTGCAAGCAGGCAGTCGTGAGTTCGATCCCTGGTACCGATAAAAACAAAAACGACCAAAAAAAAAAACTTAATTGTTATAGTTTTTCTTTTCCTTTGTACTGGGAATCAAACTCCCAACCTCGGGGTTGCCAGACAGGTGCTTTGCCATTGAACTGTATCCCCAGCCCTTGTTAAAAATAGCATTTAAATTTTCTTCTATTAGAAGAACCAGAACACAAATCTTATTTTATTTTAGTCTTTTTGAGGCAAGGTCCCTCTATACAGTTCAGGCTAGCCTTGAGCTCACTTTGTAGCCTAGGCTGGTCTTGCACTTGCAGGATCCTCCTGCCTCAGCCTCCAGTCATTAGCCACTACACCCAGTTTAGAATATAAATTTTAAAACTCTTTTTGTCAGAGGGGTGTGGTGCCACACATCTGTAGTCCTAGCATTCAGGAGGCTGAGGCAGAACTGTTGTTATGAAGCCAATCTAAACTACATAGCAAGACCCTGTCTCAACAAAACAAAACAAAATGTTAAAACGTGTGGGCAGGGACAGGGCTCAGTGGACAGTGCCTGCCTGGCAATCATGAGGTCATGAGTTTGATTCCCAGAGCACTCCTCCACAAAAAAATAATTTAAAAAATATATATATGTGTGTGTGTGTGTGTGTGTGTGTGTGTGTGTGTGTGTGTGTAAAATCTGCCCATCAAGGAAAAGAAAGATAAACATTTTGAACTACATAATGTGAAGGAACATTAATAAAATTAAAGTGAAATACCCACATTTAAAAGGTGACTTCTAAAGCAATTGAAAAGACCTGAATCTTATCTAAATTTGGAGGGATGATCATCAGTTGATTACTCAGTATCAGCTCCTCATGCTGGCAGCTGCTGAATTTTAAATCCAGTAGATTCAATAGACAAAAGTACAAGTCAATTTCAAAATATGCATAGAGGAGGAGGCAGTCTCACAATGTTGCCTACGTTAACCCCAAAATTTTGAGCTCAGGGTCAGATGTAGTGGTACAGACCTGGATCCCAGCATGCATGAGACTGAGACAGGAGGACCCTTCAAGCTCAAGGTGAGTTTGGGCTACACAGTGAATTCAATGCCAGCCTGTACTACAGTTTCCAAAAAGAGAAGGAAGGAAAAGAGATTTTTGTCTGGCCTCAATTGATCCTTTCTGCCTCAGCTTCTAAGTAACTGGGATTACAGTTCCCAAACCCTACTCAAAATATGCACCCACTGTCCTAGAACAATGACATTAAAAGTTATACTTTGGGGCTGGAGATTTAGCTCAGCGGCATAAGCGCCTGCCTTGGAAGCAGGCAGTTGTGAGTTCGATCCCTGGTGCCGATAAAAAGGAAAAAGGCCAAAAATTAAAAAAAGAAGTTATACTTTGGGAAGAATAATTTGAAATTTACTGTTGTATTTATGTTTCAAAATTCAAACAAAGATGGGATTCTGTAACTGATCAAGAATGTAACCTGGGGTCCATTTCAAAATTTTACATTAAACATGACTCCCTTTTTATTAATTCACTGATCAGTAATGCTACTTAATGTAAAATCAGTAAGGCCAGGCATGGAGTCACATGCATGTAAGCCTAGCACTCAGATGGCTGCTTTGAGTTCAAGCTACATAGTGAGTCTCAAAAAAAAGAGGGGGGGATTTAGCTCAGCAGCATAAGCACCTGCCTTGCAAGCAGGCAGTCGTGAGTTTGATCCCCGGTACAGATAAAAAAGGACAAAGACAAAAAAAGACAAAAAAAAAGACAGGGAGAGAGACAGAGAAACAAAATACTTTAATTCCATCTTAAAAATCAACTCAATAACCTATTCTTTAAAGCTAACTTAACTATCACTGAACATTTCTTGACTGAGTAAACCTTGGGGCTAAACAGAGATTACTATTCCATCTCAAAAAAAGAGGCTCCTAAAAATTACATATTTGCAGTACTTTCTGCATTTATAACCACTAGCAAACAAAATATGGACCTTAAAATAAAAAGCTGACTTTGGGAGGAAAAAGTTGCCTTTGATAACTGCAATTTATCATAAATTTCCTAGAAATGATGAGCTCATTGCAAAAGAAGACTTTCCCATTCTGCCATTAGATACTCTTCTTGTTGGTTCTGTAAGGTCTCATCAGGGTTAGTCTTTCATGAACCACTCTCCTGCCCCTAAAATTCTACCCTGATGGGCCCTTTTCTCAACATTATTTCTGACTTCCCACAGTAGACCACAATCTTCTCTTCAATCTCCCTCCCATGAGCATACTCTCCTATCGAAGAGAACAATGGGCAACCCACATAAGAACCACTTATATTTGGTCCCCCTTGAAATAATCTTCCAACTTTTCCTACTTCTAAGAAAAAACAAGATATCTTCAGACCCAGCAACTCTATTCAAAGACATATTTTGCTCTGTGAAGGCACAACACCCAAAATCAACCCTGTCAGAAATTATTTCCATCTTGTCTCTATCAGAACGTAACTTGAGGAAATCTGTGTATCTGAGTACCAATCCACGCTAAAGACTGTGAGGAGAAGCCAATTTAACTAGTCAGGTGAGCTAGCGTGCACCTGCAAACCTAGTGTTTGGCAGGATAAGGAAGGAGCATCTGAGTTACAGTCCAACATGAAATATGTAAGACGGTTTTATTTAAAAAAAAAAAAAAACACCAACCCTGAGCTGGTCTGCGCATCCCAAATGCCTAACATTACATGGTAGCTGAAAGGAGATATGGGCACGCCAAATGCAAAGAATGACTACTCAATTCAGCAGAACCACAAAACTTGAGGACTCCAAAATTCTACACATCACCACTCCCTTGGCTACATCTATCTACCCCCTTGGCTGCAAACCCTGACACTTCTCTTCCAATATTCTCTAACTTAGTAAATCACCCCCTATGCAGCTCTCAAACTTTAAACTTGGGCATCATCCTCAATTCCATCCAGCAGCCTACATCAAACCAATCACCAGCTTCTGTCCACCACCCGTCTTCCCTCCAATCTTTCACCTCTTCCCGTTTGTGGAGTAAGCCCACTTGATATTCTTTCTCACTTCTCTTCCCGCCTGCTTTCCCTGCTGTCCCAAACCACTCCTAAGTTTAATCATCTGCTCCAGTTCTGCTCCAGCCATAAAGCAGCTGATATGGACAGTGCCTGCTCTCACCAGCGTCGCTGGCCCTGCACCACCAGCCCTCTCTGCAGTCCATCTCTATCATTCCAGTTGCGTAGGGCTCACAGGCTCCCTGAAAAGGTGATACCCTGGTTCCACACCTCCTCTTCCTGCCCTCACCAGGCTCACTCTTCTTACTCTATCTCCACCCAAGAGATCCCCCTTCCCCACGCTGCACAAGACTTGTTATCACACGAAACTTGTTAGTGCCAAACATCTCCCCTTCTGTATAATAAACTCCAGCACAGAAACAAAGAACTACAGATTACGACAGTGCTCTCTATATAGAAGATAAATGCCTGGCACAAAAAAATGTGTGCTCCACACAGGATAACTGCCCGCTTGTCAACTCTTCTAAACCAGCATTCTTCAAATTTAGGTTCAGCCAGGTGTAGTGGCACACTAGTCATCTCAGCCCTCAGGAGACTGAGGCAGGAGGATCACTACAAGTTTGAGGCCAGCTTGGGCTACACAGTGAGTTAAAGGCCAGCCTGTACTGCATGCATCATAGCAAGACCCTGTCTCCACAAAAAAAAAAAAAAAAAAGTCTCCCATGCCAGCTCAAATTTTCAATCTTGCTGCTTCAGCCTCTCAAGTAGCTAGGATCACAGGTGTGCACCACCACAACTAGCTTATTCCCATGTTCTTACAGTACTAAAAGTTTAATCTTTGGGGAGACAATGTAAAACTGCATTATGAAACCTGTACTACTCTTTCAACTTCGTGTACTTGCCTTTCTCTTTGTCCATTCTATGTATATACCCACTGTGAAAAAACAAACCTCCACTACTTTCCTTGCGGTGTATTCACCAGTGGGAAAAAAGTTAACACTTAGTGAGCACACTATGCAGCAGCAAGAACTGTACTAAGTATCTGGGTTCTTTTTTTTTTTTTTTTTTTTTTTTGAAACACAATCTCCCTACACAGTTCAGGCAGACACAGCAATTCTCCTGCCTCAGCTTCACTTATAGGCCTGTGCCATCATGCCCAGCCTTGTGCTGAACATTTTATAAAGAGACCTCATTTACTACTCACTATAACCCGTAAGGTGGGTATTATGAGTGAAAAAGTTGAGACACAGGTTAATTGGCCTCAGGCTCACAGATAACAAATGCAGATATGGGGTAATTTGATTTTTTTTTTTTTTTTGGAGACAGGGTCTATGCAGTTCAGGTTGGCCTTGAACTCACCTTGTAGCCCACATGGGTCTAACTCGAATGTACCACCACACCCAGCTATCCATTCTCTTAACCACTTACCTTTTTCACTTCTTTCTGAACAAAATTACTCTTAACTCCTAATTGCCCTTTCCATCATTTATTTTGAAAAGGACCTACATCTAAAGACAAATTATAGCTGGGTACGGGAACACACCTGTAATCCCAGCCACTTAGGAGGGGGCAAGAGGATCACTTTTTGAGTTTTAGTTCGAGGCCAGCCTGGCCTACCCAAAGTGAAGTTCAAGGCCAGCCTGAACTTTGGTGAAAACTTGTCTCAAAAAGACAATCAATAAATAAAGACAAATTATATCCTAAATGCTAAAAGAAGCATAATACCTCAATATATGTGGTGCCAGGCATGATGGCACACACCTATCTCAGCACTCAGGAGGCTGAGGCAGGAGGACTGTTGCCAGTTCAAGACAAGCCTCAAGTGAGCTCAGATAGTGAGACTGTCTCAAAAAAGACCAAAAAGCAAAATGAAACAAAAAATCTGCAAAATTCAGTATCTTAAGAATTTTATATTTAGGGCTGGGGATTTAGCTCAGTGGCATAAGTGCCTGCCTTGCAAGCAGGCAGTCGCGAGTTCGATCCCTGGTACCGATAAAAAACGAAAAAGACCAAAAAAAAAAGAATTTTACGTTTAGTAAAATTTTAAATGTAAAATTTCTCTCATTAATTTTGCTAGTGTTTGACACATTAAAAAAATTCAACTTCAGAAATAAGGAAACTAAAATCTGGACAAACACAAAAGTCGTCTTACTCTTCCACTAATTGCTGGGTGTATGAATTGGCATAACAGATCCTGAATTGTTTGGGTAAATACACCAGGAAGGATTTTACACCCCCACTTGTATCTGCAACATTCTTCCTACTCTTTTCCTCTTTCCCATTTAACTACTTCGTGTCTCTAGAGGCACCACTAAAGCATTAGTTTTCAACTGTCACGATTTTTCTTTTTATGGAGCAGACTTGGAAGAGGTAGAAAACCAAAGTAAAAAAATGCCGCAAGGCAATCAAGGAGGGAACCTCCACCCCATCTTCTACTCAACACATCAACAGGTTTTCTAACTAGCAACAAAAGATGAGTTCCTGCTGGGAAAGGGCACCCAAACTTACACCCTAGGGAAACCTCACTGGCAGCCTTCTTGTGGTCCTTTCAATGGATGTGTGAGGCCCTGAGAATAAGGACTTGCCAGAGAAATTGGGGCACTTGGCAAAATGTTCCGCTCGCGGGGGGGGGGGGGGGTGGGGGGGGGTGGGGGGTGGGTTGGCGTAGTCCCAGCTACACTAGGGAGGCTGAGGTGGGAGGATCCCTTGAGTCCAGGAGTTCTGGGCTGCAGTGCGCTATGCCAATTGGGTGTCCGCACTAGGTTCGGCATCAATATGGTGACCTCCCGGGAGCGGGGGACCACCAGGTTGCCTAAGGAGGAGTGAATCGGCCCAGATCGGAAACAGAGCAGGTCAAAACTCCCACGCTGATCAGTAGTGGGATCACGCCTGTGAACAGCCACTGAACTCCAGCCTGTGTAATATAGTGAGACCCTGTCTCTTAAAAAAAAAAAATGTTCTGCTAATGTTCTACAGTCAGGAAAGCCTCACTAGACCAAGAAGTCATATCTTGAAGATTCTAGATGCAGAACTGTAAATACTCACACCTAAAATTAAGATTAAAGCACACGAAGAACTGAAGAGCAAGATGGCCTTCATTAAAACGTTCTGATTAGGGGCTGAGGATTTAGCTCAGCAGCATAAGCACCTGCCTTGCAAGCAGGTGGTCGTGAGTTCGATCCCCTGTACCAATAAAGAATGTTCTGATTAGAGTGGTAAGTCACTAACATGCAATTTTGAGAAAGTAAAACTGGCATTTTCACAATCCCTACTTCTCTAATGTGTGCATTAATCTAGTGGTCAAAATGCAGGTATACTTTACATACCATATGCCCTGTGCCACTAAAATGCAGGAGAGGAAGGGCACGCATAAAGCCAAGCCACTCCTGACATACACAGCAGGGCCACAGAAGACTCTTCACCCTACTTGATTTATGTCAGATCATAAACTGTCCTGCACAGAATCTGTTTCCAGAATCTGTTAAGTGTACACAGCATTAAAGTGTGTTTTATCCTCTCTGTCGTTCTGAGGACTGAACACAGGGCATTTAATAAAGTTGGTACAATACCACCAAACTGCCTAAGTTTTAATTTGTTTCACATTAAATACCTGAGTTTAAAAAAAAAAAAAATTTGTGATGCTCCTGCCTCAACCTCCTGGAAGGTTAGGATTACAGGTGTGAGCCGCCACAGCCAGTTTAATTTTAAATTCTTACAGTGACAGAACATGTTCCCTGAACAATGAAGGCAACAGACCCTCATCTATTATATACTGGAAATAGATTCAAGAAATATTTCTAGAACTTATCTGATACTAACTTTTCTGGGACAATTTTTTTAAAAATTACAAATAGCTTTTTTATGCCCAGGTGTGGTAGCACATGCCTATGATTCCAGCACTTGCCCATAATCCCAGCACTCAGGAGGTTCCCCAGGAGTCTGAGGCCAGCTTGGGCTACACACAGAGTTCAAGGCCAGCATAAACCACAAAGCAAGATTCTGTCTCAAAAAAAGTCACTGTCAGACAAGGTACCTCACACCCCTAACTCTGGAACTCAGGAATCTGAGGCAAGAAAATCACCTTGAGTTTAAAGCCAGCCTGGACTACAATGAGTTCATTACATAGTGAGCTGTGTCAAAAAACCTAAATAAAGGGCTGGGGATTTAGCTCAGTGGCATAAGCACCTGCCTTGCATGCAGGTGGTCATGAGTTCCATCCCTGGTTGGGGGGGGGGGGGAGAGTGCTAAATAAGTCACTTTCATATTCTATCAGTGCCCAATCTTAAAAAAAAATCTCAAAATTAGCCAGGTGTGGTGGCACTCACCTGTAATCCCAGCACTATGGAGGCTAAAGCAAAATCAGAGAGTTAAGGCCAGCATGGGCTATACAGTGAGTTCAAGGCCAGTATGAAGTACACAGTGAGGTTCTCTCAAAACAAACAAACAAAAAAAAAAAAAAACCTTGAAAGATGCAACTTAAATACTATTTTGTAATGCTTTAGAATCTAACCACCAGATTCCAGTTTTCTTTCCTATAAAGATAACACACTCCAACTCCCTAGGTAGGTGTACTTACACTATAAAATTTGTACACCAAAATCACTTTTTAAAAAAAAGTTTCTGGGGTTGCCAGGCACCTGCCTGTAACATCAGCACTTAAACCCAGCACTTTTGAGGCGGGAAAATCAACTCTAGTTCAAGGTAAGCGCAAACTGCATAGTGAGACCTTGCCTCCAAAAATAAAAAGTTTAGAATTTCTGGCTCATTTTAACTAGTTATAGATTAAAAAAACCAAAATCAAGTACCAAGGAACAACTTCCTTTTACATTTATAAAACATCTAAATGATGTCAAAAATCGAAATGTAGAATTATAAATTTGAAGCTTTAAAGTTTTAGAAGTGAAGTGTATCAATTAAAAGTTGCCTGCAAACTTAACATTACACACCGCAGGATGCAAAAACATCAAATAGAAATGATGCCCAATGAAATTCATAGGGTAAAAAAACTTTTAAGACTGGTTCAATTAAAACTTGTACACTGAAGAATTCCTGGAGCAGAACTCAATGAAAGGAGTGGAAAAAATTAATTCCCACTACAAATTTTTGAAGCAATACTAACTAACATACTCAGTATTAATCATAATCCCACTGTTAAAGGTTTTTTGTTGTTGTTGTTTACATTTATGGCTGGTAATTGAAATACCTTTGAAGGTATTTCAAGGAGCAAAAGGTTTTGATTATTAACCAGGTGAAATACTACCTAAATGAGTTAGCCAAAGTTATACAATGTAGCTGAGAGCACAGATCAGATGGAAAAGGCAGTGGGTGCACCTAAAGACTAAGCCGCTCAAATAGGGCTCATCAATAAAGAATATGAAGTTTGCCTTATCATATTTGAACTTATTAACTCAAACTAAAAATTCATTATCATGTTAGATAAAAACTCAAGAAACATCACAAAAATCTACAGAAGAATGTGTGTCTAAATATGAGAAGCTGAATAACACTATAGTAAGTGCAAAGGAATACAGGAAAATGTTTAGGAATTTTAAAGAATAGAATTCCTGAAGCCTACAGAAACTTCAAGCATAAACACGGATTAAAGTTCACGCACAGTCAATGTAGTTAGGTAGTTAGGTGTAAAAACACTACAATATTCCTTCTCAGTTTCTGCTGGTTAGCTAACTCTTGATTCCCTACACACATCCACTTTACAAAAGCAAAGAATTGAAAGCATTTGTCATATCCTCCTGTTTTCACCCTCTGAGATGAAGTTTACTTAGAAACATGCTCTAGAAGTTCTCCACCAAGTTAAAGGGTACGGTTAACTCCATTATGCACTCTCCCTGGCAGATGGAGAGATGACGTTGAGGCAGTTCTCAGGGAGTTAAAGAGATGCTCATAGTACAAGAGGAACATCTTGTGGACTGTCAGATGGCCAGCCATTCTTCCTCCTCATTACCCTGGCATCGCAAACAACTAAGACAGCACAAGAGAATGCCGGTGGCCATCAGGACACCACTATTAAACCAACAGCAAGAAGGGAAAGAGAAGGGATGATGGAAGAGGTCTCTCTCAATTTCTCCTAACAAAGGGGCTGTGCACAACTGAGTGAAGAAAAGAATCCCAAGAGCTATGAAACAGAAATCTTGAACTCAAAATATGATCGAAAACTAAGGGGACAAAAACAAGCACAAACACACACTTTCTAAACTTTTGAACAATCATTTCAATGTTTCTCTCAACTTCTAATTTTGATTTCCAGGTACACAATTTTAAAAAAAAAAAAAAAACCATTTTTCTTCACTCTTAAATAAGGAGTAAGCTGCACAGAAAATGTCCCTTCTCCTAAATCCAGAGTTTCAGACATTTGGGTCTTACACCAAATAACTGAGAAATGTGAAATGAACTGCGCTCCATATTGATTCTTAAAGCAAATACAGGGTGGGGGGGCTTGGCTAAAAGCTGTAGGTAGGATAAAATAATTCTGCAAATTTCACATCAAACCTGAAATCCTGACTCTGATAACCATAATTTTTTAAAATTTTTTTTTACATTACATTCCTCAGCAGAGAATCTTTGGCAAAGTACAGAAAATCTCGAAAAGGAAAAGTGGGAAAGTAAAGAGCAATGGAGGAGAAAAGATTCAAAATCCATCCACCAACGACGACCAAAAAAAATTTTAAACTAAAATTGCATAAAAACCCTTGCACACAAATGCACTGGCATTTCTCAAATCACACGGCATGGAAGCAACAATAAAGGCCGTTTCCATCCAGCAGGCACTTCCGAGCTCTAATTCCAGAACACACATCGACATGACATAGTGTTGCAACAAATGTATCGGGGCAAAGAAAATGGTTGGGCCACTGGACGCTTTCGTCCAGCTCATTCAAACACCTTTAAAATTAACTACTGCAAAAAGAGCTAAGGAGAGAAAAAGAACGAAAAAAACCCCGTAAGAATAAAGGTGCAACGAGCAGAAAAGCTCCGAGGGTGCGGGCAAGGCCGAGTCTCCCATACTAACCTGTGCCATCGCTGGCCGACGCCGAGAGGGCCGGAGACGAGAGTTTAGGCCGCTTGGCTGAAGGCGGCCCCGGTTCCACCACATTCTCGGCCATTTTTAATTCTTTCGGAGATACAGGCGAGGAAAGCGAATATTCTCAGGAAATCTCTTCTTCGGCTCGGGGCCCCCGCCCCGATCCCCGGGGTGGGCTGGGGGGGTTCGGCCGACCCCGAGGGGGGGTGGGGAAGTTCCTTTTTCTCTTCACCGGGTCGCAGCGGCCGGAGAAGGGATGCGGACCCGATCGGAAAAGGTTGGGGCAAGTGCGAGGGGCCGGGCCCGAGCCAGGCCCGGAGGAGGACACAGCGACACCGACTCGCCAAGCGCGTCCGCCGCGGCGAATTCCCGAGGACTCGCGGCTCTAGAGACGCCGTCCCCAGCCCGCCACGGCCGGCCCCTGCCCAGCCGAGGTCTCTCGGAGCTCCGCCGCCGCCATCAGCCTCTTCCTCCTCGGCGCTGTCCTCCTCCTCCTCATCGCCACAAGGAGGCGGGGGCGAAAAGGGGGAGAGGAGGCGGCGACGAGAGACTCACCTCCTCCCGGTACCCCCTCCCGGGCCTGCGCCCCCACCCTCCGCGCACCGCACCGCACCGCGCCGCCGCCGCCGCACCGGCCCTAATGGCCGCGCACAGCTCACCGGAGCCGAGAGGAAGGCGGGCGCCGCCGCCGCCTCACATCGCGCGGCGGCCAGCAGAGGCGCGGCAAGAGCGCCGGGCGCTGAGCTCGGCGGACCGAAGGGCCGAGCAGTGCTGACGCCGAGCCCACCGACGAGGCCTCGCTCGGGAGGCAGCGCAGGCAGCCTTAGCCCTCTTCTCCCGCGGAAAATTAATCAACAGGGCCGCGGCTCGGGCCCCCACCCTGGCGGCCGGGTGCCGGGATTGCCCGCCCCCCGAGGCTCGGCTCCGGGACGCCCTGGGCGCGGGCGAAGGCGCCGCGGGGCGCGGGGTTATGTAATGGTCTCCCCTAGGCGTCGACGTCGGTCGGGCTCCCGGGCCGCGGTGGGGGTGTGTGCGGGCGGCGGGCGGGGGCTGGGGGTCGCCTCGGCCCGTGCGCCCCGGGCCCCCGGCCACTGTCTTGGCCTCGGCCGCCGCACTCCGGCCCGGCTCCTCGCCGCACTCCCTGGCTCCCGCAGTTCGCACTCTGCCCGGCGTCCCGTCTGCCCACTCTCGCCCGCTCCCTCTCGCCCTCTCTCTCGCTCCCCCCCAGCCTAGCACACAAACAAGATGGCGGCTGTTGTTTCTTCCCTCTGCCGAACCCTCCTTACAGGCTAGCGGTAGCGACGGCGGCCGGAAATGAGCCAAGGGGGGGTGAAAAGGGGGAGGGGCCGGGCCTCTGGGGGAGGGGCGGGGCGGGGCCTCACGCGAGCAGCTCACACAATGGGGGAAGCGGAGTCGGGGGCGGGGCCGTTTCCCATCACGGGATCCGCCCAAGGCCCCAACGCGGTTGGCGCTTCCGCAAACTCCCGGCGTCACTCGGTGGCTCCCTTTAAAGGGGAGGTTTTGCGGCGGGGGGTCGGGGGACGGACTCGGAACCTATTTTCAGTCGGTAGACTGTTACGGGAGGTGGGGGAGTGCTTGGGCTGGGTCTCGGCGCTGGAGACCGGTGGGAGCGAAGTGACAGAGCCCGGGCGCTGTCTCGGGAAGGCGCCAAGTCACGGCGCAGGTGGCCGAGCTGAAGCGCCCATAGGCGGCCCCGAGCCCGGGCTTGCCGGCGGCCGATCACTCCGAACCCCACTGGACCACTGGGCAGAGATTGCGCGCTGCCCGTGGTCTCGGGATGGAGACCCAGCGCATCTTTACCCTCCTGGAGGGAGCGGCTCTCGTCCCAGAGTCACTCTCATTACCAGTTGTGTGCATTTGCTCCGGTTTCTTTGGTCAACAAGCCCGAATATTACTTTCATAATTAGAAAAATCGCAGCAGGGAGATGTTTTAGGGCCAAACCCAAATCCATTCCTTGCCCACTGAGTGCCCGCATTGCCTCTAATTGTTTTTCTGAGTATGCCTGGTACCGGAAGACTAGTCAGGGTATTTTCACCCTAAAAGATCACTCTAGGTAGTACTTAAGCACTAATATAAATAAGGGGAAAGGGCCAAGGTAATGTAAAACATGAAAAACCAAAAATGCACCAGTGCAAGGGGGAATGATTAAAGATGCCATATCGGGTCAGGCACGACAGCTTCAGAGCAGAGTGTGGTCTCTCTCACACTAGCCGTGGATCTGTTGGTGCTGGACAAGACTGAAACTGACCTTCACGCAACCCCACAAAGCATCATGGAGATGCTTAAAACTTCAGGAGGCTGAACAGGAGGATTGCCAAGTCTGAGACGCGCCTGAACTCCATAGTAAAACTCGTTTTCTCCCGTTTCCTTTCTGGGCTTGCTGTTTTGTTTTTTGAGATCGGATTTCATTGTGTAGTTCAGGCTGGCCTTAAACTCACTGGGTAGCCCAGGCTGGTCTGTTGGGTGGGTGGGTGCTCTTCAGGTTCCTACATGAAGGGTGAGCGTGAATAACTTTAGAACCTAGGCAAGAAGGACCTCTGAAGCACTCAGGTTGTTCCGAAGGTGCACTGTGTCTTGTGATGTCCTAGCCCTGTCGCCCAAACTGCAGCAGAAAAGCAGACACATTGGGGACAGTGGCTCTTTATCCTGAAGCTGTCACAGGACTGATTCCTGTGTAGGGGGTGAGGATACGTGGGTCTTCAGTAATGAGTGAGTTTTTTTTTAATGATATAGAGACCCTCAGCCAGGGATTTAGCTCAGCAACATAAGCACCTGCCTTGCAAGCACGCAGTCCTGAGTTCGATTCCTCATACAAAAAAAAAAAAAAAAAAAGGCTCCTAATTCCAACATGTTCAAAAAAAACTTCAGTATCTTGGGTTGAGGATTTAGCTCAGCAGCATAAGCACCTGCCTGGCAAGTGCAAAGTTATGAGTTTAATCCCCAGTACCAAAAATAACAACAAAATAAGAATTCCCATTAAAGACCCTCATTCCTGGTAAGGAGAATGAAAGGAATGAAACTTGGGAGTTTGGCAGTAATCTCCTTGCAAGAGTTTGCTCACCCAGTTTTCCAAGCACTTTCTTTGGCTTTTATTTATTTATTTATTTTATTTTTTTCTTTTTTCTCTTTTTATCAGTACCGGGGATCAAACTCATGACCGCCTGCTTGCAAGGCAGGTGCTTATGCTGCTGAGCTAAATCCCCAGTCCCAACACTTTCTGACTTTCAAAAAAGATTTGTACAGTGATTCCAGTTTGTGTCTAAGCAGTGTTTAAGTAACACCCTCTTTCCCCAACCCAGTGAAAATATTGTGAAGCTGAGCATGGTGGTGCATTCCTGTAATCCCAGCACTTGGAAGGCTGAGGCAGGAGGGTTACCTGGAGTTCAAGGCCAACCTGGGCTATGTAGTGAGACTTTGTCTCAAATCAACCAGTCAAACCACAAAGTATATTGTGAAGCTAGATTTAAGAAGAACACATAGGGGGCTGGGGATTTAGCTCAGCGGCATAAGCGCCTGCCTTGAAAGCAGGCAGTCGTGAGTTCGATCCCCGATACCGATAAAAAAGGAAAAAGACAAAAAAAAAAAAAAAAAAAAAAAGACACATAAAAATACCATGAGAAAATTCAGTGAGAATCAGAGGCCACCAACTTGCCCATGTAATAGGGAACTCATATGTTTGGTGTTCCTTGCTGGGTTTGAAGCCCCTGACCCTTTACCTAAGATGCTTGGCTGAAAAGAACTGTGATAGAAGTGGCTGAGCGCATATGGATAACATAAGGGAAACGAGGTGACATTTTTTTCCCTTGGTTTTTTGTTTTGTTTTGTTTTTGTCTTTTTCCTTTTTATCAGTGCCGGGGATCGAACTCACGACTGCCTGCTTGCAAGGCAGGTGCTTATGCCACTGAGCTAAACCTCCAGCCCCTCCTTGGTTTTCTTAAGACAGGTCTCACTGTGCAGGTCAAGCTGGATTGAACTCACTGTGTAGCTCAGGCTGACCTCAAACTCGTAGTGATCCTACTGCTTCAGCCTCCTGAGTGCTGGGATAACAGGCATGTGCCACCATGCCCAGCATGGGATTTAGTAAGCCTTTTCACATTGACTCACCAGACTGGATCATATTTCACCTTTAGGTGAAAGATGAAAATTTAATCCTGGGGGGGCCATGTGCAGATTAAAGGTAAATCCATACAGAAGTTGTGTCCTGGAAGCTGTGGACTCAGGAGATGGCAGAAATGACAGGGAAGACTAGAGCACTGAGTTGAGACAGGATGGAGTTGGAGTTTGGCTCTGCGGTTGAGTAATAGACTCATCATCTGTAGAGTGAGTTTCATTATTAGATAAACTTTATTGCAAGCCTGGGTGTAACTCAGTGATGCAATGTATGTTTGGCATCCCCAGCCTGGGATGAGGGGTGCAGGGATCCCATGGCCCCGTCCTGACCAGAGACCCTTCTAAACCCCTCCTGTAGCACAGTGGCACTCATATCTTTATCAGCCCTGCTTTTTTTGAGACAGACAGACAGACTGATTGGGTGCTGCTGCTATGTAGCCCAGGCTGACCTTGAACTCGCTGTGATCCTCCTGCCTCAGCCTCCCAATGCTGGGATTACAGGCATGAGCTACTATGACCAGCTAGCCCTGCTGTTGATATTGAGTCATATCATTATTCAGTCCTGTTGACTCCTTGCATGTCCCCAAGCCTCGTCCTTTACGACAGACATCCTTGCCAGGTAGCCCAAACTCTCAACCTTGAAGTCTCTGAGCTTCCTGAGAAACATACTCATTCATGAATAATGGAGGGGCTGGCACATGGTGAGAACTCTGTGCAGTTTCGGCCCCTAGCCTTTGGCTCTGAAATAAAAAGGAGTGTATCATTTAAAAGGTCAAGAGATGAAGATGCAGCTGAGGCCAGGTGTCACTGTCACTGTGCCCAGTGCTGGCTTTTCCAGACATGAGGTTCCTGCAGCTCCCCCTAAGCCACTCTGTCCTCACCTTGACACCCCATGACTGACTCAGCTTCCCAGGAGAAGAGAGGCATGGGTAGTCGCTCAAGAGGAGACATCTAGGTGTGGTGGTGCACGTCTGTGATCCCAGCACCCAAAGAGGCTGAAGCAGAAGCATTGCTGCACGTGAGATGCTTTCTTTAAAAAAAAAAAAAAAATCAAAAGAAAAGAGGGCTGAAAACATGCCTCTGTGTGAAGACCTTGATTCAACCCCAGCACCACGAAAGGAAGAAAAATAAAGGAGGTCCCAGAATTTACAGGGCACATTCTATAAGTGCACAGTGTGTCCATTTTTCCTTCCACTCAGGCCATGAGCTAAGGAACCCGAGAACCTGTCTGCAGGTGTGTTCAGTGCTAATAAAATAGGGTTTGTGATTCCGTGCAGTTCTGGCGCCCAGGTTAGCAGAGCAGGGCACAAGCACCAGACCCCGGGGCCGAGGGGCTGAGCTCCCTGGAAAGCAGTGACAGTGGGAACTCAGTGATGCCCAGGACCACAAGCTCCAAAATGGCTCAGGTGGGACCTGGGTGTCTATTTTACCTTACTATATTTTTAAAATTTTTTCAGCAATTAAATGGTAAATTATATGTAATCACTGCAGTACAATAAAAAAATCAAGCAACAAAAGGGCCGTAAGGATGCTGGGACGGTCACGGAGTGCACGTGAATGACCATAGCTCGATGGCCATGAAAGCTTGAAAAGCAGACATGAGAATAGCACATGTTGGGGATCTTTATTTTTATAAATGTACTTTTTCATAAAAATAGATTTGAAACCAAAGATTATACACCAAAATGTATTTTTCAATGTTCTTGTTTGTTCTTTTCAAGACAGGGTTTCACTATGCAGTTCAGGCCAGCATTGAAAACTGGCCCCGAACTCACAGTGATCTCCTGCTTCAGCATCCTGAGTGCTGAAATTACTCATGCACGCACACACACCCCCCAGCTCCAACTTTTTTTTTTTTAAATACAGGGTCTAGCTATGCTGTTTAGGCTGTCCTCAAAATTGAGGTGATCCTCCTGCCTCAGCCTCCCAAGTGCTGGGACTACAGGTGTGTGCCACCAAGCCCAGTTTATTTTTTCATTAGTATAAGGTCACCACACATAATGATCACAGTCCTTGTGAGGAGGTGGTACCTGCACATAACATACCTTAATTCTTTTTTCATTCCCTTTCTCTTCTCTCCTTGCCCCCCAGCTCTTGGTCACCTTCCCCTTTTACAAAAGATCTAGCTCTGTATTTTCTATTATCTTTCTCTTATTTTCCTCCTTCCTTGTATTTTGGGTTTCTCATATAAATAAACCACGCTGTATTCATGCTTGTGTATCTGATTTATTTCACTTAACACTGATTCAAAGTGTATCCAAATGGCTCGTTTATCCTTCTTTATGGTTCAGTACTGTTCCATTGTGTGTGGTATTAATTTTCTTTATTATTCATCTGTTGTTTGATATATAAATCACTTCCAAGATTTACCTATTGAGTTGTGCTGTTATAAACATAGGTGTGCATGGATCACTGTAATGTGAGATGTTTTGACTCTTTTGGGAAGAAACCGAGAAGGAGGATACCTGCAGCAGATGAGATTTCTAGTTCTCTGAGGACTCGCCATTCTGACTCACTCAATGGTTGTCTGAGTTTACTTTCCCACGAAAATATTCAAAGGTTTCTTTTCCCCCTGCAATCTCTCCAGCCATTGTTATTACTTGATTTCTTGATGTAAAATGGAATTTGTTGTTTAATTTGCGTTTCTTTACTGGCCAGAGATGTTAAACATTTTCTCATCCACCTAGTACCCATCTGTTCTTCTGAGAACTCTCTGCCCATTTCAGTCATCCATGTCTTGATTGTCTACTTTTCTTGGAGTTCTTTCTATATTCTGGATGTTGGGCCTCTCTCTGAGGCATGGCTGGCAAAAACAGTTTCCCATTCTGCGTCTCTTTACTCTGTTGGTTGTTTCCTTTGCTGTGCAGAAGCTTTTTATGATCCCATTTGTTGATTCTCGATGTTATTTCTTGTGCCACTGTGGTTCTGTCCAGAAAATCTTTGCCCCTATCTCTGTGTCTTCAAGAGTTTTACCTGTTTTTGCAGGAGCAGATTGTTTCTGTTTGAACATTCAGATCTTTGATTCATTTTCATTGACGATGCAGCAAACTGTTGACAATGTTAGAGCAAGAGAAGTATTGTAGGGAACTAGCATGGTGTATTATAAAGGTGACAGTGTTCAGTGTTTCAGCTATTGCTGTTGCTTTTAGGATAAGGTGCAGAAAATGGTTCCTGTCAAACAAGCACGAAGGTGCACACTGCTAATTCCAGCCCGCGGGAGGCAGAGGGAGGAGGATTGTGAGTTTGAGGCCAGCCTGGGCTACGTAGGGAATTTAAAGCCTCCCTGGGCTAACTCGTCCTGTCTCAAAAGATGAAAAAGAAGCCAGATATGGTGGCACACACCTGTTATTCCTGCACTCAAGAGGCTGAGGCAGGAGGATCACTGCATGTTCGAGGCCAGACTGAGCTACATAGTGAGTTCAAGCCCCAACTGACCTACACAGTGAGATTAGGTCTTGAAACAATAAACAAAACAAACAGAACCTAAGATTCATCTTATTCCAGAAAGAATGGCTATTATCAAGGCCTCAAAAAACAACACACACACACACATACACACACACCACATACAAGATTTTGGAGAAAAAAGAAGCCTTCTATATTTTTAGGAGTGTAAACTAGCAACACCACTATGAAAATCAGTGTGGAGGGGGCTGGGGATTTGGCTCAGTGGCATAAGCACCTCTCTTGCAAGCAGGCAGTCGTGAGTTCGATCCCCGGTACCGATAAAAAGGAAAAAGACAAAAAAAAAAAACAATCAGTGTGGAGATTTCTCAAAAGACTTCATTTTTATTTTTAAATTGCATTCAACCAAGCTGTACTCCTTCTAAGCAGCTTCCTGAAAGAGTTACAGATGCATATTACAGTGATCTATGCATGCCTATGTACAGCAGCACAAGTTAAATCTTTGAAGCGGCCTGTATATTCATGAACAGGTGAATGGTTTAAGAAAGTTTGGTATTTACACCCAACAGAGTACTACTCAGCCATAAAGAAGCATAAATTTGAGTCATTTGCAGGAAAATTGGTGCACCTTGAGATCGTAGGCTTTATCAGACACACACACTTAAAAATTTATATAAGAAATCCATAGTATGGGGCTGAGGATACAGCTCAGAGGCATAAGTGCCTGCCTGGCAAATGCAAGGTCCTGAGTTCAATTACTGGTACAAATAAAAAAAAAAAAAAAAAAAAAAAAAAAAAAAAAAAAAAAAAGAAACTCATAGTATGAATAATTTGAGCAAACAGAAGGTAGAAGACTAGAAATAGGGATGTAGACTTTTTTTTTTTTCCTTTGGGACCAAGGATCAAACTCACAACCTAGTGTTTGCCAGGCAGGCGCTTATGCTGCTGAGCTAAATCCCGTTCCCAGGGAGGTAGACATTTTGGAGGTGGGAAAAGGAGCTGGGGAGTGAGGGAGAAGAGGAGAAGGGAAGTGAAACGGATGAAGAGGTGATATGTATACGCACCAATTCCCAAGATGGCTGAGTTCGTTACGTGCCACAAACATGTACAGGACAGAGAAGTCATGTAGGGAAAGGAGACTCAGGCCCCTGACACACACCACCACCACCCCCGCCAGACTCCCCAATCCTCCAGACGCCTCTGCTTGGCATTGCACCCTGTATGCCAGCTGCCCCATTCTTGTCCTTTCCTTGTCACAGCAAGAAAGGGGACAGTGTCACCCACTGCTCTCCCAGCATGGATCCATAAGAGGGACTGGACTCAAACTCCTTGGATAAGGGGGACAAAATGGCCCTGTGACTGTAGCCTCATAGGCCCTGGAAGACACACAGCCTACACTGTGGCCCCGGCACCTACTGGCACCTTAGGTATTTGGGCCATATCTTCATAGTTACCAGAAGCAACTGTTTATGTTCATTGCCCACCTGGAACCAGAGCTCTAAAGCCAGCAAAGCCCCCCTCGCGGGCCCCCACGCGCAGGCTGAAGGAAGGACTGAGCTCAGGTCTCCATGTCACATCCAGGTGGTCTTTTCCTGAGTGACTGCCACTTCCCTAGGGCAGGGGGCAGGCCCGGGCTTCCCAAGACCTAGCAGCTAGCGTGGGTACTGGCACAGGGTTCCTGGCCAGAGCGCTGCAGGAACGAAGGAATGACTGGGAAGGGGAAGTTCTGTATTTAAGCAGGTATCACAAGAGCTGCGCTTGGTGATGCACACCTGTAATCCCAGGACTCTGGGAGGCTGAGGCAGGAGGATTGGAAATTCAACCCCAGCCAGGCAACTTGGCAAGTTAGTGAGATCCTGTCTCAAAATCTAAAAGAGCTAAAAGTGTAGTGGGCTGAAGGCCCTGGATTGTATCTGAGCACTGGGGGTGGGAGGGGAAGCACATGAGCATCTTTTGTGTAAAATTAGAACACAGATGGTCTTACTGTTTTTGGTTTGTAGTTATTTAGTTTGTTTGAGACAGGGTCTCACTATCTAGCCCAGGGTGGCCTCAAACTCACAGCAATCTTCCTGCCTCAGCCTTCCAAGTGCTGGAATTAGCAGCATGCAGCACTCACACTGAGCTCGTCTTCCACAGTGTTAGACCTGGTGTTGCACCATCGGGACTGGAGTGGGCACGCAGAGCCTCAGGCAGGCACGGAACCTTCAAACTCTGCTCCACGAAGCATCTTCTCTGTGCCTAACCTGTTCCAGGCACCTGGAGGTGGCCAATCCGCTGGAAGTGCAGACCAAGAGGTGGGGGCCCCTTGAGGCAAACAGGTGGGGCTGATCCATTAGTGGAAGGGTGTCATGGTCCCCCAGAGGTGGTATGTGCACTGCGGCCTGGTGCAGGAGGTCAGAGCGGAGCCCTGGTCCTGCTCTCCTCCCCACATCCAGGCGAGACATTTCCACAAGCTGTCACTACTGCAGGTCGCATCAGAGTGCGAGTGAAGGTAGAAAACTGCCCCTTTCAGGAGCCAGGAGTTTAGCTCAGCAGTGTAAGCGCCCGCCTGGCAAGATCAAGGTTGTGAGTTTGATCCCTGGTACAAAAACACAGAAAAATGAAAGGAAACTGTACTTTTTATCCCCAAGGCTGCTGCAAAGGTTGGCGGAGGAGCCGGAGGTGTCACTAAACCGAATTCTCTACACCTTGTAGCTTCAGAGTGGGGCCGTGGTGACTGCGGCCAGGCTGGGATGAGGGGACCCCAAAACAGCTCTCTCTGCAGCAGTGGTCCGCTCAGTCCTCACTATTGTTGCTGTGACAGGATATTGACTCTGTCTTAGTCCACGTCTGCCAGCCAAGTGGGGTTTGGAAAAGCCTTCGGAGGAGCAGCTGCTCCAGAACCCTACGGGACTAACCCATCCTGACCACATCTTAGGGGCAACCACACTGTCACGAAGACAGAAATGTCTAGCTAGGGTGCAATGAGCTTTCTTTCTTTTTTTTCTCCTGAGATTGAACCCAGGGCCTTCACACTGAGCTACATTCCAGCCCTTTTGGAGAACGGGGTCTCTCTGAATCACTGTTAGGGATCAAACTTGCCATCCTCCTGCCTCAGCCTCCTGAGTGCTGTGGGGATCATTAGATGTGCCCACCAGACCCAGCCAACACTGCACGTTCAGGGGTCAAGGAGCTTTGGGATGGCTAAGCTCCGCCAGGGGCCAGCAGCCAACAAACAGCCAGCAACCCAGACCCTCCATCACACAGCCACAGGGAAACATGCTTGCCCCAGTCCCAGTGAGGCCAGAAACATGTTCTTCCCCAGCTGCACCTCCAAATGAATATACACACAGAGTGCAGTAGTGCATGCTAGTTATCCCAACACTCAGGAGGCTGAGGCAGGAGGATCACCACAAGTTCCAGGCCAGCCTGAACTATGCTGTGAGACCTTGTCTCAAAAAACAAAAACAGGGGGCTGGGGATTTAGCTCAGCGGCATAAGCGCCTGCCTTGCAAGCAGGCAGTCATGAGTTCGATCCCTGGTACCAGTAAAAAACGAAAAAGACAAAAAAAAAAAAACAAAAACAAAACAAAAACAAAAACAAAACACAAAAAACCAAGTATGTTATTTATAACTTCAGTTTAAAATTTCAAAAAAGGGCTATTGTTCCTCCTCTTTTTTGTCCCCCCACATTCCCTGCTTTCTGTTCACACCTCAGAGAAAATCTTGCTGTAGATAAGAAGCCAAATGGATGTTTCTTTATATTCTTTAACATTTCCCTTTTTAAATTTTTATTTAAATGATATTATGTACATTGTATGCCACTCTAGACCTTTTTTATTTGCTGCTATGACAAAATACCTGAGACCAGATAATTTGTGTATGTGCGTGTGGTCTTTTTTTGTGGGCAGGGGGTTTGAGACAGAGTCTCACTATGTAAGTGCAGCCTGGCCTTGAACTCACTGTGTAGACCAGACTGGGTTTGAACTCATGGGGATTCTCCTGCCTCAGCCTACTGAGTGCTAGGATTACAGGCCTGCGCCTCCACATCCAGCTCCAGGCCAATTTATAAACAAAGAAATTCATTTTTTCACATTTCTGGAGGCTGCAGTCCAAGGTTAGAGCTAGCATTTTTGGTTTTGTTTTGTTGTGCTGCTGAGATTGAACACAGGGCCTTCCCACTGGGTTACATTCCCAGCCTTTTATTATTACTGTTATTTTTTAAATTTTGAGACAGGTTCTTGGTATATCACAGTTTACCCTTTCCAAACTGAATATGAACAGATAAGAACAAGGTAAGCGGCCGAGCAGTTCCTGTATAGCCAGCACCCAGGCCGTGAAATCAACAGACAGCAAGGAGCCCGGCCTCCTCAGCTCCAGGAAGCTGCCACTTGGATGCGACTCCAGCTGAGACCTCCCCTCACCCCCTCCGAGACTCGGACAGAACCAGGCCTTGCAGCACCTGCCTTTCTAGTGCAGCCTTAGCTCCTGCACTGTGTCCTTAGAGCACTTAGCTTGCACCTGCATGATGCTGTTCAAAGCAGGGCCCCAGTGTAGCTCAGGCTGACCAAGGACTCACCTCATCCTCATCCCTCTATCTTAGCCAAAAGGCCAAGAAGCAACACCTGTCCTTTTGGATCTTTACAGAAAGGGAATTATGTTATTCTTTTGTGACCAGCTGCTTTAGTTCAAGATTATTTTAGCCAGGCATGGTGGCACATGCCTCTAATCCCAGCATGTGGGAGGCTGAGGAAGGAGGATTCCCACAAGTTTGAGGCAAACCTGGGCTATACAGTGAGTTCAAGGTCAGCCTGGACTACATAACAAGATGCTGTTTTAAGAGAAAAAAGACTGGGGCTGGGGATTTAGCTCAGCGGCATAAGTGCCTGCCTTGCAAGCAGGCAGTCGTGAGTTCAATCCCTGGTACCAATAAAAATGAGAAAGACCAAAAATAAATAAATTAATTAATTAATTTAAAAAAAGAGAAAAAAGACTATGCAATCTAACCATGCTACTTCGTGACACTTTCATTTGATCATTTTATTGTTGTGCTATTTCCACTGAATTAATAAACCACAACTTATTTTTCTATATTTCTTGGGTATTTTTCCCCCTAGTATAGGGGCTTATTAAATTGCCCACACTGGGCTCAAATTTGTGATCCTCCTGCTGGGATTATAGGAGTGTGCTGTCAGGCCTCAATATTTTTCTATATTACTATGCATGGACATTTAAGGTTTTTTGTGGGGGCTGGACCTCACTCAGTGGCATGATTAGTGTGTACAATGTTTGCTCCCCAGCATCAAAAATAAAGCTTCCAAACTGGGCCTGTAATACGAGGGTCACTGCGAGATGGAGACCAGTCTGGGCTACACAGCAAGACTCTGTCTCAGAAACACCACAGTGGGGGAGGAGGTTTGCAGTTTTGCTGTTTTAGAAACAGCTCTGCCATCAACACTGACTTACTAACCCTGCTGCCCAAGCCAAGGCGTCCTTTAGGGCCGGGGATTTAGCTCAGTGCTGTAAATGCCTGCCTGGCAAGTGTGAGGCATGAGGTTGTGAGTTCAATCCCCAGTACAAATAAAAAAATTAAAAAAAAAAAAAGGCTTCAGGCCTCCTTCGGGGTCCTCCTCCACACCAGGTACAAGCGTCTGGCATTCTGTGCTCATGCCAGGCTGTTTTGCTGAGCCACCTACCTCTACCCCCAGCAGCCAGGAGTGTGGGTTCCAGAGCCTGACTCCTCCAACCACAGTATGGAACACAGGCTGTGCAGGGCTGAAGTCTGACCACACTGATGGGAACATAGTGGTTTCCATTATTTATTTTAGAGACAGGGTCACGCTATGGAGATCAGGCTGGCCTTGAACTCATTTGGTAGCCCCGGCTGGCCTCAAACCCGCAGCAGTATCCTCCTGCTTCAGCCTTGAGAGTGCTGGAGTCAGAGGCATTGCGCTCCATGACCCCCTGGATTTGATTGATCTGATTGGTAAGATCTCACTCTGGTGCTTGCCCTTTAACCTTGCAAATGGATCTCACACACAGGATGAGGCACTCACCTTGAATTATAAAGAGATGACAAAAGGACAGTGGCACTACCTTTGTCACTAATAGACTGGCCAGAGCCCAGGGGGTTTGATAGCCCTGTGTTGGCATCAAGTGACAGATGCAGAGTGATCACTGCAGAAACAGTGAGTGTGTGGAGAGTTTGGCATCTCAAACGCACTCTTCTCTAATGCCCGGAGAGGCTGAGACAGGAGGATCTCCATGAGTTTGAGGCCAGCCTGAGTATGTAGTGAGTTCAGGTCCAGCCTGAACTACTACATTGAGACCATGCCTCATACAAACAAACAAACAAAAAAAGCAAAACAAATAAATGCATGTGCGGTATGAGGCACCATTTCCCGTCTGTCTTGGAATTTATCCCAGGGATAGACTCACTGATGTGTCCGATGATACACTGGAGGACATTCACAATGACATTGTAACAGCCAAAGACCACAAGTGCCTGCAGACTGAAGAATGGCTAAACATTTTATGCTACAGGTATCTTTTTTATTTTATATGAAAATAAAACAAACTTTCCAAGCAAAATATTGAGAATAAAAACAGTTAAAACATGCCAGGGATGTAGCTCAGCGGCATAAGCGCCTGCCTTGCAAGCACAAGGTCATGAGTTCAATTTCTTTTTTTTTTTTTTTTTGCTTTTTCGTTTTTATCAGTACCAGGGATTGAACTCACGACTGCCTGCTTTCAAGGCAGTTGCTTATGCCGCTGAGCTAAATCCCCAGCCCCCATGAGTTCAATTTCTAATACCAAAAAAAACAAAAAAAGAATAGTTAATACACTGTACTTTTATCGTCAAAGCAGTTACTGGAGTACAAGGCATAGACACACAAGATTCTTGCAAAAAAGAAACATAACACAAGCTGTCTTTTAAATGAACTAAGACAAATTAGTAATATAAGTGAAATGAATTGGGATCCATATTAAAACACTTGAAATAGTAAAGTAGGTAACTCAAGGACTTGAAGTTTCTCCTGCTTCCTATTTATCTATCTTCTAGTTTGCTCTTTTGTACTGGGAATTAATTTTGGTGGGATGGTTTTTATGTGTGTGTGTGTCTTTTTGAGACATGGTCTTGCCCTTGAGCTCACTTTGTAACCCAGGCTGGTTTCAAACTTGCAATAATCCTCCTACCTCAGCCTCTTGAGTGCTGGGACTACAGGCATGCACCACCACCTCCAGCTGTACTGAAGGTTGAACCCAGGATCTTGTGTATATTAAACATGTGGTTCAAAGCTGAGCTACATCCCCACACCTCCTTTATTTCTGAAATAAAATAAAATTCTCTTAATACTTTTGAAATCTTGAGAGTAAGTATAAGGCTTGTAAATACATAGAACAAATATTAAAAAGAAAGAAGGAAAAAAATTAAATTTAGCACCAAGCTGCTAATTTTTCCAGGTTGGACTCAAACATGTAATCTTCCTGACTCAGCTTCCCAAGAGAGCTGGAATTAGAAGTGTGTGACACTATGCCTGGCTGCAAAGTTTTTACTTTTGGCTACAGACGTTTTGTTGTTGTTTTTGTTTGAAGGTTTTTAAAAAAATTTTTGAGACAGGGTGTCACTTGGTAGTCCAGGCTGTCCTTGGGCTGACTAGGTAGGCCAGGCTAACCTCATGATGATCTTCTTCCTCAGCCTCCCAAGTGCTGAGATTACATGCACATACCTGGCTTTTTTGTTTTTTACTGAGTTTTCCTTTGCATTTTTGGATTTCCAACCATGGGTATGTATTATCCGTTCAGTTAAATCATTAAATTTAAAATGTAATGAGGGCCAGGGATACAGCTCAGCAGCACAAGTGCCTGCCTGGCAAGTGCAAGGTCCTGAGTTCAGTTCCCTGTGTCAATAAATAAATGAATAAATAATAGAATGAACTCCTGGGAGACTGAGATAAGGGGATCAAAAATTTGAGGCCAGCAGAGTATAGGGGTGTATCCATGTAATCTCAATATTCTGGGAGGCCGAGGCAGGAGACCTGCAAGTTTAAACCCACTCTGAGGAATTTAATATGTTAGCAAGACACTGTTTTAAAATTTTAAAAAGGAAAAAAATAAAAATAAAATTTATAAAAGGGCTGGGTGTATAGCTCAGTGAGGAACCCTGGGTTCAATCCCCAGACAAAAGAAAACAGATAAATAGACAGATACATACATAGATTCAGGGCCAGCACGGATCACATGAGGAGTTTCAGACCAGCATGGGTTGCAAAGAGCGGCTCTGAGACCCTGTCTCCTAAGGCAGCCAAGCCCTGGGGGCCGCAGCAGGCAGCAGGGGACCGGCTGTTGAGCCGGCCATGAGTACAGGAAGCTAACAGAGGCAGCGGCTGGGGGACTAGTAGAGCTCTGTCCCTTTGGGAAACCTAAAGCAGTTTTGCTCCGCTGTCTTGCAGACAAACCTGTGAGAAAGTGAGGAGCCTGGGAAGGGGGAAGGGGCCAGAGCCTGCTGGCCAGCAGCAGCAGGAGGGGTCCGGAGGCCATAGGAAGAGTAGCAGTGAAAGGGTGGGATAGGCCAGGATGTGCTTGCACCCGGATGGGATGGGGCCAGGGGACAGACACCTGGCTGGAATGTCACACTTTCCCTCATGAGGGAACCCGCGTGTGAACACCGCAAAGAGCAAGATAAGATGTGGACACAGGGAGCCAGAGACACAGATCTTCTGCATGGGAAGGGAACCCAGGGACGGGACGGAGGGGACATAAAGGTCTCTGGATGTGTCCTGTCCAGGGACCGACGACGCGTGACATCGTCAGGCACTGCAAATGCTCGCTAATAAATAATTTGACTTTTTTGAGACAAACAAGGGCGCCGTTCTGTATGGACTCACTGTGTGCACACCCGTCCACCCTGGGTGTCAGCCCAACCCCCAGTCCCCTCGCCAGATCAGAAGGGAGGTGCAGAGAAGGCTCAGGGCTGGCGGGTGACAGACAGCAGGGGGACAGCCCCGTTCACGCCCTCAATCCATCTGCAGGATGCCGATGTCACACATGAGTCGCTGTGTCCTGTATTAAGAAAAAACACGAGGAAGAAGATTCCAAGAGAGAAGACGGCGTTTGAGTTTAAGGTTTCTGTGCAATTCCTAACTAGGTGACTACAACAGGTACCTACAGCCGGCCGCGGCAGGGCAGGGCAGGCATCCTAGCACTGTGGGAGGCTGAGGCCTGGGGAACCTGTCAACTTACCAAGACCTTGGCTCAAAATTTAAAACAAATAAAAAGGGCTGGGAATGCAGCTCAATGCGAAGGTCCTGGGTTCAATCTCCAGTAACACACACTCAAGAGAAACAGGCGTATACATGTATATGCCTGTATGGAATATATGTGTGTGGGGGACAGAGACAGACGGGGACGGAGAGTTCTGAGCTGAACACACTGATGCAGACATCGCTGACACATACGTGGAGCCTGAAGGCAAAGGACTAGATGAGCTGGGGTGGAGCTCAGTGGCACAAGTGCCTGCCTGAAAAGTACAAGGTCTTGGGTTCGAGTCCCTGTGCACCCCCCCTCAACAAAGGAGTAGATAAAACCAAATTGTTGTGTTGTATGAAAGGAGAGGTTAACACTCCCCTTGACAAAGATGGAAGAGGCCCTTAGGCCTGACAACACCCATATGGTTAAGGCATTGCCACCTACTTTGTGGCATCTAACCACTGTCTTTGGTAATCACGATTCCCCATTACATTGTTCTGAAGCTTTATAATGTTTGCATTCATTAGTTGGAATGGTTTTATCCTGGGTTGTTTGACTCTATTATCTGTGATGGTATGAACAGCTATTTTAAAGAAAACAAGATTTAATAGCCAGTGCTGATTTAATATCATCTTGCTCTGAAGTCCTACCATGCTTTTGTTCTGTTTCCATTGGTTCTATAGTGTTGTATCTTATTGGATTTTATTATGTGTGATAGTATAAACAAATTTTTTTTTGTCTTTTTCTTTTTTATTGGTACCAGGGATCCGAACTCACGACCACACACTTGCAAGGCAGGTTCTTATGCCGCTGAGCTAAATCCCCAGCCCCAGTATAAACAAATTTTCTGAAATGAGGTAACATAGTAGCCATTGTTCATTTTCTGTTATTTGGTTCTGAATGCCCTGTAATACTTTCATTCTCTTAAATGGTTTTATACTATTTTTTTATGTTTGATACTATTGTATATAAAGTTATGATCAACTATTTCAAAGAAAGAGACATTATGTAATCCCAACACTCGGGAGACTGAGGCAAGAGGATTGTTGCGAGTTCAAGACCAGCCTGGGCTACAAAGTGAGCTCAAGGCCGGCCTGAACTGCATAAAGACCTTGTCTCAAAAAGACAAAAAAAAAAAAAAAAAAAAAGGGAGGGGGTCATTATGTTACTGTTAATTACGGGTTGTCTTGTGGTGAAATACTGTGTTGCTTACATTGTTCTCTTCCAATCTGCTTTGTTCTGCTCTCTTTTGTCTTAATCTCTTTAAAATAAAAAAACAAATTGTTATATGCTAAGAGAAAAAGAGGAGACAGGCTGGTATTTTTATTTTCTTTGTGATAGAATCTCATTCTGTTGCCCAACCTGGTTGTTCGGTTTTGTTTTGGTACCAGGTATTGAACCCAGGAAGGCACTGTGCCACTGAGCTACATTACCACCCCTCTAACCTGGTTTTGAACTCCTGGACTCAAGCAATCCTCCTGACTCAGCCTCCTGAGTAGCTGAGAATGCACTGCGCCTGGCTACAACTTTCCCAGACAGTTTTTTAACCAGCTAAGTGTCCACCACAGCTGTCTCTCAGCTTTCACTGAAAGAAAGAACTCCGGCTTGCTTAGGCCACTACTACTCAGGATTTTCCATTTCTGCAAGCCCAGACCAAAGCTGCCACGCAAGGACTCTTAGTGTGGCCCCAGCAGACACTTCTTATCACAGTGATTTAGAGAGGACCCCGGCAAGGCCTGGTCCTTGGTGAGGGTCCGTCCCAGCCCTCTCCATTAGTTCAACCCCGAAATGCATAAAGGCTCTCCCTAAACTCCCCTCCCAGGGCCCTCTGGGAGCAGCTGCTGACTCCGCCCACCTCGGGAGGCAGGAGAAGGGCCCAGGACACCAGCAGCTCCAGAGGCCCAGGGAGAAGTGGCTTCTCCCGAGTTAAGGTTGGGCCTTGAGATAGAGCAGTGATCCTCCTGCCTCAGTCTCCCAAGTGCTGGGATTATAGGCATGTGCCACCATGCTTGATCCTCAGCCTCCTTTCTTAAGGACAACAGTAAGACAAAAAAGAAAGAGATATTCAGAGAAAGAACATTCAGTTTTGAAAGGAGAGGGAGCAGGAGATTGAGAAAACTAGGACTACATGACAGATTTAAGATTGCAGGTCTAGTGCGGTGGCGCAAGCCTCTAATTCTAGCACTCAGGAGGCTGAGGCAGGAAGATTTACAGTTTCAGCCCAGCCTGGACTACACAAGTTTGAAATCAACTGAGCTACATAGTGAGAAGCTGTTTCAAAACACAACAGAGTTTAAAAAAAAATCAGTATAAAGGTAAATGCTGGTAATCTCAGCACTCACAAGGCTTTAGCAGGAGGCTCTGTACTATTTCCAGGCCAGCCTGGGCTACACGGTGATCAAATCCAGCCTAGACCGAAACAAGATCCTGTCTCAGAAAACACAACAGTTGGATGTGGTGGTGCACATCTACAATTCCAGCTCTTTGAAGACTGAGGCAGGAGGATCATTGAGAGTTCGAGGCCAACCTGGGCTACCTAGAAGGTTCAAGGGCATCCTGAAACACAGCGAGACCTTGTCTCAGACACATACACAACCCATACTAGGAAACATGACTTTCTCTGCCATGTTCTACACATAAATCTATGTGTAGAAATCAGAAATGGTTGGGGGTTGGGGACATAAGATAAGAGGATCTCAAATTTGAGTCCTATCTGGACAATTTAGCAAAATATATCTTAAAATAAATAAGAAGGGCTGGGGATGTAGTTCAGTGAGAAGGCCCCCGTGCAATCCTAGTACCACAAAAAAAAAAAAAAAAAAGAAGAAGAAAGAAAGAAAAAAAAGAAAACCCTGTGTTTCCTTTTCTTTCTTTCTTTTTTTTTTTAAAGACAAGATTTCACTCTAGTTCAGGCTGGCCTTGAACTTACTTTGTAGCCCAGGTTGGCCTCAAACTCCCAGATCCTTCTACCTCAGCCTCCCAAGTGTTGGGATTATAGGCATATACCACCACATCCATGGAAACCCAGGATTTCCATGTGGAATGAAAACAAGAGTTTTCCTGTGGGATGTCTGGTTTGAAATTTTTTTTTTTTTTTTGTCTTTTTCCTTTTTATCGGTACCAGGGATCGAACTCACGACTGCCTGCTTGCAAGGCAGGTGCTTATGCCGCTGAGCTAAATCCCCAGCCCCTGAATTTTTTTTTAATAGGTACTGGGATTATGCACTGAGCTAAATCCCCAGCTGGCTTGAAATTTTTTAAAGTAATTAACAGATGGTGTGATTGAGTACACTAATTCCAGCATTTAAGAGGCTGAGGCAGAAAGATCTCCATGAATTCAAGGCCAGTTTGGCCTACAAAATGAGTTCAAGGCCAGCCTGTACTGCATAGCAAGACCTTGACTCAAAATTTTTTTACTAATATATAATAAATATTTAAAAAATCAAGATTTTAAAGTATTATAGTTCAGATGATAAATTGTACCCTCTGATAAACATATATATTTATTTATTTCTTCCAACACATAAAGCTCTCACTGATTCCCACACAAGAACTCTGCAACCACCCCTCCCCACGTACCCATTCTTAATCTATCCTTTCCACAACCACCCACTGCCCACAGGGGCCAGGTGTGATGCTGCCAGTGAAGTAAGGGGAAAGGTGACAGTCAGTACGCAGTGGTGGCACAGCAACAAGATGAAGACCAGGGACCATTCTGAAACAGGGGGCTGTGACTCATGGCCAGGCTGCCCTTGGGGCAGTGACTTCCTCTGGGGGCCACCAGATAAGGGCGCTTGCCTGGCCCCCAGCACCAGTCACTCATCTTCCCTAACAGGGACAGGAGGTCCCTTCCAGGACACAGCACTGGGTCCGGGCTGCCTGTCCCATCCCTGCCTTCCGGGGGTGTTGAGGGCAGCAGGTCACCTGTGGCCTGGAAATGAGGCGAGGCTCAGTGCAGGTAAGTCCCGGGTACTCTAACCCCTGCCCAGGCCAGCAGCACCCAAAGGCGGGCTCAGCCCGAGAACTCGCCGGGACTTCTCAAGCCTCACTGCTCTGTTCTGCCATGGAGACTGCAGGGTTTTTGGTTTCTCCCAGTGCTCCCAGTACTGGAGCTCGAAGCCAAGCCCCTCACACACTGAACTACATCCACGGCCCTTTTTGAGACAAATTCTACTTCTGTCCTGAAATTGCCCTGGCAGGACTCAAAAGTGTGATCTACCGGCCTCAGCCTCCCACAGTGCTGGGATCACGGGTGTGGGTCACCAGGCCTGGCTGAGATTCCAAGCTTAATGTAAGACCATCACCTTGGTCCTTCTGAATTGGGACCCGTGTTTGCCTCCAGGGTCACAGACTGCAGGAAAGTTAGCTCTCCTCTTGCCTAGTCACTGCTTTGAGTTGAGTGAGTTATTGCTTTGATTTAGTTTGGTTTGGATTTTCAAGACGATGTAGTTCAGGCTGGGCCTGAACTTACTATGAAGCTCAGGTTGACCTCAAACTCTTCAACGTTCTTCCTGCCTCAGCCTCCCAGTGCTGGGATCACAGGTGAGTGCCACCATTCCTAGCTCAGTTGGTTTCTTTTATGGTCTACCTACAGCCTCTTGCATACTAATAACTATGTGCTCTATTACCAAACAATACCCCAGTCAACTGCTTAAATTTGAAATCCCAAGGCAGATGGCTTTTAAACCGGGCATGGTCACCCTAAGACACAAATGCACACAGTAGTCAGAGCTGTTATGGGCAGAATCATCAATGTCAGCAGACTGCACTGCACAGCTTCAGTCCATGGCAGAGGGGCCCATGCTGCTCACAACATGGTGTCTGAGAAGCAGAGCTATCAAGGGGGAGCTGAGGAGAGAGATCAACCTCCCAGGCCATGCCTCAGACAGCCACTTCTTCTCCTCAGCTTGAACCTCCAACAGTGAACCAGCTACATCAACCTCCACAGCCCGATCACCTTCCAAAAGCCCTGCCAACGATTACACAAAGCTTTGGGGGACATCTAAGCTATAAACCATAGCATCCATCCTAGACCCCTGCAAGACTGTACCTGTCTCTTTATGGAAAAATGCAAGTTAGTCCGTCTCCAAGATCTGTCAAAATTTAGCGCTGCTTTAAAGTCCAAGTCTAAGGTCTCTTCTGAGACTTAAGGCAAACCCCCAGCTGTGAGCCTGTATAAATCAAAAAGTTAAACACTGAGCTGGGCATGGTGGCGAAGCCTGTAATCCCAGCACTCAGGAAGCTGAGGCAAGAGAATTCTTGTGAGGCTGAGGCAGGAAGAACGTTGAAGAGTTTGAGGTCAACCTGAGCTTCATAGTAAGTTCAGGCCCAGCCTGAACTACATAGTCTTGAAAATCCAAACCAAACTAAATCAAAGCAAATAACTCAAGGCCAGCCTGAGCTACAAAGTGAGCTCAAGGCCAGCCCAAACTGGATAGGAAGACCTTCTCAAAGAGACAAAAAAAAAAAAAAAAAAAATTAACCTTGCCAAAGAGCGCATGAGGCTTTGAGGGAGACATGTTAGACATAAACCACAACACTACCCATGCGGATTTCCTTGGTCTGTTTCCTTTTTGCATCGTAGTGGGTTCAGTTATGAGTGGATAATGTACCCTGGGCGTTCCTTGCCATTCATGAAAACCTTTCCTCGTCAGGGTCTGTGTTTATGACCTGTTAAGGATTTTGGTTCAGCCTGCAAACTCTCCTACCAAGGCCCCAGCCCCCCACCGAGGGTGAATTTCTCTGGGCTTCTTCTTTTTCTTCTCCTTCAGTTTCATTTTCTCCGGTTCTTGCTTGGTGACGCTCCCCAGGAGGAAGACGTTCTCAGTTCCCTCCCAGTGTCCGCAATCACTTTTGTGTAATAGTCCTCCGGGGACTGAAGTGTTGGAAAGCACAAAATATCTGTGGGTGTAGATTATTTAAAATCTCAGATTCAAGGCATCTGAAGTGCTAACTACATCTTTCCTTCCAGACTCAAGCTTTTCCTACCAGGAAGCCGGTACTGGGCTCCTACTCTGCCTTTGGCCCTTTCCCACCTTATATAGTCTTTCCACATTGCCGTACTGGCAACCACCAGATCTCCTGTAAGAACTTTTTATTCTAGAAGTAGAAACTGAACTCAGGTCTTTGTGCTGAGCTACATCCCCAGACCTTTTCATTTTTTATGTTGTGGCAGAGTCTTGTTAAATCACTAAAATGTCCAGGCCAGGCTCAAATTTGCCACCCTCCTGCCTCAGCCTTCCAGACAGCCTGCATTAAATACTGCTAAATCTAATGGTGGAGTCAGGAGGCCTCTGAAGAATCTTTTAGGATGTGGCTATGGCAGAGCTGCCAATTTCATTCGCCATTTACATGGTCTCTTGTTTGTTTATTTATCTTTTTTTTTTTTTCCTGTCTTTTTGAGACAGGGTCTCTCTATGCAGTTCAGGCTGGCCTTGAGCTCACTTTGTAGCCCAGGCTGGTCTTGAACTGGCAATGATCCTCCTGCCTTAGCCTCCCGAGTGCTGGGATTACAGGCATGAGCCACCACGCCCGGCTTTGTTTATTTATCTTTTAATAACATTTTTCCAATTAAAAAACTAATACTGGGGGCTGGGGATTTAGCTCAGCGGCATAAGCGCCTGCCTTGCAAACAGGTAGTCGTGAGTTCGATCCCTGGTACCGATAAAAATGAAAAACACACACACACACACAAAAAAAAAAATAGATAAATTACATGAAATGGACAAATTCTACAAAATTACAAATTACTAAAACTAACTTGAAAAGTTATTGAAAATCTATGCCTGGCATGGTGGTGCACGCCTGTAATTCCAGCACTCAGGATGGTGAGGCAGCAGGATTGCCATGAATTCAGTGCCACCATAGGCTACATAGGCTATCTTAAAAAAGCCAAAAAACATTGTTTTGAAGTTATGAAAAATCTATACAGAGACTGAATTAATCTATACAGAGATTCCCACAAAATCTCAGCCCAGAAAGAATCGTTGGTAAATATCATCAAACATTCAAGGAATTAATACTAACTGCAGAATGCTGAATAATTACTCCCTAAAGGGAGGCTGAGGCAGGAGGATCGACGCTAGTTTGAAACCAGCTGGGCCACATTGTGAATCCAGGCTAACCTGAGCTACATAGTGAGACTCTGTCTCAAATAAATAAATAAATGCAATTAAATAAAAAATAAAGATGTAGGACCAGGCACACTGACATGCACCTGTGAACCCAGCCACTCAGAAGGCCGAAGCAGGAGAGTTACAAGTTTCAGGTCCACCTGAGCAACATAGCAAGATACTGTTTCAAAACACAAAACGGCTACGGCGGTAGCTCGGTGGTAGGGTACCCCTGAGTTTGGGACTCAATGTTGAGGGGAAAAAAAAGAGGAAACGTCCTAAGAAAGAATCTGCTGCCTGGGTGGTTTAGGGAAGGAGCTAAGAGCAGCCTCTAGATTCCTCCTAGGAACCTGCAGATGTCTTCTTTTATTCCTATAAGACTCATTTTGAGTTTTCAAATGCCAGGATTGTGAATGAATAAACTTGTGGGGGGTTGTGGGGAGATGTTTGAGACTATGTATTCTAGCCTGGCCTTCAATTCACTGTGGAGCCCAGGCTGGCCTCAAACTTGCTGTGATGCTCCTGCCTCAGGCTTTTGAGTTCTGGGATCATAGGTGTGGACCACCACACCCTACAAAAGAATATATTTGTGGTTTTTGTTTTTATTTTTGGCACTGGGGATTAAATTCATGACCTTGTGCTTACCAGGTAAGCACTTGAGCACTTAAGCTAAATCCATGGCCCAAAATTTGTGTTATTTTTGGTACCACGGATCGAACTCAGGAGCCTGCCAGGCAGCTGCTTATGCTGCTGAGCTAAATCCCTGGCTTGTGTTATTTTTTACTAAAAAACTTGTAGTAATTTATTACCACAGAAATAGTAAAGTTAACATCCATACGCCAATCTTGCAAACTCTTCCCACAAATAGATGAGGTATACTTCCAAACTCTGCATGAGGCCAGTATTTACCCATAGCAAAACCGGGTAAAGACAATGAGGAGAGAAAACTCAATCAAAATCCCTAATGAATTTGGACACAAAAGTCCTGAACAGCCGGGCGTGGTGGCGCGCGCTTGTAGTCCCAGCTACTTGGGAGGCTGAGGTGGGAGGATCGCTTGAGTCCAGGAGTTCTGGGCTGCGGTGCGCTATGCCAATCGGGTGTCCGAACTAAGTTCAGCATCAATATGGTGACCTCCCGGGAGTGGGGGACCACCAGGTTGCCTAAGGAGAGGTGAATCGGCCCAGGTCAGAAACGGAGCAGGTCAAAACTCCCGTGCTGATCAGTAGTGGGATCACGCCTGTGAATAGCCACTGCACTCCAGCCTGGGCAATATAGTGAGACCCTGTCTCTAAAAGAAAAGTCTCTAAAAAAAAGTCCTGAACAAAAATCCAGGTCTGTGATCCCATGAACGAGTGTGATCCCAGCACTCTGGAGCCTGTGGAAATAGGATCACAAATTTGAGCAACTTAGCAGGACTCTTTGTTTCAAAATAAAAATAGAGAAAAAAGGCCGGAGATTTAGCTCAGCAGCATAAGTGCCTGCCTGGCAAGCATGAAGTGATGAATTCAATACCTGATACCAAAAAGAAAAGAAAAGAAAAAGCTGTGGATATAGCTCAGTGCCAAACTCTGGGTTTGATCCCCAGTCCTACCAAAAATAAACAGAAAAACAAAACAAAAGATCAAGTAACTGAATTCAACAGTGTATAGAACAAAATTCTGTACCATGATCACATGGGATGTAGCCCAGGAATGCTCAATTGGCTTAGTATCCTGTGCAGAAAGCATTCCCATGGTAAGCTCCAGACTGTTGCCCCCTAAATACCTACTTTTGAGCTCAACCTGGGGTTGGCACCTGGAACACAGATTTCAGAACAGGGAAGAGCTGTTCACTGTGTTACTTTCTCATTGTGGGGACATAATACACCCGCAGTTAAAGGAGGAGAGGTTTGTTCTGGCTCACAGTGTGTAGAGGTTTCAGCCCACAGATGGCTGGCACTACAGCAGGGCAGCAGGAGAAGGGCCTGGCAGAGGAGAAACAGTCCGTGGGAGGGTAGGCAAGCAGCAGAGAGAGATCAAGGGAGGAGGAGGGAGACAAACTTCTGACCATGCCCACAATGACCCACCTCCTATCAGGCCTTGCTGCCGAATATCACAACCAGCTGCAAATCCATCGTGGATTAATCCAGTATTACACACCCATGATCCAGCCACCTCCCAAAAACCCCATCTATGAAAAAAAAACCCACCTATAAGCACGTGAGGCTTTGGAGGGACACCTACACACAAACCGTAACAGTGCCTAAGCTATTTCTGTAGACAGACACGCTAAAACCCTATTTCTCTTTGGAAATTTATGACTGTGGTCTGTGCCAGGCAGTGGGATCTTCCACAGGCTGCCGGTTAGAAACCTTAAACCTGCATTCGCTAGCGCGTGTCTCTGGTGGACAATGTCTTGTCACCACTGGAAGAATCACATTATCTGTCACCTCCTGACACCTGGGGAAGGACACTGGAAGCTGGGCCTGGACTTTGCCCAGGTGGTTTTTCCCTTTGCTGGATTTGCTTTGTTCTCTTTCACTGCAATGAATCTTAGCAGTGAATGATACTTGCCGTGTTGTCAGTTCCAAGGTGGCTCTAGGGACCCTGGCACACAGGTGACAATTAATATAATCCAGCGCACTAACAGGATAAAAGACAAACCCTATAGAATGAGCTCAATATGATTGGGAAGGAAAAAGAAAAAATCACCCAATGAACTAGTAATAGAATGGAAATTCCACAGCCTGATAACACGAATCTATGAAAAAAATCATAGTTAACATCATAGTTATTGTAAGAGAATGAACCATGTCTTCCCGAGATTAAGAACAAGACAAACAGGGGTATCGTGGTGCAGACCTGTAATCCCAGTGCTCAGGAGGTTGAGACAGAAAGAGTACTGGGAGTTCCAGGCCAGCCTGGGATAGTGAACTCAAGGCCAGCCTGAACTACACAGCAAAATCCTGTCTAAAAAAAAAAAAATAATAATAACAGGAACAAAAAATAATAATAAGCCAGGTGCAGTGGCACTCACCTGTAATTCCAGCACTTGGGAGACTGAGGCAGGAGGATCACTGCAAGATGAAGACCATCCGAGGCTACATAGTGAGTCTATGTCAGCCTGAGTTACCTAGCAAGATCCTGTCTCAGAAAAAAAAAAAAGATATAAATAAATGTAAAGACATCCCATGTTCATGGATCAAAAATCTTCACACTGTAATATGGCAGTAAGGCTGACTTATCTACAGATTCAATGTAATCTCTATCAAAATTGTGCCACAGGTTGGGGGCAGGTTTGTAACCAGCACTGGTGGGTGTGGGAAGCAGGAGAATCACAAATTGAAGCCTACCCTGAACTACCAGTGACTCAGTGGGGACCCTGACTCAAAAAGTAAAAAGGGTCGGGGACATTGCTCAGTGCCAATGTCCTGGCTTCAACCGCCCAGTACCACAGGCAGGCGCGCACACACACACACACACAACATAGACTACACACAGACCCAATCCAACAAATAAAGCCTAAACAAAACAAAGTGTTGTGGTGTATGACTGTATTCCTAGAACTTGGGAGGCTGAGGCAGTAGGATTCCCAAGAGTTTGAGGTGAACCTAGGTTATATAGTGAGTTCAAGGTCAGCCTAGACCCTATCTCAAAAAACCAAAACCAAAACCAAAACAATTCCTGATGTAGTCCAGGCTGGCCCCAAACTCCCAGCGATCCTCTTACTTCAGGCTCCCGAATGCAGGGATTACAGGTGCATGCCCTAAAATGAAATTGGAGCCAGGTGTGGAGGTGCACCCCTGCGGCCCAGCACTGGGAGGCTACGACAGTAGGAGTGAAAGCGTAGGCACAGGGCCGGGGATACAACTCAGTGGCACAATGCCTGCCTGGCAGGCACAAGTCCTGAGTTTCATTCCTGGTATGAAGAAAGAGAAGAGGGGAGGGGAGGGGAGGAGAGGAGAAGAGAAGAGAAGAGAAGAGGAGGAGAGCAAGCAAGCAAGCAAGCAATAGAGAAGAGGGAGGGAGAGAAGAAGAAAGAAAAGAAAGAACAGAAAGTTTAAGTACAGCGTGGGCAATGTAGTGATTCAGCAAGACCCTGTCTCAAAATAAAAATATAAAAAGGCCTGGAAGATAGCTCAGTGCAAAGGCCCTGGGCTAAATGCCTAGTATGACAAAACAAAATAACACTGGTATGGAGGGATGGATATGGTGGCTCATGCCTGTAATCCCAGCACTTGAGGCTGAGGCATGAGGATCACTATTCAAAGCCAACCTGAGCTACATAGTGAACTCAAGTTCAGCGTGAAGTACATAGCAGAACCCTGTCTACGAAAGAAAGAAAGAAAAGAAAAGAACAAAGAAAAACTGGATTTCCTGGTACACTTTGTACTCCCAGCCCTGGGGAGGCTGAGGCAGGAGGATGACTTTAAGGGCAGCCTGGGCCACATTGTGAGACCATATCTTAATTTACTTTCTCATTGCTGGGGCACAAAACCAGACACCTGAGAGTTAAAGGAGGAAAGATTGATTTAGCTCACAGTGTGTAGGCGCTGCAGTCCAGTCAGGGGGTCCACAGGCAGCCTGGCAGACCTGGTAGAGGAGAAAGAGCACTTCGCCTGGCAGACCTGAAAAAGGCACAGCAGGGAGCTCCCCTTCCCTCCACAGTCCATCCAGCTTATCGGTTGCTGCAAGCCTATTGGTTGGTGCTTCCCACACCCAGGGCGGGGCTCCTGCCCCCAGCAAATCCCATCAACCACGCCCAGAGCACTGCTAACCCAATCAGGCGGCTGCCCAGTTATCCCACAGCCTTCCCTGTGGCACACCTGTGATGCGGTCACTCCCAAAATCTCCCCCTGGGAAACACGAGGCTTGGGAGACATTTCAGATATAAACCACATAGAGCCCTGCCTTAAAAAATAATGAAATGAAAAACGTTTAGCTGGGCATTGTGGTACACTCCTGTAATCCCAGTGCTCTAGAAGGCTGAGGCAGGAAGATGATAAATTTGAGCTCAGTCTGGACAATTTAGAGATTGAGCAACACCCTGTTTCAAAACTTAAAAAACTAAACAGTGTGTGTGTGTGTGTGTGTGCGCGGGTTAGGGGTGGAGAGCAAGGGCTTAGTGCCAGCGTCTCGGGTTCAGTCCTCAGGGCCAAAACCAAGAAAAACATACCTCTGCGTGTGTTAGTCCACACCTGTAAATTCAGCACCTTGAGAAGTTGAGGTAGGAGGATCACAGGTTTTTTTTTTTTTTTTTTTTTTTTTTTGTCTTTTTCGTTTTTATCGGTACCAGGGATCGAACTCACGACTGCCTGCTTGCAAGGCAGGCGCTCATGCCGCTGAGCTAAATCCCCAGCCCCAGGATCACAGGTTTGATGTCCTGGGTGACAGCCTTGAAAAAAAGACAAAATTAAATAAGGGTTTGGGATGTAGATCGGTGGGAAGCCCTGGACCTCAGCCGCAGAACAGCCCACGCGTGCGCACACAAGTACATCCGCAGGAACAGCCCCTTCCCCACATCCTCAGTCCAGCCCAGCCGCTCTCCTCTCCGGACTGTTATAGTCATCTCCACACCTAGGACCACGGACTTCTCTTTAATAAAACCTGCCTTGTTATATCTTTTTGAAAAAATTAAATTTGTGTGCTTCTTTTTTTCTTTTTTCCTGAGACGAGTCTCTGTAGTTCAGGCTGACCTTGAACTCGCTACGAACCCGAGGCTGGCCTCAAACTCACATAGATCCTCCTGCCTCAGCCTCACAATACTGGGATGACAGGAGTGGCAGATGGGCTATTTAGAAGAAGGAAACACTGATACATGTCAGAGCACAGGGGAACCTTGGCAACATCACACTAAGTGTAAAAAGCTGGTTACGCAGGGTGTAGTGTTGCATGCCTATGATCCCAGCACTTGGGAGGCTGAGGCAAATTCAAGACCAGCCGGGGCTACAAAGTGAGCTCAAAGCCAGCCTGAACTACACAGTGAGACCCTGTCTCAAAAAAGAATAAAGAAAGCAAGCTCATCATAAAAGGATGCTGTTGAATGATCCTTGATCCCGTCGATCTAAATTGTCCAGAAAAAAACAAAACCATACAGACAGAAAGCAGATAAGTAATTGCCGGGGTCTGTAGAAGTTGGAGGGAAACAGGGACTGGGTATAGGGTTTCTTTGGGGTAATCCATTCTCAAGTTGACCAAGGTGACGGGTGCCATGGTCCCACTGAACTACACACCACTGGCAGGTGAATGCTGTGTATGTGAACTGCATTTCAATAAAATAGTTTTAAAATGCCCGGGGGAAACCAGGCATAGTGGTGCCACCTGTCATCCCAGGACTCAGGAGGCTGAGGCAGGAGGATAGCAAGTTGAAGGCTTGGTCTATCTCACAAGGCCCTGTCCCAGACCACAAGTCACCACAGCAAAGGTGACTGCTGACCTCGGCCCTCATGGAGGAAGGGATTCAGAACAGGTGGAATGAGGTCTCAGATGGGAACAAGTGAAATCTCACTGCAAAGTCACGGACAGGTAGGTGAGTTGGGAGTCCAGTCCCGGCTGATTTGTGCTAGAGGGAGCAGAGTGACTCATGAGCAGAGACCCAGCAGGAACAGCTGGTGAGGGAAGAGAAACCCAGGAAAAACCGGGCATGGTGCCACAGGCCTGTCATCCCAGCACTCTGGGAGGCTGAGGCAGGAGGACTGCAACTTCAAACCTAGCCTGGGCAATTTAGCAAAACCCTGTCTCAAAGCAAAAATAAATAAATAAATAAACAATGTGAAAGAAGGAAGCTGGCCATACAGATATTCCTTGTTTAACTGCCCATTTAAGGTCTGTTTAGATTTAACAACTGAGGCCGTTTGGATTTATGACTCCTTTTTTTGGTTTTTGTTTTTGCTCCCAGGACTGGAACTCAGGGCCTGGCGTTTGCCAGCTGCGCTGCTGAGCTACATCCCCGCTCTCCTGTGCATTTCTCTACATCCTGTGTATAGAGCCTCAGGACAGCACACCTGTTGACAGTTATAATTTTTACTGTTTGCTCTGCACAGCGTAGCACTGTAGTTCTACGTGCTGTTGTATATTACAGCAATGCATGTAAAAGTTGTGAAGATCTGAATCCCAGCACTCAGGAGGCTGAGGCAGGAGAATCGACATGAGTTTGAGGACAACCTGGTCTACATAGCAAGACCCTGTCTCAAGAAGAAAAAAAAAAATTATGTAAATAAAAGCAAAGTCATTGAGTTGGAGTTTCTGTTATCCATTTCTTTGTCTGAACACTGTACTATATCTAAGTCCTCATTTAAGGACTGATGCATTTAGGGACCTCAATGTACGAGCACAGCTGGCTCCTGAGTGCAGAGCCCCAGGTTCAATCCCCAGGGCAGGGTGTGGGGTTTGGAGGAGGCTGGACCCAGTGTATGGAAGAAGTGGGCGCAGGGTGGGGGGACACAGGTGACCGGCCCTAGGGAGACCTCACCCAGCCACAGGGTAGGAGCAGCAGCGGAGGCAGTAGATGGAAGAGCCCAGCCCGGAGTCTGGCACCACCGAGAGCTCCAGAATGGCCAGGGCTGCTCAGCGGCCACCAGGGGCTGTCTCACTGGCCCTTTGAATTGGCTGGGGATACGGGACCCTGCATGTGGCCCGTGCACATGGCTAGCACTATCACTATTAAAAGCAGGTCACTGGCTGTGTGGCCTTGGACAGTGTGCTCACCCTTTCTGATTCTGTATCCTTGAAGGACTGAGGAAATATTAGCAGAATCCACCCCGCAGTCCTGTTGGGAGTTTAGATGAGAAAATGCAGGGAAGTGGTTGACAGGGCCTGGGGCACATCAAGGGCCTGATACAGAGCAGGAAGCTGTGACAATCGGGGACAGGGGCAAGGGGGAAGCAGCTTGGACCACCCCTATTCGTGCAGGGCAGAGCCAGGCCTTGGCTCCACAACCTGGCATTGCAGGGTACCCTGGATTCCCCAGAGGGAAGGGGTGTGGATACCTGCCAGTAGTCTGCTTTCCCTCAATGGCCACTGCTACCCCCCCCCCGCCCCGCCCAACAAGCACAGGAGGCTACCCTGCCCTGTCCCCACACTGTCCCACTACCCCCTCCCACTGGGCCACTTCGCCTTGAGCAGCCACTGGAGCTCCAGGCCAACAGCTGGGCCCTGCAGGCTCATAAATCACGATGACAGCTGAAGTGGTTGGTGGTGGCTCCTAACCGTGAGGTGGGGGTGAGGTGGGGCGGGAGGAATTGGGGCTCAGGAAGGCCCCACCAGGCCTTCAAGCTGCCCAGGCTGACTCTGAGTTTGCCTTTGAATCTGAGCAGGCAAAAGCTTTTCATGCTACAAACTGTAATCAGCCAGGTGTGGTGATACATGCCTGCCGTCCCAGCACTTGGGAGGCTGAGGCAGAGGGACTGCTGGGAGCTTTGAGGCCAACTTGGGCTACATAATGAGGTCAGGGCCAGCCTGAACTACATGGTGATGAGACTCTGTCTCAAAATAATTTAAAAAATAATAATAATAAATAAAAATATAATTATAATAATAAATAAAAATAAAAAAATAATAATAATGACAGGCAGACATTTTTTAAAAAACATAAGTCTGCAGACACCACACCACAGAAGCAGTTTGGACATCCAGGGAACACCAGGCTGGACTAGCGGTGCAGCTCTGAAATGAAGCCGCTAGTGGGCCCCTGCCCCTCTTGTCAACAGGGGCCCAGAAGTCTGTGGATCCCCAATCTCCTGACTAGCAGCCTGGGCCACGTGAGGCCAGGGAGCCCAGCCAGGAGACTCGGACACTGCCCAGGGCTGCTGCAGAGGACACTGCAGGCTAGATTCTTCCCTTATCTGATCAGGGTGGATTCCCAGCAGTCCTGTTTACTCCGCTCACTCAGAGATTAGCCTAATGATGCTTTTTTATTATTTTATTAGCCTAGTGATGCTTTTTCTATGTGGGAGCCTCACAAGATTGGAAGGAAGAGCAAGAGCGACTGTATTTGTGGCAGGGTCTCCCCACCTAGTTCAGGTTGGCCTTGAACTCACAGCGATACTCCTGCCTCAGCCTCCTGAGCTTGGAGTTTACAGGCATGGCCACTGTGCCCCTCCCAGTGACGTTCTATTTTCTATCCAGGTTACCTTTGATTCAGTAAACTGTGAACTGAAGATTCATGTTTCACTGCCATAAAATGTTTACCTTAAACCAAGCTCAGTGGCGCACACCTACAATCAATCCTAGCATGGGGAAGGCTGAGGCAGGAGAGTCCCTGCAGGTTTGAGGTCAGCCAAGGCTACACAGTGTTCAAGGCCAGCCTCAACTACATAGAGAGACCCTGTCTGAACACACACACGTTCAAGTCCAGCCCAGGTAGCTCTGCAAGACTCCCTCTCAAAATTTCTTTTGAAAAGGAGGCTGGATATAGGGCAGGAAGAGGGAACAAAGGGCTGGGAGGTAGGCTCTAAACTCAGTGGTGGAGCCTTGACTACGTGTCAGAGGCCCTGGGCTCAATCCCAGGTCCCACAAAAAAGAAATACACGAAATAAAACATGTCCTGCTGAGTATCACAGACTTCACTATGAGAGCAAGAGCCTGTCTTCACCTGACTCATTTGTATTTCCAGCATACGAGCTGCCTGTTCTCTTCATCCATTTCTCTTTTCATTTTGTACTGGGCTGTTCATTATGAATCGCTGTCTTTTTTTTTTTGTCTTTTTGAGACAGCGTCTCGCTATGCAGTTCAGGCTGGCCTTGAGCTCACACTGTAGCCCAGGCTGGTCTCGAACTGACATGATCCTCCTGCCTCAGCCTCCCAAGTTCTAGGATTACAGGTGTACACCACCATGCCAGGGTCCTTGTCAATTTTTAAGTAAAATTTTAGCTGAGTGTGGTGGCACATGCCTGTAATTATAGCACGCACTTTGGAGGCTGAGACAGGAACACAAGTTCAAGTTTTGACTAGGCAACTTGGTGAGACTGTCACAATAGTAAAACAAATATGAAGGGCTGGGGATTTAGCTCAACGGCATAAATGCCTGCCTGGCAAGTGTGAGGTCGAGAGTTCAATCCATGGTACCAAAAAAAAAAAAAATAAATAGATAAATAAAATAAAATAAAAATGAAGGGCTGGGGATTTAGCTCAGTACAAAGGCCTAGGGTTTGATCCTTAGTACCACAAAAATGAAACAAAACAAGACAAAAACAAAATAAATATATATTTTTAAAATATTTTAAAAGGGGCTGGGAATTTAGCTCAGTGTCCTAAGTGCCTGCCTGGCAAGAATGAGGTCTTGAGTTCAATCCCCGGTACCACCAAAAAAAAAAAAAAAAAAAAAAAAAAAAAAAATTTAAAATTTAAAAACACTGGGGGGGGGGGCTGGGGATTTAGCTCAGTGGCATAAGCGCCTGCCTTGCAAGCAGGCAGTCGTGAATTTGATCCCTGGTACCGATAAAAAGGAAAAAGACAAAAAAAAATTAAAAACATTTTAATATCATAAAATATTTTAAATATTTTAATATAAAACATTTAAATATTTAAAATTATAAAACATTTTATAGTTTAAGATATTAAAATAAAATATTTTAAAAATACAACTTATAATCGGACATGGTGGCACATGTCTGTACCTTCAGCTCTTTATTTTATTTTATTTAAGGAGAAAAAGAAAAAAAAAGCAGAAAAAGGGTACAAGTTATACAGAATTTCAGAAGAAATAAACAGTAGGAAATCACTAGTTAATAGAGTACATATTGTCATCTTAGAAATAGTTGTTCAAGTTACAAAATTAAAGCATATAAAGTGGACATTCAAACAGTAAGACTGCAAACAGTTCTGTTCAGTGATCCAACAAAACTCAGTAATATGGTTATCTATCTTATACACTTAAATATACATTCAGTTACATCCTTTAGAGCACTTTCTTTTCCTCTCTTTTGTAAGCTTCAGCACTTTAGATGCTGAGGCAGGAGGATTGCCATGAGTCCAAGGCCAGAGCTACAAATCCAGATTCTGCCTCAAAAAAAAAAAAAAAAATACAGCTGGGCATGGTGGTTCACGCCTGTAATCCCAGCACTCAGGAGGCTAAGGTGGGAGGATCATTGCGAGTTCAGTCCAGCCTGGGCTACAAAGTGAGCTCAAGGCCAGCCTGAACTGCATGGTGAGACCCTATCTCAAAAAACAAAAAAAAAATTACAATTCAAAGAGTACTCTGGGGCTGGGGATTTGTCTCAGTGGCATAAGCACCTGCCTGGCATGTGTGAGATCATAAGCTCAATCCCCGTACCAAAAAAAAAAAAAGTATTCTGTACAACTAATTAAACAACTAATTAAAAATAGTACCCCTTATTTAGTATTTCCCAAGTGTTAGGCATTGTATGAAATAATCAGAAGGCGTATGAAATTTCTAGCCCTGCTCCTCCCTATACCACGGTAGCCATGTGGTGGTTCTAGATGGGACCTCCTCTTTATGATCCTCACCTGCAGTGGCTACGTGGCACTCTGTCCAGATAGGCACCATGGCAGCTGTTCCCTAATTGGTAGTTTTCAGTTACTTAACTGCTCATGACTTCTGATTAGTAATCCCTTCTAACTAATTTTTAAAATTAAATTCTCATTCACATTGTAAATTGAATCTTACCTTAGCATCAAATGACTATTTTTGAAATATGTATAAACATTCAGTTGTAACTGAAATGTTTCTTTTTAAATTTATTTTACTTTTAGTTTTTTTTTTTTTATATATATATATAGGTACCAGGAATTGAGCTCAGGACCTTGTACTTGCTAGGCAGGTTCTGTGCCACTGAGCTATATCCCTGGCCCCCAATTTTTTTTTTTATGGAAAAAAGATAAAACAAAAATTTCACAACAAAACAATAGGAGAATAACAATAGGCAATACATTTCATGTTGTTATATTTAAAGTAGTTGCTCAGAATACAACATATGGGCATAAAAATTTCTCCAGTTGGTATTAGCACAAAGCTTCTTTCTCAGTAAACTAAAAGACACTAATTTGCATTTTTCCCTTTTCCCTTCCATTGTTTCCCCTTTCCCTCATCCTAGTTCCTTTTTTCTTCTGAACAATTTCATCCCATTTCACAATATCTATCATACATTTCAGAACTTATTTACCCTTTCAGTTTCTCACATCAAGGAGACAATATAATGTCTACACATATGAGTGTGATTTATTTCACTTATGAGTATGGTCTCTAGTTGCATCCATTTACCTATAAAAAGCCTTGAGTTGATCTGTCTTTATAGCTGAGTTGCACTGTACTGTGTAAAAAAAAACACATCTTTTTTGTAAAAAAAAAATTTAAATACCACATCTTTTTTATCCATTCCTCAGTTGAAGGGCATGTGGGTCATTTCCAAGATTTAGCTATTACGAATTGTGCTGCTATAAACATGGGTGCACATGTATGTAACTAAAATGTTTCTTTCCTTTTTTTTTTTTTTTTTTTTTCTCAGTGGCCAAAGCAGTTGAATTTTTTTTGTCTTTTTGAGACAGGTTCTCGCTATGCAGTTCAGGCTGGCCTTGTGCTCATTTGTAGCGCAGGCTGGTCTTGAACTCGCAACAATCCTCCTGCCTCAGCCTCCCGAGTGCTGGGATTACAGGCGTGAGCCACCACACCCGGCTCTGAAATGTTTCTTATTAAGTCGGGAGTGGTATGGTTTATATCAGGATGTCCCCCCAAAGCCACATGCACTCAAAGGCCAGGCTTGTGGAAGGTGATTGAATTGTGTGGTGACAACTCGCTGGTGTTGGGAGGCAGGGTCTGGTTGGATGAGGCAGGTCACTGGGATGTGACCTGGAAGGTTGTTTTTCCTTTTTTTTATTGGTCACGGGGATAGAACTCAGGACCATGTGCTTACAAGGCAGGCGCTTGGGGGCTGGGGATTTAGCTCAGTGGCATAAGCGCCTGCCATGCAAGCAGGCAGTTGTGAGTTTGATCCCCAGTACCGATTAAAAAAAAAAAAAAAGCCAGGCACTTAAGCAGCTGAGCTAAATCTCCATCCCAACTTGGAAGGTTTTATCCTTCTTTCTGGGTCCACACTCTCCTGCCCTCTGCTTCCTCCTGCCATGTCCTGAGCAGCCTTCCTCCACCAAGCTTTGGAGCTGGCTGATGCTGGACTGAAACATGAGCCAAAATAAACTTTGCAGGGCATGGTGGCACACATCTGTGATCCCAGCACTTAAGAGGCTAAGGCTGGAGGATCACTATGAGTTTAAGGCCAGCCCAGCCCCACAGTGAGACCCCTTCTCAAAACAAAACAAACAAATGAAAAACACTTCCCCTCCTTTAAATTGCAGGTGTTGCATATTTTGTCTCCCCAATAAGAAAATTAACTAAGACAGATTTTTTGGTACCAGAGAAGTGAGATCACTGCTGTAGCTGTATCTGACCATGTGGTTTAGAAACCTCTGAAACCAGCTCACAGAAAATTTGCAAAGGTTTGAAGATGCCAATTGGAGAAGCAGCCCTATAGTACTGTGAGCTGAGCCTAATAAAAGATTCTAGTCAGAGCCAGAAGATCAGGATACTGATTTTAAAAGGCAGAAGGCAAGGGCCAGCCTTAGTAAGTTTCATTTGGTGTAATTATTATTATTATTATTATTTTTTTTTTTTGGTGCCAGGGATCGGACTCATGACCTTTCGCTTGCCAGGCAGGTACTTATGCCATTGAGCTAAATTCCTGATCCCCGTAGATTTCATTTGGGACAGGTCATTTATTTTTTTTTTGTTACCAGGGATCAAATTCACAACTACACGCTTGTAAAGCAGGCACTTATGCCGCTTAACTAAATCCCCAGCAAGGGGGACAAGTCATTTCTTTTGCAACTTGTCACCTGACAATTTTTTTTTTTTTTTTTTTTTTGTGGTACTGGAGATTGTACCCATGACCTCGCACTTGCCAGGCAGGCGCTTATGCCACTGAGCCCAACAAGTGTCATTTCTGTTGGCAGATGGACTCTAAACCATGTGTGTCTTGCTGTGGCAGAAAACTTGTCTATATTTTGCTGACGTCCTAAAGCTTTGTGGAAGACTAAGATACAAGGCAGAAGACTAATTTAACTGCTGGAGGAAATTTTTGAGGCAACTTAGTGTTGAGCTGCAGCATGGGTACCACTTGGGGCTTTTTATCAGTTTTGTGTTGAGAATTGAGCAAATGATCCAGGGAAGTGATTTAAACGTTTTGAATTTAGCCAGAAAGAAAATTCTGGTAAAATTGGAGCAGGCAAAGATGGAACACAATAGAACCTGGTTGCTGGAAAGATTGGCATTAAAAAGATGCTACAGGGGCTGGGGATTTAACTCAGCGGCATAAGCGCCTGCCTTGCAAGCAGGCAGTTGTGAGTTTGATCCCTGGTACCGATAAAAACAAAAAAGACAAAAAAAAAAAAAAAAAAGATGCTACATATTTTGGAACATGACAACAGGAGAAATGGTGAAGGCCTTGTGAGGCACTGTCAAGGGCCTACTCTTTAAAATTGCAAAAGTCAAAGATTCTGCTTTGAGAAGAGAGCTCCAGGCACTCGGTTGGGGAAAAGCTGCCTGGCGATCTTATTTCCTTAGATTCTATTTACCATGCTCACTCAGCCAGGTACTCAGAGGCCTCTGCAACCACAAGCAAGATGCACAGTGGCCTGGATACTGCTCCAGCCGGTGGCAGACCTTGGTGCCATCCACACATTGTTGGTTTACAGGCATGCAAGAGTTATTGGGTCAGGGAGGCTTCCACCCAGGTTTAAGAAGAAGGCATGGGAGACCAGGCAGTGTGCTCCTGAGTGTGCAGTGTGTGAAGCTGTGAGCATGCAGCCAAAGGTGCCATGGAAATGCCAAGCTACTTAAGAAACCACGAACGTGGACATCCGAGGAAAGCCATAAGGCGTGAGCAACAAGGAGTGGTCCAAGAGAGAAGCCAGGAGGGCTACAACCATCTACAGTGCTTCAGGGACAGGGCCACCTAAGCCCTTTGGAGCTCATGTCTACCAAAAGCTCTCCCACAGTGCTGGACAGGGAGCTACAAGATCTAATATTTGCCCTGATGAGTTTTGATCTTGCTTTCCTACTATTTCTTTTCTTTTCTTTTGTCTTTTTCCTTTTTTATCGGTACCGGGGATCGAACTCACGACTGCCTGCTCGCAAGGCAGGAGCTTATGTCGCTGAGCTAAATCCCCAGCTCCCCTCCTATTTCTTTGTATGCTCCTGTTCCTCCCTTTTAAGGTGGGAATGCTTACCCTGGACCTTTGTATGTTGAGAGTGTCTAATTCTCTTTTTTGATTTTTACAGGGGCTCTCAGCTAAAGGGTTTGCCTTGTGTCTCAAGAGAGACTCTAGACTTACACTGTTGAGCAATGCTGAAACTGTTAGGTCTTTGGCAACTCTGAGTCTTAGAGATGGACTAAATATATTTGCATAAAGAAATGTATATGAGTCTTTTGCGATATCTACCTGGATGTCCCCTCTAAACTTCATGTGCTCAGAGGTGGGGCATGGGAAGTGTCAGTGGATTAGCATGGAATGCCCCATGTGGTACACAGCTATAATCCAGCACTCGGGAGGCTGAGGCAGGAGGATCACTGTGAGTTTGTGGCCAGCCTGGGCCCCATAATAAGACCCTGTCTTAAAAACAAAACAAAACAGAAAAATAAAATAGGGCCAGAGATTTAGCTCAGTGGCATAAGCCCCTGCCTAGTAAGCGCCAGGTCATGAGTTCAATCCTTGGTACCAATAAATAAATAATAATAATGGAGGGAAATGATGCCAATCTACTGGTTGCAGGAGTTCACTTAGGGCTGGGCATATAGCTCAATGGTAGGGCACTCACTAGACCTTGAATGCAAGCCCTAGCACACGCCCCACCCAAAAAAAAAAAAAAAAACCCACTGGGATGAGTGGCACACATCTGTAATTTCTGCACTCATGAGTGAAACAGAAAGATCAAGAGTTCAAAATCTACCAGTCACGGTTGCACACATCTGTAATCTCAGCACACAGGAGGCTAAGGCAAGAGGATTAGCACAAATTGGAGGTCTGCCTGGACTAAATAGCCACAACTTATTTCAAAAAAGAGAAAACAAAAACGAAGAGTCTGAAGTCAGCCTGGGCTACACAGAGAGTTCAAGACTGGCTGGTGCTAGGTGTGGGGACACATACTTATAGTCCCAGGAGTCTGAAAGGCTAAGACAAGAAAATAAAAATTTGGGAC